>NW_023416309.1:8670693-11070693 GCF_014176215.1 Rousettus aegyptiacus
CTAATTTAATCTGAAAACTCCAGCAGGTTGAAGTACCTGAGTATTATTACAGGTTGTAAACTGTTTACACTGGGTGACCCTGTCAATGCAGAATGAGAGGCTCTGGATCTCTTTGCTTGCAAAGTGAAGAGGAACTCTTAACGAAGCTTGGATTTGCAAATTCAAGGGTAATTGTTCCCCCTTAAGCAATCCTTAGTCTGTATTAATTGCCTTGGAATTATTTCAGACCTGGTTAAGGTGGTCAGATTCTTCTTCTACATTACTGAGCTGATATGAATAGAGATGGAGCAGGGTCAAGTCTCTTCTCTATCTCATGCTTGGAAAGTTCAAAATTATTCTGAACTTCACAGAATATCAAATCCTTTGTGAACTAAGGAAAAAAAATCTAAGGACCACTTCGACAATTCTTCCAAGAGAGCTCTTTTGGTTTGGGGGAGTTCCCCCCCACTTTATAATTTTGTTAACTTTTAAACATACATAAAAGTAAGAAAGAAGAGTATAATAAACCTGATGATTCCATCACTCAATTCTAATATATGGCAATACATAGCCAATCTTATTTTATCGATCCACCTAGTCCATTCATCTTCTCAACACCCCCCTCATTATTCTCAAGTGAATCCCAAACACATTGTTTCACCCATATACAATATGCAATAAATCCTCACTTAATGTCACCAATAGGTTCTGTGACTTTAAGTGAAACATTGTATAAGGCAAGCAATTTTGACACAGGTTGATATAAATAAGAGTTAGTTTCCTACAGTATCTCTCATTGACGTTATAATGAAACGTTATAATGAAATGATGTTCATTATTCAAGGATCTGCTGAATATGTCTAAAATATAAGAAATCTTTTTTTAAAAATCAGTTCCATATTATTGGGTATTAGCTTGGTTCTACTTTCTTTCCCTCGGTTTTATTGAAATATAATCTCTTTTAATGTAACCAAAAGTTAATTTTTAAATTCCAAAGCCTCTCAGAAAGTCCTACTGCCCAATTCCACGCTATAGCAACCACAGTTACATTGGTGCCGTGAACTCTCCCCAGCCTTTAAACCTGCACTTTTAAAAGATGAAAGTTCAAACCCCTACAAAACACTACTACATCAGATAGGCTGCCTCCCACCAAGGAAAGTCACCATCAGAAGCCATGTTGACTCTCTAGTCCAGGGTCTCTCTGAAGGATAATGTGATGACCTCTGGAGTAGCATTAATATATCCTTGAAGTGCCCTCTCCAGACACGCCTTCCCCAAGACATACCTTCCGATCACTTTACCTAATCTATCTTTTCAAAACCTAGCTTCCCTTTATTGAGTGCCAACTGAATCTAACTTTGTTATTTACAGATACTATTTTATCTCCACTTATATTTGAGGACACCTGGGGCAGAGGTTTAGGCCACAGAGTGAGCCTCTGACCAAGTCAGTCTTACCTCTGACCTCATGCTTGCCACTATCACCCTATTATGTTATAAATTGCAGGTAGTGTGAGGCTGTGAGGACAAAAGCTTTGTCTGGCTCACAGATGATCTATATTGCTTGATACTTCATGACTAAGGGATACTGAGATTGGAAGCAGGAGACACCAGAGACTAACCGAATAAGGATTATGGACATTAGATCATTTGCTAATTTATCCTTAAAATAGTCCTTTGAGATAACCAAAACATCTGTTTTACAGATGAGAAAACTGCAGGCCATTGGGGTTTTCTTCACAACTGTAAGACATTTTACCTTCCCGAATGTGTGGAAAGAGGGTGTTTTATACTCCAGATATGGAAAACACAACACATGCTTGATAGCTATTTCAGATTAATTCATCTGAATTCAGAGGAGCCACACATCCCCCTTTCTATTTAAACAAATTGCTACAAATTTATGTGGCAAGCCCAAAGAAAAGTTCATTCACATGTTATCTTACTTAAATCGTGTAGCGTCCCTTTGTGAATATGTTACTTAACTTCATTACACGTATTAGGACAGCAAAGCATTGAGAAATTAACTTTCCTGAAGCAAGTGAAAGTCAGGTTTTTAATTGGAGGAGTTAATGGCCCAGGTGCAGATGGAAGGAGAACCCATGATTCTGATGATTCCAGCATAGATCGTGCCTCACCAACCAAAATGAAGGAAAAAATGAAGAACAGACTTGATGGGCAGATGAGATTATGGGAAGTCATATTAATGAATTATTCCTATAATGGGTCCTATGCTGTCTGCTTGGGGTCAGAGCCTTGATAGCTCGGCCAGTCTGTTTGCGCAGTACCAGGTGCTTTGAGGTAGTTGAGGGGAATATTTGTGAAGCTGGAAGTATTGGAGGAGTTTGGAGACTAAGAGAACAAAGCAAACCAAAATATAGTTGGGCCTAAACTAATTTCTCTGGCTTCCCCCCACCCTCCCCAGTAACCCAAAATTCAGATCAACTCTTTAAAATATTTTATATTTTTCTCTCAGTACCTTGAATTCACACTAGGTGGCGACCTTCCCTGCGCCTTTTCTTATTAAATTGCTTCCAAAAAACATTCTTACCAGACATTCACTTTCTTGTTTTACATTCTTTATTCAATTCCAGTCAATCTTGCCTCTCTTCCCATTCCCTTATCTAGACATCACTGGCAAGGGTCAACAAATCAGTGCCTAAACTGCCCAGTCTCATGGTTAATCTTCCTCCCTGAGTCATCATACTTTTTATTTTTTTCTTGAAAACTTTGTTAGAGTTTTTACATTAAGCTTGGCTTCCAGGGATATCCACTGAGTCCTTCATTCTTTTTAAAAATACCTCCTAACAGTAAGAGTCCAACATATAACCGATGTGTATTGAGTCCAGCGATAGAGCTGTGAATAGCATAAATGGAGCTTTTGCTCTCAGAAAACCAATATTCGGTGACCTTGAAGAAGTTAATTCCCAATTGTCAACTGCAAGGAAAAATTAGAACATAGTAAAATGCCTAACAGGGGGTTTCACAACCTAGCCACTACTTCCTTCCCTTTCAGCTTTGCCTTTGAGGCTGGCCTCCTGTAAATACTTAGCTCCAATCAGGCTATGCCATTTCCAAGCAACAAAATACGCTTTGCCCTCCTGGACTATACATCTGCTTCAGGTGCTACAAGGAAGTTCCAGTGACTTTAGAAGAAAATACTTTAGTCAAAAGCAATGTTGATCAACATTGAGTTTCAGAATTTAGTGCTCTATAGTTTTGTTTTCCTTAAGTGTTTTTCTCTGGGTACCTCACTCCCAAGAAATTTGAGACATGTCCTCCACTTTTTTTGGACCTCGTGAATTTTTTATTCATTTTCCCCACTGTTAAAGTTAGACTTAAATGCCTCAAAATATGGTTAGTCCTGTTTACTTCAAAAATGTAACATTTTCCTTCCATACAGATGTTTGAAACAGAATATTCCATTCCTTTATTCGAAAAATATTTGAGTCCCTACAATTATGTGCCACAATTGTAATGTTGCACTTGCGTCTAGGTAGTACATTTTCTTTTTCTCCTGATGTATGTGCTCAAAGGGAAATTAGGCACTTCCTTCCATCCCTAATTCTTTGCTGAAATATTGGTTATTCATCAGATGTTGATCTCTGTTGAATTGTATGGAATGTGCAGCAGTACTCTACAGAAAATAGTAAAATTATTCATGCAGCATGAGGATGACTAGAAGGATTAACCACAAGGTATGAGCCTCGTGGGGTGAACTGAGAATGGATCCTATAGAAGCCCCAAACCAGCCTTGAAAGTCAATGTCTAGATGTGTGGGAGAAAAATAAGGGTTTACTTTTTCTCAGCCATATCTAATCCTAACACAATATACTACCTGACAGATTAGCTTTAAAACCTTTACACATTCTTAAGATCAACAAAATAGGAAATGACACATTAATAGATTCACAAAATATTAGTAAACAGAAAGTTACTCCCTATCCAAAAGTAAACATGTCTGACAAAGCTATATAACACACCTTTTGAAGTATTAAAGTTACACTCCATGAATTTGAATAATTTAGCAAGCTGATGAGTCAGCAAATTGGCTTTGAACACACTGGGTTTGTTAAGATGATTTTCTTGTCTGTTCAATGAACTGTATTTTGTCAAACTGAATGTTAGCTATTTCTAGCCTTTTTCTCCCAAATCACAGCACTTAGTTCACTGGAGTATAACAATAGTAAGAATAGCTAACATGTATTGGATTTTTACTTCATGCCACCTCTAAAGTAACCACTTCCCAAGCATGTATTAAAAAAAAAAAATCAGTGTCCTACAGGCCAAAATCCTGCACAAAATTTAATCATCAGCAGCAGCATCAGTCATCATCATTATTTGAATCTGAAGGTTTTGGGGCAGGACAAACATCCCGGTCCCCCCTCCCCACCCCCCACCCACCCAGTTGTACTTCTATGGATTATCTCTGCCCTTTTCATTCATTTGTTAATTTCATGCTACAAACATGTCTTTCTGTTACCCCTGAATGCAAGATATCATATTCCAAAATCAAAATGGTCAGTGTATTAAAACATTGTTATGCCACCTCTACTAAATCCCTATTGATTTTCATCAGAAGTACACTGTAACCAACCTGAAGCCTGGATTGCATTTGTCTTGTTCAATTGTATCTCTAGAGTTTAGCAATGACTTCATGCTAAATAGGTCCACAGAAATATTTTTTGAATATTCAAATGAATGACATAACTCTTCTTCATTCCTATTATACTACTTGATCAACTTTTCCTCTTCCCTGCTTTCCCTGCTTCCAATTTTGCCTCCATCCAACATACAGCAGGCATTTTTGCTCCACCAATTTAAAAAAGAAAAAAAGCAAAAACTATTTTTCACAGACTCACCTTGGCTGAGGAAGCAAATCAAACACTCCTCAGTTTGACAGCTAATGCCATTCATGACCAGGACCCTGCATGCCTTTTCAGCCTCACCTTGCTTCACTCAATTTCACATTATTCCTTCTTACAACAATAAATTACTCCTAATTCTCTAGACATATAATGTTATCCATATTTCCATAAATTTGTTTAGATTGCTCTTCTCCCACCCTCATGATCCTGGGAAAATGTGGGGGGTTTTGCTGTATCCACACATGCCTATCTTACTCTATGGTCATCAGAACTCCCCTAGGAGAACTATTATCTCTGTGCCTCATGAAACTGCATTATTTGTGTTTTTATGTTAAGTGAAGAGTTGGTGGACAGTATTTTCTTCCCTAGATAATCAATCATCCTAAAATAACTTAATGTACATTCTTTCCTCAATTCGAAATGTTATCTTTATCATAAAATAAATACTTGAGCATATGTCAGATCTGTCTCTGGAGTATCATTTCCCATTGACTTGTGTGTCAAATACCAAATGCTTTTAATTATAGTTCTTTATAGTGTCTTGATACCTCATAGGCCAATCTTTTTTTTTTTTTAAGCCTAGTCAAGTGGTGGGAGAAGGAACAAATAAATCTGTAACCGGCTGTGATCAATTCATTGCAGATACCACTGTACTCAGACCAGCCTTGCAGGCCAATCCTCTGGGGAAAAAATAGTATTTTATTTTTGCTTTATTTTGCGCATTTCCAAATTGCCATTAGAGTTGAACATCTTTTCATGTGTCTTGGCTATTCAAGTTTTCTCTTCCAAGGATAGCCAATTCATATCCTTTACTCATTTATTAGATATATTGAAGAATCTCTTCTTCCAGGTCTTTCAACTTTATGGTGCCTTCATAAGAATAAAGTTTTAAATTTGGATGCAGTTAAATTTTCAATCTTTCCCTCTGGCTTTTAATAGTTTACTAAATAAGTTTCTTTCTCCTCTCTCAAAGGTTGTAAAACTCTTCTCCCATATTTTCTTCATTGTTTCCAATGTTTAGGTCATTAGTCCATCTAGAGTGGTGAGACGTAAAGTATAATGAGGTGAAACATTTCTCTGCCAACCCAGAGGGGATGGCAATACGGGACACCCGGAGGACAAAGAATTTAGCCACCCTGTCACACGTGGAGAGGGTGAGCTGGAAGAAATTAAGTCACAGACGGGTTAGATAACTAGTCTAACTTTTACTAAAACTTAGTGGCAGAGCCAGGGCTTAAACCAGGCAATCTATTCCATATCCCCTGATCATAACTGCTGTGCCCTATAGCTCGATACATCTAAGAAAGAGGAAGAGCATTATTTCTCAGAGCACGGCCGAGCTGAAGTTCAAAAATTAGACTCATGGTTAATCTTAAACCCGGGAAAGTGATAGTCAGAGAGTGGTCTCTCCTGGAAGATGATGCCCTGCCCACCAGGCCAGGGACCAGCTAGCCTCGCTCTCCGAGTTTCCCAACCCGCAGAGTCTTCTCCCTTTCCCGCAGGAAGTAGGAGAAGCGCTCGCTGAGGCTCCGCCCCGACCCGAACTCCGTCCGCGCAAGCTGGTCTCTGCCTTGTTCCCAAGGGAAAGTGGTGCAACCATGAGCTCGGCACCAGGCGCTGAGGCTTACTTCCGCAGAAGCAGTTTGTTCTGGTTTACCGTTATCAGCATCTCCTTTGGCTACTACACGGTAAAAGCAGCGAGCGGAGTAATGGCTCTATTCAGGGTCCGTGCTTGCGGAAGAGGGCAGGTCGCGCAGGCGCAGTCCCGGCGCCCGCGGGCTGGCGCCGCGGGGGAGGGGACTGGAACCCGGAAGACGCAGGAGCATTGGTCCAGAGAAACCGGCTACTCGGGCTTTCCCTGTGTGGGGTGGGCACGGCTTCCCACTCGATAACTCTGTGTTTAAATCTTTCAAGATGGTGGTGGCGAAGTCGGAGGCCTGCAAGGCTGCTACCGTTTTTAGGCCCGCCAGCCCCTCGTTGGGCGAGGGCTCTGTGGGAGCGCGGTTTTGCGCTTGCGCTTCTGCTGGTTGCCCAGGTCTCTGAAGTCAGCAGAAGTTCGATGGGCCGGCCCATAGCCAGTTTCTGCTTTTAAAGTGTTCCTGCGTTTCCGTTCTCGCTCCTTCACGGTTGCTCCAACTTAACCGAGTCTGAGTAAAGCTTACTGAGGGGGAAAGCAAGTTGACGGACTGCCATAGGCCTGCAAAGTCAGGGGAGGACTTCCAAAGCAGAATGTTTGAGGCACTTGGAATTGCTTGGAAAACCTAAAGAATGGGTAGGATTTAATTGATCAGAAAGGATAGAAAGGATAGAAATGTTATGGCCTAGATGTAGAATCGGGAAGGCGGGGGTCTCTGCTGAGAAGGAGAGCGATTTTTGTTTGGCCGACAGTTCGTTTAAAGGATAACGGGAAAGACTGGAAAAGCAGGTTGGGGAGTAACTTGGTATAATTTCGAATGAAGGCAAAACTTACTGGGATATTGCCCGAGAGATCCTTGACATGCAGTATTTGTCTTGCTCGCAGTGTTTGTTGTGAAATCTGACCACCTTTGTCCTGATTCCCCATATGTAAAATGGAGGTATTGGGCTGAAATTTTTCAAAGGTGCTATTCCTTACTATGATTCTGCATCTCTGGTTAGTTATAATATGGGTAAAGGAAAGCTTTGGTGACTTCAAAGAGAGCTAATGTGGAGCCGTTAGATGCTGCCCCTTGGTTTTCAAGGATGCAGTGATATTTTATGCTTTCTTTAAATTTTAGGTGTCTAACAATATGATGGGAAAGGTAGTACTGCTCTTGACTGAGATCTGAATAGGATAATAAGTTTTGGAACTATTGGATCTTATTTATTCTCAGAAAAGCCTAAGCTGACAGAGGCTACAACACAGGGACTGAGAGAAAGTTGGTAAGGTTACAAAATCCTTATGTGATTAAGTAGTTGCATTTAACACTTCACAAACCTGATCTTACTTATTTTCCAATTCTGTACAGTGGATCAGTCCCAGTTTTAGAGGTAGAAAAAGTGAAAGAAAAAAAAAGGATCCTGAAGTAAAGGGATTTGGCTCAAGCCATAATTCCTGCAGTAAAGAATCTAGCTAAAGTACATAAACTCTTAAAATTTGTCAATAACCTTTATAAAATAATGTTTTTGGTGGAATTCATTAAGAATAGAAGTCGTCCAACCTGGGCACTGAGTCTGATACCCCCAGTTTCCTCAGCACAAATCTACCAAATAGCTTTTAGAAAACAGAAGTTGAAAGTAGAAGCCCAGTTCAGAGTTTCTTTGGTCTATTCTTGTTTTTGTGGAATTAGGATTATTTTATAGCCTTTCTCAAAACTAAACATTTGCTGATTTAAGTGACCCAATAGGTATTGTGTGCCTCTGGTTCTCTTTCAGTGGGTTGTCTTCTGGCCTCAGAGTATTCCTTATCAGAGCCTAGGACTCCTGGGCTCCTTCACTCAGTACTTGGTGGACCATCATCACACCGTACTACGCAATGGGTAAGGAGAGCTGCAGAAATGGGATATGGACACATCAGCTCCAGTCTCACTGTGAACCTGGGAGGCCTGCAGTTGCTTTCATATATCTGAAAGCGGTGCTAGTTCACATTAAAGCACCTTTTTGTGGTTTCTGTGTTAGATTTCATCAGATAACCATCACCTTAAACTAGGCTGACTTTTGTTTCAGATATTGGCTTGCCTGGCTGATTCACGTGGGAGAGGCCTTGTATAGCATGGTATTGTGCAGGTAAGTGTTTTTAATAGGTCTTTGTTGCTTCTCTGTATCTAATATAAGGTGAGAGTAGCCACATTTAAATAATTCATACACTTGCAGGCCGAGAGTACTCTCAAGGTAGAGGAGTTGAATCCCCACGCCTAATACTGAGCCTAGCCCAAAGGGAGTACTCAATAAATTTTTAATGAATTAATTAATTTCATTGGTGTTAGCCAATTACCTAGTTACTTAATTTAGATGATTTTTCTAATTTTTTTTTTAAATTCTTTGCACCAAGGGGAACAAAAGATAAGGAGGCTACCTTTTGGTTTGAAAAAAAACTGAGTTATTGACTGAGGCCAATGATTCTCAATTTTAGTTTCACAGCTGAATCACCTGAGGAGCTTTTTCCAGACCCATAGATACTGATCTGTCTGGTAGGCCTTGCTTCAGACATGGGGATATGTTATTTTTACAAGCTCCACAGATAATTCTGGAATGCAATGCAAGCTAAGAGCCCCTTGACTAGATGCTACTCAGCAAGTTCCACTGTTACTAGAAAAAGTTCTCTTTACGTTTGTATTTTATGTAGCATGTACAAAAAGTATGGTGTAATGAAAAAGATGATTATGGTAATGCCAGAGTATTTTGCAATTAATTTTTTTCTGGTCAAGATTAACTATCACCTCTTTTTATTGTTGTGTAACTTCTAAAAGTGGAAAAGAAGGTACTTTATTATTACCGTGTTTCTTTTTTTGAATTCCAAATGTTTAATAAGTCATGATTTCCTTAAAAAATTCTATTAAAAGGAAATAAACATTTGCTTACATGTATATTCTCGTTAACCAAATTTCATCCACATGATTTGAATGGTGCCATAGAAACTAATTTGTTTTAAAACAGGTTATTTCATACATTAGATTTTAACAATAGTTTTTCCATTTGGATGAGGTCTAATTGATTAAATATACTGTGTTTTCATAATGAAAATAATTACTGTATCTTGGGCAAACACTATGTTAGACACTGCTAAGTGCTTTAAAAAGATTATGGTACTCTGTCTTCTGGTTGATTAAACAAACTGGACTTTCCAAGAGAGGAGCGGAAAGCAGCTTTATTCTTTCTCACCCCTCTCCAAGGAATCTTAACCTGTGGGTTATTTTCTGCCTCCCACCCTAGCCCCAGATGAAATCTGAAGTAGTTCCACAGGTTTTCCTTGTGATAGTATTTGGTCCAGTCTAATCTATTTATTAAAACTATAAACTTACCTAATTGAGAATACCTGTTCTCATCCAGCCGGGGCCTGCTGTGGGGAAGAGAATGTAGTTGATGTCTTCTCTCTCATGCTACCTTTTTTCCCTATTCACTAGCAGCTGCTTGTTTCACCTTTAAATGGTGAGAGTAGTTAGGGGAAATAGGGCACAGTCAGCCTTGTGAACAGGCAGCTGGATGCCATGCATGTTGCATACCCTGCGTTGGCTCGTCTCTCCAGAAGGGCCCTGGTGAATTTGGGGGAAACCGCCCATCACTAGGAATCTCCTCCTGCAGTTCTCTGACAGTTTCTGCTGATGCTTCCCCCAGCATGCTGTTTGCAGTTTCCCTTCAGATCGATGATTAGGGGGAAATTCCCTTTATCGAGATCTCTTCTATCCTTCGGTTAGGCCTCTAGGGTGGGGTCCCTTTTAAGCTCACCCATGCCAGTGCTCATCGGCAAGATCCTTATGGCTCAGGATAACAGCTTCCTTGTCCCTCCATGGGATAAATTTGCAAGTGTACGCAATTCCCAATCCAGCCATATACCTTTGCTCTCCTGTCACGCAAGCTGACCAATCTTTAAACTTTTGAATTGGATGTTAATTCTTTCCCCTGAATTCCAGGGGACTTGTGGTTATGATCTCCAAGTGGTTATGTTGAAGCTGTTTTTTGGGCTTGACTCGTGATAGGAAATGCCGCAGCACTAGGACCTCTTTCCAATGGCTCCTTCAACCGCTCAGTGAAATCTCAGCTTGGAAGCATGTTGTCCAATCCCTCAACTCACAGTGCTGGAATACTTGCCACATATCTTGTTGTTGGCATTTGGAACCTCTAAAATCAAAAGACTCAAATTTAAAATCATACTATCCAGTTCTTTGAAGGGCAGAGGGAGGAGAGGCATAGAAAAGCTAGGTCACTATTATTATTTTCTTGCCATCATTTCTTTTTGGTCTAACGTTGCAGCATATCATTGGTCACTATAAAACAATATTTTTTGAATTACGAATGAATGAATTTAAGTTAATGAATCAATTTGCAAAGAGATGTAGTGCATTTGTAGCCTCCCGAATCCCACTATCCAGCAATAAAAAGGAATTCATGGATTCCTTTTAACCAGAGATAAGATTGGACTATATGTTTGACTTTATAGCCACCATAATATGTAAACATACAAATATAAACTCTTCTGTATCCTTTTACCATTGTCATTTATGTCCTGTTTTTCCATGTCTATACCTATAAGCTTATTCATTTTACTAATGCTTAGTATTCTGTTATATGGATGTGCCTTAAATGTATTTATGTACTTAATAAATTCCCCTTCTGATGGACTTTTAAGCCTAGTTTTTATTATAAATAACACTGTATGAACATGAATTTCTCATACATCCTGGCCCACTTTGATATAGGTTTCATTTTTTTATTGTTCGTTGGTAGAGTGTGTAAATATAGGTTTTTTTTTAATCTCTTAACCTTATATTCAGTGGCCTTGCTAAATTCATTTATTTTAATAGTTCATCTTCAGATTCTCTTTAATTTTCTAGGTACATACACAATGGTGTCTAGAAATAGAATATTATTTCTTCCTTTCAGTTCTCTATGTCTCTTATTTATGTTTCTTCTTATTTCACTGAGTAGTACCTCCAGTACAGTATCGACTAGATGTGGTGATAGTTAGCATCCTCGCCTTGTTCCCAATCAAAGGGAAAGCGTTCAACATTTTACATCAAGAGTCGTGTAGATCTCTATCAGAATAAGGACGTTCCATTCTGTCTCTAAATTTGCTGAGAACTTAGATTCAGAATGGATGTTCAAATTTATAAAATGCTTCTGCATTAAGATGATCACATGATTTTAATTTGTCAGTGTGGAAAATTACAGTTGACCCTTGAAGAACACAGGTTTGAACTGCATGGGTCTACTTATAGACAATTTTTTTTCAATAAACACAATTGGCCCTCCATATCCATGGGTTTCATATCTACGGATTCAACCAACTGCTGATTGAAAATAGTATCTTCAATCCACAGTTGGTAATCCGAGATGCAGAGAGGCCAACTATAGTTAAGTTTTTGGAAGAGTCAAAAATTATGTGAGAATTTTCAACTGTGTGCAGTGTCGGTGCCCTTAGTCCCTACATTGTTCAAGAATCAACTGTATATCAGTTTTACATATATTGTATTTAAATTTTGTTTTAAATTAAGTCTTCCACATGAGACTTATTTAGATACAGATGAGATTATAGCAAGCCATTCACTTCAATTGAGTCATTTTCTTTTGAGCTTTGTTTTAAGCAGTTTAGTTACAGTGTTCATTACTGCTAGATGCCAGGCCCTTTCCTACGTAGTTTGTGTATATTATCTCATAAATCATATCAATTTGATGAAATAAATACTATTATTCCTACTTTTCAGACAAGGAAACTGATTCTGAGAGAAAGTGAGTGACCTGCCCAAGGTCACAGCTGGTAATTGTCCAAGCTAGGATTTACATCTGGTCTATGTTCAAACACTTGCTATAAAGCCATACCAGTGCTTTTTAACCCTATTTGCTCATCAAAATTACTTAAGAACAGTTTTATCATACAGTGCTCCAGGCAGTAGCCAGACTGTTTCTCTAGGAAGAGTGTAATAGCCTAAATGCACAAGAAACGTGAAAATAAATGAAGTCACCATTCGAGTTAGGAAGCTGAAAGAAAATGGTAAAGAAACCCAATGAAAATAGAAAGCGTACACTTTTTAAAAAATAGAAAACAATAACTCCTGTAAAACCATAACTAAAATTCTGGTTAAAATTAAATTTTTTTTTCTTTTTTAGATCTAAAGGCATCACGAATGGTCGGGCTCAACTACTTTGGTTCCTGCAGACTTTGCTCCTTGGGATAGCCTCTCTCTCCATCTTAATTGCTTACAGACCAAAACACCGAAAACAAACTTAGAGAAGCTATCTGAAAGCTTTCTCTATTCTTGGACTTCCAGTCTCACCTTTTGTGGGGGGTGCTGTGTTTACTCTTTATACTTTCTAGAATGTTAAGATCTTCTACTCTTCATTATGTTATACTCTCTGGTTGAACTCGAGTAGATAATAGGAAAAGATTTTAGCTTTCCAATTCCACAGACTAACCTGTTTTGCAGAGGGCTTCTAGCTACCTTCTTGAGGTCCTTGGTCGTGTTGGTGCTCGCTCTCTGTCATCTGATTTGAGCCATGTACTAAATTCGCTTGTTGGTATACCTTTGCTCCCACCTTCTGAGTAAAACGCCTTACCGTTACCACCACCACCTTAGTTCTCCTTTCCCAGAGATTTTTCTACCTTTCTGGACCAAGAAGGAGTAACATGTCCACAACACATCAATTCCACACACGTTCATTAGCACCTTTGAGGCAGGATCTTATCTTCTTAAACTGTTATTTCTCATACTGCTGAGGAAGATAAGCAAGTGCCTGGACCTGGGCAGGCTGAGCAGTTACATAGAGGCACAAAGGACAGGCCGAAGACATCCAAGAGGAGAGGACTGGGGAATGCCTTCCCTGATCCTGCCAGTCAGAATGACCCTTCCCTCCACATGGCCCCTCAGACACAGTGCCGTATGGTGTGATCTGTGGTGCCACCAGGTTACTCCTTCAGGTCAGGATCACATACTAGCTTTATTTTTCCTCTAGCACCTGTCCTGTCGCCATACACACAGGTGTTCTAGTGTTGATTGAACAAAGGAGAGAAACTCTGATTTCACTTTCCATTCCAATTGGAATGATACCATTCCAATTTTTTTAATGAAAACTACAGAACCCATTCAGTGTACCCTCATCCCAAAAGCAGAAGATTGCCCTTGACTGGTAGTACCACCTTTCTGTGGGTCATCTGGTGGGAAAACTATCTTTTTCACACTTTTCTATTCTTGGACCCTTTCTCCAGACTCTCATTGTCTCCCTCCAGCTTCGGCTTACTCCAACTCAGATGTTTCTGTTATAGAGATTCTAGTCCATGGGTGATCCTCCTGGTTACTGTCACTCTCATTCACCTCATTGTACTTTATTGGTATTGACTTGTTGGGTCAGAAGATTCGTTGACTATCTCCCAACCCTAATATAATGCCTGTCACCTCCAAGAACCATGTGGGCTCCTTTACGGAAGAACCAACCACCTGTTTGTTCTCTAGAGACTAAACCTTACGTTCCTTCCATGATGTAGTAGGGCATGTTAGTTATTTTAAGCAAACATTTATGAGAAAGAACCCCCTCCCCCCAAAAAGAGACCCCAAGAAAAAGCACAATCCTGAAAGATTATGGACTCTAATTGTTTCTGATGGAGAGTAATTTCTACAAATAAGTATGTCTTTCCCTCTGTTTCTCTTGTGATGAGGGGTCATTTTTTAGAGTTAAACATCATGGAAACAACTCATTTTTTAAAGCATAGTCCTCTTCAAGGGAAATAATGATAATGGCATTAGTCGTGCCAGGAACAATATGTTAGATTTTTAGTGAAATGGAATAATTCGAATAAAATGCTGAGAACCGTCTCTCCAGTCAAGTGCTCTTTATGTATGTTAGTTTTGTTGATAATATTGTCACACATTTGATTCTCCCTTTTCTCAAATAGACTCTGTTGTGGAACTCTGTCTAGTTCAGATATCAGGGATTTTTTCCCACTAATGAAACACAGAAAGCCCCAGTTGGAGGGCGTATACTGCTCATATTTGTAGAGCTGCGCACAGCCCACTTAATTCCTCCATGCACACCGAGCTGTTGTGGACGTGAGCATCTCCTTTCATTGTAGGATTGTCCTCCAGTCTCCATTTACATTTCCTTCAGTATTTGATACAGTCTATGCAGCAAGTGAGAGAAGTGTTGTGAATTTTTTCTTAAAAGCCAAAAGTATAAAATCCTGTAATTTTATTTGGAGTATTATCATGGCTTCAGCAAAAAAGCATCTTTAGGGAGTAAATGGTGCAAGTCATCCACTTTACAGACCAATGAACTGCAGCCCATCAAGGTGAGGGAACAACATCACACAGAGGCCAGGCTTGATCTGTTTCTCCTCTTCCTGACAGTTCAAGAACTTAGAAGTAAGTACGTGAAGAAAAAAAAAAATGATATCTTGGCTTTGTATTGCAGTCATAGTGGTGATACAGGAGAAGCATCTTTATGTTGAGTTTGGATGAGAAAAGATCAGAGACATTTTACTGGAAGCAACCACAGAGGCCCCGAAACTAGACTCTTCCTGCCTGCTTCTCCCCGCCTCCCCAAAGATGTCAAGAACAAGTATAGTTCTGAAGAACAAAAGACCAGTATGGGGACGGGGGTGGTGGGGGGGGGAGGCCTAATGACCTAATAGCAGGCCAGATTATAAACACTATTTCCTACATTCAACATGTGTATGACTAGGCAGTCCAAGTATAAACATGTTTCATAAGCCATAGTTTTAAACAAGTCTTGGATTTTAGAGGTTCTATGAGGTTCTATGTTTTGCTAAAGAGGTTCTTAATCAAAACTACTTGCCATCTGAGAGCCTTTATGTATTTACATAGAGAGTCTGAAAACAGAAGTTAGAGAACCTGCAATTGAGGTTAGAGAACAGAGTGCAATCACATTTTTATCTTTATCCCAGCCATTCCTGGAGACTTGTTAATTAAAGCTCTTAGTTTAGCAACCTGGGATGTAAGTATCATTTATCCTTTTCTTATCATAGACAAATCAATGCCAATGGGGCAGCTGAGAAATATATTTGAAGTCTATGAGACCCTTCTCTGCGAGGTCCCTTGTCATCAAGTTGTGATTTCCTTTCTATCAACTTTGGACAATGAGAGTCTATAGTAATCTCAAATTTCTCTTTAGGAAGAAGAGATCTATACTCTGATTCCACAGTGGACACTTAAAAATTCAATTCAAAATGCTATATTTGCAATTACTATCAACAAACATTTTAAGATGTTTTCTTAATTGTGTTGAGTAGAACTATTGCCTGATTTCTGTTTGTAGTAAATCATAAAATTGAATTAGGGAAAATACCTTTGGCATACTAAAATAGAAATACTCATGAAAGAATTCTTTCTTTGCACCAACACATTGCACAGGATGTACCTAGTAAATAAAAGTGACTCAATAAAAAGCACTAAACTTGAAATCTTGACATGCGATAAATGAGAGGAATGGCATCTATAATACAAAGTAGAGAATGTCCCCAAAACTTAGGCATGTAAGGACCACCCTCACAACTTTAGTCATGTCTATACTACACCTGAATTCACTTTTTAAAAAATCTTCCTAAGCATGAATAACTATGAAATGCCAGGCTTAGGGAGAAAATAAATAACGTAGATGATAGAGGCTCTGTTTATCCCTCTGGCAACCAAATCAAAGTTATGATAGTTGTAAGGAACAGAGGCAAGGAAAAATCACCTGGGATCTAGATGAACAAGCCATACAATTAGGGAGAAGTCCAGGAAATCACCCTGCAGTGGCAGAAGGTAGGACAGGGTGAGGACGTGGCTCTACCAGGTCTCGAGTGGCTGAGTGAGACAGAGGCTGTGGTGGCAGCAGCGGCAGATGCCTTTTAAAGGGGCCACGTCTGCAAGTGGATTTTCGCGCCAACGGACCTGCTCACTCTGAGTGCCAGTGCCGATTAGGCTGTGCACAGGGGGCACCAAGGACTTACAAGGAGACATTGTCGGAGTGAGGGCTGAAGCAAGATTTGCTCTATACAAAAGTGCCGGCAATATCCATTGTTCCCTGTAGAGCCCTCCCCACTCTCAGTGCGCACTGTGCCACCATAGCCCTGTCGTCATCAGACTGGATAAAGGAAGTCGCTCCACCCAGAGGATTCCCTGAAACTCCACCTCCTCCAACTCGCGGCTCCACCAAAATCACATCCAGGTATACCCTAAGTGAGCCAGGTGCTCCTTGCTGAGCAGCTCCTAAACTCACATTAGGTGCAGCTGGCCTCGGTTTCTGGCGTGGCCTTTTGAGGCAACTATAAGCACAGCATCTGTGGATTGCTTGCTGAATCTTAACTGATAGCCCCAGAGGGGTAGAAGTTTGGGCTAAATTTGTTTGGCCTGCAGTAGAACCTCTCAGAACTGTGCCACTGAACACCTACTTCGCAAATCCACACTAATAAGACCAGGAGACTTTCAGACTTTGCTTAGTACATAGAAACAGACATGAAAAGGCAGCCAAAATGGGAAGACAAAGAAGCAGAAACAATATGAGAGAACAGAACAGAGATCCAGATATAATGGAGTTAAGTAATCTAACAGATACAGAGTTCAAAACACTGGTTATAAAGATGCTCAATGAACTTTCGGGAAGTGTAGAGAACGCCAACAAAGAGATAAAAGTGGAAATGGAAATTATAAAAGGGAGCCAGTCTGAAATAGAAAATATATTCTCTGAGATGAAAAGTATATTAAATGGAATAAACAAAGGAATAAACAAAGTGAACAAAGAACAGGATCAAACACCCTATCTAGAGGACAGGAAAGCCAAGAACACTCAAGCAGAAGGTCAATAAAAAGATGCCAAGACTATAAAAATAACTTAAGGAGGATATGGGGCATTACTAAGGGTCCAAATATCTGTCTGGTCAGTGTAACTGAAGAAATTAAAGATATTGAACAGCTGTTGGAAGAAATAATGATGGAAAACTTCTCTAACCTGGTGAAGGAAGTGGACATAACCCCCTAGGAAGCTCAGAGAATGCCAAAAATCAGGGATCCAAAGAGGCCCACACAAAGACACATCATAATTAAAATGCCGAAGATTAAATACAAAGAAAGGATATTAAAAGCAGCTAGAGGAAAGCAGATAATTACTTATAAGGGAACATCCATAAGACTGGCAGCCGATTTCTCAAAAGAAACTATGCAAGACAGAAGAACTTGGCAAAAAATATTGGACAGAATGAAGACCCAGGATCTACAACCAAGAATAATTTATCCAGCAAAGCTATCATTTAGAGTTGAAGGACAGATAAATGGCTTCCCAGACAAAAATAAGCTAAAGGAATTGGAGGAACTTCTTTAAGAAGAAAAAAACATGGATCAAAACCAGGAATAAAGAATGGTAACCACTACATTCCTATCAATAAGTACCTTAAATGGAAAAGAATTAAGTGCTCCAACCAAAAGACAGAGTGGTTAAAAGGATAAGAAAACAAAACCCCTGTATAGAAAAGGAAGGGGATGGAAAAATATTGCTGTGATGGACCTAGAAGGTATTTAAGTCAGATAGAGAAAGATAAACACTATATGATTTCCCTTATATGTGGAATCTAAGCAATAAAAAGAACAAACTAATCAAAAACAGACTCACAAATATAGTGGACAATTTAGTTTAGTGTCAGACAGAGGGGAGGGAGGTTTGGGGGGCTGGGAGAATTAGGTGAACGGCTAAAGAAATACAAATTAGTATCTGATGGATGGTCACGGTGATGGGGAGCACAGCATAGGAAATGCAGTTAGCAGTAATACGTTGGCTAGGTGGAAGGTCAGGGGAGGAAGAGGAGATCGTTTTATGAACTATATAGATGTCTAACCAATGCACTGTCTACTTGAAACTAAATAAAATTTTAAAAAATTATTTTAAAATTCCAGGCTTAGTTGATGATATTTTTCTCTAATACATATGAGAATAAAGCATAATTATTACCTAAAGTCACCATACATACTAATGAAACATTCAACACACTATTAAAAAATTATTATACAACTCATAGAGACTAAATGAAGTGTGGCATTTAACCTGGTTCTAGCCACAGGATTTTAGGCAAGCTTGTCACCTTCCTGGACAGCGGTTTCATCATTAAAAAGAGTATAAATAATTTTACATTGTGGCTGGGATGAAAACAGAATGGCAAATTGAAATGAAATCATCTAGATAAAGCAACTTTGTAAACTATAACACATTAAACAAGATTATAGTTTTACTGGAAGGCTGTTAATTGCTGATGATACATCCTGCTCTCAATCCTCAAACTGGACCATGCAGGTGGATCACGGGAGATCTGGTGAAGATGCAAGTTCTGATTCAGTGAATGTGGAGTGGGTCCAGGATTCTACGTGTCTTGCAGGCTCCCTGGTGATGTCAATGCCGCTGATCTGCAGACCACTTTGAATTTTAATGGAAATTTAGAACTCAAACTTTGGTCCTGATTTCATGAGGCTTGGGGTTGACTTCTATATGTGTAAGCATGTTTTTAATCAATAATAAAAATCGCTAAACACCTTCACTGGCAGTTCAGCCCTCAACGTAAACAGACATTGGCAAAGAGCACTGTTGTAATGATAAAAATGTGGATGAAATTAGCCAGTTGGCATATCTGCATACTCCCTCCTGGAGAAGAAAAGTTTGGGATTAAGGTCTTTGAAATTAAAAAGAGTCCAAATTTTCCAAATATTCATTTTCTTCTAGACACTGATCCTTGAGCACAGAAGTGAGCATTAACGGTGCTGGTGACAGTGTCTGTCAATATTAGCAGCACAAAAGCCCCACCAGGGGAATGGGGAGAGTTCATGGAAGTAGACACAGGCATTCACTCCACCTCCACACTCCTGACCAAATCACCCAGATTGTGGATTATGTTGTTATTTCTACCTAAAAGTTTAAAAATGAAAACCTCAGGCAAAAGAGTGACCAGTGGATTGGCATCAAACAGATTCATTACGGGTTCTATGATTCCTAGATTCTCATCTCTACATCGCTGAGTCCAATACAGATAGAGCCTGGCCTTAGCTCTCCCCTAGAGCATATTACTAGACTTATTGGTTGATGCCCCAGGGAAAAACAATCTCATAAGCCAAATCACAACAGCTAAGGACAACAAGGATGCACTGAGCCATAAACACATGATCTGAAAGAGAAGCACTGGAATAAAAGGACCAGAAATCTAAAAATGCTCCTTAGGAGATAAAGATTTAGTAGAGAAGATATTAGCAGTATGGAATAAGAACAAGAAATCATTAAAAAAAATTTAAGTGAAAATATTAGGCATAAAGAATCTAATAAAGGAAAATAGAACAAATAAAATAAAATGGATGTAGTTGAAGAAAGAATTTGTGAATACAAGATTATGGAAGTCTCACAGTAGGAAAATAGAAAAGATATAAAACATGAAAGAAAAACTTGGAAATGTTATTGATTAACATCAACATGTAATATCTGGGCAATAGTTGCAGATGAAGAGAAAGGCAATGAAGTAAAAATATTTGAAGAAATAATAGAGATAAGTTCCCTTAAATAACTTCGTTTAAAAGGGCTTAGAATTCAAAAAGTCAACAACAAAGATAGAATTCTCAAGGCAGCCAGGAAGAAGAAAACGCTAACATATAAAGGTAAACACATTTGATTATCATCGGACTTCTCCGTGCACACCTTAAAAGGTCTTAAAAAGGACCAAATAAGATATGGAAAAATCCATCCCTAAACAATATAATTTAAGAATAATAATGACAAAGAGAAAACTCTAAAAGCTTCTAAAGAGAAAGAGCAGATCACCTCCAAAGTAATGACAATGAGGTAAACATCAGACAGCTACCCTGGGTGCTAGAAGACAGTGGAATAATAGTTATAAAGTATTGGAGTAAAATAATTTAGAGTTTTATATTCAGTCAAATTGTCATTCAGTTAGGAGAGAGTTATGGGGAAAAATCACCTGCATTCAAGAGCCCAGAATATGTGCCCTACAAAGACCCAAATTGAAAACACTTTTGGAAGAAGTTCTCACACAATAAAAAGATAAAAGCCAGGCAATGCTTGGGGAGGAAGAGAGAGAGGCATCAAAGAAAAATAAAAGGAGACAAGGTTACCAAAACAACTCAAATTTAAATTATCTACATTTTAGACAATTTCCAAGATGGTACACAGGGTGGGGTGGGGTGCAGTAGAATAAATTAATTGGTCATAAGAGAAAGTTGAAGTAGTTGCTTTCTTAATGGAAAAATGTAGATACTGATGAATTTAAGAAAGAAATCAGAGTAAGTAAACATAAATTGAGGACTTAGTGCAACTGCCTAAAGAACAGAGATTTTAAACTTTCAGGAAAGTTACCAAAAGAATATAGAGAACATTCATGTACCCTTCATCTCCTAGGTTCACCAGCTGTTAACATTTTGCCACATTTGCTTTCACTCTTCCCTCTCCATATATAATTTTTTCTTCCCCCCGCTGAATCATTTGAGAGCAGTGACCTTCACCTTCAATGTGCATCTCCTAAGAATATAGGTGTTGTTTTACATAAAACCAATATAATTACTACACTCTGGAAATTATCCACATTTCGGATTCAAACTTTCACCATTGTGCTGATAATGTCTTTTAAGAACCTTTTTTTTGGGGGGGTGGGGGTGAGGAGGGGAGTCCAGGATCCCATCCAGGATCACCCAGAGCATTTAGTTGTCAGGATTGTTTGAGTCTCTCTCTCTTTTTTAAATTAATTTTTTTATTAACCAATTTATTTTTTTATGGTGACATTGGTGACATTTTTGTGGTGACATTTTTTATGGTGAAATCTATTAAGTTTCAGCTGTACATTTTAAGAGTAAGGCATATATGTGTGTGTGTGTATACACATATGTATGTATTTATATTGTGTGTTCACCTCCTATAGTTAGATTTCTTTCTGTCACCCCATATTTGACCCCTTTTACCCCTTCTACCTCCCCCATCCCTTCACCCTCCTACCCTCTGATAACCACTAATCTATTATCCATGTCCATGAGTTTCTGTTTGTTTGTCCTGTTGATTTGTTGCTTTTAGGTTTATATCCCACATATAAGTGATATCATGTGATTTTCACCTTTTTCTATCTGGCTTATTTCACTTAGCATGATTATCTCAAGGTCCATCCATGTTGTTGCTAATGGCAGTATTTCATCTCTTGTTATGGTTGAGTAATATTCCATTGTATATATGTACCACAGCTTCTTTATCCAATCATCTATCATATGACCCGTCAGTTGCTTCCACGTCCTGGCCACCATGAATAATGTTGCTATGAACATCTGTGTGCAAATATATTTTTGGATATGGGTTTTCAAGTCTTTGGGGTAAATACCTAGCAGATGATTGCTACATCATATGATAGAATCAATTATTTTTTTTGAGGAACCTCTATACTGTTTTCCATAGTGGCTGTACCAATTTGCAGTCCCACCAGCAGTGTATGAGGGTCCCTTTTTCTCTGCATCCTCTCCAACATTTGTTATTACTTGTCTTGTTGATGACGGCTATTCTAACAGGTGTGAGATGGTATCTCATTATGGTTTTGATTTGCATTTCCTTAATAGCTAGTGATGTTGAGCATCTTTTCATATATTCGTTGGCCTTTTGTATGTCCTCTAGGGAGAAGTGTCTATTCAGGTCCTCTGTCCATTTTTTTGGATTGGATCATTTAGGGTTTTGTTGTTGTTGTTGTTGTTGTTGAGTTGTATGAGTTTTTTGTCTATTTTGGATATTAGGCCTTTATCGGAGGTGTGTCTCCTTTAATCTAGAAGAGTTCCCCTCCCTTGTTTTACTTTTGCTTTTGCCTTTAAATGACTGACATTTTTGAAGAATCCAGGCCAGTTGTGCTGCAGAATGTCCCTCACTTTTATTCTGCTTCCTGGTGATCAGACTGAAGTTAAACGCTCTAGTAGGAGCAGCACCCAGTGAGGCTGTGTCATTTTCAGTGAATCACATCAAGAGACACATGATGAAATCTGTCCCATTATCGAAGATCTTAAATGTTATCACTTGGTTAAGCCAGTCACTGGTTTTCTTCATTTTAAAGCTATCTCCTATAGCCTTGAATTAATAAGGGATGTGAGGAGTGATATTTTACTGCCACATGACCATATGTTTCCCACCGATGATTGAAGCATCCACTGATGATTCTTGCCTCAGCCAATCTTTACCACGATGCTTGTAAACTGATTATTTTCCTATTTCTATCATTTCTTCTACTTTTATTAGTTGGCATTCTTCTGCAAAGAAGAGTTTTCCTTTCTCCTCTCTCCTCCTATTCTTATTTGTTTAATATTGGAGGTATCAGTATTAACATGAATTCTTTTTTATCTAGTATGTTATAAACCATTTATATTATTCTTTATTTTGATGCTCAAGTTTGGCCAGTGAGAGGAGTCCTTTCAAGATGGTTCTTGTATCCTTTTGAAATACTCTCAACAGTTTTTGAGTATTTTTAACATATTGTAATTTTCCTACCTAGCCATAAAATTAGCCATTTCTCCAAGCAATCTGGCTTCCTTTTATCGCAGAAAAGTATTTAGAAACCAAGATCTAGTGCCAAGGCTGTCATTGCTTTAGAACTGTTTGGCAGACAGAGATAACGTAGATGTTTTTTTTTTTTTTTAATCATGAATTGATACTGGTACCTTTTAATTCCAATTCTTCCCACAGGAGCTCTCCTGTGTCTCTTTCTTCCACAGTGATAACTGTAGTTCAAGCAGCATCAATGTATTTACTTAATCACTCAGTCCTTACAACACATGCAGAATAATTTCAGAATAGCTCAGTTTCTCAGCCAATATTACTATGAAGAACAAATTCTGCAGTTCTTTCGATCTCACAGTATATGTCATAGTAGTTATATTTTTTCTCCTTGTGAATATGCTATTACTTGGTGTTTTGCTAGATTGTAGTTTTATTTGCTAATCTGTATTCAATTTTAAGGTTTTCATTTTTTTCATCCTTATAAATTTTCCTTATGTTCTTTAACATATAAGTCATCCACAAGGTTTAAAAGGCAAAATCATATAAAAAGGTATACTCTGAGAAGTCTATTCCCTCCCCTATCCTTTCAAACTCATTCACGCCCACCCCCTACAGATAAATGTATTTATTTCAAAATCTCCCTCCAACCCAGAGAATCCTCTCCACAAATGTAGGAAAGAAAGAAAACAGTTTTATGAGTGAATAAGCAGTAAACCAGATTGTGATGCGTGTCACAGGCAATCTGCTAATGAGATTGCAAAAACGGAAAGAAACCTCACCCTTCTATTATAGCCAAGCAGATACAATCCATTACATACATATTCTCAAGTTAAATGATAGCTAGTCCTCCTATAAGAGGACTTGGCAGCATCATTTGCTGTACATTCTTTCACGGTTCCTCCAAAATTCATCTAGTAATTGTGATGGCCATCCGTATTAATTACCTTCATCCTAAGGAAAGAAAACTTCAATTGATAATGACAAACATGTAGTTATAGCATGGAGAAAGGCACCTAGGCTAAAGTCTCACAGCAATGAGGAGACAGGGTGCTTCTTTCTTGATATTTAGATTTCAAAGCAATGGCTCTCAGGCCCTTAAGAAAAACATTCCTGGGTGGTACCACTGTCAAGAGGCTTATTCAGCTTTTATATGTTTTATATGTACATAAAACTTTTAAGTGTGTAGACAGGGAAAGGACTCATAATTATAGTTTACTCATAAATACAATTATACTGTTATAATGTTATCTATTATATATTTAGTATATTATTACATTAATTATACACTCATAAATACAATTTCTCAAGAAAATACTCTAAGAGAAGAGAAGGGAAAAAAGGTTTCTTTCCTTCCTGGCAATAGGGAAAATTCAATCTTATTTTCATTTACCCTTACACAACAAATATCATTTATTTCTGGTTTATCCTTCCTATAATTTTGTAATTTTTCAAATTAAAGCAAATACATATGAATGGTCTTTTTCCACCTTTTCTCTAGGTGTCAATTCCTGTAATAGTTGCCACCACAGTGTAGATTCCCTAAACAAAAAAAAATGGTGTAGACGATAGAGGCTCTGTTTATCCCTCTGGCAACCAAATTAAAGTTGTGACAAAAACAAGAGAAGCGAACTACAAGCAAAGTCACCTGGAATCTAGATGAACAGAAGTACTACAACTAGGGAGAGAAATAAGAAATCACCCTGCAATGGTAGAAGATAGGAGGGGGTGAAGATGTGAGGCTGCCTGGTCTCCAGTGGCTGAGTGGGACAGAGGCCATAGCAGTGAGCAGCTGCAGACGCCTCTTAAAGGAGCCATGTCTGCAGCAGACTTACAAGTGGACTTTCCCAGTGACAGACCAGCTTGCTCTGAGCACCAGCACTGGTTCGGCTGTGCAGGGGGCACCAGGGACTTACAGGGGAACACTGGGGCATCAGAGTGAGGGCAGAGCGGAGACTTACTCTGTACAGAAGTGCCAGCTGTATCCATTGTTCTTCTGTTGAATCCTCCTCCCTCCCAGTGTGTGGACCCAGAGCCACCATAGCGAAGACATCATCAAACTGAATAACAGAGGTCACTCCGCTTAGAGGGTTCCACCTCCCCCAACTCACGGTTCCACCAAACCACATCCAGATGTGTCCTCTCTTAGTCAGGTGACCCTTGCTGAGCAGCGCCTAGACTCACTAGTAGCAGCTGGCCTCCGGTTTCTGGTGTGGCCTTTTGAGGGAACTATAAGCATAGCATCTGTGGCTTGCTTACTGAATCTTCACAGGTAGACCTGGAGGGGCACAGGCTGGGGTTAAATATGGCCTGAAGCTGAGCCCCTCTCAGGACTGTGCCACTGGACATGTACCACACAAAGCTGCACTAATAAGACTGGGAGACTTAAGCTTTGCTTAGTACATAGAAACAGACACAGAAAGGCAGCTACAATGGGAAGACCAAGAAGCAGAAACCATATGAGAGAACAGAACAGAGATCCAGAAATAATGGAGTCAAGCAATCTAACATATACAGAGTTCAAAACACTGGTTATAAAGATGTTTAATGAACTTCTGAGAAGTGTAGATAAATTCAGTGAGAACTTCAACAAAGAGATGAAAAACATAAAAGTGGAAATGGAAATTATAAAAGTGAACCAGTCAGAAATGAAGAATACATTATGTAAGATGAGAAGTATATTAAGTGGAAGAAATAGTAAATAAAGAAGAGGATCAAACGATCCAGAGGATGGGAAAGCAAGGACACTCAATTAGAATGGCAAGAAAAAAGAAGCCAAGACTATAATAATAATTTAAGGAGCTTATGGGATGCTACTAAATATAAAAATATCCATGTCATAGGGGTACTGGAACAACAACAACAACAAAAAAACCAAGACATTGAAGAGCTATTTGATGAAATAATGATAGAAAACTTCCCTAACCTGGTGAAGGAAATAGACATAAAACCCCAAGAAGCTGAGAGTCTCAAAAACCAGAAACCCAGAGGCCCACACCAAGATACATTGTAAATGCCAAAGGTTGAATACAAAGAGAGAATCTGAAAAGCAGCAAGAGAAAAGCAGATAGTTACCTACAATGGAGCACCCATAAGACTGGCAGCTGATTTCTTAACAGAAACTATGCAGGACAGAAGGGCTTGGCACGAAATATTCAACATGATGAAAACCCAGGACCTACAAGAATACTTTATACAGCAAAGCTACTATCATTTAGAGTTGAATAAAGAGCTTCCCAGACAAAAATAAGCTAAAGGAATTTATCGACACCAAGACAGTATTACAGGAAATGTTGGAAAGACTTCTTTAAGAAGAAAAAACGAGTATCAAAAACAGGAATAAAAAATGGTAATAACTACATTCTTATCAACAAGTACCTCAAATAGAAAAGAATTAAGTGCTCCAGCCAAAAGACAGAGTGACTGAATGGATAAGAAAACAAGATCCCTACATACGCTGCCTACAAGAGACTCACTTCAGATTAAAAGACACACAGAGACTAAAAGGAAGGGAACGGAAAAAGATATAGCCTTGATGGACCAAGAGGGTTTTGCACTGAATAAAATGGGAAGGTTAGAGAAAGATGAATGTCGCATGATTTCATGTACATGTGGAATCTAAAGAACAAAATCAACAACAAAAGCAACAAAAGCGGAAATAAACTCATAGATACAGAGAATATTTTGAGGGATACTAGATGGGAGGAGTGTTGGGGGAACAAAAAAAGGCAACGGGATTAAGAGGTACACATGGATAGTTGCAGAATAGACATAGAAGTGTAGAGTGTAGCATAGGGAAGAGGTTAATAATATTGTAATAAATATGTAAGGGGGAAGAGGAGGAAGAGATTTAGTGGGATGATCACTTCGCAAATTATATGGATCTCTGATCACTATGCTATACAACTGAAACTGGTATATTATTGTATGCCAACTATAATTGAAAAACTCATTGAATTGTACAATAAATACAAACAACTAATTGTCTATAATATTTCAATAAAGATGGAAAAAATAAAAATTAAAAACATAGGCAGAGGCTCTTTCACAAAATACCTGACATAATATTTCTGGCGCCCATCTGTGGAAGAGTGGTATATCAGGTTAAGAAATAAATTCTGAAAAACTTTCCACTTTCTAACCCTCTAGAGCAACAGTCACCAACCCTTTTGTCACCAAGGACCAGTGCTCTTATGAGAATCTAATGCCTGATGATGTGAGGTAGAGGTGAAGCCGTGATGCTAGCGCTGAAGAGTGGCAGCAAATATAGATGAAGCTTCTCTTGCTTACCTGCCTTTCACCTCCAGCCGTGTGGCCCAGGTTCTTAACAGGCCACAGACCTGCAAGGTCCACGGCCCGGAGGTTGGGGACTCCTGCTCTAGAGTCCTCTAAAATCTCAATGAATGGGAATTATTCACCTAGAAATGATCTCAGAAAACCCAATTTGAATTAATTTATCTTATTTTTTGTGCTCCTGAGAAATGAAATCACTCCCAAAATATAAGATCTAATAAAGAGAAAGCTCCCTAAGAGGGAATCTTGAAGATACTTTACTTTCCAAGGGAAAAGTAAAAACGTAGCTGAGAGAATTAATAAATAACAAGTCACGTTTTGACCATTTGTTGTTGTTTTCGTTTCCATTATGAGCAAAAGGTAGCAGGGCATGATGGAGTAGAGTCCTTAGCTTTTTTCAAATTATTACCCACTACTTACCAGCTATATCACCTTGAGTAAATTTCATCCTCTCTTTGAGTCTCAGTTTCTCCTCCTCTCGTGATTTGTTTATTTCTTTTTATTCCCATTTTCCTCCTGCCCCCACTCCCCGGCACCAATTCCAATGTGTCTGCTGTGTGTGTATTCCTGCAAAATATATGTCGTTTTGTAAGTGTGCATTTTTAATTTAAATAGTGTTGTGATATATGTAGGACTTAAACACCCAATCATTTTGCAATAGGCCAACTGCCACTAAACTTTGACATGTTGAGAAGGACTCTGAGGACAGTGCGAGCTTGGTAACTTAATCTGATTTTCATTTAATTCTTGACAATTTGCCAACAAGAGCTAAATTGTCCACATTTCATATTACTCCCTTGGAGGAGAAAATAAATTTGTCTAGGAGACAGGGTGAGAGCCAGCTGTAACCTATAAGGTTTGTGAACGAGACTGGTAACAACAGAAACAGAGAGTCCAGGCTGGCCAACTAGCATAGCTCTTCTTGGATGCCTCCAATAATCTATCTTAATTTTGCTTGACTTAGCCAGAATTGCATTAAAATACACAAGATATGAGATAAAATTATGTTTGTGTCCATTCGTAATCAGAACACTGGTAGGGACTGCAGAAATCTTCAGATAGACCCCCTTGTTTTAACTGGGAGAAACCAAATGCTTACAAAGCTAATGTCACGCAGCCATTTTGGTGGCAGACCTCAGTCCCTGACTCTTTGATATTTCACCAAGCTGCCTGTCAGCTATGTTGGATGAAACAGTCACAAGTAATAGTCTCAACAGCATGCCTCACCTCTCAAATATTTTACAAATATTATCCAAGAATGACCCATTGAGAGTGAGAATAGTTTCCATCATTGTTAGCTGCCCTAAACCCCTACATCCTGTTCATGTTACTGGCGCCTGCCTTTGTCCTGTATCCATAGCAATGGACAAATATCATAAACACTCTGTAGACCTAGGAGTTTTCTTGCCATTGGTTAAAGGTGCAGCAATAATATGTTGCACATGTACACAGAATAGGGATATTTATAGCATTTATGAAGCTTTAACATCTGCACAGCTAGAGAGTTTGCCGGACTTGTATTCTGGTTATTACAGAGTATTTCCTAGGAAACTGAAAATAAATATATTATAAAATTTCAGTTTTCAATGCGTCACTAATATTGTCATGCCTGTTGCAAAACACACTGTTGGTCAGTGACAGGAATTCCTTATGTAATCCCATTATATCCTTTGAATCTGCAGGAATCCACAGAATGGCTTCTATGTTGATAATAATAAGAGCGAATATTAACTGAAAACTCGCTGTGT
Organism: Rousettus aegyptiacus; assembly: GCF_014176215.1. Lineage (NCBI taxonomy): Eukaryota > Metazoa > Chordata > Mammalia > Chiroptera > Pteropodidae > Rousettus > Rousettus aegyptiacus. The sequence continues at coordinate 8,699,743 of NW_023416309.1, forward strand.
ACCAGGTGTTATGCTTAGGACCTTGCTTGCATTCTTTCACTTAATCCTCACTTTAACCCCTAGGAGGTAGGTGATGCTATGCCATTTTTCCAGTTGGAAAACTGAGGCCTAATGAAATTAAGTAGCTTGTTAACAATCAGAGCTGCTGAGTGGCAGAACCAGGAATCAAACTTAGATCCCAAAGCCTATGTTTGTAACATGTGTGTGTTTGCAGTCTACTGATTGTAATTAAAGGTATAGCCATAGCATAAAATCACTCCTTGGCATCAATCTATTCAAATGAAGTCCATGGCTCTGTGAAATACATATTTAAAATGAATTCTGTCACCTAATTAGTGCAAGACAGGGCAAATTTCTCTGAGTTGGAGGGGAGACCAACCCCTGTATTAAGAGAAGAGGGTACTTTCAGGGAAAGTGTGGAAAATATTCAACACATACGCCAAAGTTAGAGTCAAAAGGAAGGTTTATTAGAAAAGGTGTAACACTCCACAGACAGAGTGTGGTCTCCTCTCAGAGGCAGAGAACAGGACAATGAGAGGGACAGTGAGAGGAGCCAAGAGCGAGAGAGAGTGAAGGCACTGAGAGGGACCTTGAGTGTTCCAGGAATTCAGTTTATATTTCATTCTTTGGTTCCTATGAGTTATAGTTTAAAAGGCTTCATCAACCCATTTCCTTTGATATGGACATACCGTGAGGAAGAGGAAGAGTATGCAGCGTAAAAAGGTACGAATAAAAGGTCTGCTGGCAGCTCCCAGACTTTAATCTACAGGTTCTCCATGGTTTTAGCCATAGGGAATGACTGTTGGTTCTTGTTTCTCCTTCACAGATGTGGGGAATGGTTGTTAGCTCTGCCAGCAGAAATCTTCCTTTGTTCTGCAGGTGTCCTCCTGGCCTGGCTGCAGGGCTGACCAACGTATTGAGGTCTCTGAACATAGCTTGATTAACATTTTAATTCTCTTGCCTTTCCCTCTACATTACTTTTGCATATATTTTTATGTACATATTACATACTGATGTATTTCTAAAAGGCTAGATTTCTGGAAGAGGAATCATCGAGTGAGAGGGCCTTTTATATTTTACTGGAAAACCTTCCCCCCATTCCTGACTCTCGGTAGTCCCACAGGAGGGGCCAGGCCCTGAGAGCACTACTCCAGGGAGGAAATTGAAGCTCAGAGAGAGGAGGTGACCTGCCTAAGGTTACACAGCCAGTAACTGTAGTCAAGATTTGAAGCCTCTTCTTACTGAGGGATTCTAACTGAAATGCTTTGAGTAGTCAGCCAAACCGAGTCCTCAGACTCTTCACATTTTATCCCAACTCCAATCTCAAGGAGCAAAATGAGATGTCCCTAGAGAGCATGGCAGACAAGGTTCTCAAAGGGCTGTGGAAAATGCCAACTGACTCCCTATTCCCTAAGCCCACAGAGGATCCAGGAATCACAGATTAACACATTCTCAGGAAATGTCGATGGCTTTTATGATGACTTGAAATGACAATAAACAATGTGTATCTGTGCAAAAATATCTCAAAGCCAAGCAGGTGGGACACCTTGCTAGACCCCATTAGGCCAGTTTCCTCCACCTTTAAATGTGGATTCATCTCTTGAAAAACACTAGGAAACTGCTATTGCCAAGCTGTGTGATAAGGGCAGAGCCCACCTCACACAGTAGTGGCCGAGCTTAACTGAGAAACAAAGCACATGGTGCTTTGAACAGTGCTTGACACAAATCAGAATCAATGAATGTCAGCTAATAGGACTATACTTTTTGATATTATAATTATTAATAATAAACTTCCCTCTTCCCCTTCCCCCATACTTCACTTCTCCCTGCAGATTTTCCCATCTTCCTATATCTTTCCTGCCTGGAAAGATTTGGGACTACACACAAGAAAGTGGGTAGATTCGAAAAACAAAACACAAACAAACAAAAAACTTCTTAAATCTCAACATGTCGAGTCCCCCCTCTTTCCATCCCCCAGCAGGAACATTCATACCCATATCCTAGTGGTTCACTTTCTCCTGGACCTGGTCTTGCCTGTGCCAAGACAAGAAGACAAGGAGTCTTTGTGCAGCTCCTACCAGCTCAGCCACTAAGGCCCTTTCATTTGGGCTGTCCCTCTCCCCCACCCCACCTCCACCCCCAGAGAGATTGCCAGCCCCTGTTTCCTGTTTCCCTGGCCCTCTGCCAGACTCCCCACCATTCGTGCCCTCAGCATAGCCTGCCCGAGAGGCCCGTGGGCATCCCGCAGCACCGCTTCTGGAGGCACAGGCATCGTGGGAACAAATCCCCACATTTCTACATGGGCACCTCCTAACTTCTCCGAGTCTCACTCTGCGTTCACTGTGGATCTCGATGGTACCTGCCAGGGGGACAGAAACTCTGCACATTAGGTTACTTCATTTACGCAGGCGGTTATGGGCGGGTTCCCTCTAACTGCTAAGAAATGGCCACTCTAAGCTGGAAAAACTCCATTTGCTCTCTTCTCACCTTCACCATCTCTTGGATTTTCTCACTATCTAGCTACTTCCCCCGGGCCTGAGAGTCAAGAGGCCAACAATGCTTAAGAACATGGATTATAGAATCTACCTGCTTCCAACCTGGTATCTGCCACCCTCTGACCTCAATCAAATATATTGTATTTGAAAAATAGAGCTTAAGATATTACCTTATAGGTTTATTGGTGCAAGGATTATATGAGATAACACATGTACAGCCTTTGCACAACACCAGGTTCAAAGAAGTTTAGCAAATAAAGAGTAATAACATAATGATACTTACTGCTGTTAGTCCCAGCTGGCCACCAACTTGCTTTGAGGCCTTGGCATATGGGTGACATATTTCCCTAGTTCCTGGCACTAATGTCTGCTTCCCCTATTTTTAGTTTCATTGGTCATTTCTAAAGAATGTTGTTGTAAGGAGGACATTAGCAAACTGACTCCTTACTATCATCTTGCCTAGAAGTCTTCCTTCACATGGTTAGGCTGATTTCTGTTGGTGTAAAGAAATCAATTGACTTCCAAACACTTATCTTAAATTTAGCCAGTTTATGGAGTACTGATTCCAGTAGTTCTTCTAGTTCTACTGGATTTTCTAAGAAAGCAATTGAATCTTCCAGTTAGCAATATTTTGTCTCCTTCATAATACCTCTTCTTTTCATTTGTGCTTCATTGCCTTGATCAGATGATTAACAGTGGTGATAGTGGCATCTTTACTTCATTCCTGGTTTAATAAAGAATGCCTCTCTCTTTTTTCAGGTATGTATGTGTAAACTATTTGTTTAAGATAAAAGTGGTTATCTTGTTAAGGAAATGTCCCTTTATTTTCTTTATTTCTACCTCTTAGACTTTGTTGTTTAAGTCTGGAATTGTCAGGCTGGGGTGATTGAAATGCGGCGTCACCCCAGAGGCATGGGGGAGAAGGGGGAGGAGGACAGTGGTGTTGTGTGTTGTTCTTCGGTTCTTTCCCGCTGATATAGCAAAGAATAACAGGTCAGGGAGATTGAGAAAAAGATTCATTGAAAGTACATTTTAGAAGGAGATGGGCCATATTAGCCCTGTATAATTTAGGAGGTGAAGAAATAAGATAGGACGCCCAAAGGGAGGAGTGAGTTTTCAGCAAGGAGAGCTGTAACAATGCAGAAATGGGAAAGCCTATTTATATTTGGGCTGTGATGGGAGATCCTAGATGATCTATATGTGAGGTCACCTTGACTGACAGCTGGCTGCAATATAATGCTTTGCCTACTGCGCATGTTCTTAGCCAGAATTAAGTCTGTTATATTTAGATTCATGAACTTCTAGATATAGTCATGATATTATAATGATGGTATAATGAGCCTGAAGTTATTGGCAGGTTAGGGCAGTACTTTCTGTGCATGCGTTTGTGGCAGTTTAGCCAGCAGCTTCAACGGCCTTTTGTGCTCTAGGATTTGGAATAATTTATAACCCTAAAAAGGAGGTGTTTCTGGTAGGTCCTTAAGGAGGGTCTTCAGGGGGAGTTTCTACCGTTACAGAGCTGGGTCTTGGCTCCTGTTGCTCATGCCTGACAAACTACCTAACAGAATGACTATTTAAAATTTCATCAAATAATAGTTTCAATATTTGTTGAAATCATAAGTTTTCATTTTTCTTTCTTTGATCTTATGATAAAATGATAGCTAGAGTGTTTCTGAAACTCCACTCGGGAACAAGCTAACCAACAATTAGTTTTATGTTCAAATTAGTGGCTAAAGGATGAACTATGCAATAAAGATCATTAGGATATTTAGATGTCCATTCAGGAAAAAATTTTAAGTTTGAATCTTTCCTTGCAACCACATAAAAAGTCTAGGTGGATTAGAGATTATGCCTTTTAAAAAAACTTTAAACTATTTGAAGAAAATATTGGTAAATATTTTTATAGTCTTGATGTGAGGAATCATAAACAAGTCATAAAACCTAGAAGCCATAAAAGAAAATACCGAGAGATTTGGCTGCCTAAGTATCTAAAACTTTTGTATGAAGAAAGATACCATAAAGAAAGTTAAAGACAATGGGAGAATGGAAGAAAACATTACCATCATGTATAACAGACACTGAATTAATAAGCAGAATATGTAAAGGAAAGGAGGGAGAGAAAAAAAGTATTTGAATGGACAAATAAAGCTCAACTTCACTCATAATAAATAGCATATAAATCAAACCAATAGCAAGGTAACGTTTTTTATCATCAAATTGTCAAAATTTTAAAAGCTAGATATTCAGTGTTGGAGAATGCACAAAGCTGCCAAATCCACTTCAAGTCTCTCCACCACAGAAGTGTTTTATGCAAATGGTGCCCCCTGCAACACAACTCCAACACAGAAAAGGATTAATTGGGGCCCCCTGGAATAGTGCTCTCAGGGCTTGGCCCCTCCTGTGGGATTACTGAGAGTAGGGGGAAGGGAGGAATATCCAGCAAAATATAAAAGGCCCTCTCACTCAACTCACTCAATGATTCCTCTTTCAGAAATCTAGCCTTTTAGAAATACATGAATAATAATATATACATAAAGATATATGCAAAAGTAATGTAATGTAAATGTAAAAAGTAATGTAGAGGGAAAGGCAAGAGAATTAAAATGTTAATCAAGCTACATTCAGAGACCTCAATATGTTGGTCAGCCCTGCAGCCAGGCCAGGGGGACGGACACTTGCAGAACAAAGGAAGATTTCTGCTGGCAGAGCTAACAACTATTCCCCACACCTGTGAAGGAGAAACAAGAACTAACAGAGTCATTCCCTATGGCTAAAACTATGGAGAACCTGTAGATTAAAGTCTGGGAGCTGCCAGCAGACCTTTTATTCTTACCTTTTCATGCTACATACTCTTCCCCTTCCTCACTGTATGTCCATATCAAAGGAAATGGGTTAACGAAGTCTTTTAAATTATAAATTATAACAGGAACCAAAGAATGATATATAAACTGAATTCCTGGAACACTCAGGGTCCCTCTCAGTGCCTTCGCTATGTTTCTCTCACTGCCTTTCCGTGTTCCTCTCATTCTTGGCCTCTGAGAGGAGACCACACTGTGCTGTTGGAGTGTTATCCCTTTTCTATTAAACTTTCCTTTTGACTCTAACTGTAGTGTGTGCGTTGAATTCTTTCTACACTCTCCACCAAAGGACCCTATTCTTGGTGCAGGGCTTGGTCTCCCCCCTACTCAGGGAAATTTGCCCTGTCTGCATCAAAAGGATGTTCACTGAAGAATGCTTTATATCGGGGAGGACAAAAAGGAAACAAGCAACACATCCATCAGTAGGGGATTGTCTGGACAAATAATGGTCCATCCATTCATGAGATATTTTGCAACTCTTCAAAGGAATGAAGTATATTTACATGCACTAACAGAATAATCTTTAAGATTTGATGTTATGACTGAGATAAACATAAATGTGAAAGCAAATCCCCAAAATATCTATTATGCAATCCCAAGTACAGCTGATTGGGTCTGAATATATATTAGATAGATAGGGAATGCATAGTCAAGGAACTGGAAGAGTCCACCAAGCTGAGGAGGCTGGGCTGGAATCGCTGAGCAGGGGGAGTTAGTGACAGGAAGGAGTTTCATGTTTTCCTTTGTCTGCTTTCTTACTTTATGATTCTACCACAAGACTGTATTGTATATGTGTTGTTTTTATTGCAAATTCAAAATATTAGGTAGTCAACTGGTTCTGAGCTACAAGAATCCCTGTGGGCTTGGCTGTTTCTTGACAACATCCCACCTGACTAACCTATAGAGAAATGTCCTACTGCCAAGTGTGAGAAATTCTTGACATTCTTGAAATAAATCCTTTCTCTGAGCCAGCTCATATGGGCATCCTAATCCCCATGAGAGCTTCATCAAAATTAGATCCAAGACTCTGTCCCCTATCTGCTGACTCAGAACCTAAATTTCTGTGCCTTAGGCTATTAACTGGAGGAAGAAGTGAGAAGTGAGGATTTCTGTTAGTGGGGTGACTGTATTGAACTTCTGCACAGCTACACTTGGGAACTGAGAAGGAAGATAAGCAGGCTTGATCTGCAAGGCTCCAGTTAATTGTGATGGGGCCCCTTGCTGGATAAAGACATTCTCTTGGGTTTGGTAATGAAGGCAGCCCACTTGCAGCCAGGTGATGCACGCAAGGCTCTGCAGGGCAGATGTTAGGGCTGCTTTAGCTTTAGCTTTTGTTTTCATTAAAATAACTTTTTTTTTTTTGGTTGCATTTGTTGGGTGGGTGTGTCCTGTGGATGTGTTCTAAATTGTAGGGAGGTAGAGTTGAAGTTCACTGTAAAACCTACCCAGCTCTTACTCTGGGCCTGCTTAGAATGAAGACAACCCAACTCTCTGGGACACAGTTGATAGTATTTCCTATAATATTGCACAGTTTGTAGTATAGTATTACTGCAGAAGCAGCAGAACTGGATTCAAACCCTGACTTTACATTATACCAGCTCAGTGACTATTAGCAAGGTTCCTAATATCTGTGAGCCTCAATTTCTTGATCTGCAGAATGGACATAATAATGTGCCCTTTATGGAGTTGCAGTGAAGATCAGAGAGAGGGTGTACATACAGGTAAATGGCTCAAAGTTTAGCTATTGCTTATTAATATTACAGTGGTTACTAGACCAGGAACTCCTTAAGGGTAGACATATGTGAATGTGAGCATTATTTCATTTTGTTCCTCCCTCAGAGTCTACTTAACACTGTGTAGAACAGAGGTTAAGCGTTTACTGAACACTCTGACTCTGATTCTGATTCTGATTCTGACTCTGATTCTATTAGGGTTCTGGGCCTTTCATTGCCGTTAAGATATTTGCAAGTCTGTAAGTTCTAGATAGCAAAGCAAAATAATTCTTCTCTAAAGATATGCAAATTATTCTTGCTAAAAGTTCAATTAATTCTCCTTCCTCACTATGTGGAAGAAGCCAGTTTTATCTATATTTGTATATTCATGTCAATATTCCACGTCTGTGTCTGTCTTTTGATCTGGTTGTCACCACTTACTGGTTACCTCGTTAATAATCAGTTAATTAAAATCTTCAGCACATGCTCATTTTACGTCTGTATGAAAGTCATTATTTTACCTTTTATTGAAATGCACCGTCTAATATTATCACTATATCTTTAGCAGACCAGTACGTTTCTATAGAAGATGGATACCACTTCTCAGGGCCAGACACTGTCCCATGTAATTAGAGTGAAGTTACCTGTTCGTTCGTGGGCAGAGAAAAGCTTTCACATTCTGTGCAGTCAGTGGTTCGGATCCTGTGCCATAGCTGCGGGTGACACAGAGAAATGTACTGCTCTCTAAATTTCAGTCATCCGGCAAGTAAAATGGGCCGATAAATAGCTGAGCCCTGGGAGCGGTCGCCTGGAGCCCACTCGCTCACCCTTCTTGAGCCACTCTCCCTTCTCCCTCTCCTGTGCGCCCCGGCTCCCGGGAACTCCAGGGCGGCCCCTTCCCGAGCAGGCGCCCAGGCTGGCACGTCCGACACCCGCCTGCGGGGTCTCCCGGCTCCGCGAGGCCACGGGGTGCGGAGGGGCCTCTGGAGGGGGCGGTTCGCTTGAGCCAGAAAGCCCGGAGCCGCCCAGGAATTTTGGCTGGGACTGTGAGCATTTCCTCCCGGGCGGGCCGGCACGATCCCGGGGAGGGCGGCGGCGGGCAGACGGCACCATGCAGCCGCTGCTCTGCGCGCTGGCCGGGCTCGCCCTGCTCCGCGCCTCGGGCGCCGACGCCGGTGAGTGGGGCCCGGGCGGGCGGGGGCCGGGGAGAGCATGGCCGAGGTGGGTAAGCGAGGAAGATGGGGGAGTGAGGGAGATGGAAACAGAGCCAGATGGAGAAAGAGAGAAAGACAGATGGTGAAACAAAACAGAAAGATAGTAAGGCAGAGAAATAAAGGCAGACGGACAGAGGATTGGAGGAGAGGGGAAAGAATAAAAAGAGAAAGGTAGAGGCTAAGAAAGGAGACTTTGGAACTAAACAGATGGGTGTGAACTGTGAGCTATGAACGAGGATAGAATGAAACAGGAATATAAGAGGGAAAAGGAACAAGAAAGAAAAAAATAGAGGCGCTACTATGGCAAAAGAACCGAGGAGAGAGACAGAGAGACAGAGGTTAGGAGAGAGGGAGGGAGAGAGAATATTGAGGAAAAAAGATTTGAAAACCCAAAAGGAATAGAATGGAGAAACCCAGTTTCCAACGGAAATAAAGGAGGTGGCAAGATCAAAGGGTGGGAGGTCAAGTCTGCAGAGTGGGACAGCCTCCCCTGCCACTTCTCCCCAGCTCCCTCCAGAGGGCCCGCGGAGGTGCCAGGCCTGGTTTTACCCCACATTGCTTTGGAAGCTGCTCTCCAACAAGCCGATGACCCAGGCTTGGCCCAGCACAGCCAGTCAGGGGTGAAGCAGCCAGTCAGAGGCCAAGCAGCGGCCCCAGGAGAAAGGTTGCTGCTTTACCCAACCTGAGGGGCCTCTGCAGTCTGGATGAGCTGGCCGTCTCCAGGGTTCCAGAGAGCTCCCTGAGGGTCTGAGCTGCCTTGGAGGGTAAGGAAAGGAATGCAGGAGGGAGAGGCCCTCTGGGTGCTCTGCTGGCTGGGTTCTTTACCTTGTAATATCCTCTCTACCTTCCCCTGACAGCATTCTTAGTACTCAGGTGAGGCTCAGGGTGAGTATCTGCAGGTGTACTTACTGTAAACATAGTTGCTCATTCCTCCACCCCCAAATTCTGCATATTGTTCAGTACTCTATGGTTTACAACCCACTTTCCCATCTACCCAACATCTCCCACAGGCCTCAGCCAGAGGCAGCTGGTGCTTATCCCATTTGTTCAAGGAAAGGCTTGGAGCTCATGGTGGTGCCAAGGCAGAGCCCTCACTAAGCATGCAGGCCTCCTGCCCCACAGTCAGGCCTTTGCCCCTAGGCCAGGCTGCTCCTTCATTAAGCTAGAGCCAGTGTGTGTTGAGTCACCCAGGCAAAGTGCCCTGCAGTTAGGATGGAAGCCCCTTCCTCCAGTTCATCTCAGGGCACAGTGAACTGTGGGAGTGAGCACCTGGGAAAAAAATGGAGGCCAGTCCTGATCCTGGGCAGCTGAGTAACTTTGGGTAAGTCACTTCACCTCTCTGAGGCTGTTTCCTCCTCTGTAAGTTGGATAAAATGATACCCATCCCACAGAGCTGTCTGAGGGGACTGGACAAAAGAGGAAACACCCAGCATGGGACATATGTCAACACACTGGCTCCTTCTCTCATCCCGTCAGTTCCATTGGTCTTTCTGAGCCTCAGTTTCGTCACCTGTTAAAAGGACCTCATAGGCTGTGTGAGGTGTGGCTCTGCACAAGTCCTTTTTCTTTCCTTCACCCTTACATTTCCCCCATGGTCCACACCTCCTGGGGCTGAGGAGACAAAGCAGAGTCTGTGTTCCCCAGGAGAGAGGAGCTGGACACCACTCATAAGTGGCTTTTTGTGGCCCCTTTAGCTAACTGGTACATTCTCTTTAATTTAAAACTGTTTTCTAAACATTTTCTTTCAGATTATTCATGCTCATTGCCACAGATTAAGAAAAAAAGAGGAAAGTATCAATATATTAATGTAATTTCACATTGAGTTCAATAATTTTGTATATAACCTTTCAGACTTCAGACAATATACTATTGTTTTTCTTAACTTTTGATTATGAAATCTTTTGAATATAAACGCATACCTTGGAGATATTGTGGGCTCGGTTCCAGACCACCACAATAAAACAAATATTGCAATAAAGTGAGTCACGGTTTTTCTTTGGTTTCCCAATACATATAAAGTTATGTTTACACTATATTAAGTGTGCAATCGCATTTTGTCTTAAAAAATGGGCATTACAATAATTTTAAAATACTTTATTACTAAAAATGTTAACCATCATCTGAGCCTTCTGTGACTCATTATCATTTGACTGGTGGAGGTTCTTGCCTTCCATGTGTAAAAAAAGTAATATCTGCAAAGAACAATAAAGCAAGGTATGCCTGTAAAAACAGAATAGTATAATGAATCCCATGTGCCTATCAGCTTGCTTCAACAAGTATCAATTCATGGCCAATCTTGTTTCATCTATAATCTCCACTTTTCTCCCCCTCCCTCAGATTATTTTGAAAGAAATTCCACACATTATGTATTTCCATCTTTAAATACTTCCTTATAGATCTCTAAAAGATAAGTGATCTTTTCATAAACATAACTGCAATACCATTATCCTACCCTAAATATGGACAAGAATTCCTTAATGTCACGAAATATCCAATCAGGGTTCAAACGTCCCTGATTGTGTCATATTTTTACGTTTGGTTTGTTTGTTCCAAATAAGGTACATACATTGCTTTTAACTGATATGTCTGTTAAGTTTCTTTTATTTTTTATTATTATTATTATTATTATTATTATTATTATTATTATCATTAGTTTCTTTTAATATGTAAGTCCCCCCCCCTCGTCTTTTTTTTCTTAAAATTCATTTGCCGAAGAAACTGAGTTGTTTATCCTATAGTTTTTCACATTTAGATTCTAGCTGATTGCATCTCCCAGGTGTCACTTAAGTGTTCTTCTCTCCTCTACATTGTCTATAAACTGGTAGATCTAGAAGCTTGATCTAATTCCAGTTAGATTTTTCTTTGCGGGGCGGGGGGTGGCGCAAGAATACCTTAAAATGGTCTTTATTGCTTTAATTTGCATTTCTTTGATTACTACGGAGGTTTGATCTTTCCTTCAAATTCATATTGGTCACTGCTGCTAATTCTTGTAAATTGTTTTTGACTTTCCGATTGTGGTATTGGGATTTTTTATGTTGATCTGTAAAGTTCTTATTGAGTTAAGCAAAGCGTTTCGTGTCATTTGTAGAGAATCACTTGTAGAGCTTCGACTGAGTTCCTTTCCTATTTTGCTATCAGAGGGATATGAAGTCCTAGAGACTGATCCTTTTAACTAGTAAAACCATTCTCACCCATGCCTGGGGGCTCATGGTGGAAGCTCTCAATGTCCACCACCAACCACTGCAGGACCCTGCGGACATCTGTCTTCTGTTGGGATTCTGTTTTTTGCTGTGGGTGATAGAGGAAGATGCTGAAGGGCTGTGGTGAGGATCAGCATTTCTTCTTACAAAAAATGGACGTTGTGGGGAGAAAAGCACTCAAAGACAGCTAGATCCAAGGCATACAGCGGGCCTTTGTGGGGACTTAAGTCAGTTGCAAAGGTATCAGAGGTACAGGTTCTCTGGCCCAGACTTGTCTGTCCCCTCATTTTACAGAGGAAGCAGCAGAGGCCCTTAACTTACAGAAGATCACACCACTTCCAAGGCATTGCATAGACAGTGTCAAACGTATCAGATTCGAATCCTGTCCCCACCACCTATTAGATGTGTAATCTGTGACATGTTATTCAACCTTCTTGATCTTTGGTTTACTAATCTGTAAAAAAAGAATGTAAGTGTATTGAGGTCACAGATAGTATTAAGTGAGATAATGCATCTACAGACTCAACAAAAACCTTGGGGTATAAGTGATCACAAATTGAGAGTAGCTTTGATTATAGGGTGTGGTTATGCCCATTCCAAAGATGAAGAAACCAAGGATCCAGCAAGTGAGATTGACTTAAAAGACACCAGAGAGCCAGGTACTGAGCCAGGTGCTTGTTAGAGAAGCCCCTCACAAACCTGCACAGGTTAAATTCTAGAGCAGATGCCTCCCCATCTTGAGGAGAGCTGGTTGGAGTGATCTAGCCAAGAGCACTGGCTCTGTGTGGAGGAGGGAAACCATGGGGAGCTTTCACTGACCTTCTCTGTCTTCAGCTTACTTGGTAAATGCCCCTACATGGCATTTCGTATCTCTTGGAAGTTCTAAGGCATCTTCAAGTATAGGATCCCCTTTTATCAACACAGCAATCCTACAAAGTAGACAGAGTGGGGCAGACCCCTTACAGGCAGGAAGCTAGTGAGAGGCAAAGAAGGTAGTCAGTAAGCTCTGGAGATAGGACTGTGTCTCTAACTGCCAGCACAGAGAGAGTGGTTTATCCTTGATGGCTTCTTAGACCATCTCGGCATTGTGGGGTTTTGCAGTGTTCTAGTACATTATAACCCAGAGAATTAAAAAGCACAGTAATCAAAGATAGATGGAATCTTGGTGTCTGTACAGACTCAGGGAGCAGAGATAGCTGCCTGCCAGCCCTGCCCACCAGCCAGTCTACCTTTGAACTGATGCCTGAGAAAGAAATAAACACATGTGTAATTGAGGGGGATTCTTTATTACAGCAGCCTAGCTCGTATCCTAAGCACAATTCTAACTTTACCGGATACATTGCTAAGCTCTCAGAGTGACTGGTAAGGCTCAAATCCCAATCTGGAACATGAACAGAGACCAACAGAGCAGGATGTGTCTCTCCCAAAACAAAACAAAACAAAACAAAACAAAACAAAACAAAAAAAACAAGACTGTTCCTCAGAATCTGAGCTTTGGCTTTGAGGGCTTGAAGGTCCCTCTCCTATTTCAGCCAGAGCAATTCCACAAATCAAAGTTCTTCACATAATTGTGTGAAAATAATGGTAAAATTTATTATACTATTGTATTAAGTGTGGTCAAATATAATTAATCCCTAGGCAACAAAAGCAGAGTCAGAGCAGAGTGTTTCTGATGATTCAGGACGCACAGCAGCACCTTTCAGGGGCAACACTGAGAAAGTATTTGTCATCACGTAGCGTGGCAGAAATCATTTGAGTTGTGGGTGCTTTCTTAGTGGTTGGGTCCCAGATATGAAGGCCTTCTCTGCCTGTAAGTGGGAGGGGACTGTCCTTCCCGCCTTCTGAGGAGGACCCAGTGGCTGTGTCTCTTTAACTGGAGAAGTAAGCCAAGCATCTCCTCCTGGGCCTCCGGCCTCCACTGGCAGCCTGTTCTCACCAGTGCACAACGTTCCACCCCTGGCCACCATCCAGCACGCACAAGACCCTGAGTGGGAGCCAGGCCAGGGAAAACAACCCGGCATCCAAGAAGGTCCATTTCCCAACTGGCTGGGGCAGGGAGGGAGGGTGTGGAGGGAAGAGGGGAAGACTGGGGACCACAGCCTTGGCTGCTCAAAGTTGATCGTGGTAATCCTCCGGCCTTCTCCACTCCTCTTGTTTGAGCTTTCTAAAAGTCCTGTGAAGCAGGTGTTATCATTAGCCCCTTTCTGCTGATGAGGAAGTCGAGGCTCCAAAATTTGTGTGTGTGGTGTGTGCGCAAGCTCAAAAAAATGGCAGGCACCCAGGTCTTGCCTTGCTGGAATTTCTGGTCCAAGAAGCAATTTGTCCTTGACTCGTCCCATTTCTGTCCTTGTAGTTAATTTTTGAGGCCTCTCAGAGGGCTCTGAAAAGTGAACAGCATCATGGATGAGCTATATCTGGGCAGCCTACCCCACCCGTGTTACAAAGGAGGCAGCAGAAAGTTTCCCACAGACCCACACCAATTCTGAGCCGGCCTGAGAACGGGGCTGCCCAGTGTGTTTTCTGCTATCATGCACTGAGGTCAATGCCGTGGGGACCCACATGGGAGAGGGAGCCCCGGCGCAGGGTGGTTGTGATGGCCTCGACCCCGCCCTCGCTTTCTCTCTCATGAGAGCTGGTCGGGAGGTTTGTCATGAATGAGCTCATGGACAGTTGGGCGGTGGAGCCCAGGGTGCAGTTCTGTCCAGATGTGAGAGATTAGTGCTGTGTGATGTGGAGAACAACCTCAGCCCAGCCTTTTCCCTGGAGGGGTTTCAGGGCCAAGTTAGACCTCATCACAGATACATGAAGAACAGTATGTTTTAGGCCAATGGGGGGGATCAGATTCATGTTGTTCATGACTTACAAAGCTGGCAGATCCCCACTTGGCCAGCAGCGTCACAATGCTTCCTCTTGGCCTCAACCAAGGGAAAAGGGTGGGGAGAGTAGATAAGGGTCTGGGAGAGAGCAGGCGAGGCTCAGCGGCTTCTGCTTTTTGCTAACAACCCATCAGACAACTGGTGGTTTTTGTTAACAACCCATCAGACAACTGGCTTTTATTATGGAAAATTTCAAACCACATATACAAAAGTAGAGAGAAGAGTGCAACGAATTCCCATGTCCCCATCACTCAATTTCAACAGTTACAAGTCTTGGCCAATCTTGTTTGTTCTATACTCCCACCCATGCCTCCTCCCACTCCCAGGCCTGGATTATTTTGAAATAAATCCAAATTATAGCATTTTATCTATACACATTTCAGTATGGATCTCTAAAAGACTCCCTTAAAAAAAGGAACCAAAGCACCATTATAATGTCCCCCTCTCTCTCCAAAGCCAATAAGAAGACCATTGTCTCTTGAAGAAGCTTTTTTTAAATTAAGTTTATTAGAGTAACATTGGTTAATACAATTATATAATTTTCAGGTGTACGTTATCATTTGACATCTGTATATTCTATTGTGTATTTACCACCCAAAGTCCAGTTTCCTTCAGCTACCACATATTTGATCCCCTTTACCCACTTTACCCTCCTCCTAAACCCTATATTTGTCTCCCTTTACTCTGTCTACCTCCCCTCTCTTCCCCCACCCCCAACCCTCCAGAGGGAGGGATCAGCCAGATTGCTAAAGCAGGGTCCCGTCATTTGCTGACCATGTGACCTTGAGCAAGTCACTCAACCTCTGAAAGTGACACATTCATCACCAACAAGATGGCTTAATGTCTTCGTCATTACCTCAAGACCTGCCAATCTTCTGAGCAACTTTAAATGCCCTGTTGGACAACACAACTAACACCAAGGCCGTACAGTTATAAGAGTTTTATAAATCCAGTAACTCTTATCCATCTTCTGCTTCAGATGGCCATATCCATGGCCACAACCTTGATATTGTCACTTTGAAGCTACTCCATCTCTAAAAGCTAAAGTTGCAATATCCCTTACCATTTATGCCTCCTGTTCCTCCCATCATTGCATCAAGGCCTCCAGTCTCTTCAGCACCTCCATATCCCCCAATTTATTGGCCCTCTTATTGGCCTCTTTTCTTTCTTATCCAAGCTCAACTCCAGAGCTCATCTCCTCAACCCCTTGCTGGTCAAATCTTCATTTGCTTTGCTCTCTTGCCCTCCATCGCATTCATCCTGCAGACTCCCAGCTTTCAGCTCCATCCAGCCATCTGTCTTTGCTACTCTATACCCAGCCCACTGAGGTGGGAGGAGATTTGTGCTTCCCAAGTTCCTCCTTGTTGTGGGGTCATTCTTCTTGGTCCTCCTGCATGCCCTCCTTTTCTCCTCATCCCTTTTGGGAGCACTCTATTCAAGCCCCCTTCCCAGTAGTGCACTGGGAAACAGGCTCTAAACAAAAAGAAAAGAAAAACAACATTTGCCAGTTTCTAAGGTTAAATGCTCTTACTGCGCTCCCATTTTAGTGGCCTTGTCTAACAACCCACTCATAGAATTCTTGAAAATTCAACAAGCTCTCCTCTTTCCTAACCCTACATGAATTTTCAGCAGATAATTCTCCTCTTTACAGAATGAACAGAGGCCATCAGTGGGAACTTAACTAAAAATTTGGACTTCAAAGTAGAACTTTTATCCATTTTCGCTACATTCCCTCCTTCTGTGTCGCCCCTGCCCCACCACCCGTTTTGGGTGCTATGGCCTCTCATTTCTTCAGGAAATGCATTCCTTTAGATCTCCTGTCTTCTTATCCCTCAGGCTATAAGCATGACCATGTTTCTTCAGTGCTTAAAAAACCAGAACCGACAACATTAAACCTTCTCTAGGCCTTGTGATTTGATCTCCCTTCACAGCCAGCTTCATGAAACTATTTTTCCAGGATCCAAGTTTCTACCTCCTGACCTCTCCTTCTCTTCTCATCTGCCTGCAATGTAAACTTTGCTTTCCTTTGCCTCTGCCACTCTGCTAAAAGTGCTGGGCTGGAACTTAGCCGTGGCTTTCCTGTTGCTCTGTTTTCCCATCCTTACTTATCTTGCTAGACCTCCAGGCTGCCTTAGGTCATGCTAATGCTTAATCCTCTGTAAAGCTCTTTGCTTCTCATAATTTCTGGGACAGTATCCTCCTTCCTGAGTGTCTGTGTTCTCCAACGTTCCAGCCAACTCTGATGCCCACGTCTCAGAGCCAACAATGCTGAAACCTGAGCTCAGAACCAGAGCTCTAAAACATCTAGTGTGAGAGTTGGTAGCACCAGGAAGAAGCAGAGAGGAACCAACATTGGGGAGAAAAATGATGAATCAAGGGTTGAACAGGTTGTATCTCAGATCTTCCACTTATTAGCTGGGTGACAATGGACTATCATTTCACCCCTCCATGCATCAATATCCTCACATGTAAATTGGGGATAACAATAGAGTATTGTGGAGGTTGAACGAGTGAACGTATTTGTTTTGCACACCATGTGGTACATAGTGAGCACTCCTCAAATGTCAGTTATTACTAACTGGTCACCAATGTCAACACTACCACTAAAATATCTCCACTCACTTTCTTCCTCTCTATTCCTACTGCTGTGCCTCCTCTCATCACTTCTTATGATGATTACTCCAGTAACCTGCCTTCGAAAACATCTCTCTCCAATCCATTTTCTGCATTTAAAAAATTCACATGTGATAATGTGACTCTTCAGTCAAAGTAACACCCCAAACAAGAATTGTGGTTGGATTTTTAGGGCCTTTGGCTTCATTTCCATGACCCACCTCTCCAATCTCGTCTCCCGCCACCTGTACTTTCTAGCCACTCGGCTCCAGAAGGTTTGAACACTGAGCCATGCTATGCATGCCTCTCTATCTTTGCACATGCCATTCTCCCTGGCAGAAACCTTCCCTCCCTTCCTCACCTTACCCAGTTCAGGCAGCACCTCCTTGAGGAAGCTCACCTGGGTCTGTGGATGACCAGGGCCACAGGCACAAGTGAGTGATAAAGGCAGCCCCACATTCCCTCCCTCACCCCTGCTGGGCCTTCCTCTGCTTCTCTTCCTGACTGGCTTCAGGACCCACCTCACTTGAGCCCAGTGCTTAACGGGAGCCTCTAGTGTTACAGGGAAACCAGGGGCCCTACAGTAACACGGCTTGTTTTCCCACAGCCACTGAACCCTTCATCCCCACCCGCGGAGACCTCACTCGGAACACAGATTGTAACACACACATGGCTGTGCACGGCCGTCTAGACATCATAGAGGAGGTAATAAGGGGGACCTGGGAGGACTTGTATCTTCAGGACCATCTGCCAGGCTGGCGGCTTCATATGGTTCAGGCCAACCTTGTGTTGGAAATTGGGGAAATCCAAGCCAGTCCTAATCCCTGGCCACCTCATTAATCATCTCCCTGCCCTACCCGGGCCTGTGGGCTGACCAGCCCCCAACAGACCCTACTTCCCCTGGGGCCTTGCTTACACCCAGCCAGAGATCTCTGCATAATTACAGATGAAAAGGTAGACATTCAGTCACTGTATTTTGTTATATAGCCAGTTTGTAACCCGGGGTCTATAAACTTGTATGGGAAAAAAATTACACTTTATTTTCACAAACCTTAGCATTCCCATTCATTATAAAAACACAACAGACCATAATAGTAGTAACAGTACTGTGATTTTGTCATCAATAGATATCACAGATAATTTCATCCCATTGTAGTCGTTGCAAATATCTCAACATATCATTTTTCTAATCAGTATGTCAAAATTGCAGTAGTTAAGACCTGATGTTATATCATGTTATTTGGTGAATTAATAAATACATAAATTTTACATCACAAATTTAATTTTTAATCCTTGAATAAAAAAAATGTTAAGAACCCTAAGTAAAGACCATTTCAAAATCCCAACCTGTCATTTGGCAAAGTTGCCACCAGGGGGCGAGACAGCAAAAGGAATGTCATATCTCAGTAGTGAAGTCCAGAAAGGGAACAGGCGGCATCCTAGAGTCCTTCCCTGCCAGGCCTGTGACTGAGGAAAACCACTGAGTGCCAGAGCCAGGAGTGGCCTCAGAGAGGGAATCTCTTAGATTTTATCATCTGGGAAACTGAGAAGCAGGCAAGGGTAGAGAGAGGCTGGACAAAAAGGGCCCAGGTACCCTGGCACACAGTTCTGACACGCTGGACCACCGGGTGCTCCTGATTAAGTGGGACTTGGCACTGCTCTTGTTCTCTAGTCCTCCTGCCCCTACCCACCACTGTTCCCATCTCTCCTCTCTCTAGACGGTGGAGAAGACGGTGGAGCACCTGGAGGCAGAAATGAAAGGCCTGCTAGACCAGCTGAAGGAGCTGGCCTGGAACCTGCCCCCGGGACCCTTCAGCCCAACCCCCGACCTCCTTGGAGATGGTGAGCAGCCCAGGTGGCAGAGATGACAGCCTCCAGGGCTGGGCAAGCGGGATGGGACGGGTGCTTCACCACACTGGTGCAACCTAGAGCAAGCTTGGAGAAGTTCCAGCTTTTCCTCGGGACGGAAGTGGAAAGGCATCTCCCCAGTTCACCCCAAATGTTCTCTGCCCCAACCCCACTCTGGAGTTGTTGCAGCCCAGCATCAGGTCAGGGCTCCCGGAAGAGCTGGCCCCAGTTTACCACCTTGACACAGAGCACCTACCTCCTTCACTAGCTGTTTTCATCCCTCCAGCTCCTCAATTCCTTTCATTTCCCTTCCAAGAAATACTCCTGTGTCACCACAAAACCCTTTCAGGAAAGACTGGCAGTGGAGGGATGGCCGCCCTGCTTCCCCCTTGAGCCTTGTGTTCTCTGGCCCAGGAGTTCCCGGGGAACTGGAGGGAAGGGTAGGGTGCCTTCAGCAACCCCTTTTTGCTCAGAGTTGCTCCTTTCTTTCAGATCACTTTTGAGCACCAGAGCCCAAGTTGCCCAGCAGCTGGAAGAGATACACCTGAGAACAGAGTTGGGCGTCCTGACCTTCCTTCCTTAGCTCCATGAAAACCAAAAGCTACTCCTTTGGTCCCCTATATGTCTTCTAACAGAATGACCTCTATAGCAGCAGCCCCTTGTCTATCTACTCCCATGTCCTGAGGCCCACACCCCTCTGCGGGCTCAGACCCGGGAGACACCTGTCTGTCTGTGCATACCCACCTTCCTTCTAATTTATAGCAGCAGACAGGGCAGAGTTGGTTCACAGAGGTGAAGTACTTGAGATCCAGAATCATAAGATGACACAGTGAACGGGTGTTTTGGGTAGCCTTGCTACTCAAAACATGGCTACAGATGAGCAGCAATGGCCTCACCTGGGAGCTTGTCGGAAATGCAGAATTTGGAGCCCCGCCCAGACCTCCTGAATCAGAATATACCATTTAATGAGACCCCCAGGGATCTATGTGCACATTAAAGTTTAAAAATTCTTTTCTATGGAGATAAAATTCATATAACACATAATTCAAAATTTTAACCATTTTAAACTGTACAAATTCAGTGGCTTTACAATTTTGTACAGTCCTCACCTCTCTAACTGCAGGACATTTTGATTACCTCGAAAGAAAACCCTGTACTTCCCACTTCCCCTCGCACTGTCCCTGAAAAACACTAATATTTCTGTCTCTATGGACTTGCCTTTCCTGGACATTTCATATAAACGGAATCATACAAAATGTGGCCTTTAGTGTCTGACTTTTTTCCACTTGAGCATTATGTGTTCAAAGTTCATCCCTGTTGTAGCATGTATCAGTACTTCACTCCCTTTTATAGTTGTATTTTTTGAATAATGCTATTAACAGTCATGTATGTTTTTGTGTGGACATGTGCTTTCATTTCTGTTGGGTCTATAACAGGGGGTGGAATTGCTGAGTTGAATTGTAACTCTGTTTAAGTTTTCGAAGAACCATCAAACGTTTTTCCACAGCAGTACTGTTTTACATTCCCATCAGCAATATGTATATGAGGGATTCAGTTTCTCCGCCTCCTCACCAATACCTGTCTTTATCATAGCCATCGTACTAGTATGCAGTGATATATCATTGTGGTTTTAAGTTGTATTTACCTGATGACTAGTGATGCTGAGCATTTTCTCGTGTGTTTGTTGGCTATTTGTATGTCTTTTTGGAAAAATGACTATTCGAGTCCTTTGCCCATTTTAAAAACTGGGTTGCCTTTTGTCATTGTTAGAGTTCTTTATGCATTAGAGATATCATCTGCAAATATTTTCTCCCATTCTGTGGGGTGTCTTTTTACTTTCTTGATAATGCCCTTTGAAACACAAGTTTTAATTTTGATGAAGTCCAATTTATCAATTTTTTGTTGTTGCTTGTGCTTTTGGTGTCTTATCTAAGAAACCATTTGCCAAATCCAAGGTCATGAATATTTTTTCTTGTGTTTTCTTCTAAGATTTTTATAGCTTTAGCTCTTACATTGAGTTAATTTTTGTATATGATGTGAGGTAGGGATTCAACTTCATTCCTTTACTTGGTCCTGGGATCCTTGTCAAAATCACTTGAGCAGAGATGTTTATCGATTTCTCAATTCTACCACATCGATCTATATGCCTATCTTCATGCCGGTATCACAGTTTGAATTACTATATATTTGCGCTAAGTTTTGAAATTAAAAAGTATGGTTCCCTGACTTCGTTGTTTTGTCTAAGACTGTTTTGGTTGTTTGGGGACCATTCCCTTACAATTCTATATGTATTTTAGGGTCAGGTTGTCCATACCTGCAAAAAGGCAGTAGGAATTTTGATAGGGATTGGATCACATCTGTAGGTCAATTTGTAGGGTATTGCTGTCTCAACGATACTGTGTTTCAATCCATGAGCACAGGATGGTTCATATTTTTAAATTTTTCAGTATATAAATCTTAAACCACCTTGGTTAAATTTATCCTTAAAGTATTTTATTCTTTTTGGTATTATTGTAAATGGAATTATTTTCTGAATTTTTTTCAGACTGTTCATTGCTAGTGTATAGAAATACAACCGACTTTTGAACATTCATCATGTATCCTATCCTGCGGGTTAGCTGAATTTTTTATTAGTTTCTTTGTGGATATTTTAAGATTTTCTATGTATACGATTATGTTATTCTAGAGGTTTTTTCTTATTTTCCAATTTGGATGCCTTCTATTTCTTTTTCTTGCTTAACTGAGCTATGACTTCCAATACAATGTTCAATAGTGTGGCACAGGTACTTTGGCTTGTTCCTGATTTTAGGGGAAAGCGTTCTCCACCATTAAGTATGTCAGCTATGGGTTTTTCATAGATGCCCTTTATTTTAGGTTGATAAATTTCCTTTATATTCTTAGTTTTCTTAGGTGATTTTCTTTTTTCTTTTTTTTTTTTTAAATCATGAAAAGGTGTTTTCTCAAATGTTTTTCCAGGATTGAGATGATCATGTGGTTTTTATCCTTCTTCATTCTATTAACATGTATTACATTGATTGGTTTTTGTATATTGAATGATCCTTGAGTTCCTTTGCTATATCTCACTTGGTCATGGTGGATAATCCTTATAATATGCCACTAGATTCAGTTTGCTAGTTATTTCATTGAGGATTTTTGCCTTTTTTGTGATGTTTTTGTCTGACTTTGGTATCAGGATAATATTGGTCTCACAGAATGAGTTAGGAAGTGTTCCCACTATATTTTGAGAAGAGTTTGAGAAAGATTGGTGTTATATCTTCTGTAAAAATTTGACAAAATGCATCAGTTAAGGCCCCTGGTCCTGAGATTTTCTTTGTTGAGTTTTCTTGATTATTGATTTAATTTCTTGTTATAGCTCCGTATGGTTTCGGTCTTCAAAGATTTACTTAGTTTTGGTTTATCTGGAGAATTTCCCATGTGCAACTGAGAATGTATATTCTGATGTTGGGTGGACTGTTCTATATGTCCATTAGGTCTAGGTGGTTTATAGTTTTGTTTGTTTTCTGTTTATCTTTTGTGTAATTGTTCTATCCAATAGAGAAAGTGGGTGTTTCATTCTCCAACAATAATTGTTGCACTATTTCTCCCTTCAATTCTATCAGTTTTGTCTCAAACTTTCCAAGGGCCATATTGTTATGTACATAGATGTTTGTAATTGTTCTCTTTTGATAGATTAACCCTTTTGTCAGAATATAAATTGATATCCTTTGTCTAGTAATTTCTGCCTTTTAATTGGAGCTTATTCCATTTATATTTAATGTGTAATCTTGGGTGTGTGGATTGTCTTTCACCAAATTTAAATTTTCAGCTATTGTTTCTCCAAATATTTCTGCTTTCTCTCTTCTCTCCCATGAATCCCATTATGTGTATGTTAGTACACTTAGTGTCCCACAAGCCTCTCAGGCTATTAATTTTTCATTCTTTCTCAATTGACCTATTGTGAAGTTTGCCCATTCTTTTTCTGCCTTCTCAAATTTCTTGTATCCCTCTAGTGAATTTTTCACTTATTGTACTTTTTAACTCCAGAATTTGTTTGGTTCCTTTTCATACTTTCTGTCCCTTTATTGATACTATTTGGCTAAATATTCTTCTGGTTTCCTTGTTTATTCATGATTTCCTTTAGCCTTCTAAACTTTCTAAAGAGTTTAATCTTTGGTAAGTCCAATATCTGGGTTTTTGTGTTCCTATGAACAGATTTTTTTTTCCCCCTGTGTATGGTTCATACTTTGTTTCTTTGTGTGACTCAATTTTTGTTAAAAACTGGGCATTTTGAACATTATAATGTAACAACTCTGAAATCAGTTTCCCCTCCCTAGTTTGTTGTTGCTGTTGTATTTGCTGTAGTTTAATGACTTCTCTAAAATTAATTTTTAAACATTTGTATTCTTTGTCAAGTGTGGCCATTGAAGCTTCTGTTCAGTTAGTTCAGTTGTCACTAGTGAGTCAACAAATTTCCTTCAACTCCTGGAACCAAAAAAACTCACAGAAATTTCCCAGTCTTTGTAGATGTGTTGTGTTGGGGCATATCTTTTGACACTCGGCCAGGCAGTTTATAACTCTGCCTTAGCCTTCTCTTCCTGCTTGTGCAGAGCCTGGAGGTCAGCCAGAGGTGAGAGCTTGGGGCCTTCTCGACTCTTTTCTAAGCATGTGCCCAGCCCTGGGCACATTCATGCCTTTCTAGAATCCCAGGAATTTGTGAAGTTCTTCAAAACCATTATTCCCCAAAGCCCCTCATCTCCAGTCATTCCTCCCCAATCTGTTCAATTTGTCTCCTGCTTGCCCCAGACTTTGAGTTCCCTACCCCACCATTTTTGCGGACTACACTGATATTTCGAAAGCTCTACGTTAGTCTACTCTTCATTTTACAAAAGGGCAACAGAAGCCCAACGAGGAGAAGTGACTTTTACAAGTCAGTTGCTGAGCTGAAAGATCAGAATAGGGGTGCTCAATTCCTGGACCAGTGCTCTACTTCTGGACTAGATCAACTCGGATGGTTGGGAAAGAACCAGGTTCAGGTTGAACATCAGTATTAGGCTAAGGAGAGCTTTCCTAGGACAAAGGCTGAGGGCAAGAGTTCCTTGTAGAGTTGGGGACTTGATGGATTGAATGCTTTGCTGAGAGGGGACCCTGTATGAGGCCAGGTGGAAGACTGAGTAATGATGTCCCTGACTCTTAGAGAAACACAGGTAAAAAGAGATTTAGGGTGTAGTGAGGTGAATATTTAGGCTGCTACCTGCCTGGGGAAATGATTTAGCTTGATTTGTTTCTAGATCTGACTCCACATCAACTAGTATAGGAAGGAGCTGATGGTAGAAAAAAAGGCCAAGTCTTAGACTAGGACTATAATTCCCCACTAGAGCAAGAGCATGGATTTGGTCTGGCCATTAAGCTGTTGCTTGGACAATGGGTATCTGCAAAGGTTCATCTCTCAGAGCCCTCTCTTCTTAAGTTGGGAGTGGGCTTGTCCTATCTCCTATCACTTGACTCAATTCCAAACACCCTGCTACCTGCTGACTTGCCCTCTGTGTGAACACCTCGAGTCTCAAAAGTTCTTTGTCTTGGTGTAGAATTCAGTTCAGCATCAGAATCATAACTGCAGACGCAGTTTCCTGGCCCCAATGCCTGCTCAGAACCTATGAGGGTGGGGACCAGAGACCTGCACTTTTAATGAGCTCCTCTGATGATTCCGATATACACGGCGGTTTGAGAAACACCACCTCTGGGCCATTTCCGCTCCTGCAAAGAGAGAGCTCCAAGGTTCCTTCCCTAAATTGTGTGCCCGAGACAATTGACTCTCTTGCCTCACTCTAGTCCCAGCCCTACCCCTAACACAGTGTTTCTTCCAATGACCCACAGCTGTTGAAATTTACTCAGGGCTGAATTCATCTCATGCCTCATTCTTTATTCCGGAAGCGACATTAGATGTGCAGCATGGACTGGCCTTGACTAACATCTCTAGGAGGCAGCAAAAGATGCAGTGCAGCCCTCTCCCAGAAAGATGACCTTTACAGGTCAACTATCCCCTCCCCATCTTTTCATGTCCCTTTGCATACTCGACAGTGTTAACAACCACCTCCCACTGACCTTGAAAGGCAGTAGGTACCTTTGCCCCCGGAGAGAGCTGAGTTCACAGTCCTCCAGCCCATACTTACTATGGGTTGGGTCCCAAGGACACATCCAAGAAGGCAACATGAGGGACAGGAAGCCAAAGAGAACCAGAACCAGGATGAACCAGGTGACCCCAAATGCATAGATCAGTGTCTCAAAGTCAAAGGCCAGCAGGGGCCAAGGTAACATGCGATGGTATAAAACAGTAGGGAGTGGTGGAGCCTGTGGCGAAATGGAGAGTACATGTCTAAGGGGGACAGCTGCAACTTGGCTCCAGCAGCACGTGCCATGCAGGAATGCTGGGCCAGTATTGCCAGAATTTCTGATTTTCCAAGAGAAGCCAGAGTCTAGATTTTTTAAAAAATGAAATTTTTCCATGTTTAATGTTGGCAACAATTTCAAGTGTCTAAAAAGGCTCTTTGGGAACAAAAGGAACTGCATGCACAGGTTAGATGCTGCCTGCTGGGCACCAGGTTGAAACCTCTGGTGTAGACAACAGGGCAAAGTAATGTCACAGGACATTTACAGTCACATTAGAGCAGGCTGAATCTAGGCCCTGGCACAGGTCTGGAGGCCAGAGGGTTAGCCTGAGTTCATGGCGAGTTGTGCAGTGCCAAGTAGTCCATCCTACTGGGCAGATCCCACCTGGCACCCAAGGACAAGGGGCCTGCCCTAGGGGAGGAGCACCTCAGCCAAGCATGCTGGGTCTCAGTCAAGAGGCTCCAGGCATGGAAACTGGGGCAGAGCTGAAGTGATGAGTAGGGCTTGCCATGGAGTCCAGTACCCACATTGGTCTTCTCTAGTTGAGGAAGGCAGGTCTTGGTATTCCAGACTAGCGTTGAGCTCATGGCTGCCCCGTGGGTTATCCTCTCTCTCCTCTCACTATGTCCAGAGGGCAGTGAGGAGTCAGGCAGTATCCCCAAGCAGATGTCTACTCTGTGGACAGGCCACCCTCTGGCGCCCAGTAGGTCGACCTCTCGATTCTCTCTAAACTCCAGACATAGCAGGTCGGAAAGGGAGTGAACAGACTCATGACCAGCAAGGCACACTCCAGGCTTCTGGACGTAACAATGATTTCTAGAAACTCTGCCCCTTCTGGATTTATCACCTCCTAACACCATCAACCAAAGGGCAAGGGGCCCCCCAGGACCACAGCCAGGACCACCCCAAAGGAAGGCGCTGATCTTATTATGCCTCTCTGGCCCCTGGATGTAAGGCCTATGCAGGAGTCATGTACACACCCTCTTACTTGTGCTCCTCCTTCAGGACCTGGGCGAAGGACCACACTCTTCCTACCTCGCTCTCAGTGGGCTTTACTGTGTCTGTATAGGACTGAAATCCCTGTGCCTTATCAGTGTCTGGGCCCAGAGCTTGGATTGCAGGAACCTCCCTTTCTTGGGTCCTCACAACCTGAGTCCCTGTAAATTACTAATCCTCAGTTTCCTGAGCACAAGTTTCTACTTAAAGTCATATGAATTTTCACTGGTTAATAAGACTGGACCCCTGGGGTTCAGGGTAGAATCATGAAGCAGAAGAAAACAAGCTGGCATCACAGAGACATTTCCAGAATGTTCCAGAGCTGGCTGACTTTAATTTAGAAACAGCTTTTGGCTAGTAACATTCAGGTTTAAGGCACATTCTCAATTACGAGAAGCGCTGTCCCTGGCAGGGAGCTGGCTTTGTTCTCGTGGTTTTATGTGGAAGAAGGAACAGATGACTTTCAGGCCCCTTTTTTTCTCTTCTAAAAAGCAGTGAGTTTGGCAATAACAAAGTTCATGACACATTCTCACCAGATGCAAAGATTACCCTTAACGGTCTTCCCTTTTACTCCTCAGTGAGGACATGGGGCTCCCCGCCCCCAGCCTCTCACCCCAAATGTGTCTGGTAGCAAAGAGACTCATATGCATCTGTTTGGCAATGACTAAAAACAGAATGCCTCCAAATAAACGTAAAATTACATGACTACTATGAAGGCAAGTGTCTCAGCTACGAGCAAAGGGGAATGACTGCATGAGTCAGGAAACAAAACATCTACTTTAGCAGCGAGTGGCTATGAGGGGTGGGGTGGGGTGGGGAGGAAAAGACAACCTGAGAGAGGTCCAGGCCCTTCGGCACAAGCATGACACACGATCAGGA
This sequence comes from Rousettus aegyptiacus, assembly GCF_014176215.1. NCBI lineage: Eukaryota > Metazoa > Chordata > Mammalia > Chiroptera > Pteropodidae > Rousettus > Rousettus aegyptiacus. Next base: position 8,726,821 of record NW_023416309.1, read on the forward strand.
GGGGCGGGTGGAGGACAGGGCCAAGGCTCCACAGACTGTAGGCATTGGCATACTCGGGGGGCTATTTTGTGGGTTTGATAGAAACGGACATTCTTTTGGCCTTTTCCTGGCATCACCGTTGCTGGCAGGCGGACAGAAGTGAGCCTCCAGTCACTGCTCAGTCGTTGCCACCACAGATCTTCAGCAGAATCTTCCGGTAATCCCCTGAAGTGTCTCCCTGGTCACAAAACAAGTACGTCAGTTAAGGAGGTGCGGCCAGTTTTGTCCTCCTGGCCCCTTGTTTTCTTTTGTCCCATGTGCCTTTTCAGAGAGGCAGGCCCCACCCCAGCGAAGCGCCTCATCATGCAGGTCCCCGAGCAGCCAAGAGCATGGCAATAACGGAGGCTCACACACGAGGCAGCGTGGGCAGCACAGGCCTTGGACAATGCAGTTTAGCCTCAACTCCCTTTTAATAAACAGAAAGCTGAAATCACCCCGATGATCAGTCAGATTTTGAAAAATAAACACGAAAAAATCTTCAACAGTCAGGAAAACCTCTACCCAGGGCTAACTAACGTGGAATTTTCCCGGTGCATTTTTTGTTGCACTCAGGAGTATGTCCCACTCAGACACTGTACTGTGACGTGACCTTGCAGTGGAGGGTGCTGTTATTATTTGGGCATCCCAGTTCACACTGCTCTTCCTTCATCTGAGTCCACGGGACTTAATTCAGAAGGGCTGTCTGGGCCATGCTTAGCTAATTTCTGATCATTTCCTTCCATTATTTCCTTCCTTGAGGGCAAGGCCTATGGCTTCTTCAAGATGCCCACAGCCCCGCTTTGTGACTAATTACTCTGTAACTAATTACTACTTCTCTGCTACCAGCATCAGTTTTATAGCCAGGGAAATGGAAGTCAGTTTCTTTCAATGACACGTCAAGTTAGTTTCTTTCAGCCCCAGGTCAAGTGCTAGTGAGTCTGAAATCAGGACCTGGTTGTAATGACTTTGGTTGCAAGGTTCACGTGAGTTCAGAATTTAACTGTGAGACCACCAACAGGAACGCATTTTGCCAGACTGGTTCCAGCACAGGGTGATAAAGGAGTAGCTGGCACTTGTCAGACACTCATATGCATCACTCGGTATGCTTTACACGGACCGCCTCATTCAAGACTCAACACTCCTGGGGAAGCTGTCATTGTAACTGTGTTAAGAATGATGGAACTGGGTTCAATGAGGTTTATGGAAGCCACTCAGGATCACACAGTAGGCAAGCAGAAAAGCCAGAACTGGTCCCCCAGCAGCATGATCTGACCCTCACTCTGAACTGCCTTTCTCACTGCCTTCACCATAACAAAGCTGAGAGAAAGAAGTGACTCATAGTGAGCCGAGCTACACACCAGGGAGCCTTGGGACATGAGTCTCACGTACAGTCACAAAATCAAAGGGTGGCCAGTCTGAAGGCCAGGCAGCAGGTGGGGAAGTTCCTGTGTTTTCTGATGCATTATCTGGAACTCCCTCCCCCATGCATTCACTGAGTAGCAGAAATGCTGGATCTGGGGACACAGCATGGGGGTGACAGCAGGGTGACAACCCACCCTGCCCTCAGGGGCTTACAATCAGATTGGAGGTGAATGTATGAACAAGTGAAAGGTGAAGGGAGAAAGGAAACAAGACACCCATGCACTGCAGGGGACAGTGGAGGTGGCCAGGCAAGTCCGCAGCTGAGTGGGATGCCCACAGGCAGCCCAGTGACCCGCAGAGGCCCGTACCGTGATGTCGTGGTACAGCGACTTGCCATACAGCCTCTTATACTCCATTCTGATGTCCAGGAGGTCGATCTCACTGCGAGACACCATGATGCGAATCAGGGTCCGGTCCTTTGTTCCTGCTCCCTGAAGAGAGTGCACCAAGGGTGTGAGCAAGGGCCTCCTCACCATTCCGCCTTCGCCAGACACTCTGGTACCTTCCTGCCTATGGGCCCTGTGTCCTCTCGGCTGAGGTGTGGCTCTCCCCATACTTTCTACCCTGAGTCCTTGGTCCCAGTCACAGGTGGGGCTAGACACCCCCCACCTAGACCTTGCATGTGGGAGTTACGTACCCTCATGGCCTTGTTGAGCCTTTCAGCAAAGAAGGCAGGGGTATTCTTGAGACATTTCACTATAAGAGAGAAACACAGTATAACTCGATGTGCAGGGAACTATCACTCCAGAGGGCATGGAGTACAGTATCCTCTTAGGTGCTGGAGGCCAAGTCCATCACTGTAGCTAGCCATCCTCCTCTCCTCCTTCAAGCTCAATTATCCATGGTCTTGGCTCCTGTTCTTTGGAATAAAAACACGCAGGGCCCAGACATCAACCCAACTTCCTTCCTGGCAGCCAAATAGCTGAAAGGAGCTGTGTACGGAAGAAACGGCGATGAGAAACCGTGTTGCTGCTCAGGTGGAAGCGGGTAAACTGGAGATGCTGTGACCCTTATGGAGAAAGGATGGCCAACTGGGATGAACGTCTCCTTAGTGTTCTCAGGTCATGAAACCTATTAAGTGACACGTGGAGAAACTAGGATTCATCATCTGCCCTATCAGAAAGCTCCAAGAAAAGAAAAGCAAAAAGATGGGCAAACTCTGATTTTCCCAAGTGGGTGTAAAGAGGGACCAACCTCTCATGGGAGGTGGGACCTGGAGTCCGTCAGTCCTTGCTTTAGTGGGCAGGGTACAGCATCGTCCTGGGAGCTAGGCCAACTTTTCTTTTAGCGGGAGCATCTGTTGCTGTTGCAACCACGTGTTTCCATCACAAACATCTGACAACTGCCTACAGGGATGTATTTTTAGAGGAAATTTGGCAGGACGTGAGTCATCTCCAGCAGGGCAGTTGGCTGCTTTCCCTCTAATACCCACACTACAGCTCCCTTCCCAGAGCTGCAATTGAAATAGAAACAAGATACCTCCAGGAGAGTTGAGGATAAAGCTCCATGGTGACCCAAGAAGCAGTAAGACTCCCAGCACTTAGGCATGCTGGCTTTGGCAATCCTAGATCCTGTGCTTTTTTCATTGCGCTGCCCCTCAATCGGAGCATGACGAGCCCCCAGAGAGCCCACAGCACACACCAGTCCCTGGTGGGCAGACAGGCAGGGCCAAGACACCTACCCACGGCTAGCATGCCCTGCTCCAGGTCCCCGGACATCTCCCGGCAGATGCTCTTTTCAATGTCTCGACCTGTCATTCGCTGATACTCATTGAAAACTAGTGGGAAGAGAGAAGGGATATGTTATAGACTGAATTCTGTCCCCCTCCTAAATTCATATGTTGAAATTAAGGTAATTAAGTATCTCCAAATACGGTTACCTTCCGAGGTACTGGTATGTACACCTCAGAATGTAACCGTATTTGGAGATACTTAATTACCTTAAAAGAGATAATTAAGTTAAAACAAGGCCCTTAACCAATGTGACTGGTGTCCTTATAAGAAATTTGGACACACGAGGAAACACCAGGGATATGCACTCAGAGGACAGACCAGGTGAGGATGCAGCAATAATGTGGCCTAGGCATCTGCAAGCCAAGGAGAGAGGCCTCAGAAGAAACCAACCCTGCTGATACCTTGATCTTAGACTTTTAGTTTCCAGGACTGTGAGAAAAACAAATTTCAGTTGTTTAAGTCACCCAGTCTGTGGTCTTTATTACAGCAGCCAGAACAAACTAACATAGGATACACAGTGAGGAGGCCTCTGCCCCTACTCCAGCCCACCTCTCCCACTCTGCTCCCAGCACCTGGACAGCCCCACTGACTACGCCTGCCTAGGTCTCAAGTCAGCGAAGTTCTTCACCCCACAAGTCATGTGCACCCCATCTCCCACACCTGCTCGTGGGGTCCCTCTACCCGGACGGCACTCACCAGGCTGCTTACCCAAACCATGTCCGATCCCTCGCCCAGAAGCCCCAGCCAAACACACAATAGTGATCACTCTCTTCTAGATCCCTGCACTTCTAGTCCACGCCACTCTCTCCCCATTATTCCATGTGTCAGTCTTGTCAGTGCTGTCATTCTCAATCTGACTCTGAGCCAACACCCATCCGGCCCCCAGCTAACACATGGACGAGCCGAGCACCCACGAGAAGTGACTGAGGCTCCCAGGGAAGCAGGAGGCACCATGGAGCCCTAACTCTAGTTCTGACTCAGAATATAAATCCCCTCTCCCCCAGCCTGGGTCTCAGTTCTTTTCACTATTTCCCAAACTTCCGGCATTTACATATCGATGTTGTGATTTATGCTACATCTGCATCCATCTTCATTACTCAATATTTCAGATCAGTTCCTCTTTTTTTCCTTATAATGTTTGTGAAACCAGGGTTTGATGTGCTACGTATATGTTCTATACTCATTAAAATAATGACTCAGATAAGATTATGTTCACTCATTCTTTATTACAGTGCCCTTATAGTACCAGAGCCTCAAACACCTTTGACCCATTCACAGCTCCCTAACTTCCATCTCTAGCCCAGAGCTTTCTTGACCTCCAGAATTACAAACTCAGTTGCCTACTTGATCTCTAGCCTGAGGATCCTATTTCCTTCCCTCCTAAAGCCTGCTCCATCCACAGCTTTCTCAGTCTCATTCTTCCACTGGGTTGGCCAGAAGAAACGCTAGTGTCACATCCTTGACTGCTTTCTTCCTTCCATACTCCACATCCAATTCATCACCCAATTCAGAGGCCAGAATCTTATCCTTCCTACCGCCTGCACCTGCCGCCTGGTCCAAGCCACCACCATTTCTCCTCTGGATACTGCCGCATCCTCCTAACAGGTGTCCTGCTCTGCTGCCGTCCCCTTCACTCTTCTCAACACAACAGCCAGTGAACTTGCAAAACCTTAGTCAAATCACATCCCTCCTCCACTCAGACCCCTCGATGGCTTCCTGTTTCACACACAATAAAAACCTAAGTCCATGCAGTTGCCAGTAGGGCCTCCTGCCATCTGTGACCTGACCACTCTCACTCACTCCGTCTGCTCCAGCCTCCCCGACTTTCAGTTTCTCGGTCACACTGGGAGGCCCCTGCTCAGGGCCTTTGCACCTGCAACTCCTTCATGTTGTTAACTCGAATGTCATTACCTTGGTGAATACTGCCCCAAGCAGCCCCCCAAGTCCCATCATTCCCCATCTCTGTTTCCAAATTTGTTATTTTTCTCTCAGTGACTAGCTAGCTGGTACAGATTTTACTTAATTTTTGTTTACTGCCTGTCTCCCCGAACAGGTGTGTGAACCCTACAGAACAGAGATTATATAGTGCTGTTCTCACCGCTTCTCACACCTACTCCATGATCCTCTAGCACATGGCAGGATCTCAATTTATAGTTTTTGAATGAATAGATAAATGTTACCAAGTATTACTGCTATGTTTATTTAATGCCACACTTGGAAAACATTGCATTAGGTGCTCTTAAAGGCTCTCTCAAGCCTAATGTTCCACATCCTGGCATATAAAGATACTAATCAACAGAAGGCTGCCATTTCCCTCATCTCTGCCTTTGCTTTCCTCCAGAACTGGATGCTTGCAGAAACTCGGAGACCTGCTGATCTTTTAAATCACCACCAGGAGACTCTTTTAAGGAAGTGAAAGCCCCATGCAAAGCAGAACTGCCAAGTGTTCCTGCAAGCTCTGTTTCCCCACCATACTTTGTCTGCCCTCATTACCCGGCCCCAGAGAGGCCTGGGACTGCCTTACCTGCCACCAGGTGGGCTCGGCTCCGGGAGCACAGGACCGCATTGAACTTGGACTCATCTGTTCCCAGGCGGTTCTCCCCAGCTGCGTATAGCTCCTGAACAGACAGAGGGATAGACAGGCATGCAACGCAGGGCTCACACCAGACACTAGGCCCAAGTCACCTACAAGAGCTGGGCCAATACTCCGGGCCCCGCTGTCCCAGAGGGGAAGGAGAGGGAAGCAGCACTTTCACTGTGTTTCATTTACTGTGTGGAACCAGACACCATCCATACATCCCCCTTTGGGCAACACAGAGGATTCTAAGGCTGAGGAGAACTCAGGACCAGGAGAACCGAGGCCGACTGGGTCCCAGAATAGGCAAGGAGCAGCTTTAACGCAACCAAGGAAGCAGCAGCACAAAGGAAAACATGAAATGAGTGGCCTAGGCTTGAGTCCTAGCTCTGTGCCCAACTGCCGTGGGACTCTAGGCAGGCCGCTGGAGCTCTCTGGGCCCCATTTCCTCGTCTCTACAAGGTGGAGGTTAGGTTAGATTTGGGGTCGCAGACCTCAAAGCCCAAAGGGTCCAAATGGCAAACAGGCCAGTTCTAAGGCCAGAGAGCAGTGGGGGACCAAAGCTAACACACGGAGGGGGTGGTTACTTCTCAGCATCGGCAGAGTTTAACAACAGAGGAATGTAGACTCACAGCTGCCAGATCCAGTTCTCATGAGAAGCTGGAATTCTGATTGCTGTATAAGTTTCCCAATCTATAAAAGTACCTTCTCTAACTATAAGAGGGAACATGTGAGAAAATAAATATTACAACAATTGGTAAATCAGTTACAGATGTGGGGTTTTATGTGACTGGCACTTTTCCTGTGTTCGGTTGCATATGCCATTATGTTTGCAAATGGACAGAATTTGCACTTGCCTGTTAAGCTTTTGAAAGCGTGAGCCTGAAAATATTTGCCAATTTGCAACCCCTGCACCAGATGGCTCGAAAGTGCCTTCTGGCCTCAGGTAGCAGCTCCTGTATCTAAAGGCGCCAATATCCAGGGGAAGAAGGTAGTCATTAGGGGCTCGGAGACCCCACTGGTCAAGGTGACACAGATGCAGGTCCATAACTAAGCAGGCAAAGCAGCAGGCATGAGACTTTGAAACTGACGCAACTTCTGCCTCAGCTAGGAAATGGCCTATGTAGGAAATCGGAATAGGAAAATTCCCACTGGGGCCGGAGCCGAGGCTGGAAGCTTCGAGGGCGTCTAACCCTGTGTCCAGAAACGGGAATGGATGTCTCATAGCCAGAACTGCTACGGTCTGAATTCATTAGTGGGAAACCCAAACTCCTCCAGAGAAGTACTCAGATGCCTGGACAAAGAGAAGAAATGGTGACTTTCCCTCCTCTTCTGCAGTTCACACCAGTCTGGGAAAAGAGCAGAATTCGAAGGCTGTGCAACTAAGGTGAAAGCTGGTTTCTAGGCTCAAACCTTCAAAAGCTTCACAGGCAAGTGTGAATTCTGCTTATCTGCAAACATAATGGTATATGTAACCAAATAGGGAAAGTATCAAGTCGTATGAGATCTCACACCCGTAACTGTTATCTACCAACTGCTGTGATAGTTGTTATTTCATACGTTCCCTCTTCCAGGTGGGGAAACTGAAGCCCAGAGAGGCTGGGTGACCTGTTCAGGGCCACACAGTTGATAAGCAGCGGAGAACATCTGAAAATCATAGCATCTGGAACCCATTCTTTATCAGTTCTCTTTCCATCCCAGAGCTCCTTGCTCAGGAAGAAAGCACCCGCCTGCTCACTGGCTCAGGAAACCTAGGTCAGGTGCCTGGTCTGGCCTTCGCACTCACCTGGACATCTCTCTGGACAAGTGACATGTCCACATTTGTGCTTTCATCCCGGTTTCCCTGAAAGAAAGCAGGTTATGTGGTCAAGGCCTTTCCCTGGAGTCGCACCCCTCCCTCCTTGGTCCTCTTCCTCTTCCTCCTTGCTCAGATTCCACCCCTCTCTGCTCTGAGCCCTGAGTGGTGCCATGGGAAATGTACCTGAGAGAGAGAGATGAGGAGCCGCTGGAAGTGTCCTGACGTGTCGCTTCGAATGGCCTCCTCCAGGGTCTTTTTGAATTCTGGGAGACACAGAGAAAGCCCACCTTGTAGCCCCATGGACAAAGCTCCCCACTACAAACACAGTCAACAGTGGGCACTAGCAAGAAAAGGGCCTGGGAATCCTGGGCTCAAGGAGACAGGTGGCCCACACGGCTCTCTGGAAACACACAATTGGAGATCTATGAGGGGCTGCGATGTTCAGGGTGATCTGTCCTCTGGTCAGGCTTGGGTCAAACCACACCCAAGAGGTTTTCCCCAGCTCTCCTTTACGTTAGTCACCTGCCCTAGGTGCGAACAGTTGGGTCTTTGATCAAAGCCCCATGTGTTGGTTGTGAGAAGATGAAATGATATGAATGCCAGGAAGAAACAAAGGCCCTGGGAGAGGGTGTGGCCAAGCCCTGAACACACAGGGATCTGCAGAGGGCAAAGAGCAGTGGGTCTCAGGCCCAGCCTAACCTGTTTTGTAGGCTCTGCTCAATTCTCGAATGTGTTCATTGCTGCGAGAGGCAAGGATCTCAATCAGGCAGGCTTCATCAGTGCCAGCCCCCTGCAGAGAACACAAGAAACCACAGGTTTGTTACAGCTCCCTAGGGCACTGGCACCCAGGAAAAAGAGCAGGTGCCATGCCACTGCCCTACCCCCTCACCCCAGGGTACAAATCTCAGCGACAGAAGCCACTAATAAAGATGCACCCCTGGAGCTGCTGCTGCTGTCTGAGTATAGCCAAGCACTCCTCTACAACCCCAGGAAAGTACCAGATAATGACAGTGACATGGTGATGAGTAGAGATCACATGGACGATCATCTCCTTTGTACCCACCAGGAAACTGAGAATCAGAGGTATAGTGACTTGTCCAAGGTCACACAGAAAACAGTGGATTTAAAGCAAGAGTAGGCATACAGAAATACAGTCTTAGAGTGGACCGTGGAGCATTTGGAGACCTCTCGAAAAAGGCAGCAACAATGAGAATGAGAGGAATGCCCATGTCAGGGACAGTGAGAAGGTGAAAGACAAGGTTATCAACCTGGTTCTTATATTGGTTTGAATCTCAGCTTTGCTTCTGATTAATTGTGTCATCTCTGGCACATTACTTAACCTCTCTGTGCCTCAGGTTCCTTGTCCATAAAATGAGAGTGATACTAACACCTACCTCATTGGGGAGTCATGAGGATTAAGTGAGTTATGTAGTGAGCACTTAAAATAGAGCCTGTCATGCAGGACGCACAACACACAGGTAGCTACAGTTAGATGTGTTGGAACGGACAAAGCGCTTCTGTCAGCCTCCTGGCTCGGTGCTCTCCGCACATCACGAGGGAGTAGCCACATTCTCATTTTACAGATGTTCAAGGACACACGACTAGTCAGCGACGGATGACCCCAACCTGTATTGTTTCTAGCACCCCACAACCACCACCATCCCATGAATAGCTGGGGGCAGGGGCTAAGCAGAGGTCTGGAGGCCACTCCCAGGCACCCTCCCTAACTGCCTCCTGACCCCCTCCGTAGAAGAAAGCACGTAGGGTGTTTTGGTGGGGTCCTCTCTCCCTTCCGGGATCGATGTTGAATGTTCTGCCTCTCCCCTAGGGGACAGGGAAAGTCACTGTGTCTGTAAGGCCTCTGAGGAATGTTGGATTCCTTCTGAAGCACCTGCTTGATTCACAAGGATTCCCCTTCTGTGAGAGCTGCACACCCCCATCCACAGGACATTTGCTGTGGGTCTTGGGAGTCACAGGAGTGTATGGAATGTAGCTGCCCCTCTGCTTGGTCACAACTGATTGGACTAGGGGAAGACAGTGAACCAAACTAAGCCAGTCAGAACCTGCCCTCTATTTGGAATCTGGACTCAGGCAGCCGGTCTCTTCTGTGGTTGAATCTCTTACAGGTAAATGGACGGCGATCCTATGCCAAGCAGACATGGAAGGAGAAGCATGGAAGCAGACAGGAGTGAAGTGGACACTCAAGAAGAAGCGGAGACAAGAGAAATCCTGCCTGGGTCTTGCTAGTGACATCTCCTGGTCCCATCCTTCTCCATGCTAAGCTGCTAATCTCTGTTCTCATTATCCACTTTGCTCTGTTTAAAGTTCTCAAAGATGTTTCTTTTATTTGCTAATAACAGAGTCCCGAAGAATGAGGATGACTCCACCCACACCTCATACCTCTCCTTTTATCACTACTGTACCACTAGCTTCCTCTAACCCCAATTCCCACTATGTTTTTAAGATGGAGCGAGACTCAGATGTTCTTGACAATAAATGACATCTCCTTTGCCTCTTGGGGAGATCACCAGAAGTCCCCCTTTCTACAGCACTTGGACTTCAGCCTGAGAGGGTCCAGGAGGCAAAGTGACAATGGTAGCTAGTGAGCAAGCTAGGACACGTCATGTGGTCCAAGTGCACATAAAACAAACCTTGATAGCTTCCTTTATCTCATAAACATCGAAGAGGACTGGAGTCTTCATCATAGCTAAGATTGTCTTCTCAAAGTTTCCTGACAGCTCAGATTTCAGATCTTTGATCAAATCCTGATTAGATAGTCAAACAAACAAACAAACAAACCTATTTTGAGAATTCACAGATGGTAACTAACAGAGACAAGAGCCCAGATCTGAGGACTGGGAACATCAGCAAAAAAAGTCAAATCTCAGGCCCCAGTCTGGATTCAGAATTTATTTGCATTTGAACCCAACCCCCAGGGGATCTGTGGCACACTGATGCTGGAGAAGCTTTGGGCTAGAACACTAGCCTATTCAGTATTTACCCAGTTTTTAATCTAAGATTCATTTGTTCAGTACTCAAAGCTTTTTCCTTCAAAGCCTTTCTATCAGCTAAACCTCCCAGGATGGCTGTGAAGAGGGCAGGAGCAGCAGCCAGGGTTCCCAGGAGGGGACACAGGCCAGGTGGGGGTGGAGGGAAAATGACTTGTCCAGGGTCTCCGTGAGTCATGACAGAGCCAGGGCAAGAACCCAGATATCTGGGTGCCTCATCAAACCTCAGTGCCCTATGGACTCTGGTATTTACCCCTCTGTGGATCCCCTACCCCTAGAAGATGCCATCAGCTGAGAGGCCATTGGCTGGGTGGGCAGGAGAAAATGCCCTAATGCGCCTTACTATCTACTCAAGAAATCTAGGCCTACTGAGCTCCAAGGAAAAGCAGGGGTGAACAAGGCTGTGTTGCAGGATATACCTCAATTCAGGAAGGACCAGACCTTCCTGTGCCCCCTCCCCCATACACACACGCACGCACTCACCTTCCCGTAAGCTGTCTTAAAGGACAGAAGGATCTGCTGCCGCTGCTTGTTGGAACGACTCCCCAGGCAGTCGATGATGGCCTGCTCATCAGTCCCTGGAGGAAGCAGAGGTGGGAGCAGACAGGGCTGGTGGTCATGGGGATGCTATGTAGCTAGAGACTCCCTGGGCATGGGTCCTCCTGTTCCCCTGGGCACCCCAAAGGCTGCCTCTACCCACTGACCCCAGCCCACAGAGCCACTACATAACTGTCTGGGGAAATGGGGGGTGGTGAGCATTTGAGTCACCAGGGTCTCTCACCAAAGCCTTTCATTGCCTTTCGCAGGACCTCGGCGTCTCGCAAAGGGTCAAAGCCAGGAGCATCTGTGATGGTGCCTCGCCCTCCAAACTGCTCAAACAGACTTAGGTAAGATACGGCATCCCCCAGATGCAAGACTGCCCCATTCCAAACTCTGGGGATGACCTTTTTCTCTAAAAGCTGGACTACCTGAAGGAGCCCACCACCAACAACACAGAGGGCTCTGCCCTGAGTGGCACTAATGTGACCTTTATCTGTCCTCATGTCCTGGTACTGAAGCTTTTGCCTGGATCCCATGGCTAGGAGTCAACCTATAACTGAGTCCTGATGCTGAAAATCTAGCCTACACCCAGGTCCTCCAGGGCTGACTCAGCTTACTGCTGAAGGGGAGGCCTCAGGTGCAAGAGCCACTGGCTTCTCCCCAGGGCCTCATCACCACAGCACACATGAGCACACATCAGGGTCTTCCTAACGAGGCCTGGCCAGTCCACGGAGCACCTTCATGCAAATTGGAAAAAGGTGCTCCTTCTGGGGGTAATTTAAGTGTCCAACATTCACGATGGTACACACAGTTGGCCTACCTCCTGGACCAGCACTGGTTTCCTGGCACTGTTTTCTGGACTCTAAAACCTGCTTGCCTGCCGCGCTTATTCCTGACACTGACAGGTATACTCCCCAGCAAACCTGAATTTTCCTGCCTAAACAGTCTCCTGGTAGATTATCTTCTGTGGCTAATACAAACTAATTTTGACAGAATTAAGGAGATATGCTCAGAGAAAAGGTGAGGTGGAAGGCAGGGACGGGGGATGGAAAGCTGGGCAGGGGTAGGGAAATGCGTGGGGACAGGGAGGAGAGAGGACTCCGTCTAAAAATAGTCATCAAGCACATACCACTAGCCCTGCACTTGGCTGGCTTGGGCATGTAACCATGGCAATGAATTCTAGGCTCTGCAAACAAGAACTGCAAACATGAACTGCAAAACGAGCCAAGAGCAGTGCCGAAGGAACTACGAACAATCTCCCCTACCCAAAGGAAGTTTTATGGATCCTTTAAAGCCAGCCTGGGAGAGCATATCCAGGGGTTGAGAACTAAGAGCCATCAGGCATAAAACGGACCCAGTAGTAAGAGCAGTTCTTACAAACCCCAGCCAGTAAATAACAGAGGACTGGAGAGCATACCGGCACACTCAGACCTCACTCACACTTCTAACATCTAATCAAACGGAGACAGAGTAGCTCCCTAGGTCTTCAGGGATACAAACTGGGGCTGAGGAGTCTGTGAGAAATTGACACTGTTAAAACAAGAAGTTACAGCTGAAGGACTAAGCCCTGCCCACACCTTCCCTGGCCTTGCTGGCAGAGAAGTCACATGTCTTGGGTCTTTGGGGCCGGGCTAGGACTGAGGGTAGCACAAGGCTGGCACTTACCTGGGCTGGGGGCACAGCGGGGGTGACAGTCCCAGCTCCTTGGTATCCCGGGTAACTTGGCACTGGCTGCTGCTGCTGCCCAGGAGGTGGCACTGGCGGCTGCCCAGGGTAGGTCATTGGCGGTTGCCCAGGGTAGGCCCCTGGAGGCTGCTGTCCAGGAGGCGGGATGGCCTGGCCTGGCACAGGGCCCCCTGGGTATGGCGGATATGAAGGCATCCCAGAGGGTGGATTTCCTCCAGGGGGTGGATACATTCCATACGGAGGAAGAGGCTGCTGGGTAGAAGGGGGCTGCCCAAAACCCCCAGAGGGGACTGGAGGGTAACCACCCCCAGGAGCCCCAGGGTACAGGTTTGGCACGTTGGCTCCTCCGAAAGTCCCGGACACGTTGGCCGCCTGAAAGTCCACAAAGTAGAGTCTGAGACTAACAGGGAGACCAAGCAGGTAGGATCCCAGGGACAGCACTGCAAACCACACAGAAAAGACCCAGGCAAAAAAGTCTAGCCCAATCCCACTGCCAGTGAAGAGAAGAGGGAGCCTTCCCTTCCTTCCATCCCCGCCCTGAGCTCTGCAGCAGGCTCCCAGGAGCTGAACTCCAAGCTCAAGCCAAGTCTGAGAACTGGGACACGTACCCTTCACCTGCACTGCTGACCTGCTAACCTGATCTTGTGCCCAAAGTCCCCACACTTGCTCTAACACCACCCAGTGGCAAGAAGTACTGCGAGACTAAGATTGTGATTTGTTACATTCACATATTCGCAGTGCCCCTACTGGGCCTGGCATAAATTTGACTACGTACTGATTGCACTGCTTACTTTAGCATATATTTGTTTTCAGATTACAAAATAATACTATTTTAAAAACAGCATGTCTGTCCATGTTGCCAGGTACCCACTCCCAGGCCCAACACACACACACAAATACAGACGAATGCACACGTACCCACTCTCCCCTTCCCCCTGACTCTATGCTGACCTCACACAGAAGGCTGTCAATACACATTCCATGTAGGCACCGCCCCGATCCGATCCCCCACAGCTGAGAGGGGCCTGAGACACTGTGCAGCCCAATGCCTTCCCCTTCCCTGATTTCACAGCTGAGCAAATCAAAGATGCAGAGAGGGACAGTGAGCAGCAGGTAAGAGCCCTGAGAAAAACCCGCCATGTCTTAAGATGCCCCTCAACGAACTCGGCACCCAGCACACAGACAAACGCTACTGACATCACAGAAGCCAGCAGCCTTTCTCCCTCTGGCCATGCAGGGTGGGCCCGGGACAGCCCAGCAGCGGGGCTGGACTCACCATTCCTGAGAGGTAGTCCTGGGTGAACTGCCCTGCGTAGTTGGCCACGTTATCCAGCCCAATGGGGGGCATGTTGGGAGGGGGGTAGCCAGCACCTCCCCAGGCACCACCACCTGGAAGCAACACCAAGCCTGTCAGTACCAGGTTGGACCCCCAACAGGAAAAAGCAGAGATGGCAAGCTCCCAGGTGGTCAGGAAGGGAAGCCAAGCATGGCCCCCGGGACAGAACTATAGAAAACACCCAGGCAAGAAAATCTAACCCAATCCTGATGCCAAAGGAAGAGGGAGCCTTCCCCTCCTTTCAGGGAAGAAGGGGGGTTCAGCAAATGCTCCCAAGATTCTCTGTAGGGTACTGAGAAGGCAGGAGGGCCAAGGGCAGACCTGCCCTCCTGGGCTCATCATTGTAGAGTGAGAGTGCAGACACAGGACCTGTCATTTTAGGACACTGCTGAAGTGAGCTCAGGGAGCCTGATAATCCAGGGAAATGCAAAAACATGGCAGGCGTTGGGGTGGGTCCTGCAGCTGTGGCTGTTTGCTATCACAGGTCTGTAAGAGGCAGGGAGAAGCAGGATGGGAGGATGGAGGTAGATGGAAAACACAGACCTGTCCTTGTAAGAGGGACAATGAGGGAACCACAGTAAAAAGCCCCAGCTCTGAAACCAGCGGAACCAAGGTATGTTCCCTGGGGCAAGATGTTCACCACTCTAATTCAGTTTCTTCTGCTGACAAGTGAGGATAATAACTGCTGTGCTGAGGACTGAATTAATACCTATGCAGGGCGTAGCTCGGTGCCCTATAAGCTTCCGTGTTACAGCTGACAAGCAACATAACAGTGTGGGCTGCTGGCCTGTTAGATGCATTTCTGTTCTCAGCAGCAAAAAGGCTTTGGGGGCCACGAATGTGGCTTTTCAGCTCTAGGGCTCTAGGACACTCAGGACAGAGCCTTCCTGGAATCACCTGCCTGTTCCCTTTCTTGCTGCTCAGGTGCTGATAGAGGTGGCAGTGGTAGGATACGGAGGGCAGGATTCCTACTGGAGAGAGAAGACTGTGGCCAGAGCTGGCAAATCTGGGCTAAGCCTTTTTTAGAGCAAAATGGCCCAGCTTAACCCCTGATAAGCCATATGACAGTGGCTGTGTTGCTTCCCAGCTCTGTGCCTGTTCTTCAACTCTAGGGAAATGACTGGAGGACTTCAGCTTTAGGGAAATGACTATGTCCCAGGGTCCTGAGGAAATGACTGGAAATCATTCTTACTCCTTCCCTCCACTCCCGGATGCAATGCAGAGAAGGCATCCCCTCCCCCGACCTCCAGACCCGCACACCTCTTACCTGGTGCAGCTGGGGGGTAGCCGCCTGTGGGCGGTGGGTAGCCTGGGTAGCTCATGGCTGGATCTATAAGAAAGAGGAAAACTACTTAGGCTCTGCCAGGAGCTCCCATCAGCCATACCAGCAGCTTCTTGGGAGAACAGCAACAGCCACAAGCCAGGCCCCTGCAGGAAAAGTTGCATCAGGCCGATTGTGGCAACTCATTTACCCTCTACCTGCTGGGGCCTCCAGCTAGAAATAGCACCCGGAGCAGGCTTGTCTTCAGGGCCAGACTCATGTCCACACCCACCATGATAGAATTCACCATCCATGAGTGGTGGGTGGGTTTCTTGAAAAACCTTTTCACTGAAGCTTGCATCCGACCTCTCCTGATGAGAGGAGGCTGCACGTGTATAGGGCTGTTCTCCCGCCTCTGGACAGAACACACTGCCTCATTCTCAGGGGTCCAGGTCTGTTTGTCTTTATCTTCCAGTGTCCTTCTCAACACCAGAGCCCCTGTCTCCCTGTGCCCAAGCTGTATACCCCAAGCTCTCACAGAGGCCACCAGACTGGATAGGCCCCAGGCTATAATTTTCATTCCCCAATCTCTGGTTCATCCAGCAAGAGACCCTGGTATGGAAGCATTGTTCCCAGAAACAAGAAGGGACCTCAGAAGGGCTCACCTGTCCAGGATCTGGAATCAAGCAAGGGAGGCTACACCATCTTGTTTCTAAGAGGCAGTTGGAACTCAGAAAAAGTAAGTGACTTGCAGATCAGTAGTAAGAGGAAAAAGGCCCTTACCTGCTGGTGCTGGGTGGTACCCCTGCTCTCACAAAGTCCCTTTGTATAGATCCCTCTGCCGAGTCCCATGACAATTAAACTACCCAGGTAGGACAGATCTCTCACGACAGCGGCCACCCAGAAACTGTCATGCAACCTGCCTACTCCTGCTAATCAGTGGCTGCTGAGGTTTGCAGAGGCAACCAATGACGGGTAAGGGTGTATGAGGAAAGCTGCTAGCCCCAGATGAGACTCTCCCTACATGCTGGGCTGCATGTCAGCAGAAGCCAACTGGTTCTCCAGCTGCAGGACACCAGAACCACCTGGAGGGCTTGTTAAACACTTGGTGGACTCCACCCAGAGTTCGAGTCAGCAGAACCACGTCTAACAAGTTCCCAGGTGGTGCTGCTGGTCCGGGGGCTCCACTTTGAAAAACACTGCTCAAGAGGCTGCTATCTACCTACAGGAATTCTAGTTGCCTTCTTAGCTGTGTCGAAGAACTGGGTATGCTTTCGGTGCTGCCTTCAGGCTGACATCTTGTGGCTGGTGAGGCATCAAGCACAAAGCCCTTCAGGTCCTGCGCTCGGGCAGACACTTCTGCCAGACTCTCACACCTCTCTGGTGAGGAGATACCCTGGGGATCTGAATGATGAGTGGGCAGGCACCTTGTGATGGGGGAAAAGAGGAATTCCCCTGCAAGAGGACACGGTAAGCTGCAGTTGTGTTCCTGACACCTTTCTTTCTGGGGATTACTACTATTCAGAAGCTTTGTGCACCAAAGATGCCCCCCTCCATGACTCATCTCCTTCCAGAGTAATGAGGCCAACAGGCCCCAGGAACGGCCAGGTGGGAGGAGGAAAAAAAAAAAACCAAAACAGAACAAAAGCTGGATGCTACCCTATTCCATACCCCAAAATAAATTTCAGTCAGACCAAAGATTTAAATGTAAGAAGTGGCCAGAATCCCAAAGACATAAAATTATAGTTCTGCATGACAATAAAGACAATATAATGACAAGAGAAATGACAAATTTCGTAAAAATATTTTACAATAAGATAAAGGCCAATAACCACTAGAGAAACTCAAATAAGTGAATAGGCAATTAGTGAGTATTCACCTCCCTAATATGCTGAGATCGCCAATTAAAAATATAGAGATGCCAAAATTAAAAATGACACACTCTTCGACCCAGAAACTGGACTTCTGGAAATCTGTTTCACAGACACACCTGTGTGAGATGACATCTGCACACAAATTTGACCGCAGCATTATTTGTTGCACCCACAACAAACCCCTAAATCTCCACCTATACGAGGCTGGTGAAATAAATCACAATAGAGCCACACAATGGATACTCTAGCTAATTTTAGAATCACCAGCTCTATATATGGGGATATGAAATGACCACCATTATTATTTTAATTAGTTTCAAGTATACAGTACATTGGTTAGACATTTATGTAGTTTATGAAACAACCCCCCTGATAACTCTATCTTCCCTCAGCTTTACACATGCCATTACCTTACTGCCACCTGTATTCCCACCTGTATGCCATGTTCCCCATCCTGGTGACCTTCTATCAATGACTGATTTGTACTTCTTTAAACCTTCACTGCTTTCTCCCAGCTACCGCCACCCCCCCCCCCCCGCCCCGAAATGATCACCATTATTAATCAAGGTGTAATACTAAGCTCATTTTTTAAAAAAAGAAAAACAAACTTAGTGGTGTGTATACACATACACACATGCCTAGAACAATAAACAAGAAACTGGGTAACACTGGTTGTCTTTGGAGAAAAAAACTGGGGCCAGAATTAAACCTACTGTTTATATATTTGCATTTTTTCCACATGCATATATTGCCTATTAAGAAAATATCTTTTAAAAAGGCCCAATTCAGGTGGGGATTTCTGAGCTCACTGGAAGCCGTGGCTGTTCTTCTAAGACTTGAATAACTCACACAGGGTCCATTTGGTCTAAGGCAGTCCAGCTCCGAGCCTGGGGTTAGCATTATCATATCAAAATACCATGAAACTCCAGCAGCTGAGGTTGCCCACCTGGGGCAGCACCGCAAATCAGCCTCAGCCTGCTCCCAGGTGACTGTGCTCATTCCCACCAGGGCTTCAGAGTTCCTGGCAAGCATCAGAATCTGTCCCCTGGCAATGACTCCACCCTGGAGTGCCCCACAGGCTGGGTCTAATCAGGACACAGTTCTTTGTCCTTGGCTTTCCCCTGTCCCCAAGAGACCTCCAGTCTTCCCCTCCTGACGAGAACATTTTCCCCACCATTTCCTGCCTGAAATACTTTTGAGTGTGTGACCCGCTCCTTTCTTTTGCCGAGTCTCTTCAGAACCAGAGGCCCCAGGCATGGTCTGGAGAGCATAGGGCAGGACCTTTCTCCTCCCTTCTCCCCACCTCCTTGACTGGTAACACCTGGGTATTCCGGACAATGGAGACCTGAGGCAGATTCCCGCTGAATTCCTCCTTTACTTCCACCGAGGGCTATAGCCTACTGACATCTCCTGGGATTTGGACCTACATCAGACATCTCAGAGCGCTCTCACATAACTTTGTTTTATATCCACTGATATAGAAAGGGCCAAGGACAAACACTCCTGAGCTGTCACTGCTGACCACTCTCCAGACTGATAACAGTGGGTACAGGTATTCAACTAGCTATCTGACCACCTAACTCCACCACAACCCAGGATACATTTCTTCATGGCATTCACAGAGGTATAGAGGGCCTCCGTCAAATGAGGGTTCTAGCACATCTCCCATACCCAGAGCCCCGCCCCCTTTAACTTCTAATAACCCCTAGGTGAAAAGCAAACCAGCCAGAGAGTCTGGGGTGACCTTGGGCAACCCACCCTGGCTCCCAGTGCCTACCCAACTATCACACGTCCTAGGAAGCTGCAGGGATCTGCATACAGCTCTGATTCACACATCCACATTCTCTCCCCCCTGCCCCACCACCTTTTTCAAAATAAAGAAATCTGTTCATCACTCAGTTTTGGGGTAACTTTGGTCTCCACTACTCAGTAGAAGCCACCATGGCCAGCTGTCCTTGGCGAAGTCATTCCCAGGACCCTGGGGCTGCTATATCCTAGCTCAGAGGGGAGCTCACCACCCCCTCCCAATGCCTGTCCTACCTCACTCACTGTCCACAACACAAGGGAACACAGTGCATTAGAATCCAGCAGATCTGCTTTCTCTCTGGCATCCACGAGTACCACAACCTTCTGCACTCTCCAAGGCCTTTCTCCTACTTCTGTCCTTCCACAAAGAAAAAGGGTGCCTGGATGTGATGCTTCCTATTGCTGATGTGATTCTGACAGGCAGGGCACATCCCTGTTCTATGCCAGTTCTGGTCAGGCGCTCTGACACGGGAATGCACGGCAGGCAGCTGGTCTCTTTCAGGACTGTTCCAATTCTTAGAAAGCAGCCTCTGGAGGACTTCTGGCCTCTGGTCCTGCCTCTCTTGGGGCCACTGCAGGAAAACCCTTCTTTCCTCACTGGGCCCATCTATCTGCAGCTGACACCCACCTGTAGCCCTTGTGCTTCTCAAATTTCAGTCTGCAAAACAACCACCTGCTGGGCTTGTTAAAACCCAGATTTCTAGGTCCCTCCCCCACAATATCCGAATCAGGAGATTTGGGACAGACTCCCCAATCTGCATTTCCAATGTGCTTCTTGGTGATGCTGATGCTGCTTGACTACTTTGGGTAGCACTTTGGGTAACACTTTGGGTAACGCTGCATTATCATGCAGGAGAACCACCTGGAGAGCTCAGTAAAATACAGACACCTGGGCTTCAGTTATTCTGGGCCCTTCAATCTGGATGGGCCCTGGAATCAAAATTTAAACAAGTACTCCATTCCCTGCAATTCTGTGCTCCACACTTTAGGAAACACTCTTCCTTTAAGGTACTTGGGCACTTTCTAGCTTATACCCTCTAGCTTTTATTCCCAGCTGTATGTTCTGAGGATAAGCACCAGAGCCTGGGTGACCTAGTATCCCATTAGGACCAAGCCTTGGAGAAACGTTGAAAAAATATAGCAGGTACATAGGGGACTTTTCAGGGACCATAAATGTGCCTATTCCCTAAAGCTGTGTATATATACCCAAGGATACCATTAAATTTCAAGGGTTCCTCAAGGGCACTAGCCGGAGTCCCCAAACACAGGAATCTAGGAGTGTTGTGTTGGGAGAAAAAGCAAAATCGACCAGAAGAACCTACACCCAACAACGAGAGATGGAGACACAGGCCGGGCTCTGCACCATGGACATCTCCTGGTGTCCTGCACAACTTTCAGGGACATGGAAGAAAAAGGAGGGATGGGAGGCTGCACGTGTGTGCGTGGGGGGGGGGGGTCAGGGGTCATATGGAAAATCTGCACTTTCCACTCCATTTTGCTGTGAACCTAAAACTGCTCTAAAAATAAATTGCATTTAAAAATTAAAAAATAAAAGGAATATAAGTACACTGTAAGGAAATTCAAACAGAACAGAAAGGCACAAAGTGAAAAGCAAAAGTCACTCTCCCCTCTAACTCCCTACCCAAAGGTCACCACTGAGCATTTTCTAAAGTATAATTCAAGACCAAAAAATATAATACACACGTAATTGTATATGCATAAGTGTGTGTATATATATATGTACATATATTAGTTTATGTATGTTCATATATATGTATAATTGTCTAAAAAACAAAATATTTATTTGCTTATCTGCAAACTCTCCTTGCTCCAGGACAAAGCTAGGTTTGGTCAGGCTCACTGTAATTAGTCATCTACATTCCTACCTGGCAAACCTGATGCTGTTGGGGAGATGAAGATTTAGCCAGCCCTCAGCCTGTCTGGGCAGTTCCTGGACTCCATATACCCCCCCCCCCCCCCCGCCAGGAGCACTGGGCACTCCTTCCCAGATCACTGTGCTGGACAGTGAGAGGCAACAACCCAAAGCAGCACATAAATAGGGCCCAAAGCAAGACAGAAATGTCTGTTGAAGGTCATCCAGTTCCAAGAATCTCACACAGAAAAGAACCCTAACTAGGGACCTGGAGCCAGGTCCCCACCTCCACAGGAGCCAGGTCCCCACCTCCACAGATCTCACTATCCCATGGGTGTGACTGGGGGCTTCACCTCTCAGGACTCATCCCTCCTCTTAAGTTTTATGACTCCCGAAGGAGACATCTCTTTAGGTTTTCACCCCAATCCTAGATTTATAGACTCTCAAAATGTACACTGGAAGGGATCTTGAAGATTTTCTAGTTGCCAATAACCTTGGTTTTGTAGCTAAAATATGCCAGAGACATGGCTTACTCAAGTCACAAACGCACTAGACCTCAGCATGTTGACAGCAGAGCTGCCTTCCATGCTGCAAAACCTGTGATCATTTTAACCTGAGCATGACTGGCTTGTCTGGAGGTCTCAGCCAGTTCTGCAGTTGGTGACCTACTTTAAAACCTCTCCTCCAATAGCAAAAGGAAGACAGTGCAGAAACTGTACTTTGAACTAGGGTTAGCAAAGGTCATTTCTCATGGCAGGAAGGTTCCAGAAACCCTCAGAAGCCTCAGCTCATATCACCTCCCTCTCCCCCTACCTATGGGGAGGGGAGGAGGGAGGCCAGGCACAGCCCGAGCTCTTCCATACAGAGTCAAAGTCTGGCTCAGGTCTAACCTAGATCTTCATCCCCAGCTTAGTCTTGCCAAGCAATAACAGACTTACGATGTACAGCTCAGTGCTTCCTGAACTGTGTTCTCTGACACTAAACATCTTGCAAGTCGAGAATTTATCAGGTACCCAGCTAGAAAAAGAGAGAAGGAACAGCTGTCCAAAAATTTTGGAAAATGCTGCCTACTACATCCCTTCCAAAAAAGTGCCAATTCAGAATAATGTAATAAAGGCTCTGAGAAGTCCTATAACAAAGGAGCTTGCTTAACTTCATCATCAAATTTCCCAAATTTAATAAGCAATAATAAGAGTTAACATTTATCAAATACTTATTATGTACTAGGTACTGTGTTAAGTGTTTTACATGGAATTTAACTTTACAACAACTCTAGAAGGCAAATACTAAGATTATGATCCCCATATTAGAGATAAGGGAACTGAGGTACGGAGAGATTATGTAAATTGCACAAGGTTACAGCTGGCAAATGACTGAGCTAGAATTCAAACCCAGGCAGTCAGGCTGCAAAGCCCAGGGCTTTTACCCCTATATTTTACTTCCTCACAAAGCCCACAGGCTCCAAAAACTAGTATTTCAAAGGCTGAAATTTTAAAAACACTGACTGATGGAACAGCAAGGGATCAGGAATCAAAACGTCAGATTTCACCATGATCCCAGGTACCTCAATAAGGGCAGCGCAGGGTGGTGGTACGAAGAACATGAACTCTAAAGCCAGGCTTCCCTGGTTCAAATCTCAATTCTGCTTTCTACCAGGTGTGTGATCTTGGGCAGGCTCCTTAGCCTTTCTGGGCCTCAGTTTTCCAAATCTGTAAAATGTGGATGGTAAAAGTTTCATATCAAATACGTTCTCATGATATCACTTAATCTCTCATTGTATCAGTTTTCCCAGTATAAAATAGCAAACATGATTAAAGAGTCCCAGAGGACCTTGGGCTTTTTGATAATACTCAGGATGAGAAATGTGAGGGCAGGGAGAAGATGGAGTGGGGGGTGAGGGAGTAACAGGAGAGGTGGGAGAGTCAGGATGGTATGAAGGGCTGACAATGGGAAGAGTAAAGTCTGCCAGTTACTTCTGCCATACCAGGGCCAGCCCTGTAGCAGCAAGTCCAGGGCATGGCTGTGCTGGATTTTCCAATCTCCCCAAGAAGAAACCAAAAACAGGAATTTGGCAATGCTTTCTTTCCATCCCCTCTGCATGCCTGGGTGCTCAGGGCCTGGCCCAAGCACCAGGAATGGGGAAAGTGGGGAACATAGACAAGATGCTGACTGTGAGGGGAGTTTGGGGGTGGGGAGCTCCTTTGAAAAGGTCTCCTGGAGAAGAAACCTGCCTGGAAAGAGGGACAGACAGAAGCAGGGCCTTGGCCTGCACAAAGCTCCTGACCTGTGGGCACCCAGGAGCCTGTTATCAGTACAGCTGGTCTACCATATCCTCAAGTTCTGCATTTATATGAAGTAGGGAAGAGGCAGAAATCAGAGCCTTCTATGTGCTGTTAGACCACGAATCTGGAATGTGGCTGATTAGCTATTCAGCCAGACTGCAAGGAACCCAGGAAGATTCCTGCTGAGACTACTAACAGCTGCTTACCAGTACCAGAAAGAAAAACAGGAAAAGGAAGACCTTAAGCTGTACCCTGCACAAGTGATAAATAAATCCAACCATTCTCTCCATTCTTTACTCCCTTTAATCAGTAAGTTTGCATAGAAACTAAGAAACATATACACCCAATTCCCTAAATACCTGGGATCTCATTCTCTAACTCCAAGAAGAGACCACACTCTGTCTATGGAGTGTTATTTCTTCTTTAATAAACTTTCCTTTGTCTTTAACTCTGGCTCACTTTTGAATTCTTTCCTGCGTGGAGCCAAGGACCCTTCCTTTCTCTCAGTGTAGGAGTTGAATCCCTATTCAGGGGGAGTCACTCCAACCTGTAGACATGGGTTCAACCAATATAGTCAGAAAAAAAAATTTGAGAAAGTAGATCCCTAAACAATATAGTATAACAACTATTTACATAGCATTTACACTGTATTAGGTATTATAAATAATCCAGAGATTAAAGTTTTATAGGCAGATATGTGCGGCTTATATGTAAACACTATACCATTTTATATAAGGTACTTAAACATTCTTGGATTTCCGTATCCGTGGAGGTCCTGGAACCAATCCCTTGTAAATACCGACTATATTTCTACTCCTCCCTCCCCCGCAACAAACTCACTTTCTCTCAGCTGCCTTTCCAGACCAGGTCCCTGGAACTGAGACAGAAAAGACCACTTTCACATGCACAAAGATTCACACGAGAGGTCTCCCTGCCAACCCCTCTGGCAAACCTGGCTCATTCCTGTTCAGAGGGAGAGTCCCCATTGACACCTGCCCACACCAAACGGGATTCTGGAAGTGCCCACGTTTAGTCAAATGACAATCTCGATTTGGGATTCCTGAGAAATGGAAAGTGGGCCACAGGGGAAGAAGGTGAACCCAGGTATGGTGTCAATATATGGCTGATGCCCAGGCCCAGAACATGATGGAGACTCAAGCCACGGTCCAAGTAGACACCAAGGTTCTTGCAACAGATAGTGAGGGCAACAGAAAAAGCCCGCCACCCAAGTCCTAAGTTCAAGGTGTACTCAGAACTTAAATGAACATTAAACATTCTCCTCCATCCCCGCCTCCCCCCCCCCCCAAAAAAAGAGAAATTGTGGTCTGTGTTTCTAAGTGCAGTGCAGGTGTCTTGGTTTCACCACTTCCGCATGGGGAGTGGGGAGCTGCTCCCAATTACACCACCTGATCAGAAGGGGCTCCTCCCAAGACCAGCCGGAGGGACAGAGTAAGAGGGATGAGAGGATGTTAATCAAGCACAAGTCCCAAAGGTTTCTGAGCCCCGCTTGCTGCTCCACTTAGCTCTCAAGTCCCTCCTTTTCCTGCAAAGTCCAACCCATGTGTTGTTTCTCCAGGATCGCCACTGCCCACAGAGGTACCCCACACTCCAAACCCAGCAGCAACCTACTGTCTGGACAATGCGACCTCTTCTCAGCTGGAAGGGAACTTGGGGAGCTCCTTCTCTGAACCCTCCCTCATCCGAGTGAGGAAGGGGAAAGCTGAGCATCTCATCCTAGGTTACACAGCCTAGACATCACCGAAACTGGGTCTCAGAACCTCCAACCTCAATTCTCTGCAGGTCTTTCTTCCACCCCCAGTTACTCTCTCTCCCACACTCTAAATCAGTTCCCCTATCTTCGCACAACTCACACTCCTCCATCAAGAGCCACAAACATCACTTTGTACAGTCACAAGAGACTTCTTGGCTCTGCTGCATGAATTTTACCCACAGCCCACAGCTTTTAACACTGCTGCTAGGGAACCAGGCTGGCATGTGGGGCTTAGTTGAAGAACAATGACAATGATTCCAATCCTAGCTCTGCCACCTTGCTGGCTGTGTAACCTTGAGCATGTTGCTTGACTTCTTTGGCTTTCTCTTTACCTGTAAAATTGGAAAATATACACCTATCTGACTATTTAGCTGTCAGGATCTGATGCACTGGTACACACATATAACGCTTTCTACCATATAGCTTATTAGCAGATAGTAGGTACTCAGTTCATTTTAACTTACTCCTTAAAAAACATAAGCCTGGGAGCTATGGTCTGGGTCCTAACTCCGCCACAGGCTGACAACATCTCTGAATTTCTAAGCTATCTGCAAAGATATGACCTATCCATCTACCTTGGAGTTACTGTGAGGACTGAATGAAATACAAACAGAAAAGACCTTTGTAAAGTACAGACAGTTCTCTTCACTCTGTGACCAGCTTTACCCAGTGCTGTTCTCTCTCAAGAGGCTAAAAAGAGGGGGAAAAGGGTCAAAAGGATCCTGGACAACCACTCAAACTTGTTCTACCAGGTGTCCCGCCCACATGGGGGAGGGGTGGTCAGGACAATGTGATTAGGAAAAGGAAAAGAAGGGAGGGCTTTTCAAAGCCCAAGATCAAACTCCCATCAGGTTCCTTGATTAGGTCCTTCAAAAATACCCCAACAGAAGGTTCACTCCCTGATCCCCCAGAACCTGTGACTAGGTTACCTTACATGACAAAAGGGACTTTGCGGCTGTAGTTAAGGTCACAAGCCTTAAGATGGGGAGACTAGCCTAGATTATCCAGGTGCGCCCTATCTAATTACAGGAGTCCTTACATGGTTGTGCTAAGGATGAAAAGAAAGGAGAAATGACGATTAAAAAGGAAAAGATAAGAGTGTGAGAGGTAATGTAGGGAGGAGGAAAGAGAATTAAAATGTTAACTGAGTTCAGAGACTGCAATATGCTGATCAGCCCTGCAGCCAGGCCAGGAGGACACCTGCAGAACAAAGGAAGATTTCTGTTGGCAGAGCTAACAACCCATTCCCCACACCTGTAGAAGGGGAAACCGGAACCAAGAGTCATTCTCTGTGGCGAAAACCATGGGGAACCTAAGGATTAAAGGCTAGGAACTGCCAGCAGGCCTTTCAGGCTACACATTCTTCCCCTTCCTCTCTATATGTCCATATCAAAAGAAATGGGTAAACAATATCTTTAAACTGTAACTCACAGAAAGTAAAGAATGATGTATGAACTGAATTCCCAGAGAGTAAGAGGGGTCCCCTCAACCCCTGCCCCTGAGAGACCACACTCAGTCCGTTGAGTGTTAATCCCTTTTCTAATAAACTATCCTTCTGACTAACTTTGGCATGTGTTAAATTCTTTCCCTAGGCTGAAGGAGCTATGAGCTAAGGAATGCAGCAGATAGCCTCTAGAAGCCGGAAAAGATAAAGAAAACAGATTCTCCTTTAGAGTCTCCAGAAAAGATAGGACCCTGCTAACAACTGTGAGAACCATAAGACAAAACTGTAAGACACAAAAGTCATGTGGTAAAAATGATGCAGCTGAGTGGTAAACAGCAGGGCAGTTCCTCTAAAAATTAAACATGATCCAGCAATTCCACTTCTGGGCATATACCCAAAAGAACTGAAAGCAGGGACTCAAACATATTTGCACACCCATGTAATAGCAGTATTATTCACTACAGTCAAAATGTGGAAATAACCCAAATGTCCATCAACAGAATATTATTTGGCTTTAAAAAGAAAGGATTCTGATATGTGCTACAACATGGATGAACCTTGATTATATAAATGAAATATGCCAGCATTATAAAGAAGAAGAATCACAGGCCCAAAATGGCATCACTCATGATAGAAGCCTATGACAACAAACCTAGATTTAATACCTAATCTAGCTGCAGTTTCAACCTCCCCCAGAAACATAATCTCAATCTATAGGTCTCGAATTTCCTGGTCAGTGTGAAGGAGGTAATCTGTCCCAGATAACCTCTGTTCTTGGGCCCTCTTCACCCAGTCCCACCCCTACCAAAGAAAGAGGCAATCTGCAAGATAAAAACCTTCCATTCTCCTCCTTCCTTTGTTCTGCAGGCCTCAAAATAATCTTTTCTTAATAGCTCCTTTGTCTCACCCTTCTTCCTACAAAAAACTTCCAACTTGTACAACCCCTCAGAGTACCCTTTTAGCTGCTAGATCAACAAATCCCCTAAAATAAAGACAATTAGATCTTCAAATTCACTTGGTTGAATTTTGTTTTATAACACCAGTCACGGAAAGATAAATACAGTATGATTGCACTTATAAAGAGGTACCCAGAGTAGTCAAATTCAGGCAAAGTATAAGGGTGGTAGTCTGGGGTTAGGGGTGGGGAAATGGGGAGTTATTGTTTAATGGGTACAGAGTTTCCATTTGGGAAACTCTGCAGATGGATGGTGCTGATGGGTATGTAAAAATGTGAATGTACTCACAATGTCACAGAACTGTACACCTAAAAATGGTTAAAATGGTAAATTTTATGCTACGTACATTTTACCCCCCCCCCCCCAAAAAAAAGTTGTGATTTTTAAGCCACTAAATTTGTGGTAATTTGTTACAGCAGCAATAGAAAATAAATAGTGACCACTGCTCCTCTCCTTCCCTTTAGATCTTTCCATAGCATCCTCTTTGAAAAGGCCTCTGCTCTCTTTGTGTAAAAGATCTATGCACAAGTCACCCCATTTATAAAGTTTTCTTTGACAAGAGAAGTAACAAACCACTAAGACCACGGCAATACCCTCCTAAACTGAGAAAGAAGGCACCAGCAACTCATTTTTTTCTGCAGGTCTGGCAGTAAGAGCTCAAGAAAGCTTTGCTCACTAGTATTATCAGTCAACATGAATCACCATGGTGACACTCAATGCTTTCACGTATGCTCTATGTGACTAGGCCAGACACACCCAACTGGCAATGCAAATACTCTAGGGAGGAAAAAGTTCTCAGTAGATTGCAGGGCAGTCATGCAAGGACCAGGCAACTGCATCACCAAAGGTCACTCAGCCCTAAAGATGACTTAGTCACCTCCCACCTACCCCCACCTCTGCTCTCATTTCACAAATGGGAAAACTGACAACCAGAGAGGGGGAAGTGACATGCCAAGGTGACACAGCAAGATCCTAACAAGGCTGGCCCAGGACCCCTACCTCCCTGCCCCCAAGTTAAGTGCTCACTGTCCAAAAGGCAGGACACCAGCCAATCGCTAGGGTTTACCAGCATCTGCAGGAGAGGTCCGGGTTACGTGGGGCCTGGAACCTATACAGTTTTAGGGGCCCTCTTTAAGAAATTGAACACATAACAACGCTTTTTGACAAATTTTACAAAATCATTTAACTTTGTGAATTCACTGCTAAGGCCCCTCCCAGTGCCTTGGAAGGGTCATAGGCATGTGAAGGGGTGGGGGGGAGGGGCAAAAAAGGGTGGAGTCTGAGCTTGAACTTCTATTAGCTTCATAGTAATTCCACCTCTGGGCTAGATTCCCAGGGGAAGGAGAAGGAAAAACAAAGTCCTGGCATGCTCCAGCCTCTCCCTCGAGCCAGAGAGAGAAACAGAATAGAGCAGTTATAGGAAAATACACCAGTCAGTGTTAAGAGCCATTCCCAGGACCAGGAAATTCAATCTTCAGAGCCAAGGAGGGGTAGGAGAAGTGTCTACAAAAACACTTCTCTCTGATGGACAAACTCAAGGCTCTCCTGGGCATCCCTCTCCCTCATCTGATAAAGAAGTACTACCCAGAACCTGGGGCTCTGTGAAGGGTTTGTAGTTCACAAATATTTATTTCTTCATGGGGATGGCCAGGGCTACAAAAGAGACTCTCTGATTTAAGTTTTTTGTTTTTTTTTTTTTTTTTTACTGGAAAAACAGCGGACCTGTCAACAAGGGTCCTACATTTCTGGGTGGTGGCACACAGCTACGGCTAAAGCATCTGCTCCTTTCAGCCAGGTATGCCTGCTTCAGCTGCCCACTGTCCTTACCTGGGCTGTCCCTGAAGACATCTGCATTTGTAATCAAAGGAATAGATGTCGCCAGGGGCCTGCCAGCTAAGATGCACGAGCCACCTCACCTTCATATGACAGTCTGTCACAGATTCTCTCACAATAAACTGGGGGGAAAGGGGTGGTGGGTAAGACTAAAGATCTAAAGGCAGCAGGCAGCCCCTTGGCCTCTACCAGGGAGGCCCTGATACGACCACCACCCAGTCCTCCTGGCCTGTTCAAACGAAGTTTTGGAAAACCCCAGTCCCTTTAAACTCTGAAGACTGAGAGAGTTATCTATTTGCTCCCAATAGCCGAGGCACCCCTGCCTTACCAAGAAGCTCCAGGAACACTCCTCCAAACAGCACTGTTGATGGAAGAAACTTCCAACCTGTAGACAATTTTTATAAGAGTTTATTTGCCAGAGAGCAAGATCTCAAACGCTCTGAGAGTAATAATTTTGCAGCTTCTTTTAGGTGCTAGTAGTTAAGGAGGAATGGTAAGGAAGAGCACAAGGAGGTGGGGGCGGGGAGAGCAAGGCAGGGATTGGATTATAGGACAGTTAACAGATTATGTGCTTTCTTGAGGGTAGTTACCACTTCAAAAGTATGTTAATCCTAGATGCACAGACAATGGACAGGGCTTGCTTAAGGCAAAGATAAACCTTTAACTAAAGAAGTTATAGGCCAGGGGTGTGACTGTACACACCATGACCTGCCCAGTTAGGAATTTATGATCAGATTACCCCTAATCACCCTGTGAGGTTACCTTCCATAGAACCCCTTTTTTCCTTCAACAGCACTCACTGAGGGCTGTTCTAATGGCGACAAGGTCCCCAGCCAGCCTTGTACAAGGGGAAGCTGAAAATAAATCCCCACCATAGCCTACAGATTGTACTGAAGGAGAAGATTCTCTTTCAGATCTCAGGTATGGGCTGACTCCTATGCAAATGGGATTCTAAACTCTGCCAAAGGGCCCGGGGTCAAGAGTGACACCTTCATTTCAAAAAAATGGAAGGTTCCCAGAGGTATATGTGTGATGATAAGAACTGCAGGAAATGCATGTCCACAGCTCAACTAAGCTGATACCTCAGCACTTTGCATCTTCAGGAGTTTTTCTCAGATAGCCCCTCAAACTGGTCTGTTCTCCTGTCTCCTTTAAGCCTTCCTCCGTAAGCCTATATCAATCCTGGCCTTCCTTTAGGTCTGATGAGACCCCTCCCCACACACACATCCCTTCCAGGCAGACCACCCTGATCTCTCTCTCCACAATGATCACTATCACTGGAACTTACCAGCGCTTGGCCTAAAATGTTTTCTATGTCCTCCAGTGTTCTAATAATACTACTGTTTTTCTAGTATCTAGGAGAGGTACATATATTACCTCATTATATATCCTTCATTAACTTTCACAATGTTGCTACAGGATAAGCATTATCACCTCAAGGGAACTAAGGTTCATAAACGATTTTTGACAAGCAAGGGTCAGGCACCCAGCTAGTGCCAGAGCCAGAATTACTTTTTCCTAGGCCTCCCAGTGGAGAGTCAGTGCCCAGGTTATAGGACAGGCCTCTCCTCCTGCCACCAGCTAACACAGAGCTAGGCACAGTGAGGTCCTTGACACACACTGACAGGAGACCAGTGTACCCTGATTCATCTCTTCCACACCCTGGGTGGCACCTATTCTGATGGCCTCTTTGCTCAGAGCTTCAGATACGTGGGATCAAAGAATTCTGGGGGCAGAAGACACATCTAGGACATTCCCCTCTCTCCCTCTCATGCCAAGGCAGGATCTCAAGGGTGTATAAACATCCCTAACTCTGCTAGGAAAGACGTACGTGGCCCTACTCTCCTGCAGGGACTGCAGAACTCCAGCGCCTTGCCCTTGTGGGGCTCTGCCTCACCTCTGAGGTATGGGTCACAGGAATAAGCCAGGGAGCCCCAGGGCAGCGCTCCACCAACCCTGAACATATTTTCCCAGGCACTGAACAAGAAGCCCACAGAAGGTGCTGTTAAACATTCAACCCCTCACCCACACGCCATGAATTATGAATTAAGAATAGCTGGAGCCTCTATCAATCATTAGCCAGGCCGTGCCTCAGATGCTGCTCTTCCAGGGCTGGCACCTGGGGCGGCCTAGACTGGAGAAGTCCGGGCAAAACAGGGAGACTGGCAACTGGGCAGTGTCTAGGTCCAACCAACACACTGAACTTGAACAAGCAGGTTCTGAAAGACATCTCTTAGAAATATAAAGTCAATTCCCTGTGCACTGGCATTTGGATCACACAGGAATCCTACCTACAACACTGAAGCAGGAAGGTGGCCTTCATGAAATCATTTGGTTCGACTCGTTCATTTTACTGAGGTGGGAGTTGAGGCCCAGAAAACAGAGGGGCCCGCCAGAGGTTCCAGGACTGGCTGGAGCAGGACAAACACTAGAACCATGTTTCTCCACTTCCAGGCAGATGCATTGTGGCCCAGGCTGGCTCCCCCACTCTCAGCACACTTCTGGACTCCACTCCACCTTCCAAGCTGGAGAATGAACTTGGGAAATGTAAAGGCTACCCTGGGAAAGACAGAACGAGAAAAGGACTGCTGCCTCCCAAATAACTGAGCCACACAGAAAGTGTCATCTACTCTGGATAAGCCTATGTGACATTGCTTCTCTCCAGGTTCACCTCCCTATGCGTTAACAGCCACAGAGCGCAGGGTTGGCAGCCACTCGTTCTGATCTCACCGGGGCATTAGGAGCCACATGGACCATCAGTCCCAGGGCAGTTCAGGGTTCAAATGGCTTCTGCCCTGAAGCTCTACTGGAAATAATAATATATGTGTAATATCTGGAGTTGAGGGAGGCAAGTTGTGCGAGGAAGCACAGCAAGAAACTCTCCATCACAAAGTTGGGTCTTGGAGGGGCCCCCTAATCCCATGGGCCCTGTAAGATCAGTAGGCAGCTCTAAGTGGCACAATGTGTGGCTGCCAAACCTGACTACTGGGAACGGCCTGAAGAAAGCAGTGAGGACTCTCAGAGCAGCAGCAGCGGCCTGCCGGTTCCGTCGTCACCAGCTGATAGGACCGAAGGCTACCATGCCGTGCACTGCCTACTGGTTCGTCACTGTCATGAGACACCACTCCCACTTCCTAACCTGAGGAACACTGGCTTAGCTAATGACTACACTGAAAAGCACAGTAGTAGCTTCAAATTAAGGACAGCGGGGGTGGTGTTCCAGAAACTTCTTCCATAACAGAACATTAACTGTGGCCTAGCACATGGCAACCCCGAATATGGGCTGTTTCAGAGCCTCCCTGGCAGCCAGGCAGGGCCCTGTCATGGAGATGTGACAGTCAGCCGTCTTGGGCCAGGCGGGTAAGCGAAGTGCCTCAAACGACGAAGAGCAGTGAAACCCAAAGTATGGTCCGCAGACTGGTGGCATGAGAACAACCTGGGCCCCTATTAGAAATGAAAATTCTCAGACCCTACCACAGACCTCCTAAGTCAGAATCCTTAGGGGTGGGGTCCAGGAATTTGTTTTACCAAACCTTCCGAACTGTTCTTATATATACTCAAGTTTGAAAACCATAGCCCTAGAGAATGCTGGGAGCGACTTTACATATGAGTGTGGTGACTGGACAATCTCATGGAACAGACAGCTATTAACCTTGAATTCTAATTTCTAAAGAGATAAGCTCCTCTCTTAACTCATGGCCAAACCTGGATCCTAATGCAGGTGAGTAGGAAAAAGCAATGATGAGAAATGTAACCAAGATAGCAGAAATCAGAAAAGAAATAACATCCAAGTATAATAAATAATAAATAGAAAACAAGATGCAAAAAAAAAAAAAATAAAATCAAGACTATCCAGTATGTGAATAGTCTGAATTCGCTACCAAAAACACAAGCCACCTCATTAGGTTTGTTGATATCATCAGTCTTCTACCACCCTTTCTCCCTACCTGGCCACAGTCATGTGCTGATTAAGTGGTGGGCAAAAACAAATAAACACAAGGGAAAACTAGAAGTGGAAATATTAACATTAAAAATATGTTGAGGATTTTTCAATAATACTGCCTCAGCAGTCTGACGGTTTTTCCAGCCATTTGTCTTTATCTTGAAAAACAGAACTTGAAAAACTACTCACTAGAATTTCATGGTGCAATAAGGTTTAGCCATCCTAGACCCTTTAAACAGTTTACACGACTTAAAACAAAGCACAGACAAGAGTATAATTGGGGCCCAGGTCTTTACATCAGGCATTTGACCTTGGGTCCTTTGTGTGTACTATATTGTCATAACCCTTGGGGGAACAGAAAAGTCCATCTTGCTGCCACAAAACAAGGAAGGAAACATATAATTGCAAGTCAGAGCTATCTATTTCCGTGTACCTAAAGGAAATGGGCAGAAACCGCAAAGGGAGAGAAGAGGTACCAGGCCTGTCCGAGGGTTTGCAGGCAAATCTCATTTTACTGATTCCTCTCGAAAAACTGATTATCAGAGGGGGATCACTGGGACACTCAAGGAGGGAGAGCTCATGATAACCTGAGAACTAAGAAGCAGATGGGGAAGACCCAGTACTGCCTACTCCACATGAGTCAGAATTGAAACTCAAAGGGCATACCTGACCTCCTTCTGACCCCTGCCTCTATATTTCTAAGCCTTTCATTTACTGTCTTATAAAATGAACTTATTTATTAATTTTAGGACTGTAAAGAAAAAGGGATTCTCCCAGATCCTTGGTGATATAGTATCCTAAAACATAGATAATCGCATTCATAATATCTATTAAAATTCCAAAAGCATTCCAAAGGCCAAAAGCATTAAATAAGCAACAAATGACACAGGGTGCAATCCACAAAGAAAAGTTTGATAAATCTTCCTACATCAAACATGAAGTCCAAATTCATAAAGCTAGAACAAATATGAGTAGAGCTTGACTTAAAAAATAATTTTTAGTGAGAATTTTTGAAACATCAGAATTTAACAGATCAATAAGCAAGATGAAAGACAAGCCCAAGTTCACAGATATCTCTAAAGTCTGTGTCCCACAGAGAAGACATAGTCTTCTTTCACATCCATGAAGCCTTTTAATATTGATCATGTAGTTGGCCACAAAGAAAATCTTAATACAGCTCGATAAGAGATTTTTCTGATCACATTCACTAGTTATAACCCAATAAATAGAGTAGTCAACAATAAAATACGATCATACCCCACACCCCACAAAACTATTCAGAAATTCAGGACCCCCATCTTCTAAATAATCCTTGGATCGAAACTTACCTATATAACACAACGAGAAAGCAATGGAAAAGTGAGCATTTCATACAAAAGCCCATTAGCTAGTGCTGTACTCAATGGAAAAGGTGGAGCTTTATATGCTTTTTAAATTAAAAGGCTAAAAATAAATGAACCAATTTATATATTAAAAGTAGAGCAACAAAATATGCCAAAAATAAAAAGGAATGAATAAAGATAAAGGTTGAAATTAATGACCAAGAAACACAAAAAAAGTAGAAAAGATACAAAAATTTCTCTATATATTTATATATATTTAAATTCCAGCATATCCAGTTAGAATCGCATTCATAATATCTATTAAAAACATATTACAAGGTCTGTGATCTGTCTCTGATTTGGAAAATTTAATATCATAAAAATGTTATCTCTTCCTTATAAATAAATATTCAATAACATTCCAATCGAGCTCCTATAGGTTGTTTGCTTCAAAACTGTTCCAAGTTTTAAAAAGTCAATGGTCTTATGTCCATCAATAAGGGAAAGGTTGAATAAATTATGGCACATCTGAATATTATATATAGAACATTCCACAGCTGCTACTGGCCTGAAGTAATAGTACCCAGAGTTACTGTCTATGATAAACTAATCAAAAGCACAAGCTACAGAGTGTGGTGTACAGCATGAATCCATATGGGGAAACACGCAGTTTGACAGGTGCCTGTGTCTCTACGACTTGGAGAGAGGTAGGGAGGGATCCTCGCTACAGGTCATCCACACTGCTAACTTCTCAGGTGGAATGGGAGAATGGGTTGAGGGAAAAAAACAAACACTCGTCAAGGCGGTCCTCCTCCAGTACCACTCAATCTTTCTCTCCCCCTTCAAAACTGATAGTACCTTCAAAGCTGTCTACACTTAGTACCCCCAGATTCTCACATGCTGCTACTACTCCCTTACCGATTCATTCCACCTGGCTTCTGCTCCAATCATCCCACAAAAAGTGGCAGCTAAGGTGCCCAATCTTCTCCACATTACCTCCCAGGTCACTTCCTGGCCACCGCTGGCCACTCCCTCCTACTAAAGCAGACTCACCTGGCTTCTGTGTGGGACAATGTCCTGGTTTTCCTTCCCTCTCTCAAACTATTCATTTTGTGGCTCTTTTATTGATTCATCTTCCTTTTCACAGTTGTCCCAGGTGAGTTCCTCAATCTTACCAAGCTTTTAACATCAGACACAACCTAGACAAAAATGTTCTTTTGCCCAGACCCCTCCTGAACCCCAGAGCCACTTGCCTACTTGGTATCCAGAAGGCACCTCAAACACAACATGTCCAAAACTGAATTCATGATCTTCCTCATCTCCAGACCTTGTTCTCATCCAGTGTGCTATGTCTCAGGGGCACGCTGGGGGACAACCTAGAGTGGGTGGGGGTGGCTCCTGCATTGGTACACACAGCATGGGGCTAGGGAAACAGTGGGTACTCACTAATGCTGAGTTCAACAGAAACATGCCTTGTCACCCACTTCCTAAAAATAGCTGTGACCTTTTAGGTGGACACAACAAGCTCACATCTGCTATCACCAGCTCCCTCACATACATACCCTTTTCCCCCAGAGATGCCACTCCCTGGGCTTAATATGCCATATGCTTCCTCTACCTCCCTGTTAATGGCCTTTGAGCTTCTCCCCTCTCCCCTCATTCAGAATGCTCTCCAGCTCCAAGAGGCTGGGGACGCCTGACTTTCCTCTCAATTTCAGGAGCGATCCCTCCCTTGTGTTCTGCTAAAGCCGTGGTAAATTCAGGAGCACAAGCCTCAAGCCCCAAGCCATGGCCTGTTAGAAACTGGGCTGCACAGCAGGAGGTGAGCAATGGGCAGGCAGACAAGAAAAGCTTCATCTGTATTTGCAGCTGTTCCCTAGTACTAGCATCACTGCCTCAGCTCCACTTCAGATCATCAGGCATTAGATCCCCATAGGAGCACCAGTCCCTGGTGCCAAAAAGGCTGGGGACCGCTGCCCTAGAAGACCAGACACTATGGGATCAGAGATAGATGTCAACCATCTGTACATGTCACCCCCAGCTTCAAGGTTCCTTGCAGTAATGCACCCAAGACATCACCATTGTCATCACCAGCCCCCAACTCATCTCAAACACTTTTGTAAACGTCTTCTTACTGGATTCTGCAAATAATCATTTTACCATCCAGAACACTGGTAGGCTGTGTGGCTACATGGTTTGTCCCAGGTCACCCAGCACGGATGAGCTCCATCTCCTGACTCCCTGGTTGCCCTCATTCATTAAGTTCTCACATCAGTGTAGCATGGTCAGCAGTGGTTCAAGTCATCGTTCAGGCTGTATGGTTAGGGTCCTCCCAAATAGAAACCACTAGGTGAACTGGACCTTTATTTCATAGCATACATGGGTCAGAGTCAGTAGGCCGAAAGTGGCGTTGTTTTGTTGGTTATTAGAAAGTGCCACTAAATTTCAATAACTCCTTTTAAAAATGCAAATTCTTAACAAGGAAACTTTAGTTTCTTCCTTTCCCCTAAGAGCTTTCCTATTTAGATACAACTCAAATTCCTGATATTCTGGGGCAGTGAGATCAGAGGGTGTTGTAGGAAAAAAACAAAAACAGAGAAACCCTAGTGTTTTTCCTTGGCTGTGATTGTCAAGTACACTCATATAGACTGTCCCCCAAGTGTCCCGATAGAACCAAGTGCCAGGAACTGCTTCAGGTTTACAAGGAGAAGAGACGGCAGCTAAGTGGAGGAAGGAAGGAGGAAGAGCTCCAGAAAGGCCCTGGGGCCTCTAACATCCAGCACTCAGCAGATTTTGTTTTTACACTCACCTCCTGCCCACGGTGGCTTTCCTGCGCCCCCCCATTTTGCAGTAAATTCTCAAAAAGAACCCACACTAACCTATTCTGACTCACTTCTCACTCCTTCATCTCAGACTACCCATCCTCCCCCAAATCACGTGACCAAGGCATCACTAATCTATCTTGGCCTTCTAGAAACAGCAATCCAGGAAGAGTCCTGTCATCCTAAACGAGTCAAAGGGCCTACTATTTGGCCTCTCAGTCAGCTCCTACTCCCACTTCTCAGTCTGGAATCATTTCCATCTCAAGGTCTAATATTTTAACAACAGGGAAACCTTACTTCCCTGGCCTCTTTCACTCAACTAGCATCTGCTGAGCACTCGCATTAGGCAAGGCCCATCCTGGGTATAGTGAGATGAGTAAGAAGCAGTCCCCACCCTCTAGGGACAAAGGACAGAACAGAGATAAGTCACAAGGCTGGTATTGACAAATGGGTCAGTGCCAAAGGAGTGGAGAAAAAGAACTGCATGGGCTCACAGCATGTCATGTCCTTTCCTGCTGGAAGCAGGCACTGGGATGGTTTCCAGGAGGGTAGTGAATGGGTGGAAATGAAGGAGAGGGTATTCCAGGAGGGCAGAAGAACATGAGCTAAGACAGAGGAGCCGGTCAGAAGAGCAGTTTAACTCGGCTGGACCTTCGGCTGCATGAAGGAAGTGATAGCTATTACATTATTATCTTTGACACTCACAGATATTTTCTTAAGTTACCAGGGCCTGCTGTAAGCTTATGTCTAATCTGAGTGACATCCACTTGGGACACACAGGTATGGTATAACAGTCACCACTTGTTCAGTTCAGTGCCTGAGCTGTACGGTTGTGAAATATATTAGCTCATTTAATCCTTACAATCATCCTGTGAGGTAGGTATTGTTATTACCCTCATTTTAAAGAGGAGGAAACCAAAGGCAGGGAGACTAGTAAGAGCTAAGATTAGGGAGGGATGAGGAGCCTAAGGTGATACCCAATGTTTGTTATTCTGGCACCTCATCTTGCCTAACTGGGGAATACCTTGCAGTACTAAAAGTGCATTGAGGGACGGTACCTGTTAATCCTGGAATTCCCAACAATTGACTGAAGCAAGAAATGAAGGACCTTAATGAGAGCCAGTTACGGGTGAGCAAGGTAACATGCCCTGCCTGTCCAGCTTCCAGACTTAGCCTGGCCCTTCCCTGCAATGTTTGTTTCTGTTGTGTGGGCAGAGGCAAAGGCAGAGGAAGAGAGGCTCGCCCCTCACGCCACTACTGTGCCTGGGTGAGGGCAACAGAGAACAAACTGAAGGACTAGAAGAGAGAACAAGATCTGTCCTAAAACATCCATCTCCACAGAAAGGTCACTGATTAGAGAGGGGACAGAAATGTCCCTGACAAACTGTTCCCCTTTGGGTTAGCACTGGCTAGCTTAACCTCTCTAGGGGAGGAACGTCACAACTCTCCTTTAAGACAACAGAGTTTCTACCTTGTTAGGTCTTCAGAGGGCTGAGCTGGGCCCCCAAGGGAGAGAAATGTCCAAGAATTCTTCCCTGAAATTGTGGCCAAAGTGAAAAAGGAGGAAAGGCTGAGAAGGTAAACACAGAGGTGGACACAGCACCTGGAACGAACTCCGCATTCCTTCAAATGAAGTGCCTTACAATGAACTCCTACAGTAGCAGTTCCCACGAATTTGTGTCCTTCCAGTTCCGGAAGAAAGTTCCTAAAGGAAGTCTCCTCTACTAGCTCTCCTTAGTATAAGCCTTTCCCGGAAAGGCACACACACGCTCGAAAACTCAGCTGGAACAGAGGGGACAGGGCTACCAGCCATCCCCCACACCAGCCAGTCATCTTCTGGTCGCAAGATCACCAGGTCCCAGGGGCAGCCCAAGCCCGCTGAGCCCTTGACCCCGGCCACTCGGCGCAATTTCGTGGCCCTGACCAGGCGGGGCGGGTGGGGGTGGAGGGTCCCACCCGGAGGGCAGTCCCCTCCGCTGATCGAGCTGATGATGCCGATGCAGCCCGTCCAGACTGGGCCCGGCGCGACACCCGTACCCCCGGCCCGACACCCGTACCCCCTCCCCTCCACCCATCCTGTGCCAACCAGGAAGCCGCAGGGCCGAGCCAGGAGGAGGGCGGGGTAGTCCTGGGCCTCGCCACCGGGGCCATGGTGCACCGCCGCCTCCCAGTCCCGTGCCCTAGGCCGACCGGGGACCCTCACTCACCTGGCCACGGGTCACGGAGCTGGGGGGCCGCGTGGGGCGAAAGGGGACGTGGGCAGTAGCGGCTCTCTCCGCAGGGGTCCCAAGCTCGGCGCCTTGGGTCGGCCTGGAGTCGGGTCCCGCTCCCGCTTGGGGGGCACTCAGGGCACTGGGAGAACTCCGGACCCGCGGGCTCCGCAGCAGTCAGGGAGGGGCGGGAGGAGGAGCCAGACGCGTGGAAAAGTCTCCCAGCGCTGCCTCGGAAACGCACCCCGGGGCGGAGCCTCTGGTTCTAGGGCGGGACCAGAGGACTGACGGGCGTGGTCTGAGAGCGGTCCCGCCTCCAGGTGAGAGCCTTCCTTGGCCGGGGGGCTGGGAGCTGCCTCCTGGAGCCATAGGAAGGAAGCTGCTGACCCTACTCCTCCCGGCTGGGAGCTCCCCGAGGTCGGCTTGGAGCTCCTTTTTCCCCGCCACCCGTCCGTGATGGGTTCCGCTAGTGCAGTACTCTAGGGGAGGGGATTCCCCAAACCCCTCCAGACCAGTGTACCGTTGTTCATTACTCTCTTTAAAGAAAACTTTCTACATTAAAAAGACCACCCAGTAGTACTGGAAATGAGGTGGTGACAGGAGCTTTATAGTGGAGAAATAAGGCAAACTGTCTCAGCCAGGTGATCAAGGTCATCATCAAGAATGATAAATCTACAATGCTAGTACGAACCAGTATGATCTTCCAAGATTACATAATCCCAACCTAATGAGAAAAACATGAGACAAATCCTAGTTGAGGACTATTCTACGAAATACCTAATCAGTACTCCTCATAACCATGAAAGTTATCAAAACAAGGCAAGTCTGAGACGTACTCCGTCTCAGCCAAGACAAGCCTAAGGAGATATGAAAACTAAATGTAATGTGGTATCCACGATG
Organism: Rousettus aegyptiacus; assembly: GCF_014176215.1. Classification (NCBI taxonomy): domain Eukaryota; kingdom Metazoa; phylum Chordata; class Mammalia; order Chiroptera; family Pteropodidae; genus Rousettus; species Rousettus aegyptiacus. Next base: position 8,767,234 of record NW_023416309.1, read on the forward strand.
GGCTCCTGGGAAATAGACATTTTATCCTATGATAAAATATTTCTTTAAGACTGAAATTCACTCTTCAGTCCCCTAATCCACTTTTTAGGTGTGCCCTTCCAGATCTTTCTCTCTGCAACAAACCTCTGTGTTGTGTGTGTGCATAGTCATGTAGATATGTTACCAGAGAGTGGGGGTTCTGTCCTTTCTCTACATGTTATCCAGGCTCTTGATGTCTTGAACAGAGAATTAAACAAGACATCTAAGTACAGCAGCAAAAGAATAGCTTTATTGGAAGGGAGATTACATAAGCAACGGTACACTTCCAGACGTGGAAGCCGCTGGAAAACAAGAAGGGTGACTCATGGGCCTAGTTACAAAGCCTTTGGGGTTTTTATCTCTCCTTAACTGTGGGTGGTTACTTTTCTTAGAGGAGTGGGGCTTCCTTGATTAACAACTAAAATTGACAGGACTCATCATTTTCTGCACATGTTCATTCCCAGAATTCAGTCTGATAAATGATATTAATGAACTTTTGGGCTTATGCATTATATTATAATGATGACATAATGAGGCTTAAGTGATTTGGGGTCCTTGGTCACTATGGTCTCCATAATGGTGCAAGTGACTGTCTTAAACTGGTACCTAATTCTCTGCCTACCTGTTTCTTTGTGGAAGTTACCTTTTAGCCCCAAAATGCCTTTTGGCTTACTTAATTGTGGTCAGACTTGTGTAGCCCTTTTTTAGAACAGGATGGCCTCAGCATTTTGCAGGGGACCCGAAACCCCCTATCTTTCCTGCCTAATTTTTTTCTAAGACCCATGAGCCTCTTCTTATTAGTGTGGAAATTGAGGGACAGGAGGTCTCTTCTTCTGTATCTGCTTCCTGCTGAAGAGGGTCGTAATCTCTGCCTATTGCAGTTTCATGGAGCTCTTTTCCTGTCTCAGAATGGAATCTCAAGTTCTACCAAAGGATGTATCCTGCCAATAAGCCACCCTGTCCCTAGACAAGGAAGAGAGGAAGAAGTAAACTAGTAATTTAAATCATATATCTATTAATTTTCTTAGTGTTGATTTTCTTATTAAGTGGAAAGAATAAGCTTAGTAAGGGGAGACAGACTAGGCTAATACATTACTTAAAGAAAGAAAGCCCTGGGTTAAGGGTTCCTTCCTCCCTATGACTGCAATGGCCCTGCCTGACCTATGGCAATTTCTGCTTACAATGGACTGAGAAGAATGCTAAACTTCAGTGATCCTTAATCAATAACCAGAGGGTCTGAGTCAATAATCTGAGGACCTGAGCTACTTAATCAATAACCTGAGTTATGAGTTTCAGAGTAATTACCTGAGTTAGAGGGCGAGGGGCTTTTTCCCAGGGAAAGAAAATAAAGCAGTTAAAAATTCTGTGGGCACATTTTATAAATAATGGCCAGTATCAGATAAAATGTTTACAAAACAGCGTTGCAATATTTTTCTGCAACTTGCCTTTTTACTCACTATACCTTGGAGGGTCTTTCCATGCAAACGCACCTGGATCAATTTGGTTTTTCCCAAGAACTGCATAGTACACACCACTGTACGTGTCACTATTTTTTTTTATTACCTAGCCCCTTTGCGAAGGACATTTAGGATGTTGCCTATTTGTGGCTGTTAACAAACAATCCTGCTGGTCCCGTTTGCCTTTTAAAAGCTCAAGGAGCAGGACGGACTTGCCTCTGCTTTGCCGGGTCATGGGGAGCAGGTGCTGGTTGGAAACCGCGCCCCCTGGCTTCCTAGCGCAGCCCTACAATGACCCCTGGGGACCCAGTCATCTTCTGTGGCCTCTCGAACCGGCCCCCTCTCCAAGGCGCGGCTTTTTTTTGGGGGGGGGGGAGCGGGGGGGCCTGGACTGCATTTTTGGAGATGAATGAGCAGGTGAAGGCGAAACTGGGGCCAAAGGCCCCAGAGCAACTCGGAGGAAACACCCCGCACTCTTCCCAAACCCCCACCCCTGCCGCAAGGAGGAGCGGAGGAGCGGAGGGTCAGGACACCAGAGATCTCTCCACAGATTGGTCATTACTCTAGCGGGGGGACCGGGGCAAGTGCAGTCAGTAGCTGGAAGACTTGCGCAGCAGGTGTGAAGCCCCCAGCGAACCCTCAGGGTGGGGCACGGAATTTGTCCGTGAAGTCACCTGACGCCCATCCATCCCTTCTGCCGCCTCCCCTCTCTGCCACAAAGACGAGCTTCTTTGAATGGTTCACTATTGTCGTGGCTGAGTGAATGGTTCTTTAAATACTACGTTAAAAATAATAAATCATTTAGGGTGGAATTCCTTTGTATGTAGCACACAAGTTACTGCCTCCAGGCCAGAACAGCACTGTGCTCACCTTATTATGATATTCAACCACTTATTTTCAACAAATGTGTTGACTCCCCAACTCTGTGGAAACATCGTGTGAATAAAAAGATTCTAGACTTGGTGTTCAAACTCCTGGGTTCTAGTTCCAATTCTGCCCCCTGGAAGTGATGAGTTCTCCCATTGTTGATTTTCTTGTGCATAAAATCTTCAAAGGGATCTATAAAAATCCATAAAAATAACCCTTGCTTCAGTCGCTTCTCAGGGCCAATAGGGCCCATACAAACAAATTTTGGGGGAGAGAATCGCCCCCCTGCCCTCCTTTAGTTCTTGTGTTACTATAACTCCTGATGTTTTTTTGTTTTGTTTTGTTTTTTGAGTTGGCCTGCCAGCATGCACTGGCCCAAAGAAATACACCAGAAGATATTTGCAGTATAGCATTGTTTGTACCTTACAGGTTGTTGTGGTGCGATCAAATACAAGACCCACGGAACCAATTGAGATGAATCATGAGCCTTTATTAGCCGACTGGTGACTGACTCTCTACCACACAGGGTTAGAAGAGATCAGCCCTGAGCTCCCAGAAGAGGCAGTTTATATAGCCACCAGCACATCCCTGAGTAGATCACCACGCCCTGGTTAACAGTTGGCCGTTAGCATATCCTTGATCAGATTACCCTGGTTAACAGCATCTCCTTGATCAGAATACCACACCCTGGTTAATAGAATCAGAAGTAAATATTTAATACTAGCTTACTGGAAAATTGTCCACCCATAACAAGGTTACAAAGGGCAAAATCACAAGGTAAATTTAGGGTGTGGGGGGTCATGCTGAGAACTGTTTCCTTGGAAGTGAAATAAGGTTAATAAATCATTTCTTTAGGTATTGAGAACAATTTTGAGGTCTTTTTCCTTGTTTCTCTGTCTGATCTAATGGGAAAGTAGCCATCGGGTCATTCCACCTTAGGGCTCAGGAGCTGAAACATAACTTAGGTCAAAATGTTATCTTTAGCCTACCACAGGTGTGGACCTAGAGACCTGGCTACTGTCTTCCGCTGCCTCTACAGTGCTGATTATCTGGGAGAAAGGCTAGATCTTTGAAGGATGTCTGTCTGTGTGTCTATCTATCTATCTTATCTATCTATCTATCTATCTATCTATCTATCTATCTATCTATCAAGAGGATCTGTAGAGCAAAGATTTAAAACTAAATTTAATCAAAGTCATAAGGACCCTCCTTTTTACTTGTGGCTGGGATGGTAATAATAAGATTGGCATGAGACTAGATTAGCTGGGGAAAAAAAAAAAACAGTTTAACATGTGCACATGGGGACTCACCATATGATTCTCAGACCATAAAATGAGGCTCAAAGAAATGATAAACTAAGCCCCTTTTGTATATTTTTTTAGACAAAGAAACAATAAATGTGTGAAAAAATGACAAGATGAAAGAAGTGTTCATTAGAAAGGAATCAAAGCAAGGTTTGGATATTTGTTAGTGGGGAATATAAACTTGGCCTTGGGTAGTAAAGGAGTAACAAGGTTTTGTTAAGGGTAGAAAATTTTCAAATGACCAACTTCTGCTTCCATTGTTTACCGTCAAACAGGGTGTAGTTCTAGGAGATATTCTGTGCAAAAACATGCTAATGTTAAGGGTGTCCTTATCCTGTGTTTAGATATGTTAATGGCCAGCCTCTGCTTCTGTAAACCTGCTTGCTTGCTAGAAGGGGTTTGGGGGCTTTTTAAGCTATTTCTTCTAGAGGCTCTGGGCTGATTCTCTAGTGGGGAGAGTCAGTCGCCTGCTGGCTAATAAAGGCTCATAATTAATCTCAATTGGCTCCATGGGTCTTAAATTTGATTGCACCACAACATTTGGAGGCCCCAGTGAGAGTCTCCCGTAAAAGAAAAGGGGAGCATCTCCTAAGACCCACGACCCCGGCCGCCTTGGGCGAGGACCTGCCCCGTCTAGGGGACAGCCGCTGAGAGACGTTCCTCAGCCCCGGATGCCAGGCAGACTTGCCCAGGAGGGCAGGCGGACAAAAGGTACAATTCTGTAACAATTGGGCACGAGCCATCTGGAGCAGCTTCACCGGTGAGTCAGACTGCACTACAGGTATCCAGGTTTCTGGGTATCTGTCGGGGAACTATTGGAAGGTCCTGCTTGCAACCATGCAAGAAGCCCAGCCAAAGGGACTGCCAGGAAAAGGCAGAGGCCAAGAACAGGCACCCAGGGCAAACAATAGACCCGGAAGAGTCGGGTTAGGAAAGGACCAGTGTGCATATTGCAAGAAAAAGGGAAATTGGAAGAATGAGTGCCCTGAAAAAGGACAAGCCCCCCAAAAGAAGGCCCCCTTCATCCTTTTCGAGGATGCAGAATGAGGAGGTCAGGGCTCTTACATTATGAGCCCCCGAGAGCCCAGGATAACTTTAAATGGGTCCTGACACAGACCCTAGGGCCCTGGAAGCGACCAGTTGCATACCTCTCCAAAGGACTGGACTGTGTGGCAGCAGGATGGCCCAACTGTTTGAGGGCAATTGCTGCCACTGCAATCCTCTCTAAGGAAGCCCTAAAGTTGACACTAGGGCAGATACTCCAGATTATCGCCCCACACGCAGTTGAGTCAATGCTTCACAGCCCACCGGATCTGTGGATTTTCAACACTCGGATTACACAGTATCAGGTCATGCTTCTCAACCCACCTCACATACAATTCCTGAAAACTACTGCACTCAACCCAGCTACCCTATTGCCCGATGATGACCCTTGCCAACCCTTGCATGACTGCCTTAAGGTCCTTGAGAACGTCACCTGCACCAGACCAGGCCTGACAGACAGCCCTTGGCTGAATCCGGTATCTTCGTCTCAGAAGGAGTCAGGTATGCTGGGGCTGCAGTAGTTAGCAATGAGACTGTCATCTGGGCACAAGCCCTAAGCCATGACACTTCAGCTCAGAGGACTGAACTTGTAGCAGTGACTCAAGAAACAAGACTGTTAACATCTACATGGACAGCAGGTATGCCTTTGCCACGGCACACATACATGGGGTATTATATAAAGAAAGGGGGCTACTGACCTTGGGAGGAAAAGAAATTAAGAATAAAGAGGAAATACTGGCCCTTCTTGAGGCAATTTGGCTGCCAAAGAAAGTGGCAATCATCCATTGCCCAGGGCACCAGAACTCAAGCTCTGAGACAGCACAGGGCAACTCCTTCGCTGATCAGACAGGAAAGGAGGCTGCCCAGAAACCAGTGGGGCCAATTGACATTCTGCCGACCCTAACGCCCAGAGTGCTAACGGACACCCCTATCTACACTCCAGGGGAAATTGAACTATGCAACAAGCTGGGAGGCAAAGAAGAATCTGCTGTGTGGGTTAGGCTCCCGGACGGCTGCATTGAAGTACCTGAGGCCTTGAGCTGAGACCTTATAACCCAGGTTTACCAGAGCACTCACTTGGGAGGAACCAAGTTAACTGAACTGTTAAAAAGAGACTATTACATTCCGGGGCTGCAACGAATGGCCAGACAGATATCAGCCTGGTGCCATATCTGTGCACAAGTGAATCCAGGGCCCTTCAAGGAAATAAAACAAGGGATGAGACTTCATGGACAAGCACCAGGGGGAACATTGGGAGTTAGATTTCACTGAGGTCAGCCTGGGAACTTTCGGATTCAAATACTTGGCTTGTGTTCATCGACACGTTTTCAGGATGGACTGAAGCCCTTCCCCACCAGGCAAGAGACCACTCAGGTAAGTAGCAAAGAAATTAGTCTCAGAAATAGTGCCTCAATTTGGCCTGCCCATAACACTGGGGTCCGACAACGACCCGGCGTTTATCGCCCAGACCAGCCAATCTCTAGCAAAGGTGTTAAGGATCAAATGGAAATTGCATTGCATTTATAGGCCTCAAAGTTCAGGACAGATAGAAAGGATGAATAGTACCTTGAAAGAAACCTTAACTAAGTTCAAGCTGGAGATTGGTGAAAACTAGGTGAGTCTCCTCCCCTTTGCCCTTTTAAGGGCACGGTGCGCACCCTATTATAAGGGCTTCACGCCTTATGAAATAATGTTTGGAAGACCCCCACTTCTCCTCCCCAAGTTAGGGGAGGAAAAGCTAACAGCACTGCTTAAATCTTTGCAAGCTCTCTCTCTCGCACGACAGGAGACCCACCCACTGGTCTCTGCCACCAGAACAGTTGCTCAGCATCCAGTCCAGCCACACAGCCATGCTCCAGGCAATTGGATCTGGGTAAGAAAGGTAGAGCCTGCTTCTCTTGAGCCCTGCTGGGACGGACCTTTTCCTGTCATCCTCACAATACCCGTGGCGGCCAAGGTAGCTGGACGCCGTCATTGGATTCACCGTACCAGAATCAAGGCTGCGCATCCACCACAGACATCAGAACAATGGACTCTGCGTTGGACAGAGGACCCACTAAAATAAGACTGTCAAGGGTCCAGTCTGGACCCTCCTGATTCTCTCCGTCCTAAAAATGAGGGGGTCTTTGTATGGCTTTAGATGAGGCCTAGACCTACTGTTCAATGATTTGGATTCCCCTAGAAAACCAGTGGGGAATGTTATGGGTGGACAATTTTCCAATAAGCCAGTATTAAATATTTACTTCTGATTCTGTTAACCAGGGTGTGGTATTCTGATCGAGGAGATGCTGTTAACCAGGGTAATCTGATCAAGGATATGCTAACAGCCAACTGTTAACCAGGGCATGGTGATCTGCTCAGGGATGTGCTGGTGGCTATATAAACTGCCTCTTCTGGGAGCTCGGGGCTGATCTCTTCTAACCCTGCATGATAGAGAGTCAGTCGCCGGCCCGCTAATAAAGGCTCACGATTCATCTCAATTGGCTCCGTGGGTCTTGTATTTGATCGCATCACAACATCCTTAGTGCCACTGAAAGAGGGACAAAATACTCCCTTGCTCTAAATAAAGGTATTAGTCTAAATGGAGAAACTAATAAATCGTAATACCCCACATAATAGAGGCTTACAAAAGGATCCCTGGAGTAAGTGAGAGGAAGGTGAGAGGATCTGCTCCAGAAAGGCTTGCCAGATTTGGCAAAGAAGTGAGTTTTAATTTTTAAAAATATGTTAATTCTTTAAAAAAAATTATCGCTTCAATTTCTGCTTTTATCTTTGAGTTCTGTTCCTTCTAACTTCTTTGGGTCAGTTCTGGTGCTCTTTTTTGAGTTTCAAGAGTCAAATATTAGCATCATTTATTTTCAGAATTTTTTGCTGTCTTCTAATAAATGTATATAAGACTATAATTGTCCCTTTAAATGCTGCTTTAGCTACATATCTCAAGTTTTAATATGTCATGCTTTTGTCATCTCTCACTTATAACTATTTTGAGGGTTTTTTTTTCCCATTAAGATTTCATCCTAATTCATGGATTATTTAGAAAGGTGGTTTTCTTTTCTTTTTTTTCAAAGTTAAGGCTTTTGAAAAAAACGTTTTGCCTTACATTTCTAACTTTAATGCTTGGAGATGAGAAAATATGCTCTTAGAATTATCCGAGACTCTTTGTGGTTTAATATACATATTTTTTTTGTAAATGTGTATTCATTCTTTACATGCACCAAGTTTCTCTCTACATCTCTGCATCCACTTTGCTAATCCGATTATTTAGATTGTTTATTCGGTTTAACATTTTCCACTTTTATTGCAGTGTAAACAATAAACAAACAGTGTGTTACAATAATTTATTACATGTGGATTGCGAGTTTATTTGCCCTTGTGTCAACTAGATTTGAATTATATTACATGTGTGTAAAATGGCTCCACTAATGTCAAACCTCAGTTGTTCCTCAACAGCGGAGGTAGGGGTCCTTTTATTAGCTTTAGAAGATTTAACTTCTCCTTTCCCAATCCTTTTTGCCGCTGTGCTTGGCTGAAATTTAGAATTTGGTTTACGTCTCTTGGTTTTAGAATTCCAAAGACAAATGCAACGATAATCCACAAGGAACGGGATAAATTCCTTGTTTTTCCAAACTATCCTGCCAACTGCGCTAATTGTCCAAGTCACTCTCTTTCTTGGACTTATGCACAGGTGGCTTCGCTTGTTCCTTAAGGCCTTTAAGGCAGTTTGAACCCACAATAGCACTTTGCTTAATATACTTAAATATGAAGAGCCCAGTGAGACAACAACTAAGTAAGGATGCAGACAGACAAACAAATAAGATTGCAAGCATGCTAGGGTTTATTCATACCAGATCCTGATGGTTTTCAGTCCTAGCAGACCACCCGGCGATGCTGGCTGAGACAGACAGGAACGGCGTGCTGAATCTGCGCTGGGCTAGTTGCTGGTTGATCACCGTCAGTTGGCAAAGAGGCCTCTCGTTCGGATGGACAGAGTCTTGGGCCAAGAAGGAAATCAAGGGATGGAGAGACACGCTCTTGTGAGACAGAGGGAGTGCTCTGATTCAGGCAGAGAGTCCTAGAGATTTTACGTATAGCGGTGACGTCTTCAGTGTCTTATCAGCCAGGTGCATTGATGTCTAGTTATCACTCTTGGTCAAAATAATTTCAATCTTGGGGTAAACATTTTCAGTTAGGCAAAACAGGTTGTTTACATTTCTGAGGTTGAACATTAGTGGAGCCATTTTACACACATGTAATATAATTCAAATCTAGTTCACACGAGGGCAAATAAACTCACAATCCACATGTAATAAATTACTGTAACACAGTGCCACTTTAAAACAGAGCTGGAGCCACCATGCCAGAAGAACTGCCTCCATGTCTTATGACTCAAATCTTGAAATGTTAAAAGCAGGGCAAATCGTTGGACAAGGCCTCAAGCAACCTTCTGTCCCAAATAAATCTTGCAACGATAACAAGAGATCAGTTATTATGACTATTGGACTGATGACAACTAGAATGAAAATTAAAAACATTGTTTAGAATTAACATTATTATGTTATGTCATCTGCACCAATGGAAATGCCTTCCTTCTATTGGTATAATTGTTCCCCTTCCTCTTCTCATGAATATCCATTGCCTTTGTCTCTGAATCGAAATATTAGGGCTTCTGACTGAATAAATGATTCCCAAAAAGCAATTCTTATTGATCTCAAACTCTTGTTTGCCCATGGTTTTGAAAGATTTTTTTATTTTTAAGTTAACAGTAGTTTATCAATTCCTTCAATAATTTGGTCTAATTTTGCCTTATAATTTTAAGAGCAAATTATTAGGTTTGTATAAGTTCACAATTGTTTTATCTTTTGCTGACTTATCTTTCTTAATACTTTTCTCCTTAAAAAATTATTATGCCTGCTATTAATATTCTAGATAGTATTTGTCTAGCATATATTCTCTCTTTCTTCCCCCCACTATTTCTGTTGTTCTTTAAGTTCGTCTCTTGGATATGATATTCAATTTTTTTACAAGATCCAAAAAAGTTTATCTAAGTATCTGCTTTTAATTGGTGAATGTAATCAGTTTATGTTGATAATGATTACAAAAATATCTTAACCTGTGTCTGCCATTTGTGTACATATACACATACCCTCAGGGCTGATATTCACCTGGAACAGATTGGTATAATCCTGTAAATTATTACAAATCAAAATTCTTTCATCCCCGACCCTCCCCAGGGAACGAAAGGGCAGTACTTGTCACAGGGCAGCCCTCAGGACTTTTTCAAGTCTCTAATTAGTCACCAACTAGGCCAGATGAATGGCTTAATATTTTGAATATCATGTGAAATATGCTTTCTCTTTGCTTCATTTTTTCATTTTTTCTACCTTCCTTTGGATTGTTTGAATTTTCTTTGTTTAACCCATTTGGCCCAAGAATACTTGCCAGTAGCTCTTGCAGTTGCAGTGTTACCCCAAAATAACTCACAGATTACAGTCCTAACCTTATCCCCAAAGTCTGCCACAAAATATCTCGCTTTTATTATTATTTTCACATCACTCTAGTGTATCGATAGTCTTTGGAAACAAATGACATCATTCTATGTATAGCATTCTGTTTTTAGTAGTGGTATTTCCATTTACAAAGTATAGTAATTCTCGATCGCTGAAAATGTCAAATCCTAGATGTTCCACTTTGTCTTGTTCCGTGCTTTGAAATTTACCACATAAAAAATGATTAAATACTGATCATCATATACATTTCTGTTACATTAGGATTAGAGACAAGTTCTGTTTAGAAATAACTCCAAGAACAGTTTTTAAATTTTATTTTCCAATTGAAAACCAGTCAGACTTGCTTCAGTCTCAAAGAGTATGTTTAGGTTAAATTAACGCTGGCAGCAAGCTCCACTTTTTTTTTTTCTAAATGGAAAATGAGTTAAACAAGGGGGTGAAACTAGAATTATAAATGTATCAAAAAATAACTGCCTATTAGATACCTTTATCAGAGTATTCCTCAAAAAAAACCCCTCAAATTTATGTCAAAAAATGAACCTACCACTTTTCCCCCTCTACCTGCTTTTCCCTCCGGGTCTGTATCCCAGGTGAGATACCACTTTCTGACAAGGCAGGAGATCTGGTTGCTACCTGATTCCCCTCTGCCAGAATCTCTTCTCAAGTCCTATGGATCGAGAAGGACTCATCATGAAGCTGCTTAGCCTCTCAGTTACATGAGTTCCTCAACAATGTTTTATGTGGTTGTATGTTTTTGAGAATTTGAAAAAGTAAGCTATTGTAAGTACAAACAGTGAAGACAGATAGCCCTTTCTACTCTGATTTCTCTTCCATCTCAGTTCTCCTCAAGTCTCTCACATTTGAGTAGCCATAGGCATTTTTGGGATCTGGCTAGGGAAAGGTGAGCTGGAGATACATTTTTGGGTCTAGTGGGATATACTTATGTCATTTGTAGTAACTTCTATGTGTAGTTACATTACTGCTAGTCTTCCAAGTGTAGGAATGGCATTTAGGATCATCATTCTGATTAAGCCATCTCAGTTATAAACATGTCCTACTGTACCTATTTCCAGAAATATGTAGGCAGTAAGGGAGAAATAAAATTTGAAATAAATGGAGCCAGAAACTAGCCTATGGAAAAATCTTTCAATCATCACATGCATAAAGTCTTAAGCATGTTAAATCTATTCTCACACATGCTTATTTGCAATTGAAGGCCTCTCCCGTAAGAAACGTACTCAATAAGGCAACATTTATAGTTATAACATACACAATACACATAGATATAAATATATCATTTTTGAACAATTCAGAAAATAATTTTACTAGAACTCATGAGTAATAAAGCACAAACTGTAGGAGTACTACAAACACAAGTATTCCTGTGTGTGAAATTAAATGTTTTGTGCATCTACCATATCAGGTTGCATCTTAGTTTATCTGACAAATTTTATCCTTATGAAGTCTATAAATTTCTAGATGAATACAGTAAGAAAAGATTAAATTTTATAATTTGATATGAAATACTTACGAGTACAATACAAAACTTAATTTATCACTTCAATAAGACTATCCATGACAAACTTGAAAATACTTGTATTAATTCAAGAAGTATTTAAGATTAGACATTGCATAAGTAAACTTAAAATGCCCTGAAATTTCATAGCTCATATGTGAAACTTGATAGAAGCATTTCCAATTTTAACAATAGTTACAAAAATTTATGTGGTATTACCAGCAATATTAGCTGTTTGCAGCCAAAATAGCTGACTTTTATAAATTTTACAAAAACATCTGACCATACTGGAAGAACTGGAGTCTATTTTTATTCTATTTTATTCCATTTTTATTTTATTAGAAAATCTTCAGAATTTTTTCCTATTTCTTGCATTGGACCCTGATTCTCCACCCCTGAAGGACCACCATTTTAGTTTCCAGGCCCTTGCGATTTCTAGCCTAGATTTCTGCAGAAGCTTTCTAACTGGTCTTCCTGGCTCCAGTCTCATTCCTCTCAAGTCTACCCTCCAAGAGTGGTACAAAATGCACAGCTGATTATATCATTTGTTTAGAACCATCGGCAGATCTCCAGGATAAGGTTAAGACTCTTAACATGACATGTAAGACCATGCCTCCTCCTTCATAGCCCATACAGGTTTTGCCTCTCTGGCAATGGCTAATTTCTCATAGTCTTCCTTAGCCACCCATACCGTGTTGTGTTCCCATACCTTTGCTCACACTATCTACTCAGTCTGCAATGCGCTTCTCTCCACTTTGGCTCCTCCTATTCAGTCTCCAAGATTCTGCTTACGTGTCATTTTTTTACAGAAACTCTCTGACTTTCCTTTTCATGATAGTGGACTGATCACATGCTATTGTCTCTCTCCTCAGCCCCAGACCCCAGAAATGGCAGGAAAGGAAAAAAACTGAGTGTTCTCAAAAGTGATACCAAAGAATATTCAGAGAATAGAAGCACTGAGGAATTTCTGAGAAGCCGAAAACAGACAGAATGAGGTTCGACATTACAGCCCAGTTCATGTGCAGCTGCCAAGAATGAACTACACATATTCTTGCATGTATATAACTATACTATATACTACTACAAAAGTGGGAGCAGCAACAAAGACACTCATGCCTGGGGTAAGAGGGGGCCAACAGGGTACTGATAGGCGTGTCAAACGAGCACTTCCATGGGAGCAGCTAGGTCAGTCGACCCATGAACATCTCCTTACACCTCACTCTTGCAGATAAGATGGCCACTATAGGTGTGTCTGTCTCCAGATATAAGTTGTGTTAGGGAGAGAGAGACAGGGCAGGGCCCAGATAGATGGCAAAACCAAGGAGGAATTGGTAGCAGTTAAGCCCCAAGGCCAACCACAAGAGTGTTGACCCATTCTGGTGTATCCTGCCCATTCTGCATGCTCCTTGAAAGAATGTGGAACACACATTCTGAAATGGTTTCACTCCTCTATCAGAGTGAGTTATTCAAGCAAATTTCTTGCAGGAAATCTCATGGGCAAACATGAGTTCGCTGTCAACAATTAAATATCATTGGAGAAGCACCAACACCATGAAAGGGAGACATAAAGCATTGCTAATATTTACTGAGCATTTATATGTCAAGTAGTATTCTAAGCATATTGCATATATGTAAACTTCAATCCTAACAGCAATCTTTCAAGGCAGGACTATTTTTTATCCTCGTTATACAAACGAAGACACCAAGGTGTAAGTGATTAAGTAACTTTACAAAAAGTCATTCAGCTTAGTGTGTGAAGCCACAATTCAACCACAGGTTGTATGTCTTCGGATACCAAGATTGAACAGAACGAGTTAGACGGCTAGTACTGAAGTAAATATTCTCAAAGAAGATAAAAAATATTTTTTTAGAAATGTTAAAAATTAAAAATATAATTTAAAAAACCCATCTCAGTGGATGAGCTTAGTAGCAGAATGTCTGCAGTGGAAAAGCTAATGACCTATAAGATTCTACCAAGTAACCTTCCCTAAAAACAACAGAAAGGAGTAAATCAATAGAAAGTAGAAAAAAATGATAGACATGGAAGATAGTTCCAGAAGTGCCAACATCCATCCATCAGAGGTTACAAAGAGAGAGACTAGAGTAATGGATGCCCAGTTAAATGTGCTTGATTGGCAGACAGTGTGAGTTTATTTCCAATCCATCCCCAAATCCCAATAAAAGGACCATAAAGGAACAGCATAGGTAAAAACCTACAAGGGCAAAAGAAACAAGAAAGAAGAAAATAGTGGACAAAATTTCCAACACATTTTCTGAAGATAGAAAGCAAATGAAGGAGTGGCGACTGACTTGGCAGAATAGAGCGTGCTTTAACTTGGGTGCCCCACAGGGGAGGAAACAAGGAGAAACCAGTCGATTCTCCCCACTGCACCCTCAGAGCCTCAGAAAGGCTTAGCCCTTAAAGATGTAAGGGACTGAGCGAGGGTGAAAATGGGAAAAGGGACATAGGTGGAAACCCTAGGTCACTTTCCCTATCCCCTCCATTCATGGGAGAAAAGAGATTTGCTGTCATATATATTGAACAGTGGTGGCAAGTGCAGAAGTGGAGGTATGAGGCAATAAATTTAAAAGTAAGGTATGGAGCTAACCACAAGAATTAAGCAAGAATCTGCATATTGAATGATGAGATCCAGTACCTAGGGCACGAGTGACTTGATTTTCAACCGACAAGCAGGAAACTGGAGGATTGGTTAGTGAAGAAAACAAGCATCCCAGACAAAAGTCTCCCAATGACTGACATTTGTCGGTTCTCTCAGCGTAAAAGCTGATTGATCCTCCAACACCCTGCAGTGAACTTCATCAGTCCACAAGCCCTACTCCCATGCAGAGATTCCAGTCAATTTTCTGTGCCTCATCCCTAAATGCTAGTGTCCAGCCCAGGATCATCAGCTTATGGGGAAGGCTTGCAGGTAGGGTCACAAGCCATCAGTACTAAAACTGGGAAAGTCTCTGGCAAACCGTGACAAGTCTGTGACTGTACTTCAGCATATATGAGCAAGATCCGTAAGCTTGGCTTTTACTTAATAATTTGCAAGGCTGACAATTCTATGTGCATAACTTGCAGGCTATGAGAATAGCCATTTGCTACAATTGATAGGAACTTGTGGCCAAATCTACCAAAAGTTGTATAAAAATGGTTTATGAATTTTGCTGATTCTCTTCTAGGCTTTAACACAATATGTAGGGAAAAATATGGATGACACTGTTGGTAATTTCCAGTTGGGTAAAACAAGGTTGTGTCCTAGTTCCTTTTATTTTTAACTTGATCTTTAATCACTTGGAACCACTTTTGGCTGGACTCAGTGCTGCCCACCAGCCAGTGCTGGTTCTGAAGGGTCAGTGTCTATACCATGCCTATTGCTAAAGATGGCATTGCTGTACCATCCTGCCCTGCACAAGAAAACAAAGCTAAGCGTTATCTTGGATGCAAGTTACCTGATTTTGATTTCACAAACTAGGAATGGTCTTTCTTAACAGGCACTTGATACTGTTCTCTCATAACCTTCAGAAAAAAGGACTACCAATTCTGGATCAGAAATAATCGTTTTACTAAATATTCTCCAACTTTAGAAAGATTTACAGAAAATAATTATATACAATAAGTTTATTTAGTTATTTTGAGAGTCAATTTCACAAGCAGTTTAACTTGTGAAGCAGGGCCTTTTGCTCAAAATGAGAGGTGCTGAAGATTTTTACATGTGTGGCCAAATAGGGTATATGGCTGCACACCTGCTTTACAGTTTTCCCCGGCTAATTTTTACTGCCATGGCACATTCTCCTGTGGAACTGTGGGGCCTCAATTACCTGTTCGTTGCATTGTTAGAGAACTTTCAAATTTCCTCCCTAAGCGAATCTTGGCTCCATCAGCAGGGACTCCCCTAAAGCACTTTAGAGGCTATGCGGGTTGGCCTTCTCTTGCGGAATGTGTTCTTGCTGGAGCCTGACTTTTCATAAGAGGATCTAATTGAAGTCTCAGCTCAGTTTATTATTAAGGCGTGTGGCTCATTTCATAATTGGCAATGGAAGTTACCAACACTCCAAGTAGAATATCAAACCCATAGCCACAAGTACTTTTTAAAAGCTTGGCTAAGAGAAAAGCTATTCATGGACTAGCTCCTGCAAAAGTATGTATTCAATTCACTCTCCAGACACGTATTTTTAAATATGTTACCAATTTAGCCAGAGCAGCAGAGTTTTGTGCTTGACTGCCTCCCATAGCTTCTTGAAGAATTACTTTCAAGGTTTTGTGCTTTGGTTGGTGGCCCTCAACTTACACAGGACATTATACAAAATATGGTTTGGAACATTGATCCCCATATCTGTTGTAGAGATGCTATTGAAGACTTTCTCATTATGTCCATCATGGCTTTTTTTTTTTTTTTTTGACAATGCCACATGTGTCCAGTTTATTGCAGTTAGATACCTTTCTCTATTTTTTGCCCATTTTCCATAAAGGAAATACACACACACACACACACACACACACACACACACTCACATCCCGTAGCCTCTTCATTCAGACCCTTATAGAAGCGAATATGCTCTTCGGTAACTACCCAGAATAGTTGCTTTTTCTTAGCAACTACTTCTTAGCAACTGTGAATACTCTGAATTATATAATAGGTCAATATTTCCTTCTCTCCATCTGCTGCTAGTGTCTTAGAATGAAGTTGGTGAATTACCATGAAGACCATACAAAGGGGACTTGTCATTCAGGTTGGCACCATCGATGAGTATGGAATCAGAGCACGGATCATTGGCAAGATGCTCTAGGGGCTGCACCTGTCATGTTAAGTGTTAAGGAAGTCCTTTCCCGGGAGAAGGGTCGGAGATGAACACAGGTCTCTCCAAACCAGACTTATAGAGGTGTCTGCAGATCATCTCCTAGATTTAGGGTTAGGATCAGGTATAGTAGGGGGTGACATGGAGAGATAGGTATATCTGGACCTACATCCTTTTCTTTTGTCCAATCTCTATCTTTTAACACACATGGCATTGTTGGGAACAGCTGGGCACCATTTGTGTAGTCAAATACCATGTATGTTAAAAGTGTGGGCTCTAGAGCAGAGGACCAAACCTGTCTCCACAATCACTAGCAGGGTGGCCTTGGATGAGACATTTAGTCTCTAAGTCTATAAAACAGAAACAAAAACAATGCTTACTAAACAGTTGTTACAGGAGACACATGATATAACCGCTATGAACCATCTAGCACAGAGCTTGACATGGCAATAGCTGTTTGCTATGAGGAAACATATTCTGGTGGTTAAGAGTTTGGGCCTTGGGATGGAATGTACTTGAATTAAAATTCTAAAGCTTCCCCAGCCACTTGTGAAACTTTGGGCACATTTCTCACTTCTTTAGTGTTCAGCTTTCTTCATCTGCAAAATGGGGCTCATTATATATATAAAACTCTTGACAAATTACTTGCTATCAAGTGTGTGCTCCATAAGTAATAACTCTAATTGCTTATTATTTATTGCTCATGCTAAACGTGTAAGAGGGACCACCTGAGGAAAATTCCCGAGAGCTGCCGAATCTTGGTGCTAATGGGAAACTGATCTCCATCTCCAACATATGATAGTAACACAGTTGCTTAGATTTACTGTTTTCTCTCAGAAGCTAAGCAAGGTTGGGCCTGGTTAGTACTTGGATAGGAGACCACCTAGGAAGACCAGGTGCTGTGAAAAATAAGGGATTGTAAGCTGACAAGGTCCTTGTAATCTGTGAGGTCAACCAAGGGTTGCCTCGCCTAAAAAAAAAAAAAAAAAAAAAAATTACTGTGTTCTACGTCCTAGGCATTGAGCCGAAAGTTTTTATATTTTTGTTTTATTTGGGACTAGGTATGGTTGATTTTAATATTTTAGGGGCCACAAGTTCTATATTAGTCTGGGTCCATTCAGGAGACAGAAATCACCCAGGGGTTTAAGTGATGGACATTTAACATAAAGAATTATCAGGCTATGATAAAGAGAGACTGTAAGGAGAACCCCACAGGGCAACTCTCCCTACAATTGAGGAAAGGTACCTAAAGAAGGACAACCTGTGAAGGGAGTTCCCTCCCCAGGCTGAGGATCAGACCTCGTTAGAGAAAATGTCATAGCAGCCCTCTGGATGGCAAAGAAATTTGATGATGCCTAAACCAGAACTGGTCTGCAGTTGCTGGACAAGCAGAAGGCAAATCTCCAGGGCACAGGAGAGCCACAACCTGGTGGGTGGGTGGGCAGGCAGAGGGAGTCGGCAGCATGGAGTGCACACTGTCTGTGTTGGGAAGTTCAGGGGAAGGTGGTCACCAGTCCAGGCACGACTGCAAGGTCCTTGAGGTACCTTCTGGGCATGTAGCTGGAGCAAAGCATCACAAGATGTCCCACACCTGACAAAACCAGCAAAAGAGCCCCTTGCTTCCTCAGTGCTCTCTCAGCACCCTCTACTGCGAAAGCTTAGAATTATGCTCACTGTAAAGGAGACAAGCTTATGGAAATTTTGCCCATATCGCAGAACAGACATTGATGGGTGAACTTGGAGCTGAGGAATAATAAATTATTAACTAGCACTGACACTTTGGGAGCATTTGAAGAAATCTGGGAACACATATGGATCTGTATGCTGACACATGTGTGCACGTGTATAACGATCCGCCCTGCTCATGGGGGCTACTACTAGGATGTTCACAGACCCCAGGCAGGAGCACCTGGAGGAGAAGTCATTCAAAGATATTGAGCTGACGGTTTTTATATTTTTGTTTTATCTGGGACTAGGTATGGTGGAACCAGGCTCTTTCATGGTTCCAGGGCAGCCACAAGAGAGCCCCCACAAAGCATTGAACTCTGGGGAAGGTGAGGCAAGGTGGCAAGAAGGAACTGGCCGTGAGGGTTCTGAAACCCAGTCGGAGTTATGGAGGGTAGCATTTCTACTTCCTCCTCCATTCTTTTCTATATTGCTCATACACCCAAAGGAGACCTAAAGACTCTAGCAGGGCAAGGCCATTTTCTTTTTGCATATTCATTTCCCTCAAATCTAGCTGATCTATCAGAGTGGGCACACAATGGATGGCACTGTGCTATGAACAGCAGACTTCCTGGGTTATTTTCAAACTCACGGACAGTTATGTTGCTGCCCCAACTAAACACCGAGCTCCTTGCTGATAGTGACAAACATCAGTCTCCATATTTTCTACTGTTCCTGGCATAGTAAATATCTCATGGCCCTGCTAGAAGTAAGGGCTGAAAACTTATCTCCTATCTCACCCAACCCCATCAATGAGACTAGATGTTGGGAACGGTCAGAGAGCCCTGATAAATGAAATTAATTTCATTAGGTGCTCAAAAGTGTATAATGCATGAATGGGCCTATCTGCCTCCATCCCACATCTGCCAGAATCAGGAAGGGGCCGAGGAACTGGGTGCATTCTAGATAAAACTGTCCCTTCCTGGCCCCATCACCTTTGGCAGAGTGAAGATGACCCCAGGCCATCCCTTCTGTCTCAGACTAGAATGCCTGTATATGTCTATGTGGCTCTCTCCATCCTCACCTCCAGCCTTTATTTTTCTCCATAGCACATAACATCATCTGACATACAAGTTGACTCACTTATATGTTAGTCCCCCCAACTGAAGGTGGGGTGTTTGTCTCTTTTGTTAACTACTATACTCCCAGAACCTAGAAGGTATCTAGCACATAACAGGTACTTAATAAACATATAAAGAAGGAATTAATGAGCAAACAAAGAATCTTTAATTCTGTGTTCTCTGGGGCTCAGTCTCCACTGAGGCCTAGTTAGTCTTCTTCCCATCTTCCTTTCACGTGCATAAACCACAGGCCTTCTCCCTTACTGGCTCATTCCAACTATCTAGCAGTTTCAGAGCATGGGCTTTAGAGATAGGCTCAGGTTTAATCCTAACTCTGCTACCAGTGAGGTTTGTAACACTTCTGAGCCTCAATTTTCCTTATTTGTAAAATCAGAATTTGTTGTCAAGTGGATTAAGTGGAAGGTGTATATAAAGGGCTTGGCACAACTCCTGACACCTAGTAAGTGCACAATAAATGACAGCAATTAGGGAGGCAATCTAGCAGGGTGAGGAAGAGCAAATAGCTGCAGCTGGCATGCATCTCCTGTTGGCTGGTAGGGGTGCCTGAGCACCATGCTGACATGGACTCTGGGCAGGCCCTGAACGCAGGAGAAGAGTACCACAGTTGATTAATGATGCCTTCATAGGCATGGAGGCTGGAGGGAGTGGGAAGTGAAATAAAGTAGCAAACCCTGGCCACACATTTGTCATCCTGATCTACAGTTTCTACCAGAGCTCCTTTTACTTTGTGCATTTTGACTGTTTTCAAGGGTAAGAGCTGCTCTCTTTCCAGGAACTCTTCCTTGACCTCACAGTCCTTCGCATACTCCCACCCCCAAAATGGTGTGGTCTGCTCCTCTGAGCTCCAATGCTCTTTTCTATGAAGGTACTCTATTAGTCACAACATAGCATTTTGGATTGTTTTTAAACTTTCAGGCCTCCTATCTGCACATATAGGCTTCAGGGTAGATTTTGCCTTTGAGACCGTGTAATATCATAAGGAGTCAGAATATCTGACCTTGCTTGTGTGACCTTAAGCACATCGCCTGGCCTCTCTGAGCTTCAGTTTCTCCAACTGAAATTGGGAACCTTACGATGCCCTCCCTGCCCACTGTCCCTCGGGACTGCTATGGGAGTCAGCACTTCTTAAGGCTCTATAGAGAGCGGAAGCTTCATGTTCTTGTGACATACTCCTATGCCTGACTTCTGCCACTATGTCTAAAGGTGGAATTTCTGCAGGTGCTCAGTATCTTTTCTTATCAAAGGAATAGGAGGAAGAGCGTTTCCAGTGGAAGCAATGACATTCTGGAGGCACTGACAGCAGAGTTCGGAGAACAAAAAAGAAAAACCTCCTTTTCTCCCCCTTAGACCTGCAATTGGGAAGTTAGGAGCTGAGAAAGCTACACGCTGCCACTTGCTGGTCATTTTCTGTGTAGCAGCATCAAAATAATAGTTTACAAAGTTCTTATTTAAACTTAGCTCAGGACATGGAGGGAGGAAAATTAACCTTAAAAGAAGAAGATGTTACAGAGAAGGGTACTGAAAAGGAACGGAGGAGGATGTTCTAGGCAGACTAAGAGGAGCGTTTCAAGAAATGCCCTTGGAAAGCCTGACACGGTCCCCTTCCCTTGTTCCCTTGTTTGTGAAGCTGAGGTTTGTGTTCCAGATGGCTAAATATCTGTCCTTCTCTGACATCTGCTCAGGGGAAGGGACAGAAGTGTTCAAAAGACTTCTTGAAGGAAGAATGAAATGAAGACCTGTTTCAAGAAATAGAATCATATTGTTACCTTTGAAGTATTTTATTATGTGAATATATTATCATTTATTTACACATTTTACTACGGGTGGACATTTCTCCCATGACCCTCACCCTGGTATAATATTCCCCAGCCCCACTGGTGTGGACAAAACCCATGAATATGGCTGCTTTCATTCATGATCATGTTATAGTTTGTGGCAAAAGGAATTTCACAGTTATGACTAGCATTACTAATGAGTTGATTATGAATTAATCAAGATGGAGATTATCCAGATGGGCCTGACCAAGTACATGACCCCTGCAAACCTGGGTCAAGAGATCAGAAACAGAAAACGTCAGAGAGATTCAAAGCATGAGAGACTCGGCATGTCATTGCTGGCTTTGAAGATGAAGGGGGGCTCTGTGGCAATGCAGGTTGTCTCTAGGAACTGAGAACAGATCTCACTGACAGTCAGCAAGGACCAGGGGACCTCAGTCCTCAGCCTAAAGGAGCTATATCTGCCACAACCCCGCAAGCTAGGAAGAGGACCCAGAGCTACAGATTGATTACAGCCTGACCAAAACCTTGATTTCAGCTTCCAAGATGCTAGGCAGAGAACCCAGTCATGTCATACTTGGGCTTCTGGTCTACACACCTGTGAGCAAACCAGTGAGTCCTGCGTTAAGCTGCTATATTTGTGACATTATTCACATGTTAGACCTTTCCAATTTGTCCCATATATCTCATTCACTTTTTAATACTTTCCATCTTTTTAAAAAAAATCTCTGAGCTTTAATTCCAGTGTTTTCTACTGACCTAATTGCCACTTCCTAAATCTCCCCTGTTTTGTCTAAATTGCTATTAAACCCATCTATTGGATCCTTAATCTCAGTTATTCTCTTCAATTGTATAATTTCTATTTATTTATTTATTTATTTGCAGTTGAAGTACAAATTAGTAGTGATAGATGATCACAGGGATAAGAAATGCAGTTAGCACTAAAGTAATGGCTAGGTGGAGAGCCAGAGAAGAGAAAGAGCAATTAGAGGGATCATTTTATAAACTATATGAATGTCTAACCAATGTATTGTATACTTGAAACTAATAAAATAAAATTTTCTAAAAAATTGAGATATAAGGAGCAGAGATTAAAAAGTATTTTCAGACAAATAGTTGATGAGAATTTCCCAAATCTAAGGAATGAGCTGGAACTCATTCACAATTATCTCAACCCTAAAAGGCCTTCTCCAAGACACATTGTATTAAGATTATAAAAAATCACTGACAAAGAAAAAATTCTCAGGGCAGCCAGGGAAATGAAGATGATAATCTATAAAGGAAAACCCATTAGATCATCGTCAGACTTCTCAGCACAAACTTTAGAAGCAAGAAAGGAGTAGAATCAAATACAGAATAACATATCCAGCTAAGCTCTCCTTTATATGAATAACATATCCAGCTAAGCTCTCCTTTATATGAAGGAGAAATAAAGACCTTTCCAAGAATAACCAACCAAGAATAATGTATCCAGCTAAGCTCTCCTTTATATGAAGGAGAAATAAAGACCTTTCCAGACATACAAAAATTGAGGGAATTCTCCACTGCAAGGCCTGCATTACAGAAAATACGGAAAGGGGTCAGCTCACCTAAAACAAAATGACAAAAAAATACATAACTATGAGTAAGACAACTAGCAGACAGATAAAAGCAGAGGAATGCAACCCATACTAAGAACATGGCATTATAAGCTTAAACAATAAGAAGAGATTTGCTATAGCAAGATAGTAATGAATGTTCAGAATACATAGGAACAAATTGAGATAACACTGACTGAAAAGGGGAGGATTCAAAGATCCAAATTCACAAAGGGGAATGGAGATAAGTAACACACAGAAGAAAATGGATATATATATATATATATCCTCTACATATTTGTAATGGTAATCACATGCCAAAGATTCAGAACTGAAATATATAACATAAAACAAGAAGTACCAGAGGGAAAATCCACAACCCCCTGCCCCAAATAAAGATTCAGAAGGACAAGGAAGCAATGGAAACACTGAGCTATACCAGAAAGCAAAACATAAAATGGTTATAGGAAAACTTCATATTTCAATAATCACCCTAAATGTAAATGAACTGAACTCACCAATAAAAAGGCACAGAGTTGCAGAATGGATCAAAAAACAAAATCCAACCATTTGCTGCCTCCAGGAGACACATCTCAGCTCCAAAGATAAAAATGGACTCAAAGTGAAAGGGTGGAAAATGATATTTCAAGCAAACGCATTTAGAGAAAAGCAGGAGTAGCAGTACTAATCTTGGACAAAATAGACTTCAGAATAAAAAAGATAAAGAAAGATACTGACAGACACTTCATAATGATAAAGGGAATCATGCACCGAGAACACATAACACTTATTAATATCTGTGTTCCTAATCAAGGAGCCCAAAAATATATATAGCAATCACTAACAGAACTAAAGGGAGAAACACATCAAAACACTATTGTAGT
This sequence comes from Rousettus aegyptiacus, assembly GCF_014176215.1. Taxonomy (NCBI): domain Eukaryota; kingdom Metazoa; phylum Chordata; class Mammalia; order Chiroptera; family Pteropodidae; genus Rousettus; species Rousettus aegyptiacus. The sequence goes on from NW_023416309.1 coordinate 8,790,793, forward strand.
AGAGGACCTAAATATCCCACTGTCGAATATGAACAGATCATCCAAACAGAAAATCAATAAGGTAATAACATCTTTAAATGACACATTATATCAACTGGACATAACTGACATTTACAGAGCTTTTCATCCCAAAACATCTGCTTCCAGATTCATCTCTAGTGCACGTGGAACATTCTCAAGGATTGACCACACAGAGATAGCCTCAACAAATACGAGGGTTAAAATCATACTGACCATATTCTCTGATCATCATGCTTTAAAGCTGGAGATCAACTTTGAAAAGAAAGCAGGAAAAACTGCAAATACATGGAGATTAAACAACATGCTAGTGAAGAATGACTGGGTCAGACAAGAAATCAAAAGAGAAATGAATGATAATGATAGTACAACATATCAAAACTTTTGGGGCATGGCCAAAGTTGTCATAAGAGGAAAGTTCATATCATTACAGGTCTATCTCAAAAAACAAGAACGAGCTCAAATAATCAACCTAACACTTCATCTTAAAAAAATAGAAAAAGAGGAGCAAATGAAGCCTAAAATCAGCAGAAGGAAAGAAATAATCAAAATTAGAGCAGACTTAAATGAAATTGAAAACAAAAACATGATAGGAAAAATAAATGCAACAAAAATCTAGTTCTTTGAGAAGTTTAATAAAATCGACAACCCCCTGGCTAGACTCACTAAAGAGAAAAGAGAAAAAAACACAAATAAACAAAATCAGGGATGAAAGAGGAGAAATTATGACAGACACTGCAGAAATACAAAGGATCATACAAGAATACTATGAAAAAGTATGTAACACCAAATTTAATAATCTAGAAGAAATGAACAAGTACTTAGAAAGATACGACCTTCCTAGACTGAATCAAGAAGAACTGGAAAATCTAAATAGACTGATCAACATTATGGAAATCGAAACAATCATAAAAAATCTACCAAAAAGTAAAAGTCCAGGACCAGATGGTTTCACCACTGAATCCAACCAAATATTCAAAGAAGATTTAATACCTATTCTCCTCAAACTCTTCCAAAAATTTGAAGAGGAGGCAATACTGCCTAACTCATTTTATGAGGCCAATATTATCCTGATACCAAAACCTAGTAAAGATAACACAAAAAAAGAAAACTATAGTCCGATATCTCTCATGAACACAGATAAAAAATTCAAAATAAGATACTAGCAAGCCAAATACGGCAACATATTAAAAAGATTATACATCACGATCAAGTAGAAACATCTCAGGGGCACAGGGATGTTTCAACAGACAAAAATCAATTAATGTGATACACCACAAAACAATTAAAAAATAAGAATCATATGATTTTATTAATAGATGCAGGAAAAACTTCCAACAAGATACAGCATCCATTTATGATCAAAACACTTAACGAAACTGGTATAGAAGAAAAATACCTTAACATAATAAAGACCATATATAACAAATCCTCAGCCAACGTTATACTTAATGGTGAAAGACTAAAAACCTTCCCTCTAAGATCAGGAACAAGGCAAGGCTGTCCACTATTGCCACTCTTATTCAATATAACATTGGAGGTCCTAGCAAGTGCAATTAGGTAAAACACAGATATAAGAGGCATCCAAATAGGAAATGAAGAAGTCAAACTGTCACTGTTTGTGGAGACATGATTCTCTATGCAGAAAACACTAAAGACTCCACAAGAACACATGTAGAAACAATAAGCAAATACAGTAAAGTTTCTGGATACAAAATTAACATTCGAAAATCTATAGTGTTCCTATACTCTAATAATGAAGCATCAGAAAAAGAAGCGGAAAAAATCATTCCTTTTGCAATTGCAATAAAAAGAGTAAAATATCTGGGAATAAATCTAAGAAAACATGGTAAGGACCTATATAATAAAAACTATAAAACCCTATTAAAAGAAATTGAAGAAGATACAAAGAAATAGAAAGATATTCTGTGTTCTTGGATTGGAAGAATAAACATAGTTAAAATGATCATACTACCTAAAGCATTATACAGATTTAATGCAATCCCCATCAAAAACCCATTGGCATTTTTTAAAGTAATAGAACAAAAAATCATCAGATTTGTATGGAAGCACAAAAGACCCCGAATTGCCAAAGTAATCCTAAGAAAAAAGAATGAGGCTGGAGGCATCACTCTGCCAGACTTCAAATTATACTACAAAGTGATAATAATCAGAACGACATGGTATTGTCAGAATAATAGACACACAGACCAGTGGAACAGAATCTAGAGTCTAGAAATAAATCCATGTTTATATGGGCAAATAATTTTCGACAAAAAATCCAAAAGCATATAGTGGAGAAAGGAAAGCCTCTTCAATAAATGGTGCTGGGAAAACTGGAAAGCCACCTGCAAAAGAATGAAATTAGACTGTTGTCTATCACCACATACAAAAATTAACTCAAAATAGATTAAGGACCTGAATGTAAGATCTGAAACACTAAGTACATAGAAGAAAACATAGGAACTAAACACAGGGACCTTGGACTTAAAGAGGATTTTTATGAATTTGACCTCAAAGGCAAGGGAAGTAAAAGCAAAAATAAATGAATGGGACTACATCAAACTAAAAAGCTCCATGGAGATCTACAGCCATGCCACACTGAACGTGCCCGATCTCATCTGATCTTCGAGGCTAAGTAGGGTTGGATCTGGTTAATACTTGGATGGGAGATCACTTAGTAATACCAGGTGCTATAGGCGTTAAAAATAAAACAAACGAACAAACAAACAAACAAATAAATAAATATAAAAATTAAAAGATCTGTGCAGCAAAAGAAACCGTCAACAAGGTAAAGAGACAATCATCCAAATGGAAAATATATTTACAAGCAATGCCTCCGATAAGGGCCTAATATCCAAAATATACAAAGAACTTATAATATAACTTAATAACAACAAAAAACAAACAATCCAATCCAATCAAAAAATGGGCAGAGGACCTGAACATATACTTCCCCCAAGAAGATATACAAATGGCCAAGAAACATATGAAAAGATGCTCAGCCTCACTAGCTATTAGGGAAATACAAATCAAAACCACAATGAGATACCATCTCACACCTGTTAGAATAGCTGTAATCAATAGGACAAGTAATAACAAATGTTGGAGAGGATGCAGAGCAAAAGGAACCCTCATACACTGCTGGTGGCACTACCAATTGGTACGGCCACTATGGAAACAGTATGGAGGTTCCTCAAAAAACTAAGAATTGATCCAGCAATCCCTCTACTGGGTATTTACCCCAAAGACTTGAAAACTCATATCCAAAAAGATATTTGCACACCGATGTTCATAGCAGTGTTATTCACAGTGTCTAGGACATGGAAGCAACTGAAGTGTCCTACAACAGATGACTGGATACATATATACAGTGGAATATTACTCAGCCATTAGAAGAGATGAAATTCTTATATTTTCGACAATGTGGATGGACTCAAGATAATCATGCGAAGCAAAATAAACCAGAAAGAATGGTTTTTAATTTTTCACCATTATATGTTGTTGGATATAAATCTAAAAGCAACAAACAAATAGGACAGAGACTCATGGACATGGACAATACATGAGTGGCTATGAGAGGGTAAGGGGAGTGGGGGAGGAGGGAGGTAGATGAGTTAAAAAAAGGTCAAATACATGGTGATAGAAAGAAATGTAATTATGGGAGGGGAACATAAAATGCAATACACATATATGCCTTACTGTTACATTGTACACCTGAAACTTGCTAGATTTCATTAACCAATGTTGCCGAGAGAGAGAGAGAGAGAGAGAGAGAGAGAGAGAGAGAGAGAGAGAGAGAGAGAGAGAGAGAGAGAGAGAGAGAGAGAGAGAGATTAAGATATAACTAACATAACATGCAATAAATTTAAGGTGCATAATGTGTTGATTTGAAACATTTCTATATCATGATATGATTACCACTGTAGAGTTAGCTAACACCTCCATCATGCCACATAATTATCATTACTTTTTGTGGTGAGAAGTATAAAATCTAGTTTCTTAGCAACTTTGAAGTATATACTACAGTATTGTCGATTATAATCAGTCCTGTTCATTAGATTTTCAAGACTTATTCATCTTCTAGTTGTAAGTTTTATTTAATTTCTTTAAAAAATAAATTCCAGATATTTGGTGCAATTCTCCATATTTTCACCTGTGCTTTATGACTACTAATCATGGTTATATTTAGATTTGTATCTGATAACATCAAAACCCGGTTCATTGTGAGATCTCTTGCTATTTTTTCCTCTCTTGCTTTTCCATTATTCGGCCCTACCTCCTGGTATACCAGTTATTTTTAATGGAATAGCAGACCTGGTGTATGGCAAACTCTAGAGACTATGAATTGTCTTCTACAAGGAGGATAAAATTTTCTTCTGTTATGCAACGAGAGTATGGGTAGATCACCTTGCTCTAGTCAGTGACTAGATGGTTCAAGGCCGCGATTTGGGCTCTCTGAGAGCTTACACAATGCAGCCCTTTCAACTTGCTGTGTTCCAACTTTAAATTATACCTTTAAATATCTCTTTAGCTTCTTTTAATTCTTATTATGTCTTGGGATATATTTTCTCTGTATTGGATGTTCTTCATCTGTCTTCCATATGTATTATTTACTCTCTAATTTTTAAATATTCTGTTCATTCCAAGTATATACCACTTGATTTAGGATAAGACAAAGAAACACTCCACATCTTTTTGTGTTTTCCGGTGTCTTCTTTTGCTGCCCTGTTGTATTGTTCATTTTTCGAATGTTCCTTTTTCTCTTCCATTCTTTTCGAGATCCCTGACAGCTTCTGTCTTATCTCCTCTGTTGTTTCATATTCCCTGAGTTCTTAAGCATCTGCTTAGAATTTTTGCATAATAGAAGAATTTGCTTTATTACATTTATAAAATTCATGGTGATGAATTTGAGCATAACTTTCAACTGCTATGTAGTGATTTATTTTTACCATTCTGGTAGTCATCTGACAAATATTCTGTCACATTCTTATTTTTATGGAGTATCTTTTTATAGATGCTATGTTTCTCTTTGATTATTACTTATCTGGGAATGAGATGAGTTTTCTCTCAACTAGGTACTTGTAAGACATTCGCTAGGAAGGAGAGCAGGCTGTGTTCTAGGTTAGCTGGAGTCCTCCCACAGACACAGAGCTGTGTGTCTGAGCTATTTTAGCATTTAGTTTTTCCAGGCTAACAGAACTTGGCAGACACAGAGCTGCTCATGATGAACAATCTTTTCCTCCATGCTACCTCACTGACAGAGGACTTTATGCAAATATGGCTTATATATATGGTTTCTTATTTAATATTTCTTTAAACAAGAAACTTAATGAGAAACACCAACTATGCTTCTCCTTAGTATAAACCTGGGCTCTGAGAAGGTTCTTCTCTACCTGCATTTATATCCCCTTTTTCATGATCTTAAAAGACAAGTGTTCTGTATACTAGCAATCAACAATCCAAAAATGAACTTAAAATTTTTTTTTATTTACAATAGCATACAAAGGAATAAAATACTTAGGACTGAAGGTAATAAAACAAGCACAAACTTATACTCTGAAGATGATAAGACATTGTGGAAAGAAATTAAAGAAGACCTAAATAAATTGTTCATGGCCTGGAAGACTTAATATAGTTAAGATAGCATTCTTTTAAGTGATCTACAGATTCAATGCAATCACTATCAAAATTTCAGCATTGCCAGTGTGAACATAAAATGGTACAGCTACAGTGCAAAATGGGCAGTTCCTCAAGAAGTTAAACATAGAGTTACCATTTGACTCAGCAATTCCATCTGTAGTATAGATTTGAGAGAAATGAGGACATATGCCCACACAAAAAATTATACATGAATGTTTATAACAGCATTATTCATAACAGCCCCAAAGTGCAAACAACACAAATGTTCATCAACTGATATATATGTGACGTATCCATACAATGGAGTATTAATTAATGCAATAATAAAAAGAAATGAAGTATTGATATATGCTACAGCACAAATAAATAAAAACATGCTAAGTGGAAGAAGACATTTATAAAAGACAATATATTATATTCCATTTATTATATGAAATGTCCAGAATAGGAAAATCTATAGAAATAGAAAGTAAATTAGTGGTTACCTCTGGGGAAGCGACTGCTAAGGGGTATGGGGTTTCTTTTGGGGGCAATGAAAATATTCTAAAATTAATTGTGGAGATGGTTGCATAACCCTGTGACTACACTAAAAACATCTAATTGTACACTTTAAGTCATATATGAATTATCTCTCGATAAAGCTGTTCTTAAAAAAGGATGAATACTCTTTCTGTTTTCCTGTTTCTCTTCATAACTGACTGGATGCAGATGTGATGGCAAGAGTTAATGCAGCCATTTTGTACTATTGAGGTGGAAAGCACACATGAGGATGGTAGAGCAAAAAAAGAAAGAATCTGAGTCCCTGACATTGTCAAGACACCCTATCAGCCCTGGACTACTTTCCCATGCTTTATATGACAGATGGGTATTAGACATGTGGGTGATATACTCTCTCCCAAAAATCTTAAAATACTTGTTTTGTATGAATGTTTGTTCTGTTTATGGTTATCTCTAGGAGGACTGAGACACTACCTCACTCTGAAATACTCCAAGAAACTAATTTTTTAGACGAATTTTCAAAAATTTGGAAGGAGGGACTATATAATGTTGATTACAGTGTCTTATCATTGTCCATTTGCTTGTTTATGCTTTATTTTAAACTCCTTGTTGGCAGAGAGTATGTCTTTTTAATTTTTTCTTTCGACAAAATATTAATATAGTTTAAAACTCTTTATATCTTCTAGAACTAGTATATGCTGGAAGTACTTTATTGTTATTATCATTACTATTATTATTATTTAATTAATGAGTAACATGAAAGTATTGAGGTTATCGTATAAGGTAAAAGAGAACTAACATTTCTGTTTTGTCTTGCTAATTTTTTATAACCACAACAAACTAGTACAGAGAATGCCTGTACAAAAACACACACACACACACACACACACACACACACACAATAAAGGGTCAAAGATTGAGGTGTTTCCTTCAGGCAAGGCTGAAGATTTTGGTCTCTGGCATGTGGAATTTAACCTGCAATTCTTGTGTCTGAATGGATCACTGGGTAGGTGACACAGTTCACCCTTTTAACCAATTTGAACAGAAAAATGCCACTTGGCACAGATTGAAGTAGATGAAGTGTTTGGTTTCATGTGTCACATGACTACCGAAGTCCCACCCACTGTGCAGTGCCAGAGTCAAAGTCCTTAATAGGGGTTGTAGAGTCCTTCTTTATGTTGTTTCTCTAAGGCCTGAGTAGCACAGTCCACTGAGTCCTTTTGCATGATGATGGTCTTTCAGTCACACATGAGTACCGTGAAGCAGGGAAAGCAAAGGACTTACCAGTGAGACCCAATGAGAACTCAGAAACTAACATTTCTTGAGTACCTACTATATGTCCAAGATTATGGGAGAATGTCTTGCAATTTGATTGACTTTAAAGATAAAGACAGGTGACAGAAATGTTGAGTTGGCCTTCAAAGGAGAGGAAGCTGCTATGTTTTGCTGACTGTGTGCTGTGCCTGGTAATAACAGGGGAAGGTAAAGACTTCACTGGTTTGCTGTGGAGTCAATGAACAAAAACCTTGGAAATTGTGCTCGTTCATATGATCAAGATTCAAAAAGACCTTGAAAAGATGGATGGGAGGCCAAATGAAAGAGGAGAGATTTGCTACAGGTTCTTGTTAACATTCTTTCCCTAGGTTTGAGTAATTAATTTCATAAATTCAGGATGGGGGAAGATTTGACTCAGAAAAAGTTCTTGGGGAAAGTCTGGGGGGTTTGGGTTGACTCTAAGATTAGACAAAACAAACAACAAACAAAAAAAATTATTGCTATCTTTAGCAAGATTACTAAAGATATAAAAACAAGAACAAAGGAGGTGATAGTCCCACACTATATTGGTCAGTGTATTATGCAAGGCCTGTATTTGGTGTTGAGCATATAAAACGTACAAAGCTTATGTTCGAAGATAGAAAAGCAAAGCAATGACACTGAGGAAACCACATAATGAGTGCTCTTTCGGGGGTACAGATAGTGCTGAGGCAAGGATATCAAACTGCAGGACTAGAATAGTAAGGGTGGGTCATCAGGAAAACTCCCCAGAGACCCCATGTCAGCTGATGATCTGAAAAATAATCAGGAGCTCTATAATGGACATTTTAATGAGAGGGCCAGAAATGGACTGGTACAAGAGCAGTCCTGGGAGGGAACAGAATGTGCAAAACCACAGAGTCAGAGGAGCTGGGAGGCTTGGGATGAGGGCAAGACCTCAGGTGGTGACTGGGAAAGAGTGCACTGTCTTGTACACTTCGCTGTGGGCCTGCAGGCCACAAAGTAGGAGAGTGACAAGACCACTCTGGAGGAGAGGAGGAGGAGAAAGATGATGTAGCAACCGAATTAAGAAACTTTGGAGGGGAAATCAGAAGTGTGTAAAGGGAAATGTCATTAAGTTTCTGCTGTGTGAGGTGAGATGTGATTCTTCTTCCATCTCCCTGGGAAATATTCTGCAAACTATTCACATCAAGGTAAGAAGGGAGGGAGGGAGAGAGGGAAGTCACCTGGAAGCCACACGGAGTCTAGGTTAAACATGAAGTGCCTGACAAAAAGAAGATTTAGGGGGACATGATTGCTGAAGTGTTCAAAGGGCTATTGTTTAGAAAAAGGAACAAGCTTGTGTGAAGGTCACAACTGTATCCTGTGGGTAGAAATAAAAGGAGACAGACTTTGATTCTAATTTATATTAAAGCAAGCTGTTTAGAAATAAAATTGACTGCTTCATGAAGTACTGAGCTCCCCACCACTGGAAGTACCCAAGCAGAAACTGGCTGGCCATCTGCCAGGGAGGCTGCTCACATGATTCCTGCCTGAGGTGAGGTGTTGGCTGGTGACTGAGAGGTCCCTAAGCTTTGACTGAGGCTGAGAAAGGCAGGCTCTTCTCCTCGGGTCCTCCATTCTCAGCAATACATTCAGGCACTGAGACAGTCATTTTTCGTTTAATGGAAGATGTTAAATTAAACTCAGACCAAGGCTTGGGTGACGCATGGCATGTCTAGAAAGAAATGTAGCAGAAGTCAGAATCTGCAAGGAGAGAGAAGAAAGAAAAGTCATTGATGATGATCCAGAACTTAGATTTCAAGAATCAAGAATATTCTACCTGGCCAGGTGTTTTGTTTATAGATCATCTTCCTTAAAGGAAATGATGGGCTGTATCCATTAGAGTCTCTGCAGGAAACAAAATCACCTCAGATGGCTCCCATGATGCTTCTGTAATAAAGAGACTACTGACAGAGGTGTGGGCAGCTCAAGGAAGCAGACGGAAGGGAGGGCTCCCCTAGCAACCATGGAAATCCTTTACCACCCACAAGCCGAGAGGATTAGGAGAGGAAATTGTGTTCTAGACCCCTTGAGAGCTGGAGCCACAGAGGCGGGGTCTCCTGAGGAAACTGCAATCATGGAGGTCATACCTACAGACAGACATGCTGGTGAAGAGAGCAGGAAGCAGGGGGAGACACCCCCCAGCACTCTCTCTCCTGCCCTCCAGAACTAAGCTGCACTTCGTGTTGGTTAACCCAACCAGAAACCAGAGTCAAAGGGACCAGGAGGACTTGGTCTGCAGTGCAGAGCAGAGAGACAGGTGAAAAAAGAGGAGGGAGAATGAATGATAAACAGAGGGACAACGTAAAGGCTCCTTTCCTTGCCTTTTATGACAGAGACTGCAGGCTGTCCCACAGTATCCTGCTGCCTAGAATGCAGACTCGTCATTTGAGGGCAAAACCCCAGCACGGCATAGAAACTACAGTGAGCCTTGTCCCCAAAGCCACAGAGCTGCCGCCGCAGCCCCAGACAGCTGCCATTAGCACTGTTACATGAGAGAGACCCAAAGTAGCAGTGGCTCAGAGCTGCCAAAGTGTGCCCACTCAATCTCTTGCAGCCTTTTGTAGATTTGGAGAAGAATGGAGTTCCTATCTCTCAAGAAGCTTTAAGAGCTTACTGCTTGATTTCACAGTGGTCCACTGGGTCTCGTCCCTTCCTTGACAGGAACCCCCAGCCCTGTCATTGCTCAGAGCAACTATCATCTTGCTCAGAACCTCTCTTCTAGTATGGATATGCTGCTAGTGCTCTCTGCAAAATGCTCGCGTCAGCCCTGAGTGGGGCGGAGCAGGCCAGGGCTGGATGATGGATGCTGCTGCTCTCTGTCTTTCTGTCCTGCCCTTGTGTTCTGCCCATTACCGTAACTTCTCTGTTCTGGACAACCCATGGGAGAGCAGTTGCTGGCAAGAATCGCTTTTCGCTGGGTCCTGAGGTGAAAAGAGATGGCCCATCATGCATGCCATGTCACTCCCCTGTGACTCCATTAGGTCTTCTCCTGGAAGCAACAGTGGTCACTATTCATATCCCGTGGAGTGTGGGATGTCAGAAACCTAACAGGATGTGGGGGACAGGAGACAAGGGAGGAACAGTAAGGTGTATATATAATTTTGTACTGTTATTTCTTCAGGTTACAAAGCAATTTCACATAACGCTGCGCTCCATCTGAGAAGTTTGGAAAAAGTAGTTTTCATTCCCATTTTACAGATGAAAAAACTGAGGTGTAGAGGGGTAAATAAATTACCCAGTGGCATATAACCAGCTAGTCAGTCTAGGAGTAAAACCTGTTTTTTGATATTTGTGCCAGAGGGTCTTCCCCTTGTCCCAGAGAGCTCCACTTGATTGAAGAAAAACTCCCCTTCCTTACCAAGCGTTTTATAAAATGAGCTTAGAAAATTCTGACCTTTTCCCTCCTCCCTGCCCTGGAACAGAAATCAACTGGTTGTCAAGTGGACACCTCAGAGGAACCAGGTCAGGAAGTTAGAACCCACTCAACATTGTAAGCAACAGAGATGGAGTCAGAGAGCTTGTCCAGATCCTTCGGGCTTGTGTTTACGACAAAGTGTGGAGTGTGTGTGGCATGCACGTTCCGTATGTGATGGTAGGTGGTGTATGATGCGTGTTTGTGATATGTGGTATGTGTGTCTGTGTGGACTAGTGTGTGTGTTGTGGGTGTATCCACTTGAGGGCATGTGGGTGGTGGGACATATGATGGTCGGTGTGTATGTGATATAGTGTGTGTATATGAGATGGTGGTATGTGTGTTGTGTGTCTGTGCTGTGTGATAATTTATATGTGTGAGTGTGCATGGTGGGTCTTTCAGAATCTGCTGGGGTGTGTGTGTGTATGGGTGTGTGATGTGCAATATGTGTGAGTCTGTGTGGTATAGCGTGTATGAGTATGAGCATGTGTCTATGGGGAGGGCAGGTCTGGAACCGAGGGAGCCGGGACAGGACGCCCGTGTCTCTGGCCGCACATGTGCCATGGCTCGCGGCGCCCCCAGGCGCCGGCCCCAGCGTCACCGCCTAGCTAGGCCAGCATGCCCAGCCGAGGCCTGTTTCCATGTGCTGACTGCATGTTCTTTTGTTTTAAACAAGGCCAAATACTTGGCACAGACCGGGATTTCACACTGGCCCCAGCCCCAACTACAGACACCGTCTGGGCCACACCAGCTGCCCCAAGCTCCAGTAGGACCTCCACCCACAGAAGAGCCTCCTCCCAGCCCAGCACAGGGAGAAGCTGTCCCCTAGCCTGGCCCAGAAGAGCCATGTCAATAACTCTTTGTCCTCCTCACCCCTGAAAAAAGTCAAAACAAGGGCCTGACGCCAGCTTTCTAAATACTTAAATCCTCTGGTCGGGGGCGGTCTGGTGGCCTCCTCAGCTGTCATCCTCTCAGCGAGGCCTGTCCAAACCGCCCCGTTCAGACTCCCATGCAGCCCCATCCGCCTCCAGGCCCCCTGCACTCCTGATCTCCTCTTGCAGGTCCCTTTTTTGTCTTTTTTTTTTTTTTTTAAGTAGTACTTACCACCATCTAACACTCTGCATAATTCACTCATGCTTACTATTTGTCCCCCTCACTGGAATGTAAGCTCCTTGAGGGCAGGGATCTGTGTTTTGTTTTTTTCATGTGCCTAGAGGGGTGAGTGCGTGACATTTAGAAGACACTCAGAAATATGAGTGGAAGGAAGAGAGGGAGGGGAAGAGGGACTTAATTCCAACATTCCACCTGGGCTCAGGCCTATGGTGAGGGCATATGGGGGTGTCCCCTCCCCACTGGCATCCTCCCGCTCACCACCCAGATCAGCCAGAGGGCAGCCGCCGGGGCTGGGGATGGGAGGCCTGTCAACTTCCCAGCCACTCAGCCTGATGGAAGGGCACAGCTGTGGGTGGGAGGGGAGCAGGAGAAGGAATGTGTTTAGTTTCTGGGGTGGAACTCCTGACAGGGATGGACTTAATTTAGCTGGAGTCGGAGTCGGGTAAGGCGGGCGGATTAGTGCAGATGGGTGTAGTTCCTCTGCAGGGCAGGGCTGGGGGCTGAGACTGGCAACCAGGGTTTGGTTCAAGTGTGTTACCTGCCAAGGGTTCTTTCTCCAGGATGGCAGCTGGGTGTCACCTGCCTGGAGGCACACAGAGCCAAAAGAGTAGGTTTAGGGCTTTATAACTTGCAAACTCCACGGGTATGGTCTCATTTGGGCCCAGGGAAGTAAAGTTTCCACTTCACAGGTGAGGAGAGGAAAGTATGAGCACACGAGAGGCTTGCAGGAGCAGCTGGAGGTGGCTGGAATCTTGCACCCAGGGCTCCAGATCCAGTGGTTGGCTTCTGTCCCCAGTGCATGTGATGGATGGAGGCCGACACACTCATCTGATTCCCAGGCTGCGGAATGAGCCCACTGGGAAGGCAGCACAGCCCCTTACACCCATGCTCCTTGCTGATGTCAGGAAGGCTAATCAGAATATCCAGATTTGCTTCCCAGTTTGGCTGTAGATTGGTCAAATCATTGCTGCTCCCTGGGACTCAGTTTCCACACCTGGACAACCCAAATTAATTGATGGTACCAGGTGGCTTCAGTGAGACTCGGACACAATTAGGCTTTGTACTCCATGAACTCTGCTCACTGACCAGGAGCTTTCAGAGGCTCCACAAAACTTCATTATTACCCTTCTCTTTCTCCCCACCTTCCTTTTTCCTTCCCATCCTCTTATCCCCCTGCCCTGTGCCATAGGATCTGAATGCAGGTCAGAACGATGCAGAGCTGCTCTTCAGGGCCCACTGCCAAGCAACCGCCCCAGCAAGCCACTGCGGCCACCAGAGCAGCTGCCTGGGCAGGAAGGTGCCTGGTGTGCTCACGTACCCTTGTCAGTCCCCATGAGAGGACTGACACTTTATGGAGGGAGGACTCTGGTGGGAGCTCTGCTCGCCTGAAGGTTTGAATGATGATGGTGGGATCCCAGGCTTTCGAAGACTTTCACTTCGAAATGGAACCAAGGGTGGAAACAACCCAAATTTCTACCAATGGAAAAATGGATAAACGAGACATGATATATCCATCCAATGAATGTTATTCGCCCATAAAAAAGAATGGAATACTGATTCATGCTACAATTAAAAGAGCCTTGAAAACATTACGCCAAATGAAAGAAGCCGATGACACACAAAAAGTGACTTGTATGAATCTATGTATCTGAAACAACCAGAATAGGTGAGTCCAAGAGACGGCAAACAGAGTTAGTGGCGGCCGAGGGCTGGGGAGAGGGGGGCATGGACAGTGATTGTTTAATGAGTACAAGGTCTCCTTTCGGGGCGATGAAAATGTTCTGGAGCTAGATAAAAGCTGTGGCTGCACAACGTTGTAAATGTACTAAAAGCCACTAAATTGTAACTCTGCAATGGTTGATTTCATGTTACATGAATTTTACTTCAGTGGAAAAAATGGGGTTAATGTCCCTTCACCTCCCCTCCCACCCCGGCCTCCGCAGCCCCCAGGTCCCACCACCAGGCCCATCGACACTCCTCTTCTACCATCGCCAGAGCTTCAACCCTTCTTTCAGTTCCAGCCCAGCACTCCCCATGGGCTCCATTAACTTAATGCGGCAACCTCCATTCAGCCAGTACCTGCTGCCTACCATTCACAACACCCCCATGAGGCAGGAACTTTCTCCCCACTTGACAAGGAGGTATGAGGTACCCAGTGCTGATGCGCTGCAGCTTTCCTGTGGCTAGACCTCAAACCAGATTCCTTGCACTGCCACACAAGGTCTGCCACCCCACTTCCCCCCGCCAAAAAACAACCCGTGTACCCCAGGAAATGCTTCTCCTCTGTCTTACTCCCTCAGCCTTACTCCCAGCTTGCTGCCATTCACAGGTCTTTGTGAGCACAAGCCTGCACTTCAAGGACCATGTACCTACAGCCTCCAGACTGTACCCATCGACCTTTAGCCTGTAAGTAGCTAGAGAATATCCCAACCCTTGGGCAAGGCCTGGCCTTCCTGGGATACAGGCCTCAGATCAGGGCTTGACTTCCTTCTAACATATGATCCCTAGGACTTTAAAGATGACAAGATGCTCCCAATTTCATCACGAAGATCTCACTGTATGATAATTTTGATACGATAAGATTATGCGGAAAGATCTGCCATTCCTTAACTGAGTTCCTTTGCATTCTGTCTCACTTCAGCCTCTCAAACGTCCCAGGAGCAGTGTGACATGATGGCCCAAAAGGCAGCCTCTGCAACTGGAATTCCTGGGTTCAGTCCCAGTTCCACCATTTACTTGTTCTGTGACCTTAGGCAAGTTACTTAACCTCTCTGAATCTCAGGTACCTCATCTGAGAGACAACTGCTCTCATTTCATTGACTTGTGATGACTTGGTTTTCAGCCTGTTTCATTGGAAGCACAAAATACAAGGTTTCCTCCCAAATTACTGTTATTAATGCAGTCCCTGTTTTTCACCAATGTCAAAGCCAAAGCTCAGAGAGATGAAACAACCTGTCCAAGGTCATCCAGCTAGTGCTAAAGGGCAGATAGGCCTATGACTATCTCAAGCCAAAACATAGACTATTAAAGCAGAACAAAAGGGCAAGAGGCAATTCTTCAGGGGAGGGGAACACCAAGTTGGGAGACCTGAGCCTGAGGGTCAAAAGAAGAGGAGACCTGGGTATGATGATATCAGGACAGCAGGGCTTCAAAACAGAGACAGAGGGAGGATGGAGGTATTGGGAAAGCCAGGGAAAGGCTGCACAGGCCCCCAAGCAACAAAGGTGATTTTCTCATGCAGAAAATGGTGATGCAGTCCCTGAAAGCAACTCCAGCACCAGCCCTGAACCAAAAGCAACCACCAGGAGTGGGCAGGGGCTTCAAGGGGCCCCAGACAAGATATAGCTGGTGTTGGAGTCGACACTGTTCCCTGGGCCAGGGTCCTCAGCTATCTCTGACCCAGACGGAGTTTCCAGGGGCATCTAGAATCTCATCAGGATGGCTTGTCCGACAGCCTCATCTGACAGATGAGGATACTGGGGCCCAGAGCAGGTATAAGTGATTTGCCCAGAGTCCCACTGCAGAGCTGCTTTGGGATCCAGATCTCATTCCCCGCCAAACTCTCCTTCATTGCGCCACACAGAAAACCTAAATGGGGAGGGACAACCCAGAGTTTCTGGGACATCGTGGTGCCAGACTAGGGTCCCACAGGGGCCTGGGTACCTAGTCTCTCTCCCTGGACTTTCCCCCAGTACTGGATTCCACCATTAAAGGCAAGTTTCCTGGGAGTAAGGGACAATTATTTTATATTTAGGATTAGTTTGTAAGCAAGGCAGAGACCACATGGAGTCAAAATTACCCTCAAAAACATCTTAGGAGACACCTGGTGAACCCCTCCTCACAGTCCCTCAACAAACCCATGAGGGCGAGTCCCCACCCCCAACCCCTTGCTGCCTTGGCTCAGATCCCTATTTCTTTGGTGGGAACCAGACAAAGAATCTGGCTGCATTCCAGGGTCACATATAACAGTACCTTTATGTTTACCCGGAATCACTTTCAACATGAAAAGGAACGTATGCTGTGCCTGAGAACAGGGACCCATCCGAAGGGACAGATCGAGCCCTCTATCACACACTTCCTCCCAACAAACTGGGAGTGTGGGGTCGCCTGCAATGGCTAGATCATCCTCTCTTCATTCTTACTCTCGGCTAGATGTCCAGGTCGGGGTGAATCATATAGCCACCCTATTTGCTCCTGAGCAGATAGATAGCTGGTCTGATCTTTACCGGGTTACGTAGTTAGTGGGGAGAAAGAGTGTCGGTTCAAAAGTCATTAAGACATCAGAACTAGATTCAAATCCTGACAGCTATTTCATCTTTCTGTGAGTGAATCAAGTTCTTGCCCTCTCTGGTTCTTCATATCTTTATTTGTCAAAAAGAAAAAGCAAGCTAGCTGAGGATAAAACAAAACAAGATTTTGATGAAACAAGCTTTCAGGAAACGGTAGTGAGCACATGCATGTGTGCATGCATGCATGTATACACACACGCACCCACACCCACACCCATGCACACACACCCAAGCACCTCTGCTGGGTGGCAGGTATTAATGTGAAAAGAGAGGGCAGAGGTCCAGTGTCCTGGGAGGCAGCCGTAAGAGGCATTTAGGGGCCTGGGTAGGGAGAGGCTGGAAGGCTTGTAGTTGGGATGCTGCTGAACTAAGAGGCCCCACTTCAAGCCTGATCCCAGCTCCCATGCTGAGTAGAAGGTGACTTTGGAAGCCCAGCCAGCCAGGGAGCAAAGGAGTGGACAGGAATTCAAACATCAAAGCTAGGCCTGATGTTTCGGCCAAATGAAGAACCATGGGAAATATGTCTGAGTTGAAAGGCCTAGGAAACCCCATGTTTCTGAGCTCCCTGTGGCTTCAGAGACCTGGACTGAGTGGCTGAGAGCCTTCTGAATTCAGTCCAGACCCCTGGCTAGCCCTCCTCAACTGTCTATTTGACTCATATTGGGGAAGAGAAGAGAGAACAGGGAGTCAGGGGAGGGGAAGACACGCAGCTGTTCCTGAGCTGGGGGCCTCAGAAATTCGAGCTGAGCCACAGGCTGCCACAGGCAGGAGAGGGCCTCTTGGAAGCAGACTTCTGAGGGGCTGGCCCAGCCTCACCAGCAGCGCCAGGATTAGCTCAGCAGCCTTCTCTGAGCTCCGAACATCTGCAGCCTGGAGTCCACTTCCCTTTCCCAGCCCCCAAGGAGAGCCCTCTGTGATGGGGGGCGGAGGAGCCTTCCGCTGCCACCTTGAGGGAAAGTAGGAGCCCTCTCCCCTCAACTCCACTGGTCTAAAACTTAAGGATTAGGGCATGGCAATGATACAGGAGCTACCTGGGGCCTCATTCCAGAAATGCCTTCCCCTTCCTACATTTTGAGTCTGGAGGAGATGGGGACAAGAAGGAAAGGAAGGGAAATAGCATCTGTAAGGGACCACTGGATACCAGGGAGATGATGTCCACTTTTCCTGATACTTGTACATATCTCAAGGTTGTTCTTATTATTTTCATCCTTTATTTGAGAGAACAGGCTCAGAAAGGTTAAGTAACTTGCCCAGTAAGTGACCCAGTAAGTTAGTAGTACAGCTGAGATAAAAACCTAGGCCAATTGAATTCTTAATCCTGATCCTTCTTTATATCCAGGGCCCAAAAATTTAGAACTAGGCAGGTCAGAATGGAAGCTGAGATGGGGCAGGGGCAGTGAGAGGCTAGCCCTATTTGCCTGTCCAAGGCTTACAGTGGTCATTGCTGCATCACTGAGGTAGAGCACCAAGAAGGAGGGAAGAGGCAACAGGCTTTGCAAATTGCTCCCGGACTATTATGTCCAGTTCTCCTAGTGCAATCTGCCCAGAAAAGATCAGGTGGGAAGTCAACTAACCAAGTCATAGGAGGCTCAGCTGAAAAAAACTGGGACTCTCGAGCTTAGAGAAGACTTTGATTAGGCAGGGTTGTTGCCGGCCCTGAGTTGACTTCTTCTGTGGGATGGATTCAGCCAGCATAGGCTAGTTTTTGCTGTGATAATGAGCACTTTCCAAATCTAAGCAGCCTACACAGCCAAGGCTGATTTCTTGTTCACATCACAGGTTCAGCACAGGTCAGGAGGGGGTTCTGCCTGCCTTAGTCACCCAGGGATCCAAGCCGAGTGGGGTTTCCTCCAGACATGAGCTTCTCCAAATACTGTAGCACAGGAAAGAGGTGAACTGTGCACTGGCTTTTAAAACTTCACATTTACCTGCGAAAGAAGTCACATGGAAGCAACTTCAGGGAGCCAGGAAATGCAACTCCTCCACCCACTGCAGCAGCATGATGGGCAGCACTAATGACTGTTTCAGAGTCCAAAGGGATAAGTGGGACTATGGGTGAATGTATTAAGAAGTTGACTCTAAGTCCATTTAAGCATAAGCTTCCCAGGGAAAGAGCGAGTACCTGCCAACACAGGTACACAGCATGTAAGCCACGGCAGGATGGGTACATTTCACTAGGATGATGGGAGATGGTTTGTGTAAAAGGTAGTGGTGGTTAAGGGTGGTTTGGAGCCAGTGGTGCCTGTTTTCAAGTCCCATTCTCTTATTAGCTGTTACTTGGTGCAGATTACCTAACATCTCTGGGCCCCAGTCTCCCGCTCTCTTACGTGAGAGTAATAATAACACCACAAGATTGTTGTGAGGATTAAATGAGATACTATATGTAGAGCCACGCTGGCACATGGGAAGCTCGAATCAAGTTAGTTGCTTTTGTTGTTCTCATTCCTACCCGAGATCTTATGACCTGCTTCTCCTGAAACTCTTGGCTGCATCCCTTCCCCAGCCTCTCACATCCTTAAGACATTAGTCAGAGGCCAGGGCAGAGTTGTGAGAGTTCTCTGCACTGGCCAAGAAGGCTGCTTTCTTCACTACTGTCGCGTGGTCTACAGAGGCAGGGTGCTTTCTGGGACTATGCCTAACCCACCCCTGCTCCCCAGTATGGTTCCCTTTCCTCTTGCCTCCAAGCCTGACTGCAAAGCAGTTACCTTCCTCAGATCATTCCCAAATCTTCCCTGACAGCAACTGATGTAGTTACTGTCTCCATGATTTTTCCTTTTTCACAATGTCAAGTAAATGGAGTCTTTCATTATGTAGCCTTTCTGCTATCTCTTGATTTATCTACTTTATCGAGGTTCGGCCATAGTAGATGGTAGATAACTCTATCACCCCTCCCCCTTTCTCCCAGTCCAGCTATACCACTGGTATTTGTTCTTGGTTGCTATCTCTGTAACTCTAATTAATATGTATGACCTTCAGCTGTAGACATTATTCTTGAGGCTCTGCACTTTCTGAGATAAAGCTATCGGTATCTCCAAAAGCTCTAAAAAGATTGCTTTAGAGACATCAGGAGATGTGGCAAAGTGAGGTGTTGTGTTCCTGGGATGAGTGCTGCTGGAGCACAGAGAGGAGGAGGACGTTGAGAGAGGCTTTCTGGAAAAAGCAAGGTTTGAGCTTAGCCTCCTCCACTTTTCCCAGGGCTGCTGCTGGTCCACCCGCTCTCTGGGCCTGTAAGCCTTGACCTGCACTACACTGTTCAGACACCAGGGGGAAGGCAAGTGGCTTTGTGTGGGTTTCCCGCTGCTCAGACAAGGCGGCTCAGCTCTCCCCGCCTCAGACCTTTGAGCAGGGGCAGGAGGAGCTGAGCAGGTTCTCAGCTCTCAGCCCTCTACCCTCACAGAGGCATGAATGTATGAATGCTGCTTAGATGTTGTTTCCAGGCCATCTGTCCACTAATACTCTCTCATCAGCACTCCAGGTTCTCAAAGTGTGGTTCCTAGAGCCCTTGCATGGGAATCTGTTTGTAGGCACTGGGCCATATTCCAGACCTGGGTCCTGTTCCAGACCTTTTGCCAGAAGATGGGGCCCCGGAATCTGCATGTTTGGTACTCAGCCCACATTACTCTCATACACAGGAGAGACTGAGAACCTCAGGTTCAAGGCTCTCTATGATCTTAGCCCATATTTCCATAGCAGTTTCCAGGTAAAAGGTCTGTAATTTGGGGAAACATAGCGTATTTGATTCCTGGAGACTCATAGTTCACACTGCCATGTTGAAAACCCCGTCTTTGTCAAACACAGCATTTCTCAAAGTAATCAACAGGAAACCTACTTTTCTCATGTTTAATACCTACTTGCATCACATGTAGCATACCTTGAGGAAGGTCACCTTAACTACTGACCCAAGTGTTCCCTCCATGGTCCCTGCAAATGTCATACATTTTGCCAATTCTATACCTCGCCCGAATTCTTCCCTAGATATGCAGGCCTAAACTAACCCCTCCTCTTCCAGGAAGTCTTCCTAGATTTCTGTAGCACACTCAGCCTGGGGCTTCTCATGGTTCCAGCCTCAATAACTCTCCCTTACATCTCATTCTCTGTCATCTACTGGATGCTCAGCTCTAACCATTTTAGTATAACAAAAACTCTCTTTTTCCTTTATTCTTGAGGAGAAGTGTAAGCACAAGCCCCCCCTTGACAAAAGAGGAGAAGACAAGACATTCAAATTTCGCACAAGTTCAACCCAACACGCAGTTCAAGCCCAAGCAAGTTGGTCGTGGTGCCTTCCCAGTTCACCATCTCATCAACCAACATGACCTAATGTGTGCCACTAGCTTACTCATCACCACCCTGAGCTTATCCCCAGAGCAGAAAATAATTTTAGTGTCAACATTTTTATTTTAATATCAAAAGAAGGAAGAGCAACAGACTGTCTGAATAACGAAAAGTCCTCTAAGTTAATAAATTCAACCTTTCGGAATTTCATTACATTATTCTCAAATTTTCTAATTTGCACAAACAAGTAAAAAACTGACCACAAACCAGTATGTGTCCTTGGGCCAGGGTTGGGGAGCAAGCCAACATGAACACCTGGTTTGAGCACAGCTCCAGCTGTGTCGTGATTGCAATACTAAGGTAACGTCAGTATTGGATTTTTAGTATATATTTTACAAGATATTAGGACCTGACATTCTAAATTAAAGAGAGGTATTATTGCCATTATATTCTGTATTTGGGTCTTAGCTGTTCCAAGGTCTAAGTTTAAGAACATTTAAGAAAATGATACCATCCACATACTTAGTGTCTACTATGAAGATTGAGATAGGCTTAGAATCTATGAGAAGTAGGCACTGCCTTTTGGGCAGCATGGTCAGGATGGTGAAGGGTGGGAACCTACGTGGTTGGGAGAATGAAGAGAGGAGCTGGATGTACACTCTATAGAAGATGAACCCCAAGAAAGTTATGATTCGGCTGTCCTATCTCTGAAGGACTGGCCCAGAAGCAGCGACTACCTGTCACTCTGAGACTCTAGAAAGAAGAACTATGCCCAATGGCAAGAAATTGCAGAGAGGCAAATTTAAGCTTCATAAAGGAAAGAAGTTCTAGGAATCAGAGATGGGAAGTGAGCTTCTCATATTACTGCATACAGAGGTTGAACAGTCAGTCATTAGTCTGGAAGGCGATGGAAAGGATTACTGCATTTATATGAAAAATAATAAAGTTAAACAGAAAAAACGAAAATAATAATTTTATATTTGTGGTACTTGGCATTTAATAAGTTATTTTGGTACAACTGAGTTTTAAAATAGTCTTGAGAAAGAAAAAGTTATTCTGACTTCAGGTCCAAGATGGCAGATCAAGGACATTCAGCAGTGAACAAAACATAAAAATACCTGCCCTTGTGGGTTTACAGTCTAGGAATCCCATAGATTTTATATTATCCTTAAGACACTGGAAGAACTTAAGGATAAGATAGATGACAACAATACAAGGAAAAAAGAAAGATAGCTATAAACTCCAAGAAAAAAAAAAAAGGCCAGAGAAACAATAAAGGCAATGTAATTATAACATACTATTGATCATTATAAACATTATGTAGTCATCCGAATATAAAGACTGTTTTCAATTTTTAGAAACAACTTATCTACAAAGCGTAGAAACCTAGTGATGATTAAAGACAGAATATAAATGTTAACAATTTGACAACATAAAAATAAATGTATAATTGATGGAATACTTGAGCTAGAGGGGGGAAAATTGAAATAAAAAGTGGAGGGATTAACAGCCTAGTCTTCATACAGGTTGTTGAGATACTGCATAGAGTTGATAAAACAAAGAATATAGAAGTACAAGTACATCGTTCAAATTTAGAAGACATAAATAAATGATGAAATAAAGAGGAGAGAGAGAGAGAGAGAGAGAGAGAGAGAGAGAGAGAGAGCGAGAGAGAGAGAGAGAGAGAGAGGAGAGAGACAGAGAGCACAAAGATTAAGAGAAAAGGGGGGAGTTTATGTGAACTAAATTCTCATTTTTAATGTCATGGAATCAATAGATTACCTAAAGTCGGTAAATAATGAAATAGATCCAAAGCACTTTGTTTGGAGT
The DNA here is from genome assembly GCF_014176215.1 of Rousettus aegyptiacus. Taxonomy (NCBI): domain Eukaryota; kingdom Metazoa; phylum Chordata; class Mammalia; order Chiroptera; family Pteropodidae; genus Rousettus; species Rousettus aegyptiacus. The sequence continues at coordinate 8,813,188 of NW_023416309.1, forward strand.
TATAGAGAGTAAGTACCTAAATAAGCAAAAATACAAATGGTTAAAGGAAGTTATTTTTAATGAATCATGGTAGGAAGGATTGGACCAAAAAATAGGTTTCACATCACACAAATGTATATAACATTTCTTGTTTTTTATTTTTTTAAGTACACTATAATTTATTATTTTCATGTTGCTTTTAAATTTAAAATCTATCTTCTTCATTAAATAGATGGAAAAACTTCAGCTCAGAGAAGTGGAGTGACTTTCCTTAGGTCACAACGCTAGGAAGAGGAAGAACTAGGAGTAGACACCGTATTCATGACACCAGCTCCTCTGAGCTGTCTGGGGCTGCTCCAAATAATCCCGAGAGTTTATTCTCAGAGAGTTTCTTCTCACCCTGCTTCTCTGATGCACCATCCGTTCAAGCTGCTACGCCCTATGCACTTGCTCTTTTCTTTGCCTGGCATGTATCTCTTCATTTTTCACCACATGGCCCCATGTCAGTTCCTTCATAACCTAGCCTCTCTCTTTTGTCCTTCCCCTGTATTCTGTCCCTGCCTTTACTGTAATATTTATTTAAATATCTGGTTACCTACTTGTCTGTCCATCTTACTATCTCATCTGCAAGACTGTGAACCCCTAGAGGCAGAGATTTGTGTCTGATTCGACGCTGTACTCCAGCTCTTACCCCAATGCCTGCCACTGGACTTTCAAAAGTGTTTGGGGGAATTTGTGAATGGGTGGAGCGCATGTATCTCTGCCTCTAAGATTCTAGGCTGGTGGCCCGGGGACCAAGACTCTGGCCACGGGCCTGACTGTTATGGAGGAGGCTGCTTGATTAACTTCATATTCATCCTTAAATGACTCTCCTACCCCCAGACTTCATATTCTGTCACCCTCCTGTTTTCCTGTTCTACCACAACCCAAACCTTATCTGCAAATCTCAGCACTCCCAAAGGCATGCTTTGAGAGCCAAGTGAGCCTTCCATCTGGATTGAATTAAATCACTGACAGAGTTATGTCCCCGAGACAGCAGGGGCTAGAGGAAGGCTTTGGGGAAGGGCCCAGACCTTTTCTCCTTAAAGGAACTAAATCAGAAGAAAAATAATGTGCCCAGTAAGAACTGACCAAAGGGCTATGAGCAGGGGAGATGGATGGACTGAGCGGCTCTCACTCGATGTGTGTCCCAGGCGGGTTCTCAGTGTCCTTGGGCCTCTGTGTTCTCTCTCACCTGATAAACAGGAGGGTTGATACATGCTTCGTAGTAGTGAGAAGTAAATAAGACAAAACATGAAGGGGATGTCTGAAACAGTGCTGGCTCACAGTGGGTGCTCAGTCTTCTTTTCTCTCTAATTCTTTTTTCTTTTTTTCTGTGTTTTTTTTTTTATTTCTATCAGTTATCCACACATATTGTTAAATAGGCAAAATATTCTTTTACTATAACAAAAAAAAAAACACATTTTCCCACCTTCTCCTCATTATTTTCTCCAGAAGCAACCACTTTCAACTCTTTTAAACAATTCTTTTGGTATTTACTTCCATATTTCAAAATAACTTGCTTGTTCTGATACTTTTTAAACTCACCTATTGAAGGACATCTTGGTTGCTTCTAGTTTAGGGTAATTATGAAGAATCGCCTTAAACATCTGTGTGCAGGTTTTTGTGTGGACATCAGTTTCTACTGATTTGGGTGAATACTAAGGAGCATGATTTCTGGATCATATAGCGAGACTATGTTTAGCTTTGTTAGAAACTTCCTGACTACCTTCCGAAGTGACTGTACCATTTTGCATTCTCACCACCAATGAATGAGGGGTCCTGTTGCTGCACATTCTCACCAACATGTGGGTGTTGTCAGTGTTTTGGATTTCAACCATTCTAATAGGTGTATAGTGGTATCTTATTTTACTCTATAATTCATAACGGCAGATGATGTCGGGCTTCTTTTCATATTTTCCATATGTATATCTTCTCTGAAAAGGTATCTGCTCAGATCTTTTGCCTCTTTTTAATTGAGTTGTTTGTTTTCTTATTTAGTTTTAAGAGTTCTTTCTATATTTTAGATACAAGTTTTTATCAGATGAGTGTTTTGCAAATATTTTTTCCACGTCTTCAGCATGTGTTTCATTCTCTTAATCTACCAAACTCTTATTATGTATTTAATTTCTGAGAGCTCATTTTTGTTCTCTGGATGTTTTATTTTCATTTCCTCCTTTTTGTTTCCTGGATACAGTAATTCTTCTCATCTCTCTGAAGATATTTGTGACAGTTCTTCCTGAAGATTTCTTTTTCCTGCACAGCCTCTGTTTCTCTCAAGTTGTTTTTATTTCTTAGTTAAAACTTTCCTCAAACAACAGGTAATTCTTGGCTATCTTCTTGTCTGGGGAAAACACCAAAGATAGAATTGAATGCTCTGTATGTATATATTTGGAGGGTGGTGGTGCTTGGTGACTGTGGGCTCTTCTTTAGGGTAACTGGGCTGAGCATTTTCTTGGGGAGCCTGCCTACACAGTCCTGGCCTGGGCCCAGTAAGCCTGGCTTGCAGTAGTTTAGGATTTGAATGGGGGAAGAAGACTGGACGTTTCAACGAGTACATATACTTCCACTTGGTCCCTATTTTTAATACTCCACACTCATCTATGCCTGATGTCTTCCTGTCCGGATATTTTCATTTTATCCTGTCCAGATAATGAAGCTTCCTCAGGCTTCTGGTGAGATGGAGAACAGACAGTCTACCTCCTGAGTAGTGAGGGAATGGATCTGGGGGTTAAACTTCTTAGATTTTTTTTTTTGGCATAATTAATTGAAGTTGTTCCAAAGGGAAAATTTCATTTTCCCTCAGTGTTTTAGTATTCTATGAGAATAATGTTTAACATCATTTCATGCTATTTGTGGACTAACATTTTAAAATCAGAAAAGATACAATACGTATGTATATTTTACATTCAATTTTAACAATCTTTTAAAATAAGAATATAATGAAGTTATTCTTCTGTCATCCTAAAATAAGATTTTACTAAAATGTATACTTTTCTGTCATTTGTTCATCCAAAGATCCAGCTTTATCACCCTCAATCTCTAATTACAATGAAGGAACTTGGACAAACCATTCCTATCAGGAAATATTTCTATATATTTTAGTTGAGTAGATTCTTCAAGGCATTCTGGGTTCTAGCTAGCATTGTCTACTTATTGTTTTCATATATTTTAAATATAAACTGTCTATTTAGTAATCATGTCTCCTTAGGCTCCTTTTGGCTATGAGTTTCTCGGACTTCCCTTGCTTTTGATTATCTTGACAATTTTGAAGAATCTTGGTCAGATATTTCATGGAATGACCTTCAGGTGGATTTGTCTCATGTTTCTCTCATGATTAGACTGGGGCTATGTGTTCTTGAGAGATAGACCACCAAGGTACAGTGCCATTCACATCGCATTGTTAAGAGTACACAATATGAACATGGCTTATCGCTGATGATGTTAACTTTGATCACCTGGCCAAGGTACTGTTTGTTAGGTTTTTCTGCCGTAATGTTACTCTCTCCCTCTCCCCCTCCCCTTCCATACTGTCCTCTTTGGAAAAAAGTCACTATTCACAGCCTATATTTAAAGACTGTGGAGTTATATTCCATCTTCTCGGGGACAGAGTCACTACATAAATTATTTGGAATTCTTTTGCACAGGAGAGTTAATGATTCTCCTCTCTTTACTTATTTATTTATTTAATCATTTATATCAATATGGACTCATGAATATTTACTTTTTTCTTTGAGTTAAAATCCAATACTATTTTATTTAGTTGCTCAAATTGTTCCAACTTTGGCTATTAGGAACTCTTTCAGTTGGCTCCTGTGTCCTTTGACACGCCCATCATTGTGTGTGTGTGTGTGTGTGTGTGTGTGTGTGTGTGTACTCCTTTACTTTCTGGTACTACAAGATGCTCCAGGTCATTTATATATTTTTCTGCTATCTATCTATCTATCTATCTATCTATCTATCTATCTATCCTGATACACACACACACACACACACACACACACACATATATTTCAGTTCTGTTCAGCTAGACTTCAGGTGGCTCTCAATGGTGGTCTTTCTATGGTTTAGTTGTAATTATGAGGTGGTCATGGGAGGAGGTGAGCACAGCACTTGCCCACTCTGCCATCTTGACCCAGAAGTTGTTTTCTTCCCCAGTTCTAGATCCGCTGTTTCTCCTTTTATTGGACTGTGGTATTAGAAATCAAGGTCTGAGTGCTGGGTGTGCTCATTGATATTGGGATGGCGTTGCTTCTAGGCTTAGTCACTGATAGAACAAAAAAATATATATCTGTATAATAAGCCATGTAAACACACATGTCTATAAATATTTTTCTATGTAATTGTCTATGTGGTATCTATATCAAGCTAAATAAGTTCATGCTGTTGCCTCCCACTCTAATCCATTAACAAATAGATCATTCTAGCCCTTTCTCCTTACTTATTTTAACCTCCCATCCCAAGGTTGAGAAACCAAGTTCCATCCATTTACCTAATTGTTCAATTCCACAATATAGTACTGTCAGCATTATTAACTTGCACTCCTATGGGAAATAATTAGAGTACAATTTGAGTATGGTGATTATGTACAATTTCTTTTTTCTTTAGTCTTACAAATTCCACTCATTTCTAAGGTTACTTAAATCCACACTTTTCTCCTCATCCCCTTCAGTTAGGTTTGTTCATACATTTGTAATACAGTTAAATTGTTTTGTCACTTTCTGCATTCCATCCTGGGATCTGATGACCTCCTAGACGATTTTTAAATTTTGCATATTTTAAGATTTATTCTTCATGTTATAAAGTTTTATTGGTTTTGATAAATGCACCATTATAGTATCATGCCAAACAGTTTTATAGCCCTTAAAAAAATCCCTCATGCATCACCTACTCAACCTTCCCTCACTCCCTGGGAATCACTGATTTTTTTACTTTCTCTATAGTTTTGCCTTTTCCAGACCATCATATATTTGGAATCATACAGCATGTAGCCCTTTCAAATGCTTCTTTCATGTAACAATTTTCATTTAAGATTCACCCCTGTCTTTTCACAACTTGATGGCTTATTTCTTCTTATTATTGAATAGTATTCAATTGTATGGTTATACAATTTTGTTTGTCTATTTGTCCATTCACCTACTGAAGGGGATCTTGGTTGCTTCCACTTTGGGGCAATTCTGAATAAAGCTGCTATAAACATTTGCATGTAGGTTTTCGTGTGGACTTACATTTTCAAATCAATTAGGTAATTAAACAGACTTCTGGCTAATCATGCCTCTTTTGGGTTCACCTTTACACCCACTTCCAGAGAAGAGGGATGCCACCTGTTCTCATACATTTTGGGCTTCTGCACTGTAAATCAACTTTCTTCATGGCTTTCTACCTGTGTGTTTATGATTCAGCTTTCTCTGTTCTGCTAAGTCAAGTTACACTCTTCTATCAGCTTTCTAGCCTGAAAAATTATGTTACATAATTTTCTCTCCTAGTCCCATTATTCTTGTGAGTTTATACCTATTCTTTACTGTCATTTTAGTGGGGTGAAATGAAAGCTAATGCTCGTGTTCAACCCACCAAGTTCAACCAGAAGTATCGTTCCTTCTTTTCTCAGAGGCTGCGACTTGATCTCCCTGGAGATGGAGTAGGGAGAGCTAGTATTTGTAAATCATGGTTGCTCTGACTTTGGTCATGTGAAAAGGCCCTCTGCTCCAAATCTTGCTCCCAGTGCCTGTCCCAGTCAGGGCCCCAGTCTCAACCTCCTGCCCTTAATGATCCCTCCCTTGGGACTTTGAAGGCCGAAACCTGTCAAGAAGAGAGGGGCATTGGCTTAACTTTATGAGCTAGAGGTCTCAGAGCAAGGTCATATTTGCATATGGCTTGGTTAGGGGAAATGATACAAATGGCAGGGCTGAGGTTAGGGGCAAAGAGAGCAAGAACAGCACAAATACACCTGTCTCTGGCATATCCATTCTCATCTCTCTAACAGTGTCTTGAAGCAAACTATGGTGGGGAGAAGGGGAGAGAGAGTGATAGAGGTGGTGAAGTTCAGCGTTAGAGTCAAGAAATTGAATGGTTATTGAGTAGAATCACCTCCTTCTAACATCCTTTGCCCTTATCTCTTTTCACTCTACCCAAAGTGCCTTCTCCCTAGGCAATTCCATCCATTCAATGCCCTCGCTTGCATCTGATCCTAAGGATTCTCCAAGTTATATCTCAAGCCACAGTCCCCTTCTTGACCTTTATTTGAGTATCGATGCTTTGCCCTGGATGTACCACAGATATCATAGCTGTGAGTACTCTGCATCATGTTTTCCTCTTCAGATCCAAGCCCATCATCTATCTGTTTGGGGTTTTTAGTGATTCTTCACATTTCCGCTTCACTTATATATCTTTTCATTGCTTCTAAGAACTGTTATGTATTTATTTGATAACTTTTAAATATCTTTGCTATAATGTTTTTGGTCTTTGGGTGGGAAGCAAGGCTGCTGTATGACTTGAAACTTGAAAGAACGCATATTTCTTAGGGTTCATTTTTAAAAGGACTCATGGTGTTTTTTCAACCCTCACCCATTTCAGGATGAATAAAATTCTGCCATTCTTGGAGAATGATGTTTCCTAGCCTCTTACAAGATCAGTTTCGGGTCTCACAAGCATTTGGCAGTTTTTCTTTAAGTTTATTTTAACCATCATTCTTTCTTCTCCATCATTAACTCATTTTTCACTAAAATAAGAACATCTTCCCAGCTCTCTTTCTACTTTCCCCTTTGGAAAATACACTGGAGGATTTGTTCTCATGGGATGATTGGGATGAAAATCTGGTTCTTAGGATGACTCCATAGCTATTTAATCAATTACCAGGGGTTTATGCAATGTTCTCACTGTCCGCAGTAAACATTTACTGCCTAAGGGATAGAGCCCAAATGCTTCATCCTGTAATTAAAGCCAGTCAACATCTGCAGCATTACTCTTATCTTAGGGCTGCAGAGTCAGTAGAGCGAGGTAAGTAGTATGAGGTCTGCAGCCAGACAGTCTGGGTTCCAATCTGACTCTGCTGTGTCCTTGCTGTGAGACCTTGGGCAAGTTACTTAACCTCTCTGTGCCAGTTTCCTTCTTTGTAAAGCGGCAGTGATGGTAATAATAGTATGTACCTCATAAAGCATTTGCGAAGATTATATGAATTAATAAAGCGCAAGAGCTCTGAACAGTGTCTGGTGCTCAGAAAGTGCTCCAGAGTTCCTCTTTGCATTTCAAGAGAGATCCTTCATTCCAACCAGACTGGACCACTCCCTGTTCCCCTTCCCAACTCTGAACTTCTGTTCAATAGAGTCTACAAGGGCACAGACAAAATTCTCCTCTTCCTTCTCCTATCTCTCCTTCTCTTTCCTCTATTATCGAAGATAGCTACCATTTATTGAACATTTGCTACACGCTCACTACTTTTCGAGTGTTATTTTTTCAAAGCTCACAATAACCCTGGAAGGCTGGTAACATTACTCCTATTTTATAAGTAAGGAAACACACTTAGAGAGAAAAAGTAAGTGACTCTGCTAAATGGCAGATCGGATAGTTTAACTGCATCCATCTGACTCTGTCTTCCATGCAAGCTGTCTTTCCCTGTCTCATTATCAAGCATTCACTGTCCGTGCACCCCAACCTGTAAGGCCAACCTTGAGGTTCTCCATGTTGTGAATTATTTTACTCATGACGACTTTGGTTGCAAGTAATAGAAAGCACAACTCAAGCTGGCTTAAATCAGAAGGGGATTTGTTGTTCACGAAAATGAAGAGTCTAGAGGAAAGGCAAACTTCAAGCTAGGGCAAATCCAACGGCTCATCAATATCCTCAAGGACCTGTTTTTGTTGTTCTCCTGCTCTGCCTTCTCTCGTGGTCCTGGTCTCATCCTGCTGCTGGCTCCCATGTGATCTCAGGATGGCTGTCAGTAGCAATCCAGGTACTTTAGGTTAGATTCCCCCAAATCCTGAGACAGGGCTATAAGAATAAGTAGTTTATTTCCTAGGAAATGCTAGTGGGGCAATAGGAAACTGAGATGGAGAAGAGAAAAAGCTCATAAGGGGTTATATAGAAAATTACCTTTGGAAAACTAGAGTGTAATCTCATTGAGTTTTGGGTAACCATGTAGACCCAACAACCCCGGGAGCAGGCAGAGAAAACTCCAGCAGCCAGAAAAAGGCTCAGGCCAAAAATAAACAAGAGCTGGCAATTGGAAATGGGGCAGGGGATATGGGGAGAGCACCAAGTGCATATGTTGCACCCGATGTGTGCTTCCTCAGTCATGCCCACCAGGAGAGGGAGCAATCCTTCCCACAGCCATCACAAAATAGTCCTGGGCTACATTCTGGTTTGTCCTGCTGAGCGCCTATGCCCACACCTGAACCAAAACCTGTGAATACACTGCCTGATTGCCTTAGTCTTCCATTACCGTCCACCCAGCAACCCATCACTGTGGCGAGAGATGGGGTCATTCTGACTGGCTGAGGCAAACCAGGGCCTCCCTGGGTGTGCTGGGTGTGGGACTGGTCCCACCAGAACTGTGTGGCAGCTGTCCTAGGATGCCGGGAGGGTGAGAAGAATGCTGAGAAGCAAATGACAGTGTTCATCATATAAGTATTCCCTAGAACAAAAAGAATGAAATGGAAATAAAGCTCGGAAGAGGAGGAGTACAAAAGAGAAGGAAGCCCAAGGCTGGGAGAGAACTTTGAAGGTCACCGAGCCTGATCTGCAGGTGCTTCCCTCTTCATTTGTTCTCCAAGGTGACATTCGGTCTTAGCTCATATACTTCCAATGATAGGGAACCCACTCATTCACAGAGTAACCTGCATTTGTTCTAGAGACATCTCTAACCAATTAAAGTCTCTCATCATATTGGGTTGGAATCTTTCTTTCCGTGTCTTCTCTGGAGTTTCTAGGACACATCTGCTTCATCTGCCCTAAATCTCAGTTCTACAGGGACATGTAAACACTGATTGCATTTCCCCTAAGACTTCCTTGGAACAAACTGACCCATCTCAGGCATGTCTCCTCAGAGATGGTGGTCACAGAAGGGCTCCAACATCTGGAGTGGGGGTCTGGAGGAGGACGTCAGGGCAGGCACCTTGGAGCTGGTGAAATATCAAATGAGTTTCTTCCTGAAAGCATTGGCCAATCTCCAGGTCAGCCACAGTTTACTGCTTGGAAACAAATGGCCTCAGTCACAGGGAGGAGCTGTGTTTACTTGGAGGATATGACCTCCCAGACATACAAACGCTCTGCCTACCTCCCTCCCCAGCAGCAACCACAGGAGCTCTGAAGTGTTTGGCGATGGCTGCTTGCTCTGGGTGGCTATAGTTCCTGAGATCTAGGCTTCTCCCATCTGGCCACAGACATCTAGACCTCACACACAGACCCAGCCCCACACCCCTCTTCCCCCGGCCCCATAACTTGGAGGTCTGCAAAGGGCGAGGTGTACACGACAATAGGAGTCAAAACTGGAGTCAGACATTCTCCAATAATCCTGCTCCACTGGGATGGGTGACTTTGCCTCTCAAAGTCTCATTTTCCTTTATGTGAAAAACAGAGAAAGGAACTTATTTGCAGAGGTGCTCTGGGAATGTAAAAGTACCAAGCATATGCTGGGTTCTTAACAGGTGTGTGTATTATGGTCCTTTATTGGTAACAGCATCCTTTGAAGGCACCAAATGGTAACTCTTCTGTCATAGAAACACTTCTGAACTGCCTTTCTCCAAGACGCCTGTACATATTGATTAGATAGAGTAGTGGTCCTACCTTCCCCCCAACCGCCAACTTTTATAGACCCTGTAGAAGACATTGGTAGTTCTGTCTTTTCTCCTTGTTCTTGGGAACTGTCCCTAGCCCATTCACATGTCTGTAGAGAGAGCACATTGTTGGAGTTTACCCATTTCCTGGGTCTTCACTGACCTCATGACTTTCTCCATGATCCAAGCTAGGCTAAACAGAGTTCTCTGAGATTCTTCATGTTAGAAATGGAAGAATCCTTGCTTCTCCAAGCTATGTAGATCTGCAACTGCTGGCAGCCACAAGGAAAACGCCAGCCTGCAGTGAGGGAACAGGGCTAATACACAGAAGCGAAGATAAAAGATACAGCATGTTTGAGTACCTGGACCAGGTTTTCTTCAACCCTGTCTGTCCCACCGCTTACTGGTACAAACCATCTTTAGAATAGAAAATGAATGGCTCATTTGCCCCAGCTTGTTCTGAGATCCAGCTGATTGGACAGACTATGAGCAGACATTTGACCCAGATGCAGGATTGGTCTGATCAATTTGTGCCTCCTAGAATTGGGCCATAGAATGCCAGGGTCAGAGATTAGCCAGTGCTGAGAACTTCAGGTAAACAGACAGAGCCTTTGGGGGCAGTCATGTGAATTTTTACATAAGTAGAGCTGAAACTCGGAGCAGAGACAGGAAAGTGGCTGGAAGAGGGGCTGCCTTGGTTCCTGACGGCTTTCCTTTCCTGTTTTTACTGCCTGCCCTCAGGATGCACAAGCTATTTCTGCATCCATTTGACAAATGTGTCCTTTTGCTCAAGCTACTTTGAGAGGGCTCCTTTTCCATGTACACCCCCTTCATTTTTCCTCAACGCAGCTCAAGATGGAGGCAATAAACAAGAGTCTGTGTTCACCCATAGTGGGCACTAGAGAATGGGTCCCTACATGACCTGGAAATTTACACTCAACTTTTTTTTTTCAATTGAGATATACAGTAGTCTCTCCTTATCTGTGGTTTTGTTTTCCACGGCTTTAGTTACCCTCAGTCAGCAAAGGTCTAAAAATATTAAATGGAAAATTCTAGAAATAAACAGTTCATAGGTTGTAAATTGCACGCAATTCTGAGTAGCACGATGAAATCTCATGCCATCTAGCTCCGTCTTATTGGGACATGAATCATCCTTTTGTCCAGCGTTTCCACACTGTATTTGCTACCTGCCTGTTAATCACTTACCCATCTCAGTTATCAAATCGACTGTCATGGTATTTAAGTACCTGTGTTCAAGTTACTCTTATTTTACTTAATAATGTCTCCAACGTGTAAGAGTAGTGATGCCAAAGAGAAGCCATAAGTGTTTGTATAGATAGGAAAAAAACATAGTGTATATGGGGTTTGGTACTATCTATGATTTTAGATTCCTACTGGGGGTCTTGGAACATATCTCTCATGGATAACAGGGGTCTACTATAATTTACAAGCATAAATTCATTCTCTTAAAGTGTGGGGTTTAGTGTTTTTTAGTGTATTTACAGAGTTGTGCAATAATTATCATTAATTCTAGAGCATTTTCATTACCACAGAGAGAAACTCCCCACATGTTAGCAATCATGCTCCACTTTTCCTCCTTCTCTCCCCAGCTCATGGTACCCCCTAAACTGCTTTCTCTGTATGTATAGATTTACCTATTTTGGTAAATGGAATTATAAAAATGGACTTATACAAAATGTGGTCTTTGGTGTATGATTTTTTTCAATTAGCAGAATGTTTTCAAGGGGTACGTTGTAGCATGAGTCATTACTTCATTACTTTTTATGGCTGTTTATCCATGTATCAGCTGGTGGACATTTGGGTTGTTTCCACTTTGGAGCTATTATGTACAGTGCTGCTTTGAACATGTGTGTACAAGTATTTGTTTGAGTACCTATTTTTAACTCTTTTCGATATATACTTGGGAGTGGAAGTGCTGGGTCATATGGTGATTCTATGTTTAACTCTTTGAGGAACCACCAAATCTGTCACATTTTACATTTCCACCACCAATTTCTCCACATCCTCCACCAACACTTTCTATTTTTCTTTCTTTCTTTCTTTTTCTTTTCTTTTCATTTTTTTTTTAAATACCATCCTAGCGATTGTGAAATAGTATCTCATTACGCTTTTGAATTGCATTCAAAATGGTAATGATGTTGAGTATCTTTTCATGTGCTTATTGGCCATTTGTATGTTATCTTTGGAGAAATATCTATTTAGATCCTTTGTTCATTTTCAAAAGTGGGTTGTCTATTTGTTACAGTTTTTTATAGGTTCTAAATACAAAGTCCTTATCAGATATATGATTTGCAAATATTTTTTCCCATTCTGGTCATTTCCCTTTCACTTTCTTGATAGTGCCCTTTAAAAAAATTTTTAAATTTTGACTAAGTCCGACTTATCTTTTTTTTTCCTTTTGTTACTTATGCTTTTGGTGGCAAATCTGAGATACACTCAAAGTCTTTTACCTTAAGTTCAAACCCTTTCCATCTGTGGAGTTCTAAATTTTTCCTGATGTTCGCAAATGTCTTTTTTATTACTTGCATCTTGAGCAAATCTGTCTCAGATTATAAATTCCCAGGGTGTAATGATTAACTCTGTAAAACAAGTCTACACTGTGTAATTAATTAAAGCTTTAATGATGGTCGTAATAATGACCCAGGGATCAGTAAGTCCTCCCTTGGGTCTAACCTCGTATCGTAGAACAAATTCATTTCCCCTTCACAGGTTCTAAGGGGGACTTTGATGCAAATGCCCCAGAAAAAGGGGAGACTCTTGGACACATAGAGGCGATTAGGAGTAGCTGGTCTGCTTGGAACTTTCTCACTAGCAGCACGAATTTCCACTGAGGCTGACTTTCCACCGAGCCAAGGGCAGTGGTTTGTGTTGGGACAATGGAGGGCGCTGAGAATTGACACTGCCTCTTTCACTCCAAGAGAGAAAACTGTGCTGTCTGGGCAAGATCAAGGCTCCAGCACTGTCAGCTCTGGCTGAGGGCAGTAACATGGGCAAGGCAGGCAGATGCAGGAAACTGAGGAAGGTGGCTGCTCAGCTCCTAGTCTCCAGAAACAATTTCTGCGGACTGAAGCTCTTTTTGGTCAGCCGACTTCCTCTGTGGGAAGCTTGTCTCTGGAGATCTTTCTCGGCTCTGCCAGGGCAAGCCTGCCCTAAATCAGGCACACCTTCTGCCAGAGAATAAAGACTATGACTGACTAGCTTCAGATTCCAGGCTGCCTTACACTCACGGACATTGGCAGAACTCGCTCATACATTCCTATCCGGCATCATTTAAAGAGCTCCTACTGTGTGCCTGTGCCATCACAGGGCCTTCATCCAGGACCTCACCAGTGGGCCTGGCACACTGTGGGGTTTTGGGCTAGTATTTGGAGGGAGAGTCCAATGTCCCTGCTAAACTCAGAGGCCCTGGAAAGAGCCTGGGCTTTGGTGTCAGAACAGTTTTTATGTTAAATTACGACTTAATCCAAGTGTTATTTGGATAAGTCACTCAGCACCTTCAAATGTCTCTCCCATAAAGAACGATGTGAGAAAATGATGTTATTGATGTCACAGGGCGGCTGTGAGAACAAACAAGGTGAGGCAAATAAGTGTCTAAGGTCTGATAGAATGGGCCTGATAAATGGAAGATACTGCAATCCTTTTGTACAGAGCCAGTTTTCAACCCTGTTCTTGCTTAATCTCTTCACTAATCTCCTAAATTGGCACCTCAACCCAGATCTTCCTCCTGAAGGCAAGAATATCCAATCATTTCCAGGCCTGTCCACCCAGAGTCTCCAGGCACCCCAACTCAGCACGCCCATGCGAAACTCCTCATCTATCCCTGAAAACTTGCTTCTCTTCCCATGTTTGCAGTCTCAGGAAGACCTGACCATCCAGCCAGTGACCCGAGCCAGAAATCTGGGTGTCGCCCTAGAGCTTGGCTCTTCCAAATTCCCCATATCAACACAGTCACCAAACCCTCCTTGACATTTCTCAGTTGTATCCTTCCCTCTCTGTCCCATGGCCCATGTGCAGTGTCGGACTCCATCTGTTTCCTGGGACACTGCAACATCTCATGGTTCCTCTCCTTGTCATCCCAGCGTCTTTCTTACACCAACTCCCGCAGGTTTTTACCTCCCTCCCACTCCCAGACTGCTCTTAGCAAGTCCTCCAGTGCCCGCCACCATGCTGTGTCCAACAACTCCCAGTGCTCGTCTTCCCTTCCCCACTGGCTGCATTTGACACAGTGGACCTCTTCCTGTCTTTAGACACCTTCTTCACTTCATCTATAGGACACTCGCTTTGCCCGATTTCTCTCCTAACCCTCAGGCTGCTTCCTCTCAGACTGCCTTGCCGGTTCACTCTCATCTCGATAATTTCTAGATATTGGTGTTTCCTGAAGTTATTTCTTTACTTCTATTTTCCACCTGTATTTACTCCATGGGTGATTTCCTCCTGTCCTGTGGATTATAGTACCATCTCTATGTTGATGATTCCTCACCCTTATCCAGACCTCTCTCTTTAATTTGTATCTCTAACTGCCTATTTTATATTTCCATTAGAATGTCAAACAAACATCTTAGATAAACTATATTCAAACCTGAGCTCCTAATCTTTCCCACAAACCTGTCCTCTGCAGTTTGTCTCCCTGCTCTCTGTTAATGGCAACTCTCTTTTCCCAGTTACTTAAGTAAAAAAACACATGGTATTATCTCTCGTATGCCACAGGAAATCTTTCAGAAATTCTGTCAGCTCTACTTTCAGAATATATCCAGCATCTCACCACTTCCCACCACCTTGCCAGCTAACAGGCCGGCCCCAGCCTCCACCGTCTCTTGCCTGGATTACCACAGTAGCTTCCAGCCAGTGTCCATGCTTCCATCGTCTCTTGCTTCTAAGTGGAAGTCAGATCATGTCACTCCACTCAGAACCCTCCAGTGACCCTCCATATCACACTCAATAAAAGTCACACTCCTTACAATGATGCAAAAGGCTCTGTGTGGAACCCCATTTCCTCTCTAAACTTTACCCGCTTCTACTTTCCCTCTTGCTCTCTGGGGTCCAGCTCCTTATCCTTTAAACATGGGCAGCCTATTCCCACCTCAAAGCCTTTGAGCTTGCTATTTTCTCTCCCTGGAATGTTCTTCCTCCTGATATCCCCAAGGTTTTATTTCCTCATTTCAGAGAAGCCTACCCTGACTGTCTTATCTAAACTATCAGCTACTGGCTTTTCTTATCCTCCTTTCCTATTTATTTTTTCTCCTTAGCACTTATATTTTCTAATATGTTACTTATTTTATTTATTTATGTATTGCGGTGGTTAATTTCAGGTGTCATTTTGACCGGGTGCCCAGATACTTGGTTAAATAATATTCTGAGTATGTCTGTGAGGGTGTTTCTGGATGAGATTAACAGCTAACTTGGTAGACCAAGTAAAGCAGATTACCCTCCCTGATGTGGATGGGCTTCATACAATCCTTTAAAGGCTGAGTAAGAAATAATTTTCTTTCTCCACCTGATAGTCTTTGAGCTCAGAAATTGGTCTTCTCCTGCCTTCAGATTCCTACCTAGACTGGATATAGATATAGATAAATATAGATGTAGATGTGTATATATAGATATAGATATAGATATAGATACAGATATAGATATAGATATAGACAGAGACATAGATACAGATATAGATATAGATATGGAGATAGATATAGAGATACATAGTTCCTATTGGTCCTGTTTCTCTGGAGAACCTAGGCTAATACACTTATCTACTGTCTGAATTCTTCCACTAAAATGTAAGCTTGCTGAGAGCAAAGATTTTTGTATGTTTTGTCAACTGTTTTATCTCCAGTACCTAGCATGGAGTCTGCACAAAGTAAAGTTTTGGTGAATAAATAACTCCTCTCTGGTCTATGCTTGCTAGGCCCTCTGCTCTAGTCTATGTTCCACATCGTAGCCAAGTCGTCCTGTCAGAAGCACTATTCAATCACACCATTTCCTCAACCAAGAATTTAGTGGCCTCAGACTGTGTGATCATGCGAGGTTGTCCAGCATGCCTTGACAGTTCAGGGCAGTCCAGGGAAGACTGATGATGGACAAATCTACACTGGAAATTTTCCAGGCAGGTGAGATGTCAGGCCAAAGGGACCAGTGGAATGCTGACAAGAATGATTGACAAGATATACCAAGACATATAAAGTATATGAGGAAAGAAGATAAAATAAGAGTAAAAGAAAGGTGAGTGATGGAGTTGCAAGGAGAGGAGAGATGATCAAAGAGAGACGTTTGCATTTTCAGTGTCTGGAGACGGGTGGTTTCAGAGTGTGAGCACTGGAGTGCTATGGAAGCGATGGTCACTGGAGATGAGATCCCTGGCAACGGCCCCAAGGAACTGAGAGGGCAGGGTCGTGGTGGACCATAATGTTATTTCTTGTCCACTTTTGGAAGTGAAAAGAGGCATCATTAATTTACAATCCACACAAAAATAACAGGCATGAGCCTGGACTTCCCTGAGCCGACTGAGACATGTAGTCATGCTAATGCTTAGCCACTTGGGCCGATGGCAGGCCTCAGGATGGAGAAACAGACGATGCCCCGGTGTGATGTCATCAGGACCCAATGGGGCATACAGGTAGTCGAGCACAGAGTGGGGAAAGGTAGCATGGCCCAGAATCTCACCAAGTGGGAAGCCCAGGTAGGAAGTTCTGCTGGGGAAGGTGGAGAACACAGACTCCACCTCCAGACCTGGTGGGTGGGGGTTGTTAGGCTAGATACTGAGATTTTCTCAAGCTCATACACTAGTCACACTTTTGGGGACTTTCCCAAGCAATTTTTTTTTCCAGTCTCATAACTTTCTTGAGAGTTATCTACTGTGTTTCCCTTTTTCAGAAAACAAAACCAAGGCTGAATGT
The DNA here is from genome assembly GCF_014176215.1 of Rousettus aegyptiacus. Classification (NCBI taxonomy): domain Eukaryota; kingdom Metazoa; phylum Chordata; class Mammalia; order Chiroptera; family Pteropodidae; genus Rousettus; species Rousettus aegyptiacus. The sequence goes on from NW_023416309.1 coordinate 8,829,884, forward strand.
GATTTTGGTTGACCCAAGGCAAACCAAAGAAACCTCTGAAGTAGGGTTGCCAGATAAGATACAGGGGGCCTAGTTAAATCTGAATTTCAGATAAACAATGAATAGCTTTTTAGTATAAGTATGTCCCAAATATTGCACGAGACATATTAATACAAAAAAAAAATCATCATTTATCTGAAATTCAAATTTATGTGAGCAACCTTGTTTTTGTTTATTTGTTTGTTTATTGTTTTGTTTTGCTAAATCTAGCAATCCAAAAGGGAGTAGGCCAGAGTGACTGTGTGAACCAGAAAGCCTTGTTAGTGGCCCAAGAGGCTGGGAGGGCAGGGCCAGATCTGAGTGTGGCTGAGAGAACAATGTCAACTGGAGGAGGTTGGTCAGCATGGGGAAAGGACTCCGAACCGACAGGGTCAGACTATAGACAGGAGGGCCAATGTGCTGAGTATAAATGGCTTTCTACACACTGGTTCATGATCAGATAGAGCCTTAGAGCCTTCAAAGAGCGTTCATATCTGTAATTTTACTTAGACCCTCCAGCTCTGGGCAGTAGGCACAGCATAGATTCCTATACTCAGAGCATGGGGAGGTTTTGGAGTTGAACTCACAAAAGAGGGGTTCTTAGGGAAGGACACCAGCTCATGTAGAGCCATAGCAAACCCTAAAACAGGGCCTGGGGAGCATGGTGCCTTCCTCCCACTGAGGGGGCAGGTAGGGTTCAGGGGGAGGGGAATCAGCCTGAGAGAGCCAACACGGGGAGGGAGGCAGAGGCAAGGAGGAGAAAAATGACCAAAGCTCAGGATCCACTAGTAAATCATTACCCTTTGCCAGAACATAGAAGCTATGAACTGTTATTATAAACTAAGAAAATGAAATAAAATATAGGAAAAATAAAATATAATTAAGCAAAATAAAATAGCAAAATTAAAAGGGATAAAGGTGCCAAATGCTCTGATATTCAGGAGAGTTTGAACTCTCCCAGGGCCTGAGGTCAGCTCAGGGATGAAGCCTTTAGCTAACAACTGGGGAGCACAAGGGCAGCAGGGGACAGTAGCTTCGGGTGGCCAGGGCTACACGCCTCACTCTGCTCACTCCCTCAGTGACCTTATGACATCTCTTATCTCTTCGGGCCTTACTTTCCTCTGCTATAAAGTTCAGGATGAGCTGAATGGTGGTTCACAGTGTGGCTTCTTCAGAGGAGCTTGGAGAGACAGTCAAGCTAGTTTCCAATTGTCAAGAGACAATAAGTGCTGCCCCAGGTGCTGCGGTCAGTGTCTTCATTCACCAGCATGAACTGTGTGCCAGGCAACTTGCTGGGCAAGGTCTCTACCTTCAGGGGGCTTACACCCTGGGGCGCATTGGGGTGAAGTGGAGCAAGACAGACAATAAATAAATGAGCAAGAAGGCAACAGTGAGTTGAGACCTGAATGATCTGTGCAGCCAGACAAATGTTTAAGGCTGAGTGGTCCAGGCAGTGCAGATGGCCAGCACAGAGACCCTCAGGGCGAACAAGCTGAAGGTGTTAGAAGAACAGAAAGAAGGCCAGTGACTAGAAAGAAAGTGGAGAAAGTAAGAGAGAAGGGTAGGTTCTGGAGAGCTGGTGCACAGGGCAGGGCAAGGACTCTGGCTGTTTTAGAGTGTGGGGGAAGCAATTGCAGGGTTTTGAGCAGCACATCTGATAGCATCTGATAGATGGTTTAAAATAGTGGCTTATGAAATACATGTTGAGGACACTATGTTAAGTGAAATAAACCAGGCTCAGAAGGACAAATACGACAAGATATTACTTAAATCTAACAGTAGAACTAATAGAAGCAGAGAGTGAAATGGTTGCCAGGGCTGAGAGGAGGGGGAAATGGGGAGATATTAGTTAAAAGGCACCAAGTTTCAGAAATACAAGATAACTGAGTCCTAGAGATCTACTATACAGCAATGTGCCTATAGTAAACAATATCGTACTGTATACTTAAAAATTTGTTGAGAGTAGATCTTATATTAAATTTTCTTATCACGAAAAGAAAAAAAGAAAAAGAAATACATGTTATGTCATGACCAAGTATACCAGGTATGTATATAAGTGTGTTTTTTTATAAATGAAAAAAAGGTACCACAAACCAATAGATATCTTGTGCATTGTATTCTGATAGTTTCAATTCTTCTATTACGATAAAACAAAAATCAGGTCATGACCCATTAAATTGATTTCACAACTCACTCAATGATTGTAGTCTATAGGTTGTATTGATTTTAGAATATTACTCTGGCCCTGGAGGTAAAATATATGTGGGAAAGTGGATACAGGCAAGAGAAGCAGCAGGAAGAGCAGTGAGGAGGGTGTTATAGAAATCCAAGGACAGGAAGATAGAGGATTGGACCAGATTTGGGAGATGAGGACAGAGGCACGTGGGCAGACACAGGCTATATCTTAGAAGCGCAGCGTGGACAGGACCTATTAATGAATTAGATGTAAAGAGAGAGAGAGGAAGGAATTAGTACTGACTTCATTTAGGGCTTGAGTTGCTGGGGGACAGCAGTCCTGATTACAGGTATGAGTTACCCTGGCACAGGAACAGATTGTAGATAACCACAGGTTCTGCTTGGGCCACTTCAATTTCAGTGCAATTTCACTCTTCTTAATTGTTCCTGCTTGGAGCTTAGAGTCAGCTCCAGAGAAAGTACGTAACAGGTAGAAAGCAACCCTATAGTGAAATGCTAACGCAAAACAAGAAACTTAGTTAATATCTACTCAGGGCTTACTTTGCGCCAGGCACTGTGAGGAGCATTATACATATCAATTTAATTCTCAGGATAATGATATGAAATAGGTGCTATTATTATCTGCATTTTACAGAAGAGGTACAGAGAAATTACTTTCCTTGATCTTAATCACACAGCAAATATGTGTATGAGCTGAGATTTAAACCAGTACTGCCTGACTGCAAAATATAGCTCCATCAAGGAAAGAAGTACTCCATCTCTGGAGAAGAGTGAATCTTTACTTGGAAAGATGACCACATTACATTGCAGAGTTGAAAAACAGAAGCAGGATTCAGGTAATAAACATTCAATGTTTGATCTACTTCTGTGATAAAAATTATGTATGTGTGTGTGTATACATACATTATATATATATATATATACACACAGATAAAAGACTAGAATGGTGTACATAACAAAGCTAGCACTGGTTATCATTGGCTGGTGGAACTGCGGGTGGTTTAAATTTTTGACAATGATAATACACAGCCGTTGCAAAAAAAAATTCTTTTAAAATTAGGAAAAATAAGTTGAAACAGTGTGCGTGCATCTAGAATGTATGTGATATAGACACATGGGACAAGCGAAATGTGTGTTTTGGTAGAGTCCTCAGAAGACCTGGATGCTCATCTTGGTACTACCTGTGACTCTCTGTGTGGCCTTGGGCAGATCTCAACAACCGCCTTCCACCACCACCACAGGGTCTTCAGAGGAGGATCATGGGGAAAGTGCCCAGGCGCAGTGGTGTCCTGGTTAATGCTTAACAACCACTCTTCAAAAAAAAAAAAAAAAAAACAAAGAACAAAAAATCCTTGATTTGTAGCATTCACTGATTTCTATGGTATAAATACTACGACCAGTTTCAAGTTTGTACTCATGTGACAAACGCAGATTAGAAGAGATGCATGACAGTACACCATTGTATAGCCTTTCCGCCATGAAAATACAACATGTAAGTCACCTCAAGAGCATAGATAGCAAAAGATAATCAAATTATTGGGGAATGATGAATTTTGAATATTTATTACCTTTGTTTTTAATATAATTTATTTAATTGCAACCTTACATCATTTATTTTTTAATGATGGCTGTGTTTAACAACTGGCTGACAAAATCCCTAAAAATTTAACAACTGGCTCTTACAAGTCCAGCATACCACTACCTAGGAGCCTTTTGGGCTCTGACAGGCTGAAGGTCTATGATTAGAAGGAGCTATGAGTCCACTAAGGCCACTGAAGGTAAGAACCGAGCTCACCTCAGCTCTTTGGCCCCACAAGTCATCTTGGTCCGAATCACAGTGTCTGGAAGGAGAAGAGAGGAAGGGGCACAGAAGTGAAAGCTCCATCCAGGAAGGCAAGCGGCAGGAAGGGCTGGCGGCATCAGCGTAATCATGGGGGCTGTTTTTCTGTCTTATCAATGACAGCAGCAAGGGAAAACAATATCCCTGACTTAATTTTACTTCATGAGCCAACAGGAAAACCCCCCAAGTGTGAGTCTGTGATGCGTTGACCATTTTGATTGGGCCTGGAATCCTTTCCCAGCCCTGAAATTTCATGTTCTTCCTGCCTCTGCTTTCCATCTTCCAGCATACTGATTACACAGCTCTAAGTCTCAGCTTCTCCTTCTCTGAAATGGCCTATTGTTTCAGGTCCTGGAAACTTTGGAGGGAGTGGCTGCCTGTCTCTAAGCATGAAGACCACAGCAGAAACAAGGCCAACCTTCTGGCTCCTTGGCTTCAGGTGTCCTGCATGGACACCACCCATTCTCCATGTCGCCTTCACTTCAAGAGCTATGTAGGTGCTGAACATATCACCTACCTTTAGCAAATTTGAAAACTGAGGACCAGGGAGGTCAGGGAGTCTGCCATAGTGTCAAGAGAAGTAACTGCACACACATTTGATAGAATGAAAAAGTCTGAAATCAAGCGTTAGGGAGGGTGTGGACCCACAGAACCTCTTATGCTAGAAAATATTTAGGTGTATCTTATAAAAGTGAACAATTATGTATCCTACAATGCAGCGAATGCATATACTCAAGAAATACTCTTGCAAATGTATGTGAGGAAGAGTCCTAGTTTCTCTTCTGCAGAACCATCGAGAGGAGAGTGGCTGAATAAACTGTGCTATAGTCACAATGGAATAGAACACAGCTATCTAAATGAACGAATTATAGTGGCATACTTCAATATGATTAAAGTTTATCAGGACTATGTTAAGTGAAATAATCAGGTCACACAGATGGCAAACAGCATGATACTTTTTTAATAAAGTTAAACAACAAATTGAAGATATGTACTTTTAGAATACATATACATCTAAGAAAAAACTATAAATAGGAAAGCAAGGGAGAGATTCTGTATGGTGATTTTCTTTGGTTGGAGGAGCCTGGGGATTTGCTAGGGGTAGACCTCATAGGTGGATATTTAATTCTCAAATTTCGAGGTTTTATGTTAGCTGTTTGTTCACAGGGATTTACTAAATTAATAAACAAACAATTAAATAAACAACGATATTACAAAGCTGGGATTATGGCTAATGGTCTTCTGTGAGCCTGGAAGGAGAAGGTTGGCACTGGAAATCAGAAGACTTGGCTGTTGCCCCCAAGCAGTTTTTAGAGGAACAAATCAAAATCACAAACCAGAAGCCATGTGATTTTCCTGTTCTGGGTGTCAGTTTTCATATAAGTAAAATGAGGTTTTCAGACCAGGTTGTTTTTGAGTCCTTCTATTAGTTAAGCTAGAACAGGCTCTGCTGTTGTGACAAATAAGCCCCAATCTCACTGGCCGACCACTAGAAGGTTTGTTTCTAGCTCCTCGTGCTGTCTGAGAGGTCCTCCTGTCAGCTCTCCTGAAATGCTGACTTAGGGCTCTGGACTCTGCTGTCTTGGATTCTTCACTTCTCTCCCACCAGCTACCAGAATAGTGGTGCTGGCTGGAAAGAGGGTAAGGAGAAAAGAGTGACCATTTTATAAATATCATAATATTGTGTGAACACCCTCTAGTTGAGAATAAAAGAGAAAATATCTAATGAATGTGTGTGAGAGTGAATGTGGGAATTGTGATGACAAAAAGCCTTTTTGACAAAGTAATTTTTTCACCTGGGTCTTGAAGGGTGAGAGGACACTGTCAGGAAAACTAAGAAAAGAGACTCTTCCTGGTGGGGAAGAGCATGTGCAAAGGCATGGAGGCAAGGAAGGCCTTGCTTGAGTGGGAAAAGTCCTGTTGTTTCATTTTGTTAGAGGACAGGGTACCCATGTGGTGTCAGGGGTTGAGGGTAGGTCATATCTGCAGTGAGGGTAGAAAGGTGGTCAGGAGTCATGGTCAAAAGAGCATTGAATGTCATGCCCAGTAGGTGTTCGGACTTTATCCAGCGGGCAGCCATGGAAAGATTCTAAGTAGGCAAGGAAGGCCAAGTGGTAACTTGAAGGGCAGTTTCAGTTTCAACACCTCCCAAGGTTTTCATTAGCAAGCTTCTCTTCCATTCTTGGATGTGGACAAGACTTTTACCAGTACGATGTCGGGAGCTCTATGCAGTCACCTTTGAGGTGAATGTCTTAACCCCTGTCTCCCAAACACATGCCCCATGAACCTAAATACATAGATATTCTAGAGCCACTCTCCCTTGTCCCTCACAAGAGGACATGCTCACATTTAACCACTGCTCCTAAGTGATCAGGCATTTTTCCAGCACCGAAGGTCTGGGGTCTCTTCAAAGGTTGAGGCTATTGATAAAATGTATATGACTTGTTTTCTAAAGAAAAGTAGATATGAAATTGGAAGGAGAGGAGAAAAGTCATTGCTGCCTATAGCTCCTTTGTGAGGAAGGGCCCATCTCTGCCTTGCCACTTTTCTGACGGCCGTGGAAGAGGAGACCTGCTAAGCTTACTCCTGTGACTTGTAGGAATCAGAGGTCCAGGGGCTTCTGCCAGCTTGCCTCAGGCCACACACAAAGGCCCAGGCAGAGAACCCTGGGCTTCTGACACCCCTCATGCCTCTCATGCCCACCTTGCCATGTCCAGCCTTGAAGCCAAGCAAATACTCTCTGAGGGCCTTCCAGAGGCGAGGTCATTCGAGTGTCCAGTGCCTTCCTGTGTCCTGGAATTCAAGCAACAGCAGGAAGATTTTACACATGAGGACACTGTCCAGCAGAGGATACTCAATTTGCCAATGTCACACGGCTAGGAAGGGGACAGTCTCCAAAAGCCCACGCACTTTCCATAACTCAGAACTTATATGGAGTAGCTGGCTGAGTTCATGGATGTCGCCACCTTTTGTGATTCTCTTATAGTCAGGAGTCTAAAAGGGAGGGACTGGAGTAGTCAGGCTGTCCCTATGGTTTTACCATCGGAGCATTGCACAAAGATATCTGGGGTTAGTGGTGCTGAACTCTAGCTAGCATCCAGCTAGTTATACGTCCTGGCAACAAGGGGCCGCATCCATGGAAATAGGAGGAATCATGCCCTGAGAAGGTACTTATAAGTCAGGGATAGCAAGTCGTTTTCATCTGGGTCAATTCCACCCTTAGTAGAGGCACAGAGTGCTGTGCTGAGAAGGAATCTGAAGTCACGTCTGGGAAGGAGCTCTGCACTCAGTCCTGGGTGGGGGATGGGCAGTAGTGCATGAAAGGGAAGTATTTGCCATTTTGCTATCACTGCTGTAAACTGACACCTTCTGTGTCAACACACAGCCCACAGGAACCCAATGCCCAGTCCTGGCCCAGAGGAGAGAACCGCAGCCTCCCCAGTGTGTCCTTTGCTGTTTATTCCTCAGGCATTGAGCACAGGGAAGTTCAAGAGGGTTAGGAATTCCTCTGCATTATGTCACTAGGAGATGTTTTTTTAGAGAAATAATCAGCATCAATTTGCATTGGATTGTGAAGGCTCCTCTTTTTCCTCTCCTCATTTCTACTTGCCTTTCAAGCCAAATTAAAGTCTGATTCCCCCATGAAAACCCCTCCTTGCTCTCCTTACCCAAGTTTCTCCTGCTTTTCTGAGCTCAGAGCTCTTGGTTTGAGATTCCGCCAGACACCTATCAGGCCTGTTGCCTGGGCAACTTTAGGGGCAAACACTTCAAACACTTCCCTTCATGCATCCTATCCCCAATGACTACTCCAGATAAATTGGATGTTACTGTTATTGATTGTTAATATTACACTTCCCTGACATATGACTACTTATTCATAGCTAGCAATGCACCTTCCTGTTCACATCCTCATCTGACACTGGTAGTCACTAATTGAGAAAACTGAGGTTTGCAGAAAGGGAGACTTGCCCAAAGCCACTCTAGCCAGATATCTTTTCTACAGATCCTTTCTGCTCTCCATCGTCCTAGCCTAAAGACCATGGAGTGGATGGAGTCACCAGAAAGGGAAGGGGACAGGGACTCAAGCCTCACCTAGGAGTTCCCTCCTACTTGCAGTTCTGAGGACAATGTATGGGGCCAGAGCTGCCACACCAGGAGACTGCCAGACTAGGACTAGTGAGGGGAGAACTAGGATGTGGGGTAGATTAAGAGCAAGCAGCTTAGCTATCAGGCTTCGTGGATGACCCTAGGCAAGTCCTTTTCTTTCTCTGTCCATGCTGCCTCCTCCTCTGTAAAGTGAAGGCTTGAGCTAGGACCTCTCTAAACATTTTAAATGCAAGGCATCTCAGTGTATATATTATAGGGGTGGGGGTGGGTATACAGTTTGGGCCTAGCCCAGTTGTCTGAGCCTGATACCCAGGCCTCTGATGCCCATTAGGTCACCCTAATCCATTACTATCACCCCCATCCCAAAGAATGTACTGTCTCAGGTAATCCTGAAAGGCCAGCTAAGGAGCTGACCTCAGGTCAGTCAGCTGCTATTCAAGCAAACTGCCTGTCAGTTGCTTAAATTTATTGATTGCCCACTGGGTACAGAGCCCACGTGTTGAGCAGGTGTGCTGCGGGCAAGGGGAGGAAGAAAAATACAAAACCCAAGGAGCCATTCAAGCTTCAAAGGAGAGCATAATCTGGCCATCCTTCTATCCCTGCTTTCAACCATCAACTAGCAAACAGTTTTGGATCATCTATCCAGGTATGCACCAGACCCTGTGTAAGGAATAAAGTGAGTGGGGGTTGTGAAAGGGGTAGAGGCCATCAGTGTAGTCACGAGGTATGACAAGCAAACTTGACAGCATCGAATCACTCTAAAGGACAGGGAATTCAGACCACATCTCTCTCTAAGCAAGTGTCAGAATCATAGTCTTAGGCTGAGAACCATGACAGAAGGGTTTTGTGTGGCTAGCACTTTAGTTCTCCACAGGCTTCATCACTATCTATTTATTGCTTTATACCTGGTGGTACCTGCCTGACCCCTAAAGCAATTTGAATTTGCAACCCATACTAGCAAAAAATGCCAGCGCTTTAACTCAACAAGACTATCCTCATTCAGAAGAGTGGGAGTCAGAGACAGAGAGCACTGGACTGGAGATGGGTGCCTGTAGGTTTTTCTACATCAGGGTTTCCTCTGGGCTCCTCAACTGCCTGCTTGTGCAATTAGAAGATGTCCCTTCTCTGAACAGTTTTCTCTCTAAAACCTAGGGGAAAGTCTGCATCAGTGGTTCCACATCCCACCCACCATTGCTCTGCCCCATCACACCTTGGAACCTCAAAGATAGCAGAATTCCAGAGATGACCCCACATGTTTTCAAGAGTAAAATGGTTATCACATTTATTCCTAACAAATGCTTAACTTCTCTTTAAACAAATGGGTTTAACACTTTTAAAATATAAAGGGCACTGTATAGATGTGTATGATGAATAAACATATTAAGATATGATTGGTATATGTGCTATCATTTGTATAAATAATCACAAATTATTTGATAGGCAAAATCTTTGAAAACAATCAAATAAGACAAAAAAAATCGAAGCTGTTCTTGGTCGGTGACATGGTGGGAAAGGGTGTCTTAGGTCATCACTGAAGTCATTTCAGATCCTAGAACCCACAAATGTGAGTAGATGCAGGTTGTGGGAGAAGTCCTCCTGGACAGGGATGGAGGAGAGCTGATCTTTACGGAATTTCTTCTGACAAGCTCAAACTGGTAAAGTCATAAACACTCCCAGATGTAGAATGGTGACTGTCCCCATTTTATAGGTTCATTCTTAGAGGTTAGGTGCCATGCTGAGGTTATTCAGCTAGAAGGCAGAAGGGCTGGCACTTGAAGGTGGGTGGAATGGCTCCAAAGCCAGGTTTGAGGTGGAAGAGGTGATTCGGTCCCCTCAAAGAGCTTTGTGGCTACGTCTCTGGCGTGGACGCAGCACAAACACTGGATGACTACCAGAGAGTGAGAGGGCCCAAGGATTTGGGGGTGAGCCAGTTGGGGGCGGGGCGAAGCTCACTCCAGGCATATTTGAACTAGCTGGGTCGTCCTGGGGCGAGGGGTGGGGGCTAATAGTCGTCTTCCAGAGCTCCCCTTTGGGGTCTTGGCGACTCGCAGAAGCACCCCTGGGTCCTCGAAGAGGAAAGGGACGAGAAGCAAAGCTGGCCCACAGCAGAAATAGGAGAAAGAAAAGGGGAGGAGGGAAGGAGAGGGAAGGGGGCGGGGAGTTCTTCCTGGGGCAGGAACCCGGGCCCCCCTTGGCAGAGCCGGCCCGCAAAGCGATTCTGCAGATGGAAGGAATTAAGTGGAAGGGGGAGGGTCCAAGGGTGATAGTGAAAGGAGAGAGGGAGAAGTGTGTGTGCGTATGTGCGTGTGTGTGTGGTGTCCGGATCTGCGTGGGGAGAGGGAGAGACAGAAACATATCAGACTAGAAGGAAATGAAAAAGACGAGAAAGAGAGCGCGCGAGTGAGCCAAGGAGAAAGGCGAGGGACACGGGAGATAACTAGTCTGAGAGAGAAGACAGAGTATGAGAAAAGTGGGAAAGTAGGATAAAAACGAGTGAAAACGAAATAATTGGAGAGGATTTGGAAAGAAGGAGAGAAGAGAACGGAGAGCAGAGGTAGATGACTTGATTCAGGGCAGGCTGTACTGACCACTCGCAGGCTCTGCGAGCAGGGCTGGCGGCGCTGGGGGCGGGGTGGGGCCTGGAAGGGGGCCGCCCAGGGGCGGGCCAGCAGAGAACTACATTTGTAGATAGCCCTCATTTCCCCGCTCGCCCCGTTCCCACCACTTCATATTCAATGAGACAGCCAATGGAGGGCAAGGACAGTGCCAGAAGGGGCGCGGATTCCGTGGGCCCCACCCCGGGAGCGGCCACCAGAGGGGTCAGCACTGAGGCAGATAGCGGATCGCGGGGCCGGGCGGGCGGTGCGAAAGGGGCGGACCCAAAAGTTTCCTGCCCAACTTTCGCTGCCTCCTTCCTCCGCCCGCGCGCGCTGCGGCTGCAGTTGGGGGGAGGCAGCGGCGGCAGCGGCGGCGGCTGCGGGCAGCGCGCAGGGCGCGGGGTGATTGCTGTCGGGGCACGGGCCGCGGGCAGTGGGCGCAGGCTCCCCGGTGCCCGCCCCTCCGCTGGAGGGGGGGACGCGAGCGGGCTGCCGGGGAGGGACCGGCACTGCCACCGCAAAATGAGCCTGCTGTCGGCCATCGACACGAGCGCAGCCTCGGTGTACCAGCCAGCCCAGCTTCTCAACTGGGTCTACCTGTCGCTGCAGGACACTCACCAGGCGAGCGCCTTCGATGCCTTCCGGCCTGAGCCTCCCGCCGGCGCTGCGCCTCCGGAGCTCGCCTTCGGCAAGGGCCGGCCGGAACAGCTGGGCTCGCCCCTGCACTCCAGCTATCTCAACAGCTTCTTCCAGCTGCAGCGCGGAGAGGTGGGTGCCCCCGCGCGCCCCCGCCCTCCGTCGACCGCGCTGGGCCTTTTCCTATCTATCCCGCTCTTCCTGGCCTGGCCCAGCTCCGTATTGCCCTGCCCTGCTTGGCTTGGCTTCCCTCTACTCTGCCAAACTCGCCGCCCGAAGTCCCCGGGGCGCCGGGAGCGCGTCACCTCCCGGCAGAGCCCAGCCGGGAGCAGCTCAGGCGCGGGCGGGGCCCTCCCGCCCCCTCTCCCAGCCTGGAGCGTCCTGCTCCAAGGGGATTGGGGAGCCCGACTGGGCCCGGGCTCGGATTCTCTCTAGACAGCCCGGGTGCAACCAGGACAGGGACCCGCTTCCAAATGTCCTTCCCACTCTCAATCCCATCCCCCTCTTGGCTACCGTTTGCCGGGACCCACAGTGCAGATTCTACCCGGAGCTCCTCTGGAGGTCCCTAAAATATTTTCTCCTCCGACCTCGGTGGTTTCCGACGCGAAGGGCACCCTAGAGAGCTGTGGCGCCCAGAGTTCTTTTCCTGCTGTTCGCACACAGGGACCCCCAGATCCATCCTCCAGCTGCTCGCCCTCCCCTAGCCACATAGGAAGTGGTTTTTGAGGGCTTGACCCCACAGACTGCGCTGTCCCCCGCCCTCCTAGCCTGGAAGGAAATGAAAGGGAAATCCTCTTGAGCTCTTGCGAGGGGGGCTAGTCGGGAGAGAGGTTCCAGCTGCCCAGTGCCTTCTCCAGAAACCTGGGCCGGCTGCTTGCAAAGTCTGCCGTTGGGTAGATTCAGTTACAAAGTGGAAGGGCAGTGCATCTTCCCCAGCTAGATAAACACACAGGTTGCCAGGACCTCCCAGCCCCTTTGGAGGGGTCTTCAGAGCCTTCCTAGATACCACTGCTTTCTCCCTTCAGCTGGACCCCTCCTCCTCCCCTACTCCCACTTACTCCTGCCTCATTTGTGAACTGCACACACCCTTCTGTGGCCTTCACTCACTCCCCTCGGGCAGCTCTCTGCAAAAGTTCAGGGAGAAGGGGTGGGGGAGAGGACACACATGAGGGTCATTTTCCTTCTAGACCTGGGCCATCAGTTAGTTTTAGGAGAGTCACAGGTTTGGGGGAAAAGCTTGTGTAAGGCATGAAGTGGGAGACAGAGGGTCGCCTTTTCTGGCCCCATCATGTGTTCAACTGCCGTTATTGAAGAGACACAGACATAGGAAATGCTGGCCTCAGGGTTAGAGGTGGGCCAGCGCTAGGCGAGCAGAAGGACTGGTTGACCTGTATTGATCTGGTTAGGCATAGTTGAAGGAGAGGCGTGCGGAGAGGCAGCCTTTGGTGCCAGGCGACAGAATTTGTATGCCGAAGCTCTTTGTAAACTGTAAAGGACTCTCTTCACATGAGGAATTGTTTTTGGCTGGGGATTTTTCTTTCTTTTAAGAGACTTTGCTGCTTCTTCGGGAACTGGCTTTACCAGTGACTTTGGGGGACAGTTTGTGGGGTGTTGCTTCAGTTCACAGTCTTTTCAGTTGTTTGTTCTCTTACCAAACATTTGTTGAGCTCTGCGTGGGCCCCTGGAAGTTCAGTCACTGGCTCGTGGGGGCCCAGATTAGAACACAGACAGGATGCTACCGTGTGAATGGAGGGTGATTTCATTGGGGTCCTGTGGAATTCTTAAGGGAGGAGGGTGACTGTGATCCACAGGTCATGTGGGGGTCCCTAATCAGCCCCTCCTAGCCTCCCTCTGTCCCCAACCTACGGTGGCCTTGTTCACAACATGTGGGTCTCTGCTAAGAGGGCCTTAGAGTTTTATGCCATCAGGAGTCCCCTGTGGGAGGAGAAAATCGTGCCTTGTCTTGGAAATTTCCAGCATCCAGTATTCCAGCTGTGTTTCAGTGAAACTGCTTCCTGTCTCTTCACTTTTGATTGCCTTAGTTTCTCCATGAAGAGGCACATTCCTTTACTGCAGCCAGTGTAGAAGGAGCTGATCAAGGTTATCTACAGCAATGGTGGAAAAAAGTCTCTCATGATCTGACTTTGAGGGAATCCTCTGTCTCTGGGCCTCCGTTTACCCATCTGTTAAATGTAGTCTCTGCAGGAGAGGATGTGCCTACAGACGGGCTGGGTTAGGGGAGGTAATGGACTTCTCCTCTGCTGTTAGGCCAGTGGCTTCCTTGGAGGGGTTGGAGGGCTGTGCCTGCTGACTTCTGGAAGGCTTTCTTGGCTGCAGGCTCACTCACTCTCACTCTCCACCCACCCACTTCTCCTCTTAAACCCTTTTAGAGCCCCAGCTGTGCTTCTGGGGACAGGCCTTTCATGCATCTAGGACTTAGCCAGTGACCTAATGTGGCTCCCAAATAGCAACTGGCTGAAAAGGCAAGGAAAAAAAAAATACCCCTTACCTGAATGTCACCAGGGGGCTGTTTGGAATGGAAGCAAGTCGTGTGTGGGCCAGAGGAGACTCTACGAACGGACCCAGGGACTCAGGCATGTCGCCATTCTGTGCGAGGCCTGGCAGGCCTGGTGGTAGTGCCTGCGGATGTGACTTGCATGCTGACCGCTGACCGCGGCCTGTCTGCACCAGCCCCTGTGCCAAGAGCCCACCCCCTCCTGCACCAACCCCAGGCTGCTCCCACCACAATAGCAAAACACCATGAATGCAGCTGGGATTTGGGCGAGGGGGAGGTATTGAGGACATGGGGGCACAGAAGCCCATTGTGCCACTGGAACCTCAGCTCTCAAGCTGAAGATAAGCCAAGAGTTCTGAGTTGAACACTGCTCCTGGCAGCAGAGAGAGAGAGAGAGAGAGAGAGAGAGAGAGAGAGAGAGAGAGAGAGAGAGAGAGAGAAGAGGAGAGGAGAGGAGAGATGGCAGAGTTCATGTGCAAGTGCAGGAGAAAGCATCAGGAGGTAACTTGGATGCTTGTGGGGGCTCCTCAGCTTCTGGTACAGGTGCCAGGCTAAAGCAGGCACAGGCACTTTGTGCAGTTTTTTTTTAAAGACCTCTGGGCCTAGAAACTGGACCTTGTGAACCCTGTTTCAACCCCTGATCTGTGGCAACAACAATATGTCTTTGGAGAGAGACTCCTGAGGCTCTTGGCTGAGTACCATCTCAGCCAAGGTACTCAAGGAAGGCAGCTGTTAGAGGGAATTGGGGCTGGGAGGTATGGGGTCTTCTCTACCAAGTTTTGTTTGGAATTTAGATTCACAGTAGTATGCGTACTATGGGACTCCTCTTCCAGAAAAGTGGAGTTACTACTTTGTTGAGCATTAGCTCTTACGCCCCTCAGAGGGATGCTCAGAACCTCTCCCCAAGGGGACATGTGGCTGTCTCACTCCAGGTCAGATGCTCAGGGCAGCCATTTTCTTTCCCTCTTCCTCAAGGGACAGACGTGGCTTGAAGATGTGGCCTTGCAGTCAAGTGATGCTTTGTGGAGGTTGAGAGGAGGGCTTTGGGGTTAGATGCGTTTGGAAAGCATAGTATAGCATCCTTCCTTTGGAGACACATGATGCCCTCTAGCACAGTAAAGGCTCTGAGAAGTCTTGTAGCACAAAATCTGTAACCTTTCTTCAACCCAACATTTTCCATGCATATTTGACCAAAGCACATTTTTGGCACAGGACATCTGCCAGTGTACTTCTAAACATCTCCAGCCCAGGGAATACTCCATTGAGGCAGATCTCTCCCTTATTGGATAGTTTCAACCCTTAGGAGGCTATTCCTGAAACTGTGAACCCAGGCACCCTCCCCAGGTCTTAGCACTGTCTTTTGCCACACTGAAGATCCCCTCCTCTTTATCACTTTGGTTTGCCCATGGAGATTTGAGAACCACAGCAAAGGTGTCACAAGGCTTAACAGACAGGCCTTCAGCAATTCTGCATAGACAGAGTTCTTAGAACCCCTTGAGGAGTGACTGTGGGATCCTGCTTTTAAAAGGCCCCAGGTCTTGAGAGTCTTTAAGACTGAAGGTTTCAATGTGCCTCCTATGCCCTTCACAGGTATAGAAGAGCTGCAAGACCACCTCACCAGTGTGGATGTATAGGACAATGCCACATACCTGTATAAGAATGGGAGTTTACCTCACTGGGGCTAAGAGTGAGCTTCAAAAGCTGAAGTTTGTTCCCAGGAGCCTTTGCAGTCTGTGTGGGGTAGTGGTGGGACAGCCACAAGTTTTGGGGGGAATGGTTGTTCCGGACAAGCCAGAAGCTTGGGAGAATGCCTGGCTCCCTTTGGCCACCCCCAGGAAGCTGAACTCTGACTCAGGTAAGGAGGACCGTCGTTTGATAGCCTGTTGGCTGATGTGGCCTGACCCTCCCTCCATCAAATAAGTTAACTGAGTAGGCCTAGCCTCAGAGCGGGGACCACACCTCAGGAACCTTCTGAGTCAGGTAGGGGGGCGTGGAAAGCAAGCAGCATTAGTAATTACTAATTAGCAGTGGCAGACAACCAGGTGCTGTCAGCACCAAGAGGAGGGTCCTGCACAGAAGATGGCCCTTGAGTAATGATCTCTTACTCTTGGGTGGTGCTTTAATCTTGGCATCTCTTTCTTCATAGCTTCCATTTTACAGAAGAGAAAACAGAAGGCCTGACAAGTCACCCAGCAAGCAAGTGGCAGAGCTAGATCTAGCACTCTTCCATATTCTAACTGCAGTTGTCTCTATGGGTGGTCTTGCTGGATCATTCTGTGAGCCCCAGTGCCGGGCAGGCTGTGTCCACGGACACTCTGTCAAGCCCCAGTGCCTCTGACTCTTCGCCCCTGATCCCCACCTTTTGAGGAGTGGTAGCACTGCTTCTGGGTGCCAGCTTTCTTGCCATGTCCCTGCTCCAGTCACTCCCTAGAAACCCAGCATGGGGCTCCATGAGACCTGAGTCCAAGAGTGGCCTGGCTTGGGGAGAGTCAGAGGAGATGGACACTGAGCACTTCCTAGTACGTTTGTCTCATATCATAGCCTGCGTGCAGCATCCGTATTGTCTGGATGGGGAAACTTAGGCTCTTCAGGAGGATCAAACAGTCAGGGAATCAGTGGTAGAACCAAGGTTCCAGCCTAGGTCTCAGGATGCTTGGGGTGTGTGTGTGTGTGTGTGTGTGTAGTGGTGGTGGTGGTGGTGGTGGTGGTGGTGTATAATCTTTGATTCTGTCCTCCTCTGGCCATAGTGGTCTACTTGAGTTGATGAAAACACCAGGCAGCCCCACTCCTCAAAGCTTTGGCACTTGCTATTGCTCCTACCTAAAATGCTATTCCCTACCCTTGTACAACGGACAGACTCCAAATTACTTCTTTATGGCACAAGTAGATACCCTTTCTTTACCTGGCTGCCATGGGGTGCACACTTCCCTCCAGCTTCCTTGTCCCACCAACTTCTGTAAATGAAAGGAGAATTGTACATGCTTCTGGCAAAGCATGTCTTAACAATTGGTCTTGCCATGAAATATGCGCTATATGTATGTGTCTCTCTCTAGAGCATTGTTGTCAGCACTTGGAGAATAGGGTTCTTGTCTTTTTTCCACTTGCAATCCTAGCATTCAATGTTTGGTCAGTGCCTGGGATGAACTAGGTGCTCAGGTACATGGATGGAAAGAGGACTCTAATTGAACCCTGTTCTCTCTTCCTCCCTTGGACATGTGCTTATGTGGGCACTCTCTTCAGTCTCTTAGCCCCTTGTTTTATCTCACAGAAGGACTGTTTATTGATTGCTTGATTAATTGAAAAGAGGTAACTTGGGAGATAGTCAAACCTAGAGGAGTCCCAGCAGAAACTGAGGTGTGCTATTGCTTCTTGACCTTCTTTGGTTATGGACCTCTTTGAGAATCTGAAGACAGCTAGAGTTCCTCTCCTCACCACAATGCATAGAAACACAGCATACACGCACATGCAGACACACATGCATGATTTCAAGGGGATTATGGTACCCTCATGTCAACAGTGAATCCTCAATCAAGGCCTCCTGCTACAGAGGCTGCAAGGCTCAGTGGCACCCTAGACTGATGAAATATTAAGGTCCCTTCCAAAATGAATGAATGAATGAATGAATGAATGAATAAAATCTCTTCCAGTCCTCTGATTTCGATTCATACTTTCTGCTTTAATTCAATGAATACATTCTAGAAGTGAGAGGTAACCTGGTCCCCAGTGCTTATGCTCTAGCTGGGCAGAGGGCACATGGCTGTGAAACATGAGCACCTGTCAGATGAGTGGTGACCTGGGTGGGGCAGGAAGAACTGAGTGGAAAGGGGGGTCTCCCCTTTGTCTCTCTGCCTTGTCCTGCTGCCACTGCTCCTCCATCTCCTTGTCCTTTCCCTATTTCTCTCTCCCTGCTCCCCCTACCAAAAAGAACATGGACTGCTTATTTAACTTAGAATCTCTCATTGAGCACTGGCTGTGTTTGGGTAATTGTGTTTTGCTTGTCCCGGGTGAATGGGCCTCCAGCAGGCAGGCAGTGGTGCCCTTGAGGGTCCTGGGTGAAGGGTTACCTGGGTGAAGGTGCCAGCCCTGTCACCTTCCTGACCTACAGAGCTGGGGTCTAACCGCTGCTAGGGAAACCCTATATCCAGATGTGGCTTCATCTTCCCATTGTCCAAATCCTTGCATTGACATCTGATTGTCTCCTGCTCTCCCCAAGCCCAGCCCACGTCACCTCTGCTTGTGTGTACAGGGTGTATGTGTGTGTGTTTGAGTCCAAGGCTGGAGCCCCAGAAAGACTCAGGTAGAAGAAGTGCAGACCCCCTTGGAGATAGAGGGGGATAGAAGGGTGGCTTTTGGGGATGAGAAAACAGTTGTTCAGCTGGTGAAAGAACCCCCACAGAGCTGGGTACTAGGATCGGAGAACTCCCCGTCCAGGTCCATCTCAGGCCTGGGGGGTAGGACTCATCATTGGCTTCTGCCAGGCCTCCTCAGGTGCTGCCTTTCTTGTTGCCTCACTTGCTTCCATGTCCTTCCCTGTGAATGCTGCTCCTTTGTCTGTCTGCTGTCCTGCCGCTGTGGTCTGCACTGGTCTCCTCTCCCTCTAGGCTGTTCTCGGGAGCTTCTGCCCACCGGCCCCAATTTTAGTCTGTCTCCCTCCCACTATGCCCTCTTACTGTCCTGGAGCAGGGATGAGGGAGGAAGAAGAGGAGCACAGTTTGGCAGGTTGAGTTAGCTTTACCTCTATATCCCAAATCCCTCAGCAGAAGCACCAAACCCAGGGCTCGAACCCCTCATGTAGTTCAGAGAAGCTGTTGCCTCATCTTGTCAGCACTGAGGGGCTTGGTAATATAATGTCACAGGCCTCTGTACCAAGAAGAGTGGTTCACACCTGGCATTTTTCTCTGGCTCCCCTTCCTAGAGGGGAAGCCAAATCTTGGAGGCCATGGAGTGGCTGAAATATAACAGGTCAACAGATCTGGGTGAGTGTGAATCTCCTCTCAGCCACATGCTAGCTTTGTTACCTTGGGCAAGTTACTCAGCCTCTCCTAGCCTCAGTTTTCAGTTCTATGAAATAGGACCAGTAATGCCCATCCAAATAGTGTTCTTGCCAGGTATAAGAGGACTAAAAAAGGGAAAGGATCCAGTCAACTATATGACATAAGTAGGATCAGAATAAACTTTAGTGTTTTCCAATCTAACTTTCCCCAATGACCAAGCTAGAATCATCCAGGGAGGAAGGACACGTGGTCTCTTCGCCTAGGCTGGTGATTTGGGCCTTAATGGCCCAGAGGCGTCCACCCAGTGCTGCCCTTCAAGGTGTGAGGGCATCCACTCCCTCTGCTGTTGAGCGGGGCTCCCAGGCCCTCCCTGCCTGTGATTTTCTGCACCCAGGAGAGTCATGAGTGTAGGAGCAGCAGAACAGTCTGGGCTTTGGGGTGACAATTGTTGCAGAATCTTTGCCTTCGGGGATATCTAGCCTTGTGGAGAGATGAGGAGACATAACCAAGCAAAGAGTTTAGAAAGGTGTCAGCGCTCCTTCAGGCAAGGGCAAGGGATCATGGGGTAGTCCCTACCCCCACCTATAGCACTGAGGGACAGGGCTGTGGTAGGGAGGTCCAGGAGGCCCCTGGAGGAGGCCGGGGCCTCTGGGGTCAGCAGGGCCTCAGAAGCACCTGGATCCATGCTTTTCATACGTTCCTGTGGAATTTGAGGCCTGAGTAAGAGGAAGGGGTGCGTTCAAAGCTCACCACTATTTTTAGAACCAGATCTGGAACAAGTTTTGGAGGAGGTTTGGATGGATGGACACAGGCAGAGCCTCCTAGGGGTCGATAGCAAATACAGAACTGAGGAGAGAGAAGCAGTTCTTTGGAACATGGAGAGGAACAGCTCGAATGTCGCAGAGTTAGGGGCTGACTGAAGAAGGGAACTCCTTTCTGGCCTTGCCCTCTGGCTGCAGATGGCAGGACCCGGAACAGATGGCGCCCTTGTCGAGTAAGCGCCATCTGCATGCTGGGCTCTGGGGGTGTCTTTCAATGCCTGGGTGTTGGACCTTAAGAAAGTAGGACTGCAGAGATCATCAAGTTTGTCCTCCTTCCTTGCCCCATTTTACATTTTACACATGGGAAATCCAAGAGGTCAGGCCCCAGCTCTGGAGCCAGAGCGGCGGAAGCTCCTTGTGTCCTGGTCTCCAATCCATTCAGTCCTCACAGGCCGTGGAAATGGCTGAGAGGCCAACTCACCTTTCACCTCCAGGGCCGGAGCTCCTCAGACTTCAGAGAGGAAGCAGCTTGCTGCCCCACCCGCCCTTTTCGCAGGGGCAAGCAGAACTCCTGGCCCTCAGGCCTGGCAGAGTGCCCTGGTCTGTGCCACTGGGCCTCTCTGGGTCTCAGTTTCTCCATCTGTGAGAGTGAGGTTGTGTCAGCTGACCACTCTCTGTCTCTTCAGCTCTAAGGTAGCATCATGTTGCATTGGGGCTGGAGCAGCCATGAGGGACAGGCCAAAATACTCTAGAGGTGGAAGAGGCCGTGGAAGGGGAGCTCTGGCCTCGCCTCTCTGACCAGAAGCTGCCTGTGTAACAGGCAAAGCTGTGACCCTTGTGAGGTGTCGAGCTGCCAGGGAGAGGGCAGCCTCTGGCTGCTCAGGGACACCCACAGGGCCACCCATGGGCACGGGAGAGTGGCCGCAAGATGGTGGGGGTGGGGGGAGGTTTTTCAGGATATAATTAGTGCAATCTCTGGCATCCACCAAACTTCCCCTTCCTCTTGACAATTTGCTGCCAAACAGTTCTGATTCCTGTGGACTTGCTTAAATCTTATCCAGAAAAGAAAAAGGAAAGAAAAGAGGGGGAAAAAAGAGGGTTGTTATTTGTGAAATTGCATTTCCCAGCCATGAGGGTGAGTCACTTAAAGCATTTGGAGCTTCAAGTTTCGTGTTTGGATGAACTTTTCTCTGAGAGGCTGGGGCCATGCTGCCCTCGCTCAGGCCAGTTGGGGTGAGGAGAAGTCTAGAATCCATCTATGGAGAAACCTTGACCATTGGAAAGTCCAGGTGCACCCAAGGCCTGGTGGGGCTGGGCTGGTTGTACCTAAATTGCCTGGGGGAGCTTTAAAAATGCAGATTGGGGCTGGGAGTCAGGGAGGGAGATTTAGTGTTTAATGGGGACAGAGCTTCAGTTTGAGATGACAAAGATGTTCTGGAGATAGATGATGGTAATGGTTGCATAACAAGGTGCGTGTACTCAATGCCACTGAACTGTACACTTAAAAATCGTTAACATGGTAGGTTTTATGTAATGTTTATTTTACTACAATGAAAAGTGCAGGTTCTGGGTCTTCAGTCCCTGACAGCTGCTTTGGTCAGTCTGAGGTGGGACCCAGAAAAGTGTGTTTGTTAAATCTTTCCCTGATTATTCACCACAAGTTGGAATGTACTCGTCTAATCTGTACAATAGGGACAATGACTCATAGGGTTATGAGCATCAGCTACCTTAAAACATATAAACTTTCCAGGGCCTGGTAAGTGCTCAGTTACCATCTAATCCCATTTCCGTTGGAGCCTTCCCACACCCCTTAAGGTTGTCCAGTATTGGCTTGCACACCTCCAGGGATGGGGGTACCTCTGCCTCGCAGGATGGACCACCCCATCTTGGGCCAGCGGAACTGGAGAGTCATCTTCAGACTGAATGTGGGTTTGTGTGGTGTCTTTTTCTGGTCTTGGGTGTCATGGTAGCACTGGACAGCAGTAGAGCAGAGATGGTCATTAGGAGCCTCCGAGTTCCATGCCCAGTGTCTGGAGGCTGACCGTGGGTTGGGCCTGGGCTGCCCCAGACGTACTGTCTGTGTCTTTCCTTCCAGATCCCAGGCTCCAGTCCAAACCTACATGAGAGGGAACAGGGCCCAGAGAGGGAAAGGGCTGGCCCAGAGTCACATAGCAGGGTGTTCAGAGAGCCAAGAAGAGGGGTAACACCCAGATAAGTGAGGGTTGTGTCCTCTAGAAGCGGAGTGCCAGATCCTCAGAGGTGAAACAGGTAGGGAGGCCAAGTTATACACGTGTGAGGAGTGGGAATCTGTCCAGCATGCGGGGTGGTGGGTGTTTGATCCCCTGGGGCCAGCTTAGCTCACCTCCATCCCCTTCTCTCACTGAGGGGACACAGAAAGGACTTCTCCTATTTATGGTCCCTATCTGCCCCATCTTTGTAAGGGAGCCTGAGACAGCTTCCTCTCAGAGGCTCTTCTCCCCCCCTCAGCCTAGGGACTCCCAAGAACAAGGCCATGCTTCTCCATTAGCTGCAAACATTAAACCACGTGTCTCCATACTTCATTCCTGGAGTTCTTGGGTATCTGAGCTGGGGCCTAGAGGTACCCAAGCCCTATTCCCAGGTTTGTCATTGACCCTCCTGTGGAAGCTGCCTCTTTCAAACCTTGGCTTTGCCCCAGGAAAGGGGGCCCATGGCCTCACCACAGGCCCCACCTTCACTAAATTCCAGTGTGCCTGGCTGCCTGGAGCCCGTGACTCCTATAAATAGAGACTATATACACCAGGAGGGGGCCTGGGCCACGTCGGCTTTGAAGCCAGGCAATACATCTGGTTCCTGTCAACTGGAGGTGGGAGAGGTAAGCGAGGTGGGTGAGGTGGCCCACTTCCTCCCTGGGCTCCCAGAGAGCTGGCTGGGCTGGGCCGAGGGCTCCTTGGACAGTATGCACAGACCTTGTGCTGCAGAAGAGCAGGCAAAGTGCTGAATTTCAGCCTACTCTTCTGTACAATGGAAGCCATGCTGCTATCTGATGTACCTCTTCCTTACAACTTGGAGAAACTGAGTCAGCTCAGAGATAAGTGACTTGTCTAAAGTCACTCCACTAGTAGGTGGCAGAGCCCAGGTTGCTTTCTGCTATACCTTCATAACTCCTAGCAGTGTGTAAAGAAGAACTAATGATAATAATAATTATCATTATCGTCGTCGTCGTCATCATCATCATCATCATCATCATCATCATAATAATCACCACCATTTACTGAATAGTTTATAATTGCCAGGCAGGAGATAAGTGCTATACCTTTCTGGCCTTGTGTTAGTTTTATAGAAACCCCAGGAGGTAGATATTATTATTCCTGTTTTCCAGATGCGGCCACTGAGGCCCAGAGTGGTTAATTGGCTTGCTCATGGACACACAACTGGAGTTAGGATTTGGACTCAAGCTCCAGGAGGCCAGAACCCATGGGCAGCTGAAGGATCACGTGTGTGTGTGTGTGTGTGTGTGTGTGTGTGTGTGTGTGTGTGTGTGTATGTGCGTGCGCCCATGGAAATTTCCTCAAGGTCATGGCTGCAAAAGAGTGTGTCCAGGCTTTCTGGAGCGCTCAGAGCCTCTGTCCCCCGCAGGCGCTGAGCAGCGGTGTGTACAAGAGCGCCTCGCCCTACGGCTCCCTCAACAACATTGCTGACGGCCTCAGCTCCCTCACCGAACACTTCTCTGACCTGACTCTCACCTCTGAGACGCGCAAGCCCAGCAAGAGGCCCCCGCCCAACTACCTGTGCCACCTGTGCTTCAACAAAGGACACTACATCAAGGACTGCCCCCAGGTAAATCAGCTCAGCCCAGGCCAGGCTCGTGGGTCAGGCTTCTGTGGGTAGGACAGGTGGAGCAGCCCCTTAGGACCCCTTACACAAGCAAGTGGCCCTGTGGCTCCCTGGTCTCCACCTTTTTGTCCCTTCTGGTATTTCTGAGGCAAGGCTGGCTGGTGTGGATGGGACAGAGGCTCAGCTTGGGTCTGCATTGGTTAGCCATCAACCTGCACGGGGGACCCCAAAGTGAGGTTCTGAGCTTTCAAGTCTCCACTAGTCTCCCTGCCAGGGTGGGTCCTGTTATGGTGGGGTGGGATGGGGGCCAGCAGCCTCCTCACAGCTCTCCTGAGACCCCATCCCCTCACACTCACAGGGAAGGAATGCAGGCTCTGGGCCAGGAATCCAGATGTTCGCCCTTCCCCCAGACACTACCTCTGCCTCCTCTGCAGCAGGCTTCCCCAGCCTGCTGCCTGTGAGGGAGGACACCAGGAGATGGTCGGTGTAGGGAGCAGCCCCTATTTCTCACCCAATGCTTTGCCACGGTGGCAGGGCTACGGGGGCAGACCCCACTCAGGAGATGACCCCTGGCTCTCTGACAGGCATGGCTTTGGAATCCTGGGGAGAGAGGTTAACAGTTGTTTTAAATATGGTATGAAATTATCAGTGATTTTTCCCTATTTTTTTCATATTTTCCTGTGTTTTTATGATGTGGTACTGCTTTTATTTTATATATGTAATGGAAATGGAAGCCTGGAAACTTAGAAAATCCATGTAGTCTCACCCTCCAGATGTTGGAAGCCAAGGGTGTGGCTGGGTGGGTCTGGGTCCCTCCAGGACGAGCAGGAGGCCGAGATGTGCTTCTTGCCCACTGCTCCTCATGCTTTAGGTCCCCGCTACTTAAGGTACAGCCAGGCACAGCCACAATGGTGTCATTTCAGAGCTTATCAGAAACAGAATCCTAGGTCCATCCCCAAACTACATTTTAGTAAGACAGCCCCCCTGCCATGATTCATGTATACCAGTGATCTCAGCCTCTCCCCAACCCTGGACAAGAGAGGCCCCCAAACCCTGATTAGTGGGAGCTGACTCACTGGTGGCTGTTTTCTAGTGGGCCCTGTCTGCTTCTCGTTATGCTGTAAGCTGGGGCCCTAGGCAGGAAGAGATGTCAGCAGAAGGTGAGGCCCTACCCACCAGGGCTTCTCTGAATAGGATAAGGAGCAAACGGGTAGCCGAGGATCTGATTGGTCCTCAGGGATGTGCCCACCCAGTCAGCAGCACCTGTGCCCTCGCCAGCTGAGTACCCAGCACAGGCACTCTCTGCTTTCAGTCATTCACAGCAATCCTCAGAACATTTCCTCCTTCCTCTCCTGCCTACAGCCTGGGAGGCGGGCAGAGCAGGACTTAGCCCCACTGAAGGAGGAGACACTGTCGTGCTAAGTGCTCTCCAAGCATTATTTCATTCAGTGCTCACAACCACCCAATATATAGAGTGCTCTTTTTAACCTCATGTTACGTAATGTTTTGTGTGAGTCAAGAACTCACACAGGGTCATCAAGCTGATCAGTGGATGAGCTGGGATTTTAACCCCTGCAGACAGGTGACTTTCAAACATCAGCAGGGCCTCTTGGGGCTCAGAGGAGGTGAGCAAGTGTGCCCCTGCTGAGCCGGCAGCCTGGGAAAGCTTCCAGGAGAAAGAGGGCTTGAGTGGGACTGGCCGGTCGATGGGAGAAGGGTGGCAGTGTCTCCCACAGCGTGACTAGTACCCGAAGGTGATGGATGGTGAGCCAGAGGCAAAGGGATAGTGAAGGTGTGTGAGTGTGTATTTGCGACTATGTGTGCACGTGCTGCCCTCTCTCCAGACAGGGCCACAGCAATTCTAAATGTAGGACAGAAGGCCCCTGCCCTCAGTGCTTCTCGCTTTCTAGCACAGGGCTAGTCCTGTTTCTTCCCTTATGTGGTTTATACAAAGTGTTCATTTATCTTGTGCAGAGCTCTTAACTCTTTGACAAAAATAGGAATAACAGCCCCATTTTACAGTTGAAGAAACAGAGTCTCAGAGAGGTGAAGTGCTGAGGGGAGAGCGCCATGTGTGTGAGGACCCTGGTCTTGGACATCAGTGTCCTTTGCCTCCCTGAACATCCATGCCACTCCAAGTGAGACCTTCATGGCCCGTGGAGCCTCAGTTTCCCCCTTGAACTGGTAGAGGCCCTCTTCTGGCCCCATCTTAAACCTGATTCTGTCTGGGGCTCCTGCACACCCAAGCATCTCCCTCTACTTGTCAGGAGATGTGGGAGAGCAGAACCTTGAAGTATCAGTTTCATCATTTGTAAAATGAGGCTAATGAGGACACTAACTCATAGGATTGTTGTGAGGGTTCAATGAAATAATGCATGGAAAGTACTTAGCACAGTGCCTGGCATACAGTGGGTGCTCAATAAATGTTGGCTAGCTTTGTTTTTTCTCTCTTGATTCTTAATAGAGAATACAACCCACTTGGCAAGGTACTAGGTATTTTGGCAGGTTGGCATTTAGTTGGTTGTTCCCCACCCCTGATCTGCCCGCAAGCTCAGAAGCAGTGCTGGGCTAGAGTCATCTCAGTATCCCTCGATGCCTGACCTGCATTGTCAACCCAAAGACTTTTATAAGCCATGGAAATAAAATATTATAAAGAGCTCAGCATATATAACATTTAAAAGTGAAATGCTTGTTTTGGTAACAGCTTTAATGAGATATAATTTACATACCATATAATTTACTCATTTAAAGTGTACAATTCAATGATTTTTTAGTATATTCACAGAGCTGTGTAACTATCACCACAACCAGTTATAGGACATTTTCTTTACCTCAAAAAGAAACCTTATATTCTTTAGCTGTCGCCTCCTGATCCCCCAACCCCTAGCAACCACGAACCTACTTTCTGTCTCTATAGATTTGCCTTTCTGGACATTTCATGTAAATAGAATCATATAATGTGTGGTTCTTTGTGCCTAGGTTCTTTCACTTAGAATATTGTATTTAAGGTTCGTCCATGTAGTAACATTTATCAGTTTCATTATTTGAGAAGTGTTGTGTCCTGTTCTATTTTCTGGACAAGTTTGTGAAGAATTAATATTAATTCTTCTTTAGATATTTGGTAGAATTCACGTGGGAAGCCATCTGAGCTTGGGTTTCCTTTTGTGAGTAGATTTTTTATTTTATTATTACTAATTCAATCTCTTATTATAGGTCTATTCAGATTTTTTATTTCTTCTTGAGTCAGTTTATGTAGTTTGTGTCTTTCTAGGAATTTGTCCATTTCATTTGCGTTATCTAATTTATTGGCATACAGTTGTTCCTTTTTATAGAGATAATCCTTTTTATCTTTATAAGGTTAGCATGATGTCCCCCTCTTTTATTTCTAATTCTTATAATTTGAGCCTTCTCTCTTTTTTCCTTAGTCAATCTAGCTAAAGGTTTGTCAATTTTATTGAACTTTTCAAAGAATCAACTTTTTGTTTAGTTCATTTCCTCTATTATTTTTATTCTCTATTTCATTACTTCCCACTCTAATCTTTTTGTGGCAAAATACATATAACATAAAATTTACCATCCTAACAATTTTTAAGGGTACAGTTCAGTGGCATTAAGCGCATTCACATTGTTGTGCCAGCATCACCACCATCCATCCACTTAACTCTTTTTATCTTGCAAAACTGAAACTCTGTACCTATTAAGCAATAACTTCCTCTCTTTCTCTCCTGGAGCCCCTGGCAACCACCATTCTACTTTGTGTCTCTATGAATTTCACTACTCTAGGAACTTATTATAAATGGAATCATATAGCATTTGTCCTTTTGTAACTGCCTTATTTCACTTATCATAATGTTCCTATGGTTCATTCATGTTGTAGCATGTGACAGGATTTCTTTCCTTTTTCCTTTTTTAAGGCTAACTACTATTCATGTGTGTGTGTGTGTGTGTGTGTGTGTGAGAGAGAGAGAGAGAGAGAGAGAGAGAGAACCACATTTTTTCATCCATTTATCCATTAGTGGACAACTGGATTACTTCCACCTTTTGGCTATTGTGAATAATGCTGCAATGAACATGGATGTGCAAATATTTCAATTCTTCATTCTAATCTTTATTATTTCTTTCCTTCAGTTTGCTTCAAGTTTAATTTCCTCTTTCTAGTTTCTTGAGGTGGAAAATTAGATTACTAATTTGACATCTTTCTTCCTTTTTAAATGTACAGCACATCCTGGAATAATGTCCTTTCATTCACGTTGCTTCATTATAACTGATGACATGCTGTCAGAGCTTAACTCTTGTTTATATCTTTTAGCCTGAGATAAAACTGGTTTCATTATATGCTGTTTTGCTTAAAGTTGTAGAACCTATTAGCAACATTAAGTGAGGACTTAGTGCAAATGTTTACAACTATATATTTTTCTCTGAGCTACAGTCCATAAATTTTGGTATATATGTTGTATCTTCGTTTTCATTATCACGGGGTATTTTCTGATTTCCTTTCTAATTTCTTCTTTGACTCACTGGTTATTTAGGAGTGTGTTGTTTAATATCCACATGTTTGTGAGTCTCCCAAATATCTTTCTCGAATGATTTCTGATTTTGTTCTATTGAGGTCACAGAATACATTTTGTATTATTTCAGTGCTTCTAACTTTATTGTGGTCTATTTCATAGCTTAGCATTTGGGCTATCCTGGATAATGTTTCATGTGTACTGGAGAATGTAATCTGCTGTTGTGTGATGGAGTGTGTGAGGTTTATTTAGTTGGTTCATAGCGTTATTCACATCATGTTTCCTTGTTGATGTTATGCCTAGTTCTTCTATCCATTATTGTAAGTAAGGGTATTAAAATTTCTATTATTGTTTAATTGACTATTTTTTCTTCAATTCTGTCAGTTTTTGCTGCATGTATTTTAGTGCTCTGTTATTAGGTACATCTGTGTTTATAATTGTTTTTTCTTGATTGATTGATCCTTTTATCATTATGAAATGTCCCTTTTATCTCTAGTAACATTTTTTTGTTTTACAGTCTATTTTGTCTGATATTAGTGTAGCCAGCTTTTTTATTGTTGCTGTTTACATCAGGGGTCCCCAACCCTCGAGCCACAGACCGTTACTGGTCCATGCCCTATTAGAAACTGGGCCACACAACAGGAAGTGAGCAGTGGGTGAGCAAGTGAAGCTTCATCTGTATGTGCAGCCGCTCCCCAGCGCTAGCATCACCACCTCCCCTCTACCTCAGATCATCAGGCATGAGACTCCCATAGGAGCACCGGTTCCTGGTGCCAAAAAGTTGGGGACCACTGGTTTACATGATGAATCTATTCCATCCTTTTACTTTCAATCTATTCAAAACAAATCTTTTAAGCTAAAGTATGTCTAAAGTACAGTTGGATCTTGGTTTGCCATTTTTTTTCCAATCTGATAATTCCTGCCTTGTGTTTGGATTGTTTAATCCATTCACATCATTGATAATGCTGTTGTTAATGCTATTTTGCTATATGCTGTTATTGATAACAGTTGGATTTACATACGCCATTTTAATATTTGTTTTCTAAATTATTCATGTTTTATTGTTCTTCTTTCTTTAATGCTTCCTTTTGCATAAATGATAATTTTTTAATGTAACATTTTAATTTCTTTAATGGTTTTTCCACTATTTTTAAAAGCTATTTCCTTAGTGATTGCGCCAGGGCTTGTCTTATACATCTCAACTTATCAGAATCTGCTTTAGATTTATGCTAACTTAACTCCAATGAGAAATAGGAATATTACTCTTATATAGTTCTATTCTTTTTTTCCTGTTTTTGTAGCATCATTGTTATACATATTATATCTATCTATGTTACAAAGTTAACAATAGTAGTTATAACTATTACTTTATATAATTTTATGTGTTTTAAAGAAGCTGAAAGAAGAGAGAAAAACAATTGTATGTCTATTGCTTTTGTCTGATTAGCCTTCTTATTTCCCATTTCTGGTTTTCTTCATTTGTTGCTCTGAATTCAGGTTACTGCCTAAAGTCATTTCCTTAGCTGAAGATAGATTTGCTCCCACCTGCCTCCTTTGTACTGTTATTGGCAAATATGTTTACATTTCTATGTGTTATAGGACAAATAGTATAACTATATGCATACTGTTGTATACAATTGCTTTTAAAATCACCTAACAAAGGAGAAGAAATATTCCTTTATACTGTCTTTTACAATTACATAATCACCTTATCATTGCTCCTTGCTGTTTCATGTGTACTTGCATTACAGTTGGGGGTCACTTGCTTTCAGCCTGAAGAATTTCCTTTCGTATTTCTTGAAAGGTTGATATGCTAGCAATGAATTCTCTGTTTTTGTTTCTGGGAAAGTCTTTATCTCACTTTCATTTTTAAAGATAACTTTGCTGGGTATAGAATTACCGCTGATAGTCTTGTTTTCTTTGAGCACACATTGAATATGTTATCCCACTACCCTTTGGCCTCCATTGTTTCTGACGAGAAGCCAGTTGTAAATATTATTGGAATTCCATTATAAACATTGTGTCATTTTTCTCTTGCTTCTTTCAAGATTTTCTCCTTGTTTTAGCTTTCAGCAGTTTTATTATTATGTGTCTAATTGTGCGTCTCTTCATATTTATCCTACTTAGAGTCTCATGAGCTGCTTGGATGTGTTTGTTGATTAAAATTTTTCATCAGATTTGGGAAGTTTTCAGTCATTATTTCTTTGAATATTTTTTTCTGCTCCTTTCTCTTCTCTTGTGGAATGATTTTTTTTTTTAATGGTCTAAATGCTTTTAAAATGTTAAATGTTCTAACTGGGAATGGAATGCACAGAACTCTAAGCCAGCCCTGCCTATCTCCTGAAGCTGCCCATGCAGCTCCAGGGCTCTGAGGAAGGAAAAAGTGAAAATGTTGTTTGGGCATTCGCTGCCAGTGCCCCCAGGTGATAGGACACAGGAACCAGGGGATAGAAACCTGTTCTTTTCCAAACTTAAGGGTAGGATAGAGGTGTTCAGGGCTCAGCTCATCAGATCATTGGGGCTTCTCACAGGTCCCTGGGACAGTGTGAGGAGACTTGGGCTCTTCAGGAAGGTTCTGGAGACCAATTTCCAATGTTGCCAAAGGGAATTTTGTGGAGTGAAGCTGTGCCTGGTCCAGAGTCTATTTCCACCCAATGTCAGTACTGGCCCAAGGGGGCTAGACAAGAATATCTACCATTCAGTTGTTTAAAACTCTGCCTTTCCTGCTGTCTCCTCAGAGTATGTCAGGCCTCTTGTTCAAAGGTAATAACATGAACAACAACAATAATTGTTTCTAAACATTGAGTTTACCACTGAGCTTAGCATGTGATATTCATGGGCTCATTTAATTCTCTCAAAAACTCTATCAGTCAATTTCTAGATGATAAAATTGAGGCCCAGAGAAGTTAAGTCACTTGACTAATGTCACAGAGATAGTGAACACAAAGCTGGAATTAAAACTTGGGTCTTTCTGATTCCAGAGCCCATGCTTTTCAAATTAAATTCTACTACTGGCCTTAGCATCCAGACTTTACTATGAGAAGGTCGGTTTGTTTGATTATTTTTTAAAGATGGGTTGCTGGAAATAGGAACAAAGACCATATGGGAAGAGGTTATAAGAGGCCCGATCTGACCAAGTCCATATGTCTGGTAGATTCCACTACTGGTCCAGCCCCAGAGTGTCTGCTGTTCTAAGGCAGTCAAGGAGGCCACAGGTGGGTTGGGGCTTCCAGCTCTGGTGGCTGCAGAAATTCCAGGTGGCTATAGAAGAGTCATGGTTGTTATCGGTTGGGCCTACCCTGTAGGTCATCTAAGCATCTTATGTTAGCCTTTGCATACCAATGTGGCAGGACTGTGAAGACCTGAGTCAGTGTCTTGCTCTGAGCCAACTGTACTTGTCTGCATGGGTATGTGTGTTTGTAGTGGGAGCTTGGCTCAGTGTCATATCTGTGCTCTGGACGCACAGTGTGTATAGGACAGAACCAGGCCCAGGACTCATTATAATCACTCAGCACTGCCAGAGCTCCTACCATGTGCCAGGACTATGCTAGATAAGGTTCTACCCCTGTCCTCACTGGGACAGAAGGAAACAGTATTGACTGTTCAGGGTGATCAGGGCTATAGCAAGGTTTGCAGTGAGGGACCAGCTCTTCCTGGGCTTCATGGGAGGCCTCAGAGAGTAGGAGTCTGGGCCTTGAGTAGGGAAGGCTTCCAAGCAAGTGTGTATGTAACAGGAGTATGCTTTCCGAGAATTGTGGGCCCTTGGTGACAGCTGGCACTCTGGGTGCCTGAGGGGAGGAGCAGGAGGTGTGGCTGCAGCAGGTGGTGAAGGGCCTGTGTGCCAGTCTGCACAAACTTGGACTTTATCTGGAGGGCAGGGAGAAGCCATCCAAGGGTTTTAGGTGACATGTTTGGATTGGCATTTTAAAAGATCACGCTGGTGGCAGGTTGGAGGCTGGGCTGAAGGAGGCAAGATTGTAGATGAAACCAATCCAGAAACATGGATGGATGATAAGACCAGATATAAGGCAAGGGTGAGCAAAGGATGGAGGCAAGAGGACAAATTCTGGACACTGTGAGAATGTAGCATCTGCGAGGCATGGTGACCAGATGAGTGAGTGGGAGAAGGATGAGGTGTCAAGGAGAGCTACCAGCTTTCTGAGGTGTTCACCTGGGCAAGTGGGGTACCACTAACTCGGACATAAATACCTGCTTGAAAAGATAGGCTCCCCTTCATTTATTTGTTCGGCAAATATTTATCGAACACCTACTATGTGCCAAGCACATTGTAGGCATTTGAGGATGCCACAGTGGAAACCAGGAAAGATTTCCACTCTCTTGGAGTTCACCTTCTAGTTGGCGAAGTCAGACAATATGCACAAATCAATAAAAATACAGAAAGGTGAGATGGCAAGGAGTGCTCTGCAGGATATTAGCGCTTTGATAGAGAACGCCAGCCGGCTTCTCCAGGGGAAACAGCACGTCCATGGTTCTTTTAGGGGCCCACAAAAATATTTTCATTTTTACTTATTTTAAAGCCAGAAGGAAAAAATGAATATAATAATAATGAATATATAGTAATGAATCCAGCCTGGATAATATTTGTCTTTATACCAACACAGTTGTAAAATATCACTTTTAACAACTTTTTATGCAGGAAGGGGTCCACAGGTGTCATACTGTAGCCCTGAAGAATATCTGGGGGCTGCTTTATATTGGGTGGCCACCATGGGCCTCTCTGATGATAGGATGTGGAAACTCTAGATAATACCCTTCCTATAAAGGTTCAGGGTCCATATGTGACGATAAGAACCCTGATGTTAGTGAAGGGACATCTTTTTGAAGTCAAAGGAAACAGCTTCAAATTTGTAACCCAAAGACCAGAGTTCAAGTTCTGGCTCTACTATTTACTGTCTGTAAAACCTTGGCCAAGTCATTTAACCTCTCAGGGTTACCTTTCCTCACCTCCAAAATGTGTCTGCGAGTTGGGGTCAGTGCAGGGCTCCCTGCCCTCAAGGCACACTCAGCACCTCTGTAGGAATGGAGACTGGGGTGAGGTTGGGGGCAGTACACCCAGGACGTGGTACCCTTTCCCTAAGCCCTCTGTCCACCCCATGGCGGTCAGGCCCAGCTACACCCAGCCTGGCAGCTTCACATCAGGCGCTGAGTTCATAGCAGAGTGCTATAAGCCCTCAGTGTCCACCACTCCCAAGATGTTCTTGGGCAGCTGGTTTCTCCTTTGAGAGAGGTCTGAGGGGTGTTGTCAACTGCATCTTCCATGTCCAGCTGAAGACGGGGGCACTGTGAGGGGTCGGGGAGGGCCTGAGCCCAGGGGAGCTGCCATTCCTAAGTCAGCATGCCCAGGGCTGCTAATGAAATCCAGATGTCAGACAGAAAACAATCATCACCCCCACCCATCTGGCAGCTCGGGTTTCTTGGAGATTGCAAAAGAAGGGGAAAAATAGAGCAGGGAGAGAATTGAATCCTAGAACAGCTGAAACCTTAGAGGTGGGATGTAAATAGTTTCAGGATCCTGCTGGGAGGAGGGGCAGGAGGAAAGGGGAAAGCAGAGCCATGTAGGCCCCCTTCTCCCTGTTTCCCATCTCCGCTGCACCCTGGACCTCAGTCCTTGTACGTCTCCCCGTCTCTGCTGCACCCTGGACCTCAGTCCTTGTACGTCTCCCCAGGTCAAGCAGGGTGGTCTCTGTAGGGTATCCTAAGGGAGGCAGGAAGGGCTGACACCACCAGTCCTTTTCTGACCCCTGCTGGGGGTTTCTAACCCCCATTTTGGTACTGACTTCACTGTAGGCCTGGGTTCCCTCTAGGGCAGAGGGGTCAGCCTGAGGGGGACTGGGTATGCAGGATTTTCCTTGCAGAATTTTGGGCCCAGGACTGCTGACTAGTTCAGCGGAAAGGAGGAAAACAGCTTTTCTCATAGTACAAGGCCAGGACTACATTTTATGAAAGATCAATAGAGGGAGGAAGGGAAAGTTGTGGGGGAGGGAAGGAGGGAAGGAAGGAAGGAAGGAAGGAAGGAAGGAAGGAAGGAAGGAAGGAAGGAAGGAAGGAAGGAAGGAAGGAAGGAATAGTGAAATGGAGGAGAGAAGAAGGAAGGAAGGGATGGAAGGAGGGGAAGAAGGAAGAGAGGGAAGACGAACAGTGTCATGACTGGATCCCATGAAAGAAGGACTGGGCCCAGGGCCAGTGGCCTGTGTATGTACATGACAGGCATCATTGCAAGGGCTTCCTCAGGAGCCTGGGGCTGGCTCACTGGCCATGGGGCACAGGCTGTGATGTTCTAGCACTTGGCACAGAACCTAGAATGTCGTGAGTGCTCAGAAAATGTTAGCTGGGATGGGCGTTGCTGGGGATGGTGTGGCAACTGCTGACATTGGGGAAACCCCCCAAACCAAGTGGGTGGCCTCATCCGAGGCCCTCTCCTTGTGCATGGTGGTTCCAAGCACATCCCCTGAAGGGTTCAACCCCCAGCTCTGCCTTGGACTAGCTGGCGGCCTTTGGGAGAATTAAGTGTCTCTAGGCCTCAGTTTCCTCCTCTGTAAGATGAAGATAATAAATACCTACCTCATAGGATATTGCGAGGCTAAATGAGTTATTTTATCTGAAGTGCTGAACAGAGAGCCAGGCACCTCATACACGCTCTATACTCTAAGTGTTAGCTGTTGTGGCCGTGTTAACGATCGTCATTATTATTGTGCCTTAGTTTGGCTGGTTTGAGACGTTCCAGAGATCTAAGTGCTTCAAGGCTGTGGGGGTCATCAGTGTGGGCTCTGATGCTATCATCCCACTCTCATCCCACAGACGGAGGCTGCCTCAGGGATGGACTGCAGGGAGGCCGTGACAAGGCTGTGCTTTCTCCGTGCCTTGGGATGGGGGCGGGGGCAGGCTCTGGAGACTTTGGTTACCCAGGTTGGCTTGAGGGGTGAGAAGGAAGGAACTGGGTCCAGAGGCTCCGCTCAGCCCAGGAAGGGTGCCCCAGTGGGGGAGGGGTGATGGGCCATGGCTGGAAAGGACCCAGTACCAGCTGTGAGCTGTCAGCTCCCCTATGGCCAGGCAGAGGGCTGAACCGCCGAGTGCTCACCCTGGCACAGACAAGTGGTAGCAGCTCTACGGGGGATGGAAGGGTGGGGCACAGGGCATGGGGGCTCATGGGGCAGTCACTCTTACGTCCTTCCTGCTGCCCCAGGCTGGCAGGAAAGAGTCCCAGCGAGCAAGTTTCACATCCTCAGCTGCCAGTTCTCCTTTTAAATGGACCACAGATGATAATTCAGGGCCCTTGTGTTCCTATACTTATTGGAACCCCAAGGAATCTCGCCCTATCAGTCGACCTAACCTTCTCAATCCTCTGCCCCTGAGCTCTGAGGGACAGGGATGTTGACAAAGCCTGGGAGCCAGAACTAATCCCTGGGCCTTGAACCACCTGCAATGCTTAGTGGATGGAGAGCTGGAGCAGAGCAGTTGCATCCTTGGGCTGAATAGCTGCTTGGTGTCACCTCCTCCTGGCAGCCTTCTCTGATTTCACCTTTCCTCCAAGCTCAAAATGACTGCCCTTCTCTGAACACCTGAAGGATGCCATTCACTCACTCATTCATGCAATCACTCATTAACAACCCCCTGCCCAAGAACTCCTGTGGGCCCCACTCTTTCGACTTGAACCTCTCACACTGCTTGTTCTTCTCTTGGAGTATCTCAAGGCCGTTCTTTGGGCCCTGTGGAATGTTCTGGTTGGGTCATCCCTTGCTTCCCTCAACATCATTGAGGACATGAGAGGGCAAGACAGCCAGGCCTCGCTGAGCTGGACTCAGACCTCACTTCAGCCCTGTCCCGGCTGTGCCGCATGCACACTGTAGTTTCACCCAGGCATCTGTGAGATGGGCTCGCCCACCTTGCAGGGTGTTTGTGGGAAATGTGTGGGCAAAGGAGCTGATGCAGTGCTTGATGTTCCACAGCGTTCAGTAAATAGCAGCTCTTATTACTATGTCAGGTTGGTAGGCCTCCCCAAGCCTTATCTGCCCTCATTTGTAAAGAGAGGCTTGGGACCTTGGCTTTGCAGGGTTAATGTGAGGTAGACAGGATGCCATGGACCCTGAAGCCTCCTCTTTCCTTTTCTCTGTCCTACCCCAGCCAGGCCACTTACCTACTCATACAGGTGCACACACATACCTGCATGTACACTCGCACATCTGGGGCTCTCCAGCCATCCTCCCAGGCTTCAGTGCCTTTCCCTAACCTCTTCCCTCCCTACCCCCCTTCAAGACCAACCCTTCTCCCTTAGGGCACCTTCCCCAGGCATCTCAGGCCCATGGGCTCTCCTCTCTGAACCCTACTGTTCATGAGTAGCACCCCCACCCAGGACTTAGTTCTAAGGCCTTCAATGGCTTCTCATCTCTCTTGCCTCTCCATCTAGTCCCTGGAGGACAGGAAATGTCCCCTCCTTGTGTGGGCTCCACTCTGCACTGCCTTGGTCCTAGAGTGTGGCCACAACCTGGGCCCCAGGAGCTGGTCCCAGCTATTTGCCATGTAAGTTTTGCTGAGCCTTGTCACCCTTCAGGACTTTGCCATGCTGTGCCCTTGGCCAGAAATTCACTCTCATTTTCCCCATCTCCTCCAAGCCCAGCCCAAGTGCACCTTCTTCCTCAGAGCATCCCTTGTGCTTCTCTGTGTTCTGGCCTTGCTCCTACACTGTCTTGCAGAGCCTACCTAGCCTGGGGCTAATCCTGGTACAATACTCTCTCCTACTTCCTGCGGCCTGTCCTAGGTAGTGTGTCTGTTCGCTTGGCTGGAAAAGGGGACACGGGTTTTGGGGTCAGAAGACCCAAGCTCTAATCTCAGTCCTGCTCCTCAGCAGCTGTTCAACTTGGCCAAGTTGACCCTACTCTGGAGCCCCCATGCCCCCAAGTGCATGAGAAAGGGTCAGCCATGAAGCCCATCCCTCAGGGCCTCTGTGAGATCCAGAGGCTATTGGGCAGGCAAATGCGCTCTGAAAACCGTAAAGTTGTCCTGTGCCTCCCAGTGCACAGTGAGCAGAGACACTCAGGCCCTGAATACAGCAGGTGCTCACAAAATGTTTGTTTAAATGATTGCGGGGAGCAAGTGAGGATTTATGGGTTTCTGGGGTGGGTGTGAGCCAGGGGCTGCCACGGCCCCTGCCCTTGTTTCCCAGGGTGGGGGGTGAGGAGGTCTTGCAGGCATATTTGTGATGGCGGTGGTCTCCCTTCCCATTATGACTGGGGTGGCCCTCCGGGATGGGGATGGAGCCTGAATTGGGTTCCTCCTGCTCCCTACAGCTTTGTCTTGGGCGAGAGGTGCCCCAGCCTCTAAGTTTGAAGACCTGGCCTTTAAGAGTTAGGCTCCCATCCCCTCAGGTTCCCTCATTCTAAGGTTTAGGCTACAGAGAAACCAGGCCACAGATGTGGGGAAGGAACACCCATGGAGTGGGGTGGGGAGGCCTGAGAAATGATTCCCTGTGCCTGGCCTCTATCTCATGATCTCATTGGATTGTTACTCTAGCCAGGCCCAAGTCTGGAGACTATCTGCCCACCTTCTCTCTATTCGTTTCTCCCTCCCTTCCTCTCTTCCTACTTTTATTTTATAACAAAGTAGCACAGAGAAGTTAAATAACTTACCTGTGACTACATGGCTGGTTAGTAGCAGGCCAAATCTGTCTGACCCTAGGGTTCAACCTTTCCTAGGGCCCCTCTTTGCCAGTGAGGACAAATCCAGCCACTAGGACACACTGCACACTTGCTGTGCTTGGGGCTCATGCACAAGTCAGGTTGAGGCAGAAAGTTTGTCCCCTGCTTTCTCTCTGCCTTGCATCCTGGTTCTTCCCAGGCTTTGGCTAGGGAGGGAGACTTTGTGTGGGAGCGGACTGTCTCTCACCCACAGATCATGGTGATGGTGAGGAAGGGGCTGTTCCTATGCCTGTGAGCATGATGACAAGAGGTAAAAGCTGAAAGAAGCCTAAGCTCCTCTGCTTTTTGCTGGGGAGCATGAAGCTCAAACAAGACTGCTCATCCCCCCTTTCCATAGGCTTTCTGAGCTCTCCTCATCCATTAGTCACTCTGTGTTCCCAAAAAAATCCTTGCACAACCAGCTTAGTATCTGGTATTCTCTTTCGACCATGGTCTTGGAGCAAGGTCGGGGCAGGGCCAGGAAATCCATGAAATCACTAGCACAGTACCTGGCACATAGTAAGTGCTCAGCATATGTGAGCTATTGCTGCTGATTTGATACTGTGGCCGCAGTGTCTGCCATGGCACCTGCCGCAGAGCTGGAGCTGGCATGTGGGGCAGATATTGACACTTGCAGCGAGTGTTCACCATGTCCCTGGCGCTACTTTAAGCACTTTCACATATTGACTCATCTAATTATCCTCATTGCACGGAGGAGGAAACTGAGGCTGAGAGTGGGTAAGAGACTTGCCCAGGGTCACACAGCTCAGATGCAGTCCCAGGCAATCTTGCTTCAGAGGCCATGCTGTCATAAATATATAAGGGAAGAAGGAAGAAGTGAACAAGACTCACCTGGGATGCGGGAAAGGAAAGGAAGGCAGAGAACTAACACTGGCTGAGAACCTTCTGTGTGCCAGGGACCATGCTGAATCCTGGCACATTGTTCATGTCCTCAAAGATGTCAAGAAATTCCCCCAGGGTCACACAGGAGCCAAGGGCATGGGTGGGATTTGAGCCCAGTGAGTCTGGCTGATTCCTGACCCTCTGTTCCACCAACTCACCCCACTGGGAGCCAAATCAGTAGCCACTGCAGTTAGCAAGGGTCCTGTGGAGACACCAAGGAGGCCTCAGGGCAGTGGAGCTGGCCTCTACCACCAGGCCTGCACGGTTGAGTGGAAGGCAGGACAGGGAATCACTGGGCGAGGCCACTCATTGCCAAGGTTCTCTCCAGCCACGGAGGAGGAGTTTAGAGGAGGGAGCACAGCCAGGTGGGTGACCGAATAAGCCCTTGCCCTTGCTTCACCTCAGTTTCTCCCTCCATGCAGTGGACCCAACGACGTGCATCCCATCTGCCCCTTGGGTCCTGCTATGTGGATCTCATGAGCTAACAGAGCTGGAAATGACTTGCAAGCCAAGCCGAACAAAAATGAAGGATTCTTAGGAATGAATAGATTGTCATTTATGAGCATCTAAAGGCTTGCTTCTGAAAGTGTAGTCTATGGACCAGCAGCCATATCAACAGGAGCTTAACAGAAATGCAGAACCTTGAGCCCCACTCCAGACCTACTGAATCAGAGTCAGCACTTTCATAAGCTCCCAGATGACTGATGGGCACGTTAAAATTTGGGAAACACTGGTCCAAAGACTATCTGGGCTCCCACTTCTCCATTCCTGAGGCTGCCTCTTGGGCTTTCTTTCCATAGCCCAAAGAAATGAGTGCATCAGATTAAAACTGGGATCAGGCCTCAACTCTGACAGCCTCTGCTGCTCTGGAAGTCCCTGGTGAGGCCTGCCCCCATTTGTTTGGGAATGCAGTTCCTACCAGAATCAGCAAGGCCAGCCAGACCTGCAATAGGAGCAGGGGAGGGGGGCACCCTCAGCCAGGGAGCAGGAGGTGGCACTTTCCTCTCAGCAAGTAAAGAGTGTTTGTGCCCAGATAGTCTCTATCTCCATGCAGGAGGGCAAAGGGCTGGAACTGCAGCTGGAATGGTTCAGATTAGACATAAGAAAGAACTTCCTAATTGATCAGGAACAAGCCAGCGAAGGATGCTGAGCGCTCCTATTGCCTTAAATGTGTGGCCGAGCTGGAAGGTTCCCAGAGGTTCTCTTCCAGCCTCTGCCTTGAGACCATTCAGTTTTAGAGAGACCAAGTGACTTTTCTATGGCCACACAGTGAGCTGGTGACGAGAGGATCCCCTGGCTTAAGACTCCTCGTTCCTGGGGCCTTTCTTCATTGCAGGGCCCCCTGGAGGCTGGGGATTGACGTTGATGACCGTCACAGTTCCTCTCCAGGCCCCCTTTGAAACAATCTGAGGAGCTAGCTTTGTGAGCCTAGCAGCCTCCAGGCGTCCTAGCAGCCTCACTCTGTCCTGGCCCACATGGTCCCTAAGACCACCAGGAACACCTTTGGAGCAAGGGGACTCAAAGGCAAATGCAATGAGCTGGGGACAGGGCCCCAGGAGACAAAGTTGTCCAGGCAGAGGAAGCAAGTAGAGGTCTAAGGGGCCTGACCGTGGTCTAGAGGCTTGGGACCACCACCGTGTGTCATTGGGCCAGTTCCATGCATTCTCCGTTTCCCCATCTATAATACGGAAGAGAGCTTTACTAGATCAATGAGTCTCAGCCAGAGCTTCACATGAGAAATTCTGATTCAGGAGATCCAAGGCAGTCCTCG
The DNA here is from genome assembly GCF_014176215.1 of Rousettus aegyptiacus. Classification (NCBI taxonomy): domain Eukaryota; kingdom Metazoa; phylum Chordata; class Mammalia; order Chiroptera; family Pteropodidae; genus Rousettus; species Rousettus aegyptiacus. The sequence continues at coordinate 8,870,238 of NW_023416309.1, forward strand.
CCATGGGCACTTCTTCAGCTCTCCAGGTGATTCTGATACACCTTTGCCCAGGTCTGAAGTGGTGTGGAGCTCAGCAAAACCATCATTGTCCTTCTGAGGTCCTGGGAAGACAATATTATAGCTTCCATGCAACTTAGAAATGAACATTCTGGAGTCCCACTTCTGATACTGATGTTCCATCCCAGATTTCTTCGTGTGATGACAAAGTTTTATTATTTTGGAAAACTAGGCTTCTCATACTGGACAATCCTAATACTTGGTTCTGAATTTTTTGAGTCTGAGGTTCTATAATCATTTCTTACTTCAATTGTAAGATTCTAAACTCTTCTATGTTTTTGTTTCAACCTGCTGTTATTGTTCTTTGAAATGAAGATTCTCCATATCTATGATTCTAACATTATTATTCTACATTTTAGAGACTCCAAGAATCTAAGCTATTATGGTACTAACATTTAAAAAAATTTTAAATTCAGCAACTCTGTGATCTGTCATTTCATCTAGGCAGTTGGCCACCAACGCCCGGAGCCTGTCCTTTGTCTCCCCCAGACAAGGTGGCAATTGTGTAAGCTTGGATGCGTGCCCCTTCCCCAGCTTAGCCTGGACAGCCTCTCTTGGGGGACAGGGTGGGGGCGGGGAGAGCAGAGACCCCCCAGAATTTTCTCTGCTCTGACTTGCTCCGTCACTACTGACAGAGGAGTAGAAGGTGGAACGAGTATGAGGGGCGTGTTTGCCCACGTAGCAGGAGGGCGGTGGGTTATGTGTGTAGCAGCCTCTCTCATTCATTCAGTTCATTGGCCCCATCTCACAGCAGAGCTGTCAGTTCCCGGAGTGTCAGCTTTTGCTTATGCATTAGAGTCTAGTGCATCCAAAGTATCTCCCCTAAATACATATACCCAGTTCCCAGCGAGAACACTGAGGCCTAGAAGGAAGAGGTGACTTGTCCAAAAGAGCTGGTGCTTGAACCCACAACTTCTAACTCAGTGTCCAGCTACTGCACAGTATCTTCCAGCCAGTCCTTCTCAGGCTTTGCTTTTTGCACAGAACCATCGACCTCTATTAGGACCCAGTCAACTTCTGGGTCTCTTTGAGGTAAGAGGGACCAGCCCTAAGCCTCAGGATTACAGGTTTACAGCCTGTAGGCTGGTGGACTTCACTAGGCCTAGGAGGGGCTCTCCCTGCCCCATGTGACTTCCCCTCGCCATTTCCTGCCTGCCAGACCACACAGTCTTCCATTTCACTCCCCCAGGACTGGTGCCCACCTGCACCAGTGCACATCAGGTTCATAAGGAGGCAGAGGGTGGGCTAGGAGCAGTCAGGCATGGAGTGAGGCTTTGCCACTCACTCACTGTGTGACCTTGAGGAAGTCCCCTCTCCTCTCTGGGCCTTTCCATGCTGGAAGCTGGTAGATTGTAACTCCCAGTTATGGTGAGGATTTAATGAGATCCTATATGGGAAAACCTGACAAGCTGAGGGGAAGCAGAGGCACCTTCTCCCCCACCTGCTTCTCACACTCAGCTCTGAGCCCAGCTCTGACTGGCAGCTCATATTTGTTGAGGAAGACAGAATGAGCTCATTTATATTTGCTGAGAGAGTGGAATTTGGATTTCGGAGACTTTCCTGGGTTTTCAGATTGGCAAGATAGGGAAGAAAATATAAAGGCCTTGGACATTTGAGATTTTAGGCAAGTGTCCACATACCGACAATGAGGGTTCAGGTCTGCTATTTACTGAGTTACAACCATGTGCTGAGTGCTCAACACTTTACATTTGTAGGTTCATTAAGTCTTCTCAAGTCCACTCTCAATAGACTTTATTATCCCCACTTGAGTGATGGGAAACCGAGGCTCAGAGAGGCTATAAGAAATTTTCCCAAGCTCTTGTTGCCAGTAATAGCAGAGCCAGGATTCAAACCCAGGTCTTGGAACTGCATAGCCACAGCTCTCTTCCACTTTGCCCTCAGCTGTCTGAGAGAATACAGGGTCATGAGATACAGTGGCCACCTCCTCATGCAGCCGGGGAGTAGAAAAACATCCCGAAGATAAGAATGGTTGCATTTCTTCTTCCTTCGGCATGATAGTCCTAATTTTTCATGCAGTTATTTTTTTGAGAAATCCAGAGCTGCCTGTAGCTGACCAGCTCTGGACCTATTTCCAAACCAGTGAAGCTTGTGGAGATGGTGTAGAGCAGGGAACTCTGTGCAGCCACACACAAAGCACATTGACACAGAGCTCCAGGCATACACGCTGACATGCACACCCCTCGCCGACATGCCACTGCACACACTCACACAGAGGCTCGTGCTACTACACACCACTGCCAGGCCTCAGGGAGCCTCAAGGTGAATGGGAAGTTCAGCCAACCTGCCTCTCCTAGGGTTCTAGAGCAGATTTAGGGAGCCGCTGCTGCCCTCCTGGCTATTTTCTTCCCTATCGGTTGACTTGAAATGGAGCTGGTGTGTCACCTAAGGCAGGGATCCCCAACCGCCACCCCACCCCTCACGGACTGGACAGTTAGGAACTGGGTAGCACAGCAGGAGGTGTGCAGCAGGGGGTGTGCAGCAGGTGAGTGAGCAAAGCCTCATCTGTATTTGCAGCCGCTCCCCAGCACTAGCGTCCCTGCCTCGGCTCCACCTCAGATCATCGGGCATGGTGGGGTTCCTGGGCTGAGCAAGTGGCTCTAGAAGGTACGGGAAGACTTGTCTGGAAGTGGGCCACCCTTCTTTCCTCTGTGCACCTGCTTCATACTGTCGCCTAGCACTGGACTTGTATTCCAGAGGTCTGAGTCTGCCCTGCACGGAATGTGTGATACTGGAGGTCACCCCGGAGCCACTGGTGATCTTCTGCCCTGCGAACCTCAAACTGAACAATGGGGGTGGGATGGGCGTGGGCAGGGTTCCTCTCTTTCTGGACTCTAGCTTCTTCTCCTTCCTTCTGGGTTTTCTCTCTTTTTAAACTCAACGCCTTTTCCATCAATTCCTCCTTCTTGTCTCTAAAGAATTGTTCTGAGCCCTAACGGGCAACTTGGAACAGTGGGAATGCCTTGGGCCTGAGTTCACATGGCCCGGCTGCTTCTAGCAGGGCTCTTCCTGCACTAAGCCTGTTTGCTCATCTGCATGGTAGTGTGTGCGTAATTATAGCACCACCTCCACATCAACTCTGGGGTGGACCCCGTCCCCAGGGGAACCTTCCATAGGCTCAGGTGAGCATTTATAGGTAATTCTCAAGGACAGACCTCTAGGAAGGAACCAGGATGGATAGTTATCATGAGACTGTCCTATCTGTCACTGTTGCCCACAGGCCAGGGACGGCCAGTCCTCCTTCCATTCATCACTACCACCTGCAGGACTCTGCCATCACCTTCCCCTTACCTCACCTCAGCCTTCCCGCCAACAGCCTTGCAGACCCAGGGCTGTCACCAGCCCAGAGGGAGCCCCTGGCCCAACCCCTGCAGCGACACGGGATGGTCGAAGGCGGACATCTTGGAGTCATTCTTGAGCCCCTGCTCTCGCTTCCCTAGGCTAACTCAAGTCCTGTTAACTATACCTCCTGTCTGTCTCTGGAGTCCTTCCATTTTTCTCTTGTCTGCCACCCCTCCCCAGATCACACCCCCACTGCCTCTCGCCAGCCAAGTGGCAGCAACCCCCTCACCAGTGTCCTTACATCTGACCCCGTCTCCCATTCAGTTCCTTCTCCATGTGCAGAAACCTTCTAGAAATAGCAGGCTAACCTTGCCACCCCCAATTTTAAACGCTTCCATGGTTCCCATGACTCCTGGGCTAAAATACAACTCTGCAGTGTAGTCCCAGGGCCCGGCATGGTACGGCCTCCCCTGGCCCTGTGTGCTGCCTGCCATCCCAGCTCCTTGCACAAGCTGCTCTGTCCACATGGATCCCTCTCCACTTTATCTTCACTTTGCTCTTTCTGCACTTCCTTTGGCCTCCTCCCCAGCCGACCTGGTCTTACGCTCCCTAAAACAGAAGGCTGTGCTCTTAGAGCACATCTCTCAGTGTGTAGATCAGTGTTCGAGTGTGTTACTTTATCTGTTCATGCAGCATGTATTTACTGAGCACCTACTGTGTGCCAGGTATAGTTCTAAGCACTTGGGGCATTCCATAGTTAATGCGAAAGTGAAGGGGAGAATATAGCCCACGTTCTATGGGATGTCAGACAATAAATAAATAGATACAAACAGATATGCTATGGTGTTAGGTCATGTTCGGACAGAGTTGTCAGGGACAACCTCTCTGAGGAGATGACAGCTTGAATAGAGACAAATGAAGCAAGGAGCAAATGATGTGGAGATCTTGGGAAAGGATGTTCTTGGCCAAGAGAACAGCAAGAGCAAAGGCCCAGAGATGAGGCAAGAATATGCTTGGCCTTTTTGAAGAAGAGCAAGAGAGCAAGAGTCGACTGTCCTGACAACTCCATCTCAGGGGGAGAAACGCTTTGGAGAAGGGCTGAGGCACAGAGGCGAGCACGTCTTCGGCACTGCTGTCCCTTCTCCCGCCTCCTCCCCCAGCTGGGCAGCCCTCCTCTGGGGGACATAGATGGGTGCTTGTCTTGAGAGCCCCCCTCCCCTACCCCTGCTGCCCCGAACACTCGAACACTCGCAGTGGGGACAGGAAGTGTGGGCCCTCGCTTCCCAGCTGCCCGGGTGGGATGCCACCGAGCTGGGTCAGCCTGCCCAAAGAGAGACAGAGGCCCCATTGAGCCTGCTCTCTGGACTAGCAGGGACAATAGCCACACTGAGGACCAGGAGCATCGGCCAGCATGCTTGTCCAGGAAGTCGCCAGGCTGCTGCCGGCCCCCCTTCCCCTGCCTCCCCAAATCCTCCTGACTTTCTCCTCTAGCTACTTATTTCAGGCTGATAGTAATGTACAAAATGGTCACTTTGTCCTTCACCTCCTCCCCAGAGGCTCCCTGCTTGTGCCAGACCCATTCGGGGCCTGAGGATTAGAGAGGAGTCCTACGTGATCTCTGTCCCTGAGGAAGGGCCTAAAGAGGAAGCAACACATACACACCAACTTAGTGGGGCATCCTATGTGCTTCCTACAGAGATGTACAAAGCAAAGAGACTTGCAGGGGGCGGGGGGATATCAGCTGGGAGGACTAGGAGGGAAGACTTCCTGAAGCAAGAGTCAGTTTTCTAACATACTTTTACAGCCAGGGTCATGTTTTAAAGGCACAACAGGAAGGTGGCACAGGCAGGGCAAGACTAGTGTCTGTGACAGGCCCAGAGATGGAGGAAACGGCCTCTTTCTCACTGTAAGCCAGGCCTGTTCAAAATTTGAACTCTGTCTGCATCTCCAGACTGTCTGCTTGGGGAACATTTGCACTGGAGAAATCTTTAGGAATCACCTAGGCCGGGAATGCTAACACAGGTCAGGTATGCCTGTCACCCCCAGCCCATGGCCATGGGGAGTTGGACATCACCAAAACAGTGCCAGTCTGGCCAACTGATCTAGGATACAGCTGCAGAATCCTTCTCAGTACTGCTCTGGTAGCAAGTAATTGGCATGGATGCACAAGATGAAGTATTTGCCTGTCCTGGTTCCGTTCCCTCCTTTTATTGACACATGGGGAAACTGAGACCCAGGCAGGAAAGGGACTTGTCTCAGGTTCAGTTGGAGCTGAGGTAAGGACAGAGATAGGTAAGAAACACACACGGTAAAACAGTTTAACTTGTGAAATTCCAGAGGCTAGGACGGACGCTGCAGTGTGGCCGCCTTGTCTGAAGAAGCTATCCCTGGTAGTGTCTCTTGTCCATTCCTTCATAGCCCTCATCACAACTGTGATTATTTGGATAAGATACTTGTTTTTTTCTTTTCCACCTGACTATGTTCTTGGGGGCTGGGGTTCCATCTGTCTTGTTAATCACCTGCTCCAGTGCTTTGTAGGCAGTGAGCACTCAATACTTGGGTGTTGAGGGCATGAGTGGAGCACCTGGTGGCAGGTGCACACAGTGACAGTTCCTCAGTCCCTTCCTTGCTCCACAGATGGTTGTTTGGCCTCCACTGGCCTTCAGATGACAGTAGGACCCCTGGGAGCAACATGGGCCCAGACACTAAGCTGGGTCGATATACTGCTAGTAATGGTAAACAGCCAGCCTAAGTGGTGTGGTCTCTGAGCTTCCTGTGGGGAAACTGAGGCCCAGGGAGGTACAACAAGCAGGAGGCTGAGCCACCTGGGATCTCCTGACTTCTGGCCAAGCTTCTGGGCACCCAACCTGGCCACTAACCCCCACTGTCACTCAGGGGCTGACTTTTCCTGACAGATGGCCGCCTGGGGCTGTGTGTCCAGTACCAAGGCAAATAAAGGTGGTAGAGGTGGGGGCAGGAGATGCCCACAGGCTCCCTGAACAAACAAGGCCAGAGCCTGAGCAGCCAGGCCCCCTGCTCCCTTCATTGTTCCCTGTGATAGTTTCCAGATGCCGAGGAGTCACAGGTTTGGGGCTGGGCCAGGAGAGCCAGGCCAGGCCTCCCCTAACATCCCCTCCCCCCCCACCTCCACCACTACCAGTCCTGCTTTTAAAGAGATGGCCCTTCTTCCCACGGCAGGCTGTTGCCCCACCCAAGCCCAGCAGTCTCACTGTCCTGCCTCCAGCCCAGCTCCTGGGGTGAGTAGCCCTGAGCTCCATTCCTCGTTCAGACCCTAACTTCCTCTATGGCTTGGGCTGGGCCCTTGCCTTTGCTGTGCCTGTTTCCTGGGCTGTAGAATGGGTGTGTGGGGAGGGGGCAGCATGGAGAAGACAGTTTCTGACATTCCTGCTTTAATAGTATCATCTAGATCATTGGTTCCCAAGTAGGTCCTTGGACCAGTAGAATTAGCATCACCCAGGAATCGTTAGAATGCAGATTCTCAGGCTCACTCCAGACCTAGGGATTCTGAAACTTTCGGGCTGGCCCCAGCAGCCTGTGTTATAAGGGGCCCTCAGATGGTTCTGATGCTTACTCAAGGGTGAGAAACAGCCTGGGCTCTAGAACTAAAAGCCTGGGCATCCGGAGTCAGAAACATGGAATGCAGACTTAGCATATGTGTGGTTTTGAAAGTAAACCTTCGTTTTCTCCTAAGGAAAAATGGATTGCTATTCCTGCCACCATGTGTGGTATGGTCACTATGCTGAGTTAATGAGACAGCACACAGCCTGGTCAGCTCAGCTCCCACACCAGAGCTCTTCTGGGATAGACACTCTATGAGGGCAGGTCCCACGTCTGTCTGGCTCAGGCCACAGCATCAGCACTTTGAAGGAGCTGGCTCAGAACCCAGGCAGAGCGGCCGTGTGCACAGGTTGCAGGGCGCATGTACACTGCTTTCCCTCATTAGGTGTGTAGTGGGCCCTCGTGCCACCCAAGGGGCCTGTAGTACAGAGAGTGACAAGATGAGCCCCATGGGGAACAGACTAGAGGGGTCTCTGCAGGCAGGAGCAGTCAAGGAAAGCTTCTAGGAGGAAGTGTGGTTTCCACTGTATTTGTTCGGGAGATGAGAGTCTGCCAGATAGTGGGACTAGCATGTGTAGAGGTTGGTGTGAGAATGAGGACCACCAACCAGCCCCCTCTCCTGCAATGGGTACACACCTCCTCTCCTCCCTTTTCAGGGCACCAGCAGGTTTATTGTCACGTGGGGCATCCCGCAGATAAGGGCGAGGACACCCCAGAAGATCAGAGTCACAGACCGTGTGGTGCTGTGGAAGTCAGCCAGGCCTGGGTTTGGATCCCAGCTCTGTTGCTGCTTGGCTGTGTGACCTCAGGCAAATCTCCCCACCTCTCTGTGTCTTGGATTCCTCATCTGTAGGAGTTATAGTGAGAATGGAATGTCTGGTAGATGTAAAACTGTCATAGTGGGAGCTGTGAGAGTTTTACATCTGGGGAACCCGGGGCCAAGGGAAGGAAACAGAACATCTGGGGGCACCTAGCATGGCTCCATCATCCTGCCTCCTGCAGAGCCATACTGGACACCCTTGCCCTTGGCGATAATGTGGAAGGGTTGGTTTTGCAGACTTTTCCAGTCCTTGGGTAAAGAAGCAAGGTCAGCTGCAGCCTGGCCTGTGGGGATGAGAAATGTCAGGTTTGCTTCCTTCCTACGACCTCCTGGAAAGTCACATCAGAGCATTTCTTCCTCTGCTGGACAGATACTCCACCACCACCACCCCACGAGGGGTAGAACATGGGGAGATTTGTGTTGCCATCTGACATCCTGCAGTGACCATGAGAAGCACGCATGTAATAAATGCACGTGCTTGTTCACACACATGTACCCTCCTCCCCAGAACTCATGCTCAGATTTCTAATACCAGCGACACTATGAAACACGGTGAAAGCTGGCAAATGCCTGGGCTGGCTCCCAGGAACCTCTTAACTCCTGCCCCATTACAGTTGCCACAGGTGACCTTGAAACCATTCCACAGCCTTTTGGACCTCATTTGGCAATGAAGGTATCAGACAACAGCCAGAAAGTCCAGGGTTCAAGCCCTGCCTCCTACTTGCTTTGTGACCTTGGATAGGTGACAACATCTCTGGAGCTCTATTTTCTCATCTGGAAGTGGGGTCACAAGGAAGTTACTTATAAGTCAGGTGCATGTCACTGCTGGCACATAGTGTGGCTATAGCTGTCATGGTCTCCAACACTCACCTGCTGAAAGTTCTCCAAGGTGGATAGCTGGCTTCTTCCTCTCCCTGAGTGGCCAGACGAGGAGGAGATTGAGGCCCCGAGAGAAGACAGATCGATGTGAGACCAGAGCCCAAGATGGAAGTTGGGCCTGCAGCCTCTCAGCCCCAGCCCCTGGCTCCTGCCAGAGTGGCCCCAAACTGCTGACTTCAGCATTTCACCGCCAGAGTAGATCAGATTTCTTTTCTGGCACTTAGCCACTCTCCATACCCTCCCCCCATCGCTATTTTGAGCTGAGTTCCCCTGTCCCCTCCTCCTGTGGCGGCTCTCACACCCAAAGCCTCACTCCAGGTTGAGGCCTTTCCTCCTCTTAACCTGCCCCACCAGTCGCACCCCCAGGATTTGTGCAGAGCCTCCCTCCAGCCAGGTAGGGCTGGGCTGCTCATGGCCCTGTTTAACCAGGTCATGTCTCTCCAGGCCTCACCAAGGCCAGACTCACATGCAGCGTCAGGGACCAGCCCACCTGTGAAAACAGCGCTGCTGGCCTGAGGTGGCCCTCCAGAGCGGTCGGCACAGCCTAGGAAGGGCCTCCTAGGAGTGAACAGAGACCAAGCCAAGGAGCAGTTCCAGCGCTGACATCTCACCTGAGTGGCTTTGGTCCTGACCCACATACCACACCCATCATGGCTACTGGCACACCGGTGTCCCCTCCAGCCACTGATGTGCTCTGAGCCCCACCCCAGGGTGCTCCAAGGGAAGCAGGAGTAGGGAGGGCCAGTGTTGCCACAGTGCGCTCAGAGACCAGTGGGAAACAAGACAGCAGCAACAGCAGTCTGTGAGTCTTTAGAGTTCGGATGAATTCCCTGGCATGCTGGAGGCCGGGTCAGGGCAGGACATGACCCACAGCCAAATGAGTGGTGCAGACCACAAAGTTCCCTGGGAGTTTGGGGAACCAAGGCCTTCTCTGGGGAGGCGGCAGGAAAGTTCTCAGCTAGTGCAGGAGGCTGGGACTCAGAGGGTAGGGTGAGCACCCAGAAGAGGACAGTTAATCCTTTCTGCAATAGGGGAGGCCAGGTGCGTGCCCTTTGAGCTTGGCCTTGAAGGCTACATGGCCATTCACTAGGTGGAGAAATGTTTTGTGCATAGGGGATGGCAAAAGCGAAGGTGTGTGGGAGGAGAATACATCACTTGTAGGAAATCGTTGTTTGAGTATAGGTGTAGGAGGGAGTAGCAACGGCCAAGGTTAGAAGGTCAGTTGGGCCTGGTGGGGAAGGGGCCCCATAGCCTCGAGTGTTTGCCTCGGTCCTATGGGTGGCGGGGCCCCTAAGCCTGGAGTGGTCATGAAAGTACCTGGGGGAGATTGCCGGGCTGAACAGGGGTTGTGGCTATAGCAGAAGACGGGGCACAGTCAGAAGAAAGGGCTTGCTGAGCAAACGGACTCCCCAAACGAGAATGCACAGGGACCTGGAAACCCACTCAGGGCAACAAATGGTGTTCAGACTCTCTGAGTAGCACATCTAGCTATTTGCCAGCCACAGGATGGTTTCAAATCTTACATCCACCCACTAGGGCAGCAGCAGACAGCAGTCGCTGTCTCTGTAGTCACAGGAGGGGAGGAAAATCCAGGACTTTTGCAATCGCTATGATTCGGATGTTTTCCACCCCTTGGACTGGCCCCTCTTCCCCTCCCGCCTCTTAGCTCTGATCTGTGTGGTTTGCTAATGGAGGAAAGCCAGAAGCAGGAAACAGATAACTTAGGGAGTGGCTGTTCATGTGATTAAAAAGTCTTTGCTTTCCAAAAAGTTTGGCCGAGAGAACTTCAGATTGCCTGGTGTTGGGGCAGGGTTTGGAGACAGAGTTTCTGCTGCCTTCTGGGCCAGGGCTCCCTAGGGCCGTGGGCACCGCACCGTGCTGGGAGGCATGCGGAGGTGCTGGGACCTCGCACCCCTTTGGGTTCCGGAGGGGTTTCTTGGCCTCTCTTGTCCTTCTCTATGCCTGTTTCCTCTTTCCCTGTGGTTCATTTCCCATCTTCTCCCTCACTTCACCCTGTCCCTCTCATGTCTGGTGTCTGTCTCCGCACACTGTCTTCTGTCTTGCTCATGCCCTCGTCTCTCACCCCACCCCGCCCTCCCTGTCCCTTACTCCTGACATCCTCTGCTGCTCTTCCCTACCTCTCTGTCTCCCCGTTTTCTCCTCTTTTTCTGGCTCTCTCCTTCCTTTCCACACCCCCTCTCCATGCCCCCTCCCCAGGGTTTTCCTGAGACCTTTTCCTGGCACTGTGAAAGCTTCCATTGTTCCCCTGCACTTTGACAAACCCTAGTGTTGTGGAATCAGGATGGCATTTCTGTGGTGGCTTTGGCCTGGGAACCGGGTGGGAGGGGTGACGATGAGGCTGGGCCTTCTGGGCCCATGCTGGGCTGTGACAGGAACCCAGAAAAGGGGAGGGGGTCTGTGGGAGGTGGCAGAGGCGCCTGTGCTCAGACAAGGGGGCCCTTGAGGCTCTGGAGGAAGCCCAAGGAGGCCTCTTGCAGCGTCCTTCCTCCCTCCCAGCAGCCTGCAGGCAGCACGGCCCAGCCCACCTGTCCTTCTGATTGCCTGCTTCCTCTGGGGCCTCGGTGGAGGCTGCAGCTGCCTGGACCCGGCTGCAGAGGCTGAGGCAGCCTTCCCACCTGCCTCCTGAGGCCATGTCTTCAGACGCTGGAGTGTGGGGATCTTTAGAGGGTCCCTAAAGCAGTGTCACAGAGCACAGGAGAGGGAAAAGCATGGGTTTTGGAACTGGACATACTTGAGTTCAGAAACTGGCCCCACTGCTTGCTAATTATGTGACTTCAGACAAATTGTTCCCCTTTCCCAAGCCTCAGTTTCCTCATCTGCCTTTAGGTTAAGAGTGATGATTTCATGGGGCTGTTGCATAAATTAGAGCTAATTTCATGTGTCATACATTGGCCCCATGCCTGTCACGCAGGAGGACCGGGTGAAGAGTAGCCTCTGCCTAAGGATGTGAGTCCAAGAGTGTTTCTGCAGGTGTGAGTCTGACTCGGGCCTGGGTCTGGAACTGTGTGGCCAAAGGGCATTTGTGACTGGCGTAGTCCCTGGTTGGTGAGAGGGTCACAGGTCTGGCCCCTTTGGAAGGCCTCAGACTCTGCGAGCATTCCTCATCTGTCTTGTTTATTTCCATATTCCTGAAATGTTTCACAGAGCCTTGTGCAGAGTGGGTGCTCAATAAATGTTAGTTGAACAAATGAATAATTGAAGAGATGGCCAGGGGTTTGAGGTCAGAAGTGGAGTCACGTTCCTAGGAGTAGGCTTGTTCTCTAATTTCTTACAGCCATTTCGTGGAGAGGCCATGCGTGAGGTAGAAAGTGTCCCTTTGGAGTCAGTGGACAGGGTTCAAGTCTTGGCTCCGTGGCCGTGGGGCACTGCACAGGATTCTTGGCCTCTCTGGGCCTCGGTTTGCTCTCCTGTCAAATGGAGGGGCCGCAGAGTGACTTGTTGGGAAGTGGCTGGCACATAGGGGGTGCCCATTAAATGTCAGTGTCCCAGCTTCTCCAGAGCAGCCTCCTCACATGGCAGATGAAGAAACCGAGCCCTAAGATAGGCATGGGATAGCCAGAGCCAAAACCTGGGTCTCTGGCCGCAGCCCATTTTTTCCTCACTGGGACAGGTTTGAGGAGACACAGAGCAGGGAGAGTAGAGGGCCACATGAGAGCCAAGAAAAGGGGTCTCAAAGGACGTGGTTCTGGGAGCAGGGCACTACCTCTCCCGAGGAAGGCCCCTAGCCTCCAGAAAGGGTTTCCAGAACCCTCTTGGACCATCAAGGAAGGGCCAACGAGGCCGCACAAAGAGTCCTGGTCTCATGGGCCAGACACTCCTGCTCCTCGGCCTTTGTGCCTCCATTGTGAGAAGGGCATTGCAAAATCCTGAGACCTGGGGCCCTTCTCTCATGCTGTGGCCAGGACCACCTCAGTGGCCCAGCTGAGGGAGAGCATGCAGACTGGGCGGGACAGCGAGCCGGAGAGGAGCCCATCTGTTCTTTATTTCCTCCCCCTGCTCCTCTGGCTCCAGCCGTAGCCTCTCAGCTGGATGCACTGTAGGGCTGGCCTAGAGCTCCCTGGCGGAGAGGGAAAGTGGGAGAGGGGCTGCTGGGCACATGCCTACTCTGGGCCTCAGGAGGAAGGCGACCCTGCCTAGCAGTCAGTGCCACCCTTATTCTGGAGATGGGAAAACCGAGGCCCAGGGAGGAGAAGGAATGCCCCCAAAGCCAGCCAGCATGCCAGGACCCATGACAGTAGCAACCCTTTCCTATTTCTCACCATCCTGGCTGGGTGGGTTCCTCACTTTTGTGTGATCCTGGCATATGTCAGGGAAATTGAGAGAGTGGGCTTGAGTCAGACAGCCTGGTTTCAAATCCAGGTTCAACCACTTGCTGGCAGCATAGCCTCGGGGAAGTTACTTAACCTCTCCTTGCCTCAGTGTTCTCATCTGCAACCTGGGACTAACACTATGTAGCTCATAAAGTGGCTCAAAGAGGACCTGGCCCTGATTAGACAACTAATGAGTGTGCCTATTAGTCTGTCCCAGAGCTTGGCCAGGCACAGGCTGCCTTCCTGGGGAGGCTGAGGTGGTATGGCCGGGGCTCGGGGCGAAGCCCGCTGCTAGGGCCCACAGCCAGAACCCAGGACACTGAAAGCAGAGGCTGTGTGTCCTGGGGCAGAACCGGCATGGAGTCATCATGTGCAGGGCATGGACACGGCCCTCAGCAACCCCACTGTGCGTCTGCCTTCTGAGTCCAGAGTCTCTGGGAGCTCTGCTTCAAGCTACCGAAGGTGACAATGTCATCTCCCTGCAAAAGGGATTCACTCTAAAAGGGGCCAAGAGGAAAGCATGCTTCACCCTAAAGGCTGACTCGCTCCTGTTGGGACTTTAGTTGGCCAAGACAGGAAAATTGATGGGCCGAGTGACCAGCCAGAGCTCTTGTGTCCTGTGACAGGTGTGGATACTTCTGGCTGTCCTCAAATAGAGGGAGCAGATGGGATCCAGGAGGTGAGAAGTCCACTCCATGGCTGGGGGCAGGGCAGCTCTTTGGACCCGAACATGGTCCAAGAGAACCAGCAGCCAGAGGTCACCAGTGCCAGACCCCCATACCCCAGTGTCCAAACTCACAGGGATGAAGGTAGGGGCAAGTATGGACAGAGCCGCCGTCTCTGTTGGGAAGGTGCAGGGCGCCCCCTCGTGGGCAGTCGGGGCCTGCAGGCCAGGGAGTCCAGTCCATTGGGGAATGAACCATCATTACTTTCTTCATCAAAATCATACTTACTCATTAAAGACAGTTCATTAATTAGAATAGAGCATTCGGTTTCCTAGAGGCCATTTCTAAATCCTTCTGGCTGATTTCCTGCCAGCCCTTTTCTTGTGCATTTTTCCTTTTTACGGTTTTACTCCGGGAGCAGTGTACATCAATTACTTATCCTGCTTTCTTTATAAACATTTTCCCAAACCCTTAAAAAAGTCCTCATACTTTAATGGTTCCACCAATAGGTGTAACATCATTTAGGGAACCAGAGCATCAGTGTTGAATGTTTAGCTTGCTTCAGTTTTTCACTGTTCAACGATGCTGTGATGAATATCCTTGAACAGCCCTTTGGGACACCACTCCAATCACTTGTAGGGCGGTCGCTCAGAAATAGGTTTGGTGGGGGGAAGAAATTTTTTTTAAGTTTAAAGGCGTATTTCCAAGTTGCACAACAGGAATGCAGTAGGAAATATACCTGTTTAGCCGTTACCCCCAGCAGCGTCTGAGAGGGCCCTTTCTCCACACCCATCTGGTTGGCCTTTTTCACCAGCGACAGCAAGTGGGGAGACTAGAGTTGAAAGCGCCCTCAGAGTTACCTGGTTGAACTGCCTGACCAGGGCAAAAGTCCCTCCCACAACCTCCCTGGTAGTTGTTCGCCCACCCTCTGCTTACATACCCCCAGTGACAGGGAGCTCACCACCTCAAGGTCAACCACCAGAAATCTCATGAGTAAGTGGGAAGAAAACAGTGAGCCACTCTGAAGAAGTGCCCAGATAGTGTCAACATCATCTACATCTCTTCCCAAACTGCTGGCTTGCCTGACTGACCCCTCCCACTCCCCACCCAGTTCTGCCCTCACTGTTCCTTGGCACAGGGCCTCCGTCTCACCTCCATACCGGCCACCACTCCCCACTTCCCAGGCTGCTCTCCATGGCAATTCTAGCCCTGTTCTGGAGGTCAGGCAGAGGACCCGACCCCTCTTCCAGCTCAGTCTCTGATTTGCTATGTGTCCCTGAGCAAGCCCCTTGCTTCTCTGGTCCCCAGAGGGCCTGTCTCTGCTACCAGAAGTGGTTTCTGAGCCCCAGTGAGCTTTCCCTGGACTCCTGGCAGATGTGATTCCCCAGAGGGGTACGTGGCAGGGGCCTGGGTCAGGAGAGCCTGGTCGGGCCTGGCACCCTTCCCAGCTGAGATGGGTGGAGGCCCCTGCAGAGCCATTGGCAGTCACTGTCTGTTTCATGCTAAGTTTATGAGAAGAGGCTGTGCCTTTTCGGGAGGAGGCAGGGGGAAAGTGTGGGGGGTAGAGAAGCCTTTGTTCCATCAAAAAATTCCTGCTCCCTTTGGCCCTGCCCTCATGTAAGCATAAACAATGTTGGGACTAAGCCCTTCCAAGAAGTGGCTCCTTGCCCTCATCCACTGCCTCTTTTCTCTGCACTTCAGGCCATGTCTCCCTTTTGACCTGCAGGAGAGCAAAGCCACTGGGTTAGGCTGAGCTGGATGCCCTGGGATCTGCGGGATTTTTGTTCTTGAGCACAGGCCTCAGCCCCATGATGGAGACACACTTGGGGTGCGGGTGGGGGATGATGGAAAAGGTGAGCCAAGGGTAACCTTGTGGAAAAGCCCACTGGGCCTAGCCTCCTGTTCCTCATACACTGGAAATTCTTTGGCAAGTCCTGCCCTTTCCTTGTGCCTCAGTTTCACCATCTGGTGACTGGGTTGATGATGTTCCCTGCCATGAAGGCTTGATTATAAAAAGAGGCGAATGGGGGCCTAACAGTACGTGGCAGTCTGAGCACAAAGCCAGCACACAAAGAGTGCTTCCCAAGTGTCTGTTCTCTTCGCTCTTCCCATTGTCCTCTGCCAGCAGCATCTGCAGAGCTTCCACGGCCTCCCCCTATCTTGGTCCCTCCCTGAGAATTCCAGAAAGGGAAGACACCAAATGCTGTTCTTTTGTCGCTTGTCACCTCCCCCACAGCCTAGGGATAGTAGGCCCACCTCTTCCAGGGCTCCCTCCCATCTTTGGAACTTTCCTCTTACCAGTCACACCCATTGGTCTCAGCCCCAGCCTCCACGTCTCGTAGAACACATGTGCTCCCTTCCCCTGTAAAGGCCCAGGAGAGAGAATCACTGACATCGCTAATGGTGACCGAGCACTTGCAATGTTCAGCCACTGAGCTGAGACCTTCAGTGCGCGGATGCATCACATCTTTCCCACAGCCCCGGGAGGCAGGCCCTTCATCATCATCCTGGTTCATATGAGGAAACTGAGGCAGAGAGGTTGAGTGACTTGCTGAGGTTCTCCCACATAGTCACAGGCAGAGGCAGAATGCAACTACATGCATCTGGCCCTGCGTCCACAATCTGAGCCACATCCTGAGCAGTGGGTGTCAGAAAGCTGAGCCCTCCCAGTCCTGGCCTGACAACAGTGTGGGAACGGTGCATTAAGAGCATCAGTCCTGCAGGAGACCAGAACCCCTGTCCCTGCGCCCTGCCCAGCAGCTCGCAGTCCCCGATGGATGGCTCCGTAAAAGCTGGTTTTTTAATTACATGATGTGGCGATGCCTCCCGCCTCATGCCCTTGCTCCCCTCGCATCTTCCTGCTTCTCCCTGTGCTGCGTACTTTGAATCTTCTGTATTTGTGGAGGTTTCATTCCTGCTCACTTCTGAAGCAGAGATAATTTGGGAGCTGAATTGCGAGTCTTCACTCTGCGAAGTGCCCCTGGAATGCCTTGATCCCTGCCCTTTGCCCCAGCTGTGTGCGGCCAGGTGCCAGGTCCTGTCAGTCTCTGAAACAAGAAGCCTGCAGAACCAGGTCCCAGAGTGGACCTAGTTGGTGGTAGCCCTCAACTTCTCCCTTCAAAGAGTCCCAAGTTCTACCATTTGTGAGGCACCCCACCTGTTCCTCATCCCCCTTTAAAAGGTAGAGGCCTTTAAGAATGGGGAGACATGGAAATGAGTTCATCTTGTAATTTCAGGATTGCTAGAGAACGAAGGCCATGGGAGCTGCGGTTGCTTGGAAGCTGTGGGTACCAGGCACCAGGTAGAAGAGGTGGCACCTGAAGGGATTACTGACTGCACACCACTAACTTGACAGCAACTGAGCTCAAAGTGCCTTCAGAGGCATAAGTTGACCCCTCTACTGCAAATTGACTGGACTTTGGGCTCTGACCGCACCCTGAGTGCTCCCCTTGGCATAAATAGCCTCTCTCACAGACCTGACCAGTGCTAAGAGGCAGCCCGGCCCTGGAGCCCAGACTGAGCCTTCCTGGGACATCATGGCTGCCAGGAAGGCCAATAGGATCCAAAAGGCATTAGGCAGCCGGCCCAAAAGATCAGGGCAGTGTTATTGTCACTTTCTAAGTTTAGATTTACAAACTCAGCATCTATGTCCCTTTTTAGTGTTTTGCCTGAAATTCTCGTAAGCTGTCACCAAGAGATGGTCATAGTTCCTGGGAAAAAAGACATTGTTGATATACCACTATCGTTCAATATTAGTAAATAATAACAAATATTCCTGTTTTACTTTTATGTACCAGGCACTGTTCTAAGTGTTTCACATGTATTATCTCATATAATCCTCAAAACAGTCTTAAATGGGAGTTCCTGTCATTATCCTTGTGAAGTAATTGGTCAGGATCACAGAGTTAGGATTTGGATCCATAGTCTGTGCTCTTAACCTTTATGTTCTACTTCATAATTAGGCAATTACCCTGGGAAACAGTACTATGGAACCAGATCATATCATAACCCAGTGCTTCTTAAATTTAATGGCATATGAATCCCCTGGCCTCTTGTTAAAATGCCGATTCTGAGTTAGTAGATCTAAGGGGAGAGGGCCTGCAATTCTGCATTTCTAACGAGCTCCTAGGGAAAGTTGCTGAGGCCAGTCTAGGAACTACAATTGAATAATCATAGTGCAGAACCTATGTTTAAGCCTGTCTCAAAGTCAAAGCCTGCACGTGCCATGTAGGTGACACAAATGCAGGGAGCAACCGGTTGGAACAGAGGTGGTGTGCAGGATGCATGTATGGGCGGTCCGTTGGGGCGGCTACTTTGCAACCTCAGCTGATTGACGCCATAAGAATTTTGGACCAGTGTGGTCATATTTTTATGTGACAACTTCCATATTTAAATGTTGGGGAAACTAATTCAACTTTATAAAACACTATGCAGCTTGTATATGAATGTTCATAGCAACATTACTAACAGCTGAAAATTAGAAACAACTCAAATGTCTATCATCTGATGAATGAATTTACATAAAACATGGCATGTCCATACCAACAGGACTGGAATGTTTTTCAGCAACAAAAATGAAGTACTGATACAAGCTTACGATGTGGATGAACCTTAGAAACGTCACCCTAAGTGAAAGAAGTCAGACACAAGAGGACAATATTGCATGACTCCACTCATTTTATATGCCTAGAACAGGACAATCTGTAGAGACAGGGAATAGATTAGGGGTTGGCTAGGCCTAAGTGGTTGAGGAGATGGGGGTAGAATGGGGAATGACCATTAATAGGTACAAGGTTTCCTTTGGGGGAGGCTGACACAATGTTCTAAAATTATATTGTAGTGATAATTGTGTAACTGTGAATATATTAAAACCATTGAACTGTAACCTTAAATGGGTGAAATGTAGAGTCATCTCTCAAAAAGCTGTTTAAAAAAAAACACCATGTAGGAGAAACCTATTTTCTTTAATATATAAAGTACATTTACAAATCAACAAGAAAAATACCAAACCCCAGCAGGAAAAAAAAAAATCGCGAAGGATTTGAACTAACAGTTCATAAAGGAAACAAAAATGATTCTTAAATGCATGGGAAACTTCTTTCTCACTCATAATAAAATATATACAAGTCAAAGCTACTCTGAGATTTTCTCTCTCTTAGATTGGCAATGATGAAAACTCTGTTTGCGATGGTGTGGGCTATTAAGTTGGTACACCTGCAGTGGAAAGTGGGGTGGGGCAGTAACAATTTGTCATTACCTTTAAAAATTAAAAGTGCACATACCAATTTTATTTCTAGGAATTTGTCCCACAAATGTACTCTCATGTATACAAGCACACACATATACACAGTTATTAATCAGGACATTGTTTGTAACAGTGGAAGAGTGGAAACCACAAGAGGTTCTGTAACAGTGACTGGCAAACTCTGGAACTTGCATAGATGTGAGTGCTGTGCAACTGTTAAACAGAACGCAATAGCTCAGTTTGAACTGATGTGGGAAAGGATATTTTTTATATATATATATATAATTTTATATAAATTTAATAATAATAATATGTCCAAGATATATTATTAGGTAAAAAAAAAAAAGATGCAGAACCAAATGCATAATCTGTTTCCATATGAGTGAGGGAAAAGAAAGAATATGAGTACATATGTCTACGTTGCGTATGTTTGTCAATGCAGAACCTGTCTTCGGGAGAATGCACATAAAGGAAGTTAAGATTGCCTCCAGTAGGGGAGTGGGTGGCTGGGAGCAGGGGTGAGGGGAGGCTCACTTTCACTGAATACATAGCAGGTTTACAGTGCCTGTGTTCCCTCTTCGTTAACCATTTAATCCACACCACTGTGTAGGCCAAAGAACACCTGTGTGCAGGGCCATGCGACCACAAGCTGCCTCCTTATGATCTCTGAGTTAAAGAAGTAGTTCCTAGCCACCATCGAGTACTCTACTCCTTTAAATCTGAAAAAGACATGTGCACCCCTTCCACCTCCTCTGTTCTCTGTCCCCCGTGTGGGTCTTCCAGCTTTGGATTCCTGTGTGTGCTCTGGGGTGACCCTGGATTAGGGACAGAAGGCGCCTGCACACAGGGTCAAAGGTGATGAAGCCTGAAGGGGGAAATTGTGGGGACTCTCTGAGGGTAGCATTTTGGCTTTGTAGAACCCAGTTCCCTCTGTTTGCTTCCTGTCCTCTAGGCACGCCCCAAAGGAGAGGGTCTGACCCCATACCAGGGCAAAAAGCGCTGCTTCGGTGAATACAAGTGTCCCAAGTGCAAGAGAAAATGGATGAGCGGGAACTCCTGGGCCAACATGGGGCAGGAGTGCATCAAGTGCCACATCAACGTGTACCCACACAAGCAGGTGAGCTGGCGGGGCTGGGCAGGCTGGGCAGGGGGCAGTGCGGGGTGGGTGTTCTCCGAAGGGGTGTGGGAGACTGACTTTGTCCCTTGTTAGGCTTCAGTTTACTCCTTTCTAGGACAAGGATGAGGCAAGATCCCTCCAAATTGACCCTTTCTTTCCTTGTCTCATCTGAAATGGGGGTGAGAGAGTGCCCAGTGCACCAGGAAGGCAAGGAAGATAAAGGGGCAACTGTACCTAGACCTGAGACTTCAGACCACAGGTGAATTTTGAAACTAATGAACTTGGGTGGTGGTATGAGACAAATAGGGATGTGAGGGCACTAAGATGCTATAGAAAAGGTGTGTTTCATTTATTTATTCACTGACCGACTCCTGTATAAACAGGGCAGCTGCTGTGTGCCAAACACTGTGTATGGGGCTGGTAGCCAAGACACCCATGGGCCTGCCCTGGTGGGCAGGGGTTAAGGCCTCTTATCTCGGGGAGGACCTGCTTACTGAAGACTGCAAGGAGAAGGTGACATATACTCCTGAAGGAGGGGAGGAAGCTAGACCTGTCACAAGTAGGGGACAGCCATCCTAGGAAGAGGGAGGATATGGCAGGTGCAAATGCCCTGCCATAAGGACTTAGACTGCTCAGGGCCCAAAGCTCAGTGAAGGAGGAGGAAAGTAGGGCAAGAGGAAAGGGGCAGAGAGCGGAACGGGAGCTCACCAGAGCCTTGGGGGCCAAAGAGGAAATCCCTGAGCAACAGGGCTTTCTTCTTCATCTTGAGACAATTACTCTGGTTGTGTATAGAGATTAGTTTGGGAAGGGAAGGGGGGTGCTGGGAGATTGAAAGTGGGAAAGCCGCGGCCATGGTCCCAGGTGAGCTGGAAGGGGTCTGAACTAAGGAGGCTGCTCTGGACCTGAGTTCCACACAAGGTGTCACCAGATTGGATGTGGAAGGTGCAGGAGAGGCAGGAATCCAGAACAATCACACTTCAGATTTGAGCGTCTCAGTGAGAAGAGGTGATCATTACTGAGGTGGGCAGCCTGGGCTGGTGGCAGGGGAGGAGGGGACATAGATGTCCAAGCTAAAAGCAAGAGTTCTCTGACACACATGTCACATTTGAGGTTTTTCTGAAAACCCAAGTCAAGATGTCAAGAAGGCCATTGGTGTGTTGTTCTAAAGCTCAAGGTGAGCAGTCGAGGTGGCGCCTACATAACTGGGCATCACTGACCTGAAAGTATTTAGGAACTGGGTGAGATTTCCTGCAGAATGACAGCAGAGTAGAGAAGGGGTTCCCCAGGCCACGTCATGGTCCCAGAATTTGGGGTCGGATGGAGGAGAAGGATCCAACAGGGAAGAGAACCAGGGAGCATAGAGTCCTGGAGGTCACGAGGAGTCCTGTCTGAGGACAGGGTGGTGGTCAGTGCTAAGATGTCAGGTATGACGACCATGAAAAAGTGCCCTTGGATTTGGCCATGAGGAGGTAGAGCTTCGTGGGCCATCCCATCTCTTTTATGTGAGAACTTGAACTACGGCCAAGGTTTGAGAACCACTGAAGCCAGCGCTCTGAAGTTCAGGAGGAGGCTGAGTGGAGGTATCAGTTCACAGCAGACCCGTTGGCAGGGCTGGTGTGCCTGGAGCCATGATGGAGGCGGCTTCTTGGGTCGGCCTGCAGAGGGACTCCCTTCTTTGTCCACACTCTCTCGAGGGGGTTTGATTGTGGAGAGAAATGGGATGGTAGCTGGAGTTGGGTGGGTGACATTGGGATGGGTGTTAGAGGTGGAAGAGCCTGGAGCATGTTACAGGCAAATGAGAATGACCCAGAAGAAAGCAAAAGGCTGATGATACAGGAAGCAGAGGGATCCCTTATCATTAGCACAGGAGGGAGGGAAGTGGGTATGATGGTGCAGAGAAGAAGAACTTCACTTCCAGGGCTTCTGTTTTCTCAGTGAAATGGGACATGAGGTTTTCAGACATGAGCCAGGGTGTGAAGGGGTGTGGTGGGCTTGAGGAAGGACTAGCGAGCAAGCGAGGGAGGAAGCAGGCCTACTGAGAAACCTGCTGGACTGCCAAACAGCATCCCCCTCCCAGGGGAGGTTCGAATCATAACTGTAACCAAAGCCATCAGCCCAGTTCTGTGACTCACTCCAGTGGGGTCACTGGGCAGTGTGGGCAGGAGATGGTGAATGGGCCTAGGCAGGCAAAGGTTTTACCCAGGGTGTGTTTCAGAGAGAAGGTCAAAGAGTTGGGCACATTTGGGGAAGTGTGATAATGCACGATCCTGGGGTGTCAGCCTAGATGGCAAGAAGGGAAGCCAGAAAGGCCTTAACAAAGAGGGACCAGGACAGGCTGGAAGTTGGGAGCCAGGTAGCTGGACTGAAAGGAGCTTCTGAAGAGGACCAGGTCCAAGGGATGGGCCAGAGAGTGGTAGGAGAGAAGGTCACTGTTGATGAGGTAGTTGGGGTACTGAGTCTTGCCTGTATAAACTGAGTCACCAGAAAGAATGGCAGCAGCAGGGGGCGTAGGAGACCTGAGGGAAAGGGAGGCAGAACGGTGGGGAGGTGAGGAGGTGGGCTTTGGGTGCACCTGGGGAAGGCTCCCCTGAGACACCGATGTGAGGGTGAGCTCTGAAGGGAAGCGGAGGAGGGTCAGGAGGGTCTTAGACAAAGGGGGCTGGATAGGAGTGGCAGGGAGAGTGGGGGCACTGCTGGTGAGGGAACGGCACGTGCGTGCGAAGTAGGGGGCAGGACCAGGCGCAGAGCATGGGAGGAGCTGAGGAGTGAAGCAGAGTGCAGAGGGAGGGCCCGGCTGCATTGGACTGGTTCCAGGTCACGGCAGAGAATTTGGTCTCTATCCCACTAGTAGTGACCAGGAATACTCTACGGGGAGAAGATTCTCGTGGTTGAAACATTCTGTGATTTTTACGGTCCTCGTGCTGGCCTCCATTCCCTCTGTAGACTCTCCATTCCCCTGCCCCAAAGGTTTTCAAAGTTTCCATCACCCACACACTTGCACGCAGGCAGACAGACTTGAAACTGGCCATGGCGGCCCAGTGGATGAGGGTCAGGCCTACAACCTAATGGCACTGAGGGAGAAGCCAAGGCCCTGGAGTGTCGAAACAGGCCTGATGACCCAATGAGTGGATGGACACATGACATGCACATAGGGGGACTGGGGTGGGCAGTCTGAAGGAGACCGTGTCTTGGTTCCTGAAGTCTTCCTGGTGATTCCTGAGAAGGCCTGGGACCTGGCTCCAAATATACCTCCATGTCTGACAGTCAGCACACTGCAACTCTTGCTCTCCCAGGGGCCCTTGGGCATGGCCAGTGCTGTTCAGAGGGCTCATTCTTCCCATCACTGGACACAGTTCATTGAGGGGTCTTGCCAGGTCTGTTCAGGCACCAAAGGAAGATGAGGGTCAGGGAGCCACCAGGCCTTCCAGATGCTTCCTCTCCAATCGAAGAGACAAGATTCAAGCAGGCAATGCCAGTAACTGGCATTCAGAGAAATCCTGGCCTGAGTCACAGGCATGCCGAGTCCCTGCTTGTGTGCCTTCTTGTGTGCTCTGCCCTCCAGCCAGGTGATCTATTCATCCCCATTTCATAGGGAGGGAAAGCATCATCCTGAGAAGACTGTGGCCTTCCCAGCTTCCACAGGAGAAAGTGGTGCCTTAGAGTTGAAACTTCACCTGTTTAGAGACAAGACGATCTGTTCAACTGTCAGGGTCCTGGCCCTGAGGCGATCACCCTTAGTTTGTGTCCCAGCTCAGCCAGTCATGAACTGGTCTTGCTGGACCAAAGCACCTTGCTGCCAGCACAGGAGAGAAGAGGCAGGGCCACAGGTAGACAGATCTCAGTGACTAGAGAAGGCAGGAATGGGGAAAATGATGACAGAAGTAAGCAGTGGCCAGGCAGCCCTCTGGGTACTTTATGCCTTTGTCCTCTCAGCCACACCGTGAGGTCAGCTCTATTGTTTCCCCATTTTACAGAGGAAGAAACTGAGGCAAGGGGCATAAGTGACTTACCCAAGGTCAGCAGAGAAGCTGGGACTCATGAATAGGGATCAAGTTTGGGGCTGGAAGGAATGTGGAGCCTGAGGGGGCAGATGAGTGGCCAGAGTAGGGAGGAGGAGAGCAGGGAGGGCAGGTCACAGTGGCTGCAATGGTAAGTCTGGAATGGGCCTTTCCTGCAGGGGCTCAGATGAGTGGGTGCTTGGGTCTGTGCTGGGAGACTGGGAGGCTCAGCTCTTATGACTATTATACCCCATGTGACCTAAGCAAAGAGTCACTGCCTGTGCACCTGAGGCTGGTGAGACCCCGCTCCCCACAGTGGCCCCAGCCTCCTAGGCCCCTGCCCAGGCCCCTGCCCTAGCACCCTTCCACAATGCCAGGCCCATTCCTGGCTTGTAGCACCGTGGCCTCACTTGCTTCCTTGTCTCTATCCTGTCGAGCTCAGTCCAAGTGCAGCCTCCCTGACCACTTTCCCCCATCTCCATACTTGGGATCAGTCTTTTGGGCCCAGTCTGGAAGGATCTTCCAAAAGCATGTGTCTCTCCTTCCCCCAGCCCACCCCGTCAGTCAGCCCTTGTTTGTTGAGCATTTACTGTGTGCAGCAGGGAGACTGAGGCCCAGAAAGGATATGGAAGTTGAGCAAGGTCACTCAGCCAGCCACTGTTAAGGGGCCCAGGACCCAGGGCTCCTACTACCCAGCCCCCCAGTCTCCTCCCACTGGAGTCCTCCCTCAGAAAGGCTGCAAACTGGGCAGAGAGGTGAGGGAGTGGTGTCAGGAGCTTTTGAAGAGCTGAGAGGAGGGGCTTGGAGTCCCCCCAAAGCCCTCCCCAACCCCAGCCCCTGTGGTAGAGAGAGGCTGCTTTATTTCTTCTTCTCCCTGAGCTCTGACCTCTGTGGCAGCCATCTCCTGAGAACCTCCACTTCCCTTCCCCTCCCTCCCCGACCACATCTGTTTCCCGTCAGGCACCAGCTGAGCCCCCCCCTTCCCTGCCCCCCACAGAAGAAAACACTAATGGGCTTTGCCTCACTGTAGGGGTGGGGATGGCCCAGGGGTGATCAATCCCAGCTGCTGCTTGTTTTCTCTTGGTGGAGTGGAGTCATCTTGACAGCTTCCCCCAGCTCCTCCACCCAGTGGTGGGCAGGGTTGAGCCAGGACCCCTGCGGGAAGGAGGCACTAATTGGGTCACAGCCAAGGAGGGGGAGGGAGAGGATATTGCAGGAGCATTTCCACAGGGACTCAGCTGGTTCCCCTGCTCCGAGCCTGCCTCCAGCCCTACAGAATACTAATAGTAATAATATACAATATTAGTACTTGCCAACACTTTGCTCTTTATGTACCAGGCACTGCCCTAACAGCTTTGCATGTATTAACTTATTTACTTTTCACAAGGACCCTATCAAGTAAGGTTTATTAGTCTGGTTTTACAGAGGAGAAAATGGAGGCACAGAGAGGTTAAGCGACTTGCTGAAGACCACACAGCAACGATAAGTCTTGCAAAGCTCTTTATGGTTATAATGTGCTTTAAGACAATCATCTTATTGACTGCTGTAACTATCACACAGAGCAAATGTTATTAACCTCTCGCCCAGGTTACAGAAGGGCCAGCTGTGGTTCTAGAGAGAAAGTTCTTGCCCATTAGCCCTCAGCAGATAGGTGAAGCTTCAGGCCCTTGGACAAGACCCCTGAGGTCTTGGAGTCTCAGTCTCCTCATCAGTAAGGCAAATAATCATATGTCACTCACAGGAAGGGCCTGAGGTTAGGTAGTATCATTTATGTGGCAGCACTTCGCAAAGTATAAACCATGAGGAGCGAGGGTTGTAGGGCCTGCTCGCTCTGGCTTCTCTGGCTCCACCTGGAAGACTGGTTCAGGGAAGGCGCCCTGACCAACACGAAGAGTGGGGGAGGGAAATGGAAACCAGGCTGGGTTTGGTCAGAGGAAGGGAGACTTCAGAACTACCCACATCAACCTGCAGAAGCTGAGTGGAGAGTCTGGTGGCCCCTATGTGGGTGGGATCACTGGGATGTGGGTACAGGGACCCAGATGTCAGCTCGAGATCAGGAAGCCTTTCTTATAGCCCAGGCAGTGAGCTGAGCCAGTCAGCTCAGCTGGCCTGCAGGGAGCTCCCCGGCCCTGGGGCCTCGCAGGCCATGCCTGGGGACGTAGGTGTCCGTCAAGATGTCTGAGAGAGCAGGGCATGTGACTTCCCCAGGCTTTCCAGCTTGAAATCCTGGCTTCAACTTTTAGTGACCCTCTACCAGTTGGTGTCCCCCTCCCATTAATAATAATAGGCAACATTAATAGCTTCTGTATGATATGTTCTTTCTATCTCTGATCTTCATCAAGTTGGAACAGCAATCTCATGAGAAAAATGTTATCAACATCCCCTTTTACAGATGGAGAAACAGAGGGTTGGAGGTCAGGTGGCTTGCCCAAGGTCACTCACTCAGCTCATAGGTAGCTGCGCTGGTATTCCGGCCCAGATCTGACATGGAGCCAAACTCTGTCGCCTCTCCCCTGGCCAGGAAAGCCAGTCATCTTCAAACCCCTTGAGGCAAAGCCAGGGCCCCTGTCCTTTTTCCAGTCCATCCTAATGTGGCTTTAGGCCTACAGGTACAGGGATGGGCTTTATGTCCCCTGAATCAAATCCTGCCCACCCGCGGTCTCTACACTCATCTCCTAAAGCCTTCTGCCTCTTCCATTCCTCAGAATTCTCTGAATGTCACCTTGGGGACCAGACACCATGTAATTGGGCGGAAAAGCCAGTGTGTTACTTTTGAGTACCTTCACTCTAGCCGGTGGGGCAGTGCTCACCCTCAGCTTTTTCCAGGACCATCCTGGGTCATGGTCACTGGCACCCGCCCCACACCAGCCTGCAGTTCTTGCTCCCTCTCCTCAGCATGTGGCTCCCAGCTGGCTCTGACAAGCTTCCTCCAAGTCCCCCATTAGTCCGTGCAGGGGACCCTTCTGTAGGCAGGGTTCTAGGCTGGGACTGGGGCTGTGCCAAGAAACTTCCTCAGGAGGTGTACTTAATAGCATCCATAAATTTTGCAGGGAGACAAGTCATTGCTGACTTTTGAGAGCCAGAGAGGGAGGGAAAAGGGGAGCAAGGAAGCTCCCCTTGTGACAGAAATGTGCTCGTATGTGCCTGACACTGCTCAATTTACAAATATCTAGACATCTGAATCCTCCCAATGCCCAGCGAAGGAGGTGTGATGATGGCCCACTTTACAGATGTGGAAATTGAGGCTCCCTGAGGTCACACAGTGGGCAAGCAGCATCATAGGTCTGGCAAGTCCCCTTCCTGCTCTGGGCCTCGGTTTCCCTGCTAGGAAACAGTGAGCTCATGTAACTCAAATGAGCAGGTGCTACACCTGGACCTGGGCTGAGGGGGAATCAGAACACCAGCTGCTGACCCCTCGCAGAACTAAAGGCTTTGCTCCCCCCAAGCCTGAAGCTCTGTGACCACGTCCCTGAATCCTGAGGCTGTACCAGCAGGCACGGGGGTGACAGTAGCCAGAGAAGAAGCACTGGGTGTGCGGAGTCAGGAGGTGTAGGCTTGGGTCTCCCTTACCCTGGGCCTTGGTTTTCTTATCTAGATAATGTCTGTGCACTTGTCCTACCTCAACCCTGGGCTTTTGTGAGCTTCAGGCGGTGGCTGCTCAGAGAGAACTGGGGGAGGGCAAAGTGGCTTTCAGAGGGAGGCTCTGGGTACAGAACCCCCCATCCCCCCGCCACGGTCCTGGCCCCATCCCAAGGCCTCAGCCTGTGCCTCTGAAGACAGAAGACAGCGAGAGGCAGGAAGGGCTCTGGTGCTTTGGAAAACAACCTCTGTGACCACAGAGCACTCTCTCTGGGTCCTCTCTGTGTATCTGTCTTCTCCTCCCCCTCTCCCTCTCCCCGTCCCCCCTCCCTCCTCCACCCCTCCCCCTTCCCTCTCTCCCCTTCCCTCTTCTCCCCTCTCCTTCCTCTCCCCCTCCCCCTCCACTCCCCTCCCCCTCCTCCACCCCTCCCTCTCCCATTCCATTTCTGCCTCTCTGTGCATCTGTTTCACTCTCCCTGCTTTGCTCTGTGTTTTGATCTTTCTCTCTGCCCTTTCCTCTCCCCCTCTTGGGCCTTCATTCTCCTTCCTCTCTGCAGAGACCCTTGGAGAAGCCTGATGGCCTGGATGTGTCCGACCAGAGCAAGGAGCACCCCCAGCACCTGTGCGAGAAGTGCAAAGTGCTGGGTTACTACTGCCGCCGAGTGCAATGACCGGCCCTGACTGCCATGCCTGCCACCCTCCTGCCAGCCGGAGAAGACGCCACCTCCCCGGTGTTCCTTGGTGTTTGTTGCTGGTGTCCCCACATGTGTGGGAGCATCCTCGGAGGCCTGTGGGTCTGGTCAGGGGGGTCTTAGGTTCTTGTCTCACGTGTGTTGAAACAGTGTTACTGACGCAGCTGCCCCATAGAAGCCAGGTCTCTAGGACTCTCTACAGGTGGGCCTAGGGTCTGTGTGGAGGAGACAGGGGCAAGCGGATGTCAATGCACAGGATCCCACAAAGCCCTTGGGATTCCCCACAGGCTCTCCTCCTCTGAGACTCCCCTTGGGGTGAGCAGCCTTGTATTGGCCACAAGTGCACTAAATTTACTGTGAATCCCAAAGCCGGGCAGGGACCGTCTCTCCAAGACCAGCCAGGCCGCCTTCTCCTACCCAGAACCTTCCGGTTTGCCCCGTGTGCAAAGCCACTCTCAGAAAGTATATGTGTCTTTTTCCTGTCCCATTTAAGTCAGCAGTCATGGTGAGCTGACACCTGTCCTAGCAACTTCTGGGGAGTGGGCATCTCTGGCCCCAACCCAGTTTGAGCCCCAAACCTGACCCCCTCTGACATCATTGGCATTGCACCTGGGTGCCACACCATCCCCCGTAGACCCAGAGGTCGGGAACAGAGAAGCAGTAATGTTGGACAGTGTCCCAAGGTGTGACCTGGGGCACATCAAGCATCCCCTGCGCTCGCCACCACACACTTTTCCCACTTGGATGTTGTCAGCCCCATTCCTTTCCCTTCTCCTTTGCTTCCCACCCACGCTGGGGGTCCATCCCCAATCGAAGAGGTAGGGCCCAGTGTGGAAGCCACGCTGGCAGGAAGGACACAGGCCTGGTGGTCTGGAGACCTAGGTTCAAATGCTAGCCCTGCTGCTGGTGCACTGCGGAACTTGGGGAGGACGTCTCATCTCTGAGCCTCAGTTTCCCCACAAGTTACGTGAGAGAGCAACACTAGAAGCAGAGAAGTTTGTTTCAGTTCTGATGATTTGGAATTCAGCCTGGCTGAGTGCCATCTCCTAGAGCAGAGGGCTTTATGCGGAGAGTTTCTCCAGGTCCCATACTCTGCACCATTACCTGGTCACTTAAGTCAAGCTGAAGGATGCCAGTTATCCCCTGTCACCCCCTACAGCCCCAAGCCTGTCTGTTGTCCCCCACCCCAGCAAAAATGAAGGATTAGGATCCCCTTCCGTCTCACATGGGGCAACCTGGAGACAAGCTGCAGATCCTTTCTTTTGTAAACCGGGGACAATTATTTCCTACCTCCCGAAGGAGCAGGGAGTCCTCTTGGCTTGTCACATTGGTCAGGGATACACTGTCCTGGCAGGTGGAGGGGTCATGCTCCTCTCCCCTGTCCCCAGTGAGAAGCCTGATTTTCATTGTCATAACCATCTTTCATTTCTCCCAGGAACAGGGGGAAAACTGACTGTCAGAACTGCGTCACTTGATTTTGCCCCGGCATTATGCCTCTGTGGAAAAAAATAAATCAGACCACAAAATGGGCCAGAAATTCAGTGTTTACCACGGCTCAAGGACACCAACTGGTGCCCCGTTGCCTTTTGTTTTCAAATGAAAATGCTTTGTACAACTGAGGAATTACAGTAAAGTGTTAACCAGAGGTCCAGGGAGTGAGTTGAAGACACGGAGTGAGTGTATTTGCGGCCAGTGGGCTGCAGGTAGGTTTCGGGGGGCCAGCCCCTCTGAGCACTTAATAAGAGGGTATTTGTTCCAGCCTGTGCCTGAAAGCTGCCTCCCTCCTGCCCACAGGGGTAATGCCTGGCAAATGACTGTGGACACCCTCCCCACCCCCTGGGAATGCCCCTGGGGAGTCCCTGCCCAGCTATTGCCTGCCTTCTCCATGGTGTCAAGGTGAGCTGGAGTTGCCCCAGCTCAAGGCTTTCTGACCCCAAGGAGAAGCTGCTACTGTCAGTCATCCTAGTGCACTGCTGAAGATAATGTTCGCAGAGGTGGGCAGTGTGCTTGTCTCCGCTGCCAGGACCAGGCCCCAACCCTTCCAGTGACCTGGCCCTACAGGAGATGTTGGCCTCAGGATGCCTGGGGCCTGCCAACTATGCTGCAATGGTGCGGGAAGCCCACACCCTAAAAAGAACTAAGACTCCAGACTGCTGGAGGCCAGAGCCTTCTATGGGCCAACAGAAGATGGGCTATCACCCCAAAGTGACCTTTTCAGTGGGCTTACCCAGCTGGCAGCAATCGCCCCTGTCATCTGTGCAGAGCTGGCCACTCTAGGGGCTGAGCCCTCTGCCAGTGCCAGCCCCTCGGCACTCCTCACCCCTGCACTGTTTTGGCTAAATCTGAGAGCTCTCTGGGGTCAGCAGAAGCCACTGCTGTGCAGGCTGGGTGCTATGAGAATTAAGTGCTCAGAGGACCTGGGAGCCCAGGCGACAAGAAAGTGTGTGATTTTAGCATGTTCAAAAGGGACAATCGCTTGCAGTTTAGAGATCTAGTGATCTAGCTGGGAGATAACAGTGTTTACCCCATATGAAGTATTCAATAGTTCTACTTGTGAATTTGTATTTATTTTACGTTATACTTGACACAGAATTCCTCTTTTTTTTTTTTAAGAAAAATACTATTTGTGTATTTTGAAAAAAATTCATAGATGTTAAAATTTCTGCATGGTTACCAGTTTTTCTCACAACACTGAATTTGTTACCTTCTCCCGAAAAATCTTCACAGTGATTTTTGTCTGTATATATTTGAGGGCCTTTTTAAAAAAAAAAAAAAAAAGAAAGAAAGAAAGAAAGAAAGAAAAGAAAAAGAAAAATATAATTGTATAATTTTTGAGACAAAAAAGAGGCATTTTCAAAACTTCGGCGCTTACAGGAGGGCAATAGAATATCAAATGAAGATTTCTGGAAGTATTTTGCAAACCTTCTTGTTGAGCTATAAGAAAATATTTATGGTGAGAACTTTTTTTTTTTTGGTTTGATT
Organism: Rousettus aegyptiacus; assembly: GCF_014176215.1. Lineage (NCBI taxonomy): Eukaryota > Metazoa > Chordata > Mammalia > Chiroptera > Pteropodidae > Rousettus > Rousettus aegyptiacus. The sequence goes on from NW_023416309.1 coordinate 8,901,482, forward strand.
TTTTTTACTATACTTCGTTCTGTAAAAAGTATGCAACTGAACTACATTAAGAAGGAAATATTGTCTACATAGAATATTATATGAAGTTGGTACATAATTCTGACGAGGAAAAAAAACTGCAATTCTTTAAGCCATATTGTTATTCTGTGTTGTTTTCCTTGGATGAAAATATCAGTATTAATTAGCCAGCATATTATTCAAGTGCTTAGACTTATTAATATGTTTCTGTCCTGTATTTAAACATGTGTGTATTTTGGAAAGTACTGCCTTCTTTAAAGGAAGCTATTATTAGTTACATAGCAAAAAAGGGAACAGTGACCCCTTTGAAACTCTTCAGTCAAGAATAACAAACACAGCATTGTAATTCATTCTCTTGCACCTTCTTATTATCTTGTTATTATGGTTATTAATTTTGTAGGGGGGCAGGGAGTGGGCCAGGGGAAGAATGGGCATGTGACTAACTAGCCCCTCCAGAGTCAGCCAGCTCCAAGGATGGCCTCCTTGGCCTGGTGAAGGGCCCGCCAGTTGGTAGGGCCCAAGAAGGGAAGAGAAAGCAAGAGGCGGACTTCTCTATGCCCCCTGGATCTTTGCCATCTGAGCCACTCCCCGGGGCCCCAGGCTCTTTGAACTTGGATTTGTCAGCCAGGGCCCTCACCTGCCCTCCAACATCTAAAAGACTTGAATCTACACTAAAAGAATATTTAACCCAACATCACTACATCGTAGCCCAGTGGAACAACTAACCCTGAAGTGTGGGAGGTGTCTGGCCTTCAGGGAGTTGGCCAAGCCATCACCTGAGGGCTGGTGGCAGCAGACTCATTGCTCTCTGCTGCCAGCCTCACCATTTGACCTCCTCTACTCCTGTGGGGTAACGCTGTCTGTGTCTGTATCTGTTAATATGTGTGTGTCCAGCTAAAAAGACAAACAGAACCCGTGGGCCCAGCTCAGGGGGTGCATGGAAAGCCTCCTGACCCTCTGAAGGGCTTTCCTCGGGATGGCATTCCGTCGTGTGCCTTATTCCTGGAGAATCTGTATATGGCTTGCCTATAGAAATATAGCTTTTTCATGCTGTATTAAAAGGACTTTATTAAAAGCGAGAGAGGCTCATGGATTTCCTTGTTTACACAGAGCATGAGTGGGGAACCAGATGCTTTCATAGATGCACGGGGCCCTGTGGGGAGGGAAGAACTTGGGGTGACCCTTCTGCTCTCCTGTGTCTGAGTCATCTTGTCCTTGCCCTGCCTCCATGCCATTCATTTGCCTCCTCCCAGCCTCTCTGCCCCAAGTAGACACTTTCCAGGGCGAGGGCCCTCCCAAAGTTGGGCCTCAGATGGCGAGATTGTCAGCACATTAGGTCACACTTTAGCCCAGCGATGGGACTCCCGGGTGACCATATATAGGAGTGAATCTTCCTTGGAGCAGGCAGCCTTGCTGCTTCTGCTCACACTCGGCCTTCTTGCCAAGGCCAGGGATCAGGCCTCAGATGCTGGGCGTCACACAGTGAACAAAGTGAAGTGGCCAGGATGAGGCTGGGCTGTCATAAGGTGGGCTCTTGCTGAGGGCCACAGACAGGAAGCCACAGCTCACAGGGCTGGGGAGCCACGGCAAAGCCACCTGCATACCGAGTCCAAGGGCCCAGGGTCAGTGCTCTGGTCATTCTCAATCTCACTGCTTGCCAGAATCACCTGAGATGCTTGAGATACGGGCTTGAGTGTAATAAAGCCCTCAGATCAGTCCAACTGAAAAGCACCAAGCTTTGCAATGGGGGGGGGGGCAACGGTGGGGCAATGGTGACATTGTGAGGAGACCAGTAAGGGGGGGTGCAGCGGGGCTCCAGTCCCACTGGAGATGCATCCCATCCTGGCTCCAGCCAATTGCTGATAAGGACATATCGCCTGGGGTGGGGTGAGGGGCAGGGGACTAGAAATCCAGGTTGTTATGTCAAATTTTCCAATTTTTAAATGTTGGCGACTAGTTCACTAAATGTTTAAATAGCATACAGGTCAAACCATATATCTGTGGGCCAGCTCCAGACTGCAGCCTCTGAGATGTAGCAGAGAAAACAAGTGTGAGTCCCTGGAATCATGATCCATGGATAGGGGAGGGGTGAGGGACAAGCAGGAATAGAGGCCCATGACTCCTTGTCTTATTGGGGTGCACAGCAAATCCTGAAGGCCACCAAGCCCTTTTCTGGTGTATTGGTTATTGGTATAAAGGGAGCATTCACCTCCAGTGCCTGCCTGCAGTGCATGTGAAATGGCAGCAGGGCCAGAGTCAGCCTGAACACAGGTGGGTGTCACAAATGGGAGTCTGCCAGCCAAGCAGGTGAGTGGGGACAGGACTCAGCCCCAAATAGAGTGAGAGGAACAAGGAATAATCATCAGTGAGTGCAGACACTCCGCCAGCAACCCAGCAAGGAGGCTGTCCCCCTGGGAAAGATCTGAGGACACAGAGCGTGGGTCTGTCTCAGTCCTGCACCTCTGTCCCCAAGTCCTGCCTCCCCTGGCTATATGAAGTTGAGCAGTTCCATGCCTCTCCGAGCCCCAGCTTCCACAGGGACAATGTGCAGATGAGACGGTTCAGTAAACGTCACACGCCTTGGCACCCTGGGGACCCAGGGATATGGACCTCTTGCTCCCACTGTTTGTAGCTCAGGCAGAAATTTCTTGCCAGAGATCACACAGGGTGTCAGAGGGGGTGCCTGCCTCCAGCTCTAGGTTCATTTGCTCCCCCAGCAGGCATTTGCTGAGCAACCACTGTGTGCTGGGGCTGAGGCCCCAGGTTCGTACTCAGTTTTCTGCCCTTGCGTGTCAGTGTGCATGTGCCCGTGTATTTGTTTTGTTTTGTTTTCTGTGGAAAGAAAACAAACCCAAGGCAAACACTGCCTGTGTTTCAACATCTCCCAGAGCTGTGGAAGCCAGGAATTCCCCTGGACAGGAAGGGTTTCCGGTTGGACTTAATGTTTGTGTCCAGAGGCTGCCAGCTTCTGAGGGCCAGGAGAGCAGAGTCTGCCGCAGAAAGTGGTGGCAGTGGACCCAGAGAGGATGGCTCAGCTCTGGGCCCACCCCTGCCTCCCTTCTAAACGGACACCCACCTCACCCCCCTATTTCCATCTGGGCTGAAGTCGAGGCCCCCAGTGAGGAAAGGTTCACTTGAGGTCACTCAGAAGGCAGGTGGCAGAGCCAGGATTTGAACCTCAAGTTTTCACTCCCAGTGCGGTGTTTCAGAGGAAGACTTGAGGCTGAGCCCCAGGCACCAACCTGTACCCAGAGTTGCAAAGGAGAGGCAGTGAGTGAAGTCCCAGGGGCTGAGATGGTCCAAGGGACAGGTAGCTCCTGCTCATGAAGGCCTTGGTAAGAAGCCCCCTCAGTGCCTGGTCTAGACATGGAAGGGAGATCAGGCCAGCGCCCTAGGCCTCGAGGGGAGAGGGGGACAGTGCTCAAACACTTCTCCTCTCCCACCTCGGCACCAGAAACACTGGTTGCTCAGGGCTTCTCCTGTGACCCAGGCAAGGCTCCCAGCACCATCCCCTCTCGGAATGTGTAATGTGGAGGCTCTGTGTCCCAGCCGCTTCCCTTCTCGCCCGCCCTGCTGCAGTTCCTCACACCCTGAGGTTAGGCCCAGGTGTCTGTTGGGCTTCTGTACTGAGTCCCAGTCACAGGTCTGTCTCTCTTGTGTCCTCCTAACAGTCCTGACAGGAGCCAGGGCGGGGAACAGTATGTCGATATGGCACGTGGAAAAATTGAGGCCTGGGCAGGCCCCGATGCCCAAGACTGACAAACACGGCCCTCGCTGCACCCTCTGGCCTTGAACTCTGCTGTTTCTGATCCTGACCAGACTCCAAGTGGGTTTCCAGGTACCTGTTCAGGCCTTCAGCAAACCACTTTGGTGTTTCCTCAGAGCCAGCCCAGCATTCTGTCAGGGCTGGGCCCCACGATGAGCTGGGAAGCCAGGCCTCTGCCCGTCCCCAAACGCCCTGACCCCAGTTTCCCAGTCTGGGAACCCAGCGTCAGGCATCAAATACCACCCCCTAGCTGCTTTCCCAGCCAGTGCTGCCTGGGCCCAGCTTCTCAGTGGTGTTTGAGCAGGGGTGGGGGGGGGGGGCAGTGGAGAAGAGACAGGAGGAGCCGAGATAAAGGGGGCTTCGGACTAGGGGAGGGCTTGCCGCCTCTGGAGTCAGGCTTTCCCCAGAGCTCTGGCCAGAGCCAGGAACAGCCTATCTTCAGGGCAAAGGCCCCTCTAAACATTTCTCCCCATTTATCTAGAGATGTTAGGGGTCCTGTGCTTACCCCGCCCCTACCATATACATTCACACACATACACAAGTGTACACATCACACACGTGCCCATACCCACAAACACCTTTTGGGAGTCCCGTGGGGTGGGGGGCCCTGGAGTGCCCTCTCTGGCTAGAACAGTGCAGTGTCCACAAGCCCACACCCCCCAGTGCAGCCCCTCTCCCTAACCCCTCTTAGTTGAGGGTCATTGTTAGGGAGGAGGAAGCTCCGGCCCAGAGGGTAATGGACTTCCTGTAAATCTGTCCCCACCCTTCCCCACAGACCATGAGCTGGGGCCCTGGAATCCTCCAGTGGGTAAGAGAAGCCAAGCCCACCCCTTGGCTCAATGCAGTGAGCAAAGTCTGTCCTCGTGTCTCAGTGGGGAGAACCATGCTTTTTTGCCAGGTGTGATGAGAGCACTGGGGTCGTGTGAAAATGTCCCCATCTATTAAGCACTAGTATATCTGTGGAGGAATTGAGACTATGCCTGCACTTTGTTTCCAAATAATCCAGAATATGGGTTGGATGGCTTTCAAAACGAGACTGGCAAAATGATGACAATACCTGAAGTGAGAGATGGGACCTGGGGACCAGTTGTATCTTTACTTCTGCATGTGCTCTTTTCCTGGGCAGGAGATGAGCTCAGAGGTGAGCTAGGCCAAGGAGGTACACCAGGCAGTCTGGGACCCCCAGATATGCCCTCAAACACACCCAGCGCCCTCCACAGTCCTCTAGGGTACTGCGTGGCCTTTACCTATGCATCTCCAGTGCCACTGTGGCTCGGCACACAGTAGGGTCAAATCAAGCCCTCTGAGTGCCAGACATTGTGCTATGTGATTAACATGCATCATCATTTTCGATCTTTGCAACTACCCTGTGAGGTGGGGGCTAGGATGAGTACTATTGTACAGATAGGGAGCTAAGATTCAAACAAGTAAAGTGACTTGTCCAAGGCCATATAGCTAACAAAACAAGAGCCCCTCCTTGGTTCCCCTCCCAGAGCCACTTCCTACTCTTCATCCCCAGGGGAAGTCAGGTCCAGAACCTGATCCCTGCATCCTGCAGCTGTGCCACTCTCCGACTGCCAGGCAGCCAGGCTGGCCTGCCATCAGCCCCTCCACTCTGCCCTGGGCCCCTCGATGCTGCCCAGCCCGGCCTGCCAGCCTTCTGCAGTAGCTCAGAGCCATTAACCAATTAATGCAGTCCCCAAGATAGTTATTGCAGGCTTGGATAGAAACCAGAACTCAGGCCAAGCTCCCCAACACAGCCCCCAATCTTACTTCCACCTCTGTCCTTAAAAACTTCCCAGAGGGGCCCTTTTCCCAGTCACAGGGGGAACCCTGCTCCTACTTCCATTTCTCCAGGTCAAGCCAGGCCAGGCTTTTATGCCTTCCATCCTGACACTTGTTCATCGTTGCCCTCCCTGCCTGGCCCACAGCCTCATGGAGCCCTGGACAAAGGCCAGTCACCCTTCTCTCTTGGACCAGGAAAAAAAGCAGGTATTTCTCCCTACCCCAAGCACTGAAAGCTGAGATCTGAGAAGCATTCTCTTCAACCACCTTCTCAATATCTCCCCACTCCCACCTCTGGTCACTCCCTGAGGTTGAGGCTGGCCCCCACAGCTCCTCCACACCCAGCTCCTGCAGCCTGAGGGACAATTTGGGGTCCAAGTTCTGCCTCATGTGTCCGGGACCATGGTACCTGCCTCGACCTCCATCTCTGCCTCCCTGCTCTCACCCTGGCAAGAACTCTGGAGTCAGATGCTCTGGACACTGAACTGCAGCTTCACTGCTTGTCACCTATCATCCTAAGGTAGTCACCTCTCCTCTCTGAGCCTCAGTTCCTTCCTGTGTAACATAGTAATGGTGATGCTTGCCTATCTACCTGAGGGTTGTTGTCGCAGTTAAACAAGATATGGAAGCAAAGTGCTTGGCACCTGGGATGTGCTCAAGAACTGCTACTTACTGCACTGGTCTCAGAGATGGTGATAGTCATCTGGGCCTGTGCTGCCTCTGAAATGGGGTCCCCATGGGTCCACCTCTGCCTCTGCCTCTCTTACCTCTTAGCCCTTGAGCTATGTGTTCTGAAAACTTCACCTTGATTTAGATGGCAGGAGATTAGGAGCCTGCTGCCCCCTACCGTGGGACTTGGATCTGTCTGGTCCTTGGCCTGTAGGTCATTCCTCTTCCTTTCCCAGGTACTCACATCCCGTTCAACTCTGACTGGCTTCTGCCTCAGTTTCCTTCTTGTGCTGAGGCCAAAAAAAAAAAAACCCCTCATCTAGCATGAAACTAGGCCTCCTCTTCCTGGGAACCTGACTCCAGCCACACCTCACAGTAGGGACTGCTTTAAACAGTGCTGGCCTGCTCAACCCTACCCCACCATCCTTGCTAGCTGAGATATCCACAGCAGAGATAGGCTGGTCCCCTGCTGCCTCCTGGTGGCGGAAGCTAAGAACTGCAACTTCTCTCTGGTGGCAAAGCCAGGTAGGGAGCAAAAGATAATTTTTTTTCCTCCCCAATTTTAGGTGAGTCCTTACCTCCCCAGCACAGGGCTACCCAAGCCTCATGTGCCTATTTTGGGTAAACTGTCAAGAGGTAATATCTGAGTTCCCCTCTTGATTATATAAATAATACAGACACAACATAAAGTGAAAATAACACAGAAATAGGAAGTAGGATATAAAAATTCCCAGCAGCCCAACTTCCCCATTGCCCAGAATCTGGCCATATCCTTCCTTGCCTCTTTGGTTGTGGTGTACACACACACACACACACACACACACACACACACACACATGTTAATGGGATTACACTTGATATGCTGTTTGGAGACCTGTATTCTTTAACATCATCTTTCCCTGCTAGCGCTGGGATCTGCCTCATTTGTTTAACAGCTGATTGTGTTCCTTTGTTTGGTCACATCTTTATCAATTCCCTATTGAAGCATTATTGTTTTTAAAAAATCAATCTTTTTTTTCTTAATCATCTTTCTGTTTGGTGAAGTAGGAAGATCCGAAGTCAGGAAAGCCAGGGTCTCAGGCCACTGTCTTTGATCACATCCTTGTGCCCCTCCAGGCCTCAGTTTCCCCATCCACATGCTGAGGATATTGAGCTCCCTCTAGATTCCTTCGCTCTGACTATTCCTATGATCTGTGATTCCACATTGGGTTGGCAAAACTTATAACCTTCCCCGGGGGACATCTATACAGTTTTGGGGCTAATGCAGGAAAGGGGCCTGTGAGCCCCAATCCTCTCTGAGGTCTAGGGCCCAGGAAGTACTTTGACAATTGTGAAGAGGTGCTACCTACTTAGAACTGAGAAGAACTGCTGCCCTGTGGATGCGGCTGAAAAGGCTGAAGTCTGACCCACCTTCTTCTTCTGGTGCTCCCTGAAGGCCCCCGGGCAGGCTGCTTTCTCCTGGAGGGGAATATGGGCATCTATATCTAGATTCCTCGCCCTCATGCTGATGTGGTATGTTACAAGTAATAAGAGAATGTATTCTCCTTGTAAACAATTCAAACAATGCAAGAGATGGTTTCAGCTACTGGCCAAGATAGAGAAAAGAGACTGGATTTATATTCCTACTTTAAACAAGTAAATCAACAGACAAAATATATGATGATGGTTTTCAGACATTGGACAAAGCAGCCCAAGACAGAGAGTTCAGAGAAAAGGAAAGCAAATGAGGTGAGCCCTACTGTTGCAAAGCTTACTGCATAGACAGAGTTTCCAGATCACTGTGAAGGGGAGGGGAAGCCACATAGAGCTCAGGGAGCTCCCATGGTTGCAGACAGAATTGGGAATTTCGGAAGGCAAATGTCGGGAAGATTTTCTGATCAGAGTACTGGAAAAAAAAAGAGCTGAACTTCGAATAGAGAATGTCCTAGAGACGAGGATCCAGAGAGAGGGCTCCCAACATGTGCATTGTTCCCTTAAGTCTTCAGCTGGAAACTGATGAGCACGCATGTGCAAGGAAATTACCTAAACCTGGTGAAAGGACTCCCAAAAGGAACAAGAAAAACTTGTTCCTTTTGGGGCCATAAACAGTCTGAGTTCCCACCAGCCAGACTGCATGCAATACCTCATTATAAACAGGGCAGAGTACTTAGAATGATCTGACCTTAGTGGTGAAACTAAATTAGTCCTCAACTAAATGATGCTCTGGTCTCTTATAACCAAGCTCAAAAGCAAGCCACAAAAGAATAAAACTGTTTCCAAATAACTTATCTGCATTCCAGAACAAAAGAATATTTATAAAAACACTAAAAATATTCAATACTTAAGTCAAAATGCCTGGCATCCAATAAAAGTTAGGTATATAGAGAAGCAGAAATATTTGATCCATAATGAGGAGGAAAAATTATTAAAAACAGACACAGATATGAAGCAGATGATAAGTTTAGTAGACAAGGATATTAAAACAGTTATTATAACTTTCTATTCCATATGTTCAATAAGGTAGAGGGAAGCAGGAGCATGTTAAAAAGAAACATGGAAAATATTTATTTTTAGAAGACCTAAATCAAACTTCTGGTGGCGAAAACATTATTTTCTGTAACGAAAAATACACTGAATAGGATTAACAGCAAATTAAAAGAAGAAAAGAGTAATGAACTTGAAAACATAGTTATAAAAATTATTCAAAACAAAACACCAGATGAAGCTTTCTCTCCCTTCAGCTCTCAGTCAAAGATTTCCATATCTGAGTGGGAAAGGCAGGCCAATAGAATTTCTCAATTCTTCCAACTTCAAATCAAAGAGGCTAAATTCTGCATGAGTATGGCTGAGATATTGGGGGCTCCTCCTTATATCCAGCTCTCATACATAGGATAGAGACTGTTTCCAGTGGAACAGGCCAAAAATACTGAGGCCCTAATGACCCCTGTACCAGCTCACTTCTAGGGCACAGGTTCCATGCCAGGAGAAGCAAGCTAAGAATATCAGAGGCTACCACACTGCCCAGCTCCCAGAGTAGTGGTCAGAGATTTTGCCCAGCAAGGGAAGCAATCCATAAAGGAAGAGAGTGCCAAAGTTCTATGCAAAGGAAGCGATTTTATTTTATTGTTTGAAACAGAGTGTGGGGACATAAAGCCTATGGTCATCTTGAAAACAGTAGATAAATTGGCCTTTGCCTGTGCTTCAAAGGATACCATTAAGAAGGTGAAAAGATAACTCATATAGTGGGAAAAATATCTGCAAATCATATATCTGATAAGGGACTTGTATCTAGAATATATAAAGAGCTCTTACAACTCAACAACAAAGACAAACCAGTTTTGAAAATGAACAAAGAATTTGAATAGACATTTCTTCAAAGAGATATACAAATGGCCAATAAGCACATGAGAAGATGCTCAACATTGTTAGTCACTGGGGGAATGCATATCGAAACTGCAAAGAGATATCACTTCACACATGCTAGGATGGCTAGAATCAAGATAGATAACAACAGTGTTGGTGAAGTTGTGGAAATGTTGAAATCTCCATACATTGCTGGTGGGAATGTAAACCGTTACAGCTACTTTGGGAAAACTGTGGGAGTTCCTCAAGTTGTGAAACATAGAGTTGCCATTTGATCCAATTCTTACACTATGTATAAAGTGGTATGCTATTATTTGCAGGAAATCTGTGACAAGTTAAACTACATATTGTAAACTCCAGAGAAACCAATAAAAATATAAAATGAAAAATTAAATCTAATAAGTCAATAGTAAAGATAAATGGAATTATTTGGGAGGAAAAAACCTCAATCCAAAAAAAATAAGAAGGGAACAAAAAGCAGATGGGACAAAGATAAAATAAATAGCAAGATGGCAAATTTAAATCTAACTATATTGATAATTAAATTAAATATAAATGGTCTAGACATTTCATTGAAGGGCAGAGATTTTCAGGTTGGATAAGAAAGCCATGCTCAATGCACCACTTATGGGTCCATTGTCTCTTAACCCTAAATCTTTCTCCCTTTATCGCCGTTTGCGATACTGTAATTGCCACCTGGAATTATATTAAGCTTTTCAATAGAGAGCACAGGCGAAGCACTTTATTCTTCAGAGTTCTCTTTTCCCCTTAGTAGGTAAACCCATGTTATGGTTTATTTTTTTAATATTAATTTTCTCCTGTTATAATTACTGTGTTGTTTTTATACTCTGTTTAGACATAGCCAACATAGAATTTACACTGGGAATGGTCCTGGGAGATAACCTCACAAAGATAGGATTTAGAGATTTGTTTGGCTGTACTCTTGGACTTGAAGGCAGGGACAAACTACCTGCCAACAGGAAATGAGATTCTGGCAATGCATGGCATGTAGTGACATCACAATTTATCATGCTATCACCTATGATTAAGTGATGAGAGAAGCACGTGCCTTAGGAGGCCAGGTGGCTGAAGCACTTGGCTATTCATGGCAGTAATGATGACCATAAGGACTACGGTATGGAACTAATTACTCAGAGCATGCTTGATTGTTTACCAAAAGAAAATCACAAACTCATGCATGTCCTTTAATTCTCAGCTTAAGTTATGGGCTGAGAACCAGAAAGCTTCCATTACACTAAAATGATTTTCTCATTTCTTATAGGCACTGGACTGATCCACTTAAAACAAAAATTTAATTGTGTGGGTTGACAAATTACATCATTTAAATTCACAGTCTCACCAAGTTTTCAGGTGAACGGCATTGTTGCGAAAGAGTGGGATTTTGACATCGATAATGGGGACATCTCATTGGATCCAGATAAAACTAACAACTTGAACCCTCAAAGTCACCCTGTTCCTCTCTTGCCAGGAGAAGTAGCTTGCCCTACTGAGAATAGGCTTCTTTGCTTAAAAACACTGTGATAACATCACCTGGGACAGATGCTTTCAAAGGTGATGCCTAAGATCCACCACTACCACTCCCATAACGAGGTTAAACCTAACTATTTTCTAAAGGAACAGGAAGACTCCCAAGAAAACAGCTCACATATCCCCACAATTACTAATACAGATTTTTAAACAGATTTATTAAGATATAGTTCACAGCATACAACTCACCTATTTAAAATGAAGAATACAGTGTCTTTCAGTATATTCACAGATATCTACAACCATCACAACAGTCAATTTTAGAATATTTTTATCATCCCATAAGGAAACCTCATAAACATTAGCTGTTACCCACTGATCTTCCCCCTCCCCTTATCCCTTCAGCCCTGAGTGACCACAAATCTACTTCCTGTATCCACAGATTTACCTGTTCTAGACATTTCATATGTATGGAATCATATATTATATAGTCTTTATGATTTGATTCTTTCACTTAGCATAATGTTTTTAAGGTTCATCTGGGTTGTAGCATGTATTAGTACTTCATTCCTTTTCATAGCCAAGTAATATTCCACTGGATGGATACACCACCTTTTGTTGATTCATTTTCCCATGAAGACCATTCGGGTTGTTTCCATCTTTTGATTATTATCAATAATGCTCCAATAAACATTTGTATACAAAGTTTCTGTGTGGATATGTTTTCATTTCTCTTGGATATATATCAAGGAGTGATATTGCTGGGTCATGTGTTAACTTTACGTTTAATCATCGGAGGAACTGCCAGACTGTTTTTCAAAGAAGTTGAACCATTTTATATTACCCCAGTAGCAATTATTTCCTCCCATGTGTGAGTCATTTTCACTTTCTTGATGGTATCCTCTGAAGCACAAACATTTAAAAATTTAACATTGGTAAATTCCAATTTATTAATTTTTTTGTTGTTGATTATACTTTGGTATCATACCTATAATCTTTTGACAAATCATTGACATATCCCTCAGCCATGCTAGATTTACTGCTGAATTCATCAAAGGAATTCTTCATTTTTGGTATCCTAACTTTTTTTTTTGTAGCATCTCCATTAGATTCTTTCTTATCATTTCTCTCTGCTAAAAATTATTACTCATCTGTTCATGCATGCTATCTACCTTTCCTATTAGATCCTTTAAATATATTAATCACAGTTATTTTAATGTCTCTATCTAATAGGGTTATATTTAAGTCTGATTCTGTCAATTACCTTACTTATTAACAGTGGGTTGTTTTCATTCTCTTTTGTGTTTTCATTTTTTTCATTGAATGCTGAACATTGCTCTACAATAGAAGAGACAGCGGTATGGTATGCACACTGAAAATGGAAGTGCTGCTTCTTGTTTCAGGTCTTTTATTGTAAGGAATTGAGTTGATCCATTCAGTTCAGCTAGGTTTGGGTTTTGTTTTTGCTGTCCTTGCCTTCAGAGCCTCACAGGTGCAAATTCCTGTCATGACGCCTTGTGCTTGAGATGGAGCTGGGATGCTGAAGGGTTTTCTCAGTGTTTGTACTCCACTCTTGGCTTTCTGAAATGTAGAAAGTATGTCCCTCCACACTTTCCCTTCTGCTACAGCTGTAGACTAGGCTTGATGTGGGGGCAGTAGGGCTCTCTGTTGTTGTGGTCCAGCCTCAGTTTTAGGTATGTCTTGGGTGCGAGTTTGCCCCTTTCTGCAGTGGTAACTGATTTCCGGCTGGTATCAATATCGGATCTTGGGCCCTGGATGGTTCCTTGTCCATCCCTGAGGGTTATAGAATTTTTTCCTCTACCTTTTCTCCAGCCAGTGAGCTTTTATTTCACCTTGGGGGTAAAGAGAGTATTTCCCTTCTCTCAGTGGATTAGGAAAGAAAAATCTGAGAAAGTGAGCATGGCTTCATGTCTTTCTCCAGGAGGCAAGGATCACCGCAGGCTCTCTTGGGTCCTCTACTTGTACCCAGTCCTTCTCCTCAGCATCTAGTGCAGGCCTGGGGGAGAGACCTTGTAATGAAGTCATTTTGAAAAGCTATCACAAGTCTGAGGAAAAAATATTTCAGATAAATACATGGCATTTACGTGGCATCACATATTTCTGAGAGCATGTGTATGACTTGCTGCCTCACTCATGCATTAGGTACCATGTGCCAGCAACAGGTCAATATCTTGTTTGCATATTACTTAGGCTCATGCTTTATATAAGAAATAAGATTAGGCTCAGGCCCTGTGCAGAGTGCTGGAAAGAGAACTGCAGTAAACAGGCCCATCTAAAGCAAATTCAGTTTTTAGGAGATTCCTGCATCATCATAGGAAACCCCACATATCAGACCCTGCTAGATGGAGTGACACACAACACACGTACAAACTCACTCATTAAAAAGGAAAAGCTCTGTGAACTAAACACAAAAGCCACAGGCTATGTGACCCCGAGACCCCATAGAAATCACCACAGGACCAAAAGATCACGTCTCAAGGGGCTATTCCTCAAACTTGTCAATAGCATTGCTGCCTCCCTAGAGTCCCTGGAGGTCAAGAGGAAACTCCACAGGGACTGAAGTATGACCTCAGACTGGTCTGGAAGGGCTCCATCAGAAAACCTCTGGACCGGTAAGTCCGGGTTCCAGCCTTTGCTCTGCCAGTTGACTCACAAGTTCACCTTGGGCAATCATAGACCCTCTTGGGTCCTCAGTTTACTCATCTGTAAAATGCTGGACTGGGTGAGCAGTTACCAATTATTTGGCTCAAGATCTCATTATTCAAATGAAATTCTTTAAAGAGCCCCAATGATAAAAAATGGAGTATACCTTATCGAAAATGGGGTTCAGAGGCTCACGCACCTTGTCTCCCTCTTGTTCTACTCTGAGGACACCTAAGGCTCTTGAGAATTGTTTATAAGCTGCTAGACCAGTTGAGCTCCCAATCCATGCAGGTGAACTGACTCCACAGAAACTCTCCATGACTCCAAGTGACCCAATCCAGCCATGACTCAGTGACTGAATCAACCTGTGACTTCACAAAACCTGACTTGGAACCCCATACTCCAAATAACCCAACTCCAGCCACTGACTCAGAATGACTACAAGGCCCTGTGACCACACGTAATCTAATTCAGGGACCCTAATGTGAAACCATTCTAATCCCATTGAACAGAATGCAATTAACTATTATTCAAACTGTGCCTTATCTGGCTGTTTATAAGGAAGCTCTTAATCTTCTTCTTATCCCCTATTCTGCCTTCCCTGTGAATTCAGAAACACCTAAAAGTTCATTCCAAATTTAAATGGTACATGCAGGATCGTAAAGTCCACGCCTAACCTGAGATGCTCATGGATCCTTCTCTAAAACCCTGACACATAGAAAATGTCATCATCCTTGTCACTCCAGAGGGCTTAGCTATGCTCTTTACATACATCACATCTGACTCTCGCCACCCTGGGAGGTGAGCATTACCATTTCCCCATAGTGCAGCTGAGGAAAACTGGGGCTCAGAGTCACCAAGGAGAGCTGGGATTCAAGGCGGAGCCAGTGCTCACGGATAGGCTGTGGGTGCTGAGACAGTTTGAGCACATTTCCTCACCTGTAAAACAGGATGACAATAATAATACCCTCATGGGCGGCTGGAGTGATTAAATAAAACAATGCATGGAAATGCCCTCAGCACAGTACCAGACAGAGGGTAACTTAATAAAGGCTGTATTACAGACACTGCTTCCTAAAACCATGACACCAGTCAGTATAGAAAAATAGGATTTATTTAAGGTGAACACCAACAAATGTTCCTAAAGTATATTACATACATAAAAAGTAGATTTAAATTATCACAGAAAAATCAAAGCCTACCAGGAAATACGTTTATTTTCTCTTGAGCCCACAGCACTCACAGGCCATTTCCTTTTTCCGCACAGGAATTCACACTGACTAGGTACAGCTCACAGTGGCTTTGTTCCCAGGCACACCTGCTTCTGCCCCACAGATTCTCCTCAGAAAACAACAGCAGCAAACCGACGGGATTCACAGTAGCTGGGATAAAAGGCCTCAGCCCTGAGACCCTTCACAAAGCCTTGATCATGTTTCCAGAGGCCAAGCTCTGGAGTTCTGTGGCCTGGGCCACCAACTTAGGTCATACCACAGCATTGGATAGTGTCACAGCTTCATCTCCAGGTAGTCTTGTTAATTAAATTATTCCAATTAGAACGACACCATTAAGCAGACACAAAATAGCACTTTTTGCAGCAACCAGCTTTTCTAGTCAGTCAAGGACAAGGCAGGAACCTGCACTGGAAGCTAACCAATCACCACCCCCCAATGTCCAAGGCACAGGTGAACAGGGGCTGGATGACCACAGCTGATGCCTCATGAGGAGTGGTGACATGATGTCTACGACAGGGGTCCAGAAACAGGGTCATGAGAAGGGCGGGCCTGCGGAACAGGTTGGTGGGTACTGAGGAGGTCTGACATTCCTGAGAGGGCTTTCTTGAGCCCATGGCCGCGGTGGAGCAAGCACGGGCAACTCAACGGGGCGACCTGCTGGGAGCCCAAAGCAGCCACCTAGGTGAGTCAACACATGTGCAGCTGCTGCCAGCCAAGTATCCCGGCCGCAGGGGGTTAGTTCAACTGGCCGCAGTCTGTGATGACAATCTTCTTAGATGTCTTCCCATTCTTGGAGCCAAAAGATTCTATTTTCTTCACAACATCCATGCCTTCTTTGACATGGCCAAACACCACATGCTTGCCATCCAACCTGTGAGAACAGGCAAGCCAGGTGAACAGAAACAAGAGTAGTGCAATGTCAACTAATGTCATAGTCACTTGCTCATGGAACTACCCACCAAAAACAGCAATTCTGAAAGGAACTCACACTGAAAAGCTTGATCTACTCTCCGAAGCTCCCGATATCAAGCCTTGCTGAGGTCCCCAAAATACACAGGAGGATGCCTCCCTTGAGGCATGTTCTGCCTTCTCCCTCACTGTGTGACTTTGCCTAGTAACCTCATCTACAAAAGTGAGTTATTCTTGTTCTGCTCAGGTTGATAATAGGATATTAAAACTACACTGAAATAAAAAAAGGTCTGTGTAAATGGAACTATTTTAACAGTCATGAATTATGAGGTAAGAGCCAAGATAACGAGGGTGGTGAAACTATGTTAAGTCTGGATCAGTTCTCAACTCGAGTTCCAAGAATCTAAAGGGCAGCTTAGCACAGTGCCAGCAAGGCCAAGACTGGTTATAGCCAAGGGAAAAACTGCAGGATCCACTAGGTGTAAAGAGCGGGCAGAGCCAGCAATGACCTGCCCAACCCCGACATCCATGTTCCTTCTGGCTTGGAGGCTAAAGATGGCTAGTATCCACCTACCACCCAGGTCTCCTTAAAGTCCTCAGAAATGGGCCTATTAAGTCTTAGCTCCTAGCCAGCTGTTGTCCCCTCAACCCCAGATGTTTCAGGGATGGGACACGAGGGACTTTGGGCAGAGAAACTTATCCCTTAGTGGAATATTTATCAGGGAAGACATCCCTAAAATCCATGGGCATGTGGGAAAGAGGTCTCTAAGGGCTGGTGGCTAACCAGGCCTATGCTAATGCCTGATGAAAACTCTGGTGCGACATCCAAATGTCTACCACAGTGTTTCCCAAGGTGCATTCTGTGGTTGAGATAAGCCTAGGAAATTACAGGTTAAACCAGGCAAACAGGATTCTACTACAGGCCATCCTGAGGCCTTATATGTCCGGCAGCATTTCCCAAATGTAGTGAATGAGTGTGTGCATGAGTGCACACAGAACACACTGAGAAAATTCCAGCCAACAGTAATAACAGGAAGCCTAATTAGACAGAGCAGCAAGAACAACCCATAGTTCTCTCAGTCCTTTTAGGAACTTTCTCTCACATAGACACGCAGGCCTGGTAGGGCTACTGTTCTAGAGCAGATAGTCTAACCCCAAACTACCTTTGCCTGAAAGCACAAAAACCCTCCTCCAACTAAACGCATGGAGGCCCGGGATCCAGAAGCAGGGAACTCACCAGTCTGTCTTTATGGTGCAAATGAAGAACTGGGAGCCATTGGTGTTTGGGCCTGCATTTGCCATGGACAGGACACCTACAAAGACAAGCAGGAGTGAGCCACGCTGACCCAGAAGGCATCTCACTCAAAAGAGCAGATGGCTCAAACTGCATCAAGGACATTCGAATCTGAAGATCCTAGAGCTCAGGAGAGAACCAGGGCCCAGCAGACAAGCAGTTTCCCAGGAGGAAAGGGTCTTGTGGAAGCTCTTGCAGTAGAGCCGGAGTGGGGACCTGAGCACTAACTCTAGACTTTTTCACATTGTACCTTAGGTCTTAAATGGACACAATGCTGGGGGGTTGCTTAAAGGCCCTCACTCCCACCTAGTTCCCAAAGAATAGCTTGTTTTAAAACTGAGAGCTCAGAATGAAAAACCTCTAGGAAAACCCAACAAATCAACCGGAGTGCTTAAGGAGGGCAGCCACACCATTGTACATTGAATATTTCAGCAGTCCCCAATGTTTTCAGCACCTGGGACCGGTGCTCACATGAGAATCTAATGCTTGATGATCTAAGGTGGAGCTGAGATGGTGATGCTAGTGCTGGGAGCAGCTGCAAATACAGATGAAGCTTTGCTCACTTGCCTCACTATTAACCACTTGCTGTGTAGCCTGGTTCCAAACAGTCCTGGCCCTGGGGTTGAGGACCCCTGCAGTAATTAATGACCAGATTGCAGCTACCCTGGCCTGCTAGGCATGGTAGAAGCGGGGTCAAAACTCAGGGAACTCAGACCATGGTGTGGCAACCCCTCACTCACCTGGCCCCACGTGCTTCAGTGTGAAGTTCTCATCTGGAAAGCGGCTTCCGTAGATGGACTTCCCCCCTGCGCCATTGTGGTTGGTGAAGTCGCCAGCCTGCAAGCGCAGAGTACTTTCTTAGTGGGCGCCACCCAGGGCTGGCAGGAGGGTGCTGCTGCTGGGGTCCCTCAATCCACCCAAGGCCCACCCTGCCAGAAGCCCTTCAAGCAAAGTGATCAAAAAACATCCAGTAACATATGAACTACTCAAATAATAAGGAAAATAAACAAAGGTAAAATAAAGTTTAAATATTTTCTGCCTGGTTTCCTAATCATTCACTTTTTATCTGAGAAAGTTTTTAAATGATCCTCAAAGATCTAATGGCCAACAACATAATTCTTAGTGACCCAGAGTTTTCTACCCACGACTCTGAGAAGATAAAGTGTCTAGGGGCTCCCATTTCCACATCTGCTCTGTGGGAAGCAGCAACAGCTGGCATGGAGCCAGTTTCCTGTGCTGAGCCCCTTCTCTATTCTGACATCTTCCCCTGGCCAGGCTCAGTGGCTTCTCTCTGCCTTGCATTTCCAAGACAGAATCCACCCAGGGCCGGCATCCTTCCTCAGGGCTCATCTGATGCTTCCATGGCCAGAAGAGCCCAGTGGTTGCCAGGCCCAGCCATGGCGATATTGCAGTTTTCCTGAGACAGGATCCTCGGGTCACCTGACCAGCCTGGCTGAAACATCCACAAATGCTAATAAGTTGTCTGCAAAGAGGGACAATTCAAAACACTGACACAGGGCCCATGGTGCCGCCACCTCATGCCTCAGAGCCCTCCAGCTTTGAAAGCTCCCACCCTTGCCTACTGCTGTTCAAAAGAAGGCCCTAGCCCAGCTCAGGACACCTGCTTCAGTTCCTGCTACATTTACAGCCTCAGGCAGGGCTGGGAGCCTCTGCAGCAGAAAGCCACAGGGCTTGGCCAAGCTTGTCCCACGCCATAGACTCTTTGTCCCTCCAGGCACTCGCCACATTTGACATGTCCGCAAGCACAACCCACTGCCACTTACCACAATATGATGACAGTCACCAGGGCAGGGTAAAGGGGATGGGGGTGAGAATTCAGGCTAAAAGGACTACCCCTGCCTCTACATCTGTAGGCCTCAGGGCATGAACCCTTGACCCAGCAGGGGCTGACCTAACAGAGGACAACCCCCAATGTAGCTCAGGTCCTGACCCCTGGGAAGTTCTTGCTGTCATCACCTACCCCAAACATTTGACACAGCAATATTAATGCTTCTAACAAAGAGACAAGACATATGACTAAATAACATATTCATTGAACCAAAAGAGATGCTCCTCTCTGGAAAAAGAAGCTCTAGTCCAGACCCGTGTGTTCTTGTCTATACCCAATCTCTCTCCCTTCACTTCTTCTTCTCCTTCTCCAATGTCAAGTGTTCAGTGTGACAAAAGGGACACAGTCAGAGACATAGTCTGAATATACTGATCCTCCAAAGCCTTAAGACCTATGCCCCATGCACAACCATACCCAATGCCAGTGCTCTTTCCACAGGTTCAACTTTCCCAACCCAGCTGGGCAGGGCCGTCCTGCCGCTTGCCCTGTTGCTTAACTTCCAGGGCAGGGAAAAGTTATGACAGCCTAGACAAGCTCTAGCCTTTCAGGGCAAGAGGACAGACCAACAGAGTAATTATAAGTCAGTACTTTCCAGGACCAGGCACATGCTCACTCATTAAACCTCATCACACCCCTGCAAAGTGGTCCCATTTATTATCCTCACCTACAGAGGAGAACGCAAGCACAGAGAGGGCCACAGTACCTGGCACATGAAGGATGGAATCACTCTGTGAAATGTGGAACCTTTGTAGCCAAAGCCCTTCTCCCCGGTACACAGGGCTCGGAAGTTCTCTGAGGGTAGAAAGAAGGAGGTCAAAAGAGCCAGGCCTCAACTCCAGGAGCCACACCTTGTTCCAGCCAGAATCCCTTCTAATCCCTCAGGTAAGCAGGCCGTGGAAGACCCTAGGTCTGTCCCCTGGGTCTGCTCTGCCTGTGTAACCTGGGACAAGTCACATTCTCTGACATCAGTGGCAGAACATACACTCCTGTCTGTTCCACTACCAAGTTAGTGGACAGGAAGCTGAAAGGCTGCACACCAGCATCCTGCCACATAAGGAAGCAGGAGGGAGGAAGTTGTCCCAGGGAAATTTACATGTGCCTTCTACTGATACTGGAGTTGCCACCAGACTGGTAGGCAGGGCCAACACTCAGGCCCAGAGAGTGACAGAAAATTGCCCCAGTGCAGCCAGTGGCTGAGCCATACACAGAACTCCCATTTGGTCTCAGGTCTCCTTGCCCAGACTCCTCTTGTCAGCCCACCCACCTTGTCTTGCCCCTTTCTCTTCTACCTAGGCCAGATTCAGGAGGCCCCAGGCACTGTCTTACCTGCTGTCTTTGGGACAACATCGGCCTTCAGCTGTGGGGAGAGAAGAGGGATGAGAAGATGGTCAGTCCAGAAGCAGGTGAAGGAAATTTCTCACCACTCAACCTCCACAGTGGCCAAGGAGACTTGGAGAAAACCCCAGGCGCCATTCCATTCCTGTTACTCCCAGTGCTACGTAGGAGGCAGCCTAAGCAGCTATCATTTCTGCCAGCTGCTTCCAAATGAACCCAAGACTAGGAGGAGACAGCCTTGGTTTCCTAACCTGTCAGAAGAGTTCACAATGTCATCCTGGCCTACTTCCCTAGGCAGAATTGTCAAAGCTAGCATGGCTGGGTCCAAAGCATCAGACTCAGGGCCTGGAGAGGGCCTGGGAAGGAGCCAGTCCAAGCTCCTCAATGTGCAGAGAAACTGAAGATCAGAGACAGGCAGTATGAGTAGGAGTAAGGGGAGGCTAGAGCCGCATCCGAACTGGCCTTTTGCCTTCCAACTTCAAAAGCCACCTTAGCACCAAACCATTAAAACAGACAGGAGCAGGGAGGGGCTCTCCATGTTCCAGAAGAGGAAACAGGCTTAACTGAGGCCCCTTCATTCAAAAGAGTGCCGAGTTTGAAGGCTACACAGAGTTTCCTCTCTCTTTTATTTTCTGGACTATTTGCTTCTTGCTCTGTGTTTTAAAAAAATGGCCCAAAGAGTCAGGGGCAAAAATTGAGCGTGCCCCTGGGAGGGTGGCTGGGTTTTGAGCTGGAGTGAAGGGCTCCAGGCACACTGCCCAGACTCCAAGGAGGGCGATCCTGGGGTCAATCTGGTGGCTGGAGCCAGCTGCCTGCCCAGCTCGCACTGCGGAGAGGCAGGGGGTCCCAAAACACCTTTGCGCCCCGAAGGTAAGCCCAAAGGCGAAAGGCGGGGCGAGGGGAGGGGTGCCGTCCGGCTCCGCCTCACGCAAAGGCGGCCACGTGAGCGACCAGCCCCGCCTGACTGCCCGGATTCGGACCCCGACCTCCACCTCGGAGCTCGGGTCTACGACACTATGAGGTCACGGAGCCTCTCGCCGACCTTGAGCCGGCCAGCGGGCCATGCCCGCACCGTGTTCGATCTGACCTTGGGTTTTCTCCTCCCCACGTGCCTCCCCGCCTCCATTGCTCCAAAATTCGGAGGGATACCGGAAGCAACCAATCCGACGCCTCTTTATAGAGACAGGGAAACTGAGGCCCAGGGCCCAGAAGCGAGAGGCAAGGTCACTCAGAGAGCCAGGCACAGCGCCGGAACGAGGTCCAGGGCTTTCCTGGGGTCGCCCTCACGCCCAGTTCAGCGCGGTGCAATCCAGCGGTCTCACCTCTAGCACCACGCGGCCTAGCGGCTGCCCGTCGGCGCCCACGTCCAGGTACACTAGCGGGTTCCCAGCAGAAGAAGACGGGTCCCGGGCGCTGCTGCCGCTGCAGGCGCGGGCTGCGGGGAAGCGCAGCGGCAAGGAGCGCGGGACCGGAAGCAGTCCGAGCAGGCGGGGGCAGCAGCGCAGCGCTAGCATCACGGTGCGGGTCGGGTCGGGTCGGGGCACGAGACCAGTGGTGCGAGCGGGAAAATAAAATAAGCGGAGGTTACGCGCGCCCAGAGGGTCGAGTCCTCTGCAGCCGCGCGCCGCCGCTTTTATTGGCCTGGCAGGCCTCGTGGCCCCGCCCTCGCCCCGCCCTCTTCGGACCTGTCCTCGGGCGACCTCTGTCGGCAGGGCCTTGAAGCGTGAAGTCCTTTGATTTCAGTGCCAGAGATCTGAGCGACAGGCACGACCTCGCAAAAGAAGGCCGGTTCCAGATGAAATTTTTAAAAAGGGGAACAAATGTTAAAACGTGTTTAATTCCAAAATATGAGCATCTGTATGTTTTTATTGGAATATAACAAAAGTCTTTGTTTGAGTCCTTTGTATAGACCACCCCTCCCCCACATAGGACCCGCAGACAGAGACCAGGAGAGAAGGTGGCACTGAGTCAAAGAAAGTTGGAGATGAGAGGTGGGATTAGAGTGAGAGGAGGCAGGAGGAGATAGGCAGAGACACCTCTCCTGATGACCACATGTTTGTCCTAGCTTAGGCCTGTTTGCAACCAGGGCAGCCGCTAGGGGCTCCCCTCCCACCCCCACTCACCTGAAACAGACCTCCCACAGACTGCACGGAATCTGCAGGTAACACAGCACAGAGTCCTTGCACTTCCATAGGGAGTGCAAGGAAAAGTGAAAAAGCAAGACAGGAATAGAAAGGGAACTGAGTAGGATCCACAGGAAAGGGGATTTACCCCACATGCTGAGGTGCGCTTCACAGAAGTGTGAGGTATGGGAGGCCCAAAGTAAGTGAATAACAATCAGGGGTCCTGAGAGAGCATGTAGACCAACACCTGCACCCTTCAGATGGGAAATTGTGACCCAGAGAGAGAAAGGCACTGGAGTCCCTGTGCCAGGCCTCTCTGGACCTCAGTTTCTCCTCTGGGCCTCAGTTTCCCCTCTGGAGAATAAGAGTGTGATGATAATCCTTTCCATGCTTTTTACCCAGGTATTTTCCAAGGATAAAATGAACGAGAGAGGAATTTTTCAACTGTTAAGTACTATGCCATGAGCATCAGTGATGGACAGAGTCTGAACAGTCTTTGCTCAGGTTTTGGGGCTCAGACAGCAGTGGGTCTCAGCTGCAGGGGCTCAGAGATCTCAGGGGCCAGAAAAGAAGGTGGTGGCTGGGCCTTGGAGTCAGGTGGACTTAAAGTAGGACCACCTCTGAGCTTTTCTGCCCAGATTGAATCAGTTCCTAGGAAGGAATCAGGCAGCAAAATGCTGGCCCAAGAAAATTCGTGAGGTCAGAGCAGAGCAGAGTGTGTTAACTTCATGAGAATGCTGGTTTGGCCCTTTTCTGCAAGTTCACGATTTCCTTTTCTATATTTCTGGCCTAGGAGGGCCTTGTCACTCAGTGAAGCCCCAGCTGCATCCTGGAGCCCATTTTCTCCTCAGGTCCAGCTCAGGATGGGGCCTCACTCTGTCCTGAAGAATGGCTCCTCCTTTCTCATAATTGTGCCTTGAAGTAGAACAGTCCTGAGTGGGGAGCAAGCTTACTTCCTGAACAGCCCTACCCAAGAAAAGCTGCCTTCATTCACTTAACCACTTTAGTTCTCAAAGCCCTTCAAAGCCCTTCCCCAGCCCTTAGCCCGTCTGCTCTCTACTACAGCTGAGGCAGTTTCATTTTACAGAAGGGGAAGCAAGGTCCCAAGAGTTGGGGGAGTATTGGAGCTGGGAGGGGTCTGTCTGACTCCAAGATCAGGGATCATCACATATATCCAGCCCTCTCAGCATCATCAAAGAGCTGATTATTGAGACAGGGTAGAAAGAGTAAGAGAGACAAGCCTTGAAAAGACAACAGCAATATAGAAACTGAGGAGTTAGGCTGGAGGCTGTGGAGGATGGGGACTGGGGAGATGTCTTCCTAGGGGGGTGAGCCTGGAGACAGCTGCGTTTGAGGGGCAGAGACACAAAGATGTGGAGAGGAGATTCCAGAAGGGGAGTGAGCCAAAGCCAGCCCAGATCTGAGAGAGGTCAGGGAACCTTCAAGGAAAAGCTGCCATATTGACCATGAGCTGAAAGGCTTTGGGTGGGTGGGGGAGGGTGTTGGCAATTGCAGAAGGCCCTGAAGGCTAGGCTGAGGTCTAACATTATTGGATAGAACTGGGGATCCATTAATGGTACAATGTCTTCATCCCTAGGACCTTGGTCTGAGAACCAGCCTCCTTTACTCATGGTACTCCTTCTACCCTGTTTAGAAAATCAAGCATCATCACTACCTTCCTGCCTAACCCGAGGAAAGTTCCACTTCCCTTACAGAGTCAGTATGAAGTCACCTCTACCTGTGCTGTCATCCGTGGCATCAGGGATAAAGACAGCTGAGCTATGAACTGAAACATGTCCAGCCCTTGAGGACATCTGGCCCAGGTGAGACCAGGCAGGTGTCAGCACTCACCTGGTTCCGAGGCTATTTATAGACTCTGTGTCATCCTCAGGAACAACAGTTACTGTATCACTCATCCCAAGTGGCTTCTTATTCACAGTGTTAATAGTTTTCATCACCTGGGGATCCTGTAACACCAGTCTTTAGACCTCACATAGCCAAAGAACCATCAGGTCATGCTGGGCTCAGAGATGGCATATAGGAATGGCAAACTCAGGTGCCTATGGGGGTCTGTAGGTGACATACCTAGATGGAACATTCTGAGTATGTCTCTAGTGAGTAAGGGGAAGTGCCACTGTGTCTAAGCACCCCAAGTAAAGGAGCAGCTACTGCCCAGACCAGCCAATTATTGTATGTGAGACTATGAGTCTACTATAGCCAAGTCTCCTAATTTTTCAATAAAAGTTGAAAACTTTAGGTTTTATGGAAATCTCTCAATTTTTAAGTGCTGGGAATGAATTTTAAAATAAAGTTAAACACTGAAAGAGCCAGAAACAACATATTCACAACCTAGATGGGGCTTCTGACCTAGTGGTTTGCACTTTCTGATCTCCACTGTACACATGAAAGAACTGAAGCTCAGGGGATAGGGACTTGCCCATGGTCACACAGCTGGAAAGAACTGGGACTGTGGTCAGACTTCCCTCTTCACTCTCGCTAGGGCCCTTTCCACAAGATTCACTCAGCAGACATGTTTTCAAAGTACCTACTATGCGCCAGGCTTGAGCTTTACCCTAGGGATACAGAAGGACAAGGATGGGGACAGGCAGTTATAATGTAGCATGATTATAAGTGCTGCTAAATATACCTCCTCCAGGCAGCCCATGTGCTCTGCAGGGGTGAATGTTGTGTTTGTCTTGGGTTTGAAGTTCTGGGTGCCCTGGAGAGCCTTTTAGGAAGAACCAGGGGCAGGCATGGATTGGGGTTTTCATGAATGATCATTGCCAGCATCAGTCACTGGGACACTGTGCCTTAGGTAGAAAGAATTCTCGGGCTTCATTTCTCTTGGTTCTATTTGAGGGAATTTAGGGGTCCAGGAGAGCATCTTTCATGGGCATATGACGGAACTCGAAAGAGCTCAGAAATCAGCCAGAGTCTGCAAACAAGTCAATGTGATTGCTGCACGCTCAGGGGTGTCCCCCATGGAATTCCTAGCTTTCATGAAGTCAGAGTGAATGCATCGGCTTCCTTTGTAACTTCCAGGAACCACAGTCCTGAGCATGCTCTGAAGAGAGAGCACAGTGGGAGGCGGGGAGAGGCAGGCGGGGAAGATTTCCCTCAAGGCCCAGGGTGGTGGTGAGCACAGTGGCTAGAGGAAGGTCTGGGGAAACTCCCAGAGTCCAGCTGGGCTTTAACAGTCACTTGCATGGGCCCCTGGGTGAGACAGCTACCAGGGCCGGGTAGGGCTCACCCCTCAGCCACTTGGCTCTTGTACAGCCCACCCGATCAGAGAGGGGAGTGGAAGAAGCTTGCCTCTGGGTGTATCTGCTGTCCACTGTGATCTAGACGGTACTGGGGGATGAAGAAAGCTTCCTGAGAAGGTGCCACAAACAGGAGAGTTCGAAAAGACTGTGGCGGTAGTCCCTGGGGAAAGCACCAGTTCTTGGAAGTATGGGTTTTGGAGTCAGGAAGAACTCAGCTGGAGACCTGGGTTCCCATTTCATTCATTTACTCATTTGTTCATTTACTCCATAGTTATTATCTACATCCCTGTAGTGTGCCTGATACATTTCTAGACATTGGAAATATGGTGGTCATTAGACAAAAAAGTTAACTTATAGTCTCATGGGAAAGAGAGAGAACAGAACAGAAAAAAGAGAGAGAGAGAAAAGAGAGAAAGAAAAATGATTCAGATACTTGTATGTGCTTCATACAAGTGAAGCCAGGTGGTGAGCTCTAAAGTACTAGGGTGAGGGGGCCACTTTATGAGCAGGGTCCATGCATCCTGACCCAAGGAGGAAACACTTGGTCCAAATGACATGTAGGTGTGAGCTCAGATACCTTGTTTTGGGCTTCTCTGAGCCTCAGTTTTCCTATCTGTAAAGAGAGGTTAATGATGCTTATGTCTCAGAATTGTTCATATTAAGGAGAATGGCATGGTGAAGGGCTTTGAACATCCTAGGGCCTTAGTGAATGAATGAATGAATGAATGAATGAATGTCACCGAGCTGAGGCCTGTTAAGGAGTCAGAATCAGCATGGAAAAAGTGATTTCGAGTAATTGATATTGTGCCCCGTGGACATGAGCCTTAAGGTACACCCCTGTGGGAATTTTATGGGTGGTTTTTACTATTGTTCACGCAAGACTTCTCTTAATAGTATAATAATGCCATCCTTATGCCTACTGGCGCATACTATTTGGAGGCTTCCTGAGGTATCTTCACAGCCACCAACGTCTGTTGAACCACACACAGCCTGCGAAGTCAGTCAAGCTGATGGCTTGACTGTACCTTCTTCAGAGACCTTGAGCCAGAGCTACCAGCTAAACGACACCCAGATACCTGATCCATAGAAACTGTGAGATAATAAATATTTGTTGTTTTAAGCCCTTTACTGTTGGGGTCATTCGCACTGTTACAATAGATAACTGACGCGAGTACATCCTGCCCTCGGCTAAGACCCTCTAAAGGCCAACTCCCATCCCATTGCTGTACATGCAGCCTGTCAATGATCTGCCATCTCGGCTGGCTTGTGTCACCAGCCACTGTTGGTAAAGCCCTCTTGAGCACAGTCACAGAGAACTGGCCCTGAGAGATGGGGCCGATCAGTCTTGGTGAAGATATGGAATGGGCTCTTTTTGTCTCATTCCTCTGAAGGTGAATGTATGGACCCTGAGAGAGAGAAGCATCTGGGAGGAAGTGCTCTGCAGGAGGGCCTGAGTTGGGGTAGCTGGGGTTCGGCCATGGCATCTCAGTGTCCCCTGGGAAGGGATAGTACCTCATGTTATGACTCCATGCCAGGCTCTGCACTAAGCACTTTTGGAGATGTCACCCCAGTCAATACTCAGGAGGACCCTGCCAAGTGGAGACTGTTATCGCTGTCTTACAAATGAAGGAATGGAGGCCCAGAGAGGATATGCAATTTGCCCAGGGTTACTCTAGTGTGAAGTGGAGACTGAATTCTTTCTAGTTCCCCTTGGCTGTGTGTCTTTCTTCAGGAATCAGTGGTCTCCAAGTGAAGCTTTTTGTCTGAGCTATGCCAGATATCGTCCCCTCCATGCGGCCTTTTTTCCAGCTAGCCTGACACAGTGCTTGATGACTTAGATCTTCAGTCCCATCTAGTCCTGTGATAACTCTGTAAGGTAGAGACTGTGGACCCGCCTGTAATGGTTGATGGCTCTGAGGCTGAGAGGGAGCCCACAACTTGCCCAAAGTCCACACAGATACCAGGTGGCTGAGCTGGATTTGAACCCAGGTCTGGCTGACTCCAAAGCCTGTACTGTTCCCCCTGGCTGGGCCTTTTTGCCATAGAGAATCTACCATTGGCTTCTAGCCCTGCAGGAATGGCACTCACTAGTACAGGTGAGCAACATATAAAAACTGAATTTATTTACACAGTTCCTGCCCAGAGTCAATAGGAAAAGGATCCGGTGGGCAGGACTCAAGAGATTCTTAAGCACAGCTTGAGCTAGACTCCGTACGTGTCCCATCTGCTACTCTGTTAACCAGTATGGATTAGTGTCATTATCCTAAGGAGAGGCCCGCACTACCAGGTTCCCTGGGAGTGAGGCTTGAGCCTTTGCCAAGACTAAAATGCTACCTGGACAGACCTTTTCTGAGCTCTGGGCTCTCTGCCCTATGGCTGCAGGAAGAAGACAGCCTCCTATTCTGCAGTCTCCTTTCCCTTTTTTGCTATGTTTCTCCTGTTGACCTGTGTAATTTTCTTGAATCTATTGGCTTGACCTTCTTAATATCTACTTACCAATATTGATGCTTCTCCCTCATTTATTAGAACAAATCCCTTTCTAATTGACATTGTCTAACGTCTAATTGATATTGCCCACCACTGATGGCAAGTGTTTGTGTTTTATTCCAATTAAAATAAGTGCTAGAGTCTTAGATGCTTGATAATAAGAAAAATAGCTGTCATTCATTGCACACTCATAAACTGCACATGGTAAGAATTTACAACCTTATTGTTTAATCCTCACATGGCCCTTAAGAACAAGTACTACTGTTGACTGCTCTTTATAAATGAGGTCTCCAAAGCTGACAGAAGGTACATAGACTGTCTAAAGTTATACATGCCTTCCCTTGCATTAAGTGGCTAAGTAGCTTGTAATTGGCTCAACTCTTTCTAATCCCAGAACTTGGCTCCTCTGTCACTACTGTTGCTGACTTTTAGTACAAAAGGCCAGCAGGTACAGGTCAGGCTGAGAGAGGCCTCAGTTTATGTAACAAAGATCTCAGATTTTAGGTGAGCAGTGGCCAGAAAATTGATCTCTTCACAGACTGCATTCCCAAGACAGCGTGTCTATGTCACAGGCCTCGGCGCTGGGTTAGTCTGAGCGCATCAGGAGATCATGGCGTAGGGCTCAGCTGCTCATGGACAAGCCCAGCAAATGTAGTAGAAGGTACAGCCAGAAGGGGAGCAGGAGCCCCTGTGATTCAAAGGTGTGTGGAGCAGTTCTAACAATTCTATTCCCTAGAGGTGGAGGGAGGGGCGGACAGTATGCCATCTCCAGGGCAATAGGGACCCGTTATGGCAGAGAGAACAGTGGGGCTCCATAGGCCTAAAGCAGGACCAGCAGGAGCCAGATTTGGGCTTATTTAGACAAGAAATTTCTATCAATCAGTGACCTCACATAATGATGCTTTGAAGTAGTAAGCTCCCCATGACTAGATGTGTATAAGAAACACCAAACAGAGATGCCATGGCTGGGTCATTGGACCAAATGACCCATGAGGTTCCTTCCAGTTCTGAGACTGATTTAGTGCCCTTAGGTCCGGGAAGCTCAGAGTTGCAGAAAGAGCAGAGCACAACCTCAAAGTCTTTTATTGGCATATTGGTGGATGAAATGCAACACACAACCATAACAGCCAGAAGAGAATACTGGTATATGGTCACTTGTTTCAAAAGGGTCAAAAGTGTTTGAAGTATAGGAGTTCCAGTCAAGATGGTGGAGTAGGTGACTTGGAAGTGTGTGGTAGCCAGCTTCCAACATGGGTCCCAATGATACCCATCTCCTAGAATTCATGCTGCTGAGTAGTCTCTTCCCATATTGTACCCACACTATAAACAACAAAATAAGAGTGATGGCATATCACTTCTGAGATTAGGTTATAAAAGATACTGTTGCTTCTGTCTTGCTTACTTTCTATCTCTCTAGGATCACTCACTCAGGGGGATGCCAGCTGCGATGTCAAGAGAAGCGTTATGGAGAGGCCCACGTGACAAGAAAATGAGGTCCCCAGTCAACATCCAGCCATGTGAGAGAGCATGGAAGAGGATTTTCCAGCCCCGATCAAGCTTTGGCTGCCCTGAATGAAGTCTTGACTAAAGCATAATGAGAGACTCTTAGCCAGGACCATCCCACTAAGCTGCTCTTGAACTTCTGTCCCATAGAAATTGAGAGATAATAAAAAGAAATTTAAGTCACTAAACCAAAAAAAAAAAAAAATTAGTGTTTGAAGTATAGAAGCAAATGGAAGGAACTGTTAAGAAAAATATAGAACTCTTTGATGGTGTGCATATTTTAAACATGTGGACTTTAAAGGTCACCAAGGACAAAATTGCAGCAGAGTGACCTGTTTTTATTTCCCAGGTAGTCTTCACTGTCTTTACCCTCTACCCTCCACCCCACCCCGCTCTCCCCCACCCCCCACACACACATCCATGCTTTGGGACAGGTGGGCTTCAGAAATAATGACAAAGAAGTCAATACCTGGCTTAGAGGTTTCCAGAAAACCCTCAGGACACAGCCATTTGGTTTGGAAAATATGCATGTTTGCTCAGCCAGTCTTCCCACCCAGGCTATACCTTCATCCACCCCAACCAGCTTGGGACTCTCAGGGTTTGAGGAAGAAAGTTGTGGAGGGGACGCAAGTAAGTTAGACAGAGGAATATGAGAAATTGTGGATGAGTTGAAAAATCTGAAAGCAGGGGAATCCTGAGCTGTGTTTCTGAGCAGGGTCCAGGAAAGGAGTGAGAATCCAGTGCATGGAGAGTCTAGGCAAGTGGGCCTCCCAGCCCTTCCCCAGCCATGGTGCAGGATAGGCAGCAATGGACAGATTTCATGTTCCAGGTCTTCAGGCTCTTTGGGTCACTCTGGGGCAAGAGGGCCCAGAGTGACCCAAAGAGCTCAAAGACCTGGAGGCCTTGTAGGTGAACAAGATAATGGTGTGGCATGGCCAAAAGCCAAATGGAGATGAGGACCAC
Source organism: Rousettus aegyptiacus (assembly GCF_014176215.1). NCBI lineage: Eukaryota > Metazoa > Chordata > Mammalia > Chiroptera > Pteropodidae > Rousettus > Rousettus aegyptiacus. Next base: position 8,932,172 of record NW_023416309.1, read on the forward strand.
AGTAAACACCAGGGAATCAGCCAGGACAGCTCTGACAGATGCCCCAACTCCACTATCTTGGCACTCTGTACCCCTAGGACCTTAGAGTCAATGCTGGGAGAAAAGACAGAAGAGTCTTCCCCAAAATTACTCAAAAATTTTCCCACCATTTGGCCCAAATAGGAGCTTGAAAAAAAATTTTTCAGTTATAGAAAAGTAAATGTGGTTGTGCTTCTTGCCCACTTGTATTTGTGAACCAGAATTCATATCCATTCCATGATTAAGAGCTTTCGACCAACCAGGGAAAATATCTGCAATATATGTGTAGCTTTAGTATTAAAATTGTCCATGAATCCTGACAAGAACAATGTTAACACCTCAATAGAAAACACATAGAGGAAATAATTAGGCAGTTCACAAAATGCAAAATATAAATATCCAATAATCGTAAGAAAAAGAATGTTCAAATTCACTGGAAATGATGGAAGAAATGTCCATAAAAGGTATGGAGTATCATTTTAGCACCATCAGCTTTGCGCATTGGTCCATCAATTACCCCTAAATGCCTCAAGCTTTTCCATACTGCTCCACTGTTGTTCATACCTCCTTTCCTGACTGTCCCAGTGAGAAAGCATCACTTGGATCTCTGCCTGCAAGGCTCCTAGACTAACATCAATCATCACATTTGCCTCTGCACCACACCCCCAGCCAATGACTGAGTGTGTGGAGTGTTAATGTAGTCCCATTCTGGGGAGAGGCAGACCCCTCTGATGGCTGATTCCTAAAGGACTCCCCAAAGGGCTGTGTAAGAGGCTTCCATCCAACCAATCCTCTTTCCTTCTCTTTCTCCTTCAGTCAAGGCTAGATTTGACTGACAGTCTGACAGTTCTCCCAGGCTTCCCCTTCTCCCATCCCATGTCCTCTCACAGATCTTTTCCTTAATAACATGTCTTTCATGTCTAATCCTGTTTTAGCATCTGCTTCCTGCAGACAGCTAACTAATATCTGACCACGGCTCCTCCCACATACTAGGCTCTTGACCTTGTGGGTCTGCTGCCTCCAGAAGTAGTCTCCTCCATCCCTGAACAGCAATGGTGTCACTGTGCTTTTACAGGAGAATGTCTACTCAGACCTTGCCAAGTGGCCATACAAAGAAGATTATACTATTGATAATACCTCAGATTCTACTCCACCTGGTAACCAGATACTGAGACCCACACAACCACATTCTCCAGAAGCTCTCCTGCCCTTGCCCCTAGGGAGGTTTCATATGTACCCCCAAGCAGATCTGCTCCTGCTCAGGGCTATTCCTACTCTTCTGGTGCCCCCATCAGTGGGTCAGGGAGACCTCTCTAAACTTGTTTGGGGTCTTGCATTAGTTTGCTAGATCCACCATAACTGCCATTACAAAGTACCACAAACTGAGGACCTTTGATGACAGAAATTTGTCCCACAGTTCTGAAGGCCAGAAGAATCGAGATGTCGGCAGGGTTAGTCCTTCTTAAGCTGTGAGAGGATTTGATCCGGGCGCCTCACCTCAGCTTGTAGATGGCTATATTTTTCCTGTGTCTCTTCATATCGTCTTCCCTCCGTGCCTGTCTGTCTCTATCCAAATTTCCCTTATATAAAGACACTAGTCATACTGGATTAAGGTCTACCCCAATGACCTCATCATACAACTAATTACAATAGTAATGATCATATTTCAAAATAAGGTCACCTGCTGAGGGACTGGAGTTTGACATCAACATCTGAACTCTGAGCAGACACAATTTAACCCATAACAGGGCCCCACAGCAGGGTTACTTGGGCCTTGGCATCTTACAAAGGTTTGAGTGAAGTAGCTCTCTCCTTTTTCTCCCATTGTACTTGCAGACCCCTAAACCTCTAGAAGACTCAGTCATGAGCCCAGTAGAGGCAGGACTGGAGAACCAGTCCTGTTTACAAATGGAGAATAAATTCAGAATTGTCCTTCTCTCTGATGACAGAGGTTTCTTACTGGACAAGTTGGCTCTAGTTCCAACCCAGGAGATTCCCCAGCCTCCTCCAAAGAGGCCTTCAGTACACCAGGCCTACCAGTTCGACAGCCCCAGATATGATCAAATTCCATGTAGATTCCAGGTGGGAACCTGATTCATAGATTAACCTTACACATGTACACCTAGATGTAGAGTGCATATGGACCTCTGCTTCCAGTCTCAGAAGCTGTTACGAGATGATGTCCCAAGGCACTTTACCTGGCACACTGAGTACTCAATGCATAGTTGTTATCATCATCCTTATTTCCAGTACTCTTATTATTTGGTGCGTTCCTCAGTGATAGGTACCAGGTCTCCTTTGCTTCTCTACTCTCATTGTGCATGGCACATGTGGATGCTCACCTGCACGACTTGAAGACTTCTAGTCTAGAAACTCTCAGAGCATCCAGGGTCTCACTGAGCAATGATAAGCATGGTGAAGGGGCCTCTCAGGACTTGGAGACGTCACATGCTTTTCTGACTTGGGGACCTAGGTTGTTATTAGAGGATCACAGAGGGAATTGGGCCTCTGTTGGTGCCTGCTCTGAAGAAACACCCACACAAGCTGGAATGTTCTGGGCTGTCATTTCACCAAATGGAGAAGTTTCCTGGGGGGATCTTACTTTGTAAGTTCAAGATTTCCAGGTTTATAGGTAGGCTCTAAGACGGCAATTGACTTATTAGCACGCACCTTCCGCACTCACCCTCAGCTCACTGCCCTCTGGCTTTCACACTCCTTACCCCACTCATACTCTTCTCCATGATAGGCTCCTCAGGCCATCCTTGCAGCTGCTGGTGCCCTTCAACACAACCTCATCAAAGGCTGGTCTCTTGGACCCAAGGCTGCCCTGTTTCCTCACCGGCCTATCCAGCCACCCCATCTCACTGCCTTCTCAGTCCTACCGACCCCTTGCCCAGCCCTTTGGTGTGGATTTCCTAGGGCTTTATCTTTCGTCCTGTTCCTTCTCTGTCCATGCTCTCACTCTGTCCCAGGACTTCTGAACTCTTCTCAACTTCTCAAGCTCGGGACTCCCAATTCTTTCAGGCACACAGAGGGAGTATGGAAGGGGCTTTGGGATAAGACAATGATGGAGGAAAAATCTAGTGGGGCTGAGTATCTCTGGATGGGCAGATACATGAGAGTCTAAACCACCAGCTGGCATCTGAGAAGGCTTGCAGGGATAGAGTTCCTGCCCAATGCATGGTAGAATCTTGCAGAAGACTTAATTGGAATCTTCACTGGCAGGTGATGATCATCCATTACAGGGTTTCTGACAGCAGGACCTCATACCTGGGGCCAGGGCCAGTGCCAAATACCAGGGAGAGTGAAGCAAATCTCCAGCTTAGCAGCCCAAAGGGCCTAGCATAGTTAGGACATAGAGTTAGAACCCACGGAAGGCTGAGGGACCAGACATGATCCAAATGCGAGAACTGAGTGTAAGATTAGGCAGGTTTGGGTCTCAGGCTGCCCAGGCCCTGGGTCATTCTCCCTTCTTCTCTTCCTTACTCATGCATTTGTTCTCTTCTTCATTAAGCAGCTACTATTAAGACTCAACTACATGCCACCGATGCTGAGCTCTTTGGTCAGGCCAATTGTTACTTGAGCTTCTGAAATGTCCCTATTAGAAATGGGACAAAAGAAAAGAAAAGAAAAGAAAAGAGAAAAGAAAAGAAAAAAGAAAGAAAGAAAGAAAGAATTAAAGAAACAGAACTTATCCTAGAATTTGTAGAGCTGAACTCCTTAGTGATTCCATGCTGTGATGGTTTTAAAACATGTCCACAATTTAATTGTCATTCTTGACATCAAGAGGTGGAGTCTTATTCCTTTTCTCTTGGATCTAGGATGGCCTCGGTGACTCACTTCTAACCAACAGAATGCGGCAGAAGTAAGATGGCATGTTGTCCTGTGCTAGGCCGTAAAGGCAACATGGCTTCTCCTAACTCTTGCTCTCGATACCCAGCTGTCATGCTATGCAGAAGCCCAGAGCATATGGAAAGCCCTAGAAGGCACTCCAGCTGACAGCCGCTGCTAAGGTCCCAAATACCAGACTTTTGCATGAGGAAGCCTCTGAGAGGACTTCAGCACCAGCCACCATCTGTCTGAAAGCCCTTTATAGCCATGAGTAAGAACTGCCCAGCTGAGCTTAGCCAACCCTAAGAACCATGAGAGATGATAATAATAAGTGATTGCTATTGTTTCACACTGCTAGCTTTGGGGTGGTTAGTTAGCTATGCAGCTAGAGTTCAACAGCATTCCTGTTGGAAGGATCTGGTAGACACCTACAGGGCTGACAGGAATCCTAGTCTGGCCCCTCCCTCATAGGCCTAGAATTTTCAGGCACTATGGCCAAGTGAGGTCCTTTATGCCCTCTAACCCCAACCATCTTCCTTCCAGATATTAGATGATAGCACCATCATTCGCCCTGGACGGTGGTCAAACTAGGTGTCAAGTTCGAGTCTTCCCTCTCTCTGACCTGTCCCATCTCATTTGTTCCCATTCATCCATTCATTAACAAACTTTCATGGAGCACCCACTCTGTGTCGAGCTTTGTGCTAGATTTGCGCATATGCTGGAGAGCAAGAATGACCTGGTCCCTGTCCTTAGGAAGCTTATGGTAAAGCAAATTATTCATTACAAGTGGACCAAATGCTAAAATCATAATACCTGTGTGAATTTATTAATCTAGGCACAGGGCTGAATGCTTCACATTCATTCAATCATTAAATCTCAATAATAACCCCATGAGGAAGAGATTATCACCTCTGGAGATTATTAGCTCCATTTTTCAGATGAGGAAACTGGGACATCAGAGGCTGAATGAGATCCCTGAGGTCACACATCAGTAAGTGGAACACTGAGATGCACTTTCTTTCCAATCCACCTCCCTTCTACTACTGCTGAGGTCCCATAGGTCCTCTGGGAAGCAGAGCTTGAGACAGAGATTTCCTGGAGAAGACGTGCCTCCAAGAGACAGAGGAGAGAAGCAGGACTAGGCAGAGATAGACTTCCATGTAGATCTGCCCAAGCCCGGGCCCGCCAAGTGGGAGCTCCCAACCACAGGTGACTATTAGAGGAGCCCCCCCGGACACAAATGTCCAGGACTTCCTATCCCTACTGTATGCCGTTGCTGGGGCTGCCCAGAGAAGGTAGTCTAGCAGCTCGCTCCACTCCTTGCCACTAAATTGGGATACTTTCCCTAAGAGAGAACCCAGGGTGCCCCTTCATGGCTGTCACCTAGATTATCAAGACAACTCCTCTCAGGTCTCTCTGCCCAAATGGTGTTTGGAACAATCATTCTAAAACATACATCTCTCCCCTGTGAAATCCCCTTATAATTCCTATGTCCTGTGAGATAAGGAGCAGATTACTGAGTTGACCATTAAGGACTCCACCCTCCTACCTGACCCCCTCCACCACTGCACCAATCACTGGCAGGGACACAGGCTCTGGAGTCCGCTTGGACCTCAACCTGGGGAGTTATTTTATGTTGTTCTTATCAGCACCTCCTCCGAAGGTTATTGTGAGGTACAATGAGTTGCCGTGCCTGGCACAGAGAAAGGGTGGAAATGATCTTTTTAGCCCAGACCTGCCTCTCAGCACAGCCATGAAACCCATGAGGCACTGGCTTCAGGTCAGGGAATCTTCGTTATTCCTAAGCTCTGGGAGAAGAGTGGACAAAGGGGTTCTCAGGCTCTTTCTGCCTATTGAGGGACCAGAGAGGCAGGTCCAGTCACCCATGTAGGAATTGATGTGGTTTCCTGATCCAGACTTGGCAGAGTCACCATGTGAAGGGCCAGAACTGAGCCAGACCTAGCAGGGCCACTGTGTGACAGGCCAAACTTGGGCAGAGAGGTGGGGTAAAGAAGAGGGAAACATCTGTGTGACTGACAGTGCTGGTCTGGTGAAGGTCCTGTGGCTGGGGCCTAGGGGTCTGCCATTTTCCCATCCTCCATCTCTGCTCCAGTCCCATCGGGCCCTGTGGTGAGGCTGCTGCTCAATGCCCTGCCCCCATCTTGTAGCCCTCTGTATAGGAGGCTTTGTCTGTGGAGGCCCCTTGTCCTGCCTGGCGCCAGCCTGGTTTGCTCAGCAGAGCCCCTCCTCAGGGCTATCCCCGCAGCCATCTCCTCCAACAAAGAGCCAGTGTCCTTGGGAGGGCAGGTGCTGTGTAAGCAGGATAGCAGCCAGGCCTGCCAGGGGTTCTGAGCACTCAGATCACAGAGAGGAGACTAGGGCCTGGCTGATCAGGGTCAGGGCTGGCAGGCTCAACATTTGTTTTTGTTGGTTTTGAGCCAATGTCCCTAAGAAGAGGTCAGGGGTGGGAGGCAGGCAGAGGCTCAGCCTGAGAACTGAGGTACATTTGTCAAGTCAGTAGCTAGAGGCTAAATGAGGGCCTCCCAAAAGGGGTACAGGCTCTCTACCCTCTGCACTGCTAGCCCTAGGCATCACCTAAAGCCCTAGACCACAGCTTGACCTAAGGCATAGTAACAGAGAACAAGAGTCCACTCCCTTTAGCCTGGAAGGAAACCACCCTTCTGCATGGCAGCTTGTGCCGCAACCCCCAACACAACCCCTATTTCCCTCTTGGCCAGTGCTGCTAGACTGTTGAAACTTTCCCAGGCACACAGCCTCCCTCTCTGCTTCCAGATTGGGCTACCTGCTGATTCCACAAGCCCAGCCTTCAACATACACTGATGGCCAATCAGCCCTGGGGGAGGTGCCCCCACATTAGGGAATACTTCTCTGAGTACAGGCTGGTCACAAGTGGTATTTAACCCAATGGAGGACCAGGGCTGCTGACCATCTCGGGCTGCATCAATAAAGGCCAACTATCTAAAATGATCTTTTAGATAGTGAGCCTTTTTGAGAGAAGTGAGAATCACCTTTGCTATTTGCAGCTCAGCCTTGTGGCAGTGAGACTATCTACAAATAATGGAATAAGTATCACAGAACAAGGAGCTTTGTCTGTGGAGACTAGAGCTCCTGTAAGCCCTGTAGGTGTTTTATGAATGAAAACTACAGATTTCAGGACAGCATGAGGATAGATAGAAATCTTCCAAGGATTTTGTGTATGTTGCACTATTCCCATGGATCATAAGCTCCTTGGGGGTTTGTTATCTCAGTAACTCCATCGGCATGTCATTTTATTACTACCTGTCATCACTAAGCTCATGGTGATGGCAATAAATACTGTGTACATCAATGGGTAGATAGACGAACAGATGAATCTGGTGGCAGAGGATGGATGGGGGTAGTGAGTGGGTAGATGGAGGGATAGGTGGGTGGGCAAACTGATAAACAGCTGACTTCACAGTCAGGGCTCGGTGAGTAAACACCTGGCTGAACCTGGCACTGGAAAAAGGCCAGAATGGAAGCCAGCACGATCCTTTGCCAGCACAAAACCCAGCTTCTCAAAGATTTCATACAGAGCACGTTCAAGGTGCTAAACATAAGAGAAAAGATGGTTAACTTAGACTTCACTAACACTAGTAACTTCTGGTCATCAAAATGCATCATTAGGAAAATGAAATAAAGAAGTGAAGCCACAAACTGGGAGAAGATATTCACAGTACATACATCTGACAAAAGTTCATATCCAGTACATATAAAGAACTCCTCTAAACCAACACAAAAAATCCAACAGCATCGTTAGTCATCTGGGGAAAACCAGTTAAAGCCCCAGGGAGATGCCATTATACAGCCCCTAGAACAGCTAGAAGTAAAAAAGAGCTGGCGAGGATGTGACATAGCTGGAGCTTTCATATGTTGTGAGTAGGAGTATAAATTGGTACAATCATTTTAGAAAATTGTTTAGCACTTATTTAGTAAAGCTAAAAATATGCTTACCTATGACTCAGAAATTCTACTCCTTACACATATATTCAAAAGAAATGAATATGGACATCTACATAAATACTTTATATAAATGTCCACAAAAGCCCAAACTGGAAACAATCCTATGTCCATTAACAGTAAAACAGATACATTCACTGTGATATATCCATACAATGGAATGCCACTCAGCCATAGAAAAGGGCAAATTGCTGATGTAACATGGGTAAGTCTAATAGACGTTATATTGAGCAAAAAAAGAAAAAAAAAGAAAAAAAGAAAGAAAGAAAAAAGCCACAGTATATATTATATGGTTCTATCTATAGAAGTGCAAGTGTAGATAACATTAATCTGTAGTGAGAGAAGTCAGAAGAGTGATTCCTTCTGGTGGAGTGAAGTGGGTGGGGGTGAGGAAAGGGGTACAAGTAGCCTTCTAGAGTTCTGGAAATGCTCTACATCTTGATCTGGGTGGTTGGTATGTGTGTAAAATTCATTAGATTGCATTGACGATATGTGCAGTCATTATATTTTTATGGTATACCTCAACAACACATTTTAAAAATACATCCAAGTTTATTTTATTCTGGAAGAATTCAATGCCCCATCATGGAAGTGGGGTAAAGGGAGGAGCCCAAAGGAAGCACTACTGTGACCCTTGAGGGGGAGCAGAGTTTGCCACCTAAAATGTTCCCTTTGGGGGTATTAATTATTTTAGGCTTGTTAATTTTCAAAACAGCATACATGAGGGAAGCTCTGAAAACCAAATAGAGTTACCCTTTGTAAAGGACACTTACACTTATAAGGGACAGTGTCATATGCAAGGGTGTTTCACTCACTGTGCTAGGGTCTTCTGTCTGCTAGAAAGCAAGGACTTAAATCTGCATAACACTCTTTTGTTGACTGTGCTTTTCCTGGTAACCTCCTGTAACTGCTCTCCCACCCCCATTTCCCAGCTCCCCACCCCCAGCAACATCTTTTGTCTTTACATGAAGGTGGTACCTATAGTGATGGCTTCTACCATTTTGGCAAGTTACTCAGTTTTCCTGGATCTCTCCAGGAGGTATACGTATTATTAAACTTGAATTTGTTTTGTCCTGATAATCTGTCCCATGTCAATTTGATTACTAGACCAGCCAGAAGAACCTTGAAAGGTAGAGGAATATTTTCCCTCCTTGACGCCCTCAAAGAGGCACAGTTTTTGGGAACTCAGGATAAAACATCTTAGAGGAATTGTCTGAGAAGACATTGAGTCCTTGCTGAGGTGAGGGGCTGGATTAGATGATGCTCCTAAGGGAAGTCCACAGGTCAAGGTGGATGTCAGTAGGGTGACACTCAACTGGGACTTTCCCACCAGCTCCGCCCCAGGCCACCACACACCTCGCCTGCTGAGACACACAGAGTGAGCGGGCTTCTGTGCCTCCTTGCCCTATCAAGCTGTATTCTGAAAGGCAGGGTAACTCCGCCTTGTGTGAGCTTCCTGCCCATGGGTATCCAGGAGAAAAGGGTCTGTACCGGCAGCTGCCCACTCAACTAAAATCAGAGGTGCATGAAAGGAAGTGGGAGAACAGAGGGATTTGAACTACTCACCTGCCCTATCAGACCTTGGTCTTCTCCTCTGTTACATGGGGAGGTTGAGCTATACCTCCCAGGTGGTTCTTACTGGAGCTTCTGATGGTTCCCTAGGAACCCCAAACTACCCATGAGCTGAGGTGGATGGTAAGCCCGTGCCTTCATCCCCACAGCACAGCAAGCACATTTGGAAAGCCCAAGGGCTCAACTCTGCTGACCTTACAGAACTGAAGTCATCTATGCTTCTCCCATGAGTCAGGAAGCATCACAAGATGCTGACGCAGGTGAGATCTGGTAAGGCCTCTAGTCAGGTCAGGGCACTCCGTACAACCAGAAGTAGAGCACAGGAAGCACTGAACATAGGAAGGTTCTAGGCAGGAAGCTCATGGGATAAAGCAGGAACAGACTGAGAGCTAAGCCATGACAGATGTAGAGAAAGAGTCACGCTCACCTCCTCCTTCTCCCCACTATCCCCACTCTTGCCAGTCAGGGGTTCCCTTTCTATCCTGTCTTCTCCACCTCCTTAGCATCCCTCTCACCCGCCCTCCCTCCCCCTATTCTTCAGCCCCTGCCCTAGGTCCAGGCCACAGCCTCTTGCCTTAGAGACTGCAAGAGTCCCCTCCATGTGCTCTAGCCTGAGTCCCTCAGTCCAATTTCCTCAACACTCCCAGGAAGAGCCACTTCTTCAAGTATAATTTACACTCAATGAAATATATAGATCTTAAGAGTAGAGTTTGAAGAGTTTTGACAAATGTATATTCCTGTTCAACCAACACCGTAATCAAGAACATTCTCATCATCCCCTTTCAATTACCTACCCTACATAAAAATAACCTCTGTTATGTCTTCTGTCCCCACAGATGAGTTTTGTAGATTCTTGAATCAGATAAAATGGAATTTCAAGTAATTATACTTTATTTATGTCTGGCTTCTCTCATTGACATAATATTTTTCAACCTCATCCATCTCTTGTGAGTTATTGAATAAAATTCCTTTTTATGAACTTAATTCAATTTGTTCATTCTCCTGTTGATGGACAGGTTTCCAGTTTTTACTATTATAAAACATGCTACAAATGTTTGTGTGGACAGATACTTTTATTTCTCTTGAGAAAATATCTACAAGTTGAATTGCTAGGATATGTAGTAGATATGTGTTTATCTTTATAAGAAATTCTTAAACTTTCCAAGTGGTCATAACATTACAAACTCCCACCAGGAATATACGAGAGTTTCGGTTGCTCCACATCCATGCAGACATTCAATGCTGTCAGTCTTCTTTATTTTAGCCATCAAAGGACCTTTTCAAAAATTACATCTAAATAATTGATGTCTATAAACAAAATGCAATAAATCCATACAATGGGATATTATTCAGCAATAAAAACAAGCACATGCCAAGACATGCTATAACACAGATGAACCTTAGAAACATGCTAAGTGAAATAACCTAGTCACGGATGGGTACTAGTCTTATTAGAGTGATCACTTCATTAGATTTATAAATGTCTAAATGCTATGTTGTACATCTGAAACTAACATAATACTGTATCTCAACTGTAATTGAAAAATTAATTTCGAAACATTAAAACAACAAACAAACAAACTTTTCCATTTTCTAATAACCCCTTGGAGCACCTTTCTGGTTGCTAAATGGGATGCTGCCTGATTTATGAATCCTTAATAAAGCCTACCAGAACTTTAAAAACAAGCAAACAAACAAACAAAAAGGAACAAAAGGAAAAAAAGTAGTCAGTCACAGATGACTACATATTATATAATTCCATTTATGTAAAATGTCCAGAATAGGCAAATCTGTAAAGACAGAAAGTATATTAGTGCCTACCTAGGGCTAAGGGGATGGGAAGGTTAAGGAATGATAGCTAATGGGCATGGGATTTCTTTTTGGGGTACTGAAAATGTTCTAAAATTGATTATGGTGATTCACAACTCTGTGAATATACTAAAAGCTATTGAATCATGCACTTTAAATGGGTGAATTATATAGTCTGTGGATTGTATCTCCATAAAGCTCTTCTAACAACTCTACCCTGTTTAATTAGCCCTATAGCTCTCTTATGTCTTCAAGGTAAAGATCCAAGTTCTTAGACCGAGATTCACCCACACCATTGCCTTTCACTACAGGAACAGTGGAAACTCAGCCCTTTCCAGATGCACTGTACACTGGCGTGCCTCTGAGTGTGTACAAATACTGTTTTATCTTCCCAATTGTTTCACCTCATTTTGACTCATTCTTTGTGGTCCAGCTCACCCGACAGCCTTCTCTGACCCCTCCTCTGTTCATACATTTATTCATTCAAATGTCGAGTCATTATTAGGCATCTGCTGTATGCCAGGTTCTGTTCTAGGTGTTGGTGGTACAGCAGCAAAAAACCAGAGCACAAAAAATAGAGTGTACGTGACTGCCTGCATGAACAAATGCTGATCAAGCACTCGGCAAATGTAAAACCTGTGTCTCCAGCCTTGCCCTGCTGGGCTCCTCTATGGTCTGTTTCAACACTAATCCCTTTGGACTTTCACAAGTCAATGGTGGGTGTGCCTCCCCTACAATGCTGGGCGCTCCATGGGGTGGGGACCCAGAACTAGCTCTTCTAGGTTTTAGATCAAGTACGATGACTCCTTCATGTGCACATCCCTTACATAGCCCTGATCTCATCTCCCTGTTCATTTCCCCTGTTCAGTAAGTGAGGAGTTGTGAAGACGAGATAAGAAGGAAGGATGCCCACCCAGATGGGGCAACTGAACGTCGAGAGAATAACTGGATTGCATGAGGTCACACAGCTGTCTGTAGAGCTTCGACAGGAAGCTTGGTCTCTCTCTCTGTCCTCGGCAGGTCCTTTGTGGCCTGGCCAGCTCCGAAGGCCAAGGATCAGTGTCCGCAAACCAGGAAGTCATTCCAGGCCTAGCCAGGACTATGGCCCAGGTGCTGGTGCTCTGTGTCATTATCTGTGGGCATTTCCTTTACTTAGGCTGGGGCAGCACGTGGCAGGATTGTCAAGGAGCCACAGTGTCTCCTGAGCCTCTTTCCTTGCTCTCAGCCTGGTTCAGGTGAGCCGCAAACACCTGAGCATGAAGTCATCCTCTGAGATTCCTCTCCCAGGAGGTATGCAGTTTGCAAGGGAAGCCACAGGGAGGAACTTGCTGTAGCCTCCTCAATGGTGTGATTAATGCTCAGGTGGTAACAGTGGTTCAAAGCACTGTTCACAGTGATATCTCCAAGGCCTTGCAGACACTTGGCTCCTATGTACATGTTTCTTTTGGTCTATTCTGGCAGCAGCAGGAGTGGGGTTGGGTCTTTAGGAAGCAGTGTGGTATATCCGAGACCTCCCTGTAACCTGCAACCTTGGGTCTCTCCAGCCCATTTCTTTGGTTGCCTGGGGTCAGGCCCCTGAGGGCTGGTGGGATCATATGTTTGTAGTCTTGTAAACTATCCCCATTTCTCCTGTCGTGGCAGGAGGGCAGGAAGCTCCCATTACACCAATGGACTCAGTTGTTTCTGGAGCTCTTCCTTCCTCCAGTGGGCACCAAGCCTTGGGCCCTCCAGATTGAACCCTGGGACAGAGTGTCTCCTTCCAACCCTCTCCTGTGCCTGGAGAAAGGAGGATTACAGGACATATTCCTGTTTCTCCATCTGCACACCACTGGGAGGCAGGTGGAGGCCCTGCTCAGCTCAGAGGCCACAGCGAGGCAAAAGCTGCCACCCCTCTGGACCTAGAAGATACCTCTCTCAGGCATGTAGCTACAGCCCCTCACTAGCCTTTTCCTTACGTATGGGGCCCTGAGAAGGTGCTAAAGGGAATTGGGTGAATGTTTCGAAGTCTCAGAGACCTTGGGGGTAGGACAAGGAATCAGGCACTGTGCCCATCCTAGCACCAGAGTGCTGTTCTCACAGACAGGAGGAGAGACCCTCTTCAGGCCTCCGAAAAGCTGTCCACAGGCACTTTCTGCCACTTTCTTCCTCTCTTCCCACCATTCTCTTTCTCTCCATCCCCTGGGACATCCCATCTTTCTCTGAAGCCACAGTGAAACCTGGGCCCTTCATGAGTTCTTGCACTACTGTGGAGCCCAGTGGTCCTGTCTGGACTGGTCTTAGAGGTGATGTGTGGGGAGGATGGTGAGCGTTTACCCCCATCCCTCCATTTCCCAAGCTTGCACTCTTCTAAAGTAACAACAAATCCAGCACATCCTGCATGGCAAAGGTGAATTCTGTTTATTCTGATGGTCTGGTATCCTGTGGCTGCATGATAAAACAGCCCAGAACAGCAGTTTCAATCAATAAAAATCAATAAAAATCACCGATTCTGCTCATGGATCTTGGGGTTGACTGGATCCAGCTATACACTTCTCTCTCAGGGTCTCCTGGCCTTACTTAGCCAGATGGTGGCTGAGCTGGGATCATCTTGAAGGTTTTCTCACTCCCATGTCTGGTACTTAAGCTGAAAAGACTCAAACAGGTGGAGCTTTAGCAGCTGGGGCTCCAAGGGCATCTCTCATTTTATATGTGGTCTCTCCATGTGGCAGCTTCAGATAGCTGGACTTTATACATAGTGGCTGACAGATCCCAGATCCACAAGGAACATCCATTTTTGTGCACCTTACATAAACTTGACCTTTTTCCTGACAGTGACCTTGATGTTACTTGATATTTAGAGAGTTCCCACTCCTCTCTGCTCTAAATTACATTGCAACACACCTCTGTTAACAATGACAGTAAAGAGCATCCTGTCCAAATCATTTCTCTTTAATTCCTGGATTTCTTCCTAGACTACAGAATTGGTAGAGAGACATCTCAGTGTGAAGACAGACCAAAAGACAGATAGACAGACTGACAGATAGACAGACAGACAGACACACACACACACACACACATACACACACACACACACACACACACACACACACTCCCCTTAGACTTTCGTTATGTCTAGTCTTCCACAATTCTCCCCCTTCTTAACATCACTATGGAAAATTCCTTTGGAAGAAATCTTTCCCCCTTTATGTCTGTCTTTGTGGATCAATTTATCCAGTTGTCTGAGCCCTACTGTGTTATCCAGGAGTCTGTAAACTTTTTCTTAAAAGGCCAGATACTTTTGATTTTGTAGGCCAAGAGGCAAAATAAAGGCTATGATGTAAGCACTTACAAAGTCATTTACAATGTAATCACTTAAAAATATGAAAACCATTCTTAGTTTATAGTGTCTAAAAACAGGAGCCTGATTGGATTTGGCCCTGGACTTGTTGGTCGTAGGCCCCTTGTAAAAAGCAAAGGAGTCCCCAAGGCACTTTCCACCAGATTCTTCCTCAGAGGTCTGTGGGATGAGGTAGGGTCAAGGACAATATTGCCTGGAACCTCAGCTTGACCAATCAGATGCTCTCTAGCAAGATATGATATCAGGACAGGAAAAACAGTTGGAATTCATTCATTTTTTTTCCCTACAGTTGTGCCTGTTAGAGTTACTAATTTTTGCTCCCAGGCTAGTCTGGAACAGTACTCCTGTGTATTATAAGTTCATTTTCCATCCTCCCTCCCCCCCACCCCCAGCCTCTCAACTCATCCATATCCTACCAACCAACAAATGCCTTTTTCCTTCCCTTATAGTAATCAGAGTTGGTTTCTGTTGCTGGCACCCAATGCTCCCTGGCTGACATATACACTGATAGACTTACTTTGTGAAGCCATGAAATTTTCTGAGCATGAACTCTGTGTGTAAGAACCTGAAAAAGCCCAGGATGCTAGACCTCATGATCCTCAGTCCTGAAGTGGTTGCTATGATCCCAGGCCCTGAGACTCCCCAGTTGGACCCTAGAGCCTCCAAGTCCCCAAGTCCCTTCTCCTATGGGCTTCAGAAAACTCACCCTTCTTCTTGAGGGGAGGATGGCACAGTTAGGAGAAGGGATGGCTGGCGCCATCCCCGCCCAAGTCCATATCTCTCTCATAGCCCTATCATGAATTTATCCTCTTCCCATCAGTGCAGCAATTGTTGGCTTAGGCCAACAAAAAGTAAGAGGCTGCATTTTTTTCAGATTGTTTCTCTAGTGGCTAAAGCAGTGCCTGGCAGAGAGCCAATTCAAATTAGCTTAGAGAAAAGAGGAATTACTGGCTTATATAACTGAGGAAGACAGGGTGTGAATGGGAGATACTAGAATTAGGGTCTCTGTGCTACTTACCTTTTTCCTTCTGTCACTCTTTTCTGCTACTCTTTGCATGGCAGTTTCATGGCCTCTAACTGCAAGCCTCCTCCGTGTGGTCTGAGACATGACAGCCACCTACTTTCCCAGCTCACATCCTCATAGCTTCATGACCAGAGGAAAAGAGTTTCTCCATCCTAACACCAGAGTGAAAAATCCTAGGAAAAGCTTCTGATCGGTCCAGGTGGGTTCTGGACTCACCCCCAAACCAGTAATAGTAAACTGGGAAGTAGGGTTGTGTCAGCTTCTATGGAACCATGTAGCAGAAACTGGCTATGGTAGGTTGCAATTGCCTACTCTGCAATTTCCTCCCTTTACTCATACCTCTTTGCAATATGACATTGAATCTCTCCTCATCAAGAAGTGAAGTCTGTTTCTCCATGCCTTGAATCTGGGCTGGTCCGATGACTTGTTTTGACAAATGAAATGTTAGTTCTGAGCTTTAAGAAGCCTTGTGCACCTCCTTTTCATCTCTCAAAATCTGCCATCGCTATTTGAAGCCCAGGCTAGCATGATGGATGATAAGACACATATGGTCCAGTTACCCCATCTCCCCAGTTGACTGCAAGCCAACTACCAAACATGTGCGTAAGGCCATCCTAAACCAACCTGCCCGCTGACAGCGGCACACGAGTAAGCCAAATGAGATTGAATGAGACTGATCCAGATCAACAGAACTGCTCACCCAACCCACAGACACACAGGCAAAAATAAATAGTTGTTTTAAGCCACTATTAACAAATAGCTGTTTGTCATGCAGCAAAAGGTAACTGGCAAGGTATTTATCAAATCCATGCGAACTGACACAACCATGCTTTCGGTCCACAATGACTAGTCCGGGAAGTGGGCCCAGTACCCAGCTAGACCAATCAGAATCTTTCCCTAGGAGTCTCTCTTTAGGCCTAATGTAGTTAGACTACATTTCCCTTCTGTCTGAACTTCTTCTCTGCTACCTTTGCACTTAGGTGTAGCCATGTGATTGAGCTCCAGTCTATAGAATATGGGCCTGGCCCGCAAACTCACTCCCTAAGGGGCCCCTTTGCTTTTCCCCATCTGCCAGCCAAATATAGAGAACTCTAGGACCTAGAGGAGGGCAGAGATATAAGGTGAGAAGAACCTGAGTTCATGAGTGACCACATAGGTGGTGCCCAACCGAGAACACGCACATTAAGCTGAGACATAGGCATTGTATTAAGCTACCGATAATTCAGTGTTTGTCTCTTTCAGCAGCATAGCTCAGCTTAGATATCAGAGAAGGGCAGAAAGAGGAGCAAAGTGATTCCGTCCCCCCACCCCCCACCAAAAAAAAAAATAAATAAATAAAAGAAACTAGTACTGTGTAGAGAATAGGGGAGGGTTCTGGGCAGGCAAGACATAAAACGTCCACTCCAGGAGCCAGGAGCTACATCGAGTATACGACTATAAAACCAACCTAAAGACAGAGCCTGGGGAGCTGCTTGCTGGGCAGGGGCTGTGAGTCTGGGTGTTTCTTCACCAGTGGTACTCTGGCCGGGGTAGTCTTTCTTGCCTCTAAGGAATGACACCAGGTCCTGGACAGTGAGCAGTAGTAATAGGGAGAGAGGGTAACTGGTGGGACCTCAGAATTTCTCAAGCCCACTGCAGCTGGGGCCATATCTTTGATATGTATTCCAATTGTAATAGGCATCTTTCTGATTAAAAGTGAGACATCTCCTTTGGGTCTAGTAACAGGGGTCAGAAGACTTGACTTTTGATATTAGAAAATTCATTAAGAGTAAGCAGACATGTAGTCTGGAGGGGAGGAAAAGAGTCCCAGGCAAAAATGGAGCTGAACAACAGCCTTTAGGAGCAGGAAGAGGTCAGATAGGAGGCCAGGCTTCTGGCCTAGCTGGGGCCACAGACGGCCATCTTGCAGTCTTTGTGTCTCAGACCAAATTCTTAAGTGAGGGAGATAATATGATTAGTCACTGGCTACCTAATCCTTTGGGTCACGTGTCCATCCTGGTCTAGCTGGCTGGGGGGAGTTTGGTTGTGGCGGCTGAACATGGCTGCTTTTCAGCAGAGACAGGTGGCAGTTTCCAGGGTAGGCAGGTAAAGATGGGTACGCACCCCCAGAAGTCTAGTGTTGCATCCGAGAATGGGGGGCAATCTATCCACATATCTCCTTCCCAGTCGTCCTGTCCCTGAGTCTAGTCCTGCTCTTTCCAGGCCTCTGATCTACTAAGCCATTTGCCACTGCCCCTGACCTGAGTGCAAGTATGTCCTTTTCTCAGGTCACTTCTGTCTCCATGCCAAGTAGATGATGAGGTGCACTGCCTCCATCTCTGCTCACTGGAGGAGTCCTTCTCACCACGGTCTTTCAGGGACACGCTGGAGTGGAGCTGTAGTGCAGGCTCAGTCCACTTGTGGCTTGCATCCACATAACAAAGTTGCCTCAGCTGTGAACCAAGCTTGAGAATTCTCCCTCTGTCAGCTGGTTGTAATAGATGTTTGCCATGTGACAATAGATATTTGTCAGTGAAGTGGTATTGGTGCAGCTGACCTCATCTCAGGTCTTGGGGGCTCACTCCTTCCCTAGCAGGGGACTGATTTTGGTTTAGGAGACCTGCAGAGCATTCAGCCTTTTCTGAGATTCTGCCACTCCTACGATGAAGTCCTCGGTGGTCTTCACTCTGCCCTCTGGCTGTAGGAGATAAGTGTGTTTCAATGGTCCCTGCCAAGAGGTTTTCATGAACTTTCACACTCTGTTTTAAATCACTGATTGAGATATGAGACTGTAATTTTCTTTCTTTAATGAATCAGTGACACTGAGCAACAGCACTCAATTCCATATTCTTAATAGTCTGTTATTCTACCTCTCAAATGCTGGGGACTCTGTACCAGATGGTACAGCCCTGTCACCTGTGCGTCATCCCAGTTCCCTGCAAAGGAAAGTCATAGCAGATGCATGGCTACCCCATGCCCACGACTCTTCCAACCCGGTCAGTGATCCGCCTCCAGCATATTATTTTAAGAGGCTGCCACGCAGGCCCATGCCTGGTACCCTCTGTATTCATCTGGTTCCCAGGAGTACAGTCTGAGGCAGGCCTTCAGAATCCTGTGACTTATTAGACAGTGCTCTCAGGAAACCTGATATTAGGGGAGGCAGTGAGACAGAACAGGGAAGGCGAAAGAGTCAAGGGGGCACGTGTCCTCAGCCCCAGCAGAGAAGACTACGGAATATTGACCGCAGTCCAGCAAAGAGCTGTTCTTTGATGACCTTTAGGCTGTGGGCCTCCTGACGGGGGTGCATGTGTGCATGTGCCTGTCTGCTAAGGGCAATTCTCTGGTGAAGAGAAGCTGGCAGCCAATACCCATAGCTGTGGGTGGATGTGTGCCAGCCAGTAAAGAAGAGCTCAAAGGAGCACCACAGTACCTAGTTTCTACAGGAACCCGTGAAAGTGACCAAGAAGGCACAGTCAGAGGGACTCAAGGAGAACCAAAGACCCAAAGGAGGGGATTGTCATGGAACTTAAGAGAAGAGAATTTCAAGAAAGAAATGGCATTAGTCAAATGCAGATGCGAGGTTCAGTCTCTAAAAGCAGCAAGAACATTAGTAACCAGAGGTCATAGGTGAGCTTGTAAGAGAAGTCTCAGGGGACTTCGGAGACATAGGCCACTCTGGGAATCAAGGATGATGGGTGACAATGAGCATGGGCAGTTTCCTCATGGAGAAGTCTGCCTGAGAAGTAGTAGGAAGACTGGACAGAAAAGGGGATGCAGGCTGTTAGATGTCTCAATATCAGGGCCCAAAGCTCCAGAGCTGGGTACAGGAAAGGGGCTGGCTGATGGAGTGAAGTCCCTTGCAGGAGAGGAGGTGATAATGTCAGAGGCTGGAGAAGGGCTAGCTTTGACTGTGGAAGGAATACCACATCCTGTGGGCCTGGGTGGGAGAAGATAAGGTCAAGGGAGGTAGGTTTGCGGGAGATAGGGGGAGTTAGTGGTGTGTTTGTACAATGGTTGGGTAACCTGCTTAGAGCGAGGTGGGCATGATTGAGCAGGAGGCTGGAGCAGAGGAAAAGGGAAATGGGTGAGTGGGCAGGGAGACCATGCCCTGAGGAGCCCCTGATTGTCCTAGCACCCTCTTGTGGGGGCAAATGACTTTCCCCAACACCCATGGCCTTATGTGGAGGGGCAGTCATTGGATTCAGGGTAGAAGCTTTGCAGGGTGGATTAGGGAGGGAGAACAAAAACCCAAGATGACCCGTGAGCTGGAGGATGTGATGAGTGGCCCCAGGTTGGGGGGAAGGGAAGCAGTGAGGGGTACTGAACTCCAAGCTGCCCTGGACAGGACTTTTCTCATTCCCGGCCCACAGGAGAAAGTATCTGATCTCAGGAAGCATTAGTGGAGTAGACAGCAGGGTCTCAGTGTAGCTGTGCAAGGAAGTCACAGAACTGCATTTAGCTGCATCGATGGTTTCAGGCTCTAAAGTAGAATGCTAGGAAGATTTGTTTATTGTGAAGTTAAGGGAGCATACTGCCCTGCCTCTCCTTCCCCAACCCCCTGCCCACTTCCTGCCTTTAAGGCAATGGCATTCAAACTTTTTTTAACCACAGCCCACAAGTGAGAATTAATTTTACATCATGATTCAGCAGATACACACAACTGCAACAAGTTTCACAATGGAATCCTCACCCTTATTTTGTAGAGTGCTCTTGATATTTTTTCCTTATCCTCGTTTATTTCATTTAAAAGTGTTGATCACAATCCACCAAACTGATTTCACAGGTCACTCAAGGACAGATGGTAGAGAAGCACTGCTCTAAGGCAATGGGGTGTGGGGGTAGTAGTCCCTTTTTCAAAGCTCTCCCTGATGCCCCCCACTCCTCCTCTCCGAGTGTCTGTTCTTGAAGACACCGAGAGACAGCATCATGCTTCCTACCCTAGTGATGCTGCCAGAAGGCAGTGCCTGTAGTTTAGCGACCAGGATTCCACTTTTGATGTAAATTCTCCTTCTCTCCTCACCTTCCACCTCTCACCAAAAAGAGAAACTGGTCATCTTGGAGAAGCCCCAGAGGTGGAAAAATCCAGGCACCCAATTGTCACAGGTAGTTCTTTCACTGATGTGACCATGCACCCATCCTGGACCATGCACCCCTCATACTGGCTTGTTCCTGCACACACACACACACACACACACACACACACACACACACACCATCACACTTAGATCTCACACCCTCCAGACACATTCCCACACATACTCCAGGAGATATATTTTGAGGTGCCTGCCAGACCCCCCATCCTTCTTTGCACCTGCCCTCACCTGGTCCCTGTGGAGGGAAAGCCGCAGCAGCCATTTTTTCCCCATTGCCCAGCTAAGTGGAAGAGGGGCGTTGATTGGCTGCTGGACTCTGAGATTCACTTCCCCAAACTTCAGTGAGACACAGGAACAACAGTCAGTTGTGTCAGATACTGAGGCTGTAAGGACAGTAAGAACGGTGACCTAGGTAGGGGCCGAAGCAGAACCCCATGTTAAAGTGCAGTCACAGAAATGAGGAAATCCAAGGTCCCCTTAGAGGAGATGGGGGCAGGAGTGCTGAGGAGTGGGGTACCCAGAGAGACACAGCCAGCAGGGAGAGCGGCTGAGTCAACACTCCGGGGGCTGTTATGCCTGTGCTTCTAGTTCTTCATTTCTGAATGTTTTGGACAGCGCCCTCTGGACTTGACAGGAGAAATAGGTTCCTGTTCCTTAAATGGAGAAAATCCACCAGGTTGGTTGCTACAAGATGGGCCAGCACCCCGCCAGGGCCTTCTCCCTGCCTATTTCACCCTCAGGGGCTAGAGACCAGGGTCCCACCAGAGGTGAGGGCACTGGGCTATGAACACTCCCACCCTAGGTTTCGGGGCCTCTTCCAGGGACACCTACGGCAGGGGCTCTTCCAAATCTACAACTGAACCACCTTCCTTCCTTGTTTCCTTCCTCCCTTTCTCTCTTCCTTTTCCTTCCTTTTTTCTTTCCTTCCTCTCTCTCTCCTTTCTTTTTCTTTCTCCCCTTCTCTCTGCCTCTTCTTTTTTTTTTTTTCAGGGTGGTCAGGCAGGGGTAGTGGTTTAAAAGCAAAAACGAAAACACCCAAACCACTCCTTAACATTCACAAAATAGCTAATTCGCCAAACCTTCGTTTTTGTCAATTTATTTAGAAAAAAATTAACATGGGCAAATGAGATACCTCAGTGTTACAACAGAGTATAGAAATGTCTAGCAATAGTCAAATAATTTGATCTTTAAATACAAAATAACCACATGAACACCTAATATACAGGTTTCATCTGAATACATATTTATTAGATAAATATTAGAGGTTGTCACATCATCTAACTACATACAGCTTTGCAAGACTAGAAATCACAATTACTTTTCTGACCAGTTTAAAGTATGAAATGGTTGCATTGTACATAGATGTACAAAGACGATGACGATTCCTGTGGGTCACTTCGGGCTGCACTGTGGGTATGTTTATGTGTGTATGTGTGGATCACCTGCGATCATGATATCAAAAATTATACAAAGTATGAATCTGGTTACAATTTTCTTCTGAAATCCCCATTTATTTTCATCATTTCCATAGCACCCTAAAAATACACAGGTGGCAGGACTAGCACACTGAAGCTAAATAGTACATGTAGGTAAAATAAAAACAAAACAGAACAAAAATTCCTTTTTCACACAGGGTCCGAGTATATTACATGAGTGAGACAGATGCGGAGACCTCACAAACGCTAACAAACAGGATCTAGTTTTTTCACGTTAAGATGGAGTTCCAAGCCTTTTTTGTTTCGTAAAATAAAAACAATACACATTCCAAGGGAAATGAATGCATCTGTTAACATGTCTCTATTTCTCATTTACATATGTACACACGTCCTTTGAGTCGTTGCTGCTGACATCGCCCTATCTGGATGGGTCAGGCTGAGGGAGCAGACGTGTAGCTCTCTGGGGGGAAGAGGGAGGGTTAGGGTTTCCATTAGGGAGACAGTATTAGAAGTCTCTTAAAAAATAAAATGGCTACAGGGAACATGACACATGGGTAAAGCTTCAAACCAAGAAGATGGGGTGATTGCCTGTACTTGGGCCTTCCCGCCTGCCAGCCGGCGCCCTGTCCATCTTGTGGAGTGGCAGCAAAAACGTGCCTATGGCCTGGGTTGGATGCCTGTCATGGAGAAGTGGCTTGCTGAGGCCTCTTTTTTGCTGAGGTTACTTATGGCTCCAAGTAGTTGTCCAAAAGGATCAGGGAAGCATCTCCCGAGTTTAGAACCACTCCTGCTTGGGGAGGCTGTCGTCATCTGAGTCCGTCACCCACTGGGGCTTTCCCAGCCCCCAATGCCTTTGTGCCTCCCCTTGCTCCCTGGCCTGGCTCCAAAATCACTCCATAAGTACATCCCCTGAGCACAGGCTTCAGGCACCATGGTTCAGGAAAGTTCTTTGCCGAACTTGCTGGTGGAGGCTCGCTTAAAAGGGGACCCGGGAAACCTGCCTCGGGTGCTGAGCCACGGCTTCCACAGAGATGGCTAAGGGAGGTGCCTGGGGCCGGGGCTGTGGGGAGCATATCGACCCTCTGCACTAGGAAGCGGTGGACAGGTCGGTGAACAGAGTGGGGACAGCCCGATAAAAACGAGAATGAACCCCAGGACTTTCTGGGAAAAAGTAGCACGGCAGGAAGCAGGAACTTCTAAGGAAGGCATCTGTAAGTCTGTCTGGGGCGGAATTCTCCGACATGGCCCAACACAGTGTGGCTACCTGCCAGGGCTATCAGCCACTGGGCAAGGATGGCCATATGCTACCTAGAGCCACCTTGTCCCCACCAGACAACTAGGGATGGCTCTAAACGGTGGGGGGCCTGGTCGTCTAACACACGGTTTAGCCACCCATGCTCTTCGTCCCTTCATCTGTACAAATAGCCCTGGTTGCTTTTTTGTTTTTGTTTGTTGTTGTTTTTTTTTTTAAAAAAGGACTCGGTCTTTGTCATTGAGTCAAGGTATTTTAAAAACACCAGCAAAGGCTATTACCAGGTCATGAAAATGTTGAATATTATCAAAGACAATACTAAAATATTCACAAAGATATTTACAAAAGCAATTCATAAAATAATTGATTTGCATACTGAACACCACACTGTTTGAAAAAACCTCGACAACGGGACAAAGGAAAAAAGGCAAGGGGACGGACAATGGCAGCTTTCCTACAGAAAACCTTGTGCTGGCGTCTGGCAAAGTGACTGGAAATCAACAGCTGGAGCTGCCCATCCGGTCAAGTCCAGAGGAGTGCTGGGGACCACCCGCCACTGAGAGGGAGATGGAGACTGAGCACACACATGGTGGACAGGAGAGCAGGAAAGGGCCCCAGGAAGCAGAGGGGAGGGGAGCAACAAATTTACAGATGTGACCCAAGTGACCCGACAGCCCAGCAGCATCCCAGGCCATGTGGCTTAGGGGAGCACAGAGGAGCCTGAAACGGAACGGACGTACAAGATACCTGGGAGACTTGGAGAGCAGTAAGCTGGGTGGGGCAAAGTGGTGAGGGAAAACCAGAGGCTGCTTCTCTTCAAGTGAGGAGTATGGAGTAAGCTTTTGAGGGGAGGGGCACAGAGGGAATGAGAGGCTGGCAGCGAAGTGGGGCAGCCACAGAAACACCCCTCGATGCTCGTGGATACATCCCAACTAACATGGGCAGCCTTGAGCACGGGGACAGGCGGACAGACGAGCCGGAGAGATACCGATGCTGGGGTTCCCACTGCTAAGCCCGCACGTGCGCCCAAGCCCGCGTTTCCCATGCCTTTCCACCATCCCACCCTGCCATCTGGGGAGACAAAGGGGAACCAGTACAGAGGGAAGTGGGTGTCCCATGTAACAGTCTGGGCGAGAAGCAGGAGGGAGGAAACAGAACGCATGTAGAGAAATGGTTTGCTTGCTGTTCAAGTCCAATGTTCCTTTTCTCCAGAAGACTTTGTAGCTTTACATTATTGTTTAAAAACAGGGAGTGGCTTGGAGCAGTTTTAAGTTGTTGTTCCTATCTGACTCCACCTGGCGGCATTCCCCTGCCCCTCAACTAAGGGCACAATAATTACGGCTGGGTACACACTCTCTCTGCCCCCCAAGGCTGGGCCCAGGCTGGAGTCCAAAGGCCATGGAGCCACCTGCCGCGTTCGTTGTCTTTGCTCTGAAGAGGCCCTGATCCCTTTCCCCACCAGTCCCCAAGCAGGAATGGTTCACCCTCTCTCAAAAACAGAATCTTGTCCTCTTTTTCTGCTTTGAGAGAGTGTGTTTATACAATATCTTGGCTTAGAGATCAGGGTCAAAATGATGACCTCGGCCCCTAGAGTTTTCTTTCCCAGAGGTTTGTGCTTTTCTGTGATGGGTGGGTGGTGGTGGTTGTTGGTGGTGGTGGGTGGGCTGTTCTCAATGCAGCCAACTGTCACTGCTTTTCCAAGGTTCGGGGCTGCTTGGGTCTCGGGGAGGCCTTCTTTCAGGCTCAGTCACTTGAAGGAGGCTCTGGGCCAAGAAGCAGGGAGGCAGGGTTACAGTTTAGAAACTGGAAGAACCTGGGGGCCACTGGTCATTTGGAATCAGCACACACAGAGGGACCAGCAAGTCATCGTCAGTGTGTGCCCTCTCACCGGCTGGCTCCCCATCGCGAGGGTCATCTTCGGGGCCTGTTCTGGGCATGGGCTCCAGACCCACACAGCCTTCAGAGTGCACCCTCCCGTCCCTCTGCTCTGAGAAGGCTGCAGCAGGGGCGGTCTGAGGACATGGGCTCCCAGCAGGAAAGTTTGTGGGGGACAGATAGGGAAGGAGCAGAGTGGGGAGGGATGGCCCCAACAGAGGGTGGGCTTCAGTTGTTTTCAAAGAGAGACAGGAGATCATCGTTACTATTGCTCGGCAGGTCGGGGGGGTCCAGGTACGAGAGGAGCTCATCGGGATTTGTGAGTTCAGGAAGGAGCTGGAAAAAAAGTACAGAAGCCCAGATGAGGTGTTGGCTGAGGGGCTAGTTAAGGAATGCAGCGGCACCCCCACGTCTGTTCACTTGCCCTTTATCTGCCTCCCAGGGTCCTGGCCCAAACAGGGAAACTAACAGTGCTGGCTGTCCCCAGATGCCTCCAGGCCACTGTGCTGGTCTGGGGCACACCCGTCCTTATTTCAAGCCAACCAGCTGGGAAGGCCCATGGTGGGTCAAGAGGCTTCCTCATAATCAGAATGTTCCTCAGGCCCCCTAACACACTTCCCTGAGGAGCTATAGGGCGAGTGGGCCTCCCAGCAGAAACTACTTTGCATGTAGGTTGGGTGGTCCCTGCAGTTCCTATCACCCTGGACCTCAGGATCCCAAGAGCTCGCAGCTCCTTGGCGAGCCTATGGCTAACTGACAATGCCTTCCTTTCCTGTGGCCCCTGGGCAGAGGCTGTGGACTGTCTGTTCCTGCCCTCTACTGTGAGGTCCTTGGAGTCTTCCTGTCACATGGGAGATCCTCATAAATCTAAAAGCACCCCACCCTTGGCCTGGTTTGGGGAGGAGAGTTGGGTGAGAATTCAAGATGGCCGCACAACTGAGTGAAACCCATTCACTACAAAGACTGACACTGTTGGGGCCAACGGTGACAGTGGGACTGTGACGTGAAGAACGGGAGTGGCTGAGGAGAGGGCAGACCTCTTTTCTGAAAATCTAGAGCCTAGATGTTGGAATGGGAGGGGCAATTTCTGTATTCCTTCCTGTCCAGCCCTGGCCAGCTGCCCCGCCCCTACATTCACAGTGCCCCTTCCCACCTTCCAGGTCATCGGGGTCTCAAGGTTGGAGACCCCTGCATCTCAGCCACCCACTTCCGCCTCAGTAACCCCCATGACCCAAGGCTGATTTTACTATCACCCCATACAGGAGTCTCTCTCAGAGTGAGTGATGGAGCAAGCAGAAGCACAGGGCATGGATAACACATGGACAAGAAACTGGAGACAGACATACACCAGCGAGACAGAGGGGCCCTGTCACTCCAGCCCCTCCCCTGCCTCGGGCCAGAGAGTGTGGCAGACACGGAGATGGCAAGCTCAATGTGGGAGGAGAGGGATAGGAGGAGGGGGGCAGGGAGAAGGGCAGGGAGCTTCCTGTGTTGCTTCCAGATCCAGGCCCAGAGGGACTCTAGGAGGGCCTGGGGAGAAGGCGGGTCAGGGCTGGACTGTAGGACTTTGGCCAAAGGGACGGGGGCAGGGGCTGGCAGGGTGGGGCAGGGAATGCTCGGACCCTTGGTGAGGCTCCCCCGTTGTGGGGTTCCCTGGTTCTAGAGCCAGGGGAGGCAGGCTGGCTGGGCCCATCCACCACCCACGCGCCCCCTCACAGCTACACCTCCTCCACCCGGGCCTTGAGCCCTCAACACCCACCCCTGCTCTTCGGGCAGGTCCCAGGCGCCAGGCCTAGTCCCAGGCCAAGGCAAGTGGAGACCCCAACTTACATCCAGCGAAGGCTCCGGCATGTCGGATGCTCCCTGCGCTCCGGCCTGACCCTCTAAGGCTGAGGAGGGGTTAAAGGTCAGGTCGCTGTGTGGATGGTTGCTGGGAGCGGCCTGTGGCGGTTGCCGGGGAGGCTGGGAAGGAGGAGGAGGAGCCCCACTGTGATGTAATGGAGGCCCTGACTGGCTGCTGGGGTGTGGGACGTGCAAACCTTGTTGTATGGAGGGATGGGGCTGGTCAGAACTGCCAGCGTGTGGCATCTGTGGAGGAGGAGAGAGCAGGAGAAAAGAAAGGTGAGGTGACGAGGTACAGCAACGAGATGCCTGGAGAAATGAAAACCAAACAAAACCAGGAAAATAACAAACCCCCAAAACAAAGCCACCCCTTTACAAAGCTGAATGTTTCTTTTTTTTTTTTTTGGCAGAGAAACAAACAAAGTCCTCCCCCAAAACTGCCAGTCAGGGAGGCTGTGCAGAGGAAGGTGGAGGAAGGGACCTCTCAGGCCACGTGGGGCCGGAAGGGAGGCGGCCAGGGGCTCTGGACAAGCACAGATGCTGAGAGTGGGGCCCAGGCCCTTCCAGCCCCTCCACCTCCAGAGTCAGGACACCACCACCACAATGAATAACAGCGAGGGCGGGATGAAGAAGCAAAATGGGCATGTTTCCAGGGAGTAGGGAGGTAAGAGGGGTGCTGCTGGCAGCGTGGTGCAGGCCCCCAAGGGCCTGGGCAGTGGAGAGCAGACATGGACAGACAGCATGGGGCAGGCGTGCAGCTCAGGAGTGGGTCTGCGCCTCCCAAGTGGGCCCCAGGCCGGGGCAGTACTGGGCACGCAGGTTCCTTCCAACAGCCTTGATAGAAGCCCTGCCTGCTTGCCCTGGAGGATGAAACTGAGTTGATGTCAAAGGAACAGAGTAGGGGCCTTTTGGCACTGCCAGACTCTTTGGCCACCCACCCAGGAAGCTATAGGCTGAACCACTAGGGTGCTGAGGAAGGCAGGCACCTCCACATCTCTTAGGATACCAGAGCTCACCATGGGTGTGCCTTGCTCAGGCAGGGGCAGATCGTGCTTCTCCGACAGATGAACTAGAGGACCCAGGCCCTCCCCTGCACATATGCAATGATTATAGCCTATGGGTGGGGAGCATGTGGTGGGTGGGATTTCAACTTCCCCTGTTAGTCTGTTTGCTTTTCCAAGCACCCTTCCTTTAGAGTTCAGATCTTGGAGAAATAGCCTGAACCCAAGCCCTCACCCCACTCCCAGCATCTCTAAGAGGCAGGTATCCCATCCCCCCACCTCCACTCTACTGGTGAAGGGGAGCTCACTAACTTGCTAAGCCGTTCGCTTCAAACGGTAGCCAGCCCGGTGACCAAATGACTCCTTGGTTTTTAGTATGTCCCTCCCTTCCCCATCTTCTGGGCCCCACAGAAACACTACTTTTTCCTTTACGAATCTGAAAATGGCAGCTGCACCCTTCCTGATTTTCTCTAGACCCTAGTTCTTCTTCCTGTTTCTCCTGAAAGCTGTTTCCACAGAGGCTGTGGGCTGACCTCTGCCCGTGGTCCAGGTGGCCCCTTATAGCACAGTGACCCTCCAGCTTGGGTCCTGAGAATAGAGAATGACCACACACCATGGGGTTGGTAACCCCTAGGCACCATGTGTGGGGTGCACGTGAGGTAAGAAGGACCAAGAAAGGCTGGAGGGACGGCCACCACTGCTGTCAATAAGGCCAGCTTTTGACCCCCGACCACACGTATGGATGCCCCACCATGTCTGTTCTGGGGTAGCCTACCCCAGGACAGTCGCTGCACACAGCCATCCTCTTTGACTTTGACATCTTCTGGATTGTCTCAGGACCTGAACGGCAGGTGCTCTCGGGGACCTGCTGATAGGCCTGTCAACCTGTCACCTGGCATGCGAGAGTCCTTGGGCAAACCAGCACCTGTCAGAGCTCTCTCCTAAGTCCTTGCGCGCACGGGAATTCTTCCCAGCTTTGTGCTCCGCTGGGGGAGGTGTGAGCGGAGTTTATCTGTGACTGTACCACCCAACTTTGTACATCTGTACTTCTGGGTCCAGCTGCCATCTAGAGAGAGCCCAGAAATGCGGAAAGACAGTGCATACTGGTGGGGGGGAAGCTGTGAAGTCAACTCGTAGGTGCAGGTCCCTCTGAAGAACACAGATTCAGAGCTAACAAGGCAGGAGAAAGCTTTGTTGGACACAGGAAGTATATGGCATCCTGCTGCCATTTTCCAGTATTTGGAATTGTGAAGGTTCAGGATGTAATTGCGTGTGGGTGTGAAATGCTGTGTGTGGAATGCTGAGGTTCTGGGGAGCAGAGTGGGGGAAGGCGGGCAGGAGAGAGGCACCCAGAAGTTAGAAGCCCCAAGAGGCAGAGAAAGTAACTTGTAAAAATGTGGCCGAAGCCCCCACGAAAGCAGCTATTTCCAATCTGGCATTCTGGGGTTGTGAGGGAAAATTGCTACAGTGCCCCATCACCTGGGTTCCTGGTTAGCTGCCATTGTCACTAAAAATCAGGTGGCTGTGGCCCACAGGCCAGACAGCCCTGGCCCAGTGGCAGAGCCAACTCCATGTCATGAATATGGAACAAGTATAATCCAGAGACCCCTTCCTTCCAGCCACATGATGGCGGGTGAGAGGACCTGAGTGGCACCTTCTGGTGTAGGACCATCTAACCCTGCTACCAAACAGGACCCTTCTCTGGAAGCCCTGGACCCTCCTCTCTAGTTGGTATGGCCCAGGATCCACTGCTAGGCCCTCAGTGACCACCCTCTTCCCACTCTTCCTCTTCCCTAGGGTGAGGGATCAGAAATAGACAGAATCACCAAGGCCTCAGACTTCAGCCTTCAGGCCTCAGTTTTCCCAAAACCCCAACTTCTTTTCCCATCCAGGCCCTGCTGGACCTTTTGCTCCATTCGCACAAGGCCTGTGTCCGTCTTGCTTACAGCTGGTACAAGGTCTGGCCCAGAGCACAGGATTAGGAATCTTAAATCAAACGAAATCATCCAGTGCTCACTAGCTGAGGTCTCAAGAGGTGGCCAGGCTTCCTACCATTGTTGCCGCAACCACAGGAAAAGGAGGCCTTTGGCCGGCACAAGAAACCTTTACCTGCAAGAGGCCTTCTCAGCAATGCAGAGTATATGTTAATATGTAAAACATAGAAGTAAACAGTCTCAGGGTAAGTAGACTTCCCAGCCATTTCTTTTTGTAAGAGTCAGTAGTACCAAGGATTCGGACCTCTGGGGACTAAGAGCCTGGACTTGGAACAAAATTCTAGATGGCTGGGGTTATAGTAAGTCGGTGTGAGACTGTGTGTAAATGAGGGACTTGCACGTGGTGGTGGGGTGGAGTTGTACATGGGGGTGTGCATGCATACACGTGTGCATGTGGGGAGAGACTGAAGCTTTCCCCATCTCCTGAGAATCTGATATCCTGGGTCAAATGGGTAAGTCCAAGGACGTTGATGGGCCATGATCCAGCCTCAGTTGGGCCTCTCACTTCCTTCTGAGCCCCTAGACCCAATTCTCAGTCCATCCCTTTGTCTAGGAGGGAACTAGGCAAACATTAGAAAGGTCCCATAAAAGCCCTCTGCCCGTCAGCCCAACACAGGCGCTGGGGGCGTGGGGAGGTAGGGTGAAGAAGAGGTACTCACAGTTTCCTGCATGGGGTGGCTGAGGGGCTTGTCGAGGGCGGCCATGTTGTTGGGCATGTCCGGGGGGTGGGAGAGCTGGGGAGGTCCATGCATGAAGTCATTCATGGACGTCCCGCCAGGGTTTCCATGTGGGAAGTCAAAGTTGCCATGGCCCTGGTAGCTGTTGCCTGGGAGAGAACAAGATGGTGGGGGTCGGAGGGTCACCTAGAGGGTAGACAGCCAACCCAGGGGGACGGGCAGTATGTGAATTAAAGAACCAAGTCCTGTCCTCCTGCGAGGCCAGAGTAGGCTCCTGCAGCTTTAGCCTCTGGGTTGTGCAATGGGGCAGTGATGCAGCCTTCTCCAGGGGGCCTTAGCCCCCAGGGCATGTGCTGTTCTACAGCTGTGAGGAGAGGCAGGGTGGGAGAAAGGGGTGGGCCTGGCTCCTTTGGGTGGGTGGGGGGGACGTGGAATGAGACCCCAGTCTCAGCCTTCCACAGGATATTCTGAGCTAGCTCTTCAGACCTCTTCTTCTCACATGGCTGCACCTCATCACTGAGATAACCCAGGTCCAGAAGGGGAGGTCGACATCTGCCAAGTTCATGAAGAAAGCTTCAGACTCAAGATGATGCCCTTAGAAGCCAGCTGTCAGGTCTTCCTGGCCACTGCTCCATCCAGCATGTGGCCGTGACCAGAGGTCAAAAGACTAGCACATTGGGAAGCCGGGGCCCTCAGCATGCTGTGGACTCTGGCTGCGTGGGCTAACCGCTCTAGGTCTGTAATCATCCAGGAGTGCTGGAGACCTAACAGCAGGATCCTGTCGGGGAGCTGTCACCCTCTGTGCTTGAGGGGATAGGTACTTTCTGAGAACCAAGGGCAGTACAGGTGAAGCTTGGTCTGGGCAGCAGAGAATAAGAGGGTAGTGATGGTGACCTCAGTAGCCAAAGGCTGGAGCTCCAAGCCCTTGGAGTCTGTCCCTGGGAGGGTGTGAGAGTTGCAGGGATAGGGGCAATATAGATGTCACAGAGAGACAGGGAAGGGCTGGGGGAGGGACGAGAACTCCAGGTGAGAGTGTTCTGTTGGTTCTAGTGAGGACTCAGACTGGGGAAGAGGTGGCAGCTGTGCCCCCAGCAAAGCAGGCTCTGAAGGCTTGGGATTGGCACCTGTCTGCCCAGAGTCAAGAAGCCGTCCCTGGGAGTTTCAGGAGTCAGGAGAGGAGGCTGATCAGGGTGGGGTGGGAAAGGCAGGAGGCTGGGCCACAGGGCAGCTCTTCAGTCATGCTTCCCAGCTGGACACCAACCCACAGGGCCAGATGGAACCAGGAAGCTGGATAGAGATGAGACGATGGCGGTACACAGACCACTGTACCGCTAAGTCCAGTGACATAGGGCTGTTTTGGGGGGTATATGTTCCCTCTGTGTCTTCACACCACACCCTCCACCCAACACCTGCCACCACCAGCACAGAAGTCCTGTTTTCTGTGGGACTTGGAGCTGTCCTCCTTGTCTGGCATCACCTACCTTGGTTGCTGTAGTCATTGGAGCTGGTGGCCCCAGGTGGAGGTGGGAGTGGATAGGGTGATGGACCAGGGCCCAGGGCTGCGATCATCTCCATGACATTGGGCAAGATCATCTGGCTGGGACTCATGGTCTTGAATCGCTTGGAGGGGATGCCATCAGGGTCATCCTTAATGTGTAGGTCTGACTTGATGGGCACTGGCCGCCAGCTGCACGTGGGGTCGATGGTGACCTCTTCAAACTCGGAGCTGCGAGGAGCAAGGGGACAGAACTGAGGCTTCAGGGAGCTGAGCTTTGGACATAAGAGCCTCCAGCTTGGCAAATAGACACTGAGGTGTCCTTGCCCAGGCCCCCTGCCCCCATTCTCTCCAGGCTCTGCCTACGATAAAGGTGTAGGGAATTTTTACTACTTTTGAGAGATGGAGAGACTAATGCTAGGAAAAGTAAGTGGCTGCTGGCCCTGGAGCCTTCCACCCAGGATGTGGCTGCCAAGGGCAATGAGCATTGGCCTAGTTTGGTTCGTTCTGGAAAGTTTACTTGCCCGCATGTACAGAAGCCCCAGGGGCAAATTCCCAGAAAGGTGAGAAATGTAGGAAAGTGGTCTGCCAGCCTGTGGGGAAGGGGTTGGGGGTATCAGGGGTGTTCAGTGCTCACCTTATTCAATCCAGGCTGGCATTCCCCACCCTGCCCCATGTGCCCCTAGCCGGGGAGGCCCACTTACTGCTGGATGGCATTCAGGATGCCCCACATGTACTGATCCACCTCCAGGCCCTCGAGCAGAGCAGTTTTACTGGAAAAGGAGAGGAAAGAGCTTGGTCTTTGCGCCTGGACCCTGGCGGGCGAGGGAACAGCTACCCCTCCCCTGTGTGTTAATGGCACTATCCCTGCCGCTAGTCACTATAATGACACCATCCCTGCTGCTGGTCACTATTATAGGCACTAACTTGAGAGGGTGGCCTTGTGACAGCTTGACACAAAGGGATTATGTACAGTTTCCACCATCTGAGCCTCTCTGCTGTATTTGGGTTCTTTAGCTTTTAGGTCAGATGAGGGTGGCTGGACCTCAAAATGAAGGTGGCTGGACCTCAAAGAGCAGGGCCAAGAGGAGGTCAATGGAGCTCTGCTGAGGTGGCTGTCACTCACTTGCACACAGGACACCTCCAGGTCCCTCTCTCGCAATTCAGCTGCAGGTATGATTCCAGGTCAAAGCACTGTGGAGGCCGACAGACAGACAGATGGACAGACAGATCAGATCAGGACTTAGAAACAGACTCAATGCAAGTGCAATTGCCCCTGAGACCCTTATGAAGACCTCTCACCAGGGAGGGAGACATGGTGGGAGACATCCAGGGCTGGCTGTTGGGTAGTGTGATGATCATGTCGTTTTTCTGCTGCTCATATAGCACACCTGCCATGCCAAGTTTGTTCACGCCTCTGCCAAACCCTCCTCACACCATTCCCATGCCTATATCCTCCAAGAAGCCTCCATGGTTCCCCTGTAGCCGCCCCTAACTGATCTTGCCTATGATAGCCCCTCTCACTGAGGCTGGGGACAGTGTGGACTCTGGCTTTCCCACCAGCCCAGCCCAGGTACTGAGGACACGTGCGATCCAGTTCATCAGTGTGTGTGTCAAATAAAGCAAGTAGATGTCCACTGTGCCCACCATATTCTCCTGGAGGGAAGGAGGGAGATTCTTGCCTCCTTAGGAAGTCCTCAGGAGGCTGTGTTAAAGGATGGGGATGAAGTCCCAGAGCCTCTCCCTCCTGCCCACTCTGCAGGCTCAAACCCAGGCTCTTTGGGGATGGCCTCTCACACCTCTCTTCTGGGATTCCTTCCCTGAGCAGCCCCAGCCCAGTGAATCTCGCCACCCTGGGCTGACTGCATTTGCACAATGCTCTGTTGTAGCCACCCAAACCGTGACTGTCACTCATTCCACCCATTTCTTGAGTATCTGCTCGGGGCAAGGACCTGGAACACAGCAGAAATCAGGCAGAGGCATCTCTGCTTTCAGGTCCTGAACCAGCCCTGGCCATATGTGCGGGATTTCCAGCTGGCATCTGACATCTGACCGGGCAGGAACTATCTAAATCTAGTTCTGTAGCCCCCTGGGCTCTAGCCCTGAGCATGCAGAGAAGATGCTCAAAGGATAAATGATGGCTAAAGTGAGTGAGTGAAATCAGCTGCTGATGATCAAGATGTCACGGGGGCGGGGGGGATCAGAGATAGGCTCTGCTACCCCTCTGCCTACGCCTTCCCATCATAGCCAGATTCCAGGTGGCGCCTATGGGATGGCTCACCTGGACGTGCTTGCAATCATGGCCTCGAGCAGGCAGCTGGATGCGCCGGAATGTGATGGGGCACTTCAGGGACACCTTGATGGCCGTCTGCTCCACGCCGTCCTCCCCATTGAGAGTCGTGTTGCCTGATGAGGCTGCCACGCTGCTGAAATTCCGCTTGACTGCAGGGCAGGAGGCACAGGTAGGCAGATGAGGAGGGCAGGGCAGTGTTGCACACGCCCCCTATGCTCTCATGTGGCTGAAACATGCCCTGGTTCTCCACCTCTCCAAAACTGGGAGGTCACACGAATGACTGCGGCACATCCTGACGTAGTCAAAAGGGAGCCTGGACTGCTGAATGCCCCAGGCCACCTAGCACTCTGGAATGGCAGTCCCCACATTCAACACGTGTGGACTGCATGTGCCCCTGGAGGTGGCCACGTCAGTTTCCCAGTCTCTGCAGAAGAGGTCCGTCTTCAGCAGGAAGGGGACTTTCTGAAAAACTTGTAGAAACCCTGTCTCGCACTTCACTGATTTTCTGGGTCAGTGCATCCCCCTCAGGCACTTTTGCACTTATTGTGCAGGTGCGGAAATGGGAATGGACAACTGCCTGGCAGGATTCTAGGGCACAGGGGGTAAGTGAAGGAGCACAACGAAAGAGAGGAGCAGCAGTGCACCTCCCTGCGTGGCACCTCAGAGTGGTCACCGGGGGCCTCCTCCAAAGGAATGGATCTGAGCCAAGTCCTTTCTTCTAGAGGTAGACATGCGCTGTTGGGGCTGGGAGGCCAGCCTGGAATCTACCCCATGCCTCCCTCCCAGGGAAGAGGCCCTTCCCCAGTTCCTCCCATCTTTCTAGGTGATCACCTTCAGAAAGCCTGCTGGGACTGTCTATACCATGGTGTTTTGTTTTAATCCACCTCACATATACTGTGCTATGAGCTAGATGGGTCAAGATTCCCACCAGCTCTTAAAGTATAGCACTTGTCTGATTATTCCCCTGGTCCCAGAGAAGGAGTGGGAGTCGGTGCCAAGGAACTCAGGGCCCTGGGGTGTTGTGTACAGAGCCAAAGGTCAGTCCCAGTGGAAGGTGCTCACAGTGGGCTGGGGCCTGCTTCTCACACTCACTTTTGGTGATGCAGTGCTCAGCGGGCAGGAGGCGCTTCTTGAGGAGGCCTTGCAGCACAGAGCGCACGGATGGCCGGTGGACCAGCTGCAGCACGAAGAGGTGGGACTGCGGGGAAGAGTGGATGCTCAGCCCTGCCCCAGGGTCCCCACAGCCCTCCCCACCTGCAGACTCTGCAGGCCTAGGATGCCCCATACCCTAAAGCCCCTAGAGGCCATGTCCACACTGATGTACTCTAGGAGTGGGACCCCCAGGACGAGCGAGAGAGAACTTCAAGGACAAAGATGTGCCCTGGGACCTGTGAGCCAGGTGACCCAGGCTGGGTTCGCCACCTAGGAATAGCTGTCGCTATTGTAGGCTAACAAAGCTATGACACTGAAACACCCCGGGATTGGTTATGAGACACTGGGCATCAGAACTGGAGCCTGCTTCATTTCCTAACCTTGCCAACCATTGTGCCCCACCATCTGCCCTCTACCTTTTCTCCCAGAGGGCGGCATCCCTGTATTTACTCCTCAGGAAACCTTCCAGGACTGCACACCTCAACAAGCCCTCTCAGGCTCCTCTTTCTGACAGCATCCCTAGTCCTGTGACTCCTATCTCTAAGGGGCCTCAGAGCCCTGATGCTCACAGTGAAGGATCAGAGCTCCTCTCTCTTGTGTCCCCCAGAGCAGAGCAGGGCAGGCAACCTACTTTCATGAAGGTCCCCAAGCAAGCTCTGTGAGCCAGGCCTTATCTCTTGGGGAAAGAGGCGTGGCTTAGATATGGTCCTAGAGCAATGAGTCACAGGTTGGAGGGACACACACACATACGTGATTCCAAGAGAGTGGGTTGAGTGAAGAGAGAGAGTTAATAACTCCAGACTTGGTAGAGTCGGGTCTGGGAAAAAGGTGATAAGAATATAAAAACTCTTGCAAATGAGGCTTTGAGGGACACAGAATTTCGCAAGAGGAAGATGGAAGAAGGTGGTAGACATGGGGAAGGAGTCCAAAAAGAGGGGTCCACCGGAATAAGTGGAGGTGAAAGTGCAGAACAGGAGGAGGCTGTAGGATAAGGGAAAGGGCCAGAGCATGGTGGCTTTCGAGTCCCACCCCAGTTTGGATTTTATTCCATAGCCCTAGTGGACGACTGCACACTTCTGGAGTGTTTCTGAAAAACCATTTCAGTGGCTGTGAGATCAGGGACGAAGACCCAAGCACAAAGCTGAGAACCAGGGAGGAGAGGACCTCAGGCTCCCCACGATGAGCTCTCAGCCCCGCCCAGACACTCACGCAGCAGCAGGCTGTGACAGTGATCTGGATGGTGTTGCGGCCCGGCTGGCACACGTGCTTGAGGTGCAGGGGCTTGTGGGAGGTCTTGTTGTCACCACGCTCGATGGTGAGGGGTGTGGCGTTCACGCTGACCTGCACTGAGGCCGGCCAATTGGTGTTCATCTGCCGGTCCTCATGGTGGTAGCACTTGAACTGCAGCTCTAAGTCAGACCTGGGGACAGGGTGGGGCTCAGGGTGGCTCTGCCAGTGGGCTGCATATAGCCCTGATGATGCCTGGCTGGGCCACACACCACTAATCTGCCACAGCCGCATGAGTTCCTCAGGACCCCATCCTTGGCTGCAACTACTCTCCCAGCCTCGGCATGCTCTCCCCTCTCACCCTGGATATTCCTCCCACCCCTGTCTCTGATTGAAATCCATCCCAATAACCCACTTACACCATAACTCCCACATACCATTCATCCTAACCACCCCACAGCTGTGACCAAAATCTCCCCAGGCCCTCCAGGCCATGATGATGCCTGTTCCCCCAGGATAGGGACAGAAGGACAAAAAAAAGACCAGCCAAAAGGCTGATTATGTTCATCCCCAAGGCTCCTGTCGGTAGATGCACCCCAGGCCAGGATCATGTCTAGTTCAGTCCTCCAAAGGTGGGCCCCGAAGACTGAATCCAACAGTGACCACATATGTATGAAAACTAAGCAGGGCCTGTGGCCAGGCCCACAGGAAGCCTCTCAGGTGAGGGCACTCATGCGTAAAGAGGGACGGGTGAGCAGGACCCTTTTACAGGGGGCTCTCCGCCTTCCTGCCTGAGGCCCTGTACCCTTACACCTACCCCAGCTGTCTCTGACCCTCTCTGCAGCCTGCTCGGAGTGGTTGAGGGAACAAGCTAGCTGAAATCCATCCCAACATCCCACTTTCAACTTCTCTGGTCTTTTGCATTGCCCATGCAAAAGATTAAAGATCAGGTGTAGAAGGCATGGAGCACAGGGCCTGGTCCAGCAGGGGACTTTCAGCCAATGCAGTTCGGCATGTTTTGGTGTTTGAGCAGCAGCCCCACCTGGTGCCCAGCCCCTTGCAATCTGCAGGGATTGCGGTCCTCCCCAACCTAACCCTGTTTCTACTCTAGCCTCATCTTTCTACATTCCTGGCTCTAGCCACAATGTGCCACTCTCAAGTTCCTCTTGCCAGCTCACGGCCTCTGATCGAACATCCTTGTGCTCAGCCTTCAGGTCTGAGCTAGCCACATTTTCCTCTGGGATATTGTCCCTGACCATTCTCTCAGAACTGGGGGGAGTGACAGCTGCTCCCTTGCCCTTGGGCCACTACGCCAAGGGTGCTTGTCTGTCTCCCCTAAACCATGACATCCCTTGAGCCTTGCACATAGAGGGTCCAGTCAATGATGCTGAATAGTTTAAGGTGGCAGGTAGATGCTGTTACCAGTGGTCCAGGGCAATGCCAGGGCTCAGGGATGTCACCAGTGGGTTCTCCTCCGCCCAGCTGGGGCCTGTGCTCCCACCCTGACACTCACCTCCACATCAGTGTCTGGTGGACTGTGGGCCGCAGGTGAAAGACGTGGTTGCTGACAGCCAGGTTGTGCTCGAGGCGGAAGGGCTCCAGCACCACGCCATCCCGCACAGGGAACGTGAGCCGCAACTCATCGTTGTGGGTGGCTGAATGGGGGAGGAGTCAGTGAGCCACATGCCCCTGGCCACCACGGGCACATAGACCCATGGGCTCTGGGACCATGAGTGGGACTCATTCACCCACATGACACGCACCCTTGGCTGCCCGCTCAGAGGAACACTCAGATGTGGGTGCAGACAGGGCCACAGAAGCTGGGCTATGTGCTCAAGTGCACACCAGGGAGCCCATCACTTCTTCTAGTCCACTTGACCCCATTTTGACCACCCCCGTATCCCACATCTCACTTATCTGGGCTCTGCATCCCCTCTCACCCACAGGCTCCCTGCTCTGGAAGCCCCAGGCTCCCCTTCCCAGCCCTTTCACAGCTGCTTTTCCTCCCAGCACTCAGGCAGGAAATGAAGAGGGCTGTTGGCAGCTCAGCCCCAGCTCAGTTTCCCTTCTGGGTGGGGCTTACCTGCTCTCAAACCCTCCCCTTTCCACATGCCCAGCCCCCACAAGCAGACCAACTTCCAAGGCCCCTGGCTCTTGGCCAGAGACAGGGAGG
This sequence comes from Rousettus aegyptiacus, assembly GCF_014176215.1. Lineage (NCBI taxonomy): Eukaryota > Metazoa > Chordata > Mammalia > Chiroptera > Pteropodidae > Rousettus > Rousettus aegyptiacus. Next base: position 8,971,251 of record NW_023416309.1, read on the forward strand.
GAGAATGGGGCACTAACCTGGGGGTGGCGGCAGAGCGCTCATATTTGGCTTGATGTCAGGTGGGAAGGGTGGTTTAACATCTTGGCTGGGGGACAGGTAAGGGGGGATGCTGCTCCCAGGAGTCATGGGGGGTGTGGGGTTCCCTGGAACAGGTGAGTGGGGGTAATTTGCCACAGGAACTGGCCTGGGAGGCTGGAGGGAAAGAGAAACCACACATAAGTTATGGGGTCATAGCAATAGGAGGGGCCATGGCTGTGACATATACCCCAACCACCCCAGAGTCCTAGGGCTATGGCCCTGCTCTGCTGAGGGAGGAGAACCCCCTAGCAAACACCTTCCTCCTGGTCGCACTCAGGCCTCCGCTCTCACTGAAAGACAAGCAGGCCTGGGAAGGGTCTCCCTATCCTCTACCTGGGGGATGCAAGATACCCTAGCCCATTTGACAAATGGGGACCCAGGCTCAGGGTGCTGGAGGACTTGTTAAATATAACCGTGGAATGAGAGGAGAGCTGGATTAAGCTCAGGGTTTCTGCTGCCCGCATCATGACTCTAGGCCACACTTTCCTCCCCTACCCTAGCCCACTGGGGTCCCCAGATGGAGTTGAGTCTGTAGCATCATGGGGTAGTTGGTTCCCCAGGAGCTCCTCTTCCTTTCTCTTTGTCCCCGCCCTTACTTGTTTCCAGGACTGGCCAGGCCCACACCTATCCTTGGGCCACCCACCCAGAGCTGCAGATTCTCTGTCCAGGTATCTCTGTGCCCCAGAGCAGGCGACTCTAGAGTGCACCCCCATCCACAGGCCCTGCTAACATCCAGAGGATGGGGCAGGAATGGCACGTGGGTTATAGTCCTAAAACGAACACTGGAACTTACCCTACTGACATTCCCTTGGCTGTAGTTACTGTAGCTGCTTCCCGAGAAGGTGTTATTTTGTCCATTAAACTGCTCTGGCTGTTAAAGCAAGATAAACAGTGCTGTGAGTAAAAGGCAGAAAAGCGACCAGAAACCTGCTCTGCCTCCTGTAATGAAAATCTGCTGGGAGGAGTGCCCCCGACCCTCACCCAGTGCTGGGGTGGGGATCAGGGTAAGGGTAGAGCAGGTTACCCTCTGGGGACAGCATTTCAACATGCTTGGTCTATAACTATTAATTTAGCAAAAGAGTTTACAAAAATAGAAACACTTAGTGTGAACTTGGAGCAAAACTAGTAACCCCACATGGCGATGGTTCTGTAAGTTGGCATGATTCCTTGGCAAGTAAATGTAAAATATTTCCGGAATCTTATTCACTCAGGGGAATGTACTTTATCATAATCCCGAAGAAGGAAAAAGCTATATACCTGAAGATATTTATCACAGTATTATTTCAAAAGTGTAAAATCAGAAAAAAGACAATGTCCAATAGAAAGAGAAAGATAAAATATGGCACCATTATCTCAGTGGAATGTTAGGCAGCTATTGGATGTGAGAACCACGGAGACACTGTCACAATAAATAACATGCTACGATTTCATGTCAAAATTATAACCGTAATAACTATATAACATGTTGATGTCCACATGCATGTAGAGGAAACAAAGTTTGGAATAAAATGTTAACAAATTCAGGGTGCTTTTTCTTTAAAAAAAGGATTTCCTTTATTGTTATTATCTTTATGTACTGTAACAGTATAAGGAGAAGGAAAACTTGTCATTTGAACCCATGAGAATAGGAACGTAGAAAAGCCAGTCTGACATCTCAGTCACTGTACGCATAGCTCTGAGCACAGGACACATGCAGAAATCTCTGCCTGCCTCCTGGAGACTTCAGGGGACACTCAAGGCCTAGATGGCACAGGTGGGGATGGGGATGTGGGGTGATGGGGCTCACCTTGTAATACTGCCCCATGTTGACTGTGGGGGGCGGGTACTGCCCGGTGCTCGGCTGGCTGGGCATCCTTTGCCCGGGGTAGTTGGGCGAGGTGAGAGGCCGTGGGGGGTTGGGAGTGGGGTACTGGCCTGGCTGGGTGGGGAACTGGCTGTTTGGTCCATATTGCTGGTTTCCATAGTTGGGCTGTGGTGGCAGAGAAAGGAGGGAGGAAAGTTCATCAGTGTTTCAGAACCAAGTCATTCAACCAAGCCACTCACTGGAATGTCAGGACTGCCTCACCTCCTCTTTGTCCCCACTGATTTCTACCCATGAAATGCCCTCCCCACCTGGAGAGGAGAGGCTAAAGCAGATGATGCTAGAAGCTCTTTCTTGCCCAGACATCCAGACACATTATATTCTGCCCATCTTGTTCAAAGTTGTCTTTCTCAAAGCACCACACCCCATGAATCCCGGGAGGTACTTTCAGAGCCTCTTGCTCATGCCATTATGAGGGAGACCCGATTCTAAAGTCCTCTTCTAGTGCTTGGTAAGTGACAGGGAACGAAAACAGGATGTGGCTCCAGAAAGATGACCCCCCGCTCCCTGCCCCAACCCGAATTCTGAAGCCAACTCTGGAAGGTACAGTTCCTGTACTCTACTGTGCAGGACACACCAATGTTCAGTTCTGGACCCTCCATGCAGATGTCAGGAGAACCAGGCTGCTGAGGGGCCAAGACAACCCCTCTCGGAAGAGGCACTTGAGAGAAGAGGCGACAGCTCTAGGAAGGGAAGGGTAGGGTCACTGTCCTTGGAGATCTACAAGGTGACAATGCCACTTCTGCTCATGCTGGTCTCTACCTTCTAGGTACCATGTGTAAGATAAGAGGCCATCAGGGCTACCTGCCTCCCAAACACCCCAGGCCATTATGTCCTGAGAGGTCAGTGGTTTTTAGTTCCCTGTCTGTTGAAACTTATCATCTACTAGCTGTCTTCTTGCCATCTGGTCTCAGAGGTCCAGAAGATGGACCAGTGTCTGAACAGAACAGGCCTTCAATAAATACTTGCTCAAGGAATGAAGGAAGGTCCTGAGGGCAAAATACTTGTTCAATGAATAAAAGAACCTGAGGATGGGAGATTTGTGTGTCAGTGCTGAAGGACTTTGTCCAGCTCACAGCATTGTGACACGATGGCTGCTCTGTGTGACAGTGAGGTCCCCGCCACATCTCTGGAGGAGTGGAAGTGGAGGCTGGGGCCTGCCCACCAGACTAGAGAAGGAGGTCCTGTGAAGGACCAGGTGACCTGACTCGAGACCTCATCCTAAGGGTCCAGCAAGTGAAAGATTCTATGAGCATGCCATTACGAGAGGAGGCTAGTCTTCCTAGACAGGGTCAGGCCTCACAGGCTGTGACCACCCAACATCACAGCCCCGAGTCAGGCATTTTGTAGCTGGGTAGATGGTTTAGTAAAAGTAATCGAGAGCCTCTGGTGTGCCCTGCTGTGTGTGGCAAGCCAGGGAAAATGACACTGCCGTTGGTGCAGGGTGACATCAGGCTAATGACCAGGAATCCCACTGCCTTTTCTGTGAATGTTCCAGCCCTGCTGACTGGACTACGGATGCATCTATAGCCCAACCAATGGGGACGACAGGAGTCTGAACACAGAGGGGGCTGAGAGAGGGTGCAGAACTCACATGGGGGCTGCACACGGAAGTGAAGTCAACAGCTCGAGGTCCTCTGAGAACAGCTAGGCTCTCAAGAGCCAATTTTATTCTCTGGCCCTTCCCTGAACTGGTGCCAACATGAAGGACTATCAGGCCTTGATCCAGCTTCCTTAGCGATTGTGGAGGTCTCTGATCTTGCCCCTCCCGGATTCAGGACATCTTCCCCAGTGGCCAAGCCACCTTCTAACCTGAGCTAGGGTGGATGCTGAGGAGAATCTCGGATCTTCAAGGATCTTAAGGTCTTTGAGCTTTAAAGCTTCTGTGAGCCCAAGCTGAAGGCCACAGTTCTGAGACAAAGGGGGTGAAACCCACCTGAGAACAGGCGTGTATGCAGAGCACTGGGATGAATGCTCTGAAAGGGGCTTTGTCCAAGTGAGAAATCAAGGCAGGCTTCCTGAGAGTAGTGTGTACCAGGTCAGAATCCTAGGGTCCCTGTGTCTTCTGCAGCTGTCCCAGGCAGGCCACTTGCTGCCAACTCATTTCCAGAGTACTCACTGAAGGCCCTGTGACAACCCCTCCAAGAAGTCCTCCTCTGACCTCATGTGGAATTCTATACATCTGCTGTGCATTCTATTGTGGGTTGCTGCTTAGACCTTATCTTTCCTGCTGAAGTCTTGGTTCCTGGAGGGCAGGAAGTGTGGATTTTATTTCCCTAAATCTTCACTGATACCTTGGCTGAGCTGGCTGGGCAGCCTGAGAGGCAGCATTCCTCCTGACAGAGCAGTTGATTACTGACAGAGACAAGCCCCAAGAAACATGCTTCTCTGATGTGCCTAGCATTTAGATATTCACAGGATTTTTTGTCTCATCTCTCACTCTTGGAGAGAAGTGGAGAAGCCCTTGTGTGGGTGACCAAAGTGACCCAGTTAGTGTTTGTGCTGAGACAAAAGATAACACTAATAGAGGCTACACTTGCTAAGTGCCCACCCATACTAGCCCAGGGTGAAGAGCTTCATGTATGTTTCCTTACTGAAGTCCCCAAGCAGCCCTAGGAGGTAAATTAGAGTGTCACTGCCTATCATAAATAAAAAGCTGAGCATCAGGGAGGTGATGTGACTTACTCTAGGTCTTCCAGCTGGGAAATGGCAGAGCTGGTCCTAACCCAGGAGCACCTGGCTCCTTAGATTCTAGCTTTTGACCCAGGTTTTCCAAAGATTGATCCATGCCCTTTTCAAGTTACTGCCCACATCCCCTTGCCTTTGAGTCCCAGGATCTTCCCTCCTCCCACCCTACCCACCACCTGCCTGTTGTCACACTCACCTCTCCTGGGTATGGCCTCTTTATGCTCTGAATAGGAAGGGACTGGGGCCGGGGGCCCGGGTAGGTCTGCTGGGGCATCCGCTGCCCATGTGTGCCAAAGGGGCTGATGCCAGGTGGCCGGGGCTGGTTCATGCCCATGGGAGGGCCGCTCATCCCCGAGGGTGTCATGCCAGCCGCCATGCTTGCAGGGTTCATGCTGCCCCCCATGGAGGCAGGCCCCCGAGGCCCGGGCTGGTTCATGAATTGGCTGTTATACGCCTGGGTGGGACCCATCTGGAAAGAGGAACAGACCTTCAACGGGAGAAGAAAAAAAAAAAAAAGAATAAAATGCCACATGCATTGAAAGTGCAGGGAGGGAAGGGTGGGGAGGTGGGAGGCTCAGGGTGGTGGTGGGGGGCACTTTCCTGTGTGGATGCACTGGTGCCCAGGCCCCCAGGGGCTGCCAGATTCCAGGGCTCAGTGCTGCCCTCTGCAGGCCGCACAGGAAAGATGCAGCCCAAGAAGTGTTAGGAGGTGGGGAGCAGTCACTCCAATGCACAGGCAGCATTTCCAGGGAGGCAGGCAGGAAAGGGGTGGGGGGAAGAGGGTGCAGGAGCGGGGAGGGGCATGGGAGGATGGAGGTGGATGAGGATGGAGGCAGGAGCCCCTTTTCTGGTAGCCCTGGCCCCTTTGGTCCTTGGCCAATGGAGAGACACCCTCTACCCACAAAGTCTGATGTGGCCCCAGCTTCCACCTCTGCCCCCTGAAGCTAGGACCTGGGCAGAATTCACAGACAGGCTGACTAGAACATTGGCCTTCAGAGATCACCCAGGGGACAGACTGGTGACAAGGCTATTTTAGACATTGGGTCCCAGAATAGGGGCCCAGAGAGTGATATGGAATCTCTTCCCATATGCAGACACACAGGAGCCTCTGACCCACACAGAACACACACAGGCACCCAAACACCCCCACGACGTCACACCCAACCACAGACGAGACGCACCCATATCCTAACAAACAACCTCCATGTGCTTCCAAAAAACTCCAAAAGTACTGACCCCATAAGTTCCCTCAATACACATGGCCCCACAGGCACCAACACCCCAACTCTGATTTCTCAGGGGCTGTCTGCCTGGCTGATGGGTGAGGCTGGACCAGGACTAGCGGGGCCCTTACCGGTCCATACTGGTTTATATCCTTATTCTGCGTCTCCTGCAAGGCTGCCACAGTGGCCGTGGCTGTGGCCGTGGCTGTGGCTGCCGCTGCTGCCACTGCAGCTGCTGCGGCGGCGGCTGCCGGCTGAGTGAAGTCAGCAGGCGGCCTGGTGTGCGGAGGGATGCCCATGCCTGCAGGAGCATTAGGACCCCCAGGGTAACTGCGAGGGAGAGAAGGAAAGAGTTAGACTGGCCTGAATCTAAAGATGAACCCATAGCAAGCCTTGGGCTGGGAGAAAGAGGATGAGGCCATTCTAGGCCTTCCTGCCCCCAGCTCACAGATGAGGGAGGTGTCTAGACTCAGAGCCCAGAGGGGACAGCGGCCTCTTCTGGGTTGGCGGCCATTTCATGCTGCCTGGTGATCACTAAGCCGCTGTGTTCCTGGAGACCTGGCTGGGTGCTGGCCAGTGCTCACTCTCATGTGCACTAAATCACCGCACCTCGGCTGCCCTACTCAGCCCATCTTCTGGAGGAGGACCCCGAGTTTTAGAGAACCTGAGTAACATACCCATGTCTCCAGAGGTGAATGGCAGGCTGGGGATGCAGCTCCAGATGTGCCTGGCAACTGCGTTTAACCACCAAGCCAAGCCCTACTTTGCCACCTGGCAGGTCTTTGGTCAGCCCTGGGGAGGGGTGAGGCCCAGGAAGTGGTCTTGGACAGAGCAGGGTGGCAAGAGGCATGGGCATCTCTGCCCCACCCATATCTCCAGAGTGCCTTACTGCAGTCCCCTGCCCTTCCTCCCTTCTTCTTGAACCAGGGCATTCTCAGCCTCTGCATAGCTATGCCTCCATAACCAAGCATGGCAGGGCTGATCTTCCCCCATCTAGAGCTTTTCTTGAACTCCCCTGATTCAGCTCTCTCAGTGTCTTCTGACTTATAAAGAGACGAGGAGAAGGGTCATTTTGAGAAATGGTATCCTTCTATCACCACGGGCCTGACAGCTGTCAAACACCACCCAGCTGCTTTGTGCTGGGGAGCACGGGCTCCAAGAACGGGGGATGACTGTTTCCCTTCAACTAATGGGACAACTGAGGATGACAGAAGTGCCAGGGATTGCCCATACTTTGCAGGCCAGGAAGCATGGCGCTGGGATTTAAATTACTCTTCTGCCTGGACTGGGGAGAGGAGCCGGGCTGTCCACTGCTTCTGAAGGGCGCTGCTCACCTGGCCCCGAAGCCCCCGCTGCCGGGGTAGTTGGGCCGGCCGTACATGCTCTGCTGGATGTAGGGCTGCGCAGGGCCAGCCTTGGCTGAGAACTGCTGCTGCTGCCCGGCAAACTGGGGGGAGTTGAGACCGGGGTTGCTGGTGGTCATGCCTGATGCCATGGGGTTACCGCCTGGATTCATGGGGTTGTTGGCATTGGCCATAGGATTCCCAAGGACCTGTTGGCAGAGAGAGTGGTTGTCAACCAAGCAGGTACCCCAAATGACATGGAGTAGAAAAAGAAGTGTGTGTGTGTGGGGGGGGGGTAGTGGAGTGAAAACAAAAGAAGACAACAGAGGAAAAGGAAAATAAGGGGGGCATATTTACTGTTCCTAGAGCATACAAATGATCGGAGGGGGAAACCCAGCCTGGAAGCAGCATAGATAGGAGAACCTCGGCCTGTGCCAGAATGAGGTGAGGCTGAGCCTGCACCAAGCAGCAGGCAGGAAGGCACTGGACCTCTGAACCCTCCATTCCTTCAAGGGGCCTGGACACCCACAGGGTCAGCCACACAGAGGCCCTGTGCAGCTGCTCTGTGAAGGCAAAGAGAAGCAGACTTGCCAGCAATGGAGGGTGGCAGGATCCTGGCTAAGGGGTGTCTGTGGCATGAGACCACAAGTAAACCCAATGATTCCCTCCTGGGTAGCAACTAGCCCTGAGCCTTCCTCGTGGCCGTGGCAGAGGCCTGGTGGAATTGTGGGGGTGGGGAAGGAGTGGAGGAAAGAGAAAGGCACAAAAGTGGGACGGAGGGTTGACCATGGGCTTGTCACAAGTTTAGGCTCAATATTTTGCTGAAATCTGACCCAGGTCATCCAGGGTCAAAGACTCCTTATGTTGAAAACCTGAGGCCATTAACACGCAGAAGGTTCTTCTGTTTATCCAACTAAAGTAAAGGTGGGTCGTGGAAGAACCTCCTGCTGTCTGTCAGATGAAAACTATTCCCCCAAAAAGGCACTAGGATGGGGCCGTGCCCAGAGGCCAGCTGCTGCCCTCTGGAGGCAGGTTCGGACCCATCCTAGGGGGAGGCATGTCCACAGTTGGGTATGCCCTGAGTGTTGGTCCTTTCGGCTGGGCAGAGCCTGGGAGGACAAGGAGGGCTGGCATGGCATGGTGACCTGAAGGCCCCAGGGCTTGAGGATGGTCCCACTTGGGAGGGGCTGTGCCTGGGAGAAGTACAGGCTCTTACCTGGCTCTGGGATGTATTGGTCACTCCCCAAACTGTAGTGACCACGGAGAGGGAGCCGGGAGGCTGGTTGGTGTTCTGCTGCCAAGGGACAGGGTCATAGGGGAAAGACCCATCACTGCAGAGGGAAACAGAAGGCAGTCCTCAGGGTCTGCAGACAACTCAGATGGGACATGCCCCATCACCCCACAATGCTCTGCAGCTCCCAGCCAAGCCGAGGCAGTTCTGGATCCCCTGGGCCCAGCATAGCGCCCAGAGCAGGTGTGGCTCGCATGGTGACATACTGTTCAAGAGTGACCACCTCTCCCCCTGTCACTGCAGAGGTGCCACCCCCATAGCTGTCCTCTCACCTTAGCCCACAGTCCACAGGCCATGCTACCAAGGTGGAAGAACAGAGACCTGCAGGCCCCTCTAAGCTTCTCTTTTAACCACGCTCTGACTCAAAGTGGCTCTCCAGAAAGAGCTCTTGTTCCCCAGCACCAGCTTCCCCTCCAAACTTCTCAGAAAAGGTTGGAAGGGCCCCAGTCTGATTGTTGGCTCTTCCCACTTCCTCCCAACCCTCATGGCAGGTTGGCCACCCAGCCCAGCTGATTTGGCCTTTGGAAGGAGCTTCCTTCTGTTACCCTTTCTTCCCAACTCCAGATCACAGGTACAGGCCTGCCTGCCTGCTGTACTGCCTCCCTGCTCCCGCCCCAGTCTCTTGTGTGCATCCTTGCCAAGCTAAGGTGCCTCCAGTACCTAAAACACTGGGCACAATCAGAGATCATCAATGGCACCACCGTTCACAAGGCAGAGTCCAAACTCACACCGCAAAATGATTTACCTTGATCCCACCCCACTCTGTTTCCCGCCTCAGCTCCCAACTCTCCCGGGGCTCCCCTAGTTGTTCTCATGTCTTCCCAGTCACCTTGCTAGCCCAGCAGTACCCACCTTGTTTGGTGATATCTCCTGAGGAATCCCCAAACATAAGAAGCCAGGACTTACCCTACCCTGCACACAATAAATGCTTAATAATGGCTTCCTATCAGTTGCTGAGGTGAAGGTGGAGAATGAGGTCCAGCAGACCCCAGGCGGAGGACCAGAGCATAGCTCCAAAAGGGGCTGGCAGGGTCCTGGTTCCTGGGTGAGCTGGGTTGGGGCTGCCTTGCCCCTGCAGATTCTATAGCACCTAGTGCTGAGAGAAAATCCCAGACATGGCCTTAGAAAGGGCAGAAAAACAGAGTGCCCACAACTGTGGTCCCACCTTGGCCCATGGCATCCCACTGGGGGTGAGGCCTGCAAGGTAGCACTGCTGGGTACCAGAGGGCCAAGGTGGTGGTGGGGAGAGAGGCACTCTGGAAGAGGGAGGCATAGTAGGGGAGCATCTCGTGCCTCTGTCAAGCTTGTGTCTTCATCGCAAGAAGTTAACAGAAGGCACAGATCTCCATTCATGTCTAGAGACCTTGTACCCCAGCCGAGAAGCCAGTGCAAGCCCTAGAGGCTGGGGAGACTGGGAGTGGGGGTGCTGGGAACCAGCTCAGATCAGGACTTCTAGGAGGGAGGCTGGTCCTGCACCACAGACACAGAGGGAAGCTGGGGGGCCTGAATCTTGTGCTTGCTCCTTGCTGGGCAGTGCCCTTGGCAATGTGGGTCGAGTCTGGTAGGTGCCCTGAAGAAGTGGTCAGACCGAAGGGCAGAACCATGTCACTGTGTGGTCATACTGGTTCTCCCTTTGCCTGCATATCCTCTGTGCCTGGCTAGCCCCTGGCTTCCTTCCTGTCTCTGCTCAGAAGTCACTGGAAAGGCCTGCCCCAACCCCCTGGTGTCAGAGCAACCCCACTCCACTCTCTTTACCTCTTACCCTGGCTTTTTTTGATACCCTGGATACTAGTCCTAGACCTACCCCTTCCTGGTTTGGTGCCCTGGTGCAAGTTTCCAAGCCTGGCTGTACTGAGTCCCCTCATCTGCAAAAACGGGCGTAAGAATTGTACCTTACCCTCTACTCTCAGTGTTTTCAAGATGCTGGTCATGAAGTATGAGGTCATGGCATCAAACCAGCATGACGGAGGGTGGGCGGGCGGGGGCGGGGAGGTAGGGAAAAAAAGCAATCAAGTGTGATCACATAGTGAGGATATTATCCTTGAGCTTACGTCTTGATTTCTATATACACAAATATGTGAGCCCTGGGTCATGGTTTAACATATGTATTTACTGTGGGTCAGGTAGGTTTGAACAACAGAGGCCCTGGCAGCATAAGCCTGATGTGGCTCCAAGAGGAGAACGCAGACAAAAAAGCTTTCTCAACTGGAAAGCGACACAGACTTTAGCATTACTCATGACTTCTGGGGGAAAACAGCAGGCATAGCATTGGGGGGAGAGGAGCTGTCCTCAGGGAACCCAGCCCTCCTGCCAGGCCCCTGCCAGCCAGACAAGATCATGGGCCGTCGGAAAGGGGACGTGGCCCAGAGGCAGAGGCCAAAGGTGACAGACAACTGACATTCTGCATTTGGGGAGACTGACTGGGGACCTGGGAGCCCAGAGAGTGTGGGTGGGGGCAGAGGAGCACAGGAAAATAAGAAATGAGCCTGCAGCTCAGTGCAGCTGGGCTGGAAGAACCTCCACTCTCCCAGGGGGTCAGTCACCAGGGACCTGGGGCTGGCATGCCAGGGCCTGGAAGGGAGGCCCTGCAGACTACGGTTCTAAACAAAAAGGAGGAGGAGACCCCTCAACAACTGCTGTCCTGTAGGGCCCCTCTTGTGCTATGTGCAGGTGGACTGAAGCCAGGACTCTCGGCAACTGAAGCCGGTCCTCTCTTCTCAGAACTGCCCCACAAGCTCCCATTGATCCTGCAGGCTGATGACCGCTTCTGATGCCTGGCAGACTCAGTAAGTAAAGTCCCCTGGTAGCCCCCAGAGACCAGCAGGGCCCCTCCTGAGTCCAGGGGGCCAGCAGCTGTTGCCTCACCACCTCAGGAGGGGAGGCCCCGGCTCACCAGGATACTTCACAGGCCCACAAGCTCCAACTGCCTGCCGCTCCGTGGGTGGGCCTGTGGGCGGAAACCAGCTCTTTCCTGTTTTGCCCCCTCCACCTCAGACTCAGTGAGAAGCAAACTTAACCAATGTTCCCAAACTGGGCAACCCACTGTCTGGCTGGAAGGCTCACCCTAGAGACCAGGTGCGCACTGGTGTGGGATGTGGGACACCTATGTGTGCACGGACATGGGCCTGTTGGCATGCTGCTATGCACATGTGGGGGAAGAGATGGGCACACACACATAGGGGCGGTCTCGGGACTTGCTCGCCTCCATTCGCACCTGCTGCAGAAGCAGAAGTGGCAGCCGCACTGACAGGGCTGTGACTCATCTCCTGGGGAGACAGCTCCTGCTGTAGCAGTGAAGGCTCTCGCCCCCGCAGGCGTGGCAGTCAGCCTTGCTAATGCCTCTGCCCAGACTCAGACATCATCACTGGGGGCTTGCCCGGTTCCCCATGCCCAAGGATTAAGGAGGAACAAGCTAGGCTCCTGGGCTCCACCAAGGTGGGAGGGGACCCAGGGTGATGAAGAGAAGACCTAGGGCCCTGTGGAGTTGTCCTGAGGCCCCTTCCCTCCTCTGGCAAGTACTGTTTAACCACCAGATAGGCTCAGCACAGGTCAGAGGTCCCTGGCATTTCAGAGCTGCCCACTGGGAACTACTTCCCTTCTCTTGTCCATCATACCTGGCTGCAGTGCAGAGGGAGGCCAGAGCCCCTGGGATCTGAGAATCCCACTCTTAGTAATCCTGCCCAGCTCTGTACACCCTCTATCTAGCATAACCTGGCCTCAGGCCATAAGCTGCCCCTAGCCACAGTCCTGTCCAGCCAGAACTGACCCCAAGAGCCCTGTTCCACCTACAGAGGCACCTGTGCCAGAAGCTGCTTGGAATCTCCTTGGTGTTCTCCTGCCAATCTCCCACGGAGGCAGCTGCTTTCCCACCTCTGCACCTCTTCTCAACCCGGGATGCTTCATCCCCACCCTGAAACATGCCAGTCATCCTTTCCAGGCTCCTCCTCTCAAGGCTACTTCCTCCAGGAAGGCCTTGCCATGTCCACTGGCCTGAGGTCCACTTGTTCCTCATGTTCCTGGGGTCTGAATGAGCCTTCCTGCCTCTTTCCTGCCCTAGGAGCCCCAAATTCTTCGGCTCCTTGTGCCTTCACCTTCAGGGCTCAGGAACCTTTGCTAACCAAAGTGCCAGAGAGAAATAGCACCTCTATGTGCTCACCCTCAGAGGGCTGTCTGAGAATGAATGAATGTGTCCATGCATTAATTCAGTGTGCTTGTGACTACACGGGCACTGGCACCCAGGGAGTGGGAGGTCCTGTCCTCCAGGGAGAGAGAAGTTTTGCGAATATGACATCAGTGGGACAAGGTGTTGTTATCATCTGTGCCTACTGAACATATCTTCTAAGCCTTTGAGGCTTTGCTCAGTGTTCCTTTGTCCACCCTTCTTGAGCTAGTGAACTCCTACCTATACTTCAAAACCTAGTATGGATACTCCCTTTTGTGACTCTCCTAAGGCATTTCCCTCGGTTCTCTCAGCACATTTTTCATATATTTTATAAAGAGCTCTTTACATTGCATTTAGAGTAGACATGTTTGTGTGCAAGACCCATGGGCAGTGACCGATGTTTGCTAAATGTGAGAAAATGAATAAAGCCCAGAAATACGGCGGGGTGATTCTTGGTTCCCAGCCACCTCCTGTGTCAGTGTCTACAGACATTCATTGCACTTCTAACAGCCACTTTATTTGAGAGGAAGAACGAATTCCGATTAAGGGTATTGTCAGACCCTAATGAATTTCCCTGATCCGGCTATATTGGTCCCAGTTCATCAGTGCAAGCCTGTAGTGTTACCACTAATGAAACAAGCCAGTGAGGAGCAGCAGCCCCCACCCTCTTTAATTTAGGGGACCCATTTAACAGTGATCTCCATCATCACAAAGACTAGAGCCTGCTTCCTTTCCTCCCTGTGGTAAAGCTTAGAGAGGAACTTGTGTAGCTAACTGCATTTTGGAGAGTTTTTAAATGTTTTCAGTAAGAAGGAAGGGAAAGATCCGTGCATCTCGGTAATCTGGAACTGATGGAGCAGGATTTTTAGGTCCTTCAACCCTTCTTTCATTGTTTTCTTGTTTTTTTAAAAAAAATTTGTCGGGGTGCAAGAAGTATCAATTATAAACTGCAAAAAAACAGCTATAAATGAAAGCGGTGAAGGTAGTGTGACGTGACCAAGGGAAGGAGAAGACTGCCTGACTACACATGACCACATCAGAGTTGGACAGCACCAGGCTGAGTTTGAGAGAATAAAGACTAGTCTATGGGGCTCCCTGCATGCCAGGCCTGGTGATGAGCATGTTATAAGTCCTGCACTGCTGTTTTCCACTTCTGCAGAAGAGGAAACTGAGGCAGAGAGGTTATGAAACTGTCCCAGAGTCATCCAGCTAGAATATGGTGGAGCTGAAACTTGACATCTGGCAGCCTGGCTCTAGGGCCTGTGCCCCAATCTGCTACAAGGGGAGCACAAGGGCCCTGCCCAGGAGCCTCTCTCGTCTGTGGGCCGCAAACCCCTCAAAGAGAAAAAGGAAGGATGGCACCCCTTGGTCTCAGAATCTTCCCCAGCAATTGTGCACTTTGATTGTAATCAAATTAAGAGTGTAAACAAGATTTATTAGGCTTTTAATTACCTTTGAAGAACTGATTTGCATACAGACAATGTGCTCATCACAAATGGCTTTTTTAACCACTCATTAAAAATGTGGGAGTGGAAGGCAGAAATGATCGTTGGCAGCAGGTCCGGGTCACTGCAGGGACCAGGAAGGGGTCCTGCGGCTTGGCCATAGGCCAGAGCCCCTTCCTGCCCTGGGCTGGCCTCTCCTGGCCTTCTGTGCAGTGCTCTGTGCACCTGTGTGGTGGAGAGGACAGCATCCACCTACATCTCCGTGGCAGGACTGAACAGGGAGCCAGTCTAAACACTGCTCCACGAACCCCAAAGCTCTATTCAAGACATGGCTACTCAGGACTCCTCCCGACCACCGTCACTCTCAGGGACACTGTAGGGCTATAGTTGACATCTCCTTAAGGTGCTGAGCACCACCATATGCCCAGTGGCTCGAGGGGTCATGGGCCTTGCTTAGAAGCACAGGCCCCAACTCAGACCTGGTACTGTGGCGCTGACCTCCACGGCCTGTAACAAACGGGACAGTAATGCCCAAGCTACAAAAATCCAACAGTCTAGAGCTCCCTCACCCTTTCCAGTTTGCTTGTCCTCAGAGCCTTCAGACAAGGACCTGAGTAGTCAAACAATTGGGTACCTCTGAGCACCAAGTCCTGAACACCCCAGGGTCCCCAAGCTCACCCTGGCTCAATGTCTCCTTAATGAAAAGGCAAGAACTGCTTCCTCCAAGTCATTCAACACGGTTGTGGAGTATGATGGTCAGAATAGCTTCCTGTCTATGAAAGTATAGCTGGCCCTTGAACAACGCAAGTTGGAACTGCTTGGGTCCACTTTAAAGCAGGTTTTCAATTGATCTGTGTGGTTCAAACCTGCGTTATTCAAGCTGTCCTCTGAGCTGCCTCCTGGCAGTTAGCCCGGCCATCTTTCTCCATCTGAACCCTTAGACCAAGCTTTCTTGTCACTGAACCCTAACCCTGCCTCCATCCGCCAGCTTCCAATTTTGCCTCACTGAGTCCTATTTCCACGACGAATGGGATTCAGCTCCGGCTGCATAGACACCCTTTGTCTGTTTAACCGCAGGACTGAACTGTCTCATGTGTTTAGATCAACTCAGCAAAGGGCTGGCTGTGGTCCAGATGTGTGGCACTCTGCGGCCCGAGTGGTCATGGCCAAGCAGGTCTGAGGCAGGTCTCTCTACAGTGGGGGCCATGGGGCCTTGGCCTGCCATCAGCAACAGCTTTACTGAAATGACTTGGAAGAGAGAAGGCTGGGAAGGACCTGAGAGGTGGGATAATGAAAGGCAGGATGATTCTGAAGGGATGGGAGTGTTGTGGAACTAAAATGTAACAAAGCTAAACACCAAGCATGTACCTTGGGTTGCATTCAGCCACAACCTACGCTCAGTGACCCGGCAGCAGTTGAGATGGAGAAGACTCCAGCCAGGAGCAAGGGGTGGAAGGGGCACGGAGGTGGGTTTTGCTTCTCTAAAATAGAGATTCTTAACCACAGGTGATACCCCCATAGCCCCAAATACGTGAGAGCACTTTAACAATGCCTGGGCTGCACTGGAATGATCAAGTGGGCAGGGGCCAAGACATTAAAGGCCCTGTAAAGTCCTGCACCATGAAAAATTACCCTGCCCAAAGGCCAGTAGTATCCCAAGAAACATTCACAGGAGCGGAGTTGTTCTACAAGCTGGAGCAGTCCTAGGCCCAGCTGAGGGTGGGATGAGGCAGTAATCCTGTGTGAGGTGCGGGGGTGGTGGGCTTGCTATCATGCACAGTGCTTCTGACTAAGGCAGGTAGCCCTGTGTCAAGGGCCACCCTGCCAGGCAGGGGCTCTGAAGTCTCTTTTGGCTTTGAGAGTCAATAGCCTCTAATTCGATTTATGAAGCATGGCCAACGCCCCACTTCTGGGTGGCGCCTCAATGGTGCGACTCAGATCTCCTGCAGAGAGCTCTGGGCTGCAGGTGCCTCAGTCAGGATGGGTAATGAGCCAAGCTCTGACTGCAAATGCCCCTCCTGGTCATCAGAGGGGACCTGCACGGTGAGAGCAGACAGCATGACAGGCCTTGTTGTTCCAGGGTCAGCCCACAGAGCGCTAGGAGAGAGCATCCCCAGCACAGCAAGGGACTGGGGAGATAATTAACTGGGGAACTTGCCGGTCCTGACGTGCTCCTCCTGAGGCTGGTGCAGGGTGGACTGGCCAGTTTCTCAGCACCTGGAGGCTTCTGGCAAGCCCGGCCCCTGTGTTGACCAGCCCAGCCCAGCCCAGCCTCATTTGGCTCCTGCTTGGTTGGCCTGGGCTGGCTCTGTCTCCATCTAGGGGTGGGACCAGCAGCCCTGTGCCCTTCTTAAGCCCTTTCCAGCCCTAAGTACTCTGGGTTAACCCGAGATCCTGCTCAGAAAAGCAGGAAAGCACAGGGTTCAGGACTGCTAACCTTCCACCAGAAGTCTGGAACCCAAAGAAGGGATGGCTCATCCCCGCCCCGAAGGGACAAAGCAGTCAGGCTGGGCAGGACCAGCGCTTTCAACCTCTGTTTTCATGGGGAAGAAACAGCACGTACACGAGGGGACTTAAACAACAACTGCATTTTAGAAAACATAACATCCCCAACAGGTACTCGGAGGCCGATTCCAAGATCTGGAGCCTGAGAGGTGGCTGCCCAACACCCACCCAAGCAGCCCCTGCCCAGCCTTGGGGGCACGCGCCCACTCACCTGTGTGACAGAGTGGGTTTCATGGAGCTCATGGAGTTGAGGGGGGGCTGCATGGGGAGTTTCCCGGGGGGGTCGCTCTGGCGGCTTTTCTGATGTCGGAGCAGCAGCAGGCGGCCAAGCTCCTCGCACCAGGAGGACAGCAAGGCTGCAAGGAAGGACAGGATGGTCAGTGGGCACCTCAGCCGCCACACCCTGACACTCCCGCCCCCATCTCACCCTCCCAGAGTGGTTGCTGTCGACATTGGCTTTGGTCCCACCTTTGTGTGACACCAGAAGAGTCACTAAGCCTGCTCAGGAGGCCTGAAAAGCTTCTGTTGCTATAGATCAGAGAAGGGCTGATTTTAACGGCAAAGAGGAGAGTCAAGACGACGTACAGGACAGCAGAGATGATGCCCATGGCGGAGCCAGACGGAGCCAAACAAAGACCTTGTGTGGCACGAGTTCAGGAACTGCCGGCTGCCCCCAGACTTCTAAGTGAAGCCTGCCCCCTGATTTCTAGACAAGCTGCTCAACATGACTTCTGCCCATGGGTGGGGCCAAAACACAAGGTTTAAACAAAAACCGGACCCTTTCTGGTGCCCGTTGACAATCCCAGGAGTGCCTGCAGGTCCTCCCTGAAACTCCTCCCCACAAAGGGCCCTGCAGAGCATGTATGTGCACACCTTCTGGTCTGCTGCACTGGTGGGCAGAAGGTTAGGGAGGACAAAGGATTTCCAGGGCAGAGGGTGGCTCAGGGGTGGGGTGGGGTCCAAGTTAGAGTCCCCAGAAGCACCAGAGGCACATGAGAACCCTCCATCCATATCCAGGCTTGGCGAGGTCTTAAAAACCAAGAGAAAAGCGGCTAACGTTATTTGGGTGCTGGGACAAAGTACAACTTTCTTCTATTCTTCGCTGTTCCAATGTGGCCACCAGAGGTCAAACACACCCTGGCCAGTCCTTCCAGAATGCATCAGGGAGTGAAATTGTGGAGGGAGTGCAGAGCCCGAAAGGCTGTGTGACTCTAAGGAGCTCACAGACCCTCTCTGGGCCTCAGTTTGCTTGCAGGGGAAGAGGAGTAATGACTCTTGCCCTGCCTTCCTCCCAGGGCTGTGGCGAGGGGCAGATGGGGGAACTGCTAAGACTATGCAGAAGCAAAAAGGGGTGACCACACCCTAGTCAATGCCCCAGTCCTGCCATGAGTACTTCATCCAGGCTGATCTGAGAGTTCTGGAAGTAGCCAACCTGGTCAGGTGGTCAGGAGCCTTTTGAATCTGGAATTGTTCAGCCACTTGGCCAGATGTACAGCCCACTCCCTCATTTTCAAGGTCTTCCATCTGGAAGCTGTCCAAGATGCTTCTGCATCCTTTCCTAGGATCTGCCCAGTATGAACCAGGATATCGGCTATTAGCCCCACTTTACAGATGAGCAGACTGAGGCTTAGGCAGGTGTTTTCACTTGCTCACACTAACACAGCCAGTGATGAGCAGAGACAGAGATGGTGTCCCTGCCCCATGCCTTGGTGGTGCAGCCCGAGGCTGGACCAGAATGTTGAGGAGATATGAAACCCTTCAGAAGGTAAAAGCCAAGTGGCATGGTCCCAGCCCCTCGATTCTAAGAGGAACTCTTCATGCCTCATTTAGCCAGCACTAGGGAAGACGCCCATATACACAATGCCCTAGAGTGGCTGGGCAGGGCTGCCACTTCTAACCACCCAGATCCTAGACAGGGTTCCCTATCAGCCCAAGGCCCTGAGAGGCAGGGCTGGGGACCCTTTGAGGCCCTGCCAGGCTCTACCCCTGCCTAGGCAAGCTTTCAGGAATGGGGAGCAAATGGGGCCCAGAAACGCGGGTCTTTTCCTGCCCCTTACTGAGTAGGCAGGGGCCAGGAGGCAGCTTTTAGGATGAGCAGAAGAACCTTGTCCATCCAGTTCTGCTGTGAGCTGGCTGGAAGGGAGGTGCCCACATTCCCAGGGGCCAGCTGGGGGCCCAAGGGCAAGGGAAGGTCAGTGGTTCTTGCATGGGATGGGGTGGGGGGGTGGCGAGGGGTCCCACTGGGGTTGCTGGGTACATCTGTTCAGCTTGTGTGGTGTGCAAAGACATCTGATCAAGGAAGCATGTGGGGGCCAAAATCCAGCCTGTGCTCCCTCCCAAAAGGGCACCTGTTTCTCAAAAGATGCATCCTGTCCCTTTCTTGTGGGGCTCACCTGCCACCACTGCACAGCAAAGAAGGTACTAGAGAGTAGAAGCCCCCAGCCTGGCATGTGTCTGCCCAGAAACCATGACAAAAAGTGCCTAGAGCGGTGCCCAGTACACATCTGCAGCAGCTGGAGGGGGAAACAGCCTATTCAGACAGGCTGGAAAAAAATGAATGAATTTCCAGATTGCTCCATTCTTCTCCCAGGCCCCTAGTTACTGCTTCTTGTGTGGGGGGCACTGGGCATCTGGAAACTCATTAGTACGCCAAGCACGAGGCACTGGATCGCAGAGATGGAGGGACTGACTGCTCGGCTGCCAGCACAAAGGACGGCCACAGATGGTACGCCCGCTGCCCGCCCTGCCTGAGCCGCCCCTCCTAGCTCTCACTCCTTCGGGGGCCACCACACCACGTAGGACGGATGGGAGGCACCATGGAGGCATTCAGAGCTTTCCTTCAATGTCACGGGCGAACCCCCTACTTGGTCAAGGACAGCTCTCATCTTCTTATCATTATTGGAGTGATTTTCCTTAAAGGGAATAAAATAAAGGGAGGCTGGTGGCGTAGCAGGGCCTGAGATGCCGTGAAGGGATGAGCGTATGAGGCAGCCACGGCACAACACAGACAGAACCCAGGACAGCCACGTTTCCACAACCAAGAGGGAAAGCATGGGGAGCGAGGAAGCACCACCCCTCCTCACCTCCTTGGCCTGAGTGGCCAGTAATCACAGTGGCACAGTGGCAGACACACGGTGGGAGGATGCACTGTGGACAGACCCAGTGCGTGCTCTCATCATGGCGCAAACCAACACAGGCTGTTCTGAGGCAAACACCAGTTAATGACAACACATGGGAATTTGCAGTCAAAAAGGGAGTCTGGGCATTGTCAGAACTAGAAGAACGAACAGGCAGGAGGTAGGTTAGGGGGTGACACAAGCACAGAGACTGCACAGTGGGGGGGGTGTTCGGTTGTCTGGGTGTGTCTGCGTGTGTGCCCCAATCTGACCGTTTATACACGGCTGAGCTGAGCTTGCCTCTCTGATGAGGCGTGTCCTGCCCATATTTCTCTTTTGTCCTGCATGTGTCCACTCTGGGAACTCATTGGGGCAGAGCATGAAAAGGGATCACTGAGCACAGGCTCTGGGACTAGGAAGGAGCATCAGGCATGATGAGTCCCAGAATGGGGTGGGAGGGATGGAAAGGTCTGGTGTGATGTGCGCAGTGCACATCCAACCATGGGAAGAATTTTAGAGGGACACTAGCCATCCTAAGCTGAGCAGGAAGGGTCAGAAGTGCCTCTCCTACAGCCTGCGCACTCTTTGAGGCTACCCTTCGCCTCCTCCGATGAGCACCACTCACTCTAACAGTCTGGGTTCCTACCATTTAGAGCTATGTGACCTCAGGGAAATTACAGAAGCTCTCTGGGCCTCAGCTTCTTTATCTGTTAATACTAATGCTCACTCCTTAAGATTACTGTGATGTTCGAATGACATCACCTGTGAAGTATGTAAAGCAGTATGGCGTATAGTAAGCATGGAGTCCCTGAAAGCATTGTGTGTGGTCTTTGGAGAGCAGAGGAGACATCTGCAAATGTGCTCTGTTCCCCACAGACAGGAAAGCACCTCATGAATGGGAGGAAGCCATCCCAGACCCCTCCAGAAGGTGTCAAGGAAGCCCTGTTGAGTACCAGTGTCTCAAGAGAGGGGAGAGGAGGGGACAAAAGCCAGCAGGCATGGGAAGCATGGGCTAAGTGTCCTGGCTCTGGAGTCCCATAGACGGGGCTTGAACTGTGTCGTGCCACTCTCTAGCTCTGAGATTTCACACAGGCTACTTCACCATGTCGAGTTCTAATGTCCCCATCTGTAAAGAAGCTGCCCGCCTCAGAGAGTAGATGTGAGCTGTAAGTGAGTATTGTCAATCAACTGCAGGGGTATCCATGCACAAGCCAGAAAGGGAGGGAGAATGTGTGGAGACCAAGGGACCCTGTAACCC
Organism: Rousettus aegyptiacus; assembly: GCF_014176215.1. Classification (NCBI taxonomy): domain Eukaryota; kingdom Metazoa; phylum Chordata; class Mammalia; order Chiroptera; family Pteropodidae; genus Rousettus; species Rousettus aegyptiacus. Next base: position 8,992,221 of record NW_023416309.1, read on the forward strand.
ACACAGCCCCAGAGAAGCAGCCCCTCAATCCCACACCCAGCACTGCCTCGCTTAACACTGGGGAAGCTGGAAAGGCACCAACTCTGGAACTAATCTGCAAGACCTGATCCCAGCTCTGTGTCTACCACCTGTGTGACACCTCCAGTAACTCATCTAACCTTCCTATGCCTCAATTTCCTTACTTCTGAAATGAGCTGGGGGGTAATTCTGCCCCCTATTGTTACGATGAGCCAAGTTACTATGATGAAGTGCAGGAACAGCACCAGACAACATAGTAGGTGCTACACATGTGTTTGTTAAAATGACAATTAGTGTTATTGACCTTGGTTGGTAGATGAGTGACCACCAGGATGGTCACGGGGCCTTGGCATCTGTCCACCTCTGACCACAGAACATAGAAACAAATCAACTGGGCAGGTATGCAGCTCAGAAGTTCATAGGACCCTGAGTAGACAACTGGAAGCATTTGTTGCCCTCAGCTACAGGCGCTGCAGAGCAGCCCCAAGGTAGGTGCCTAGGGGGCAGAATGAGGACCATACTGTGTCTGCTTTGCCTGAGACACAGGAAGTAAAAATCAATTCCCCTTTCAGAAGCAGCTCTGCCTCTAATTCAGCCAGTGGAAAGGTGTCTGTGACCCTAGAGGGGACATATTCTGGCTTCCCTGAGTTCCCCGGAGAGACATCCTAGAGACAGGGTAGAGCTCAGCTTCCCAAGCTAACGGCACATCATGAATGGGGGTGGGGTGGGCAGGTCCCTTAGGATCCAGAACAGCTCATGACCCAGGCCCAGATATCTCACTTGGCACAGTCTAGAGCCCAGGCCTTTAGCAGCCAAGTTCCCTACATCCATAGGGGAAGCAATAATCCTGAGAGATTCCAATCAGGGAGAAGACATGATGGGTTGACCTCTCAACTTCCTATTGCCTGTACTTTTCCCTGGAGCTGACTTACCTAGGAAACCTCAAGGGATAACCAGGTTTTCCATTCCAAGCCTGCCACAGACTTAAACAACTAAGGTCATTTGTTAGCAGCATGGTTTGATTGGTGGCATGTTTTTCCTTCCTAGTGGTACATAAAATAGTGTGTGACAACGGGAGGCATCGTTTAGTAATGGGATCCAGTGGATATGTCTCTGTGCCCCGGCACCAACGGATGACACAGCTAGGTCAGCATGAACTCAAGAGAAAGAAGTGGAAATGCATTCTGGGTCTGAGAATCAGAAGGGTGCAGGACATAGGTCTGAGGGACAGCACCAAGGGAGAGCCAAGATGCGACAGACATTTGCTCCCCAAGACCTTCCTGGCTACTTCCCCTGCAGCCAGGAGCCACCAGCATCCTTCAGGGACCAAAAACAAACAAACAAACAAATGGAAATCAGATTAAGAGTGAAGGCAGGTCTGAAGTAGAACTCTGAGGAGTTTTAGATCCGGCCTGTCCCAGATGCACCCACTTGGGGACACGGACCTGCCCGGCATTTGCACCTGCAGTTCTTGGCAGAGCCAATGCCCAGTAAGGGCTAATGAACTAGCACTTGGGTGCTGGTCTTACAGGAGTGGCAGCCGAAGGAAGAGGCTGCACTCTCTCGTTGAGGGAATGGCCTAGTCTCCAGGTAGGGAGGGTGGAACTGCATTTTCCAGACCAGCCTATAGCTTAGCAGACAATGAGCCAGGTGGGGGAGGAGGGAAGGCAGAGATTGGGGTCTGAAGGTTTGGAGCATCAAAGGAGCAGACAAGCTTGCTGGGCATGTGTGAGAGGCTGTCCTTCGTTACACTGGACTCAGGCTTGAAAAGGGGCCAGGAACCAGAGGCAGTCATTGTGGCCATAAAAAATAAAAGGCAGTTTGTTCTCTATGGATATGAGCAGGGGGATGTTTAGACAATGAGTGGCCTGGAATGCTCATTCCTCGTAAGGTCTGGGCATCAGGAAAGGATGGGAGCAACAGTGGGGGAAGGGGAGGATAAAAGGCCACGGAGAAGAGGATACAGAGACCTGGATATAAGGGCCAATCAGGGGAATTATCAAATGTGCTGCAGTCTGGGGATGCCTCACTCAAATGAAACAAAGGTGTATTAAGTATCAAAGAGCATCTCAGTGGCTAAAAGGCTGGAGAACAGAGGAACTCTGTGGATGAGTGGGTGGGCGGGAGGGCGCTTCTGAGACCCAAGGATGGACAGGACTCAGGGGTGCCCAGGAGGTGGCCTGTAGACATTGGCTTCTCAAGCCATGCCCTTGGGGAGGAGGGAGGAGAGCTGGGAAGAGGGAGGTGGAAAGAGGTCCTGGGAGCAGACAAATGAGATTCACTGTCAGCGAAAAATACTGTGGCTACATTTTCAAATGCTTCCATACCATACAAGACCCTCTAAAGTGGCAGCAGAGCATGGCAGTCCCATTTCCCAATAGGGAAGCCTGGCCTGGGTAGCTGGAAGGCCTCTCCTGGGAGTCAGGGTGGAAGAACCAGGCATCCAGTTTGGGCTCCTCCCCTCTCCTCCCTGACACATTCTTGTGCCCACATCTACTCAATTCCCCAAGAGCACCTCAAGCCACCTCAGGAATATGCGCCCCACCAACACCCTGCCCTACCAGCGGTTCATGGAGGCCTGACTGCCTTTGCAGTCTGTTGCCTATGCTTCTTGCCTATTCCAATCACCTTCTGCAGCCATGTCTGTTCTCCCCTAAATTATGATAAGTACGTCATTTATCTCAGTCTCCCAACCTGTCTCCTGCCAACCCACACACCACAAGGTGGCCAGAGAAATTCTTCTACTAATGCATTCTGATCACCTCTTTCCAACTGTGTTCCTAGAAGCTGCTCAGGGCCTGGTGGATGGTAGGCTCAATGGATGCGGAATGAGTGAGCAACCCCGCTTCCCTGGGGGAAAGCTGTGGTGTTCTATAGCAAGAGCAGGAGCCCTGAGGGCCATGGTTTACTTATGCTACCCCGACACCCGCCACAGGCTATGAAGCCAACACATGACTAAGGGACTGAAATGAATCACAACTAGATAACCCAATATACAGACCCAAATAGACACTGGGCACGTTATGTCTGAGACCCAGACTCTCTGGGTAATACCCATAACCTGTGGCCTTTACACCTGCTAGCAGCTCCTTGTTCCTTGGGGGCAGGGATCTTGCCTCAAGAGCATCAACCCTGAAAGGAATCCTATCATAAATGTGTCCAGAGATTGGCGCTGTCATCAAATCAAATCTGTAAATGAGTCAGGTGACACTTGTTTTGTGACAGGTATGGCCATTGGTGGGTCACGCCAAAATGGGGAATGAAAGGTAAGCTAGTTGACAGAAACAGCATCAGTTTGTATAACTTGGGAAGCCAGCTACAACCCTGGGTTTACTTTGTTCATGGGCTGGCATCGGTTTTCAGGTTGATGGTATCTGTCCCATAGCATCGACCAGGGCTCCCTGGAGTCACTGCTGCTGCTCCTCCTGCCTTCACAGTCCAGGGCACACCCTCCTACCCTCTGACCTCCCATTTCATCTCCCAAACATGGCATCCTGGGACCACTGCCCAGGGAAGCCTGTGGGTCAGAGATGGTGGGGACTCCTGCCTATGCCTGGGGACCAGGGTTCTAGACTTCAGACCCGTGCAGAAGAGAGGTGAAAGTCCAGGAGGGGAGGGCAGAAGAGGAGAGCACATGGGGGTTTGAGACGATACAGAACTGGGCTAGTCTTTCCATCTTGTCTACAAAGTGTGAAGCAAACAGGAGGAACCTCTGCTCCCAGGCCTGGTGTGAGGAGTCCCAAGTTGAAGGAAGGGCCTAAGCTCTAAACCACATGTAAGAGATGGTGGGTTGAGTACTAAGGAGTCTCAACTGCAGACTCCGAAGCTATAAAGTGCTGACTTACCTCCTGCCTTCGAAGAAAGAGTGGCCAAGATCACAGACTCTAGAGCCAGGCGGTCTGGGTTCAAATCCCAGCTCAGTCACTTAGCAGTTGTGTAACCTTGGGTAAGTTACTTAACCTCTCTGCTTTGGTTTTCCCTTTGGTAAAATGGGGATAATAAATATTACCTATCTCCTAAACTGTCATAATGATTAAACAAGTTAATACAAATAAAATGCTAGTATAATGCCTGCCACATAGGAAAGATTATGTCAGAATAAATTATTTGGCTGTAGTTTCAGGATTAAGAGGCTTCTCTGTCTCCTATCTACACGCTATTGCTCAAAGAAAATACAATTTCTTTCACCCCTCTCCAAGAAGATCACAATGCTTCCATGCTTTGGGCAACACCTCCTTCACACTGGGTACTATCTGGGCAGGCAGTACTGCTCCCCAGCACCCAGCTGTATCCTTACCCAATGTTTTCCCTGCCAGACACTCTGCACTGGGTGGACCTTAGGCCCTTGTAAAACTGAGCCTCGATAGCTGCTTACTTCTGACTCAGCTCTCAGGCCACGCAGTGCAGGTAGCCAGTCTGGGCTGACTCCTCTTTAGCAGCACCTGGGTGGACTTTGCAGCTGTGCTCTCCGTACTGGTCCAACAGAGTGGCCACAAAAAAGGGACAGGTCACTGGGAGGTCTGGCCTTTCCTTAGCCCCCATCTCCTGTGTGTCCAGAAAATAAGATGGTGATAAGACCCAATGTCAGAATTCCTGCTCTCACCCCTATGCTCCCAGCAGAAATGGGTGGTCTGACCCATGACCCCAGGGACTTGACTTATCCACGGAATCCTTACTCAGCTTACCTCCTCTGTGGGCCCAGCTCTCCTGGGTGACCCAGAAATGGAAAAAGGGCCCCTTCCCTGTCAGTTCTCTCAGAGCATCTTTTCCCAGGAGGAAATAGCACACATGCACACAACCAAAGAGAGGCGGGAGCCAGGGGCAGTCACTCGAAGACCTCGGGCCAGGGACAGTGGCTGTTGGGCCTCAGGAAACCAGGTGTGTCCACCCTATCATGGCCACTGACCCAGTGGGGCAGCCTGGGGCCCCCTGTGCGTGACTATGAAATGGGGTGACACCTCCCACTATGAATAGTGAGGATCTACTGGCATCATGAGGGTGCGCAGACAGCCCTTTAGTTTTCCCAACTGCCTGGCACCCTCTGCCTCACTGGAGCCTCACAAATCTCCAGAGAGGGGCGAGCCAAGAATGAGATTGTCTGTGTTTTATGAAGCGGAAATCAAGGCCCAAGAGGGGGTGACTCGCCCAATCACACCACAGGAGAGAGGCTCTTCTGTTGGTCCAGAATGGTTTCCCTTTACCCCCATAAGTGTGATGTCACATATCTGAGAGGCACATCTCCAAAAGATGGCTCAGTACCTCCTGCCCACCTTTCACTCCCATGATTTGGCTCCATCCTAGCTTCTTGTTCCAGGTTGTTACCAACTTCCTGTGAGACCTTGGGTAACTTCTTTCTCTCCCTGGACCATATGTCAAAGAGTGAGTGGGTGCCAGGCTCTCGGAAGTTTGAGGGCCCATGAATCAGCCCTGACCTCACAGCAGGGTCATGTCTCTCAGGACTGAGGTCAGCCTTGACTCCTCAATCCTGTGGGTGCTGTGGAATAAGCTGCCCATCCTCATACCTGGCCTGGAAACTCCCACCACCAGGCATGGGTTATAGATGGAAGGGGCTCCAGAGATCTCCCCTGGCCCAGGAATTCCTTTTACTAAGGCCAAAAGCCTGGAATGGGGAGTGGATCTGCTGAGGTCTGACAGCTGGTATGTTTAGGGCCCAGGGGTGACGGGGGGCTGAGAGGGGTAGAGGATGAAGCCTCAGCTGTGGTGGCCATTGAGGGGTTAGAGTTTTCCCCTGGTTATAGGGAACATCATTTCTGGAGGGAGTAGGTTGGACTTGGGGGCCCTGACAGCTGAACCCTGGAACATAAAACCAGAGATGTTTTCCCTGGGGAAAATCTTGTCCTTTTGCAAGAACAGCTAGATCATTGTACTACCATCAGCACCAGCAGCAGCACTCTGTCCTAAGGTTCAACTGCTTCTGGTTTTTCTAGATCATTGCCACACTGCTGTCTGCTCTGTTACCTCTCATCACTGTGTGGGTAAGAAAGTCAAAACAAGGAGGAATCATCTATTGGCCCTTTGGCTGTGAGTGACCTTGTCCCTCTCCTGCCTGCTCCCCTAGGTGCACATACTCAGGCCCCATGTGCAGTGAGGACTGACCAGTTTGATGCTGTGGCAGTCCCAGGATGCATCTAAAGGCTCATGGCTTGCCCCGCCCCACCCCACTGGGACCTACCTGTTTCCCAGTGGTTGGCAGTCCTGCCATCTCAGGTCTTGAGGTCCGCGGCCCAGCCTAAGAGGGCCTCTGGGCCATTCCCTCCCTTCTGGAACACTCCTCTTACACTCCCACACCCCTCTCCCCAAGGGCTGCCTGGGTTGGCAGGACCCAGGAGTCTCAAGGCGTGTGAACTCACCCTGGGAACTGAACTCTGGGGACCTCAGAGCCGCAAGGCTGATTCCCAAACCGGTTTGGCTATCCCTCACTCAACAGAGGCTGGGCCTGCCAGGCAGGATGCTCGGACCCAGGAGGAGATGCCAGACGGGTTGAGCCTGTCTGTAGGCTTTAGGAAAATCCCAGCCTGGAAAATTCCCTGCCTATCTCACACCACTGTCTGGGCCTTACTGGATAACTCAGATTCAAATGAAAAAACAAACAAACAAACAAATAAACCCACCCAAAACAAGCTCAAAGGGAGCATTTTTATCAGAAAGAGAATGCTCCTTTTCTCTTGTTGGTTCCCCTCGGCCTGAGAAATGGGCCTGGATAAGACTATTGGCCAAAGTGCTGCCATCCAAGGAGACCTGCTGGTAGGGAGCAGCCACTGTGTAGCTACTTGTGCCCCTGTTGAGGGGCTGGCTGAGACACCTCTTGCCCCTGGACTCTGACAAGCCACCCAATGGTGAAGGTATCACAGCCTCCATTTTAGAGATGAGGGGTAAGAACAGAGAAGCTGCGTAACTTGGCTCAAGGCACACCTGAGCTTGCAGCAGGTCAGGACCGCAGCAGGATCTTTTTCGTTTATCTTGAGATATCTGCTGGCAGTGGGGCTAGGGTGCGGGGATCTAGACCACTTCCGTTGAAAATTACACGCATTAATAGCAAAGCAAGTATACTGAAGAAGGGAGGAGCCCTGAGCCATCTCTACAACAGACTGAGGCCAGGTGTCCTCTGCGCACCTGCCTCCATATTCCAAGAGGACAAGGGGTCCAACAGGGCAGATCCTTTGGGCTACCCAAGGACTCACTAGAATATCCATGGGGGGGGATGGGTGGTAGTGCCCAGAGCCAAGAACCTCCCTACCTCCATCTTGCTCCAAGGCAGCACCTGAGCAGGATGGAGGAGAGGCCAGAGGCTTAGGGCAGTAATGATGTTCTCTCCACCCCAGTGCTGGCCCTGGGGGTATGCTCACAGTGCATTTGCAAGACAAAACCCAAGCCACACCTGCCCTGGAACCATGCCCTCAGGAACCTCTGAGCCCCATGCCCCTCATTCTGCAGGTGTCTCCTGGAGAGCCTATTTTCTATTCTGTATGTAGTTTCTCCTGGTAGCTAAACCCCACTGCCAGTTGCTCCCTCTTAGGGATCTAAAGGAGTAAAGAGAGATTGTGGGAACCAATATCTTCCCTGGGTAATTGACTTTTCTGAGTCTTCCCAGCCGGGTGCCTGCAATTTGGCTGGGACCCCTGCTCCCAGCAAAAGAGGAGGTCGGAGTGAGGTTGGGCCCTCCCCAGGGTTAACAAGACCCCCAAGTCTAAACATCACAGCCGTCCTTCTTCTTGGAAGGCAAGATAAGCTCAGAGCCTGATTGTGAGAAGCCTTGCTGTGTGCTCCCTCCATTTGCTCTGGCCCCCATGTCCAACTCCAGGTCCTTGGTTCTTTCTGTGGGAGCGAGGAGCCAGTGACACACCCCAGGGCCTTCAAATGGTGGTTACCTTCCACCCAACCTGGGTTCAGGAAGCCAGCACAAAGACCTTCTCTGGGTTCTGGTCCTGAGACTAAGCCTTGGAGAGGTGCTGACCCCAGGCACCTGTTTCTATAAAGTAACTACCTGGAAAACTTCTCACCTCTAAAGAGTGACTAAGGGGACGTGTGTTGCGGTGACAGGGGCAGGAGAGACATTTAGGGCAGGAAGCACTTTGCCAGGTGATCCTTGACTACTGAGATTTGGGTTCAGGTCACTGCTCTCCGAGAAAGAGCAGATTCATGAAAAACCTGCTGACTGGACCCCCAGCTCTCCTACCTCCCACCATCTGCACCTCCCCCCTCCTTCTCTGCTTCCTTCTCCTGGCTGAGTGACCTGGTTAACCTCTGAGAATTTCAGGTTCCTGATGCAAGAAACACAGAGGGTGATTCCTTCGTCTCCTGCAGGCTAGCGAGGGTGAGGCCTGAGCCACAGGTAGGGCTCCCAGCCTAGCTGCAGTCACTCTGGATACCAGGCGGGTGGTTTTAATCAGGGGCACACGACCTGGCCCCATGGGCGCATTCAGTAGCAGATTCAGACACTCCTTCCTGACCACACACTAGGGGAGATGACAATTTCCAGTGGGTCTCCACCCAAAACTGAACAGCAAGGTTTCCTCTCTTGTCCATTTATCCAGTAAGGGCAGCAGGATCACCTACACATTTCATGTTTCCATGTCTTGGCTTCCTAATTGGTCACTCCACTCATTTCCCAAGAAACCCTGAGTGTGGATGTCTGAAGGATACCTGGAAACCACCCGGGCTTGGCCGTTACAACCTCTCCAGGTGCCCAGCAGGGGTTGGCAGTGAATGACCTAGCTGTCTCAAATACCAGACTGGCCTCCATTCACCCCACTGGGCTTTCCTAAAATGCAGGGATGCCTGTGCATTTTGAATGACCTGCATTCTTTTAGCACATTATCTACTCATTTTAGTCATGTAGAGGTAGACACCATGTGAAGAAAACCTGACACAGACATGGAATTTATAGAGCACTTAGGGGGTGGGGCAGGAAACGAGAGCAGAGCTTTCTCTTTGCAGCCCCTTTGCGTGATGAAATGATTCTGAGAGGTTTTTTGTTGTTGTTTTTTTAAATATCCAGCTGCCTGGTTGCAATGAAAATAAGAATCATTTATAAGAATTCCATTTACATCTAGTGTTTCCTGGCTACACCTGTTACTCAGAGTGTAACACACCTGGGTGACGTCTGGGCGAATCTGTGTCCTGAATGGTAAGGTCCTAGGGCAGGACTGAACCCCCTGGGCTTGTTAAAATACAGAGTGCCGGGCCCCACTCCCAGTGGAGTGTCTGATTTAGGGTCTGGTGTGGAACCTAAAAATTTACCTTTCTATCCACTTCCCAAGTGATACTCATCCTGTTCGTCTGGGGACCCCACCTTTAAAAACCACTGCTCTACAATGATGGCTGAGCTCAGTGGTCATTTGCTGTATGAACGGAGTAGGAGGGAACCCATTCTTCCTTCTCCCCTTCTGGGTGCACACAGAATGCACACAAGCTCTCAAGCCAGGAGAACCATGTGCTTGGCAGATGGTATCCGACACTGCTGCTGACTTCCCCTGATCTCTGCATTCAAGGCCCTAGAGGTTTGACTCTAAATTCTCTTCCTCGCCTTGGCACAGGAGAAAAAACACTGGGTAGGGAGTCAGAAGTGGGTGTGCCCAGCTTTTATCTACTGGCTGTGAACTGTGTGGGTCTTGGGCAAGACTCTGACAGGTGTGTACACCTCAGTTTCTTCACCTGCATGTACACCTATCTCACCTAGTTGCTCTAAAGGTGTAATGGGGCAACCTTGACAGTGGCTACCGTGGATGGAGAACATGATTCAGGTTAGGCACTGTTCTGAGCACTTTGCATGCACTGTCTCATTCAAGCCCATGTTCTATGAGGTAACTATTGTCTCCCCATGACAGTCTCTGCTCTACCACTAGCTAGTGTTGTCAGCTGTTTGGCCCTGTACCCTCTCTGCCTTTGGGCTGGCTTCACGGAGTGCTGTAAAGGCTGAGTTAGGTCTTGCAGGTCTCATTCAACATGTTGAGGCTCACAGGAAGCAGCCCCAGGGCAGCTGTGCTCACAGGCCAGGGACAGACAGCAGCCTGGGCCATCTGCAGTTCAGGCCAGCTCCCTGTTTCTCTTCCAGAGCAGCTGGGGGAGGGAGTGCCATTTGTTTAGGCCTCTGCAGTGTTTAATCACCACGAAGCTCTCCCGCCCTCCTCCCCCCTCCAGCGCCTGCTCTCTTCCTGCAGGAAACAGCTCTCTGCTTTCTGCCTCTGATGGAGGCCATGAAAAATTAACACAGCACCCAGAGAGAAGGAAACACCACGCAGGGAGGGCTATCGGAGCCAGAAAAACAGCAGGCCCCAGCCCAACGGACACCGCTTGGGCAACCTGGACCCTGAGGGAGTTCTAAAGGACCTGTTGGTTATACAACTGGCCACCCATCAGGGCCACAGAGTTTTGGATAGCTGTCAGCGTGGGGGTCCAGAGCAAATCTGACGGCCTCTGAGGAAGCTGGAATGCAGAGCCTGGGCCTCCCTGGTCTGTAGAGCCCTTAGAAAATCTGAGGCCAGGAATCCTTTCTCTGTCTCTGCCCTGAGAGCTAGGTCATGCAGGGACGTGGCCCTGGGAAGGTCAGCTGCAGGCTAGGCAGAAACTTGACACATATCTCTTCTCCATTCCTTTTCCTGACACACTAGTGAAGTGGAGATCACTACCCCCTTTTCACAAAAGAAACTGGTGCTCAGAGAGGTTAAGGAACCTACCTGCTCAAGGGCAACCAGCCAAAATAACTGGCGGAGTGGGATCTATTTATTTTTAATTAATAAAATTACTCTATTTACATAAGTAATACACAAATTCATTCTCCTTAGAAAGTTTACAAAACAAACAAACAAACAAAAAAACATTTCAGATAGAGACCAGAAGAGGAATTAGGGCCTACATTTTTCCATTACAGCTGATGGTTCCGCCTCACTGTGCATCTCACTGCCCTCCCTTCTTAACTTTAACATGTTATTTTGCATAAGTAATGTGTGAATGTGATTAAAAAATATACAGAAGTAGGAAAATAGGTATGTACTGAAAAACACAGTCTCCCTGACCCCAGGCTTGTTGCCCAGTTCCTCTCCCCAGTGCTAGTGGCTTTGGCTTTTGGTTCGAGAGTTGTTCTGTCATTTACGTATATCACGGCCTTTTCAAAGTCTGCCTGGAAGGTTCTTGCTCTGAATATCCATGTGGTGCACCCCTCACTGGCTTTTCCTTACTCCTGACTCAGTGAGGGCTTCCCTGACCTTTCCAGTTTATAGATTGCAACACCACCCCTGCCACCCGATTCTCTCTATTTCCTTTCCCTGCTTAATCGTTCTCCGTAGCACTTATGACCTTCAACTTTTTATCTAATTTATCATTTGACACCCCACTCCTTGCACTGGGGCCACAGCTCTTCAGTGCAGAGTGCTGCATTTGTGGCCACATCTCCAGTGACTAGAACAATGCCTGACACTCGGGCGACAGCATCAATGAAAGGGCTGGGCATGGGCACGGCACGGACAGGCAGATTCCACCCTGACATAAAGGGTGGCATGTTACACATGCTGTTCTCAAACTCCTTTTAAGAACACGTTTGTCGGCACAAAGAGATTGTTACTCCTGGAGGACAGGACTGTGCCTTTTCTATCTCGTCTCTCCCAAGGACCCGGCCTGATCTGGGGCACACAGCAGATGCTCAGAATAACTAGACTGGAGGCTTGTCCCCTACCTTAGACCATCCCCCACCCCCAACACACACACAGAAAAAGAAAGGAAAAAAAGAGCAAAACAATATATTGTGTAGAAGATGATACAGGAGATTTATCTCCATGACCTTGGGATTGGGGAAGATTCTCAAAGAGGACATAATAAGCACTAATCATAAGAAAAAGCTGATAAATTTTCCAACATTAAAGCAAAAAACTCTAGTGTACCAAAATACCCCATTAAGAGAATAAAAAGGCTTGCCCAAGGAGGTGGGAGAGTCTGAAAGACACAGAAGCCACAAAGGGTATGGTAAGGCTCAGGTGAAGGGTTCGAGGTTGTTGGGCTCTCCAAGACTGTCTTCATTCACTCAGAAAGGCTTCTCAAAAGAGGTGGAAGGTGAACCCATCTCACTTGTCCCCTAGCCCTGGCCTCTTCCTCCTCCTCCCTGAAAAATCAGACTTAAGACAGACAGAAGAGCCCTAGTACCTGCCTGCCTCCCCTGTCCCACAGAGAGATAACCAAGCAAGAAAAAACAAATTAAAGAGCCCAAAAGCCTGGCAGGGTCTTGGAAAGTTTGGCTTGACAGGGCAAGAACATTTAACAAAGCTCACATCATCCATCATTGGGGCCCGGTCATTTAGATACTGGGCATTTGATTAAACTAATATGGGTGGCTGGGGCAAAGTATGGCTGGGCGCTTCCTACCCTCACCTACAAATTAGACCGTCACACACAATCCGATTACCTTGACTGCCACATTTATCTCAGGAGAAGAACCATCCATCACTCCTCAGCAGCTGGCTCTGTGCCTCCTCTTGCAGGAGGGGAGTTAGGTGTGCCCCCAAGTTTCAGCAGGCAGCGCTCACTCATCATTCATCATCCACTCAACGAATGCTGACCCAAATGCCCAGCCTGGGGTGGGCCGTGGGCTGGGCAATGGGGAACAGAACAAACATAGTCTTTGCCTTTGAGGAGCCCACAGAGGGTATGTGAAAGGGAAGTATTGGAGCTGGTAGTAAAGGAGTGCTCAATGTGTCATACAGCTGATGGTCCAGGTTTTTGTCCCAGCTCCCTCTCCTCCAGCTGGGACCCAAGTGGGATGTGGCACTGACCTGCCTAATCCTCAGCTTCATGCCTGGGAAATGGGATGGTAACACAGGGCATTGCTATCCAACAGAGCTTATGCAGTAGTGGAGATGTGCACTATCTGCACTGCTCAAAGCGAGAGCCGCTGGCCATGTGCGGCCACTGAGCACCTGAATGTGACTAGCATGACTGAAGAGCTGAGTTTTAAATTTTGTTTAAGTTTACTTCATTACATTTAAGTGTAAATGACCACATGGGGCTCTAACTCAGCTGCTGAACATGGTAAGATACAGTGGTTGCTGCCTTTTTGAAGTTGTAGTGAAGAATCCACTAGGCAGCCTTAAAATGCCCAGCGCAAAGCTCTGCACATGACAAATGCTCACTGAAGGCTAGGCCACTTCTCGAAGGGAGGGCTCGGTTCTGAGGCCAAGGATAATAGCAGCTGTTATCTGAAAACCCTGAACAGATAACACGGTCACTTTTGTTGTCTCATGGTCCAGCAGGACAGCAGGCGTCAATTTGAAAGAAAAAGCAGAGAGGCTCAGAGGTAAAGATGTCACAAACCAGAAAGTGGCAGAGACAGAACTCAAATCTGTGGCTTTGAACCCCATGTTGTTCCACTGGCTACCTGGCTACCCTGGGAGACACAAAGTAGGAGCAAGGCTCAGGGTACAGCAAGAGAGGGCAGGTCTGCTGGGCAGGTGCAGGGCAGCAGCCTCTCCCTGACCACCACAGTCTATGGCAATTGCATTGACTGGCTTCTCCACTGGACTGGTCTCCTCTCAATGCCAGCACCAAGGAAGGAGGTAGGTGACAAGCACAGGGGTACCCCAGAATTACCCCCAAGACAGGCCCTGCCCTGAGCCTCTCTCAGAACAGGGCAGAGCTGGGGCAACTGACAGAATTTTGGGTTCTAAATATACCATCATCTATATGGGCCCCGTCCTGAGGCTTCTGCAGTGGCCAAGGCAACCAGACAGAGAGCCTCAGGGATACTTGGACCAGTGAAAGCTCAGGGTTCCTCCTGTTTTATAGGATGCCAGTGAGCACAGGCTTGCATGGCAAATGTAGGTTCAAACCAGCTTCTGGAACCAGGAACCTGAGCACTGTGGCTGGGTCAAGTCCCCCTACAGGGCTGCAGTGGGGATGAGGCGCTGGTGGATGTGTGAACAGATTGCGGCACCCCACAAGTGTCTGTTCAAATTATTGGTATTGTCTGAGGTCTTAAGGCAGGTCAGAGACCAGGTGAGACACACCCTCACTGCCCCTAGCCTCAGCCTGAGTCCTGAGGGCCTGAAAAGGCAGCAAGAAACAGCATTCCAGTAAGGGACTGAGACCCCACCACTTAGGGATCAGCTATGTGACCTGCCACAAGCCTAGTCACCCTTGGGGGGTCTCCTTTCTTTATCCAAAAACAAGCACAAAACCACAAGTATATGCAAATCCTTTGGTGAGGATCAAATGGGACACACAAAAGCATTTATAACCTGGATTTGAGCAAATATGACAGAATCTAAGTGTGCCAGTGGGCAGGCTTCCCAGTAACTTCAGAGCGGCCTGACCCTAGAGAGAAATTGCCTCCCCATGTGAAGACAAGCCCCCCACAGAAACAGCTGGAGCTTAGGAGTCCAGTCTTCAGACACTTGAGAGATGTCCTACTGGCAGTGGACTCCTCATAAAACCAGAGGCTGGAAAGGGGCAGGCGCAGGTCACCAGCAGCACGCCTTGTGAGGCCCTCTCGAAACTTACTGTAGCGGTGGCTAGCAGGCTCCCAAGGGTGGACTGACATGGCACTTTGGGCTGCGCACTGTTGCATGCAGCTGGATGCAGCTGCAGGGAGGTGCAGGCTGCCCTGGATGGAATGTAGGAGGTTCCTGGTGGGAGATTACCACCAGGCTGGAAGATGGGGAGGGAAGGCCTCAGTGTGGTAGCCAGATCGGAAGAGCCTAGATAGAAAGATGAGGTGGCCTGGAAGAGCCAGAGACGCGATGGGAGTTGTAGAAAAAAGTATACTAGGGGAGCTGAGGAGGCCTCCCTGGAATACCCCCTCCCCCCAGATGCACTCTTTCCACCATCCCAGGTGAAGGTATACCTAGCCACTTATACATTAGTATAAATGGGTTTATAACAAATATGCCAAGACACATGAGGAACAGTAATTGAAAGAAAAAGATTGGGTGGGGGAAGGTGGCAGGAGCTCTCCCTAGCAAGGCACCTCTTCGAAGGCAAGACCCCTGAGAGCTCCCCAATGGGGACCCTCTGCTGCCAGGATTACCAACATTCCCCTATCCCTCACCAAATGCCAACACTCTTTTGTTGCCACTTAAACCAATTTGGGGGTAATTCTGCAGGCAATTGTCTTCCGATTTACAATGCGGCTCAGTGATTGCATCGAGTCTGATGGTTCAGGCTGTAATTGTATGGTAATCACTTCTGTTTATGATCGATGCGGAAATCACTATTGTTTTCCAGCAGCCTTGTTAAATCAAAAAAGTGCAGGGGTGGGGAGGGAGGGTTTATTTTTGTGAGTTGAAGCCCCGGGAAAATGAAATTAAGTAGAACAACCCAATGTGGGGGTGGTGGTTCTGATGGCAAAGGCATTTTCATCAGTTCAGAACTGAGAGACAGAGCCAGACAAGGATGCAGAGACTGTGAGAGAGACATGGAAGGTACAGACAGGTAGAGAGACACAGAGACACAGTGAGTAGAGACACAGGGAGGTGGGCAGGAATGCCTAAGGAAAGGCCAGGCTTGGGGCAGAAATAGCCAGATACGCAGATCCACACAGAGATACACCCAGACAGACCCCACTGCTCATACATGGAGAGGCCAAGAGAGAGAGTAGGGTACCCCCCCCCCCACACCCACACTTTACCAGACCTGTTCACACCCATTCCTAGAGAGGTGGGTACAACCCAGATGCCAGCTGGCAGACCAGGCACTACTTGCCTCTCAGGGCGAGAGTTCCCTACCTGCTCCATCTGGGATCTGTTTGCCTTCTCCTCACCCCTGCCCCAAGACTGCCTGACAACAGGGTGGCAGATGGCACCTGGGGGGCTCAGATGGCAGAAGCAGGACAGTGTTCTGAGCGGAGCTGGTAATGCAGGGAAGAGGGGGAGCTGCCCACCTGGCAGGCAGAAACTTGAACCTCCCAGAGGCTGTAGCGGACAGGCCTGAGCTGGGCAAGGGGCAGTGTCTCTCAGGGTAGCCATGGGCACTCCTTGGCACCACAGGACTCAGCCAGCCCAGGCTGGAGGCCAAGGCCCCACGGGGAGTGAGCAGGTACCAGTTGTTATGTGCAGCTCAGACAGACCTCTAGCCTGCAGGCTAAGCTTGGCTACAATTTTCTAAGTGTACATCCTTCTTCCCCAGCAAAAGTGCATGGAGATTACTGAGCAAGTATTGAAAACACGAATATGGCAAAAGATATTAGGTATTTGGTTTCCAAAATCTGCAGGCCCGATGCGCTTCACTCCTGCTAGCTCTCCTTGCATGACCTGCCTCTCTCTATCAGTCAAAACCACCCTCCAGATTTCATGGTTCTGCCTCACCTCTCCAGGGAAGCCTTTCCCCACCCAACTGGACCCTCTTCTCCTGGGTTCCATGGTACTGAATGTCATGCTGACTGCGATGCAGTACTTTGGTGGCCCGCAGACACGGCTCAGTGATTGGCAGCTTGCTTCAGCTTTCTGAGCCTTTTTTTTTCAACAGTGAAGTGCCGACTACATCTTATCATGGGTGACCACCCAATGACTAGAGTGCAAACAGCATTCAATAGCCTACTTACCAGCTTCGGCATGGGCATGAAGGCCACCCTGACCTGATGACATAGCTTTCCTTCAACCCATAGCACCCCGACTCCAATGTCAGGCCCTGCATGTCAACTCCAAGGCGGCCAGGGCCCTGGGATGGCAGGCAGTGAGGTTGCTGATTCCACTCTTACTTAGCACTCGAATGGAATAGAGGGCCATCCCCCAAAGGCCTTCCTCAGCCTGGGTTCAGGCCCTAAACTTGCCCAGACTCTCCAACAGACTATCCCCCACTGAGCTGGGCCCCGAACTGGGGTGACCCAGATGCGTAATTAGGGGTTCAGTAGGGCATGCCAGGCAGCTGCTGGAAAACCTCGGAAGTGGAAAAACCATTCCTAATTAGACTTCCAGGATTCAGCTTAAGAAAAGAGACGACCCACTCCCTACCCCAAACCCCACCCTAGGACTTTGCTTCTGAAATATATACAAAAAAGAGATAATCGTTCAACATGCACAACAAAGCTGTCTAAAGGGAGAGGGACACCCTAGGGTGGAGAGTACACAGGTGCGTGTGTTTGCGACAGTGGCCATGCATTGTGTGCAGACCTGTGGGTGCTCAGTAAGTGGAACTCTTTTAGGACCACAGTCTCATCCTTGCTTTGCTCAGGGGTCCCTAATCAAGTTCCGGATCCTGTCTGTGGTCTGGCCCCACACCAGCTCAGGCACTGTCATGGAGGTGGGAGGAAGCTGCCTAGTAGGCACCGAAGACTCACATTCTGAAGGTGAAGGCCAGAATCGGAGCCTCAACTCCACCCCGAAACCCCCCAATGCCACCCCTCAGTTCCCCTATTTGCCAAATATTGGTAATGACAGTATCTCCCCTCCCAGGGTACTTTCTGCTCCAATGTGTAACCTTGGGTTTGGGGACAGCCAACGAACCCTGACTTCTGTTTACTTAGCACCCTGAAGTCAGGTCCCTGGTTGAACTGTTTAGGGTAAGGCCTCCTGGCCAGGGTATTCTCTGCCCCCGCACCCATCTCGCAAAGGGGAAGAGCAGCCCAAGTGAGCTAGCAGGGCTGGTGGCAGGATGCCGAGGCTCTGTGGGAAGAGGCCAGGGCTTGCTGGAGAGGGAGCCGGGCTACCAGGGGAGCTGCTCCTTGCTCAGGTGGCTCTGTCTAAGAGACAGGGCTGCAAGGGCTCCGAGTCCTAGCCTATCCCAGGTCCTCTATCCTAGTGCTAAGTAAAAGTGGAATCAACAACCCCATTTGGGGCCCTGAGAGAAGAGTGACTTCTCGTGAGGAGTGGAACGCAAGTGGTTCTCTGATTCAGTGCTCTGACATACTGTCTTAAAAAATCTCTCTCTGAAGGCAGCTCTGAGAATATTCACAAAATTGTTCTGCCGTCCCTGAGACAAGGAGAAAGGAAGCTGTGGCTAGCTTGGGTTGATTTCCCTGGGAAGCCATGGAACGACCTTTCCTGGAGGTCTGAGAGGGTCCAGTCATCTTCCTGAGGATGGGCTGAGCCTTTCGGGGTCAGCTCTAGAGAGCCTTCCTAGGCCCCTCCTCCAGTCTCTGGAGTGGTATAGCAAGCAGGGACACTGGGCCAGATGCCCTTGGCCCTCTCTCTGGGGGAGGGCTGGAGAATATTCCTAGTAATATGCAGGCCTCAGGGTGAGCCCCCTCTCAGACCTCCAGCTCTGTCCTCCAGTTTGAGTGGGCTAAGAACCTGCGTGCACTGGGGAAGGCACAGGATAAGGTACCACCCCTCCTACCCTAGCATGATGCTAACAGCTAACGTTTATGAAATGCCTCTTTTGTGCCAGGTACATGGACTTGGGTTCTCCCAGCAACCTCGAGGTCACTGCTACTGTTATCCCTGTTTCTGGATGTGGAGGCTGAGATATCGCAGACATGCCCAAGGCCATACTACTGGTGAGTAAGAGGCTGGCTGCATACAGCCTGGCCCTGCCTTTCTTTTACACGGTGGGGAAGGAAGGTGCGGGAGCCTGCATGCCCCAGAGGAACCAGGACGTGTTCACTTCTTACATACATATGCCACCCAGCTCCCACGCCAGACACACCTCCAATATTCCCTGTGTTCACAAATCTGCACGTACCCACAAGAACACTGCCATGTACACTCATCCAACATAATACACTCGACTCCACTTAACACTTTCGAATGTTCCACCTTCTACTTCTATTCTCCAACGCACACATCCTGTAACAGGCTCACCCCACTTCACTCCCAGGCACATGTACGCCTCTGCATATCCAGTGCCTTCCTTCTAGCTATGACATTTACATTCGAAGACTTTAAACTCCCAGAGGGCAGGAATCCTGTCTTTTTTCACATTCTCCACAGGGCCCCACCCAAAGCCAGCTCTTCATTTGTTTACTTACTCACTTAAAACATATTAGTGTATTCTATGGTGTGTACTATAGCTGATTTGGATGTGGAACATACAAACTTGAATGAGTTATAGCCATGAACTTGAAATGCAATGTTCCTGCACAATAGAGGGCTGTACTGAGTGCTGTAATTACTACACAGTGAACCGAGAGGGGCACAGGTGAGGTATTCGTGGGCATGGAGGGTGTGCATGCAGAGCCCTCAGCAGGACACCTGCACACACTCAGTAGCTCCTGTTGTTATAACAGGGCTCTGAGGTGAGGGAGCCCCCATTTTATAGAAGAGGCAACTCAAATGGCAGAGGGAAGTCCCAAACTCCAGATCACCTGGGTGGGGTGCCAGCAAGGCTGTAGGTAACAGATGTCTAAGACCATAGAGGCATCCAGAGAAGCCGAACCGGGCCATGCCTGTTCTGAGGCTGGGTTCTTGTCTGGGCAAGAGCCCACAGGGCTCCATGGGGGCACCCTACACTCCTGCATGAGAGGGGGCAATCAGGGAGCTATAACATGGGAAGAGATCTCCATTGTGGAGCACAAACATCTTATCCAGGCCACTGAATGTATTTCTTGGAGAAAGCACACCACCATGCAAATCTCTGAGAGGATTATCGGCCTCTGATGGGCCTGATGCTGGGGAGATTAATTCTGGGTGAGGTGGGTTGGGGGTACAGGGTCAGGAGAGTAGCTAGCTGGTGATGTCCCCTCTTTACCAGCACAAGCCTGCCCACCAAAGCTGCCTGGTGCTCATTGGTGCCTTCAGGCAGGGACACATAGGGTGGGAGAACCCATCCCAGTTTCAAGGGTGAGACTGGCCTGGACAGAAGGACCTGGAGCCTGTGCGCTCAAAGGGAAACAAATACTTGGCTCTTACTACTTTTCCTGGCCTGGGCTGCCACCCCGGGGTGGGGAGGAGACACCCAGAAGTCACTAGAGACCCAGTGGTTAAGGGTGCCCTGGACCCAGTTAGGTGTGTGTAGGTTTTTTTTTTTTTTTTTTTTTGCTGCTTTGGGTGCCGCTGCCTCAAGCCCACAGGACAGTGGGGTATATGCTCCATCCAGGGCATCCCCAGGGCACCCCCAGAGCTGCCTGGAAGCTTTTGGGGGTCTGTCATTGGCAAATGAGACGCAAACATACCTGAGAATTACATAAGTTGTCCTCATACCCTGCAGAGAAGCCACAAGCTTCTCTCAGCAAACACTGAGGGAGCCCTGAGCCTCAGGCCAAGAGCTCTTAGGGCCCCAGAGGCAGGGGAGCTGTTGCCTCCAGGATTTCTCAGACTTGGGGGTGGGGGAGACAGGTATTCCAGTGTCGTACTGGAGTAAAGGCACCCCAAGCAGGTACATGGACAGGTGGTGGTGGAGGAGTGTTTGGACAAGTTCAAGCTGCAATGGAGGACTATGAGGTAGGGAAGCAGGAGGACATGTCCCCAGAGAATGGGCCTCGCACAAATACAAGGAGATCTATGGCAAAGCAGCAAAGATGACTAGTACTTCCTCAGGGCTGACTAGGTCCTAGCACTGTTCAATGCTCCCAAACCCTGTGAGATAGGTACTATTCCATTTTACAAATGAGGAAACTGAGACTTGCAGAGAGTTAGTGGTCCCAGTGTGTGAACAAGAAAGGAGAGGGACAGATGAGATGGTGAGCAAGGCGCGAGAGGGAAAAACTTTGAGGGGTCAGGGCCTCCAGCCCCCATTTAAGGGGAGTCACAGGAGGGCCATGCCCTCGTGACCTGGAAACCCCCCATACTCACTTGAGGGGAACCCTCTCTGGGAATGCCCAGCCCCCCACCTAGCTGCCCTTGCACTCTCTCTGTGCGCGGTGTGTTACCTGAGACTATTGCTGTATCCCTTCCCAAGGCCAGGGCTGAGTGCTGCTCCACCTCCCAGAGTTCAGTACCAAGCCCAGCAGCACCAAGCACACAGAGGGTATCAAAGCCAAGGGTGAGAGAGGAAGCAGCATAGGCTCCTGGGACCTCCCTCCAATTCCTAGAATTTCCTGTCACTGAGTGCCTTTTCTGAAGCCCTCTGGACAGCTGGAAGCCAGGCCTGGCCCCATGGGCCTTACCCCAAGAACCACCTTAATATGGCATAGCTCATGAATGCTCTACCCAGAAAGCATCCCATATAATCTGGGGGCTCAAAGACCCCAACAAACTCTCTGTGGATCTCAGAGGGAAGAAGTTCATGAGCAAGTCACCCAGAGGGTTTCAGGAGTCCAAGGTGCAGACTTACAGCTCCTTCCCCAAGAGGGAAATGAAAGTAGGTGTGTGCTGGCCCATGCGTACTTCCTTCAGGGCTAAGACACACACTGGGACCTCTTAGATGGCTGTCACTGGGGGTCAGAACTACAGTTTCTTATCAGGACAAAACAAGGGAAAAATGCACTCGCACCCTTTTCTCCCCCACCAGCCTTTTCAGGTTCTCCTGTTGCAGTAGTCACAGTCACACAGGAGGAGAGACAAGCCCCTGGGTGGCTCACACTTTGCACTACAGAGCAAGTTGTCTCTGGTCACAACGCACAGTGAGACGAACATATTGGAGACAAGGAAACAGGCTTGAGATGAAGGTGGGACAAGGAAGAACCAAGTCTCTTGGACTTGGAAACTCAAGATAAGCCAAAAGCCCAGCTGGTTTGGGAGCTAAATGTCTGCTGTGCAAAATCAAGTTCAACACGATAGTAATGTGAGCTACCACTTACTGCGCAATTACTATGTGCCAGACACTGAGCTAAGCACTCTCAGTCTCATCTTACTTACATCTCATTGCAACCATGTCAGGCAGAGGCAGGTACAGGCAGCTCTAACTTTACTGATTAGAAGACAGAGAGTTAGACAAGTTAAGTGACTTACCAAAGTTACTCAGTAAACGACAGATGTGAGTTTCATAATTACTCTTCGACACTGTCTTGGGAAGGACAACGGGTGGCCCCATTTTGAGAGCCCCAGGGGATAGGGCAGGGAGGTCCTTTAGAACCCTGTGCTTCACAGAATGGACCAGGGGCAAGTCCAGGCGCTGTGCATCTGGGTGGGGGTGGGGGTAGGAGCAGCCGCTGGAGCTGCTAACAAGGAGGCAGGCAGACTGTTCCATCTTCAGGCCCTGGGACCCTGCCTCCCTATAGAACCACAATGACAGAGCTACAAGGGCCCCAACAGACCCTTAGGCACAGCACTGTTCCAACAGAACTTTCTATGATGATTGAAATGTTCAACCACTGCGATGTCTGATGGGGCTGCTGAGAACTTGACATGCGGCCAGTGTGATAATGAAGAAGTGAAATTTTAATTTCACTTAGTTTTTACTAATATACATTCAAATAGCCACATGTGTCTAGTGGCCATTCTGTAGGCTAGCACAGTAAATCCAGTGCTTCTTCCTACAGGTGGAGTCCCAGTGAGGGCTTCCACACATCACATGGTCATCTTGGGAGGCTAGAGCTGGGCCGAGAACTCAGCCCCCTCCATTTCTTCCTGGGTAAGCCTTTGTTGTGACCCCATCTATGCCATGGGCTGGTCATTTAAGAGACACTGAGCACCCAGCACTGAGACAAGACGTGGATGTCCTGTCCTGCTATTCACAACCTAGAGGGGCCGGTACTCGGGAGGGCCAGTTACCACATAAAGTGAACTGACATAAAGTTTCGGGTCCTGGATGTAGAAAGGAATGAAAAAGAATGCTGGGAGACAGGGTCCAATGTCTGTGTGCTGGGTGCTGGGGGCAGGGGACTGGGAAAGGCTCCTAGATGGTGACAGGAGAGCAGGGCCTAGAAGCAGCAGGATGAAAAGACAGAAAGAAGGTCTCATTGGGTCCTTTTTCCCCCCTCCCCCCTGAAACGTATCCCCACCCCATTTTCATAGCCCTCCCTCCCACACATAGGGACTGAACCAGACCCTGTTAAATCTGTGCACACTGAATCCGCCAACCAGATTACACCCTCAGGAGGTGGAGAGGGTGCCTATAAATCTCCAGCTGCCTCAGGCACTGACTGAGGAAGCATTGAGAGGGCAAGGGCAGGAGGCCAAACTCTACAAGCCCAGAGGCTGTCCCCTGTCACCTGTCCCCTCCAATCCTAGCCCCAGGGAACTGCCTAGCTGTAACCCCTGAGAGATTGGGGCCAGACTCCACAAATATGGCCCTTTTATCCAGGAGGGAGCAGAGGGTGCCAAGGGGAGGTCTGGACAAGTTCCACCAAGTTCCCGGAGCTCCTCAGAAGAAGAGCTGTCTGCCCTCGCCCCCCACCACGGGTAACCGCAAAACAGGAACCCTGCAACAAGACAGGCTTTCCATTGCGTCAGCAGAGGCAGGGACATTCCCGCAGCAGAATTCCGACCTTGCATGGCTCCTCCACTTTCTTGCATGGATTCCTGTCTGCAATTCAGCAGCATCCCACTCCTGGTAGCATTAGGAGGCACAGTGGCCTCTTTGGCTCCAAAGCCTTTGATTGGCTCCCCATTGCCCCTGGGATAAAATCTGTGCTCCCCTGTGGGCTTTCAGCAATGGCTCCCCTTCCTGTGCTCACCTCCACAGCTCCATTTGGAGGGACATACTCCCGTCTCCTAACGTGCCACACCTCTCCTGATTTCCCAGCTTTGCAGCTACTATTCCTTCCACTGATATTTATTCCCCTTCTGGCATAAGACCCAAATCCCATTTCCAAAATCAAGTTCCACCATGGAAGAGTTGCAGACTACTCTAGCCCTAGAGTCACCATTTCTCCCTCTTCTATAGCTCTTAAGGTATAGAGTGTGGGCCTCTGCTCATTCGATTCTCCTTGCCCTGCTGCATCTTAATATTGTATTCTCAGATGCTGGTGGTAGCACCCCAAAGTAGGGCCAAGCCTCTTTCTGTCTTTTGCCTCCCCCCACCACACATACCCTCTAGCACAGAACAAGTAGTTGAACTCTTGGAGTACAGTCTCCCTTTTACATATGAGAACACAGCAATTTCTCAGTAGAGATGACAACAGAGGCCCCCAGAGGGGAAATGACTTGCCAAAGGTCACACATTAATTTGGCACCAGATCACAGATACGATCACGTGAGGGCTAGGCCATGAGAGCCATGTTTTCACGAAGACTGTCAGAATTATCTGGGGGAGCTTTACAAAATCAAAGCCAAAGCCTTATCCCAGAACTACTGAATCCCCACGGTGATGGTGGAGCCTTGGCTTCCTAGAATGTGGGTGTCCTAGCTAAAGCCCCTAATTCACCACATATGCATGAAGCATCCACTAATGCCCCAGGCCAGGCACTGACAGGCCTAGCCTTGCAATGGGAGAACCCAACAAGGTCATGGAGGCTCAGAGAAGCCCCTTAACTGGCTCCAAGCAAGAGTCAGTGCCACAGCTAGGGCTACTAGGAAGAAAAGTAAGAGCCGGCTTCCTGAACCTGCTCGGGCGGAAGGGCAGCAGACTGCCTGGCAGGCCTAGCCTAATGCTCTGGGCAGTAGGGATGGGGGTGGGGCAAGGGGGTCAGGGCCCAGCTCTGTCAGTCGTTCCGAAGGGCACATAGTTCATTAGACTTTGGGGACCAAGAGTGCTTTGGGCATCCCCAGGGCAGCCCACCTTGACTCCAAGGAGAGGCATAGTGCAGGGGCCTTGAACACCATCCTTACCTCACTCAAATGGGACTGGGAATCTGGGAGTGTCACCAAGGGTCCTCTCAAGCTCCCTTGGATGGGCCTTAAACACCCACTTTCAGGTGTGCTGGGGTCCCTGGCAGAGTGCTACCCCCTATTTAGACC
The DNA here is from genome assembly GCF_014176215.1 of Rousettus aegyptiacus. NCBI lineage: Eukaryota > Metazoa > Chordata > Mammalia > Chiroptera > Pteropodidae > Rousettus > Rousettus aegyptiacus. The sequence goes on from NW_023416309.1 coordinate 9,016,895, forward strand.
TTTCCCTTCAGATAGCTCAGGGCCAGGCAGTGCTAGAAGCTGCAGTGAAGCCTAATGCTGGGGGGAGGTGGGTACCTAAGGACACAGGGACAAGGCCAGAGACAAAGTGACCTCGCCTCAGGGCTAGAGCGAGAAACTGAAGCAAGGCACAATTAAATCTTATATAAACCTCAAGTTCAAAATGGCAGACTGATTTGCAGTGGACCATGAGAGGGCATTAACTCCACTCAGGCCTGCACTGCCGTGTGACATTGGGACAGGAAGTCCCTCCATTCATCAGGCAGTGGGCTGGCTGTCCTTTCCTGACTGTGGTTAGTGACCTGGGAGCTCCCAGAGAAGCTACAAGTGTTTCAAGGGTAGGGGCCTTGTTTTTCCCTGAGCAGGCTCCCTTGTGAGGCTCCCCTGTGAGGCTGCTTCTCTGCCAGGCCCTGAGAGAGCTTCTTCCTGCAGCTGAGGCTTCTGGGGAAAGTACGGCAAAGGCCTGTAACATGAGGGGCAGCAGGCTCTGGCAGGGTGGGAGCAAAGGGCATTCAGTGCTGCCAAATGTCCCCAAATTCTTCTCCCTCTTGGGCTGGGGACTGCACACCTCTTTCAGGGGTGGTATTGACAAACCTGGCCATAGGCCCACTGACAAGGTTCTCCCCCGGTGAAGAGGAGCCAGTTTCTCCCTCAGGACCTAAGCTGCATTGATCAAGGTAAACACCTCCCTTGCCCAGAGAGCCTCTCTCCCTCTCCTTCCAGCTCTGCCAGCACAGAACTCTCTGTTCCCGGGGATCTGGGGCTGAGCTGGCTCTCCCGCCCGATCGATGGATGATTTCACAAAGACTGACGCCTACTGGGCACCAAGACGGTCCTTAGGGAGGCCTGAGGCTGCTCCCGGGACTGCTGCCCACCCTTACTGCCTGGCTGACCTCTGCTAGATGGCAAAGCACTGGCAGAGGAGTTGGAGACCTGGGGCTCATGCTGCTCCCTGGGTGACCTTGGGCAAAACTAAACCTCATCTTTCTCCTGTGCTAAAGTAAGTAGGAGCACTTGGCTTGTCTATACTCCCCTCACTGCAAGACTGTCAGAAAATAAAGTGCTAAGAAAATGGAAGGTGCCTTTATTGAACGGACTCACCCTGCACTGTCACACTCGGGGCTCCTGGTCTAGTGTCCTTAGCTCACTTCTGTCCCTAAATCTCCATCCTTCTATACGAAAGCTGTCCAGTGGAACTTGCTGCCACACTGGGAATGTTCTATAATCTGAGCTGCCCAGACTGGTAGCCACCAGCCACGTGTGGCTGTTTAGCATTTGAAATGTGGCTAGTGCAAATGGGAAACTGAACTTTTACTTTTAATTAATTTAAGTTTATAAATAGCCACATGTGGCTACCAGACTGGACTGCAGTTCTAGACACAGCTCCACCATCCTTACTCTCTGAGGTGTGACCCAGAAAGAGCCATCAGGAAGCTGCCAGGCAGGACTCTGGTTGAACATCTGTGGGAGCGACTCTTTCAGTCTGACTGGCTAACACCAGACTAGAGGCTCATCTTAAGAGTTCCCAGGGACTGAGCATGGTCTGGGTTCTGAATGTTCAGCCAACACGGACTTAAATCCAGAAGTGTACTTTTAATCCCTGCATCACCTCCCTATTCCAGTAGAGAAAGCAGTACCTGACCAGTTTTCTGCTCCACAGTCACTCAGCAGTCACTGAGCGTTTACCACCAACCCAGCACTGTGGTTGGCATGGCTGGCAAAAACAGTGATGAGTAACACTGCCCTGCCTTCACGGAGCTCACAGTCAAGGCCTTGCTCCAGTCGGAGTGATGACTGGCTTCCTCCATCCCCTACTGAGTGGTCAGTCTCAGGCCCATCAGTTCTTCTATCTGAAACTGGGGCTCCCAAGTCCTGCATACAGATGCTATAGTGAGAATTAAGAGGCAGGTGAAGGGGCTCTGGTAGACGGGGAGGCTGCGCAGGGGAGCAGGGACAGCATTATGAAGCAAGTCTCAAACTCTGTGCAGGCTGCTGCTTCCGGTAGAGACCCAGATTCTCACCAAAGCATCGCTGTTTGGTGGTTTCTCACTAAGGAAGTTCAGGGTAAAAATAGCTCAGGAGGGGACTTGATTCCAGCTAGTGGGGGGATAGTCACTGCCTGGCTAACACACAAAAAAGGGAACAAGCTTATTAGTAGCCATGTGGACCCTAGACTCACCACCCCCTGCCTGCCCTCCAACCCCACACACACTGTGGGACAGGGTCTTTTGCTCTGTATTGGATAAGAGAGAGGCTTCATGACTAGAGCTCCAGAACTGGAGTGGCCTGAGTCCCTATACACCATCTGGGGTCACCCTGATTTCAGGATGGCATCACCTTGCCCACTCCAACTCATTCCCTGGTGAGATTTCTGGCACATTCTGCAGCCCGCTCTCAAAGCGGGCCATTAAGAAGCACTCTGGCACCAACTCCTTGCCAGCTGCCTCACAAAACCTTCCTTTTGGAATAAGCCACCAGTCATGCCCAGTGCCCATCTGGCAGTCCAGCCCGATGTTCAAAGACACGGGACCCCGGCCTCCACTCTGAGAATCAAGGGCTCCCGAAGCCCATCTAAAGAGGGGCCACCTCCTTCTGCTGGTACAAAGGGTTAGGGCAGAGAAAGTCACATCTCTGACCTCTCCTAGTCTCCCCCAAGCTCCTTTCCAGTTGGACCCAGGAATTGGGACCTATCTAGTGCCCTGGGCACCAAGGCTTATAAGATCCTAACACCAAAACTACCATCCCAAACCACCTTTTAGCCCCAGGGCAGTGCTCTAAGAATTCCATTCTCTGAGGTCTTAAAGAAGGTCTTTACAGCATCCCAGAAGGGCCCCTTCTTGCCCTCCAGTCAAACCGGTCTCTCTCCTCCTCCATCTGGCTTCCCAGCAAACACTTCTAAGAAGTCTGTTCTGCACCCACCACCACTCCCAGCTCCCTGCAGCAATGGTGGCATCACCAATCCCCGTGGGGGGTCTCTGGGCGCTTTTAGCACTAGGGTTGCATCCTGACAAAGGAGCAGCTTGAAGTTAAGGACCCTCAGCCGCTGCCTCCACAGAAACCTTCCTGGCCATTCTTATTTTTGCAATAGGAGCCCATCGAGAAGGGAGCCTTGTAAAATGTCTGCTGGACAGCCAACACTTCACCTTCGGCGAAGGGGTGTGGGGAGCACCCTGACTCCAGGCTCTGAGGAGATATGAGGTCCCATTCTGTGGGCGCACAAAACGGGCTCGGTGCACGCCGGTGCCACTCTCGCGGCCAAGCCTCGGGCTGACACCATGCAGCACACGGCGCTACCCACAATGCACCGGCCCTCCTCTGTCACACACAGGCACGCACACTCACCCCCGCGCCCGGAGGGAGCCCCGGCCCGGCCCGCGGGCGACCCGGCGCCGACCCCTCCAGCCACGCACTTACCTGGAAGTTGCACCGGCCGCGGTCCCGCCCTGGCGCCCGCGAGGACTGGGGCCCGGCCGGGGGCGGCCGCGGCGAGCGACTCCGGGCAGGGTTCAGCCTGCGCCGAACAAAGGCTGCGCGCAGGCAGTGGGCGCCGCCTGCATCCCCGCTCCGCGCCCGGGCGGCGGCGGTGGCGGCGGCGGCGCGGGGCCCCGGGCGGCTGCGGCGCCCGCTCGCTCCGCGCTGCCCGCTCTGAGGGCGCTCTGGCTCCCGCGCTCCCGCTCGCTGCTGCCCGCCACCGCCGCCGCCGTCCGGCTACCGCACCGCACACATCAATTATTCATCGCCCGTCTCCAGCTTCTCGGGCGAAGCCAATCACAGGCGGAGGCTCCGCTAATGGGGCCGCCGCCGCCGCCGAGTAGGCAGCCAGCCGCGCGCCCGGGCGCAAGCGACAGCCCTCCGGGGACGGGGATGGGCCGGGGGCGCGCGGGGGGCGGGGGCGCACTGGGCGCGCTAGCGAAACTTCCCACGGCCCGCGCTCTGTGCCACGCTCCCGGACTTCGCCGGCGCGACCACCCACCCTGCGTGTGCCCGCGTGGGGCTGGGGGCTCGGGGAAGGCCGGGCGCGCCGCGCGGCGGGGGGAGGGGACGGAGGAGGAGCGCGGGAGGAAGATGAAAGGCTAGCAGACCTGCTTCAGCGTCTCCAGGGAGCCCTGGCTCTCGCGCGCCCTCCCAGCCCCGTGAGCCTCGCCACCCGCACCCCCGCCCCAAGCCCGCCGCCTGCACTTACTCGCGCACAGACCGCCGACCCAGCCACTTTGCTGCGAAGGAGCTCAAGCGAGTATGAATCGGAGGCAGCTCACATTTCAAACTTGCACGTAGGGGTGGTGCTGGTGCACGCTGCCGCGGAGAGAACGTACCGCCCGACCAGCGGCGCTCCAGCCTCCGGGCGGGGGCGGCGACCAGGCCCTCTTCCCTCCCCCGCCTAGGCAATTAATTGGAAGCAACACTTGTGGGAGTGGGGCTCCCAGAGCGCTGTCGCCCCAGGGGGCCGCCGGGAAGGCGCTGGCAGTGGATGACTTAGGGTATCTCTCGCCCCCCACCGAATCTTCCCTAGTGGTCACGCTAAAGAGGGTCCCCCGCGGGAAAGGGGCGGAGAAGGGAGCTGGCCTGGAGACGGCTTCGGCCCGGGGGAGGGAAGGGGGCGGGGCTCGACCGGGGCATCCGGATTGTGACCTCTATTTAAAGGATTTTCAGAACGGGTTAGGGGCGGAGAAGGCAGGCGGCATGGCATCTTCCCAGGCACAGGGGCCTCTGCCACCCTGGGATTTCCCGAGCGTGTAGCCGAGGGAAGGGTGAGCGGGCGCACGTACGCTTGAACTCCTCGACTTCGGGGAGTTCCTGTGCCCCCGAGCCAGAAGCCGTAGGGAAGCCGGGGGCGGCTTCTGAGCGCGGCCGCGCCCCGCCCCGGGAGCTGCTGCCTTCCTGATACTGCATCCTGTGGTGACCGCGGCCTCTTCCTTCCAGCCTGTCTCATGGGCTTCTGGTGCTGAGCCGAGCTTGCCCCCTGGTATACCTCTCCGCCAGGCCAGCATCCTTGGAAGCCCACTCGCAGCCCTACGCAGAGGGGCTCTGCGCCCCTCCCTCCTTTGTGAGCACTGCCCATCACCATCACCCTGGTGCAAGAAACTATATTTTATAGACCCCTCCAGCCCTGCCCACCTGACAGTGAAAGTTTCTCCAATGGTGACCTAACTGTCCTAAATGATTAGGAAGGTAAGTGGGGCCCCATCATTCACCCTAAATAACGGTGGCCAGAACTGTCTTTAAAATCTCTATTTTGGACTAGCTTGCTTTTGCTCTCTTTCCTCTCATGGGGAATTGACCAGGCCCACTAGCCTTTGACTTTGATAATTTTGACTTCATTCTTGGATTACCCCACCGCACCCCACCCTTTTCAGTCTGAGCCTCAGGCTGGCCCCTAAACCTTCCTGTCTGTCCTACTGCCCACCCTAGAAGTGGCTGAGACAAATCACTTATCTAGAAATTATGTTCTTGCTCCTTGTTTGACATAAACGGTTAGCAGTCTCTAATCCCACCCACTGCCACTTGAAAGACCACTTTTGGGGATGGCGTTTGGCAATACAGTTATGGGGCTTTCTCTCTGAGGATCTGGTTAAATGGATTAGTTCAGACTTCATAACTTACTGCCTTTTGGACAAGAACTAGCTTCCTGCAAGACATTAATTGGTGTCCCTTGGTGGGTCAAGCCTGGGGCAGCCAGGAGAAGGACTTCTCTGCTCCGCATGAATTCTGCTCTGCTCATTTCACCTTCTTGAAGGAGCCTTCCCACATCTTGGGTTAGAATGGCTTCCTTGAGGACTGTCATTTATTCACTGAGATGTTCACTGGGGGCCCTGCTCTCCCACAGGGTTTGGGGTCCCAAGAGGGAAGAAACCTGTGGCCCAAGGAAGCCTCTCTCATCTCTCTTTGGGTGGCCCAGTCTCCATTGCAGATCCCCACGACAAAATGTTCAAAGCCCATTGTTCGGCCAGTGGCACCCAGAAACAGATGGGCATGATAATTTGGCCCACTTTTCAGAAAGAAAAAACTGAGATGGATGTCCCTCAGACCGGGTTCTAGCATTAGTCTTGTTTTAACATCATGTCAGGGCGCAAACCTCGATTACACAAAATCCTAAATCTCCATCCTTCTATACTAAATAACAAGATCACCTTTCTCCTGGATCCTCCCCTCCCAGAAGTTCTGTGCAATGACAGTTCACAACGGTAACCTTATTCTTAGTGCCTGCTGAGCCAAAGACCCAAATGTTTGGAACTCCCAGGTTCATTCTTGAAATACCCTGTCCATGTTGGTGCCATGTGGCCAGCCCCAGGCACTGAATTCAGAAAAACCAGTCTTATAGGTTGAGCCAGAATTTGTACTGAAATGGGCAGAATTTACACCAGAGGGGCACAGACCAGGCTGCACTGCCTGGGAAACCAATAAGACAGCCCCAGCGGTCCCCCTCCCCCACCTCGAGGGGACTCACACTGAGAGGAGCCCCAGGGTGGGGTAGAAGAGCATTGACATGCTAATATTTAAGCTTCTCAGGCCTGGGATCTACTGTTTTTGACTTTCCCCAGGTAAGCCAGAAAAGAAAAGAAAAAAAAAGTAAATACTCTCCACCAGCAGATTTAAGTAATTAGGAAAACAAATTGCTTTCAAGCATGCATTCACCAGCCACCACAGAAGGCCTCCTGGTCAAAGCTAGGGTTTTCACATGCTAATTTAAAAGCCTGCGCGGTCCTATTCAAGGCCCCATCCGGCCCAATTGGTAGCAAGCTCTTACTACTACTACACTACCGAGTCTACGGAAATCCGGGTACTCCGACCAGTTCCTGCTTCAGAAGGGCTTCTCCCTACCAACTCTACATTCCAACTCCACTTCTCCAACTTCCAAAGATTTGCTCAAAAGCCTGGGGCCTAAATTGGCCCGCTCCACCCCCTGAGCCCTGCCTTGATAAAGATCTACAGGAAAGGGGCGGCAGACAAAGGCGCTCTCCACCTCTGTGCTCAGTCACTCTGCGAGTTCTCCGAGTGACCTCGGCGCGGGGGGCCCAGCCCGGGGGAATGACTTGGGAGGCAGAAGAAAGGAAGAAAAAAGGGAGAGCTGCGGCCCCGGCGCCTGTGCTCCTTGATGAATGCCCGCGAGCGCTCAGGAAGCCTGACGCGGGGATCAGGATCAATAGCGGGTGGTTTTTCTTGCGGGTGTTTGAACTCCTCCTGCTGCGGGCACTCGCGAGGAGGGGCCACCAGTAAATCACAGCACTGCGGCCGGGAAGGCAGAAGGGCGCGGGAGGGAGGATGCTTCCCTCCAGCTGGGGGAGCCCGTCACGGTGGCAGGACCAATCGGGTCATGGGGGGCGGAGACTGTTAGAGTTGAGTCTGGGGTGCCTGAAAAGCCTTCTCTATGATCTCCAGCTTACCTACAGCGCGATGGGCCTCCCAGACCCTGAACCAGACCCTGAACCAGACCAAGCCAATAAGGAGGGAAAAAGCAAAGCCACCTAGGATGTAGGTCACGTAGGGGTCAAAGTGGCATGGTTGGAGGCCTGGGGGCATACAAAAGCCAAGCTCCCTCCCCTGAGACTGAGGAGAGGCAGAACAATGAACCCCTGCGGTGGCTCTTCTGGCATTCATCTTCCTCCAGTAAGCCTTGCTGATTCAGCAGGACTCAACAAGGGTCGCAAGGACTAAGAGATGTCACCCGTGCAGGCTCAAGCAAAGGGAGAATGAAGTATACAGGGAGGCCTGTGGATGAGTGTGACGGCACAAAATGGAAACTCAAGTGGCTTTAGTCTTCTAAAGCAGCCTGCCCCTCTGGGTGCTCAGCTAGGAAGGTGAGCTATCTGCTATCTGCCCATGCCACTGGGATGCCCGCGGCCACTCAGCCACCAGGATGTCTTATTGACAGAGAAACTAGCAGGTAGGGGCTAGAGTGGAGACATGAGCTCAGGACCTGGGCCATCCACCTTCACATAGCTGGTCCTTCTCAGGCCACCTGGAAGGGAGTGTAGGGCAGGACTGTGTCAATAAAGGAATGCACGTACACACTGAGGGTAACTGGCCCTGGAGTGCCTGTCTCACTGCCAGGTCAGCTATCCCAGAAAAGCTCAAGCAGCTGCATTGGGTATGTGTTGACTCAGGGGCTCTGCCTCCAGGGACCTTCTGGGCCTTCTGCCCTCTCACTTCTGAGGGGTCCGGGCATAAACTCTGTGTCTTTGGATAACACTGTTCCCTCTGCCCATTTCCCTTCTTCCCTGGTCATCCTCCTCAATTCTACACATACAGTCTTGAAGAAGGAAGGCACAGATGAGGTTCAGCTCCTGGCTAATGCAGGTATCCCTCCCTGCCAGGCCTCAGAACTCTACCCACACACCAGGACAGCAGGAGGGCACATTCCCACTTGGGACACAGAGCTGGGGCCCCAAGCTGGATCCAGGCCTGTCCATTGTCCATAATAAAGAGCTCATGGTGACAGAGTGCTTGCTAGTTGCCAGCCACGGTTCCAGGCACTTTCCAAGTATCAACATGCCATCCTCACCAACAGCCCTCTCTAATAAGGTGTGATTATTATTTCTTCTCTACAGTAGAAAACATCAAAGCACAGAGAAGTTTAGACAACTTACTGAAGGATTTAAACTATCCAGCAATCTGGCTGCAAAGCATATCGCTAACCATCATACTATATTTCCAAGGTCCAGAGGAGAATGACTGTCAAAGTCACAAAGCGAGTTAGAGCTGTGATGAGAGCTGTGCTCACCTGACTCTTGTTTTATATTCTTTCCAGCATACCACATTACATATAAAATAATTTCTTAGTGTTTCTTTTCCATGTATGGTATTCACTTGACATTTTGGGTTGGCTTGGGGCTCTACCTGAGGGGGGCTTGAGAAATGACAGAGGAGACCTCCCTGGATCTTCCTCCTGTCACTGTACCCCTCCCTTTCCTGGATTTATCTACCAGCAGGGCCCTCATCTCAAACTCAGACTGCATTCTCAGAAGTCTGAATTTGGCTTCTGCCCAAATTTTATTTCATTAAGAAAACAAAACCCACCACTGCTGCCCCACATCTCCACTTAGCACCTTCGAGAAGCACTACAATGGCAAGGTTATAGGGGATCCAGGAAAGCCTCTTGCCAGTCTGAAGGAGGAAAGAGGATGGGGGAGGAAACCCAGGAATCAGGCACAAAATGGAAACTCAAGTGGCTTTAGTCTTCTAAAGCGGCCTGCCCCTCTACATGGAAGGTGAGCTATCTGCTATCTGCCCATGCCACTGGGATGCCCGTGGCCACTCAGCCACCAGGATGTCTTATTGACAGAGAAACTAGCAGGCAGGGGCTAGAGTGGAGACAGGAAGGAACTGTCCACGTCCCTTGAAGCTGAAGAGCTGTGGGAAGAGGCTAAGGCTCAGGAAACATGTACTAACTAGCTGATGGCCCTGGACAAGTCACTCTCAGCTTCCTGGGCCTCTGTTTCCTCCTTTGTAACATGGGAGTAAGGACATCTGACACCAGGTCCTAGGGAGGACCAAACAAGATAACAGTGATGATACAGAGTTTAGGAGGGCGTGGTATTGTGGGTTGAACTGTGTCCCCCAAAAGATGTTGAAGTCAATACCCAGTGCCTGTGAATATGACATTATTTGGAAATAGGCCTTTGCAGATGATCAAGATGAGGTCATTAGGGTGGGCCCTAATCCCATATGACTGGTGTACTTATAAAAAGCTGAAATTTGGACACAGAGACAGACATGTACACAGGGAGAATGTCACGTGAAGACTAGAGTCATGCAGCCACATGTCAGGGAACTACCAAAAGCTAGGAGAGGAGCCTGGAACAGACCCTTTCCTAGAGCCTTCAGAAGGGGCATGGACGTGCCAATATGTCACCTTCATTTTAGACTTCCGGCCCTCAGAACTGTGAGACAATGTATTTCTGTGGTTTAAGCTACCCGGTCTATAGTTTTTTGTTATGACGGCCCTAGCAAATTAATACACATGGTGATCCTGCTAAAAATGAAGTCACAGCACATCTCTGCTTAAATCCCTTCCTCCAGTGGCTCTGTCAGTATAAAAACCCAAGTCCTTGTTATGACCCACAAGACCTGCCTGACCTAGCCTGTCACCTCCATGACCCCATTTCCTTCTAGTCTCCCCCTTGTTTTCTCTGTTCTAGCCTTGCTGCCCCTTCTGGCTGCTAATGCCCCAGAAGCACCCTCACCGGTTTGCCAGGCACTCTTCTCCAGGAAGCCAGCTCACTTCCCACCTCTTGCAGGCTTTCATTCAGGTGACATATTCTAGGGAAGCCTTCCACAGGCACACTGCCCCAAACTGCAGCCCCTCCCGACACTTCCTACAACTCTTTCCTGACCTAGCTTTCCGCTTCGCATTTATGACTGATGTATTTCAATTATTACTGTCTTCCTTCCTAGAAGGCAAGCTCTATGTTAACAGCGACTGTTTTCTATTTTGTACATGTTTTATCGACAGTACCTAAAATATGCCAGGCAGATGCATGATATTTGGTGTATGAATGAAACAAGGACCAACTGCCTGAATGAATTAAGGGAGTCAAGGAATGAATGAGTGAATAGAAGGGTCTGTGCTGCCCTGCTCCTCCTGCCTGCCCACCCAGAGACGAGGTCCCCAACCTGCTGTCTGGAAGAACATGGGTTGTTTCTCAGTGGAAGCAGCCTGCTCAGACAGGAAGCTCAGGCTGGCTAACAAAGGGGCTGCTAGAGGTGGTAGGGAGCTCACCACCCAGGCCTCTAATGAATCTTTTCCTATCGATTTCTGGAGTTGCCTTTGAAGGGAAGGGATGGCCAAGGCAGCTCGAATGTCCATGCCTCAGCAGTCCTGGGGTTTTATTGCTTCTCCCAGGACACAGCTTTGACAGGGGGCTTCCGGACGGCCCCTGGGTTGGACTGACATAAGCTCCCTGCAGTTGGAAAGGCATTTCCGTTCCTGCTGAAGCTGTCTGTCTGCCTGCCTGGCTGTGTGGCACACACTACCGCCCCTCCTCCCCACCCCCGCCCCAGTCTGGGCCAGGGTAGCTGAATTCCACTTTTGATGCTCCCCAGACAAAGGCTCACACAGGCCCCAGGATGGATGCTGTCCACTTTGCAGAAGAAGCAGTGGCGCTCAGTTAGGAGAAGGCTTGAAGGCCACACACACACACTCTCACTCAAGGATGGGGGGCCTGGCAGGGCTGGATATAGGCTACACGAGGAACCATCCAACTGCAGTGTGCCCCCAACCCTGTATCACCTATTATGTCCAGCCCTTTTTTCCTACAAAGCCTCTGCGTGCCCATTTGGAACCATTAACTCATTTAGCATTGCAGTAATGAGGCCCTGGTCTTATTTTTCAAGTGAAGCAAGTGAAGGTCAGAGAGGGCCCAGGGCTTCCTCCAGTCACAGACAAATTAGCAGTAGAGCCAGGACTAGACCCAGATTCCTTATTCCAGAGCTTCAAGCCATCTCTTCCAGTGCTGTCTTCCCACCTACTGCAGTGTCAAAGGTAAAGTGCTAAATGGTAAAGTGCTAGACAGACACGAAGGCTTACTATTCTAAAGGGCTCATGTTCATCAACTGCTTCTTTCTATGAGCTGGTGGGATTCAGATGGGGAGGATCTGCCCCACTCTGTTTCTCCTCTTCACAGGGAGGTTGGGGGTCAGACCCTGGACCTTTCAGCTTCTTCCCTGATCCACAGTGGCAGTCACATATATCAGGAGGATAGGTGGGGGCACCTGATTTGGGCTCAGAAGAAGGAAGGAGCTTCTGACAGTCAGGGTCACCCAGGGGTGGTAGTGAGTACCTTATACACACCCAGGGCATGTAAGCTGAGGATTGAGAGTTGCAGAGGTAATCCCACACTGGTAGGCTTATGGCTTTTCAGGCCCTTTCTCCTTTGGGGTGCTATGATAAGAGAAGAAGGTTGGTTGAGAAGCAGACCCAAGAATCTCAGTGCATTCCGAGCTGTAGTATAGCAGTTTTATGAACTTTCTAAGCCCAGTAAAGTTCACTGGGAATCCGTCATCACCTGGTACATTCCCCTCCCTCCTGACGGTCTATGAGGCAACATTTTCCCTGATACCTGCTCCCTTCCAGTCCCTTGCTCCCAGCCCATGGCGGCTCATGGATCCAGTGGCTTCCTTTGCTCCCCATTGTGGTCCCAGGTATCCCTTACTGCCTGGGGCCCTGAACATGAGCAGACAGGCCAGGTAGGAATGTCTGTTGGGGGAAAATTCAAAGTGGCCGCCAGGGCAGGGCAAGGAGTGGGAGGCCTGATGTTGAAATTGGGATCAGCAGAGCTGAAGTTGGCAGGTGGGAACAGGACACTCCTCCACCCAGAGGCCAAGTCTCAACTGAGATAGATGTTGCCTGGGACTTGGAGGCTTGCTGTGTGACCAAGAGGAGGTCACTGTCTCTCTCGGGGCCACAGCTTCTCCACCTAGTGAAGACACCTAGTACGGATGCTGGAATTCTCTTTGCTGCTGGGGGCACTAGTCTGGCTAAGAAGGCCCCAAGAAGAAGCATCACTACTGAGCTGACCCTCACTGATTCCCTATAGATGCCAGAGCAGGCCAGGCAAGATGCCTTCAGCATACATAATCCCCTTAAGATAAAGAAGCCAGCTGCAAAGTAGTGGGCCCATCATGGTCCCATTTTTGTAAATTTTTGGCAACATATCTATAGGCATGGCATTTTTGGAACACTGTGAGCTCCATAAAGGCAGAGATTTTGTCTCTTTTAATCACTGCAACAAACCTGGTGGCTCTGTACCTGGCCCATAATGGCTGCTCAACATTGTTGAATAATGGTTATTTACCAAGCTGTGATCCTGTAGCAGTGAGATTTCAGCTACTCTTTACTTTCTTCATAATTTTCTGTATGCCTTAATTGTTTATAAGGAGTATGTATTATTTTCTGATTAGATATAAAACCCCATAAAACAACTAAAATTAAATGAATCCAAAGTTAAGACTTTTTCCCCTAGCAAGGTGCTGTGCACCATCTTCAGAACCAATAACTTGAGAGTCAAGCATAAAACAACCCCATGTCATGAGCTTCTGAGGCCCAGCCTGTGGCAGCCTGGGCAGGACTTGGGCAACGGACATCACTGGGTCACTTTCTCAATATACATCCGTCCTTTCCCTCTACAAATGGCATAATTCCACCCCAGCAGTCTCTTGTCACCTCCAAACTTTTCTTTTTCTCTGCCTCTGGCCCCTAGGTCCCTCCTCTATGTACTGAGGCTTTCTAAAAGGCAAATCTGACCATGTCATCCCTTGTCTAAAACATTCCATGGCTTAGCCTCAAGTTCTATCAGAATCAAATTCAAGTTCGAATTTCTTAGCTTGGCACTCAAGGCTCTGGAAGTCTCATCTATGGTCTCTGGAAGGGCCCCCTCTGCTAGCCCCAACCTGGATTGCTCCTGTCTGGATGCCTCCAGCAAGTTCCTTAAAGGCATTCATTTATAATCCTTGGTTTGCCCAGCTTTATTGGAGGCATGCTCTCCCCCTAAACCCACATGCCAATCAAAGAGTTAAACAGTGGTTGGGTACCAGCTTGTAGCTAGGAGGGGAAACTGCCACAAATCCAAGGGTGGCAGGGAAGCTGAACCCCACCATCTCACCAATCTGCAGGGGATGAGGAGCCAAATATCCCTGATGAATTTGAAAGGCGGGACAAGCCATGGAGCAGCGGCCTGAGTTGAGGATCTTAAGAAGGGGAAAAAAATCAGCCCTGAGGATGCTATGGTTTAGGGCCAAGCAGCACTGCCTCTTCCCTGCCTCAGTTTCCTCATCTTGGATGCAGGCAGTATTCTGGGATGCATAGTAGAAGGTACAGCCCTGGGAACCAATCCAGCACTCCTGCTTCTCCCCTTTAGCAAGGGGAGCCCACGCCCCCCTCGGGCCCCAGGCAGACCTGGGAGTGTGGTGTTTAATTGAATTTGGCCTAATTACCTAATTGCACTAAGGAACAAGGCCTCTGGTGTTGGGGGTGGTAGAAAGCCAGGAGCCAAGAGACAGCCTCCAGATTCCCTTGGCATTCAGGGAAGTAGTACCGGGCACCAGCACCTTCATATTCCTTAACCTCCAGGTTGCTTGGAACCTTGAGAGGCAGGTGGCATGGTTCCCATTCCACAGGTGAGGAAACTGAGGCTAAAAGAGAAGCATCTTGCACCAGGACTCCAAGTCAGAAGAAGTAGGGAGGAAATTCGAACCCATATTCCTTCTGTACTTGGGGCCTTTGCACATGCTATTCCTCTGCCTGGAATGCCTTTCTCCACCCTCTTCTCTGGGTAGATTTTCTCCTTGGAGCCATCCTGCTAAGGTCATTTTCTCAAGAAAACCTTATCTGAGCTCTTAAGTTTGTGTCTCCCACCACCTGTCCTTTGTAGAACCCATTACAATGATGACATCATTGGGGGCAGGGTGTTTATTCCAAGTCTACCCCTCTGCCAAGCCTGGAGCTCCTGAAGGGCAAGGGCCACATCTGCCTCATTCACATGGTGTCAAGTATTCAACATAGGCCAGAGACACTGTGGTGTTCAATACATGTTTCCTAAATCAGTGGCTGCATAGTCTCTAAATCCTGCGTCTTCCCAGACACAGTTTGTTGGTTTCCTGCCATCACTGGCCTGAGCCTTGGGGATGGGGTTCTCATCTGCAAGGAGTATTGCACCTGGGGCTATGCTAGGAGTCCCTCAATGTCACAGGAGAGCTAGAGCGATGCTGGGGTAGGCACACCCTTTGAACATACTGGCATCCAAAATGGAGGTCCACTATGTGAGGTACTGAGCTGGAGCTTCGTATGAGATTGCAATGTTGGGAGGTGAAGGGACAGGCCCAGAGTCAACCAGCTTGCAAAGAGCCAAAACTGAAAGCCAGGCCTGCCCAAGTCTGGGACCTGACCTCACCGCCCCTTACCATGCTGTCCTCAAATGACAGAGCGAATGAACAAGGCTAATTTACAAAGAGACGAGTACCTTAATCCAAAGAAAGTCAAGTGAATAGTGGAATTTCAGGGCTCATGAGACAAGGCAGGACAGAGATGATTAGATCCCTTCACAAAGGCAGCTGCCCATTGGGCTAAACACAAAGGCAGCCCTGCCCCCAGGATGCATCAGGCCATTTATCCAGGACTTGGGGCTTGTCAAGCCTCCTGCCTCCTTTTGGGAGGTATCACACTTGACCTAGCACCCAAGTGTGTAGGTCTGGAGAAGGACTGACTGACTGCCTGCGTCTAATTCTAGCCCTGCCACTTGCTAGCTGTGTGGCCTTGAGCAAAAGTATTTAACCTCTCTGGGTCTCAGTTTTTTCTTAACATTTTTATTAAGATGAAAGGAAAGGATGTACATGCAGTATTCTGGGAATACTAGTGTCTGGACATGGTAAGGACTCAATACAAGTAAACTCCTTAATTGATTAGGTATAATAATAGAATAATGGCAGTATTAGAAGTAGCACTTGGCATGGTAGTATTAATAACAGTAATATTAGCAGTAATAGTAGTCGTCTCGGGAGTACCAGTACTAGTAGTAGCAATGGGAAGGGTATTAGTGGTATCATGTCATTTCAGCCCCACTCCTAGTATGATGACGGATGCTGGGAAGCCTGATCCCTTCTCTGTGCCAGTCTCTCAAATAAAAATAGGGGGTTGGGCCAGGTGATCTCGAAAGGTCCTCTGCACTTTGACATCCATGTTAGAGAATAACAGTAACAATAAAAACAATCCTATAGATACTTACTATTTATATTTATTATATGTCTTGTGTTTTCCAAAAGTGCATTGTCTTCCTGCTTCCCCTTTCCTTTCCAGCACAGGGCATCCTCCCCTACCCAGCCTTTTTCCTCTCACACCTGATGTTTTTGAGGGGAGGTTACTCTCTGCCTACCAGTTTTGCCTAAGTGACTAGGATGTGGCAAATGGATAACAAGTTTTCACTACATGAGTTTTCATGACATGTAGGGCACAGCTTCCCCTACGTCATCTCTTCTAGTCTTCAATACCTCTACACAAACAACCCTGGGAGGGAGGTGTGGTTAGCCCCATTTCCTGATGCCATTGTTAAAGCTCAGAGAGGTGATGTCAGTTACCTAAAGTCACACAGCTTGGAAGCAGGGGAGCAGGATGCAAGCCCAGCGTGGCCTACCTGCACAGTTGGACACTCACCATACAGGTTATTGCTACACCTCAAAAGGCCGTGTCTCCCCACTACAGCCCCATTCACATGCTCCTCAATACCAATCCTCCCCTGCTGACAGGGCATGTGGCATCTTTCTGTATTCAGTGAAGATGACACAGTCCCATTTACTCTACAGACTGACCCTTCCTCCTCCCATCAGTCATGGGTCCATCTGCCTTCACCTTGGTCCTCAATGATTTCAGTCACATGCCTCCACTGGCCACCTGAGAGCCTGCCTTCAGTCATGGCTGGACTGGCCAGTGCTGGGTCTTAAATGAGAGGTGGTCAACAACATTACAAACTTCATGAGATCTCTTGTAGTACTGGCAGCCCTGGCTGTTCTGGGCACGTGTCTCTCATTGCCTTAGGTGGTCTTCTGTGCAGTGGCTGCCCTGTTGGGGGCTCTGGGCCCTCTGATCCCCTAGACTCTCACCCTGTATCTTCTACCTAGATGCCACCGCTCTTTGTATCATCTGGCTGTGTGCAGGTGGGAATCTGTGATATGGGGCTGGGGCAGCCTTTTCTGTACAGGAGGGTCCCTGGGACCCCAACACCTGGCCTTGGTTACACCAAGACACCAGAGCCTCAGAGGAAAGAGACGCTGATCTGTGGGGCCACCTCTGTACTCCCTGTCCTCTCTTTAGAGGGGCAGCACCTTTCTCCTCCCCCAGCTTTCTCCCCATTTGGGGGTGGAAGGAGAAAAACCAGATGCAAAAGCCCTGTCCCAGGGGATGGGCACATCAGTATTTCCCTGGAGTCCACTCAGGAGCCTCACGTCCACCACAGCTCACGGCCAAGGGGACAGGGATGTCTGACTGCATTTCTCAGTTGCTCGGCTTCCCCACAGAGCACAACAGCACACCCATTTTCCGCTGTCTGTGCATGGGGAGGTGGAATTTCCCATTTCTCTCCTAAGCCCCATCTGTACAGACTTGAGCCCTTCACACACAGGGCCCCCCCCTTGACTCCTGGCCTCCCAGTAGATGCTTAATTGGGAGGAAGTGATTCTAAACATCTGGTGCGCACATCTGAGAATGGGCTCAAGACCACACAGAGCCTGGAGGAAACGGCAATACATGCAATTATGTCACTTCCTTGGCTGACGGGGTAGTACGAAACAGCAGCAGGCATTTCAGGGGCACAGACCAGGCCTGGGCTGGGGCAGGATCAGGGCACCCATGGAGAGTGAGCCTGAGAGCCCAGGGCAAGAGTCTGCAGGTGACTCCAGGGCAGAGCCGAGCTGCTGCCAGAGGGATCAGTGATGTGTGGAGCTGTGGTCCCACGGGGACAGGGGAGACAAAGAGAATGAGGGAGAAAGGAGAGAGAGGGAGAAAAAAGAAAAGAGAGGGAGGTGTAGAGAGAGAAAGAAGGAGAAGGGGGATTAGGAGAGAGGGAGAGTGAGAGAGAAAGGGTAGGGAGAAGAGACATAGAGAGAGGGAGAGAAGGGAAGAGAGGGAAAAAGATAGGACAGAGAGGCAGAGGACTATTTCACTTGGCTTAGAGAGGCTTCAGGCTTCCAGAAAATGGAGCCTCCCCTGGCGGCCCACCAGTATAGAGCTTCCCCGGGTGCACTGTGGAGGCAGAGGGACCCAGTTTTTCTCAGCCCAGCTGGGATCCTGGGCATGGACTTCACTTTTCTGAGCCCCAGTTTTTCTCTCTGAAAAAGGGGACAGAACTCTTTCTCATGAGCTGCTTTAAGAGTCAAGGGGCTCCCCTTTGAAGGGATGGCAGAACATGGGCTATCTGAATTTTTCCAACCCTATCTGGGTTGGGTACTTTCCATTGGAAGTGGGTGGCCCCAAGGGGTTCCCCTCTTATTCAGCTCTCCCCTTTGCTTATGTGGGTCTGAAAACATTGTGTTTCTCCTAAGCACAACCATGTCTGTGAGCTCCTTGAGGGTACAGGCAATCTTTAGGGTTACCTAAATGCCAATCACCATGTCCGCACATAAAAAGGTACCCATGCACCATTGTGGAAGGGGTGAATTAGTTTATCCTTTGCAGCAAGTCTTTGCTGTCATTCTAATGATCTGCCTGTTTGAAAGGCAGACTCCAAACCCTAATCATTTCTGTTTCCTGCTAGAGATAATAGCGGCTCTTCATCCCAAACAGGTGAGACTGGGTCCTTCAGAATTCCATATAGGAGTCCAGCCCCAGGCACTATTTCCCATCTGGCCAGCTTCAACAAGCCAGGAGATATACCTAGCAATATAAAGAAGTAACTCTTAATAGCTCCTCGAGGAAAGTCATTGGCCAGAGTTTCTAAGCTCTGAGGTCTGTTTCTCTCTAGGCCCAGGACTAGCAAGGGCAGGCATGACCAAGGTGGCCATGCTTCTTTCCAGCCACCTGCCTGGCCACCACCCTGTCCTCAGTGAGGGGAATTACAACCCTGCAGAGCTTCCACTGCCAAACACAAACACCTGGTTGCCTGGGCGGCGCCTTGCCAGGGTGACATGATCCAGATGGTCCCCTGAGAGGCAGTTGGGTTGTCACGGAAATGGAAATGCTGCCTCTCCAGCAGGGAGGCTTGGATTCTAGATCCACTGGACCCCGAGCTTAGAGAAGTGAAGTGATTTGCATGAAGTCACATAGCAAGTGGGTTTCAGAGCCTATACTGCAAGGCAGGACTTAATAATTAGAACAATATATACAGAGTCCTTTTGAGATGCCAGCTTGTGTTAAGTACTTTCATTAGAGGCTGGAGGGTGTGTGGCCAGGGTCACAGATGGCATGGAAGTGATGGAGCTCAGCCTAGGTCTGCCTGTTTCTGAGGCCAAGCTAGAAATCCTGTCCCATGCTGGAGTTCAGATATTGGTTGTGCATGTCCTGAGACCAGCCCTATAGCAGCGGCTGGCTGGACCTGACTCCAGGGACACTGCGAGAGTAGAGAGTCCAGGAGGGCTGGGGGCCTGCAGGCTGAAAGCCACAGTTTCCAGAAGAAGGAACAAGTACTTGGAGTTGAGGCAGGGCCTTCCATCCTGGCCCACACCCTACTTCCCTCATTCTCTTGCTTCTTTCCTTTTCTTCTTCAGTCTCAGGTGTGCTGATAGCCATTCATTAAGAGCCATCTATCTACTCATCCCTTACCTCATTACACAAAGGATTTGAGTTACTCTGGGCAGGTTAATAAATCTCTTTGGTAGTCAGTTTTCCAATCTATAAAATGGGTTAGGCTGTTGTGAGGATCATTGCTGGTGTTCATAACATACCCAGCACTATGCCTGGCACAAAGCAGGAGCTCAACAGATGGCATGTTAAAAGTTTCTTTCTTAAAAGATTTTTGGGAAGGGATGCTGGGAGGCTTGGTGAGACAGAGGCCTCAAACTTTCCCAGCCCGAGGCACAGATGGGTGTTGCTAGCTCAGTCCAACCTCCCTCAGCTCTCTCCTCTCCATTACCCCACCGGGGCCTAGCCTCCTTTTCTTGAGGGGAAGGAAATGCAGTCTTAACCCCAAGTGAGCTTCTGCTGTCTTGGAGACAGCTGTGGGCTTCTGGCCCTGGAGCTTCAGGAAGGAAACCATTCCCCCACCTGAGTTAATAGGGTCCCACTCATCTTCTATTCACTTGGAAGTGAATGTGGCTGGCATTTACCTTGGGCCTAGCTATACTACACACACAGGTTCCATGTTTTCCAGACCCCAAACTACCACACAGGGTCAGGCGTAGAGTTTTCAGCTACTACAGGTATGAGAGGCATCCTACGGAAGTGCGAATGCCAGTATGTGGGAATAAGATTGCTAATACATATATAGTACTTCCAATACACCAGGCCTTATTCTAAGCCTGTATATATGTTAACTCATTTATGCCTACGATGTCGGTATTATCACCACCATCCCCTTTTATCAAATGAGGCGACTGTGGCACAGGGAAGTTAAGTGACTTTTCCAAGGTCACACAGCTGGCAAGTGTAGGACTGGGTGGATTCACATAGAGGCAAGCTGTTCCAGAGTCCATGCTTTCAACTACTACTCTCTATGAATTAGCTGAATAGTTTCTGGAAAATATATTTGAAATTGAGGCCAACCAGGAAATTTTGGCAATAACAGCTGACATGTATACTGAATGCTTACTTTGTGCCAGGCTCTGCTGCTCACCATCCATGGGACTGTGAGTGTTGAATGAGCTTGAAGATGGGTGGGGATGTTTAACCTACCAACAAGGACAAATCATTGTCAAATACTGTGCTTAATACCTCCACCTACAAGCAATTCAGGTGATCGATCCCAACAAGCTCTTGAGCCGTTAACATGCCTTTCCCAGGACCTCATTTCAACCTGCTCATAGAGAGTAAGGGGCCACTTACAGCTTCAGGGTCACATATTCTTATTTAAATCACAATTTGATCAAGGCCACTTGGCTCTTTGTAGCCAAGTGGCCTTGATCAAATTTATCAGTCTTTCTAAACCCTGATTTCCTCATTTGTGAAAAGGGGAAACATGGGTCTAGGATCATTATGTGGGCTAAGTGAGTTCACAGTGCCCAGTACTGAGGAAATACTGACCAAACATTTTCTAGCATCATCAGAATTTTTCCTAATCCAAGTGTCCTGCCCTGCCCTGCCCTGCCCTGGCCCTGTAAGTCTAAATAGGGAAGGCAGATGATAACCTGCACTATCGTTAATTCCTGTCTGTTTGTCTAACCAAGAAGGTATTTACAAGGCTGTGGGTTGCAAAAGTTCCAGAACCACCTTGCCACTTTCTGCCAAGTCCCTGCTCCATTTCACTCTCACACCCACGAATCCCCTGAAATCCTCCTCTGGGGGTGAGAATGCTAAGCTCCATCTTAAAACCAAAGCTCTGGCTTCCTTAATCCTCTTACCTGGTTCTTTGCTCTGCAGAATTAATTGATGCAGATGGCTTTATTAACTTCTCGGGGCTGCCTTGGCATCTTCAGGGCACCCTGGGCTGGTGGGGACAGTTTTGGCAGGACCTCTGTCCCGGGTGCACTATGGCTGCAGGGTGACAACCTGGGTGCCTATGGGGTGATAACCCTGTGGCCCTGCATCTCCCCAGAGGCTGTCAGCTCCGTAGGGGCACCTGCAGAGGAGTAGGAAGAGCCAGAACTCTGGTCTCACTTCTACTCTTACCGGGGCCACCTCCCTACCCCTTAGAGCCTCAGTTTCCTCCTCTTTAAATGAGAATCAGCCTGCCTTGGAAATCTCATGCGACTGGATGAGGAAGGCCGTGTAAATGGCTGTGTTTGTGTGTAGGATTACTGTCATTTCTCCCCTACAGAATGAGGCATTCATTTATTTCACACTCCAAGAACAGGAACTGTGTGTGGTGCATTTACAAGCATTTGTAGCCCCTGTGCTTGGTGCGGAGTGGGCCTGGTAAAAGATGCTAATCATTCCTCACCCTGAAAATTCCTTTTGGGTATTTCTTATTTTGAGAGGCATTCTCATGGCCGAGACCTTATCATTCTTCCTGTAGCTGTGAAAGTAGAGCAATGATGTAGATGCATTGGACTGTGAAAGAAAGTGATGCTGGGCAGGGCACGGCCTGCCCAGAAGAGAGAAAGTGAAGGGTGGTAGCCTAGCTCTCGTGGCCTCATCAGTCTGTCCTCTTTGACTTAAGCACTCTCAAGTATAGGCTAGGGGATGTGGCCCATGAGATGGCTTGGGTGGTCCTAGGATCCAGCGAGAAAACCAATGCCACATCAGCTCTCTTCCCATATTTGGGATGCTGCTATTTCAAGGAGAGGAGTCTCAGTTTCCTAATGTCCCATTACCCTTTGTAACTGGTGGAGAGCTGGCCCAGGCCCTAGCCATAGAACAGGCACCTATAGCTAAACTCAGACACAAGGCAGTCTCTACAGTCTTTATTTTGACAGTTAGTTTCTATATGTGGCAAGGCAGACTGATTTGCCAGTTATGGTAGCAATGTAAGATATAAGTTTCCTTTTAAAATTCCCACCTCGAAGTCATAATGAACAAGTAACAATACGAAAAATACAGATCATAATATGAGTGGGACTGGAAAATGGCAGGGATGATGAGGATGGGAGGCAAATAAGTGAAATTGGGAGAGTGCCTTGTTGCAGGCACTGCAGATGCTTCATTCCACGTCTCTGTTTATCGTGTGCATTGTGACTTTGCTTGCATCTTCGCCAAGGGGACTGTTACGGGGTGTATGTATCTGTGCCCCGACCCCCAAGAATCCCTCAACCAATACTGGATACCAGACGCTGGATAAATACCTCCTCATCCTTGCCTCTCAGGCTGACTGGGGACATATTCTATGCAGTCTTCCAGAGCTCCATGCAGGTGCCCACAGCCGGTAACCTGCTCGACAACACACTTATCATTGACCTCCTTCCCTTCCCTGTCTCATTTCCCTGCTTCCCCACCAGTGTTTTCTGGGCTCCTGTTGCACTAGAATCTCCGTTGCAGGGTTTGCGTCTGGGAGAACCCAAATGCAGACACATCAGTTCATTCCAGCAGCCTTGCCTTTCCCTACCGTGTGCCTCATTGATCCCTCCCTCCCTACCTCTCACAATCATGTGGCCAGGCCAAGAAGTCCCGGGATCCAGGTAAGAAAGTGGCCCCACCTTGAGGGTTCTGCACCACTCGTCGGGGTCCCGGGCCCCAGGTTCCCCTGCCATGGGTTGTGCCCTCAACCTTCCATCCCCTTTTATTTTGGACAGGCCTGGAAAGCAGGTATCCACCAGCTGGGCCTCAGGAAGCAATGTCCTTGCATAGCCCGGCTCTGTGGGGGAGCCAGTGATGAGCTAATCCTGCAGAGACAGGGAGACAGGAAGAGCAGCCTCCCTACCAGCAGAGGCCTACCCCTAGGGGCTCTCAGGGAATCAGAGAGGGCTGCACTGGGAAAACCGCTGAGCCAGCCTGGAGACAACGGTGCTCTTGTCTCACCCCACTCCTGCCGACTCCAGCCACACTCCAAAAGAACTCACAACGACCTTTGCTGCTTCTGCTTAAAACAGAACTCATGCTCCCTGAAGAAAATGTGGGAAATAGTGACACCGCACCCCGCCCCAGACAGATTTGTTACTGATAAGTTGACATTTGGGTATACACCTTGTTTTCTGTTTCCTGTGACTAAGTAAATGTATGTTTTGTTTTGCACCTGGTTGAGGTCATACTGAACATACCGTTTTGTTGCCCATCTAAACAAATTAATATTACGTCATAAGCATTTCTACATAGTGGTAATTCTTGGGAGACTTAGTTTTCAATAGTTGTAGAGTGGCCACTGAAATACTCAACTCCCTTTTCCAGGGCCTTGAAGCTGTTTCTAAATCTGCCCTGTCTCATTCTTCCATGGCACTGCGCCCTCCTCACTGTTCACTCTGGACACCCCAGGGACCATCGCAGCCACCCCTCCCCCCAATTCCTTAGCCTGGGAACGCCGTGTCCACAAACCCTTCGTCACGTGGGCTCCTCCCCACTGTTCTTTTTCTCCAAGAGCAAAGTGAGGGCACTGGATTCCAGGCCTCGGCTCTCAGAGAGCTGGGGGAGGAGAGACAAGCTGGGGACCATTGGCCCAGGACAACCTACCCCACCAGCTCGCTCAGGGTCACTGAGAAGGGGTACAGTTCCCTGTGTTCCAGATTTTACCATCTTACCATAGAGGTCAAAACCCTGCTGAAGCCATGGGACCTGATCTGTTTCTTCCCTATTGGCACCTGTTTCCTCCTCCATAAAATGGGCATGCTGTTAAGGGCTCCAGTGCCCTCTTAGCAGTAATGAGTCAGCGGGAGGTAAGTGTGTGAACAGGTTTGTCCATTAAACAGGGCTGACCGAAAGTTGGTTCCCAGGGGCCTGGTGATGAAATTCAGAGCCCTTTCCAGAGCAGGACCTGACCTGGAGTGCAGAGGCCAGAGTAGGAGGAAGGAAGGCAAGTCCCTCCCCCACATCTCAGCTCTGCTGAGCTCAGATGAGGGGGCGGGGACTGGTGTGCAGGAGGAAGTCTGTCCTGGCCTTGACAAGGCACCCAGCCAGGCAGCCTGGCATTTCAAGGGCGAGGGCCCGCCCGTCCACTGTCTCTGGGGGAGCTGGCAGGCATTAACAAATCCCCAGCAATTTGCACCCACCAATCCTGCCTGCTCACTGGGCAGCCGCAAGCCGTTTTTCACGCAGAGCTGCGCACAGCTTTGTCTTAGAGAGACAGATCTGGCAGGGTGTCCCTGAATGAGGCCATTTGTCCTCCCCAGTGACGGTGATGGGAAAGCGCCTGTGAGCTCTGGGGTGAGCAGAGGCAGAGGGGAGCAGAGAAATGCCATGGGGGAGGTGTGAAGGCATGGACAGGAGCCAGGCTTCCAAGAAAGGCCAGGAATGTCCCAACCACCGCGGGGGTCTGAGAGCCCTCATTCAGCCAGGTGGGACCAAGGACTGTTTTCAAAGACGGAGGGAATGGTTGTGACCCACCTTCTCCTGCTTAAGGAGTCCTGGGTAGAGGTAGTGAAATGACTTGTATGGACTCCGATGCCTGTGTCCCAACCCAAACTTCTGATGGAGGTGGGACACTTGCCACAGCACCCCCTGGGTTTGGGGTCTGTCTCTGAGCACAAGTTGCTGTTGAAGCCCCCTGGGACTGAGGTTCCAAGGCAGGACTGAGCCCTTCCTGAGCCCCTCCTGCGTGGATCCCAGACCACAAGGGGCAAGGCAGGGGCCCTATCACATTCCTGATGCTTCATCTCCCTGGCTGGCTTGGTTCTCTTCCCAGGGTGTACTGTCAGCTCCTCTGGGAGCACATCAGAGAAGCCAGACCAAGCAGATGTTGGTCAACACAAAGCAAGCGATCCATTTCGCCTGAGCTTCCCCTCCTGGTCCTGGGACTCAGGTTGCTTTGTTGGGATGTGAGGGTGTGCTTAGAGCAGAGGTCAGAAACATACATGTCCACGAGGCCTGGGGGTTTCCAGCCATGGGAAATGTTTGGGTGTGAGACAACGTGGTGGGGTCAGCCACCCCCCAGTCAGTCATGGGTCCAAGGTTCCCACTGAAAGGAAGTATCTGAATTGACAGTGCAATCTCCCAAAGAGCAACTGTTGGCAACTAATCTGCATTTTTAAAAACCAGCAAGTACTCAGACTCAGATGCCTGTGGGTCATGTCCAGCCCATGGGTGGGTGATTAACAACCACCCTTCTCTCATCACTAAGGAAGGCTGGTCTCCTCTTCCTTGGAGGTTTCAGGGGCCGCCTCTTCAGCCTTGACCTCTCTCCTGAGTTTTCTGGTCCCTTCTCCAGATGCTCCCGGGACACCCTGGCACCTCCCATACCTGCTGCTCTTGCCACATTTTCTACTCTGCCAACAGCTCCGTGCTTCTCCCAGACGAGAATCCAGAGCCATCACTGACCTGCCTAAGGGAGACAAGAGGGGTGCAAGGACAAGTACCAGGCATTCCAAGCTCTAGTCTAGGCTCTGCCATGCCTTGGGAGCTGGGGCGGGTCCCTGCTTCTCGATCCTGAGCTCCCTGCCCCTTGAGTTTTGGCATTCCTTATTCTACTATTTTAACATATTGCTGGGCTGCTTACAGAGGTCAGCTGAGGGGACACAGAGGCACTCAAGCATGGACAGCAGCTAAGGCAGAGGGCTCTTGGGGACCTTGGACATGGAGATTGCCTGGTACTTGGCGCCCACGTAGCCAGCAGGCACGGGCCTGCTTGGTGCCGAGGAGGCTGACATTTCAGTGCTGCCTGCCAAGTTGCTGTGGGCTGGCACGCAGTAGCAGTAGGGGCGTGGGGGGTGGGGTGGGTGGGCATGCCACGATCTTGGGGGATGAGACAGGTGACCTTCTGTACCAAAGCCAAGGAGGGAACAGCTTAGCCCCCAAGGACCTTCCTGATGAGGAGGTTCCTGCCTGTTTGAGTGTGTGTGTGTGCTTGTGCTCCCATGTGCAAGCATCAGGCTAAAGGCTGCACCAGAACAAAGAGCTGGGGGCTGGGTATCTGAAGGGCCCACGTGGAGACGCCTGACTTGGCGGTTTGCTGCAGTCTGCTCTGTGCTCACGCGCTCGCCCTCTCTCTCTCTCTCTCTCTCTCTCCCTCTCTCTCTCTCTCTCTCTCTCTCACACACACACACACACACACACACACACCCGAACAGCACTACCCCCAGGTCTGAGCTCCTGCTCCAGAGCCCACCAATGCTGGCGCACATAGCCCAGCCCACCTCACCGCCATCTCTCCTGACAAAGCACCGCTCTTCGCTGCATGATCTCATCCCACCGGCCCTCATTTGGCCCCAGATTGGCCTCCTGACAAGAGACAGACAGGGAGATGAAGCAGGAGAAGGGAATGGGGAGGCAGGCAGGCAGAGAAAGGGAGAAATACATACAGATTAACAAACAGACATGCACACAGCACACCCCGACACACATAGACATGCTCACCACCACACACACACACGACACATGAGTGCAAACACACACACATACACCACAAGGAGCATGTCTAAGAGGCGGCAGGGAAGGGAAGGACAGAGACAGACATACGATATCAGAGACTGTCAGAGAAAAAGAAGAGGGAGAGATTGGAAGGGTAAAAATTGGATAAGCCAGTCAGACAGAGTGGGAGCCCAGACAGAGACAGAAAAATAGCAGGGCGGAGAGGAGGCACAAGCTGCCTGCAGGAGCTCTGAAGACAGAGCATGTCCTAGAACTATAGAGGCCTGGCTGGGAGGCCAGCTGTGGTCAATGTGGCCACCACACACACACACACGCACGCACGCACACACGCACACGCACGCGCGCGCGCGCACACACACACACACACTCTGAGGCCACAGGGAACCTCACGGCTGTAGCCGGAAGTGGGGTTACAGCAGGTCATATACCCACAGAGCTTCGGGAAAGAGAGCAGAGGTAAAACAGTTTTGCTGGGGCAGAAAGGGCCTTGGGGGTTGAGAACCATGTTGGGGGAAAAGACAGACAGAAGCAGAGGAGGAAGGCTGGAAAGTAATATTTACTCAGCACCCACTGTGTGTCAGGTATTAGCTGAGCCTCTTGCTTCCCTGATTAGGAAATCATATTTAATCCTCACAGGCAGCCTGTGAGATAGGCATATAATCCCTCTTTACAGATGAGGCTACAGCACCAGGAGGTAGGCAACATGGCAGACAGGTGTCATGCTAGAGCTGCCTCTAGAACTTGGGGTCACCGCTCTGCTCCCCTTGGCCTCCACCCCTCTGATGGTCTAGCCTGACCCCAGCAGACCCTTTATCCAGCCAATAAACCATCAGCTGAAGCCTCTCTCTTCAGATTGGCACTCTGCCTTCCCAGAACACAGGCCAAGTACAGGGATGACTGGTATCCTGAAAGCTGCCAGGACCATCTTCTCAAGGGGTGAGGGTGGCCAGTGTAAGGTGGTGAGTCATGGCTGTCAGCGCTGATGAGGGTTTGACTCCTAATAAGAGACACTCAGGCGACAGCTAAGCCACAGGCGTTGCTGGGCCTCAGTGTTCTCAGCTGCAGAATGGGTATCCTGAGAACTCACTTCAGGGGCCCAGGGCATATCCTATAACTTAATAGACACAATGTAGGAAAAAGGGCTTTATAAACTGTAAAGAGCTGTGTACAACAAAGGTACAGATGGAGGAAAGAACAAATTGCTTGTTTTAGGAGAAGTGATACTGGAAATACCACTTAGAGGAGGGCAGGACCATGTTGGAGAGACTCGCATGAAGGGAAAAGCTCTCCCAAGTGGAGCAGCTTCCCAGATCCTGATCCAGGAGAATAGAAGCCTCCTAAATCTAGGTTCCTGACCAGCCCCAATGTCAGTTTGATGGAAAGAGCAGAGCTTTAGACCTAGAATCAGGAGGACATGAGTTCAAGTCTCAACTCTATCATTTATGAGCTGTGTGACAATAGGCAAGTCACAAGACCTCTCTGAGCTTCAATTTCCTCATTCATGACTGGAGATAATACCCTGTGTCTCATGAAGCTGGGCATGAAACAAGATACAGAAGAGCACCCAGCATGTACCAGCAGGGGCATGAGAGACACCTGAGGGAGGGACCGAATGGGGCCGTAAGCCTCTCCTCCCTCACTGGTGAGCAGATAGGGCTTCTGAGACAACTGGCTGTCCTGTTTTTCCCTCTGGCCAAACTTTCCTGTCTTGGTTTTGCCTCATATCTAGCTCTTAAATTCATGCCTTTGTCTCTACTCCATTCCACAGGAAGTGGAGCCTTCCTGGTCAAGCCACCAGCATCCTTGTCCTGATGTTTCCAGCAATCCGCTAACTGGTCCTTGCATCCACACTGCCCCGCCCCCTGCCCCCGCTCAATCTGTTCTTTTGTAGTTGTACTGATCCTTGCCAAATAAGAATTTAGCTAAATTCTCGTTACTCTTAGGACAAAGACACAACCCTCAAGATAGGCCCCATGTGTCTAACTGCTGCTGACTTGTGCTTCTAGGCTCTGGAACTACTGCCCTTCTTTTAGCTCTGCCAAAAGCCAAGCTTCCTCCTACCTCAGGGCCTTTGCACAGGCTGTTCCCGTTGCCTAGGAAGAAGCTCTTACTTCTTTTCTTCACCTACTCAACTCTTACCCAACCTTTGTGTCTCAGGGAAGCCTTCCCCCGCACCCAAGTGGTCTTATGGTGTCCTTGAGTTTTCCTTCATAACACTTATCGCCGCTTGAATTTACACACACACACACACACACACACACACACACACCTGTGATTATTTGATCAATGTTTTTCTATCCCTTTAGACCAGGGGTCAGGAAACTATAGCATATCACCTGATTTCATAAAGAAAGGTTTATTGGAACTAGCCACACTTATTTGTTTATGTATGTCTACAGTTGTTTTGTATGGCCTGCAAGGCTTAAACTATTTACTATCTGGCCCTTTACAGAAAAATTTTGCCAAACCCTGCTCCAGACTGTAGTTTCTCAAGGTGGGGCCATGTTTGTTTTATTCTTCATTGTAATCCACCCCTGGCCAGGTGCCTGCACAGAGCAGGTGCTTAACGGAGACACGGATGCATGTTTTTTTGATAATTAACAATTTTTACCTTGTCAAAATTGTACTGACTTAAGTGATTGTTAAAATTGCAGATTCCATCAGAATAGACATCACTTACAAGATTCCAAGACCCTGTTTTGGCAAGCAGTTCAATATAGTAACAATATCCCAGCCTAGGCAGGTGCATCCAGGATCCCACAGTAGCTACTGGCTGGTAAGACCTCACACACCCTTTATAAGCACCCTGCAATCCCAGTGCATGGACTGTCAGCATACATGGAAGGGAGCCCACACCAGCATTCAAGAGAGTAGGGATTGAGCAGACTTAATGAAAACATATCGTGAGATGTCCTTTAAATATTTTCATTAAGGCTGTTTCTATACATACTCCAAAGAAATGATTGATGAATTCAAAGAAAACGTCTGTTTTATTGTTATGTGGAGGAAATAATTGATTTTTTTCTTTTTCAATGAATTGTTCTGACAGATAAAGAATGTTAAAAACATGTAGACACTATGCTGGGCACTGTACATATTTCTAGAACTTATAGTGATTCTTGCAAAGTAGGTCGCATTGTCATTCCTGCCTTCCAGGGGAGATAAACTGAGGTTCAGAGACCACATGCTCGGCAAGTAACAGGCCTGGCTTGAGACAGGTCTGTCGGAGTTAAAGCTTACATCACACTCTCTGCTTCAGCAATGAGGATGGTGGGGAATGTATAGCAGTATCTTTAGTGAGCATAAAGCCCTCACGGACAGAATGTAGCCTGGCACCTTCCCTGACCTCTGTTTAATATGGAGTCATGAGGTCACATTCGGTGACAAAAGTTGCAATGGAGAATGCAGAGCAGGCTGTTAGAACCCTGAATGTACGGATTTGTTTTTATTTTAATTTGTGTTTTATTTTAAATAATTTGTTTTTGAATGAATACAATGGAGTGTCATGGTTAAGAATACCTACTCTGGAGTATGGGCCTGGGCATAAATCCCAACTCTGCAACTTTCCAACTGTGTGACTTGGGGAAATCTCCTTAGTTTCTCTGAGCCTCAGTTTACTTGTCCATAAAATTGGGATGATTGCAATGCTTATGCTCAAGGGTCACTGTGGTGATGAAATGAGATGATGCATGGTTCCTGTTAGCCAATTGTTGGGGTGTGGTGTGCCTTGGGCCCCTCACTGCCCCTGAAGTATCCCTAGCCCCCTCCCCCCCACAGATAAGGATACTTTCTGAGGTGAGGGAGAATCCCCACCTGTTGGCTCTGGAGGCTCACACCACACATGGACAAACTGAGGTACCAGCCAACAGTGGTAGCAGACAGCCCTGGGTTAGAGTCCAGTTCTCCTCCCTCCTCCCGATCACATCCGTGGAGCCCCCAGTGGTCACCTACCGGCAGACTTCGGAGTGAATTTATCTCGGTTTGCAGCACACACAGCCAACAGTCTATAGCCGAGGTCCAGGTCGAACCCTTGCTGAGCTGCCACCCGACTGACCACCTGCCAGCAACAGGGAAAGAAAGGGCAGGGGTGAGTCACTGCCCACACCTGGCCTCTAAGCCCAGAGTGGCGGATGTATCTATTTTATAGGTGAGGTAGGCAGGCTAAGACAGGTCCCCAAGATATGGCAGAGTCAGGACTCTAACTGCCTTGTTCAGTCACTCAGCAAAATTGACAAACCCCTCTTCCACACCAGGCCTTGAGATCCTAGTCTCTACCCTCCAGGGTTTCTAGTCTAGTGGTGGGCCTGATCCCAAAGCCCAGGCTTTGCCACTTTTAAGGGCTCAAATTTGGCCACATTCTAGCAGTTGGCTGGGGATGCTGTACCATGTGTTTTGGACACCCCAGGCTGGGGTCTCTTTCCCTCCACTGTAGTTCTTCAAACTCCTTTCCAAGTCCCCAGCTCCCAGGAAGTCTCCTGTGTGCTTACCACTTCTCCCCCGTTCCCTACAGAGCCTCCTGCACCTGCCAACGTGGAGCACTCGCTATCCCTCGCTACTCTAACCAACGTCCCCACCCAGAGCATTGACCTCTCCTGAGTCTGAATCTGTGTGTAAGGAGAACCACTGACTTAGGACACGCAAACTCCATGGAGCCTCAGCTTGGAGCTGCCCAATGGACAGCTGATGCTTCCCCAGATGGACACGCCTAACGCTCCTCAGTACTTAACTCTGGGCCAACCGCTCTTGCAGCTTCTCAGACTCAAGCCCAGAAACTGCAGGGCTCTCCTGCTCAACCTGGGGTCTGTCTTCAGCATCAAGCACCAGCTTAGCACATAGGAGCCTTCCATAAGAGTGGTGGTGGAGTTCGCCAATAGCTGTGTATCTGGAGACTGCAGGTCCCACCCAACTCCTTGTGAACCTCGGTAGTATGGGCTCAAAGGGGGAGAGGCAAGAGCCTGGGGCAGTCCCGGGGCAGGGGACAGTGTTGGATGGAGTGATTCCGCTGGCTCACGTCCGCTTGTAAGACTTCACTCCCTCTCTGCCCATTCCTAGGTGTCCCTGCCCACTCCTGCCTGCCTTCCTCATTAACAGCAGGCAAATTAAGTTTCCTTATTAAGAGGGAAGGACCTTGGAAGATGGAGTCGTTTCAGAAAGCAGCTGGGGCGGCTATGGCTGACTGGGAAAGGAGTGCTCCCAGATGTAGGGCTCATCTTTTGAGAAAGGGAAGACGCTGTCATCAAGTCCCTAGAGACGCCTACTCCAGAGGCACCTGAGGTCCTCAGAGAGCCTCAGGGTGCTATGGGGTTGGGCCTGGCCCCTGTAGACATCAGAATAGTTCCCCATCATCTTCTTTGTATTTAGGGGTTCATTAAAAGGGCTCTGGGGCTAAAACAGTGGGGAAACCATAATCTAGGTCAACCCTCTTGTTTAAAAATATGGACACTTGGGGCCTGAAGTGTCCATGGTGAACCAGGAAGGAGCCAGTGGCTCCCCCTTCCCAGAACCGCCAGAGCCTCTTGGGATAGGCCCCTGCTTCCCTGCCCCCCATGTCCTGGGAACCCCCTATGCAGGGAGGAAAAAGGACTTTCTCAGGTTAGAATGTTTGCTCAGCTTCTCTACTACAAACAGAAGCCCCTGATGCAGACACTTTCCGTTCTCTCCAGATTCTTTCCCACGGGCTCTATTTGCCCCTGTACTATGTTTCTTATGTCCCCCAACCCCCATATTCCAAAGTCTCTGGACTATCCAGGGCAGGGATGTCCTCACTGTTAGTCTCCCTGTCCAAGTAGGAAAACCAAAGCCCCTAACTTTTTATGCAGACAAAAAATTCTGCAAACACACTCCCAGAGCAGGAAGAAGGGTTCCGGAAGGGTCTTTCCAACCCGGATGTTTACTATGGTGCCCTTCCTTTTTGGCAGGAGAGTCTTGGGGTGGACTCGCGTGAGCTCCACGGTTCATTTGGACTGGCTTGCCAGTGAGGCCACTGCTTGTGGGAACGTCAGCACAGGCGGGTACTGCAGTGGGGCAGCTGGCTCCCAGGTCTTGAGGGCTAAGTTAATGTTTTATAAGCAACAAAGCACCAAATTCTTACAACAGCTTCACGAGGGAGTGTTGTCATCTGTTTTACAGATGAGGAAACCAAAGATGAAGAACAGCTCAAGGTTACACGGTCTGGTCGTGAGAGGGCCAGGATATGATCCCAGGCAGCCAGGCCACAAGGTCTGGGCTCTTTCCATGAGAAGATGACTTTTTTAGCCCATGAAGGGTTAAGGCCATAACTCCCAACCTGCCTGGAGAACTGTCAGGCCCTAGGTTGAGAGCAGGAAGGCAAAGATCCCTCTGTTTGGCCAATACTAGCTAATCCTGCTGCTCTGGTTTGAAAAACAACAGCAACAACACAACAATAACAATAACAACAAAAAGTAACAAGCTAAATTGAGCAAGAGGGGCCTGGTACTGGTATAAAGGCTGTCCTACGGGCCTGGGCCTGGTTCTTCAGAGGAGCAGGGAGTGTCTGTTTGTTACAAGTCCCTTGAGCCCCAGCATTTAGAAGGGTCATTGGCTCCAACAGCCCCTCTTCAATGACAAGGAAGCTGAAGCCCAGAGAGGTAAGGGTCTTGCACAAGGTCACACAGCATGGGTGTGGCAGAATGGGCTAAGCTAGACCCTGTGACACTACAGTGCCTTGTGTATACTCCTAGTTTCCTCTGGCCCAGCCTGAGGACACCCAGGAAAATTGTGTGGGATGGGGTCTTAAGTGACAGTGGTGGGAAGGATGGGCTCGGCTCAGCAGTCTGTTCCGTTTTGGAGAGCCCGCTCCCACCTCGATGGGCATGAAACACTCAGTGAGGGGACCTGGGGGGGGGTGGGGGGAGGTGGGGAAGAGTAGGAAAACCCCTCCTCCACAAAGGCTGGTGGTGAGTGCCCTCTGCTGGCTGCCCAGGTCCAGCCAGCTAAGTCAAGCCCACAAGGTGTTTGCTGTTCAGGCTGTCCTTCAGGGCTGGCTGTTTGAGACCTAGACCCTGAAACCCAGGGAGATCTACAGGTCAGCGAGTCCAGCTACTCATGCCACAGAAAGGGAACCTGAGGCCCACATGTGAGAGAGGAGGCATGCTCAAGGTCACGTGGCAAATATGTTAAGTGACTGTTTTGCCTTGAAAAGCGATGAGCCTTCTGGCCAGGAAGCATGATAGGCTGTCTGGGAGATACTAGAGAAGGCGTTTCTGCTCCCGGCAGGGGTCTAGACCCACAGCCCTTTCTGACTGACAGTCAGGGGAGCTGAAAACTAGCTGGGCTTGTGCTCTAATCCTACTCCATCCTATACTGTGCAACCTAAGGCCAAATTACTTAACCTCTCTGAACCTCAGGCTCCTTGTCTGTAAAGGTTTGAGGATGTCCTCTATTTCTAGGGTTGTGTGTAATTGGCTCTGACTGTTCCATACGTCATAGTTCCATCTCATGGTTATACCCTAACCACTCAGGGCAGGCCCTCATTTCTCACTTTGCTACCATTTCTTAACACAGGGTTGGGCTGGTATTTCTGTTGCTGCTACTTGTTGCTTTGGAGTCAGTAATGAGGCTGGGTTCTGGCCCTGCCACTTGCTAGCTGTCTTATCTCACCCAAGCAACTTAATCTCTCTAGGCCTCAGTATCCTCATAAATGAAATGGGTACAAAATGCCCTCCTTGCAAGGATGACAGCCAGGACTGGGCACACAGCTCAATGAATACTGTATGTGAATGTATGCCCAGGGCTTCAGCAGGGAAGGCTTTGAGGCTCTGGGGAACCCCTCACCGGAGAAACAAGGCCTCTGTGGATGTGCTAACTGGTCTGTTTCCCTCTTCCACCTCCTACCCATCTCCCCTCTTCTGTGCCCAGGCCACCTGAGCCTTCCTACAGGAGGAGGAGGGAGCAAGTGCAGAAAGGCCTAACTGGGGGGCGGGGGCACCCACAGAGGGATCTCAGCTCTGCTGCAAAGGGAAGGGGCCAGGAGAGTGAGCCGCCACCTCCATCAAGAAAAACCTGGTCCTGAGGAGGAAGTGGTGCCTTGGGCTCTTGCACTTCTGCATCCTGGGGTCAGGAGCCATGAAGGAGACCATGGGACAGGGGTCTCCCAGTGGTCCAAAGAGCTCTTTGCCCCAGATCCTGGCTTGGGGATCCAGAGTCTCTCACTTGAATTGTGCCTGAGCTGCTTAGAAGCCAGCATGGCACAAATGTGTCCATTTTCTGTCTAAGGCTAAGTGGTTTTTAATTTATATCCTCCAAGTAAGCCGGATCCAGAGGAATTTGCTCCCCGAGGTCACCCAGGGGATTGAGACAACCTGGAGTGATCAGACTGCCACCTGGATGGGGAGGGGTATGTGTGTGTGGTGGGGGCGAGGCAGCTTTGCCTGCTAGGCCCCTTGGGATCTCTAAATTCCCTCAATCTATCCTTCCCCACAGGGCAGAGTAGGGAGTAAGGATGCCTGGGGGAGGGGAAGACTGGCAACGGGGCCCTGGGGCTGCATTCAGTCAGTGGTACCAGCCCAGGACTATAGCAAGCTGCTCCCCCTTTCTCAGTTGCCTTATTTGTAAAATAGAAGTGATGATCCCTTCCCTGCCCACCTTGTAGGGTTTTCATAAGGATGCAAGGGGACAACATCTAAGAAAGTGCCTTGGACATCGAGAGTGTCTTCTATGACCCCACCTTTCCTGCTGCTGGTTCCTCAGAGTTCCAAGGAACAGTCAGACCCAGGTCTCTGCAACTGTGGCTGGTGGATCAAGGGCTCCTTTCTGGCTAAACAGCTAGGTGGAGAGGTGGGGGACAAAGCCAGCCATTCAACTGAGTGTATAACCTAAGCTGGGGTGTAGTGAGAAGAGGCCTTTGTGCAGAGTTTCCCCTGCCTGGGAAGCCAGAGCCTACTCCCTGTCCGGTCAGGTCCTACAGGATCCTCCCTGGACTTCCTCCTCCAAGAAGCCCTCCACAATCCCTCCATCCTACCCTTCAAGGATACTCCCTTTCAGAGCTCCTATCCTCACATAAACCATAACTATCACTCACCTGCTTGAGACCCTTCAAGGGCTCCTCCTTGCTCTTCAATATCCAAACTCTTGTAGCTTGGTCTGTAGGCCTTGTGTTGGCTGGTATCTGTCCCCCTCTTCAATCTTATCTCATATCCCCCACCCTTACCTGCACTCAGTTCCTTGAACAAATTAAGCTTTAGGGCCTTTGCAAGAGCAGTTCCCTCTGCCTGAAGAAACCTTCCCTCTCATACTCCCATAGCTCTTTGCCATTCAGATCTCAGCGAGTCCTCAGGAGACTTTTCCTGACCACCATCCTGACCACTCTCATGGAGTCTATGTCCTTATATACTCCTTTGCGTGTTTAGTGTCAGCTTCTCCTCCCCCTCGACACCAGAAAGTAAGCTGCTTGAGAGAGGTCTGCTGTGCTCATTGCACTCCCTCTGGTGCCCAGCACAAGGCCTGGCCCACTACAGAGACTTGAATGTTCGTTGAATAAATGGATGAATAACAAGGCCAGGACAGAGCCAGTTACTAGTCATCTCATGCTCACCTTCCCATCTACCCTGGCCAGGGCCATTGTCTCATTCAGCTTAAAGTCTCCATGTCCTAGGCAGAGCCAGGCTTGGGGCGGGCTGCTGGGGGAACATGGCAGCCTGTCTGACTATGTGTTATGCCTGAACTCTGCCTCCTCGTTCACTTCTGGCTGCCTGCAGCTGGGGTGGGAGTGAGGGGCCCTCTGATAACATCTGTCCCTGCCCATGCGGCTTAGCCTGAACCAGGATCCCCACAAAGAGGATTAAGAAAGCTGGGGAGGGAGGGAGAGGCCAACGGGCTGAAGGATAAGGAGGGCTGGGCCATGCAGGTGGCCGTCTGATCTGGCCCAGTGTCCCCAGTGGGGGCCAGATGGTATTGGGTTTGGACAAATGGAGGAACCTGGGAAAGTCTTGGCTGCATCTCTGCCTGGCATCCCTAATGGGCAGGAGCATCCACTCTAGAGGCAGACGGGTCTTGGCTTGAATCTTAGGTCCACTTCTTATGGGCTGTGTAACCTTGGGAAGTTAGTCACAAGTCTCGCTTTCCTCCTCCATTAAATGGAGAAGATGGCACCAATTGCATAGAGTGTGTGTAAGGATTCAGTGAGAAGGCATGTCCGGTGGGCCAAGATCAGTGTCAGGCACAGAAGAGGTGTTTGATAATGATGGTCCACATTATTGTTGCTATTCCTTTCACTCAAGGCCATGGCTACGCTGGGCCTTTCTCCTCCCTCCTGTTTACAGCTTTACAAGAAAGTGCCCTTGGACTTTACCCATTGTTCCTGCCTGGCCAGGCATCCATCTTGGCCCCTCCTATCCAAGATTTGGGATAGCTGGCCTCCCTAGCAATCCATTGATCCACATTTCCTTCGAAACTGACTCAGGACCCTCTGAGCAGCTGCCCACACTGGCTGCCAAGGTGTCCTCCCACTTATGGATACAGGTTATGTGGCTGGGCACATTCACAAGCTTTCAGCTCTTTCTACATGGCTGTTAGCTGGCAAGCTCCTCGGCTTGGCAAATCATGCCACCAGCTGTGGGCCTGGCCTCTGCTGAGCTTGTATCCTAGACCCTTACCAAGCTGAGTTAATCTCAGTTCTCTGGGTTCTGGTGTACAACTGCAAGTGCCATTTCATGTGCTTAGAATGCTCTCACTATCCTCAGCTGCCTGTGTGGATGAAACAAACTCCTAAAGATGTATAAGTGGCTCCTATGTCAATTTTCCACAACCAGCCCCACCTCCCATGTGGCTAATGCTTCCTTTCTCTGTGCAACCTCCACCTGGTACATAATTTTCTCAGTCACCTATCTCCACATCTGTCTTCCCTACTAAAGGGGAAATTGGGTTTGGCAAAGTCTCATCTGTCGTTGGTTTTGCAGGACTTAGCAGTGGGGATTGTACGTGATAAATGAGAGATCAATCTGTATTTATTTGAATAGATAGATGGATGGATGTAATAGTAGCTCGATATGTGGTTATATGAATGGATGAGTGGATGGATGACCATAAAAAGAGCTCACTAGATGTTTATCTAAGTGAATAAATGAATGACCGCAAATGATTCCAGAGTCTCCCTGTTTTCTAAGATGGCTACAAATCCTTCAAGAGTCTCAGCTTTCCTTATGATGTGTCAGACTTGGAACTCTCCAAAGTAGGCCCTGTCTTTCTCATCAAGGGCGGGGAACACATGTAATCCGTGGGGACTCTGTCTCCTCATCAGACCAGTTTCCTATGGTGTCTGTACGTCAAGGGTGCACAAAGAAGGGCCAACCCCTCCAGCACCAATGTCTTCCTATCTCTCATCCCCTATCATCTGTGGCCACTCCTGTGACTGGCAAGGCATGCAGTCGTCCTCTCTGGGTGTGCACAGGTGGGGAAAGGTGTGAACTCACCGTCAAACAGCCCATCAGGCTTTGCTCGAAGGGCCGTTGGAAGGCTCTAGGGTCTCCGCACCAGTCCAACAGCTCTGTGGCGGCATTGTGGAAGTTGGCAGGATTCTGTAAGTGCTGTGGGAGAGGGAAAAGGAGAAATCATGAGGCCACAGAAACGAGGGCAGCACAAATAGTCATGGGGTCTGGGGTGGGAAAGACCCCAGGCCTCACAGGAGATTTGCGGAAAGGGGCAGACCTGATTAACAAGCTTTCTCCAACTCCCTCTTATGTACCTCCCCTTTGGATCTCTGCCTCCAGCCTAACCCCTGGGAGGAGGGGATTAGCAGCTCCATTGTAAATATAAGAAAATTAAGGTCTAAAAGAAGGTAATGATAGTAGATATTAAAGTGTTTTTTAGATGCTGGCAGTAGGGGAGGCGAACCCTGCAGAGTTCAGGAGGGTGGCATCTGGCTACTGTCTTTGGGGGATGGCTCTCCCTGAGCCAGGATAGGCTGGTCCTGGAGATTTCTTTTTGATGATACTCAACACACACACACACACACACACACACACACTTAACCACCCACCCACCCCAACTCTGGCTTCAGACAAACTCTGCCATAGCCAAATAGGGCAAGAGCAGGTGGGGTCAGAAAAAGGTCTCCAGGCCCCACAGCTAGGAAGGTGGACTAAAGCACACTGTGCCCAGGTTACTGTCACACTGTAGTCTGGGGTATGTGGCTTAGTGACTCCTGATTTCCTGGGCCCAGTCTGGCTCGGCTTGGGGGCTGCTGGCATTGTTGGGAGGGGTCCTGGCCTGAGCTCAGGCCTTTCTCAGTCAGGGAGCTGAGTCAACTGAGACTGAATTCTTCTGCGAAGGCCTCTAGATCCTGCTTCAGACCCAGGCCACAGGGCTGATGGGATGGGTGGGGATGGCTTCCATAGTCACCCATCCGTTTTTTAACACGTATTCATTTCTTTCTAGGCCACACTGAGTTAGGCACTCAGCCCAGGGTCATGAAGCAGGTTGGGGTGAAGCTGGGATTCCAGTGCTGGGAGTTACTGCCTCGGGGTCCTCCAATGGGACATCTAGAAGGTGTCCGCAACGGTTGGAATATAAGCAGCTGCAAAGGGGAATGTGGTACCTTTTGAGGTTCCTGTGGCTTTGGCGCTGGGAGAGACAAGGAACAGTAGCTGGCCCCGGGGAATGTAGCATCCCTACCTGCAGTATGAGTCAGCCTCAGAGCCAAGGCAGAGAAGGGTCTTAGGAGCTGTCAAGTTCCCAAACTGGGAAGAAAGTGGATGTGCTGTGGTTGCCCCTGTGGGGCAGGGACCCTAGGGTCACACTCCACCTCCACCTCTTTCTGGCTGCTAACCTAGAGCAGTCTCCCCCACCTCTCTAAGCCTTAGTCACCCCATCTGTAAAATGGGGATGGCAGACCATGGGATGGCAGTGGGAATGTTTGTTTCCTTTGCTTAGGGTTTCATGCCTGTTGTTATGACATGGTTTGTGCAAGGTAAGATTTAAAAATGAATGGAAAAAAGTGGAATGGATTAGAATATCCTCCTTCCATGGGAGAATAAGGAGAGGGGGAGATGAAGGAAAGAAAGAGGGCAAGTGTGCAGCAACACAGCCCTCCATCAGGGGGCCGTGGTCAGGATTAAACAAGTTGAGGCCTACACAGCCCCTGGCAAAGCGCCTGGCGTGTGGGGTACTCCCATGCGGGGCTGCCCTTGGCCCTGACTCTGTTTCCCAGAGGCTCCCTTGGAAGCATAGCTGTACTCGGCAGCTGGCAGCTCCACTCAGTGCTCTTTTTGTAAAGGCAGAGCTCCTGCATTTGATTTGCAGAAGACAGGAGGAACTTTCACAGATAGAAACATGCCCTTTGCCCCCAGTGCCCCCTCTCTAAATCAGGCCCCCTCTGAAGCCACACACTGCACCTGGGCTCCACGTGGAAAGTCAAGCAAAGCAGCTAATTCCCTGCCCAGCAGCCTCCCTCTGCTAACCGAGTTATTCCGTTTATTTACATGATGTCACACTCAATTAGCAGTGTCAGCAGCCACTGCGGGCTGCTCTCAGACCTGCCTGCACACAGCACCCCCACCTGTAGCAACCCCCTCTTTGAGGCTCTGGGCTCGCAAGTGGCCTCTGAGGCCAGGCTCAGGAGCCCAGTTTTGTTCTGGCCCCCGAGTACCCAGCCTTCCATATCTGGTCAGCCCACTCTGAGCTTCTCCATGCTCACATGGGCCAGTTCACTGGCCATCATTTGGGCTCTGGGTGGTCATCTGTGAGTGCAACTCATTGGTAAAAAGACTATCAGACATCCCATTCAGTGGCTGTTGCTCAGAGGTTCTGTGGCCTTAGCCAAGCCCCCTCCATTCTCTGTGCTTTTGTAGTGCACAGAGATGTAGTGAAATGAGCAGGAGAGACCTGGACCAAACCTCATGTCAGCCACTGAGCCACACAGCCTTGGGTGTGTTCTCAAGCTTCAGATCCTTCATCTGTAAAATGGGATGCGGCAAGCTTTAGAAACAATATACCTGATGACATCCCTATTAAAAGAGAGGTGCCAGGTAAACACTATTATTGCTGGGACCTCTGTACTATTTCTTGTTTCTCCTACGAGTTTCTAGAGCATAGAAATAGTCCCCTGTTCCGCTCTGGAATCCTAGATGGCATAAGGCCAGGTCCAAGCAGAAATGGTCAGTGAACAGTTAATTGTCCAAAGGATGGTCCAAGCTTACTACTTCAGAATAGGTTCCCAGTGGCACATGGAGAGACTGAGGCTGGATGGGTGAGCTTGGCCAGCTATTGATGGTCTAGGGATGGGAGCACAGATTTAAATCATAGGCAGAGACATCCCTGGCTGTGGCTGTTACTAGATACTAATACCCTGTCCCTCACCATAAAGCCTGCCCATCTCTGCAATTCCTCATAAAATTGGAGCTATACCCACTGGCCACTGAGTCTGGGGCAGGAGTAGGGGAAACAATGCCCAAACCAGGGATTGGCTACTCAGACTAGGTGATGAATATATCTTCCTGTCAATCCATCTGTGAATCAAATAATCCATCCACCCATCCACCCCTCAGTGAATCAGTTCATAACCCATTCATCCATTCACTACTTTATTATTCATTCATCCATTCATTTACCTATATATCTACCTATTTATCCAGAACCTATCCAACCACCCACTCATCCATTCATTCATCCATCATCCATATCCACCTGCCTAACTGCCCATTCATTTATCTATCCATCCACCCATTTATTCATTCCCTTAGCTATCCATCTATCAGTTCACCCTGTCCCCTGCCCAGAGCATACTTGGGCCTCGCCCTGGTCTGGGCACTATGCTAGACTCTGCTGACTTAGAGATGAATATGGCACATCCTCTGTCCCCAAGGAACTTAGTATGGTGGGAGGCCTGACATATGCCCTGCAGGACCTACAGCTCAAAGAAAAAAAGAGCAGACCGGGTGAGGTAGCTGGGTGCCCAGGAAGCACTGGAGCTCAGAGATGGGGGTTATTAGATGCTCGGAAGGGCATCTGGAGTTTGGGGAGGCTGCTGTGCAGAAATTAGCTGATTTGCATGGCTTTGCATGTAGACAGCAGATGTGTCTGTGACCTCTGAGTGGGGTACATTGTAGAGGGCACTGGTTCTCCTGGTACCTGAGGCTGGGAAGGGGGAAAGGCAGCTGAGCAAGAGGCCTACAGGGAAGACAGCAGCAGATTGCTGGGGGATGGCAAGTGCAGCACTGGCTAGAATCAGGGCGGGTGGTGGGGGAGGGAAGACCATACTGTTGAAGTGAGGCAGGGCCAAGAGAGTCAAAGGCTATGAGGCCCCTGATGGGAGCCACAACCCCACCAGCCAGAAGCAGCCACAGCTAACACATCCATCACCCTCAGAGCATGCAGACCTACTCGCTTTTCTCCTCTAATTAGGATACAAGATGTCTGAGAATCAACAGTCATCAGCCAGCCGCGGCCACCCTCTGGGGCAGCTGGGAAGCAGACAGACGTCAGTGCTGAGCTGTGTCTGATTGGAGGTGCAAGAGAGGGTGTGGAGAATGCAGGGAGTTCTGGATGGCCCAGGGGGGCATCTGGACAGCCTGCTTACCCTCACAAATGCGCCACTGTCTGACCCAAATGGAGAGCTCTGTGTGTGTGTGCATGCATATGGTGTGTGGGGCAGGCTGGAGGAGAGCAGCTGAGGTGATCCCTGGCCTTCCAGCCACTTAACACTCACTGGCTAGGCAGGAATTACCATGCCCATTTCACAGATGAAGCTAAAGTGGCAACCTAATCAAGGTCAGGTAGCTAGTGAGGGCTGGACTGGGTTCACTGACTAGTATATCTGAGTTCTGTGTGTCATGCTTTGAGAGGGCTAGAACCCTGGGAGTAAAGGGCACCCTTACTCCTGGTGATGGAGAGCCAGGCGGCGGGAGGAAAGTTAAGTTGTGAGCAGGTCGCAGGAGCAGCTGTGTGCCTGTCACACAGAGAGGCTCATGCAGAGGGGGCATGACTATGTTGTCGGGGGGTGGAGGCCACTGACAGCGAATCCCTCATGGGCGGGAGAAATTGGGTCAAAGGCAGAGCCGGGAGAAAGCCCTGCAGAGGAGGAGGGAAAGCAGGGGAGGAGGGAGCGCACGTCTGGTTTCTATTCTGTGACCGTGAACAGAGGCGTAATTGGCGTTTGGGAGAGCTGTTCAGGCTGAGTTCAATCTGTAACAAGTCTTCTTCAATTTCCTCTCCGCAGACTCCACACAGGCTTCCGAGATTGCTCTGCTTGATGCTAATGAGAGGACACACATCCCTCATTCCCAAGGACTAGCGTCAGTTCCACTGGGCCCTGGCACTCGGGGAGGACAAGCTGTGTGGGGGTGGGGCTGTGAGCTGGGGTCTTGATGCCAGTGGCCCACGGTGGTTACCTGAGCTTCTTGCTAAACCCACCTAAGCCAGAGGCCTCACCCCAGCACTCCCCTCTCCACTGCGGAGACACCGAAGACAGCCCTGCCACCATTAGCTGATCACTCGCCATGTGCCAGGACTCGCTATGTGCCTCACCCACAGTGTCCTCCCAGCATCCTACGAGGTTGGCCTTACTGGCCCCATCTGACAGGGGCGGGGTGGGGGAGCCTGAGACTCAGAAAAACAAAAGGACATTACACTGTGGGCACATGGAGGAGTGAGGATTTGGGCCTAGTTCTGTTTGGTGTTAAAACCCACGGCCCTTCAACCATATCTGCTCTTTCCTGGAGTAAAATAATACTTTAAAGCAGCGGTCCCCGACCTTTTTGGCACCAGGGACTGGTTGGAATTGCTATAAGAATATAATGCCTGATATCTGAGGTGGAGCTGAGGCGGTGATGCTCGTGATGGGGAGTGGCTGCAAATACAGATAAAGCTTTGCTAGCTTGCCCACCACTGACCTCCTGCTCTGCAGC
The DNA here is from genome assembly GCF_014176215.1 of Rousettus aegyptiacus. Lineage (NCBI taxonomy): Eukaryota > Metazoa > Chordata > Mammalia > Chiroptera > Pteropodidae > Rousettus > Rousettus aegyptiacus. The sequence goes on from NW_023416309.1 coordinate 9,060,293, forward strand.
TTGGTTCCTAACAGGTCATAGACCAGTCGTGGAGGTTGGAACCCCTGCTGTAGGGTCTGTGCAGGATCGCTGCCACCTGGGGCTGTGGGCAGGCTGCTCCTAGAGGGAGGGTGCATTCCTCCTGACCACCACTGGGAGCGCCCACTCCTTAAAGTGGGGGCCTCGGAACCCTCAGGGAACATTCCTCCCCTCTGAACAACCCAGAGGGGTTGCTGACAAGTGAATCACCTCTTGAGCTTGATGTAAGCATCAGCAGGAGGGGGAACTCGCACCTTCAGGGAGGAGGACCTACCAGCACCAGTGGGGCTGGTCTGTGTGACTTCAGGCGACTCTATTCCCCTCTCTGTGCCTTGATTTCTTTTTCTGTAATGATCTAATTTCCCAAGACCTTTTCTCTTCTGTTTCTTTACAGAGAATCTCTGGAGCAGAGGGGTAGGAGCTTAGGTCTGGAAGGGAGACTAAGCATTTCACTGCATCCTCACGACAGCCCAGAACACACAGCAGAGCCTAGAGAGGGCATGACACTCACCCAAAGTCACACAGCTGAGAAAGGACAGGACGTAGATGGCATTTAAAACCAGGTGTGTGTGATTCCAGTATTAGGATGGTCCATGCCAGCAACTTTCTCCCCAGGTGGGTGGTCAGGGGTCCTCAGGCAGTTGGCCCATGCCCACCATTAACCCCCACCCAGAGCCTAAGGTGTGTAGCTACATGTAGGCCAGCACCCCTACTGCACTGTTCTCAACCAGTTGTGGGCAGGGGAGAAGGAAGGAGCCCAGGCCACACACCCACCTGCTTGATGCACTGCAATCGGTCATTGGTCTGCTGGATGTGCCTGTCCATAGAATTCATTCTGACCGTTTCACTGGGTTCTATCCGAGAGCCATGAACGTTGTCCAGCCTGTAAAGAGAGGAGAGTGGGAATCAGTGGGGTTGTGCCAGGCTTACCAGCCTCATAGCCGCTCTCTAGGCCCAACACCAACGTGCTGGCCCCAGTGGCTCCCGCCAGGTTCTAGAGCCCTTTGCGAGCCATGGTGGCCTCTGCCCCAGGCAGCTCTGCGCTGGAGGGAGGAACTGTGGCCCCAGCCACTCCTCCCCACACTTAGCCCTGGGGAGCTCCATCTTTTGAGGGCAGGAGGTACTCCTGAGTGTTCTTCATGGTAGCTAATGTGAGAACCAGTCAGGCATGTCCACCACAGGGCATGGAACTGCACACTCAGATACATGCATTTCTACACACACATGTGTGTGTTAGGTGGTTGTGGTGGTAAGAAAACCTCATCTTCAGATTCCTGGTTCAGGCTGAGTCTACTCAATGTGGTTCTGTGTGCATGTGGTAGTGGTGGTGTTGGGGGCGGTCTTCCTATGTGACAACTTTCATTGCATGACTGGTATAAGTGCAGCAATCTTGTTGCGGGTGCTGTGTGCCTTCTATGCTTGAGAGTTCTTGACACTTTACAAACCACTCACAATTCCATTTTTCCCCTTTGCCCTCCTGGGAAAGAAGGAGGGAAGATATTGGCATCACCCTCATTTTCCAGATAAGGAAACCGAGGCTTACAGAGAGGAAGGGAGTTACCCAAGTTGGCACAGTGATACAGTGTCAGAACCCAGCCAGGAAATGGGACTGATGGCCAGCCCACGGCTGAGTTGTCCGGTTACATGGATGTCCTGGCCACCAGGCTCACTCTTTCTGAATGGGCGGTGGGCTCAGGAACGCTAACGTGAGTATCACTTCCTTCCACGTGTTGAAGCTAAGTTGAGGGAATGCCTCAGCTCCAGAAAGACCTTGGAGACTCCAGGCCTCTCCAGGTAAGCCACGATGGTAAAGGCAGAGATGGAGATAGAGAGACAGAGATGGAGAGAGGAGAGAGTGTTTTTTGCTCTAAGATGCCCACTGCTCAGGGGAACAGGTTTTTGGACCAAAGCGAAAATCTGCCCACTACTGGCTGGGGCTGCCCTCCTACAACCCAGTGGGCATTTCAGACTGCAGACACATGGACCAGATGCAAGGTGCTGAACAGAGGCTTATGGCCCTTAGCTTTCTCTGCTATCTTGATACTGCCCCCCTGAAGGTACCCCATCTCTGGCCATGTCACCCAAGGCCTTATACTGCATACTTTCTATATACTGGGCCCCTGAATTCTCTTCTTTACTCCTCATGTTCACTCTATAAGGTGAAAACTACCTTTTTTACAGATGAGGAAACCGAGGTCCAGAGACCTGCCAAGACTACGCAGCCAGTAGGAGCTTGGACTGTGTCCACATGCACGTCTGCTTACATGTCCTAGCCTCTGCCCCAGCACGCACACCCTCACCGAGGGAACCAACAGCATGCCTGGCTCAGCCTTAGGAAGAAAGCTGTGTTCCTCCTCCAAGGAGCTCTTCACTACACAGCTCTTTTAAAGCACTTCTTATCGTTCCATTTGTGCTTGAAAAGGTAACTTATTTGCATGGTTCAAAATGAGAAAGTCTACAAGGGTATTCAGTGAAGTGCTGGCCCTGTCCCCAGGTCCCAGGTGCCTTTCCTAGGAGAACCTGTCCCCAGTCTCCTTCCACGCGCTCATCTTAGAGAAGCAAATATCTATGTGCATTCTCTCCTGGCCATCCCTTAAAAAAAATGAAAACATTGTATATACACTATTTGGATCTTGCTTTTTTCCTCTTAATGATATCTCAAACTTTATTCCATATCAAGACATAAAGAACCTTTTCACTTTTTTTTTTTTATGGCTGCACAGTATTCCAAGGTATAGATGAATCATTTATACAACTAGCATTTGAATGTCTACCCCCACCAGGTAGGCCTGAGGCCCTAGACATGACCTTCCTGCTCAAGGAGCTCACACTCCAACCTGAGTAATGAAGCCTGAAGTTGGCTCCTAATTTCATTATTGGAAAGTGTGTTGCAGGATCACCTTTTACATTGGCCACATCATCCATGTGTGAATTAACCTAGAGAATATACTCTTAGAAGTGGAGTTACTGGGTCACTTGGGCACTTGTACTTTTAATAAGCACTTTCCAGGTTCATTTCATCTTGGAGATCTCCAGCAAAAAGGTAAAAATGGGGTAGTACCCCATATTTATTTCTTCCAACTTCACCCTGCCAACTATCCTTCTATTCACCCCACCTATCACACATTTATACACTCTGATATCCAACTTTTCCATCCAACATTTATCCATCTAAAAGCTTGTCCATCCACAGGTCCATTCATCTACCCATCCATCTAAACATCGTTAGTCTTCACTTGCCCATCCAAACATGCTCCAACTCACCTGGGAGATATTTAGATATTTTCAATTTCTATACTGTGTCGATCCTATGCTAGATCTAAAGGGCATGCAGAAATTGAAATGAAACAATTTTCTTGTATTCAAGGAACTCTTGGTCTAAGCCTGTATTCACTTCAGGTCACCTTTCAGGTGTCTATTTGTTATGCTCCACCTATAAGTCAGGTGCTGGTCCAGGTACTGAGCACGGATAAAAACACTGTTAGTATATCCCTACTTTACAGATGGGAAAACTGAGGCTCAGAGGTTAGAGTAGCAGCAGCTCTAGAATCCTGGTGTTCCCATTATAGCCTAAACTTTAGTATAAGTACTGCTGCCAGGGGCTGCTCAAGGAGGTTGCTGTGGTGTTGTAGGCATGTGTGTTGTGGAAAAGGAAGAAATGAGGGTATAGCTCCCCTTGCTGGGGCTCAGTTTATCTGCACAGAGCCTTAGCCAACACAAATCATGGTGGCTTAGCAGGAACATGGGAGAGCCAAGAGTGGGAGCAAGCAAGTGTCACCTTCAGTGAGGCCACCTTGGTGTCCAGTGTCAGATCCCATTTGAACTGAAGTGACCCTGGTGGTCTCCTGGGCACCACATGGTACACAGCCTGCACCCTGGGCATGGGTGAATGCTGGCTATAGGGTCCCAACTAAAGAGTGCAGTTTCCATAGCCAGCTGAAGGGACCCATTGAACAAAGGCCTGGGTCAGCTTGGGAGGAGCCTGAAGGGAAGTACAAAGGACTCCCAGGCCCATACAGGCCTCCATCCCCTGTCCTCAGGCAGCAGACAACCAGGAAAAAGGGCCTGTGGTGGCCCATGTGGCCAGCAGGGGGCACTGTTGACAAACTTATGTGCCCATAGGGCTAGAAAGCTACACTGGAGTTTTGGGACTCTCACCAGGTCCTCCTTTATTGTAGTGAGCATCTGTGTGCCTCCAACCAGAGGGGCTTTGAGAAGACTTCTCTGGCTTTCTAGGCCTTTGTTTCTCCATTTGTAGAGCAGGATGAAGAGAGGGGATTAGATGGTCTCATGAGGCTCTGTCTCTGAGCAGGAACTTTTTCCAAGATGGGCCTGGTGTTTTTGTCTAGGGTCAAAGACCTAGTAGGGCCTTGAGAAAATACTTGCTGAATGACTGATAGATCATTTCTGGAGGCCAGGGGGCACTCGGCCCACCCAGGGAAGCCCCAAGCAGGCACTAGGCATCCAGACCCACCCAAGCAGTCACCTTTGGGTCCAGAGGAAGGAGGGCCACAGATCTCACTTCAAGTTCAGGACAGTCTCCATGTTGGCTCATGGCAATTCTGCCTTGAAGCCAGTGGCTGGACTGATTTGGCTTTTGGATTCAAAGATTCTCAAATAATAATAGTCAAAGGTGCCTTGAGGTCTTGCACCAACCTCATAGTTCAGTGGTTTTATTTGGGGGAGCCCAAGACCCACAGTGATTCGTCCCAAGGCCACACAGCACGTCTGGGCTGGGTACAGGTCCCAGAAGGTTTTTCTCCCAGGTTAGGGCTCCATGTTATAGAAACCAAGAAATGAATGGCTGGGCCTGGGACACCTGTGAGATCTAGAAGGTGAGTGGCAACTAGCAGGAGAGACATCATAGATCGCGATTGTGCATTGTGTGGGTCTTAATCTATAATAAAAGAACAAAATGTCTGGCTGATCAAGGAGGCACTCATAGGTGAGGTAACATTTTTAAACTGCTGAGATCAATGGAAAACTGGGGTTATTAACATCAGGAATAAATGGGGCTGGCAGCTCCAGACTTCACATAAGAGGGGGCAGGGCCTGGAAGGCTGAGAGTCCCTGGCATAGAGAAAGAAGGGGGAGAGGCTGAAGGAAGAATGAGAGAGGTAGCTCACTGAGGAACAGTCTGGGATCTTCCATCTGTTCTGAACCTGCTCTGTGCAGACACCAGCCCAGATCCTGTGCATTGCTAATTTACTTAGTCCTACAAGGTTCATAGAGTTGGTGTGACTTGCCCAGGGTCACATAACAGGGTAGGTGTTGGGCTGAGATTCAACATTTTTGCCTGTTTCTATGATGTTCTTTCCACTCCATCAGGACTGAAGTTCAGAGCCTCCTGAAAGTTCCAAACTCAGGCTGTGACTGGGCCCAAAGAGATATTTCACTGGTTCCATTCCAACTGCCCAAATCTACCTACTTGCTCTCAGGCCATCCCAGTACCACTGGGCTCCCTGCACGCTTGCTAGCATGGCAAAGTGGCGGTGTTCAGTGGCCAGCAGAGGTCGCCCTCTGCCGTGGGAGTGTTGCTTGGCCATCTCTGCCGCCCTCCTGAAAGACTGGATTCCTATAAGCCTTTACAAGTCACTATAAATCCTCCATGGCTGCAGCTCCAATGCCCACCACAGCGCTCCTTCCCAACTGGAGATCGCTGTCAGCCTGGCCCCCTGCTCCGGGTGCACCCATGGCCCCAGCCCTTCCAGCTGCCTGTCTGCCTCTAAATGGGAGTGGGCCCAAGCAGTCAAGCCCCTACCGGCTTTGGCTCCTGGCCCTCCCCGCTGGTCTGAGCAGACTCAGCCTGAGGTGATGCAAAGCTTAGGGGTCCCTGGAGGGAACCCTGCTCTGACACCCTTCTCTAGACCTCCGTTTCCCCATATGTAAAATGAAGGCTAGGCAGCCTCTGGTAGCTCTTCAAAATCCAACATGTCATGATTTCTGTGTCAGGAGCTCCAACTGTTTGGAAAATTTCATCTTGACAAGTGTAGAAGGCTTTCAAAAGGCAAAGCAAGCCTCTCCCAAGTCTGGCCCAGGAAACTCCTGGAGAACTGCTGTTCCAGGGAAGCCTAAGACTGCAGATGCTGCCCCTTTCTTAGCTACACCCTTGTCCTTGCTTGGCTTAACTGCACGTGTTTAAGTTTTCTGATTGATGGTGCCATCTGGGTTGGCTGGTCTTCCCAACTCCTAGTTGAGCTCTTGAAGGGCCTAGCTTCCATTATACTTCTTAGTACCTAGTATAGCACTGAGTTTACCTGAACAGTACCTAGCACAGAAGACACTCACCTGAAACGTTAGCTGCTATTATGCACACAGGGCTGCTAGGAGCGGAATGCTGAGAGCTGAAAGGGTGCCTGGGGACCACCTGGTCCTGTGCCCTCATGAGGCAGGATACGAGGCAGGAGCTGAGAGAGGGGAAGGATACAGATGGAGACAAGAGCCGAGTGGGACTGGAACCTATTTGGCTGCTCGAAGTTGGGCCCCAGGTTGTCTCAGGGCTGCCTGGAAGCACGCCTCTTGTTCTGAAAGGTTGGAGGAGGCACATGGCTCTTGCATAAGCTCTGCTCTGCACCTGGGGAACAGGGTGCTTTTAGCTGCCCATGGAAATGTGGATGTAGCCCTTGAGGCACCTCTTGGGGTGGCAGGCCAACATCAGCTGTACTAACACCAGTGTGTTTTATTTTTCGCTTTGAGACCAACAAGTTAACCAGTCCACTTAACACACATGCACCTGGGGCAGAGGTTTCGCTTATGTGCATGCACACTCACACACATATGTACCCCTTCGCATACTTAAGACTAGGTACATGCACATACTCAAGTGCTGGCACAGATGCACTTGAGCACACACATCTCATGACAGCTTGCACAGGCAAGTGGCGGGATCCCCAGGGGAGCTGTGTGAGCAGTGGTGTGCAGCAATGATTCAATCACCATGCATATCTGCAGCTCAGGTCCCCTGGGGTGAGCAGTGCTGGCAGTGGGGTGGAAGGCCTGTACCCACAGCTCGTAGAGCAGAGGCTGCGTTCCAAGACATTACCAGGGCCAGCGAGCTTAGGACCTGCCCATTGCTCAGTGTAATGGGAGACACTTAGGGTCCAGGGGACCTATCCCGGCCAGCCCCTTTACCAGCTCTCAGACTCTTGAGAGGGCAGGTATCATGGGCCCTGGATTCAGCAGCGACCCACCAACCCTGAACGTGACAGACTCAGTCTAGGTCTTCCTCAGCCTGGCTTCTACCTTCTAATACTTCCAGCCATACCCTGTGTCCTCTACATGGGGTTGTTCACTGTCTCCTGGACTGTGTTCTGAAGGTCACATTTCCCTGTCTTTGCCTCTGCCCCTCAGCCCAAAATGCCTGGCTCCTTCATCTTTCAAAGCCTGGTTCAACAATTACCCTCTTTGTTGGTTTACCCAAGCAAAACCACTCATTTCTATTCCTATGTCCCCGGTGTCTCTGTCATGAACCCCATCTTGGCAGTGGTAGACTGTGGTGTATCCAGCAGGTGCTCGGTAATGCTCATTAAATAGATGGACAGATGGGTGGATGGATGGCCATCATTATCCTGAGTAGCAAGAGCTGAAAACTCAATGACCCAGCTCTAAGCAGAGGGTCTTGGGACTCAGAGAAACTCCAGTATCCCAGTCCAAGATTCCCAAAAAAGAGATACATGTACCACTGGTGCAATAAGAATGATTTTTAGGTGGTCCATGGGCAAACCTTTTACATATTCAGAGTGAAATGTATGGACTACAATAATTATCACTGCTGAGTTCGTGGATATTGTTATCTAGGATAAGATTAAATTAAGGAGCAATGGCAGATCTAAGTGGATTAAAAAACCACTTAAAACATAATATAAATGGGATGAAAGTGACTAAGGTTAGGGAAGCACTGATATAGTCCAACGCTTCCCTCGTCTTCAAGGTGGAGCAAAAGCTCAGAGAGGTACAGGAGCTTCTGCTGGTCACACAGCGTGACTCTTCCACTCCCAATCTGTGGTAGCCTGTACTAGGCCTGCTGCCTCGAGTCAGATGAAGAAGGTGGTAGTGAAGCAATGATTGGCAGAGGAGAGTGACTTTGTGCCCTATCCCAGGGAAGTCAGGGAAGGGCAGAGGACACAGATGAAAAGGGGAGAGGGAGGCAAGAGGCAGCTCCAGGTGGCTGCCAAGAAATAGCTGTTTCCCACTCTTGGCCAGGCAGCTGGAGCAGGCCCTTGGGCCAGCTCGAGGCCTTGAGCAGGGTGAGGCCCCTGAGAGTCAGATCTTCCAGGCAGTTTAAGGTTCTAAGAGGCCACTTTATCTCCCTGAATGTGTGTCCACAACTGTCAAACAGGAAGGTGCCTCCCTTCACTGCCTCACTGGGCTGAGGAGGTGACTAAGTGAAGTCACTTAGGGGACAGTGTTCTGAAAAGGGAAATTCTGATTTAAGCACCAGATCTTCCAAATCCATTTTCTCCCTTCTCAACTCAGGCAGTGACCCATACTAAGACCTGACAAGGCTCCACACGTCCTTGCCAGAGTTCAGACACCTTGGCTTGGCGCTTGGGGCTCCTGGAAGGGTGGACCCACTTTTTTCTCATGACCCAATCTCCCAGGACCCACCCTCATCTACAGGAATACCCATCATCAATGGTGGTCAATGAGATAACACAATGTGCTGCCGGTGTTCCAGAGTGGGTGTTTCCTGAGGGCTGGTCCCACCCTGCCATGTCTGACAACCTGTTCCAGGACACAAAAGTTAATTCAGAGGTAGGACAACTTACTTGTGGGTCTGCGTGCACTGACAACAGCACTAGCCTACTGGCCTGACACACACTGCACTGGGAATCCCAGCTATGCCTGGGTGTGCCTCATTCCTCTGGAGCATGTGATGCCTTAGCAGGCACAGGCCATGCCCTTGAGGCCAAACCCTCCTGTCACCTCCTAGTGGCACTCCAAATCCCCGACCTCAGAGTAAACTTCCTCTGGCAGTTTCTCTCTCTAAAAGGCGAAGGAGGGCTAGATTCAGCCCTGGACAGGGTCCCAACGCCCATGGCAGGCCTGGACAAGGTGCCAGCTTCAGCCGTGGATAGTCTTTCTTAAGGCTATGCGCTGCTTTTTGTTTACTCAGGTTGGAAAGAGAAACCAAACAACTACTGAACCTATATGTGTCAGCCACTAGGTTCTCTATTGATATCACCTCACTTTAAGCCTCAGAATTCTACTGTAATGTCAAACTGCTATTAACATACTACAGTGAAGAAACTGAGGCTCAGAGGTCAAATGACTTGCTCGAAGTCACGCTACTGAGAAGTGGCAGTGCCAGAACTTGAACTCCGGTCTGATTACAAAGCCCATGATGTTTTCCTGCATCACACTCTCCTTCTCTATGGGAATGTAGTAGACCTACCTCAATTAGATACTTTCTTCCAGGGCCCCAATGGCCTTGCATGTGAGGTTCTGAGGATGACAGCAATGACAATGACTGTCATTGCTGTGAAGTGCTGAGGGTGGTGCAGAGGTGAGGAACTACAGTCCTGCCTGATGCTGCTGTTAGGTGCTGAGCCTGGGCCGCAAGCCTTCCTCAGGACACTAGTGCTCAAGCAGTGGCTTTGACCTGGCTTTGTCCTGAGGCTCTTGTCTCTGAATCCAAACACACATTGTCCACCTGCCATGTGGTGGGGAAGAGAGAGGGCAGGAACAGTTCCTTGAGAGCCATTGCAGGACCTGAGGTGGGATGAGGCTAGAAAGGGAGCCAGGCCTCCTAATCACCAGCTGGCACCCTCTAGAAGGTTGTAAATACCCTGCAGATAATCTTACAGCTCTGGCTCTAGGGACAAAGAGGTGTTCCAAATGTCTCCTCCCAACCTCCAGCTCTTCAAGCCTCCAAATCCACCCACCTGGCATTTGGCAGAAAGTCCAGGGCCAACGACATGCTCCTGGGAAAGCCAGAGAGAGCTAGGTGAGCCCTTAAGGGCCAACTGGACACCACCCTAACCTCTTGCGCCCATGGCAGGCATGGCTAAGCAGTCACCACACTCTTCCCTCTGTGTCTGGACATGCCTAGCCCATCCTACACATGTCCTTCTGCCCAGTCTTTATTAACCACCTATTATGGACACATGAGAACAAAACTTCTGGGCGGCCCATCTTTGAAAGGAGAGTAAACAGAAGCCCAGACAGGAGAGGGCTTAGCCTGAGGTCACCAGCCAGTCAAGGCATGAACAGAATTCCACATGCAGATTTCCTGATTCCTAACTTTGTCCTAAACTGAGGGTCAGAGTCGGGTTCCTCTAGAGTTGAGAGCCCACATGTGGACCACTCAGGTGAGCCAGCTATGCTTCAACAGCCTTACATTACAGCCTCATGGCAGCTTGTAGACAAGTACTATCCCATTTTGCAGTTGAAAAAACAGAGGCTCGGGGGGTGGGGGTGGGTATTTTCTACCCAGTCGCATACAGAAGTATGGCTGACCTAGGATACCAGCTGTTCCTCCCAAGCCTGGGCTTTTATTTTTATTATGTCTTTCCTTTTAGTTAACTGCTATAAACGATCAGATTTTGTTTTAATTTCTCAAAAAATAAAAAATTAGGGAAACAAAAAAAAAATCAGAATGCAGACAGTTATTTGAGCTAAAAGTGAAATATGAAAAAAAAAATAGTCCTCATGGCTTAGAGCTGAAGGGGATCTGGGGATCTGCTCAGGCTTATTTACAGATGAAGAAACCGAGGCCCAGGACAGGCCTCAGAGGGAGACCAGAGCCTTGATGGCCCCACGGAAGGTCAGAGGTGGGACCAAGGCCTATGTCCAGGCTTCCCTGAACTTCTTGGCTCTCTCTGCCCCTAACCCAGAGTCTAGGCACCCCCTGTAGATGCCTGCCCAGGCCAGGCCTGTGGCCATAGACAGCTCAAATATGCAGGGCTTGCCCTGTGGAGCTCCTAGCAGCCTGGAGGTAGGGGTGGGGTAGGATAGGGTGACTGCGGAAGGCTATGCCAAGGCTGAAGAGAGCAAGGCTCTGCTCCTATTGGGAAACCTTTGTGGTTTTCTCCTGAAAAAGCCCTAGAAGGTCCCCATGGCTCTGTGTGGAGATTTTCACCATCCCAATTAGGCTGAGGTGGGCATACTGACCCCATAAGCCACCGGCCCATGACACAGGGTGGAGGAGGGGGGAAGGGAATCATCTGGATCTGGTGTCCATTACTCTGCCTGTCATCTGGTCTGCACTGGGGGATTCTCTGGATATAAGGCTACTCGCGATCTGGGCCTCCCCGTCACTGGCTGGGCATGGGGGCCTCATCCCTGGTACTCTCAAGGGACTAGATGGGCACCCCACGGGCAACCTGAAAACATACTTCCTGATATCTGCTGAGACAAAAATTCAAGCTAGGTGCACCAAAGTTGTGCGCTGACTTGATGCTCTAATTATGCAAGGCACGCTACAGTTTACAAAGCACTGGTGTCATAATCTCATTTGACCATTTATCAGCTCATTTTACATAGGTAGTATGGCTTAGCGGTTACAGATACCAGATTGCCTGTGTTCAAGTCCTGACTCTGCCATTTGCTCTTTTCTGTGACCTAGGACGAAATGCTGTCCTCTGAGCACCTCAGGTTTCCCATCTATAAACTGGAAACAATAATGGTGCCTACTTCACAGGCTGCTGTGCCCGTTAAGTGAGGTAATGAATAGGAAGCGCTCATTGGCTCTACACAGGGCCCAGGTGGGCCTTATCATTTCCATCACAGGCAGGAGGAAACTGGGCAAAGAGGAGCCGGCGCTTGCTGAGGGGAGGGGAGGGGAGGGGAGTTAAAAGCCACCACTCTAGATACTATGTAATCTTCAACCTTTAAAAAAACAAAACAACAAACTATTGTAAAACTTAAAAAAAAACAGTGCAACAACTTCTTAGGCAGAAGCTACATTTATGCCACAATGAAAGGGGCTTTACTCAGGATGGAGGGGTGGGAGTGAGGCTGCCTGCTCCACTTACCCTCACACAGGCGTCTCTGGGAACCACCTCATGGGCTCAGTGCTGAGCCTCGGAGGACATGGGTGGCTAAGGCAGGGGCTCCATGCCCACCGGCCAGAATGCCAGGTTGAGGAGCTGGAGGTATTTGTCCTGGTGGCAAAGCCCAGTTGTGGGAAGTTCCAGAAGGAAGGAGAAACGGGAATGAATATGTGAGCTGAGCACCGCTCCTTCAGAGCAGCAGCCTGAACGCCCGGTGATATCTGTCCAGATGGGCAGTGTCACTGACAAAGACAGAGAGATCAGAGAGGAACCACTGCCTCTTCTGGGTAAAGGAGGGCGGTGGCCAGGGGACCCCAGACAAGGCTGCTTGAGTTCAGCTCCTCCCTGAACAAAAGATTCTCTGGTCAGATCAGTTGGGGGAAAGCTGCAGATTCTACCCTTCTTCTAGAGATTACTAACTAAAGCACAATCACCTGTGAAGGGACTTAAAGAATCTGGCTTTTCCCAAAGGTACTGGATCATAAAACACTAAACATTTTTTTTTTTTCTCACTAAATGCATTTTAGAATTCCAAAGAACTAGTTTTCCTGGAACTCACTTTGAAAAATTCAGACCTTAGGGTAGCGGCTACAGGGTGGAGAGGCTGGACCGCAGGGAGACAGAATGCAGAGGAAGATGGGCAGGCTGGCGGGCTGAAGGAGGGGTGCCCATCAGGGTAGGGGGCCAGAAACTGAAGTGTCCACAGGAAGAGAAACCCAGGGCCCTCACCAACATCAGAAACCCTTCCCCCACCCCAAGGACGGGGGCCCTGGATTTTGAATCAAATTTCACGGCCAGCTTTATGAAGCCACCACCACTGAGACATATCTAACCAGCCAGGAGCCTGCCCGAGGGCCCCCTCAGCTTCACGTCTTCAGCAAGGCTGACTCATAGTACTTCCTGGAAGGGCAAAGAGCTGGGAGGTCCCATGAGCTGCCTGAGGCACAGACTAAGTCGGCTGGGGAGAATGGCCCCTCCCTTGCTTCATCCAAGCTGTGAGCTAAAGGGAGGGTTGCCCCAGCCATGGGACCCATGGGCACAAGCCAAGGTTGTCCAGATAGCCAGAGTTGTCTCCCTGAGGCCCTCATGGTGGGTAGTCCTCAGAAATCTCCATTCGTAATTAAATAACAATAAGTATACAGTGTGTCAGGTGGCACCTTTGGCATTTTATGTGAATTATCTTTATAACAATATAGCCAAATGTAGAGTGATCAGCACCATCTACAAATGGGAAAACTAACACTGAAAGGATTAAGAAACTTGCCAAGATCAAAAAATGGCAAAGCTAGGATTCAAACCCACGACTGTCAAACTTCAAAACCTAGCATCTGCCACCCAAACCAAGCCACCTTGGTACCATCCTGGCGTTTAGAAAATGGTGCCACAGACAGGTGGGCTCCAGGCTGTCTGAAGAAGGCCCTTCATCTCAGCTATCACTCGTCATGCTCTATGCCAGCTCTGAACCAGCTGTGCCCAGCCAAGTGGGACACATGGATGAGACATCGATCGTCAGGGGGTTCCTAGTCTGGGTGGGAGGGTCCCAAACATGCCGGCACACGCACAGTGCTGGGGACACACAATTGACTTCTCTGGTCCTGTCTTCTTAGCTCCTAAAGGACAGGGCTGATTGAGATATAATATCCATCTCCCCACACTCACTAAACCTATAAATAATGGCATAGGGTACTAGGCATTCCATGAGCACTCACTCTGCACAAGGCCCTTTCACATACTTTATCTCACCTAATTCTCACCCCAACCCAGAGAGGTGGGCTTCAGTGCTCAGACTTTACATGAGAAAACTGAGGTCCAGAGAGGTTATGTAACTTACCTAATGTCACACAGTATGGCAGTGGGGTTGGTTGGAATGAAACCTAGGTTTGGATCACTTCAAAGGCTCACCCAGCCCAGTGCAGGGCTAGAAGAGGGTGCAGGGGAGGTCACCGTGATTGTGGCACTCAGTCCCTCGACTCTCTGCTCTGGTCTTGGTGAAATGGGGGCTGGGCGAGATGATTCCTAAGGCACTTTCTAGCTTTAATGTTCTGGTAGGCGGATGGGGGAAGAAAGGATTACACAACAAAAAAAGTAAGATGACATCCCTGACTTCCAAGAGCCTAAAATCTAGGTGAAGGCAAACTCATACTCACCTACCTGCTGGCAGTGCCCACAGCAGGGGCCAGACCAGGGCTGGACTAGGGGCATCCCCACAGGCTTTCTGAATGAGGGGTGGAGCCAGGCCCCGAAGGCCAGGAAGTTTGATCCCCAGCAGAGATAGTGTGGCCAGGCAGAGGGTCAAGATGTGGGAGTGGGCTGGGATGGGGCAGGGAAGGCCTGTCTTATTTCAGAAATAAAACCACATGCGCAGTGAGTGCCCTTTTGGCCAGACCAGGCCAGTCAGCCTGGCAGGGTGGCATCGGGGTCTTTCTTAAAGAGAAGGTATTGCAATGAAGGAGGATGTTCACAATTCATCTGCTTTTTAATTAACTCACCCTGCTGCCTTAAGTGATTCCCTGCTTACACTCATTCTTTTGAAAATTCCAAAGTGCTATTTCTGACCTGTGATTTACTATTGCCGTACGTCTCTATAAGCAGTGTTTTAGCTTAAGTGGCAGTTGCATATTAATTACAAAGTTAATTATGTGCTGTGTAATCATGCTGTAATTCATTAGTTTACTCTACACTCTGAGAGCCTCATGCTAATAGCAAGATCTGACAGAGGGTTTCAGGAATCACCAAGAAATTTCCACAGAAAACCTAGAATGAGGCTGAAAAAAGACTTGAGACCCCATTAAGGTACTTCTTCACAACCCATTTGCTTGACCGGAGGCCAGGTCTTTGTGCCCCTAGAGTCTGTCAGGGTGCTGGACTCATGCTGCCTGCAAACCTTCATCTGCTGAGGACAGTGGAAAACCCAGCTGGGTCTTGTTTTTTCCCCCACGGAAGTGCAAGGACAGGAACAGAATTTGTTTAAAATTACTTACGGAACAGAGAGTCAGTTCTAGGTGAAAAATTAACTACTCAGATCACCAAAACAAAGTGGCCCTGGGAACTGACCGTGGGGTTACCTGGGAGGAGCCTCGAGAGGATGCAGGTCTGAGGCAGTTGTTGAGATGGGGAGACCCAGGCCTAAGCGGGAGAGGGGTGTATCTGGGATTTGGATCAAGGTTTCTTTATATCTTTTTCGTCCTTGACTGTGTCCCCAAAAGCATCCAGGGACCTTAAAGTGAGCACTGGCCATATTTCTCTCCCCTTTTTCCTGTTTTGTTTTGTCTCCTAACGAAATAACCCATGGGATCATTGGGACCTGGCTGTGTGTCCTGACTTCACTCCTTAGATAATCTCAAAATGCCACTGAAGCCCAGATGCCTGGTCTGTGAAAACTTGCCTCCTTGCACAGGGTCAGAAGATAGATCAGAAGAAAATGCAGGCCCTCCAGACCCTACCCACGCCTTGACCGCTCAGGGGACTCTTTTCTAGCACCGCCTCTTCCTAGGTCCCATGTTGTCAGCCACCGAAGAATCTCCCATGCTCCTCCAATGGCATTTAAAAGTCAACGCGAGTAAAGATGGGCCCGCTGCCATCACCCTCCTCTCTCTGAAAATCTGCGGATCAAATTTCAAGCCTTTTTTGCGTGAGGGGATACAAAGGCTGTGACCTATCCTGAACATAGCGATCTGGTGGCCGAGACCCTCTACTTTCCAAATTTAAACTTGTTTGTTTTATTTCTGCTGACAGCTGAATGGAAGAAAAAAACAAAAACAAAAACGTGGAAGTCCTCCCTCTTCTGGCTCCAGTCAACAAGAGGAGAGAAGGACTCAGGGCCCCAGCTGGCATAGGAGGAAGATAAATAAGAAAAAACAAAACACGTCCTTGTGCTACAGTGGAATGTTAAAAAAGAGGTGAAAAGCACAAGGTCGGGGGCAGATTTCGTTTTCTATAATTTCAGCAGGCTCAGAGAGGAGGCAGGATGCTGCCGACTCAACAGTTTCAGGGGGAATCACTTTTGAAGGGAACTCATTTTGGGGGGGGCGGGAGGGGGGCGGTTTTAACAGTCAAAGCGCTGTGGTTTCCTTTCCGGGGAACACATTGGTTTCCCCGGCAACGGAGAAGTCCAGCCTCTAAAGTTCTGCATGGAGACCATGGCCTGGCCTCGAACGCTCTCAACAATTACCCAAGGCCAAGGCTTCACCATTCTGCTCGTGCGGGCAGTGAGCTGGGTGGGAGAGGTGCAAAAGTGTCAGCTCTGCAAAAATGTGGGCACCGGTTCCTGTCTTTCCCCCGGTCCCTGTACTTATGCAAGCAGCTACTCATCCCTAGATCACTGCTTTCCAGGGCTTTATGGCTGAGCAGGTAAAAACGCCAGAAACAGCTTGGAAGCAAGCCTGCATTTGACAGCACCTGAGGACCCTGAGAAAGCAGGAAAGGCTCTGGGTTGGGCAGCCGATGGACCAGCAAAGCTGGGCCTCATGTCCAGCATGCTTCAGCCCTGTGTGGCTGGCACAGGGGAACTGTATTAGAAGAGAGCAGGTCTGAATTTCTGAAGTCATTTCCCTCCATCCAAGCTCAACCCTGCGACTCTAGTGGTGCCTCATGGATTTTAGAGCCAATCTTCCCAGAGAGAAATATTTCAATTTCTGGCCTGGGAAGATGCCTTTTGTGCATCAGCTATGGGAGGGAATGGGAGAAAGAGGAGAGGAGGCAGAGGGGGGGGACAGTGACGGCATTCGCAGAGCAGTTATCTGGCCACTGGGCACTATGCTAAGTGCTCCACATACATTGTCCATTTAACTCACTTTCTGGAGAATGCACAGTTATCCCTTGCTAGAGGAAACTCAGGGGTTAAGTGACCTGCCCAAGGCCACCCAGGAAGTGAGTGGCAGAGCTGTGAGTCACACATGCCAGTCTCAGAGCCCTGTTCTCAGGAGAGGGGTAGAAGGAGTAACAGAGGCAGGAAGAAGAGAGTAGGTCTGGAAAAGGTTCCCTCCCCTGGTAGTGAAAGAAAGACAGAGGTTCCCAGAATTCTCCCCTCTGCAGAGTTCCCCTCCCTCATCTAAATGTTCCCTAGGAAGACAGGCCTTGGAGCAGAGCCACCTGCCATCTAGAGGCTCCTAACTGGAAGCCCCCGTCCCTATACCCTGCATTGAGGCAGATGAAGCACCGGTGTGTCCTAAAAGCTTGATATTGTATTCTTTATAAGTTTTATCTCCTTTAAAGCCCAGAACTGCTCTACAAAATAAATAGCGATAGCCTATTTTATAGATGAATGACAGGGGTCTCAGTAGCATGTCCAAGTTCACGCAGCTGGCAAGAGGCACAGCTGGGTTTCAAGCCATGGTCTGATGCCAAAATCCAGGTAGAGTCTTAACTAATGATGATGTGAGAATGACGATGTGAGGATGACAGCCAAACCTTCTGGGCTCTTACTAGAGGCCTGTGCTGTTTTAAGCACTCTATGTATATTAACTTACCTTATTCTCTCAACCATCTTATGAAGTACATGCTATAATTAGCTCCATTTCACAGATCAGGAAACTGAGACATGGAGCTCTATAAGCAACATGGCCAAGGGTACAATGCTAGTAAGCTATAAGGCCAAGGTTTGGACCCTGCCAGGCAGACACCTGAGCTCGTACTTATAACCTGTATTCGATGAGCTATTTCTCTAATCATTGGGACATTCTGCCTCCCAGACTTGAGTCCTTGATTCTGGATGGTTCTGAGATCCCGTGAGACCAAGCAGCAGTTGTGGGCCCAGGTTCTTCCCTTACTAGAGCTCAGCCCTGAAGAACTTCTTCTCCCTCCCTGAGCAACATGAGGCAGGCCTTGGACTGCATTTCCGTGCATGTGTGTGACCATGCACGTGGGCATGTCTCAGGCCTACACTGCATCCAGTGTGTGCGTGCAGCTGATTTATAATCCTCAAGAGAAAACAGAATTGCAAATATCACCCACGAATCTCCCCTATCGAGGTATTGTGACACGTAGACATGTTGTGAATTCCCAAGAACAGGCAGGCCTCTCCCAGCCTTGGGTCCCTCATGCTCCCAGCTCCTGGCCCAGACCCTGGGGACCAGGCCACCCATGGGTGGACTCTGCTGAGGTTTCTCTGGTGGCCAGGTGTATGGCCAGCTGGGAGTGCTCACCAACCTAGGGGATCCAGTCCTGCTCATTAGAAATGCTGGCTCCTGAGTGACCTGGTCCTGGAAAAGCCCCATGAGGCACATGTTACCCATCCCTCCCCGGCAGGTCCCACTGTTGGCCCTCACACTCTGGCCCTCAGTGCTCAGATAGTGGGGAGCATGGTCTGTTGGCACTTACGGAACTGAGCAGGAGGACACTAGTGAACATCTATTAAACTAGTATGGTGTACCTGATCTACACTCAGTGTTTCAATTTGCCTCTCATGTGATCAGCACACCAACCCTCAGAGGCAAGGCTCAGAGAGGTTATGAAGCTTGGGTCCCGGAACTGAACGTGGGTACCCTGATTCCAGAGCCTGAGCAGGATCCACTCCACATGCTTCCTCAAATCCTCAAACCTTAATAAGGGTCCTGCGGCCCTGTTCCCGACACATATGCTAACTCCACTTCCCTCAGATGGGACAACAAGAGGGCCCAGGTTTGAGTCTGGTTAGTACCACCTCATCACTGTTCAACGCCAACCCAATACCCACACTTGTGAACCTGGGAGCTGTTTCCAGCTTCTGCAGACCACGAACCAGTGCTGCCACACTCCCGAGTCTAGCTCACACTGTCCCCCCCAAACCCAGCCTTAGGGGCCACTGTTATGGCAGAGCAGAAAAAGGACGCATGTTCTCTCCCTCAAACCTCACCCCTAGAACCTTCCCCAGCAGTTGGTGTGGTGGCTGCTTCACACCCCTCTGGATGGTGGGACCCAGCACCGGGGCCCTCTCGGAGGTCTGTTACAGCCTACTCAATTCCCCTGCTGTCCCAGCCCCTTAGGTGGAAGGATGGGCGAGGGCAGGGCAGGAAAGAGGCTGACACACTGGGCAGCCAACGAGGCAGCAGTAGGCCCCAGCCTTGGCTCTGTCCTAACTTGCTGTGTGACCTGGCCAGTCCATTGTCTTTTCTGAGTTTTGTCTTTTCTATCTAGAAAATAGATTGGGCTTGCCTGTAGGATTACTGGGAGGATTAAATTAAAGGAGCACAAGAGATTCCCTGACCCTTTTGAGAGGTATGCACACACATGCACACATGTATACACAGAGCTGTGGTGACGTCGGGTTACAGAAATCTCCATCGTGGCCCAAAGAGCACACCACATCAGGCTGCCCCTCCAGCGAGGTGTCTCTCGGGCCTGGCACCAGGATGAGAGTCCTGGCTCCTCCTCCTCCAGCTCAGACTCCCTCAGCCCCAAACCTATAATCCCCAACAGAGAAAATGACAGCCTTGTCCAGAGGCTGTCCTCAGCTGATGGGCGGGGAGCCGGGCGGTGGTCATGGTGGTGGCTGGGAGGCGGGCTTGCGATGAAGAGCTGCCGAGCCAGGGGTGATCAGTGGTGGGGGACAAATGCCATGGCTGTGGGCTTTGGGGTGGGCGGATGATGGATGAGAAGGAAGAGGGGGAGGGGCGGACACAAGGCTCCCGGGCTGGTCTGAGGCTGGCCTTCTGCAGGACAAGGCCCAGGAAGGGTCAGCAAGGGGTCGTGACCCTGGAATCAGAAGCACAGGGCCTGGAACCCTGAGGCAGGCTGGCCTGGCTCTTGGAGGAAGTAAGGCAAGTACAGCCCTCGGTTTGGGGTTAGGTAAGCTGAGCTCTGCCCTAGCCTCCCTGGGAGGGTCTGGGACACTGCATTTCAGAATGAGCCCCGGAATGGCAGGTGGCTGATTGGGGACCCTGGATTTCCTCTGTCCCAGGGAGGTGCTGGGGTTTCTCCTGCCTATGCTGCCATCCCCTCAGCACCCATCTCCACTTGGCAGGAGGGCAAGGCCAAAGCAGTGCCATGGACACCCTGACTATAACTGTCAAGCTTCGCTGCTCACCACCTGTCTCCGCAGAGGCACATGGCCCATTTGTGGGCTGGGCTGCAAGACTGTCCTTGTTTGCCAAGGCTGGGTCAGCAAGGAGCCAGGCCAGCCTGTCTCAGGGTCCCAGGCCCTGTGTTTCTGGTTCCAGGTTGCTGACCCTTTCTGGGCCTGGTCCTGCAGAGAGAGGGCCAG
The DNA here is from genome assembly GCF_014176215.1 of Rousettus aegyptiacus. Classification (NCBI taxonomy): domain Eukaryota; kingdom Metazoa; phylum Chordata; class Mammalia; order Chiroptera; family Pteropodidae; genus Rousettus; species Rousettus aegyptiacus. The sequence goes on from NW_023416309.1 coordinate 9,080,483, forward strand.
CCTCTGACCAGCCCAGGGGCCTTGTGCCTGCCCCTTCTCCTCTTCTCTCTCATTTACAGTCTGATGAGGAGCTAAATCCAGCTCCTAGACTTGCTAGGCTCTCCACCCAGGGCCACATCATGGACTCTTAGCCCATGTCAGTAGGGAATCGAAGGCTTGGCCTGCTGGCAAATGGACATCCCACCCTAGGGCCTGCTGCACTGACTCTCTGTGGCCTTGGACAAGACACATGCCCTCTCTTGGCCCAGGTTTCCTCATCTGAAACGGGAAGCCGGAGGAGACTGGATGTGGTGATATGTAGGCAGTAAGGGAAAAGCATTCAGGGTGGATGGAGTGGATTTGATGGAATGGCTTCAACAGAAGCTGGCATGAGAAAGCAGCTACACACATGCTCAGGTGGGCTGGGCCAGGAGGGCTGGGGTTGAGGTGAGGTCAGGTGTTAGGGTCAGGGTCATGGTTGAAATTATAGTTGGGGACAGTGTTGGGTTTCTCTGACTGGCACTGTCTGAAAGGAAAGTCTGCTATGGGCACTCAATATCCCTGAGTAGGGGCCCTTGGCAGCTGCCCCAATGTCTCTGGATCACATGGAGAGACTGGCCGGGGCTGTCTGCTCTGCAGGAGGAGGAAGTGTTTGTAGTCACTCCAGAGGGACAGCTTGGGAACAGGGGTGACAGCACCTGGGACTGCCTGGGGGTGGTTACTCTCAGACTCAAGCCCTGTGGTAACATGACAGGTGATAGGGCAGACGGTGCCAGGCCCTGGGGAGAGAAGGGCCCACCTGGGCATTAGGGCCCTTGGCTCTGGCCATGGGGATGGCCCAGCTCTAGTCTGGAGCCAAGGACACCTGGCTGGGGTGTTCACAGGCACAGGCTGTGCTGGGCCAGGACTCCCTGCTGACATCTTCACAGCCAGTGTCACGCCTGCTGTTCTGTTTGATATTCGGAGACCCAACCTCTTTTAACAGGGTTATACTTGAGGACAGGAGCACCAGGATAGCCTTGGTCACACAGGAGTGCTGGGCTGTGTACACCCTCAGGCATTTCCTTAGTTGTGCTAGTGGTGGCCCAGGGCTGGTCTCTGCTGGGGAACAGGCCCACTGCCCTCTCCTGTACCCACCTTCTGCCCTCCCCCTCCCTCTTGATCTCCAGTATGGTGCAAGGCACAGGCCCACCTTTACTCTTGGTGCCCCTCTAGGAAGAGACAGAGGGACTTGTGGTAGGACAGGTGAACAAGAGCTGGTCAGTGGAAGATGGGGCCTGCCTACTTTTCTCTGCCCAAGGATGGTGATCTAAAGCCAGTGGGCCCAGTGTGAGGGCAAGTAACACGAATGGCAATTGTTCCAGTGGCCTGTCCGCTCAGTATGTCTGCTCACACGCTGCCGGGTCCCCACTTGCCACGGCCTCACCAGCCCCTTCCCTGCCCCCTCACAGGCCTGAGATGGCTGTCGCCATGGCAACTCTGCTCATTCAGTCCAGGATAATGAAGCCAATGTGTTTTTCATTTCCATGAGCTAGAGTATGAGGGAAGCGGGGGAGGGGGGGTTTCCCCTCTTAGCCCCTCCTCTGGGTCAAGAGGCAGACTGGAAAGAGAGAGGGTGTGGGGCCTGATCAGCAGAGGCACACACACCAGCGGAAAGGGGGTGAGACCTGGCACCACCAAACTCCTCAGCCCACCACAACAGTCATATGGCTGAATAACACCAGCTGGAATTGCAGGCCTCCCTGCCAACACCCGGACCAGGAGAGGTGGCTTGTCAGCCACTGTGGGGCTCCATTACTAGCTGTGTGACTTGAAGTTACTGGCTTCACCCCTCTGGTCTCATATCAGTTTGACCAAGTTCACCAAGCATTTATTGGGTTCCTTCTGAGTATCTGGGCTTTTGCTATCTCCAGAAATCCAGAGAGATCCAAAAAGAGCCCCTGTCCTCCAGAAGCCCACAGGTTAGAAGGAGAAGGAGCTTGTACTTGGTATATTTCTAAGCTGTAAAAATGAGGTCAGTAACTCTTACCTGTTACTGCCTATCTTCGAGTTACAGTTAGGAATTTTGCATGTGGTTATGAATGTGGAAGTATCTGGTGCACACAGTAGGGGCTTTATAAGCACAAGCCTTCTGGTTCTTCATCTTGGGTCCCTGGACTGCAGCATAGAGATAGCAAATGTTTTAAAAGTAAAGTCTCGCCTTCCTCCCTGGGTCTGAATAGATACCTGACCATTCAGCTGGAGGTGAAATTAAGGCCTGAGGAGGGTTAGGGTGGGCAGAAGGCAGGGTGATAGAGCAATGGCCTTTGGCCAGCCCACACCATCAGTGGCAGGGCTCAACTGTGGCCCAGACAGGGGGAGAGCAGGGTTGTCTGGGAAACCTATGGTCCACAGTCACCGCCATCACACACCCTTCCCCCAGCCACTCTCCAAGGGCAGGAAGCCAAAAGCACTCACACAGAAAACTCAGGCCTGTCTCCCCCTCCCAATAATTCAATCACCTTGGAGGCAAGTGGCCCTCTCTCCTGGCTGGGCTGACAGATGAGAAAGGGAGTGAGGGGAGGCATACAAGGGGAGGGGGTGGGAGACCAGAGACGCTGACATGGAAAAACCAGAGAAGGGCTTGAAAAATGAAGAAATAAACCTGCCAGGAGGGAGGCGGCCTGGATCCGTCCTCCATAAAGCTGTCTCAGCGCCACCAAGGACGTTGGCAGACAGAGGAGGCAAGGGATGGCTCCTCCTGGGACCCCAACTGCCCCCACCCAGCTGGGCTCCAGTGCCCACCTGGTGAGAGGTCCAGGAGGAGGGGGCCGGGGAAGGCTTGTGGGTTAAAAAGGGCAACACTGTGGAAAGTGCAACTAAGGGGAGAAGAAGGATGAGAACAGAGGCCTTTTGTCCAGTTGACTCACAGGTACCTGCAAACAGTAGGAACTCACTGAGCAGGGCCTTTGTAGCAGGCTGACCAGACCCGAGAACTCAGATAGAGCTCATTCACTCACTTGCCCATTTCCCAGCATTGAAGACAGGCCAGACACGCCTTAAGTCACAGGGCAAATCACAGCCGCTCGGGTTTTCCAGTCCAGGGTCCAGGAAAGGCCACCCTCACCATGAACTACAGAGTTGAGGGCCTCTCCCCATCATGTCCCTAACAGTGCCACATCACACCCAGTCCAGGCCAAGCAGACCTATGAAGGGGGACCAGGCCCTCCTCCAGGCCCTTCCACACAGCCATTAAGAATCACGATTTCTGGAAACATTGAATGGCCCTGAAACCTACTCATAACTGAAGTCCAAAAGAGAAGAAAATTATAAAGTGATCAGAAAGAAATACACCAGAATGTTTCCCAGGATGACCTCTTGGCAGGAGGATTTAGGGCAGATTTTATGTTTCTTCTTTCAGCCATTGTGACTTCCAGACTTTCTACAACAAGCACATTTTCACAACAAAGAAAAAATGAACATTGTCAGAGTTTAAAATAAATAAGTCACTCCCACTAAATGCTACTGGTGTTAGATTCTCCACTCACAGAACACACACTCTTGCTGGATTAGGCAGCAGCTTCGCTTTGGCATAAATGCCCACCCACAAGAGCCTCCCTCTGTGGCCTGCAGGCTCTGTGAGGTCACTCTAGGAGGAAAGAAGGGGACCAGAGCTGCCCTCACTTTGCTGTGTGATTTTAGGTGAGTGCTCTACTCTCTGTGCACTGGGGTTCTCCCATTGACCTTCTCACTTCACAGGGTGGGTACCAAGGACTCAAGGGCCTGAACATGCTTGAACTACACTTAGAAGACTACATGAATCAGGAGCACAGGGCTTCTCTGATCGGAGGGGCACTGTCTGGGGCAGAAGGGGCAGCTGAGGTGCCTCCAAAGTCCAGTAGTGAGGAGCAGAGGAGAGGGCCAAGCAGCGCCAGGAGGCGAGGGGCCAGCTTTCATCCCCTGTTTACAGTGGAAACACAGACTTGAAAAGGTTTCACTTTTGCACTGTTTTTGTGGCGGTGCTGCGGGGAGCAGGGCTTCCTGAGAGCGAGGCCAGTTTTCCAAGGCCGCACCAAGTCCAGCCCTGCACTGGCCTCCGACAGGAAACACCATGTTTTCAATTTACAGGTCCCTGCCAGGCGCTGCGAGCAGCCCACGCTCCACCGGCCCTGCTGTGCTGGGAGAGTAATTCCAGGACTTGCCGCAGCTGGGAGCGTATAGCAGGCCCGATGGAACTCCAGGACCCCAGAGGGACCCCATGGAATCCCCTAGGGGCCTTGCTCTAGGACAGCTCTATATGGTTTTGTTAACTGATGCACCTGGCAAGTCTACTCCTAACTCCAATCCTGGGCCTCCTGACTCCCACATCAGCGTGTCCTATTCCCTTGCTGGACAGAAGGGAAACTGAAGCCCACAGAGAGAAGCTTCCAGTGCCACCAGATTATCAGCAAAGAATGAACAAGTTCAAAGCAGATTGGCAGATCCCCAACTGAGCCCCCTGGCAAAGTGCTCTGCCTCCCCCATGATCGTGATGCCAGCTGACCTCTATCACACACCAATGGGCCAGGCACCATCATTGCATTTAAGCCACAGAACAAGCCCATAAGCTGTAGGACCTTCATATCTTACAGATAAAGAAACTGAGGCCCACAGGTTTAAGAAATTCTCTAGAGTCATGTAGCTGGTGACCATAGAGGTGGGAGTTGGGGACTTCACCACAACGCTGGCCTCTCCACCCCTTTCTGGTGCTGCTCTTGGCTCTGTTCCTCGGTGTTTGGAGCTGCCCTCATCCAGGTTGGCAGAGAGCCTTACTACCGTGCAGGCCCTGCCAGCAACTCTCATCTTTGGGTGATTCTGGAAATTCCCGGTAAACTGAGTGATATCTGCAGCAGGGCATTCACTCAGCCAATGTGCACCGAAGACCTTGGGCTGTGCCCTGGCACACAGGACAACTTTGGGCTGATGCCCCACCTCCCTGATGCACAAACGGCAAGGCTGTGGGATTCTGATGACCTATGCTGCTTCTCCCCCTGCTATAATGTCAGCTTCATGAGGGCAGTCGCCTGATCTCTTGCTCACTGAGGTATCCCAAACACTTGGAGGTGTGTTGGTAAATGGTAGGTGCTAAACATCTGCAGAATGACTGAGGGGTGGTGGCTGGGTGAGGGGCTCTCTTCACACAGAGCCTGGAAGCTCTTCCCACTAGCCATGTATTTATGATGTTTCTAGGGGAAGAGGAGACACTTCCCTGACCCACGGGCGCTCCAGGTTGTGCAGCGGTCCCACCTACGGCTTCAGCATAGCTTCCAGCCCAGGCTCCATCCATACAAAGCCTTCACCATGCCCTCCTTCTCACTTTCTAGGACTCGCTGAGGACTAAAGAAAAGGCACATGTTCAGGGATCAATAATCCCTGGCTTGCTTTTTTTTTTTTTTCCACAAACTGTCCCCTCCCTGCTTCTTCCCATCCAGGGTCCAAGACATTCCTGTTCTCAAACAAGAGCCACTTTCCAGGCAGGTGATGGCCACACTGGCTTCCTGGAGTCCTGCAAGCTGGGCCAGGGAGGCCCACTGTAGACAAGGACACAGCCTTCTTGACATGGAGAAAACCAGGGGTGACAAGAAGGTGGGCACTCAGGCTGCCCTCCGGTTGGCAGGCCTGCAGGGCACCAAACTGTGCCTCTAAAGTCAGAGGAGCCTGTGTGCAATCCACAGAGGGGCAGAGACTGTGTGTGTGTGTGTGTGTGTGTGTGTGTGTGTGTGCGCGTGCATGTACATGCAGGGGATAGGGATGAGGGGAGGGACACATATATACAGGTATGCACACAGTCACGCACACACCCAGAGAGGGAAAATGAGAGATTGAGAAAAAAAGTGAAAAAGTGGGCACAAGTTAGGGAGGCATAAGAGACAAACTGGCATTGAGATGAAGTCAGAAAAAGGCCTAGACACAAAAAGCATCTGTGGAAAGGACGCCCCCTTGGAATTGTGCAGCACAGCTGCCTGAGGCAGGACAAATACAAGAGATTCTCAGAAGGCGACAGAAAAAACAGGTGCAAGAAAGAGACCTAGAGAGTGAAAGAATGAGCAGAAGAAGGAGAGCCACAGCGACAGGCAGACAAGTGAGAGGCAGACAGGCAGACATAGCAACCAGGAGGTGAACAGGTAGCAGCAGGGCAGACAGAGCACTGTCTGCAGATGCGCACCCCCAAGCCCTGGTGCATTTTCTGGGAAGATTTCCTGCCACCAGCAGTCTCTTTCCCTGTCAGGTTGCTTCGAGGTTTGCGCATAAGGAGAAAGATGGGCTGCTGAGTCCCATGAGGCCCCATCGTGGTCCACAAGGACCCCTTTGCCCTCCAAGGCCTCATGAGGTCTCCCAAGGAGACCAAAGTGACCCTCCCCACCATAGAGCTCCTTCCCTCACCTCCAGCTCAAGTTCAGGAAGAGGCCCGGGGAGGCAGTCAGACAGAACAGGCTGGGAAGGCGCATGGAAGCTACCGTATGCACCTCTTTGATGACCCAGGCCCCTTCGGACAAGTGCATCCTGTCTCTGGACCTCAGTTTACCCCATCCAGAGGAGGTGGGATCTGTTGGCTCCTCAGCAACTTCAGCTCCTAACATCCTTCAGATTTCATAAGTAGTCGGTATCTTGTGTGTGCTCCATGTTTTCTGTGTTCTCCCTCCCACCCCACCCCCATTTCTGAATGGACTCTGAACTCTCCCAACACCCCAAGCTCACTGGGCTAGCATTTGAAAGCCCAGACTTATAAAAGGTCATCTTAGCTGCAAAGGGCTCCCAGGATGAGGACCCCTTCCCTGCCAGCACCAAGGGGAGCAAACTCCCTACCTGCCCACATTCAGTTTCTGCTGCAATGTGCTGGATTTCCACAAAAGCTCAGTGAAAAATGACCAATCTGTGTCTTTCTAGAGATCAAAGCCTTCACTGGCTCCTTGCCGTCCATGGGATAGAGAGAGGTGAGATCCACCATAAGGTCTCAGCACAAGCCCCTCCTCTTACCTGCCCCTCTGGAGTCAGCAACTGAGTGTTGACTGGGAATAGGCAGCGCCCTGTTTTCATTCATGTTGTTCCATCCGCTTTGCCCTTGCCTGTCCCTGCCCCTCCCAGTGGGAGCCATGAGTCGCAGACATCCCTTCTGCCAAGCCCACCATGGCTGCGAGAACTGTTGTGTCAATGCTAGGAAGAGCTCTGGGACGCATCCTGATATGGACAGGCCTGTCCCATGGCTATGCTGGCCACTCTAGCAACCCCAGTGTACTCTGGGGAATGCACTTGCACTTGCTACACACCTAATCTTCTCAGGCCTCAGTGAGGAGGTGCTATTCTTTTCATTTTTGGATGAAGAGGAAGAACCTCTGGGAAGTCAGGTCACCTGGCTTTTACCCAGCTAATCTGGCCGTATGCAGCTTGAGACCTGAAGATTACAGACCAGGTGTGTGGGAAACAAAACTAACGTATCTCCAGAAAGCCTCCTCTGGTCTTCCTGAATGATAGGAGGCTCTCCCCTGTAACAGGCGAAATGGGTGCCTTGCGTCTGCCTGAGGGCACAGGCTAGAAAGTCAGATGAGGCTGGGTTCAAATTCTGGCCCCAGCTCCCCATGGCTGTGTGACTATGGGCCTGCTTCTCTGTTCCACAGTTCACTTATTTGCAAAATAGGCTCCATGAAGATTAAATGCATATGAAGTACATTAAGCCAGGCATGTATCCAGGGCCCTGGTTTGGGCCATACCTTGCTCTAAGGCTGTGAGGCTTTTCCTATCTCACCCTCAGCCCCACCCAAAATTCTTGAAATCCTTTGAGTGTTCATCTGCTCCATTAAGCCTCCTCCAGGAAGCCTTCCATAACCCTTACTCCCCAAGGACCTCTCCTGGATCTCAACACCTCTCTGGCCCTGGTATCGGTAACTCACTTCCCTGAAATGTGAGCCTTGGCCTGGACTGTGTGCTACCTGAGGGCTGGCAGAGAAACTGCTACTTCCTGTCTCCCCAAGAGTTAAGCACAGACTCACACGAACTATGTGCTTACTAACCAATGCTGCCCTACTGACTGCAGACAGAGAGTGTGAGGAGGGGGGGATTGGCTTGTGCAAAGGCCTGGACCCTATACCAGGCACCAAGGATGAACAGAGGGCCCAGCTGGGCTCCCCACCCAGAGAGGAGACAGAGCTGCCTGCCTGGCCCACCGCCTAGGCTGGCTGTGTGAGCAGGATGCCAGTGGTGAGAGGAGCTCTGGTCCCTCGTGGGAGTGACACTGTAGCCCAGACCAAGCCCTAGGCCCTGATAATCATCCCAGGCCAGGGGTGATGGCCCTAGCAGTGAATAATTCCTCCTCTGTCACCTGCCAGGGCCCTGCCACCTCAAGTGAGGTCTCATTAGGACAGCGCCGCTTTTTCACCTCTGCTTTAATTATTAACTCTCCTAAGTACCAGTGAGTGGAAAATGGGAGGGAGCCAGGAAGTGAGAGCCTTTTCATTTCGGGAGCACATTGCCCTCTGTGTGGATATTCCTGGAAAACTTCCATGGGGGCTGCCCCGGCTGGGGCGGGAAAACCTAGGAGCCGAGTGTTGGCTGTTGATTTAGGCTGACAGTTTGGGTCAAAGAGAACCCAGTGTTCAGGAGTGGGTGGCTCCTTGGTTCCTGTCCTGAGATGGCTCTATCTCTTCCCAGGGGCTGCAGAGGCTGGTTTAGGACTCAGGCCTCACAGGGCTGCCATTCCAGATCAACTACCCAAGGAAAGGAGTGGCAGGTGACAAGGCACAGCCCAGAGGTCAGACTGCAAGCCGAGAGGCCTGAATTCCAGGCCTGTTCCCTGCTATTCCCATGGATGACCTGGCAAGGCATGTTCTGCTCCGGGCCTCAGCTTCCTCATCTAGAAAAAAGAGGGGGTCCACAGGGGCACCCACCAGTTCTGACCCTTCAGGTTTCCCATGTGTTAAACTAATAAGGCTCCAAGGAGCCAGAAGCCCCACTCCACTCTGTTTCCCTCAGCCAGCTCCAGGTTAGTAATCCAGCTCAGTTTGCAGAAGTGATCTCAAATCCGAATGGACCCGGCAGATGCCTGCTAATCTCAGGCCTCCAGGGGAACCACCACTAAATGGTGTGTCATACCCAAGAAACTGTTTCTCTGTCCCTGGAGCACTGGGGTTGGCAGGTGGCTGCTGACCTGAATGCTATGGCCCAGGAGAAGGGGCCACAGATCTGCCTCAAGGAGCCCGGCTGAGGGAACACCAGGGGATGTCCTTCTGATTACCATGGGTTTTTTCAAATAATTTTTATCACTTTTATATTCCATTATTGTTATAGCATTAATTGAACTCCATGGGAATGAAGAGAAATGTAATAGGGTTTTAAGAGCAGGAAGAGCCCTTACAGATCATCTACACTCCTGGTTTATTAATGAGAAAACTGAGTCACAGAGAAGGACAGGCTTTACCAAGTTCACTCAGCAAGGCTGTGACATAGTCCAGGGCTCTACCTTGGGCCAGCTTCCCGTTGTAGGCATCAGTGTGTCCTAGGCTGGGCCAATTGCAGGTATTATGTGGGGCATTGGTTAAAAATTTAGAGCCCTGGGCCCAACTCCAGACCCAGAGAATCAGACTCTAAGAGAGAGACCTGAGAATCTGCATTTAAATAAGAGCCCAGGCAGCCTATGTGTGTTGGCACTTTGGGGGAAGTGTTGTGCCTACATCTTGAAGTATCATCCTGAAAGTTCCCAATCAAGAGCTATAGAGAAGATCCAGGGGACCAGTATCTCTGGGTACCAGAGGTGTGGATGCCAATCTTAAGCAGATGCCCCAGTGCTGAGGGGTGGCAGGTGGCTCCCTGAGGGCATCGGTCTACTGTTAAAGAGAGAAGACTGGCATAGCTAGTGCTGCACTCCATCCCTACAACACCCCTTGCAGGTGAGCGGGCTTTTCCTCACTTCACAGATGAGGAAAGCGAGGGTATCAAAGACAAAGTCGCTTGTCCAGACTCACCCAGTTGATAGGTTGCAGAGCAGGGATTTAAACCCCAAACCGTCTGTCCCTAAAATCCACGCTTTAATCACATGTAACACTGCATCCTTTACCACACTGAAATTTACACATGTGAACATGGAGTGAACATGTGGTGGTTAGCCCTCCAGCACTTGCAGAAGTGATCTCAAATCCGAATGGACTTGAGAGTGGAGGTATGCAAAGAGCAGCTAGAAGAGCCTTGGCAAGCATGAGGTGACCTTGATCAGCCCTCCTGGAGCTGTGACTGGGGATAGGATGAGCTGGCTATAGGATGCAAAGGTGTTCTTTGTGTATCTTCCATACACTGAGAAAAGTGTTCCAGATTATCTACAGATTATTTCATTAAAGTTTTCCTGGCTCAATCTTTGGCCACTGTGGAGTTGTGGGCCAGAGGATGGCTGGGCCTGTCAGCTAAGAGGGCTGGCTCCCCAGGTGGTAACAAGAGCCTGGGGGTGCAGTAGGGGGGGTGTCTATTGTGGGAAGTCTGGGTGGGAGTAGGGCTGAGAGAGCTTACCAGGCCACCCAGTAAGAGCTGTCACCCATTAGACTGTCCCACTGGAGTGCGGGCCAGACAGAGGGGGCACCACGGGAGCACTCCACAGAGGCTATGGAGCAAAGATTCTCCCACAGGCTCCAAAGAGGCCCCCAAAGATGCCTCAGGGAAGTGGTGGAGGGTCCCAAACAGCTGGGAGGCAAGATGTGCAGCTTTTCAAACCGGAACAAAAGGAGGCTGAGAAGCACTTACCAGTAAAGACAGATGTGAGGGAAAAGCTTCCACAGATTTCCATTAACTAGTTCTAAGGGGCAGGGGGTGGGGTGCATATGCATTCTCTATAACCCAGGGGCTCTGGAAGGTTCTCTGGGGCACAGTTCACTCAATAGCTGGAATGGAATGACCCTTGTGAGACCACGCTGAGGTCACTGCCTCTTCCCTATGCCCAAACTGGTCACGGCCCAGAACTGAGACACCTGACAAGTAGACCTGATACCCAGGGAGCTGGGGCTGAGAGGTCAAATGTGTGCCATGCAGTGCACAACACTGTTTCTCACAGAACCTGTGCACGGCCTCGGAACCCTTCTTAACATAGCCACTCAGCACATTAAGAACTGGCATGCCAAATAAAGCCTCCTTGCCATCCGCAGAGAAAGCTGAGGGCGCATGGGCTGGGTGCCTACTGGCTTCTTGAAAAGGCTGAAGGAGGGGATGGCTGTGTCTCACTGGGCTAGCTCATGCACACAAGCTCTGTAGTCCCGGGCTGGTGGAAGGAAGCAGTCTCTTGGAGGAGGCTTCTCCTGGGGCTGTGGCCCCAGCCCTGCCTGTGGCGGGGCGCCCATGGATCGAAGGCAAGCCCAGCACCAGCACTTTCTATGACTTCCTGTCACTCTGCAAGAGAAGAGAGGCAAACAAGAGTCTGCCTGTCAACAGACAGGCAGCCAAGTGCAGCCAGAGGGGCTGAGGCAAACAAAGGGGAAATCAGCTCCAGAGAGCAAGGGGCTCTGGAGGGGCTGTTTCACTGCCAGTACGGCTCCTGAGAAACACCTCAACTCCGGAGAGCTCCTCCAGGCTGACACGGGCAGAGCCATGCTCTAGGAAGACAATTCCTTTCTCTCTGTCCTGTTTCTGGAGCTCTCCCTGCCCCAGGCAGCCCCCACCCTGTGGGAAACCTCCGGGTTCCCAGGGACAGTTTGGGCACCTCTGCAATTCATACTGCATCCTGAGTGATACAAGGGAGTATGGAGAACGGGAAGGCCCTCCCTTCTTGGGAAGGGCCAGGCGCTATCACCTGCAGAGCCCCTGTGCTCTAGGCTGCGTGCTTGCTGTTAGTGAGCAGGGCGAAAATGACCTCGTGTGGCATAGCCACATCAGTCTGTGCTGTGTGGGGATTAGGCGGAGAAGCTCCAGAGTGCCGGAACCCACCATGGGAGGAACGGAATCCTTCTCATCATCTTTCCTCTATTCCTATCGAGATTTGGTATCTTGGGTACTATCTACAAGCCTGCCGACCTTGATTTACCTTTTTGACCAGTGTGGCATGCCCCAGTTCATTATTTTGAACTGCAGGACAGCGACAGCCTTTCCTACAGAGAGTGCACTTGCTCTACAAACTCTCATCTGCAAGACTGCCTTCCCCAGCCTCAGTTTCCCCACCTGCAAAGGAGGAAACTGGGCCTGTGAAGGCCGTACCCTCCAATACAGCACCCAGGAACCACAGGTCACGGTGACGGAACACCAGTGTCTGCAATGTGGTGAAAGTGTTAAATACACACCAAGTTTCAAAGACGTAGTAGAAGAAAAGAAGGTAAAATAATGTATTATCTTCCAATACATAATCGATACAAAATAAAAGATGATGTGGCAGACAGTCTGATGAGCATTTTGAAGGGCATAAGAGCATGAAGGGAAGGGTTTTGAGTTTAAGAGAGTCCAAGGAAGAAACACCCAAGGCCCCCGAGAGGTGGAGGCCTTGGGGGCTGGTGGGATGGAGGCCATGTCTGACCTTGTGAAGAAAGCATGGCTTGAGGAAGACTCCAAGAGGTCCTAGCCATACAGCAACTAAGCTGGAGGGCTTTCAAGACAGGAGAAAGTGCAGGAGCAAAGGTGCAGCAGTGGGGACATGTGATAAAGATAGGCGGGAGACGCAGCGAAGCTGTAGCCCAGGCACTAACTAGTGTGTGATGTGGTTGTGACAAGAGGCTGGGGCCAGATGGTAGAGGCTCCAAATGTCAGACTGAGTAGGCTGGGCACACAGCAGGCACTTCAGGAGGACTGACTGGCCAGGGACTGGGACCAAGGGAGCTCCCCAGATGGCATCCAGGTGAGTGGAGGTGAGTCTGGCCCCCAGAGTCCACTGGCCCGCCTCACAGACCACTGAGACTTCCAAGCCAGCAGTTCCCCAGGAGCCCACCACCCAGTAGCTCCTTCTCCCCTCGGGAGGACAATTTATTTCTTCATGAGCATACACCTGCTCCTGCCAGGCAGCCAGCTCCTGGACACCTCACTTCTAATTGTACCAGGAATTTCATTAGTGCTGGAGGGAAACGGGGTTTCCAACCATCCATTAGTGGATGAGGCCCCTTCTTGCTCCCCTGTTCTAGGTGATGGCCAGTGGCCCTTGTGCCCAGGACAGCACAGGGTAGCCACAGGGGCAGATGTCTCTGAGCTGGAAGACGGCCCCATCCTGAGCAGTCAGTGTGGCCGGTCCACGGGGATGGGACAGTGCTCGCCTCCGGCATTTGGCCACACACAACACATAGCCTCCAAGCAGCTGGGAGTATAGGGCGATGCCTCAGACACCTCCAAAGACCTGGGCAGGAGGGAGCTGTGTGTTGGCCAGAGCTGGATAAACAAGGCGAAGGGTGGCAGATTGGGAGCCCAGCAGGTCTCAGTTCTGCTGAGTCCTGGCGATGACGGAGGTGATGACACAGAACAGATGTGCTGCTGGGACACCTGGCAAGGAGCGTCTCTGAGGAAAAGGAGAGAGGAGGTGAGAAGGTCTTGGGACTCAGGGAGAAATTCCAGAGAGGGGGGTTGAAGGGGAGCCTCAGACATGACAGGATAGGGAGAAAGTGGTTGAGCTGAGAGGAGGCAATGCGGGGCTGGCCGGTGTGAGAAGGGGAGCTGGGCAGGAGAGAGGGGCTCACGCAGAGAGAACCAAACAGAAAGACACCAACAGTTCCATGGAAGGGCACACATGCGTTTCTCTCTCTCTCTCTTTCTCTCACCTCTGAGCTGGGGTTTGGAGGCCAAGGAGAGAAGAAGAAACGACTAGGGCTAAGGATGCCGCGCTGTTCAGAGGATACCTGAGTAGACACGCCGCCCTTCCCCCAAGGGGAAACTGGGCCCACCTGGACACTTCAGAGAAGACACTGAGGGCTGGTGAGTCCAGAGCAGGAGGCATGGGCCTCCAAGAGCTGTCTCATTCCATGATGGTAGGGAGCTGTCGGCAGGGGCACAGGAGGTCAGCAGTTGGCTTAGGCATACGTCCCCTCCAGGGTTCTGTAGGAGCCTATCCTGTTCTCCTACATTGCCTTATAGTCAGTGTTGCCATGGTCAGTGGGGTGATGGGGACCCTCGGGCCAGTCTGAATGTGAGGCCGGAGCTAAGGTTCGTGTAGAGATGGCTTGAGGTGCTATGTCCTTGACAGGAGCTGCACATGGGGGATGGAGCTGGGCAGGATGGTGCTCACACGTGGGTGGGCACTCTGACACATTATAGCCTCATACACCGGCCTAGGCAACCACACATATATCCTCACCCCTGTTCATGACACATACTGGCACACACACACCCACACACCCACATACAGTCCTGCATGGCAACCCCCCTTCTCAGCAGCCTTCTCCATCCCTATTCAGGGGACCTCTGGGGTGGGGCTCTGGTGGGGAGAGGCTTCCCTCTCTGCCAGTCCAGCCTCTCCAGTGTCCCCGGAGAGCCTCATGCTCTCTCCCAGACTGAGGAATGCTCTGAGCCCCCAAGACTGCTGCCTGAGTGCCCTGTGCAGCCTCGGCTTGAATACTTTTTAGTGACAAGGAACTCACAACCTATCCAGAAAGCAGCTTAAAAAAAAAGCTCCAGACAGCTCAGCTTCTTAAAAGTTAAACTTGAGAATATGAGGGAGACAGTGTGGTTGCCACTGAGCGGCTTGAGCTGCTGGCCAGAGTATGACAGGCAAGACTGTCCTTTCATTAAAAGTTTTAAAAAGTGACAGAGCTGGCCCATCACCCTGGCTGCCACTCTGAATTGTAATAGAACTAGAGAAACAGTGCCCTCCAGCCAATACCATCTCCTTGAAAGATGAAAGCTAACTAGGACCCATGATAATCTTTCATTCTCTGACTCACTCATTTAATAAAATACCAACTGGGCACCTAACCAAGCCAGGCGCTAGGATGTGGTTGTGAACAAGTACAGTCATTTAATATTCTGTTCTAGTCTGACACCTGCTCTTTACCCATTTTACAGGTGGCAAAGCTGAGTCCAGGGAAAGGCAGCGACTTGCTCAAAGTCACAAAGGAGCTGGTGGTCCCAAGCAGAGGCTCATATACGCTGTTTTAGGCAGTGACCATACGCCAGAGGAGGGAAGAAAGGGAGAAGGCCGCATGCCCACCATCCCTGCCCCCAGCGTTTCTAGGACACCTAGGTATTGACTAACACCCTCACCTTGGAGTGGGTTTCTTTTTCCACCAAGGCTTTCTGCTCTCCACCCCTCCCCCTCCTTTTTTTAAGAATACACTCCAAGCCGCTCCTATGATTAATTACCAGCTGCCTAATGCTCTGCCACTGGCAATTTCTGAAAAGGGAATGAATTACCTTGAAAAACATCCGAAAAGAGAACCCACCGTGAAGGAGAATTTCAAAGGTTACCTCACAATTAGCAGTGGGTTCCCCCAGCCTTACTGAGTCGCTGGCAAGCCCTCTGGGGAGGGGCAGGCAGCCAGCTTTCTAGGGCCATCCTCCGGCTCTGAGGGCAAGGCAAATGCTATAAGACAGTAGTGGCGGTTGTTTCCTGCTCACCCACCGTGAACCTGACCTGTGGCTCGGCCCCTGGCCTCTAAGGCATCATGTGGTGCTTAATTCCAAGGAACCACGGTTCAAATCCCCACTCTACCCTTAATGGCTCTATGGGTTTCTTAACCACTTTGGGTCTCTGGAAAATGAGGCATTAATCACACTTCCTCAGGGGAGAAATATGTATTTAAGGCGCACAGTGCCTGGTACAGAGTAGACTGTCACAAAGCTGTAACATTAAAAATGTTCATGCTTCTAAGCATCCTCATAACAGCCCTCTCAGCAATGTTGGTATAACTATCCTCATTCTCAGGTGAAAACTGACTGTCTTGGAAGGAAAAGGACTAATCTAAGTTCACACTGTTAATAGCAAGAAGGAAAACCAAGTCCTACTCCCTGGTTCGAGAGCAAGACTGAAGCAAGGAGAATCCACAGGGCTTACCTATACTTGTCTCTGGGCACCTGGGAGCAGTGGGGCAAGCAGAGAGAAGCTGAGGGCAGTGGGGAGACAAATTGGTAAGGCCTCATGCCATAGCCAAGACTCTGGCTCTCCAGAGCCTTGGGGCAAAGGGCCCCGGCTTAAGTCAATATTTTCGTGAAGTCCTCTCAGAGAGAGATCAAATATGTCGCTCTCTAGCACAGAAACAAGAGTGATCAACCCTGAAATGCTGCTCAGTGAAAAGACACGCTGGTGTCTAGGCCAGAGACCTGCCTGGGAAGCTCAGCCTCAGGACCTCCTGGCTCCAGCCGCATTCATGAATTCCCCAAAGGGCCCAAGCCCCCGCCCTCAGGCTGGACAACCAGTTTGTGACCATCTTGGCATTGGTGGGTCCTCGGGGAGAAGAGAATGTCAGAAACTGAGGTGTGCAGGAAGAAAGAAGGGTCTCTGCATCCTTGAGGAAAATGCTAACATATCCTGAGCATTTACTGGATGCCAGGTGTGCCAACGCACCCAAGGGGGCAGTGTTTTGGTCTCAATCACTTCTTTTATAGACACGTAAATGGAGGCACAGAGAAACCACACAGGATCATGGCAGACAACTGGTAGAACCAGGGTGTGAATGCAGGGACTCTGGCCTCAGAGCCCAGAGACATGCGAGCGCTCACGTGCGCACTTCGGTGTATGTGTGGGGGAGAAGAGGGTGGGGCAGCCACAGCACTCATTTCAGCAGACAGGCCTCTCTGCTCACCCAGGCTTCTTACTGTGTGGCTGCCATGTTGCTTAGCGCGTGGGGCCCACATGTCATGGGGTTCAGAGTGGCACCGATAGGGCTGCTCTGCCAAGGCTAAGGACACCAAACCTGCCCCTCTCCCTGGGCACATCCTCTATGCACTCCAGAGAAAGGCCAGGCCCAAGAGGCCAGGCAGACGAGATCTCAGCAGGCGTGGCTGCCCTTAATCCCACCCATGAGGGTCGAAGTCCCAGTCAAAGGCACATTGTGCTGGGACCAGCATCTGCCCCAACTCAGGACACAATTGCCCAAGCATCCAGGACAACCCACACCCCTCCAGCCCAGCTGCACACCTACCTCAGTGACCCGAGATTCACCAGCGTCCCACGTGCTGGTTGGCAGCTTGCAGCACCTCCGCCTCACTCCAGCTCCATCCTGTTACAATGAGAGGGGTGGTCAATAGGTCCACTCTGGGCAGGGGCCCTAGAACTGACCATCCTGCCACCACCCACCTGCCCACTTCCTATAAGGTTTACTGATGGCAACATTGGGGCATCTGAAGGACCAAGAAGTAAAGGAGTACAATGACAGAGTGCTGGGATGCAAACAGGCCCCTGAGGCCCCCACGTCCCAGTCACCGATTATGCGACTGTGAATATGCTCCTGGCCTCTCTGGGTTTCGGTTTCCTCACCCGTCAAATGGGATCGTGATCTCTTTCTCTGGGTTTGTGGGAGGATCTGTGGATATATGGTGACAGAGGCATGCGACATTCATTCATTCATTCATTCATTCAAAAACATTTAACAAATACCTCGATCACAGAATAGCTTCCACTGCCCTTGTGAAAACTCTGATAATGAGCAAAGAATCAAACAATACATAATTAAAAGTGGTGTTTGCCAAAAATAATGAGTACAGGGGCTATGCGGCAGACTTAGGCTTCAGAGGGGCCACTTTGGGGAAGTAAAGTTAAAGAATGAGCCAGAAAGAGGCCAGCCAAGATGCATGGGACAGTATTTCAGGCACAGAGAATGGTGTAGTGGCACAGTGAGGGAGAGACAGAATGAGGTAAGTGGGGGCCAGGAGGCAGGGCCAGTTGTTGAGAAGGTGGATGGGAGCCACTTGAGGGTCTGAGCAGCTGAGGGACATGACCCTAGTTCTCATTTGAGAAGATCTCCATGGCTGCTAGGGAAGAAGAGCTTGGGAGAGACAGGAGGAGGCAGGAAAACCAGTGGGGAAGCTGTTCCAGGACCTGCTGGAGCACTGGGTATGTGGGGAGGAGAGAGGGAAGAAGGAGGCATGGATGCCCGCTCGTCCTGCCAGTGCCTTGGGCTTTGGGGAAGTGGCGGGGTGGTTGGGGGATGATTATTATTGCTGGGTGGGGTCCGGCTGGCCCATCTTCTCAACGGGCCACCAGTACCCACCTGCCTACTGTCCACGGCGTCCCCTGGAAATACAGGAGGAGAAGACCCAAAGGCCTGCTTGAGGGTGGGAGCTGCAAAGCACCAGGTTTGAGCCCTGCTGGGAGGTTCCGGGCAATTGCCATATTCCCTGTGCCTGTGTGCTCTCCTCTAGAAATGGGAAACCTGACTGCAGGGCTGAGCGCAGCTTGGAATGAGACCCGTGGCTAACGGTGGAGGGGGGATGGGGGGGGAGTGCACATGCCATGTTAAATGTGGTCTCCCACATGTGCCGGGGGACTGGCGAAGGCCTCAGACCTAGGCCCTACCTCGCTGTGCCTGGGGCTCCCAGGGAGAGAAGTGGGTGACCCTTCAATAAGAGGTACCACACACAACCTGGCACTGGAGATGTGGGCTCAGTAACAAAAATAATCTCATTCAAGTCCTGGTTTCATTCTCTTACCGAGTGTGTGGCTTTGGGCAAGTTTCTTAAACTTCTCTGTGCCTTACTTTCCTCACGTGTGGAAGGGGATGTAGGGATGGCCACGGAACCTCCCTCAGAGTTGTACAGACTATATAAGGTATATGAGTGCGGGACATGCAGGCAGCTTCCCGGGCATGTCAGCTAAAGCATAAATTACCTGTGAGGGGCCGGCACTAAGCTCTGTGATGCACTGAAACCCCTAAGCTCCAAGCTCCCAAAGCCAGCTGCAGTCCCTGCCCTTACACTGGAAAGAAGAAGACTCCATGTCCTGACCCTTTGGCCCTGGCAGCCCCCAAACTCTGCTCATAATGGGAACACAACACAGCCCTTGGGTTCACTGACTCTGATTCTCCCATTTCATAGTGGAGGAAACTGAGGCTTAGAGAGAGGCAGCAACTGTCCCCAACCCATAGTTATGCAACAAGTCAGTGGCTGGAGAAGTGGAACAGGCCCCCAGCTCAGGCCTCTCCAAAAGGCGAGCTGGCCCACAGACCCGCTGACAAAGAGAAAATAATTATTTTGGCAGCTGAGACAGAAGCCAGGGCCGGAAAGTACTTGCTCACTCCTTGAGCATCATCCAGGCCCCAAGGAACGATGCCCATTCATCCTGCCTCCCAGAGGTGCTCCAGCTCACGGTTCACACGTGCACCTCGTTGCTCCCTCACCCCAGCCACCCCAGTTCTTTGGTGTGGGCTTATGCAAGGGGACAAGCAGACAAGAGAGGGGAAGAGACTTGCCAAAATCACATAGTGAGGGCACCACACCAGAGGCACCTGGCTATGAGCTAGGGCCCTGGTGATGGACTGACCTCCTTTCCTATGGGCCTGCACTGGACCCCCCCACCTGGGAAAGACAAAGGAAGGAGTAGGTGGCTTGCCTTTTACTGAGTTGTGTACCGGGTTCTGCCTGGGATATTTCTATCACCATCAGTGAAATGCTGTGAGGTGGAAACTAAGCTAGCATCCCCAACTTACCCACAAGGCCCAGAAAGGTCCCATTAACTTCCTAAGGTCATGCAGGTAATAAGGAGCTAGAAAGTAGAACAAAGCTGGGACATGAGCTGATGGTCTGTCCCCACTCAGACTCTAACCAGTTCCAGGCAACCAGTCAGGGAGCCCACACCCTGTTAGGCCCTGGAGCTGCTCAACAGTCCTGCTCAGAACCAGACAGTGCTGGGCAGTGGGGGTGGGCAGCTCAGGCTTGAGTAGGGCTGTGAAAAAGGGGCTATATTAACCACTCCCATCCATCGATGCCCTTCAGTGAGGCTCACAGTGTGTGTGGGTTTGGCCACCTAGTGGAACCAAGGAGAAGAGAAGGTGGGTGAACCAGGTGTCACCATGCCTATTCCCAGCCTGACCAGACCACAGCCATAAATAATGCAGATTCACTTGAAGGGAAGTGTTCTCTGCTTAAAAGGCACTCAGTGCCATGGCATAGGGTGCAGCCTGAGCCTCAAGGGCTGAGTGAGACGGCTGCTGCTGAGTGGTAGGGCCTACCTGGTCTTCCCATGGGAAGGTGCCCCTCTGCCCAGAGGACTCTTGTGGGCATCCTCAGCTCAGGACTATCACTCTGGGGGTGGGTGGAGACAAGAGACCCTGACTGCTAGGGCAGGAAGGGGGGTGTGCAGACTGCATGATGAAATGTGCTTTCACTCTCACTGTGTGTCTACTGCTCCCAGGGCATGGCAGGGCAGTAATGGTTGCCCACTTTGCAGATCAGGACACTGAGCTCTGAAAGCAAATAGGGTTGATGGAGGTGTTGCAGCTGGAGAAAGGCAAGGCTGGGACATGGCAGAGGTCACTTGGGGTGGGGACTGTCCCAGATAGGTTCTCTTAACCACACCAAACTTCCCATCCCCTTCTCCTTCCAGGATTCCCTAGGAAGACTGGGGTGTGGGAATGGGTGAAGGCACCAGGCCAAGCTGATTTGGACTGAGGCTGGCCCAAAGAGATGCAGGGCTGATCCCAGATTCCTGGAGGACAGGGATGCCTGTGCCACAGGGCGTCCAGGATGGGGGCACCATGAAGGCTCTGTGCCTGTGACTCTAGCCTGTGGCTAAGCGACTAGTTCTTCTCTACAGCTGCCAAGGGTTGGAAACCCACATTCCAGGCTGGAACCCTGACCCTGTCCTCAGTGGTGAGGTCAAGGGAAGGGCTGGGTAGAGCTGAGTTTGAATCCCTGCTTGCCCTGTATTGCTGAGTGACTTTGAGCAAGTTATTGACATGTCTGAGCCCCCATCTCTGATCTAAACAGGGACTAATTTCTCTGCCAGTTACTTACCCACTGGGGGAGGCTCCAGGTTGCCCTGTGGGATTTGATGTTGGCCAAAGCACTGGCCTACCGACAGGCCACTGAGGGAGGAGGTCGGATTGCCCCAATGTGTTCTATACGGCAGGGGCTACACTGATGGCACTTCTGAGCCGAAGTTCAGGACTCCTGTCACCTGCTGCTAACTCACACACTTGTGCCCCTCATGCCATGGTGGCTGTGAAGGCTTAACAAGACATGGGTGTGGAGATGCAGGCACTAAGGAGAAAGGAACAGATCAGTGAATGCTAAGTGTTAAAGTTGGGCGGCGGGGTAACTGCTCAAGGTCATAAGTGGCAAGTGGGGGCCAGAACTATGGTCACGTGAGTACTCACCCAAATTGGGCCTAACCTGCCGCTCTACTGGCTGAACTGACCCGAACCAGCTCTTGCTACACTGACCTTCCTTGCTGAAATGGACCAGCAGCTGACCCTACCCGCATTTTGCAGATGGGTCAAACAGCCAGGGACCCTGTCTCTGGCCTTGTACAGGAAAGGTGGGCTCAGACCTAGCTCCTAGGCTCTCTGGGGTAAAACAGGTTCCCCCACTAAAGGCCCACCCGGGGAAACCTCCCCTTACATGACCCTGGGAACAGGCCCAGTCCTCCCCTGGCGGCCAGTACTGGCTCCAAGAGCAAGGCAAATATTTACCCCGATGGTTATCCAGACCAGGCTGGCTGTCCCGCCTCCCACATTCCTGGAATACATTTTCCCTGACCTCACCAAGCTGGGGGGTTGTAGGGGAGACCTGGAGGGTGGAGAGAAGAGCCAGACCAAGGGTCCTGGGCCTGGTGGCCAGAAGGAAAAAGGGCACCTTCAAATTCTCCCTCTAGCTACTCACCCACTGGGGGAGGCCCCAGGCTGATCTTATAGGACAGCAGCCAGAGTACTGACTACCCTTGGGCCACTGGGGGAGGGGGCTGGACTGCCCTGGTGTGGTGGGGCAGGGCAAGGGCTACACAATGCTGCCGATTAGCCTGCGTTCAGGGCTCCATCAGGCCTCAGCTCCTCACACCTGCAGCTAGCCTGCCCCCCGCTCCACACACACACACATACACACACACACACGCACGCACGCATGCCTGTACCCAGAGAATGAGCCACTCAGCCTGCCACATATGCACACACATACCAGAATCTGCCACCTGTCACGGCTCTTCCTCTTCAACCCGGCAGCTTGTTTCCTCACTCCACCCTCAGCACCCTCAGCACCCTCAGCACCCTCAGCACCCTCAGCACAACCCTGTCACCAAGGAGCTGTAATGTCCACTTTACAGATGAAGAAACTGCCCAACAGAGACCAGAGGTCACGAAGCTGGAAGTGGTGGGCCATACGCTGTCTCATCCCAAACTGCACTTTCAACAGATCTGCTGTACATACTCTGCCCATCAGAACCCTGTCCAAAGGACCAACTCCTTTAGGCTGCCTTCCATGATAACCACCTCCCACCTCATCCAAGGGATCCTTCCCTTTTCTGAAGGTCTAGAATATTTCATGGTGTTCCTTTCTTTCTCTTTGCATAATCGAAATTGAGTGCTTGGTATGTCTTTGGCTGTGAGACCCTTATCATACTCACTCCAGGCACAGTGGAATTGAGTCCAGGGGCTCGGGTGGTCCTGACTGCTCAGGGTAGGACTAAAACCCTGAGTCTTTCCATCAAAGAGTAGTAGCTGCATTGGCCTCAAAGAACAGATAAGAAAGCAGCCTCAGTGTGTTGGCTGTTTGGGGTTGAGGGAACCTCCTGGGTGGGGCTGCCTGAGAATCGAGAGGTGCCCTTGGTTCAATAATCCTGTTCATCTTCACTTCCTGTGAGAATATTTTGAGCTGTTCTGATGGCCTACCCACACCCATGCCTAGGGAAGCCCAGTGCTTCTGGGCCCAGGACCCTGCTACATGCCCCTTGGCTTCCCATCTCCCTCTTTCCTCTTGAATCCTTGAAAGCAGCTGTGAAAGGGCAGATCAGCAGGGTTCGGCCAACCTGCTGGGGATGCAGGAATGTCAGGCGGGGAAGGGTAGGCGGGGCAAGACTGCTGCTGGCCCTTCAGGAATGCCTCAGTAGAGAAAGCTCCAGCGGACAGGAAAAGGCCACTGCAAACTCAGGCCACACCTTGGCCCTCGGGGAATCCAGAAAGCAGATCTTGAAGAAGAGTAGGGGCTCCTAGACTGTCCTCTCCACCCGCCTATCATCTCTGATAACTAGTTTGCTCATTTTGAAAATGGGGGCTAAAAACCAACTTCTATGGGGTTGTTCTTCATTCGTTCCTTCCATCCATCCATCCATCCATCCATCCATCCATCCATCCAATCATTTCCTTCTTTCAACACTAATGACAGTGCCTATAATCTATCAGAGGAGGAAAAGAAAGAAAGGAGTTGGGGGTGGGTAGGTAGAGGGAAGGCAGGGCCAAAAGCCAACCTAAATGCTTTCCTAGCCTGTGGACTTCATAAGGGTATTGGCTCACTGTCTAATGCAAGGTCGGTGAAACCTAGGAGATGGGTAATTCTAGGATAGCATGCTGGAGGGTGTGTCCAGCTCAGCCTGGAAGCAAAATGGGGGTCAGGGGTATCGTCTTCTTGGGCAGAGTCTCATAGGGAGGAGGGTATTCCTCCTGGGCAGAGGTCCAGAGGCTTGGCAGGAGAAAAGCTCTGGGCTGAAGAGAGAATTATAGATGGCATCAGTGAGCCGGGATAGCTGCATTCACAGGACAGGCCCCTCCAAGGCTTCGCCCCCTGTCTGATCCTAATTTGCTGTATTTTCAAGATCTTGTTGGAATGGCACCTGCTCCAAAGACCCTGGCAGACCTGAAAATCCTTGCTCATTCAGTGGGCATCGCCCAGGCCCAAGGGATGATGTCTGCCCATCCTGCCTCTTAGAGGTGCTCTGGCTCATGCTGCACATGTGTGTGCCTTGTCCCCAAGTCACCTCAGTCCCTTGGTACTAGGCTTGTGAAAACAGGCAAATGAGACCAGACAGAGAAAAGGACCCACCCAAGCTCACACAGCAATAAGTAGTGGCATCAGGAATTGAACTCAGGCCCCATTTAGGGACTGACTCTCCTTTCCCGTGGGTCTCAGATTTTCACCAGGGAAAGAGGGAGGTAGCAGGAGGCTCACCTCCTAACAACCAGAGGACTTTGGCTTGGGCTTATAGCCCCCTCACACTAGAGGAAGAGGAAAGGGTCTCCCCTCTCCTCAAGTCATCAAATGAACAATTTCTCCTGATCAAGGGCAAGGGTACAACATGGATTGATGGCGTGTAGTGTGGCTCCAGGTTCTTACATTCCAGAGATGATGTCCTTCAGCTCTGCCACTTACAAAGGTGTGTTACTTTGGGCAATAAACTTAGCTTCTCTGGGCCTCAGTTTCCTCATCTGTAAAATGGGGATAACAAGAGTCCCTGCTCTCACAGAACTGTAAGGTCTTAACAAGATTATGCTATACTGCATTTGCACAGGAAATGCTCAATAAATAGGGACTGTCATTATTAACACTGGCTCCGGTTTGCTGCCAAGTGCAGACTTGAGGTTTGCCTGGGGTAGAGGTACTGGCCCGCTTATTCGAAGAGAGGGAGAAAGACCTAGGACTCTGGGAAGATCTGGCTTCAGGCCCCTTCTGGAGCTGACTCGAGTGGGCCCAGCAGATCTGCTTCCCAGAGATGGGCTTCATGAGGGCCATCTGCTCCCAGAAGAGGGGCCCCCAATCCCTTCCCACAGAATGGCCAAAATGCTGAACACCCTTCAGGTACAAGCTCTGTACCGGGTGCTTCCTTCCCTACCCATATCATCAGGCCCTGTAGGGTGGGCATAGCCTCCTTCTTGCCCAGGGTCAGGTCTTGTCCAGAAGGACACCCAGCTGGGGATGCCCAAACC
Source organism: Rousettus aegyptiacus (assembly GCF_014176215.1). NCBI lineage: Eukaryota > Metazoa > Chordata > Mammalia > Chiroptera > Pteropodidae > Rousettus > Rousettus aegyptiacus. The sequence continues at coordinate 9,105,199 of NW_023416309.1, forward strand.
AGGGCCTCTGGTACCTACCTGGACAATTACCACTCCTGCTGCTAATGATCAAAAATGAATGTTCTGCCAATGATCCCATCTTAGGGGCTTTGTCTCTTGCCTCTGCCCACTCTGTTTATGGTGGCCTGGCACCTATCACTTGGCCATGCACTGCCCTGGAGAAGTACCACTTATTCCTATACCTGGGATGCCCCGATTCTAAATCACTGCAGCATTAATGGAGCCCAGCAGAGGCTTTCAGAAAAGTCTTTGGAGGTCATGAGTCCAAGCTGCCGCCTTACAGAGGAGGGAACATAAGTCCAAAGAAGGACAAGGGTGGGCCCAAGGCCAGGACAAGAACCCAGGTCAGCTCTGGTGTTGGAGGTTGGACGGAGGAGCAAGACACCTGTGCCTCCAGGTCTGTTTCCTCATCTGGGGCTTCAACGGCTGGAGGATTAGCTGAACTGATGTCACACCCATGACTGGTACAGGGCTGAGCATGAGCACTGTTGGCTGTTAGCTCCATGGGGCAGACTGGACTCCAGGTCCTGCACACCATCCTGGGAGATGCTCTGAGGCCTCGGATTTTCCTTGGTTTCCTTTGGTTCTTGAGGAGGCAAGTGGGATGGCAGAAAGGCTAAAAGGTACGAGCACTCCCAATGGCACATTAAAACTGCCTAGCACTTTGAATAAATGTTCTCAGTGACCCCTTTCCTGGGCCAAGGACCAGCTCCCTGGTGGTCATCCTCTCCAAACAGACATCCCTCTGGGGTTCTGGCCACATGTGGGCCAGGCCAGTCTTCGGTGACGGCCAAGGCCCAGATTTACAAATGCTGGACAAAGGAAAGCACTGTCCTTGAAAGTGGGAGGTGGTGGGTCTGAGCGCGGCACTAACGTCACCCAGGCCTGGATGTAATCCTGGTTTTGCTGCTTACAAGTCACATGGCTTTAGCCAAGTCCCTGTGCCTCCCCCAGCCTCAGTTTACTCAATGGTGCAATGGGGAGGGAGAGGTCTAACTGGGGTAAATACATGGACCAACCTCTGACCCTCAGAGGAACCAGGTCACAGGAGTTCTGGTTGTTTGTAGGAAAACCGAATCTTCCCCCAAGGGCAGCCCAGTGGTGGCTGCAGGAAAGCTGGTGGGAAAGCTGGGAGGAAGGGGGTTGCGGGGTGTGTTAATCCTCATACTACACTCTGCCACCTGTCCCAACATGCTCCACCAACGTAACTGCCCAGGGAAGACGTGACTGTCCCCACCAGATCTTACTTACATGGAGGGTTCCAGTCCTGTCTTTGCCCTTCACCCACTCTGGGGCAAGTGCCTCCCTATCCCCTGAAGTCTCCATGACTCTCTCTGTAAACTGGAGGAATGATGCCTGCCTAATACCCAGGTTGCTGAAAGGACTCTGAGAGATAGAAGACGTGGCCAGGGCCAATGGGCTGCGAGGAAGTTCCCTGTTCAGTTCCATACACCACTGGCCTTGGCTGCTCCTGCCTTCCTAGGCACCCTCAGGGTCCCCGCCAGGAGGCACTGGGGACCTTCCCAGGTGCTTCCCAGCGAAGGCAATCAGGACCAGCCAAGGTGCTTTCTCCCATAAGACTGGACTTTCCCTGTGTTCTCTCAGAAAGAGGGCCTCCCTCAGCCTAGCAACTCGGTGAGATTCTCAGGACAGCTCCCTACCACCCCATCACTCCCAGAGACTGAGAGCCTGTCTGCTGGGGCTAAACCCCTGACAGCCAAAAAGGAGGGGCCAAGGCCAGGCCCCTGATGGGTATCCGTGTGTTGCCAATAGCATCTCACAGGGCTTGCAGGTATGAGTCGCCAGAACGCTTGCTGGTGAATGAATGAGCAATGATGGGAGGGACAGTGTGAAAAAATTTAGATCAGAGAACACAGCAGCTAACACTTGCATGGGGCTTACCACATCCACACCAGGCCTGGCTCTAACAGACACCGTTTATATAGTTAACCCATTTAGTCTCCACCGTAGTTCTATAAAGTAGCAATGCTATCCCCATTTCACAGATGAGAAAACTGAGCTCAGAGATGCAAAGTCACTTGCGCAGTGTTAGAAAGTGGCAAAGCTGGACTGAGTGCAGGTTCTGGGCTCCAGAACCCATGCCCTGGTCCACAGTGGTACCTCCTGGTTGGGGGGAGGGGGTGGAGAGAGCATTTCCTCAGAGGACATCCAGACCAGGTTTCCCACCCAGGCCCCGCTCCCAGGACCTGATTTAACAGGTCTGGGTGAGATCCCTTTCAAAGCTGCCCTGGCTTCCACTTGGAGCAAGGGCTGAGGACCCCTGGCCAACCCCACCCTCATTCTTCAGTGGGAAAACTGTAGCTCAGGGAAGGAGGAGACATGCCCAAGTTCTCCCTGCATGTTGGAGAAGCCTGGGACCTGGAGTCCAGTCCCCTGACTTCTCCGTCGTGGGCTTTAAGCTCTTGGAAAGTACGCGCTGTCACTCCAACCCAGCAGCCCACAGGCGCAGATGTGGGTGGGAGAGCCAAGGCAGACAAGCGCAGGGAAGCCAGAACAGCATGCAGCCAGATGACACACAGGCCCAGCAATTCCTGACTCATGTCCACCCATCCCGTGACTCCACCTACTGCCAATGTCCCCACCCTGGCTCACACCCCACAGCCCACTGTAGCCACTGGAGTCCCCTCCCATTTAGTGCCAGAAAGCCACAGAGGGAGGAAGGAGCAGTGGGGCCCCACCCAGGGCTGGGTGGGAAACTCAGACAACCCCAAGCCAGGGATGGGGGTAGTTGAGGGAGGAGGGGCGTACTCTGGGGCACGCAGAGGAAGCAGCGTTAGTGCTGACCCCTGCCCCGCCCTGCAGTGCCTGAATACTCTTGGCCTGTGCTAGCTAGCCACCCTACAGACCACCAGGCTGCAGGAAGAAAACTGAGGCCTGCCGAGCCCAGCTAGCACTGACACCCACCTGGGCCAACTTTCTCAGCCACGTGACTCCTCTTGAAACTGGGCTCCACACCTGGATGAGCATGCCAGGCTTCCCTGCTGCCAGTTCTTCTCCCTGAGAATGTATTCCTCCTCCGTCCAAGAATTTTCAACGTCTCCCACTGTCTACGATGTCCAGTTCTAACTCTTTAGCCCCATATTCAAGGCCCCAGCTTGACTCTGACCTATAATCTTTCCCTATACATGTCTGGGCTTCGGCCTCTGTACTCCTGCCAGGAAGGCCCTGGTCCCTGTGGCCTGACACACTAAGAAGGAAATTAACACTCACCAAGGGGCCACAAGAGATCAGACAGTGTGTTTCCAGAATCTCAAGGGCTCCTCACAGGTCTTTATGATACTGGCTTTGAAAGGCCCATATGACAGATACAGAAGCCGAAGCTCAGAGGGGTGATGTGTTCAAGGCTACTGGAGACTGAGCTGTCACTAAACCATGGGGAGGAGCTTGGGCTGCTGGGAACTATGGTCTTCCCTGTTGCTGACAAGCTTTCAGCGGGTCCAATAGCTCAGATTGGTCCTGAGTCTGTGTTAACTCACCCAATGTCATGGCAACTTGGGCCTGCTCACCTCTGCATCTTGACCCTCCCTTCGGCCCTTTATGAGAAACAGCTGATACCCCGGGCTTCGACCCCTGCTGATACTGAGCTGGGTTTGGGCTGGGGAAAGTGTCACGGATCAGAGAAGCAGGCAGCGCAGTAGCCAAGAAAACTGACTCTAGGGCCAGCTACCCAGTGCAAAGCCCGGCGTAAGTATCATGGGCAGGTGTGGATTCGCCTCTTTGTGCCTCAGTTTCCTCTTCTGGAAAGGGGGACAGCAAGAGTAGTGACCTTACAGAGTTGCTGCAACAGTGACTATAAATTTCAGTAGGCAAAGTTTTAGAGCAGCACCTCCACAGGGTGCTATCGAAGCATTTGGAGCTCTTAGTATCATTACCCTATTTGTTCCTGCACCTTAGGCTCAACATCAGAACCAAAGGAAAATCCAAGGCCTCAGAGCACCTACCAGGAGCGGAGAGGAGGATGTGTGAGCGGCGGGAGAGCCTGCCCTGCAGCACTGCCCCTTCCCGGCTTCAGGCCCACAGGCCCACTAACCTGGCCCATTCACCTAAGCAGAGCAGAGGGGTCTCAAATGTTCCACCTCCCGGCACCTGGGTGGAGGGAGAAGGGAGAAGGGAGGGTTCCTTCAGGCGCAGAGATACCCGGCTTTGCCCCTATGGTGTCAGAGATGGGATGACCCAGAGAGGGGCTATGCCAGCATCACCCTATCACCCAAGGGGACAATGGCAGCACCCATGTCTCTCTCCCTGCTTGAGGGTCGTCATAAACAAAGTGCCCTTGGATGGGTTGGAGACAAAGATGTCTGGGATAATGGGGTAGGGGGGCGGTCTGGGCAGTTAATCCCAAACCTGGCTATCCTTATAGGGTATAAATTCATCCTGCCCTCAAACCCTTTATCCCATGGGATGCTCACGGCTGATCAGAGCATCTTCCTCTCCCCTTTCTTTCTACAGATGAGGCCCAAAGTGGTTGAGTGACTCACCCGAAGACACCAGCAAGCTGGTAGGGGATTCTAGACCAAAAGCCCCAGTCTCTGGGCTCCCAGGCCTAGCCCCACTGTGAGGTTTCCCTTTCCAGACTCCTAAAGGTGACTGACTGTCTGAGAGAAGATAAGTCATCCGCAAGTGTGGGATGAGGGATGGGCGTGGGCCCAGAGCTTCTACTGACTGGAGGGGGTCAGAACAGGTCAGAGGCAGGGCAGCCCCAGAGCTGAGGTCCAGCTTCCTCTCTCAAGAGGGCATGATTCCTGGCAGCAGCTCCCACGGGAAATAGTAGAAGCACCACCCTCGGGAACACGGGGTGGGACAGGGGGTGCCTGGGCAGGGTTTCCTGTTGTGGGGGTGGTGGCCACTCACTGAGGCCAAGTGACCTGTGTTGGCTGTGGCCCTGGGGCCAGGCCAACGTTAGGTTTCGCCTCATCCTTGGCTCAGACCCAGGCCACCCTGAGTCCCATCCTCCAGGCCCGCCCTGGCTTCCTGTCCCACAGGCCCCACCCAGCCCAGAAGAGAGGGAGGGCTCTGCAGACGCCTCCTCAGAAGCACCAGTTTTCTGGAGCAGGAGTGGGCAGGCTGCCCCGACCTGCTCAGTGGCCGCCTTTGGCCTCTTGACCGCTAGAGCTTCAGCTATTTGTTTTCCAGTAACAGGCCTTGACAAAAGTATCACTGGGATTTTTTCCTAGGCATTCACAACTTTAGACACAGCTGAGCAGAGATCGGCCCCTCCCTGGGGATCGGATCACTGCCTGCCCTCACTCTGGATAGAGGGGCAGTATCCTTTCTGAGCTATGCAAAAGAGACCAGGACAAGGGGGGACACTGAAGTGAGATAAATTTCAGGCCTCAAAGGCAGACTTTTTACTAGTCAAAAATGAGCAGTGTGGCACCTCTCGCAGAAGTGTGGCATCCTAAGTAGGCAGTGCAGCCCCCACGCCGGGGATATAAAACCATAGATGCGGTACCCAGGACAAGACCCCTTCACCCCACTCCAGCTTTGTACACCTGGACCCTTAAAAGTGCCAGAGTCTAAGTGAGATGGGAGACTGGCCCAAGGGCTAAGGGACCACCTATGGTCTTTAAGTGAACCCAATCCAGTGTCTGCGCCTCAGGAGCTGGGGGCTCACCAGTCCATCAGCAGGTATACACTAGGAGTGGGGAGGTTGGTGGACTGGCCAAGTGAAGGGGAGAAGTTTGAACAGGAGCCCTCGGCTCCCATGGTTTCCCAGGACATAGGCTATGGGAGGCCGTGGCAGCCCAGGTCTCTCCCAAGGCTGTTTGGCAAACAGGAGCCTCAGAAAGCAAACAGGCCAGAAAGAGGGATCCTTTCAGATACCTGTGGCCCCACCATGGAAAAAAGCCTCGCATAGCTCAGTGCTGGGGAAAAGCGCAGATGCGGGGTGGTTTGGAGCTGAATAGGCTGGTCTTGCCTGAGATCACCACAGAGACAGGGATAATAAAGCTGGGATCCAGTCTCCTGCCTGGACCATGGGCAGCTCAGAGACCTCCCCCATGAAGGATGTCAGCCAAATCCACAACAGTCCCCATGGCCCAGGGGGCCTGGGAAGGTGGGGTTGCCCAACGTAGGATACCCATCCATACTGCTCCAATCAAAGAAGCCCTGATGCTCTGCCTGGAGGGAGGAGATCTTGGGTGGAACTTGGTCAGGGAGGCTAAAGGCCTAATAAGGTCTATGGGCCTGAGGTGAATGGAGTAGGAGGCAGAAGCCAGACTTCAGCCCTGTTGGGTAGCCAGGGTACAAGGTACCAAGAAGAGTTTCTAAGACAGCCATGTACAGTAGTGAGCTTCCTGACCATGCGGGCATGCAAGCCAAGTCCGGGAACACAAAGACCTAGGTGGCATTCTGAGACTCTAGCCTAGTAGCTTTATAGACATCCAGGCCCAGAATTCATATTTAGCAATGGGAGGTAAGATGGTTGGTCTATATCACCAGCTCAGCCACCGACCACCCCACCTCCAACACTTTTTTGCAGTTTCCCTAGAAATTCCCAGCTGTAACAGCCTTTAGCTAACGAGCCCATGGGACCCCCCCCTTCCAGGTTGAACACCTCCAAGTCTAATCACAAGAGAGACAAGGCCTTTCAATGTTCTGTGTGGCCCTGATACCAGCTCTCTGTGGCTCCTCATCCTGGGCACCCCATGCACTCAGCCATCAGCTCATCTTGGGAAAAGTATGCCTAAGCTTCCCCAAAACCCAGGGCAGCCTGTGGGGTCTGCCATACCCTGATTCCCACTCAATGGCTGCCTCTTTCCTGGGCTTCACCTTAGCCTGGACCCTTGGCCCACCTTGAGATGTTACTTGATGCCAGCTTGATGGTGAGCATCTCCAGGGCCAGGGATGTGTCTTTTACTAAGCATAGGCCTGGTACAGACTTGGCTTCCAGGAAATGTTTGTCAAAGACTGAGACAGGGAAGAAGTGGAGAGAAAAGGGGACAAACAGACACATAAACACAGGTGGGCTCTCAGAAACATGGCCCCCAAAGGCCACTATAGTTCTCCTCCTCCAAGCCCCAGGAGCCCTGTGCCCTCTATAGCTAAGCCATACCACGCAGGCCAGGAAAACCTGGAGGAAGGCCAAAGGAGACCCTGCTCAGGGGGACTCCCCTGAACCACTTCCCCTGGGGCTCTGCTGCCCAGATGGGTTTGGAGAAGGCCCCTAGTTGTCCAGGGCTCAGGACCTTTGCACTTTGCCCATATCTACTTTGGAAGGTCAAGTGACCAGCTCTAGCTCCCACCTCTCTGGAGAAAGGGGACCCTTGCCCAGCTGCTCAGTTCACAAGGGACTCATCTTGCCTGTTGATCCCTGCCTAGGTCTGAGGTTTCACTGGAATACCAGTGGTGTGGGACATGGCTGCCTCATGACAACAATACAAGGTCTTTGCTCCATAAAAAATCGTCCTGCCCATCCAACATGCAAGAAGTGTGTCACAGGTATGGGGGTTCCACAGAAGTTCTGGAAGATGATTCGATTTCTGACAACTCTGCTCCTCTGCCCAGCTCAGGTCCTGGAACAGGTGCTAAACCTGTTGAATTAATCAGTGACCTGCCAGATGCGCATCAGAATTCCTGGCTTGGGCTCTCCTGCTGAGGGGCCAGGACTCAGCAGCCACTCCAGGGGACATGACAGACAGTAGCCGTGTCCACGTGTGCCCCTCTCTCTGGCCAGGGCTCTGTCTCTTCAAGCTCCTCCTGACAGAGGATACCTGCCCTCTCTCTGGCCAGGGCTCTGTCTCTTCAAGCTCCTCCTGACAGAGGATACCTGTTCAGGGCTGGGAGGGCTCTCTGTAGTCAGCAAGCACAATACCTTTTCTTGACAGATGGAGGTGGGGGAGGTTCAGTAAGGGCAGGGGGTCAGAGCAGGGCCATTCCCAGGCCAGGCCTCCCCACACCAAATTCAGAGACCCAAGAACTGCAGGACCTGGCTCAGGGCTGCCCTCTGTCCCCAGTGGTCTGTCTACCACAAACGCCAGGGTGGCCCCTTCCCCTGGCTCCATGTCTCAGCTGCCTGGCTGCAGCCAGCCTGAAGTGCTTACTTATACAAACAGGGAAAGTGGCCACGTGACTGGCTAAGGTTTCCTAAACTAGGGACACACAGATACACACACATGCACGCACACACACGCACAGCCACTCTCAGCAGGTCAGGTGGTCATGTGGCTCAGCGGGGCAGGGACTGAGCCAGCTCAGGTTTCGTATCTCTGAAGGACAAGTGACTGGCCTTCCTTTCCACACCCATAAGAATGCCTTTTCCAAACACTTGTTTTCTGCTTCCTGGATGCATGAAGGACATAGTGGATGGAAAGCAAGTGGAATAGGGGGAAAAGAAGGGAGGAGAGGGAGGAACCCTCGCCTCCTGGCTGTCTGGTGTTTTCCTTCTGCCCTCCCCATCCAGAGGGCAGATGCCTGCTAGGAAATCGTGGCCAACCAGCTGCTCTGACCAGCCACTCTGCCAGCAGTAAGAATCCCAGAGCTTGGACATGAGGCAGGAGGGGAGCAGAGGCTCAGGGAGAAGTCTCCCAGAGAGGCAGAGACAGACCTGTCAAGGCGTTGTACCCAGAGCAGTAGTTTTGCGGCTGGAATCCATGGCCCAGCCTTGGGAGTGTCCAGGGCATGAGAAAGGGTAGAGAAAGGGGTGTCTAGTCCAACTTGGCAGGAGGAGCTCTGCCTTTGATCTGTTATTTGGGAAAGGTCTGTGGGCCAGGGCCTTAAGGACTCTTAGTTTTGGGGGTCTGTGCTTCAGACACTCCCCAGAATGGCAGGCTTGTCACCACAGCCCTGAGATTGGCTTACTAAGGAAGAAGGAAGCCACATCTCTGGATAAGCAAGGGCTGAGACCAGGCTTCAGAGGGTCCACTGTCACCAGCTGCTCTATAAGGGTCTGCAGGCAGCTTCCATCCTGCCCTGGCTTCAGGCCTGACCCCCAGGACCCCAGCAGTATAGCAATCCACTGCAGAAGCACCTCAGGAAGTACACAAAGATATTAAGGGCAAAGCCAAGAGTTCTCAAATAAAAACCAATTTTACCCAAGCCTCTTACTAAGCCCTTCTTTACATGTTATCTCATTAAATCCTCACCATGACCCTATGAGGTGGGTAATATCATCACCCATTTTACAGATGAGGGGTCGGCAACCTGAAGGTCCCCAGCACGGAGCTAGGTCCGTCCTCTACAGAGCGCTTGACCAGGTTCTGAGGGCCAGGCCCCAAGTTCTGCAGGGATGCACACCCAGCCGGCCCAATCTCTTATCCTCTGTCTGTACCAGGCACATAGGGCGGCCCCTGCACGTGGTTTCTGAGGTCTCTAGGGTGGAAGAGGAAGAGGTAGAAAAATGAGGAAGAAGAAAATGCGGGGAAGGGGAGAACATGGGGTACAAACAAGTATAGAAAGAGAGAGGGCTAGGGTAGGGGTGGGAGAGGGTGGAGAGAGCAAAAACCAAGTCAGAAAGAGCAGAGGCAAATAAATAGGAGGTGAAGAAGGAGTATCTGGGCAAGAGGAGGAAGGACAGGAAGAAAGAAAGGAGAGGAGGTGGGAAATGATTCACAGGGAAGGGGCAGGGGATGAAGGAAGCAGGCAGGAGCGAAGGAGAAAGATGGAAATGCAACGGGGGTCAGGGAGGAGGGGGCCTTAGAAAACGGAGACAGGGAAAGCACACCCGCCCGCCGAACATTAAATACCTAACAGGAGATGACAAATCAAATGGGAATTACTGCGGTAAAAACATAATTAGAAACTTGATTGAAGTTAAACAGAATTTACATAACACTGCAAATTAACTTTACCCGAAAACTATTCACTGGGAAGGCAATGAAAAAGCATTTCATTAGTAATCTATATTTAAACAATAGGCACAATGGAGCCTTCTGATGAGGAACTTGGTGCCTTCAACCTGAGCAAGTGCCAAAGGCTAAGGGAGCATAGAAGGCAGTGGGTGCCCTCTATGGAAGTGGGCAGGGTCCTGAACAGGATACCTGTATCTGCTACTAGGGGATGGAGGTGGGTGGACATGGTGGGCTAGATCAGATCCTGGTATAGGTTCTGCCCTTGACTTGCTGTGTGGCCATAAGCGAGTGTCTTATCTTTTCTGTTGCCTCATCTACAAAATGAGGAAGTTGGAAAGGTGGTTTACGTGAAAGTGCCTGCAAGTCTGAATACTGCAGAAGAGCCCACGAGATGGCAGAGGGCAGCGCCAAGCGTGCTCGGGGCTCAGACTGACCTGGTTCACAGCTCCACCCTGCCATTTATTAGCTGTAGCATTATGCCAGCTTCTTCCTTTCCCCTCTCCTGATTTACCCAATTGTTCAATAGGGGATATAAGTCCACTCCTGCCTGATGTCACCCAGACAGTGGGAGGATTTAGGGAGAGATTTGGCGGGGACAGGCTTAAGGACAAGTGAGTCTAAGGCACAGGATTGCTTGTCCCATTCGCCTGGCACACTAATTAGATTGCCTGAAGCCTCCTGTCACCAACCTGCCATGGAGGCACGTAGCATCAGAGAGGCTTCCCACAGCTCTCCCAGCCCCTGATGCAAAGTCAGAGGCGCATCTCCCCAAGGGCCTAGGGTGTCAAAGTGTTGTTGCTGGATGCCATCCTATTCTCAGGGTATAGCAAAGTCACATCAAGCTGCATTCTCTTGGGCAGTGGAGCTGGATTGTACCTCTGTAGACCTCTGGCTGGCCGCATGTTCTTTTCCCACCTCCAGTACCATGTTGAGCACCTGCTCAGCATTGGGGCTTCTTGGGGGAGAATGGCTCCTCTCTGCAGCCTCTCCTGACTGAGCTAAGGCCATTCTCTCCACTGAGAGCTGAGTGCTGAGTCAAAACACCAGATGCACAGGGGTAGACGCTTTCCCTCCCACCCCCCAAACATGCACATGCCATGCTCAGCTGTTGTAACTGGTGAGTCTGCTCTAACTGGTGAGTGCTAGCAGGCAGCTCTGACATGCATATATAGTCTTGGCAGTTTCTACAGTTCCTTTTAAGATAAAGTATCCAGGCAGTGCTTACAGATATAATAGGACACTGCTGATGTTCTTCCCACTGCAGGCAGCTACCCTCATGATCTCTGCTCTAGGTAAGGGGAGGTCTCAGGGGCCCAAGAGTCCCAGAGGGGAGGTGGGAGGTGAGAAGAGGTAGGTGAAGCTTCTTAAAAGAAAGTGCAAAGTATGCAGACATTAGGACAAGAGGCTCAGCCAAGACCAGGGAGTGCCAGCTAGGGTGACAGGGAGGGTCCTGGATATGGGCTAATCTCCAGGCCAGCCAGATGCCCGTGGGCCTTGGCCCCTGTGTGGCCAGGTGTGGAAGGGGAAGCTGCTCTGGTCCTCCCTCCTTATCTTCCATCTCTGTCCATACATGGCGCATTTATTGAGGCTTCTGAGCCTTTGTCATGCTATTCTCTCAACCTGATGTGTCCTTTCCCTTCTTGGTCAGCAAAACCTTCCTCTTCCATGAAGGGCCCACTATCTCTATTCTCCTCCCTCTTTGGCTGCATCTTCTCCATTTACTTACTGCCCCCACCCCATCTTCCCACAGTCTAAGGGCTGGATGCCCAGTGACTCAGACTCAAGCTACTGATCTCCTTTATCTCCACACACTTCAGAGGTGACCTCATGGCTTGCAATACCATCTATACATGACAACTACCACATAGATATCTCCAGTTGGGATGCACTCTGCCTCCCAGACTCATCTATTCAACTGCCTGCTCGACCTTTCCACCTCAAACTTAAGTTGTCTAAATACAATTCACTGGCTTCTTCATCCCTCCCTTGCCATCATCCCTGCTGAGTAAATGACTACTTCTGTTCTATAGTGGCTCCTGTCCTAAATCCAAGAGTCTTCTTTGACTCCCTCTTCTCCCGTCCTCCACCTCTAAACCATCCACAAATTTGTCTGCAAGGTCTTTAAGATATATGCAGACTTTGATGGCTTCCCATCTCTTCCCCTACTGCTCCTAGTCCAATCCACCAGCACAGCTACCTGGATGTGGGCCAAAGCTTCCCAGCTGTCTCCTAGCTCACTCTTGCTCATCTACATGTATGGGTCCTTCAGGATCTATCTGCCTTCTCCTTGTCAGAGGCTTTTCTTGAACATCCTTTGTCAAAGAACATTTTACCCCACCCTGTAGATTCTGTTCCTTTACTTGGTTAACTTCTCTTCTTAAAACTTAGCATCACCTGACATATATCACATTTTGGGAATTTATTGTCCATGTCTCTTCGTGAAAATGTAAGCGCCATGAAGATAGGGAGTTTTGTCAGTTTTATTCTCTGTTGTGTCTCCAAAACATCAAGTATTTTCTCAAAAAAATTTGAAGCATGAATAAATGAACAATACCACTCCCTTGGTAAGTCTTCCCCAAATGCCTGCCTGCAGAGCTAGCACACGGCCCCTCTACTCTTCCCATGCAGTCACAGACACTACACAAGCCTTGAGCTTATGGAATTGGGCCTGACTCTGGGATCATGTGTCTGTCTCCACTGTAGATAGTACTACCTCAAGGAAGGACTGGATCTGATCCATCTTCAAAACCCATCCTTTAGTGCAGGCCTGACCTGGTGTGAGAACAGTGAGTGTTTGATGTGTAAATTAATAAGTACATAGATGGTTGGAAGAACGGGTGGATAAGTAGATGAGTAGATGGATGGATGAATGAATGGAAGGATGGTTGAGAGAGAGGGTAGATGAAATGAGAGGGCAGAGATAGATGAAAGGACGGCTGAATAAGAAAATGGTTGGATGGGAGAATGGACAGATGGATAGATGGATAGGTGAGCAGATGAATGATGGGTAGATGGATGGATGGATGGGTCCTTCCACAGGCACACAATAAAGATAGGTTATTGCTTGGGATCAGTAGTTGGAGTTCTGGGGAAGATCGGCCAAACCAGAGCAGTGTGGTAAAATGGAGAAGCTGATATGGCAAATAGGATACAGTCACGCTGCTTTGATGCAGCCAGAGCTTGCTGTGGGCCCCTGGCAAGCCCATTAACTTCCCTGTGCCACAGTCTTGTGGTCTAAAAAAGCACATAATAATTCCCATGCAGAACTGTCAGGGAGATTTGAGACTTTGGAGTTTCAAATATTGCCACAGCCACATCCCCAGTGAGACACCTCTTTGGCCAAGCCTGCCTTAGAAAATTCTCTCTTCTCAAGCCACAACTGGTCCTGCTGACTTTGTAGCCTTAATGCTACATCCACAAGGGCTAGGACCCCTGGCTATGCCCCCAGAGTTCAAACTGGTCCAGGCTGCTAAGATGGTTTAACTTCAAATAACAGGCCAAAATGATTCATAGAATTCTCGAGAATTGGATAAGTGGGGGCCCCACTTTAGAGATGGACAAACTGAAGCCCGGAAGCACAAGGAGTTCCAGAGTAGTCCTGCGGTCTATGTCAAGGGCTGGGAAAAAAGGCTGACCACCCTTGCCCCTGGTCAGGTCTCAGGTGCAGGTGGCAGTGTGGCCTAGGCATCAGAGCATCGGGGGGATCTGGTGTTACCTTTCTGAGTCTCGCAGCTGAGTGATGGATGGTAGCTCTTTTTTCTCACACCCCTCGCAGCATTGGTCTGACGCCAACAGCCTCCTCGTCCTGGGTACACAGGAAGAGAGATGAACATGTGTGAGTGGTCAGCAGTCCACTTTCTCCCACTTCTGTCTCTTACTGCCAGGCTAATCTCTGTGTCCTCTTTGGCCACTTAAGCATGCCTCGGGATGCCTGATGCGTTAGAACTGACTGTCTCTCCAGCCTGCTGCACTTCAACAAGCAAGCCAACTCCTAGTAGAATTCTTAAAAAAAAAATTTAAATATATGTAAGTTTTGTTTCTTCTCGGGCTCAGGAGCTGCGCTGTCTTTTTCTTCCTGGTGAGAAAAGCAAAAAGCCATGGCCTTCCTGTGTGGTGCCCGGGTAGGGGGACAGGGAGAAGCTGTTGGGGGTATTTTTAGCAGAGCCTATGAGCCCCTGCAGTGTTCTCTCTGTGCCCTGCCTGGCTCCGGGGAATTATCTAACACAGCAGGCCGGCAGCCACTTCCAAAGCCACTCTTTGACCCCTGACTGAATTCTTTCCTCATTATGAATTGCTCACTAGACCTCTGACCAACACTTGAAGCCATTTTATGTATGTGCATCTCCCCAGGAAAACCAGGTTTCATCCCCCCTTGTCCCCTTCCTGGGTGTAGGACTGAGGTTTTGCTTAAAACTGATAGAGTAGGCCCAGGAACAGAGTTTAAGGCAGAGAAGAGCCCTGGTAATTTTTTATTTTGTGTTCCCCAAATTTTCAGTCTTCTCCTGTGCCCTTCATGACTCTTGGTCCTAGCTGAGTCCTATCTGTATGATGACTTAATTAACATTTATCTTTATTGCAAATCACTCTATTTAGCCCCAATAAATCTGGTCTTGTCCAAAGCAACCATATCCACAAAATAATTGGTTTGATATGCTAGTTCTATTCCTAGTACAGCTTAATACATATATAACTATGGAAATAAAAATACATGTTCTTTCAGATACTAATTCTTGAATCTTGTCACAAGTTACCAAGTTATGTAAGCCAAGCTTTGGCAAACTTGCTATTTGTTTATCAACCCTCTTTTTGTATGGAAGGAGAAAGTCAATTCTACGAGGAGGGCTGGTTGGTTGATGGGACGCAAGAATCAGTTAATAAATGAGGCCAAGGGAGGTAAGGGGGTCAGAGTTATGGAGTACCGGATGCTTTTAATACTGTCTTATCTTTCCAGCACTGAGTGAGACCATTCTTTTTTCCAAATGTGAACTTGTCTGTGAGAGTCTAGCTAGGCAAATGGGCACAAGGCCTTGTGAGGAATTTGGTCCCAGAATGAAGTGTTCCAACGTAGGGCTGCAGGCTATGCAGAGGCCCAGGGTCCAAGATGATGTCTTTTCCCAGCATTCTCTGAGGCTCTGGTTCCCCTCTGCCCTTTCCGTTAGGATCCTCTAGGCTGGAGTTGGTTATTAGCAGGGGCTAGAGATACAATTCTCTCTTGGTTAAATTTGAAGCACAGAACACACCCCTGAACTCTAAAATCTGAGCTCTTAAGTCTTCTGCTCTTGTGGGTTTTTATGCTGGTCTTTGGCTCTTTGTATGCCCGGGTCTCCCTTGGTGTGCCTTGAGGGGTAGACCTTGGTGATCCTTGAAGCCTCACCTTGCAGCTCTCAGGCCTCACTGAGTCTCTCTGACCTCTTTTGCTCTGCCCACAGGTTATAGACCCTGGCTGGGCCCCTAGCCCCATGCCCTAGCTGCCTGCCCCTCCTGCAGAGAACAGGATGTGGGTGTCAGGAGGTGAAGGAGAGTGTGGGGTCAGGATGGGGAGTGGCCTCAGGACGCGACTTCCTGAAGCCAGATCGGTTTACCACAGTCAGTTGGGCTCAGGACAGCACAGCTGTGAGTTATAAATGTCCCTGTCAGGGCCTGGGGTAAAAGGCCCTGCTGCCAGTGGAGGTGCCAGGTACCAAGGCGTCCACTCTTGTGGCAGCCTCCATAGCCAAGGGCCCGTCCTCCAGGAGGCCTTCTCTGAGTTTCCAGCCCTCATGACCTATGGGGTTTCTTGACTCCTCTCTCTGATATACTGAGGCAAAGGGGCCTAATACCACCAACCCCTGCCCACTCTTTGCCTTTCCAGGTGCGAATCTTGTGGTTCCAGCTACTTTGAGAGCTCTAAGAGCAGAGGCCGTCCTGGGCCTCCATTCAACACTCAGCCAGGGGCTTGGCACACAGCCAGCAGCCCTGGTGACAGCCTCAGGGGCAACTGTTCCAACTCAGCAACCTGCTTCCCACGGCCCCAACGGCTCCTTGTGCCTGCCCACTGGGGCGCACAAGGGTGGGGAGTGGGGAGGAGGCCAGCCTATAGCACAGGGACAGGAACCCCTGCACATCTGGGGTCTCCTTCGGGAGAATTTCCCTCAGGGTCCCACTCTCCTGTCTGCCTTCCTTGGGGCTCCTTCAACCTGGGCTGTGGGGTGTGAATTACAGTCTTGGGTGCTCAGAAGCAGGCCTGCACACACACAGCTGTCTACAAGGAGAGAAGTTAGGTCCTTCCAGCTCCATGGCCCAGGCCATCCTCTTGTTGGGGCTGTAAAACGGGCAGGACAGGGCTGGCCCTGGAAATACAATAATGGGAATAGAAGTAAGCTGGTGGTGGTCTGGGGCCTGGAGCTTACACTATTTTGGAGGTTTTCTTCAAACATATACATAAAATTACAAATATATATTTAGAATGAGAAAAGAAATGACAACAAATTCCTGGAGGCTTAGGAATTCAGGCCCCATGTTCTAGCTGCCTGCCCGCCCACCACCCCCAACCCCTCTCCGAGAACAGGATGTGGGTATCAGGAGGCGAAGGAGAATGTGGAGTCAGGGTGGGGAGTGGCCTTACAGGGTGGGAAATGCTTACGTAGAAATGTTCCTAAAAGCAACCTGGTGCCCTCCCCACCTAGAACCCTCCACAGCTGCCGCCAAAGCACCCACTTTCACCCTCGTGGTTCAGGGGAGGGACTTGGGGGCTGAAGCTCCATGAGTCTTTTAGTATGTCCACCTCTGCTTAATAATAGTGATGAAAACTAACGATAATAGTACCTAACATTAATGGACCTTTATACTGTTTGAGGTACATTATGTGGATTAACTCATTTAATCTCACCACAGCCTATGAGGTTGGTACTATACCCATTTTGGCAGATGAGAACACAAACACAGAAAGGTTAAGAAAGCAGCCCAAAGGTCACACACAGCTGGGATAGAACCCAGATAGCCTGGCCTTGGCGAAGTTATGAATCCTCAACCACTGTTCCTTGCAATTGCTTTAGGGGGAACCAGGAGAGTTTTCCCTCCCTCAGAGGCTCCAACAGCAGCAGCCACCAAGAGCTGACACTGAGTTAAGCACCCTTCTGATTACACCATTCACTCTGCGCAAACACTTACACACCCGGCACCAAGATCTCTGCAGAAAATGGCCTCCTGCTTGACTCACTGCCCAGGGCATGCTGAAGTCCTCTTTATGGGCAGAAGTGGGCACCCAACTTGTCTTTCTGGGGTTGGGGGGAGTCCCAGAGATGGGTTAAGCTGGCCCCAAAAAGGACCCCTGGCAGAGATAAGGGGACAGAGTTTGCCTAAGGTCAAGTAGCTTGCTGTTCAATTCCCTCATTTTACAGATAAGAAAAGGGTGGCTTGGAAAAGTGACTTGCCAAGGGTCACCCAGTGACAGGTGATGCTATGTGAGGTCTGAAGTTAGTCTCTACAGCAGTGAGGCAGATTGCCGGCAGCCTGGGGGTGGCCAAGGCCTGGAGCTGGTGGCACAGGCTGGCGAGGGGAGGAGGGAGGAGGCACCCTGCCTTTTGGCCTCCTCGGAGAAGTGCCTTTGTTTTCTCTCTTTGTTTTCCATCTGCCGGGCCCCAGCGGCCTTCCAGGCTTCCCCTGATTGTGTGCAGGGTGATAAAAGGGCAGATGAGCCGGAGATCTCCGGCGGCAGCAGGGTCACATCGCAGAGACATGGTGGCGGCGGGTGGCTGGCCCAGGGGGGCTCTGGGCGGGTAATTGGGCTCACTACAAGCTGCACTAAGCACTTCTCTGAGGGGCGCTTTGCATATGGCTCTCAGACTCCTTCCAGCAACCCTGGGAAGAAAGCACGACAGTCCTTCTTTATGGAGGAGGAGACTCCAGAAAGTGCAGCCAGGACTGGAATCCTGGCCTGGGATTTCCAACAGGCCATGCGGATCCTAGCCCTGATTTCCCTGGCCACCCAGATGAACCTGGCCTAGTCAAAGCCATTCTCCCTTTAAGTCTAGAACTGGCCATTTCCTGACTATCTAGGAAGAAAGAGAGCAAAGAGTCATTCAGGGTTTTGACTACCAATGTCTGGGAAGCCAGGCCAGCCAAGGTGTCCCTGTGAAGTCACTCATCTACACCTGGTGACTTGGGCTAAGATGGAGCAAAGTCTGACTTCCTGGCTTCCCTAAAACAGAGTCCCATTTAAACCATCTAGGAAGGCAAAAGATTCCTCTGTGGTGGGCTAATTCCTACTGACTACAGGGCTGGGGAGAGAAGGGCATGACCCAGGGGCCCTGTCAGCCTGGACCTCAGATGGGGCAGTGGTGGCCTAAAGGCCAGGGACTGGCCAACCCTGCCCTCAGGTCCCTGCTGCTGATGACCCTGGCCTCACCCACTTGGTCTCCTGACCTGGTGTTCTCAGACCCTCCCCAAATGTCTCCCCAACTTCAGTTACTACATACTTTAAGTCATATCCCTGTTCCATCTAAATTATTTACATATTGTTATTTAAATCACTTTAACCCAATCACTTTCCTTTTACTTAACCAAAGTAGTATCGTCTTTGAAATCAAAGTTTTGATGTATTAATTATATTTTTCTAATTCACATGAAAATAATACATAGTATTAAGATCTGAAATTCAGACCCTTGCACATGTCTTAATGGCCCACAGTGTGCAAGGTGCTGGGGTGGGTTCAGGTTGGTCCTCCAGAAGCTGGCCCAGGCTGAGAGAGCGAGCCTCGGCAAGTGTGGCCAGGCAGCTGTGGGAGCAGAGCGCTCCGTTAGATGGGGAAGTGGGAGGAGGCAGAGGTTCCAGAAGGGTACAGAGGGTTTGGTTTATGCGATGGGCTCAGGCCAGGCTACTTCTTTCCTCTACTCCTTGTGCTAGAGTTTGGTCCAGATATTCTCCAGCTGCAGCTTAAGCCATTGCCCTGCAAATTCTTCTTGACAATAGCTCCACGCAGTGGGGCGAGCACTGGAGGGGAGTACAAACACCGGGGTCAGGGGTCCATCTCTATCACTGTCTTGTTGGGAAATGCTAGAACTCAGTTTCTCCATCTGTATAGAAACAGTAAATCTCTGTAAGTCAGCCTGGACTCCTAAACCCCAATGACGTATTGGGTGACCCCTGGGCCTCAGCCAGACCCTCTAACTACCCACGGGGACCTCCTTTGACTCTTTCCTCCAACACCTGATCGGGGACCTTGAGTGCCGTCTGGGGTGCAAAGGGGAGACAAGGCCATCCTGTGTGTCAGCTATAAAATTAGATAATCAGCTAATCACTAGCAAATTAGCATCCCATCTTAACATAGAACAAATATAGTATTTACGTAAAAGTTGTTAGGAGTTTCTCTCTTTTTAATTAGCAGAAATAAATGCAAAATGAATGGTAATTAGGCAGCTGATGGATTCAGTAGTACAATTATGCCTGCAGCAGTGCCCCAGTCCTTAAATGCTGAGAGCTCCGGAGGAATCAGAGGAGCCTATTTATATAGTTTATTTATAAAACAAAGTTAGCAGGAACAAAGGGGTGAGGCCTGGGCATGCTGGGGGAGGGGTCTTAGACACAGGGTCAGGGTCCTAGGAGAGGGAGCTTCAGTGCTCTAGGAATGGGAAGAGGGGGTTGCTTAGCTTTGGGCTATGACAGTGCACCATCGAGGCCTCCGTGTGTCTATTTCAGGCTCCCCATGTGTTGCTGAGAATGACCTCTCTGGCAGGAAGTAGGCTGGGGTGGTGTGGAGGGGCTGGGAGCAGCTGTTTCGTGCACTCCTGTCTTTCTCTTTCCCTCCGTGGTCCCTACTTCTCTCTTCTTTGCTGGCCCTATCTCTTCACTGAGCACTTCTCTGTGCCGCACACTGAGGCATATTCTTCTAGAAAATCCTCCCTTTCCTCTAAGAACTCAAGGGGAACCAGGTCTAGGAACTGGTTTGGGTGGATGCACCCAAACACAGTGGGATTAGGTTCCAGACCAGTGCAACACCCAATGGCAGTATGGAGGCAGGAGTCCTGAGTGGAGGCAGCCCAGAGGAAGAGACAAGAGTTGGGTTTAAGAGGATCTGGAGGAGTTTTCTGAGAAGGTGGGAGGAAGCAAAAGGGCTTGTATGTGCAAAGGCAAGGAGGTAGCCAATAGCATCCTGTGACTGCAGAAAAGAGTGCATCGGAGATGTCGAGGCAGGAGAAATAAGCAGGGCCTCATTGTGATGGGTACTGGATGCCAGGCTAAGGGTTTAGACTTGATCCTAGAAGCCGTGGCAAGGTCTGGATTGAAGGAGTGGGGCACCTTACCTACTCACAGGTCTTCTTGTAGCTTCCCTTCCCCCACCCACCCCCAGAGCCAGAGAGAGGGCCAGGTCGACAGGCCATTAGAGGCAGCTGGTCCAGCTCAACAGAGCAACCATGGAGCAGAAGGCTAACCTGATTAGAAGAGACAGAAGGTTTGTCTGTGGGGGAGGGAGGGATGGTGACTGCTCTGAGGGCGAAGGGAAGGGGGGACATGCTGGGCCACTCTTGGGTCTCCTGAGTGAGAGGCCTGTCTCCCCTTGAACAGAGCCCCCTGCTCTGCCCCCAACCCTGACCACTGGGGAGGCCTCACCAAGCCTGGGGGAAGGGGAGGCAGCACTGCCTGAGAGGCTCCACCAGCCTCCCGGGCTGAACCGCCAGCTCCACCATTGCCCTATGCTGTGACCTTGAAGAGCCACTCCCAACTCCAAGCCACAGGTTCTTGTTCTGGTCTCCAAAACAAAAGCTTGAATTAAAATGGATGAGAGGCAGTGGCCAATTCAGCCCACAGTCCCATCTGTGTAAGGAGTTAGGTGAAGCAGGCACTCTCCAATCTGCCGCAGTCGCTGCTACACCCTTTTGCCTTACAGCCCAGTCCAATTCACAGGCTTATGTGGCAAGCTGCAGGTAGCCGAGCTGAGACCCCTGAATGATGACTACTAAGTCCTTCCGCAGTACAACCTGGGCTCAGGAGACAGAAAGCTCAGGGGCGGATGAAGGGGCGACAAAAAGGCTGGCAATGGGAGCAGCTTCCCAGTCAGTAACCTGGCAGGAGAGAGATGAGAACACAGCGGCACTCAGGGCCTGCAGGGCCTCTGGCTTCGGAGGACCAGCCGCCCTCCCCGCCTTCCTTCAGTGACCGCCCTAGGCTCAGGCTGCCCATCTCCAAATTAGGAGCAGTGATACCTGCCCACCCAATCCCTGGGGTCATTAAAAAGCTCGGACAAGCCCTTGCTCCCCACAGTAAGCTGGAAGGCTAAGCTCTGCCTAGTGGTTTAGCCCTGACTTTGAACGAGGTTCCTAAGGATTTCATAAAGGGAAGTTTCCCACTCCCCAGCATGGTCAGCTCTCTAAGCTCTGGAGCCACCCCTTTAAAAGAGCAGTGACAGGCAGACCCATCAAGGTCTAGAAATCTGAGCTGTTATCTGCTGTCACTCTCAGGACTGTGTTCTGAACTTGTAAGGAAGACAAAGATCACACTGAACTACTTCCCTGCCCTGTAAGTTGTGCTCTTGCCATTGGCCAAAATCAATAAAAATCTCCACTATGATTGTTTCACCAGCACAAGGGGCCCAGACCCCTTGTGATGACATTCGACCCTTGGCTGGCATTGAGGGTCTCCCTTTATACACAGCCTCAGCCCCACTGCAGGCAGCACTGATGTGTGGGGTGGGTGGTGAAGGGAGACAGTGCAGGGGGCAGGGCACAGGGAGCTGTGCAGAGCTGCTCTAAGTGCCTCTCCAAAGACAAGCCGGTGCTATTCATCAACTGGTTTTCAGGGCTGTGAGAAATCAATGGCATTTGTGCTGCAAACTCATCATTAGGACAGGAAAACTCTGCAATGGAATTGATTTGTTTAAATATAATAACACAATTTAACAGAGAACTGAGGGGGTGGGGAAAGAACCCAGGCAAGCAAAGCAGGGCTCCACAGCTCAGAGGACAGGAGAGGAACCAGCCTTGAAAAACCTTACTACAGGGAGGTTCAGCATTGCCTCCACCCCTCCCCAGCACCCCCAAACCCTAGCACTAAGGAGGCCAGAGAGAGCATATGCTATGACCCAGTGTGAGGTGGCTCAGGTCTAGTCTCAGAAATGCCCCTTGACAGACTGCAGAGGGGCCCACAGGCCCAGCTAGTCATTGCTGTGTTGTTCTTGGAGGTGACTTTGGCTAGATGAACATCGGTTCAACCCAACAAACTATTATTAAGCAAATACTGTCTTCCAGGAGGGGCCATGCGGTAAACAGATCATAAATCCTGGCCCCTGATCCAAAGGCATTCCGGGGGGAGGGGGTGGATAAGGCAGGTATGCAGATGATAACAGCAGGTCAGGGAGGCCTGGACTTCCAGGAGTTTTAGGCAGTGAGGGAGAGGAGTGCTGGGGAAAAAGGACGAAAAGGGGACAGTGAGAGGGTAGAACTGGAGTGGGGTCCAAATAACCAGGATGTATCCATGTGGAGGAGAGGACCCTCATTTCATGCATATGGTACCTGCCCTGCCCTGATGATGATGATGATGATGATGACAGCTGACTTTATTGGATCCTTAAAATGTTCCAGGACCCTAGGAATACTTAACATGTGTCATTTCATTGAATCTCACCATCCTGTGAAGAAGGGACTATTACCCACATTTCACAGATGGCACCACTGAAGCTCAGAGCAGTTAAGTGATCACTTGATGTCACGTAGCTAGTAAGTGTTGAAGTCAGGGTCAAACATCAGAGCCTGTACACTAACCACTGCACATTCTGCCCTCATAGGGGCTTGGCCTCCCTGTAAACTGGGAAGACAGATGGCTCTTGCCCTCCCCTCCAGGAGCTGGATCATGAGATGCACCAGGCAGTTCAAGGAGGAGTCTGAGGAATGGCACGAGTGCGGTCAGTGCCCAGGCTGGCAGGCTGGTCACAGTGGGTATGGTATTGCAGCCTGGGTGAGGCTGGCAGACAGGGCAGAGCTGCTGGGCACTCACAGTGTGCTGCAACCTCACACACAACCTCTCTCAATCCCCCTGCCTCACCGAGGATGGAGGACCTGGGGAAGAAACTGGTGGGCCAGATCCTGGAAAGGCATATCCGTGGGGAAGAGGTGTTCAGGCAGGGAGAGAGGGCCAGAAGAGGCTCAGCCCTCGCCTGAGGGTGGGGATGCAGACTGGAATCCTGGGGAAGGACCGGGAGCTTTGAGCAGCCTCACTAAGCTCAAGAGGGCCTTGATGACAGCCTCAGAACTTGAACTTTATTCCTGGTGACAGTGGGAAGCCAGGGAGGGCAGCAGAGGGCTGGGAAGGGTTCAGTCATTGAGAGGCAAGGCAAAAAGTCGGTGAGGCCTGAATGCCAGCAGAGGGTGTGGGTACTTAGGGGGACATAGAGCCAAAGATGGTTAAGGAGGCCGAACTGACTGTACAATGTGGGGGTGAGAGAGACAGAGGTGTCAAGGGTGACCTAGGCATCTCCCCAGCCACTTCACTGACTCAGCAGCTGTCCGAGTCAATATAAATTGACTAGGACCCCAGGAAGCACTGGGACCCTCCCCCCAGGAAGCCCTGACCGGGGGGAGAGCACCGATGACTAGCAGGCCGCCATCAAGTCTGCTATGTCCCCCCGCTAACCTTTCTCCTTTGTCAGCAGTGCTCTCCATCGATGCACCGGAAGGGCCAGTACAATCTCTCCGGCTGCCTGGGCCAGGGCTGGGGGCAGGGTCTCACCTCCCTTTCCCTCTTTTAAGGAAGAGTTTTTCAGAGCATCTTTAGAAAGCCAGGAGCAGAGGTGCCAAAGCCTTCGGTGTGACTGGGGAGACCGAGGACTGGTGAAGAGCAGCCCAGGATCCACTGGGCATGACTCTGCCCCTCCAGCTGGCAGAGGGGAGGGTGAAGAGAAGTTGGATGGGCAGACAGACTTAAGCCAGGCTTTGGCAGTGGGCAAGAATGTTGGGGCTGGAAGAGGGATCTATAAGGTGTGGGAGAGGGCCCAGCTCAGAGTGTACCAGCTAGTCCTGGAGCCAAGGAGTGGTTAAAGGGGGACAGTGGGCTTAGGAGTGGGGCAAAGGACTAAGATGGGGCTCGAGTGTCAATTGTCCTGGAACTAAGAAGTTTCCAGGATGTGGAACTTTCGGTGCTAAAACTGGAACAATCCCAAATGGCTAGTCACACTGGCAGAACTGACTCTGAGTTCTGGTTTTTAGTTTTACTACTTTCAAACTGTATGACTTCTGTGTGCCTCAGTTTCCCCATCTGGACCATAGAGCTTATAGGAGTACTTTGTGTATTGTTTTCATGAAGATTAAATGATGTATGTAAAGTGCTTAGCATCTGACACAGCATCTGATACTAATCGTTCAACAAATGACAGGTGGCCGCTGTTACTGCCACTGACTGCTACTGTTACTGCTATGAGGACCAGCTAACACATCCCGAGCACTTGCCCTGTGTCAAGCCCTGTTCTAAGCACTGTAAGTATGTTGCTAATTTAATCTCATGATGTTTAAGGGGTAGGAACCATAACTATCCCCTTTTTCAGATGGGGAAAATGAGGTGTGGACGGACTGAGCTGCTGGCCCTGGTTCTCTAAGAGGGCAAGTTCAAACACTACTTTTATTTCCACTGGCTGACACCACAGCCAGGGGCATGCAGACCAATGTCAACACAATTCTGGTCACACTGACCCAGGGCAAGAGCTGGACAAACACACAGGGGAGCAGGAGTTCAAGCCACTGTGGAGGTGCACAGGAATAAGGGGGTGGGGCCCTGTTTTCTGGGAGACCGAGTCCCTAGCCCTCAGCCTGGGTCTTCAAAACCTTCCTCTCCGGGTCCGAACACATCAAGCAAATTAGGTTTCCAGGGTCTGTTTACACAGCAAGAGAAAGGAGAGCCCCCAGAGATGCTCATGCCTCCCACTGCCCCAGGGGCCCAGCTCTCTGGATCCTGTACTTTCTACACATGACCTTATTTCATTCCTGCAACGACACTACAAGGTCAGTTAAGTTGCCCATTTCAGATATGAAAACGTAAAGACTCAAAAATGTGCTCAGGTCACACAGCTGGACCTAAAGATATCCAGCTCCAAACTCTGGGCTCTTCCTGGCTGCTACATGACAGGATGAACAGGCGGCACGAGGGCTTATTTTTCCTTTTTTTTTTTAACGTTTGTGTTAGGCATGGTACAGGATTCAAGGTGAGCACTAGATAACTCTGAGGATGAGAGGCACAGTCTCCCTTAACCCCTTAGAGTTCAGGTAGCCCAGGAAAAACTCCAGTAACTCAAGGGGTGGGCCCAAGCACCCAGGGGTAGGGCAGTCAACCGAGTAGAGTACTGAACCCATGGAGAAAAGAGCGTGGGTGCCAGGATTCAGGTAGGGGCCAATCATGCCAATACCTGGGGGGCGATCAGGCCTTGTAAGAACCACTCTTCAGTCTTAAAAGTTGAGCATACAATATCATTGCTGCCCCAGCCCCTAGGAAGTCCTCAGCACAAGGAACTATTCACAAAACAATTAGCTTCCAGCACCTAGGAAAAAGGTCGCCAAGGCAGGCAGGCAGGCACTGGCTGGGCAAGGGCCCCTGGGAAGCTGGGCCCAGTTATTTTTAGCATCTTGATTCAGGAGGGAGGAAGCCCTCCTCCCCACCAGGTAAATGTCAGTGTCACTGGCAGACTCAGCTAATTAAAGTAGCTGAGGAAAAGAGATAGGGATGGGGGCCTCTGCCCTTAGGCTCCTCACCCCCTAGGGCTCTCTTCCTCTACCTTCTCTTCCCAAGCCCTGGCCCTATCCATCTGCCTTGGGGCCCTGAGCTGGAAACACTGGCTTGGTCTCAAAAGGAGTTTGACCAGAGACTTGGAATCCTAGGCTTGAGTCCTGGCTTGGCTGCCTGACCCTGGCCAAGTCTCATGTCTCTCTTCTCTGACTCTAGTTTCCTCCTCTAGAAAAGGAGCCCCTACTAAGCCTGCCTGTTATTATGATGGTGACAGAAACCAGGGCCATGAAGAGGCCTTGCATGAGGGCAGCTTGCCCTTCCTGCTGCGAGAAGGTTGCTGTATTATTCCAGAAAAGAAGTCTGGGCTTCCTGAGAGGGAACCCAGGCCAGCCCCGAGCTGACGGGCCTGAGCTGGCTGCTGTGCAAACTGGGGGCGGGGATTTGCGCAATCCTGGGTACTAGGAGTCCAAGGGCCTGTGGCTGCCACTCTGCTGATAGGAGAGGGTGACAGAGAAGCTACTGTGGGTCACTGGAGGTGCAGCAAACACAACCTGGCTAAGCCCACGGCCACTGGAAAGCCTGCACCCAGAGGGGCACCAGGCACCCTCAGGGCCTGAAGCAGATCACAGGCCTGGCACCACATGCAGGGCTCAAAGGGTCACCTCCTCTATTTTGAGCTCTGAGCCTACCCCGCAGCCTTAGGGTGGGCCACTTACTCCCCTACCTCCCAGAAACAGGAAGGAGGGGAAGCCCACCTCAAACTCTCAGCTCTGGAGTTCTCTTGGGGAGCTGGACCCTTAGCCCATAGGTGCGTCTGCCCCAGGGGGCCTGATTTCGCCTCCTCCTCCTGGCAGACCTCTAGAGTTTGAAGTCAAGTCTCTCCAGCTGGAGAGAAACCCTGGGTCCAACAGCAGTGTTCTGGACCGACTGCTCAACTTTGGGAGAGAGCCAGGATCTTGGAACCTGCGCACACCCTTTCCAAAGGCAGACCTTCCACAGAGGCACTGCCCTGCTGAGGCTTCCAGGTGCCTGAAACTCCAGGGAGAACTGAGGAAAACTGGCACAGAAATGGGGCAGTGATCTGCCCAGGGACATCTAGCAAGTTAGAAGCGAAGTATATCTGTCCACCTTCTGCCATCTGGCCTCTAGGGGGCATCTCCAACCTCCTTTCCTTCACTGCCCCACTGATCTGCCCCAAGTATATCCCTGCCTCTGGGCGTTGGTACAGATCGTCCCTTTGCTTGGAATGTTCAGTTCAAAGTCATGTTCATTCTTCAGTGCCCAGCAGGAGCTCCACCTCCTCCAGGAAGCCCTCCTTGTCCTCTACTTGCAGCACCCAGACACTTGTCCTAGGTACCACATATCGGCAGCGTCACAGCTGGGCATCCTGCTGTGGCTTGGTAAATGAGACTGGCAAGGGACATGAATAAGCCCTTGGTTTCTGGAGTCCACTTTCCTTCCTCACCCCCTTGCATCTGTTAGCTTTCAGACTGGGTCCTGACTCCAGAGCATTCTCTCTGCTGTGACCTCGGGCCTACAATCTCCAGGCCTCACAGGGCTCTCAGGGTAAACAGATGAGAGGAAAAGCCCTAATAGTAGCAGGCTGGGCAGGTGGTGGAATACAAACAAGGCTTACCAAAGCCAGGTCTGAGGGCACCGTACATACTTCTCAGTCCTGGTTCTGGGCGGATTGCCAAAGGCTCCCAGAACTTCCCTGGCCCTACTCTCTGTGTCCCTTACCCCTCAGGAGTCGGTTTTGCCTTTTTGCAAATACCATGCCCCCTGAGTCTCCATCATCCCTGCAGGTCTTGGGCCCTGTCAGCGTTTATACCTGCCACTTATCCAAAGCAGTTTAGAGGCGCAGTGGGCTCAGATGAAAGCCTGGAGCGCCATGATGGGCCGCACTGGGGTCTACTCTCCTATCTCTGAGCCTCAGTTTCCCCCATCTATGCCATCTACTCCTCATCTCTGAGGGGTTGAGCCAGATAATTTCTAAAGATCATTCCACCCATAGGTGGCCAACATACTATGATTCAAATAAAAATGCTGCCCTTCTAGCCCCACTCAGTGTCTGCTCCCTCCCTGCAAGGTCACGGAGGCTTTAGACAGGACACAGAGCATGGGCGTGGCTATCTCAAACTGGAGTTCAGTGAGGGCTTTTGATGAGCAAACACCGGTGGGAGGGAGAAGCACCCTTGGTGAGTAACACTCAAGGAACCCTTCAGAGCATAGTTTACCAATCCCAGTTTGTCCTTGGAGAGCCCGACTGGTGGCTGAGGTCAGGGATCCCTGGAGTGCACTAGCAGCCCTAAACATCTACACTGGTGATCACACAGGGGCAAGGATCCCCTTGGACTCTGGGAGAGCAGAGGAGGACCAAGGCCTGCCCTGCTACCTCCCGGAAGGATGCCTCCTGCCTTGCCTGCTGGTCTGCATCTGCTATGATGATGCTGAGTGACCCTGGGCTGGTCTCTGGGCCTCTTTGTTCCCACTCTTCACTGAACAGGTTCATCCACATCTTCCTTCCAACCTCACCCCTGGGCTGAGATCAGGTCCACATCAGGCAGGGGTCTAGATGGTTCTACCCTGGGCAGCTTCAGATTTCTGCATTTTGGAAGACTGGCTTTTTCCTGGTAAAGAGCTCTAGCCCCTGACCCAGGAGAGGCCCCAGAGGTATCTGGGGGGTTGAAGAGGGCCTGGTAAACCTGAAGGTAGTCAAGCCCCCAACACAGCTCTTCCCTGCTGCCACAGTCTCTGGGTGAACTGAGCTCCAACTTGAGGGCTGAGGCCAGCTCTCCCTACTCAGCCTTCGCAGAAGAGCTGCCATTGCTCCATAGTGCCTTTTGGCACCCTGCTCTGCAGGATCAAGGTCAAACTGTGCAGCCCAGCCTTTGAGGCACTAAGGAGTTGCCTAAGCACCTGCTTCCGGCTTTTGCTGAAAGAAACTTCCTCTCCAACGGGACCCCCGACCCACCGAGTTATGCAGTGACCCCAGGAAGACCCTACACCTCCACTCTTCTATGTAGGGATCCAGACCCCTCCTCCAGGCAGTCTTCCCTGCCTGCCTCCTCCAGCATTAGGGAAGAACTGCTCCTCCCAGCTCCTACTTTCACCCATTGATGGCATCCACCTAGCATACTCTACACTGGAGATTCTGTGACCTCTACCCCAACCTGAGGCTGTGCTCACCCAGCTCTTCAAATGCAAATTCTTTTGGATGCCAGTGCATAGCATGGTACTGGAGCCTCGTTAGTGTTCAACATGCATTGGCTGATGAAGTGAATGGCTCACCCAGCAAAAATGTAGCTATCAGAGAAAGTTCAACGTAGTGAGGAAACATATTATGGTGTCAGATAAAACTGGGCTTAATCCTAGCTGTACTGATAGTACTGTGACTTTGCATACATTTCCTAACCTCTTTGTGCTTTGAGTTTCCTCATCTGCACAGTGGGATACTCCTAGCTTCACTGAGTTGTTGAGGCTCTTGAGATCCTTACAGTTTGTGCCCTGATCTGTCTCAGCCTTCTGGTTTTATAGGCCAATGAACAACTGCTCAGAGAGACAGTGACTTGTCCAAGGTCACAAAGGGTGGTCTGCAGCAGGACTGAGGCTTGAAAGAAAAGTGCCACTCTGAGGGTCTGCCAGGACAGCAGTCCCACCCTGCTGACAGAGGGAGTGTCCCACCTTGGGCAGTAATGATCAGTAGGCTGTAGACTAATCTCAGGTTTAGGCTGGAGTAAGGGTTACAGGGTCAGGGCAGGCTTTAGAGGGGTTTGGGCTACAGGCAACAAATTCCAGGCAGGGAGAGAGGGGTGTGCATTCTCAGCTGGCACTGAAGACTGATAGGCATGCCACATGGAGACCCTGGAATCCCAGCTCTGCATGGCCACGGCCAGGCCTGCTGTGAGATGGGCTTGGCATTCAAGGTCTTTTCAGCCAGCCTCAAACCTGCCTTGCTCTGTGTAACCCTGGAAGTCTGCTGACTGACAGCTGATGGCACATGCTGGCAACACCAAGCCACATACCGGGGCTGGAAGGGTTAGCCAGAGAGTGTGATCGTCATTCTAGGTCCCTGCCCACAGAGCTCTAATCAACAGCTGTTTGGGGTTGCCTTGGATGAAACCCAAATCTGGCCAAACCCCAATCCCTGCTGTCCCCTACAGCCTTTCTTAAATGACAATCCAACCACGTTACTCCCCTGCGTGGTGGCCCTGAGGGGCCAGCTCCATCACTCACCACTGTCTACCAACCCACCATCAATCCATATGCCACGGAGTGCTAACCATGTTCTAGGCTCTGTTGTGAGGATTTATATGGTTTACTTCGTTGAGTTGAATTCCTCATTACTCAATGAGGTAGGTTCTATTATTATTTCTACTTTACAGATGAGGAAATGAGGCACAGAGAGAGGAGTGGTAGAGTTGGAAAACCCCAAAGCCTAGGCCCAGAGTCTGTACCCTGAGTCATGTCAGTGTGCTCTGCATTTACCCACCAAAGGGGTTTTGCGTGCTTTTTATAAAGTGGCAGACATATGGGACAGTCGTCATGCCCTCAACGAGATACCCTGTCACTGCGTCTAGCCTTTGCTGGATGTTATAGCCCAAACCAGCTGAAGCCTTCTCACCTCTGTCTGACGTGGGACTTGCCTGAGCCTAAGAACCACACACACTTGGCTCCAGTCTGCCTGTCTTAGGGAACTGGGCCAAGTCACCTGTAGGAAGGAGGAGGGACAGAGGCTTGTCTACTCCAGCTAGCCAGACCACTGGCTGGCTCCACCAGGCCCTCTTCAGCCCCCCAGGCACCTCTAGGGCCCCTTCTGGGCCAGTAGCTGAAGCTCTTTACCAAGGAGTAAAGCCAGTCTTCCAAAATGCTTACATGTGAAGCCGCCCCAGAGCAGAGCCTAGTGCCACCCTTTGTTGCCACCATCTGCACCCCTTCCTGATGTGCGCCTGGACCGCAGCCCAGGAGCAAAGGTAGGAGTACACCTCTGAGCCTCCGTATTCCCACTGGCGAATGGGAATGGGACCTTTTGAGTGCTTGCTCAATGGTCCAATTAGGGTGTGAAAGAGCTTTGTACGCTGTATAAATTCTACGGTGCAAGAGGTCATTGTAGCTACTGGAGGGGTCACAGGGCAAAGGTTGGAGGGAGGGGCTGGAGTCGGAGAAGGCTCTCTGGCATCTGACTTGCAGGAGTGAGTTTGCCAAGCAGAAACAGGCATACAATCAGGCAGAAGACTGCAAAAAAACACAGAGCAGATCCTCTACCCCCACCCCCTCTGCCCCGGTAATTTGGAAAAGCATGAGCGTATGCGCGCACGCACACACGCACAGACAGAACCAAGTCACCACAGGTCAGGAATCCTCAAACACCGCTGCCTAACAAAGGGGCTGCAATCCTATCCTAAATGAAGCCCCTGCCCCAGGCTGCTGGGGACAAGCTAGATGCTGTCACCACTCAGCTTCTTGCTGCTAAGGAGGACAACACCTTTCCCCTTGACAGATGAGACTCACAGAGGTGTCAGGGAGCTTACCCAAGGTTGCTGGGTCGGTGAGTAACTGGTGGTGCTTGCACACAGACTCAGTTCTTTGCACCTAATCCCACGAGTACTACACGTACTCTAGACAGGATTGTCTTCGTGGGCAACTGCAGAGGCCCCAAGTTTAGAAGGACCCACACTTGGTTTAATGCTTTATTGCTATCATCTTGAAATCCTTAATAATTTGTGAACATCGGGCCCTGCATTTGTTTTACACTGGGCTCCACAAATTACAAAGCCGGTCCTGATTCTAGGAGCTTCTGAGGGCCACTGTCGGTGGGAGGGGGAAGGGCCAGTGAATGAACTTTCACATCTCCAGGACTTTACAAGAGCCAGGCCCTCTGCTGCATTTTCCTTTTCCATCCATATCAACCTAGCACATTTCTCCTTACCTTCCAGTACCCAACACACCTGTCACCTCCTGAAGATCCTTCTCAGATTTCCTCCCTACACATGGACTGACTTGAAGGAGAACCCATGGCTCCCTGTGCCATGGCCCCATACTCTGAAATTGCTAATGAGTGTGAAAGTGGTGTCTACATCCCCTAGGACTAGGGCAGCCCAGAGTTTCCTGTTGGCCAAGTTTCCAAAAAAAAAAAAAAAATAAGCTAAGGACATTTTACAAAGGGGTCTTAGAGGTGAAGTTACTAGATCATGCTCTAACAGTGGGCCCCAGAGAACAACCCACCTTTTTACATGTAAGAAAATGGACCCCCCCCCCTTTTTTTTGCCTGGGAACACTGGGCCAGGCTAAAACACAGATAAATCCAAGGAGCACGCCTGTAAACCTCCTCCAACTTGCAGGAGCCCTGCTGGGGAGAGGGAGGGAGGGAAGAGAAGAGCAAGTCTTGAATCTAAGGTGAAGCTGCCGCTTCTTGGCTGTCAGACCCACCAACTCTGAGCCTCAGTTTCCTCATCTATAAAGCAGGCATGGAATGACCTATCCCTAAAGGGAACTCAGTTGGAGAAAAGAGTATAAATTCTGTAACACGAGTGAGCAACTGTCCTTGAGGACTTAACCAACCTTTGCTGTGCCTCAGTTTCCTCATTTAAGGCCACCCTCTCAAGGCTCTTGGTGGGGGGAGGTTTAGTGAGCTCAGGCAGGTAATGTGCCAGTCTCTTGTGCAGGGACTCTAGTGTGGCTAGTGTAACAAAACTGGCACCACAGACCCCAACTCCCTAGGAGCCCTCAGGGGAAGGGCAGACGGAGCAGAGATGACACAGACCCAACCAGCTGGCTGTGCGCAAGACTCAGATGGCGCCCAGGCTCCCAAGAGCTAGATGGAGTCCCCAGGGGATGAGGAACAGGGATAAGGCCCCACAGACATTCCCTGGCAACACCTACAGCACCCCTACACCACCCATACCAGCTTTCTTCTTGTAAGACTAATAGTTCCAATCTGTTGAAGCCCTAAAAGAGTCCGGAAACTGTTCTTGGCACCACACATTGGTGGTTGTTAATCCTCACGACCACTCTGTACAGGAGGTGAGGAGTGGATAATGACCACTTCCGTTTCCAGATGAGGAAAGTGAGGCCCAGAGAGGACAAGAGCTTGTCCACCAAGGTCATACAGTGCCCTTCAAACCCTTTCCTGACATACATGCAGAGGTCATGGCTCAGCCTGGGCCCAGAGCTGCCCAGCGACTGAGGGAGGTGCTGAAAGCTTTTCCAAGTGAGAAGCCAGTGACCTCTGAACAGCCCCTTCTTGTAACGCACCCTTCCTTGTATGTGCCTTATGAGTATGTCCTTGTGTGTGGGGACAGCCACGTGTTGTGAGAACTTGTGCCTGTGTATCTGTGTGGAGTGCCAACATGAAAGTTTGTGAACATGTATGTCTGTGAGTGTGTATGTGCATGCGAGTCTATTTGTGTGCACAAGTGTATGTTTGTAACACGCCTGAGTGATGTCTGTGTACACATGCAAATGAAGGAGCATGCCTCTGCACATTCCTGCATGTATCTGTACACACATGACCTTTCATGTATGTGTGTGCATACACATCTCTCTATCCTTAGCACGCATGGATGGGTTTACAAGCACATGTGTGTCTATGTGTACAAGTATACAGTGTACATGTGTTTATGGACACAGGTATAACTGTGGGTTTGGAGAATCCTCTGGGACTTGTATATGAATCTGTACTTCTAGATGTTAACATTGCATCCACATGTAGCTATTATGCCACCCAAATCGTCTTCTTCCTCATGGAAATCTCAACCTACTCAGAGACATTCTAGACCACAACCTGGCATACCTTCTCCAAGAAGCCTTCCTGATTCCAAACTCCCCACATTCACCTAGGACATCATGGCAGCTTTCCAACCCTCACATTCACCCCCAGCCTCAGCCAATTGCAAATCCTGCCAATTCCCCTTCCTCCATCTCTTAGGATTTTTCACTCTCTTTTTATGTCCATTGCTCCAGCCCCAGCTGAGGCCTCTGATCTCTTACTGGACCGTGGGGACAGTCCCACTAGTCTCCCTGCTTCTAGCTAGGGCCTCTCCAATGGCCTCTCCATTGCAGCCACCTTCAATAGGCCACTATCTGCCACAGAAACCTCCAAGGCTCCTACCACCCTTGGGATCTAATACTCTAGCCTAGCATTTGTGGCCCTTTGTGATCTTCCCATACCCTTGACAACCTCATCTTCCTTCCCTCCAGGCTCTTCCACCCATCTCTGCTCCTGTCTCTCACAATGCTACTCATGTCTGAGTCACCTGTGCCAGAATGCCCCCATCTGAACTATGAACCCTGTCCACCCCACTGTTATGGAGCTTGCACAACTGTTGTGATCTCCCTGCCTCTTCCCCAGAGCACAGAATGAGATACCCTTTCCTCTGCACCTCAGGGTCTGACATCAGGCCTGGCATACAGGAAGTGCTTAATACAAGCCTGGGAAACTGAGCTTGGGAAGCAGAAGGAGAGAGCTAGCCAATACAACCCTCCTTCAGAAAGGGCCCTGGTGCCACCTCGGAGGCCCTGGAGGACAGGTCTGGTTCATGTCACGTCACATCTACAAATGAGTCCTGACACCAGGCAATAATCAGCCACTGTCACCTTGTAAAAGCCTCCTCCCTTTGCCTTGAGCTGAGACAGGACCCATCACTTCAAGATCGCCTTGTCCCCGCTTCCCAGAAAAGGCCAGGAGAGCGGGGCAAAGCCAGGGGCAGAATCGTCCAGGGATTAGTGCACTGGAGCCACACAGACATGGAATTGAACCCCATGGGGGCTCGGCCAGGTGTGTGACCTTAGGCACTTCCCAAACACCAGCCTTGGTTTTCTTGACTATACAATGTCAATGATAACAGCACCTGCCTCATAGGGTTTCTATGAAGATGAAAAAGTTAATAACTACATAGTACTTAGCACAGGGCTTGACAAAGAATTAAATACTAAGAATGCTAGAAGATGTCATGATTATTAGCCTCATATGCAACATGGGAGAACTGAGGGTCCCAACTATGGAGGGACATGGTTATCAAAGGGGTTGGCAGCAGAATGAAAACAAATGTCCAAGTCCCAGGCCAGGGCACAGACCCTCCACTGTCTGGCTCCCTCTGAGAGGAGGAGGCCAAGAAAGAAGTAAGAACTGAGAAATAAGCCCCTTTCCCTGATTCCTCAGTGATGGTAGCCACCTCCTGGCTCTCTGGGCCCCAAAACAGCACTAGCCACGAGGCCGGAACAATCACCATCAGATACACAGTGCCACACAGGCCGGCCCTGCTGTTTACCTGCTGAGGTCTCTGCCCACGACCAGGACTTGAGGCTGCTGAGATTTTCAGGAAAAGGCGGCGAGGGTCAGGAGGCGTTACCCTGGCAGTCCAAGCACAGCTGCTGCAAGTCCTGTGAAGAAAGGAGAAGGCACAGTGAGTCCACGCCTGACCTTGCGGGCGGCCCCCACCTCCCTTCACCAACCTCTAGGTCCTGCCTGCCTAGGATCCTCTCACCATCTCCTAGAAGGTGGAGTTGGCCCACAGAAGTAGAGCCACCCTAGAAACTGATGCTGCCTTCTAAAGGCCCACCTCATGAAGTCTGCAGTAGAAGCCAGGAGCCAGCCCAGCAGTGAGGTCCGCCCCTCCGCATGCTGAACCGCAGCAGCAGCCACACAGACACAACCCACCACAGTGCTGCAGTCGGCCCAGCCCCCCAGGTTCCGGCCTTGGAACAAGCCAGGTACTCTGCCTGGAGCCCTTTTCCTCCATTTCTCTATCTTTCAAAGCCCCACTGGACTTCAAGATTCCTCTCAAGATGCACCCCTGGAGCCCTCTCTGATCTGGCCCTTCTTTCCTTGTTCATTCCCCAGTGGCTTTGGGCCTAGCTGACTATGTCTCCTCCGGCTTTCTATAGGCAGGTCTCCTCTCTGGGCGGAACTCCTAGACATCAGGAATGAGGTCTAGTTTATCAATCTATTCTCTGAGGCGAGCAAGACTACAGAGACTGCTTGACGAATGGATAAATGAATGAATGAGTGACTGATGAATGGTGCTGTAAAGGTATTTAGTGAACGAGCTGAACAGAATTGACCAACTGATATGTACCTTGAAATCAGGAAGCTGCCTGAGCTCTCCAAGGGCTTCCTCGTGCCCTTCCCTCTGTTGTATTCTAGAATACAGGGTTCAGGATGGTGAGAGGAAAGAGACTTGGGTGACATTGATACTTCCCTCTGTCCTTTACAAATGATGGCACTAAGGCCATGACAGGGGACGAGTTTCCTCTGATGGTCCTGCAGCAAGAGAGCTACAAGGCCAAAAGTCAAACCCAAGACTCCTGGCTTTGCCCACCGCTCGGAGCTGTCATGGATGGAGGCTGCCATGGCAGTCCCCCCAGCTCCTGCGTCCTCATGTGTCAGCTCCTGCAGGCACCCAGTTTCCCAGACTATTGGGGGATCAGCCCAGCCATGGAAGGTAGCTATGGATAAAGCAGAGAGGGCAGTGGGAGGACCCTGGGGTAAGGAAAAGTACAGAGATCACACTCAAAACAGGGCTATCTTATCTGACAGCCCTACTTCCAGCGTGGAGGCCTGAGGCAAAGAGGAAACATTACAGGGAGCCCCAGGGTAGAGATAACCCTCTAGGTATCTTCTCCTGGAGGGGGGCTTTCTAAAACCCCCCACTGACCACCTCACTCCCCTCCACGAAGCCTTCCTGTGCCTCCCGAACATTGCTAGTGAGGCATACCCTGCTCTCCGCCTTGGAGGACAGCTGGAAGTGTCTCCTATCCCATGGTCTATCAATGACCCAGTATTTCCACTTCCACAGAAACATGGGCATGTGGTCACCCAAAGATAGGTACTAGAACATTCACAGCAGTGACATTCATCATGGCTGAAAAATGAAAACTTCACAAATAGCCATCAACTATGGGATGGATAAATTGATATGCATGCAATGGAATACCACACAGCAACTAGAACAAATGATTTGCAACTGTATCCAACACTAGAGACCAGAAAACCCAGACACAATGCAGAACATGCTTAAGGGGTCTGTTTGGATAAAGGTCAAGAAGAGGCAAAGCTACTCTGTGCCATGAGAACTAAATATGGCCACAGAATCTTTGCAGCTCTTCTAATCAAGGGGTGGAGTCTATTTGTCACCTCTGAATCTAGGCTGGCCTTGAGACTTGTTTTGACCAATAGGATTTGGTAAAACTGCCATTTTGTGGCTTATAGAGAGCAGGCCTCAAGAGGTGCTGCCCTTTCTGGCCTTGGCCCTCTTGGACTGCTGCCTGGCCATGGAACGAAGCCTGTTTGCCTAACTGGAGAATGAAGAACTGTGGCTGCCCAGCCAACAGCCAGCACCAACTGGCAGACACGACTAAGGCCTTCTTCGACCTTATGGTCCAGCCGGCCCTTCAGGTAACTGGAGTCACATGAGCCCAAGGGATACTGGCAGAGGGACTGCCCAAGCTAACCACAGAATTATGAGACATAGTAAATGATGGTTCTTTGTTTTAGGCCACTAAGCTTTAGGGTGGTTTCCAGGTAGCAACGGAAAACTGATAGCAGGCTGCTGGAAGTCAAGATGGTCGTTATCCTTGAAGGGGAGCAGTGACTGGAAGGGCGCACATGGTGAGGGGCATATCTAGGGAGTCTGGAATGTTCTGTTTCTTGATCTGTGTGGTGGTGACATGAGTGTGTTCATTTTGTGACAATCTGTCAAGCTATACTTAAGATATACACGTTTTTCTGCATGGATGTGATACTTCAACAGAGGCTAAAAACAAACAAACCTGGTTCTCCGCCTGCCCAGTGTACCAGATCCAGCTCCACCCTGCCCTGCCCACTTCAGCTCACTCTTCTATGCACACTCACAGGGCCACCTCACATCTTTGTACCTGGGATGCCCTTCCCCTTCCTATTGTAGCACCTCCTCCTGGAAGCCTTCCCTGACCTCTCCAGGCCTTCCTCAGGTGTCCATATTCACATAATTCTCTCTCTGGGACTGGGTCTTCCTGAGTGTGAGGTTTTAAGTCTTCCTCTTCTGTCTCCCCAGTTCTTAACACTATCCTGTCAGGGATAGGCGGCACTGTTCTTTGCCCCCCAGAGTAAAGGTGATGCTGTGATGATCATAGCAGGCTTTAGGGTATAAAGGGGTAGGGAGGACTGGCTATCACAGGTCCAGTGTATAGGCCAGCACCTCATGTGACCCGGGCTTCTCCTACATAGATCAAAGGCGGGGATGAATTTGGGATGCGAAAGGGTCTACAGAGTTGGGGAGGACTTCAGAGGTCTCCTGTTTTGCAGTAGACAAGACACCTGTGAAATGTGTACCACTCCTCTCTTAATTATCTATTAAAATAAAACAGCAAGGTGACTGGCAGTGAGTGCTGCATCTCTGCCAAAACAATGCAGACGGCCAGGCAAAGCAAAGCAGAGCTATGATGCTAGACAGGCATCAGCTCCGCCTGAAACCTTTCTATGTACTCATCTCCATCAACACCCAGCCAGAAGGTAGAAGCCCACCCACAGTCCTCACGTGACCTGGGATGGGGCCTCAGCCGACTCCCAGTCCCAGGGCCTCAGTTTCAGATGTCTCTCTCTGGACCCCTGCCCCATCTTTGTAGTTCCAGATCTGTCCTCCTTGGATGTGTGACCCTGGGGTAGCCCTCTGTGCTCTCAGTTCCCCCACTGTTATCTGAGAGATCTTGTTTAGTCAACAATCTCTGAGGAGACACATTTTTCTCTCCTGTTGGAGGACTGGCCCCACAGGCCAGAACAATTCTGCGGCCCAGCACTCTTTCTGCCTCCCTCAAGGTTCCCACTGTGCTGCCAGTGGTAACTGTCAGCAGTAGGCTGATGTGCCCACTACAGTGCACCAAGAGCAGGTCACATCACCATGTTACCTGCCTGCCTCTGGGAAGGGGTGCCCAGGCTTGGAGGGGAGAGTCCCTTCTCACCTTCATGCCTGGCTCTCCCTGGGGCATTTTTTATGGTACCCAGAGCCCTTTACTATGAGAGGAAGCTCCTTGCCCAACAGAGAGGCACAGATAACCCAGGAGAGGCAGTCTCTCTTGCAGAAGAGGTAACTCCATGCACGTAAGGAAAGCTGGATGGGTCCTAGCCAAACTCAGAAGAAACTCTGGACTGAAACACACTTTCCATAGGTGGGTGTACTGTCTCACAGGTAATGAGTGCCCCATCTCCAGGGACGTGCAAACGCGGAGCAGCCATGGGTGTGCCGTGGGTGCTGTAAGCATCAGAACTGAAGCTGACCTCTGTATTTCCCAAACTCCTCTGATGATAAGAATCACCTGGGCTGCTTGTTAAACCCACAGTTTCCCAGGCCTCTCCCCTGAGAATGGAAGTCTGTGGGCTTGGAATCCAGCCCAGAAATTTAAATTTTTAATAAGTCCTCCCAGGTGATCCTTTGCATCTGGAAAGTTTAGGGGAGCAGTGGCAGATGACCTTCCAAATCCCTTTGAGGCCAGAGATTAGTGATTCTGAGACCCCATTCCATACCATCCCTACCCCATCTGGAAGACGCAGCCAGTAGCAGACTAACTGCATAATTAAAATAAAAATGATTTAAAAGCTTCAGAAGGGGGCAAAGATGTCAGGGGGACAGGAGTTCTCAGTCCATGGTAGTACCAGCAGCAGTTCCTTCTCAGCACCACCCCCTAAGGCTCCCCAGAGTCATCCAGAAAAGCTCAGCATTCGTGGGGGGAGTGAGCTGACAGCTGTTCAGCTGCTGCTCAGTGAGACCCGGAAAAGCAATTATCTTGCTCTTAGCAAAGAGGCACTGGCTTTTACCCGCCCCCTCCCCTCCTCCCTGTCTCCCTCCCACCTTCACACACACACACACACACACACACACACACACACACACACACAGCCCAAGGCCAAGATGCTGCTGGCTGGCTCTGAACCCACCTCTCCCCTGCCCCCAGCCTTCAGATTCCTCTGACTGGCTCAACCTCCATTCTCAGAGCACATTTCCAAAACTTAAATCATTTAGCCCGCTAAACCGGAGATGGCAAAATGGGTGCTATTTCTTAAAAACATACAGAGAATGTATTAAATTATTGATAGCCATTAAACAGGGGGAAAAAATTAAACAGCTCTCAGCTCTTATCAATCATTCATGCAGTTTCCACTGGGGTGTTTTCTGGAGAGTGATCACGTGGGCAACCCGGGGAGCTGGCTCTTGCCAGCAAGGAAGGCACTAACTGGATGGAGCTGCAGAGGAGGCTGCTGCAGCCCCCAGCAATTACCCAGGCCACCGGTCAGCCTCTCTGCAAACTCCCACCTCCCCTCTTCACTGAATTGTTAACAAAGGGGCACTCCAACACTGCCTTGGGGAACCCCCATAACTAAATACAGCAGCTTTTAGTGAGCATCTACTACGTATCAAGCATGTGGGATGCACAGGCACATCAGCCTCAAAGCACTCACACAAGTAAACATGGGAACTCTTTGCAGGAAAACGTGATTACGCACATTGTGACAGGAACCATAATGGAGATCCATGGAGGGTGGCTCAGAGGAAAAGGGTACGTACAGCTGTCGCTGGAGGAGGGGCTGCCCAGGAAGGCTTCACCAAAGAAGTAATTCTTGGGTAAATTCTTGCCCAGAGGACAAGTCTGGAAGGGCATTGCAGGAAAGCAGTCCAGCCCTAGCAAAGGCACAGCAGCCTACCTCTGCCTGTGTCCCAGGGCTCCTCCTTGTCAGTGGCGGTTACTGGCCATGTGGGGTTAGGGGCTTGGACATAGAGAACGGAGCAGGGAGCAGTCACCTCAGCCTGGCCTCTAGGCACTGGTCAAAACCAGGCCAGGCCAGAGAGGAATGCATACGGCCAGCTCCCCACTTCCCACAGTATGGCCTTGCTGAAGGTTGGGATTCACCCCAGCTTCCCAGGGCAGAAGCGCCTCCACCCCGGCACAGCAGACCCATTTCCTGGCTCTGATTCAGGACACCTAAGCCAGCGTGACACAGACCATGGAGGCTGTCGGGCTGGAATACCGCTGGTCTCCAGGCCACAGACAGGCGTGGCAGAGCTGCCCTAGGGAGACAGGCTCCCTCCTGCCACTAAGCTGTGCCAAGGACCCAGGCACCAGGACCGCAGGAGCCAGGGGACACTCAATCCTGCTCTGCCCTCCACAACCAGGGACCATCTGAGGCTCCAAGGCCAGGCAGGGCTGACGACTACTTCAGGGAACACAGAGGCTAAGCCTATGCCTGCCCCAGCCCCTGCCTCCCCAGCCCTGCTGCCCCAGCATACCGGGAGGGCACCATATTCTTGAAAGCCTTTCAGAAGCTCTAGCTTCTTAGGAGCAGGGAGCCTGGAAGAGGCCCTGCCAAGTGTTGATAGCACCCTCGCCAGAGAAAGCTGCTGTCACAGGGAAACATTCTGGGGAGAGCAGTTGTTTACCACCAACGCTTGGGACTGTTAAGTGATGATCGGAAGAAATTAAATTTGCAAATTTGAAAAGATAAAATGGAAGCCCCCTCCCCAAGCCTCTGTACATTTAGACCTGGAGGATCAGGCTGCTCTATTTTGCCTAGTTTGGGGAAATATTCTTAAGTTTGCCGGGGGCGGGGGGCGGGGGTTGGTATGTGTAGCACCAGCCTAGGCTGGGAGACAGGGGCCCTGAGCTGTTCCTCCCTGGGCCTCAGTCTGCTCATCTGCACAGGTGGACTTGATAAGACCAGGTTGATCTTACGGGGCAGGGATAACCTGTAAGAGGTCTATCCACGGTGTCCCAGGAACATGCAGTTCCTCAAGGCTGCTTCATACCCCCAAGTCACCCAAGGACTTGAGGCAACGGGCCTAGATGAGTCTGAAAGTCATCAGCTACCCTGCTGCCTCTGCACAGCCCTTTGCTCACACCAAAGGCATCTGGCTCTCCTGAGTCCCTGTCATGCCTTACTTGAATTGCTACATATGACCCCTTCCCTCTAGTTCACCTCCACATAGGTACAGGGACCTGTGCATAGCTTAGGCCTGAGCTGGCACAAAACAGGCTGTCAAGGAAGGTGTGCTGACCCACGAAATCAAGATACAAATGGACAAATGACCCAAAAACCCAAATCAAACACACTCGTACCTGCTTAGGTACCAGCCCTGGCTCCCCACTGCCAGCGCCTCCCACTGCCAAATTTCTAAGTCCTCTAAGCCCTTCACCTATGAGTTGTGTCCATACTTGTAAAAGTTGTTCACACCCTCTAGATTCCAGCCCCAGCACAATGACTCAACCTCCCTGAGCAACCTCCCCTGGACTTTCATGCACCAGGGTTTCTACATGTGTTATTGCTTTCTCTACTCAGCCAAATCCTCCTCTATGTCAAGCTCTATTTCCCCCTTTGTAACTGTTGCAACGCATTTTACACTACACTAGACTGGGTTCTGTTCACATCTGCTCTGAACTAAATGGCGGGGGCGGGGGCACCTCAAACACCAACATGGTTCCTTCCCTCAGCACTTGGTACATAGGGTTAGAGAGGGTCCTCTAACTTTACTACAATCAAATCAACCTCCCCAGTCCCTGGCCTGCAGCCCAGAATCAGTTCTTCTTAATGGCTAACCTGCATTGCTCCTGCTATAATTCTAAAAACTATTCCCTGGAGAGTGGGTGAGATGTTCTCAGCCAAGTGTAAGTGAGACTGTGCTCTTGGAGCTCCTGGAGCAGAAGGAAGGGCAGGCTTGTGAATTTCCAGGCAAAGGCCAGCAGAAATTGGCCACAAATGAATCATTAACTCTCAAGTTGAGAGCTCTGAGTGGCTGGTGCCAAGGTCTCAGGCTCCAGCCTATGTGGGCCACTTGGCCTCAGTTGACTCAGGCTTGAGGGTGGCCCTGCCCCCCACAATCCATCTGCCTCACCCTATAGCCACTGGTCATGGAGAGCTGAGGTTGTCTGGGCCAGAACAGCCCAGACGTCTTATGGGAGAGGGCATGCTTTTTCCTAGGAACGACTCCAAACCTTTGCCCATGCACTTCTGTTCTTCTGGAATGCTGTCCCTTCCAGTGAGCTAAATCCCCTGTCCTTCAGGATCTGACTCCACTCTGACTTGCTTTTCTTCCTTGTCCATCTGAGCCCACCTTGGTCCCCACACCGTGCAACCCTGG
Organism: Rousettus aegyptiacus; assembly: GCF_014176215.1. Classification (NCBI taxonomy): domain Eukaryota; kingdom Metazoa; phylum Chordata; class Mammalia; order Chiroptera; family Pteropodidae; genus Rousettus; species Rousettus aegyptiacus. The sequence goes on from NW_023416309.1 coordinate 9,147,792, forward strand.
CTGTGTCTGCGAACCCAGGTCTGGGCACCAGGGGCTCATTTCTTCAGCAAAGTCCTTGCTGGGATGGGGACTTTGCACCTCATCTGGAGCCCAGCAGCTAGCACAAGCAAGGACACAGACCATGGAGCCCACACATGATGGGGTTGTTGGGCTCAGTCTGTAGCCAGCAGGAAGAAGCACTTGGGCTGGCAGTGGGGTCTGGGGTATATAGCCCTCACCTGGCTCAGGTGAGACATCACATTCCTCTCTGGGCCTCCTATCAGGCCTCAGGCCAGTTGAGATGCACTTGAGACAGGGGCAGAAATGACCACTGGCCTCTTACTGGAGAGCCAGGTGGCTGTGGCGGAGGGGGGCCTGGCACCCTGATTCCCAGGTGCTAGCAGAGGTCAGCGCTGACCACCTCCGTCCCCAGAGCACCATCCTGCAGGCGGAGGCGCAATTTAACCACAGCCCCTCTAAGCTGCCCTAAAGATTCTTCTTGGGTAGGAATTGATGGATAGATAAAAAGTCTAGAAACATAATTTTGTAATGTGATGTCAACACAGCATGCAGTATTCATTCACCTGTGTTTCAAACTTAGTGTCACACACACTCACACAGATGTGTTCACTCCCCTCACCAGTGGATGCAGGCACACTTGGGTACACCAGGAACACATATGCTCATCTGTACACATGCTCACACCCAGAACAGCACACACTTGCATTTGGGGTACTTGGAGACTGCCGAGCAGGGACATGGACAGCTCTGAGGCACATGTGTGCTGAGGGCCTGGGAGAGCAGGTGAGGGGAACAGGTGGGCAGGCAGCCATCTGCAGAACTGCACGAGGAGACCCTTGCTGCTGCTGTGCTCATGGAGTCAGGCCTGTCCAGAACAGGCCCATCAATCAAGCCGCCTGCTGCGAGCATTAAATCATCATCCCTAGGATGTGGCACTTAGATGGAGAAGTAGCCAGCGTCAGGCCCCGGCCTACCATCTTGGTGGGGGGAGAGGGGTACCTGGTATTTGGCACCCCTTTTACCTACCTCCATATCCTCAGCCCCCAATCAGGTCGCTCTCCTGCTTGCCCACTAAGACCCTGCCTCCCTCTGGACTTCCTATTCTACCTTCTTCCTCTACTCTCACCCAAGAACACTGAGTTCGCCCCCAAGTTGAGCGCTGCCCTCCTACCACAGTGCTGAAGGCTCCTCCCAGTGACCAGCACTCTAGGACCAAGGCGTGCTGGGGCTGAGGGTGGTGGTGGGGGAGAGTCCACTTCTGGGCAGGAACACTGAGGTGCTGTCACGAGATCTGGGATCTGGGTCTGGGGCCACCCCCAGCTGTGCCTCCTGAGTTACTACCTCTGTTCTCTTGGCCTCCCATTCCCTGTCTATAAGTGGGGGCTGGAAAGGGACTTTCGGGGCTGCTTGTCCTGCAGATCTGCCGCCCAGGGGAAAGATCCTCCGTGGATGCTGATTAATTACGGCTATTAATAATACAACCATCTGTATCTCACAGTGGAGCGAGGAGGCTTACAAGTGAGCCCCATGCCCCAGAGGCAGAACAAATGGGTCTCTGAGTGGGCTGGGGTGTCAACCCCAGGACCGCAAGTGGATCTGCGGCGGCTGTGTGTTTGGGAGGGGCTGCTTATGTTGCACTTCACAGACATGCATACAGGAGAGACTGACACAGGCAGACAGACAGATGGTGGGGAGCTCGTCACCCAATGAACAATAGACAATCACCCTGTGCCAAGGCTCTTGGGCAGGATTCTTGCTGCCTACCATTGGGGCAAACCAACTTGGCCTTTCCACTTTTCTGCAACCCTCACTCCACCCCACAGTGGCGCCCAGAGGCCTCAGCTGCAAAAGATGCAAAGGGGGTAGGGATGGGGACTATCCTCTGTCCAAAGAAGTCTGGGATGCTGTCATCTGCCAGGACCAAGCCAGGCCCCCCTGCACCAGTGCCCTAGGTCTGGGACCCCGGGACCACCCCACTTCATGACTTTGTGCCTTTGTACACTGAGGTCCCTCTGCCTGGCAGGCCCTCCCTGCCCTCTGCAACCCCTGCTCCAATGGCCTCCCTCTGAGGCGTAAGCCTTTCTCAACACCCTCTCATGCAGTGGGACTGATGCATGCTGACCCTCCTCCCACTGCCCCGTGGCGACCAGCACACCTCTGACTTGGCCTATCCACCCAAAATGCTCTTTTGGTGTATACACCTGCCTCTCAGATCGTGAGCTGCTCCTGTTGGTCCACTTCTGATTCCTCAGTGCCTGGCATGGAGTGGGAGCCCCTGCACTGCCAATGAAGGAGTGAACACTCCCAGCAGGCCCTCAAGAACCCCTTAGCCAGGCACTGTTAATCATCATCACAATGGCCCCATGTGGTATTTATGTCCATTTCGCAGATGAGGAAACTGAGGCAGAGAGAGAGAGAGAGAGAGAGAGAAACTTGTCAAAGTTCACATGGGCAGGAAGTGGTTGACATGCAAAACAGGTTCTTTGGCTCAAGAGCTCTCTACTAGGCTATGAAGATTCCAAATGAATAAATGAATGGATGAAGTTAAACACCAGGATGCATAAAGTCCTTTGAGTAGAAGGTAAAGTGGCCAGGAGGTGAGTGTCATAGGTTCAGACCAGGTCTTCGTAATAACTGGCTGTGTGACCTCAAGTAAGTCACTTGCCAACCCTGAGCCTTAGCTGCCTCACCTATAAAGTGGAGGCAAATAGGGCTGCCTGGTCTGCTGGCCAGATGTGAAGGCAATGGTAGAGTGAGCACTCTGAGGTTGATGACAGCACAATCATGAAGTCTCTATATCCAGCAGCCAAGATTTCCAAACCAGACACCTTCATGCCTGCTCTGGTGGGGACCCCAGGAACAATGGATGAGGGATCTGAAACTTTTGTGGCACATCCACTGTTCTTGGGTCTGGTCAGCACACTCCTGGGCAGCTATCCCACGTGCAGCCCTGGGCTAGGCATGGTGAAGGGGGCATGGGAGGCTCATGGGCTTCATGAGCTCAGGGCAGAGTACTGACCCTCCTGGACCTATGATTTGTTTGGGGATACCCCCTGCATAATGGGCAAGGGCCCCCGAAGGAGCATGTGCTTCATTCCAACAGGAGCTTTGGCTTCATCACTGGCTGACCATCATGCCCAGTGTTAAGCGAACAGGACTCGGCTGTAGGCTTGGGGGAGCTCGCAAGTGAAAGAAAGGCAGGTGTGTCACCAAGCTTCCTCTCCACACCCATGGCAGGCATTTTCAATCAATTTCCATTCTCTCAGAGTTCACACGTGACCTCAGAATTACTTTTCTGAACAGCACTCCAGATTGTCAATCCAAAACCTATAGTGTATTTGACATCCTTGTTAGGAGAGCAACTACTACACTCTGCCAGGGGTCAGTTACACTGGGCCTGGACGCTGACGGAGGGACTCCTGAGGGCCCTCCACGTTATGGGGTGTAGTGATCACCTCTGAGTATTGTGCTATTGAAAGACAACTGACCAAAATGTCCTTCCAGGAGCCCCTCCCTGTCTATTTCTCTACAAAGAGGTAAAAGGTAAAGGAAATAAAAAGTTTCCAGAGAGGAACAAGAAAGAAAAGGGTCACTGGACAGTTTGCAGAGCCCCTCATGTTCCCTAACCAGCTTCCTGATTTTGTGATTTCCTCCTGCCATCTAGACCGCCATTTGTTTAATAATTTTCTTAAAATCAATTCACAGTTTTTGCTAAAATAGATTAAAAAAAAATTATCGTATAACCTTAAATACAAAATTAGCCTCGCTCATCACGAATATAAGTTAGATAAGAAAACAAGTGCGGGGGAGTAAACAATGGCATTTCTCTGCCGCATGTGTGCTGGAGGCTCCGGGCTTCACCAGCTCTCTCTACCGAAAGGGAGATGAGCAAGTGTCTCAGGCACCGGACGCTATCTTCCACGCAGACAGCGGGCAGAGGGGACTGAGCAGAGAGGATGGCTCAGTTGTGCAGTGCTCGAACCTCTGACAGTCGCCTCTGTGTACCTTTGAGGAACACAAATGCAGCTCAGTGATGATCGCTGGCTCTGAGAGGTGGCAGGTAACGTGTTTCTGTTACACAGATGAGGAAACAAGAGGCTCAGAGAGATGAGCCCACCACCCCATGGTCACACAGCAGTGAGTGGCCAAGCCAGGCTTCGGACTTGGGCCTCCTGTCCGAGCACAGGTTCCTTCCTTGCTGCTGCCTCCACTGCCGTCTCAATGCCACACGGAGGCACTTAGGTAGAGCGGAGTCACTCTGACCTGCGGCTGGCGTGGTAACGGTTTTTACACTTGAGGTTAACAACTGTGATTTAAGAGGTTATTTGTCTTAATTTTCGGGAATCAGTTTCTCAGGGAGGAGGTAACTAACACATCGGGCTGGGGAAGTGAGTCTTTTTAGAAAATATTTATAGCATTTCAAGACAGTTTGGTGGCAAATGGATACAGCATCTGCTATTTTCCTCACTTTCCACCACAGCTCTAAAGCCCAGAGCAGTTAACACACACACACACACACACACACACACACACACACCCCATCACCACCACCACCACCACCAACAACAACAACACAACAACACAACAATAATAACCATATCAATGCTGATAGGAAGTCAAAGCCCAGCTCTTCATTTGAGAAATAAAGCACAAAACTGGCGTGATTTCAGAAAGACCTGCCATCACTGCCTCTGCTAGCTATACCTGAGGCTGAGGTTCAGAAAACCAAGGCCAGTAGGCCTGTCCCCAAGGCCATGGCGAGGTTCACTGCCTCCAGAGTTGGGTTTGGCAGGACTCCTAGGCCCAGGATTGTAGCTCTCATAGGAAGCCCCAACAACAAATGAGCCCTCCTCTGAAATTTAGATTCCAGCTGCAAAAGGGAGAGGGACACCTTCAGAAATGGAAGCTGAAGCCACACTATGAGCAGGATCTGAGCTGGTTATTCTCACAATACCTCAGTAGTTATTCATCCCCAAGGCCAGTGATGCTTCTTACTCCCACTTTGTAGATGGCAAAACCGAGGCTTTAACAAGGCAAGATTTCCCCCTGGGGCACCACTGCTTGCGTGGTAAGCTGGTCCCTCTGACCTTCCACAGGCAGCCTGGCATTCTCCCCTCATCTCCTGTGACCATCCTTCAAGTGGCCTCTATGCCATCTGCTCCCCAGGGCCCCGCAAGGCACTTTCACAGTCCAGTCTCCAGGCCTTTTCTCATACCCTGACCCTCAATACTAAACCTCTGTCATCAGAATGCAGTGTCTCGAGCTGGAGGTGGAGTTGCTGTAGCATCCTGAGGACCTTCTGCTCCATCTCAAGTGGGAATGACAAAGCCCAGAGAGGGGAGGGGATATATTTGGGGTCACAAAGCTGGCTGATAAGAAAATGAAGGGGAACAGGTTTGCTGTTAAAAATCCCAAGTATGTTGCTATTCCCTCTGTTCTTGGCACCCTGGTCCAGATGCATGGGGAGCCATCATTGCTACTTCACAATAAGTAGTCAATTTAGATGAGAAGGTTTGGTAGTGACACCCAGGGTTTGGGTACAACCAATGGCAAATGGTACGCTGATGTCCCTCTGCAGAGCATCCCAGCCTTTTAGTAGGCTGCAGGTACTGCCCACCCCTACTCATGCCCACACACCCCCACTCACCCATGCCCACCTACAAACCAGGGGACTAGAAGGCCCTCATCCATGATGCACTGGGACAAACCCCAAGCCAGGTCCTGAGGGAGCACCAGCCCACACAGCCTGGCTTTTGTCTAGCAGAGAGGCCCCAGAGGAGAGCTGCACCAAAATGGGGCCTGGTGCTCCCCATGTAGCCACTCTCCTAAGCAACCCTATCAACTAAAACGTTGACGGATAGCGAAAATGCATGTGTCCAGAATAGCCTCCATCACCTAGATCCTGGTCTCCTTCCACCCTTGACTGGCCCCTTTGAATCAATTGTTCTCCCCTCATTCCCCAACTCAGGCATCAAGTCTAAAAGTCAAGGAGCCATCCTTGATTCTGATGCTTCCTCTCAGCCAAGACATCTGCTGCTTCCACGGTTCACCCTTCTTGTGTTCTAATTTGCCCACACCTTGCCAGCTCCTTTGCCTGGGCGATGGCAACAGCCCCTCACTGGCCTCTGACTCTCACTTCTCTCCTGCTCTTCCTTGTAGCTGTAAAGTACATCTTTTCCTGTTTATAGCCCTCCCCAAGGAATCCTCCATGATCCACATGCTCTGTGCATCTTGCCCCTGCTCACCTCACCCAGTACACCGCTTGTTCCACCATCATTGCTCCCCTATTGCCCCAGAGGTTTCCCAGCCCCAGGGCCTTTGCACCTGCTTCCCTCCCACCATCCCCGCTTCCCCACCCCATGGCCGGCTGCTTTTAGTCTCTCATGGGGTCCTTCCTGATTGTCCTTGTCTAAAATACATGCTCGCTTCCCACTCCAGGCACCCCATATCACTCCATATTATTCCAGCTGCAAGATGATTACCATTTATGTGTGTACTTACTTATTATCTGTCTCTTGCCCTCACCTTGATGATGTTAGGGTCAGGCAGGTCAGCTCCTTGTCAGGCTGGCTCCCTGCTTTATATCCAGTGGCTAGCACAAAACCAACATTCAATATATGTTGAATGAAGAAGTGAGTAAACATCCATGATCTCATTAGCTCACTCCCTGCCCCCAAATGAAAGGGTGAGAATTATCCCATGTCATGGGTGAGGCATGGATGAGATGCCGAGAGGTACTCTACACACCTGGGGCACACAATGTGAAAGTGGCAGCATATTCATTGGGGACCAGGCCTTCTGATGCTGGACCAGGGAGGGTACAAGAATTAAGGGACTAAGAGCCCATTGAAAGCACATGAAATTGTGTGGCTCCAATATTTCTCTTGCAGCTTGCAATGTCGCTTCTCTGAAAACCACATCCTGTCCCTGTGAGCTGGTCTTGGCCTTGGCTCCTGGCCATGGGCAGCCTTGCTCCCCATGGCCCACTGGGCTCCTTCTCTTAGAGGGTCCTATAATTCACTGGCCCAGGCCCTAGGCTGATGGGGATGTAAGGAAGGGGGGCAAAGGAGGTCTTCTCTCCTGGGTGGGGCAGGAGGACTAGGCTGAGCCAAATGCGGGTCATGCTGCTGTGCCCACAGCCCTCCAAGGGCTAAAAATAACCGTGTTTACACACTTCCAGAGCTGGGGTTTCTGCCTCCCTGTCAGGAGGGATTCAGTCTGCACTATGTCCACGTTCCTACCACACATCTTCTACTTGGCTGGGTAGATGCCTAATGCCTAAGCCAACACAGGGGAGGACCAGGGCTTTCTGGGTTTGTTTCCTTGGGTGGTTTAAGGTGGAGGGAGATGAAGAAAGCTGCCTGTGCTGTGGCTCCACGAAGAGAAAGCTCCCCACTAGCAGACAGCTCCTCCTCCCGGGGGGAAGCAGGAGTAAGGCAGGAGCTACAAAGGAGGTGGCCAGATTTAAAGCCATGTGGGGGCCCAGTCAGTTCATCCCAAAGCTTTGGGGGCCGTGGTGCCAGTGGGGGAGACTGGGAGCCAGTTAGTGGTCCAGCTCCCTACATAGGGGACCCGAAGCAAGCCACTTCCCCTCTCTGGTCCTCAGTTACCTCTCTGTTGTGGCAACTGGTGGTCAGTAACTGACACCTCATTCTTTATGTCGTGTCCCCACAGTGTGGAGGGCTGATGGTACATCCTCAATATGGTGTGTGTGTGTGTGTGTGTTTGGAAGGGGGCAGGGGCAGTGCAAGAAATAACACTGCCTCTTGGGGCCCCACGACTTATCTTCATGTGGGATGACTAGCACACCTGCCAGGATGGCAGTCACCTGGTCACCCTCTTCCCTCCCTCCTTCCCTGCCCTGGTTCACCCAGATGGACTTTAACACTGAGGGGCAGGTGCCAGTTGCCTGCCTGGAGACGGCTCCTCCTCCTGGACAAACAGGCCCTTCTCTGACCTCACAGCTCCCGTGAATGTGGCTGTGCCAAGAAGAAACACGCAGGCTGTCAGAGGGCTGGCACATCGGTCTGTGACCCTTCTTGGCCAGGCAGTGCCTGGCAAGCACTGACTTCCCCTTTACCCTCAAATGGCCACTGGGGTGAGGACCTCAGGCTCCCCAGGATTCAGCAACCCCTGGCTTTTCTTCTCTAACTTGAGAGGCCTGACTGACTTACTGTCCCTAGACAGGAATAAAGTCTATGCCCACTGGCCTGACTTTAAGGACTGGGCCCTTCTGACAACAGTCCTGTTACTCCGAGCCTTTGTAGGTGCTATTCCCTCTGCCTCAGATACCCTTACCTCACCTCTTGGCCTAGGGATTTCCCACTCATCCCAGAGGACGGACTCTACTGCGTCCCTCTCCAGCAGAGTGAGCTCAGCACTTTGACAGGGCTATATATTCCCCTCTGCTAGATAGTAGCTCCCCCAGGGCAAGGACTTTGCTGTGATCACCCACAGGGCTGGCACAGGAAGGGTGCTGTGTAACTCTGCTGAATTAACTCTCAAGGTAAGAGCTCGGTCCTCTCCTCTCCCTGGCCAAGTCCATTCCCTGAAGCATGCCCATACATCCATTCAAGATTCTGCAATCTGTAATCAGTTCTACTCCTTTCCTTCAGAGGCACCTGGACAGGACCCTCAGTGCCCCAGCCTCTGTGCTCCTCTTCAGACATGCACTTTTAAACCAAGTTTCTAAATACACTACCCCACATATGCTGGGGTGAAGCCCAACATCTGCGTGATTAAACAAGAGCCCAGGGCCAAAGGCACCCCATGGCACTTGGAACTCACTCCCCTTGGATACCACATCACCCCATGCCCCACTGACCACCCCTACCCCACACAGCACTGCTGCGTCCCTGCTCCCATGCCTAGACCCCTAACAGCACTGGGCCTCATACTCTCTCTCCGGGACAATGGCAGGGCTCCTCAGGGCCTCTGTGAGAACATCCTCCGAGTAGACACCACAATGATCATTCTACAAATCCAATCCAGCTATGTTACTCCTTACCCCCAAATCTTTTCTTGTTGACCCTGTATTAAGGATGAACTCTAATGCACGAATGGTGTTTAAAGGATTTTTGAGGTGTAATCAGGCCCTCATTGAATCCCCTGGCCTTGCCTCCTACCTATCCAGGTCTGATGCCCTCTGCTGCCTCCTTTCTGCTGAGCATTCCCTGATTCATCCTTTGGGGGTACAGTTTGAAGGTCACCTCCTCCGGGAAACCCTCCCTGAATGTCCTTCCCCAGCAGGCTGACCAGAAATGCTCTGCTTGGCAGAGCTCTCACCATGACCACAAGGCTCTCCTGCTGTAGAAGTTGCCAGCCTGTCTTATTAGTGAGGCTTTGAGCTCTTGAGTCAAACCAGGACTAGTCGCTAAGACCCTGGTACCAGGTTGGCACTCAACAGCAGATGTGTTCCAGGCATTGTGGGCTGTGGCCCACCATACTCCCAATCAGGTGGGCATGAGGACTCCCACTTTGGTGATAAGGAAAGTGATGTTCAGAGGGGCTGAGGTTTGTGTTCAGGTCGTACAACAGAGATCCACTCAGTACAACCAGCTAGCACCTATGCTCCTACCTGCCTCCAGGACCAGGCCCTTCAGGTAGTTAAAAGAAGGCTGCCCGCTATCTCCTTCTAATGTACCTGCAGCTACTGTGCCTTGCAGCTTCTCTCTCACCATCTCACCTAGCCCCCACTCCCACAGGGGGCTGAGCTTTCTCTGGGTGGAAGGGGACACTTCCTCTAAGCCCAAGCATGCTGGCGGCGGGAGGCGGGGATATGGAGAGAAATCCCTCCCAGGCAAGTCACCTGCAAAATGCAGAACCAGCCTTCCTCCCTAACCTAGACCAAGTACTAGTGTCCCAGGCTCAGCACCTGGAGAGCCCATAGGGATCACAGAGGCTTTGAGAGGTGCACAGATCTGGGCCCAGATACCACCTATCCCTGCTCCCAGTGCAGGCCCCTCTATCTTACCCACACCCCAGTCTAACAAGATTGCTTCCTCTTTCCTGAGGCCCCAGGGGCCTCACGACCTGGCTTTTTTTTCAAAGCAAACACAGATAAAGAACCAGTAAGTAAATCCTGAGTTCCTGTGAGCCATGGGAGGGAGGAACACATTAAAGGCAAACTGAGGGTGACTCTGTCCAGTGGGGCAGGGGACCCTGTGCCAAGGAGCACTGATCTCAGAGCACTGACCTCCCAGCATGGTACACTCACCTCCCAGGCCCTCAGGGCAGACCCCCAGCAGGTCCTGCACAGTCACAGCTACATCAGAATGCACCACTCTCCCTAGGGCTTAGGGCTCTTCTCACTCTGGTTTCCAAGTCAATGGCTCTGGGTGGGTGTCAAGGAGGTTGTGGGTCTTGCTGGCTCTCAGGGCCTGCTCCCTAGCAGGGTGCAGCTGGAGCATTTGAACCCCAGGCCACAGCTTGAATTTGCTAACAGAGTGATTCCCATTTGGCTCATCTGCCAGGTGGAGCCCACCTCCTGCCAGACCCAGAAGCTACCTCTGACTCTCCACATTCAAGTCTTGAGTCTCAGAATTTCTCCAGCCCCCAGAAGCTACCAATAAACAAAGCCTGAGCCCACCCATTACCCACCCTGCTAATTAATCCCCCTCCTAATGATGTGACCTCATAGGGTGTCACCCCGTCCCCATACTACCACCTTTCCCTGAAGCCCACTGTGCCCAACTCCAGCCTCAGCAGCAACTGGGCTTAAATCCTAGCTCTGCTCTCTACCAGCAGTGTGAGTTTGGACATCCTACTTCACCTCTTTGAATCCTATCTGTATGGCTCTCAAGTCACTGTAAGGTTACGTGAGATAACTGTACGAAATAAATGCGAGTATTGGTTAGGTGTTCACAATGGACCAGGTCCTGTTCTAGGTTCTGTACCAGCATTAATTCATTTAGGCTCACAAGATCCCCCTGAGGTGGGTGCTTTTGTTATGATACCTCCCTGAAAGATAAAGAAATTGAGACAGTGTGGCTAAGTCGCATATCCAAGGTTGCCCAGCCAGAAAGCATGGGAGCTCGGGTTCAGCCTCAGCAGTCTGGCTCCAGAGCCCATGCACTAACCACCACACTCTGCTGCCTCCAAGGGCCGTCTACCTTCTTCCCACTGCTGCTGAAGCCTAGCCCTGCCAAATGCCCCACTCCCCCCAAAACTCTAGGGTACATCACGCTTCGGGTCCTGTTAGCACCCCCGACTAGCAGGCCCTCCTCCCTGGTCTACCTGGCAGACGCTGACTGCCACATTTGCTCAGGCACATCTTCCACTTTCCTCTGTCTGATCCTTGACCTTTAGGTAGAAATGGGCCCTTGGCTATTCCCCGCTCCCCACATCCTAGGTTTCCATTGAAGCCCACAGGACACACGAGCGCAGGCCCAGTGGTGTCCTGAGCCCAGCAGGGACTCAATAAATGTTGTAGAGTGGCTGACTGACCAATAGGGTCAGGTCTCAAGGCCTCTGGCTTTGCCCATCCAGCCAGCCACGCTGCCTGGAATGTCCTTGGTAACGAGGCCCCATGGAAGGTTCAAGGTCAGATGTTGAGGTCCTTCCAGCAGCAATCTTTCTTTACATTACTGAGGGGGCAGTTAGCATCCAGGAAGCCCGCAGAGAGGTGCCATGAAGACCACATATGTAGTGAACACAAAAGCCCAAAGTGACAGAAATTGATAAAAACTTCACCGCACCACTGACACCCCATATATCAAAGGCCCCAAATCTCATTCTCTGCTTGCCTCCAATTTCTATCAGAGCTTGCCAGCTGCACATTTATTGAGAAGTTTGTGATCTGACAGGCACTGTATTACCAACATTAATGATGCATCAGTCTCTAGAATTACTGGGGAAACAGTCCAATTGATTTTATTATTATCCTGAGTTCTTCACATTTCATTCTAGGCAGCTTGCTACCAGAATTTTTGAACAAGGACCAAAGTAAATAAAGGTTGCAGTGCTACGGCTGACCTCAGGTGGGAGAACCTGGGCTTGTTCTGGGACCTTCGGTGACAGTCTTTCCCCCTCTCTGCTTTCTCTCCTCTCCATGACAGCAGGAGGGTCACTGAAATACCAGGTGGTGGAGAGTGACAAGCATGGCATCCCTGTGGAGAGACGAGCCGGGGACAGATCAAGAACTGAGGCCAGGCCTCCCATTCATGCTGCAAGATGGAGACGGCTGGCGAGAGGCAGAAATAGCTATTGATGTCATCTGTAACCTGCCCCCTTGGCTGGGACAAGGGACCAGTCCCATATGGAATCCAAGAGCAGATATGGGCCCATGCCCACACAAGCCTGCTCTGCTGGCTAGCTGGGGGCAAGTGGGAGACCCAAGATGAGATGGAAGATGTGGGTAGTGCCCACCTCATCTCAGCCCACTTGGCCTCTTGCCACACGAGATTCCTTTTAGTTTCCAGAACATGCCGAGCTCAGGGCCTGCCTGCCTTTGCACAGGCTGCTCCCTCTGCCTGCAGGTTCTTTCCTCCCCAATCCCATCATCTCATGGCCCTCCTTGGAAAGGCTTCCTGCCTAAAGGCCTCCCATGCCCACCCCTTGGTCTTCCCTTATCCAGCACCCTACTTATTTCTTTCTTAGCACTTATCATAATTTATAAAGGGGGTGCTGGTTAGCTTGATGACCCATTTTCCTCCTTTGGCTCCCTGCAGACAGGGAGCTTATCTGTTCTAGTCACCTTCCTGGTCCCAGAGTCCCCTCTGCAGGCCCCCTTACCCACATGTAGAATGAATGTATAAATCTAAGAGTAGGCAGGGACTGAAAGAGCCAGTGTCTGTCAATCCCTGAAGGCAGCATTTGGGTCAAGAAGTTCTCAAGAACATGGCCTGCTTGTTTCAGGGCTGATTTTCCTCTGTCCCATCCTTGACCTCCACGCTAAAGGTTTAGGGAAGTCCTCTCTCTTCTAGCTCCTTGTGCAATCATTTGTCTGTCAGGACTCATCTCCTGCCTCTCCTCTCCCAACCTATCCTCCAGAAACCCTCGGAGGCAACAGGGCCAGCAGGAAGCTGCAGGCTTGAGGTCAGGTCAGGAGCCGGGTTCAGATCCCCATCTTGCTACTTGAGTAGAGTACTGAACTAACTGCACCAAGTTCTGCTCAATTACCTCTCTACAAAATGGGGACAAGAAGCCGGTGTCTCTGGGTGCACAGGTCCCAAGGGCCCTAGTTCATGCAGTGGAATTTGTCAGATGTGTTCCATTACCAAGGCAACAGACAGGTGCGGGGAGAGGACAGAAGCAACACATCTGCCCTCAGAGCAGTCAGGTAAAAAAGGCGTGAAGATCCTTATTTCAGCAGAGAGGTGAGCTGGACGCCAGAAAAGCTGAAAGGCCAGGTGAGAACTGGTTAAGTTCCAAGAGTGGGATCAGCAGTAAATAAGGGTTACTGTGTAGATTCTGGAAGCATGCAGGATGAACAGATGGGCCTTATAGGGGTGATGTTCTGACTGTTGGTATTAAGATTATCATAGTTATTATATGGAATCAAATCAGAATGTCTGACTTAATAGTATTCTGATTTAAAAATGATTTTTTTCCCCTGAAGTAGGTACTTCCACTATAATTTACTAATGAGCATTTACTATGTGCCTAGCTCTGTGCTAAGCACTGACTACACATTATCACATTTCATTCTCCTAACAAGCTCCATTATCTCCCACTTCACACTCATGAAAACTGAGGTGCTCAGGAGGAAGTGGAATGCCTGAGGTCCCTAAGGTAGAAGATGCAGGGTGTGAATCATGCTGATCCAGGAACCGAAGCTCCTGGACCCCATGGAGCGGGAGCAGCCCCCTCTAGCCTGAGTGGCCCAGGCCTCTGACCAGCAGCCAGCCCCACTGCTTTCCCAACAGGAAAATGAGGCCCATGGAAACCTTGGACTTGTCCCAATTCACTGAGTTATTCCAGGGCAGGGCAAGGACAACTAACTGATAAGTCTACTATTGACTTCACTTCACTTAATTCTCAAAATAACCTGGGAAGTAAATACAACCCATTTTATGGCCAAAGAATCTAGTCTCAAGAAACCAAAAGGACGGCTGGTGGCAGAGTGAGGATTTGGACCCAGTTCTGAAGGCTGTCTGGCCACCACTGTGCAACCAGCCCAAATTTTTGGAGCCTGGCTCTACTGCCTCCCTCCAAGCTGTGGGGAGAGCAGAGGCTGCCCGGCCCCAGCGCTCGCAGCCTTCTGCGTCCCCATGCACCACTGCTGGGCTCTGCACCTGGCATGCAATGCCAATAACCACCGTATACAGTCTCGGCCGCAGCCGGACTCACCCGGCTTGCCTATACCCAGGGAAGCCAGGTCAGAGGACAGTTCTTTGGCATTTCTGGCAGCGTGCTCTTAGTCAATTAGGTCTTTTCTGTCCAAAGGGCAGCTGTGACGTGCAGAACGGGTCTGTGGTGTCAATATGAGCCCAGCATTGTACAGCTGAGGACACACAATGCCCTCAGTAGACTATTTATTTATAAATCCGCCCAGTGTTCACCGTGGCCTTTACACTCAGCTCTTTCCCAAAATGCAAATAGGCTTCTTCCTGTAAGTCAAACCAGCTTGTTCAAGCTGATAAAATCATCCCAAACGGGCTCTTTTATCTCCCCAATACAGAAAGCCCTCTGCACCCACACCTCCTAGAAAGAGGAAGCCGTCCTCACAGCGCTTCGCAGGGGCTGGCCCAGGGAGAGGCCCTCCTGTAGGCATCCAGGGACATGTGAGGGGGTCTGCAGAGGGCAGTGGGCGAGAAGGTTCTAGGCTCTGAGACTTGTGTTCAAATCCTGCTCTGACACGTTCTAGCTCTGTGGCCTTAATCTCTCTGAGCACCACTCCATTTGTACATGTGTTAAATAGGGATAAAAATGGTCTCTTCCTCTAGAGGGTTCTTTGGAGAATTAAATGAGATAATGCATACTGACTACTTGGCACAGGGCTGAAACCCTAGTAAGTCTCAAGAACGTGGTGACGGCGAAGAATAATAAGATGACTGTCATTATTGTTATCTGAAGTCTGGACCTGCCACCCAGTCACTCCTGCAGGGTGGCTTCAGAATGGTCCCTCCTTTAGCTCTCTGAGCTTTGGTCTCTCCCACTATAAAGCCCCCAGGAGCCTTTGTCTCATTAGCTGATATCTCAGCCCTTGACTGCCTCCATCGTATTCAAACAACTTTGGAGGTGCCGCTTCCGGTACCCTGTCTCTCTTATCAGAAAACAAAATCTGTTCTTAAAAAAAAAAAAAAAATCCACCCCCATACAGAAAAACAAGCTACCTGACCGCCCGCCCGCCCCTCTGCCAGCTGGTGTCAGGATTTCTAAACAGCCGCGAGCATCACTTAAAGGCACGAGCCTTGTGCAAGGCTTTTGGGGAAGGAGAGAGGAGTTAAGGGAGGTAGGGGGATCTGAAAAGGGCTCATTGTCCACTAGACTAATAAGGGGCTTCCATGGAGTGGGCAGAAGTGCAAGGAAACACAAAATGGACCTAGAAGCTGTGGGAAACCAAGACACACGCACCAGAAACTCTTGGTGGAGGTTCCAAGGCTCACAAGAAGGATTCATGATGCCGTCGTGACAACTGAGCTTGCCAGGCAGTTTGGAGGCCTGCCCACAGAGGCCCGTCCAAGCCTTGATCTCCTAGCAGCGAGCACCAGCCATGGTATACTCAGCATGCTTTCACCACAACTCTTAGCACCCAGGGAGGCAGGGATTACCATGATGGACCCATTTATGGGAAGCTGAGGCCTGAAGGATGAAAGTGACTGGCCCAAGGTCACAGGGCTTGTTGTTAATGAAACTCAGGTCCCCAGGCTCCCTGCAATCTGGAGAACCTAGGGAGTTCAGCAGCCATGAAATGGCCATGCTACTGTGGCCACCAATTTTCCGGAACAGAATGAATCCCAAGTGTCAGCTCACAAAGACATTCTCCTCCCTGTGCCTCACTTATTCCTCATGGCAGCCAGGCAGACAGGCTGGGTGGGGGTTGTTAAATCTCCCCATTTTGCAGGTTGAGGCCACGTGGCCCTGTAAGGGAGTAGCCATGCCAAGCCTGCACCCAGACCTTTAGAACCCTCTGCTGCTTCCACTTCCTCTTCGCCCCCTCAGCATGGAGGGGTTGGATTGGAGGAGTGGCCAGCCTCCTAAGTACCACTCTACCAGTCTTCCCACCCAACCACAGGTTGGTTGGTCCTGAAATGTACCTGAGGGGTTCTAGTCACCTGTATGAGAAGCCCCTGCTGCCTCATTAATCTCCAAAACACTGCCTTTCTCTTATCTAGTATGAGGGTCCCCTCCTAAACCTGCCTTCCCTCTGGATCCCAGCCATCCCTGAGCCAGGTTACTCCCCTGACGATATAGGCAGGCACAAGCTAAGCTCCCCCAGACTCCCTGGTGGGCACTTTCCTTTCTTTGTTCAGGCTTTTCCACCTCCCAGTAGTGCCTTTCCTCTATCTCCTCCTTGCCTTGTGCTGGCTAAGGCCTCTCCATCTTCAACACCATCTACCCTTAAATGTCCCTTCCTCCAGGAGGCCCTCCCTGACCACTCTAGCCCATTCTCAACTCTCACTTGTTCCAAGTTCTCCTTGGAACTTCTTAGCCAATTTATCTGGCACTTTCAGTGTATACCACTCCTATTCTGCCAAGTAGCCAAGGATTTGTTTCCAATTTATGCTGTGTAACTCTTTTAAGTCTGGGTCTCAGGATATTTGTTTAGCTATCTATCCTTCCACACAAGAAATTTTGTCTTAGCCTGTGCCCCTATGCCTCCACCCCTTGTATATAGGGGATACAAGAGGCAAGGCTCTGGCCTTCTGGGAGCTCAAGTCTAGAAACAGGGAAAGGTTGGGGCTGTGACAGGAAAAGCAAGAGGCTATGGGTATGTTACCCAGTCAGGTTCTTGTTCTCCATAGGGTGCCCTCACTGGTCAAGCACAGGGCCCCACCCTAAGGAGCCACTCCAGTGGGTCTCCAGGTAGACTGAAATTACAAGTGAATGGTTGTCAGGTTTCAAGACAAAGGAGGTCTGGGTGGAGAGTGGTGAAAGTAGCTTGGGCAAGAGTTGGCTTCCAAGGCCGGTGCCTCTACCAGCAGACAGGCAGGAGGAAGTGTTAGAACCAGTATGACAAGAAGGAATCCCCTGGACTGGGGGGAGGCCATTCTACCCTGATGGAAATGCCATGAGAAAGAGGGCTGAGCCCTACCTGGCAGAGCTCAGGGGCACATCCATCCCTACCCCCTCAGAGCCAGCATCCCTCAAGCCTCAGCTCCTGAAATATGTGTCAGCCTTGAGGGTGGGCGCCTTTTTGTTTTATTTTTCTGAGCATGCCTCTCCAGATGGGCCGGCTATGGGAAATGCACCAGTGCACACTGCTGGCTCTTGGCCTAGCAGGCCTTGGTCACTGTCTGCAACTCTGAACATCTCAGCGAATGGTTTCATTGTTCTCGCATCCTGAAGCCTTCTCTGGAGAAGGGTATGGGTTTCTAGAGAAATAAATAATGGGATCGCACATGTCACTGTAGCCTCCAACCACACCTCTACCTCCAGCTCCCTGTCATCCCAGCTTGCATCCTCAGCTCTGCCTCCTGGGAGGAGGCAGAAGCTCCTTTTCTGGCTCCAAGCACAAGTGGACAGCCCACCCTGACCCTGCCTGTCAAAACCTCTTCTATGCTGGAGCTCTCTGTGGGCCTTGAGCAATCTGGCCACAGCCAAGGGTGGGTAGGAGGTCCAGGATCCCATGGGTGACAAGGAAAAACCCTCCAACTGCAGTGTCCCATATTAAGGTCGCACTGGTGGCCAAATGGAGGGAGGCTAGGAAAGGGGAGCTTCCCTCCCTACTGCTTCGGGAGCATCCCAGAAAAATCAAGTATCTCGGGCCTGGGCCTGGGCCTGGGCCTGGGAGTCCCTGTCCTTCCTGAGCTTGTTCCTCTATGAGTAAAATGGGAAATGGGTGAGCCGATAGGCAAGCTGTCTCCCACGTCCCCACTTTTGTTCTAACTAATCATGCTTGAAGAGACGGAGGTAGGGCCAGTGCCCAGAGCAGTGAGGGATGTTCAGAAGGCAGGATAGGGAAGAGAGGTGGGGTTGTCAATGGCTGCAGAAGCTTAAAAGCTGGTAAAAGGCTTAATCCTGCATAATGATTTACAGAGTGACAAGTAAAATAGATTTACCATGACAGCTTGAAAGGAGAACCACAGAAATAAAATTACACTGGGGCTCATCCTGTCTCTCTACAACCTGTCTCCTCCCTTCCGAAAACCAAGGACTCTGTACGTGGGCAAAAGGGAGAGATGGCCAGGTGGGGCAGGGGATGAGAAGTGGGAGAGGGACCAAGGAGGAGGCAGGTCTGGCCCTGTTCTGAGAAGGGCCAGTAGGTTCTCTGTTCCAGGTACAGCCCACAGAGGTGACGCTCCAGGCAGCCCTCCAAAGCCAGGGTTATCCGCATTTACAGATAAAGACACATCTGGCTGACATGTCCTGCATGAGATTCCACCTTTGGGGAGCATGAAGTAGGTACCCCAAGTGCTCAAGGGGCCCAGTATCCCTAATTGCTACCTGATTCCCATCTGAAGTGGGCCCATTGGCTCTAGCTCTGTGGAGGGAAGAATGACCCAAAGTGCCGCTGTTTTAGCCATGGACCACAAAGATGCTCTTCCTGGCAGCAATGAACTCCTCAAGCTGCTCTGGGTTCCACAACTGCCATCCAGTGCCTCCAGTGCAGCAATGGCCCACGTATCTTCTCAGGCTCTTCAGTCACTGCAGGGCTGGTAACTGTGCCCATAGGGTTACTCGTGTGTACCAACGGGCATCGTTTTAAAAACAAAAATTGAGAAGGGACCATAGAAGAAACAGACCAGATTCCCCTTAGTAGCTGTGGGGCCTGAAGCAACTTCACCCCTCTGAGCTCAAGTTTCCTCCTGGTTCAAATGGGGTAATACCACCCACTTTTGAGGTCTGTCGGGACAACCATAAGACCCCAGGGAACCCTACCTCATGCACAATGGGTGTTTCCAAGAATGTGAGCTTTGCCTTAGGTGACATGGATCAAAATATACTTACAGTGGGGACAGCTAGATAGAAGCTCTGATCTCAGTCCTGGCTTAGCAAAATCACCCACTCATGGTCCACCCACCTTCCCCCAGTCCTAGGGAGCTACTCACTTTGAGGTGGAGGAAAGGTGGTCAGGGATGGGAGCGATAGCAGTCAGGCTGGCTTTGAGACTACCCCCTAAACCTCTTGCAGCCTTTGCTCTGCTTCTAGCAAAGACTGGAAGGGCCTATTCCCAGACCAAGTCTGTGGACACTCTCAAGCACTTCTCCCTGACACTTACCCTCTGGCTGACACCTGGCAACTCCCAGCTTGGTGAAATGCCATCCTGCACCTCTAACCGACATAGTACAGGGATGTGCCTAGACAGGCCTGAACACCCGTGTTTACCCAGCAAAAGGGTGACCCTCCCTCCCGTCCTCTCCCAGCACCGTGGCAAGCTGGAGCCCATTTGCCTAAAGACTCGCCTGGTGCGTAGGCCATGTGTACGAGGCTCCAGACCTTGGCCCTGCCCAGGGAGTCTTGCCCAAGAGGCCCTGAAGCCTGGCCAGACTCCTGCTGCTGAGCCGATTCTCCCAGGAAGCCAAGCTGAAAAGGGTGGCAACGCAGGCACAGTGGATGCCAAGGCGGCTTCAGACCCCAGCAGCTTTGAGCAAAACCGGAGGCAGGAGGTGCTCTTAGGAATGGGGCGTGGCCCAGACACCCCTCAGACTTTAACTGGATAGGAGGAAGACAAAAGAAGGGGCCAATGGCCAAGGGACCTATGACCTCAGGACTGAAGTTATTCAATTCTTTCTCAAGCAAAGTATGCAAGTCACTTACAAGGCACTCACCTAGAGTACAAATATATAAATTTTCAAACCACAAAACCTACCACCTCTGTGTAAAGTATAGCTGTCATTTATTCATTCACCTATTCTGCAAGAATTTTGGAATGTTTGCTAGGTGCCAAGCATAGTGCTAGGTATTGGGGGGTCAGAACCTGCCTGTGGCTGGGGCACCTTGAAGGTAGCTGAGATTCTGCCAGATAAACGCTGCAAGAGTCGTCAGAATACAGTGCTGGGGGAACTAGGGCAAAGATAGGAACGAACCCACTTGATCTGACTGGTGCACAAGAGCCAGTCAAAGCTTGAGCAGGGCTTCACAGGCTGCCTAGAAGTTCGCCAGGAAGAAAGAGCAGAGATCAGAATGTGCATAGCACACACAAGTGAAAGTTCAGCTTGAGCCAGAGAATGAAGGGTCCTGAGTGCCAGGCTGTAGGTGGTAGGGGAGCCATGAAGGAGTTTTAAGTAGAGCAGAGGAGGTAACAAGATCAGAGGTGCCTTTTATTAAGGTCGCACTGGTGGTCAAATGGAGGGAGGCTAGGAGAGGGGAGGCTGGAGGCAGACACCCCAGGGAGAATGCTGTTGCAAGGGGGGGAAGCGGAGGGGTGGCTTCAGAAACATTCAGAAGGTGGAGTCTAGAGGCATCAGTTCCCTGACTATGTATTCTCACAGGCCAGGCTCTGGGCAGGGCAGTGGGCACATAGAAACCAAATGTCACAGGCTGCAGTCCTAGGGAAGAGTCAAGGGTGACTCCCAAGTTTCAGTCAAGGCAGTGGGCCAAGGGTAGTCCTGCTCGTGGTCCTTAGGGTAGCTTTATTAGGCTCCCCTTCCTCAAAACGCTTGCCGCCATCCACCAGGAACCTATTCAATATACGTATAATCTATGGGGACTATAGTGTCAGTGCCTCCCAAATTGTACAGTGCAAAACCTGCACGATCACACTTGGAAGTCCTCGCAGACACAATGCCACTGCGCAAGCACTGGAAAGATGGAGTGTCAGAGCCCTTCAGTTCAGGCAGGAAAAAAAGGAAGACAAACTCTTATACTCAAAGGAAGAAACGGAACAAGCAGAGCGGAATGTTTACTAACCCCCACCCCCGTCTTTTGGGCATAAAAAATCTGACTAAAATGAGAGGTAGCATTATTTACTATATGAAATCCAAAAAGGAAAAAGTAGCTGCGCAAACCAGGTAAAGAAAGGAAATAAAAAAACACAAGTCAGAAAGAACCTGTTTCAAAAGATGGGGATTTGCCAACACAGTACAGAAACCCAGTTCTGGCCTTAGAGCTTACTAAAAGATTGATTTTTAAAAAGAGACCCTATGTACTAATCAAAACTTCAGCAAGTGAACACAGCAAAGAGAAACCCATGTGCTGAGAAAATTGGAACTATGTGGATAGCGGAGTTTCCATTCCACCATTCAGCGACTAGAACTTTATTAAAACAACCTTCTCTGCTCTGCCATCTGGATACAGGAATAAGACTCAGCTGGTACCCTCATGGAGGGGACAGTCTAGTGGGGGAGACTGCAGAGGCCTGGGAGAGTGCCCCCACGAGCAGGCAATGACAAAACTGAGGCATGTTGGTAAGGAGTGGCTAGGAGACTCAGGCCACTGTCCATATGGTAAAGGCCAAAGCCCTGACAACAGCTGGCAGTGCCCTATGTAACAAAAGAGAATTTTGTGAGCAGAGGTGAGATAAATAACATTCGATCTTGGGGGCTTGAAGTAGGGAGCCCCGCCTAGCCTAGAGCTAAAACTGCTCAAAAAGGCTTCCATGAGAAGGGGCCTCTGCGTACACAGGCAAACTGAGGGCAGAAAGAGCCAGGGGCTTGACTAGGTCAGGAAGGTGATCTATGTTCCAGGTGGAAAGTGGGTCTCCTAAGCCCAGGCAGGGCCCCTTCCAGTGCCCAGGGCTGCCATGGGGATGTTATTCAGCCCTACATCAGATACATAGGCAGGGAAGTCACATCTGGATGGCTATGCTGGTCCCTGGCTACTGGGAACCACTCAGAAACAGAGTGGGAGGTACTTCTCACACATGGAGCTAGATTCTCATTCTTAAAAGGTTTGGGCTTTCATTTCCCCCCAAAAAAAGATGTTCGCAGGGGCATCTCTCTGGCTGAGGTCAGTGCTTGCATCCAGCTGGCAACCCTAACAAGTATTTTTATTGGGCACATGCTATCGTCCTGGGGGGGCAGGCACACCCCACCCATTTTACAGATGAGCAAGCAGGCCCTGAGAGCTCCAGAGGCATATTCATCCTAGGTTACTCTCTTTCTGGGCTTGATGGGAAAGGTTAACAAATTCTAAGCACCAGGTGGAATTCAGGTGTTACCAGGCTGAGGCTTCTGCCCACTGAGCCCAATGACAGCTACAAATGGCAGACGGGGATTTGGCTGAGGGTCTGGCCCTGTGCTGGGCATCTCGAACCCTTGGCCTCACTAGTCTGAGCCCTGTATGGCTGGTGTGGAGTCCCCAGAACTGCCTTGCCAGGGCACTACCGGGCTGTGGAGGGTGCCAGCAGCCAGGCTGCAGTTCTGTGCTAGGCTAATTCTTGGCTTCTGAGCAATTAAGTGGAGAGAGAAGAGAAACAGTGAGAAGGCGGTCCCCACCCACTCAGCTTCGCCACTGTAGGCAGCCTTCGGGGCCACCCCAGGACTGCCAGCCCCAGGCCACCACTCAGCACCAGAATGCTGAGCGGGCAGCGTCCAGCAGAGACAAGGCCCACCTGACAAACACTGGCTCTGGCCACCTTCAAGGTGTGAGAAGGAGAAACCCAAGGGCCTGTGCGGGTTCAGACCAAAGCGAGCTAGCCTGGCTTCTTCCCACCAACCCATCTTCCTTCTCGGTACCCTGCTGCCACCCTGGGAAGTTGGACTTCCCTCCTTATGCCTTTGCAAGTCACAAGAATGCCAGTTTAGTTATCAAAGGCCACCTGGCTACTGAAACTCTGGAGCTCCGAAGTTGCCTGACTCAGGCAGGTACCTTGTTGGAGAAGAGGGATGAACAAAATGGGGAAATGGAGGCCCAAAGGGGACAGAGGGCCTGCCTGTGGTGATGTAGAAGGATTAGAAACAAAAGGAAACTACCTTAGAGATCCAAGCAATCCCAAAGCCCCCCATGTTATAACGAGTAAATCGAGGACTAGAGATGGCAAAGGACCTGCTTAAGGGGACTTTGAATTAATAAGAACCCTGGGTTGATCCTCTGGGGACAAGATAGAGCTGCCCTCTGTGACCCCAACCTCAAAAGTTAGGGAGGTTGCAACACTTCCTTGTTTCCATAGTAACTAGTTACTGCTCCAGGAATACATTACATGTTTTTGTTCCCTCCTCTGTGCTGGCCCTGGGCCAGGCTGTGAGGACACAGAGCGGAAAGAAAGAGGGAGTATGAAAGGAGGCCCAGACCGAGACTCTGTTCTGGTTGATCCCAGGCACTGGAGGGCAGGAGAGAGAGAAACCAGGGACTTTTCAGTGGAGGAAGAAATCCCCAATGTCTGAGAGTGTCATGGAAGGGAGTACAAGTGGTGGCAGCTGGGCTCTTAGGGATGCATAGGAGTTAACCAGGTAGAGTATGGGAGTGGAGGAACTGTAGGCAAAGGCCCCAGGGCTTGAGAGTGGCAGCTTGTTAGAAAACAATAGTGCATTGAATAGAGGATATTAAAGTGTAGGAGATGAATGGGAGAGATGCACGATAGAGACCAAATGCAAAAAAGCAAAACTGCAAGCACAGATTAGGGTGCGAGGAAAACCTCACTATGCTCCTATTTTTCCAACTGTTAAATGGACACCTTATGACAGAGTAGCCATGGCTACATGGGAGGTAACAGGCATAAAAGGAAAAGTGCTCTGACGCACAGAACTTGTAGACCTGGACCAGCTCTCCAAACCCCAACTCCTCAGTCTGCTTTGCAGAGGTAGACCTGCACTCCCAGTGGGCTTCTGGGCATAACCTTGGTCAACCTTCAAAATATATCCAGGATCTGACCACTCTGGTCTAAGCCCCCAGCACCCTCATTTGGGTTACTATAAACACTGCCAAGCTGGTTGCTCGTTTCCATCCTTGTCCTCTACAGTCTATTCTCAGTTCACAGGCCAGAAGGACCTTCTTAGAGGGTATATCGGATAGTCTCGGTCCTTTAATTAAAACCCTCTGGTGGCTCCCAGAGAACTAAGAATGAAGTCAGAAGCTCTTTCCATGCTCCATAAGGCCCTCTGTGACCTGGTCCTTGACTACGTCGCTCACGTCCTCTTCCATCTTCCTCCCTCTGTCCCTCCAGCCAGCCAGCCACACTAGCCTCCCTGCCTTTCTTAGAGCATGAAAAGTATGCTCCTGCCACAAGGACTTTGCACTTGCTGTGCCCTCTGCCTGGAGTGCTCTTCTCCCATATGTTCATAGGTTCGCCCCCTTGCCTCCCTGAAGTATCTATCTGCTCAAATGTAGCCTCTTCAGAGAAGCCTGCCCTGATAAATCCATCTAAAGATCAATTGCCTTACCCATTTCCCTGTATCACTTTATCCTGATTTATTTTTCTTTGAAACACTTCTCATAACTCAGCATGACATCATACATTAAGTTGTGAACTTATTGCCTATCTCACCTACAAAGGGCCTCTGTCAAGTTCACCACTGTATCCCCAGGGCCTGGAATAGTACCTGGCACACAATAGGTGCTCAAAAAACTTGAATGAATAAGTAATCCATCGTTCTTGGGTAGCTGATCTATAGGAAGCCCAGAAGGATCCCAGTGGCAGAACACTGGGGGCTTCAGGACAGACATAAAACTTTGTTCTCAGACTAGCGCAAGGACCTACCTACAGGAAACATGTACTACCCTCGCTGGGAACCAGCCCCCAATGACTGGAAGCGAAGCAGGGTCTGCCCTGAGGCCCCGGAGGATTGGTGAAGGGAAAGCAGCAGGTACTATTCTGCACAGTATCCCTCTTCCACACACGCTAGGTCTGGGTAGCCCAAGGAATCAACCTCAGGGATCAAAGGATGGAAAGAAAGCTAGGCTTGGTAGGGCAGGAGGAGTTGGTGTCATGGTGGCTCTGCAGCAGATACCTTCCCCCTCTGGGCCTCAGTTCCCTAATCAGGGAACTGGGGATGTGAAAAGGAAGAGAAAAACTGGTTGCCCGGGTCCTTCCCGGGCACCTTTGGGTCTTTAGTGCCCTGGAAGGGGTCACACCAGGTTGAAACTAGGGCCACAAATTCAAGCTACAGTCCCAGGCCAGGGTAACATCCTGCAGCCAGGCACTTGGGCTAGAGGTCTCAGGTGGGCTCCTGGAGACCCTGTTTTCATCTAAGGTGATAGCTGGCAGAGTGCAGGGAAGCCTAGTCTGGGCCGGGAGGTAAAGGGGAGTGCCCTGTCAGAGGGCCGGGGGCCCCAGGCAGCGGGAGCCAGCTGTCTCATGCAGACCTTAGGGAATACCCCGGGGCCCAGCGCTTACAGTGAGCACAGCCAGAGGCATAAGGTCCAAAAAGTTTTGTTGAGATGCAGATGGTAAGTTTCAGGCCAGCCACGACCATTGCCACACCATAGAGTTACTTACTTCCCTGTGTCTCACTCCAACAAAGAGTTTCTGTCAAATGACAGGGCAGGGGCTGGGCCCTGGCTAATGGTCAGGATGCCTGGGTTCTAGCTCCAGCTCTGCCACAGATTTGCCCTGTGACCTTGGAGAGGCCTCTGCCTCCTCTGGGGTCAGACTCAGAAGCTAAATGAGAGGGTTGGCTTGGATGGTTTCCAAGGCCTTTCTGTGCTGACATTATCATCATTACACACGGTAATAAAACATCACACTCCTTGCCACCAGGACACTGCGTAGCATGCAAAGCGCTGGCCCTCCCCACCGACTCCTGCAACAGCCGCGGGGGACACTGTCGGTGGGAGGCAGTGCCACCAGTTCTGACTCCAAATCCAGTGCTCATTACAGACACCCCAGGTCTTTGGGGCCTCAGGACACTGAGGCAGAATGCTCCCTGACAGAGTGGCAGGGAGCAGAGCCAGACAGAGAGGGGCTCAGTAAGGAGGTGAGTGGAGGCAGACAGGGAGGGAGCACTAATCACAGCCCCTAGCTCCCCTCCCCGCTAGGGGCCCCAGTTCCAGTGGTAGGTGAGAATGCTGAGAGAGGCTAAGAAGATAAAGACAGGCTTTTTCGAACCCTCTGGCATGTCAGACCCTACTTGAAGAGCAGATGCCAGGCCATTTTCTTTCCCTTGGATCCTAACGGCAACTGTTGGGATCTTTCTAGCCTATTTCCATTTCTCAGCACCTGGGTTAAACTGTTTCTAGGTCAGGCCTGAGGTCTCCAAGCTGCCCAGGTTCTTAGAGGCAGAGACAAGAAGGTAATAGAAGAAGGCCACTTTTTCAAGGTAGCCTACTCTGCCCACTCCAGCCTTGAACTCAGCCTAGAGAGGAGAGGCCTCCAGGGATACATCTCTGATGCAGAGTAAGGAAGGGAATTCCCAAGATCCGAGATCACCATATTCCACGTGGTCCTCAGATGAGAACTAGGGAGAGGCATCGTTCTAGGCTCCAAAGAAGATAGAACTTCCTAGGTGGAGGGGGTTGCTGGGAGGCAGGGAGCAGCCTGTCCCTGCAGGCATGCAGGCCCACAGGCCCACACTGAAAGGTGCTCTGCGGGGATGCTATGTAACAGGTATCCGATAAGGTGGCCACCAAGCTCCCACCAAGCTCCCTTGTGGTCTTGAGAATCAAAGGTCCCATGAAAATAGTAGAAATAGTAGTATCTGGAGCTCTAGGTGGGGGGCAAGGGTAGGAGAGGTTGGTATCATAATGGCCCAGCCACCTCTAGGGGGCTGGCTAAGAGGGCAGCCATCCACGACGCAGAAAACTCCCGAGAATTCTGGGGCCCACAAAGATTTTAACCCCCAAAGCAGTTCCGCTCCTTCTGTCTAAAGGAATCATCCCTACAGACAAAGCACAAGCAAAAATGAAGGTGTCGACTAGGCTCAGGTGGGAGGAATCACTGTCCTTTTGCAGGAAATAAATCAATGCTGAACTCACAGCTTCAAGGAAGCTCCTTTCACAGCCACAGCCCCAACACCAAACACCAGGCAAGAAATCACACCTGAGATTTCCTCTGTTTTTCTAGTATCACAAGAAAAAGGGGATCCTGGAGCTCAGGGGAGCTGAGCAAACCAGGCAGGGAGGCTGATGGCCAAGGAGTCTCCGGACCTACTCCCTGTGAGCCACAAAGCCCACTTTCTCAGAATGCCAGAAAGTCAGGTTCATGAGGACTGAGAGCCAGGGAAGCAAAGTGTGACTCATCCACAGTCACACAGTGGGCCTGTCAGCATGGAAACCCAGCTCGGTCCACTGCTCTCCCCAGGGCCCCAGCCTGCCTCTCCCCACTATAACGGCATGACACCCCCAGCTCAGGGCTCACAACTGATTCGTACCACCACTATCGAGTGCTCCTCTGTGTGCAAACGCCAGCAGGCCCCATGGCCCATGAGGAAAAAACATTAATGAGAGTGGGATAAACAGGTTTGAAATTGGCCTCCTGACCCAGAGATCATCCCTAAACCAATCCTGTCCTGACTTCCTAGAACAGGGAGTGGATGGGAACTTCCTCCCTTCACCCTAATTGTTACCTAGCTCTTTCTGGGGAGGCTTTATCCTGATGCTCTGGTATATCTCATGGAGGGCGAGACCAAATGGTTTCACCTGTGAGGTCACCAGCACAGGAAGCCATCCCCTGGAGCTACCCTAGCCCCTGTGCCAGGTCTTATGTCCCAGAGGCCTACCACTGTTAGTGACTTGGTCAGGTCCTTTCCCCTCCCTTGGCCTCGGTTTCCTCACTAGTACACATCTGGATTAGAAGCAGGAGTTATAAACACAGCGCCTCCATGGCTCAGGAGGTGACACAAATGAGTTGGAATGGAAGGGTTTGTGGGCAGGAGGTGGGGGAAAAAACTCAACAGTCCTCTTCCACTCAAGGGCCAGAGTAATTTTAGACCCTTGAATGAAGGCCAAGGTTCTTACACTGCTTTCAGGCATCCAAATCGATTGAAGGATCTGAATAGAGCCATGGACCATCTCCAGAAAAATACATGCTTGCAAAGGTGTGCACGCAGGTTCAGGGGCTCATGGCCTCTGCAGGCCAGGTTCAAGGCCCTTCTTGCTCTAACAGCCGGCAAGTCTTTGAGACCCATCTCTAGGGACATGGCAGAGGTCCCAGCCCTCTGTCAAGCTGGCTTTGCTTTCAGGACTGCCCAAACACTAAAAGATTTGTGGTCTGGTAACAGTAAAAGAAAAAGAAGCGAAAGAAAGTGACAGAGACCTGCAGGCTGGAGGGGAGTAGAAGCCAGGTAGAACTGCCAAAAAGCAGGCTAGGGAATATTTCTGTCCACATGGAAGTTGTCCTTGTCCTCCCTAGCATGAGTGGTCCCCCTTGGGAAGGTGGTTCTTAAGCAGGGAAACCATTCACTGGACAACACTATGGATGCCAGAGCTGAAAGGGACCATCTAGCCTGGTATTTCCCAAGATGTTACAGATGTATCTTCAATAGTTATTTTGCATTAAAAAAAGGAGGTGGGAGGCGTGTCCTATAATTTGGGAAATGCTGAGTGAGATAAAGGGTTGGCAATTGCCTAGGAGAGGGAAGGTGTGATCTGCTATCTTTTGTGGACCTTTGTTGCTGAGAACCCACTTTAGGAAACTTTGATGTGGTATCAGCTCATGATTTTCATAAGAGGAAACTGATGCCCAGAGAGGTGTGCAGCCAGCCTAAGGGCCCATAATCAGTTACCGCTCACAGAAATTCTGTACAATAGTTTACGGTGACAAGGCCCGGTCCCTTCCATGCTCTCTTCTGCTTCATAAAGGAAGAGCCTGAGAAGGAGGTATTATCATCACTAGCCTCAGCTTACAGGTGAGGAAAGTGAGGTTCTGAGGCAGGAAACCAGATGCAAATCTTCACCTTTTGAATATCTCTTTAAGAGAAATAGGATTTAAGGGTAGGTTCAACTAAAATGAACTTGGGTTATCACAGGGCAAATACAGGGAAAGCTCTCAGAGATGACCCACCAGCCTTTCCTACTACAAAAGGGAAACTCTGGATAATGGCAGGGGCTGGGGCTCAGGAAGCCTGGATCCCAGGCCTGGCTTTGGTTGGTTCCGAGGTATCAAGGTGGTCTTGGGCAGTCCGCCTGACCTGAGCTTCCTCATCTGTAAGCTGGAGGTAAAGTAATACTAACAACTAGCTGCACCAGACATTGTGTGAGCAATGGTCATAACAATGACTGAGGCTACTGTTTTTTGAGTTCCTACTATGTGCCAGGCATTGTGTCTGTGCTCTATCTTCTCAACCTATGGGGAAGGCAGTATGTTATTTTTTTATTATTAGTAAGCCTGTTTTGCAGATGTAGAGACCAAAGTTGGAGAACTTAAACATAACTTACCCAAAGTCACAGAGATCACAAAGGATGGACCTTAGGGTTGAAACTAGGCAGTCTAAGAGCCTAAAACAAATTAGGTGCCCAGGAAATTCTGGCTATTGTGATATCATGGTAAACTTTGGCAAGTTGTTCTAAAGATGTCAACAAAAGTAGGAGTCCCAAAGCACAACATCAATAAACTCCACCCCTCCTCACCCAGACCACTCAGCCCCCCTTGGTGAGGCACCTGGGTGACCTGCAGCCAGTTCCTTCGCCTCTCTAAACTTTGGCTTTCCCCACCAGCAAAATGAGAAGTTTGGACAGAGAGCTTTAAAGGGCCCTCCCCACTTGCAAATGCCAAGTAAGGGTTTCAGGACCCTTTCCCATAGCTCTCTGTGCCCTATTTGTCCCTTAGCCAGGTTGCTGGCTGGTCTAAGCCATATGCCCATATTTCCCAACCTCAGTCAAATACAGCAGGGAGTAGGGTGGGAATCTGGGCAAGAGCCAGCAGACCAGGCAAGGTCCAAGCACCTGGCATTTTCTCCCTTGTCCTGTCCTGAGCCTGCTGGCTCTTCTTCACATGCTGTCACCTAGGCCTGATGCAGGCGACTTGTTCCAAGGGTGGAGAAGGAGGGCTTGCTCCCAGCTTCTCTATCCACAGAACAAGTGATAGC
The DNA here is from genome assembly GCF_014176215.1 of Rousettus aegyptiacus. NCBI lineage: Eukaryota > Metazoa > Chordata > Mammalia > Chiroptera > Pteropodidae > Rousettus > Rousettus aegyptiacus. The sequence continues at coordinate 9,177,737 of NW_023416309.1, forward strand.
AGGAACAAGGCAGCAGGGGCCATTAGCCCTGCAAATGACAAAAGACAGCATGTGGAGGGCTGGGTGGGGGTGGGGTCAGGCGGAAGAAGCCACCCACCTTTTGGACTAAACAGGCCTATGCAGATGAGAAACTGCACCCTCCCTAGAGGGTTTCAGTTTTACTTCCCTCAAATCTGCAAGGCAACCGACCTACTATATTACCTTTCAAGAAATACCCTGCTGGGTTGGAGCTCTAATGCTGCATAGAACTGGGGGTACTGCTGAAAATGTCCCCTTCTTATTCCTTACCCCGAGAGCTCAGAAATAAGCCCTGTCCCCCTCCCCACCAGGTTCAGCGGGAACTTCCCAAACCAGACGGAACAGCATTTATTTATGAGCTCCGAAGGGTGGCCAATGGGGCTGCTCCTGGCCTTAAGTACATGCTCAATAAATATTTAATGAACTAAAGGACTGGAGAGATGGGGTTCCAGGCCTGGCTCTGTCACTAATTCACTGTTGCCCTTGAATATGGCCAATTGTTTCTTTCCATAGTTGGGTTTCTTGGGCTAAGAAAAGATTGGTCAGACTAGGTAACCCCTGTGGTCCCCCAATTCTACGGTACATAGGGATGCAAAACACAGAGCCAGGGATGGAGTGGAAGGCTTCAAACATGTCACTCTGCTGCTCAGAGCAGAGAGGAGAACAGCATGAGACTGCTGGGTGGGACCCTTCTGGGCAGGGGTCCTAAAAGCCATCCTCCCCCTGCCCCACAAGTGCCAGCCTCTGTGGAGTTGCTGGGAAATGAGACTGGGGTAGAAAGGATGAGAGTGGGTACAGTTTCCATTTAAGTCAGACACCAAAACATAATTCTGGAGGAGCCACTTAAAGTACAAAGAGATTGTATTTTAACAGTGCCCCCCCCCCCCCAAATCAGAATAGTTTTTACCATTTTCCAGCAGAGCGATCATCTGCACTGAATTGGACCCTTCAAGAGATCAAGAATTTAGGAAAGACTGGTAGGGAAGGAGGGAGAAAGCCCCCATGTGTAGGACCCCTGGAAGAGGCAGGCATCTGTCCTCAACTGAAACCCTGGCCAGCAGAGGTTGGCATCCTGTGGGGTCCAGAATTTGAGGGTGTGCGTGCGTGTGCATGAGAGAGAGAGAGGAAGAGCGAGCATGCGACTGAGAGAGAGGATAGGTAATGCCAAATGGAGAGCAGGCTTAAGTACAAATGAAGCCCCCAGCCTCTATTTCTGAGAGAATACATGTCTGGATGGTTCACTAGCCTTGGGCAATTTCAGAAATGCCCTGAGATCTCCAGGGACAAAGATCATAAAGTCAGACCATAGCAAGTCCCTGACATCCTGTCACTACCAGTCATCGAGGCCCTGCCCCTCCTTCCGTAGGCTTCAGTTTCCCCATATGTCCAGTGAAGGGCTGGAGATGATGGTATCTAAGGCAAATGCCTGCTCTGACAGTCGTGATGCTAAGATTCTACAGAAAAGCACGCCACCTACCATCATCACTCAGGCCCCAACCCTGGAGACCTAGGAAGGGAGTCCCCAGTCCCCAGCCGGCTGTCTAAGCTGGGGCTGGGGCAGAATGGAGTCCCCACACCGTCTGTCCTTAACAGCCTGCCATGGCTGAAACCTTCAAGTGGTTACAATTACAGCTAGGCTAACAGGATTAGGGGCGCATTGAAATCTAAGAAATCTAATTAGCTCAGACACCCTGGCCTCCCCAGCACGATCCTGCAGTAACCCTGGCAGCTGGGCCTGACAGGCGGGGTTTGAGGCCCTCCCAGGCTACAGTCATTACCTGTGCAGGTGTGCCAAGGCTGGGCCAGGCTTCCTGGGGAGGTGCCAGCTCAGCCTACCCAGCTGCTCCCTGCTCTGGACCCTACCAGTTGCAGCCTTGTCCTGGGGTGGTGCTCAGATGAGCTTCAGAAAACCAGGCGCAGGTTGTGGGCAGCAGGCAGGCTGTGTCAGGAGGCGGAAAGAACCCAAGAGCCTGCACAGAGACGCCACCCCACACAGCCTGAGGACTGACTCAGCCAGAGGAGGGGCAGGCTGAGTCAATGTCTGTATCTATAGAAACCATCACAGCCCAGGGAAGAGCCTTGGGCAGCACAGGAACCTGGGGCCTAGAAACATCTCTGCTTCTTGCTCTAGCGCCAGGGATGGGGGCGAAGGCCCATGCACAAACATGTGTGCCCAGGAAGTCATGGCAAGACTTGGGGATCAGAGCAAACTCAGGGACACAGCTGCTGGAAGGTGTGGGACATGTGCTGCCAAAAGTGGAAGGTGGGACCAGACACGTGAGGACCATCTGTGACCCTTCCTGAGCATAGCTCCTCACCAGCTTCTATCCTTCATCCCCATTCTTGAGGTCCACAACAACTTCTGCACCCGTGTCCCTATCTGGATGATAGACTTGGAGGGCGGCACAAGAGTGTTGGCATCTCTAAGAATTGAGGTTCAGTCCTGGCTTAGCCACAGTCATTACACATCTGTGAACCTCAGTTTTCTTCTCTGTTAAATGGGGGTAATTCCAAATGGTAACTGGCTTACAGTGTTATTATTGGAGTTAAAAAAAAAAAGTTGGAAAGTGCTTCCAAATCCATCAAGTACCAAGCAAAGGTGAGGGGCAGTGGTTATCGTGTGCCCCATGGCAGGCAGACAGCTGTTGGTGGTTAATTATTGATTTAAACTGATCTTCCTATCCTGACTGGCCTGTAAACTCCTAAGGAACAGAACTGTCTTACACACTTCTGGGTCTCTCACAGGCCACAGGCCTCATACTGTGGACTCTCAGGAAATATCTGCGGAGTCAATGCTGGGCCCTGGACCCAAACTCACCACCTGTTATGTGTCTCCTTCCTTCTCCTCATATACAATCGAACGAGAGAAAGAGCCAAAAGGCAAACCCGGCACACAAAGACAGACAACAGTGAGCCCCTCAAGTAGACCCTTGCCCACTCCCCATAGGTCACTCCCAATAAGTGCTGGAAGAAGCCACTAGAAGGGCATCCCCCCATCCCACGTCAGTATGGACCACGTGGGCACTGGTTGTGAACCTATGATCATTCAGGAAAGCACGAGTCTATGGTCTAGAGGACCCCCAGTACCTCAAGATCATAATGAGGGTCAGGGCTTGATTTTCAGAAGGTATGCCATGCAGTAGAACATGCTAATAGCCAGAGATGTCCACTGAAGGCAGAGGCTGCCCATAGGTGGTGAGCACCCTGTCATGGGGGTAGGCGTGCAAACCAAGACAGGACAATGAGCTGTTAGGATATAGGCTTAGATGAGAGAGCAGCTTTTGGAAAATGCTTCTAGCACCTCCAATTTAACCCCTTTGTGTTCAATACATTTTGTGCCCATAGCCTGCCAAGCCTTTAAAGGACAGGGCTCTCATGACAACAATCTGCCTCATCCTCACAGCGACCAAGCGGGTAGGTGGAACCCTTTTTACAGATGAGGAGACTGAAGCCTAGCAGAGTGAAGCTACTGACCGAAAGCAGTCAGCCAGCTACAGCCTCCTGACACTTCTCCCCCATATCCTCAGGTAATGAGAACACCCACATAATCACGATGGATTTCTGGACTCTTCTCCCAAAGCCTGTGCCTGTGCCTGGTTTTCTGAATCTCCCTTCATCCTCCCTGAGGGCAAGGCCAAACCTCAGAATCACCTCTGGAGCTCACAGCCCAATCTGGCTCTGCATCCCTCCACCCTCAGGGGCTCTAGGGACAAAGAGACCCCTCCCCCTAGGCAGGGGCCACTGTGTCCTGCTGAGAGGTCAGAGTAGTCACCAGAGAAGGCTGCAGCAGTGTCCAAAGTAATTACAGCAGTCCGGCCTTTGTTGTCCACACAAAACCTAAGGAACCTCATAAAGATGAGGCAGTGATAGGAGCCAGGCAAGGGCCCTCGGGGGCAAAGTTATGAATGAAAACGTATGGAACTCAGTCACCGCCTGGCAGGCCCTGCTTCCTGGTTCCATGACAGAGTGCCCAGAAAAGCTTCTAGAAATTAACTTGTTGGTGCCCTAATTTCTTACAGCAATGTCTCTCCTTGAGGCTGGGGTCACAGCTGCCTGTTGGACCCTGGCCACAGCCATATAACTCAGTATTGATGCCTTCACACATGGGTACTCTTGTGACAAAACTCTCAGGACGCAGCAGGCCTCAAAGTGTCTTCCTTCTTTATCCACCTCCCATCTCTGTCAATTGGAAAAAAGTGAAGTCTGCAGCTCTTCTCAGTTGAGTCCTTCCCTGAGCAATTTTCCAGGATGAGTTGACAGTGGACACCTGTCCAGTTGGGGCACATCTCTGAGGGCCAGAAATGGAGATATTATTGAGTGACTGTCACCAGGGGAGTGCATGTGTGTGTACATGGGTGTATGAGAGAGAGAGAGAGAGAGAGAGAGAGAGAGAGAGAGAGAGAGAGAGAGAGAGAGAGAGAGAGAGAGGAAGGAGAGAGAGAGAGAGAGAGAAATAGAAAGAGAGAAACCGTGGTTATGTGCCCACAGTCTCTGGACCTTTCTTTATTTTGTTCCTGGCTGTGAAACGAAGGAAGATCTGCCTTCCTTCTTTCCCTAGGAGGAAAAAGGGACATTTTGTCTCCACAAAGAAGCCAGCAATCCCCTTCTGCATAGGCAGGGCTAGTTATCAAAGTTTCCCATAAAGTCCAGCAATTTCTTATTCCCAACTCTTCTCTGTGAGCCATATACCCTGAATGCCTCAAAACTCAATCCAAAAACCATTTAAAAGTTATGAAATCTCCCTACTGCGCCCCCCCCACACACACCCCCAGTCACTGCCACCAACTTACAGAAGTCTAAAGTGTGGAGATTTACATGTGAATACAGCATTTCATAACCTCATGACTTGGGACAAGGAGACGCTTCTGTCCTTTTGGGAAAAATAAAACCCAACCAAAACCATAAAAGCCAGAAGAAAACACCATCTCCTTCCAAATGCATTCCCTTGGCCCCAAAGTCACACGTGCTCTGTGGCAGACATTGCTTTCAATGTGTCTTTTGTTTGATGCTGGTGTTTCAACATCCTCAACTTGAAAAGAGAAAGATCAGCACAAGGCTTGGGGCATTCACAAACCAGGGCCAAGAAGCGGGCAAGTGAGGGGCAAGGAACTCCCCCCAATCTGGACCCCCTCAAAAAGCAGCCAGGACCAAGAAAGTTAGGGGCTTGCTCTCTCTTCTAAACTCCTGGGAGCATACAAATGCCAGGGAAGGGCAAGTTGGAGTTCATCACCAGCCAAGCTGCCCGTTCTGCACCCACAGCGCCTGCTTCTTTATCTCTACCTTCAAATAAAACAAAAATAAGCAAACCCAGGCACCTCTGGGAACGGCCTCTGGCCTCCTGCCCTGTCCTGTGTAACCAGCCTGTCTTCACACCCACAGGGAGGAGGAGACTGCACTGGTTAGCCTTCTGGTCCACCAGGTCCTTTCCCCGGTTGCAGGGAGACAAACTGTTGCTCAAGAAAAGTGCTCCAGAAAACCCTTGGCACCAGAAGGTAGCTCCAGGTGGCTCATGCCCGGTGCCAAGCCGGGGGCTTCCATAGGTGGCTTCCCATTGCCCTTTTAAATCAGTGGAGTTGAGCCCTACTCTTCCAAGCCCTGGGCTATCTACCCAGGGGGCTCCAAATGACCATGGCAGAGCAGGAAGGGGGGGAAATGCTGGCGGAGCAATGCCCTCACCCTGCCAGCCCAGCCGCCAGCTTCTCGGAGGACCTCTGAGAGAACATTTGTTTGGGCTGCCAAGTTAAATCTTCCTCCCTCATGTCAGGGCATTGGAAAAGCAGTCAGGGGAGAGGAGAAGGGGGAGAGCGGGAGGGAGTGGGGCGGAGGAGCAGAGGGAGGGAGGAAAGGAGGGAGTGAGGGAGGCGAGTGGGCTCTCGGGCCCCGGTTACTCCAGCACTGCCTGCCCAGGAAGCTGGCGGCTCCCAGGCAGACGCAGCCGGGACTCCGGACACCCAAGCTGTGGCCAGGCCGCCAGGCCTCTGGGGTCCCACACCGGGTGCGAGACACCCTCGGTCCGCGCCCGGAGAGAGGCACTCGCTCTGTGCCCCGCCAGAGGGGCGAGATGGGAAGGGAAGCAGAGGAAGAAAAAGTTTGCTGCAGGTAGAGGGGCAGGGTCAGGCGGCCCCGCCGTCGGGCTGTCCCCTGGGAAGGGGTGGGGGGCATGGCCGGCTGCCCTGGCGCGCTCCCGCCCGGGTTGTTTACATTCCTGGAGTGTCTTTTAAACCCGGGGCTGAGGCCGGCTCCCGGCCTTCTCCAGCGGCTCCGGGGCAGTCTCCCGTGAAAATCTGCTGGCGCACAATAGCCAGGAAAGCCGCAGCCCCTCGCCCGCGCCCCCGCTGCTCCCGGGCGGGGAGCCTGCCCTCCGCGCCGCGCCCTCTCCCTGCCGGGATGGCTTCCTGGACAGATGTCCCTGGCGAGGGGGCGACGTGCGCCCGCTGCTTGTGCCCCAGACGTCGAAGCCGCGCTCCCCACTGTTTTCTCCCCAGCCTAGACACCAGGAATGTGAAACAAGCTCCCAGAGCCCACCCCCACCCCAGCTCCAGCCCCAGCCCCAGCCCGGCCCCCCAACCTCCGCCCCTGCCGGCCTCCCACTCCCCCGGGGCCGCCGCCGCCGGAGATGAAGAGGAAGAAAGAACACGGGGAAATTACTTTCGTATTTGCAACGCGCGCGCACACACACGCACATCTTCCCTCTGGGCTCCCCTCTTGGCCGGGGCAGCCCCGTCCAGGCATTGCCCTTAAAGCCCCTTCGGCTTCTAAAGACCTACAGGAAGCCCCTACACACACACCTTGGCGTTCCCCGCTCACACCAAGCGCCGCTTATCCCCGGGCAATTCACACACAAACAACTTAACCGCGCCCCCACCTCCCCTTTACAAAAGTGTGTGTTTTCCTGAAAATTCAGATGCACAACTTAACACCACCACCCCTTGCCACCCCGAAATCCAACGTCGCGGCGGTTCTCGTACACACAGGCGCACAACTTCGCGTCTCCCCGAAGGAAGCGAAGGAGACCAAGGTGGTCCTAGCCCGGTCCTTCCCACCCTCCCTCCCCGAATCTCGGTCCTGCCGGGCCCCCGGCGTACAAAACGAGGCTAGAGGCGCACCGGCAAGAGGAGGGCACCAGGTCCACGCGCGCAACACTGCACTCACGCCCCGCACACCCAACAAGACCCGGCACCCGCGTGCAGCCCAAGACCGCTTCGCGCAGCCCGGCGTTCGCCAGTTGCTTGGGCCTCGGCCCCTGGCCGCCACGGGGAGCGCAGCGGAGCCCGGTCGCCGGCCGCTCTCCCGACTCTCCTGGCCCTGGCGCACCCTTAAAGGGAAGCGCCCCAGCACCCAGCGCCCCATGCTCGCACCCCAAGAGTCCACGGGGAGCTGGAGGAAGGCCCGGGGCGAGTGGGCTCCCAGGTCTGGCCCCAAACTTACCAGGCGCTGCGAGCGCCGCTGCCGCCGCTGGAGGACGCGCCGCTGCCGCCGCCGCCGCGACCGGGCAGGGCCGGCTGGGGCCGGGAGGAGCGCTGCGAGGGCGCCGAGATCGACTCTGCCCTGCTCCTGCTCCTCGCAAATCCGGGCTGGGGTCACCGCGCTGCGCCGGCGCTGCTCGCTCGCTCAGCCGCCGGATCGCTGCTCGCCCGCCCGCTGCCCGGCCGCTTGCTCTCCCGGGTGCCCGCCGCCGCTCGCTTTTTTAATGTCCACAGACAGTGAAAAGGAACTCGGCGTTAGGGGGTGAGTAAGTGAATCAACTCGCCCGGAGCCGAGCAAGTTGAAGTGTCAGATTACATTGGCTATTCTATTTCCAAAGGGCCCCGCGCCGCCGGCCGGCCGCAAAAGCCGGTGCGGAACCGCGGGCGGAGCGGAGCGCAGCGCCGCCGCCGCCGCCGCCGCCAGCGGTCTTATCCACTCTGCTCGCGCGCTCTCTGCGCTCTCACCTCTCTCTCTCCCCTTCTTTTTCTCCTGTTTCTCTCCCTCGCCTTTCCTTTCCTTTCTTTTGCTCTCTTTTTTCTCCGCTTCTCTGTCTGGGCCCTCTCCAAGCTTTCCCCTTCTGGCTCTAGTGGGTTTCGCGCGTCACCCCGCCCCCCCCACTTGCTTCTTCTGCCCCTCTCCCTCCACTACTCTCTGACCTCCGCCCCCCTCTCTCCGCTTTCGACCCATCAAGTTTGGAGTAGGAGAGAAATGCTGAGCCTAGGAAGGGGTACCACAGTGGGGAGGGTCTAAAAATCACCCAAATCACTGGAGTGCCCCCCTCCTCGCTCGCATGCCCCCGACGGCAGTGCATTCCGCGTTGCGAACGCGGTCAGGTACCCGAACTGGGGGTGAGCGAGTTGCTAACAAGATCGCCAAGCCTTCTCCTTGTAGAGGGCTTTGGGATTCTTCCCAAAGTCTGAGGACTGGAGGGTGGAGCAAGCAGAAACCCCATCACCACCACCACCACCACCAAGGGCGTTGTTGGGGGAGGCTGGAGCGCGGTACCCCGACGGCTGGGAAGGAGCCGTGCGCGCATTGTCTGTCCCTGACACCCATCGCGTCCAGAGGTGCGTGGATTCCCTAAGGCCCGGCGGGGACTGCCCTGGGCCCAAAGCGCGCGGGCGGGGTGGGTGCGTCCGGACCCTTTAGTCCAGAGCGGGGCACTTGCCCCAGGGGCTGCAGAGAGCGAAGACACAGGACGCAGTTGGGTGCTCCCACTCGCTGCATTCCCCTCTCAGACCCATCCCCGAGAGTATCCAAGTGCGCGCCCACCTTGGCTCACATCCACTGCCACTAACACGGAAACTCCTACACAGACAGCATACACATTTGCTCCTACACTCAGTATTACAAACACGCTTCCACACGCGCGCACGCACACAAACGCGTATACTTGCCTCAGATATGCGTGTACACGGCCATAGGAGGCAAACTCAAAGAGGCATGCAATTGCACACGCACACACATCATTGTACAACCCCACATTCACTCAAAAACAAAACACGAAACATTACCCTGTGCACTAAATTCTCACGTTCACGTACACATATAAACACATGTCCTCCTCCCTTCCTCTTCCACACCCCTTCCTCAAGCCCACCACCGCTCATGATGTGCGGCACCCTCAGTCCCAAATCATAATCAGCGCTCCCGCAGCACACACGCGCGCGCGCGCGCGCGCTCCAGTACGCGCTCCCCTCCCCACATGGGCGAGGGGAGGCTTCAGCCGAGCGCCCGCTGCGGATCCCAGGTGTGGCGGTCGCTCCGAGCTCCGTGTTTTGCAGTCCGCCGCGGTGTCAGAGGCGAGGCGAGGAAGGGAGCTGGAATAACAAAGGCAAGTTGGGGAGAGCGCAAGGGGGCGCAGCCCCGGCCGGGACGCGGGGGGAGTCCTGCTCGGCCGGGGCTTTGGAGGCAGCAGGGTCTCGGGCGCCAGGAGCCGGAGGAGGGGGGTGAGGGGGGAAGGAGGGGGGTCGAGGGGCGGGCCCGAGGCGTGACGTCAGAGAACAATGACACCGCCAGGGGCGGACACCAGGAGGCAGCAGGGGCGGGGGTCTCCCCGGGGCCTGAGACTCGCGGAAGACATCCTGGCTCGTCCATGGCCGCTGCCTGATTGACGAGGCACGCTTGGGAGTGCGGACAAGCCACGCAGATTCGCGGATCGTCACCGGCCTCTTGGGCAGTGATCAGCGCGGACGCTTGGGCCAACGCGGGGAGCAGGCCGGACTACCCTTGCCACCCCCATTTTAGAATATCTTTCAGAGGGCTTCTCTGACCTCGTCTTGAACTCCTTTAGGGCCAGCAAGATCACTCCTTCCACCATCGAGGGCGAAGAGGCAAAATGAATTTGCCAGCCTTGAATTCATTCTCAGAGCTATACTAGTCTGACAGCCAGCGAACTCAGCCTGGATTCCTGAGGGCTCAGAGGACTGCGGCTCAGGTCCACGAAGGCATGGGGGGTGGCGTGAGGGGGGAGGAGGTTGGCGTGGGGATGCTGGGCGCCTGCTTGATTTTCCCTGGGCAAATTCTGCCTCCGTGTGCCATTAAGTGCGCGGGAAATCACTCCTTTCTGAGCCTCAGTCTTCTGACCTGTCACATGGACTGTTATCACACTGCTCCCCACAGGTGGCAGATAAACATCCTTTGGGAGGGGAGATGGTATGAAAGCATTTCCAGATCTCAAGGGACACCAGGAAGGAATGGGCCCAGCACATTCCTGTGGGAGGGAGCCTTTCCCCCTCAGCCTCTGGATGGCCCAGGTTCCTAAGTGGTCAGAAGGGGCAACCTGAGAAACCCTTAATAGCCTGACCCAAGGCTGGGAGGAAGTCAGGTTGAAATTCAGCTTGCTGAATGGTGGCTGGAGCCACAGCTGTCCCTCCCCCCAGCAATCCATAGCATTGCAACAGCTACAAAGCCACCCGCCACCCACCCACCCACCTCAGAGTAGAGTTTCTGATGTTTAAGGACCTGGAGGACAAGAATCCAGCTTCCACCAAGAACTAGACCAGTTCCTGCTGCCTTGAGGACCACCTAGGTCAGAATGCTCAGTCCTCTGAACATTTCTCAGTGAGTAACAGGGCTCACCACTGCCAGGAAGTAGAGGATACACGTGACCTTGGGGGTGACCACTCATGTTCAAAAGCTCCTGTCAAGAGGACCCCCACCCCCACCCAGTTCCCCTTACCGCTGAAAACTAGGAAGCCACTGGAGAGGATAGAGGAGCCAAGCCCAGTACACAAAGCATGCCCAACTCTCTGTAGCATGGAGTCTGGGGGAATTTCAGCTCTTTCCAGCTGGACAAAATTACCACTTGATGGCAGCTAGTCAGAGAAACCTCACCTGGGTCCAGGCTTCCTGGAGACCCTGGGCTCCAGTCCTTGGTACTCAGGCCGTTTCTGTCTCTACTCATCTTTCAGGGGAATAACAAGGCAGGTTGGATTCTTGTGGGGTCTTGAAAGAAGCTATGACTTATTTAGTACTTACTATGTGCTGGGAACTGTGGTTAGGGCCTCTTAGCATTAGCTTATTGAATTTTCACAGTGCCTGGAGTTAGATGCTAATACCATCCCACTTCAGAGAAAACCACACTGTGAGTAACTTGCCCAAGGTCAATCAGGATTAGAACTCAAGCTTTCATTAAATTTCCTGCTGGCCTCTTAGCCCCAGCTCTGCATCCTCATTCATAGACTCTCTGTGTGGCCCTAGGCAAGTTGCTAGCCCTCTCTAGGCTTCTTGCCCTTCTGTAAACCAAGGGCAAGGTCTATGGAAAGGTCTATGGTCAGGCTTCTTTGGGGACTGTGTGTCCTGAGCCTCTATCCTCTCAGCCTTGACCTCTGTGGGCCTGAAAGGCAGGGTGGAGCAGAAAGGAAAGTGCTTTCACTTCCCAGCCAACTGAAAGCTGGAAGATGAGTCCCACTCAGCCAGTATAGGCCCATAAATCACCTGACACTAGAGGCAAATTCAGTACCCATCAGGAGGGGACATGCTACATGGAGCCCGCCTGTAGGCACCAATGCAGGGCTTAGCCCACACCCACCTTCAGAGAGCAGACTCAAGTGCTATTAACTTCCTTGTGTTCTGGGAGCCATCAGAGGGGAATCTGGCCATTGATTAGGCCTGGTCCCTGGGAGCAAGTAGTCAGGAAGTTGGCAGCAATAGGAAGCTTTAGGTCCTGAGGCAAAGCGGAGGACCTGTGCAGTGTGTGGTGAGTGCAACCTCCTCGGCCTGGGGGCCCTCAGTGGGCTGGCAGCAGAGGATTGGCACAAGTGGGGGTGGATTGCTACCTCTCCAGGACTGCCTCTCTGTTTCCACTCTCTATCCCTCACTCCCCAAAAGGGAGCCAGGGGACTAAGAGGCAGAAGGAAAGTCACATTTATTGAATGGTTGCTGTATACCAGGCACTGTGGAAATACTCTCTTGTTCGTCCTCTCCAAGAGCCAGACAGTGTAATTCCCTCCTGAGGAAAGAAGTTCAGAGAGGTTAAGTGACCTGCCCAGGATCTCACAGCTATTCAGTGGGTGGAGCCAGGTCTGGGCTGGGTCTTAGGGTTGACAGTGGGGACTTGCCTTCACCTCAGCACCAGCTATGGTACAGACAAGGTGACCTGAGTACTCTGAGATGGAGTAAAAGCCCTCTCTCACTTGCCAGGGAATGACTGGGGACTCCTGTGGCAGTGAGGTTAACTTCGTGAATCCAGGAGACATACATTTGGTTGCTGCCCAGTTCAGAGGCCTGTGCCACTCAGGGTGGGTGGTCAGGTTTAGCCAAGAGCAGATGTTCCCTTCAGCATATCAGGGTGCCCTGGTCCGCTTGCTCTCTGTATCCCAATCACATTGCCCCTCCATTCTTTAAGGCCACACTTCCCCAGCCTCCTGGCCTCAACTTTCCCAGGCCCTTGCACCAAACTTGCTATATTCTTTTTCCATCATGGCACTCTGCCCTGTGGTCCCAGACCCAGCTCAGCCATCACCCCTTTCTTCCAAAGGGGAGTCCCAGAGAGTAGACTGAGAGCATGCCTTGGGACCTAGGACACTGTTGGTCCCAGCCCACCACTGCCTGACTTGCTGTGTAGCTTGAGCACATCATGGATTCACTCTGTGCTTCTATTTCTCCATCTGCCAAGTGAGAGAATATGGGACACACAGGAGATGTCCAATGGCACTTTTGCTTTTGATTATACTATGGTTCTATAGGTCCGAACCTTCAATCCTTGGACTGAACTATAGTGTACTTCAGGATTTAAGAGGAGCCCTACTTTGGGGAAGGCTCTCAGAGAGCCCCTGACCAGGTGGGAACAGGAAAACACAGAAGTTGTCTAGGACTGTGACTAGGAAATGACCTTAATGCCTTGCTTCGTGGGGTACCTTGCACCCTCTGAGCCTCACAGTGGCCCTTTTATGGGTGACTAAACTGAGCTCTGATTGGTGATGGTGGCTTTTCCATGGCCACACAGCTGGGAAGTGCCAGAGTTGGAATAAGAACCAGGTTTCCTCATCCAGCACCCTCTCCCCTGAACCAGGGATGCCAGAAGAGCGATCTGGGACCCAGTTTGTCCAACACTGCTGGGGGAAGTCTGAGACACGTTAGCCAGAGGAGGTTCAAACTTTGTTCCTCTGTCCTGACAGATCCTACGCCCTGAGGGTGGGTCCCTCCTCTCTGGCACTGGAGTGGGGGTGAGAGAAGCTCTCATAGTCTCAGCATCTCTCCTCCTCACCTGGACAGCAGTCTTCTAGCCTCAAGGCTCAAGTCCTCTTGCCCTGACCCTGGTGTGTAGCTATTCTGGGTGGCTTCCAGATTGCCAGCCTTATAGATATATATGTTCTTACCTCCTCATGTTCTTCCTGCCTCCTGGGACACACCCCTCCCAGGCTTTAAAGCCACATCTACAGCCACCTGCTTGGAAGTCTACCCTGATAACTCTAGCAGACGTGTTATCTACCTGGTCTCAACCTCCATATGCTGCTGTCTCAGCCTCCAGCATCATTGTCATCATAGCATTTACTTAAGCTCTTAGTATGTGCCATTTATGAGTATCTCCTACACATGAACTCCTTTAATCTTCAATAGTAGTAGTAACTTCATTTTAAGATGAGAAAACTGAGGCAGGAGTTTTATTTTCCCAGAGTCACCAGTCGGGAAAGTTATTTTGATGTGCTCCCATCCCCCCCCCCCCCCCCCCGCCGCCTCCCCTCCCACCCCAAGACTGCAGGAGTAAGATAACTCAATGCTCTGTTCCATCATTCAGCATAGCACCTGAATGACTGACAGATGGTCAAGTGCAGTGGGAGATTCAGGATTCATACAAGGACGAACCAGACCCAGCCCTCCAGGAGCTCATAGGCAGTCAGGAAGGACTATTCACGCCAAATACCACATTAAGAGTTGCGGGGAAGGAGAGGAGTCTGCATTGAGTGGGTTCTGGATGGCAAGCTCTGGTGGAGGCTATGGGGGAACAGAATGGACCTGCCCAAGGTCACACAGCAAGTATGGGGCAGCAGCAGGGTTGAGACCCCAAGATCCCAGAGTAACATGTCATCTTGCGCCTTGCAGTCAGCTGTGGGGCTCCTGCATCTGTGCTTTTTTTTAAGGACACATGGTCTCAGATGCCTCCACGATACTGAGCTGTTAAATGAGTGGCTCTGGTCCTCTCCTCTCTATTAACTTTTTTTAAAAAAAAAAAAAAAAAAGAAGAAAGAAAGAAAGAAATCCAGGCATTGTTCCTGACTGCAGCTGGTGCCAACTAGAATCCCGCCTAACAGAATGGAGCCGAGAGCCGGGCCGCCCAGGGGCCTGGCTGCTGACACAGGGCCTTTCTATTTTGCTTTCCACTGGGGGCCCAGGCTGACACTGTAGCCCCTTCATGGGTACCCTCTCCACCTGCCTCCCAGGCCCCAGTTATGAGCCTCCCACTGCCCTCACCCCCTCTGCAAAAATCAGACACCCCTTTGGAAGGCTATAGGAGTACCACTCCCCGCTGCTTTCCTTTCTCATTGACCCACACAGCCTGCGATGAACTAGGCCTCCTTCCCTGCCGCCTGCCCCTCACCATCCCAGGAGGGGCCTTCGGATGCCTGTGAGAGTGGCAGAAATCCTGACTCCATGGAATCATTTGGAACACTAGTTTGATTTCAGGACATATCAGGAATTTCCACTCCACCCTCACCTGACTTGGCAGGTACCAGTCCAAGCTCACCCATTAAGGTAGTTTGTGATGATGAACCCTGGAGATCAGGGACGGGCAATGAACAGTTCTGCAGAGACAGAGGAATGACTTAAAATCACTGGTTCACCTGCTCTTTCTGATCCAAGGACTTAGTCTTCGGAGGAAAAGCGTTCCCCAAACTCTCCCTGGCTATCTTTATTTCATCCTCCCCTCCCTGTCCCTTTAGAATCTTTGCACCCCCTGCTAGTCAGGCCCAGATTACCCCCAAACAACAGCCCTAAGAGAGCAACAGCCTGACCACCATCCGGTGTCCACTAGAACACCTGGGCTTGTCCCTGCCATCAAAGCCAGCTTTCTGAGCTCCCCACCTCCTCCTATGGATACAGCCCTTTAGAGCTTATAAAAAGAACTTTGTGTCTCACCTGAGTGCCACAGCAGCCTCAAGAGGCAGACAGAGATTACACAACCCACTTTACAGAGGAATAAACTGAGAATTCCAGTGGTTTGGCCAAGGTCATACAGAAAAATGCAGAGTTGGTATTTGAACCGTGGTCTCTTGATTTTGTGTCACTACGTGGAGTGGGGGACCCAAGTGGTAATGGTCTCAGAGGATGGCATTTCCAGCTCTCCAGCTGCTGCCAGGAGACAGAATCCCAGACACATTGATTCCTTCAACAAATGTTTATTGAATACCTGTAATGTGCCAGGCACGAAACTAGGCACTTGGGATCCAAAAGTGAAGAAAACAGATGTGGTTCATGCTGTCACAGAACTTATATTCTGGTGGAAGAGACAGATACCAAACTGTGCAGGAAAATTGCCCTATCCACACCAGCCCAGCTCAAATGTGCACCAGAAGGAGCCCTGGCTGGGAGGCTGGAGACAGGTTCCAGTTCTAATGTTGCTCCTAATGCTGTGTGTGATGTCGATAGAGGTTTTCCACCTGTGAAATTTGCAAGCATGTGGTCCTCACACGTTTTCTCAGGTCTCTGCCCTACTCCCAGCCTGTGAGTCAAGTGGTTAATGATTTCCTGAATGATTACCCTGGTTAATTTTTTTCTTAAGCCTGACATTTCATAGGCTCTCAGAGCCAGAAAGGGGCTCCTGAAGTCATCTAATCTGAGCCCCTCACTAAAGTAGAACTCCTGGGCCTCATTCTTCCCAAGAGGTGAGTGTGTCTACTTGGAAATGGGTGCTTGCTCCCTCATAGAGTAGATACTGCCCCGTGGTGTGCCAGTAAATGTTTAACATCTGGCTCTCCAGAGTGAAGGAAAACCTGATTTGTAGCATTTGCCTGGTTCCACGGTGTAAATTTCCAGCTGTCATCCTAACATCAACTGCTCACACAATTCCTGAAAATTTAACAATCAGCTCTGTGAGCCAGTGCGAGGAGACTCTAACATTCCACTGCCCCAACCCTGGAGAAGTCCCGTCCAGCTTTACTTGGTAATTTCTTCCTGGTATTGAGCAAAACATCTAATTTTCAGTACCTCCAGCCTGAAAGACTTACCTACTTCTCTGGGTTGTTATTGAACAAGGGGGACCCTCGGCCCCATGAAGCCCTTCAGAGAATTGGAGAAATCGACCCTGTCTTCCTGTGAGAGAGGAAGTTCCTGGGCCAGGTGGGGAGAAGGTATGTCCACTCTTCCTTCTTCCCTCCTCAACCTACTTCTTTTTCACATGTATTTCTAGGTCCTCTATGACACATCAGAGACTGTGCTGGCTAGGTACTGTGGACACAGTGAACCCCGTCTTTGCTCTCACTGGCCCCTCCAACTGGAAAGTCTCCCCACTTGGCCTGTCTACCTTTGAGGCAGCACTCAATCGTCACCCACTCTCAGAAGCCTGTCCTGACCTCTAAACCCTCCCCTCTGGAAACAGACAAAGCCCCGCCCTCCCAGAGCCTTTATCATCCCTGCTTGGCACTTATCACTTTCTACCTTGGATCACAGCTATTTGTGTACAAAGCTTATCTCACTGCCAGACTGAGAGGCTGCACGGGCTTGTTGAAAGAGCGTGGACTTTGGAGCCACACAACTTGGCCCCAAATCCAGCCTTGCCATTTAGAACTGTGGGCCCTCAGGGGACTCACACCACCTTTTGGAGCCTCAGTTTTCTTATCTGTAAAGTGGGGCTGGTGATAACTACCTTTATGGTGGTTTGACCATGAAATTAGATTATAAATGTAAACCCCTTTCCTGTTCCTGTCTTGACTCCCATCTGTTTGGGGACAAAGATTGTGTCCAGTGCCTTTTTACATTCTCCTGGTGATAACAATAACTATAAATGTTAACAATGGCAAACACTCTTACAGCAATTACTATGTGCAGGTTATTGATCTAAGAACTTATGTATATTAATTCATTCTAACAACAACCTTGTGGCAATGGACCTATGATTATTCTCGTTGATAGATGAACCATCTGAGGCAAAAAGAGGTTAGATAACAAGCTCAAGTGAGTGGGAAAGCTGAGAATTGAATCCAGAAAAATCTGCTCCAGAGCCTTAGCTGTTGAACACTATGTTATCCGGCCACAATACAGGGGTTTATGAAGCAGTGTGGGTATGTGAGTGCCCAAGTTGCACCCCAGCCTGTGGACATCCTTGCCCAGACTTGTGGGGTGGGGTGGGGATATACAGACAAGCTCCTGGTCTGACCCCTAGGACTTTCCAAAAGTAAATAGTTCTGAAGAGAGAGTGTGTCTTTAGGTCCCTTGGGAATGAGATTGCTAATGGACAAAGCAATCAAAGAAGGCTTCGTAGAAGAGGTGCCATTTGCAATAGGCCTTAATAGATAAAGAGGATTTAGACAAGGATGGACAAGCTAGAGAACACCAGAAACAAAAGTGTAGATGTGGGAGAGGTACATTAGGGGTTCATTTAGGTGTCAGGCTAGACATTTTTGAGTTCTGGCGGGTGTGTGGAGCAGAGACAGTGACTGTGTGGAGGGGTGTGTTTGTTGCCGAAACCTGTGATTCAGGACCGGCTAAGGAAACTGTTTGAGGGACTTTGAAAGCCAATGCTGACTCTGAAGAGCTGAGAGCCAGTTGGGCTGCCCTAGGGGCCAGACTGGCATTTTGCTTCTCTACAAATTACTCTGAGACTACAACATCTTGGGTGCCTGAATCCAGCTCTGTCTCTTGGTCACATACCTCCATGTCTCTGCAGTTTCCCCATCTACAGAATGGGCATGAAGAATGGACCTTGCCAGCCAGTTGAAGGATGAAACAGGGCTGGTGAGGGAATGTGCCTGACACTCCTGGGGCAGGAGGTGGGTGAGAGGTACATGTGGAAGGGGAATGGGAAGCTGGAAAGGGAGGGGTGGGAGGAGCCCCACATAGAGGCCAGTGAGCGCCAAGCCTGCCCAAGTTGGCTCAGGATGTGTCTTGTGATTCTCCGGACACCACATGCTCCATTTTCCTGGCACTGCCAAAGGCTGCCCAGCTCTGCTGGCTTAAAAGCAATCTTTCTCTCAGGCTTCTGCAAGGACAGCTCCTGGCAGGCTCTAAGTTCACCCTGCTCAGCCAGCCAACCCGGTTCAGCCCTGCCATGCCCCCTCCAGGTAGCACTAATTGTACTAAGGAATCCTTTGAGAACATTCATTGTGTGCCAAGCCTTGTTTTAAGTGATCCCTTATATTAACTAATTTAATCTTCACAACTACACTGTGGTTAACCTTGTCTCAAATAAGGAAACTGAGGCACAAAACAATTAAGCCAGGTAACCCTACTGGCAATTCCATGGTGGGAAAGGTGAAGCCCGTGGAGCCTGGAAGCAGGGCCTGCAAGATGGTCATCTGTTTTCCTGTGGGAAATATTACAATTCTGAGCCCTCTCACACTTTTCTCTATTTCATAGTTCTCAGGCAGCTCCCCTGTCTGCACATGTGCTCAAATGTCCGCACTTGGACCCAAATGTCTGTACACTTCACACCACTGTCACACAGACACTCATGCATGAGGCTGACAACCATAGATTCACAGACACATACACGTATGTGTGCAGACACTGTTTCTGACCTGCTGCATGCATACGTGGGCCTCAGATACACACACTCATAAACCAGGCACCCACGTGGCCCACAGCCAGACTGAAAGATACACATGTGAGTGTCCCCCATCCCTCATACTCTTGTAGATCTCCCTATGCGTGCACGTGTGCGTGTGTGCGCGCACACACACACACAGACACACACAAGCTCCTGTGTCCTTGAAATGACACTGTAAGATCTGTGAACTCACATTGCATGCCCTTTGCCCCATGTCCAGACTCCAGACTCTGTAAACATTTCTCTGGCCAAGGCATCTTCATTCTTGTCCCGTCAAGCCAAAGGCTCCAGAATGTGTGCACAGTGCATCTGCTTTTTACTGCAAGTCCCACCCAAATCATTGCCCCTGCTCTGCCTCCTGTAGGAACTGGGCCTCAGGAGTGTGGTAAAGCCTTGGGGGGGGGGGGGGTGGATGTTTACTCTTCCCCCAACTCCCTGGGCTGAGGAAGGAACAGCAGGAAGAGGAGAGTGAATTAATCCTGGCCTCCCCTCCTCCAGGCTCTCTGTGATGCTAATTTTCTCTGCCTTTGATCCATGCTCACCTAGTCCAGGCCCCAAACTCTGAGCTGGAGCAGGCACTGGGCCTGCTCTCGAGATTAGGGCTGCCTGGGGTGAGGCCAGCACATCCCCCCATGGGTCAGGTTGGGGTTTCTTCCCTAGGGAGGGGTCTTGAGGATTAGAGCTCTGGTTACTGGCCCTGGCATTTGCAACGTGCTGTCCTTTGCCAGGGCTTTCTCTCCAAGGGGGCCCTAGGGTTCCCATTTTATACAGGAGCAGCGTGAGGCCCAGGGGTTAAAGGATTCCAGAGGCTTCAGGGCCAGTGAGTGATGGGGTAGAGACTGGAGCAAAACCTTCTATCCTTCGGTCCCACCCTGTTTCCTCTGAGCATCTTTGTTCCAGTGATTTTTAAAAACTATTTACAGGGTAATCACTGCATGCCAGGGACTGTGTCTAAAAGGGTGTCATTTCATTCAGTCCTCACAGCAGTTCTGTTATGGTCCCACTTTACAGGCAGGGAAACTGCTCCATTTAACTTGTGCTACTAGTGGTCAAACTCAGGACACAAGCCAACCAGAGTCCCTCACAGCCTATACAGGAAGTTGGCTGAGTATTCATCTCTACTTTCCTAGCTACACCTGGGCGTGTCTGGAAATGACTGGAATCTTCTGTGAACTCAGTGAAGCTGGGACGAGTACAGCCCCTACACTGCCCCAAAGCATGGGAATGGGACACCTGTGAAGACACCAAGCTCGGGTAACCATGTAGAGGCATCTCTGCCAACCCAGCCTCAGGACAGCCCTGTAAACTTGGGCATAAACACAATTAAAACTTTTATTACATTGTATTTTATACATATAAAAGACTGTTTGTAAGCTATGAAACATTAAAATGAACGTTCATGCTCACTGTACTTCAGAACTAGAGTATTATAGGCACCAGGACACTGTGCCTCTCCTGGCCCCCTGCTTCCCAGAGGGAACCACTACCCAGAGTTTGTTCATTACTCCCTTCCTTTTTTTAACGAATAGGTTTAGCTCACATGTGGGATCCCTGGGCTAAGTGCACTTCCGAGATATGAATTATCTGCTGCATTCCCAGAGGGGTGCTTTGAGGAGTAATTTGCGCTCCCTTTCCTCCAGGGGCTGTCTTTTGTGCGAGTAACAATGCTCTGGGGTTCTTTGCAGTGAGTGTGGTGTCCTGTTTTGCCTTCTCACTCCAGACAGTGCTTTGCAAAGGACACTTCTTCCCAGTGCATCCAGCAAAAGCAGGATGGGAGTCCCAGCAGCTCAGCATTCCCTGAACATGGCATGCCCCTCTGCTTTTGCGTAAGCTGTTCCCTCCATCCAGAATGCCCTTCCCATCTAGTCTAGTCGGGAAACTCAGCCCCTTTTTCTAGGTCAAGCTCCAAGCTTTCATTTTGGGGGAGGCTTTCCCTGTGACCTCTTCCCCTCACCCCAAGCAGAGTTAGATGTGTCCTTCTCTGTTCTAGAAGCCACCAAAAGCAGCCTTTATTTCCAGATCCCAGGCATAGCTGGGAGTTAGACTCTGGCAGATGCTTCCAGAGTGACCAAGGCAGAATCTGGGTGAAGGTAATAGCAGAAGGACAGCCCTGTGGAACCCCATGGTCTTAGCCAGTTTGCTCCAAGGCCTGTCTAGATGGGGTTTGGGAGCAAGGCTGGGATTATACTGCCTGGGGTTTGGGGCTGCTGCTTACTCATCTGCTATGTTGATGCGTGTGTGCAAGACGTGTGTATAGGTCAGTGGCTTTGCCAGCAGGTAGGTATGGTCACAAGAGTGCACACGTTTATGCATGTGCTTACACATGCATGTGCACACATGTGGTCCCAAGTCCACAGGCCCTGAAGAGCATGCAGGGGCACTTCCTTCTCCTGCTTTCAACTCCCCCTCCTGCACAAGCCTGTCTCCTCTCTGACCCCGACACAGTACACATTTATGGAGTGCCTGCTGTGTGCAAAACCTGAGAGGCTGGCTAGAGCAGTGTCAAGGGCAACTGACCTCTGAAGGGACAGGAGTAACAGAAGGTTCATATACCGTCTTTCTGGGCTACTCTCCCCCATGCGCTAGCCCTGAAAGCCAGAGAAAGCCAGAGAAGCTGTGCTTCTCTTACAAGGCCTCTGGGGTCCAGGGGCCAGAGAGGGGCACCAGTGGAGACAGGAGGATGAGACCAGAAGTTCTGTCACCAGTGCTCAGTTTTTGGTTCCAGGTGCCAGATGGTGCAGGGTCTGCCAGAAACCCCTACTTCGGAGGGAAGCCTGGCCTTAGGAGAGGCCACCGAAAATCTTCCTTCTCACTCTCCTTTCTCCTGATGGAAATCTCATTTTTGGTGACATTTTCCTGAGCATCCGTGTAGGAGGGTGCCATAGCTGTTAGCAGCAGCGGGGATTAAAGGTAGTTCCAAGCTGAGTCAGACAGGACAATGTAGGATAGTATCAAATCTGTGGACTGGTGACTGGCCACCCCTCATTCTAACACTCTCTTACGCACGCACGCACGCACACACACACACACACACACACACATGCACGTGCACAAATAAGTACACACATATATATATCCATGTTTGCACATCTTGAGAGTTGGTAGAAGTTGCCTAAGGTCACACACAGCCAATGCTGGCCCTCTGCCTTCCAGCCCTGGTTTGTTTCCTTAACTTAGGCTGCCCTAAAAGGGGCCGTATGGCTTCCAGCTTTCCTGCTTGCCTCCATCTGAGACTGATGGAGGCTGATGGAGATGGTCTTAGCAGTAATTGGCTGCTCCTTCTGGAGTACCACTAGCCTACTCTTCAGGTGGAAGGGTGATGTAGGTTTGCTAGCGTGCATATGGGGGACAGGGGAAGTGAAAATCCCTGTCGTTCTGTCCCCAACACCCAAATGCAACCTAGAAAACCTTGACTCAGGCTTATCTCCTGTGAAGAGGGTGGCACTGTGATTTGGAAATCAGTCTTTGGCCCGGACTCCGATGACCCTGGGGAAATCCAGGATTCATCACTTCTAGCTGTGGGGTTATGGGCAGGTTGCTTCACCTTGCTGCAGCTCAGTCCAGAACCTGTACTGACAGGATGAAAACACTCACTGTGCAGTGTTCAAAGACAGTGGCCCAGGCCGGTGCCCAGAAGATGGCAGTTGGGGTGGTCATGGCTTTTTCTTGTAAGTGCCCATGGAAAACCAAGCCAAATTGTGTCTAGACCACCTTATTCATAGAACTTGGGCCTGCCTTGGGGTCCCAGCAGAGCCGAGCTCCAGTCCTGGCCCTGCCTTAACCAGCTAGGTGACCTTGGGTGTGTCACTGGCCCCCCTCTGGCTTCAGCATCCTCAGCCCCGAAGCATCCCAGTTTGGGGGTCGCATGGGGCTAGAATGCCCAATCAGACAGGAAAGGCCTTGTAGACTACATGGTGTGTTTTCTTTGGGGATGCTGGAGGGAGAATGCGTGATCATCGCCGCTCAGTGGGACCCCATCCTTCTGCACCCAGACCTAGTGTTCTGGCCTCTAGCTGGGCTGAGAGCTGCATGCCCTCCACAGAGGGGACAGCAGGGTTCACTTAGGGATCCTCTGTAAGCCCTGCCTCTGCCTGCCACAAGCCCTGGGATGCCAGGTTGGAGAGCTCTCCCTCAGGGAGTCTAAGGCCCCTTTGAAGCTGGGAAGTTCCTACTGGAGGGGCAAAGGCAGCCTGGATTCAAAGCATCTCTCCTGGCCCTTAATTACCCTTCTTCACCCATAGGTGGAATTTTCACTCAAAGAGCTGAAGAAAGGCTCCGCGATGCCGCAGGTCTGGGTTTCCCTGCTGCTTTGTGTGGCAGCCGCCAGCGCGGCAGTGGCACATAGCTGAGCGTTCTGATTTTAATGATTTCCTGAATTCATTCCATTTCCTACCTCGGGGAAAGGAGGAGAGGTGATCCTCTTGAAAATTCACATAATTGCTTTTATTTGATTTTTATTAAAATGCATTCAGGAATAATGTGATTGCCCCCTTTATTACATTGTTCATCAATCTGGCATGGGGAATCAGCCTGGAAAAGGCAGTGGGAGCAAGAGTCCAGTACGGACTGGGCGGTGGGCTGGGCCCTGCACTGGCCGAGTTGTGCTGGGGGAGCCGCAGACCCAACTGCTCCCATGTGTGATGGCGGGGGAATGACGCTGCTGGAGGAACGTGGCACTGAGTGGATGCTGTGAACGTGCTCTAGAGGTCCTCCCCACCCCAGCCTGCTCCTCCTCTGTGCCTCTTTTCCTACCTCTGTATCCTCAGAGGCTGAGAGCATGGTAGTCTGTCCTCCTAATTTTCCTCGAAACACCCTTCCCTCTACTCCCCCAGTTGCCTGCACCTTGATTGTGGCCTCCTTGCAGGTCTTGCTGTCTCCAGGTTCAGGGGACGCAGTCCAACTTCCCACCGCCCACCTAACCATGCCATTGTCCTGCTCAGAAACCTTGGTGGCTCTCAAAGATCCCTTTCCTTTGGTACCTTTGCATACAGTAGAAAGGTCCCCAGACCCCTTGTCAGACCTGGTTCTAATCCTTTTTATGCTTTATGCAGTGGGATGCTAGGCAAGTCACTGCCTCTCTGTGTCTCAGTTTATTGATCAGGGCAATGGAACACCAAGACCTTCTGGGCAGGGTCATTGAGAATATAGAGTGAACAGGCAATTACAGGTATGTGTGACCCATTTGGCATGTATATGTGTACATGAAATCATGTGACTCAGCCTAAGTGAGAACCGGGAGGGACTCAGCAAATGCCTGGGGAGAGAGGAAGAGCAAACCCAGCTCTAGCCTCCATTGAGGTGGCCACAGTAACAGTGACAGCCCCTGCAGCCCCCTCCTCTTCTTCCAGCAGAGTTTTCTGGGCGGGACTGAACCTGAACTTTCAGGCCAGCAGCTAAGAACGAGGCTGAGAGTTTTACTTGCTTCTCACTGTCCTTCTGGTGGGGCTGGGGGAGATGTTGGTTTTCAGAGGAAGGTCAGAAATACATTTGCTAGGCTTTCTGGAAGCCCTCACCCTCCTAAGCATGCCACATGCTCCAGACCCATCGAGGCATGTTTTATTGTTCTCTTTTCGCAGACAAGGAAACTGAGGTTCAGAGAGGGTGAGTGACTTATTCAGGGCAGTCCAACTAGGCTGTGTGAGGTCTCTTGGGCATAAGAAATTAGGATGGGCTGGTGACCCTGTACCACACCTGAAGCTGTTGATGAGATGCTTTGAAGGGATGGGGTTTGGCAGGTGGCCAGTGCCAGGAAGAGCTGCCCTGTGCCCTGGGGTTTGGGTGGGGGCCCGTGGATGTCAGAGCAGGCCCTCTCTACCATCCTCTAGCCAGTCTCCAGCTGGTCTCTAGCTGGTCTCTCTAGGGCGGTCTGCCTTGCTGGGGTAGGCTGCACAGGAAGTCTGAGAACATGGGAAATACAGTGGGGTGTGGGGCGTGGCCATTCACTTTCAGAGCCCCCTTGGGGGCTTTCGATTTCTGTGAAAAGCCCATCTTCACTTTAGAAAAAACAGACAAACCTTTGTTGTGGTTTTCTTTTTTATGTTTGTTTTGATGCAAATCATTTGGCAGTGGATGCAGCTGCGGGAATTCAGACATTGGAGGCAGTAGATTTAGATTCAACTGTGGGGCTCTTGAGGGCCAGTCCGGTTCCCGCCATGTGGCTGTATGCTCAGTTTGAGGCTGGGCGCACTGCTTACTCCACTGTTAGGCCTCCCAGGCTTTGCTTATGCTATTACCCCACTGGAATACCCCACACTGCTCTTCTCTGCTTGTAAGACTCCTCCCGTGAGGCCCATGCCACGCCAAGCCTCCCCGCATCTGCTCCCACTCTGGTTCCTGGTACCTGCCCACTCTGCCTGTCTGTCTCAGGGGTTACCTGGGTTCTTGGGGCAGGTTCGTGTCTTTTTAGTCAGGCTGTAAGTCTATCCAGGAGGACAGGCCCTGTCCTTAATCATGGAGAGGGCCTGCAGGGAGCCAAGTAAGGCCTCTGGAGTCTCATCAGAGGAAATTCCAGCCCAGAGGGGTAAAGGGTGACCTGGCAGTTTCCCCAGGAGTGAAGAGTTTCCTGGGGTACAGACTTTCAGTGTCAAATTGGGACCGTCTGGATCACTCTAGCTAAAGCCACTTACCCAGTGGTCCACAGCAAGCTTGGATTCTGAACTTGCCAATTCCCAGGCCAGCACCATGTCCTGATGCCATTGCCACAGACAGTCAGCACTTTCTTTTGGGGGAGGGGGACACTAAGGCTAACTGGCTCAGAGACTGGATCAAGGCCATGGGTAAGTGGGCTGCAGAGATAGACAAAGGGACCAATAACCTGTGAGCCTCTGGCTGGTTTCCAAATTCATGGAAATGGCCTGACCAAGGTGGGGAGCCTCGCTGAGCAGTAGAACACTGTGGCCCGAGTTCCTGGCAGGGCTGGGTGCCACCCCCCACGGCCACCTGAGACCAGCCCCCGAGCTCGGGGGTGGCAGGGGTCTCGCCGCAGAGAGGATGAGCATCCCTGGTGCCCCACACCCCAGCCTCACAGACATCAGAGCTCCCTTATCAGATCTCCGTTTCTCCCCTCCTCTCTGCAGCATCTGCTTGGCCTCCGCCTCTGCCTCCTCCCCAGTAGCCCTTTCCTCTCTGAAGGCTTTTCCCGTCACCAGCACAGGCAGCATGCAGAAATGTTGGTTTCTGTTGCTGTTGCTTTAAAAAAAGTTTCCTTTTGGTGAGGGGTTTTGTGAGAGGTTGTTTACTGGGCCTGCACAGCCCCACTGTGGGCTGCAGTTGGGGGTGGGGTGTGGATTTGGGGCTGGCAGGGACTGCACCCACACCTCTGAACCTCTGGATCCTTTGCCAAGTTGAGGAGTATGGATAAACACCTGCTGTGTGCCCGGCTCTGGGCTGTGCTTGGCAGCACCCACTGTCCATGCACTCTGCCCTGGGAACTGTGAGGTCAGGGGGTTTATTATCCATTTCCCCCAAGAGGCACAGAGGCTCAGCGAAGGTGGCTGGATTCATGGTCTGGGCTCTGTTCATGGCATTGTGCTGCCTTCAGAGTTTCTCATTCAATCTCCTTCTTCCTTACCTGCCATTTTTTTACCCATAGAGGGCCAGGCTCTCCCCAGCCAAGGGACACAGGTTCCTGAAGTTTCTGTCCTAGGCTCTTGACCCCTCTGTGGATAGGTGTGGACTCTATCCAAGTCACCAACATTGGATTCGAATTTCAAGTCCTACTATGTGACCTCTGGCAAGTCACTTAGCCTCTTAGAGCATCAGATGGCTAAGTTGTCAAATGGGGGATTTGGAGAAGTCCTAGAGAGAGCTAGTGGACTCTAAAGGCTGCCAGGCAGTGTCTAGAGCCTCTGTCTGGTTAACGAGGGCCTTGGGAAGTTTCAATTGTCAGCTAGGAAACCGACTGAATTGACGGGGAGCTGACGAAGGTGAGTGAGCAAGGGAAAGCCATGCAAAATCAGGTTCCAGAAGGATCATGTAGGCAGCAGAATGGAGGAGGACTACAAGGGAGAGGTGAAAGCTGGGAGGCTGTTGAAGGGGGCTTTGATTTACTTTTCAGAAAAATAAGGTGTTCCACCCCACACCAGGAGCAAGACTCATGAAAGCCAGACCATCATGGAACACCAGGATCCTACCCAGGAAAGGCTCCCTGCTCTTGGCCTCCTCCCAGCTTCAGCTATCATGCCCCATGAGATGAGGGATTGAGGTTTTAAGGGGTCCTGAACCGCAGCCCACCCCAGGAGCCAGGGGAGAGACAGAGGGTGTCCTCCTCTTCATGGCAGTCCCACTGTCCCTGAGAGGTGTTGCTAACCCAGGCCCATCTGAGAACTGTGGCTTCCATTTCTCACTGACCCCCATCCACTGGGTTTCCTAACACTCTTGTTTCAAGCCTTCCAACACCACCCAGCTCTTGAAATCAGTCCTCCAACCACTCACCTGATGGGTGAGAAAGCGGGGCTGTCTGCATTTCCCCCACCCCCACCTCTAGCCTCTCCCACATCTGGGACCGGAGCGGGAAGCTCATGGGGCATCTCCTTCTGTGAAGGAAGCACCTTTTTTTGTAAAGCGAATAATTCCCCTGATGTGTCTCTCCGTGAGTATCACAGACATTCTTACAGATGAATAATCCTCTGCCATCTGTGTTGGGTTTCCCTGGGGATAATCCACAATTTAGAGAATCAGTGGAGAACAGGACACCTGAGGAAACAATTGCTCCCTTTCTCTTGAAATTTGTCGGGTGGAGGGTATGGAGAGTGAGACCACCTTTGTTGCAGTCCGATCCAGCTGCTATAACAGAGTATCACAGATTGAATGCTTCTAACAACAAACATTGATTTTTCACAGTTCTGGAGGCTGGAAATCCAAGATTAAGACTCTAGCAGATTCAGTGTCTGGTGAGGACAGCCATCTTCTTGCTATGTCCTGACATAATGGAAGGAATATGGGAACTCTCCGTGGTCTCGTTTATAAGAGCTCTAATCCCATTCATGAAGCCTCCACCCTCATGATCTAATTAGCTCCCAGAAGCTCCACCTCCTAATACCATCACATTAAGGGTTAGGATTTAACATGAATTTTGGAAAGACATAAACATTCAGACTACAGCAACCTTGCTCTCCCAAATGTTCTTTAATGGCAGGACCCTTAGGTCCTGAGGCTCATAGCCCCTCTGTGGCCATTGTACCCATTTCCCAGATAGGCAAACTAAGGCTGGGGTGAATGCCCAGCTTCCTTGCTCGTATTTAGAGGCTGACTCCCTGGGCTTTTGATCAAGAGTAAAAGTCTTTCTCTGCCAGCTTCAAACGCAGTCCTGCCCCACTGCTCCCAATTAGTTCTAATTTTAACTTTCACCAGGACCCACATCACCTATGAGGCTGGCAAACAGACACCCAGGAATGCTCCCGCCTTGCCCTCTCTCCTGGTGGTGGAGGCAGGGAGGGCATGCTCACTGGATGCCTTGTCACTGTGCTTTGCTGTGTGACCTTTCCTTACCCTCTCTGATCCTCTCCTATATCACCTGCACTGCCTGCTTTGTGGTACTGCAGGGATCAATGGATATGGATACAGGGGACTAGAAGCCCTTTCTATGGACCAGCACCAGGCAGCACCTTCTGTATGCTGTCATTTTGTCTTCACAGCAGCCCAGTCATCAGAAGCAGAGTGGCTTCACAGTCCCACTGACAATCCACCCACTGTCTGAGGGGGTTCTATGCAGAAGGTGTCTACAGATATTATGCCAGTTATTCCCCTGTCGACCAGGCCTTTGTGTTCTATTTTTCTGAGGGGAGCAGAAACTGCTCCGAGTCTAGGGCTCTCTCTCATAATCTCAGATAAGATGGAGGGGTGAGGACTGGGCAGGAGGCAGGGGGACAGGGAGGACTCTCAAGGCTGGGAGTGGAGGAGGGAGGAGCAGACTGGGAAGGGAGGCAGATAAAAGAGGCCCTGGCCTGGGTGTGTAACTGGGCTTCAGCATGTCTGGGAGGCCAGTTCACACCTGCTCTAGCCTCATGCCCAGCAGAGCGGGGGACCTCAGAATTTCAGGGGGCACACAGTCTCTAAGCATGAGGGCCTCTGCAGTGGCCAAGACAGAGTGGAGGATGCTTCCTGCCCTAATTCCTGGATACCGTGGAACCTCCCCATTTCTGAGACTTAGGAGAGACAGCTGGATGATGACAGAGATGGAATGGTCAGAATTTAGTCTCTTGAAAGAAAAGTTCAGAATGTGGTATTTCTTGCAGCTATAAAGTTTGATATAGCATCATGCCCTAGTAATAGTACTGTTAGCTCCATTGGACAGATGAGAAAACTGAGGCTCAGAGAGTTTATGATTATCCAAAGACATTTTTATTAGAACTTGTAGGTCAGAGACCAGAACCTTGGTTTATTGATATCGAAGCGTCTGTAGCTTTTTGCCTTATCTATGCCTCCTTGTCCAGCAAGACAACCTCACTTGGGGGAGAGATGGAACAACTAAGGCCCAGCTGGGCAAGTGACACGCAAAGTGAGAGAAGACTCCACATCTGTGCTCTGAGACACCAGTTTGACCTCCTCTTGGTCCAAGCTGTCCATGGCCCATCCACCTTTCCTCCTTCTTCATCAGGGCCACCCATGCCAGTCCTTCAGGCCCCCTGCTCAGTGTAGAGAAGTTCTGACCTCCTCATCAGCTTCCTATAGCCCTCCGCCCAGCTGCAGAGCCTGCCCTGAACCTACTGAAGCCATGTTTTAATCCCTGAGGTGGCAGCAGGCATAGCCCTGGCCCAGCCCAGGCCCTGCTATGGGTTTCTCTTCCCATGGGGTCTGGGCCTGGGGAGTGACCCCAACAGCTGTGTGAGACCCAGTGGGTGAGCTCAAGTTTGGTGTCAGGAGATCTAGGGTTAAGTATGGGTTATGTAAGTAATTATATGGCCTTGGATAGTCAACTGGGCCTCAGTTCTCTCATCCTGCAGTCATTATGATCCTAGCAGGTGGGCAGGCATGGAACAAGGAGAAACCTCTGTTCTTCTACTTACAAGCCATGTGACCTCAGGCTTGAGCTCCTCAGTTTCTCTCTGAATGAAATGAGAATAATGAAGCCTGTTCCTTCAGCTCTTAAGGAAACTAACATTTGCCGAACACCTCTAGGGCTGACCCTGTGTTAGATGCTTCCTGAAGCATTTTCTTCCATGGCCCCCTGAGCTGAGAATAAAATGTTTTATTTTTAGTCTTTCACATGGTATCTCTTTGTAGCCCTTTCTGGCCTGGGACTCTAAGGGTGCAGTCACAAATGGCTTCACAATGGAAGAGATGGCACCTGGTCTGAGCCTGGAAGGATAGGGCGACAGCCCTTGTCTGTAGGCAGGAAGTGTCAGTATCTCAGTTTCTGGGAGCATCTGCTCCATTTCAGTTTTCCTGGGACGCCCACAGGCAGGAGTTTCAGCTCCACTTAGGCAGGCCACCATGATCAGTAACCAGACTCCTGGTGTTCTGAGCCTTCCTCAGGCAACTCAGTGTTTGGGGAGAGGGGTACTTCAGTTTTATTTATTAAAATGCAATGTTATATAAAGAGTAAGAATAGTCGACATTTCTTAAGCACTTAGCACACCGAGCTGAGCACTTTACTTCTTTTAGTTCATTCAATCCTCAACCGCCTAGTGAGAGAGGCTCAATGTGATGTCTACCTCATGGGAAAGGGAGACACGGAGTAACCATCTCCAGACCTCACAGCCAGCATGAGGTGAAGACATGGTTTGCAGCTTGGCTGTCTGACTGAAGTCCTGGAGCTGGGTGGGACTACTGAAACTATTAACACGACAGCTACAACAATTGCTAACATTTGTAGTGTATTCTGGGCAAGCGCTGTACAAGAACCACCTCATTTACTCCCTACAACAAACTTACAAGGAGGCAAGATTTTAATCTCTGCAGAGAAAGAAACTGAGACAAGTTGAAGAATTTGGTCAAGATCATGAGCCAGGGTTGGAATCTAGGCAGTCTGACTTTAAAGTATGTAAGAGATTAATATGAGTAAATCTTTTGGCACATGGAAGATGGTATACAATTGGTGCTCAATAAATAATTGCTAAATTGAACAAAAATGAAAAAAAAAAACATAAAAGAATCAGTTTTTTTTAGGTCCTGTGGTTCCAGCCTTGCCAGCTTCACAGGCTGCCTCTGTTAAGGCAGAAAGAAAAAGCAGCCCTAGCGACCTCCTGAGAACAGCTTGGAATGGCGCTCAAACCCTTCAGGGGGTCCCCTGTAGCCTCCAGCCAGATCCTACCATTTTCTCCTCCCAACACTCCATTTCTTTTTTCCTTTCAATCATTCCTTTTTTGAGAAGGTCAATTTTATTGAGGAATAATTTACAAAATGCACACTTCTTTTTATGATTTAACCGTATAGCTCAATGAGTTTGGACAGATGTAGACAATGGTATAAATATTGCTGCACTTAAGATATAGCACATTTCCACTGTTCTGCAAAATTTCTTTTTTGCCCATTCCCAGTCAATCTCTCTCCCTGCTCCCATTCAGAATAACCATTGATTTGATTTCTATTGCTATCGATTAGTTTTGTGTGTTCTAGAACTTCCTATAAATAGGATTCAGCATATGTATTATTTTGTGTATATCCATTCATACTGCACCTTATATTGGTAGTTTGGCCCTTTTCCTTGCTGAGTAGTATTCCAGTGAACAGGCATATCACTATTTTTCTGTTCACCAGTTGATATTCATTTGGGTTGTTTCCAGTGTTAAGATTTTTCTGATTGAAGCTGCTATGAACACACATATGCAAATCTGGATAAACATGTTTTCATTTCTCTTGGGTCAGTGCTTGAAAGTGAAATTGTTGGGCTGTATGGTAGGTATATATTTTACTTTAAAAGAAGCTGCCAAACTCTTTCCCAAAGTTGTTGCACCATTTTGGCCCCTAGTAGTGCATGAAAATTCTACTTGTTCTGTATTCATGACAACATTTGGTATTGTCAGTCTTTTTTTTTTTTTTTAGCTATTCTGGTGAGTATGTAATGGTATCTCTTTGTTGTTTTAAATTGTAATTCCATGGTGACTAATAATGTTGAAGGTGTTGTATATCTTTTTATGGGCATATATCATCTTTGTTAAAACATCTATTTGAAGCTTTTGCCCAATTTTACTGAGTCGCTTGTCTTCTTATTAAATTATAAGAATTTTTCAAATCTGAATACAGATTATTTCTCAAATATCTGTTTTGAAAACATTTTCCTATAGTCTGTGGCTTCCCTTTTCACTTTCTTCATGACATCTTTTGAAGAGAAAAGTCCAATTGATAAGTTAGTGCTTTTTTTGACTTGTTTTTGAGGATCAACGAAGTTACAAAGATTTTCTCATGTTTTCTTTTAGATATTTTATAATTTTAGATTTTTATGTTTAGATGTATGGCCCATGTTGAGTATATTTTTGTGAATAGTGTGGAGTTAAGGTCCACAATGGTATCCTTTTATTTTATTTACCACAATTGTTACTGTTTTCTATTGTTTCCCTTGTTCTTTGTTCTAATTTTTGTTTTCCATTCTTTCCCCCACCTTTTGTGGTTTTAATCAAGCATTTCATATGATTCCATTTTTTCTCCTTTCTTAGCATATCAATTATACTTTTTAAAAACCAATTTTAGTGGTTGTCCTAGAGTTTGCAATATACGTTTACAACTTATCCATTTCTTTATGTAGATCTGAGTTTCTGATCTATATAATTTTTCTTCTTTTTGAAGAACTTCTTTTACTATTCCTTGCAAGGCGGGTCTACTGGCAACAAACTCCTTCAATTTTTGTTTGTCTCGGAAAGTCTTTATTCTCCTTTGCTTTTAAAGGATAATTTGGCAGGACACAGAATTCTAGGTTGGTGATTTTTTTCTCTTTCAACACTTTAAACATTTTACTTCACTATCTTCTTGCTTGAATGTTTTCTGAGACGTCTAGTGTAATTTTTATTCTTACTCTCCATGTGTAAGGGTTGTTCCCCACCCTTACCATAACTTCTTTCAATACTTTGTATCTCTGACGTTTTGCCCTTTGAACATGATGTGCCAGGTGTAGCTTTTTGGCATTTATCCTACTTTGGTATTCTCTGAGCTTCCTGAAATATGTGGTTTGATGCCTGATTTTTGGAAAATTTCAGTCATTATTGCTTCAAATTTTTGAAAATTTTCAGTCACTGTTTCTTCTGTTCCTTTCTTTTTTTCTTCTTATTTTGGCATTCCCATTGAATGTATATTATACTTTTTTTTGTAGTTGTCTTATAGTTCTTGGATATTCTGGGGTTTTTAAAAGCCTTTTTCTTTTTACTTTTCAGTTTTGGAGGTTTCTATTGCGATATCCCCAAGATTAGAGATTCTTTATTCAGCTGGTTCCAGTCTGCTAATGAATCCACTAGAGATATTCTTCATTTCTGTCATAGTGCTTCTGATTTCTTTTTTAGAATTTCCATTTCTCTGCTTATTTTACTTATCTGTTCTTGCATGTCAATCACTTTTTCTATTAGAGCCCTTAGCATATTTAATCATAGTTGTTTTAAATTTCTGATCTGATAATTCCAATATTTCTGCCATATTTGAGTCTGGTTCTAATCATTGCTTTGTCTCTTCAAACTTCCCCCTGCCCCCTACACCCACCCCAATAGCACACCCTTGTTTTTATGACTTGTAATTTTTTTTCCATTGAAAGCCAGGCTTGATGTACTAGATAAAAGGAACATAGGACTGGTTCCCACAGAGGTTTCTGTTCATGCATTTCGGCTGCAGTAAGTTGCGATTCTCTGTATATGTCTTATTTGTCTGTCTGTCTCTCCAATTTTAGAGTCAGTGGTTTGCCCCATGACCTCAATTCTCTGACAGGTCTAAGAAGAGTTGTTTGTTTTCAGTTGGTTTAGCTTATTTCCTTCTTATAAGGATGAGAGTAATGCCAGGCTAGAAACTGGAAGTCTAATATATTTTCGTTTGAACACATTTTCTTACAAATATAATCCTTTGTCCACTGAATAACCTTGTCACCATTGTAAAAACATCAATTGATCACAGGTGAGTGGGACTATTTTTAAATTTTATTATGTTCCATTTATCCATATGTTTTGTCTTATACCAATACCACACTCTATTAATCATTGTAACTGTATAGTAAGTCTTAAAAGCAAGTAATGTAAGTCTTCTAAATTTGTTCTTCTTTTTCAAATTTGTTTTGGGTATTATAGGTCCTCTTCATTTTCAAATAATTTTTAGAACCAGCCTGTCAATTTCTATTTTTTAAAAAAATCTGTTCTAATTTTTCACTGGTTTGTAGTTTTCTTGTAAAATTTTTGTCTGGTGTTGGTATCAGGGTAATGCTGACCTTATGAAAAGGTTGTGAAGTGTTCTATCCTCTTCTATATTTTGAAAGAGCTTGTGTTTGATTGGTCTTATTTTTATTTAAATGTTTGATAAAAGTCTCTATGAAGTTATATGGGCCTAGAATTCCTTTATGGGAAGATTTTATGAAGTACATTTCTGTAATAAATATCAAACTATTCATGATTTCTGTTTCTTCTTTTGTTAATTTTGGTAATTTTCAAGAAATTTAGTTATTTCATTTAAGTTGCCAAAGTTATTGTCTCAAAGTTGTTTATAATATTCTTTTATTATCTTTTTAACATCTGTAAGATCTGTAGTGATAAACCCCTGCCGATTTCTGGTATCAATCATTTATGTTTTATTTATTTCTTTTTCTCAGTCAATTTAGCTAAAGTTTTGTTGATTTTTATTGATCTTTTCAAAAGCATAAGCTATTTGTTTTATTGAGTTTCTTTAGTGTATATTAATTTTCTAGTTCACTGATTTTTGCTCTTTATTATTTCTTTTCTTTTATTTACTTTGGTTTTAATTTCGTCTTTTCCCCTCAAACTTCCTTAGGTGAATCCATGGTGTATTGAGAGTCCTCAAGACCATTCCCAGGTGCAGCGATTTTCTAGAGAGACTTTCAGATATAGTCACGCTCATGGCTAAGAGTATAGAATTAGAAGACAAGGAGATTGAAATAGTTATTATAAAATATTTCACAGTACAAGAGATACACAGCAAACTTGCATAGGGAAAAGGCACATGACGTGAATTATGAAGGAAACCAGGCACAAGCTCCCAAGAGTCTGATCACAGTGGAGCTACACAGGATGCACTCAGTTCCCCCAGCTAGAAATTGTGACAACACATGTGAAATGTTCATTAGAAACTCAGTGCCCAGGGTTTTCACTGGGGCGGGGGGGCTTGTCATAGGCACCTTCTGCCTGGCACATACCAACATTCAGGCTACCAGAAAGAAAGTGGTGTTCAGCATAAACCATATTATTTACATAAACAGTTTAGGTATCGTAAGCCACTTTTATCAAGAAATTATGGGAAATCTTCTGAAATGTACATTCCCAGATGTCAGTTAAGGGTCAACCTTGTAAGCAGGTCTTTCTAAGGATAAGTCTCAGGCTAACTCTGTTAACTGTTTTCTACACAGATGTTTAAATCTTTCATTTTGTCTAATATAAGCATTTAAAGCTATATATTTCCCTCCAACCACTCTTTTAGCTGCATCCTACACATATCAACATATTGTGTTTTTATTTTTGCATTCAGTTTAAAATATTTTCTAATTTCCACTGTGATTTCTGTTGTCTCATTTTCAACTTTACAGATACCTTTATCTGCAGTGTCTAAGCTGCTATTAATTCCTTCCTGTATTGTATTTTTTAGCTTTAGAAGTTCTGTTTGTTTCTTTTTTATGGTTTTCGTTTATCTCTTCACTATATTTTCTTTTAAATTCTTGAATTTTTTATAATAACTGTTTCGATTTCTTTGTCTTCTAATGCCATAATTTCTATCATCTAGATCTGTTTCTATTGAATTATTTTTCTTCTAGTTGTGGGATCCATTTTTCTGCTTATCTAGGAGTTTTTGTTCGGATTCTGGACATTGTGATGTTCCACTGCTGAGTGTTTGTATTTTGTTGTTTTCTTTAAAGAGTATTAAATATATCGCTTTGATGGGCAAATAGTTAGCCTGTGGATGAAGTCGCTCCTTTTGAGGCTCATTTTCAAGCTTTATTAAGTTGATGAATGAGGCCCCTCTACTCTGACTGTTTGAAACTCAAAGTCTCTCCTCTCTGTGTGAGCTCTGGTAGTTGTTAAACTCATAGCTCCCTGGTAGCAATTTTTTTCTCTGATAGTTGGCCTTTGGCTGGCCCCATCAAGTCTCATCCTAGACACAGACAGTTTATAATTCTAAGGCCCAAGAGGACCCTTATGCAGATTTCTGGAGCTTTCGCTGCCTATCTCCCTCCTCTCTGGTATTCTGCCCACAACTTCCAGCAGCCTCAGCCTCCTTGTGCTCCAATCTCTGTCTCATTAGCTCAGTGAGGCTACTGTGCTCCACGTGGATTCTCTCTCTTTGTTCAGTGGCCTGGAATATGTCTCCCATAAGAAAACTGAGACAATCATATGCTTACCTCATCTGTTTCCTTTCTCTCAAGAATCATCGACCTGTGCTTCTATGTTAAAATAGGGGGGGTAGGGTGGGGAAGTGGGTGGAGCTTGGGGACAAGAGGAGTGAGGGTTGAGTGCGCGAGAGAGGGAGTTGTCTGATGATGGCGGAGGGATATGAGTAGGGAGTGAGAATGACGTGATCTGTACTGCATTCAATTCCTGACACTTCCTCACGTCCCTCCCTCAACCTTTCTTTTTCTTTATTTTTCTTTCTTTCTTTCTTTCTTTCTTTCTTTCTTTCTTTCTTTCTTCCTCTTTCTGTGATAGGACTAGTTTGATTTCCAGTTACTCTGTCATGGCTAGAAGAGAACATCATTGGCTCTCAGTCTAATGTTCATGATGACTAGAAGTTCACCAGGAAGATGTATAGAGGAGAGTTTCTTAAAAGAAGGGGCTGCATAGGGGAAAGTTGTGAGTCTGAGACAAGTTTGGGGATGGTGTATGTGGTGTGTGTGAGGGGAGGGTTAGAGGTGAGCAGAAGAATAGGCAGGAATATATTTGCAAAGGACCTTGAATGACAGTCTAGGAGTTTGCACATTATCCTAAAGGTCTTGAGGAGGCTAAAACTAGTAATTATTATAATTATAATAATATGTAACTAATTTATTTTCATGTGTCAGGCAGGCATGACTCTAAGCTCTTTCTATGGAACATCTCATTTATGGAGCTCATGAGCTCCTCCAGCCAGCTCATGAAAAACTCCAATGTTGTTAGGAATTGCCATGTGCCATGTGTTTATCTAAGCACTTTACATGATGAGCTCATTTAATCTTCACAATAACACTATGTGGTAGGGTTTATATGCCTATTCTACAGATCAGGGAACTGAGGCAAAGAGAGGGTAAATGAC
Organism: Rousettus aegyptiacus; assembly: GCF_014176215.1. Taxonomy (NCBI): domain Eukaryota; kingdom Metazoa; phylum Chordata; class Mammalia; order Chiroptera; family Pteropodidae; genus Rousettus; species Rousettus aegyptiacus. The sequence continues at coordinate 9,214,788 of NW_023416309.1, forward strand.
TTATGGTTACACACAGGACAAGTAGCAATTAGGGGTGATTTTCTTTTTTTCCAGAATATTCTTTTAACATTATTATAATAATATTCTTACGGTGAAAAAGAGCTGCATTTGGGCCATCCGTTACCTGTAGACACTATGAAAGTTAGTGCATGTGTCACCAGGACCGGTGGATATGGCATTGCCTGGCAATCAAGTGGTACCTACGATGGTTTAAAATCATATCCTCAAATTCTTTGACACTCTTCCCATTAAAAGGTGGACTATAATTTCCTCCCCCTTCAATATGAGCCAGCTTTAGTGACTCACTTCTAATGAATAGAATGTGGCAGAAATGACGCTGAGTGACTTTTGGTGCTAGTGTTAAAAAGACAACTCTTCTACTAGACTCATTCTCTTGTGACATGTGCTTTGGGAGTCTTGATCTATTTTCTGTCTCTATAGTTTTGCATTTTTTAGAATGTCATATAAATGGAATCATCCAGTGTGTAGTCTGTTGTCTGGCTTCTTTAACTTAGCATATTGCTTTGGAGATTCATTCCTGTTGCTGTGTGTATCTGTAGTTTGGTCCTTTTTATTTCTGAGGTGTTTTGTTAGTCCACACATTTGATATTCATTTGTCTGTCCCAGGTCTGGGTGTGCAAAGGATGCTCAATAAGTGTGTGTTGAGCAGCTAAGCTGGTGAATGGAGGGTGGAACTGGAGACTCTTCTGCAAATCTGTTAAAGCCACACTTTGACAGGTGTTGGAAGAGGCAAGGTGATGATGTTTTCTTAAGACTCATTTGTCATTCATTAATTCACAAATATTTATTGAGTATCTACTTTGTGACAACTATTGTATTAAGTAATAATCAATAATTCCTGCCCCCTCTAGAGTTGACTGTTGAGCTGAGAAGAGAAGTAATTCACCAAGCTGTTAAGATCAAAGGAGATAAGTGCTGAGAGCAAAGAAAAGCAGGACAAGGTGGGAAAAGGGGGCGGGTATGTCAAGAGTAGGAGATGGGGAGGGGAGGGCAAGCATGGGTGGGTGGGGCAGACAAGACTTCCCCAGGGAAGCTGAGGCCTGAAATGGTATTTGCTGGACCCGGGAAGAGGGAAGGTGTGCCTGGCAGCAAAAACATGTGTGAGCACACAGCAGGTTGGAGGAACAAGCTGGTGTGACTATGGGGATTGGTCAGATTTGTGGTTGGCAAGATCATTCTAGGACAGATGAGGAGGGCTCGTGTGTCGCATTGATGAGTTTGGCTTTTATTCTAAAGACAGTGGGGATCCACTGAAAGACTTTAATTTGCAAAGTGATATAATTATGGTCTCTCTACTTCGGAGTGGAGGGAAGATGTGTAAATACAGATAGGAAGACCAGTGGAGGATGTTATAAGTATCCCAAGTAAGGGATGGTGGAGACAAGGGAAATGATTGTAGACCTAAAAAATGTTGACTTGCCAGGATCTGGTGACCGATTTTATGTGGGGCGGGGGCAGAATGAAATAAGACTAGATCCCAGATTTGGGACTTTGGCATCTGAATAGATGGTAGTGCCAATTCCTGGAAAAGGAGCATGTAAGAAGGGGAAAAGAGGTATAGAGACAGTGAATAAATGTGGGAATTGTTGAGGTTAAAGTATCTTCAGGATGTCCAAATGGGAAGTCCAGGAGGCATTTGGATATCTTGGACTGCAGAGGGAATCTTGGGAGGACATATAGATTTAGGGGGCATTGGCACAGACAAGGCAGTGGATGGGCTTGCCTGGAAATGAGTGAAGAGTATGGAGGGCCAACATCTCAAGACAGATACCTGAGCAACATCAGGATTTAAAAAGATGGAAAAGAGGTGTACACGTGAGACTGAAGGATGGCAGGGACAATAGAGTTGCAGACCAACGAGTGTGTGAGGCTGAGGGGGAGCATGTTGAAAGGAGAGGTAGTAGGCACCAGGAGGCATGCTACCTGAGCAAGGGTCAAGACAGATGAACTACAGGGCTCAAGAACAGCCAGCACCTGGTGGCCATGAGATGACTCCTTTGGAAAGGTAGGACGAGTGAGAGCCATAGTGCTGGCTGATGAGGAGTGGGTGGTGGGGACAAAAGGGACGATGGCTGGGGCCCAGTTTCCTGCCTTGCAATTTGGTTGTGAATGGGGAGAGTGAGCTATGGCTGGAGCTAGAGGGGACATGGCATCAAGGGAGGATTTCTGATGAGAGAAGCTTGGATGTGTTTAAGTGCTGATGCAAATCAGCCATAGAGAGGGGTGTCCTGGTAATCTGTTGTTGTGTAATGAACCACCCAAAATTTAATTCTTTAAAGCAACCATTCATTGTCTCTCACAATTCTTAGATTGACTGGCTCAGCTGGTTCACATGTGGTTGCATGACCTGTAGGTTTGACAAGAACATCAGGATGATCCATCGCATGGCTGGCAGCTAGGGCTGCCCATCAGCTGGGGCTGTTGACCAGAACTTCTCTGTTTGTCTCCATGTATCTTTTCCATCTTGATTGGGCTTCTCACAGCACAACAGCTGCATTCCAAGAGAGAGTATTTCAAATACCCACTCCAAAGCAGAAGCTGCAGATATCTTAAGATTCAGTCTTTCAAGGTATACAGTGTTGCTTCCACCACACTTTATAAGTTAAGGTAAGTTACAGTCCACCCCCATTCAACAGTGGGGGAAAAGGCTCCATCCCTTGATGGGAGGAGTTGCTAAGAATTTGAGCAATCTTTAATGAAACATGGGAGAAATCATAAGATGATAATTGATGAAGCCATGGAGAAAATGGTAAGACTTGGGGCCCAGGGCACATATAGTACGTTTGGCTTGAGAGAGAGAAGAAGACTTTGGATTGGGGCTGCAGGAAGATAGGGTCATCTTATATTTTATCAAGAAGATCTGAGCATATTAACCAACCATAACGTTCTGGATTGTATGAAGTTTTCCCTCCGTTTGTAGAATAAGTAGTAAGTTGAGAGAGGCACTAAAGACAATACATTGGGTGCTAATATGTGCCCTTAATCAATTTTCTCAATAGCTCTCTGAGGTCAATTGAGGTCAATATTATAATGTCCATTTTACAGATAAAGCAACTAAGGCTCAGCAAATCCCTCTCTCTCTCTCTCTCCCCCCCCCCACCCCCGAATATGTTGATAGCACATAAAAGATATTTGCTTTCTCCTGAGGAAAATGTAGTTGTCATAACAGCTCCTTAGAAGAGGGAACCCATAATGGACATAGAGTGAAATTCTCATCCCAGGAGAGGTAAGTAGGGAGTGGGGCACTAGCTCAGGCTCTGGCAGCCCAAGGAACTATTAGGTTGGAATGGAGCCTAAGACTGTGAGATCCAAGCCCCTCGGGATGAGAGGACAGGGAGGAAGGAGATGCTTGGCTGCAGAAACCATGGGCTGGTGACCACCATTCCTATCATCCTAATCATGCACTTGTGATATTAATAAAAATAATTTATATCATGTGACTGCTTTTTAACTAGCTGCTTTCAAGACTTAAGACTGGGATTATAAAAGGCATGCATTTATAAATTATTAGCCCAGAGCTCATAAGCACATATACTTTGGGGAACACTTTGGTAGCACTTTAAATTAATTTATTGTCATTCATTCCAGCTGTCTGTGATGTAAACCTTGAGCTATAAATTTGTACCATCATCTGACACACCATTAACTAAGGTGCTGCCTGAGCCAGAGCACATAATAAAACATTCAAATACAATTTCTGTAGGGACACAGCTCTCCCTCTCCTTCTTATCCTCCCCTCTCCTCTACTTGACTCTCTTATCTTCTTCCCCTTCCTTCCCCTTCCTTCCCCTTCCCTCCCCTCCCCTCCACTTCCCTCCGCTCTTCCCTCCCCTTTCCACCCTTCTCCTATTAATGACGAGCAACATGGAGAGAAGGCAGGTGTTTCAGAGTTGTGTTGGTAAAGGAATCAGGTAAGACCCACTTTGCCGCATGGCAATCTTTGGAGCTCAGGAGGTTTCATCCCATTGTACAGAAGGGACATCAGAGGTTCAGAGAGGGCAAGGATTTGTCTGAGGCCATATAGCCAGCAGAAACAATGACCTCCATTCTATCTCAGTGCCTCCTTGGTAGGCAGGTGGAGTCTGTGCTCCTAAAAACTTTGGTCTGTGCATGACTGACCCCCCAGAACTCAGAAGAAAGCTAGGAACAGGGGATAAGATTTCTTTGAAAAAATTTCTGGGGGAGCAATAAGGAAAAAATTCTCTGGATGCTGGGAAAACAGAAGGAAAGGATGGAAGGGAATTAATCTTATGATTATTGCCTTTACACACCAGAAGGGCAGAGTGTTTTTTTTTTGGGGGGGGAGGTGCCCAGGAGGATAGAACTGGCATGTTGGAAAGCAGTCCCAAGAGAACAATTTGGATCCTCTAAGGAGAGATTTGGTAATGATGAGAGCCAGCTAGGGATGGAGGGAGTTCTCTGTCACTGGAAGGATACAACTAGAGGGCACAGGGAACACGGAGTGGTGTATGAGTTTCCTAGTACTGCTGTAATAAATGACCATGAAAGTTGTGGCTTAAAACAATTATCTTACAATTATGGAGGTCGGAACTCCAAAATGGGTCTCACTTTGCTAAAATAAAGGTGTTGGAGGGCTGTTCTGGAGACTCTAGGGGAGAATCCAGTGTTTTGCCTTTCCAACTTCTAAAGGCTGCCTGCTTTCCTTGACTCAGGCCCCTTCCTCCATCTTCAGAGCCACCAGTGCTGGCTATATCCATCCCATGCTGCCATCTCTCTGATTCTCCCACTGTTTTGCTCTTTCACTTTTTGTACCCTGTGATGACATCGGGCCCACAAGATAGTCCAGGAACATCTTCCCATCTCAGGTCAGCTGATTAGCAGCTTTAATTCCATCTGCAACCTTAATTCCCCTTTCCATGTAATCTAACACCTTCCTAGGTTCCAGGGACTAGCATATGGACATCTCTGGTGGGCTATTGTTCTTCCAACCACATTGGAGGGTGTGTAAGGCATCTGAGGTCTCCCTCATACAGAGAGATTTTCTAGTCGAGAACAAGAGGACATTTTATTGCTTCAATTAAGCAACATGAGGTACAAGGAAGAAGAAGGAGGATGAGTCGGGAAGGAGAAAGAGAAAGAAGAGGCAGGACAGAAAGAGAGGAGGAGATGTAGCAGAAGGAAAAACAGGAAGAAGATGGAAAATTGCTTTCATCCCACATCAGATGTCCTTAGCTCCTACACTCACTGTGAGGTGGGCCAAGCATTAGGAGACTTGAACCAAGATTCTAATCCTGCTTTGTGACCTCCAATTTCTCAGTGGTGAGATGAGGTTCCTCTGGACCTGGCTTGGAATAGTTCTCCAAATTAATCATCTGTAATGGGCCACAGGGGAGGCTCTGTTGAGGCCAGGCCAATATGGTGGCGATGTCCCAGAAGGGCTGCCTGGCAGGGTGGAGGCAGCACCCTTCCCCAATATCCAAGGGAAGATTGTGGAGTCAAACGGTCCTAGCCCCTGGAAGCTCCAGATGCATGGCCATGCCCCAACTTCAAGGCCTGTGAGTTTGCCCTCCTCCACTGGAGTTAGGGGCAGGCATCCTGTCTCCCCACCCTCAACTGGCATCTTGCCCACATTTTTGAAGCCCTAACCATCCTGTGGATCTGGTCCTGGGAGATTTTTGTGGCTGCCTGGCAGGAGCCGTGCAAGAGGCTGACAATCGTTTTTCTCTTATATGCTAAGGGCAGGGGCTGGGTCTTTCTAAAAACCTCATCTGTCCACCTCCTTCATTTCTCTCAAATCCTGCAGATAAGGTTCTTAGCTTGGATAGCAACAGTACTTACCTCATATGGCTTTGGACAAGGTAGAGTGACAATCACTCTAAACTGCTTGGTGGCACAACTTCTGGTACATGACAGAAAATAAGTGGAGGGTGGTGGCATTGTTATCAGTGCTGTCTCTGGCAGGCCATACACATCATTCTCAAGTATGCCATCCTCCTGACATCTGCCAGGGACCCTGGCCTGAATAAACTGCAGGGCTGAGCTCTGTGGCTTCTCCTTATGTGAATGGGCCTTTGGAGTTATGTTATTGTCTCCTTGTCTGTCTTGCTGGCCTTGAGTGGGCCCTCAGGCCACACAAACTGTGAAGTAGGGCCTGTGTCTGATTGACCTTCTGGCACGAGGAGCCCCCTTAACTAGGTATTTAGTAGGTGTTGGAATGAATGGATGTGTGAAGGAAGCCATGAGTGAGTAGATACTCAGCTGGGTGTTAACTCACTCAGCAAGCATCACTCAGCACCATCTGCACCAGGACTGGTGGGAAGTGGGCCCTTGCATCAGCCTCTGCCCTCCAGATGCTCACTGCGTGGCTTTGACTTTTGTGCGCAACAGCCGTGGGTGTGCAGATCACTCACAGCAGAGGGAAGAGGGCAAAGGCTTGGGTCAGGACCATCTGTGGTCCTCGAATCCTCAGCACCCACTCTGTGCTAGTGTTCGCATCTCCTCTTATCTCTGGCCAGACCTTGAAGTGCCGAGAACCAGACCTATCAATCAATTATCTGCTGCCTGCACTGAGAGCAGGGCTGCCTAGCCAGATAACATCCCAAGGGAGGGGCACAGGACCGGGAGACAGACAGGGCGAGTGAGCTGAGCCCACCTCCTCGACAGATGGGCACAGACTGTGATGGCTATGCACCCGCGCGCTCTCACACACATCCATGCATACGTCTCTGGGCACACCCCTCACCTCTATCACATATACGCACAGCTCCATACACTCTCATAGTCTTCCTGTGTGCACCTCTCATGCACATGAACCCACAGTCACGCCTGGATCTCGCCTGCAGCACGTCCCTTACACACACGGTTGCCCACACTCACACAGTCACATGCATCTTGTGTAAACACACTCTCTCCTAACATCTGCCCACAGAGCCTGCTTGCTTCCACAATCTCTGCCCACCTCCATACACTCATCCCATGCCTTGTCAACAACACACTCCTCTGTGTATATCCAGAATGCGCATGTGCCCGTACATATCCTCAACACACACACCTTGCCAGCGCCCATGCTAAGAGGCTCTCCCATGTTCCCCAAGGCCATGAGTGGTGCCAGCATGGACTGGCCTTATGGGGTTTCAGAGGGCAGATAGATCATTATTTGGAGCTGGTTGGTTTGGTTTGAATTTGAGGCTATGGAATCAGGAGACCTGGATTCGAGTTCAAGATCTAAATGCACTAGCCATGTGGATCCTGGATGAATCTCTGTCCCAATCCAGATCCGTTTCCTCATTTGTGAGATGGGAATAATGCCAACCTTAGTGGGTGTTTCCAGAATTCGATCAAATGCTATCAAGGAAGCGAAAATTATGTGAACACAGAGAAGGTCCGTTTGTATTATTATTGCTCTTTTTTCTGCAATGTTGATGTTGTTTATTAGCCAGGGTCCTTTGGAGTCCTGAGAATCTCTGCTGATGTGCCTGTGACTGGGAAAACCTGGCCTGATCCTGGTAACCTTGACGGTTTGACACCCCCACCCCTGACTCCCCACTCCAAATCACTGGAACCTCTCCAGGGTCCAGCTTCTTACCCAGGGTGCTCTGTAACAAGCTTGTCTAGGCCAGAGAACACAGCCTGCCCACAGCCACCTCCTCACCGGCTCCTCCATCCACAGCATGCCTCCTTGCATCCAAGGTTTTGGGTACCAGTGTCCATCCAAGACAGCCTCACCAGATTCCCTTGCTGAACACAAGTGCCAGCTGCAGGAGGGTGACATCATCTCACTCAGGGTTCCAGGAGAGCTCTGTAGAACTGAAGTTCATAGCAGCTCGGCAGGGTGGCAGGCATTGGGGCCAAGGTGGGAGACAGTGATGAGGGAGCCTGTGTGGTGTGGGTGCGTGTAGATGTGTGTGCCTGTGGGGTGTCTGTGTGAAGCGTGGGAGCGCTGGTAGGTGTCAGGGAGTATGAGTGCATGTGGGGGAGGTGCTGGTCTATGTGATGGGGGATGTAGGCTGTGTGACTATGCGGCGTGTGGGCGTGTCTATGCTGTCTGGGAATGCGAGACTGTGGGTGAGTGTGCTGTGTGTATGTGTAGATGTCCATTTGGTGTCTGAGAGTGGCAGTGTACTAGATATGTGTGTATGGATGAGTGAGCATGACCTTGTGAGTACATGGTGTGTGTGAGTTGTGCTGGTGTTTTTGTGGTACTGAGGATATGAGTGTAGGGGTGTACATGTGTGGTGTGTGCATGCGTTTGTGTTGTGTATGGGTATCTCGGTCCAGAGGTGTGTGTGTGCGTGCTTGTGTTGTGTGTTTGTGTGTCTGTGTGTGGGAGTGGCTGTCTGGGGGGTGGCTGTGGGGTGGGTGTGGGTTTCTTTGTTGGGCATGTCAGTGTGAGTGTAGCGTGTGGTGTGAGCATGTGGGGGTGGTATGAGATGAGGGGGGGAGAGTGGCAGGCAGGCAGGCAGGCAGCCAGGGTGCTTCCCCTGCACACAGTGGCTGGGCTGACAGCCGGGCGGAGAAGAAAACTAGACGTCAGGGAAATCAGTCATAGACAAATCGATTCCCTTTAGAGGTGAGAAAAAGCAGATGCTGTGACTGCTGGTGGCCTGTTAGGCTTGGAGCCACATCCCTCCCCAGCCTGAGCCACCCTCCCCCACTCATCTAGCTGCCAACATCCCCCCCACACCCAACACTCACACAGCCTTTGTTTGGGGCCCTGCTGTGGCCTGCTGCCTGGACTGCTGCATCCCTTCCCCTGCAGGCCAGGGCACGTGGTGTGTGTGTGTGTGTGTGTGTGTGTGTGTGTGTGTGTGCGCGCGCGCGCGCGTGCGTGTGTGCGTGTGCGTGTGTCTCACCTGATGGCAGAGGCCCCTTAGGCACTTCAGAGACAGTGGATCGCCGTCTTGGCCACGGACACCCAGAAGCTGGAGGTAGCACTGGACCAGAGCTCAGGCCTCCTGGGCCTGACCAAAGGCAGATCTTTGCCATGCCCCACCATCCGCCTGCTGCCACCCCCACCCCAGGGCTCTTTGAGCAAAGCTCCCGTTTCTTCCCTTCTTGATCTGTTCAGTGGATGTCCCTGGGCAGCGCTGGTCCCACCTCCTCCCTCCGGTGTACACGCCAGGCCCAGGGCCCAGTAGCATCGCCCTCCTGTCACCTAGTGAGGAGGGTCTGTCCCTAGATACCATTCTCTGCCAAACTGGCCCTGCTCAGGGCAGCCCAGATCAGCTTCAGACTCGAGTGGGAACCACAGATCAGCCTCTTGGCCTCAGATACATAGTCAGGCGTCCAGGGTCTCCGGGCCTGGGAGCCCTGCCTCAGCTGTAAGCAGAACTGCTGCTGCAGGTTAGGGCCCCGACACGCTGTCTCTGTCTTGCTGACACCTCGACTGTGGGTTGGCTTCCACTTCAGGCTCTCCTCTCTATAACCCCTTTTCCACTGGGTCTCAACACTCAAAACAAATTAGGAAAACAGAGCAAAGCTCATCAAAAGCTGTGACTGCTCTGGACTCGGTGCTCTGTTCTCCGAACGTGCCCTGACTCTAATAGCTAGCCTCTGAAGGCACTTGATTAGGACAGCTATTGAGCATTGTTCCACGTTAGGCCCCTTAGATTTAGAAGTGAACACGATGACCTGGGCCTGCCTCCAGGAGCCTTGTGTCTAGCTAGAAAGATACACCTTGACTCTAGCAGAGACCAAGAGTCTAGGGTAGGAAGAAAGGAAGGGAAAGATGCCACACCAAACCCACCTCTTCCTGGTCCTGACCCTGACACTGACCCTGACTTCCTCGACTCCACCCTCTTTCCTAGGGACCTGCGGGCTCTCAGCTTGATTCCTCTGCCACAGTGTTCCCACCCCCATTCCTCCAATCGTTCACTTGCCCATCTGGCTCCTCCCCAGCAAGAATTCCCTCAGGTCACCACCTCTTCTCCACACTTGGACCCTAGCTAGGATGGGTGGCTCTTCAGCACAGTGAGCTTTGTCCAGCATGGATGCCCCACTATTTGAGTGTGAAGTAGTTGAGGCTGGAGTTGAGGGTAGGAGAAGTGGCTACTTCAAGGGCATGGTTTCTGGGATGTTTGCACCAAAAGACTCCCCTCCTGGAGTTTCCCCCTTGCCCTCAAAGACCAGTGAGACCCTGCTCTCTGCATCCCATCCTCAGGCATCTACTGACCCATGTCTACTTGCCTGAGCCCTCAGTGGCCTTCTCCAGCCATTCTCTGGATTCTGGAACCTGAATTGAGAGGCTTTCCCAGCCCTGGCTATGTGTCTGGAGACAGGTACTAAACCTCTCTGGGCCTCAAATCCTTCCCTGCTAAGGGGATGGGGATCCAAGCCTTGCATACCCCAGAGGAACGCAGATAAGGTGGCAGGTATGATTGTTGCTCAGAGTCACAGGTGTGTTTTTGTTACTGGTGGTCAGAGGAATGGCTCAGGGAACCCTTTCCAAATCTCACTGCTGGCTTAGATTCCCAGTGGCCAGCCAGGTGGGAGAGGCCAAGGATTGATCTACAAATATTGAATAAACCAATTTTGGGCCTAGCCCTGTTGTGGGCAGACAGTGCCTGACCCATGAGATGTGTCTGAAAGAATAACTGCTGAGAGAAGGAATGAATGGTGTTGGGAGTGCAGATGTTGCTGGCATGTTCCCAGCTGCCAGGGAGCTTATAGTCTCACTGGAACACGTTGGGTGGGACAGGAGAGCAGATTCTGACTCTGGATCTGCTTCTGACCACTCCTGGCCTTTCTGTTTGTCCCTTAGTCACATCAGGAGCTCTGTGACCTTGAAGACCATTTCCTGCTGGGATATTAATACCAGCACTAATAATAACAGTAGCCGTCGAGGCAGGAGCAAGCATACTAATATTAGCTGCACCTGTTGAGGGCACAGCACGTGCCAGGCCTTTTATATATGTTATGATGTCAGTCCTCATGAGTCCTCCTCTGCTCCATGAGCTGGACTCACTATCTTCATGCTGACAACAAGGAGACAGATGCTCCGTACTTGCCCAGGAACCCAGAGCTAGGATAGAATTCAAGGCTATTTTAGGTGGGCTCTGAAGATGGCAAAGAATAGAGGTACTCAGCTGACCTCAAGTAAGGGAAGGCTGAATGTAAAGGACGACATCGTGGGAACCTGGGGTGAGCCAACTCTCTGGGCTGCGCCAGGGCTGGACTGCCGTGTGCAGTGGCAGGAGCAAGGGATTCCCTTGTGCAGCACCTGGGGCTTCAGTGCCAGCATCTTCCCAAGTGGGCCTCCATCTCCTTGCCTCTCTGCTTCTTTCTGTCCCATGTCAACTCGCATATGCCCTTCTTCCTCCGTGTATATGCTATGGCACCACAGTCTCTGCTCTTCATGGATGTAGCTGTCCTACCACCCCAACTCTCCCCTCTGCCTCTACCCTGGTCTCCTTTCAGAGCCTCTCCCTGGGCTGCTTGCCCAACTCGCTTCTTATTTCCCAATTCAATGTCCACAGCCCAGGCCATCTTCCCGCCCCCACCCAGGTCCCCTGCCCCTGTCTGCTTCCAGAATGGGCTCCCTGTTTTTCAGGCCACACCCCTATTTAGGTCAGCTGTGGTGGATGGAGCACTTTCTCTTCACCTGGGAGTTTTCAACCTTGGCCTCAGGGCCTGGTCACACTCTTAAAAACTATTGAGGACCCCAAAGAGCTTTTGTTTATGTGGTTATAGCTACTGATGTTTACCATATTAGAAATTAAAACTGAGAAGTCATAAAATATTCATTCTCAAAAAACAGGAATAAACCATTACATATTAACACATTTTTCATGAAAAATAACTATTTTCTAAAATTAAAAAAACTAGAAATGGCATCGCTTTATGTTTTTGCTAGTCTTTTAATGGTTCACTTAAAAGAAGACAGTTGGGTTGTCTTGTCTGCTTCTGTATTCTGTTAAAGTTTCTGGAAAACCCCTCTGTTCTCTTGCAGAGGAAAAAGTATATATAAGGCAAATAACACCTAGCCTCACAGAGCCTCTGAAAGAAGCTGTGTCTTAGATTGTCCTTGATGTGGCTCGTGCAGGGGCTCTAGGTTAGAGCCCCTCCTTGACCCAACAAATGCTGTAGGAACCAACAGTCACCTGAAGACAGGACATTGGGTCCAGAGTGCAGCTTCCCTCGGATCTGGGTGCTGGCTTGGTGGAACTGGAGAGCGAGTAAGGCTGAACGCAGGCAGCTTCCTGAGGAAGCATGCTGGGAAGGAAGCCATGGCAGACGGGTATATTTGAAGAGGCAGAGGGGAGAGGGAGAGTTTCCTTGGCCATGAGAAATGACTGCATATATCTTCAAAGTGGGAAGGTGAGGCATGGGACCATAGCTGGCTGAGACCTTTAGGGCCCCAAGCACTGAGAATATCTTGGTGCAGAATAACTTAGAATAAATATTTTTTTTTTTCCTTAATGACACTAAGCTTCCTCGAATGTTGGAGTTGAAATGACCTCTTCCTAGTTTCTGGATTGCAAAACTATAGATAAGTGTGCAGAAGTTGAACTTGTCTCTCTCTCTCTCTCTTTTGTTTTTTTATGTCATGTTGGGTTGGTGCCTGGGTATGGGCTTACTCTGCCTCTGGGGTTATATACAGACACTCGGTGTAAGTGATGACCAGGGTGGGTGGGGATTGGGACTGAGAAGGACCTACCTCGTAGAGGACTGGATGATTCAGGGCACCACTGCTGAGGATGGGTCTGGAATTACCCTGCCTGGGGATGGAGAGGTAGGAAGGAAGAAAAGCCATGGCCCAGCCTGGAATCCCTACACCTGGGGTGGGGTGGGAACAGTCTACTATGGCCTCTGGTCTTTATACTTCCTTGTGGGGTGGGGAATCTTGGAGGGCAGTGAGGGGAGTGCTCCAGGAATGACCCCCATGCAGCAGACTGCTGGAGGACGTGTGGCTTGGTTGGGGCAGAGGTCTCAGGGCTGTGTGATGATCTAGGGGCCCATTACATGTCTGAACCCCAGCTTTGCCACCAACTCTGTTCTTCAGTTTCCTTGTCTGTAAAGAAGGGAGAAGGATGCCCAGCTTGCATGATTGTATGAAGGTGATGTGAGAAGGTGAATGTGAAATGAGATGAAAGGGATAAAGCCTCTGGCATAAACAATCAGGCCAGCTCCATGAGGCACAAGCTTCATTTCACTTTTGTTCAGTGATATAAGATCAGATCCAGGTTCACAGGAATTGCTCAATAATATCTGTTGAACGAAAGAATTAAATGAACACATCAGTGGCTCAGGTACTGCTAGCTCCTTCCCTAGGCAAGGCCTAGTCCAGCCACCTCAGGCAGGAGACTAAGACCTAGAGAGGGGAAGGGGAAGGGACTTGTTTAAGGCCATGCAGCAAGTTAGTGCCTGAGCTGAATCCTAAATGGAGGCTCTGCTCCATCAACCAGGGGAACCCCAGCAAGGACAGGTGTCTGGGGGAAGGGACTGGGTCTTATTCCATTGTATGTGCATGCAGGCAGGCATGTGTGTATTTGGAAAGCCAGGAGACTAGATTCCATTCTTTCCAGGGCTCCTGCACGCCTCACCTATTTATTGGGATTTCTGTGCAGCCTGAAACTCCTGTAGGGAGGTGCTATCTTTGGAACTAAGGAAGCCATCTTGGCTTCTAAGAGAACCCATGCTGGTTGCTCCAAGTGTGGGAGCAAGATGAGGAGCAGGAAATTTGAAGAGGTAGGAGATGGAGGTGGTGTGATATCAACCTTCACATCCCAGTGCTAGGAGAGACACCTTTCTTCTCCCCACTGCTAAAGTCTCCAAGGTCAGGTGACCTAATCTTGGCCACAGCCCTGTTGTCTAATGGTATGGTAAGTCGGCTGTTTTGCTTTACTCAGAATTTCTCCAAATGTGATGTGTGGAGCAGCAGCAGCAGCATGGAGAGCTGGTTAGAAATGCAGACTCTAGGCTCCGCCCCAGTCCTGCACGGTCAACACCTCCAGAGGTGGACCCAGGAATCTGTTTTATAAGCCCTCTTCTGATGATTATAAAAGATTTAAAAAATCACTGCTTTACACTTTATCAAAAAAAATATGATATCTAGGGCTGGAATTAAAAGGGAGTGGGTACTTTCTTAGACTTAGAAACTTGTTTAAATTATCTAGTCAGTTGTCCATCCATCCATCCATCCATCCATCCATCCATCCATCCATCCAAACATTCTTCATTTGCTAGACATTCAATGAGCCTAAAAACTGAAACGAGAAAGCTTGTGCCTCCTTCTTCAGCTTGCTATGAGTCTCTGCCGTGTATCTGAGGAGATGGCCTCCTACCTCTTTGATTCTCCAGGAATATCAGTGGTTCTGCAAGACAGTCACTTGCTTTAATCTGAATATGCATCTGGTTTCTAAGCCTGAAAAAACCACCCTAATGTAAAGTGTCTGAGAGGGAAGGGGAAGGAAACATTTATTTGGCATCTACTATGTGCCAGGCATTTTCACATGTGCTGTGGCATTTCACCCTCAAGCCTTCCTTCACACTGGGTAATATTATTCTCATTTTACAGATGGGGAAACTGAGGCTCAAAGAAATGTAGGCACTTGACTAAGGCTGCAGAACCTGAAAACGGTAGAGTCAGAATTTGAACTCAGTTCCTCTTGATTCCAGGGCAGTGCCCTTTCTTCTGTCCCCATGTTGCCTTGTTCTTGGTGGACCTAGGGATTGATAGTTAGAATCTGAAGGTCAGGCTGACTTAGGATGGGCTTCTAACCACCTGTCCTGTCCAGAGGTTGGGAGGCTGCCTGTGCGATGGTGAGCTCCCTGACACTGGAGTTGTGCAAGGAGAGACTGGGAAGTCCTGTGGCTATGGTGGTGGTCATGTGTGCGTGTCTATGTGTGGCAGGACTGAGACTTTGAGGGCCTTCTGCCCTCCGAGGTGGGCCTGCTTGAGCCTGCTCCAGGGTCAGTGCCCCATGGATGGAGGCTCTGTAGTCAGCTGCTCATTATTTGTGGCTCCTCTGAGGGGACCTTGCCAGCTCCCAAACAGGAAATGTGTCCAGAAAGCTGTAATTAGAGCTGGGGAGCCACAGGCCAGAGAGGTGTCTGCTGCAGCTTCAAGTGCAGACACGCTGCTCTGGTTAAGTCCCTGGGAGAGAACCTGGTGAGTCAGGTCCTTAGATTTTCTTCCTGCATGTGGCACCCTGTCCCACTCCATTCTCCCTGGAAGGAAACCAGCATTTGCTGGGATCCTACTGGGTGTCTAGGTCTCATGTGTATTCTCTCTTTCGTTCCTCCCCAAAACCTTGGGTTGGCGGGGAGGGCGGAACATCCACCATTATGCAGTGAGGACTCTGAGGCACTGGAATGTCACATGACTCTCTTGAGGTCATCCTACTGTGACAGAGGTGAAATCTGAGGCCCTATCTTTGTAAGTGCCTGGTCTAACCTCTTGGTCCTTCTAGGGAAAGATGTTTGAGTCAAAGGTAGGCTTCAAGAGGCCAGGAGCAAAGGTAGAGGAGGCCCAGGTGGTCCTGGCGGGGGCCTGGGTCTGTCCTTACTGACCACGACTTCTTTCAGCCTCTGTCAATCTACCATGGAGGGATGGACCCCTGCTGTGCTCCCCGACCAGGCTGCTGGGACACCCATGGCAACTATGGTTGTTTAAAAAGGTGGCCATGAATTTTTTGACACTCTTCCCATTGAGAGGTGAAGACTATGTCCCCTCTCTTTGAATCTGGACAGATTTGTGGTGGCTTCACTCCACAGAGAATGACGGAAGTAACGCCAGGTCAGTAAAGACTATGCAAACTTCCACTTTGTTCTCTGGAACACTTGTTCTTGGAGCCCCAAGCCACCATGTAAGAAGTAAGAAGACTCACTAGTCTGTGGCTGCTGTGTTGTACAGAAGCCCAAGCAACATGGAGAGGCCATGTGTAGGCACTCTGGTCAATAGTCCCAAGAGAACCCAGCCATCCAGCCTCCCTAGCTGAAGCCCCCAAGGTCATAGAGCAGAGACAAATGATCCATCCTATGCTCTGTCTGAACCCCTAACTCACAGAATCTGGGAGCAGAGTAACATTTAGGGGTGTTTTGTTATGCAGCAATAGATAACCAGGACAGCTGTGTCAACTGAGATGTATCATGTGATCATCTCAGGGGTCCCACCCCGACCATTTTTTCCCTTACTGTCCCTAGGAGGCTGGCTGGACTCACACCCTCAGTGCAAAGCATTGCTCCAAAATGAGACTCTGCATCTCTGGGGAGTTCTATCTGCTCAGCTTCCTCTGCCTACTCCTTTCCAGAGCTGATCTTCCCAAATCTGCATCTGCCTAAGGCCTTCTGGTGTGTGATTAGGAGTCCTGATCCCCGCTCCACCTTTTGTCAACTGTGAAATCTTGGCAAGTTACAGTAGTCTCCTCTTATCCATGGTTTTCCTTTCTGAGGTTCCAGATACCTGTGGTCAACTGCAATCCAAAAATATTAAATGGAAAATTTGTGAGTTTTAAATTGTGCTTCTTTCTGAACAGCGTGATGAAATCTCATGCTGTCCTGCACCATCCCACCTGGGACGTCGTGAATTGTCCCTTTGTCCAGCATGTCCACACTGTGTATGTTCCCCGTCTGTTAGTCACTTAGCAGCCGTCTCAGTTACCAGAGTGACTGTTGTGCTCTTGCAGAGCTGGTGTTCAAGTAACCCTTATTTTATTTAATAAAGGTCCCAAAGCCATTCACATAACTTTTATTACAGTGTATTGTTATACTTGTCCTATTTTATTATTATTGTTGTTCAACTCTTACTATTGTGCCTTATTTATAAAATTCAACTTTATCATAAGTATGTAGGTATAGGAAAAAGCATAGTATATGTAGATTAGGTACTGTCCACAATTTCAGGCATCCACTGGGGATCTTGGAAGGTATCTCTGTGGATAAGGAGGGGTACTCAGTTTTTTTAGTCTGTGAGATGAGGCTATTAAATACCCACCTCAGAGTTTTATTGTCAGAGCAATGCCTCGCACACAATACTCTGATCAGTGTGGCTCATTATTATTATCCCTGAAGTCACCCTCTTTCTGGCCTCTTGTGCCATCTCCATGTGCACAGGACTTTACAGTTTCCGATGTGCTCTCCAGTCCCTCCAGTAATCCTGTGGGGCAGGTAAGTATAATCGCCATTGACTAGATTAGGAAACTGAGGGGTGTGGCCCATCCCACGGTCTTAGATATGGACTCTTTATTCCATTTTTGTTTAGCCTCTTCTGGAGTTTTCTTCTGTGTTTCCTCCTAGGGACCCTGGCTGACTTGCATGGTCTCCTTCTTATGTCTGCTATCTTATGCCTCGGGACTTCTGGAGTCTTCCTCTGTGTGGCTCTGAACAACTCCCTTCCCATTTTTTGGTCTCTCTTTCCCCCTCTGTGAGATGATGGAGTTGGGCTGGCTGATGTCAAAGGGCCTTTTTTGGCTCTAAAACAATCAAGTTGGTTTCCATATCTGGGGTGGCTGGCTTACAACACTACCTACTTCTCCTTTCCAAGTTGGGTCTGTCCTGGCTGTGAACAACCCAAGAAGGCTCTACATCTCTGAGTTTGGGGCAACAAGGCCAAGCCCTGAGAAGTGGAGAAGGGATATCACCCAGGAGTTGAAAGGACTCAGAGAGGGTGTTGGGGCATTTGCTCCTTGCTGGTCCACACTCACAATTTTCCCTGAGATTGGTCCTGACTGTTTGGCCAGGTAATGAGCCCAACCCATTCAGGCCCACCCTCTGGGGCCCCTCCCAAGGCAGTTCCCAGTGGCAGCTCTAGGCAGTGATGGATTCTTCAGTGTCTTGACTTCTGGTGGTCCAGGCACTGCCATGTCTCCTGCCAGGTCTTTCCCTGGCCAATTTTGCTTATCCTATAGGCTCACATCAGGTCTTACTTCCTCCAGGCAGCCTTCCCTGATGTGCAGTGTCAGCCCTCCCTCGAGCACTTCCCTCAGCTCTCCCATAGAGCTCTGAGCTCCCTGTCAGGACCCTTGTTATAGTGTGGTCTGTAACTGACAGACTGCTTACAGGTTCCCTCCAAGACCTTAAGACCCAGGAGGCTGGGGTGCATGTTCGTCCTGCTCACCACTGCTTCTTCAATGTCCCATATAATGCTGGCATTAATCAGGTGCTCAGTAAATACAGGGTGCACAAATGAATTTTAGATAAACAAATAGCAAATGCTATCAGCAGTAATATCAATAATACTCCTTGCTGAAAATACGCCAGCCTCATTTTCCTGTTCCTTAAGCTAAGCCAGGAGAGGATGACTCCCATAGCATGTTATTTTGGTCCTTGTAGGACTGCTTTTATTGAACTGTCTGTGTGATGTCACACTTCAGAAAATGTCTCCATGAGATCTGTCTTTGTGTCTATTCTGAGAATTTTATAATGAGGACTGCTAGGAAAAATTACTGCTGTATAACCCGAGGTAGTTACAATTTTCTTAAATATTGGGCTTTATATAATTACTTTTATTTTATGGATTTTGTGCAACTGACCAGGTTTTCCCTTTTGCATTTGCTACCAGGAAGCTCAGATCTAAATTTTGATCCTTTGAAATAACATTTAGGACTTTGTAGTCTTCATATTTGAATTAGCCAGATTTCTGGTTTATTCAACATTCTTACCTCTTTCCTCTGTTTTGCTTCTTATTTTCCTATCGATTTCAAATTTATGTTTTATTTCTGTCCTTTAAATGTCTTTCTAAATCCTGGATGGATTTGTATATGTTTTAAATGATTTTTCTTGGAACAAGGCAAGATATAACTATATGTATACACAATATTTCTGAGCACATTATTCCCAGGTTGACCCAGGATTTGATTACAGGCTAAAGAGTGCTAGTGCTGGGTTTGCTCTGGGCCCCCAGACCTGTCTCCCTCCAGCTCCAGCCATACAGATCCCTGGCAGTCTGGTCTGTGTTCTATGGGCTATAGCCTGCTAGGCCCTGTACTAGGTGACCATTCCTTGGCAAGAATGGGTGTTGTTCACAGCCTATTCCTGAACTGTTGGCCTCTTGCTGGCTTCTTGACCCTCTGCCTTGTCTTCCTTTCGTGTTGATGTTTAACACTGCTGCTGAGAAACTGCTGTGGCTCTCTGCTCAGATTAGACTTGACCTTGACCCTTGGATGTAGTCTGAGTCCAGTTGCCATGAGCAGCCATACTTGGCCATCCGGGCTGGCCTTTTGCTGGCCCAGGCCAGGGTGACTGACCCCCGAGCCCCAAATACTAGCCCTGGACAGCTTGAATTAGGACCAGGGGTTGGGGAGCATAATGTTAAGTGTTATCATTTCACCTCTGGAGATGAACATTTAGCCCTAGAGGTAGTTATAAGTGGGAAACAGGTTCAGAAAGATGTGATTTGCCCACTGTCACATAGGAAGTCAAAGGACCAGGGGGCTTTTGCCTTCCAACCTAAGGCTAGGTCCACTCTATCATACTTCCTCCTATCCCAGAGGTAGGGGCATGGCATTCCAGTGGAGACCGGGGTGAGAGGGTCTCCAGTCATTTACCCCCTGGCAAGGAGAGCCCTCTCATTGCCACAGTCCTCTGAGAACAAAGTTCTCTCCCTTTCCTCTGCAAAGCTTGTTTTAGGAGATTCGGTCTATATACACTGATGATCTGCCTGCTGGATGCAGAGATGGGTAAGGGGAGGCAGAAGAGGGTGTGTGGAGATAATGAGGCCTCTACCTTGGAGAAGCTTTTTTCAGGTCTCTGCCAGATTCAGAGACCAGTCCTCTAATCAAGCGAGAATGCCACACTTTTCCCTAGAGCTGCTCCCTCTATTCATCTTCTGAGGCCACGGGGTTCAGAGCTGGTCACTTTGGAAGTGGTGTGAGCCTGGGGAATTGCAAATCCCTTCCTGGGCATCAAGACAGCTGGTGTGGGCCCTCCCTCTCTGAGTGACCTCAAACATGTCCCTTAACTCTGGGGCCTGAATTTGCCATTTGTTAAATGGGACCAGAGTCCTTCTCAGTGGTGTATGATAACCAGAACCTATTTGTTCTAGAATGTTTCCCTATCTCACATCTGAAATGCTGAGCAGAAACGATTCCTCAGGGGACTCCGTGTACCTCTTCATGCTGACTTAATGCTGAAGGAAACAAAACCCTTCCAAAAAAACAAAAGACATCAGTACATCAGAATGCACAGAGCGGATGGTGGTGTTTGAATTGGAAATCACTGAGGTGGTTGGTTTCCATTTGCTATCAGAGCTTTATTCATGCAATGAGAATTTGTTGAGGTTTTGTTCAGTTCCACAAATATTTATCGAGTGCCTGCTTTGTGCTCAACCCCATACTCAGTGGAGCTGGAGAGGGTGAGGAACCATTAAGAGGGGGGAAAGCAGCAGCCTCGGAGTCAGCCAGACTGCCTCTGAGTCCTGTCTCTGGCGCTCACTGTTTTGGTTACCTTGGGCAAGTCACCTCCCCTCTCTGAGCCTGTTCCACATGCTAGAAACTTTCTCAGTGTTGTGAGGATCAAATGAGAAAGTGCAATGTTTTTGTTAATAGTGACTGAAATACTAAATGTGGATACTATTTATTAGGAATCTTAGGAAGGCTGCTCATGTGGCAGTTATGGTTCAGGGAGCTATTAGTTGTGATACGGGGAGTTTGGGCTGGGAGCGCATTCGTGGATGCTGTGGGTACACAGGTGAGGCAGGAGGGCTTCCTGGCATTGGCGATGACTTCCTAGCACACAGCTGTGAGCCCTGCCCAGGACTGCGGACAGAGGCACATGTGGGATAGAGAGCAGACCCTTCTAGGTTTCTGGGGGGACAAATCTTGCATACGCTAGCTCTCCTCCCCAGATGCTGCCCTCAAAGTCTCCTGTTGGCATTTTAAGAAAAATTACAATTATGTGTATCTATGGACAGGGTTCCGGGAAGAAGGAGGGTGGTAGAGGTGGTGGGTGTCTCAGTCAGTCCGGGCAGCTATAATAAATACCACAGACTGGAGCTTAAGCAACGAACCTTTATTTCTGACAGCTCTGGGAGTCCAAGATCAGGAAGCTGGCCGATTCAGTGTCTGGTGAGGGCCCATTTACTGGTTCGCAGATGGCTGCCTTCTTGTTATATCATCACATGGCGGAGAGAGAGGTCATCTGTCCCTGTTTCCTCTTATAAAGGCACCTAATTCTATCATGAAGGACCCACACTCATGACCTAATTACCTTCCGAAGACCCTACCTCCAAATACCATCACACTGGGGATTAGAGCCCAACATATGAGTTTTAAGGCGACACAAACATGCAGTCCATTAGCAGTGAGGCAATTGTTTGAAGGTGTCATAACAGAAGTAGCATTAGATGTGTGGTGAGGAGGGAATTTCAGGTGAGGGGGAGGGCAAAGGGTATGCATATGCCTGGTGCATGTAAACCAGAAGGCCAGTCCCTCCAGGCAACCCCTGTCACCAGAGCTTCCACTGGCCAAGGAGTTTGTGTTGGGGTGCCCTGGGGATGGGGGAAGCACCAGCTTAGAAGTCAAGGAGTGACCACGTAAGAGGGGTGTGCTGGTTTTCTGGTAGTGTGGGCAGGGCTGAGTTGGGCTGGGGTGTGGAGAAGACAGGCAGCAGATGCAAAAGTCTATTTAGGCAGCTGGGACAATAGTGCAGGTTAGCAGGTTACTAACTTTTATGTAAGAGTGGGTTTTTAGATTCTGCCATGCTAGATGGAGCACCCATCAGATTCAGAGTCCTAAAACCTTTGTCCTATATATTCCATCTGTGTGCTAAATTTTCTTTATTTCCCCCTTATATGCATTCTCCACCCTTCTCCAGCTAGCTCTGTGCTCTGAAAAGGTGGTCCCTAGGTCCCTAGGGACTGAAGCAAAAAAAAATTTTATAACTAACTACTTGAAACACCGTGGCTTAAAAACCCATCATTTTATTATGGTTATCAATTCCATGGGTCAGGAATTCAGAAAGTACACAGTAGGGACAACTTGTCTCAGCGCCACGGTGTCTGGGACCCCAGGCTGGAAGCCTCGAAGCTGAGGGCTCACTCACTCACAGGGTGTGACAAGTGATGCTGACTATGGGCTGGGACCTCAGCATAGCAGTCACTGGAACACCTGGATGTGACCTCTCTCTGTGGCTGCTTGGGCTTCCTCATGACATGGCGGCTGGCTTCCAAGAGTGAGCACTCCAAAGAGAGCCAGGTGGAAGCCATATCGCTTTTTATAATCTAACAGATGTCACACAGTGTCACTTCTGCTGTAATCGCAACTGTGCTCAGATTCGAGGAGTGTCCAAGTCTCATTGTAGGTAGAGTGTGTGGGTTGGGAGAATTGAAGCAGTCATTTGGAAGATGAGATCTGCCACAGGATGAATAAGTTGGTCAGACTCATTCATTCACTTGCTCACTGGTTCAATCAACAAACATTTCGTGGCTTTCTCCCTGCTGGATCGTGGGTCAGTAATGACTGTATTCCTTTACCAAATGCCACAGCTCCTATTGGTTTGTCATCTTCTTTTTCCCCACGGTGGGGCTCTGGAGTCATTCTCTCCGCCCCCCGCTCTTTTTTTAGCCCTAGGGATGGTAGCAGCTCCTATGCTTTTTAGAAGTCCTTTCATTAAATTCTCTTAGGAAATGGAGTGACCATTTCCTGCCAGAACCATCACTGATATTCTCTATAGGTCATGGGAGGAACCTGAGGCTCGGAGTGCCCAAAATCCCATAATGAGTATCTGGAGGAGGCAAGATCTGAATCCAGAATTACATGCTCTGTGTCTTGTCTCCTTTTCCAGGGCATCACTAATGATGTGTAGTCAGGAGGAGCTCATCACACAGCAGGGCCTGCCAAGCTGCAGAGCCTAGTTCTGCTGGAGCGCTCAAACAACCCCCTCCCCTGCCTGCTGGGCTCAGCTACCAGCCTTGTGACCTTGCTCGTGCATGTCCAGGCTAAGGGACTCTCTGAGGCCCACCAGGCCCCCGGCCTTTCCTAGGTCAACCATCTCAGTAACAGATGACACAGAGGGCCAAGTGACATTCCCTTCCACCTGCTCACAGGCATGGGGTTGATAGGTAACAGCTGGACACCTAGGACTTGCCTTCATTACACAGCATGTGAGATGAGAATTCCCAGCCCACCATTAGTTCTGCACACCCACCAGTCTAGGCCCCTAGAGTCTTAAACAGCTTTGTTACTCACTTGATGAGTAATATGATGATGATGATGATGATGATGACGATAACCACGATGATGACAGCAAGAGTTTATTGGACACTTACCATGAGCCGAGCACTTGTTCTACATCATCTCATTTAATCTTCCTCCCTTTTATGAGCACTCAAAATTTCTGGAGGCTGGCGCAGGGTGGCTCCTCCTGCAGTGAGCTACTCTAACGGTTGCACCTCTCATCCTGGCCCTATCCACAACATCTCTATGAAGTAGGTCATGTCTCAGATGGTGGCACTATGCCGCAGGGTGAAATGACTTTCTCTTGGTCACACAGTGGGCAGGAGGCAGAGCTGGGATTTAAGCCCAGCTCTGTCTGCCCCTGAGCTCCTGCACTCATTACGTCTTTCCCTCCTGTGAATCGACAGATTCAAATGGATCGGTGACTTGCTCCAGGCCACAGAGACACAGGGACGGGGCCCCCTTGGGCTCGGATCTCCTCTCAGCATTGCTTTCATGAGTGAGAGTGTCCAAGTTTTCTCCTAGCTACTCTATTTGTGCCACCTCAGAGTGGGGAGCACTCGCAGGAAGATGAGGGAGCAGGGCCATTCTACTAAGCCATCTGTTCCTCAAGGATAGGGCTTTTCTGTCTTAGTCCACCCCAAGTCCCAGCGCAGAGCCTGGGTACAGCCTAGGGTACTGACACTGGGAAAATATTTGTCAATTGAGTCAATGAAAGAGCAAATGAACGAATGAGCGAGTGAATGAATGAATGAGTGAGCGAATGACTCCTGAGAATTGGGTGTGACCCAGTAAATAGGCCAGTGACTGAAGTCCCAGTTGAGCAGAAGACTGCCTTTCACCTGGATGGCTTCCTGTTTATTTATTATAGAGAAAAAAATAAAAACACAGAGCTGACAACAAAGCAAAACTGCGTGATAATTCTATTCCCAGATCAAATCAGAGCACGGGGAATGCCTTATCATCAACGTGATTACCTTGGGGGAACAGAGACAGGGAGTTTTATTAAATGAGACAATCTTGCTAAAAGGAAGCCTTACATTAGACTTTGGGCCTTAAATAATATTAGCGTCAAGAACTGACAAATATTCCACACACGGCATCAGGGAACAAAATGCTTTGGAGTGTGTGGCTGTAGTATAGGCTGCTGGGCTGAAGTGACCCAGGTAGCAGTGGGTAGAGCAGCAACCTGTCCCAGTGGCCACTACACAAAGCAGTTTAGGTCTAGCTTTTCTCTCAGGCTAGCAGGGGTCTCCTTCCTGGTGATATGAAGGCAGCAGGACCCTCCACAGCCCCACAGGGAAAAGGTTCTGCATTTCCTGACATGGGTACAATGACCCTGAAACTCAATAGACCCTGAATGGAGGCAAACTTGGTTCCGCGATGGGATTCCCACTTACCTCCTTGGAAGTGTACCTAGGCCATCCTGTGACCTTGAACATGTTACCTAATCTCTTTGGATATCAATTTTCTTGTCTGTAAAATGTGTTAACAATTTAGGCCTCATAGGCTCCTTCTGAGGACTGAATGAGTTAATATGTAGAAAGCTCCTAGAACAGTGCCTGGCATACAGGAAATGTCCCATTCATGTTCTCTTTGCTTCTGTCCCTATTCTGCCCTTTCTTTCCTTAGGTCATCATCCATGTATACACCTCACAGAAAAGATAACAGGCTCCTGGAGGGCACACTTCTCCAGCCCACGGTGGGAAAAAAGCAACTCATGGAGACCCGATTTCATCCAGATGATAGACCTGCGGGCTCCCAGAGGTCATCAGTCCATCCTCTCTTTTACAGGTAGGGAAACTGAGGTTCCAAATTGGAGCCTCAGGCAGCACACTAACTGCATCCCCGGGAGTTGGCTCAGTCTGTGGAAGACAGTCTTGGCTTCTGTCTAGGGCACACAGGTTTCTGTACCCCAAGCCAGTATATTTAGGTTCAGTCCCCACTTCTCTTTTTTCTCTCAACTATGGGATAATTTAGAGTTAGAGTAACAATAACAGTTCTTGTTTTCTGAGGCCCAAGTGTGCTGGGCTCCACGCTGAATTAGAATGGGCTATGCCATGCAACCAATGAGGTGGTATTCCCAATTGCAGAGGAGTGACTGAAGCTCAGAGTGGTTAATCAACAGCCTTACAGCTGGTAAGAGGTGAAGCCAGTACTTGAAATCCAGGTGGTCTGACTGGGGCTGGCTCAGATGTAAGCAGCAGTTCCTGAGGCCACGAAGCAGAGCACTTCTCATGGCAAGGCCAGTGGCAGGATGGCGGTCTTGGACTCCGTATTTTCTCTGTTGATCTCGAAGAAGTCAATTACCCTTTCTGGGTCTCAGTTATATTACCTGTAAAGTGGAGGTGATAATTCACAGGATTGTACCAACAGTGATCATTGTGAAGCCCAGAGTCCTGGAATTTCGGCCTGGAGGAGTCTTAAAAGTCATCCTATCTGGCCCCCAACTCATGCCTCCATGTATAAAAATGTGGCTCTTTCATCTTTTCATGCTCAGAAGAATTAAACAACCTGCCTGGGTTTATAGAGCTGGAAGGGGCTGGAGTGGGGATGCTATACTTGACTACAGGATGTCAGAGGCTATCCAGCCCCACCTGACTTTCAGTTCTCCTTCCCAAGAGGACTTGTGCCCTCTGTGCCCCTCCCTCTGCGCCCGCCTGGCAATGGTTCTGTGACAGGACCCCATTCTTCTGTGGTCCTGTCACTGTCTTCTACCACATGTTTCTCCTGTTACTACTATATCACCCCTGCCCACAGTTTACCCCAACTCAAAGAGGGAACAGGGCAGAGCAGCAGGGCGTGGTTCAGGGCTGAGGGAGCTATGGTTTCAGTTTAACTCTGATACTAATGGGACGTCCAGATTCTGCAAGCCCCTTCTCCTTTCTGGCTTTCAGAATCAGAAGGAACCGTGGTTTTATCTATTAAAAACTAGACAAGTTTATAATTCTCCAAAGTATATTTCATATACATCCCCAGTTCCAGTGAATGCTTTTAGGCAGTACACAGAACAATTAATCATCAAATAAGTTTGGGAAATTCTGGGTTAAACAAACCCAGTTTAACAGTTTTCTTTTCCTAATACTTCCTTACTTAAATAATTGATTTAATTTCAAAAGAAATGCATCCTTACTGTAACCAATGAGGAATGTAGGTTGAAGAAAGCAGATGCCAATAGTCACCACCCTCCATAATTCTCACTTTGCACAGCAAGTGATGCTAGTGGCCTGGGCTGTGTCTTTACCCATCTCTCTCCATGCTCATAAAACACATATGCAAACACGCATCTGAACCTTGTCTTGTTTTCTCCTAGAAGCCTTGTCTGAGCCTTTAACATGCCATGGGCTGTTGGTCTCCAAGGCAAGTTCCGATGCACAGCTTTTCAGAGCGCTGGGCCCTCTTCATTCCCACAGAGTGTTGTTGGGGCCAATCTCTAGGCAAGGCTAGACTAGATGATCTAACACTTGGGCCTTAGTGACTCACAGGTCAGAGGGGATGTCATATGTGGTATGTGGGTGGGTTGGTGCTGGCTGCTCGGAATAGATAAGAACATTCATGAGTCAAACTGGGGGCTGCCCTGGCAGTTGGCTCAGTCTGCCCTGGCAGTTAGTAGGTGAATGCTAGTCCTAGGGGACTAGGGTTCTGGTGAGCTGGCTTGACCTTCACTTCCTCCCTGAGAGTGCCATGAGCAGCCACAGCCTGTAGGGAGCCAGGCAGACTGGATGAGAAGGGGCAGCACATGTGTTGGTACCTGTGTCCAAGAAGGAATGAGAGGTCTGCTCAGCCCCCAGAACTCTCTCCCAACCCAAATCTGGTTCTATGTTAGATGGATGCTTTGGCCTGGCTACTCTACTCAGACCTTGCCTGTGCACCAGGGGATTTGTACTCTACTCATCTCTTCCCTCTGAGGCACAAGGGTTCAGGGTCATGCCTGGAGTGACATAGAGAGTTGATGGTAGAGCCAGCCCATATCCTAGAGCCAAGCATTTTGTCTATCCTTCTCCAGGTGACTTCAGGTGGGCCATCATGTTTTCTGGAGAGTCAGACCTAGGTGCCTGAAGACACTGGTTCAAGTTCTGGCTCTAGCACCCCAAGCACTGTTAGATCATATGAAAGCTCCTAACTTCTAATCCAGGTCTCCACCTTCCAAGTTGGGTTTCATTGGTCCTTGGCCTTGTCTAAGTCACCTTCCCTTTTGAGAAAGAACCTGGGTCAATTCCTCAGAGCTGCATACAAATGTCCATGCACGCAGAGTGTTGTGTAAAAATTGGGAGGGGGGTCCTCTTGCAGATCTAACACTCTGCATCATGGTTCATTTTTGAACCATGATGCAGGGTTCTGTGCTAGGAATGGGAGGATGGAGGGGCAGAGGATGGGAGACGAGCGAGTTTGTACACTATGGGAGCATTCGGTCTGGCTGAGTGATTAAAGTGCAACCACGGGATGTACACTGAATGTCAGCAGAGGCGGGAGTCCCAAGGGGCTGAGAGGGAGATCTATAATATGAGTGGTCAGGGCGGGGCTCCCTGGAGGTGGCAAGGCTTTTGGGGTGAGGGGCACAGCTCATACAAAAACATGGAGGTAGGAATGGTTAGGCGTTAGGAGCTAGCCTGGGTGGCTTTTTGGGAAGGTGGCTTGGAGAGCCACCCAGGATCCCAGTGAGGGGCTACAGGGGTGACCTTTAATTCCTTATTGGCAAAGTCCTGATGGTGAGAATTCAGCTGTGGCAGCCACCCATTTTCACTCTGGAGAGAGAAGCTGGCCTCTGTCCCCATGACAGACTTCCACAGGCCAGAGACGGCTGAGGAATAAACATCTCTAATTGTTAATTACCGTCCATGGTGTGATTTTATGACTTTCCAGATAAATGCTCTCCGAGGGAGTGTCAGCATTACAGACTTCCAGTTTAATGATCTGGAGTAATGATTTAAGGGGTGGGGTCTCAGGTGGCTGGAGGATGGGAGCAAAAGCTACTGGGAGGAGGGTGGCACCCCTCAGGTGTAAGGCTCAGAGCTCCTGCCTGGGCAGGGACAGGGCTGGCCTGAGCCTGCGTGCCAGGCCACGTGGAGCTGCCTGCTTCTTTCATCACTCTCTGAAACTGTGTACGTGGTGGCTGCTCCCTGTGACCACGATCCTGGCCAGGCATGGGAGGACTTTTTGGAGTGGGAGATCCTTTTTGTCGGTCTGTTCCTTTAGCCCTGTGTGTCTGCTAGCGTCCCACCTCTTAGCTCTTATTCAAGCCTAGTTGCTCACCAGGGATAGGTTCTCCCTTTCTCTGACACATCCCCATCTGCTCACCTCCTACCTGCTAAGTGGAAGACTCAGAAGCCTCCACATGCTGGGGGACTTCCACTTAGCTGTCCCTCCATTTTCTTTGAACCAGAAGCATTTCTGAGTCTTCTACCTTCACACTCAAGCTGAGAGCCCATGGGACCTGGACTTGCAGGGCACATCTCAAAACCCTGCCAGAGCCTGGCTTGCATGGGGCATGTGCAGGAGCCTTCCTCAGTGTTCACTGCATTTAACTTTCTTTTAGGGAGAAAGGCCCCTCAGTGAACCCTTTCATGCCTTGGCACAGGGTCAAGGTCAGGATTCTGGAAGCAGACTGTCTGGGCTCAACTCCTGTCTGTTGCTCATAAGCTTGGTCACTTCGGCAAGTAACCCACCTTCACTCTCTCTTAGTTTCCTCATCTGTAAATGGAGATCACAATAGTGCCTACCTCTTAGGTTTATTGTGAGGATTAAATGAGTTAGCATGTTGAAAGTACTGTGCTGCTAGTTTCCTGTTGTTAGTGTATTTCATCTAATCCCTACGAACCCTGATTGATGGACACAAATGGAGTGAGAAGAGGCAGGAAAGTGGAGTGGCAGAGTGGCGAGGGTTTAGATACAAACTGGCTACTTGTATTTGATTCCTGATATGCAACCCACAGTAGAGAGAATTATTTAATTCTCTGGGCATGAGTTTCCTCATCTGTAACATGCTAATATTAGTAGCCGCTTCCTGGGATGATGGCTCTGATTAAATGAGTTGACACCTGGAAGATAGGTGGCATGTAGCAGGCTCTCAATAAATGGGATTGTCCGTTATGCTTGGTAGATGGGGAAGCAGACTTGGTGAGGTGAAGGGACTTGCCCAAGGAGATTATTTAAACTTAGCTGTATCTGAGTTCAAAGCCAAGGCATATTCTTCTCTAGAGGCTCTCCTTCCCATGGAGAAGGGTCGAATTCAGGCCTCTTTGGGTCCCTAAAGCCTTCTCTTCTGGCATTCATAATTGGAAAACCTCTGCCTGCTTCCTCCAATCTCAGCACAACTTATTAGCTAATTGAATCTTGGTGAAACGAAGTCTCTGAGGGTACCTAGAAGGAGGACCTGCCAAGGCCACTCCACTGACCCCAGCAGGCAAGACGGGTCCCTGGTCAATCAATCCCCTTTATGACCAAGGAAACCAATTTTCTCCCTCTTAGATTCTCTCTCCTGAAGCCTGGTGTGTCCCCTTTAGCACCTGGCCAGGACACTGGGCTCACCTCCCTCCTCTCCCCTTCTGATTTCATCATTCTGCTCCTGCCTGGCCGCCCAGACACATGAAGAGTTTGTCAAGTGCAGTGTCTGTCTCTTGTTGCCACCCTGCCTGCCTCAGAGTGCTGATCAGGCAAGCAGGATCTGTGGCTCAGAGCCGCGGACATCACTCTCCCGCAATAAGGGCCAGTCTGCACCCTTGAACTGGAGTGTGTCATCCTTCACTGTCACATCCCCATCTGCTCACCTCCTACCTGCTAAGTGGAAGACTCAGAAGCCTCCACATGCTGGGGGACTTCCACTTAGCTGTCCCTCCATTTTCTTTGAACCAGAAGCATTTCTGAGTCTTCTACCTTCACACTCAAGCTGGGAGCCCATGGGACCTGGACTTGCAGGGCACATCTCAAAACCCTGCCAGAGCCTGGCTTGCATGGGGCATGTGCAGGAGCCTTCCTCAGTGTTCACTGCATTTAACTGGGCAGCTGGGTAGGCAAGCCACCTCTAAGGCTCAGAGTGAGGCACTTGGGGAGCAGACAGGAGGGGCAGCCTCCAGCAGGCCCTGGAGGAGGCGGATTTGGTTCCCTAGAGGTCCAGGCACAGGGGTGTTAGAATAACAGAGGTTCCTGCTGCTGGCCTTGGAGAGAGGGTGTATGATCTCACCCACATGGCCTAGTGTGTACTGTGAGATAGTACTTAAGAGCAAGGACTTTGGGGTGAGGCCAGCTTGTGTGCTAAACCCAGCTGTCACCACGGCTAATAACAATTAGGTCGTATTTCATCCCATATAGGTGCCAAAAGTGAGGCTTTTAAAATGTGCCCATTATTCTTTGACACCCCTCCCTTTAAAAGTACAGCCTAATTCCCCTCCCCCTGAATGTGAGCCAGACTTATTGACTGGTTGTTTCCCCTCACCCGGGCCAGGGAGGGCCCCCAGGCAATGTAGAAATTTTAACAGTAACCACAGGGCAGGTACCAGGCTAACCAGTTTCCTGTAGCCACTCACTTGATCCTCCAACCCACCAGTGGGGTAGCTACTATTGTTATCTCTTTTCTTAAAGATGATGAAACAGGCACAGAGAGAATAAGCGAATCACTCACGGCATCAGCTAGTAAGTTACAAAGCCATGTTTGAGTATCTGTGGCCTGGACCTGAGCCTCCATCTTAGCCACTAAGGTACCCTGCCACAGGGATGAAGATACAAGGAGAGCCCTGCACCAGCTTTCTGGAGACCTGGGTGTCAGCCCTGGCCCATGCCCTTAAGCCAGGCCTCTCCAGTCTAGGTGGGTGAAGTGGGTGTGGTGTTCCTCGCAGTTGACTGGGTGTGCAGGACCCATAAACGAGAAAGGACTTGGTGACCTCTGCAGCTCTGTACTCACAGGGGGTCTGGTGGGAGGCGGGCAGAGGAAGCCCCTGAGAAGTTGGAAGTCAGGCTCCTCACTGGAGGAGGAGAGGAGAAGCCAGGACTCGGAGTGAGGCAGGGTTACGAGGGGTTGTTAGAGGGACCTGTGGGCACAGGGGCTTTGGGAGCTGACCTGGAAATTGCTAGCTAAACTGCACACAGTGGAAAACTTTAACAAAATGCCAAGAAAATACTATTTGAGCAGAACTGTATAGTTTACATATAGCTTTCACAGCCATCTCAGGGAATTCTTACCTCGCCCTGGGTGTGCCAGCTTAGTGACACACTACCACCCACTTAACTCCTCCAGACCAGATCCTAGGGAGCCCACTGGATTCTTCTTGTCACCCCAGTCCCCTCATCTCATCAGCCACTGAGAGTTTCTTCCTCCTTGTGCCCCTTGCTCCTTGTGCCTGCTTCCTTCTCGTCCTGCTGCCCCTTACCCTACTGCCAGCACCACCGCTGTCCTGTCTGGTCACTGCCATCGTCTCCCGGCTGCTTCTCTGCTACCCATCGATCTTCCCTCCGAAGGCTTCTCTACCTTTTAGACTGAGGAATCTTCCTAAGGCACAATTGAGCTAATCCTCCTCCCTAGCTTCCAGTTCCTCCATGGCTTCCATGCACCTCAAGATCAAGTCCAAATCTCTGAGCATGTCTAATGGAGTCTTTTGTGCCTGGCCACCCTGGACATAAATCCTAAGTCATGTCATTGAACTAGAAAACTCCTATGACTGGGAGCTGTGGTGGTAATCAAAGAAGGCTTCCTGGAGGAAATGACAACAGGCTGGGGGCTAACGGGTGATTGAGAGTCCGTGTCACAGACCACATAGGAAAGGTGCTCAGAAACAATAGCAGCAGAGGACCTTCTCTGAGGTGGCCCCCACACCCTCCATCCCCCTGTGCCTTGGGATTTCTGAGAGGAAGCAGAACTGTGGGGCCATTCCACCGGTTGTGTAGTGTGGACATTCTGGGAAATACCACTGGTGAGCGGGCTGGCATCCACACAGGAAAGGGGATGCAGGGCTGGAATTGCTGAGCCTAGATAAGCAACCCCAGGATGCCCTAGAGAGGAAGCCCCCATGCGCAGGAGCTGCGTGTGCACTGGAGATAGCTGTGTTTGTAATAAGCAGGTATTGACAGAAACTGGCACACACAGACAGGAGATAAAATGGCCACTGGAGGGCTGGCTTTTGGGAAGCAAGCGAGGATCCTGTAGGGTGGAGAAGGGACCACGATTGTCTCTTCAGTGGCCCAGGGAGATCCCTGATGAGTTCGCAGCTGAGAGATGAAGGGTCTGCACTATTTTTAAAACCATCTGCAAAGGCAGGGCTGAGCACGGAAGACACCATGTCTGGGAAGCTGGGCACCTAATCTAGCATTTGTTCAGAAAGCAGGTCGGATGCAGTGTAATGATTTGAGATGAACAATCCCTTTGCACAGCAATTTTTTTCTCAAACTCAGCCCTCGACTCCAGGGATGCCAGGGGTCCCAGGAAAGAACAGGACTTGACATTGATAAATACTCCTCTGCTGTAGCCCTCTGTTTGCCAGCTGTTAACAAGATGTGATGGTGGGCAGCTGCTTCCTCTTCTGAGAATCTCAATCTTTCCATCCATGAAATGGGAATCTTAGTAATAACCTTTCTGTCTCCTAAGACAGTGGAGGATCAAATAAGAAAAGGGAGATAAAATTATACAGGTGGTTGTTAAGCTATGTACAGGCATAGTTGTGACTGTGGGAGATGCCAGGAAGGCTTGGCCCCTGCCCTCACATAGCTCGCTTTCTGGTAGGGAGGCAGACTGGAAAATTTCATGAGGAAGTTCCTCTGTGGGAGCACAATGTAGGAGCTCCTCAACCAGGGAAGGCTTCCTGAAGGAAAGAAGGAAGGAAGGTGCAAGTGGAAAGGAAGAATGTCCAGGGTGAAGGTCATGGAGGAGGGAATGGAGGTCACTTGAATGGCTTTGACTAGTTTAGCATCTTTCAGACATTTCCTGTTGGAAGTCTCGTAGGAGTTGGTGAGAGTCAGAGCTTAACAAGTGCTGTGTGTCTGTGCATGGTGGAGAGGAAAGATGCTCCGGCCTGGAGGGTTTGGCTGTGCCCCAGATTGTAAATCAGATGCAATAATGAATCTTAGGAGGAATGCCAGAAATTAGTACCTCTATCGAAGAATGAAAAGATAGAGGCCTACATTATATCCCCATTCAATTTACCAATTTTGTTCATGCAAACACTAAATGGAATAGGAATGACTGTGACCTACCACCTCTTTCGAGAAGCCTTCATGGACTTTCCCTAGGATAAGTGAGTTACAACCTTCTGGGAACATCCATGGCTCCCCAACATGATCCCCACTGCGGATACACTTGTATGCTCTCACCCAGGTTAGCTCAGGGGCACCTTGGGCCCTCTTACCTGTCCTGCCATTCCTGGGGCAGAGTTGCCAGTGGTTCTTGGTCCAAGTCATTATCCTGAGTGATGGGTGGCTGTTTGTCTGTGGTAACCTGGTGACAAGTGCTAGTACTTTCCAATCAGCTCCATGTTTGCAGCCTGGGAAAGCAGGCTCCCCGAAGGGAGACTTTCAGAGACATTAGCCCACTTTGGGAAAATGAGAATTTCCACATGCAGATATCAGCTAATGGAGACCCTCATTACTTGTCATAGTGTTAATTTGAGGAGATAGTCCTGGTGCACATTAGGAGGCTATTTTAGTGCCGTGCGAATTAGACACCTTTATTAGCCATCAGAGGTCAGGGAGGTAATGAAGTACTTGAGGCAGAAGGGAGAAATCCCGCTTCACCTTGAGTCTGGTCATTTCCATTGTGCTTCATCAGTGTCAGCTCATCTGTCAGGTACTGCCCACGTCCTGATGGAGTCTCAGGCATTCCAGAACAGGTGGGCGGGCAGAAGGAGGGTCTGCATGAGTGATCCGATCTGGGTACACACTGGGGCCAGACTGGTGTGTAGACACATGTAGGAATGTGTCATTAAAGTGTGTGTGTATACATGTATGTGTAGTGCAGGTTTATCTGTATGTGCAAAACCTGTGTGGGTGCATGTGTTTGTGTGTCTGGGAGTGAATGTGTACATGTGTATGAAGAGTAAGTGGGTTTCCATGAATAGATAAATGTATAGATAACTTTCTAATTGAGCTGGAGGAAAATGGAATGGGCTGCTTGTGGAATAATGAGTTCCCTGTCATTTGACGTGCTCATTAAGACCCTGGGAGCTGGCCTCTTTGGAGGAACTCTCGAAAGAGAAGATGCACAGTGCAGGGGTGGTGGATAGACTCAGCCTCAAGATTCCAGATTCTGGATCTCTGCACTGGGATCCAGGAGGCCTGGTTCCTGCTCATGGCTCCAGCATTGCCAAGTGGCTGGGATGATTCCTTTGCCTGCTCTGGGCCTCAGCCCCCACTGCAAGGGAGCTTTAGAATGGAGACCTCTAGCTGCTTCCCAGGAAACCTTGGCATTTCCATTCAGGCCCTCTTTGTAGGGCTTGTGTGGGCTGATAGGCTCTCAGCTAGCTCTGGGACCCCTGCTACCTCAGGCAGAGCTATCAGACCTGCTCTAGGATCTCTGCTCCTCTCCCTTGGGGCTATAGGCTTCAACTGGTAATGCCCACATAGTGCCCTTTGGGACACCCCTTCCCCCTAGGCTGCCATTCTCTGATTTCCTCTTGGCTTTTGGGAGAGACATTGAAGTTGTGAGGATCACAGCTTTTCTGATAAATGAGGAGATATTAAGTCACTGACTCTCTCATAAGGACTCCAAAAGGCCTTGTGTCCGTAACTCACCAAAGGGTGGGGGGGAGGCAAGTGAGCTCCTGGGGTACACTCTAGTGACATGGAGAAAGCCCCCAGAACTCCTTGTGACCTCCCAGGCTGATGCCCCCTCAGTTACCCTGGCTCTCATGAACACAACATTTTACAGTCTAGCAGGGACTTTGTCCTCCACTTACTCAAGAACCTCCTATTCCTAATAGCAGCCTCGGCCCATTGGACAGATGAAGAAAGGGCGGACACACTCAGGAGCAGGCAAGGAGCAAGCGTAGGACTGAGCTCAGTTTGGTCTGGAGCCCTTGTGCCCCCTCAAGGGGGACATGCACCCCACCATTCCTCTCTCTGCTTTTCCTGCAGCCTCTGGATGCTTTGCCGGGCATAGGCTGAGGGGCTGCGAGCTTGTGGACAGTGTGGAGGGGCAGGTGGCCTCTCTAGACCTGAGTTGGGTCAACTGGGTGATCTTGAGCAGGTCACTACATCTTTGTGGGCCATTCTTTCTTTGCTCATAAAATCTTGTCGGAAAAACATGAGAAGGGCCTGGAACCTTCCTAGAGCTCAGTAGGCCTGTCACATACGGTGGTTCTTGCTTCTTTTCCTTCCCCTTAAAACTGAGTAAATTGGAATAGGTTGGGTCTTTGCCAAGGAAGAAAGCAAGAGCCAGTTTTCTTGGGAGAATTCTGGCATAGTACCCTCCGCACCCCCCACTCTGTCACCTTGAGCCCACTGTTCCTTCCTGTCTGGGCCTCATGGCAAGCCCAGATGGTTCCATATTGATCAGAAAGAGACCGAGGTGGGAGGAGCACAGAGTTAGTGCAGTGAACAAGCAGGGAGAATCAGAGCTCCCCAAACCCAAACTGTCTGAATTTCTCCGGGACTTGAGTGGTCCGTGTGAGGGCATGCAGCACTT
This sequence comes from Rousettus aegyptiacus, assembly GCF_014176215.1. NCBI lineage: Eukaryota > Metazoa > Chordata > Mammalia > Chiroptera > Pteropodidae > Rousettus > Rousettus aegyptiacus. Next base: position 9,250,485 of record NW_023416309.1, read on the forward strand.
TTTGTTTGGGACCCCATGCCATATGTCCCTGTCTGAATGAGGGGCCATTCAATTCATCACCTTCTTTCCTCAGCCCCTGAGGGGCACCTGACACATGTTTGTGGAAAAAAACAAATTCCACAGCGAGAGAGGGTCTCAGGGACCTTGCAGAGTCAGGGGTGTTAGTCCTCGCTGGGAACTTAGAGTGCTTTAAAACTTTCATCTTACTGATGAGGAAACTGAGGCTTGGGAACAGAAGTCCCCAGGGAGGCAGAGGACTCAGTGGGCTGGAGTAAGGCAGTTTGGGGAAGGGACTAGAACTGCGAGCTCAGAGGCCTGTGAAAGTAAGTCCCGGGTCTAAGGGTGGAGGGCAAGATGATGAGCACCAGGTAGCTGGGCTGAGGGGTGGGAGGATAAGAGACGGAGTGGGGCAGGGTAGGACAGAAATCTTCTAGGCTGAGAAGAAAGAACGTATAGCAGTCCTGATGTGACAGTGCATACGTGGGACGCCGTGTAAAGTTTATTACGGTCTGGAGCTTCCTAGGGCTACAGAGTGAGGCATGGACAGAGCCAGGACTAGAATCCCATCCAGCTAGGCTTCTATCCAGTGCTCACTCCACTGTGCATCCTACCCAAGACTAAAAGCCTGGACAGGAGAGAGGCCGTGGCCAGATCTGGGGCCCTCTGCTGAGGAGCTCTAGTTCCCTGGACACAGCATGCAGGGTTGCAGATGACCTCTGCCTGTAGGCCTCACACTGACAACTCCATCCCACTGCTTTGTTTTCTCAGGGTGGCAGGGCTGAGAGGAGGAGGGAGGCATGGGCGGCCTCCACACATGGTGGCAAATTTGGGCCATCGATTTGCATTTATTTCCTGCTCGACTGAACCAGGCTGGCTGCTGCTGGGGGTGGGGGTGAGGGGGCTGCTCTTTAGCATTTTAAGTTTGCAGATAATTGGAGGAAAATAACTCCAATAATGAAATCACTGCTGGATCGCATTCTGATACGTGACAAATCAATTCATTTATGATACCTTCTTTGTCACACTGAGCCATTCTGGTGCTCAGTGGAAACCTCTTAAATTAATAAAACTGTTAAATCCATAAAAACCTCCGTTTCGAGTAGCACATCACAGCACAAGTTTGAATCATTAAAGGAATAAAACTGATAAATGTGAGTTGGGGAGTATCTGTGTCTGCAAAGAGGGGCTGGCTTTTAAGACAGATACAATATAATAGTCATAAGCTCAGATATATTCTCACTATGTAAAGCAGGGGGAGGGGAAGTGAGGCGGGGCCATCTGTATATTTCAGTGGAAGAAGGCTGGTGGATACAGGCCTAGCAGCATGGGGCAGACTGCTTTAGTGGTGATTTGTAGGACTTTAGCCTTTTGAATAAAATATGATTTAATAGCAAAGAGGAAAATATAAAGCCTTTATTGGACCCAGTTGAGCCTGACTTTGCTCAATAAGGATTTTCCAAAAAAGCTGCACTTGCCTGAAAGGGGAGGGATGGCACAGGTTGTCAGACTACACACTGACCAGGGAGTAAGAGGGTTTGGTGAATGGGGTGAGGGAGAGGGGACAGACCAGGGGCCCAGAGAGGCTGGGCAGCCTCCCAGCTTGTCTGCTTACTGGCAGTGTGATCTTGGGTGTTTTTTGTACTTCTCTGAGCTTCTATTTCCTCATCTGTAGGTAAGATGGGGATGCTGATCTCCCAGGAGTAATGCACAAGAAAGAGCTTTGCAAACCATAAAGTACAAGGGAATGGTCAATTATTGATCATTCTTGAACATGGCCCCAGCTGATAAAGGATCCTGCAATTCTTACTGCACAAACCACATGATTTTAGTAGGGTGTACTGTAAAGTTCTGTGTACATGAACTACATCATACATGATGTTGTGTATTCCATTTGGGCATGTTCCTCCTCAAATGCATAGGCCGGATGGTCTCAGGAGGAAGCAGCAGAGAGTCTAGCACACAAAAAAGAGCCAATGAAGGCTGTTCCTCCCCCATGTTAGTCCTGCATGTCAGACACTTATAGACATGTTCAAGGGCCCTCTGTGCCAGACACCGGGCAAGGGCGGGCAGGTAGGAGCCACAAGCAAGAAGAGCGGACAGGTGGGAGTCACAAGCAATGAATGAGACTCTGTCTGGCTCTTGGGGTCTCGTGTGACCTCTTCTCTTGTTCATTTGCCTTTTACCCCAAAGGACTTGAAGTTACCTGAAGCCACATCTGGGCCTTCTCCTTTCTTCGTCTTCTCCAGGTTCTTCTCCCACAAAGGCATTCTGAAAAAGATGTAGTGTTCACTCACATTTCAGAGACGACAAGCTCATCCAATGTAGCAAACTTTATTTACCCATAATAAAGAAACTTCTTACATTGCATTCCACAATACATATACATGTTATACATTCATAAAATTTTTAGGAAATAATAACCTTAATGCATGTTTGAGATTCTATTCTATTCTATTCTATTCTATTCTATTCTATTCTATTCTATTCTATTCTATTCTTTTATTCCATTCCATTTCATCCCATTCCATTCCATTGTTTTCTCAGTTGTAAAAATTCTGTCTTGATCCACTAAATTAGTTTCGTGATCCACCAATGAGTGTGATCAGTAGCTTGGATAATTCATATCTAGTCCACCTCCTTAGTTTTCTGACAAGGGACTTGCCAAAGGCCACAGAGGACTAACCAGCCCCACCTTCCCTAGGCTGGGAGGGTCCAAAGCCACAACTTCCAAGGCCATCTGCCCTCACCGCCACTCCTTTCTGGCTCAACCTGAGCCCTGCCAGAGACCTCACCATTGGTCACTATGTGCAGAACTCAGGGACACCAGAGGGGAAAGGAATGGGGAAGCTGTCACCAGTGGCCTTGGTCTACCTTCCTGAAACGTGAGTGGAAATGACAAGACAGCTCACCTGCCCTCTCAACCCCACAGGATCAAAGGGGTCTTGGGGCGGGGGAGTCTGTGCCCCTGGCATAACGAGTCACATGCGCCTGGCAACTTGACAAGCCTTCACTGCCCTCAAATGTCAGGAGTTCTTGACAGCAGGCAACTCTAGCGCTAATTGCCAGCCAGGCTGAGGATGGCAGCTCCTCGATCCATATCAATTATGGGCACTGGCCATGGCTGCGAGACAAAAAGTTTCCTCGGAGGCTTTCAGACCTGTGTCATTACTCAGGACTTCTGGGTCTGCTGGAGGCTGGACAAAAACAGTGGCCACCTGTGACCTCCGAACGCTTTGGTGGCCTGGCCCTGGGCAACGCTGGCTTGCTTGCCAGGGCCTGACAGGTGTCAGGGCAAACATTTGACCTGCCTGGTATACCTTGGTGTTTTGTCACCATGCTTGTCTCCCTGGACTGACAGGCTGCCATTACCTGCCATCACCTCTGTTAGGGAGAGAAAGTTTCAAGTCAGGTTTTTGTTTAATCAAATGGTTTTTTGCTTGTGAGAAAACTGAAATGGCCCCCCAAAGCAACGTGATTGGTGGTTTTCAAATTAAGAGTTGCTGAGGGGAACTGGGAGGCTCAGTGGTAATAACTGGGACCTCCCATCCAATGCTCAGGTTAAATCTATTTTTCAGACAGGCTTTCTATGAAAACAGTGATTCTCAAACTTTAGCATGCATCAGAATCATCTGGAAAAAACAAAACTGTGGAGAAAGCGAATGGATCACTTGTCTCCTGGGGCCAACAGTGGGAACAGGGATAGAGCTTGTGGGTCTCAGGTGCCAAAGTTTCCATTCAGTGGGTGTTTGTGGGGGGACCACATCTGCATATCTAACAAGTTCTTGGTGAGGCTGGTGGTGCTGGTCCACAGGCCATACTGTGAAATCTATTGTCCTAGAAAGTGCTTCCGTGTGTGTGTGTGTGTGTGTGTGTGTGTGTGTGTGTGTGTATGTGTGTGTGTGTGTGTGTGTGTTTGTGTATACTACATATATCTGGGTGGCTTTGTCAAATACATGTGCTAGGACATCAGCCCAAACCTAGAATACACATTTTCAGACCATTGCTGGGTGCTGAGACATCAGATACATCCCAGGACTCCTGGCTCCAAGTTGCTGGAGGAGGTCTCAAGAGATGATATGTTTCACTTTAGGGTAGGAAGTGCTTTATGAACACTTGGAGTTGTTCAGAGAGGCAAGGCTGCCTAGGAAAGTAATAAATTCCTCGGGCTAGAGGGGTCCGAGCCAAATTTAGGCTACCGGCCCTCTGGGCTGTGCTAGAATGGTCCGAGAATGAGGTATAGGTTAGATGGGGGTCTCAAAAGGTTTTCCTCCCTCACTCAGACATCATGAACTGGGGATTTGGGGACACAGAGCTTGGGTGGGCCTTAGGTTCAGAGGTCTCTCTCTCATGACCCAGGATGCCCTGTGGCTCAGTGGTTTAGTTTCCCACCACAGTTACTTTATGATCAGCTAGTTCTTCATGCATTATCTCACCACTCCCCCAAGTGATCTTATCACTACCCCCACCTCCCCATGAGAGGCAGGTAGCTGTTACTACACTGGCAAATGAGGAAACCGAGGCCCAGGGAGATTAAATGACTTGTCCAGGGACCCACCACACTTCCTCAGGGTCTCTCTGGGGGGTGGGAGCTAGTTCCATAGTGCTGGTGGTAAAGATGACAGGCAGCATGAGAGGCCAGCATGACCCTGCACAACTGAGTGAATAATGGCAGATGTCCAAAAGGGAATGATGGGAGCCTGGTAAACAGACCTCGAGTTGTTCATGGCCTTGGGCAACTGTTGGATCTAGGGGCCAGGTCTCATTAAGGGGCCTTCTGGGGCTGAAGTCAATTTTTTTCTGCGGGTCTGACTGTTCCCAGGAGTCTGAGTCCAGTGCTCTGCCTCTCCATAGCCGGACTTACCCCTCAGGGTCTCCCACTGCCTCTTCTGCATGCTGGTACCTTACTGTGGCTTTTAAAGAAAAACCAGTTGCATTGAAGTATAATTTACACACTGTAAAAGTCATTCATTGGAAGGGCACAGTGAGATGAGTTTTAGTAAATTAATACAGTGTGGCGCCACCACCACAACCCAGTTTTAGAACATTTCCATCATTCCAAAAAGTTCCCTCATGCCTGTTTTCAGTCTAGCCCTGTTCCCACTGTTGGCCCCAGGAGACAACTGATCCACTCGCTTTCTCCAGTTTTGCTTTTTCTAGAAATTTCATGCAAATGAAATCATGAATGAGTAATCTTTTGTGTCAATCTTCTGCAACTCAACATAATGTTTTTTAGGTATATCCACATTGTTTCAGATGTCAGTACTTCTTTCCTTTTTATTGCCAAGTAGTATTCTCATGTACGGCTTTCCCACATTTTATTTATCCATCTACTAGATCATGCTCCTTAAGGTTACTTCCAAGTCTGAGCAGTTTCAAATAATACTGCTATAAACATATGCATATAAGTCTTTATGTGGATCTATGTTTTGTTTTGTTTTTTTTTTCTCTTGGGTAGATACCAAGGAGTAATATGCTAAGTGTATGTGCTTAACTTTTTAAGAAACTTCCAAACTGTTTTCCAAAGTGACTGTACCATTTTATAGTCTCAGCAGCAATGGGTAAAAGTTTGGTTTCTCCCCTTCCTCTCCAACACTTGTTATTGTCTATCATTTTTATTAGTGCCATTCAACTGGATATGTAGGAGTGTCTCCAATTTGCATTTCCCTAATGACTAATGATACTGAATTTCTTCTATGGGCCTGTAAGTCATTTATATATCTTTGATTTAGTGTTTATTTAGATCTTTTTCTCTTAATTGGGTTGTTGGTTTTATTATTGAGTTATAAAAGTTCTTTATATATTCTCAAGACAAGTCCTTTATCTGATATATAATTTATAAGCATTTTCTACTAGCCTGTGGCATGTCTTCTCATTTTCTTAATAGTCTTTTGAAGTACAAAAGTTTTAAATTTAAATGAAATCCAACTTATCAATTTTTTTCTATTACAGATCACGTGTTGGTATTATATCTAAAAAATCTTTGTCTAACCCAAAGTCTCACAGATTTTCTCTCTTTTTTTTCCTAGAAGTAGTATAGTTTTAGCTCTTTATTTAGATCTAGGATCTGTTTTGAGTTAATTTTGTATATGGTGTAAGGTAAGAATCTAATTTTTTAAAAAGACAGATATATCCAATTGTCAGCATTATTTGCTGAGACTAGCCCTTCCTCATAATATTGTCTTGGTATCTTGCTTCAAATCAATTGATCATACATATGTGGTTTTGTTTCTGGATTTTCTATTCTGTTGCATTGATCTATATGTCTGTCTTTATACTAGTACAATGCTGTCTTGATTACTGTGGCTTTATAGTAAAATTTGAAATCTAGTAGCGTGAGTCCTCCAACTTTGTTGTTTTACAAAATTGTTTTGGCTATTCTAGGCTATTTTCATTTTCATATACATTTTATGATCAGTTTATCAATTTCTGCCGGGGGGGGGGCGGGGAGAGAGAGAGAGAGAGAGAGAGAGAGAGAGAGAGAGAGAGAGAGAGAGAGAGAGAGGGAGAGAGCTTGCTGAGATTGTGATAGAGATTTGATAAAAATTTCAATGGCAATTTAGGGAAACTTGCCATCTTAACAATTGTGAATCTTCCAATTCATGAACAGTTACTTAGATGTCCTTTAATTTAGATCTTTAATTTCTTTTAACAGTATTTTATAGTTTTCTACATGCAATTCTTTATTTCTTTTGTTAAATTTATTCAAAAATATGTTTTTCTTTTTGATGCTATTGTGAATGAATGGTTTTCTTAATTTTACTTTTAAATTGTCCATTGGTAATAGAAATACAATTGATTTTTGTATAGTCATTTTATATGTGGTAGAGGTTTGAAAACCAAAGTGTCTTAATATTCCTCCCATGAGAGGTGGGATCTATGTTCCTACCCCTGAATATGTTTCTGGAAGTTTTTGACCTATAAACTATGACAGAAGTACTGCTGTGCCAGTTTCCAGGCCTTTAGAAATAAGCAGCTTCCATTTTAGACCTCTTGGGATACTTGCTCCTGGAACTCAGCCACCGTGCTTTGAGAAAATCTAGGAAACCAGTGGAGGGGCTCACATGGAGGTCTGTGTGGAGAGGAGCTAAGGGCTCCAGCCCTCAGCAGCACCAATTTGCCAGCCATGGGAGGGAGCAGTCTTGGAAGTGAATTCTCCAGCCTCCCTGTGAGTTGCTTTAGCTAGTGTTTCACGGAGCAGGGATGAGCCTGCCCTGCTAGGTCTTGCCTTAAATGCAGATTTGTGAGCAAAATAAATCACCATTGCTGTTTTGAACCATTAAGTTTTGGAGGTGGCTTGTTTTCCAGAACTAGAGAATCAGAATATTCGCCTTCTGAGTCTGATAAAGTACTCAGGTGGGAAGGAAAGAAGAAAAGGAGAAAGGCAGCAGGAAGGAAACGATGACAGAAAGAAGAAGAAGGGAGGAGAAGACTAAACTGTGTGATGATTTGATGGCTCCCCCTGTGTTAGACATGTGTCTTGACCATAGAGTTGGACCAGCTCAGAAAGAGCCCTGCCACAAACACACTTAGTGTGCCTGACCTCAGGAAGGTCTATTCTTTCCTCCGGGCCTCAATCTCCCTATTTGAGCAATAGGGTCACTTAATTCTGTCTGCCATAACCCAAAAGAAATTGTGAACCAGGTGAGGTCCCCTAGGCTGAATTTAAAGGGGCTGCCCTTGTGGGGCACCTGTAACCGTTAGTCATTTTACAGGTCTATCCGCATCTGTGAAAACCCATGTGCCTGAAGGAGGAAGAGGTGGAGAGGGATGACATGGAGAGGAATGATGGCTCCTGAGCACCCATCTTGCTGGGGACTGGCCGTGTGAAGGAGGAGGCAAGGCAGAGCCCTGGCAAAGCCAGTGTCTCCTGAGTGAGAAGAGAGGAACTGGCTGAGCCTGGCTGTTCTCTCTCAGAAGAGATGACCCTTATATTTGAAACTAATTTAAATAAATAAATTAAAAAAAAAAAAAAAAGAGATGGCCCTGTCAGAGAGGGGTGGGGCTACGCCTCTGCGGGGCTGTTCTAGGACAGAGGGAGGAAATGGGGTCTCTTTGGCTTGGAGGGCAGAACTGGAGGAGGCTGATTCCAAGCTCAGGATAAGCCTACATGAGTGTTCATCACTGCAGATATGTTGGGGGAACTGGACAGCCCCTGATGGGTCCCCCGTGGTGGAACATGGGTGCCTGATGAAGGCTGGACTAGATGATTCCTGGAACTCCTTCCGAGCCCGGAGAGGTTGTTATGGGGTCGTTGATGCCAGATCAGAATTTTCCAGGCTCTGCCTCAAGGGATGCAGCTGGCCTAGCTGGGCTACTCTGGGTGACCCCTGCCCCCAGCTTTCCCTCTTGGCACAGCTTTTCTCTGTCCTGGCCTGTCCCACAGAGTTCAGGGCTGCTGTGCTGCCCTGTCCTCCAAGGACCAATCAGTGATCCTGAGGCCCAAGGTCAGACCTGTTTGTTTGGAGTTGTCTGGAGAGCAAAGCCCCTAGTGAGAGGGGGTGAGGTGGAGGCAGGGTAGGCAGGACTGACAGGTGGCAGCTTGGTTCTGCTTGCACATGAAACGGGGCAGCCTGGGCCCTCTGCCTCAGCTGCTTTCTTGGTGTGCTGATCTTTGCACTCCTCCTCAAGGCCTGGACCCCATTTCCTTTTGCTCTTTTCATGCCTGGCTCTTCCATACCTGTCTGTCCTTAGCTGAAAGGATACCTCCTCAGAAAGGCCCTTCCTGACGGCCACAAAATACACTCCCTCTTTCTTCCTTGACTGCTCATCCTCCTCCTGCTTGTTTCCTTTCTGGCACTATCAAAGTCCACCATCATCTTTTGGTTCATGAGTTCTTAGTCAGGTCTGTCTGTCCTGCTGGGCTGTCAGCTCTGTGCAGGTGGGGCCACTTTGGCCTTGCTCTTGGCTGTGTTCCCAGTGCCTAGTGCAGCAGGTGCCCGATGAATAAATGAAAAGTAATAGCTAACACTTGCATAGTATTTATAGACACTAGGCCCTATTCTAAAGTACCTATATTAACTGAATAATTCCTCTTGACAAGCTATAAGGTGGTGCTATTATTCTCCTTATTTTACAGATGAGGAACCAGGGACAGAATCTAAGTGCCTCACAGCTAGTAAGTAGTAAGGTTGGGATTAGAACCCAGGGAGTCTAGCACCAGAGTCGATGCTCTCAAGCTCCTGAAGGACTGATACCTACTTGCCTCCTGGCCTTGACCCTGCTTTGTGGGGTTCATGGACACCAGGATCCATTACTCTCCCCAGATGACATATGCAAGAAACTCCCTTCTTCTCTTCTAGCTGACAGCTCTGACTTCACTGGTCTTGACAGGTGTTGGAAGGCTTCTTGCCTGTGAGGAAGACTTCTCATCCTCGTATGAAAAAGAGGAAACTAAGGCTCTGCAGGGAAGGAAACTGGGGCTGCCTTTCTTCCAGGCCAGGGCCCTTTTCTCTGTCCTTTAGCTGCTTGACCTCAGAGGTGGGAGAGCATTTCCAAAGTCTGGGTACATGGAGCTCTTATTTCTTATTTACCACCAGCTCTAGGAGGGCAGCAAACATGGCTTTTATACCTCTACTGATAGAAAAGCTGAGCCCCAGGGAGGTGAAGCTTATTGCCTGTGGTTACCTGGCCGAAGTAGACCCAGATTTCCTGGTTTCCATCCCTGAGCTCCATTCAGGGTACCCATGATACCAGGTGGCAGAGGTTCCTGGGGGGCCTCTCCACGCTCACTTGCCCCAGAATCAGGGTAAGAAGTCAGGGAAGCTGGTGCATTGTAGTTGAGCAATATGAAACCAAACTGCATGGCAGATGATTTTGAGATGATAGTTTAGCCAAGGATGAATGAAGGCATAAATGAGTGAATGATTCTTGGATATATGTCCCACAGTGGAGGCCTGGTACCAGAGCAGGCATCTGCAGGGGTTCTGTAAGTGCCAGCTGCCCACCGAGTCCTCCAGAATAAACCGATGTCACCTAAAAGTTCAGGATAGGAAGAATGGTTCCTACTCTAAGGAAGAGTCAAATCCAGGGATATGGGAGATCAGGAAAGGCTTCTTAGAGGAGGTAGCCTTGGAACTGGGCATGCAAGGTTGGGGGGAGATGTGCTTCTTGAGCCAAGAGGTAGGAGACCTAGCAGGGCCATCGGAACCATGGATTCAATCACTGGGCTGGAGGGAAGGGCAGGACAGAGGAAGGGCTCCAGCCGTGGGGGGTGGGGTGAGGTGGAGGTCTACCTATCCTTGTAAGAGACTCAAAACAGCCAGGATTAGAACAGGAGGGTCATTCCTCTGGTCTCTTCATGCCCCAGAATCTTAGTGTCCAGCATTTTCCTCCTAAGGACTTGGCAGTGAACTCCAAGGACTTGCTGGTTTTAGCTTTAGTCACGTGTGGGTCCAATTTCAAAGACTTCTAGTCTGTGAAAATCCAAACTTCTAGAGGAAGGGAATTTCATTTATTGAACCCTCCCAGGGAGCTAGGCATTTATATATATTCATTTCTTTCACACGAGAATCCGTGAAGGAGTTACTGCTCTTTTATGTTTTTCAAACAGCTTTATTGTTTAAAGTTCACCCATTTAAAGTGTACGATTCAATGGTTTTTAGTATATTTTCAGAGTTGTGCAAGCATCACAATAATCTAATTTTAGGACATTTCCTCATCCCGCTAGAAAACTTTGTGCCCGCTAGCAGTCACTCCCCATTCCTTCTCCCTCCCCCACAAATAGCAAAAAAAGTAGAGGGGGCATAATCAATCCCTTCTACCCCACCACCCAGCCTCCATTGATACCAAGTTTCATCCTGTTTCTTTCTTTTTTGTTGATGCTGAAGCACTAAACCTCTGCTACTCCAAGTGTAGTTCACTGATCTGCAGCATGGGTGCCGCCTGGGAATTAGAAATACAGAATCTCAGGTTCCACCCCAGACCTATTGAATCAGAACCTGCCTTTTAAGTAGAACCCCAGGGGATAGGCGTTCGAGGTAGTGTTTGAGCAGCTCCGGGACAAAGCAAAACCCAGACAGCACGCGTGGCATGTCATCTTCATGCACTTCAACAGGCATCTCTGAAACAGGGACACTGTCTTTCATAACCCACCAGACCATTATCACAACTACTGAAGTAAGCAAAAACTCCCATTCTGAAATGTGGGAACCAACCCGCAGAGGTTACACCCCTTGCCCCAGGTCCCAGTATGAATGCAGAGCAGGTTTTGAACGCAGACCAAGATGGCTGCATGCCCTCCTTTCTTCTCCCCAGTTTCACTGTTTTGAAGGCTTTTAGTTATGGCCAAAGTTGCCTGCTTTTATCAAGGGCAGCCTGAGGCCCTTGACAGAGGGCCCTGTGGATACCAAGACACACGGGCTGCTTGCTTCCTCTCTCTAAATGACCAGGGTGGAAATGGCAGTGCTTTGGATGATGACTGGCGATGAGATGACCACAGGCAGCCTCTCAGTTGGTGCAGTGATGATGTTAAAACAGAGGCAATTGCCAGTCACTGGGGCAGGGGCTGCCTGCCCACAGACTCTACCTGCCGCTAACCAGCTATATGCTATGTGCCAGATCATCCCCTCTTGAAACTCTGCCTCTTTCTGGAGGAGGTCAGGCAAGGTGACCTGGGTGTGCTGTGTGAGCCATCATAATGCCCAGCTGGTGGGCTATTCTGGGCGACAGCATGGTGGTGTTCGCTGGGTAACCCCGTCCCTCCTCCCTGCCCAAACCCCAGCAGGGTACTGTTGAGTGAGGGCATCTGCTTTCTAAGAGGTGCCTGATAAGAAATGGAGGATAGGTTCTTTGAGCTTTCTCTGATGAAGTAGGATTAGGCTAGTATCTTTGAGGCCCTGCAGGGGCCTGGCCCTCTCCTGGGTGTCCTAGAGGAGCCCAAGGGAAAGGCAAGTCTTGGCATGGCCCTTTGGGGGCTGGCAGGCTAAAGCGGAGGGAGGACTGGAAAAGGGCCTCACCCTCGCATAAGCTCTAGTTGTCCAAACTCCTTTTCTAATAGCTGGGAGAACTGAGGCAGCACAGCAAGAACTTAAGAGTTTCTCAGAGCCTTAATGATGGGGTGCTGTGTCCTGCCTAGAAGAAAGGCCATGAATGTGCTAAGGGAACTGTTTTCCCATCTGGTGAGCTCGCTCTGTCAGTAACATGCAGCTGGGGGTATAGGCCCTGGGATCAGGCGGCCTGGGTTGAAATTCTGTCTCTGGCTCTTATCAGGTGTGTATCCTCCCGTGAAGTGTAGAGTAACTTTAGACTTAGCAACCTCTTATGGAAATAGGGAGTGATCATCTCACTACCAGTCTCAAAGCATGGTTGGGAGGAGTGACTATAGGTAAGCTACTTGGCACATAGCATTTGATCAGTATAGGATAGCTAATACTATTATTAATTAGTATTATTCTCTTCTGTGTCAGAGCCCTAAGGTCTTGTAGGACAAAACCCTTCATTCTTTGCTAATATTCTCATCAAGAGGTGCAGTCTACTTTTTGACCCTTGAATTGAAGCTGGCCTTACTGACTTGTTTGACCAGTAGAATGTGACAGAAGTGATGGTGGAGCTTTTAAAGCTGAGTCATAAGAAAACGTAAAGCTTGCCTGGGCTCCCTAGGAGAGTATATGTGGGAGCCTTGAGCTGCTATGGAAGAAGTCTGACTGCCCCAAGACCTCCATGCTGCAGAGGCCACATGCAGATGTCCTTAGGGGACGTCCCAGCTGAGCTCAGCCTTCCAGGCATCTCGGTCAAGGCACCAGACATGTGAATAAAGCCAACATGGAACCCTCAGACAGGCCAATCCACCAGCTGAGTACCACTGAGAACCCTCCACATTGGCTAGAAGAGTTATCCAGGTGAGCCCTGCCCAAATTTCTGACCAATACAACTGTGGGGTGTAGTAAAATAGTTTTTGCTTTAAGCCACTAAGTTTTGCAGTAGTTTACTACATAGCAACAGATAAACTGGAACAGGAAGAAAGACAGAAACCCTTAGGAGGCAAAGCCAGCAGGCCCCACCCAGTGGCTGTGAAGAAGAGTACCTGTCACTGCAGGTGGGATTGAGGGATTGAGGCATCCAAGTAAGGATTGCCAGATTTAGCAAATAAAAATATAGGATGTCCAGTCAATTTTCAGATAAACACTAAATAAGCTTTTAGTATAAGTATGTCCTAAGTATTGTATAGGACCTATTATACTAAAACACTCACTCATTGTTGATCTGAAATTCACATTTAACTGGGCATCCTATATTTAACCTGCCACCCTAATCCAAGTTGGGGAGATGAACTGTGCAAGTTCCTGGAGGTGGGGATCCAGGAAGGCATCAGCCTGAGAGATTATGGGGAGAAGGGCCCTAGGGTCTAAAATGCAGGGTCTGCTGGGGGCCTGGCCAGTAAGCTGGTTGTGGAGGGCATGTGTTGGATACACAATGGAAATGGTGTATATTCTCTTGGCAGGTATCTTGGCATCAGCTGGACCTGGGGCCCCTGCTGGAGCCCCAGTCATATTATGTGTGGTGCCAGTGACCAGGGAAGAGCAAGTGTAGGCAGGGTCCATCTGTCCCTGACAGCATGCATCCCTGTAGCATGTGAAGAATGCAGCCTGCTAAGACAAGCTCTCTGTGTGGATGAGTGCCAGGCTTCTGCCCCAGTAGGCCCCTCATAGGCATCTCCTTCCCCACCCTATTGGCTATCCTCGCAGACTGCTATCTAGGTAAATCCAGAATTCGCCTCCATGTTTTCTGAAATACTGACATGCTGGCTCAGTCTAGGGAGCTGTCTGCCTATGTGTGTCTTAGCCAAGGCACAGAGAGAGCTTCTCCTCCCTCCTATGGGGCCTGGTGGGATGGGGGACTCACAGGGCCAGGGAACGGGAGGGCCTTATAGTCCTAGTCTCCCAGGAAGCCATGCCTTTCCAACCCTGGGCTGCAGGAAGTCCCTGGGAGGGGTGCATTTAGGATACCACTCTGGGGTCTACCACTTCTGCCCAGTTTCCTTTCAGGAGAGTGGACCCCAGGGTCCATGTGCAGATCCTGGACCCTTACAACAGCCATCTCTAAGGTCTCTCATCTGGGGAGGAAGCAGCCCCTCCTGAGTCCACACAGAGAGCTGAAGCTGATTTGGGGGAAGCATGGGGTTCTGGCCTGAGTTGGAAAATCCCTCTTATAGTGCCAGCTCCTCCAGTGGGACTCTGGCAAGGAGCCCTTTCTCCACATCCGCCAGTGGCTCCTCATTGCCCATGTGTCATCACAAACAGCCTGGCTAGCCTCACCCTGCCTGCCCCAGTCTGTCCACAGCCCTTTCTCCCCTTTGTCCCAGACACACTGCTCTGAGGATCCTGTCTCTTTGCTGTCCCTGTACTGTTCAAACTCTTCTCCTTTGTCAAAAATCATCAGAGAGATATGAGCTCTAGGGCAGCGGTCCCAAAAATATTGGGGACTGCTCTTATGAGAAACTAATGCCTGATGATCTGAGGTGAGGCTAGCATTGGGAAGCGGCTGTGAATACAGATGAAGCTCCACTGGCTTGCCTGCCACTTACTTCCTGCTGTGTGGCCCAGCTCCTAACAGGCCACGGACCAGGAGGCCTGCTCTAGGGGACACCACATGATCTGGACAGGCCCCTACTCTCAGAGAGTGAGGGGATCACCCGAGGAGACAGGAAGCAGTGGTAGAAAGATGGGCAAATGGATTCGGAATCGGAGTCTGCCTCCAGAGTCTAGAACCTATAACTAAGCTTGCATGTGATGTGCCTAGTGAGTGACCAAGTGGCCATTGACAAGTCCCCTGAGGCTTCTCAGCCTCAGGTGCTTCCTCATCGACAGAGGTCAGGTCACTTGTTCCTTTCTACTCTGTAGACTGTGAGAATCAGGTGAGAGCAATTGTGAAAGCAGGATGGCAACACGTCTCATAGCTGACAGATTATTTTTGTCTCAGTTAGAGCACAGCTTTGTTTATTTGTTTGTTTATTTTGAATATAAAGTGCTGCTCTGAGGAATTGGAGGACAAATTGTTCAGTCCCAGCTAGGAGACTCGAGGTAAGAGCCATGGAAAAGAGAACCTTGGAAGTGGGCCTGAAAGAACAAGAAGACGTTTTCCACAGAGATGAGATAAAGGTGGGGCTGGGAAGCAGCGGGCAGGGTGTCTCAGGCACTGGGAATGGCATGTGCAAAGCCACCAGGGAGCAAGAGAACCTGGCACATTGGTGGAGTTGTGTGAGATCAGGCGGGACAGGAGGGATAGCAGCCCAGGGACGCTGGAGTGGACGGGTCACCCCGGGGTCAGTGTGGGAAGGCCTTTGCACACCAGCCCCAGGAGTCTGGACTTTATCCACTTGACAGCAGGAAGCCAAGGAAGGCTCTCAGGAGAGTGTCATGATCAAAAGTGTGCCTTGGCTCTTCTTGACACTGCTCCTCACCCCATCTTTGAATCTTGCCTCCTCTGTGGAGCTTTTCCCAAATATTCCAAGTCTCCCGACTCAGGACAGCAATGGCAGCAGGACGCAGGTGCGGCTGCCTCCCCAGTGTGGTGACAGTCCTCTTTTTTTCCCACTGCATGGGCTGTGCACCTTGTATCTTCTACCAAAGGCACTGATCACCCAAACATGCATAAACCATGCTCTGTCTCTGTGATGTTTGCATGAACCACTCGAATGCCACAATAAGGATTGACCTACATCTCTTGAGTCAGACCAGCTCAAATGGGCCAAGTCAGGTCTCTATTTGATTGTCCTGGATTAGACTCAAGCTTAGTAACGGCAACAAAAATAGCCCCCCTTCTCTCTCACATTAGAAGAGTTGGAGCTGGATCTGGTGGCTCTGGCTGGTTTTATTTTTAACCACTAGAGATGTCTTGTGTCCAGAAGTGAAGTGCATGATATATAAAGAGGAGGGCGGAGAGGTGGCATGTCTAAGGGTCCCTGTGGTTGGGGATACAGATATCTCATGAGTCCCTTGGTGACCTCCAGGTTCCACTTTCATTTACAGCCTCTAGGAATTCCGCATGCAGAGTTTAAAAGCCTAAGGGGTCTTCTGGTTCTATTCTTCACTCTATGAGGGAGAAACTGAGGCCCAGGTAGGGGAGGCCCCAGCTAAGATCATAGTGGGGTCAATGGCAGAACTAGGAGTAAAACCGTGCTTCCTGTTCCCTGGTGGGACGTTTTTCCTGGCCCCATGCCTTGGAGGGGAGATGTTGGCACTAAGGATGGAGCCGGAAAAAGGGGGAGAATCAGAGAGACATCAGTGGAAAGCTGAGACTGAGTGTTGGTGGAAGATCTGACTTATATTTACCCAAATATTGTACATTACTCATGATTCAAAAGTTGTCATGATATCCCCAAATTCACCGCCCCCTCCACACACGCATACTGTAAAAGGTAGCCAATCTAAGAAGAAAAAATAACATTTTTAGTATTTTCAAAGGGTGGATGGAGGAGCGGCTCTTAGTCTCTGCCTGGGGCAGGGCTTGAGGAGGAGAGCTGGGCATTAGCTGGCCCCTGAATATGTGCCCAACACCCTTCTCCCCTCCATCTAACCTCTGTGAGCACTTAATAGGTTATGGGAGCTGAGGATACAGGTATCAGAAAGACTCTTATAACTGATAGAGACAAGCACTTGATAAACAAGCACTTGTAAAAGAATAATCCTTCACTTAGAGCAGAGTGTCTAACCTGTGATGGGAGGAGGGGTAGTCAGCAAAGGCTACCTGGAAGAGGAGACACTTGAAGTAAATCATGAAAGCTGAGAGAGAATTAAGCAGATTGAAAGCAGGGTAGCGTACTGTCAGCTGATGAAACAGTGTGAACAAAATCAGGGAGGCATGAAGTTGTGTAAATGATTATTACTGCTTTATGCTGTGATAAGACACGCCCCAGCTCAAGGGTGGAGGAAGAGGACAGTGGAGGCCTGGTGCGGGGGTGGGGGATGAACCAGGTCTGCAGCCTGACCAGTCAGTCACCTTATCAGTTTGAGTTCATCCTAAAGGTTTTTTAGCTAGAGAGTGGCTTGTTTGAATTTGTGTTTTAAATGCAGGCCTTGGCAGTAGTTTGACAGCTGACTCAGAGGGAGCAAAGGCAGGAGGCAGGAGACTATTGCAATAACCCAGGAGAAGATGAGGGCTTGACCTTGGGCTGTGGTAATGGGGGTGGAGTCAAGGCAGGCCCTGTCAGGGCTGAGCAGTGTTGCAACCCCAGCCACCAGGAATTCAGGGGGTGGGGCAAACTGGGAGACTCAAGGCTGACCTCAGGTTGAGACATGGGGAGTCTGAGGTGCTGGTGAGATGTTAAGGTGGTGAGAGAATCCCAGGAGGCAGCTGGAAACTCAGGTTCTGGAGGTCAGGAGAGAGGTCTGAGCTAAAATGTAGGTTTGGAAATGATGAGCCCATGGCAGTGGTGGGAACCACAGAAGTGGTGAGACGGCGCCAGAAGCTGGTATAGAGCGGGGAGGAAATCCCTTCCAGGGGACCCAGTCTTTTAGGGGGCGGGTGGAGAAAGGGAGGGCCCACAGGAGATTAAAGGATGATAGGTAGGAAGCTACACAGACAGAAGGAGTGATGTCATGCAGGGCCAGAGAGGAATGGCTGTAAGAGCTGGAGTATGCTGACTGCGTTGCCTCTGGTGAGAAGAGGACTGCAAAGGCACACCAGGAGAACGAGGCTCAGGGGGAGGTTTTTGTAGGATGGGAGGGCCCTGAGCATGTTTGGAGGCTTGGCAGAAGGAGGAAGTGTTGATAGACATGGATTCTGTGATTCTGTAGGCCCAGGAGAGACGGGGGTCATTGACAGAGGTTCCAGAGCCAGTAGGCCCAGCACACAATTGGAAGGGCTGCCTGTCAGGTAGAAGGGGGACTTTTCTTTCCCCCTATTTCTGGACAGAGGGTAATCAGATAGATGGGTGTGGGGTTGTGGTTGGAGGTGGGGCAGGGGAAACAGGTTACACCTGTAGGCCTTAATGTTTTTGATAAAATCAGACACATCTCTAGGAATTCCGAAGGGCAGAATGGTCAGAGGTCATGAGAAGAGGGAGGTCATGAGGAGAAGGATGAAGGTCACTGAGGCAAAGAATAGGTGAGGGAAATGGGACTGGGAAGCCGGCCCAGGTAGGCCAGGGAACTTTGGTGTCATGTTGAGGGTCCATCTGAGGCTGGAGACCCCACGTGACATTGGTCCCAAATCTTTCTTCTTTGGATTCTTGCCAGCTTGAGCATATAGTGTAAAGATGGTGGTTGTGTTGGCTCCAGATGTAGTTAGGCTGGACCAGTGAAGGGAGGGGTGGTGTACAAAGGAATCAGTGGTGCTGGCGATAGGGTCATTCAGATGACCAAACCATTGGAGCAGTTGGAGAATGTGGTCGCAGGGAAAGTGTTGGAGTTAAAATGGAAGAAGAGGAACAGTTCTGAGTGATGGCCTTATGTGTGGGGGTGTCAAGGGATTGGGGGCTGGGCCTGAGTAGGGAAGAAGGTCACTAAAGCCGAGGAGCTGAAGCTCAGGAGAGTCCAGGTGTTGGATGGCACCCTCATAGATGCTGAAGACCATTAGGCTGATGGCAGGCCTTGGAGGGGGGAAGGAGAGACAATTATCTGGGGCCTGGTATTAAGGAGTGATGAGAGGGTGACTGGGAAAGTGGGGTCTGAGAGGCATGATTAGAGGGAGAAGAATGGCGTTGGATAACATGAACCACAAAGGAGCAAGCCCCCATCATGTGGCTTGAGAAGACCTCCAGGAATGTGAAGGGGGTTTGGGGACTTTGGGAGCCACTCAAGGAAGTGAGATGTGGGGATTAGAACAGCCTCCCTAGGGAGGACTGAGAGGCTGCGAGTTGCAAGGTTTCTACAATGAGGCCAAAGACAGAGGGAAGTGTTTGTAAGAAGAAGTGCACCCATTTCTTAAAAGAAGTGGGTTCCAGAAGGGCCAGTGCAGAAGTCTGGGAAGGAAGGTGGGTCAGGCATGGTGAAGCACAGAGCAGTGAAGGGGAAGAGGACCAAAGGAGAAGGCACTGTGAGACATTGCCAAAGATGCGGGGGTAAGAAGCAGGGTGCAAGGTTTCAGAGAGGCAGGGACTTGCAGGATAAGTAGGTGAATAAAGGTGGGGGGCAGAAAAAACATGATAAGAATTAAATTTTAGAGTATGCAAGAGGGTTCCGAGGCTATGGAAAAAAGAAGCAGCAGAGCAGTATAAGATGTTTCAGGAGTCGTGCAGATGGACCAGGGCAAGGGACTGAGGGGCGTGAGTTGAAGCTGAAAGTACAGTGGTCAGAGTAAGACCCAGGTTAGGCCAGTGCTCTGGGTCTGCAGAAAATTCTACAGAGTTTGTCATGAATGGGCGGGAGGGGTGAGGATATGGGGAGAGACACCTGTATGGTTACCCTGATGGATGGTACACAGGAGGATTTTTAGACAAGAAGAATCTTCCAGGTTGGGTGAGAAGTGATGGGACCAGGAAGGAGAAGAAAACAAATATCCATTGGCACCTGTTAAGGGCCAGGCACTATGCTAGGGACAGCCCCTTTAGTCAGTCTCTGCTAGCTCCAAAAACAAGCGTCCAAGTTAGTAAGGAACTATCCTTATTTGTGGCTGGTTTACATGAAAACAATGGCAGTAGCAAAAGGAGCTAATGCTCTGTGCTGCCCTGAACACTGCCTGGATTTTCTTAATGTATCCTCCCATCCCCTAATGAGGTCAGTGTCATTATCTCCATTTCCTGATGAGGAGTGTAAGGTTCAGAAGTGTCAGCACTGTGGCCAAGATCATGGACTCTAAAGCCAGCTGGCGGGGCAGTGCCCTAACCTTTCTGGCCTTAGCTTCCTCATCTGAAAATAGGGATAATAAAAAGCATTGCCTTATAAGGGTGTGATGAGGATTAAATGAGACAATATATGTAAAACACACAGACCAGGGCACAGCACGTAGTAGGTTCTACATTACTATTTGTGAGTGAGTGTTCACTGTTACTGTATTATTGGTCAAGGTCATTCAGGTAGGAAGGGTAAGAACACGGTTTTGGACTGAACTTGGGCAGGACTGACCCCTGCCTCCTCCCAGCTGACCTTGGTTCTGAGTGGGACTGGATGTTCTGACCTAGGCTGAGGAAGGAGCTGTACATCCGGCACCAGGCCTGTTCCTTTGCTGCAGGCATGTGACATATTGTGGCGTGATGTGTTTTCCCCTCATGGTGCAAGATGTGACTCAGAGGGCCATGCTGGGGAAATGAGTTTCTTGGATTTGCCCACCTCATCGCCCCTGCGTTCTTTTGAATTTCTCTGAATCAGACTTTATATCTGGCTCTGCCATTCACCAGCCTTATTTATGCAGAAAACAGCCCCTCATTTCCAACTTGCTCAACAGCCGTAAAGATTCATCTTTGGCCCGGAGAGAGCAGCAAAGGAGGGGAAGGGGGGGGCGGGGAAGGAAAAAGAAAGAAAAAGGAAGAAAGAAAGAAATAGGCAGCAACAATCAAAACAGCCCTTTTCTCCCTGTGTAATCTGGGCAGCTTCCAGGAGGATAATGTCTTTCTACCGTGAATCGCCCCCTCCCTCTCGGGCTGTTTTCACAGGAAGCAAATCCTGGAGCATTTTCAATGTGCCCCTCGAGGCAGAACAATGAGGCCCTTGAAGCCTCGGAACCGCGCTCCCTCCAGTTATCCGGAGCCCTCGCCGAGCCCCTCCTGGACAGGCTCGGAGGGCGCAGGGACCAGCTCCGGCAGTGGGGGTTGGGGGAGTCTACAGGGTGTAGCCGAGCCGCCCGAGGGAAGCCCATTAGCCAAATAATAGGTTTGGATCTGACTGTTGTGCCAAGGTACCCGGCATTTATCCGGCTTCCCGATTGGGGGCGGGGAGCGCGGAGGAGGCGGCGCGGATCCAATTACGGCTGCTCCAGCCCGGTCGCCGGGAGGTGGCGGCGGGCGGGCCGGGCCGGCCGCGCCGGGCGGGGCGGTCGGAGCGGGGATCGTGTGTGCAGAAGTCCGGGCCGGCCGCTCGGTCGGGGGGCGTCTGTCCCTCGGGCGGCCCCGGCTCCGCGCCGCGGCTCTGCGCTCCACGCAAGCTCCTCCGCCCCGCCGGCTCAGCTGCCCCATTGTTTATTGTGGAGTCTGCGCTCCCCCTTCCCGTCCCCTCCCTCGCTCCCGCCCTCCCTCCCGCTCCTTTCTCCCCTCCTCCTGAAAGAAAAGAAGAGCCAGTCTGTGGAGACGAATGAGTCATGAATAAACAAACAGCGTGGGGGAGCTGTCACTCCGAGCTGACTTCCTGGCCGTGCTCAGCTCCGCGACCTCCTGGCGGGGCACGGAAGCCAGGCTGGCTGGGGTGGGCACGGGGAGTCTGGGCGGCCAGTGCGGTGGCAGGAGGTGGGGAGGAGTTGCCCAGGACCCTAATTACCAGGACTGGACCACAACCCTCACAAGTATCATGTCATTAAAGCTACTGAGCGTGACCTGATGTCACCAAACCTATCTACACGGTTGCTGAAGGTTGTGTCTGATTTCCTAGGTTTGACAAAAGCCATATACCACAGCTAGGCAATGTATGCGAGTATCTGCTGTGTGGGGTTGCTTTCCCTGCGTGGGCTCACCCCCTGGGAATGTGCATTTGTATGTGTTGAGTTTTGTTGGTGTGGTTTCTTCTACATATATGTGTCTGGTTTGTACTGCAGACTCAGGGACACTGGGAGGACATGTTTATATGGTATGTGTGTGCACATGGTGTATATCTGTAGTGTGGAATACACAAGAGTTGTGTCCACATCAGAGCAGGTGGCCTGTGTGTTTGTGTGTGTGTGTGTGTGTGTGTATGTTGTATGTGACCATTTTTCTGACTCTGAATTTGCTTCTGCCACTTTAAGTTTTGAGGTTCTTGCTCTGTGCTTAGTTCTGTACTTGGTTCTTTTTCCTTTCCCTTGTGTGATCCTGTGGGTCATTTGGGGCCATCTCTCCCCATTAGTGAGGCCCCAGGGCCCCAGCAGACCTCCAGGGCCTGGCCTGGCTGGCCCCAGCGTCCAGCCAGCTGTGGCCACACGCAGACTCAGCGCTGACTCATGCCTGGCGAGAGCAGGGCTGAGTCTGACTAAGGCCTAGGCTGGGTGAGCCCTGCTATAGGGACGGCATTTTGGGCCTAGTCTATATGAGACCTTTGGGCTCTTGAGCTTGGGGAGAGGGCCTGGGCTAGCCTAGACATTCTGAGGGCTTCTGGCACAGAGTGGGGCCTGCCCCATGGGGTCAGAGGCAGGGGCGGGAGTTGGACATTTCTTCTGGCTTCTTTGGCAACCACGCACCTTCACAGAGGTCCACTTCAGGGTCAATGATGACAGACCTTCAAGAAGAAGGTTGGTGAGACAGAGGCAAGGCTATGGCTCAAGCTACAGCCGAGGCTCCTATTGCTTTGCTGAGGTCAGAACCCTGTTAGCTCTTCATGGGGTAGCTCCATTTCTGAAAGTTCTCTAGCTCCAGGTTAGAGATGTGCATGCAGGGACAGATCCCCCTGAAGCTGAAGCAGGGTTTGGGTTTGCTGCCCTCCTCCCATTATCATCCTCTCGTGCGGTCCCACTGCCAGTATCTACTTGCTAGATTTGGTTTCCTGGCACTAGAATTGTGGGTTGGCTGTGGCCCTGACAGGGAAGGTAGCACCAGGCCTACCCGGGTCATTTTCCAGCCTCCTTCCCTTCCTTCCGCTGGCAGGCAGTTTGGATCAACATAAGTTGGGAGGTAGGTTCATAGCCTGGCTTTCTTCACTTTCTGTGTGATCTAGGGCAAGTCACTTAACCTCTCTGAACCTCTCTTCGCTCATTTTTAAAAGGTACATGCTGAGCCCTATTATCATGAGGTGTTGCAAATATTAAGGAGAAAAAGCCTATGATCCCTGAACACTGGACTTGGCATGTAATAGCACCTCAGAAAAGGAGAGTTCGCTCTTTGTCCACTCCCAGTCTTTCCTTGAACCTAGATCATCAGGGGTGTGAATTTTACCTGTTTAATCTGGTTCATCCTCTGACCCAGAGACATGCTGGGCCCTGTGGACCTTGTCTGGAGTTTGAGGACTCAGAAACAGTCCCACACAGTTGTTGGGAGCAATGTAGTGCAGGGACCCCAATCCCTGTTAGGAATGGGGCCTCACAGCAGAAGGTGAGCTGTGGCCAAGCGAGCAAAGCTTCAGCTGTATTTTGCAGTCCCTCCTCAGCACTAAC
The DNA here is from genome assembly GCF_014176215.1 of Rousettus aegyptiacus. Lineage (NCBI taxonomy): Eukaryota > Metazoa > Chordata > Mammalia > Chiroptera > Pteropodidae > Rousettus > Rousettus aegyptiacus. The sequence goes on from NW_023416309.1 coordinate 9,273,630, forward strand.
ACCCCTAGCATCACTACCTTGGATCCACCTCAGATCATCAGGCATTAGAATCTCATAGGGGCACTGAGTACCTGGTGCCAAAGGGGTTGGAGATGCCTGGTACAGAGTCTGGGCCTGGCCGCCTAAGCCAGGACCATCTAGGAAGGACAGCTGGGACCCACAGCATCTGTCTGGGGCTCTCCCTGTGGGGAGAAGTCTCCACCCCTCAGGGCATACTTTGTCTGTTGCCGTCCGACCTTAACTTGTAGAAAAGTTGTTTGGTCTACATGGGATTTAAAAAAAAAAAAACAAGAAACAGTCAATTTTTAGGAATGAAGACATTTCACATGAAAATGTGGCTCTTCAACTTCCTTGAATAATTGGGAGATTTGGCCACACTGTGCTCACATCTATGTAGCAACCGTGGGCTGGAGATAAGAAGTGGGGGTCCCTTCAGGCAGGACATGTGCTCCCTAGTTTACTGCAGTCCCCACCACTCCCTATTGCTCTGGTTCTCAGACTTAAGTGTGCAAGAGGATCACCTGCTTGTTAAAATACAGATTGATGGGCCCCACCCCAGAGTTTCTGTTTCAATGGGTTGAGGGTGGGCCTGAGAATTTGCATTTCTGACAAGTTCCCAGATGATGCTAATGCTGCTAGTCTGGGACCCATTTTAAGTACTCTTGCCTTGCCTGATATTGAGGCCAAGTGTCAGTTACCATATATCATCACACTTGGCCTATCATTTCTCATGAAAGGGAAATATTTCTCTGTACTCACAACTCCAGAAAAAATAGGAAAATTGAGAACAGAGATTATCATTTCTCTTCTAGCAAAATGGAGAAGCACATATGTCTTTGGGCACACAAAGACTATTCCCTTGTGTTTACATGTAAACAATTTTGGATATATGTGTCAAATAAACACAAGATTTTTTAGCCATTTAAGGAGATACAAATTGGGACTTATCAATTCTCAGTTTTATGCCCTAGAATGGAACCCTTGCTCTATGCTCAGCCTTGGGCTGGACTCTGTGAGGCAAACCAAGAGCAAGGGAAAGTTCTGCCCTTTGACCAAAGTTGTTGACAGAATGACACTGGGACAGACAGACAAAACAAACTGAACAAATACTTGAAAGAAGGAATTACAAATTATAATAACAATAGGGTGCTGGGATGGAGAATAATAGGGTATATAGGGACCTCCTTTAGTCTGAGTGGTTGGAGAAGCATCTCTGAGGTCCCCATCCTATGTGTCTAGGGAGAGAAGGTTAGGGTGCAAATGGGATTCTGGACTAAGTCAGCCTGAATCTCTGCCCTGAAAGACAGGAGCCCAGACTGTAGGGCAGGAGATCAGGACTCTATTCCCGGCCCTGAGTCCCTCCTCTTACGCTCCCCTACTTCTATCACTTTAATCCTCTTCAAAGCCCAGCCCCCTTCCAGCAGATCCAGGGAGAATTCCTGACTTTTCAGCCCTTGCTCTGTGTGCTTCAGTCCCCTGACAGAAGCTGTGACTGCTGCCGCCTTCCTCCCAGGTGTCTACGCACACAGAGCCTTGGGTTGTTACTTAGCAGCTTCACGAAGCTCCACAGTGTTCAGGAGGTTGTACTTCTCCCTGGCAAGTTACTTTGTCTCTCTGGACCTCGGAACCTTCAAGACCACTTTTGAGTGCTTCAAGAGCACCCAGTCCAGTGCTTTGAGTGCCAACCCTCACCTCCCAGTCACTCTATCAATAACTTGTGTCAAAGGGCAGAACTTTCCCTTTCTCTTGGCTTTCTTCACAGTGTCCCACCCAAGGGTGAGCACAGAGCAAGGGTTCCATATATGCTAGGGCACAAAACTGGGAATTGATAAGTCCCACATTTACATCTCTTTAAATAGGTTAAGAATCTTGCTTGGTATTGCAAACCAGTGGCACATTCTTCCTATATTGTGCTCACAGCACACATCACTAATCAATTATGACACTATTTCCCATTGAGTCCACACATGGGATCAGAATCCTTCTCAACACAGTCCTCCAAGAAATCGAGGCCAGTGAATTGGAGTTGGCTTGTGGGATGATATTTATTAACCACTCCTGTTTTAGGAACAAGTCTAATATCACATGGGTCTCATGTGGCCTCCCAAATAAGGAGAAATGTGGGACGTGGACTTAGAATTTTAGGCACCTGAGCTGGGTATGGAGGTAGGGGCTGGACTGATCTGTTAGCTATTGAAAAAAGCCATAGGAAGCTGATAGACAGTGGGCTGAGGTGGAGTTGGACTCAAGTTAGCTCAGATTCTTGCTGGGTGTCCACTGAAGAAGGGAGCACAGGGTGTGAGGCAATGGGGTAGAAGGGAGGACCCAGATACAGCTGGGTTCCGGGAATAAAGAAGGGTCAATGGGTCCTGATGGGGATCCCCGAAGGCTCTCACAGGGCTTCTTGGCCTTCTTGAGAGTGAGGGCATGAGGGAGAAGAGCCACCTGAGACCTCCCCTCCTGTCCCACCCAGGCTGAAGTGTCACCCTCCCGAAAGGATGAGGACAACTTCTTCTTCTCCAAGTTACAAGCAGAGGCAGTGAGGGTACCTTTGTAAGCAAAAGAACTTTTTATAGAAATTAAGTATGGATGTTGCTGTCCAGGATCATTAATATATTTAACAGGGCTGTGATCATAAGGAGAACGCACAGAGATGCTGATATTTGTTCAAAGCTCCCATGACCCTTCGCTTGCCTATTCTCTTCTTATGGCCCAGTCCCCCACCTCCGGGATGGGGCAGAGTGTGTATGCTACTCTGTAGACTCTGAGTTCCATGAGGATGGCCCCCACCACATCATCTGCTTATTCACCATTCTATGGCTGGTGCCTAGTCCCTGAATGATGGAATGACTGACGGGTGGAAGGAATGACATTTCTGTTCCTGTAAGGTGGTCATGCTTTTATGCCTGTGTAACATCCGTTGTCTCTGCTGCACCACTGTAGGCTTCACGAGGGCAGGGGCTGAAGCTGGAAAGCCCCGCACCAGGGCCCTGCAGATAGTGGAATTACAGGAAGTAGAGGAAGGTCCACATTTTCCCACCATGCCCTTTGGGCTCGGCCGAGTCTAGGTGTGGGACACAAGGGGCCTTGGGCAGTTCTGGAGCTGGGGCCCCAGTGGTCGTACTAGGGTACTGGACACTTCGGGTATTGGCCACTGCTCCCCAGTTGCTACTGACCATTCCATAGCCATGCTTCTGTTTCCCATTTTCCATGACTAGAGTTCCCTTCTCTGTTTCACTTGAACTCTTTTGAAATCCTTTCAGTTCAGTCCTTAAGGCTCAACTCCAGGGCTACCTCCTCCAAGAAGTCTTGTGTGGAGAAGACCTCTTCCTGGGCTCTCCCCACTGTTGTCCTCATAGGATCTGCCATCCTCATAATGGTGTCTATGAGAAACTGAGGCCACTGTGCTTTATGTGGGCTGTGAGGGTGGTGGTGGGCCACCAGTGGCTCTGGGACAAGGCTTCGCCAGACCTTGTGAGCAGCTCCAAAGCTGTCTGGGGAGACACCTGGCCCTGTCGCTCAGGCCCCCACCCTGCTTTGGCAAGAAAATACATCTGGATGTTATTCTTGCAAAGAGAGTGAACCCTAACACACCTCTGTGCATATGGGCCTCTCCCTCCACAACCTTTGCTTATTAACTTCTGGGCTAAGGTACTAGGCCTTGAGGATCAGAAATGCATGGCATGGGGTGTAGTGTCTGGGTCATGTGCCCCGGCTGGAAGTGTGGGGTCTGTGGTGACTCAGTCTCTTGAAGTTTCAGTTTCCTCAATTATAAAATGGGGCACTGGTTCCCATACCATAAAGTTATTATGGAAATTATAGGTGCCAATATGCCCGCTCTCTCCTGCCTCAGGTTGTCTCTGCCTGAAGTGTTTTTACATTCCTCTTTGCCTGGCTAGTTCCTACATCCTTCAGGAGGTTGGGGCTCGATATCACCTCCTCCAGGAAGCCCTCCCTGGTCACTGATTTCTGTCATGTTCCCCTACTGTGGAATCCTGTGGCTCTTTTTTGTGTGAGTCTCTGTTTAAGGTTGGCCTTCTCCATTAGACTGTGAGCTCCATGAGGGCAGGAGCTTGTATGCCTGGTGCCCAGCCAGGGCCTGACACTTCAAAGCCACTCAGTGAATATTTGCTAAGTAAATAACAAATTTGAAGTGCCTTGTACATAGTAAGAACCCAAAAATTGCAGCTTTTCTTATGTTGTCTCAAGAGGCCATGTAACTGCTCCTCACTTTAGGCGGCCTGCGGGATGTTCTACTGGCAGAAAGCTCTGGACCAGCCTCCCTTCCCTGGGGAACCACCTGCGCATCGGGGGGTTGCTGTCCTCCCAGGCCCTGATGCAGTCAGTGAGGGCAGGGGAGCGCCATGTGAGGTGTACCTGAGGCCTGAGACTCCACTGTCGGTCGTTGCCTGAAAGAAAACCCAGTGTGCCAGGGCCTCCCAGGATCTATACTGGGCACAGATGGCATCTGCCCACAGCTAAGAGGGAGGCTGTGTGCTCATGCACTCAGCCTGAACTTCTGGAGCCACTGTACATACCTTTCCAAACTGTGACTGGCTCTTGAATTCACTCTGACAACAAGCCTGGTGCTAAAGTCTCCTTAGCTAGCCGCCAGGTCCTGGATCTTCTTTTTCACTTCTCTTGGCCTCAGTTTTCTCATCTGTCAAATGGGAACAAGAACCTAATGAGATGTGTGGCATTTTGAGGATCCAATGGAATAACCAGCACAGCACCGTACAGTTTGTAATTGTTTCTCATGTAAGTCTCGACAGATTGCAGAGTCCTTTCTCTGGGGACAGCGGAGATGAATGAATGCTGGGGAGATGAGATACCCACACGTGAAGGTTCAGGGCACCATGATGTGGGTGCAACTCTGGGGGCACCATTCATGTGGATACAATGTACGAGCCCCTGACAGTAGAGTGAGGTGTCCATGCTGTGGCCTGGGGCAGACAGACAACTGATAGGGGATTCTGCCCAGTGCTTAGAGGAGACGTGTCTGGAGCGGCCAGTCTGCTCTGCAAGGCCACGGCTTACCTGAACTTCTCAAATCAGTCACTAGTGTTCAGAGGGTTCCTGAGCACCAAGGATAGCGGCCTTGGGAATCTCTTGCCCTGGACTCTGCTCTGCCTGGGCCATAGCTTGGAGGCCTTGAAGGATGGACACGCTCTTGGTGGGAACACACCTGCCTGTCCATGTTTCACACATGCACACACACAGGTGTGCACATACATGTGCATGCACAGGTACACAGTGCTCCAAACTGAACCCCCTCACTTGCATAGACATTCACTTGAGTGTCTCTGGTCTTTTTCTATGCAGGACATGTGGGAAAATGATTCTTAAGTAACTTCTAGGCAAACTATTCCATCCGCTTCCCTCTTGCATCTCTCGATCTCACTATTTTACAAACTGGGACACCAAAGCCAGAGAGGACAAGTAGTTTGCCCAGGGTCCACAGTAGGGTAATGGCAAAGCCAAGGGCAGGAGCTATCACTCAGGGGTTACACGGCTTAGGGACTGAGTTTATATCTGTGTTGGGGCTTCCTAGTGAGGTGAAAGCTCCCCTGCAGGGAGTGTGATGACAGCCAACTCTCCCCAGCTCAGCATCTCATTTTACAGACAGGGGAAACTGAGTCAGCTGTGTTCTCCTTCAAAGGGTCCTCATACTCCAGATGGTGCAGAATGGAGACTTATAGGCTCTGAGATGAAGCCCTGGGTGTGGGGTTTGCCCATACCTCTGGGAAATTCCAGGTCTGCAGCCGCTGCTTGACGAGTAAAGCTCATTCAGACTGTAACTTAAAAATAAAAAAGGGAACTTAATAAGCAGAGTGTCGTGCACATGTCCTGGGAATAGCCTCTCCCAGCGACCACCCACTCAGGGCTGCCCACCCAGAGGACCTTGTCGCACTGTGGGCCAGTATGCAGCGGACCAGCAGCCCTGCCTAGACAGTCCTCCCTGACTCTCCCCCTAGTCCTGCTGACACAGGCTCCTCCTGGTCTCTCACCTCCCCAGCCCTCTCTGGCAGGCTGTGGTAACAAGATGCCCTTTGTGTGTGCTGAGTGGGGGAGGGGGCTTCTGTACTACTTCTTGCTGCTGAGTCACAGCTTCCTGACAGGCTCTGGGGACAGAGAGTCGCAGGTGATTGGCCAGGCAACACAGAGCCCAAGACCTTGGAGATAACCTCAGGTAACACCTTCCTTGTTCTTGTGGGGAAACTGAGGCTCAGAGATTGGAAGAGGCTGCCTCATGCTTTCCTGGGGATAACCATTAAGACAAGGCACCCCCAACATCAGTCCATGGGCACTTAGGCTTGTCATGTGATCATCATAGTATTCCACTTCTCTCCAGAATGGCCTGAGTGTGTCTGTGTGCTCATGTGCATGTTCACACATGATCACATATGTCTGTGAGTTCGTGCTCATGAGTATTCCAGGGTGCCACCATTGGAGTATAACTTTGTGTGTCAGTGTGTCAATGTATGGCTGTTTTAGGGTCCTCTCTGCGCCTTCTCCCAGTGACACTTGCGGTCTGTCCTCAACAGTACTGCCCTTTCCAACTGCCTCGTAGGGCTTTCCTGGGCTTGTCCTGGTCCTCCTCACATGAAGCCCCTCCTTAAAGAATTCTAGCCATGGTGGGTGAGCATCTGTGGTAGATAGCTCATTACCTGGAACTTAGCCTCCCACCTCGAACCTGAGGTAGGGGTCCCTCTGTCCCCTGCACTGTGCTGTGTAGGACTCATAAGTATGGGCCCAGCCAGACTATGGAACACTTAGGAACATGAGCCCCAAAGCCAGGCTGTCTGGGTTTGAATCCTGGCTTTGCCATTTCCTAGCTGTGTGACTTGGGCAAATTACCTCTCTTCTCTGAACTTCCATTTTCTCATCTATAAAATAGGATAGTAATAGCCTCGCCTCACAGAGTTGTTGCAGGGATTGAGTTTGTACTTGAAAAGCTCTTAGAATAGTATGCAATGTGTAGTAAGCCCTCAAGAAATATTAAGCCTTCAAGAAATATTAGTAATTATTGTTACTGCTATAGCTATTCTCCTTGACCCCAAGAGTTCCTGTTAGAGATGCAAAGGCCTGAAGGGGACCCCTCAGCTTCTGGGCAGTGTGAGAGGCCCAGTTCCTTTGGTCATAGATAAACAGGCAGTGAGGGGGTGGGGAGGAGGTGCCCATTTCTGGCTGTGCCCCACTGAGTGGAGCCACCCTGAAAGATAGCGCCACATAAGGTCCCCATAGTGCAGCTGACCCTTGACTGTTTACGTGGTGTCATCCTGGGCCTCTGAACATCGCCAGGCCCCAGGAGGCATGGCAGGGTGGCCATGAGGCTGGAGTTGGTGCTCCTTCCTCTCTGATGGGCCTCTGGTGGCTTTGGCAAGCAGCAGGCTTCCTGTTGCTACTGTTGCGACATCTCACCTAGTACCCGGGACTGCCATCTGGGCCTGAGGGTTGGGTGAGGGCCCCGCCAGCCATCTGCCTGCTTGGAGCTGGCTGCTTCCGAAAGGCAGTGGGGCGCCTGTGGGAGCTGGGGCTGCTGGAGGAGTCGTTAGAGGCGGTTCTTTGGCTTGGGCAGGCTTTCAGGCCCCAAGCTGCTATGGGGAGTCTGGGTCCCCACAGCTTCCTGCCCTAATTCTCCCTGCACATACTACACAAGGCCCAGGAGAAAGGAAACTAAGCTTGTCAGTAGGACTAGCTACCACCAGAACTGCTGTGTGACCTCGGGGAAGCCTCCACCTCCTTGGTTTCAGGGTTTCCATCTACAATGGGCAGGCTGGGCTCTGGTGCCCCAGACTTTTGTCCAATTAATGCTGACTCGAGGCCCAAGGTCTGACTGGGGGAAAAACTTGGGGCAAGGGAAGTTTTCCCAGCTGTGACCTTTTCTCCCAGCTCAGACCCTGGGGGATCCACTTCCTTGCCACTGAGGAATTACATCAAGTCCTAAATGATTAGGTGCAGGTCAGGTTTAACCTGGGGTTCTTACTCAGCCCCAGCCCAGCCCCAGTGCCTTACATGGTGTGTGTGGGGTGACAAGACCCTGTGAGATATTTCTTCAGAGAGTTGGAGGCTGGCTAGACCTGAGGAGGAAGCTTTTCATACCCTTACTCACTCATTCACCCACTCTTTCATTTATCAATTCATTTACTTATTCATCCATCTATCCATCTATCCATCCATCCATCCATCCATCCATCCATCCATCCATCCATTTATCCATCTGCTGGCAGTTTATTGAACATTACATCATATTGGACACTGTGTCAGGCTCTGGGGTATGATGGTGTACACAATGGAGTAGGAGATACGTTGTGACCTGTCAGTTAACATACAGTGTGACAAACTCTAGAATGGGACAACTTAGCAGGGAATTCACTACAGTTCAGGAAGCCAGGAAAACTTCTGAGACACAAGGACTGAAAGACAAGTTCAAGTGAGCCAGGGTGTTTACTCTCCATAGGAACCTTATGATATAGTTGGCTATTCCCCCCACTTTACAGATGAGGAAAGTAATGCTCAGCAACAAAGCACATGAGCAGCTTTTCTGTGGTCACACTGCAAGTAAGTGGCAGAGCTAGCATTTGAATCCCTGTCTGTCTGACTCCAAATTCCACCAGTCTTCTACATTCTCCGGGTTCCTGCTAGCCGTGTGCCCTCTCTGGTGAGGCTGGAGTTGGGTAGATCAGTGGCCCTCAAACTTTTTAGTACCGGGGACCAGTGCTCCTCTGAGAATCTAATGCCTGATGATGTGAGGCGGAGCTGGGACAGTGATGCTAGCGCTGAGGAGTGGCTACAAATACAGATGCTCGCTCTCTCACTGCTCACCTCCTGCTGTGCAGCCTGATTCCTAACAGGAAACAGTACTGGTTCCTTGGCCAAGAAGTTGGGGACCCCTGGGGTAGATGTCCTGAGCAGGAGGGTACCGCCTCCTCTGACTAAAGTTGGGGAGTGGATGGTGGAGGACAGATATCTTGGATGTCCTTTCTTTCCTCTCACTGTCCAAGGTCACTGGTTGGCCTATGCCTCTAACTTATGAAAGAGTTTAGGATAGAGCCAGGCAGGACTCTGCATCTCTGTCTGAGAACAGTAGTCACACCTTGGCTGCCTGGGGTGGGGGAGGTGACATAGCCAGCTGGGAGCCAGGAGTTTCAGTCCTGGTTTACTGGGGACATCCACCCCACTGGGCTCAGCCATTGGGCATTGTCAACTTGGCTCCTTGGTTTCTTCCTCTGGGATAGATTCACTAGGAGGGGTTGGGCAAAACGCTGGTCCCGCCCCCACAGACAGTTCTGGTCAAACCTATCTGCTCTGAGAAAGCTCAGAAAATAGGGTTGGGGGCTCCCTCCTCTAGCTCTTTGCTGTGGGGAGCTGGCTTTAGGCCCTACATCTCCTGAACTGAGGGAGGACATTTACTAACTCAGATGGCTGGGCAGACTCTCAGTGGTAACCCATCCAAAATGATCATGGCTTAAACTAGACTCTTGATTTCTCTCTATGCTGGTCTCTGAATATCCATACTTCACTTGGAGTCACTCTTGATCACTCCCTTTTTTTTCCTCATGACAACAAATTCTATTGACTCTACCTAGAGCCCAAATCTCTCCACATCTCGCCACTTCCGTTGTCACCATTCCTGTCCATAACCTCATTTTCTGTCCACCAGATGACTAGGCTGGCTTCCTAATTGGGCTTCGTGAGTCTGTTCCTGTGCCCTTTGCTCACTTCTACACACAGTTGCCAGAAGATTTATGAGCAAACTCAGAGCATGGCATCCCCTGTGGGACCTGCACTGTGGACCTAACACGTGTGTCCTGTGTGACCTGGCTCTGCTCACCTCCCACACTCTCCTGGCCCACTGAGTCTCGCCTCGCCTGCTCTCTCTCCTCGCTGACTTTCTGGCTTGTCTTACCTGCTGGCCTTTGTATAGTGTTCCTGCTGCCTGGAATTCTCTTCCCAAGTCTCTGTGTGGCTTATCCTTTTCACCTAGGCTCAAGCAGCATTTCTCAAAGAGGCCCTCCCTGACCACGAGGTCTGATATTGCCCTCCCATCCCCCACACTCTCTATCCCATCACATTATCATGTTTTTTAGGGAGTCTTACTTGTTTTGTTGTCTTCCTCACTGCCCCAACTAGAAAGTAGGCTCCAAAATGCAAGGCCATTTGCCATCTTGCCCATCCTGTGCCCCAGAACCCAGCCAGAGCTATCTTCTATAGGAACTTCTATTAGGTATTTGAAGAGTGTGGCATGATGAGGACAGAATGAGGGACACAGCATACAGGTCGTGGGTTTGAGTTTCGTCCTAGTAGGAAATCCCTGAAGTCTCTGACCCCTGGTATCCCCTCCTGAACTGTTGGAAATCGGGTCCCCCAGAGGAAATGCTGCCAGCATGCCCAGCCTGGTGCCTGGCACAGGGCTGGTGCTTAATAAGTGTTGTTCAAGTTTAGAAAAAAATCTCCTGATTCTTCACTACTCCAGAGCATCTAGGGCCTCATTGTCCCCTCTGCCCTGAGGGGTATCTCCTACATGAGAAAAAAACAGAGACCAACAAACCATCCCTGCTGGAGAGGGCCCTGGCCGAGGGAGGGAGGTGGGGTGTGGGTGGTGCGCCAAGCTCTCCCGCAGTGATTTATAGTGTTTTGCCTTTTGGAAAACATTGCAGCGCAAGGTTGCCCAAGGTCAGTGCCTCTGTTCTGCAATCGCTTTATGAAAAGGGAGAAGAGAAAGTGGGCACCGTTTCCAATTTTTTAAGGAGCTGGCTCAGAGCCAGTCACTAGGCATCAGAGGAAGGCAGCTGACTATACTCGGCCACATCCCAAAAGTGCATGGAAGGGGAGGAAGGAAGCAGATGTTTCTTTAGGAACTACTGTGTGGCCTGCTAAGGGTCTTGTAATAGGGAACAATTATTGCATGCTTGGGATAGGTCAGATATTGTTCTAAGTACTTTATGTGGATTAACTCATTGAATGGATTTAATCCTCAGTCAATCTCTACGAGTAGGCATTACTGTTCCCATTTTAAAGATGGGTTAGCTGAGGCCAAGAGAGGTAAAATAACATATTTAGGATTTTACAGCCAGAATGAATGGCCTTTAATCTCAGTCTCACCTGGATGTGAGGATTATTATCTCCACCATTTTATAGATGAGAGCACCAAGGATTGGAGCAGTTAAGCAACTTGTCCAAGATCACTCAGCAAGACCTGCTCCGTTTCCAACCTGGGCCTGTTCACCCCTTCGTTAGGCAACCTGGTGGTCCCTTGCTCCCCAGAGGTCACCATATTGATGCCGAACTTAGTGTGGACACCCGATCAGCATAGCACACTTATAGCTCAGAGCTCCTAGGCTCAAGAGATCCTCCTACTCAGCCTCCCGAGTAGCTGAGACTACAGGTGCGCATCACTATGCCCGGCACACTCAAGAGGATACAGCAGAGAAGGGATTTGAGGCAGTGTATCGTCTTGTGCTATGCCTATCAGCTGGTCTTCTTGTCTTCTCCCCATTCCTGGTACCCTGAAATGGAGGGGTTGGTGGGTTGGTGGGCTGGACAGGTGGCTGTTGACAGTTTTCGAAGACAGGGAGGGTGGCGGGAGCTAAGACAGCTCCAGAGTGGCCATGGGCCTGTCTGATTTCTCTGCCAATGGTGCCTTTGGCTTTGCGTGAACAGCCGTGTTTCCAACACAGACCTAGAGGAAGAGGCTGAAATCCCCAGTAAACCTTCCGCTCCCTGTTAAGCTGCCTTCTTTGTTATCAGAGGGGTGTCAGGAAAGATTCAAATAAAGAGGCGATGTCTGGGCCCCATCATCCCAGAACAGATCCCCACACACCACAGGATGAAGTCTGATGGGAGAAGTTCTTGGGTTGGGGCCAGGACCTACTTGGGGCCAAGGCGTGAGTCGACTCTACGTTCTGGCCTGCATCCAGCATGCAAAGCCCTGCCTGTCTGCCTCAGGGATCCTCCTGCTTTGCCTCTGCCCACCACCATCACAAAGTCCTTTCAGGAAGAATTAGGATATCCTCTCAGAACCTGAGAGCCCTTAGAAATTAGGGTCCTGTCTCTTCGTGACTATCCCTGAGGGCACACTGTAGCTGTGTTGATGTAGGAAGAGCCCAGTCCTAACAATGACTGTCTCAGGAGACATGGCAATATCCTCGACTTCCCTTTCCTCCTCTGTATAATGGGTATAATAATGTGGCTCCTCAGCCGGCAGATGACAAACAGATGGGGCGATAGATAAGAAAGCACTTTGAACAGGGTCAAGTCTGGCCAGCTGCCCACAATTACTACCTGTCGTCTAGCCCAGTGGTTTCCAAGGTTTAAGTCATGCTGGAGTCATGTAGGGATCTTAAAACATACCAATGCCTGGCTCTCTCTGCAGGCATGCTGATGTAGTTGGTCTGGGATGCCACTGAGTTCTGGGAGATGTAAGAGCTCCCAGGTAATTTGAATGTGTGGCCAATAGAGGAAACTGCCAGGAAGCCTGGCCATCTCACTGGCTGTCCTGCAACAAGGGAACTCAGAGTCAATAGGAGCCCTGGATTTTTCTCTGGGGTGCTTGTTCTGTTCTCTAGATCAGTGATCCCCAACCTTTTAGGCACCAGGGATGGATGCTTCTATGAGAATCTAATGCCTGATGATCTGAGGTGGAGCCGAGGCAGTGATGCTTAGCACTGGGGAGTGGCTGCAAATATAGCCAAAGCTTTGCTCGCTTGGCTGCTGCTCACTTCCTGCTGTGCAGCCTGGTTCCTAACAGGCCATGGACTGGTACTGTTCCATGGCCCAGGGCTTGGAGACCCCTGCTCTAGATCTGTCCTAATGTCTCCCACTGAAAGTTCTGATTTCTAAATACCTGCTTTTTATGGAATGCACTTCTGACAGATGTCCGGGGAGGAGAAGGGCCCATGATTTTTGCTGATCTCCTATATGTTGACTCTGTGTTGGGAACTACAGAGAAGACATTTGAGCTTGGGCTTGGGTTTGGGCTTGGGCTTGGGCTTGGAGCCTGCCCTTCATACTCCCACTTAGGGCTCATTATAGGTGAAGGGGAGGAAAAGAGCATCACTGAGCACCTACCATGCACCCTCACATAGATCATTCTGTGGGAAAGGCCTTGGCATCCCCACTGAGAGAAGAGCAAGCCAAGGCTCTGACAGATTCCAAACTTGCCCAAAGTCTCACGGATCACAGACAGCAAACTGGGAGTTAAGCCCTGAGTCTGTCTGCTAAGCCCATGCTGTGGCAGGGAGAAGGCAAATGGTGATGGCAGGGAGCTGCAATTCAGTAGAGTCAGGCAGAGTTAGGGTCAGGGTTTGAGGTACAGAGTGGGTCCAGGGTACCCATTGCTCTCTCTCTGCTCCTCCCCATTCACCCCCTCCTAATTTCCCCAAAGTGGAGGACAGCTCTGGATGTGTGCGGCACAGAAGGGTTGTGAAGAGGTATTTACTCTTCTAGGGTCTGTAGTTTTCATCCTGCAGTGCCAGGCTGGAGAAAGGCCACCGAGTTTACTTTCCTCACTAATGGAGTAATCAGACAGGAGATAGGGATCTGTGAGAGAGGGTATGACATTCTCAAGATCAGCTTCATTCTCAGTGGCTGGATCTGAAGGGGCCCAGGAGGTCAGGGCCATGTCAGAACCAGTGAGTACCACATAAGGTCAGATGGAAAACTTCCACCATGGTAGAGGTCTTCAATGTCAAACTACCATAAGCCTACTTGAGTGTGAAGTCAGGAATGGTGCTCTAGGCTCTGCTTATCCAACTTCCCTAACTGAGTTGAGGGTAGAGTCTCTATCTTACTCAGCCTCACTTTTCCTCATCTGTACAATGAGAAATGTCATACATATTGTTAGGGCAGGTGCAGGGTAAAGCCTTATAATGAGAGTACACAAAAGCCTTCATTCTTCTGTGCTTCTTTCAATGCATCCACCAAATCTCATGAGCTCCTTTGGGGAGCTAGCTCTGAGCAGATATTTACACAGAGATGAGTCAGAATTATACATGCTTCCTGGGGTTCTCAGCCCCAGAGGGGAAGCCAGAGTTATGGGTGGAACCTAGGCCACTGGGGCAGATTTCATAGAGGAGGTGCCCTTTGAGCTAGTTTGAGATAAAAGTGAGAGTTTGCAGGGAGTTGGGCAGGGACTGACCAAGGCCCAGTGGTGTGTGAGGTATTGTTATAGCCAAAATTTCATGAATTTCATCACAGATGACTTTGAGCCAAGGCCCAACATGCTAACAGACCCAACTTTAGGCTGCAAAATCTGCTTGACTCTGATGGGGCTGGGAGGGGCTCCTGGGAGGGTGGTGGCCTGGTCTGTTCTGCTCCTCCCAATAGAATGGGCCTTCCCTCTATGCCAGGCTTCCAACTTTCTTAATTCTGTGGGTCAGGAGGCCTGTCCTGCCCAGATGTGGACAGATGGGTACTGGGAAGCACCCAGCCTGGCCCTCATCATTCCCCATTCAGCCCCAGTAGGAGTGATGCTGTTATTTGCATTTCAAAACCTGTATCTCCCCACATCTTCCCTTAATAAGAGCCAATTACACCTCTGCCCCAAACTGCAGGTTGCCTGGCTGTCATTGGACTTTTATCCTGTTTGGGGTAGGGAGGAACTGCTCCCTTAAATGTCACATTTAGCATATGCAAATGAAGAGATAATTGTCCTTAATGGAAAATGAACTCAGCTGCTTGCTGAGTACTTCAGACAAAAGCAGGCATTGATGAAATGGGCACCAAGGTGAGCCCAGGATCTGGTCTTCCCTTCCCTGCCTCAGCCAGGGGCACAGCTGGCCTTGACCACATCCCTCCACCCATCTGGAAGATGATAGTCCAGGAATTTTTGCCAGTTAGAAGGTAACATATTTGGAGTTCATGCCTCCACGTGATAGATGTGGACGCTGAGGCCTGGAGGTGGGAGGGGATTGTCCAAGGTCACAGGCTGTGTCAAACTTCTTGGGGAAAATTAGAATGGAACCCTACAATAGCCCATGCTGGGGGAAGTGAGGGCCGAGAAGTCAGAAGATTTTTCAACATGAGCAAGGAATCAAAAGACAGCCCTGGGATCTAGCACTTGCTAGGAGCCTATATCCTTAGTAAGTCATGGTTTTCAGCCTGTGAGCTCTGCTTGGTAATCTGGAGGCTGAGGGGAGAGAGCTGGAGAGGAAAGTAGCTTTGGACACCATGTCGCCCAACTTCCCCTGGGAGCATAATTCCTCCACCTCATCCCTGGTGCATTTCTCTCAAAATCAAGAATAGAAGTGGAATCTGCTCAGAGGACATGAGTTCTCCATCACTCACAGTGTGCAGGCAGCATGGGAGGGCTCTCTGAAGATGTAGCTCCCCAAAGATTGGGGAATTCTCTTTGAGAGTGAGCCCCGATTGGCTATCCTTTGTGCCCTGAGCTGACCACAGGATGAGGAATTTAAGGAGTCCCAGGCCTGGGTGGAACTTGGAGATGTGGCCAGCCTTGATCCAAGAGTCAAAGTCCCTGCCTTGCTCTCTAATTCCAGAGTCAGGAGATGGGATTATCCTGTATGCTTGGGTCCCATTCTATTACCTGCCTGTCCTTAGGGTCCTGCCCCTGACCCCTAGGGAAATAGAAATTTGGATTCTAGACCTAGCACATCCACTTAAGTTTTGTGACCTTGAACATGCCTCCTATCCCCTCTGACCCTCAGTGCCCTCCCCAGTGGAGTAGACATGGTGATACCTGGTTCCTCATGGTACAGTAAAGATGTTGCCAGTTGGCTCAGTGTGATGCCCCATACACGGGAAGTGCACAGTACAGATTTGTTTGAAAAATCACTTGCTCTATCCCCTCCCCCTTGCCCGTGGAGGGGTCTGACTCCTGTTGCAACCCCCAAGTGCCCTATGCTCTGCCCACCAGCCCTGCCCAATTATCTTGGGCTGCCTGCCTCTTGTTGCCTCTTGCTGGGTCCCCAGATGGCTAGCTCAGCCCAGCCCACCTCACAGCTGGCCAAATCAGGAATGCTAATGAACTTGGGGAAGAAGCACTGAAAATCTCTAGGTTCTCCTTCCCCAGGTGTCCTCATAGGTTTCAGAAGGGATCAGAAATTTGTCACATGGTGAGGTTAGGAGTCAACTGGCCTATCTTCAACTTCATTGG
This sequence comes from Rousettus aegyptiacus, assembly GCF_014176215.1. Taxonomy (NCBI): domain Eukaryota; kingdom Metazoa; phylum Chordata; class Mammalia; order Chiroptera; family Pteropodidae; genus Rousettus; species Rousettus aegyptiacus. Next base: position 9,289,747 of record NW_023416309.1, read on the forward strand.
CTTACAAGTTTCTGGTTTTCACACCGAGGTGCATTCCCGTGGGACATGGAAGCTCATGTGCTCCAAGGGGAGGCCACAGACTTTGACACCAAAGACAGGGGAAGGATGGGGAGATGGGCTTGGTGTGAGCAGAGTGAATGAAAATCAGCTACTGGCAGATGTCTGTTTTTACTCCTACCACTGCTCTGGCTTCCTGTTCTCTGCCATGGCTTCTCAAAGAGCCCTTCCCCTTGAGGCTGCATAAGCTGACTCACTGCCAAGCCTGCTCTGCAGACAGGCAGACCGTGGTCCCAATCCCAGCTTGCCAAGCTTTGCCAGCTTGTTAACCACTTGGTCTTGGGTGACCTCTCTAGGTTTTAGTGTTTTTATCTGTAACATAGGGATGGTAATATATGCCATGGGTGGTATGGGTGAAAATATGATGAAGAACCTGTGAGGCATCCAGTGCCTCAGTTCTGGTGCATGTCCTCACAGGTCAGTCAGACCCAGGTTGCAATCCTGGTTTTGCCACTTTCCATCATTGTAATTTTGGGCAGTTGTCAACCCTATGTGCCTCAGCTTCCCCACTGAAAATAGGGCAATAATAAGCCCTATGCCATAAGGCTGTTGTAGGAGTTCAATATGATGCCCAATATATTCTTCTGCGTGTGGATCCAGCACAGAATAAGTGCTGGGGAAGGTCAAAGTGTGCCAAAGTTCCTTCTTCTCTCTCTAAAGTTTGGAATTCCCACTCGAGATGCTCATAAGATTTCCCCAGGACACATCCCAAGAAGAGCTGGCTCCTTAGCATGATGTTCAAGGCCCAGCCTTCCCTTTCAGCTCATCTCTCTCTGTTTCCCCATTGTCTACTCCACTCTGGCTACTCCCAATCATGAATCCTTCTCTGACTCCTGGTGCCTTTATTGCTGCTGTTCTCTGATTCGCTCACTTGACAGACACCTACATTTCCTTCAAAACTCATCCTAAATTCCATTGCCTCTGCCTGGGGAGACCAAGGAAAGCATGGCTGAGATTATTGCTTTCCCTGTCCCATCATGTGATAGCCACTCAGAACTCAACCAAGTATCATATGTTGTGATGCACATCCCAACTAGACTGTGTGTTCTCGGGCAGAGACTCTTCTCACTGCATCCTCCTGGTACCTGGCATCCCAGTATCCCAGGGGTGCAGTGCTGGGCCTGGGGGCAGCTGCTCAAGGGTGTTTTCATGAGGGTCAAGAGCTGCGCTGGATCTGATGCCCTTTTTGTGCTTTTGTACTTTGCAGGACAGGGCTTCACTCAGTCTACCAGAGGCTGCAAGTCATTGCCTCCTGGGTATGGTCGTCATTAGGTCTGCTGTGACGTTTCAGTTGGTTCTCTCCTCCTTCTGGCCACGTAGTAAGACTGCCCTCCTCATCTTCCTCTGAGAGAAGGTGAAACCATGTGACTTGCTTTGGTCAATGGGATAGAAGCAGAATCAAAGTATGCTGTTCTGAGTGGAAGCCACAGAAGGCAGGAGTGTCACTTGCCATACTTTCCTTCTTTTGACTCGATGACTATGGAAGTATGTGGCAAGATGGAGCCTCTGTCAGCGTGTGTGATACAGAGACTCTGACATCCCAGGTCCTACATGTACCAGGAGTGAAAAATTGACTTTGTTTTATTCAGCCACTGAGATTTGGGGGCTGGCTGTTCCTGCAGCAAAACCTAGCCCATCCTGATGAAGTCCAGGGGCCATATAGGCAAGTTAAGTATGAAAAGGCGTAGGTTTCAGGCAATGTGCAGTGTGTCTGACTGTAAACTGCATGTTCTACCCAAAGACTTTCAAATGCATAGTTTTTGAAAACACCAAGTTGGCCCAATCATGCCTATCTGCCAGTGACTCAGATCAGGCCAAAGGCCACAGCAGACTCTCTCCTATGGCTCTAGGGATGGAGGGTATGGGCATCAGTAGAGGACCCTTCTATAGTGTGGAGATGAATTCTAAGATATGCACACAGGTAGGACCAGAGTTCTTTCCCAAGTTTGTAGAAACTAAGGCCCTAAGAGGAAAAATCACTGGCTCAAGGTCACATAACCAGCCAAAGGCCAGGAAAAGAACTAAGACTTCAACCTTCTGACCACAGAGGCTTTCCCCGATGCTTTACTGGATGGAGGCAGGAAGGTGTGATGGCAGAGGGACACACCAGCCCTTCTTTCCTGATTTCCAAGCCACAACCACAGCTGGCTAGCTCTCAAGGATTGCCCAGGCATCATGGATGGCAAGCCACTGGCTGATGGAGTCTGTGCTGGGTCAGAACGGGAGCCTTGACTTCCCTTGGGCCTTGTGGGGAGCTCCCTTTCAGCTCTGGTCTCCTCAGCCTGTCTTCAAGGCTGCCCGGAAGCCGTCTCCCTGTGATTAACGAGCACTTCCCCTCCCTAGGGCCCAAGCTGGGGGACGGATGGGATGTGGCTTTGGCCGTTGTGGGTAGAACTGGGGTTTGGGGAGCCTTGGAGCGTGGGCTGCAGCTGTTTACTTGGCGGGGCCTTGCCTGCAGATGTGAGACTGCCGGGGTGGGTGGGGAGGCTAAAGAGTGGGGTGGAACCCAGAGAGAAGCCAGCGCCATTGCCCCTCTTTAGGAGGAGCCAATGCTTTGGCCCCACTGCTCCCAGAGAGGACTCCTGCCCATTACCCTGTGTTCAGAACTATTTTGTTGCTTTCAGAATCAGGCCCCTGAGGGTGGCTTTGCTGCCTCCAGCTGTCTCCAGATGTTGGTCCAGTTTCTTCCTGTCCCTGTGCCTCCTGAATACTGACCCTAAGGCCCCTCTTCCTCTGGCCAGTGTGGTTTTGGTTTTGGAATTAAAGTAATATTAGGCTCAGGCCCCAGCTCCAATTATCCTGGGCAGTGGAATTTGGAGCTGGGAGAGGCCAGGCTTGGACGAGTTCTTAGCTAATGGAAAGATGGAACTGTGGAATACTCCCTGCTTAGCTCATCTCAGGGGACAGGGCAGGCCCTGCCTCTTCCTAGAGTGCAGCCATAGGTTTCCAGGATGTGAGCTCAACTAAAAGGGTGGGAGTCCTTTTCCCACCTCATCTCAGACACTTTCCTGTTCTTTGCTCAGTGGGGCCTGCCAGGTCTTTTTCAACTTGTAACAAAGACTGTAAAGGATGTAAGCAGAAGAGCCTTCTCGAGTTATTGGCTGAGTGCAGTATGTGTAGAGAGTAGAAAGGGCACTCAGTATACTCCTCGTGTTGAATAGTTTTGAGCTTGTTGATGTGAGAAATCCACCCATTCCTTCTTCCATCCTTCCAAGCTCCATCCGTTACTCCATTAATTTATCCACCTTCCAATCAGATCATCTATCTATTCATCCATCTACCCATTCATTATATTATTTCTCACCTATCTCTCCATCCAAACATCCATCTGTCTATTCTTCCATCCATCCATCCATCCATCCATCCATCCATCCATCCATCCATCCATCTATCCATCTACAAACTAGTTGAGAATTTGCACTGGACCAGGCCCTGTGCCAGTTGCTAGGACACAGAGATAAAGAGTTTACCATCTCTGTCCTGAAAGCCCTGAAAGTGTTTTCAATCTAGTGACCAGATATTCAAATAAACACTAGTGACTCTTCAGCAATATCATGTTACAATTAATGTGAAAGTTGTTCCATGAATCCAGAGGATTAACTGATCCAAACTCAAATGATACGTCCTTAAGACACGTCCTTTAATTTACCACGTAGCATGGGAATTTGACAGGTAGACAGAAAGGGTGAAAAATATTTTTGGCAGATGGACGAGGCTATGCTAGGGCCAGATCTCTGCAAATATATAGCATGTTCATGGAAATGAAGCCCTGTGGCTGCAGGGTGGGGCTGGGCTAGAGGAGAGGAGCAGTGCTCAGGGCTAGGTTGTGGAGGGCCTTGAATGCTGGATTAAGGCTCTTGGACTTTCCTAGTGGTTGTTGAAGCACCAGGGAGCAGTGGCAAGTGGAGGCTAGGCCTGGTCAGACGTGTTTTAGGAAGAACATCCAGGCCGTCTTAGGTGTTTTTCAGTCAGCCATATTTGGATTTGGATCCAACTCTGCTCCCTTCTAATTTTGTGACCTTGGACAGGCAAATTAACCACTCTGTGTCTGTTTCCTCTTCTCCAAAATGGACATGGTGCACTCTACCTGAGTTGCTGTGAGGTATAAGTGAGATCTTATCTGAGAAGTGCCTTCCACAGTTCCTGACATATAGTAGATGTGCAATGGTCACCTTATTCTGGGCTCTGCTGACACCTGGCTGGGAGCTTGCGTCTTCTGTTACTGATTTTAACTCATGGTGTATGTGTTTGAGCCAGTCACTTAATTTCCATGGGCCCCAGTTTTTTTAATCCATATAATGGGCACAAATCCAATAGCCTCCTTGTAGGATTCACATGAGGGTGGACAAGTGTTGAGTGTGCCTGGCAAGCCATCTGGGCTGCAGGCACAGTGCAGAAATCAGACTCAGAGGACTAGCGGTGCTTCAGCTTGGGATTTGGGGACTGGATCAGTGACCTCAAGTGCTCTGGCACAGGGCCACCCAAAACTTCCCACCCAAGAGTAGCTCCCTCCTCACTGCCCTGTCCTGCCCTGCCCAGCTGCTCTGTGGAGATGGCTCCCTGGCTCCATGACTGCAGCTGCTAATCCCAGGGAGCAGCAGGCTGAGGCGAGACCTGACATGTCTGTGGTGCTTGGCAGCCTGGTTTACCTAGCACTGTGGCTCTGTGTCACCCCCCAGCTTTAGGGCTGGGGCTGCTCGGTACTCCACACTGGCCTTAGCTCCTGCCTGACCCTGCATCGTGATGGCCCAAGGAAGAAGTCAGAGAAAGATGTGTCTAAGGGAAGAGCCATGCCCATAGGGCCCACCCTGCCTGCCCTTCTCTGGGGACTAGGAAGGTGGAGTGGGAAGATCTTGTATCCAAGTCTTCTCTCACACATCACTTGGCCTCTGGGAGAGCCTTAGTTAACTCATCTGGGGGTCAAGAAAAAACAGGGGAAGGAAGGATCTTTGTTAAGTAACTCACATGCATTTGGTGCCCAAGGGCAGAGTCACCGAGTTCTTGGCCTTGTTCTCAAGAACAATAATGCCCTACTTGGGAACATAGACAGGCGAGATTGATGGCTGCAGTGAGGACACTTTCCAGAAGGAAAGAAAGAGTCCTGGGGAACCAGAAACTAGGAAGCAGAGGGGCAGGGGCCATGCCACAGCTAGCTAGCTCTGTGATCTTGGCCAAGACAGGGTTCTCATTGCGGTCGTAGACAGACCCCTGGCAGCCGTGACTCTCCTCCTCCCTTTTCTGCTCTGGCCACAGGATCTGGCAGCCCCCAGAGTCACCTACTCTACCACTACCACTGGCTTCTCTTCGCCTCACCTGGGGCAGAGCAGAGGCAAAGCTCCTGACTTGGGAGGTACAAACAGCCTGTGCTGGGAATGACATGGGTGGGCAGGCCCCTTGACAGCTGCGTCCTCTGAAAGGCAGAAAAGCCTGGCTGTCCACACTAGGAAGAGTGGTATCCAAAGACTGGATTATCCATGGGCACCCCAAGTCCGGTGCCTACAGATTATGATCTTTCCAAAAATACTTAAGATACCCGAAAAAAACTATTGACTTCAGAAAACGACTGCAAAATCAAAATTAATTGTTTAATTGAACATGTGCAAAACGTAACATCATGCCAACGTGTTAAATTCAACTCATCTCAGCTCGTATGAAGTTACCTGTAAATGATATTTGAAGTGGGATGTAGATGCATTCTGATGTGTTTATTCTGATGTGGTATGACATTCCAGAGTGAGAGAGGATTGCAGGAGGGTGCTTATGAAAACTTAAAAACAGCTCTGTTGGGGTGCTGTGGGGTGGGGGTGCTGCCCATAATAGCTGGGCTGCGACTTTCTGACTGTCTTGCCGATGCCTGCTTGCGACCTCCTCCAGAAGTTGAGCATTTCCAACACCTATAAATGGATAAGTTAACCTCTAGAGAGCTGTCTAAGCTCTAATATTCTAGAATCCTCTTGGACAATCCAGTAAGCGCATGCAGCAGCTGATTATGCTCTGCTTGCCCTGGCCTGCCTACCCCGGGGTGGGGACGCAGATGGGGCGAGGCAGGACAGCCTGGAGAAAAGGAGAATGGGGAGCCTAGTTTTGCCTCCATAACTGAGGTGGCCCCAAGGGCCTGTAAGCAGAGCTGTTGGGACAAGGAATCGCTAGGTTTTGGGTGATGGAAAAGAAGAATGACAGAGCTGTCCTGTTAAAGAGAATTGTAGTGTGGCTCATTTTTACACAACACGGGGCTGTTTGCAGAGCATTTTTGTTTTCTCTTCACAACTGTTTTGAGAGGTCAGGGTCAATTTACGTACCTGGACAACGGGGCCAGCAAGGCTCCACAGGGTTGAATGAGTCACTTGGGTTCTCACCATTGAAGACAGCTCTGGGACTAGAGCCCAGCCCTCTGACTCTGGGTTGGGCAGAGCTCCACCTTCTGTTATGCCATCCTTAGGAGGCAAGTTGGCAGAAACATGGAATATTCTGGGACTCCGTGTTGCATATGGCTTCCACCTCCACTCTCCTGCTCTCCGACTCTGACCTTCTATCACCCAGCTGCTCTGAGCACAGCATGCTGTTAGAGATGGTTAGTTCTCACAAAGGGCCAGGAGCATGCTTCCTGGCCTCTTGAGCTGAGACCAGGCCCAGGTAGTTGTTCCGGCCAATGAACTATGAGCAATAGGGATGTGTCACTTCCAAGCCCGGCAAATGCCAATTTATCCAGAAGCTAACGGACTGTGGGCTCCAGGGCTGTCACTTGCCCTGGCCCCTCTCTCTGAGGAGCCATGAGTATTTTGTTTTTGTAATTCCTGTGTACAGTGGCATTGGAGCAGCTGTGGGCATTTTACATGTATAATTTTATATAACTTTTCTTAGGGAGAGCTTCTAATTGTATAAATTTCAGGCCCACAAAACCTGGATGTGCCCTTGTGGCTGAGGCAGTTAATTGACACAACCCTCTGTCATCCCACTTTCCCTGACAGGGCTCTAGAATCCTGCTCAGCGCCCTCCTGGGAAAAGGGGGAACCCCCAGCTTTGGAACCCTGAGGGAGCTGGGCAGGAGGTAGCTGTGTTCTGGTTGCAGGCTCTGCCCGCTCTGAGCTGCAGGGCAGTGGCTGTTGGAGTGCTGGGGGAGGGCATGGGCCTGTGAGCCAGAACTGTAAGAGCAGTGAGGAGTTCCTGCTGCTGTCTTAAATGCAGCAGCCTTAATAAACTGTTCTGCGCACTTTCATTCTTCAACAGCTAATCAAAAACAGTGACATGTGGGACAGTATGTTGTGTGTACCTATACATTTTCTTGATTACATGCGCAACACCAGTGCACATGTACACCATTTAATCTAAAATAGACATTATAATACCACCTAAAATGGTGGGAGGACGACATGAAATAATTCTATGCAACAGACCAGCGGTGGGCTTGCCCACTTGATACATTATATATATCGATACATTATGTATTATATATATATATACATTATATATATTGTTGTTACCTGTTACATTATATATATTGTAGTTAGTATTATATTGCTCTTGCCTTTGTTGTGAGCATATGCACAGTTTGGTAGCTCAGGTGCCGCCCAAGTCAGGGCTTTGTAGTATTAGTGAAGTCCTTGGCCAGGAGGGGCTCAGCTCCTCTGGCCTTGCTCTGGACCCCAGCTGCTTTGCTTTGTGATGCTCTCATCTGGGTTGTTTGCAGGCCCCCATTTTCTGTCTGTGCTGGTCCTCAGTTGACCAAGCCAAACGAGTCAGCATTGGGTGACCTCTGGGGCTTCTACCAGGTGGGCTGTGCTTTGGTTCTACCTGTTACTGCACGTCAGCCCCCCTGGGCATGCAAAGATGCATTAATAAGCTCTGACCCTGCAAAATGCCAGCTGTCCAACGCCCTCTGCTCTCTCCTGTTGCAGCTTGACAACTGCCTTGGCTTTAGATAGGAAAGGTTGCTCCCAAGCTAGGTCCCATCTGGAAAGCTGTTCCCGTTGTCTCAGGCTTGGTTCAGTAGAAATAGAGGCTGAAACAGGAATTCCTGGACAAGTGTCGAGGGAGTTCTCAGGAGAAATGGTAAGGCAGTGAGGGAGGCAGGGGAGGGGAGAGGAAGAACCTAAGCAGGGATAAGATATTCACTTAGCCTGATCCCATGGGGAGTTCTGGAGTATGAATTACACCAAAGATTTATGTCATCTTAAAGCAAGGGGACTGAGATTTAAACCTGAGCATCTGTATGTTATGGGTAGAGGGCTGTCCCTTGGATGGATGGGCTAATTCTCTGGAATCCTCTGGGAGCTCCCATCAGCCAAGGGCAATTCTGGGGAGAAGGGTGCTATGTATGTGGTTAGCAATGCACCCTCTCAGCAGCTGGGAGATGGATCCATTGGTAAGGGGATCTGAGTGGGGCACCAGTCTGCCACACCCGCCATGGCCCTTCTCTTCAAGGATGATCTTGGGTTCTTCCTAGATTCAATTCTGCCTGGCTTAATAAACACCAAATTATCTGGATCTATAGTGTGCTATGCCCGGTGAGGCTCTAGGCTTGCTGAAGTGTCCACAAATAACAGGCTTGTCTGGCAGGATCTGCTGTTGCTTCTGCCAAGGGCTTCCACAGTCACGCATGTCTGATCCCTCAGTGGTGCTTCTTTGCTCCAAGACCTGCCCAGGGCCAAGACCATCATGGCTGCCCTCTGCGAAGGTGTCTGTTCCACAGTGGAGGCAGGACAACCTGGAGAGAGTGTTTTCTGTTTAAAAGGAGCTAGAAAGTACCCAGTTTCTATGGGATTGACGGGGGAAGGAGGAGTAAGGGTCTAAGAGGCATGCATGTTTTTTTTCCTTTTGCAGACTTTCCGAGCCAAGCAGAGGAGGCAGCACAGAGAAGCACTCTCGCCCCTGCCCTCCTTCCCGGCCTCTTCCTTTCTGCTGGGCCATCTCGACTGCAGCCCCAGCATTGTAGCTACTGGTGGGGAAAACAGAAAACCACAGCTATGCGGCACCAAACAGGCCTGCATCATGTTTACGCAATGACAGAGGCCTGGGCCCAGGTCCAAAGAGGCTGGGGCTCCAGGGGCAACTCAGACAGCCCTTCCACGTCCAAGGCTGCGCTTGGGAGGCAGCGAGGGCTGAAAGGCCCTTGGCGGTCACTGCCTCCAAGTCTCTCATTTCATCATGAGGCCCAGAGACAGGGAGCAAGTTGGCTAAGCGTGTGCAGAATTCTGAGATCTGGTTCGGGGAACACAGAAGGGAGGCCAAGGCTGAGAGGTTCCTGGTTGGAGAAGAGGTGGGGGCTCATTCAGGTTCATCAGTGGCTGCTCTTAGCCTCTGTCCCCTTCTCTCCTCATGTTTAATCAGCTGCTGGTTTTTAATCCGAAGTCACGGTCACTGGACAAACAAAGAAGTGAAGGCAGAGGAAACTAGGCCTCTGAGCTGACCTACAGAAGCTCCAGTTTCTCAGCCTTACACCTTGAAAGGTATGAAGGAATGAGAGACTAGAAGCCTGAAATGGCCCGGGTTCTACAAGGAGTCACCTGGGCACTTTTCTCTCCCACAGCCCCACAGATGCCTCTAGCCTCTCCTGGTCAAATTCTTATCTGATGCCCTTGCCTCCTGTCCCTGTACAAAGTTGAGACCAGCTTCTCTTCTTTCCATCTTCAAGCTTCTCATCATCGGTGTCCACCCTCTTCTTTCCCTTCTCTCTCATGATGGCAAAGAAGGAGGGACAGCATTCTCCTTTCCTTCCTCCCGTGCCGTCCTGACCCCTCTGACACTGGCTCCAGACATTTGTATCTCTTTCTTCTTCAACACCAACCTCTCCCCACACCGGTGCTCTGCATACAGACCAGCTTAATACTGAGGCTGCCACCTCTGCTTTCTCTCTCTCTGTTTCCACATCTCCAAGAAATTTGTGGCAAGCCATGCTTCAAACCTCTGCAAATCCCGTCCTTGTTTCCACTGTGCTCCAATGGCTTTGAGGTCATCACTGAGTTGTCAAACATTACTCTGTCCCGTTTGATCTCTGTCCTGTAACTGACACTCACTGTGACCCCCACCCAGTCCTGCCTTGCCATCTGTCACACTCTCCTTTTTAGATCAACTGTCTGATCCTTCCTCAGTCTCCATCAATGCATGCTCCTCTGACTGATGTCCAAAACTGGTTCTTCTCCTGTTTTCAAGTCTTGACCCCTTTTGCCTAGGAAATGAGTGTGAAAAAAGGGAATTTTTTTTTCTTATTGATACAGCTATGTCTATATTGCTGAAGACCTGAAATTGGCACTCTCTGAGCACTCCTCCGACCTCTGCTCTGAACCCCCTTGGACAATTGCCTTTTGAGACCCCCCTCCTGGACATCTCCCAAGATTCAATTAGAATCAGCATTTCCTACCTCAAGCATATCATCTTTTCCACCAGTCTACTCCATTCTTGGTTGTAAGCGTCACTTACTTGCCAAAGTAAGAAATCTGGATTTTATTCTTGCGATAGTCTCAACAGTGCCTCTCTTCACCCCAAGATATTGACATTTTAATCCCTTTGCAGATGTGATTAAGCTCAAGAGTTAAGATGAGGTCCTTAAGAGGGATTGGAGGGTCCGAGTGATTGGTAGGAGATGTGAAAATGGATGCAAGAGGTTGGAGTGATGCAGCCACAGATCAAGGATTACTGACGGTCACTAGAAGCTGGTGGAGGCAACGACTAGTTTCTCCTCTAGAGACCCCAGAAGAAATAACCCTGCTGACACCTTGATTTTAGCTCTGTAAGTCCCATTTTGGACGTCTGGCCTCCAAAACTGTGAATTTGAATATATTTTTATATTTTAAGCAAGTGAGTTTGTGGCTACATGCTAGGGGAAACTGATAGAATCCTAATGCTGCTTCCCTATCACCGGCGACATTCATTAGGTCCCAAATCCTATCAAATTTCTCTCCAAAATATCTTTCAGGTTTCCTTCCTCTTTTTTGTTGTTAGGCTCATGCCATCATCATTTCTCCCAAGAGTTCCTGCAATGATCTCTTAACTGATCACTCTATCTTTCTAAGCCACCCCTTTCATTGCTTCAAGAGTTAGACTCTGGCATGCATTTTATGAAGATGTTTCCCTTTCCCACGACCTTGACTTACAGGCGAGAGGAGGAGGCCACTGTATTCAGACTGTGGGGAGCCATTAAATGGGCTCTTTAGTCAGTCCCTAGTCTCTCCCACCCATCCGTATTCCTACCTCACACCCTACCATTTAGTCACATGGGGCAACAGCAGGAGGCACTTTGGTTATGAAGTTTCCTCACTCTGAAATACTCCTCTGTAACTTCTACCAGCTCTTAAAGAATCTGAGCCTTCTTTGGGTCTTATTTCTCTCATCTATACCATTAAGGTGCTTGTCCAGATGAGCTCCAAAGCTCTATAGAACTCTTCAGCCCGAATAATTAAACGAAGTAGATTTCATTGACCATCAGTGCTCAAAAGGTATCTCAAGGGCCTTTTAACCCACTCTGTTTGGGGGATGGATGGTGTCTAATGGGCTGTGTCTCTTAATAATGCCCCCTCAGACTTAGTGAGGTGTGTGTACATGTGCTGCATATGTGGGGATAAGCTTGCGTGTTTTAGGAGGAACAACAGAGTTTTAAACAATTTATTAAAGAGCCGCTAAAGGCACCTTGGCTATGCAATTTCTCCAGGAAAAAAAAAAATCTCTGTTTTGACGATTTAAGTGTTAATGATTCAAAACCATATGGATCACATTTCCCTCCCATCCGTATGGTTTTTTAAAAGTATCAGTGAGACTGCTTAGGGCAAAATGCACTTATGATTCTATCGATCTTGCAGCATTGTGAGGGTTGTTCAACAGATCTGAGTGAGGGGAGAGGCTGGAAGGCCAGGATGTGGGCCTTTCCCTGGGTGATCTCCTCGTCCTCTCTGAGGAAAATCGCCCTTGGCGTCTGGGGAGAGTTTTCAGCACACAACTTGGTGGGAAAGGAACGCTGTATCCCGGTGGGGTTTTTGCAAAACCTCCAGAACTAATTTTAAAATGACTTAGGTTTTGGCAGACTGAAGAGGTGTTAACTCAAACCCGGGTGTATTTCAAGGGAAATGTAATTAGAAAAATGCTCTCCCAGTTAGCTGGGAGATTGTGCCGAGCAATAAAGATTCTCGTTGCAGAACTGTTTGGTGAGATAAAAAGAGGCTACATCAGGGTCAATATGCAGACATCCACATGGACTCCCCACCCTTCTCCCCTACTGGGCCCTGGTGAACCCACACTCAGGTACTGGGGCCACCAAACCCAGTGTGAAATGGACACCTTCAGGGATCCTGGAGGGGCCTCCTACCATTCCCTCCAGTCCTGCACTTAAGAACCAGGCAATGGCTGAGCCATTTACTGCCGGTCTCTTCCATGAACCAGAGTGGAATAGAGTGAAAAGACTTGGCTAATGGTGAGGGCAGATTTTTGATCCACACAGAGTTCTGGCCTTAACCCCTCATTTAGTCAGATGATTCTGACAATTGGCCAGATTTGGGCTTCTCCGGCTTATGGGTGAAGTCCCATCTCCCGGTATGATAATCCAGACCCCTCACAGTAGGTCTCAACTCCCCTTGCTGGTTTTATCTTTCTTCTCTGTCCACCACATGTCCTTTGCTAATAGCCCTTCCATATTCTCTATGGCTCCATTCCTCTTCACTTGGTCCCGTCCCTCTGCCTAGGACTCAGGCTTTTTCTTCTCCAGGAGGAAAATACATCTCTCAAAAACACAGCAGAAATTCTGCTTTCCCTGTGGAGAAGCCCCTATGGGAGTGGCCCTTCACATCTGTGACCACACTGTCTGCAACACTGCCTGTCATCTCCTCATGGGGCCTGAATCTGGGCCCCAGCTTTGAGCTCCTGTGGAGAAGTGACTTGTCAAAATCCTGTACACAACACAGTCAGAGACTAATGTGGGGCTTGACATGTGGCCAAGTACTCAACAAATGTGGAGAACAGGATAAACTTTGAGAATCTCTAGCACTATTTTTGCCATCCATTCATTCAATCCATCCACCCATTAATCCACTTATCGCTTTTCCTATCCAACTACCCACTACCCATTTATGTATACGTCCATTCACCCACCACCCATTGGGCACTCATTCAACAGAGTGAATGTTTTCTTTTTAATCATATTTCATTTATTATAAAATGACTTTGGAATTTTTCAAACTCTTAGACTCTACTAGCATATTATAATGAACAACCATGGACCACCCGCCCAACTTTCTCTTATCTTAGTATTATGCCATATGTACTTCAGATTTTTCATTTTAAGAATCAAAACACTATAGATATGGTTGAAGCACCATATGTGAACCTTCACAATTATACCCTTCTTCTTTCCTCCGCAGAGATGTCATTTCTCATTCTCACCCATGTTTTAATTATTTTTTTACTATGTATTTATGAGTTCATAAACAATGCATAGGTTAGTTTTCCAGGTTTTAAAAGTTTTACTAAATTATGTTCCACTGTATGTATCATTTTATAATTTAATTTATTTTTGTTTATTCTTATGATCCCATTGCACTCTTTATGTCTACCTCCATTAAAACAGCTTGTCATATGATCAACTTTGTCTCTCTCCATGTGGGTTGTAAGCAAGCTCCTGGAGGCAGAGGGCTCATCTTTATGTCACCATTTTCTTAGAGCCTGACATAGTCTTATTGGTTGACTGCATGGATAATGGGCAAACCTTTACTGAATTCCAATGCTATACCAAGCACTGTGCTCTGAAGCCACCCAGATGTGGCTCAGCCTCAGCTCTATATCCTAAAAGACAGTACAGATGAAAAACAGGTTAGAGGAATGAGGAGGTATCTGTAGAAACACAAAGCACAGATTTAATGGGCTGAAGGAGGGGGTCAGGGAAAGCTTGTTACAGGGTGAAAGGAGTGAGGCAGTGAAAGATAAATACAAATATCACAGTCAGGTGAGGAGGGAGTAGAACAGAAATAGCACCTACTATGTGTCAGGCCCTGTGCTCATGGTAGAGCACAACAGTGATCCATAGGGGTGGTCTTCGCCCTTGATCTTGCTGGACAATGAAGCAAACAAATAAAAAAGACGTTAGATGGTGAGTATTCTCTGTGCAGAGTTCTTAAAACGTTTTAAGGATTTTTGAGTCACAGATAAGGTATTTACTGGGAAGTGAGGATGGCCTCTATGAGGAAGGGACACTTTATCTTGAGATCTCAATAATAAGAAGGAGGCAGCAATGGGAAGAGCAGGGGAAAGCACACAGAAGGGAGAGAACTGAACTTGTTCAAGGGAGGGAGAAAGGCCTGTGTGTCCGGGACAGGACCAGAGAGAGAGAGCAATAGGATCATAGGCAGTTGTCAGATTGTGTATGGGGCAGGTAAGGGGCTTGTGTTTTATTCTAACCAGACAAGGAGACTTAAGAGGGGTTTAAACAGAGAAATGATGGGATCTGATTACTTATAAAATGAATTAAAGGTTGGACTTGAGAACTGGAGTCAGAAGGTAAGTCAGGAGGCCCTTGTACTTTTCTGGTTAAGATGGCTGCAGCTTGGCCCTGGTTGTTGGTGGCCAAGATAGAGAGAAGAGGCTTTGGGGTTGTTTTCAAGTCAGGGTTGTTAGGCTATGCTGAAAGGATGGATGTAAGAGAAGAGGGCAAGGGCAAATTTGTGACCTTGAGTCTCTGGGTAAGTGGTGAGAATAGCAGATTTGGAGCAGATTTGGAGGTTGAGGCAAGAATGAAGAGTTCTGCTTTGTCCCCATTGACTTTGAAATGCCTTTGAGACAGCCTGGTGGAGCTGCCAATCAGGCGATTCATACTGGAGCCCAGGGAGAGGCCAGCGCTGGAGATATCACACTTTGGGGATCCGTCCTTCAAGTAGGGATGTCATCTGGTAACTGGTAGGTACCTTGTTCTGCCCACCTGTCAGAAGGTACAGCTTACAATCTCTGCCTCACTTTCACTGTGTTTTTTTTCTGAGGGTTGGGCAGGGTAGGGATTAATGTACCCATTTTATATCTGAAGAGGCGGAGGCCCAGTGAGGACAGTGATTGGTCAGACTACCCAGGCAAAGCCAGGACCCCATCCTCTCGCCCCAAGCCTGTATTCTTCCCATTGTGTCCTGAAGGCCACCTTTGCATAGCTGAGTGACTGAGGGCAGCTTCAGCCTTTTCTGGATCTCTGGTTCTTCCTCTGTAAACTCCCTCTTTTGTTTTCATGATGCACCCAAAGTCGAAGTGGCTAAAAAGATGCCAGAGAGAGAGAAGGCTCACACCAGGCCTTCCCTGTGTGTGCTCTGTGTATTCTGGCTGTCCCGGTGACTAATGCCGGCCAGGGGCTGCTGATCACCCAATAGCGAGCACCATGACATGCTACTACCCTCCACTTTGTGAGGAAGGGCAACCTAGGTCTAAGCTCATGGAGAGCAGGGAGAGGACTTACAAAAATCATAGCTCGCACTCATAAGTGTTTACAGTGCTCAAGGCATGGTTCTAAGTACTACAGAGTATTATGCACCTGGAAAGTGAGTCCTAGAATGATACCCATTTTATAGAAAGGGAACAAAACATGCCTTTGTGCCATCATCACTGTCCTGGAGAAGGAGCAGAACTGGAATTCAGACTCGCATTGTCAGATTGTGAGGCCCAGCCCTTAGCCACTTGCTTGACAGTAGTGTTAAATTAGTCAGTGGTTGTTCATCTGTTATATTAGAGGTGGGGAAACTGAGGCCCTGTGCGTGGGCAATTTCCAGCAGGAGCACAAAAGCTGACGATTCCAGTGGCCAAGGCCCTGTGTTGTAGGCAGTTATGGGGACGAGATTCCCTAGGACACCGATCTCTGAATGCTTATTTTCTATAAGTCCTTGACAACATTAAGAGCTGTGACTGGGAACACAGGGAGGTCAAACAGAAAGACCTGGCACTCTTGGCATGTCCAGATTAACTGAGGACCGAGAAAAAGATGGTGATGCATGTGGGCTGTGCTTTCCACCCCAGGGATGCTGCTGACAGGGAAAGGACAGCAAAAGGCCTCTTCCAGGGATGGGGTGGACCTGGCCTGGAGCTCCTCCATGGACTAAGTGACTGTGTGACCCGGCCAGGGTCTGGCTCTCCTTTGGGCCGTACCAGCTTTCTCTACAACCAGAGCTGGGTTAGAGTCAGATCTTGCATCCAACAAGTAAATGCTGAGCTCCTACTACGTGCCAGATGAGGGGCTGCTGTAACTGGAACCTGCTCTTCTCCCACCCCAAAGCCCATTTTTTAGTGCCATGCTGATAAGCGGACACTGAACGGTCTGTGATAATGTCCCCTCAGGGGGGCAGGCAGACACAGCATTTTGGGCACCTCCTTGGGGCTTAGCAGAGGAACCCTAGAGGAAAGGATTTCCAAGAAAAAGCTTAAGCTGTGAGTAGGAGCTAACCAATCGGAGAGAACAGCCTGGGTGAGGGCTCAGAGGCTGGTAAGCATGTCGCATTTGAGATGGAAAAGAACTTGACTGGTTTTTTATTGAGGTAGAATTCCCATTACATAAATTAACCATTTGTTTTGAAGTGAAAAATCATATAACAGAAAATTAACCAATTCAGCGGCATTTGATACATCTACAATGTTATGCAACTATCTCCTCTGTCTAGTTCCATCAGCCGTTTTCACACTGACCTTGGTGGTTTCTTGCTCCAAATGCTGTGATTCCATCATTCAAACAGCAGAGTCAGGCTTGGCAGTTTCATGACAAAACGCATTTTGGTCACACAGAATGTCATATTTACAAAAACCATTCACAGGTAGACATGACATCCCCATTTTACAAATGGGGACACTGAGGGAAACTGAAGAAACTTGCCCGAGGTCGCATAGCCTGGGGCAGAGCCAGGACTGGCATTTAAGCATCTGAGGCTCATGTCTCAGGCCCTGATGCTTCCCAAATGTTAGTCTTTAGACCAGCTGGGCAGCTGGTTAAGAATTCAGATTCGGGGCTGGGGCTTAGGCATCTGTGTTTCACATAACTCCCCCCACCCCCACCTTTAGGATATGGGAATACCTCACCCCAGAGCCTCAGGGAAGAGACGGGTGGGAGCTGATCTGGCTCAGGCCTGAGGCACAAGGATCTGGGGCCCAGAAGCCTGAAGGTGGGCCCTTTTGGGGTGGCAGCTGGTGGGCTGGCAGCTCGAGAGTGGGTGTCTGGGGGCGCGGGCAAGGCAGGTGGAGCAGCAAATCTGGCCCAGTCAGCTCCAAGACAAAGGCCTCTCTGCCAGCATCCCCGAGTGTCAGCCCCACTGACAAATGGGCCACGACTTCTCTCATTAATTTGTGGAGTGGCGTGTAATAATAAAACGCTCCTTAAAGCTGGGACGTGGCATGAGTGACTGCTTTTTTAGGTCTTAATAAGGATCATTAACTGTGTATGAAAAGGTTTTCTAAACATTTGTTAAACTCCCTGAGCTTACTGTGCCCATGGCTCGCTGCTCCACAAGATGTCTCGGCCAGTCAGTACCAGCTGGGAAGGTAAAGACACAGGGCTCAGGCCCCTGCTGGCTGCTTTCAGAGGCTCTCCTACTCCCAGGCTTCCCCAGCTTGGCTGTAAAATGACTCAGAGCCAGGAGTCCAGGAGCCCTTGCTTTTGAGCAGGATAACAATAATGTTTGTCAAATGAATGAGTGAATGAATAGTTGGATGGAAAAAGAGTAGACTTCATTTCCTAAATCTGGACATTTGGACAATTCCTTTTACCTCTCTGATCCTCATGCTAATCACCTATAAAGCAGAGATAATATTTACTCCCCCTATTTCTGGGGGAAGTTTTGGTGAAGTAAAAGACACAGATGATGGACTATCAGAATACTCCCCTTCCCTCCCTTCTTCCCTCCTTTCCTCCTTCTTTCTTCTCTGTAGTAGTTAAGAGTTTTCCCCTGGAAGCTCAAGTAGAAAGAGGGATGGGGGCTGCAGGAATTCAGAGAAAAGGGAGGATGGAGAGAGCATCTCTTGGCATGAAGAAACCCAGCTGTAGGAGAGACCTGAGGGAGGAGCAAGGAGTCAGTCTTCCGCTACCTGTTAAATCATCTATTTGAAGTTGTTTCCCATTGTACTCTGTGCTGTAAATGCTCCCCATAACTTCCCAATGTTCAGAAAAATTCTATTATACACAATAATTTGCTGTTTGTGGCTTTTGGAGCCATGGAAGATGGTGAGCCTGACCAGGCAAGAGGATGGAAGCAGCTGTGGCTGCAGGGGGTTTTGGAGCCAGGTAACAGGACAGCAGGATTCAGTCAGTCCCACAGTTGGACGGGGACCATGCCAGCAGGAAAGGGCATTTGAGGTCTGCTCCTGGGCATTCAGGGCAGGAGGGGAATCGGTGGAGGCCACTGGAGGCGGGGTCCCACCTCTCTCCCACCTGCAGAATGCTTTTGCAGCCCCTGGAAGGATTCTCCCTTGCTTCAGGAAAGACTGTACCTCTCCCCACTTCCCATACATGAGTTCGACAGAGGCCTGGGGCACACCCTTGAACTGGCTAGTCCTCAGGACCCTTCTCCCCTCGGCGATCCCCCTTTCCCTGCTCCCACCCTTTTCTCTCCCCTTAGCTCTGGGAGCTCAGCTCCTACATCTCTCCATTCCTGAGGAAACTCAATTATGAAACCACAAACAACACTGGCCTGCTTATTTAAACCCATATGCACATGTGGCCGACACCCCAGGCCGAGCAAGACTTTCCAAGAGGACCGCCAGGGAGGAAGGGTGTGGTGGGGGCTGGGGCCAGGAGAACAGCGCTGAGAAAGGTCAATGAGCTGAGAGCATTTGCAGAGGAAAGTCTTTATCAGGAGTGACCCTGGTGAAGCTGGAACTGTGGCGAAGAGGGGTGTGTGTGTGTGTGTGTGTTTGTGTGTGTGCGTGTGCACGCATGCGTACAAGCATGCTCAGTGAGTTTTGGATAGTGGAGTAAGTGAACACATTTAGATTCAATACCTGTGTTCCCAAGACAGTCATGTACCAGAGACCGTGCCAGGCACATTTACATCCTTTGTTCAAGGGACCTTTTCCTCAGTCACTCTGAGAGTTGCATACTCTTTTTATTCCTATTTTGTAGATGAAGAAAGTGAGGCATCAGAGATTAATTACCTTGCCCAATATGCCACTGCTGGACATCTCTCTACTTAACACCCTTTTGTGGTTCTGAGACCTATAGAATAGGGCTCCTTTCTTATCATGGTAGGGAAAGCTCATTATACTTTCCGACCCTTCATTCTTGCTGGGTGTTCCTTCTCCATTTGGGAGCTCAGAGACCCCCTTCTAAGCCTCAGGTAAAATGGCTCCACATCCGGGAGCTTTTTGTCCAGATTCAAATGGTGATTCTTTCTCTGTGCTCACACCTCAGCCTGCCTCAATGTAGTATTTATCATACTGCCTTCGAGGGGCCTGGCCATGTTCTCATGTCTGCCCTGGCTCCTCATACTCAGGGGTGCTGAAATGTGGGAAAGAGTCAATAAAGTCTGGTGGATAAGTAAGAGATTGACCATGTCCAGTCACCCCCAGAGCAGAAGAGGGTGCTCTGTCGGGATGGGACTTGCTGCAGTGACCAGATGGTTAAATTGGAGCACAACCTGATCGCAGCATGCTTCACCGTTCCTAACTGGGCTGCCCATCAGAATCGCCTGCGTATTCCCACTTGCTGGGCCTGCCATGGGACCTGGAATGCTCATGCAAATGAGCCCCCTAGGTGCTTATGACCCCAGCCCGGCTTGGGGACCACTACCCGTGCCATGTTCTGCCTTTCCCAAGGAGTGAGAGGAGTTTCTATATGATTTGGATTTACAAGAGACAAAGAAAAATCAATCAATGCTACTATTGGCCAAGACCCTCACAGTTAGGACTGATGGGAAGATGGAGGAAACTGAGATCCAGAGAGGGAACAGGTTTGTACAGTGGACAAGGCTGGGACTATGCCTCAGCCTCAACCTCAGATTACTTGTCACCTGGACCCTAAGCCCAATATTATAGGTAGAATCAAAGTCAGAAGAATGAGTGTGTTGATGCCATGCAGTTGGGAAAGGAATGGGGGTGAAGTGGCTGCGAGGCCACATAATGCTGTCTGCTTTTGCAGTGGAAGCCACTAACTACTTCACTTAGTTAAATTTATTTCGTGTTTTCCTCTTTCAGTCAGCTAAACATGCTCAACCTCAGGCATCTCTTGTGAAGCTAGAAAGAAGGGCAGGAAAGAGTTATAAGATTCTCTTTTAAAATAAAAAGAAAAAAATTCCTCTCTGCTCTCTAGTTCTTTCCCCTTCCCTTAAGGGAAAAATATGGATTGGAGATGTTTTTAGTTGCAGCATTTCCTTGCAGCTCCAATGGCTGTTTGTCTAGCTCCTCATGGGCGCTGTGAATTTACAGCTCGGCATCTCAGCAAGTAGCTTCGGGGAGAAAGATGGTGGAATTTTATTCTTGCTAATTTAAAACAATAATAATTGTTCACGCGTTAGGAAGCATTCCTATTAAATCAATCCAATCTTTCGGAACAACTGGAATAAAATGAAGCCACATTTCCTTATTGGGCCTCTATTGGCTTCAGGATTGTCATTTATTCAGTCAACCTTTTGTTTCAGCAGATGATGGCTGAGCACTGACTACAGTCCAGCCCTGTGTTAGGCACTGTGTGTGGGGAAGGAGAGACGCTAAGGCATGAGGTGGGCGACACCTGGTATGATCATTCTCATAGGGAATAGGAGGACAGGGTTGTGAATCACAGTAACATGGCTGTTGTTCTAGGGATCAACAGGGCTCCCCTCGGGGACTGAGTCCTTGGTGGTATCTTTCACTAACATCAGGAATACAGGAAGAGGATTGAGTTTTGGGGAGAGGTTGTGGATCCACTTGGGCATGTTTATGTTTGGCTTGCTGTGAATGTGAGAGTGAATGTGGGAACTAGCATAAGGTAAACTGAGACATGAGTCAGACAGGAAGTGGGTAGGGGTTTGGTTCCTCAGAGAAGTCAGGGGCAGGAAAACTGAGACCTAAAGCCAGAATCAGGCTAAAGATGAGAAGAAAATGGGAGACGAGAGTCCATCTTCAATTGGAGAATAAACCCAAAGGTTCTGGCAGGGGTGATGATGAGAGTAGCCAGAATCATTGGGTGATCTGCGTCAAGGAGTGAGGTTGAGCTCAAGGCTGTGAGTTTATGCTGAGAGCTGGCCTTTACCATGGCTCTTTGTGCATGTTGTGGGGCAGACCAGATGCCCATAAACAACTGGGACCCACACAGAACTACATTTGAGGAGGCTCATCCATGAGGTCTGTGGGTCATTCAGGAGGAGGTGTCCAGGGAGTAACTGGATGGAGCAACCTGCATCCTAGGAAGATCTGAGCTCATGAGAAGGAAATTTGAATCATCTTCAGAGATGCCTGTGCATAAGTGGTGCCTCTGGGTTGTTCTCTGAGGTGGGCATGGTAGTGCAGAGAGGTTGGCTCGGGGGATCTGACACTGACGACCTCTGTGACAGGAGGACCGCACACCCTGGTTTTCCAAGGATGGTCCTGGTTTTTGTCTGTGTCCTGTGTAAACATTAATAGTGCTCCCTTTCAGCCCCAAGGACCCAGTTTGGATGATAAATGATATTTTTTATATCATCACACCATCTAAACAAGTTCAGCTCTCTGTGGGCCTGCCCATCTGACTGGCAACCAAGACTTGACTCAGAGAACCTCTCTGTCTCTTCTCCTAGTGCCAGTCTTTATTAGCTTGATGACCTCTGCCTTTATGAACCTCAGTTTTGCAAAATGGTCTTCATGTAAACAACACAAGTTTCTGTTTCCCAGAGTGGTTGTGACACTGACATGGAGGAGGAAAATTGTTGTAAGCTCTCAACAGCTCTGCAGGAGAACATGACCTCTGTCTCTGTTTCTATCTCTGTCTACGTGTCTCTCTGTCTCTGTTCCCTGCTCAGAGGAAGACAGCTCCTACCCCCATCCTAAGAAAAACATGATTAAACACTCAGCAACAACCTGAAGACCACAAGGAGGGAAAGAAGTTTTGCTCCCACCTCTTCCCTCCAGAAATCAGGCCACCACATCTTTGAGGCAGGGAAAGTGTGCTGACTACTCTGGGACCAAGAGAGAGCATAGGGACTTCTCTTTCTCTCTTCTGCCCCCTTTCCCCTTTGTCCTGAAGATTCCCGAGGCTCTCAAGAGCCACAGAGTGAAGATAAACGGGACACAAACTCATTTTAAGTGGCCTGAGCTATGAGGACAGATGAAGGGTGTCCTGTGAGAGCATTTGTGTCCTGTGAGAGCATTTCCTCCTTCAGGTCTAGAAGAAGGTCTAAAACTAGGTCTATCAAGAAGCAGGATAGGCTCCATAAACAGAGAAGTAGAATGCCTGGAATAAAGGACATGAAAGTCTTGTTTGCTCTGAGTATTCAGACCATGTGGGGGATGTTGCATTCACTTGCGATGGTAACGAGACTCAAATCCATATCAAATTCAGTGTGTTGAAGAAACAGGGATATTTGGCCTAGAGAAGATTTAGAAGCCAAGGACTCACTGCTCTTTTAAGAAAGGATACGTTTTTCTTTCTGGAGTTGATATCCAATGAGCCAGGTGACCCAAGGAGGTAGTGAGTTCCCCATCCCTGAAGGAATGGGAACAGAGTTTGCCTAACTACTTGGTGGAGATGTGCAAAAGCAACAAAGCATGTGCTGAGGGTAAAACAGTTAGTTGACTTTCAAGGTCCCTCTCAGGCCTGGCCTTCTAGGACTCTCCCAACACTAACCTCTGCTTTCGGCAGCCAGCTGCATTCTGGATGAGTCAAAAGCCTGCCCAGCTCTGGCCTCCTCGCTGGGTGGGGCTCCCTGGGAGCCGCCAAAGCCTCCCACTCTTGCTGTACAGGGCCACTGAATTCACTGCCTCTGGGGGGCCTCTTACAGCTACCACCCTCCTAGAGTCAAGAACTGAATAAATTGGTTAAACAAGGAAAAGGCAAAAACTACACACACATGCACACGCACACACACACTTTGACACACACACACAGAAAGGGAGACCTAATCCGAAATGAGAAATGCTATCTTGCTCTGGCTTTTTATCATAAGCCCATGGAGATGAATATTTTGATCTAATAATCAAAACAGGCTGTAATTGCAAACAGACTCTTAAGGCTTTGTGGCCGAGGAGAGAGCAGATGAGATACCTGCTGAGCACAGCAGGCCCAGCCCTGCTAGCCCTCCTCCCACCCACTGTGAATCGATACTGCTGTCCAGCCGTGCACCATTTTGCTGGCCTAGCTTGATCGAGGCCTGCTCACATTCTGCCTTCTCCAGGGACCCAGAGCCCCCTTTGCCGGAGAACCTACTTAGAGGAAGCCAGTTTCTATCCTCATCCCAAGAAAAACGTAATTAAACACCCAGAAACATCCTGAAGACCACCAGGAGGAGGGAAAGAGTTTTTGCCCACACCTCTCCTGAAATCCACCTCCTCTTGGCTCTGGAAAATGTTCTCCTGGGTGCACCACCAAAGCTGGAAGGGCTTTGGGTCCCCTCCCTGCTTCCACCTCCCTTTTGTGTTTTGTTTCAGGCACACCCTCAGCTCAAATTTGCTTTGAAGGTCAGTTATTTCCACTTCTTTTCAAAACAACTACATAGTTCTTCTGGGACCCAAATGTTGATTCTCTGCACTGAGGAATGGGTCTCTTTCAACAACAAATACATTCCAGAAATATCCATCCAGTATCTCTGGGCAAGATAGCCAAGAGGGTCAAAGATGAACCAGGCTTGAGCCTTGCTCCCGGATTACTAGTAAGAACCCAACTGCCTGATGGAGGACAAGGGGGCTGTTTGTGCCTGTATTAGGCGCCATCCCCTTGGAGCCATGGGGACCATGAT
This sequence comes from Rousettus aegyptiacus, assembly GCF_014176215.1. Taxonomy (NCBI): domain Eukaryota; kingdom Metazoa; phylum Chordata; class Mammalia; order Chiroptera; family Pteropodidae; genus Rousettus; species Rousettus aegyptiacus. The sequence goes on from NW_023416309.1 coordinate 9,313,638, forward strand.
GGAAGCGTGCTTCCATTTGTTGGGGCCAAGGTAGTGGGAGATTTTGAGCTAATTATTGAGGAGGAGAATTGATAGATTAAAATAATTAAGGAGGGGCTTACCAGGTGGATGGAATAGCTTGGGCAAAGGAGAAGAGGCTGGACAAGTTGATAGTGTTTTTGAGGACTGTATGGTAGTCTGTTGTGGCTGGCGCATAGGGATTGGAGTTTGATGGAAGGGGAGATGAGGCTGGAAAATATGTGATTGAGACCACGTTATGATGGGGTTTGAAGGATTTGCTAAGGAGCTTGATTTTATCCCTAGAGGATCTGGGGCCCCCAGAGGGTTAGAAGGAGAGTAGAGATTTAGAGATGCCTTTCTGGTGGTAGTGCAGGGGATGGGCAGTACAGGGAGAGAGTGGTGATAAGGGCCTAGTAGGAAGGGACTAGAAACAAGGTGAAAGGAAATGAAAGTCTGAGGAGGTGGAGCAGAGTCCAGGGACCGTTTACTTTTGAAAAGGTCCTGACTGAATGAAGGTCTTTGCTTAGATGCTGGGTGGAATTATCAAAGGATCATCAGATTTATGGCATCAGGTGCTGAAGACTAAAGTCATGATTTCCTGTTTTTTTATCTTTCTATTTTGAAATAATTTTGGATCCACAGAAAGTTGCAAAATAGTTCAGAGTGGTGTCTTCACCCAGCCTGCCCCAGTGGTTACATCTTGCAGAATTATAATATGATATCAAAAGTGACCAATGCTGTTCGACCTTCAAGCCTATTCATCCCCTGCCTGGAGAGCTTGTGGGTGTTTGGGCTCACGTAGTATGAATGGTGTTGTCTCTGAAGCACTGGCCTGCTCTAGGCATGGTGTTTCTTCCCTGGAGATGGAGGGTCTAGACAAGTCAGACAGGACAATAAACCTTGAGAGAGTCTGGCCGTCAGTAAGCAGGCCTGCGACTAGTTGGGTAGCTTTTGGCTCAGAATCTGCAGTGCTGGGGTGAGTTTTGTTGACTCAAACTGCATGATAGAAATCCTGCCTCAGTTTCCCTTCTTAGCACTCCAGGTTCTAGCTGAGGCTGGCCCCCAACTTGCCTGGTTGAGCTGTGCCACCTTCTGTCTCTTATACAAGTCACACTTTGGAGGGACATTCCTGGTCCCCTGCCCCCATTCCAAATCCCAGACATGCTCCAGAGAATACCAAAAGTGCAGCATCATTGCCTGGAGGGTCCTAGAGTCACCAGGGGCCACCTGGCCGTCTTAGGAATGGGAACTAATCTCAACCAAGATGAAGATGAATGCATTCTGCATGAATTTCCCTTGGGACTCACCTGCTTACCACTCTCCCGAACTTGCCCTCCTCCAGCTCCAGTGCTCCACAGAGGAATGGCCTGCTGAGAAGACAGCCTCTAGCCCATGTTATTCTGCTGTTTCTGAGCTCTTAAGGGCAGCAGGATAAAGACCTGGATAGGTCCTGGGTTGGGAGGCAGAACATCTGGTCCTTAGTTTGGCCCATCACTGACCTTCCATGTGACTCTAGGCAAATAAATCCTCTACTGGGGGCAGTCTCAACACTGATCACAGGTGGTCGGGATCCACCAGAAGTTATCAAACACATTTTGGAAAGTAAAGTGCTATAAAAATTACAGAACTCTGTGATTCAGACATTCAGCCAGGTGGTAATTCCTACTCATAATTTGAGTTCTACTGATTGTTTCTTTACCCATAAAGGATAGTTAATAATGAAACCATTTGTGGAACTTCTATCATATTCCAAGTACATTACAAACATCCAAAGTGAGGGATCTTATGGAAGTAGGGACAAGGCTCAGAGACTCTCCATTTAACAAACATTTGTAAAGCCTCTGCCATGGGCATTTAGTTATGTTTGATTGACAGTGAGTGGGGTTTTGGACCAACCCCACCCTCACCTACACAGGATGGTAGTCATGATGGTACACCAATGATGCTCCAACCTCAGACTCTGCAACCAAACTAAATGTCTATCCCCACTCTTTCATTGTTTGCTTGCTCTTTTGGACAAGCTTTCCCTGAGATGAGGCAAAGACCTAAGAGGGCTGCTTCCTGATTCCATTCTGAATATATGATGAAGTCCCATGTCTCTCGATGGTCCTGCCAGAATACTGGACACTCAGCTAGGGAAGGTCCTGACCCTCTTGTCTCCAGTGCAGTCTAAACTCTGGGTGGTCCCAAGGCATCCCACTGATTTTCTGCTCCCATTTCTTCCTTGAATTCTGGCTGACCTTGGGTTGGCACTTCCTCTGTTCCAGAGGCTTCCATAGCTCCCTAGTGCCTTTTGACTTCAGCTGGAGTCCTCGACACAGTGTCCCAGTTCTCCTAAACTTACCATGTGGCCTTCCCCATCCTGTCTCCCACTCCTTCCTCCTGTGGCCTGGATGCCCTGCATGTTGTGTGACTGCGTGGGTCTCTCTCTGCTCAGTGGGGCTGATGGACCTGAATCTTTCCAGGGCCTGGGGTCTGGGCTGGTCTTTACGTCTCCCTGATCTCTGCTTGAACCTTTGTTGGAGTCCGGGACCCATTCTTTCCTTGACAGCCCTGCAGGCCTTTCCTAAGATGCTTGGATGAGAAAGAGGAATGGGGTTGCCCAACCCTGGGAGATGGAGCTCTCTGGGCTTCCTCAGAGAGTCTAAGCAGGACCTTAGCTCCTGACTATATCTTACCAATTTCCATCTCCCTAAAAATGTCATTTTCCTATCAGGAGAAACACTCATAAACCAAGGTAACTTCCTCAGCCAGAAGCTTTTTAGTGGAGTCACGATCAGATAAATGCAGTGTGACCTGTGGCAGGGCGGGGTGTGGTTGGGGAGGAGGTCATACTCTTAAAACAACCGAAGAGGTGAAGGCCTCCACTGAGCACATTCTTTACTAAGTGCCTTCTGAGGTCCTAAGACGCATCTTGAGAGTCCCGTTCTTTTTCTTTGTTGGTCTAAGAGGACACAAAGGAAACAACTCCTGGTTTGCTTCTTCGAGTGGTTCCATTTCCCCTTCTCATTTGTCCCCTGTCTCACTGTCGTTAGCAGTAAGCCGAGGAAGACTTCTTTTTTAAAGGTATTAAAGGCAGATATCTTCACACCCCAGGAGTTCTTGCACAGTGTCCCTTCATTGTTTATTTGCTCACTTACTCATGAACTCACTTATTCAGCAGGTATGTGCTGAGTGCTCACTCTTTGCCAGGCAGCATCCTGGAGCTACTGCAGACCCATGGCGGACCAGGCAGAGGAGTCTCTGACCATGTGGGCCTTCAAGTCCTCCATTTGTTCCCTGATTATTGAGGAGACTGGCCACCCTTCCTGTGACTCTGCTGGGGTCCTCTCTTATCTCCTGAGGGTCAGGCTCAGTAGGCCTCCTTCAGGCATTCACGGGCACTCGCTCTTTTTGCCTCTACCTGCTTGGTCAGCTCCTGACCTGGTTTAGTTTCAGTCCAGGGCCCCATGTTTCCCTGGGCCTTGGCAGCGTCAGCAACTAGACCAGTTACCCAGGTTGGGGTAACATTCCTAGTGGCACCACATGAGATCCGCCCGTGACTGCTTTCACTAGCTCCCAGGAGGGCTCCACAGCCTCTCTGTCCCCAGTGAATTACTCACTCAGTCCTGGGCAGTCCTTCACTCTATCAGCACTTAGGAATGGCTGGGTACTGCATTCAGGGGCAGCTATGTCAGGGACTTCAGCTTTGCTTCCTTGGTAACGATTTCTGGTTTCCAAATGACCTTTCTGTGTGTCTCTGAGTGTCACCGTCACTATTGGTTTCTGTATCATTAACACCTGTGACTCAGGATCTACCACAAATATTTGTTAACCAATGAATGAGGACATGTGGGAAAGGCTCCCTTAAAGAAGGAACATTTGAGGAGGGCCATAAAGAGGGGTAGGAGGTTCCCAGGTGACTAAAGGACTGGAAAGGCCCTTCTGGTCAAGGGTACGGCATGAACGAAGGTTTGGGCATGTGAGAGAAAGAGCTTGGGTACTGGGGGCATGATGAGGGTTCCATGTGTCCAAAGGTGGGAAGAGCACATCTTGGTGGCAAAGCCGCTGGAGCCTGACAGTAAAGGAAGAAGGAGGTGAGTGAGTCTTGCAGGACCCTCAGGGATCTGGACTTCAGCCTGATAGAGGTCAGTGACGATTTTTGAGAAAGGAAATAACACCATTTTATTTATTTATTTTTGAGGTCAGTTACTGTGGGTGTAGATAGAATGTGAACCCAAGGGGGAAAGAATAAAGAATATTTAGAAAGCTCTTGTGATAGTCTCTTTTAAAATATACATTTAATGAAGTTCCAAGTAGCGATAAGGGACTAGCTAACCTAAAAATACGTTGTGATGGGGAGAAAATGGATTTTCAAATTATTCTGTTATTTACATAGAATCAAAGAGGCTACTTTCCCAGAAGGACTCACTTGTAATTCTAGTGGCAATACTTGTGTGTATTTAATTCAACTTTTCTTTTTGCTGTATAAAAATAATTTGATTTTCTTGTGGTTTGTCCATGCAGCCATCAGAATATAATTATTCAGAAAAACAAAACAAAGCAAAACGTTAGTTTCCTAGTCTTGTTTATCAGATGGCACATCAGCTGTCCTGGGCAAATGAGACACCTGATTTTTGTTAAGCAAAGTTATATACATTATTTGTCACACAATTACGCGGACACGTTTAGCATACCTTTTAGGAAAAAAAAGACCTTAGAGGCTCAAAACCTTGCCAGGCATATTTATGCATGTTAGAGGTGTCAGGCTTTTCCCAGAACCCTTATTTATTTCAAAGGCAGTGGATGCTAGAAGTGAAGTCTCTACAGTCTGTGTTTATTGGCATTTGATGTGAGGTATTATCAATCAAGTGAAAGGACACTGAAAACATGTACCATGTTCCCTGAGCATGCACACAGGCACACACATGTTCACACATGCATGCATTCATCCATACTGCATACATGTGCACACACGTCTGTACTTCACTGCTCAGAACTAAACATCACACTAATGATTTGACCTCCAGGATTTTATTGCTGGAAAGGATTTTGAAATAAATTAAGGTAACCTCTCACGTTATAGACAAGGACACTAATGGTAGCCCGGAATGGAGAAAGGACTTGCCTACAATTACTCAGCAAAGGACAGGCCATCAGGGGACTTGAACTCACAATGGCTAATTTTATTCTAAGGTGCATACAACCAGAAGATTACCTCACAGCAATATGTTTCTTCCAGGTCATGACCTCTAAAGGACTGTGCTGTTTTCTGTAAGATCCTAATCTTAGCCAAGAAAATCCACTTTAGACATCTTTGGCTATACCAGAATTTTTGTTTCATAGAAGGAGCTAGGCACATCCATAAAATCGGTTTTTAGATAGGCTGGATTCTATTCCACCCATCTAATTACTTGGGGTTGGCAAAATACATGGATTACAACTGCCCCGTACTACTGTGTCTCCATGTCCAGGGTCTCTTCTGGTTTAACACCCTTGCCAGGTAGACGACTGTGATTCCCTGGAGTTTGGTTCTTTTGGAGGTCTGTTCCCATTTAACCCCTCAAAACAGCCCTTCTTTCTCCTTCTTCCTTCTCAGATAGACGTTGGGAGGAATTATCATACTCCGTTGGTGTTTAACCAACAAGACTCACCGAACACCTGCCGTGTACAAGCTCGCCTGGGTCGACAACAGAAGGAATGCCAAGGAGGACAGCATGGGCTCAGCACACTGTAGGCACTCACTGACAAATGTCATAATTCCCTGGAAATCCAGGAATGACTCTTATCATTCATTTATCCATTTATTAATTATTTTACCAAGCTACTAATTTATCAAACAGTGATATCTCTTACAGTGAAATGCACTGTTTTATTTGCTTATGTCATAAGGGCCATACTTTATAATGTTTATATGTATTGCTTAATTATTTTAAGATTTTTATTTACAAATCTATTAAACTGTCATATAGCAAACAAATTATCCCATAGGTACTTTTTCCTATATAATATCATTTTGTTCTAACCACAGCCATAGGAGATGGTTATAATCCTAATTGCCATTTTTCAGATAAGATACCTGCATGTATTTGGCTTCAGGTTACACAGGCAAGAAATGACAGAGATACAACTCACTGTGAAAGACACCGTGTTGTGTGGTCAGAGAAGGTGTCTTGAAGGTGAGTAGCTTTTGAATTGGACCTGGTAGGATCTGGAAAAGTAGAGAAAAGAGGATGGAGCCTTCCAGAAGGGAGAGAAGGGAGACTTGCAAACACAGGCAAGAAGAGTGTCTGTCATGGCTCTTTGTTGCAAACAACAGAACGTGACTTTGGTGGAGAGTCCAGGCGCAGAAGCTAGGCTCACTGGCTCATTGAATAGCCCATATTGAACGTCTTACGTGGGACTGGCCAGGTCACAGTCCAGGAGGAGGTGTCCTGGACCGAGAAGGGCTGGTGTTGGTGGAGCAGCGGCAGAGAGCCTGGGCTCTGGAGTGGGACCACCAACTCTGGGTCCTGCCTGTGTACATGGTAGACCAGATCTGATCGCATTGCCTGAGCACTCTCTGGATCAAGTCCTGTTTTGGGACAGTTAGGCCCAGTACCCGGGGCTCGGTCAGTGGGAGACCTCACCCTCTGAAGAATAGGCCCTAGCCTTGTGTGAAGCCTTCTCTGACAGGGGAAGCTTGAACTAAGGTGAATCTGAAAGGAGGCGGGATATTCCAGGGGAAGGGTACTGGTTGGGGAGGACTTTCCAGGTAGACTGAGGCCCTTACACATTGAAGCTTGAGAAACAGTGTTGCATAGTGGCTGATCTCCCTCTCACTTTCTGACTCAGCCTCTTTGTGCCTCAGTTTTTTATGGTAAAATGAAGATAATAGGAGTATCTGCTGATAGAGTAGTTGTGAGGTTTAAACAAAGGACTATCTAAAAGTATGGGAAAAGTGCCCAGGGTACCAAAGGGTCTTAACAAATGTTAAGTGTTATGAGTCTTATTATCAACAAGGCTGGAAGTCAGGTCACATGATATGTGCGTGACATGTGCATGTGTGTTTGTGTGCACGAGAATGCAAGTATATGTATGCGCTCACATGTGTGCGCATGTGTGCTTGTGTACATACTCATGGTGGAAGGTGAGGCCTGTCCCTATGGACCCCTACAGTTTGGATTTAATTCCGAGACATTGAGAGGCCATGGACTCTTCATCAGCAAGGGATAGACCCAATCATGTTGTGCTTTAGAAAGTTCCCTGTGTTGAAGTTCTGGGTGGTGGGCCTGAAGGGGGCACGTCTACAGGTGAGAAGACAGTGGGAGGTGGGTCCTCACCAAGCCTGGGGCAGGGAGACTGGGGAGGTGGACTAGTTTTGGGAGTAGCCCCGGGGTATAGCTCACTGGTCTTGACCTCTGATCGGATGCAGAATGTGAGCAGAGATGAGTACAGGCCACCTGCTTTCTATTAGAACAACAGTGTCTCGGACCTGGGGGCTGTCCACTCATGGAGGAGGAGGATGAGCATTTTGGTGGGTGGGTGGGTATCTGGGGCGTTAGGGGGTTGGTGAGGTGGCCTGGGGGAGGACCGTGCCCCCAGTTACATGTTTGAGCAGCCATCCAGGGATCAATATCCGGCAGGTAGATGGCCCCATGGATGAGGAGGGAACTTAACAGAAAGGCCTGGGGCTGGAGAGAGAGATGGGCCATCCTCTGGTATTTTAGATCCCAGGAGAGCATGTATGCAGTCTCAACTGGGAGGAATTTTGCTTCTTGGGGGACATTTAACAATGTCTAGCGACGTTGCTGATTATTATGAGTGGTGGGTGCTTCTGGCATCTAGCAGGTAGGGGCCAGGGATGCTGCTAAAATAAACATCCTACAGTATACAGGGCAGCTCTCACAACACTGATCCAGTCCCCAATGTCAGTAGTGCCCAGGTTCTGATGTGGAATGAAAAGGGAAGGGCGCCAAAAATGGAAGCCAGAGAAATACCCACATCTATGGGGCGCAGGGAGCATGAATGTCTCTTCATTTCAGGGAGCTTCTCTAATACCCTGGAGGAGTTAGTTGCCCCCCAGGCTGTGATAATTGCAACCCCACAAGCTGGTATTACAGCTCTTACTGTTTGTATTTTAACAAGGCAGCCACAGACACTTTCTGTTTAACCGGAATAAAAGACTCACCACATCAGGAAGTATGCCTCCTTTCATTCATTCTTTGTGTTCTGACTCAGCGTACAGACCACTGGGCCACCCTGACCTGCCCTTTCAACCCTGACGTTGTCCTCTAACCTCTTCTCGTTTCTCTATCTCCTTTAGGCCACATAGGCATGTCCTGATTCCTGTGACCTTCGGTGCCTTTTCTCTGTCTGCGCCCCAATTTATTGCCGATCTCATAAAAAGCAAAACTTGGGAGAGAGAAGATTGAGTTTGCTTCTCGCAGCAGAATTTGATTTAGGGCCAAGAAGGTGGCAATCGCTGCAAAGCGGAGATCGGCTATTTCGGGAGTGAATGATTTTTTCCATCTCCAAATGACCTTACATATATTCTGTCTCTTGCCTGCCCCCGTGCTGGGATTGATGGGGTAGTGGTGGTGCTGCGACTGGGCTCCCACGGGCCCCCCTGCTGCTCCTAATAAATCTGTCTGTTGGGCAGAAGGAACACGAGTACCTGGGCGGATGGACGATTAGATGGGCTGGTGGTTTAATGCATAGTTTTGGGTGTATTTGGGATTCCACAGTAGCCTCTGCTGTCACCAGTACATGCTGACTTGATCAGATGGGGGCTGTCCACTTTCACTAAAGGCTCTGCCTGCTGGGGGAGGTGATCTGGCACATTACCCAGCAGTCTTTGAGTGCATCAGAGATTGCCTCCTTCACTCTCCCTGGCTCTCTGCATTCTTTGTTACCACCTATGTCTACTCCTCAGCATTTCCCGCATACCACCACCACCTCTGGTCCAGGACACCAGACAAGAACATCTTCTAGTGTCCTGGACCAGGCATCCAAAGACTCAGGATCGGATCTCTGCCACCGCCAGCAAAGTGGCCCATCCACCTTGAGCTGATTTTGTCTATTCTCTGAGCCTCAATTTTCTAAACTGTAAAAATGGAGTAACACTAGAATAACCTACCTTCTAGAATTATCAAGATTTCAAGAGGATCAAAAGAATTTAGGATATGGCTTAGTTCAGGGATACTGGGAATGTTCTCCTAGCCTCACTTTCTCTATCTTTAAAACAATTATTTTTTTCAATTTATTTAAACTAAACTAAAAAAATATCCAGTTTACTCATTACTGAAATCTCTTTCTTACCCCTCTGCCTCTGGCAATTAACATTATGGTCTCTGTACCTATGGGCTTGTTTTCGTTTTCTGTTTTTTAGATTTCCTATATAAGTGAGATCATATGGTATTTGTCTTTTTCTGTCTGACTTATTTCATTAGCATAATACCCTCAAGCTCCACCCATGTTGTTGAAAATGGCAAGAGTTCATTTTATTTTATGGCTGAATAATATTCCACTTTGTGCGTGTGTGGTGCGTGCATGTGTGTGTGTGTGTGTATACATGTACATGTATCACAATTTCTTTATCTATTCATCCATCAATGGACACTCAGGTTGTTTCCATATCTTAGCTATTATAAATATGAATAATACTTCAATGAACATGAGGGTGAAGATGTCTCTTTCAGTTAGTGTTTTCGTTTTGTTTTTGTTTTTGTTTTTGTTTTGGTAAATGCCCAGAAGTGGCATTGCTGGGTCATAGTGTAGTTCTATTTTTAACTTTTGAGGAAACTCCATATTGTTTTCTATAGTGGCTGCACCAATTCACATTCCCAGAAGTCCGCAATGGTTCCCTTTTCTCCACATCCTCTCCAGCACTCGTTGTTTCTCATCTTCTTGATAGCAGCCATTTCAACGGATGTGAGGTGATATCTCATCGTAGTTTTAATTTACATTTCCCTGATAATTAATGTTGTTAAGCACCTTTTCATGCACCTGTTAGGTATCTGTATATCTTCTTTGGAAAAATGTCTACTTGGATTGTTGGCTCATTTTTAAATTGAATTGATCTTTTTTTTTTTTTTTTTTTTTGCTATTGAGATATATGAGTTCTTTATATATTTTGGATATTAACCCCTTATCAGATATATAATTTGCAAATATTTTTTCCCATTCGAAAGGTTGCCTTTTCATTTCATTGATGATTGTCTTTGCTGTGCAGAAACTTTTTAGTCTAGTGTAGTATCACTTGTTTATTTTCACTTTTGTTGCTTTCCTTTTTGGTATAAGTTTCTCCATCTTTGATGGAGACCAACAGAAATGGGTGGTGTGTGGGTGTTTTGTGATTCATACTTTGAGGAGGGCTTTCTAAGAGCTTTTGCTTAGCAATATTGGGGCTGGCTTGTTCTGTTTCCCTCAACCAGGCCTGGCCACTGCCTGTTATCTTCCTGCTTGAGCTACTAGGCTGAAGCTTTGTCTGAAATTTAGAGGGTGAATCTCCCAGAAGGCACAAAGAAAGGTGTGATGATAAGAGGAAGGTTTTGATTTGGCTGTATCAAAGTCCCCATGTCACAATGAAAGTCGTCACTGTTTATTTCCAAGTAATGTGCCCAATAGACTTTCTTGACCCCTCTTTGGTTCTTGAGCATCCCTGACCCTTCCTTATTTTTCTTATCTTATCCCCACTTCTCTCACCTTTGCTAGATGGTCCTCACCCTAAGAGTGGGGCTGAAGGCTTCAGAAAAGAGAAGGATGCAAGAGGTTGGCAATGGTTTTCTAAGAGAGAGGCTGAGTGACCTCCTCAGAGCCACAGAGCCAGTGAGAAGTTGAGGCAGATGGAACCCAGCTCTCCTGGCTTGGTGTCCACTGTTTCGCACCGCAGTACACTCCCACTAGCTGCGGGGAGAGTTTTCTCTCTTGCCAAACTCAAAATATATCAATTTTCGCATTTAAAAAAACCTTGTTTCTGTGGGTCTTTATATATGAACAGGGCAAAACAGAGCTCAGCGTATAAAGGAGGAAAGGGAAATAGCATTTGCGATGTGACCAATACATTTCTGGGACTATATGGGGGCATTTCTCATGATTTCTGATATGATCTTAATAATAATCACTTGAGACATCTGTTCTTGTTCCTTTGTACTGATGAAGAAACCAAAACTTAAAAAAGGTCAGTTACTTGCCCACAGTTCCTCAGAAAGTAAGAAGAACAGAACAAGTTCTATTGCTTCCTCTGCGCGATGGAAACTTCCATGGTTAAAATGGGAGATTAAACAGGACTCCTCGCTCCCTAATTTCTCTGTTCATTTGTTTGTTTGTTCATTCATTCACTTATTCATTCATCCTGTAAATACTTGATGAGCAACTACTCTATGCCAGACATGGTTCTAGGCACTGAGTATATAACAATGAACTAAAGAATGATCAAAATCCTTCTCTTCATGGAACTCAAATTTTAATGGGGGCTAGGGATGGAGGTAGAGGAATGAACAATAAATAAAATGATACGTTGAATTATCTAAGCTTGCTAATATTCTACCCTTTTGACCTATAAAAATGGCCATTTCATACAATTTAAACTAATAAATAAAATATATAGCTGGTGGTAAGTACTACGGAGAAAGATAAAGCCGCAGGGGTGGGTTAGGGAGTCCAGGGTTAGAAGGTGTTGCTTTTTCTCTATTGCTGTGAAAGGTGGCTTTCTAGCATGCTTGTTTGGCCATACACACCTTCTTTTGCATCGAAACTCCCAGTCATAAGGAAGAACCCCAGCTCCTTCCTGGGTACTCAAGGTCTTTCATGTTCCACTCTGTCTCCGCCACCTCTATCTTTCCACCTCTGTCCTCTGTCAGGCCCATGGCTCCCAGAGCACAGCCTGCTCTGTTTGCCAGGGCCCTTAATGAAACTGCCCTCATGCCTTTGTCTGCAAGCCCCCAGGTCCAGCTGGAGTGTCAGCACCTCAGAGTGCCTTCCTGAAACTTGCCCTCCTTCTCCCAGACAGTTTTAATTGCTCCCACCTCTGCACTCACACACCACTTTATTATAGCACTTAGAACTGCTATTCTCTTTAGAAGACGTGATTTATTCATATGTCTTATTAACAGTCCTATTCCCAGTGGCTGGTGCAGGGCCTGGTATGTAGCAAGATTCATGACAGGCTTGATGAGTGAATGAAGGAAGTAAGAAATGCTGAACAGAAGCTTCAGGGAGTGGAGAATCAGAAAAGGTGGGGACTTTATGGAGAGGGTCAATGGAAGCAAATCTTGAGGATGGGGGAGATCACCTAAGGGAGAGACGGGAGCCTCCTACCCAGCCAGTCTACACCTGTCTGCGCCTGCCTATAACTTCCTATACCTGCCCATACTTTCCCACATGTGCCCACATGTGCCCAAACCTGTTCATACCTGCACCTGCCTGCCCACGCCTGCCACCTCTCATGTTACCATCTTGTACTACTTCTTGTCCTCTAATCACACTGGACTTGCTTTTCCTACTGCCTTGAAGGCTCTTGTCCTTGCCTCTCTTTCCTCATCTTCTTAGAGCTAGGCGTCTTCAGGGAGGCCTCTCCCAGTAGCCTGGTTTGGGTAGCTTGTCCTGGACACATGCTCAAAGGGCCCAGCTCTTCTTCCTGTAATTCTTCTTACAGCTCTGATGTCTGGTGAGAAATAGGGAACGGTGGCTGACTTGATGATTTTGGATCAGACTGCCCATGTTTGAATCCTAGCCGTGACCTTGGGCAAGTTGGTTGTTTTATCTGTCATTTCTCTGTCATTCCTCTGTAAGTTTGGGGTAATCTTTGCCCTGATGTCGTGGTTAATTGGTAAAGCTTCAGTAACCAACACATACAGAATGTCAACCCAGAGCCGGGCACATAGTAAGCGCTCATGGTCATGTTGTTGTTTTCCCTCTAGGGTGGCCTTCTATGAGGCAAAGGGCCTTCTAGGCCTTGTTTCTGCCTGACATATACATGGAGGAGCCCCGTAGTGGCTGATGAGTGAATGCTGCTAGAAGGGAGGAAACTGGGCTGACTGGAGCTAAGTTGAAAGGAGAGGAGACCAGTGTGACAGGGTCAGAGGGAAGATCCAGAGCACTGGAGCTTGAGTGGTGGGGGAGAGACCAAGCCCCCCTTGTTTTCTATGCGATGAAGACCATTCTTTCCCTTGCAAATGTTGACAAGTGACTCTCTGCCCATCTGAGAGCAAGGCAGCTAAAGGAACTGGAGGTGCCCAGAGTCCACATCTGACCTCTTGCCGAAAGGCTTTTCTCTGTGAGATTATATATTCTGGGCCACATCCCTCCCATCGACACTTCTTTGCTCACTTTACTCCTTTTTTTTACTCCTCCATCATAAAAATCTCCAGAAACAGGTTTTGTTCAAAGTGAATGAGGCAATAAATTCTCTGTTTCTGACAGGCCAACAAGAGAGATAAATTATATAATGGGAGATGCAGCCCTGATCTCCTGCTCTGTGGCATTTTGGCTGATGTTAAGATCTGTCCTGGGAAGAGAGGACTATGTGGGAGGATAAAGGAAAGGAAGCTCCAGGAGGCTCTGGAGCTCAGCTTAGGAGACTTAGTTCAGGTGAGCAGCTACTCAGCCCAGGTGAGATCTCTGTCATATATCAATTTGCTCATGGCTAAGGCAGGTCTTCTGGTTTGTCTACTTGGCTAACTGACAAGTTTGGCTAAGTTGGGCAGAACAAGCCTCATTTAATTCACTCATTTATTCTCCAGTTCATTCATTTATTCAGTAGTCCCTTAGCATGGATGAGAGGTATCTATTTCCCCTGGAGCATTATCACCTTCTTTAAGAAGCCTTCTCATGAAGGACCAAAAATACCTGCAATTCAAGTCATAGCAAAGGATTGATTTCCCTGGTAAATAAAGAGCTCTTACAAATCGTTAATAAAAATAAACAACCTAATAAGAATCTGGGCAAAAGATATGAACAAACAGCTCACAAAAAGAGTACAAAGTGCTCTAAGACCAAGGACAGGTAAAAAAGGCTGACTCTCCACTCACGAAGACAGAAGCATCCATGGAAATTTCACTGAGATGCCATCCACCTCCCCACCCCAGACTGCTCAAGCCCGTGTTGGTAAAGGTGTGGGACAGGCACATACATGAGATGCGGGGGCAGAGTGTGCAGTGGTATAAGAACCATGGGGATCAATCTGATGCAGCTCCTCTGGAGGATAATTTGGCAGTGTCTCAGCACTACCTCTACTCAGCAAATCTGCCTCTAGAAGTTTATCCCACCTGAGCATGCACAAAATTATTCTGCACGTATAAGTTTGTTCACTGAAACGTTTTCTGTATCACCAAGGATTAGAAATAGTTTTAATATCCATCATTAGGGGACTGGCTAAATAATTTATGGTGGATTTGTATGATTAAACACTATGCATTCATAAAAAAGAAAAAAAAAAAGGTAATAGGGAGTGCCAGTATGCACCTGTATGCACTCGACATACACGACATACATAGAGCTCCAAGATACATTTTTAAGTGAAAAGGACAAGATGTGCAATGGCATTAAATGCAAATTATACTACTATTCATATAAAAATGAAGAAAAGTAATATATATGTACATTTATTTTCTTTATTTTTATACAAATAGTAACGTGATTTGTATTATGTGCAATACAAAATATGTAGCATGTGTATTATATATTCATATGTACATATATGTATATATGCTTCTATACGTTTACCTAAGGGAGGACAAAGACTTGTGAATAATGAACGCTACTTCTGGGGGGCTGTGGGGCATGGGAGGAGGAAGACTTTTCACAATGGGGTCATTGTGCCTTTTGGATTTTGACTCTTGTGAATGAATTATATATTCGAACAAAATAACTATTACTAACATGTTAAAAAAGACAGACGTGAAGAAGTTGTCCTTGAATCTTAGCTGAGGCTGAGGTCAGGGAACAGGTCAAGTGAGGAATGGAAGAGAGGTCTGCCAGTACCCAGAAAAATCATGGCACATACTATAGTCTAACCGCATCCAGTTTCATGGTCCAGAATCTCGGGACCATGCAGTTGGGTGTGGTGATAGTATAGTTTTGGTAAAACCATGGCTGGTGAGAAACACAAGAAATGTATGAAATAGATTTATGTGTCATGTTAACAATTTGGATTTTATTGTGACGTGGGGCTATTTTAGAGTTTTAAGCAGGGGCAGGACATACCTCATATTTTAGGAAAAATCTCCTGGGGACAGTGGTCTGATCAGAGTGAATGGCCTGATTTTCTGCCCTGCCTCTCTGATCTTATCTCATTACTCTTTCAATGACCAAAGGTAGGTGTATTAACGCTATTATACATGGGAAAAATGAGGCTCAGGACAGTTGAGTAACTGGTTTGTTTTTACAGCTTAGAGTCAGCATTCAAACTCAGGTCTGTGTGTCTCTGGAGCCTGAGTTCTGAATAGAGCTCTGTGTGCTTTGTGTGTGCCTAACGTCTATGAGAGTCATGAGTCCAGCGGCCCAACATCAGGTCCCTTTACGTATTTGGCTAATTAGGTCATTGGATGCAACAGCAGTATCTCATTGAGCTTCCACCACCTCACTGGTCTATCTCCCACCCAGCTATGGTCATAGACTGCGTAAGTTCTTGATCTTATCCATTGGAAGAGAAGCAGCAAGTTTCTTTATGACCTGTTTTTCTCTTCTAAGGACACAGCAAAGGTCAGAGGCAGACATCCCACAGACTGTAACAGGAGAGGTTAGAAGGAAGTTTTGCCCATATGGGGATTGGGAGAGATGCATTTGGCTCTAATTAAGCTGAGCTTTCTAAATTTCCTGGTCATTTGGTTTGCATTTTCCCGTCATTTCTTTGCATGCATTTTTCTATGACTCCCATTTTATAAATGTGAAAACTGAGACTCATAAAGGCAACAATTCACCTAAGGTCACCTGGTTTGTCAATGGTAGAATCAGGTTTCGACCTTTGCCTTTGGAGTCCAGATCTTTCTACCTCAGTATGCTTCCTTTCCTTGCTATTAATGTGAGTTTGATTTTTCCTGAAACAAACCCATGAATGGCTTGTGATTTCTTTCACAGATCTTCAATAAAGAGAAATCCAGGTTTTCCTTGCTGTGATGCTGGTATTGTCACTGTTTGTCCAGGTGTCAGGCCTATTGACTCTGGGCCCTGGGGCGAAATGGGTGCCTGCTGGAGGCTGGACCCAGACAATGAGGAGCTCAGGAACAAGGCTCTGCCTAGGCCTCTGCTGGGAAGACTACCACTGACTAGTTTAATTAAGAGCTGGGGGAGGGGTTCACCGAGGAGAAGAAGGGTGCATTGTGTCCAGGGAGCTGGTGAGGTCAGCCGGGGAGGCTGGGAGGGGCCTGGGAACTAGAGGATGCTCAGTCCACCTCTGGGGAAGGCCCAGATTCCCAGCACAAGCCTGTTTGTGCAGGATGCTGGTGGCACCGTGTTCTAGTGAATGAGCTTCTAGGTCTGTTGCCTCCTCTGGTACTGTGACCCTCCCTGGCAGGAATGGAAGGTCTCCAGGCTCCCTCAAAGGTCACTGGGGCTTCCTCCTGGCTTTTCCCAGAGCCCAACCCCAGGGTTCACATCACAGTTCTACCACAAGCTCACTCTGTGACCTTGGGTAAGTCCCATCCAGTGTCTGAGACCTAATTTTTTTCATATGCAGAATGGGAGTAAATTGTGCTTGCTTTCCTACCTCCACAACGTTTCGGGGGAGGAACAACTAGTTAAGTGGATGAGATGCAGTTTGGAAATCGTAAAGTGCTATACAAGTGTATTTAACAATACCGATGATAAGATAACCATCCCTGTCATCAATACTATCTTCCATACCTCGGCTTTAGCCTGACCACCAAATGCTTTCCTTTTTTATGGTAATTATAGGATCTTCTTGATTTGATTTAAGTTTTCAATTGACAATACTTTATTATTTTTCTAAATCTAAAAGTAGTACAGGTTCACTGTAAAATATTCAGAAAATATATATTTTTTTAAATCAAGATTTCCACCCTTGCATTATCACCATATGATTTTTGGGATGCCATTTATTTTCTCTGGGTTTGGTTTCCCCACATAGTCGCTACACCAAAGATGAGAAATGCATACATATAAAATGGACACTGCCCCTCTTCCATCCAAGTGCTTGTGGCAGGCCTCACTAGTGGATCACAGCATTCTTTCCTGCTGTACCTGGATGCTGCTTCAGAATCCTTCTCAACACAGCCTCTAATCTATCAGAGAGGCTGGGAGAAGAAATCTATTGCCTATCGATGACCAGCTGAGCTGTGATGTTCCCTGACATCTTGGAGGAGAGAGGCCCAGAGGTCGGGTCCTGGAGGGGAACTTGGAGAGTCCCTCAGTCTGTCCCAGTGCAATAGGGAGTTTCCTTTTATCTGGCCCAAGCATCTCAAGTATTGTGCAGAAGATACTTTAGGCTTCCAGTGGGGGGAGTTCCCTGAAGATTTTCAAGAAATTAAAAAAAAAAAAAAAAAAAAGGAATAAACCTTGCAAAGTCAATGGAATGCAAGCGAGTGACTTAATAACTTCACACCCACACAAATGCTTGTGCTCCTTCTTCATCTCAACACGAAACTGGGTGGGGTGGAATATTTCTGAAGCTCTATTTTCCAAAGAACAGACAGTGTAGGGACAGGAACTGACACTGGTAGTGATCTCCTCTGTGCAGGCATTATCATCTATTTCTCACATACCTGGAATGTGAATTATCATACTCCCTCATTTTTACAAACGAGGAAACTGAGACCTAGAGAACAGAAAAGAAAGTTGTTCAAGGTCATCTGGTTTGTAAAGCAGGGAACTGAACCCAGCTTCCGAGGCCTCCACTTTGCCAGGGAAACCACACAACCTGCTAAACGAAAGCATCCACAATTTAGAATATTTCTGTGAAGTAAAAGGGAAGTGTTTCTTTATTGTCAGAGTTGGGAGCAATACCATCTTGGCTTTATCCTCCACTACCACCAACCATGTAAGCATTCGTTGCCGAAAGCCCTTTCCCTTTCTGACATGCTTGAAGCTGTAGAGCAAGAAGAACCAGGCAGTTCAAGGAGCCAGAAAAGTAGATTCCTGCTCCCCTCTGCACTTAAGTCCCTTTGTCAAACAAAACAGTAAGGGGACCCTACTGGCAGCCCTAGCATAGCAGTTAAGGGTATGCTCCTGGAGCCAGCCTGCCTGGATTCGATTCCTCTGTTTTGCCACGTATTAGCTGTGCAACCGTAAACCTCTATGCCTCAGTTTTCTTATCTGTTAAATGAGAATAATATCCCCTACCTCAGAGTGCTGCTCTAAGCATCGAATGAGTTAATCCACATGAGGCAACTATAACAATGCCGGTCTAGAGTAGTATGTGCTTTTGGAGCAATCTTCGCAGAATGTGCTCCCCTGGCATGCAGATTATTTCCAGCTGAAATCAAAGCCCAACAAACTCAGGAAGAGTGTTTTTTGTTTATTTGTTTGTTTTTGTTTTTGTTTGTTTGTTTGTTTTCCCACCCTCTTTCCTTCTTAAAGTGATTCATATAGAAAAACCAGCTTCAGGAAGAGAACTTCAGCATGATGACCTTAGCATATTAAGTATGGTAGCTAGGAAGGACCCATGCAAAAATCTGTTCACTAGATTCCCTCTGGCCCTTTCTTTGTTTTTGAGTTGCTTAGCAAGAATTTGTTTGCCACATTCTTGGCTACCTGTGAATTGTCTATTTTCCCAGATCCCTTCCCTCCTTTTCTCCTTTTTCCAAAATGACACATATACCTCATTTTGCCTCACTGTCTTTGGGATTTTTATGCTTATGTGAATTCCGTATGGACACGTATTAAAATTTGATTTTCTCCTGTTAATCTGTCTCTGTTAGATCATTGGCCAAGCTAGAAGAATTTAGAAGGTGGGATGAAAATTATTTTTTTACACCCCCACAATAAGCACTCAGTAAAGTGTTAGGTATGACAGAAAGCACTCAGATTCTAAGGGTTTGGATGTGTGCAGAAGGAAGAGAGGGGTGACTTGGCTAGGGACCCTTGCAAGTCTTACCATGGCAAACCCAGCTTGGATACGCTGGGGTGCTCTTCAAAGAAGCCATAGAGCTAATATTTGGCCAAAGTTCAGGGACATCAGCTCCTCCTCCAGGAAGCTCTCCCGGATGGGCCGGCTGGTCTGCTCTTGCTCCCTGCTGTGGGCTCCCAGCCCCCGCTGCCGATGCCACCCTTTAGCCTCAGACAAAGCGGGCACCAGCAGCGGCAGCAGCCAGGCAGACTCGGTGGCTTTCAAGAAGCAGGAGCTCCCGGGAGCCTGAGCAGGGCTGGTCTGCTTTGAATGCTATTTGCATTGCAATAGGCGAGCCTAGCCTTCAATACAGGCTTCTTCTCTTTTGACAGAACAGCCTCACAATTGCCTATTGACCGGGCACCTGTTCCTGCCCCAGACATTATGCAAATGCTGGCCAGGAGCGAAGCCGCCAGCCCCCAGGGCCATTGTGCATTGAACCCTGATGGCGCCCTGCCAGCTCCCAGCCGGCCTTTGTTCCCTGGATGCGCTGAGCCACCTCCCCCAGCCCCTCCCCCCCAGGCCTGAGGTGCCCCGCTGAGGAGTCTACTGCTGACAGCTACTTGGGTCCTTGCACCTGAAGAAAGACCCTGTGAGCTGCAAGCTGGCCCATGCTGTGCTCAGGCTGGAGGCCCCAGAGGCAGCCAGGGGCCCAAGGGGCCCTTCGTGTCTCCGAGGACTGCTGAGAGGGGCCTCCTGGCAGGCGGAGGAGGGGGCAACCATGCCATCTGGGGCAGGGGGGATTATAATAATCACTCTCACATCTGCTGAGGGCCTTCCAGTGTGCAAAACCCTCCCATGGCCGTTCTCCCTGCAAGGCACACCTGCCCCTTGAAGAGGTGGGCAGGGCAGGGGGCTTGTGTGTACTTCACACAGGAAAGGACATAGGTCCATGCGGGGAGCTGGCTGATGCTGCACCAAGAGTCAGGGGGCATAGGAACTCAGCCCCAGGGCTGTCAGTGTCTGCCTCCTGGCCTTTGGGCATGAAGCTTCACTGGTCTACTTCCTCTTGCCTACCTGTCCTTGCTCAGGGCTGTGGCATCCTGGCCCACCATGGAGAGCCCTGCACAGCATGACTCCAGCTCACCTCCTCTTTTTGATTTCTTCATTCTATTCTATACCCTTGGCTTCACCTTCACTCTCCCAGACGGGTTCTCAGAGTATGTATGATACCGGCATCAACATCACCTGGAACCTGTTAGAAATACCAGTCCCTGGGCTACAGCCCAAACCTGCTAAAACAGAAGCTCTGGGGTGGGCCTGTATTTTATCAAGCCTCCAGGTGTTCTAGTGCATGGGCAAGTCTGGGGACCACAGAGCCAGACCATTATTTCCACTCCCTCTCTATCCGGGCTTGGCTTCACACTGTTTCCTCTCCCTCAGCTTGGCCCCTCCTCTCTGGACCAAGATTCCCACCTTTCCTTCTAGACTCCTGCTGTTGGGCTTAGGGAACATTACTGAGCACCTGCCTGGTTCCAGGCTCAGAGCACCCTAATGCATGAAGCACACCATTCAGAAACTCAGTCTGGTGAGGGCACAGTGTGTCATTCAGTTATTTCAAAGGAGTGTGCTAGCGTTTTTGGTAGAGATCAGTGGTGGTAGTGGAGGGGTGAGGAAGGAGAGCTGTCCAAGACGTCAGGGAAGGCTCCTGCTATATGTGCTGTGCTGTAGGCATGGTCCAGCTGGGGTGGCGATGGAGTGAGGAGGAGAAGTGATGTTGAGGTCACTCGAGTGGCATAGTTGTTACTGTTTCCAGGAGCTCTCATTCCATATGGTTAACAGCTACTTGTGTCTAGGAGGAAGCCCATATTCCAGGAGGTGGTGTGGGTGGTGATGGGTGAGATGGGTGTCAGAGCAGGTGAAGCTGCTCCAGCTGGGGGCACTTTGTAAAGGAGTCAGAAAGGGAGCTTTCCAACCACTGTGGGGCCACCAGCCTGCAGCTGCAGTAGCAGATGTCTGTGGTCGGGTAGAACCCTTGGTCCTCATCCCACCCCTGTGCCCAGCCTGGTCACTTCTAGCCTATTTCCTTGCTTCAGAAGAGCCACCAGGATAGAGAATAAAGCAGGAGAAGGGCAAAGCACCAGCATGACCCTGGGCACCATCCAAGCTGCCCCCCACCAACCCTTTGGCCTTGACAATTTTTCACCCGATGCCAAAGTGCTTTAAAGAGTTTGGCCCAAAGCAGGGAAATCTGATCTCATGAGAGGCCAGGGCAAGGTTTTCAGTGCCAAGTGTTGGTCTAGCCTCGCAATTTGTCTTCCTCAAGTGCTGTCAGAGTGCTCTTTGCCTAAAAGACAAATCTAAAAGAAAAGTAAATAAAGTCGGCTCTTCTCAAGCCACGTTCCTTACTGTGGCATTCAAGGCCCTTTAGGATCTGGCCCCACTGCCTCTCCAGCCTGCTCCTGTTCTGCCTCACCACTTTGTCATTCTGTCACCTCTCCAAGGCTCTGCCAGGTGAGTCCCTCTGTCTGGGGCACGAGAGCATTTTAAGGCTCTTTCCTTTTGGGCACATCGGATGAACTTCTACTCATGCCTACAAACTCTCCTCAAATGTTTCCCCCATTGGGAGGGCTTCCTAATCTAGTCTTCTATTAAAGAAACAGTTATTAAGTATCTACTGGATTCCAATGTTCTGGACTTTGGAGGTCAGGCATTGAGTGAAAAATTGCCCACCTCTCATAGAATTCTCAGTCTAGTGGAAGAAACGGATCACTACGGGATGAGGGAAGGAGGGCTACAGAAATTTAAGTGGAACCTAATCGGTGACTACAAATGCTCCTCGACTTACAAGGAGATCATGTCCCAAAAAACCCACAGTAAATTGAAACAATCCTAAACTGAAAATGTGCTTGATACACCTAATCTACCAAACACCACAGCTTAGGCTAGCCTACCTTTCACATACTCAGAACACTTCCATTAGCCTACAGTTGGGCAAAATCATCTTGCACAAGCCTATTTTATAATAAAGAGTCGAATATCTCATATAATCTATCTATGACTATCATTTTCACACCATTGTAAAGTTGAAAAATTGTTATGTAAAACCATTATAAATTGGGACTATCTGCAGTTCACTTAGGAAGGATATAAAGGAGGGGACAAACTAGGAGACACCGCGTCTTTTCCAGAGGCGTGGATGGTAGAATTACCCCTGAGGAGGAGAGTGGAGAGAGAGAGGCAGGCTGGGGATCAGTTGTGGAGATGGTGAGTTGGGTTTTGGCTGAACTGTTTGCATTGAGGCACAGGCAGAAAGGGATGCCCACTGGGAGCTGGATGAGGGGCCTGGTCTTTAGGGAGGGACTGGGCTGAGAGTGACTGCTGGATTCAAGTACTGGGGTGGCAGTGGGATCTTGGGCAGACTCTCCTGTTCTCCCAGACATGCATCATAGCAGTGTCTGCTCTGTATTTGGGTTCCCATCCTCTCCCGCCTCATAGCCCTGAGCATGCTGTGTCTTGCTCGGCTAGCGCTACTGGTAAGAGGAGCACCAGGGAAGCACAAGTGGAAAGCCCCGGTTTTTGGATTACTGGGATCTATTGGCTTGCAGAGGCCTTGATGCCTTTGTAGCCTCATCTGTGTGACCCACGTCTCTCCGCCTGTATCTTTGAGGAGATGTCTGAGAGCAGCGTGTAGAAGAAAAGGGGTCCCTCACAACACTCATGCTGCCAGCGCCACTCCCCTCCGCCCCAGTGCATCAACAGCAGGCTAGGAACAGAACCGCCCGGAGAGGGAGGTGATTCTGCCCTCACTTCACAGAGGAGGAAACTGAGGCTCAGGAAGGAGTAGTGATGTTTCCTGATTTATATACCGTGATATCAGAATAGCAATGACATTTTAAGAAGGTGAAAGACAAAGATTTACTTTTGCAGATGGGGGAACAGAGTTAAACAGATGGGAAGCCACTTTCTCAGGCTCACATGATAGAAACTGTGTCCTGACTCCTGGTTCAGTGCCTATTCCACTGCACTGTCCCTTTCTCCAGGATGGCTGAGATCGTTGGCAGGCTTGGGCTTCTGACCATCAGGAGAAAGGGTCCCATGATGCCTCTGTAGACACCCTGCCCAGATCCCCGACTGGCGAGCACTCAGTAGGATGCATTTAGGAACCATGCACTCAGGATCGATTCTACTTTATAGGTACAGCTGAGAACCCACTGGGTGCCAGCATGGGATACACTTTGGTGTAGGTTAACCCAGTGAATCTTCCCAGCAACTTTCAGAAATAAGGTACCTTCCTCCCCTTTGCCAGATGAAGAAGCCGAGGGCAAAGGCATTACGCTCTGGTGTTTCCCTCCCAGTGTAGGGAGGAAGCAGGGTTTGAATTAGGCAGCCTGACTCCCTGAGCACAGTCTAAGCACAGTCTGAGCACAGTCTGCTTCTTGTCTGTCCGCACAGCTCCTAGCTTTCAGAAGGGGAGTCCTGGAATCCCCTCAGCTCACACATTTGCTTCTGAAGCTCCACTGTGGGATCCCCGTAGGGTTTATTTCTACCTGGCCTCGGCGAGAGGAGATAACTTTGGACTAGGCAGTCCAGAACTAGGCCCAGCTCTGTGACCATATCACCTGGGGACCCTGGGCATCTCCTTCTCCCTCTTGTGGTCCCAGTTTTCCCATGTGCTCAATGTTGGTGGTGGAGCTGCTCTAAATTTTCAACAGTCACTTTCAGCTCTGGTCACCTCTTCCTGTGTGCTGTCCATCCATGGCTGCATGACTTCTCTGTGGGCTTTGTGAAAGTTTCCTTGGGAGTCGCGATTCAGGTGTTCCCCTTCCCCAGTCACCAGCCCCTGATTTACAATCCAGATAACTGTATTTTCTTTGTGAATCAAGAGTGGGTTGGAGGATAATGGAGCTTGAGCTCCCTTCCCTCTGCTGTCAAAGGATAAAATCACCCAGCTGAATGAGCTCTCGGACGACGACTCTTCAAAGGTGGCCTAACGCCAAGAGGGGACCTGTGGGCTTTTATCCCTCGAGCGGTGCCCCCTCCTCTTTCACGGCTTACACGTTTTCCAAGAGCCTCACTGCTCTCCTTCCCCATGGACGTCCAGTTAGCTCTCTTCATTTCTTCTTAGCCACCAGCTCTCCTGGGGCCGAAGGGCTCAGGCTGTGTTCACTTTGCTTTCACTCCCAGACTTAGGCATAGTTATCAAGCACCTACTATGCGCCAGGACCTGGGCCAAGCCCTCCTTACACTTTCCCTCTCTCTCTTTTTAAAAATCTCTCTCCCTCTCTTTTCACCATGAGGTTGGTTTCATAGTCACACTTTATAAGGGCAGATGCTGAAGTTCAGTGTGATGAAATGAACAGCTTGGGGCTGTGAACTGCTGTGAGACGGAGCTGAGTCTGGGACCAGATCTGCTGCCTTCTTTCCTTGTTATTCTTATAATTTTCTCATAACACTTTTGTTCAATTTTACCATGCTAAAAACAGAGGGCCTCAACATGGCTTCCACTGGTGTCTGGTGGACTATAAACTTCTTTTCAACCTTTGTGTCTGAAGTATGTCTTCTTAGTTCTTAACACCTAGGAACGTGTTGATGCCATAGAGAAATTACTAAAAACAGTGTTCATTGGTACAACACAAGTGCTAATCAGTGCCTGAGTTTGAAGATCCAGACATTGGTTGTGGCCTTTAATTCTGGCTTTAGTGCTCACAGAATATTCTGGTAACAGTACAGCCTGAGTCTAGCCTGCTTGCCTATTTGAATTTAAATCCTGGCCCTTCACGCATAACTGTGGGACTGGGCAAGTTATACTCTCTGCGCCTCAGTTTCCCTATCTGTCTGACAAGGTTAATAACAGCACCTACTCTATGGGGTTCTTGTGAGGATTAAATACATTTATATGTATAAAATGTATAGAACTGGTGCTGGTACACTGTAAACATTTATTAATGGCAGTACTAGTAGTAACGGAGTGCTTTGGGTCTGAGGAGGGGAATGGACGATTACTCTGGGTGTGTGTGTGTGTGTGTGTGTGTGTGTGTGTGTGTTTTCTTGCTACAAGGCCCAGGGCCTGAGGCCCAGAATGGGGAGCTGTGGCCTGGATATTCTGCCTTTTTCATCCTTTCCTATCTCTTGGCTCTGCATAGCTAGTTGCCCTGGTGGGTACATGGAAAGTGAGTAGGACCATTTCTGTATCATTGGTTCCCAAGAACCAGCTGGGAAATTCAGGGAGGCCCTGAAATTCCAAGGTAATGTTAGCCAGATCTGGTGCTCAATACAGCCCCAGCTGTCATGGATTCCAAATGGTGCACAGAGGCTTCAATGTTTAGGAGGAGAAGGAGCATCTATGGCCCTGCCTGGGGCCTGGGGACTGTTGCTCAAGTCAATGTGAAACATGACCTGAGACATCCAGGAAATGGGTGGAGGCCCACAGAGCTCTCTTCCCTCCTCTTGCATAGCAGGAGGTGACATTATACTCCTGGGCAATCAGTGGTCCAAGTGGCAAAACTGAACTCTAGGAAAGCAGGTTGAGGAGGACCTCAGGGGCAGCCTTCTGCCTGGCTTGCCTCACCTCCTCCATGAGCCTGCTGTGCTCCCCTCCCTGCTTGCCTTTAACCAGCCATTCCTGAAACTATGAAGCACGACAGGCACAGGTAGGGCCACTGTGGTGAAGCCAGCACATTCGCTCTTTGGAAGAAAGCACTAACCATGTAGGATACAGAGTGATATGGGCTGTTGGCAGGAAATACAGGCTTCTATAGGAGCTAGCCCAGGCTGGGTATATATATGGGGAACCTAAGGGGACTTTATTGGAGAGAGGTGGAGGCTAAGACATGATGGACAGATAGGAATCAATCCGGCGGGGAGGAGCAAAATAGGAAGTGTTGAGAGAGAGAGAGAGAGAGAGAGAGAGAGAGAGAGAGAGAGAGAGAGAGAGAGAGAGAGAGAGAGAGAGAGAGAGAGAAGGAGGGGAGGGGAGAAAGAGGAGGAGGAGGAGGAGAGGAGGAGGCGGCAGTTCTGTCTGGCTGGGCATCCTATGTGGGGTGTGAGTACACTGGAGAGGAAGTTTGGACCAGGTAAGAAGAGGCCTTGGTAACAACACCATGGAGTTTAAACTTTACACTGAAGGCAAAGAAGGCTTTTGGGCAGGGGGAAGGGTTGTTGTAGGCGAAAAGAATAGCTTATTTCTGCTTGAGGAAGATGGCTCTGGCTTCTGTGTGGGAAATGATGAAGGGGAAGAGGCAATCTTGGATGCAGGTGAGCATACCAGAGCTGCTGTTGTTATCCAGGCAGGAGGGGATGGTGGCTTGGCCCAGGGTAGTGGCCATGGGGAAGAAAGGGGACAGAACAGTCATTTAGTGCTTTGTGATTGAGTGAATGTGTTAGCAACTGAAAGGAAGAGGGAAAGCTCAAGAATGGCAGCTCTCTACAACATTCCTTCCAAACTTTGTATAGCTTCTACTTGTATACTTCCAGTAACAGGCAGTTCATTACCTAGTTATTTAGCAAGGTAGCACTTACTTAATTACTTCAGTTTAAATCTATCTACATGTGGATATTAAGGCTGCAAAAATTAAAATGAGTCTGTTCTATAATAATCTTCCGGTGTTTGAAGTCAGTATAGTCACATGAACTCTCCTTTTTTCTGTCTTTATCATTTTTTATTGCTATGTGAATGTCCTCAGATTTCTCCATCTGATTTGTACATCTTATTCTATTCTATTTTATTTTATGTTTTGGCAAACAAGAATACCAAATAATGAGTTTACAAAGAGAGCTATACCTTTTGTATTGAGTAGAATAGCCTCATCACCTTACTCAGCACACTCTCTTCTGGTAGATGATTCTAGGAGAAAGTGAAATTATAATTAGAAGGTCACCTGGTAAGCATGAGAACAAATTCCAGGGAGTTAAGTCACTGATGTCAAGATGCTCAGAAAGTAAGTAATTTTCCCAAAGTCATTCACTAATCAAAGTGGCACAAGAACTCAATAATAGGTTTTTCTGGCTGCAGAACCAAGCCCAAGCCCTTGCTCCCGTCTTGTTCCTGTGTGGCGATGGACAGGGAGGGGCAGGATGAGGGGTGGGAGCTCAGGCAGGAGGCAAGTGCAGAAATACAAAACAGAGCCACGTGGCCAGAGCAAGGAGAGGGAGAGCCTGGGAGAAGGTCTGACTAGAGGTGGCTGTCGTGGGGTGTGGCTTGGGAGTGAGGGGTTTTGAGGAGCCATCGATGACCCCAGGTTGCTGGCTGGGGTACTATGGATAAGGAATATTCTTTGTTCCCTGAAGGGGTGTCCAGGGGGAGTGGGTCAGAAGTGGTGGAAGAAGGAGATGTTGAGTCTGTATATGACAGGAGGTATGGGGGTTGCCTGTGGAACCCTCGTGGAGTGGCCCAGCAGGCAGCTGCTCTGTGCTGGGGAACACCACTGTCATTCCTGCCTCCCCAGTGACTCTGAGTGCAGGTCCCTCCTGGGCCACTCTGCAGCTGGCTTCACTCCAGGCCCAGGACAAAGCACCCGTCCATTCTGGCTCAGAGCTGCTCTGTGCGGGGTTGCTTGCCAGCACAGCCCAGGGGCTGCTGGCCCCCACCTGGGGCCAGCTGCCTCTCACCACTCCACAGGGCCAGGCCACAGTCCCCAGAGACTCTTTTCCAGGAATCACTGCTCTGCCAGTTACCGACACATCTGGGACATCTGGGAACACGGAGCTGACCTTCTGAGTCAGGCTGGCTGATCTGGAAAAATCTGGGTCAGAACAAGCCCAAAGAAGTTCAGGGCTCAGACAGCTTATTGTAGTTGTGTAGGAGGGGGCTGAGCAGTGCTAGGTGCCTTGTGAGGCAAGAACGCATCACACACAGACGCTGTGATCAATATTGGCTGATGCTCTTTTGGGAGGTCACCCCAACAGCTATGTGACCTTAGACAGTCTCTCAAGCTCTCTGAACCTCTGCCTTCCTCCTGGTCACAGCGAGAAGCAGTCATCTCTCCTGCTTCCCCCCCCCCCCCGCCCCACCTTCTTCACAGAGTCATTGTCAAGAGCAAATGAAGTAATAATGGTGAAAATGTGTTCTCAACTGTAGCGCAATGCTGTGTGAGACATAAACAAACCTGTCCCCTGTGAGCATGTGAGCACGTGCATGTGTGTGTACACACACACACACACACACACACACACACACGTGGTGGGGAGGGAGGGGAGAGAGAGAGAGAGAGAGAGAGAGAGAGAGAGAGAGAGAGAGAGAGAGAGGAGATTTTGGACAAGGAAGAAAGAGGCAAGGAGAACTGTGGAAACCAAGAGGTGATGAACAAGAGGGCAGAAGAGTAAGTGAGTGAGCAGAAAAAGTGGTGGAGAAAGATAGGGGCTGGGGACAGAAGGGCAGAAGGGCTGATGGGAATACATAGAAGGGGCAGGAGGTAGAAAAGGGATTTGGACCTAAAGCATGGCTAGCCCTTGCTTCTGAGTGAGGTGCTGCAGCTTCTGAACCTGAATTCTCTCCTGATTGGCCTGATCAGAACACAGAGCTGGGTGTCCAAAGGCTATCTACAGGTGAGGAAGTCTTGCCATGCCCCTAAAGCTGCCATAGCCAGTGGACACACCCAAATCCTGCCCCCCCAGAGAGGCCCAATAAGGAGCCTTGAGTTTTGAAGTGAAGCGACAGGCTGCCCAGCATTTGTGGACTCTTCTTAGGAGTGAGTGTGACAGCAAGTGTCTGGGCTTTGGCTTGGCCCTGCATCCATGTCTGTTCAGCGGCCTTAAGTGAAGTTCTCCTTTGTAGGCCTCAGTTTTCCCTCTACAAAATGGGTGCCATTTCAGTGAGTTCAACAGCTCTGACAGTGAGTTCAGAGATGCAGGCAGCCTGGTTTTATGCTCTGTCCCCTTGAATGAGGCCAGTCATGACCTTCATGCACTTTGTGATGATTATTTGAAAGCTGAGTTTACCTGTCTTTCTAGTCCCTGTTTACTGTGTTTAGGGTCTTTGTCCACCAGTCTCTCCAACCCCTTGACTTGGTGTCTCCTCTTCATATTTGGCCCAGGAAAGGCTAGGAGCTTTGGTGATCTCCAAGGGGCAGTATCATGCTGTAAAGAGCTGGACCAGGCTCGAAGACTGTCAAATAGCTGTTGTCTGGGCCACAAGACTCCTGAGAGAAGAACTCGGGGAGCCAGGAGACATACACACAGCCTTTGCTTTTAAAGTGGAGGTCCCTGCTTAGTGAGGAATCCACCTCAAGAATCCACACTGGGCTACGGCTCTATGCAAAGGTCAATAGAGTGGGGTGAAGATCACAGTTCCCTCTCTTTCCTCAGCTGGAGCTTCCCTCTGCCCAGGGTTGTGGCTGGATTCCTGTGGGCAGGGCTGGAGAGATGTGCCGCTCTTTCTCACCTATCTCTGTTCAGGCTCCTGGTTTCCCAGAAGTGACTGGGACCTCCTGGAGTTAGGAGTCAAGCTACCCATTGGTTTTGGGGGAAGGAGGACATCCTTTCTAACAGAAGGCACAGAGGTCACATCTCCTGCCCAAGCTCATGCTAATAAGTGGTCTTTTCTAGAACAAGGGCGGAAATGCTGGTCTTCGAACTTGAGAATGTTGGGGACGGTAGCCTGTTCCAAGGGTCTTTTAAACAAGATGGAGCCAGCACCATGGCTTAGGCTTCTGGGTGCTGTGAACTCTCTGTTACCTTCTGTAGCCTCCTACCCAGGCATGACTTGGGAGGACGGAAGGATAGCTGTGTTTGAGGAGGAACCAGGGATGTAAAAAACCTTCTTTTTTCCATGGAGTAGCCTCCACGGACTCTCCTATCCTCTGGAGTTTAGCACTAAGAAAGCAGCTGATTCAAACCTAGGCTGAGCTCTGGATAAAGGATATTGGGTTTGTTATAGGCACAGTTAGGGAAGAATTCCTTCCTTATTTCTTCTGCCTCAATACTTTCCAACTTTCTTACCCATTCCCTCCTTATTAAACTTTCTTCAGGCCCCTGTCCTGTGCCAGACAAGTGCTGGGATTGAATGGTGGCAAGGCTGATACCAAGGAGAGGAATGCAGTCCATGGGTCACAGGAGCTTACTGGGTTGTCGGGAGTGACCACAATAATAGAGTCGTCAGGTGCTGTCGACATGGCTGGATACTTGGATGGGAGTTAGAGTGAGGGCTCAGAACCCAGGTGGAAAAACTGATCCTTCTTTTCCAGAGGCAGGAAATTGCATCTGGACCTTGAAGGATTAGTAGGATTCAGGAGACAGAGAAGGGGATGGGAATGTCAGGTTGAGGAAACAGCATATACAGGTGGAAAGAAGTGATTTGCTCACAAAAGTGGTGGGACTGAGTGTTGTGTTGTTGGGGCACAGGTCGGGCTTGGTGGGAGATAGGGATGAAACACTAGGTTGGAGTCCCATTGTGAATAGTCAAACACTGAGGCATTTGAACTTTGTTCTGAGGGACAAAGTGGGAAGTTATAAACCATGATGGTCACAATCATATCCGTGATTCAGAAAGAATATATGTGCCAGGTAGTGTTGGTCAGCAAAGGCATATCCAGAGGATGGGAGACCTGGGAAGGGGTGAGGATAATGATGATATTGATGATAATAATGATGATAGTGGTGAAAATGGTGGGTGGTGGTGATTATGATGATGTTGAGGTGGTGAGAGTGGTGATAATTATTATGATGGTGGTGGTGATAATGATAATAATGGTGGCTATGATGAGATGGTGGTAATGATGGTGATAATGATGGTGATGGTGAGGTGATGTTGATGATGGTGGTGATTATGATGATGGTGATGGTGGTAATAGTGGTGAATAATGAGAGTGATGGTGATAACGGTGAGATGATGATGGTGATAGTGGCAGTGATGGCGATGACAATGGTGATTATGATGATTGGCAGATGATAATGGTAGTGGTGAAGAGAAAGACTTGATTTAAGAGTATTTGATGATGGGATAGATTTAAATAGGGTAGGTATGAGAGAGAGAGATGGCCAGAGTTTCTGGGCTGGATGCTAGAGACTGTTATCCTGAGATGGGAATCCAAGTAGGAGTTGGATTCCCACCTGGGAGAGAAGATGGCTTTCCTCTTGGGCAAGTCATGTGTGAGATGCCTGGGGCCTCTAGGGATGGTGTCTAGTGGGCAGTGAGCACTCAAGTGTGAAGCTCAGCAAGACAATTGTTTGAAAGTCATTGGCAAAGAGTGGGTCTGTGTGCTGTAAGGGCATGCATGAGCTCCCTAAGAGAGTGTACAGAGGAACAAGTACAAGAGTCAGGGTGCTTAATACTACCTGGCGTTTGAGAGGTGTGCAGAAGAGGCAAAACTGGGGATTGGAATTGAAAAGAAAGCTGGGGATCCAAGGAGGTGCCAAATGTTGCTCAGGGGCTGGGTTTGGATGCTGAGGTGAGGCTTCAGCTCCCCACCCCCCAGAAGAATCAGCAGAAATCTGTCTACATGCCAGGTTTTAAGTAAGATGACATTTAAAAATAGAGTTCTATGTTAAAAAATTCCTTCCCGATACTGACAGGAAAACTGAGGTCCAGAGAGAAGGGACATACCTAAGTGATCCATTGTGGTGGCAGATTCAGGCCCCCTGACATCAGCACAATGCTCTGCCATGTGACATGCTACTCCCCATACTCTTCAGTGGATATATGAGTGGCGGCTGACAGAGCTTACCACAGGGGCTCCTTCTCTCCTCTCCCTCAGCAAGCTCTGCACAGCCCTCGAGACTGTTTGGAGTGGGGTCTCAGGTGGCCAAGCCCCAAGGAGTGAGTTTGGAGTAGGGTATGGGGAACTCACTCAATGCTCAACATTGTCTGAACCTGGGTGGCTGGTACTGCCCAGATGTGGCACTAAGTCGGTGCATGGCTGCCCTTAGGGTTTCTGGGCCCTGCTGGAAATGTCAGCCTGGCCTGTTCTGCCCTCTCCTGCTACAGGCCCTCGAACTGGGCCGGAATGTCCTGAGGAAGCGGGCTACCTCTCTCCAGGGGGTGCTTCTGGATTCCCATTTGCAGCTCCAGCCAGGATGTTTTGCAATGAGCTTAGAGAAAGCATTCATTCCGGGAAGAATTGAGGAGTGGAATGCTCCTTGCCAGCAGGGGTGTGGGTGAGAGGGCTAAAGGCTGCCTGCTGGGGTAGGGTGGGGTGGGCGTGGTGCTGGCTTCCTGGCTGCCCATTCCTTAGCCCTCAGGGACTTCAGCCTCTTGGCTGTTTATCTGTCTGTAAGGTTGTTCATCTGGACTAGAGAAATTGGCTGGCTAACGCTAGTCCCTCTACTGTCTGCCCATTATAAGGCACCTGGAGCTTCGTTTTATCTTTTTTTTTGAATATGACTCAAAAGTGATTACTAAATGGAAAGATATACTCACCTCTCACCCTGCTTCTTCCACCATGTTTCCTTGCCCCTGTCAGTAAATCTTTTCCATGTTTTTTGTTGATCCATCCAGTATTTCTTTTTGTAAAAATAAGTAGCTACATATCTACATTTGGATCTCTCTAATTTCTTACCTACCTCACAAGAAGCATTTTGTATGCATTGCTTTGCACCTTGTTTTTTTCCATTGAACAATATTACCTGAAGATCACTCCAAACTGGTAACATCAAGGTCTGCATGGTGCCTTTCGGGAGGGGTCATGCCATAGTTATTTTAGGCTTTTGAGTTTTTAAATCCAGATGCCTCTGAGTACTGTGCTGATTTTCAGCCAGGTTTCTTTGTATTCGTTTCCCAGGAGCCCCGCTCAAAAGTGTGAGAGTCTTCCCTCCTTTTGTACAGCCCTGGTAATGCCCATTGCTTTCCGTGGCCTCCCATGCTCGCTCCCTTCCTCCCACATGGGCATCATTCCTGGTCACATATTGCAGGGGAGGAAATGGAGGAAATGAGAAATCAAGTAACATACCTAACGGGATAACTAATAATTGATGAAGTCTGAGATTTGAACCCAAATCAAGCTGAGTCTAGAATCCTTCCTCTTCACAATGTCACACTACTGGGGATTATAGAA
Organism: Rousettus aegyptiacus; assembly: GCF_014176215.1. Lineage (NCBI taxonomy): Eukaryota > Metazoa > Chordata > Mammalia > Chiroptera > Pteropodidae > Rousettus > Rousettus aegyptiacus. The sequence goes on from NW_023416309.1 coordinate 9,346,590, forward strand.
TACCTAGTCCTACATCTTCAGGAGCCAGAAGGAACTCCTGAGCCCAGAGAGGGACAGTGACTTGGTTAAGGTCACATAGCTGTACAACAGTGGCTCCCTGAAGGTAAGCCTCACTTCTCTACCAGGCCAGATACCTGAGCTCTCTCATAGGTGAGTAGAGACTCTCCAGAAGGACTATTCTCTTTTCCTGAACTGAGCAGAGGGCTTCAAGCTCATGGTGGCTCCCCTGCCCACATGTCAGACTTAAAGTTAGACTCACAGAAGAAGCTCACCACTAAACAATTTATTGATTCTTTATATAATTGGACACACCGAGGCAGGAAAAAGAAAAGGAAAGGTCACACACTGTAGCTCCTGTAGCAGAACTGGGGTGGAGTCCAGGGCCCTGTCTGGAGTCTGAGCATCTGTTCAGGCCCAGTTCGCCCCCATCCAACACCCTCCTTCCCTGGCAGTACCCAGTCTTTTCCCACATCCTCATTTTGTGCCTCCCTCCTGAGCTTCCTCCTGTCTTCTTTCAAGATGACCTTTTCTTGGCTTCTTTCAGCCCTTGCCAATGGGCCAGAACCCCCATTTCCATTAGCATTCATTGGCTAAGTCTGGCCTCCACTAGCATGGGGGAGCGGGTGGCTTAAGCGTGAAATCCTGGCAAAGTCAGCAGGTAAAATAACACCATGGTCAGCGTAAACTACAAGGTCTGTATGTGTGTGTGTGTGTGTGTGTGTGTGTGTGTGTGCGCGCGCGCATGCGTGCTACCGCATGTGTGTGAGTGAATGCATGCATGTATGTATTGTGTGCGTACGTGTGTGGGTGTATTGAATGTATGTGCGTATATGTGCACGTGTGTGGTAGTTGAGACCTAAACACATAGACCCACAGCCTTCACTCCATAATCTCTTAGTGTTCTCCCAGAGATAGAGTCTTAAAGTTCTGTGTGTCCTGGCTGGCCTTTAGATGCCTTCGGTGCATAAAGGCAGGGAACACCTGAGTTGGGCAGCTACCTTTGTAGATATTCTGATTGTGGGCTCAGGTTCCAGGGGACATAAAATCCACACAAAATTAATGTTGGGCCCTTTGTTGAGTGTGAGATCTTGAACAAATCACTTCCCCACTCTAGTCTCAGTTTTCCTTCCCATAAAATGCAGGGTAAGAATGATTATTTTGTTTTACCCTCAACGTCATTTTGAGGATGAAATAAGCTGTATTCTTTGGAAATTGTTCTAAACTCTTCCCAATTTTTTGATTTTCAAGTTTTGCAAGCAAAAGAAATGTTACTATATATTGCCCTGTATATGTAGGCATGCAAACATGAATTAAATTCTGTATGAGTGGTTTTAAACTAGGGTCATATATTTGAGCATGTGGGTACTTAAGTGTGGTAATTAGGATTAAATTATAATCACTTGGCTTCACACCTTGCATGGAGCAGAGCAGGGCCTAGTGAGTTTCTTGCGTTTGAGTCCTAGTGTCACGATTTGCTTAGCTGGGTCAACTTGAAAACCCATATAGACTCAGTGGGCTTATTTTTTTCGTCTACAAAATGGGCCAATGAGAATGGCTACCTCCAGGCTCACATGGAGATTTGATGAATTAAGCCCAGAAAGCGTCTGGCACAGTGTGCACCTCGCATATCACACATGAGCAGTTCGTAATTCAACAAGAACTGGAGGAGAAATAGCATGAGCGCCACCACTTCCGAGACAAAACATTATGAGGAAGAAGGGGGTATCCCCCACCTCCCACCTCTTGATCCCTTTCCTTTTCCAAATGCCTGGATCTAATGGTCTTAGTTATGTACTTGATACTTGAGTTGGGCTTTTCTGCTGGAGAGGGCTGAAGGATGGTGATGGGTGAGGGAAGCTTTTGGATAGACCCACGGAGCTCCCAGCTTTCCTTTCCAAGATGTATCTTTGTTGTAGAAGAGACTGCACCATTGCTGAGAGCAGAAAACTGCACATGTCTTATAGATTTGTCCACTGTCTGTAATAGCTCTTCCTGAACTGTTGCCAGTGGGTGGCTGGGAACCTGCAATACTCCACACTCAATAAGAGGGGTTCCTACTTGAAGTGAGTTTGGGAAATACCTTAGACAATATCTCCATCATGTATGACAAAATGTTTATTGATATTATAAAGACTCTGTAAAATCCGCAGCAAATAATTGTAATTTGGTTTAACCCAGCATTTCCCAAGCGCACTTTTATTTTATATAATGCCCACTGTCAATCTTTGTGGAATGTACTGTCAGACAAGCACAGATCCACAGAATCAATAGTATGGAAATCAGCAAAACCATGTGTCTTGGGGTCACCCTCTGAGCGAGGTAAATGATATGTCATAAAGCAGTGTTCCTGATATGTCAGCACATGCATGTCGCTTGGGAGCTTGTGAAAATTCAGATTCCAAATCAGCAGGTCTGGATGGGGCCTGAGGTTCTGAATTTATAACAAGCTCCCAGGTGACACCCATACTGCTGGGCCAGGTGATAGGTGACACCTGTGCTGCCAGTTCGGAACCTCGCGTTGAGAGGCGAGATTATAAAAACCCCTCTGCTAGAATGGAATTTCACCTGTGTCCGTCCTTTCCACAGCATTTGGAGACCGGTGACCACCTACAGCTGTTCCTGAATCACACCATTAGACCCATCAACAGGGAGGTGACCTTGTCTTTCCATGCTGAAAAAGCAGTTCTGTTAGGGAAAGGAGCGGCTGGACTGGGTTAGCGGCCAGAACAAACGCAGGATCACGGTTTGGGGATGGCAAACTCTTTCGGAGCTCTGCAATCGTAAACGAGCCTGCCTGAAAATATGACAATCAGGTTTCACTTCTGCCATCTCTCCTGTCTGGACAAATAAGGTTACGGTCATCAGTATTTTAATTTATTTATTTATTAATTTTAAAAGAGACATTTCCCCTTTCTTTCCTCAGGTCTGGAGTCATTAAACAGGGATTAGCTGCATAAATAGAGGAAGTGATTTTTAAACTGTTTGCAAACGTAATGTGAAGAGCCCAGCCTCGCAAATTATCACGTCTAATCAGAGGCCCTCGCTTCACTGCTCCAGTAATTGTACTGGTATTAGTCAAATTCTTGTTGTCTCCTCATTAGCCGTGAAAAGGAGACTCAAGATGTACTTCATTAGAGTGTCCTGGAAATATATTGCTAAAGTGGAGATGGAGGCAGAGGGAGGGAGGGAGAAGGGAGAGAGGGGTGAGAGGGTAGGGCAGGAGTGTGCAGGGCACCTTACCTGCTCAACTCCATCTCACACCTTCGGGATCACTTCCTGTTTGCACAACAGGAGGGTGGGCAAGTTGGGAGGGCCCTTTCTGTGTGCCACTTTGAGTTTCTGGTCCTAAATTTTGAGAGTTTGGAGGGCAGTACGCACTTGGAGTTTGCTCAGGTCCTTGAATTTAGGCTCACTCAGGGTTAAGCAGGCTTGGGGTGGGCTCCAGTTGGCCTGTGGGGCTGTCTCCATCACTCTAAGGCAAACAGCAAAGTGCTTTAAAGTCAGCCAGACACCAGCCTTCAGCTTTCCTCGATGTTGTATGATGATAGGAGCCATTATCGATACTTCCTCTTCCCTCCTCCAGCCTTCTTTCCTTTCCTTCCTTTTTGTTATAAATGTATCTTTTAAATGCTCATTGTCTTTTTTTCCCCTTCTTTTTCTTTTTCTTATTCTTTTCTCTTTTATCCAACAGATATTTATAGACTAGTCCTGAAATTATTTAAATTTAAATTAATTGTGGTAAAATAAATAAAAAAGTCAGTTCCTCATTTGCACTAGCCACACTGCGAATGCACATGGCTGGTGGTTACTATCTTGGACAGCACAGAAAGTTCCATTGGAGAGTAGTGGTCTAGTCTCTTTCTGTTACATCCTCTGTTAATTGGCATGGGAATGAGGAGAATGTGGAGCTGAGCAAGAGAAAACTCTGCCCGAGATGCTCACAGTCAGGTGGGAGAGACATCACATCTGTTATAGCTAGTTGAAGATGGGTCCAGGTACTAGACACCTGGAGCTGCCTGGAGGGTGGGATTTAGCCTGGTGAGTCAGCCTGGCAAGCTGGAGATGGTGAGCAACGATTCCCAGTGAGCAGGGACCTGTTCGCATTTGTGCTTGTTTTACAGATGAGACTGGCCCACAGTGCCCGTGAGCTGTGGAGTCCTCACCTCTGAGCTTAGGGGAACATTACTGCCTATGGATTAGCAGTCAGCACTAATGGACACACAGCATATTTGTTTCCCACTCCCAGAAACCACAGAAGCCTTTTTTTTTAAGGTCTATGGTTTACATTTTTCAGGATCTGGCAAGACCTACCTGGTATCTTGAATGAACCACCCAGATGAGACTAGGTAACAGTCCAGGGCCACTCACCGTGGCACCCTTCTCTCCTGTCTTGTTATAGAGCTTCCTTGGCATCCAAGCCTGAGGTACTGCATGGGACAACTAAATGTGCATGACCTTTGAAATTAGACACATTTGAAGCTGAATTTATGCTGAATCACTTGCCCACATTCACTGAGCTATATAAGTCATTCCATGATCTGAGCCTCAGTTATGATAATTTACAGTGGGGATAATAATATCTCTTAAAAGCTTGTTGTTGTTGGGATTAAGGAGGTGGCATGCACCTGCCATGGAATTGTGGGCAGTAAACCAATCCTCCTTCCTCCCTTCTGTACTTGGCTTCGCCTTTGCTCTAAATAGGGACTTTGGGCTGTTCCCCTCTTTGGCAGCAGTCCTTTATCTCTCCAGCCTTCTGATGCAGACCTGCCATCCTCTGTGGCTTGGAATCCAATTTCTCTACCTCTGAGAGGACAAAGGGCTGAGTCAGCTCCCTGGAGATTTACTCTCAAGGTTCCAAGGAGTCTGGGGGCCTCAGCGCCAGCACTCATGCTGCAAATGGACTCAGAATGGATTCGGGGCTGATGACACGGCCCTGAAATGTGGAGTTCACTGAGGAGCCATGGTGCTTTTTTTCCTTTAATAACTTCCACACAATAGGTTTCCTTTTAATCAGGCAGGAACTGGTCGTCTGCATTTCTAGCTTATAGTAACTTTCTCCCTGGCCCTACAAATGCCACAGGAGGATCAATTAGATGCCCCTGGTGGTGAGAGAGAAATAGGGCCTAAATAGGAGGTCTTGGCCTCTCTCCCAGCTGTTCTGGGTGGTTTGGAGGGCACAAAGTCCTAGAGGAAAGTCCATTCCACGCAGCTCTCAGATGCTCTTGGCACTGCAGGTACAGACCTACACATTCAGAAAAGTCAGAAGTGGAAAGAGGGTGAGTGAGAACTTTAGGCAAGGTAACCTGGGATGCCAAGAGAGGTTAATTGACCTGCCAGAAGTCACATAACTGGTCAGGTGAGCTGGGCTAGACTCTTCTTTCCAGAGTCCTTGCCACACTTGACCTTTAATCAATAATCTGCTGTCATTGCCTATCCATCACTCATGAGAGACTGTGGAGCTCACAGATGGTGTATTTCATTGTAACAGCTACTTGTTTTCATGTGGCAATTGTTTTTCTAGCCAGGCTGTCAACCCAGGGTAATGGAAGAAGATCTGGATGCCCAGGACCTTAACTGTTTCTCATCTCCGAAAACCGGCTTCCTCTTCTGAAAGCTAAGGGTGGGAATGGACCATCTTTGGAAGGTAGAAAGGAGGGGCCAGGTTGGTGTTCAACAAACTCCTTACTCAAAATAACCCTCTTCTAAGGAAAAAGCTACCACTTCTAGTAAATTTTACATGTACTGAGACCTGAGCTTCTCAAAATGCAGTCCTCGCTTGTTAAAATGTAAGTTCTCAACCCCATCCTCCATCCATTGAATCAGAAATTCTGAACGTGGAGCCCAACAATCTGTATTTTAACAAGGCCTCCAGGCAATTCTTATGCCCCCTCAGTTTGAGACCCTCTGGGCTAGACATTCTATTTTTATGGGCCCAGAGGAGTGAAAAACCATCTTGGATGGGAATATGTGCTCAAGGAAGACTTCCAGGGTTAAAAACATTAGAAATGGACATTGAAGAGCAAGCAGTTGCTGGATGCTGGGAGGCATTTGGATGCCAGGAACAGTGCTCAGAAATGAAAATGTTGAAGGCAGATCTACCAAAGCCTGATCTGCTCCCACCAATGCCCACAGGCTAGAAGAGCAACCACTGAGGCCAGGGTTAGAATTCAGATTTGACCTTGACTAGGTTATTACAAATGCTATGTCTATATTGGGTCACAGAAATCAGGATGCTCATCCATCCATCCATCCATCTCTATCCATCTATCCATCTATCCATCCATACCTTCTTTCAACCAAAATCTATTGAGCCTTAACTCTGTGCCAGCCTTAAGTTATGTCCTTGGCTTGCAGAGATACTAATGTGTGTGCTTTGATTAACTTAAAAAGTCAAAGGATTGAAAACTGCTTTAATTGAAACAACTTTCCACCAAACATCACTATCTGAAATATTAGATTACATATTTGTATGGCAGGCAGCAGGAGCAATTATTAAATTAAAGGTCTGGTCCAGTCTTTGAGGAGCTTGTAAGGCCGAGTGTAGGAATTAGATGTGGTAAGAGTGGAACTTCACTCAAGAGATGGTCATGAATAACCACATTAATTTGTTTAACTCTCAGAGCTTCTCACCTCTCCTTCTTATCAATTTTCTGATTTAATTCTGACAACAATACTGTGAAGTCTGAGGAAATTCAGACTCAGAATTTAAATGACTTGCCCCAAGTTACAAAGGATATGAGCTTCAAAACTATGACAAAACCTGAATCTTCAGATTCTCTGAAGTCCTAAGCTCACGCATGCTGACCTCCATTCATAATACAGCAGAAGATTAGCGACTGTGTTATACGAATCTTGTTTTGGGCAAGATAAGGCCCTTCTGGGATGTCCAAGCTGCCCACTCTACCCATGTGAAAGGGTCAATCTTGGAGCTGAGTCTAAGCAGAAAGCAACTCAGAAAACCCAAGATCCATTTTCTAGCATGAGCCATTGCAGAGAGCTAGAGACCCTGGTCTCACCACCAAGCATGACTACACTGAGATCAGAATAAGAGACCCCCAGCCTCCTGGTGATTACTAGAATTTAACACCTCACCTACGCCAACAGGTCACTGTGGGGGGAAAATCAAAACACACACTGGTAGTAAAAACGTGGCTCTTTGAACAATATTAAAACACTTCAGCAACCTTTCATATAGAATTAATTAACATAAAACCCAGCGTCCTCGTTGTGGCAGAGCCCTAAAGTGGTTGCCAGAATTTAATTAGACTTAACCTTTTTTCCTACACCAGCACCACTTTATAATAACTGCAAATCATTATTAATTCCTTTGGTGTTCACTGTAATAACATTAATCATGATGAACTTCTTTCTGTTGTAATGTGTATGTAATATGTAATTCCATAGCAATTTAGTATTAGTTAAGGCTAAATTGAAATTAATTTCACAAAAAGATATTATTTGTTATTGGATACCATATATTCATAAAATAATATTTTCGAGTAATTTAAATTAAGGTGACCAGAGCAGGAGGCATTTGGCAAACTGCTAAAAGTTCACAGATAGAACTATTTCCTGCTGATTACCTGAGCATACCTGATTGCTGGTATCTCATATCCCAAGGTACTTGAAATATTAAACCAGAAAATGGGTAAGTTATCCCGGAATGGTCCTTCGAGATATAGTACCTTATCTATCTGAAAGCATAGTGTTGGACAAGACAATATCTCAGAGTCATTTCCATAGCTTAAGCCTATAATTGATTATCCCAGATCTCAAGATTCAAGCCACTTATTTGGCCTCTCCTGGGCTCAGTCTTGTCTTCTGTAAAATAGTTATATTATTCTCTCATGGTGGTCCTCAGGGACTCCAAGGATGTGATGGATATGAGAGTGATTTGAAAGATAGAAATAGCTGAGAACATACATGGTAATAGAAAGAAGAAAACCAATGGCCTGAGTGTGTTTTATTTTGTTCAATTTCATTTATTTTTGTGATGGAATGTTTAGAGAAGGAGTGCTGAGGAGGGAAAGTAAAGCTTTTATTTAATATCAGGTGTACATGTCACTAATTTTTAGAAGCCACCTTGTCCTAGCCTGTTGGGCCTATCCAGACACTTGTGTTGACAAATCTCTGGGAAACTCTCCTCTATCCAGTCATTTATTTATCTTACCATGCAGGAGTCAGGGACACAAAGATGAGCAGACATAACTCTGCTTTCAGGAAGCTGGAAATTATCACAATTTAATTATAATAAATAGATAATTAAGGTATATTCTAGTAAGGGCGGTAGAGAGGTGCTCAGGTCAGGGGCAATATTGAAAACAGCATAACACACAGGCCCTATCAGTATGGTTGATACAAGGAAGGAATCTAGCTGAGCTCAAGGCATGATGGGTCCCCAGAAGAGAGCCCTTTAGCTGGTATGAAGGAAGGTGGGACTCAAGAAAGCCTCCCTAGAGGAAAGAATCTTGGATGAAAGTGGGCTTCGGCTAAGGGAAGAGCCAAGGTACAGCTCAGATAGCAGGCTCTTTGGCATGTATGAGACAGTAACTATAAGTAATTTTCCCTTATAGAGAATCCAGTCTGCAGAGGAGGAGGGAGCAGGCTCATGGAGGGCTTTGTAAGCTGCACTGGGGAGCTTAGACTTCAAAGGAGGCTGTACTGATATGGAGGTGGGGCGAGATGCAATGGGACAGGAGCATTGCTTTTCCTGTTGTTTGTTTAGAGTTTAAAAAATAAATGACCTCACTGTTACAGAAAAAATAATATATGTCACATAAAAATTAAGCATTTATGTCTTGAAATAGATGCCATAGACAAAATCAAAAGATATATGATAAATATTAGAAAAGAAGATTTATAACATGTATTATAAAAAATTGATATCCTTTATCTAAAAGGAGCTTTTTACAAATTGATAAGAAAAAGACAAATAACATGATAGATAAATGGATGGAGAAAAGCCACAAATAATCAATAACAGAAAAAAAGTCTTGCCTTAACAAAGAATCAAGGAAATGAAAGTTAAAATAACAATAAAATATCAGTTAAATAAATTGGCATAATTTAAAAATGTTTGTAGTATCCATTACTGGAAAGGGAAAATGGACACTCTGATACTAATGGGTGGGCATATAATTAGGGCACAATCTTTTAACTATTAAGGTTTAAAGTGTGCATTTTTTTTTTTTAATTAGAAATCCCATTTTGGAAATCTAGGCTACAAAAAAATTATAATGTAGGAAGATGAGGTGAGATGTTTTTTAAAAAACCTGTATATTCAGGTATAAAAAAGTGTTTAAATAAGTTAAAGTACATCCATGCTATGGAATATTAATCAGTGGCTTGGAGAGATGCCCTTGGTAATTATTTGGTGAATATAGCAGACTGTAAACTATGAACTCACTGATGTTAAAAAATAAGCAATACTTGCTTATTATAAAGCATTCAAGAAATTAAGAAAACTACCAAGAAAAAAGTAAATAATCCCCACAAAAATTCCAGAAATCAACATGTAGGTATCTCAAGAGAAGCCCATATAGGCAGGAATGTAAAGGTAGGATCATGTCACACAAGCTACTTTTTAATAAAAAAGTATTCAATTTAATTTTATTTTTGTTTAAAAGAAGAAAGAGAAACTTAAGTGAAATGGAAAGAATTGCTCCATTTAGATAAATATTTCTTCAGCACAAGAGGCATTCTTTTCTAACAGATTCCCTCTAAGGGATTATAGAAAACATTAGGGGGTTGGAGTCAGTTATAAAATGACATATTTTAAATTTACGCGGTATCGATTAACTTCCTGCTGGGAAAGATGAGGCAATCAGCATTCTTCCACTTCTCGCATCTCCCTCTTCTCACTGTCTGATGTTGTCAGTTATATTATTATTTTTACATTTTAAACTTTATAACATTTTTATTCTATTCTGTAGCATAATCATGTCAGTTTTTAAGTCTTAGAAAAAAATTTAATGAACTTTGTGTATACAAAGTTTCTTTTTTGTATACAGTTCCTCTGTACCTAAGTTCTTTGTTAAGATATATCTGTTAGCTGACTGATATACAGGTCAGAATTTTGTTCCAATGTAAACAAAACAACAAAAAATAATAACTTAAAAAAATAAAAGTTTTTAATATAAAATAAACCTGAAGCAGCAGTCTGGAGAAGCTTTGACAGATTCGCAAATTTATTAGGTAGCCAAGCTTCTCTGTCATCATTAAGGTTTAGCCTTTGTCCTCATGGTTTAAAATGGCTGCTGGAATTCCATCCATCACATTTACCTTCTGGGGAGCAGAATGGATGATGGCCGAGGATGGGTATCTTCCTTCCCTTTAATTAGACTTCTGGGAAGTCGTACACATCACTTCTTCTTATATACTGTTGGCTAAGACTTGATGACTTTTTAAAAGAAATATTTATGTTTAAAATTAATTTATTTTCTAATTACAGTTGACATACAATATTATATTAGTCTTAGGTGTACAATATAGTGGTTACGCATTTATATAATTTATGAAGTGATCATCCTGATAAATCTAGGACACATCTGACATCATAGATAATTATTACAATATCATTGACTATATTCCCTTTGCCGTACTTTACATTCCTATAAGTATTTTTATAACTGGAAGTTTGTACTTCTTAATCCCTTTAACCCTTTCACCCATTTCCTCCCCAAATTTCTCCCATCTGGTGACTATCAGTTTGTTCTCTGTATCAATGAGTTTGTTTCTATTTTGTTTGTTTATTTTACTTTTTAGATTCCACATGTAAGTGAAATCATATGGCATTTGTCTTTCTCCATCTGGCTTATTTTACTTAGCATAAAACCCTCTAGATTCATTCATGTTTTTTTGCAAATGATGAGATTTCATTCTTCTTTATGGCTCAGCAATATTCCATTCTATATATGAATCACATCTACTTTATCCGTGCAACTTAGGTTGCTTACATATCTTGGCTATTACAAATGCTGGAATGAGCATAGGGGTGCATATATCTTTTTGGATTAGTATAAAACTTGCCTCGACCATAACTAGCTATAAGGCAGGCTAGGGAATAGAGTCTTATAGGTACGTAACAATGTGCCTAAGAAAACATCAAGATTATTATGACAAAAAGGAGGAGAAAAAGTAGATATTGGAAGGTAAGAATAAGTCTCTACCATTGGATTCTAACACTACTAGCTATATCTTATCATCAAATAGCTTTTCAATAAGGGATCATGAGTACTATAATTTCTTCAATTCTTTCCTAGGTAGAACTGTCTTCCTGTGTCCTTTATTCTTAAACAATATTTTGGCTGAATATAATAATCTTGGCTTACATTTTCTTTTCATTAGAAATTTGAATATATTTCTTCATTGTCTCTTGGACATTCTCTATTCTACTTGATAGCAGAAATTAATTTGTCATCTGCCTTTTTTCTGTTCCCAATTTTTTAAGATTTGTTTATTAGTTCTATAATATTATTCTAATGGCTCTCATTGTGTTTCATTGGCTCTGTAACTCCCTTTTCATATTGTTCTATTGCTTTTTCAAAACAGTTTTACAGAGATATAGTGACATACAAAGAGCTGTACATATTTAAAGTGATAGTTTGCTACATTTTAACATACGAATATACTATGAAACCAATAACACAATCAACATAATGAACATATACAGCACCCCCAAATGTTTCCTTGTACCCTTGGTAATCTCTTTATCTCTTTATTGGCTTACTAATTATATCTTTTTATTTACCTATTTCATTATCTAGTGTTGCTATTAGGGTTTGTAGTATACATCTTTAAATTATCACAATCTGCCTTCACTTAATATTATGTCAGTTCATGTATGGTACAAGAACCTTATGAAATTGTACTTCCTTTCTCCTCCCCAACTTTGGAGCTATTGTTGTAATACATTTTACTTCTAAACATGTTATAAAGCCCTACAATATGTTGTGGTTATTTTTGTTTTAAACAGTCAATTATCTAAATGATTTAAATAATTAGATAATATCTTTCATGCTTAGTCATATAGTTATCATTTCCAGTACTCTATTTCTTTGTGTAGATCTCAATTTCTTTCTGGTTTTCTTTCCCATTTCTTGTATAATAGGCCTAGTCGTGATGTTTTCATTCAAAGTCTTTACCTTCATTTTGGAAGAATAATTTTGCAGGTGTAGAATTGCAGGATGGCAGGTCTTTTCTTTCTGTACTTTAAAGATGCTGTTCCATGTCTTCTAGCTCTCACTGATTCTGCCAAGGAATTTGTTGTGATCCTTATTCATCTATATACATTTATTTATGTGCCGCTAATGACAGATGAAGGTACTTCTGAGAAATGTGTTGTTAGGCAATTTTGTTATTGTGTGAACATCATGAAATGCACTTACACAAATCTAGGAGGTATAGCCTGTTACACACCTAGGCTGTTTGGTATACTATTGTTGTACGTGAGGTCAGTCATTGACTAAAACATCCTTATGCAGCGCATGGCTGTATAATGCATTCTTGTCTACCTCTAGCTGCTCTTATTTCTCTTTGTCACTAATATTAAGCAACTTTATTATTAGTGGCTGGTGTACTTTTCTCATGTTTCTCATGTTTGGGTGTTGAGCTTCTTGGATCTTTGTATTTGTAGTTTTTATCAAATTCGGAAAAGTTTTAACTTTTATTTTTTCAAAAATCTTCCTCTTATTTCCTCATCAGACTCCAATTATACATCTATTAGATTACTTGAGTTTTCCCACAGCTTAGTCATGCTTTGTTTATTTATTTAAAAATTTTATTTCTTCAGGTTTAATTTTAGATAGCTTCTGTTGCTGTATTTAAAATTTATGAATATTATTTTTCTGTGATGGTTTATCTGTTGTTAATCCCACTTAATATACTTTTCATCTTACACGTTATAGTATTCATCTCTAGGATGTTGATTTTGTTCTTTCTATCACCAGTCTGCATATCATTTTCCTTCAGTTTCTTAAAAATATGGACTGCAGTTCTAATTACTATGTAGTAATTGTATTTGTTTCTAGGTCAGTTTGATCAAATTTTCTCCTTATCTTTTTCTGCTTCTTTGATAATTTTGTATTAGATGTCAAACATTCAGAATTTTATCTTATGAGTGCTGGATAGTTATATATATATATATATATATATATATATACACACAAGGCTTAATTTATATACATATATATATAACTATCCATATATATATATGGATATATATATATATACAAGGCTTAATTTATATATATATATATATATATATATATATATATATATATATATAAATTAAGCCTTGTTCTGGGATGCAGTTAGGTTTTTTAAAAAATCCATCCTTTTATGTCTTGTCTATAAGCTTTATTAGGCATGACCAGAGCAACATTTATGAGCTGCAATTTTACCCCACTACCTGAAGCAAAACCCTTTTAAGTATTCTATTTAATGCCTGGGGAATCTGGCTGATGGGGATAGGAACTATTCCCAGTGCTCTAGGAGCACAAGCATGTGTTGATGCCTGAGGACTCTCCAGGCAGTACTCTGGGGCAATTGTAAAACTCATCTCATTTGTTTCCTATTTTTCAGGGATTGCTGTTATTTGTTGCCTGTCTTATGTCTTGAAACTGTGTTTCATATATTTTGTCTGTTTTCTTGGTTGTTTCAGGTGATAGAATAAATCTGGTGACTGTTTTTATATATATATATTTTGGCTGCAAGTGGAAGTTGTTCTATTGTTTTATCATATGTTCTTTCTTTAGGTTCTTATTTTGACACATTTATTTATTTTTTTAATTGTGTTATTTTAATGGAGAAATGTTCTTCTGTTATTTGGAATTATTTTTTTCCAGACTAGGTTCCTTATCTGGTTCTCACTTTTTTATTTTTTTACTGCTAGTAAAATGTTTGCATGGTTGCCATGCTGATTATTTTAATCTTGTTTATACCAACATAGAGACTGCTGTTTAATTCTTGACTATGAAATAGTGAGTGGATTTGCTTAACAATGTTCCTACTTTAACTGAAACGTATTTATCTTTCTCTCTGAACTACATTTTAAGGCTTATGTATTTTATTGTATTAACCATTCTGTAGTTTGGAGTGGAAGAGGAGGAGGACAGATTTAAGAAGAAATGAACTTTTAATTTTACCCACGAGTCATCTAATTTTTAGAAAATATTCAGACAACTAGGATATAAACAAAAGGAAGGCAAAGAATTGTTGTTGTTCAGGACCTGACACATGGTAGATTTTCAATAATTAAGGTTTGAAAAAATAAGTAAATTATACTTACTGACTTTCTGTTTTATTCCAACTACCCTCTTCCAGGAGGGTTCAACTCTCTTGGGAAATAGGGTAGGTAGAATATCTAAGCGTCAAAGTGATACAAGGGCTCTGCAACTAAGTCGACTTACAAGGGTCTTCTGGACCAACGTTCTTTCAGGCTGCTATGCCAAGGAATAGAATGGGTAGGACCATGTGGACGTGTGGCCACCTGACATCATCTAGGCTGATTTCAACTCCAGTCAGTGGGAGAAACCATGGCTCTTAAATGTTCCATCTTTGGTTTCCTTCTTTGTCCATAGCACAGACCTTTCCCAAGCTCCTAGGTAGAACTAATTAGACCCTGTGTTTGTCCACATTAAAGTTTCAATAACTGCACTTAGGTGTCATTTTTCTCATTCTGGGATTCTATTATAAGATAAGGAGGGCTCATGCACAGACCAACATCTATTAGAATCCTTCCTTCATTTGGTCAAACTCCAACAAGTTCTCAGCTCATCTTACTCTTGAGGTGGCAAGAATGTAAAACGTTTGCAACAATTCCCCTCCTGGTTTTGTCTATACATCCCTGAGGTCCTAGTGACTTGAATGTTTTCCATTAACTTCAGGTAGCCTGTGTTTATTAACTATTACGCTATACTACCCTCAATATAATTCATTTTCTTTTGATAACTATTGCCTACTTACCAACATTTCTATATTCCATAAATATTCTACACAAATACTCTTGACCTTAGCTCAGTGTTTGCTCTAACATTTTAGAGACACTTAGCCTCTTTCTTGGGTGAAGGGCTGAGGGTGGTCACCAGCATCATTGTCCAGTTTCAGCTATGGTTCCTGGGACTCCTAGACATATGCCGTCTCATGGGAATGAAGAAGAACAGACTTCATGAGGTCCTAGGAGACTCCAGTTAGTAATGTAGATTTGACCCTAACTGTTTTTTTGGGGTATCTGCCAAAAGTCATGATAGAATCAAGATAATTGGCTGGGGAGGCCTCACAGTTTAAAGGCAGAAAGCCATTGCAGGTCTCTAATGAGACATAGCTGGGAAAAGTGCCGTGAGTTCCAAGCTTGCCAATATCTGAAACAAGGAGAGAATGACAGGATGTTCACAGAAGAGCAATAAAAATGATTAAGCCTCCAGAGAGACTGATTTATGACGAAGACTCTAAGAGCTAAATACATCTAATTGTGGCCCAGCAGAGCAAGTAAGGGAAGGGGAGGGTGGTGAAATTCTCTGCAGGATCAAGCATGGGAGAGTGGTGAGAATGGAGGTGGACTTGAAAGGGAGGGAAAGGAAATAAGGAGAAGAAAGCTGGAGAAAAAAAAGAAGAATATATAGAAGGAGAGAGAGAATTTTGAAGAAAAGCTAAGAGGGTCTTAGGATTTGAGGGGCAGTGGCAGAAGGCTTGAGGTTGCTAGGGTCAGCGATGCCATTCAAATGCACATTACCTCTCTGTCAGGGTCAGATCTGGGGCCCTTTTCATTTCACCTTCTCAATCTCTGATCTTGGCACGTCTGGATCTCCCTTCACTGCCTGGGAATACAGGTAGCTGGATGCACTGCCTCCTGACACTGGAGGCCTCCTGAGAGTCCAGCGTCTATCACAGGGCTGGACATAGAATTAGGTGTTTTGGGAAGGCTGTTAAATTGAATCCCTGAATTTGAGGTGTAAAGGGTTGTTCTGGCATAAAGAAGTTTAGAAGTGGTTCAATGTACCTTGGGAAGCCCCTGAGTCAGTACCTCCCTTTATTCCCACCCAAGAAGGCTTCTGATTGTGGAAATCTCTTTATGTTGCATTTAGCAGAAGCAATAGGCCAGTGGGAAATGATGTTCTGAGACCCAAGACTGTGCCTTGGAGGAGAAGTATGAGGTTGAACTGTTAGAGAGATGTCTCCAATTCCACTTCTAAAATTACAGTGTAAAGCTCTTCAAAGAAGAGATGAAATAAGGATAATCATAATGGTCATGGTGAGGTCCTACATTCATGTACCACTTATAGGTCACAGAAAGCTTTCACATCCATTAACCATTTGCCCTGGTAACATCCTCGCCTATCTCAGTGGGTTGTCAGGGAAATCAAAGGTTTCCCCCAGGAACTGAGACTACAGGCATGCCCCACTTTAAGCAAATCCTGCTGTGAACATTTAGGGGAAGAAAGTCTGCTTTACAGAGGAATTTAACTGGCATTATTTTAAACGGTGGGTTCTCCCAGCATGTAAAGAAATAAGAGGCAATTTACTAGAATGCTTGATTGACACATGTCTTGTTCAGGACCAGCTGCATGCCTTTAGCATCTAATGTGGGCTGAGTATGGCTATTTGTGTTGGGAGATGTGGGAATGAATCTGTGGTCAGTTCCAAGAGAGGAGGAATCTTTGCCTTTGGGTTCATTTTCTAACCCCTCTTCTGCACACAGTCATCTCAGGAACTACTTAACCTGAGGTGTCCAGGACTGCATTAGAATGGCCCCCTCTCCCCACCCACAATGTGGCTGGAACCCTTCTTTGACACCTTTGACTTAGATCTGGCAAAGAGAGGCCATTCCCTCACAATGCACAGAGCTGTCAGATGTAACACTTGGGAGCTGTTGGTGGTCACACTCGTTGTCCAGTGGAGACAAGTTTAGGAGTAAAGATCTAGATACAAAAAAGGAGAGATGAGGGAGGTGGAGTAAGGCCTGATGCCCTCTGGGGCACCAGTTCTGAGTCTCCTGACCCCGTCATTCCTGTAGTTTGATTGTTCAGCTTTGCAATCTATGACGCAATCACCGCATTCCTTTTAATTAAGCTGGTTCAAGTTATGTTTCTTTCACTCAGAAGAAAAAATTTTTAATAGACTCCTTTGCTGAAAAAGGAGTCTGCTCAGCTTCTTTGATATTCGCAAAAGCATTTAAATCTGGTGGTTGAGAGTTGGGTCATATATCTAAATAGCAAAGATTGGACATACCCAAATGGCAAGCAAAAAGAGATCAGTTAAACACATTTTGGTGTATATCTATACAAGGAAATATGATGCAGCTGCACAAAAAAGAGTAGCTTTCTATTCTGATATAGAAAAAGCTCCAAGCTGTTTTAAGTCAAAAAAATGAGGTGCTTGATGAGATACCATTACATAATTATGAGAATGGCTAAAAAAATTACCGACAACATCAAGTGCTGATGAGGATGCAGAACAACAGAAACCATCATGCTTTGCCAGTGGGAAGGCAAAATGGAATAGCTGCTTAGGAACAGGTTGTCAGTTTTTCACGTCGTTAAATGTTCATGAACTATATGACCCAGATAGTCTACTCTTGGGTATTTACCCAAGAAAACTGGAAACTTATGTTCATACAAAAACCTGTACATTAGTGTTTATAATAGTTTTATTTGTAATGGCTGAAAAATGGGAAAAACCCAAGAGTCATCCAACAAGTGAATGGATAAACTGTGCTATATTCATACAATGGAATACTTACTACTCAACAAGGAAGAGAAATGACCTATTGATATATGCAACATGTTGAATAGATCTCATGGCCATTATGCTGAGTAAAATAAGCCAACCTCGAAGGTTACATACTATGTGATTTTATTTATTATTTATTATCCTCGAAGTGACAAAATATGGTGATGGGGAATTGCCCAGTGGTTTCCAGCAGTTAGGCTTGAGAGAAGATTGTAACTATAAAAGGGAAAAACATGGAATTTTTTTTTTGTGGTGATGGAATAGTTTGGAGCCTAATTGGGGTGGTGGTTACACAAATCTACAGATGTGATAAAACTTCATAGAGCTTTTTACCAAAAAGTTAATAAATTAGTGTGCCAAACCCAGCAAACTTGCAGTTTAATTGTTTTGAACCACAGTTAATTTCCTGGTTTTCTAGTTGTACTGTGGTTATTTAAGATGTCATTGGCTGAAGGATAAAGAGGAATTCTTTGTGGTATTTTTGTAGCTTCTATGTGACTCTACGATTATTTAAAAATTAAAAAAAACAAGGTGCAGAACAACATTTACAATATCCTACCTTTTATACAAAAGTGCAGGGATAGATCAATGCACCCCAATATTCATGGCAGCACAATTTACAATAGCCAAGATATGGAAGCCACATAAATTTACATCAACAGATGACTGGATAAAGAAGTTATGGTTCATATATACAATGGACTATTACTCAGCTGTTAAAAAACATGAAATCCTATCATTTGCAATGACATGGATGGACCTAGAGGCTATTACGCTGAGAGAAATAAGTCAGACAGAGAAAGATAAATACCATATGATTTCACTTATATGTAAAATCTAAAAAACAAAAAGAACAAACTAATCAAAAACTGACTCACAAATATCGAAGACAATTTAGGGATAGACAGAAGGATGTGGATTTAAGGGGCTGGAAGAACGGGGTGGATGGTTAAAGAAGTACAAATTAGTAGTTGATAGAGGGTCACAGGCATGGGGAGCACGACATAAGAAGTGCAGTCAGCATTGATGTATTTGGCTAGGTGGAGAACCAGAGGAGAGGAGGAGCAATTAGGGGGATCATTTTACAAACTATATAAATGTCTAACCAATGTACTGTATACTTGAAACCAATAAAAAAAAGTTAAAAAAAGTAAAACGGTGGGGATAAAATCTGTGCTGGCATTTGCTTGTACATGTCTAAAGAAACTGGACGTTAAAATAAGAGATGTAGAAAAATAGCTATTGAGAGAAGGGTGGTTGAAAATGCAGGATAACGATGAGAAGGAGGCTTTTTGCTGGATATCTTTGATACTATCTGGGTTTTGAATCATGTTTATGTTTTCTTAAGTTTCTTAAAAATAAGAAAAGATGAATATGGGTTTTAGAGTTATGTGTAGCTATGTTTAAGTAAGTTCCAGTATTTACTGGCTGTGTTACTTTGTACAACCTAGTTTGACTCCCTGCGCCTCAGTTTTCATATCTATAAAATGAAATCTATAATAATGACATATATCTCATAGAATTGTTAGAATTCAACAATCTAAAGTATATAAGGTGTTTAGCATTCTTTTCTACCTAAACATACAGTGGTTTACAGCCTTTTTAATATCTTCATTTTGTAGAGATGGAAGCAGAAGAAGAGATAAAAGGGCTGGAACAAAGTCACTCATTAGTAAACACTGGAGCTTAAATTCAAACCTAGGTCTGTCTTACTCCTAAGACCATATTCCTGACCTGTACACTCGCCTGCCTCCATTTCCCACTGGTTGGTTCCTTCTCAGAGTTTCCACCTGGGAGAAGAGAAAGGAAAGGAACCTAGGCAGCCCCCTTGCACAAAGGTGCTATTGCCTCCGATCTCTTTTTTAACAGCCTGAGTTCACAGTCTTGGCAAGCAGCTGCCCTGGGGTGTGTGGGTCATGGCCATAACCTTAGCCAGGCACTGGGCTATGAGGATCCATGCCCCCAGAGTGGACCTCACCCTCAGAATGCAGCAGCAGAGATAGAGCAGCCATGGGGCCTGGCCCCATAGCACATTTTAATAAAATAAATTAATTTTACATTCTAAATAGCAATTTGTGTCTTCTATTTCATGAATGGCTTTCCCATTACATTTTGAATGGAGTGCATGTGGGGGTGATGGTGGCTCCCGGGCCTTCCTCTGGGGAAGTGGGTTTTTGGGAACTTGTGAAACTGTAGCCCTTTTCCTAGTATGGGGGTGGGCAGGAGGATTGACCCCCAGAGCACAGGCAGTTATCTGATTGAGACAGAGGGAGAGAGGGCCCAGAGAGGGGATGTCAGGGGCCCACCTCACACATGGCTACTTGAGACATGGCTTGGTTGCCAGGTTATGAAGTGGCTTTGTGCAGATCATTTCTTCTTGCCAGACTTCACTTTCCTCATCTGAATCACAGCTGCCACAATCAGAGGATACATTGGCTTGGACTGGATGCATGCGTCAGGTTTTTTGAATTAGGACCTTACAGGTAAAAGGAAGAGAATGAGAAAAAGCAGAGAGGTTTAAAAGTGCACGATCTTCATTAATTCCTTCAACAAACACCGAGCCTCTCCTTTGTGGGGCCTATTGTTAGTTGCTCTGAGTATAAAGGTGTGTAATACACGCCTGTCAAGGGGCTCAAAGTTTTATAGGGAGAGAGATGAACAAATAAGAACAGTGCCTGGGGTAAGGGTTGCAGAGAGAAACGTAGTGGGAGGAAAGAAGTCAGAAGGCAGATGGTCAAAGAGCTCTCCTCTCCCTGGGAGGTGAGAGGTACAAACCTATCATTCACCTGATGGAAGACACTGGTTCAATGCAGAGATTTCAAAATGGTGGTCTCTGGACCAGATTCCAGCCTGGATATATTTTATTTTGCCCCATAAATTATGTTAAAGGAATAATAAGCTTCCAACTGTAAAAACAGATTTTGTATAGAAATCTGAAATTCTGCTCTGAAGACCCAGCACTCGGAGCTGCGTTCCTGTACAATGATGATTGGATGGACCAAGGCTGGGGTTGCTCCTGAGAGAATGGGCTTCCCAGCTCCCCAGATTCCACCATTCCCTATTGTGTCCCCTTCTTACAAGCCCCACTTGCTGACTCTGCTTTCCTGACTTTACCGACATCTGAGTTTTTGACTACTGGTTGAATTCATTCTGGGCCAGGTTGATGGAGACCTGACACAGGTCCCCATGCCCTGGGAGCCACTTTGTGCTTCTGATCATCATAAACAGTTATGTGGCAAGGTTAGAAAGGCAGGAAAAATCCTTTCAGGCTCAAAGGGCCCCCTTGGCAGGTGCAGAAGCCAATTCAAATTGTTTTTCTTTTTTTATTTGCTCATCTGAAAAGTCCTCCCAGATCCTCCTTCTTATTAACAACCTGTACACCACGCTGTGCTTAAAGTTCAACGCGCCATAGGATACGGAGCCGTAATTAATCTCAGTCCCCGAGTTCTAGAACACTTAGAGCAATTATAATTTACTGTCGGAAAACCAATTTGGGGAAGCGGTGGTGTTCTTGCCCCTGATCAGGGCTCCACCAAATGCCACTTCCCATCCACGTGCTGCCTGCTGGGTGAGCAAGACCTTTAGTCTCTGCACCTCTGGGAGGTGACACAAAGTGGAGGAGGAAGGAGGAGGGAAGAGAATGTGGAGAGCCGCCTGAATGGGCACAGAGCTCAGGACCACTGCTGGCGCTGCCTCTTAGATGGTTCTCTCACCCTTCTTAGGCACCTCTTATTTTCCAAATTCCTCTAATTTCACAATCACTATCCACTCCCTTCCCCTGTCCCGGGCACGGTTTGGGCTGTTCTGTTTTCTCTCTTCTGTCCCTACCCCTTTCCTAGCCACTGTCCCTACTTCCTGAGCCACACTCAAGCTTCCAGCTCCACAGACAGAAGTTCTCTTTTTTCTCTCCTTTTTTTTTTTTTTTGCTCAAGGCCAGGTTGTCATATCATTGAAATCACTCCCAGATGACTCCCAGTTGTCTAGGTCTGATGGACACAGGCATGTTTCCAATGATCATTCGGGGGATAAGAGTGAAATGGCACAGCTCAAGTGAAAATGCACATATCCACACAGGGTTAGGAGCACATACCACTGGCCATGGCTGTGTGTTTACGGATCTGTCTGCCCTGCTGCCTGAGTAGTCTGCAGCCAGGAATCACATCCCATTTATCCACTGGCCTCATGACTCTCCATGAGGCCCCACACTGAACAGGCAGGTAGTAAGTATCCATAAGGATGGTTAGCTTAACAGAAACACATACACACTAGGGCAAGTATAAATAGACATATCCACAGGAAACAAGCTGATAATGGCATTCATTCATTCATTCATTCATTCGCCCAGTCCTGAAAGGCACTAGGACTTGTGTTAAGTTTTAGGGATATCGAAATAAGTTTATCTTTGTTTATAATCCCAGCTTAAACATATCCATAAAACAGTGTGACAAGAGCCCTACTAGAGGCCTATTTAAGGTGTCATGGGGACAAACAGAGTGGGTGGGTCCTGACCATCTGGTACTAGGAAAGCATCCTGGAGGAGGTGATATTTGAGCACTTAAAAGTTGTTCTAAGTTTATTCTCATATATGTTCATGTTCCCAGGGAGGCTGGGGGTACCTTCGGAGAAAGTAGCCTGTTTTAGCTACTCTCGCACTCTCATCATTTAGATCAGTGCCACACCCATGGAATAATATGTTCAGTACATGTTCACTGGATAAATGAACAAACGAGCATTTTCCAGGTAAGGAAGGTGGAGAAGGCATGCCAGGAGATGCAGTATGGATAGATGGAAGGATGCAGGGCTGAGGTTTAATATTAGAGCCGAGAGCTGGGAGAGCAGAGTTGGAAGGAAGTATAGCGAGCACCAGGGGAATGGAGGAGCAGAGACACGAAGAACAGCTTCCAGGGGTCGCACTTGAGGTGGCAAACTCTGATGCCTTCAGGAGCAAGGCAAATAAGATAAATGAATGAAGGATGCAGTAGGGAGACCAGAGAGAGCAGTGTGACCCATGAAGAAGTGAGAAGTACCTGACCTACCAACAGCACTCAAATACAACATTAAAGATATGCTATTAGCCAAACAAAATCTTTGAATTCTTGGGTCAGAGGTTTGCAAAACCCTCATTCCCACTAAGTACTATACAGAGAGTTATGTGGAACTGTGGGAAAAGTCCTGCCTTGGATTTCTGGAGAAGCAAGAGCAATTCCTGGCTTGGTCCCTCGCATGCCATGAGGCCTTGGTCAAAACTTGTCCTCTCTCTGCTCCTAGCTTTGCTCATCTGATTGTTTACCTGCTCTCCTGCCTGTCAGGCTGGTCGAAATTGATAGATGCTCAGGGCTCTGTAAATACTAAAGCCCTGGGTCCATGAGGAGGGCTTTTGTTCCAAGGATGAAGCTAAGCTCCCTGTGGAAAGAGGTAGACTGTAGCAGGCAGTTTTACAGGAGATCTGAAATGTCTCACCAGAAGAAGGATCTGATGAAGCAGGTAATGCCCCTGACTGAGTGGAGAAGTGTTTATGCAGCTGGAGGGACCAGGGCACTTAGAGTGATGGGGGTGGCCACTCTGGAAGAGCCAGAGCCAGAGCTTCTAAGAGAGAATAGTAGCAGAGAGTAGACACTCCCAGTGGGGAAGTGGCCCAAAATTTCCCCAGCAGCTTGATTACCTGAGACCTGGCTAGAGCAGAAATAGCATCTGAAACAAGGCTGGATAGAAGGCAGCTTCAAGATGACTTCCATGGGCCTGAGACAAAGGGTTAAGTTGGAATTCTCATCAACACCTTAGCACTACTCACAACCAAACACAGAGGCCCTGTCACTCACTTGGGTCTGGATACAGGGCTATCCTCTTCCCCATCTGGGTGACTGCCTGGTTCTTACTTGGGCCTTTAGGGGGACTGACTATGGACACTGTGAAGTGGGCATCATTAGAAAGAGGTTCCATGCCCCAAGGAGAGCCAAGGATCCTGGGAGGTGTCTTTGCTGAGAGGGTCCTGGCAACTATGTTTCCCAGGCCTTTCGTTTTGCTGGTCCAGAGAAAGAAAAGGACTTGCTCAGGGTCTCACATGTCCTTAGACTTGGAATCTTGCAGGCCTTAATTGTGTTAGAACTCTCTTTAATTCCCAAGTGTTCAGGGGTCAAGAATTCAGAAGGTCTCAGAACTGGAAGGGCACCCAAAGTCGAGGTAGTGTGCTTCAGGTTCCCCTACCGCTCTTTCCTGCAGACCTGATTTTCCTCTTCTCTGAGGGTTAACACTCCCCACTGCCAGGCCCCACCAAGCCTGAGGTGTCCCCGACCACTAGAGGGGGCTTGGGAGGGAAGAGCAGCACCCCCACCAACCCCGCCCGCCCCGCTCCCCGCCCCCCAGTTCCCAGGGCCACAATTAGCCTTTTGGAGACTCTTAGTGCATGCCCTGCCGCTCACTGTATCTTAACACCTGCAGCACCTAGTAGGTGCTCCACAAATACTGCTGAACAAATGAGATGGTTTTGAGCCCAGGGAGAGCCCATGCGCAGTTCTCCAGAGGCCTAAGAGTAATTAGACAAATACTTCCTGAGCACCTGAGGCAGCAGTAGGCTGGGGGCCAGGGCCACCCTGAGGACCCAGGTGGATCTGGTCCTGCCTTGGGGTGTCACAGTACAATGTGGGTGGCGGACAGAGAAGGGAGGCAAGCCCCTATGCTCCCTTGTAACCAGAGAGCCTGCAGCTGCCCTGGTTCCTGGCAGTGAACCTCTCATTGGGGCTCGCTGGGGAGCTTTCTGAACCCAACCCTGGGTAAGTTGCTCCTTCTTCCCCTTGTTTTCCTGTCAGCTCCTATTCCCTCTCCATGGCCTGGTCAAACAGCACCTTCTCTAGGGCATCCTGCTTTATCCGCTTTCCCATTGGTCTCTCTCTCTCCCCTGGATCAGCTGTGTTCTTATCAACTGTACGAGGGGCTCTGAACTTACGGAGTATCTATAGGGTCCAAGGCTATGTGCTTGGGCAGATGTTTGTTGAGTGAATGTCTGACCTGTCAGCACTTGGGACTACATTTTGTTCTCCTTTCTGGAAACTGTGGATGGGACATAAAAGACTTGGCCCTGCTCAGTGGTCCCTACCCCTGCCCTCTGATGGCACATGGCCCTGGTACACAGCAGGAAGCACTGCTTCACTAACAAAAGTACTCTTGAATGTGCAACTGACACTGCTTAGCCCATGTATGCATTGCCTCACTTTAGTCTCCCTATAGGAGGTGCCATTATTATCCTTACTATACAAACATGTGAAAGTGGAAGCTCAGTGCTTAGAAAGGACAAGATATGGGCCAAAGGTCATTCAGCCCTGCCATTGTCCTAAGATAAACAGTTTAGCTGTGCATTTGGTTAAGAAGGGACCTGTGCCTGGCTGAAGAAGACAGAAGACCCTGTCTCCCAAATCACATTCCAAATGCTAGAAGAGTCCCCTGGGCCCTGGTGTAACTCCCACAGGGACCTTCCTAGCCATTCCATCTGCTGTAGCTTCTTTGGTGCTTGAGGACTGAGTCAAGGTGGAGTCTCTGATTTATGCTGCTCTCCCCTCTTGGCCTGTGTGTGGCTCATCTTGGTCATCGAACCTACACTCAGAGATTGATCTGTGCTCAGAGATTGATCCTAAGCACACAGCATGTGCTTACTAAAGTCATGTGGCTTGGTCATGTCCTTTTGGAGGTTGTCAATCTCCACACACAGCCACACACATTTTCCTCTTTAAGGCTAATGGTTTACCCATTATCCATTCTAACAGTGTCCTTCCTAAAGTTGGCCTGGCCAGTGGGTAAGACAAAAGGCGAAGGACTTATGTCTTAGCACTGCCACTCTCTGGCGAAAAGGCTTGGCCTTGGGGTCCTCAGATGCCTCTAGCTCTAAGAATGGAAATAATCAGATGTGTCCTTCATGGTATGGTGAGGGCTCCAGGAAATGTAAGTGTGACTTTTTGTCTCAGTTTTGGCTAAGCTGCCCAAGGCTGGGAACTCTGGGAGTAATGCCAAGGACCTTTGATTGAAAAGAGGTTCTAGACCAGCCACTGGGTTTCCAGGGAGATGATGACAGCAGGTGTTGTGACCTTAGTTCAACACTCACTTCCAGAAGGAATAAAGAAGAGGCCAACAGAGGTTCCCTTAGAGGGAAGCCTGGGGGTGCTGGGGCATTTGTCTTCCCCCTATAACCTTTGGCCTAGTGAGAGGATTTCAGGCAGGGTGAGTTAGTTAAGGTTCTCCAGAGAAATTTCACCAATAAGAGATATATAAAGCTCTATCTATCTATCTTTCTTCTTCTTCTTCTTCTTCTTCTTCTTCTTCTTCTTCTTCTTCTTCTTCTTCTTCTTCTTCTTCTTCTTCTTCTTCTTCTTCTTCTTCTTCTTCTTCTTCTTCTTCGTCATCATCTATCTATCTAATCTACCATCTATCTACCTATATATAGAAAGAGATATGAAAGGAGATTTATTATGGAAATTGGCTTACATGATTATGGGGGTTGTGATATACTGTGATATGTTGTTGGCACACTGAGGAACCAGGAAAACAGTGGTATAATTCAGTTAGAATCTGAAGGCCTGAGAACCAGGGGAACCTATGTGCAATTCTCAGTCTGAGGTCAAAGGCCTGAGAATTGGAGTAAGAGGGTGCTAGTTAAGTCCTGGAGTCTGAAGGCCCAAGAACCAGTAGCTCTGATGTCTAAGGGAAGGAGAAGATGAATGTTCCAGTTCAAGAAGAGAGAGAATTCACCCTACCTTTGCCTTTTCATTCTATTACATCCCTCTAGGAATTGATGAATGCCTGCGCACATTGGTGAGGATGGATCTTTACCCAATCTATTGATTTCAAATGCTAATCTTTTCTGGAAACACCTTCACAGACACATGCAGAAATAATGTTTTACCAGAGATTGGGGTGTCCCTTAACCCAGTCAAGTTGTCATATAAAATTGACCATCACAGGGGACTTGATTAGGGTTCCCCAAAATTTGGAAAACGTAGTCATAAGCATCTGCTCCATGCCCTAAGAAGTCTGAAAAGAAGCAACCGGGTTTAAAAGAGTCTGAAGCAGTAGAAGGGACAATGAGGCATACACGGAGGGTGAGGGGCCTTCTCTTGCTTGTAAGGGTGTGGGTGAGCTCCTGTATTCTAGGGGCTGGCTGCGGAGCTTTTCCTGTGAAGCAGGCCCAGGTGAGCAGTGTAGCCTCAAGACCCACAGATGCTCAGGGGCTAAGAAAGTATCTGGAGGTGATCAGCTGGAGCTAAGATGATGGAGTTCCCAGCAAGGGACTCATCTGAAAACCCATGACAACCTCACATGAGAAAGATCCAGATTTCGTCCACCAGTCCCAGTGGAGTCAATGCCAGGTCCCAGCTACCTCATTGTGGAAGGCTGGCCATCCTGTCCTTGAAGCCTTCTCCCTTGCACCTCACCAAGGGATCAGAATCCAAGGTCATACATTGAAAGAGGAAGGCAGAGGTCAGGGGAGAGAGGAGTTAGGCTGCCTGTCTCTCTCAACACCAGAGGCATTCCAGTCCCAACTGGTAGAAGAAACAGTCTGGTAATGGGATGAGAGTAAGGTCTTAACTGGACTTGGCATACTTAGTGAAATGAAGACTCTTTGGTTACTCAAGTGACCAGATGACATTTTATTAGCCAAGAGCAATAGGAAAAAGATATGGAACTGACCTGTTGAGATTTCATTCAACTCAGGGAAAGAATCACACTCACCAAGTGTATTTAAATTTCAATATTTTGTGTATAATGGACTTTTTTTTGCATTAATTTCAATTTAAAAATTTTATTAAAATATGATTTATGTTGATTACTGGGATTCTTGGTACCTTCTTAGATTTTGCTCCCAAGGCCAATGCCTCTCTTGCCTCACTCTGCTCCCAGTCCTGGTGGAGAAGAAAATTATACTCATTTCCAGCTTGCACCCTACTGAGTTTAGTGGATTCACTTTGACCCTTAACAAGTGTAAAGACTCTAGCACGTAAAGACTCTACCAGCAAAGTAGTGGTAGTACTAGTCATGATAATGATGATGATGATGACAGCCAATATTTACCTAGTGTCTCATGACTAACCTATAGGGAAGATGCCATTTATCTTCATTTTACAGAAAAGAAGAGTGAGGCTGAGAAAAGTTAGGCACCCTGCCCAAGATCACACAGTAGATGGATCACAGAGCTTGGATTTGAACCCAGGAAGTCTGGCTCTAGAGTTCATGTTCTTATTTACTTTATACAACTGCCTCCCTGGTAGATGATGTCATTGTCAGGTGTCAACAGATTGTGCCCGGGTTTACAGACAGAGGCTCATGGCTGCACTGCAGGTGCTTTCTCAATTTGCTCTTGCTGGAAATTGATGGTGGAAATCCCACTTAGAGCACCTAGAACCCATCTTATCCCCTTAACCTCTGTCTGTGTACAGTTCTACTTTGTGGCATGCAACATCCAGCCCTCTGTTTTATGTCCCTCAGGCCCCTCCCTCAATGGAAAGGGGGTGGGCCCCAGAAGCCAGAGAACAGAGCAGCAGACTGAGGGGAGTGATGGCTAAGTTGTGCTGATTTACAGATGGAAATTTACATACATAATGTAATTTGGGCCAATTGAATTGTCGATTAAGATGGAATCACTTGACATGCAACACGTACTCTGGTGAGTGACCAAGGAGACAAGAGGCCCTTGAGATGCCTGCAGTGAAAACACACTTTTGTTTTTGAAGGAGATGGCTATTTCCAAATTCCACATTTTAACAACCTCCTCTCCTAAGCCCTCTTTCCTCCAAGTCACAGCTGGTATCTGTTGAAATGAAAAACGTCATGGGCAATTAGTGTTTAAGTCTGAGGCACAGCAAGAATGCTCCCGGGCATGGCTGGCGCTGTGGGGGGCCAGGACACCTCCTGGGATGGGGGAGGCTGCAGGCCTAAGCCTTGGTTCTCAACCTACAACCCTATGCCTACAAGCCAGGAAGTGTTGCTGGCCACATATTGGGGCCATGGGAATCAAAGAGGCTCCCTTGGGTCTAGATTTGAATCCAGATATCCACTTCCATGAACTTGGGTACATGCTTCACCTCTCTAAGCCTCAATTTTCTCATCTACAAAGTGGGGTGAATGTTCCACCATAACCTGTAATGACTATGTTTGGAAAGAAAAGTGATAGCCTGAGTACCTTTAAAATCCTTGTAGGATGTTAATAACAGAGAAGGGTAAAGCATTGTTGCTGTGCACAAAATAATGCACCCTCTGTCTCACTGATTATATTCAGGTTTATTAAAGTAGTGAATTTCTTGCTGCCTCAGTGGGTTTGCATGGGTCGTTCTGCCTGAAATTCTATTTCTTCTCCCTGAACCCCATTTGCCCACTTCTTCTTTCAAGTTTCAGCCTAAACTCACCTTTTCAGGGGCTTCTCTCTCTATCTGCAGCCCAGCCTAAATTTTCCTGTTCTACATTCTACACATCCTGAACATTTCCTTCTTCCATTGCTTTAATTGTGTGTTTTGATCATGCATGTCACATTGGTCTCCACATAAAACTCTAAGCTCCATCATGGCAAGTACTATGTGTTGTCTTCTTTGCTACTGATCCCTAGTGTGTGGTGCAAAGTAGACATTCAAAAAATAGGTGTTGCATATTGACAAAGCATAATGTATCGCTTTCTTCACCTTAGCGAATTCCTGCTAATCCTTTAGGTCTCATGTTGCCCCCTCCAGGAAGCCCCCTCAGATGCCCCTGATGTGAGTCAAGAGTCCTGACAACGCAGGTGCTATCACAGGTCCAGGTTTGCTTTTTCATTGCATGGTCTCTAGATTGTCACTGTTCATTTGCTGGTCTCTATCCCCTATTAGACAATAAGTTTCTAAGGTCAGGGATGGTGTCTTATTCATTGGGGCACCCTCGGTTCCTAGCTCAAGGTCTGGCATACAGCTTATCATGGAATAAAGAAATCACAGAGCATCCAATCTTGGCAAAGAGATTATGGCTCATATTATGGCTGTGGACAGAGACAGTGTAACCCAGAGGCTTAAAGAAAGGGAGTGATGAGTATTGCACTCAGATAAGGCAGACACCACTAGGCTTGTACGGGACTCCTGAGCATGGTTGCCAGGCACAGCAAAGACCCATGCTGAATGAATCAGGGCCACCTGAGTCTAGGGAGAGGAGAGAGTTGGGTTCCCGAAGGCTTCCGGGATGATGCATTTTGAGCTGAATGCTGAGGGAGAACAGTGGTATTCTGGACAGACTGGTAAGTTGGAGAGAGAGTTTTGGCACTGACTAGGTTAAATAGGAGCTAGTGGGCCTGGAATTGGCCACCATGAGGATATCATCCGAGTGCCCTTGTTCCATAGGGTGACAGGGCCCACATACTCTGCAAAGTGAGGGGCAGCTGCTCCTCCTTACCTCTTTCTTCTCACCCTCTAGGCTGGTGGCAGCGCTGGCTCTGATTCCAGGATTATCTCTTAGGAACTGGCACCTGAAGTGGCTCCATTGTCAGGCTGGGGTAGCAGGGTGCTCTCAAGACAGGCATGGCATGCTGTCCCTGGCTTAGTGCTGACAGTCTGCTGCTCCCAGCCTTTTTGCCGCCCTTCTCCTGCACTGGACTCCCACCCCAGGGGCCATGGAGGCAGTGTGGAGCCATAGGGGTCCTATCAAGCTTCTCTATCCTGTCATCTCTTGGACTCCAGCTGCAGTGCCTGGGGGCTGGCCTTGCCTCAGTGGTCCCACTGCATTCTCTCCACAGCCTCCTCAGGGAAAAGAGTCTTCATGAGCCCAGCAGACAGAAAAATTTTGTACATTGTATGCATTTAATGAATGTTTGTTGAAATCCTTTTTGGAATCCTGAAGCTGCCATCCCTCACATTTGCTTTCCTATTCATCTGATTGGATCAGCATAGACCTATTAGCCCATTTATGAACCTAACAAAAGCTGTCAGCAACCAAGGGTAGAGAATAGAACTCCACTAGGTACTTTCTTCTAGGTCACTATGAACCCATGTTCAGCAGAGTTCAGGAGTTTTGCAGGTTATCAGATAATAGATTATGCCCAACCATGTGACCCTAGAGTGCATGTCTTTCTACCCTCTCTAGAAAAAAGTGTGGGGGAAATGACCATGCCTTTCAGAAAATCTTTGGTCCCGTTTATTTTTTCTTCTCCCCCAGAGACACATCCTACCTTCCATGTGTTCCAGTGTGGGGCTCCGCTGGAGATGATCACATGTGCCTCCCACCTCTGTGGAGACTGGGTACATATTGGCCTTGGGACAGATACCCTGGCTCATTCCCAGGGGTGCATCTGGGAGAGGGAACAAAGGGAGAGCATAGAGAAGGAGAGTCCCGGGCTCTTCTGGTCTGTCCGCTTCTCACACTATTCCTTCTGCACACCCCCAACTGGCCTCCTCTTTGTCCCATCCACCCTCTTCCTCACCTGAAGGCTTAGACTCCTGCAGTCTAAGTGGGGCAATCTGTGGATTAGGCATCTGACCCCTGTTACAGTGAGAGCTGCCACCTTGCTCCCCTGTGGACCTGGCATGTCTCCTCCCCTCTCTGGGCCTCAGCCCCATGTTGTAAAATGAAATGTTCTGTGGTAGCTGATATCTAAACTGGTATATGTGTTTAATGCGTTCCACACACAGTAAAATTTGCATTTTCAGCTCAGCTCAGCCACCAACTGTGATATGTCAGGAAAGTCCCTTCTCTTGCTTTTAGTGTCCTCAACTCTAAAGTCTGCGGCGGGTGGGTGGGTGGGTGATTGGGTGCAATAAGCTTCAAGGACTCTTCTCACTCTTCTTTTTTTTCTGATTCTATGAATCCTAATACCAGTGACTATTTAAAGAAAGACCCCTGAAAATCACTATGCTATAAGATTAGATTTCTCAGAAATGATCAGGAATGGAGAATGCGGGATGCTTCAAGGTGGTGGGTGTGTGTTCTTTTTTTCCCCACTCGAGTGAATCAATCTTTGCAGAGAGTATGAAAGGAAAATCTACCACCTTGCAGTAAAATTAGAGCTGGCATTGCTGTACTAAAAGAGAGAGAGAGAGAGAGAGAGAGAGAGAGAGAGAGAGAGAGAGAGAGAGAGAGAGAGAGAGAGAGAGAGAGAAGGTAAAGAAAAAGCAAAAAGGCAGCCTCAGAAAAATTATGACTAGCTGCCTGCTGGATTCACCCTGCCGAGGAGATGCCTTGTGACACAGTTTACGACCCTGAGGATTATGGCGGTCTCGATGCTATCATCTTAATTGCAGGAGCAGGGCTGCAGCCAGCGGGCTCCCCTGAGCCCCCCGTGCTCTGGCCACATGACGTGCCTGGCTCTCAATCTGACAGATTCTTTTCTCCCACTGTACCTGTTCCAAATTACTTTGTGCAGGCTGCAGGCTTCCTGGCTACTCCTGATTAATTTTTCTTTTTTTATTCTTTCCTCAAATGGGGTTGTGGAAGCCCAAAGAATTGGAAGGAGGGAGTAGGACAACTCATTTTCCTCAGTGTCCTCCTGAGGTGGCAGGAGACAGTTGGAGATCGGACCCTGTCTTTCTGTGCCACGAGCTAGTGAAAAACTTAATGGTGTCTTAGTCTTTGGGGATCATAGGCAACACCAGGATTTGGACCTCAGCTTTGAGACCAAGGGAACATCTTAGGAGCATTTTGGGAGCCCACCGTCCTTGGACTAGAAGAGATGGAGAAGTACTGGGCACATGTGCTGGGTATGGTGGATGCTTTCTGAGACATTGCTTGGAGAAGAACTGCAGAGAGGAGTACATCTGGTAGCCCTGGTCTTTGAAACCAGACTTCTACATCCTAGCCCACAACTTACTTGTCCTATGGCCTGGAGAAATTTATCTTTCTTTTCTGGGTCTCAGATCCTTCTTCGTACAATTGGGACTTTGGATTTGATTTAGCCTGCAGAAATTGTTTTGTTTGGCCTGAATTGGCCTTTTAAACTAGGAAATTTCGTATTTAGAATAAATCCAAAATTTTAACTTCTCTTATAAAAGCAGAAGACAGAAAAAGAAAGTTCATGTTCTCATGTGGCAAAAAGTGACCAGACCAATAAATTGATAAGCTGATGTGAAAATTCATCTGGGTCTAGAGACCCAAAACAGCCAAAGCAATCTTGAAGGAGAACAAAGTCACAGGATGCACACTTCTGGATTTCAAATGTTACTATGAAACTGCAATAATCAAAACAATGTGGTATTGGCCTAAGGATAGATGCATAGATCAGTGGAATAAATCTGAGAGTACAGAAATAAACCTTCATGTTCAGAGTCAAGGGTGCCATTTTCAACCAGGGTGCCAAAAGAATAAAATGGGGAAAAGAATAGCTTACTCAGCAAATGGTGAGGGGACAACTGCGTATCCACATGCAAAAAAATGAATTTCGATCCCTATCATACACCAAAATTAGTTCAAATAGATCAAAGACCTAAATATAAGAGCTAAAACTGTAAAACTCTTAGAAGAAAAGATAGGTGGGGAAAGGGTGTAAACCTTCATGATCTTGGACTTGCCAATGGTTTTTTCTTTAGATATGACACCAAAAGCACAAGTGTCCCCATTAGGTAAACTGGACTTCATTAAAACTTAAAACTTTTGTGCTGCAAATGGTACCATCAAGAAAGTGAAAAGAATGGGAAAATATTTGCAAATTTTATGTCCAGTAAAGGACTTGTATTCAGACTATATGAACAAATCTTACAGTTCAATAGTAAAAATAACACAATTAATGATGGGCAAAAGATCTAAATGGAAATTTCTCTAAAGAAGATATATAAATGGCCAATGAACACATGAAAATGTGTTCAATGTCTTTAGTCATTAGAAAAGTGCAAATCAAAGTCATAATGAGATACCACTACACAATCACTAGGATGACTATAATAAAAAAGAACAAGTACCGAGAATATGGAGAACTTATAAACTTCATACATTGCTAGTGGGAATATAAAATGGGGCAGCCGCTTTGGAAAATATTTGGCAAATTATCGAAATGCTAAATATAGAGTTACTATATATTCTAGCAATTTTACTCCTAGGTACGTATGTAAGGGAATTGAAAACATGTCCACACAAAATCTTGTGCAAAAATGGATAAAGCAGCGTCAGTCACAATAGCCACAAAAGGAGAAACAATACAGATGATCATCAACTGAGGAATGAATGAATAAAATGTAGAATAGAATATTATTTGAAAATAAAAAAAAATGAAGTTCTGATACATGCTACTACGAGGATGAACCTTGAAAACATAGTAAGCCAAAAAAGCCAGTCATTATATATTGCATAATTTCATTTATATAAAATGACCAGAATGGGCAAATCTATAGAGACATAAAATAGATTAGTGTTTACCTAGGGTTGGTGGCAATGGTGAAAGAAATGGAGAGTGACAGCTAATGGGCATGGGATTTCCTTTTGGTACAAAAAAAAAATGTTCTAAAAACTGACCATGGTGATTGTTACACAAGTCTGTGAATATCCTAAAAAAATGTTGACTTGGACACTTAAAATGAGTAAATTCTATGAAGTGCTATGAAATTATATTGAGTTCTATGGAATTATCCCTCAGCAAAGTGATTTTTTAAAAAATGTCTGGAACTGAGGAGTGGAGTCTCCTTTAGTTCCCATCTGGCTCTCACCCATTTAAGTTAACCTGCCTGGTCCTCACTGGCATTTGAGTTTATAAACCTGGGACCAGAGGTTTTTAGAGGACACTTCTTGGTCCTCTTTCCCAAAGACCCATAGGATGTCACTTTCTTTCCTTTTAGGAATACTCTTTCTTGCTGCTATTCATCTGCTATGTAACCTTGAACCTTTCTCCTCTGTGAACCCCTGTTTCCCCATAGGTACAGGGAGGGATTTGGACTTAACTATCACTCAGAGCTCCTGTATTCCTGACCTTCAAAAGATCTTCGAATCTGAGAGCTCTGGCCTTTATTACCTCTTCTAACCCTTTCGTCTAACTGACAGTCTCCATGGGCTTTGGAGGGGTCTGGGATTGGGGAACAGTATGCAGGTCACATGCTTGAGAAGCCAGCTTGGTGACTGCATGGCCTTCTGAGGGCTCTACCCCATTTTGGCCAGGAGCATACTCAGAGCAGAACACTGCTTGGGAGCCAACCAGTTTCTTTCTGGCCATAGGACCAGGCTAGCCCAGCTCCCCGGGTCAGGCCTCATCACAAGAAGATATACAGTTGTGAAGCCATTGGAGTAGCCAGCTGTGGCTTTTTGGAGCAGAGCAGAGAGGTAACAGAGACGTAACACATGGGGAAAGGGATATGGAAAGGCAGCCCCCCACATGTTTCAAAGGAGAATGAAAATCTAGGTTATGGGTGAGTGGAAAGGAGGACAGGACAGCTACTCGGTAAGAAACTCTCTTACTATGTGCCGGCCAGTGTTTTAAGCACTCTCCCCCACTGCTCTAACCTCACCAAAAAAGTATTATTATGATTGCTGCTGTTCTCATTATTTTTATTATTCTCATTTTATAGGATAGGAAATAGAGAGGCAGAATAGTTATGCAACTTGCCCATGGTTGGTTAGTCTTCTAGAAAGTGGCAGAGTTCAGATCTAGACTCCACATTCTTAACTGCTGTACAAATTTAGGATTTTTATTAAAACTTTTGAAACTCAGTTCTGACCGTCTTGTGAGTTCAGAGGCTGGAGTGGGCAGGGAAGAGTTTGTTTTCAAGTCCATCTATTTGGGGGAGAAAGTCAGAGGGTTTTGTTTCTTGGTGAGGCTGAGCGCCCTTCAGGGGAACACACCATTGATGTGCCCACTTCTGGGGAATGATACAGACCTGGACCCAGGCAGTTAAGGTCTGGCCATTTACCATCTGTGGGACCTTGGACAGGCTGATTTGCTCATCTGACCTGTGACTTTCCTCCTGTAATGATGTTCCCCGTTATAGCAGTGAGGATTAAATGGAATAACGTTTGCAAACCAAATTTCACTCAGTACCTGATAGATAGAAAACCCTCTGCTATGGTGGTCATAGCAGCAATGATCACCATAATAATGGTCATGTTAGCATTTTACATGATGGTAAAACACACCAGGAATGGTCAGTATGACTGTGTTCCTGGCACTATAAGACTGAAATTGTTTAGTCCTTGTCTTCAAAGATGGTTTGGAGGGTGGGTCCAAGTGGACTGGCTTGCCATTCAAGATCAGCTGGAACATGAACCTCATCTCCCACTGCGTTCTTGGCTTCCTTTGCACAGGCATGTTCCTGTCTCCACACCCATATTTATGCTTTCTCTCCCTTTCCTGGGTCTTCCCTCCCCCATATCCCCTGGTGAGGTACTTGTCCACAGGCTCAGCTGATGGGCTCTATTGCACCCTTCTTCAGAATCATTGTGTGTGTGTGCGTGTGTGTGTGTGTGCGTGCGTGCGTGCGTGTGTGTGTGTGTGTGTGTGTGTGTTGTCTGGGGGGTTGCAAATGAGAGGGAAGAAAACAGGCTGGAGTAGTGATCTGATTTAGGAGCAAAGAAAGTCTCCCAAGAATTTTTGTAGGCCACAAACCCAAATGACTAAAAGGGCCATGCAGGGTTGAACAATTAGTGAAGCAGGAGGCTATGATGGGCAATAAAGAGTAGTGGGGTCTGTAGCAAACTAGAAATCATGAGCTCTGTCTAAAGACAAAGTTATCACTAATTTCTCCCAATTGATGCTTTATGAGAAGGTACCTCAAGAAAGGCTTGATCTTTTTATTTTTTCAGGAAAAGCTGGCAATCTGTATTCATTTATAAAAGATACTAATTTCAAAAACATTGCACACACCAAATAGAATTGTGCAGTGCTTTTAACGTTTTCGTGTAGGTCTAGGCTGTGGGCCACCAGTTAGAGACTGCTTCTCTAGGTGAGAGCCAACAGGCCACTGGGCATAGGGGGTTCTGAGAATAACTGGCCCGAGCCCAGAGACACCAGCATGCCACTTTGGGCATTCCCTGAGCTCTCTTCCTGGGCCATTCTTGCTGAGGAATGGGGGGTGGGGGGGAGAGAGAGATATTGAAATGGACTGGAATGATGTGAAGTTGATCCACATATGGTGTAAAGTGCACTGATCCTGAGCCCTCCCATTGGTTAAACTCCAAGTTTTGGGACACAGAAGTAGGTGAGCCATACTTCCTGTCCTAGTCTCTCGTGGTAGAATTAGACATGGGAACAAATTCTAAACTACCTGTGTATATTAGAATTTGGCACATAGTATTCAAGGGCTGCCTACCAAGGAAGAAGCCATCTATGCTGTCTAGGGTCTGGGCTGAGATGGCTCACCAGGGTGAAAGAAGGAACATCTGAGCTGGGTGTAGAGGAATCAATAGGATGATATCATCTAGATAAAGATTTATGGAAGGAGGTGAATATTTTAGGCCTCAAGCTATTAGGGCATGTAAAAGCAGGGTCTTCTGGAGTACTGATGGGCTTTAAAACACTTGTAGTGTATAGGGTAGTGATGAGAATGGAGAGAATCATGGTGGAGGATGAGACCAGAGGGGACGTGGATCAGATGACGAATGGCATCAATACCAGTTGAGGGGCTTACCAGTGAAATCATGGGGGTCAGGAGGGTTGATGGCAGGTTTTGAGGTTAGAAAGAGCCATGATATACTCATTCATTTATTCATTCATCAAATACCCACCGAGCACTGAGGACTCAGCAATGAGCAAAGCATACCAGCTCCTGCCCTTGTAGAACTTATGGTTTGGGGCAGAGGGAGATAAGAATTAATGGAAGAATCACACAAATAAGTTTATCACTTAAGACTGTGATAAGAGCAGTGCAGGGAGAGGTCAGGGTGCTGTGACTAAGAGCTGGGAATGAGGAGGAAGGGGTAGAGAGGAGGCTGGAAACCCAGGCTGTACCAACTTGACCATGCAGAAGAGTTCAGGTTTTATCCCAGGTGCCCAAATCATTTGGACTGCTTTAATCAGGGCAGGACTCAGCCGCTGCCTTGCTGGGAACCTTGGGTGCCACCCCCACCCCCGACCCCCTAGTCTTGCATTTCTCATCTAGATTCACTCCGTTTTTTGTGATGGGTGAAGGTCTGGAGTATTGCCCACTCTATTGGTCTGGCCCCAGGGAGCTTTGTGGTAGGTGTCCTGGGCTGGATGGTCTCCAGGTTCCTAGGCGTGTTGTAATGCTGGTACTGGAAGAGATTCCCGTAATTGTTTCAAGGCTGAAAATGATGAGGCTCCACCCCAGACTAGATGGGAAGGTTAGGGAGGGCCAGAGAGGGGAATGGCCTGCCCACTGCCACTGGCAAACTGCTGTCAATCTGGGACATACAGTCTGGAAGAGCCTCTGGGAGTCGAGAGAAAGCTCTTTCCATCATATGTACCTCTGGCTCTAGGGGGAATGTTCTGGTTTGGGCCTAGTGCTCTTTCCTACTCTCTTTCCTACTTCTTTTTCAGAGGCACCAAGAATCCTGCTCTTTGCCCCCGCTGGCTTGGTGGAATGTGGAAAGGAAGAGCAGCCCAGGCTGAGGCCGTCTTTAATTATTTTGCAAACATGTTGGGTTCACCAAAGCTTCATATACTTTTTGTCCCCAGCACCCTCTCCCTGGATGTGTGAGCCCATATGTTCCTGGGCAAATGTGCAGTGTCTGCCTGGGCTGCATTTGCAATTAGCTCATCAGGATGCTGTTCTCTAATAGCTCTTTGATGTCCAACCAGCCTCCTAAGCCTGTGTGTTTCCTTTCCTTTGAAGCAGGACATTGTGTTTTGCCAGAAGTCAATGAAACGCCCTAGTAGAACAGAATGGTTTAATTCCCTCCTCAAATGGGCTTCCGCCCATGCCTGCTGTCCCCATTGGCCTGTCAGATGCCGGCCATGGAGGCCCGGTGAAGGCCATGGCCCCCGGAGGCTGAGCTTCTGAAGAAGCTCTGACCATCGAGTAGCAGCCCCGACTGTCTGGCAGCCTTGGCTTGCCCTTAGGCCCTTGGCCTCTTTCTCTGATGCATTTAGATTTGCCTATGACCCTGATTCCTGAGCTGGCTCTCCTGTTGATTTGCTGTTTCCTCTGACTTGGACCTGGCATCAGGTTTTGGCCTGGCCTGGAGTCCCCTTTCAGGTTCTGGTAACTGCGCAAGCTGGTTTGGCTCCCTTTGAGCTTTGGAACTCCCATCTCGGCCACCCGACAGCTCCTGGTAACCCCATCCATATGTGTCCACAGGAGCATTCCTCTAGGGCCTGACTCTGAGTGGCCTAGTGTTCAGGCAGGGTTCTCACCCAGCATAAGCACCTGTGTCTCACCTGCTCTGAGTCCATTTGCTGCCTGGGGAATTTCAGGGCCTTGCAAATTTCCCTTCCATGGTATTTTCAGAGTTGCTAAGGGTGAGTTTCCTTTGTGCATGTTTTGATGCAGCCATCGTAGCTGCTCACAAGGTCTCCTAACCAAGCCAACACTGGGGAATTCTGTACCAGGCTGAACTATTTCTACTGGCAGAATTTCAGAGTGCTGAGTGCTGCCTCCTCAGAGGTGGACATGCCTGAGCTTGAGGCTATGAGCTGTCCTGGGACCCCTAGTGGATATGCTGGTCACCTTCATTATCTGCTGTTGGGTCAGAGCTGAGTGGTTTGGCCTCAGTTACTAACCCTGAGTCTCAGATCCCTGCATTCTCCTTGTGAAGTTAAAAGGAACATATTCCCTGCCTTTGAGTCTCTTTGGTTGAGGGGTGGAGAGGTCCACAGCAGGGTTATTTGGGTCCTAGTGAGTTGTGTATTCATTGACTCATTCACTTACCAACCCTTCGTTGAGCTCCCATTAGGGCATACAGTGATGAACAAGTCTTACCCATCTTCCCTCATGAAGCTCATTCTTTATTGGAGGGTATACCACGTTACACAAATAAACAAACAATGTTTATGTCTGGACAGGAAATATCAAAGCTAGGATAAAAATATGATAAGGAGCTACTAGAGGTCATACAGGAGGAGTTGTCAAAACATTCTTTGAGGAAGTGACATTTAAACTGAGGCTTAAATGATGAGCAAGAGGCAACCATGCAACACTACAGAGGAGAGAATTCCAAGAAGAGAAGGCAGCAGTGAAGAGGATAAGAATGGTAGATTTGAGGATCAGAATGAGGGTCCATGTGGCTGGAGCATGATGAATGAGAGGGAACAGGACAAGATGGGAGATGCCAGAGAGGGGTAGGTGGAGGCAGACCACACAGAGCCTTGTGGACCAGGCTGAGAGGTTCAGATTTTATTCCAGTGGGAAGGAAAATACATGGAGGGTTGGTGACGTGAGAGAGCGTGGTTGGATACAACCAGGGCAAGTCATCTTACTTTTCTAAACCTCAGTTTTCTCATTTATGAAACAAAGGTAATAATACTTGCTTCACAGGCTGGATAATGAGTGAGGAGAGTAAAAGTATAAAACTACATGGTGAAATATGAGATGAATGATAACAGCTGAAGGTAGCTCTTCTTTTTTAGTTTCCAGGAAGCCAGGGTTAAAACACAATAGGTTGCCTAGTAGTATGAATCACCTAGCTCAATAAGGAAGGCCATTTTCCTAGCTCTAACTTAGAAAGGCATTTACCACAGAAAGCTTGGATGCACTGTCCTTTATTTTCCTCATCATTCTGATACCCCCGAGACATCCTGATTATTCCTGGCCACTGGCTGGTTTAGAATAGACCCTGGCAGATGGATATAGGACTCAGGCTTGGGGGAAATCAGTGACTCCTGGCTTTGTCATAAACTGAAGTTTTACCTATAGTTTTGTAATACCTGCTAGTTAGCTGCTGCCCTCAGCTTTATCTTCTACAGTTAATGCCCTGGTCAGGACAAGGGGGCAGGTAACATTCTGAGTTGCTGAACTGAACCTGGCTCTAGGCCCTGGCTCCCTTTGGATTTTACCATTTGAAACACACAACTTGCAAATAATCCATGTGTGTTGTTGTAAAGACAGTACATCAGATGGAGTTCTAGAGTCACCATTGGGAGTAGCCTGACTCCTACTGTGGTTTGCCCTTTACAAGTTGTGTGATCTGAGGCAAAAGACATTCGCTTCTTGGGCCACAGTTTCCTTATCTGCAACTTGAGATCAAGATCTCTTTCTGAAGGGCTGTTGTGAAATCAAAGATAATGCCCCAGAAGACCTGGCCATAGAAGGGCTCCACACATGGTTTTTCTTCTTATTAATAAATATAGTCACGGTTGCGGGACAACAGCCAAATTATGAATTAATGATATACTGCCTTGTTGGCTTCAGCGATAATCAACTGTTGATTAAGTCTAGATCTTGGGCAGGTGGGTGATGTTCAAGCATGCTGGGGAATGGTTTTAAAAAAGTAATGGCTTTAAGGAAGCTCTAGACAGCCTTCCCAGGTCCTGCCAGGTGAGCAGAGATTTCAAATGCAGGGAGATTATGAGGATGACTGGAGACTTCAGCCTTTTCCTGTATGAAACTGGACAGGGGGCCCATGAAGCAGATGCTGTGGTTCATGCCACTCCAGGACACTCATAGCAGAGACATAGGGC
The DNA here is from genome assembly GCF_014176215.1 of Rousettus aegyptiacus. Lineage (NCBI taxonomy): Eukaryota > Metazoa > Chordata > Mammalia > Chiroptera > Pteropodidae > Rousettus > Rousettus aegyptiacus. The sequence goes on from NW_023416309.1 coordinate 9,387,796, forward strand.
TTTGCACAAGTAGGTGCTCAAGGGAGTTGAATGAGTTCATTAACCGCTAGACCTCAGTGGTTTTAATCAAGGCATGGCTGGGTTCTTTAAAGGTAAAGGGAAATAAAGGGTACAAATTTCCAGTTATAAAATAAATAAGTCATGGGGACGTAATATATGGCACAGGGAATATAGTCAATAATATTGTATTTGCATGATGGCAGATGGTTACTAGACTTATTGTGGTGGTCACATCGTAAGGTACATAAATGTAGAATCACTAGATTGTACACTCGAAACTAATACAATATTGTATGTCACTTATACTTTAATAAAAAATAAATAAAACATGTATGAATGCACTTTGACATTGTCACATTCATGCCTTCGGCTTAGTTCTCTTTTCTACTAGACTCACTGCTCTTAGGAACTGCTGTCTTTATCTGTACCCCCCAACAAACTCATGGACACTTATGTACATGTTTGCAGCCTGACTCACACACATACCTGCATGTGTACATACTCAGAGGTCAGTACTGCAGGTGAGTAAGCTCCATTCAGCACCTGGGTCTGTTATGGCTCTAGCCCATCATTGCTGTGTAACCTTGGGCAGGTTACCTAACCCTTTTGAGCCCCACCTGCAAAATGGGTAGAACGCTACCATGCATAATTACTGTTGCAAAGAGAAGAAGCATGTAAAGCACTTGACATGTCACGTGGCACATAGAAAGTCCTCAATAAATGCTGGCTGTTCATCCCACAGTGTCCCCATATACACTCACAAACCAGCATCAAGGAAAAGCACATCTAAACACATAGCTAAGAATGTGGGCTTTTTCCCTCTGTGAGCCACTGGGTCAGGAGACAACCAAGATCTGGGCAGTTATGCCTGGGTGGTGCTGTGCCTCGCTCTTGGTCTTGGGCTGGGGTATGGCTTGTTGTGGCCGTGCTGGGCAAGAAGCAACAAAAGTTTGTATCTGGGAAGAAATGAATGGGAACCAATGATGGCTCCTCATCCTCTTGTCAGGGAGACATGAAATAAAAGCTGGCTGGCTTTCTTCCTCTATTGAGTGGTCTTTTATATGGAGAGATAACGAAGGATAATTAATACAGCACTCGAGAGCAACTTTGATGCCCTGCTAATTTCTCTGCCTTATAATTATCAAACAATCAAGGGTTTTCAAGCTCCCAATTAAATCACAGAACCAGAGGCAGGCAGAAGGTGGACACTGCAGCTAAAGCCATGCAGACTGGAGGATGAACAACAATCTGTGACCCCAAGGAGACACTTGGGGGTAGAGGTGATGGCAGAAAGAAGGGTCTGAGCTGGAAATGAGCCTCACACCTGCCTTGCAGCTGGACCAGCCTGGGAGAACAGCAGATGCCATTGCTGATGGAAGGTCTGGGAGAGAGCATCTGGCCTCTGGCACTGGCACGCACCTCAGAAGAGCAGACTCTTGGCATGCTGCTCTTCCAGACTGGTACATCCTGGGACCAGAAGCTAGCGCTGTGGTCTGTCTGGGAAAAGTGTAAGCTGAGGCCAGTTGTCTAACTCACTGAAGGCTGCAGACACACCTGACTCCTCTTGGGGCTTGTTTTCTTGCAGGCATAAGTCTACAGCTTCTCTGAGTTCCTACAAGAGCAAACACTCCATGATTCATGCTGATGTAGCGTCGCAGAGAGAAAGATAGGTTCTCTCTGAGAAGGTTGGTTCCTTTAATGGAGCACCCATCATGATGGGCCCTCCTCAGCTGCTGTGCTTCAGGAAACCTGTTCTGGCTGTTTACAGCTGGATGCATCAGCTTTGAGTTCAGCCAAACATTTCAGAAACTCCTCCTCCCAAATTTTCTTCCTCCTCCATTCATTGAGCCAGGCTAGAAATTCTACTCATTATCTTCTTTGAGCCCTGCAACAACTATTGCAAAGTTGTATCTGGTTTATTGTATTTTATGGAGGAGAGAATAGTATTCCATGAGGGTATATAAGTTACTAAAGTGACATTACTCTTAAGGGTCATAAATAGAATTCAGGCCCACATCCATCTGACTTCAAAGGTATAGTTTTAACCATCAGGCTACACTGCCTCCCTTTGATTGTTGCAAAATTGACAGGAACCAGGATGGCAGGTTGAAGCAGTCAGCTAACACTGCAGGAAGTGTCTTTGGAGTGCTGCCACCGGCCTGGCCACTGCTAGACACTTGTCACCATACTATTTCTGTACAGCTCTGCTGTAGCCACCTTGAGAAAACTCCAACTCTGTCTGTGTCTCTGTGTCACCTGCTTCATGCTCAGACTCCTGAGTGGGAACATCCTTTTGGCCAATTCTAAATCCCGTTCTGCCCTGGCAGCTGAAAAAAGAAACTTCTACCCTCTGGACAATATGAGGTATTTGAAACCCTGTACCCTGCATAGTTTGGTAGTCTCACAAATAAAAAGCGTGTTTGGATGCTGTGAATCAAAAAGAGAAAGTACATTTGTCCAGTCCAGATTCTTAAGACACATGCTGTTCCCCCCCACCCCCACCTCACATGTGGGAAACATTCTGGGATTGATTGAGTCACAGTATCTGAAATCTTGTATGGGGAGATGGACACACATGCCATGTAGTTTCCATCTGAGATCCTATCTCACCACTTTCTTTTATGGTTGGCGACGTTGGGGCCCAGAGAGGGTCACACACCTACAGAAGGTTACACAGCTGCTTAGCGGTATTACAGCTATAAATAGAAATTCCATCAGTGTATTCCACTTTGGAGTGGCTGGTCTGAATCAGAGAATATTGAGTGAAAGGCCTTTTCCTCTTTTCCTCCATTCCTTCCTTTCTCTTTATGTTAATGAAAAAGCTCTACGATGCATATTCTGGGGGATACAAATATGTAGGAGACCTCAACTCTGTTCAGGGAGTTATCAAAGGACTCCTAGCATTTGAAAACGGTGAGCAGAGCAAGCTCTGCTGGTTTAGAACAATGGCTCGTGTCTTATCATCCACTTGCTTGAAGCTGTGGAGTGCCTGAGCTATAAGAAGGCCTGGTAAGTTTGTAAGGAAGACATTGGCAATTCCTCCAGATGGATCAGGGACAGTTTTTTCAGCAGAAGGTCCATGGGATAATAGATGGCCTGCCTTTGGGTTGTGCTGGGGACACGCTAGTTCTTGTCCTACAGAGAAGATCTCTGTTTCCTTGGCTGTAAAGTGGAAACCAAGGCTGGACTTACTTTCCCATGTTGTCACAAGAATCAGGTGCTACACGATGATAAGAGGGCTTGTAAACTGTGAAAGTGCTTGCTCATCTGTTGTTACTGACATTTTGTGGAGTTGGAGGTCCCAGGATGTTAGTTCCTACCAGACTCCTGGGGATTTAAAGGTCCTAGAGCTCTGAGAAGTCTTGGATTTTTAACTTCAATTTGCATGGTTTTGCTGTTCTAAGAAGAGAGCGAGTGAATCACGGAGTGATCAAAGGAAGCTTGAATGAGTGCCTGAGCTCTGGGCCTCAGCAGGGCTTCCTAGCTAGGTAAACTCGGGATAGTCTCTGCTGATTCTCTGTTCTCAGTGTCCTCATCTCTAAAATGGGGCAAAGGTAGGGGGACCATGGGGTTGGGGGGAGCAGTAACATAGTTAAGAGCTCCAGATCTGAGCTAAGGCTTGAGTTCAAATCTCAGTGTTGCCACTTACGAAATATGCAAATTACTTAACCTCCTCCTCCTGCCTCCCTGTGCCTCAGTTTCCTTACCTTTACAATGGCACAGTAAGAGCACCTGTCTCATGAGGTCGCTGTGAATACCTAATGAGTCAATTCATAAAAAGTGCTGAGGACATTTCCAGCAGTGAGTACTAAACATTTGAGCGATTTTGTCCCTGACACTGACTTTTTTCTTTGTGACATGCTCTGGTTTTATGAGTAGAGTTGGAACGTTTTATAGGAGGAGTAAAGTGACATGGAGTTGATGAGCTGGGGCACTGTGTCCAGGGGAGTGGGACAGTGGTGGGTAATCTGCAGTAGTTTGTTGACTCAGCATTAATTAACAGACTCCCCTCAGCCAGACAGAGCCCCTAAGCAACTTCTCCATCTTATATCTCCAAATTCCTCCCTCTTAGCAGAACTCGAGGCAGTCTCCATGCCTAAGTCCCTCTCAGTGATTGGGGCGAGTGACAGCCCGGCACCGTGGGGGTTAATGGTGTCTGGCCCTGCTGGGGTAGGGTGCAGCTCTCTGGTGCAGGGACAGCAGATGACGGGCACTTTATTACTATGTATGACTCGTTCTGGCCTGCTTCATCAACTGCCAGGGCACACACAGAAGCTAATCAGCAATTTGCTCTGTTTTACCCCTGAGGGTGTCTCCTGAGGAGGGAAACCATTGATTTTTAACACCAGACACATAAACTCTAAGCTAGTCCCTGAATTCTTAGCTTCCCACTGTGGCATGGTGGGGAAAGCCAGACTTTTCAGTTTTCAGACATACACGCCACCAAAACAGGTGGTAATGACCTCACCACTGTCCAGTATGTGGAGACCTCTTTCCGAGGAGGAACCTTTGAATTCTCTGCACTGAGCCTGGAGACTGTGGTGCTGCCCTCCAGACAAGCCCTCATTCCAAGTCTGGGGACAGATGGCTGAACAGTTGAAGGAAATGAGGGCCAGAAGGAGGAGAGAGGGTGCTGGCTTCAAGGAGTGGGGAGGAGAAGCGAGCACTGGATGTAGATTTTGACCTCTGAGATATGACAGCTCTAGGGCTGTGGTCATCACTTTATCTCCTCCAATCTCCTCCAAGCCCTTTATTCACATCTGTAAAGTGGGGAATCAACGGGCACCCTGTATGAACTTGAGAAGATGGAGTTTTATGCTTGTGAACCACGGCTCTCATCTTGAGCCAGGGCATTTGTAGGGTGCATGTTAATAACTCAGAGAGGCATCCCTCCTGGAGTACCTCTGAGCTATCAGGCTGGATGGAGACTTCTTCCCTAGCTGCGGTCCCACCTGCTCATTTTACAGATGAGAAAACTGAGGCCTAGGGAAGGTGAGTTATAATGAGTCTTCTTGTTTCTTGTCCCAATCTCTGTCAACCCATTCTGCTTCTGCTTAATTCTCTGAAATACCAGCCCTCAGATCAAACACCCAAAATGTTTTCTTCTTTTTGTTTTACCTGTGCTTTCTAAATTATCTACATATATTTCACTTTTATAATTATCAAAAAGATAAAACGATTAGAGTCATACTAATTCATTGTCATTTTTTTCTTTCAAAGAAAAGCAAATGTTTCAAAGACAAAGCTTAGCAAATTCAATTACATCAAACTTATGATCTATATGATTTTAAAAAATCTTTAGTAACTTTTCCCTATCACCTGCAAAATAAACCCTAACTCCATAAGCCAGCATCCAAAACTTCTTCATGTCTGTTCTTAACCACCCATTTTCCAACTGTACTCGCAAATTCCTCTTTGAATCCTTCTGTTCACAAAAGCCCTCTCTGTCTGCTTCCTCCCTGTTGCACCCAATGGCATACAATTCTCCCAGCTCCAAACTACCACCTCTGAACTTCTGTTTCTTCCCTCTTTCAACTGAGTGTCTTTGAATGAAATAAAAAAAAAATATTTTCAGCAATAAAGTCATTTTTTTATCTCACTTAAGAAGTCTCGAGGTAGGCAGGAGTTCAACAATGCTGTCAAAGTCTAGGGTCTTTCTTTCTGCACCAACAGCCTCAGCATGTTGCCCTGCATGCATGTCCACAGATGGGTTGCTTCATGGTCACAAAACAGCTGCCACAGCCCCAAACTTCAGCTCTTTTGTCCAAGCAAGAAAGGGAGGAGGGCAGCACCAACAAATCTCTCATCAGAATAGCAAAATCTTTTCCAGAAGCCCCGAACTCACTTTCCAAGATGTCTCTTTAGCCAGAACTCATCATGTGACCACTACTAGCTGCAAGACAGACTGGGACAGTAAACATCAGCCCAAAGGGAATATGATTAGTCAATCGGCCTAGACCAATCATGACTTATCCCTAGTAATAGTGCGTGCACATTGTCACTCTGAACAAAATCAAAGTTTTGATGGCAAAAAAGAAGAATGGCTTTGGGGGAGGTGTTTATGGTGACTTCCTAGATACCATGTTATGTGACTGAAAGTCTCTCTATTCTTGCTCTTACCTACATCCATGTGGGTAATTCTATCTACTGATCTACCGATCCATTGAGTCATCAATTCTATCATGAGAACCTAATAATTCCTGGATCAGTCTCCTGAGTTCCAACAGTTTTTATCCAGCCCTTGCTATAGGCACACACTCCCCCTTGCCCATCACTCAGCAGGGGTTCACCTCAGACACCCACATTTCTAATCTTATTCTCTCTAACTTCAACCTTCTATCTTTCCAGATCTTTTCAGCATCTACTTCTGTTTTGGGTTGTTATCTGTTTTTTATCCATCCAACCCTCCTATCCTCTGGCCTGGAGTTGCAAACTTTTTCTTAAAGAGTTGGATGGTAAAGGTTTTAGGCTTTGAGGGATAAACAATCTTTGTTGAAAGTACTCAACTCTGCTCTTGTAACACAAAGGCCTCCAAAGATAGTGCGTAAAAAATGGGTATCCTTGAGCTTAACAAAACTTTATTTACAATAGCAGGGAGTAGATTGGATTTGGCCGCGGGCCATAGTTTTCTAATGCTTATTCATCACTTCCTTCTGCCTTCACTTTGCTATCTCATCTAAACTCCATGGAATATTACTTCTACCCTTCTCTCCAGGCTCTTTAGCATCTTTATGCCCATATTGTTTATAAATTATAATATAGCTGAACTTTAATGCAAACATTCTGGGTATCAAACTCTAGGTTAAGTGCTTTACCTATGAGGTGGTAAAGATTAACACCATTTGCTGATGAGGCTCAGAGAGGTAGAATAACTTGTTCAAATTTGCACAGTAGTGAGTGGACTGGATGTGTCTGTGATTCCAAACTCATACCATTAGCCACTCTCTCTTGCTCCCTCCCTTGCTGGTTGGCTTTTCCTACCAGATGAGACTCAGAATCAGTAGTAGTCCTATGCTGCTGTGACTGCTGGAGAAAGCTAGACTTCTACCAGGGCACCTGGACCCCTTTATGTTGATGGCCCCAGTCTCCACTAAACCCTCAGAAAAGCCACAAAACAAACAAAAAAAGTAAGAGCCTTCTATTCAGCCTGCCCTCTAGATTCTGTTCCTTTTGTCTCCTTCCTTTCATAGCCAGTTGTCCAGGCATAGCAAAAACCTCCCCTCATGCTCTCCAGTCTCTCATCTCCCATTAATCCTTCAACCTGCTGAAATCATGTCTTTCCTCTCAGGACTTCCCTGAAATTTCTCTCACTGAGGTCACCAAATGACTTCCTAATTGCCAAGTGCAATGGGCTTTTCAGTGCCCCATCTTACCTGACGTCTCTGTGGCATCTCACCTTGTAGACCATTTCCTCCAGTTCTCCCTCCTGACGTGTTTCCTCCATGCCCATTTGCAGTGTCTTTTCCTGGCTCCTCTTCCTCAGCACTTTGCTTTAGTACTAGTACTCTCAGAGTCTCTGTCCCTGGCCACACTTCCTCTGTGGGTGAGTCTGACAATTTTCTTGGCTTCAGTGATCGCCCATCTCCTGCTATCTCCCAGATGGATCGCTCTAGCTTAGTTTCCTTTTCTGAGCTTTATATCTAGAGGCTTCTAGAATTTGCACCTGCATCAACATGCCAACACTGAACTTATGATCTTTTCCTCTAAAATCTGCTCCTCCTATAAACCTTATTTCCCAATAGCCCCAATATCAATTTACTTATACAGGTCAAGAGTTGAGAGTCATCTTAAGCTGGTTTCTGTCACTCAGTCCCCACATCAAATCGGCTGTCAGATTCTATAGATTCTTACTTTTTTGTCTCTCCAAATCCAATCCATCACTTTCTCTTCAATTTTTCTATTTACATGTCTCTTTGGAAATAATCCAATTGTTTGACTTAGTTTCTACACTTGGGCTGCTGTCAAAAATCATTTAACCTTGTGGCTTTTATCCCTCATGAAAGATAGCCTCCAACTGCAACAGGATGCTCCCCATAGCTTAGGATTCCTTCATTTGTGATTAGTCAGCCCCTTCTCTTCCCTTCGATCTCTGACCCGAGCAACTGAGTCTCCCCAGGAATCCCATTGCCCATGAACCTTCCCTGTACTCTCACAGGCAACTATGACTTCTATTTCATGGGAAAAAACTAAGGCTCACTCAAGAACTTCCTCTACTTCCCTGTTTGAGCTTTCATTACTTAGTTTAATATTGAATATGTCATTACACTCATGGTCAATAATTCAAATATTAAAAATATAAATGGACACATAACTAACTCTTCTTCTCCCCACAGACACCTGACATTCCAATTCACCTTGGCAGGAGCAGTGACAGCTACTACAGGTTTTTCAGAAATGCTGCTTGTACATAAGTGCAAATGTGAACATTTTCTAGCTTGCCTTATCCAATACCATGTGAGCATTTTCTAGCCTGCCTTATCCAACACCGTAGACTATTTAAATTTAGATTGATAGTAATTAGAATTGCAGGTATGTGAATTTTTAAATATTTACTAGAGAGATTTCCTCACATGATAATTACTCCCTAACAGTGGAACACACCTATTTCCTCATGTCCTCTTCACTAATACACATTATCAAGCTTTTCAGTCTTTATCAGTGTGATAGTTTCACCTATCATTCTGGGTGTAGGTGAAACAAGTATTACCTATACTACGGTGCTGCTTTATTTTACTTTTTACTAAAAGTATGAAGTATTATAAGTCATTTGTATGTATATTTTCAGTGAATTGTTAGTTAATGCCCTTGCCCTTTCTTTACATTGGATTCTTGTTTTCTTATTGATTGACGAGATCTCTTTACATGTATTAACCCATTGTAATGTAGGTTGCAATTATTGTAATGTAGGTTTGTCTCTACTCCTCTCCCTTGCCCTGATGAATTGTTTCGTGTTAATGTGATTGACTTTGTCAATATTCTAGTGGCTTCTGAATTTTTCGTTTATTTTAGAAAAGCCTCCTCTACGCTAATATTTTAAAAACATCCTCATGTTTGTGTTTATTGTTTATTTTTTCCTTTCCAATTTGATCTATGTGGAATTAATTTTAATAAAAGGAGCAATGGAGAGAACCACATTATTTTTCCAGATGGGTAGCTAGCCTCAGATTATTTATTGAGTGATGCTTCTTTCTCCTAATGAACCAAAATGTCAACTTTGTTATATATGAGTTGCAGAAACTTCTCTGTACCTTGGGTACTAGAGATGTAAAATGAGAATTACAACATAGGGTGCTTGTAACGGCTGATGAAATAATTAAAGCATATAGAACAGTGCCTGGCCCAGAGTAGGTGCTCAATAAATGCTAATAGTCATTAATATTTTTTCCAGATGTGTATAATCTATTTCTGGCCCTTAGATTCTATTCATTTAGTCAGGTTCTAAGGTTACAAATAAAGAAAACTACTCTGCCAGTTGGGGAAAAAAATAATTTATTAAGGACTGTTGAATGGTTCACAGTGTCCCCAGGAAGGCCAGAGATGTGGACGTGGTGGCTGGGCATCCAGGAAGCCTGCACTCACCTCCCTGGTGGGCTGTTCTGGAGAAGAAGCCACAGCTGCTGCCACCGCAGCATAGGCACAAATACAAAGCCTTCTCCGATGGCACTGGGGAGTGGTGCCTCTACCACCTCCCCCATTAAACTCGGATCATGTGCAGTGTCCTCTTCACCTGTTACTTTCCCCTAATCCAGGTCTCGCGTAGAGGCATCTGGTTGGCAGAGCCTCGGTCACATGCCTGTGCTAGCTTTTGATATTTTTGGATCACACTAATATAGATTAATTTAGAGAGAATTGGAACCTTTACAACATGATTCTTCTAATCCAAGAACAGGGTGCATTTGCATTTATTGGTCTTATTTTATATCCTTCAGCAGAGTTTGAAATTTTTCCTTTATAGATAAGGCCCTGTTTGTGTTAAGTATATTTCAGAGTATTTGGGAAAGTATGGGATATTTTCTCCATTTTATTTTCTCATTGGTTGTTTTATATAGAAAAGCAATTAATTTTTGTATATATTAATTCTTAGTAAAGTCTTCCAGTGTTTTCAGCAACTTTTGTTTTTAAATTGGGGTTTTCTCCTGTATTTTAAAAGTATACAATCAGATGATCAACAAATATAATAATTTGCATCCTCCTTTCAATGCTATATCTCCTATTTCTTTCTCTTATTTGGTTTTATCGGCTAGTAGGTTAGAAACAATGTTTCATAACAGTCATGACAGTGAATGTCTCATACAGTGGGTATATTGTCAAACTAAAGCTGTATAGCAAGCTACTCAGAGTTCAGTGGTTAAAAACAAGCATTTATCCTTGTTCATGTGTCTGCAGGTGGACTGATGGTGAGTTGATTCAGACTGAGCTTGACTTGGCTTGGCTGCAGGCTGCGGGTTGGGTCTAGGTCTGCTTCATGTGTCTCTCATCCTCCCTGACCAAGTAACAAACTATGGCCTCCTGTTCTGTGGAGATGATGGAAAAAATGTTGAGCAGAAACACGTGATGCTTCTTAAATCAGTGCTCGGGATTGGCCCTCTATTCACAAGCCTAAACAAGACATGTGGCCCAGCTCAACATTGGGATGAGAAAGATCTGTCTTTATTAGAAAAATTGCAAAATTACATGGCTAATGACTAGATATGGAGAGGGGTGAAGACTTGCACAGTATTGCAATTCACAGCAGTGGGCATTCTTTGCCTGTTCCTGACTCTAATGGAAAATTTCTAGTGGTTTGCTATAAGAATATGAATATATATTTATATCAAGGAAGTTTCATATTATTTCATTAAGAGTGTTTGTTTAATGAGGAATCAAAGCTGAATTTTTATCAACTACCTTCTTGATGTTTTGATATTATGAATTACATTAACTGATTCTTTCATAGAAAACCATCCTTGCATTGCTAGAATAATCTCCATTTAGTGGTGGCATATTATCCTTTTAAAATACATGTGTTCTATTTGCTAATATTTTATTTAGTTTTTTAAATTTACAATATCTTAAAGATAGGACTATATTACTTTTTTTTGTCCTTTTTAAGATTTTGTTTTCACCATTACACAGGATTCTTAGATGGATTTTAAAGCCCTTCTGCCCCTCTCTGCAATGTTTAGTAGTGGTTTAAATAGCTTTTCAGTTACCTCCTTATTGAAATTGTGATAAATTTCACCCGTGAAACTGTCTAGGTCTCGTACTTTAATTGGATAGTGGCTTTTGACAACACTCTCCATTTCTTCTCTGGCGATTGGACTGTTTAGATTTCTTATCTTTGTGGGTTAGTTTTCATCATTTATGTTTCCTAGGAAAGCACCCATTTGTCCATGTGTTCAAATTTATTTTCAAAGCATTAACAATTCTTTTAATTTCCTCTGTATGTGGTTATTTCCATTATAATTCTTTTGATTTCCTCCATATGTGGTTATTTTCCCATTCTCATTTCTAATTATGTGTATTTGTGCTTTTTTATTGATTACTTTAGCTAGTGGTTGGTCTATTTTATTCCTTAAATTTTTGCCCCACCTCATACCAATTTACTTCCATCAAAATCCGCTTTCTGCTTTCTTCCTTTCATTCATCTCTCTTCCCTTCTAATGGCTCATCCCAGAACCTCTGCTTTGAGTTTTGCCACCTCCTTTTTCTCCAGAAACTTGTTCCATGCTACATCTCCTTGGTGTCCTGATTGTTCAGCCCCTTTCTCTTGTTTGTGTTTTTCCTAACAGCTTATAAACATATTCTAGTTTCTTCATCTTGAAGTCTTTTTGCTTAAGATCTCCCTCTAGCAAATGACTGATATCTTCATTTTCTAAGGCTTTCTGGGAGTGCATTCCTGGTGTCTGTACCATAGAATTACTCCTCAGTGACCACACCTGACTTTCATCTTCAGATACCACTTAAACTGCTGTCACTCTACGATTTGCCTCAGAGCCAAGGCAATGGGACTCCCTGTGACCTTGGCTAATGTTGACCATTCTTTCCTTCCTGAAACTCACTCTGCCCTCTCTTTCTTTGACATCTTCTTTCCTACGTTGGCTCTTATTTCTCTGTTTCTTCCCATCGTCCTCTGCTGACATCTTAAGTCAACTCTATACAAGGTTCTTGGTGACCTCATCTACACACGTGGCTTAAATAACTACTTATATGCAGAGGACTCCCCTCACTCGACCTGCACCTCAGATCAGAACTCCATTCTCTCTTTATAGACATGTTCTCTTGGGTGTCCCACAGACACCTTAGTTCAGGACTGTATCATTCTCCCTTCAACCTTTGAAGTTTAAAATGACCCCTTCCCTGTCCCGCCTGCTCTAAGAGAGCCCCTTCCACTCTATCCTCTCCAGGGAATGTTCTAAATCACAGGACTGCCATTTCATTCCTCTGCTCAACATCTTCAATATTTCTTCTAGCTTTTAGGATCAAGGTCATCCATCCTGACTTTTTCCCATGACCCTCATGCCAGCCTCTTCAAGCTTCTTCTCTTGGCCAGCCTGCATATACCTTTGCTCTAGTCACCAAAATACCTGAGTTTCTTTTAATATGCTATGTTGTCTCTGGTGATTTGCTGTGTGGTTTCTACTTGGATTTGTTTTCTCACTTTTTTTCCTGCTTCTTGGAAAATTGGCTTAAGATAGACCCCCTTTGGGAAGTCATTACTGACCTCCACCTTGGTCTGATTTTAATGTCTATATTGTGAGAGCATCCTATCCCAAATCCTTCTACTGCCATGTACTGAAAACCACCTTCTTTTTGCCTTCCAGAAGGAAGTCATCTCTGCAGACAGAGAGGGCCCAAGCCACAGAAGGAAAAGGAGAACATGGCTGAATCTCCAGATAATTATGCTAAGCAAAAGAAACCAGGAAAAAAGGTACATGCTGTGTAACCCATTTATGTAAACTGTAGAAAGTGTCTGCTGATCTATAGTAAAAAAAAAAAAAAAAACAAAACAAAACCCAAAAACCATATTATTGATTTCCTGGACAGGATTGAGGGACAGGAGGGAGGAATTAAAAGGGACACCAGAGACCTTTGGGTTGATAGATATGTTTGCTACCTTAATTGTGGTGATGGTTTCATGGATTAAACATATATCAAAGATGATCAAATCATACACTTTAAATATGGCATATAGTTTATTTTGTGTCAATTAAACCTCAATAAAACAGTTAAAAAAGAAGATTTCACTTATAAGACAAACTTGGCTGTCTGCCTATTCAATATTTGTTCTTTCTTTAGTTTAATGGAGCCCCGATTTTGTTTGGGGTGGCAGTGTAAATGAATCATAGCCTAAGCCACTCATGATAATTTCACTACCCACTCTCTCTGCCTCTTTTGTATTTGTGAAAGATCACATGATCCAAGTCCAAAGAAGTTTGCTGGTGGTGGTTCTGGGGAGGCTTTGGTTCTCTTAATAAAAAGGAGCTGAGCTGACTGGTATAGCCCTTTCCCCCTCCACCTTCCTCCTACTTGGAATTAGAATATGATGTCTTGGACTGTAGCACCTATCTTGTCAGCTTGCAGGAAAAGCTGAGAGTATTTGAAAGATGCTAGCTTTGACTTCCTAAAGACTTTGAGTAGCCACCTTCATCTGTTTTTCCTTCCCCCCCTAAGAAAATGTTCCCTATTTTTCCTTAAATTTAAACCACTGCAGATAGGTTTTCTGTTACATGCAGCCGAACACATTCTCACTGTTATAAATGGGTTAATAATTCAGTTATCTGCTGCAGATAACAAACCACTCTAAAACTCTGAGCATAAAACCACATCCATTTTATTATGCTCATGATCTTTTGGGATAAGAATTCTTCTTGAGCACAGCAGGAATGCCTTGTCTCTTCTCTATGTCTGGTGCTTCACCTGGAGATGGCTGTGACAAATTAACTAAAGACAACTGTTTAGGGTCTCTGATCTCTGTGAGATTTGCTGGAGTTGGAATGTCCAAGATGGTTCTTTCACTTACATGTTTGGTGTTTAGGCTGGGACAGCTGTGGCTCTGTCTGGCATTATTCTCCTTCCATGAGGCCTCTTTGCATGGCAACCATGGGCATCCTCATAGGGGAAGTCAGACATTTTACCTAGTGGTTAGTGTCCCTCTGAGCAAATGTACCCAGAAGGGAAGTGAAAACTTCCAGTTCTCTTGAAGGTTTGGACTAGACCTTGCATAGCTTCACTTCCACTTAATTCCATTGGTCAGAGAAGCCACAGGCCACCTAGATTCAATAGGTGGAGGACTTCTACCTCTCTTTAGGGGAATGACATGCACATATAGGGAAGGGAGGAGTTGAAGACAAGACAAGAAATAGTTGCGAAAGAGAAGTGTAAGTTCAAGGTCCAGTTCTGGCTTTGACCTGTGTGCACACTGCCCTCTTAAAACCTCAGGGCAATGTCCAAATTCCTGATCTCGACACATAGAGCCTTTCATCTGGCTCTTGGCTTTGGCCTTGTTGAACTCTCTGCAGATTTTTCAGCACCTCAGTGCTCACTCCAGCCTCTGGACCTTTGGATATACTTCTTTTGATGCCTGAAATGCCTCTCTGTCCTTTCCCTCCCCCCTCACTCAGCAAACTCTTATCCTTAAGGCCTTAGCCCTGATGCCGCTTCCCGCCTAGAAACTTGAATTAACAATGCCGCCTCGGCTGGGTCCTTCATCTATGTGTAGGTTCTTGTCCCAGCCTGGCCAACCTCTTCTGACCCCTCAGCACCTGTCTGATAGACAGACTGACTTACCCACTGGAATGAGAGAGCTTTGAAAGCTGTGACTGTTGTCTTCATCTTGTACCCCCAGTTCTCAGCGTGGTGCCTGATACAGAGTTGGCAGGCAGGCAGCGTTTGTGGAAGAAAGACAGGAAGGCTGTAGATACACATAAACTACACAACAAACATACCCAGAGTTCTCACAGGGATTTTTCCTATTGGCATATTCCGCTCCCAGCCCTCCTGGGAATAGCTGAAATCTGGGGCTGTAATTCTTACAGCAGAGTTATATTGAAATATTCAATGGCTGTAGAACAACGTTTGTTCGGCACTTGGTTTAGTTGCTGTCAGCACCCTTCCTCACATGCTACCACATTTCTAGTGCTGCATTTGTCAGACCCAGCTCACATGCCTGGCTGATACGTGGGAAGTCTGGCTTGCTGCTGCCACAGCCTTTCCTGATGGACCCCTGGTGCTGCTGCATTTCTTGGCCTTCTGTTAAATCCAATACATGTTTTTAAAACACCTATTTTGTGCCCAGCTCTCTGCTGTTAAATGGGGTCCTCTCTGGTGAGGGGACAACAGAAAACTAGACAGCAAAGCACAGGCATTGAGGTAAAAGAGTGAGTGGGTTGGAGGACAAAATAGAAGGGTGGATGGAGAAAGGGAGAAGTGGCTGCAGGAAGTGGTCAGGACAGGACCTCGATCCCAGGCTGATGACTCCTGCTGACCTTTAGCTAATCCTCAACCCTTGGAACCTTGTATTTCCACCCCCCCCACTCCCCGCATCTCTTCTGATGGGCAGATGCCCAGGCCTTATTGATCACTCAGTGTTATGAATACTCTGCTTGAAGCCACAGAAGAAATTTGGTCTTTAGCCTATGAGAAATGGAGAAACATTAAAGTGATGATTTGATTTGGGTTTAGAAAGATCATATAGGCTGCAGTTAGAGAATGGGTTGAAGGAGGTGTGAAGGAGGCAGAGAGGCCATGGGAGGCTGTTCTAGTCTTCTTGAGCACAGATGTTGGTGGCCTGCAACGCAGTGGGGCTGCAGGGAAGGGGAGAAATGGATGGACTCATAGAGTATTTGGGATGTGGATTTCCCATTCCTGGTGGGTAATGAATGCAGAGAGAGAGAGAGAGAGAGAGAGAGAGAGAGAGAGAGAGAGAGAGAGGCATCGAGGCTGACACTGGAGTAGGGGTGAGGGTTCTTGGCCCCCACGAAGGAAAGGAGCACTTTGGTGAAGATGAAGGTGTCAAATCTGGTCACCTCTACTAATGCTTTCCTACCTTGCTTTTCTTAAAGCCATAGCTACCAAGCACATCGTGATTGTCCTCAATACCAAGGGAGGTGAAAGGAAAACATTTTCGATATCTGTGTTATAAATGTCCCCTCTTCTATGCTGTATTTCCATGAAGGCCAGGGCTAGTTGTGAGCACAGAACCTAAATGTCCTTTGCACTGTGACTTACTAGGCACCTCCTGAGTAGCTGACTGAGTTGTGCAGCAATGTTACTCTCACTCACCACATTAGTAAATTTCCCTGGGGATATCACACCCTGTAATACGTGGACAGTTCTACAGAGAGCGAGTGTTCCGAAATCACAGGGCACAGAGTATCCAGGCCTGGGGGAGGGGAGGAAAGCTTACAGAGGTTTTCATGTATGAGTGGGAGTTTGCCAAGGAGATAGGGGGATGAAGAGCATTCCAGATAGAAAAGTAGAAACAAAGGCATGGAGTGGGAACTAGAGAACTTGGAGAGGGTGGAAAGGGAATTGCTGGAGATGAAACTGGAAGAGAGGATGTGGTAAGCTCATAAAGGGCCTACAGGGCCATGTTCCAGAGGTTGCATTTTACCTCGTAGTATAAATATGGCCCCTTTGCTCTGTCTTTGTCATCTGATTGATTGCAGTTTCCTGGAACATGTGTTAAGAAGGGTTCTGAGGTAGAGTTGTGGGGAAGAATGATAGGATCACTAGTGATACCTGCTGTGGCTGCAGGAGTAGAGCTGACAAACTGGACACTAAGAATTTGCCATCTCTGCTGTAAGAGATGAAGATCTATTGAAGGAAGGTGAGGACTGAAGAGTAGGGGCTCAGAATGTATGTGAAGAAGATCAGCTGGAAGCTCTGGGGAGCATGATTTGCTGGGAGGCCAGACTAAGGCCAAGTTTCCAATGAGCCAGCAGTGAGTTTAAAAATATCTGAGGAACAAATGAACTACCAAGTGTCTGCAAGGGGAAGGGTAGACCTTATTGTAACTGCTTCTGTAATGAGAGTGTGCAGGAGGAATAAAAATTTCAGTGCAAACACTGTCAGTCTCTCTCTCCCCGTTAGCAAAAAAAAAAAAAAAAAAAAAAAAAAAAAAAACAGAAAAGAAAAGAAAAGCTGCACACACATACACACAGAGCAATGACCCCACTGAGGGGCACTTTCTACCTCCCCTTCTTTGCTCCCTGTGAAGTCAGTGCATAATTACCGGAAAGCATTTTTGACTGAATTTTAGATGAGCATTTTGACAAAATATAATATTGGAAACAATCTTTATCAAACATTCATGTGTCGTGTGAGAGATAAAGCCCGGAATCCATAATTCATACAGCGTGTGTATTACCAAGTGTGCATGAGAGGCTGAATTTCAATGAGGCAGCCCGAACAATATTTTCTGCCAGACGTGGGCTTTCATCATTTACATTATTCACTAGGTTTTCCAGAACAGTAAATCTTAAATATATATTTGTGTTGGGAAGAGCTTGTGTGCATGTCTGTGTACACACAGAGGGACACGCACCCATTTGGGCACAGAATCAGTGGATGCACGTTCCAGCTGGAGGGGCACGCAGTGACAGCAGGGAGGCTTGGTGCAGAGAATGCACAGGGTTTCTTCTGGAGGACAGCCACGTCACCATGGACTCCACAGCTCGCTGCACAGCCATTAAATCCACCCACCCTGTCCTCTCCCTCTCCAGACTCATCCAACAACTCACTTGGAACCCTAAAATAAATTAAGACCCAGAGTAGGGGCATTGCCATGGATGCTTAAGAGCACAGCTACTCAAAGGTTATCTGTTGTACTGTTCAGGCAAAAATTGTCCCTGAGTCTCCAGAGGTCAAGATTGGAATGAAGCATTTATAAAGATTGTTGAATTTTGACTCACTCCAATGCTTAAATCTCCTCAACAACTGCTTGCATACCTTAGAGATGGGGAGCTCAGTAATTCAAGAGTTTGCCTCAAACTGCCTCCTAAGAGTCAGACTGCTTATTTTTTCCCTGATTGAGGTGAAATTTGCCTTCTCACCATTATCATCCACTGTTGCTTGGGTGGCCCATGAGGTTCCACAAGACAAATTTGCTTCCTGGAGCATGGGAGAATCCTTCAGAGCTCTGAGCCTATCATGCTGTTCCTGGAATATTCTCTTTCCAGGCTTTTGTTCCTTTGGCTTTTCCTCCCCTGGCTTGTGTGGTGGATGCAGAGGTGTACTGCCTAGACTCTTCCCAGGACAAAAGAGTGGGTTTTCTTATAGCCAAGAATGTTCCCTGCTGATATATTTAGGCCGAGTCCCCCATCAGGAACTGCCCTGGGCTGCAGACTGGCTCACCCAAGGCTCTGTCTTCCCCAGGGAGCAGCTTCAGTCAATGACTGGAAGATGCACCTCTGAAAAGCCATGTTTTTCTCTAGAACCCTCATGTGGTGTGCTGAGGTTCTGTTGCAATTGCAGTGCAGTTCACCCTCCCCTTTTGCCCTACCCTGCATTTATTGGTCCCCGTAGGCTCTGATTCAGGATACACCCCTATAAACATTCCGCATGTGAGTCTTCATAGCAGAGTCTCAGAAAACCTGATCCAAGATGATCAGAGCTAGGAGTGTATCTTGGCTGAGAAAGCAGACGCCAAGTGAGATTGTGGAACTGGATTCCCGCTGGTCCTCAAGCAATGAGGCGTCATTACTGGTGGTGGATGCACTGACATCTCCTGGCCTGCAGTGATGATGGTGCAATTGTTAAGACTTTTTCCTGCTGGAGAAACTGGGATGGGATCCCACTGGAAGGGAATGCAGGGCAGGTTGCATATTTCAGGAGGTTGAGAGGATTGAGGAAATTAGTAATTATAAGGACAATGGAATTGGATGGGTCTTGCTGAGTGCAATCGATGGATCTGAAAAAAAAACTATAAAAGGCTGAAGGTGATTAATTATCATTTTAAGGCAACATGTGAAAGTCATTGGGCTTCCTTGGCCACATATAAAGAGATTCACTTCTCCAGCAGCTGGAGAGAAGAGAAAGCTGAGGTGCAGGACACAGACTTAATTCTAAGGGTGGAGCTCGGAGAAGACTGCATTTTGAATTCTCACTCTGCGTAAGTCAGCTATGCCAAGGCCACAGCCCTGGTTAGGAAGGAGTGGGATGGTGAGATTTGGGATGAGGATATCTGGGTCGGTGAACTTGAGAACTTTTTAACCCTAGATCTGCTGAGCCCTTGGTATTCCCAGTATCCAATTCTTGCTTGAAGGCAACATCTTTTCTAATCAGGAGCTAACGCATCCCACTATAGGCCAGGAACTGGGGCCAAGTCACCACAAAAACCAGGCAGAGAAAAGGAAGTTGACGCCAGAAGAGGTGTAGGACCCACCACATGTACTGGCAGGACCCAGGGGTGTATGTGTAACAAAATGAGGGTGCTGAATTAGAGGGATTGAATTTGAAGCTGAATGAGTGAGTTTATTATTATGGGAAACTCTCCCTTGATATAGGATTTTACACCCTGGCAAGCCACCTGGGGAGATGATGCTAGCATGCTGCTCAAGTGGCTCTTGGAAGCTTGGCCCATGTTATATGAAGTAGAAATGCCAGAATTACCATGGCAGATGGCAGGAGAAGGAATCAAAACACTCAGAGGAGTGAGCATGTTAGAGAAGATAATCTATGTAAGGCTAGAAAACCTACCAACTAACTATATCCCACAGAAGGGCCCCAACAACACTCCATTTAGCAAGGCAATGAGAGATGTGCCGGTGAGGAAGTACCAGCATCAGGGAGGAGCTCAGCAGGGGTGTTGTCTGTAGGCCAAACATGGCTATAAGAGATGTCCTTACAGACTTGAGCTTCCTGTTAACAATTGGTTTCTTAGGAAAGAACAAAGGCCAGATGGCAGTGCTTATCTGTCAGGAGGAACATAGGCACAGTGATTGCAATGAGAAGTAAGGTCAGAGTGGCAACCAGCCCTGACCTTCAGGTTTATGGGTAAGACTGGAGAACATGACATCCTTAAAGTGGGATGATCAACAGTGTTGTTTATTTGAGACTGAGGGGGTTCCTGGGACAGGTGACCCTCAGTGCTAAAATCAAGAAAGTCCTGTTCAGATTGGGTTGGGTTGCTCACCCTGGACTAGGGGCAGCTAACAAGGGTATTGTTCAATATACAAAATCAAGAGAAATCAAAGATGGATGACCAGGGAACTAAAAACATCTGTCCCAGTTTAATCAAAGCAAAAAACGAAAACCAAAAAAACAAAAACCAAACACAGAAATTCACGATTCCTTGTCTAGTTTCTGGATCTGAGCCAATTTTCAGGCTCAGACCCACTGACTAAAGGAGACATTAGGTCTCCATAAGGAAGGAGCCTGAATCACCATGGCAACAGGGTTCAGTGATGACTACCCCAGTCCTTTTGGGGCTTATATACCAAAGAATGGGAAATACCTAGAGCTGACATTGATAAACAGAGACCTGAAGTCTCCATGGCCATTGTTAGAGAAGAGAAGATGCATATGGAGTTAGGTTACAAATACATTCCTGGCTCAGATCTGACTCACGTGAGTCCACAGCATCCACACAGCTACCCCAGGACATTTCCCCCATCTCTGAATGTCAAATATAATGGAAATACCCTATGGTTGGCAGACCCTCTGCATTGGTTCCTCGGACTGTGGAGTTCAAGGTATTTTAGTGGAAAAGGCCAAGTGAAATCCTCTTTAAAGTCCTAAAGTCCTAAAGACTGGAAGGATAGTGATCCCATCATTTTACCATTTAATTCACCAGCTGGAACCCATAAAAATGAGATGGATAAAAAAAAAATGAGATGGATGAGAGTGGACTACCACAATCTGACCGAGTAGCAGCCTCAATTGTAGCTGATGGAATTTTGCTAGAGCAGATAAAGACAGCTCTGAGTACATGATGCTCTCTGATCTCTTATCAGAAAGAGAGCCAAGCAGTTAACATTGTCATTGGGGTGGAAAATCATATACATTTAAGATCTTTCATCAGGGTTGGTTAATGTTCCTGTCTCCTATCATAAGATAGTCCCAAAGTCTAGAACTGTCTAGACAATTTGTAGAGCATTGTATTGGTTTGTGGAATTGATGAAATCATTTCGGTAAGACTGAAGGAGTGAGAAGTGGCAAGTATGTCGGAGGCCTTGATAAGACACATGTGCTCCAGGAAGTGGAAGGTGAACCTGCAGAGATTAGAGAACCACTTTGTCAGTGAAGTTTTCAGGGGCCGGGTGTTCTGAGGATGCCAACACATACCCTCTAAAGTAAAGAACAAATTATCACATCTCAAACCTTCTACCACTTAGAAGAAAGCACACCACCTAGTGTGTCCCTAGTGTGTCCCTTTGACTCCTGGAGTCTGTATACCCTACACTTAGGTAAACTGTTCCAACCCATTTATTGAAAGACATGGAAGACTCTTAACTTTGTGAGAAAGAGCTCCACAGCTGGTCCAGTTTGCTGTGTGAGTAGCCCCACTGCGTGAGCCACATGACTGGGCAAACTCTATGGTATTTTAGGTATCTGTGATGGGAGAAGAAGCTATGTGAAGTTTATGGTAAGCTTCAAAAGGAAAATTACTGTTTAGCCCTCTAGGGTTCTGGAAAAAGACCATTCTATCTACAGTGAAGAATTATACACTACTCAAAAAAAAAAAAAAAGAAAGAAAAAAAGAAAAGCTCTTATCATGCTACTGGGCACTGGCACAGGTGGAGCCCCTAACTGTGTGACATCAGATGACCATAAAGCATGAGGTGGGTTCATACAAAGCCACCAAGTCATAAACTGGTGTAACTTCGAAATAGTACATCTGGGATCAGGCGTGACAGAACCAGATGACACTAGTAAGCTGCCCACTAGTTATCCCATGTCATCCACCACTGTTGCTCAGCTCCCACCTGTGTTCCATAGGTGAGGTCTCTTAACAGGAGATGATTAAAAAGAAAAAAACTCAAGCCTTGTTTATAGGTATGTTGCCTTGGTATATAGATACAAGCTGAAAAGGAACTCCTGCTACACTACAGAACCAATTGCAGACAGCCCTGAAAACAAGCAGAGAGGGGAAATTTGCCACTGGGCAGAGCCCTAGACAGTGCACCTGGTCATTGATTTTACATAGAAAGAGAAATGTTTTGAGGTAGAACATGTCTGGATTTGTGGGAAACAACGAAAAACTGAACTTTTGGTCACAGTCCTGGAAAGAGAATGATGGAAAGTGATAAGAAGGTCCAGAGAAGAGGCATGTGTATTAAACTATGGTAGTGATCATGGAGTATGAAGATTTTTGTATCACATGTTACAACCCATTAGAGAGTATCCACCATTGAAGGGGCACCAAGCAGACAGATGACTCAGATAGCTGATGTTACGATGTCAGTCATCCTCTGTCATTGGCCATCCTCATGGACTTATGAACAGGGAAGTTATAGGACAAGGATGGAAGCTACACATGGTCCTAACAACATGGGTCCCTAAAGCCAAACTAGATATTACCATTGTCCAATGTCTACCCTGGTAATTACAGAGACTAATGCTGATGCACCAATATGGCACCATCCTTCAAGGAGATCAACTGACCATTTGATGGTAAGTTCCTTACATTGAACCTCTTTCATTCTGAAAAAGGAATCGAATCCTTTTGATTGGAATTGACAGAAATTCTGGGTATACGTTCAACTTCCCCTCTGCAGAGCCTCAGCCTGCACCATGCCTGATGGCTTATGGAGTTAGTGATCCATTAAAACAGTATCCCATATAACATTGAATCACATGATTCAAGAGAGTCACTTTATAGCAAAGGAGGTGTGGTAGTGGGCATAAGACCATAGGACCACTGGGTCTATGATGTACTTCCCTCCATCCAGACATTGCCACCTGATAGAGTGATGAAATAGCCTTTGGAACCGGTTTGGAGGTGATATCTGTGAGCATAGAACATCATCCTCCAGGATGCAGTTTTTACTCTAAATCTGTGACCATTTTATGGTGTTATATCCCCAGTAGATAAAATGAATGGGTGGGGGCATGAGAAGTAGAAGTAGGAATATCTCTGTTTATCATCATTTCCAGGGACCTTCTTGGGGAACCTGTGCTTCCTGTCTCTGCACCGCTAGGTGCTGCGGGTCTAGAAATCCTGGTTTCCAGAGAGAACATGTTTCCAACAGGGCATTCAGGAAGAATTGCATTAAACTTCAGGCTATGGTGTCACCCAGTCTCTTTGGGCTGCTTATTTAGGTTGAGAGACCAGTAGACAAGGGAAAAGTCACTACCCTGGCAGAGTTAATGGACCTTGATTTTTGAAAAAAGTAAAGATGTTGCTAAATGAAAAAGAGCAGGGAAGAATATGTGTGGTACTACAGTGATACCCTGGGGAGTCTCTGGGTTTTTTCCCGCCCAGTTTCAAAGGTAAATTGAGAAGCACAGTAACCTGTGAAGTAAGTACCTGTGACACTGAGGGGCCTGAGAAGAGTACGGCAACTTGGAATCCCTGAAGGGTCTGGGTTGTGACACCAGATGAGCCACAGGGGCCAGCATAGCTGCTAAGTGCTAGTGAAGGAAATCCAGAATAGGCAGTAGAGGAAGGGATTACAAGTATCAGTCGCAGCAGTGATGTCTGCAGTTTGTCTCACTAACCTTCCTCTTATAAGTTTCTCCAGGAAAAGAGACAACCAGAATCCTAGAGACAGAATAAGCTGCTCCAAGAACTTATTACATTAAACAGTGTGCAATGCAAGGAATGGACTGTAGTGGACTCTGAGTTGGACTGCCTAGAGCTTCTTCCAGGGCTGAGTACTCATTTCCACAGTTGCCAGGAGTGTTGTTTACTGATGGTTTCCAGCCAGGACCTTGTGCCCAACCATTTGGCCCTTGGCCAAAAGGTGCTACCATGCCCAGGGGCATGTTTCCTCTCTGGGAGTGGCCCACAACCAATACTTGGTTGATGTGGGGGTATTAAGTGGGGTACTAAGGTCCATCCTCAATTCAGGACAACTCTGAAGGGACATCCCAGCATCAGAGCTTCCCATAAGCTTGTTGAAGCCCTCATTGCAACTGCAATACAATTTTACTTCTCTCTCTGCCCAAACTTGCTTCTTTTAACTTATAAGAGGAAGGTTAGTGAGACAAACTGCAGACATCACCTCCGTAGACATGGGTCCTGATAATCTTCCTATACAGAAATCTCCATTTGTGTTCTGATGAACCTATTCTACAAATGAATGTTTTTGAGATTTTTGTTGTCTGTTTTACAGTTATGTTCTAGGATATCAGTTTCCTTCCTGACAAATGGTTTCTAAGACAGAAATAGAGCTCTGATTTTTCAGGGTAGAGTAGAAAACTCTCACCTCCCTTGCCGTAGACACTATATATTTGTTAATGTGACAACAACTCTTAATTAATGTTAGCAACAACTCTTTTGCAGACTTGCTACACTGCTGATTTTTCTAAACTCACTCTTGGTTAAAACGCCACATCTTTTTAAAGATTTGCTGCTGTTAAGTCTTGTGTCCCTTATCAAACCTGCGCCATCGGCTTTTGAGGGATAAAGCAAAGGACTTAGATTCTTCTGTTTAGTTCCATATGGTTGCCTAACACTTACCATTTCTACCTGTTGAAAGATTTTTGGATCAGACTTTCATATGACTCATTTATCTTTCCTTTCAAATTCATGTCAAACTCAAATTTGATAAGCTGGCTGGCCTTCCATGTCTTTATTCAGGCCGTTAATGAAAATGCTCACCAGGCTGCTTTAAGCCTTCCCAGGAGTTGGTTATCTCTTTCCTGGAGTGGCACAGAGAGCTCAGTCATGTCAGAAGACAACACATCTATCTTTTCTGTGTTGAAGGTCTTTTTAGGAGCATGTTATTACCACTGCCAACACTGATTGGTCTTTTCCTCTGTGCCACCCTCCTAAGCACTCTAACTCATTCTCTCACTTAATTCTCACATTAGCCTTATAGAATGGCTATGTAAGTGGCCTGAGGTTACAGATCTATTGGGTGACAGAGCCTGGATTCATGCCTGTTTATATTGACCCCAGAACAAGATATTTATAGTGCCTCCTCCAGAAGGCGATTCCCAAGGCTGGGTGCTTCCTGCTGCAGGGAGTATCAAGAGCTGTGTGGAGGGACAAATAACTGAGGTCAAGCCAAGGGAAGTGAGAGAGAGGTCTCCAGGGCTTGGCCTTTACCCTTAGCACCTCTTCTCTCTGGGGAGAAGAAAGCGTCTCTAGGATGAGACAGTGGAGGGAGGAGTGATGCTCACTTTGTTCTCTGTTCTTCGGATGATAATAACACTTGCTAAGTGTCACTAACTCCACTGTCTCCCTAACACCAAGAGGTTAAATGACTTGCCATAAGTCACAAAAGTAGTTGAAGAATGAAGCCTAGATGGGAAAGCACCACTGTCTTCTCAAGAGAATGCTGACCTCTTTGCCTCAATATACAGACAAACCGACTGAAGCCCAGAAGAAGGACAACGACATTATAACTCACATTATAAATTGGAGGCAACGTCTTCACAACGATACTATAAATTCTGCAGATGGCCTTGTCACTTTCCACCCTCACTCTGTTAGAATGAAAAGCTCCATGAGGGCAAGAGTTACTGACTGTTGTATTAACTGATTTACTGGCGTGTCCCTAACTCCAACAACAGTGCCTAGAACAGAATGGGTGCTCAATATATTATTTATCCACCAAAAGTGGGTTTATGACCTCTATGGTACTGGTCGAGTAATCGACAGACCTGAAACAATGTGTAACTTGTACCCATGTGCAGAGGATCAGCGATATCAAACACTTTGCCCAAGGTTTTGCCACTACGCAGTTAACACCTTTGAATTGTGTGGTCCTTTACAGGATGTGTGTCTTTCCTGGTACCATCAACTTTCAGCTGTTCTTTGCTGAAATAGCAATCCGAGCGTGGCTCAGGCAAGAATGTATGGGGGAAACCTGCAGTGTTCCCTGAGCAGGTCTTGGTGGCTGTCCTGTCTTTTCTGCCACCCACAGCACCTGGCCTGTGGCCAGGCACCAGGCAACTGAGTCTAAGGGATGTGGCAACTCATGTCAGGAATAGCTGGCATTTTTTCTGGAAGCTTGTGCTGTTGTTAGGATTTCTTTCTTTTTTTTTCCCTCTATTTTTCCCCACAGAGAAATAGGAACACATGATTCTCCTAATACAACCCTAAGAATCTGTCTCAACAAACCCCTCCATGAGTTAGCAGTAAATATTGCAGGAAACCCACCAAAGTTTTAATTACACATCGCTGTCCAGCCTGCAGGGAGTGACAGGAAGGAGCTGGCTGCTTTGGAGGCCTCCCTGGAGAGCAGTGCAGAGCGGGGACACTCCTGTGCCCTTGAAGGGCCTGGAATCTAAGCCACTTCTAAATTTCAGGACAGATTCTTAGTATTTAGAATAACAAAATACTTATTTGGAATTATTACTCAATAACAACAATTTACTGGACAAAAAGCCATTTTGAATGATCAAATAGGTTTCCTTTTCTATGCCTCTGGGTTCAGAAGTGTTGGTCACAATCAGTACCATGTGTTTAGTTAAGAGGCCATCAGTCCTTGGCTTCATGACACAATGGCAGTCATGTTCCTTCTCATGACATCCTGACAGCCTCCACACTGAGAGCTGTGCTCATCAACCCAGGGCTTTTTATTCATTTAAAGGCCTGGTAATTTGAGTGGATCACAAACATCCTCCTTAGGATAGAAATTGGTCATATCAGTAAAAATATCTTCTGGGTCTGCCTGGCATGTTCTTTCATTTTGCATCCTCTGCACAGGGCTATTTCTTCTCTGAGTCCTGTTAGGATGGCTCTTCTATCTCACAAATGGCCTTTCTTGCTAACTCTTAATGATTTTTTTAAAGGTACATATATTTGACTTGCAGATTATTGGAGCTGGGAGGCCACCTAGAGACCATCTACTCCTCTAGTTTCTTGAGGAAACTGAGGTACAGATAGGTTTAGGGCTTTGTTCAAGATCGCATAGCTCATAAATGTTGGAGCTGGGAATCAGGGCCAGGTAGATAGGCTTCCAGGTCCTGCTCTAAACCACTCCCTTATGCTGCATCTACAATATAGACCCAGAGAGGTAAATTGTTTAAGTCATTCAGCAGGTGGGAAGCCATATTAGTACCCCATATTAGTTTTCTAGAGCTGCCATAACAAAGTAGCACAAAGTGGGTGACTTAAACAACAGAAATTTATTCTTTAATAGTTCTGGAGGCCAGAAGGCCAAGAGAAGTTGTGAGCAGGTTGGTTCCTTCTAGGTGCTTTGAGGGAGACTGTGTTCCATGCCTCTCTGCTTCATTCTCATGGTTTGGTACCTACCTTTGGCCTTCTTTGGCTTGTAGACGTCCCCCCAATCTCTGCCTTCATCTTCACATGGAGTTCTCTATGTGCCCTTGTCTGTATCTAAATTTCATCCTTATAAAAGAACACCAATTATATTAGATCAGGGCCCATCCTACTCCACAGTGGCCTTTTCTTAACTAATAACATATGCAGTGAACTTATTTCCAAATAAGGTACTAGTGGTTAGGTACTAGTGGTTAGGGTTTCAACATATAAACTTCGGGGGACACCATTGAGTCCACAACAAACTTTGATCTTCTAGCACTTAGGCTATCCTCTTGTTATCCAGGAAAAAAAATTTAATTTAACAAATGATCATCAAATTAAATAAAATATGTGTTCTTAGTGGCCTAGAAGGAAAGATTCTGGCTTTAAATAAGTAATAGTGCAATGCCATGAACGATGTCCACATAAATTTGTTGTGTCTTGGACCCACTCTCACTTCACCCTGGCCTCTCACCCTCAATCCTCTGCTCCCCAAACTCTCACTGAAGCAACCAATTGTCTGCAATGGTTTGAAGGGGTTGGATGGCAGAGAGATAGGAGAGAAAGGGTTTAGACACATGGCCCTACATCTGACATATTATTTATTTAGAGTGTTTATTTGCATTGTCCATTTCCATACTAGGTGTCAGCTCCATGAGAGCAGAACTGGAAATATTTGGTGCCTATTTGTAGTGACTAGTGGTGGAGCTGGGGCCAGAACACATGGTCTTAATCATACAGAAGCAAAGATGCCTCAATGCTTTATACATTTCAGACTTGCTTCCTCAACTGAACTGTAAACCCTTCGAAGGCAGAGATGCTCTGCCTCCTCTGCCCATCTCAGAATGTATCCTGATTGGAAGACATTGGGCACTGGGGTGGGTCTCATCATAACCCATAGCTTCATCCTCTTTTTCCACAACTGAAAGCTCAAGGTAGCCCTAAGGCAGCCTCTGTTCTATATAATTGCTTTGGAAACACAATGCTTCACCCTGGCCTCTCACTCTCAATCCTCTGCTCCCGCCACCCATTTCTCCTGGTGTAATTAAAGAGAAAATGTTCTACATTCATTTACTTTATACTTTATCAAATAACGGAAAGATGAATTAAGAGGTCCATATTTCTATTTCAAGGTTCATGTGCTTTCACAAACTGTGCAAGTTGTGCTCTTAAAACCTACTGCATCAGCAGGAAGTCTCTGCTCAGAACACGATCTATCCCCCTTTCTCTTTCATTCCCCAGTGCAATTTCTAAATAGATGTGATGGTTAGGAATTCTGCATAGACAATTGTGAAACAATACTCAGAGCCACTATGATTCTCCAGTCTCTCTTTCTTTCTCTCTTACATATTGCTCAACGAGTCTTCTTAAGGGCGGGACACCGGGCTCTTAGCTCAACTGGTTTAAGTGCGGCAAACATTTATTCAGTGTCTACTGTGTACAGAGGATTGTAGTTGGCACCACCGGAGAAATGAAAATATTCATATTTTAAATTTCTATAGTTCTTTCTAGTTAACAAAACACATCTACATTCATAACTACATTGAATTCTTGCATAAATCCTCTGATATGGGTGTTATTATAATTAGCTTTGCCACACTCCAGTGAGGAAACTGAAGCTGAAAGAGCTTAAATAATAGATTAGTTCTTTACTCTCAGTGGGTCAAAGAGGCCTTTGGAAGACTGGTAAAGCCTATGGATCCCATCTCAGAATAATTTATTTGAATGCACGGATAAAATACATAGGCTCATAAGTGCAACCAATGATATTGAAATGTAGTTTACAAAATACTAGAAAAGTTTTATATAGTAATTTATGTGCTTCTTTATAAAGGCATTAAATAGCAAGGTTCTAATAATTTTTGTAATTTTAAAGTAATGTCTTAGATATATCTGGGATCAGCAAACTATAATCTAGATTATAACTTGTTTTTGTAAATAAAGTTTTATTGGAACATGGCCACACTCATTTATTTTCCTATTGTCTAGGACTGCTTTAGAACTACAAAAGCAGAGGTGAGTAGCTGCAACACAAGGCTCACAAGGCCTAAAATATTTATTATCTGGACTTTACAGACAGTTTTAGGACCTTTACTTAGAAAAGTTTGCTGACTCTTACTGTATGTAATAATTTGAAATATCTGCAACAACTTTAAGGGAATTGGAAAGTACCTGAGATTTCTACTGGTAACAAAAATCTCAGAAATTATAAATACTACAATGATTTGTTGCCTCCATTTGTAATTGAAGGATGTCATTTTCCCATCAAATTCATGAACTTCTGTTCATCTAGAATTCTATTCATGATACTGGTGAGGGTAGAATTCAAATCCAAGTTGGTCTGGTTCAGACAAGCACTTGTCCCACAAACCCTTAATATCTGGTACTTGAGAATCTTACAGTCTAGTGGAACACATGTGCACACACACACATCCCTCTTTGCAGGCACTCCCTGCCTAGCGCTATCACGAGAAAGAGTAACATGGAACCCTGGGGGAGGCAGCAATGCTCAGAAGCCCTTGTTAACCAGGGCCACCCCATGTGATTGTGTGAGATGGACATTCACTGTGAGGGTGAAGTGAACTCTATCTAGCTCAGCTACCAAGCTTGGTTATGTTTGGGAGGTAGGAGAAGTGGGGGAGGGAGTGGATACCTTTCTTAAGTTCTCACAAAAGAGCTCTTTGGACTAGGGACAGCCTGGGCATGTCTTCCCTGAGTGAAGTGGATGGGCCTGTGTTTGGGCATAGACTCCATGGGTGCTTATTGATGTATGATCAGTTCTCTTAGTAACAAACACTTACAGTTTCATTGATAGATTGACTCTTGGGTAGATAGTAATAAAGAGGGAAGTTCATCATTATATTGAAGGATTTTTAACAACCTTATTCTTTCTCCCTTTTTCCTAACATTCATTATCTACTATATGCCAGACTCTTAGCTAGGCACTTCAGTGACATATATGAGCCAAAAGAAGTTTAGTATTAGCTCTGTAATTTCCTAGCTATGTTACCTTGAGTAGCTTTTGCTCTCTGATCTCTATTAGCTTATCTATAAAATGAGAATTGTAAATATACCTCGCAGATAGATCTGAGGTGAGTCCAAAGAGATAATAGATGGATAAAATGGTGGGGTAATTGTTGTTTAAGAAATTGAAAGGAAGGAGAGAGATATGTAGTTCAGATCAGTTGTACTGATTCGTGGAAGTGGCCTTGAAGGATGAGCAGGATTTGAAAAGGACAGAAATGGAAGACACCAAAATGGCACCGTGAATGAGGGCTGGGAGGCTGAGAAGGAGCCGTATAATCTGGCAGTTTCCCTGAGGAGCAGTGACGCTCGGCATACTCCCTGCTGATTTTAGGGCCAGCTGGGAGGCATTGTTGTGAGAATGTGATTATTATTATCATCTTTATCAACATTATTATCATTATTAATAATATGATATTTGGAGCATTTATGCACATTAATTTTAAACAAGCATGTGCAATGGCAAGATTTGATGCTGCTACCAATAAACAGCCATAACATGGTTTTTTAATTTACATCAAATCATTTATGCTAATTTAATTAGTCCTTTATTTACAATTGTGGCTCACTCACCACTGGGCTGCGAGATGTGCTCAGCTGCAACATACTGCAGAGCCAGAAGCCAGGTCCATGCATGCATTCTGCAGGGAGGCTCCTCTTATATGGAAGAGTCACCCGCTCTCTTGTGATATAGAAGGACGCATTTAGATTCAATAAGCTCTTATTTACAATTACTCACTGTAAGGGACTGTGCTGGGTACTGTCCTTTCACTAATTAATTTAGTCCCAACAACCACCTTGTGAAGAGCATCAGAAGTTTCATATCTGACCCAATGTCACACAGCTACCAAGTGGCAAGGCAGATATCAAACCCGAGTGTATCCATTTCTAGTTCTCAGCTCCTTTCACAGCTCTTAAATGAGAAGAGCTAACATGGCTTGGTACATGGTATATACTCAATAGACACTCGCTAAATGAATGAATGAATGAATGAATGAATGAATAGCACCGTTCCAGTTGAAAGTGTGTTCAGGTGCATTTTCTCCCTGAAAACTTGCAACAGTTTTGAGAGGAAGCTGAGAAGGTGGGGTAACGGAGAGGACATTATCTTCTGAACTCAGAGTTCTGCATCTTTCTCCTGACTGCGACACTGATTTACACCCTGCCCTTGGTTCAACCTTGAACCTGGTCAAAATGCTTCCCTTGTCCCAGTTCCTCCATTTTCCCATTTGCAAGACAGAAAGAATTCCTTGTCCTTCTAAACTGATGGGCAGAAATAAAAAAATGAGAATGTAGAGAGATATGTGCAAGGTGCCTGGGAATTATAAGGCAGTATTTGTCAGACTTGCCTTGGGAAACCTTGAAAAATTGAATGGAAACCGCTGGGCTCATTCATCTCCTTTTAACAGCCCCATGTCATCCAGCCTGGTCTTTTCCATTCCTGCTCTGTCCAATCCTGACAACATAATTTAGTTCCAGGGAACTTGAATAGAACACAATGGACTGATATTTCCACGCACTCGGACCTTGATTAATACTGTCAGGACAGCTGCTGACGAGGATGAGGAGCTAGACAGGAAGATGCTCTGCAGCGCCCCAGCCTCTCCCCTGCTTGGGGGCCCTCTATGTGCCCTGCTTGCCCTCCTTCCTCCTGCCCAGGCTCTGATCTGAGTCCCTTACCTGGTTTATTTGTTCTTCCCACTACTCAGCCATCCATTTTGAAAACATACTGAGTATTTTCCATGGCCAGACAGTAGGGATTCGGAGTGAAGTAAGAACCTTCAAGAATTTGACCACAGGAAAATGAAGACCAACAGATATGCAAGCAAAAATTGTTCATGGGATGGAGTAAGGGCTACAGCAGAGATGGAGGGAGCATGGGGGTAGATGGAAGGAGGAATGGTAGAGAAGGCTTTACAAAGGAGACAATGCCAAACGGAGTTTTAGGATTAGTGATAGTTCCCCAGGTGGAGGAGTACAGAGAGAGGGAGGGAAGGAAAGGAGATTTCTGCCAGTGGTTACAGCACAAGCAAACTCATGAGGGCCTGAGCTACCTAACTGTGTGGGGATGACAAGTGGTCTGGGAGGCCCTGCTGTGAAGGGAGGTGAGGTGGGAGCATGGCCCAGAGCAGAGGCAGGAATGGAGGAGACTGGAGGGAGGCCCCTTAGGAAGTTAGATCTTGACAGATTTGCATCAGTTCTGGTTTCACTGGCCTGTCTTCCTTTGGGATTTCACCCAAATCGGTATGGAGAGATGAAGAAGAAGACATTGAAGGATTGGTGAGTAGAGTTGGAAAGCAGATAAGGAGAAATTCTGTCCACATCCCAACTCAGTGAAAGTAGAGGTAAATCTCAAACACTGGCAGTTTGGGAAACGGATGGGGGGGCGAGAGAAGGTGCAGGGAAACTATTTTTCTTTCTTCTGTATGAACAAGGGCAGAGATGGCACCATTCTGGCAGTCCTCTGGAACAGTGCTTACTTTTCTTTTTTGTGGACTTTCTTCACAACATGCACTTACTCAGAGCTCCCTAGCAACTGCTAAACACATGTAGGCCTCCTTCCCAATATTCCATACGAGAGTGTGTCCTTGTCTCTGCCCAACAACACCTGCATTGATGGTTTTTTTCCATGGATATCAAGATTTATTGTTCCTCAAAATCAAATATTGACCTTGGCTTTTTGTTCATCGATATATGACCTTGCAAGTCAATGAACCTGGAAATGCTAGTGAATGGTTACTTATTATTTCCTCTGCTCTGAAATGGAAATCTCAGACCTCAATGAATGAATTAGTCCACAGTGATGTGATGATCTGTTTATAAGCCCCTGCACTTGACATTTGTGATTGAAGAGTTTGTGGACAAGCTGTATGGTTTCCAGGAATCATGCTTTCTCTCTCTGTCTTTCTCTGTCTCTGTCTCTCTGTCTCTGTTTCTCTGTCTGTCTCTCTTTCTATCTTGACATCAGAAGTCACTAATGGCATACTTGCAATCCTGTGGCACCTACCTCTCTTTCTTCCTCATTAAGAAACATTTTAGTCTGTTGGCTTCTCAATCCAAAGGGCTGGGGTGGTCCCAGGCCACTGAGAAGCATAATGTCCCTCCCTCCATCTATCTAATACCAAGAAAATATGGATGCCTTTATTGGATTAATTGAAGGATTGCACTCTGACAATGGATTGCAACAATGACCTCTGAGAGTTTGGGAGGAGACAGAGTGACAGTTAAGTCCCTAGTATTTCTGAATTTGAATTATTAGTCTTCCATTACTAGCTGTGTACCTTTGGGTAGATTCTTTCTGTTCATTCTCTCTGTGCCTCAGTTTCCTTATATGTAACAGGGGTTTTTAAAGTGTCAGTGAAATAGCCTCTGTAAGGTACTTGTTGAATACCTGACAGAGTCAGTGCTTGGAGTAGACATTGCTACTGCTCAGCTATCTCTGCTTCTTCCTCTTTCAGCCACATGGAAGACAGCATTTCCTAGCCCATTTCCCCTTAAAGTTGAGTCAACCAAGTACCAAGTTCGGGCCAATGAAATGTGAGCAGAAGTGACAGGTGTCACTTATGAATTGAGGTTGTGAAAATCCAGTACATCATTCTCTAGTCTCTCTTCCCTGTAGGAGCAATCGAGAAGGTCACATGTTGCAGATGAGGCCTCTTCAGATGATGGAGGACCTATCATCTGTGCAGCTGAGTCATTGCATAGAGATCACCCACCATGGAGAATTGCCAGGATTTGCAATGACTGTTATGTCGAGCAGAAATGAATCTTAAGCCACTGAGATATTGGAGCTACTTATTGCTGCAGCAGAGCTCAGACACTTCTGACTAATATGGCACTCAACAAATATTAGTGATTGTTATTGGTGGGCCTGTTACTAATACAGACAAGTAGAATTCCCTGGCAATTCTGCCTACCTCAGCAGCAGACACTTGGCCAGGACCATCAGGGGCTGTTGTTCAGCCCAGCTTGGCTATGGGTTCTGCCCTGAAACTCTGCCTCTGTCTGATGACTCAGCTCCTGCCTTCTTCTTTTGGCTTTGTTCCTATAGCTTCACTCACCCCTTGAGTTTCCACCTAGTTCTTTTTTATTTCATGAAATGGCCATTTTATTGATGTCCAAATCAATTTACCTGATACAGCTGGGGGGGTGGGAGAGGGAAGAAAACATGGCTCTGGGCGCCAAGTTCAAATGTCAGCTTGATCTTTGCCTTTTCCTGAGCTCCTGCCCATGGCACCTGATTACCTTGGGCAGTGACTCTAGAAGCTCCTCCCTGGCCCAGGTGCTCCTCAAGGGCAGGAACCTGTCAGGATCCTCCACACCTAGCTCATAGCATGATGTATGCTCCATAAATGTAGACTGTCTTAAGAATGATATTAAAGAAGAAAGCTCATTATGATCATCTGTGCTGACTGCATAGCCCAATACCCATCCAGGACAGCCCCAAGGCACCTCTGTGAAAGCCCAGCTCTGAGGAACACATATGGAAAACCACTGCCCTCCAAGCTCCTCTTCGTGCAAATGGGGTTGCTGAGGCCCAAAGTTATCCTGGGAATTGTCAAGACGGGATTCCAGGACTCTTGTCCTCCAACCTGCTCTTTGGTTGCACTTCCTTTATTACAGCTTTATGTCTTTCAAGTCAGCTTTCTCTTTCAAATGTGTTTTATCCTCTTCTACCCAGAAAAGGTGACTCCTTTGAGTAGATTCTAAAGACAGGTCACAGGTGGGGAGTGGGAGCCTTAGCCTAGGGGCACGAGAGGTCATATTGACCAAGTTTGGATTCTGGCTCTACCATTTATAAGCTTTGTGACAAGTTACTTAACCTTTTTGAGCTTGCCTCAGCTTTCTCTTTTGTTAAGTGGGGCTAACAATAGAACCCACATGAAGACCTACTCATGGGAAGCTCTTAGTGCGGTGACTGGTACACAGTCAAGCCTCGGCAGTGCTGCCCGTCTGCCTGCGTGACCTCTGCAATCCCTCTGAGCTCATATGGATTCTGTGCAGAGTAACTGTCAAATCAATCATCTTTATTTACTTCCAGAAAGAGCTGTCACAGGGAAAGGAAAAGGTCTCTGAAATGTAGAAACCAAATTAGGAAGTACTTGTGGTCTTCTTTTCACTTGGGAAGTACTGCTCCACAGCCAGTAGAATGATTACCTCTTCAGAGAAGACCTCCCTGACCCCCACAGTTATATGACCATGTTCCTGGCTCTCCATGCCATGCTACTGTGCCCCCAGTAGGACCAATCACCACTGCAACCAAATAAATAATTGCGAGTTGTCTTTTATCTGTTCAATATGTGTCTTCTTCCCTCATGAGGGCAAAGGACTGAATCTGTTTTGTCTCACTACCCTGAGCATAGTGCCTGGCACATAGCAGGGTTTCAATAAAAAATCATTGTTTGAATTCCTGCCAAATGCTAGGTTCAGAACAAGAGAAGTAAGAGGTGTGGTCCTAGCCTATGCATGCGTGATTTGGCGGCTGCCTTGCTGCTAAAAGCACTCTTAAAGCCATCCTGGAGTAAAACTAATTTTGAGTGCAAAGCGAGACTCAGAGAGGGTTAGTATCTTGCTCATAGTCACCAAGCTGGCTAACTGCAAATCAAAGCTTGAACCTAGTTCTGAGTAACTCTAAAAACCACTGTCCTTCCCTTTCACCGCCACACTTTCAGTACATTCCAAACTTCAATGAGGAGCAAAATTCCCCGAGGCATTTTCAAAAATGCAGATTTCTGGGCTTCAATCTTCGTGCTTCTATTCTAGCAGGTCTAGAGGCAAGGTGGCCCCCTAGGGCTTATAGGTCCTAAGTCAGTACTTTTTTTTTTTGCAGGTGAGGTAAAACAAATTAAGTGAGCACTATCCTGCTGGCCTGATCTCATGTGATCCTGGAAGGAAATACTTTGCTGGTCATTGGGAGCAATTCACTTACAAGGCTACCTGCCTGTTACAGGGGCCTGACCCTAGGACCCTGGAATGACCCCACATGTATGAATCCTTGGAGATCATCAGAGAATCTGGTCAACTCCAAGAGGCAGTGGGGTGTGCAGTCTCTGAAGAAGAGAAACAAATGGGGGGGGGGGGGAGATTCACACAATACCAGGTCCAAGCATGGGGTATCCCACTTGAGTGTCACTGTAAACCTGCCCAGCCCTGGGTACAAGAAAGGCCCTCCAAAGCAAGGAGCTTCTGAGGTGTGGGCTCATGGCAGGGAATACTATCTAAAGGATACCTGGGAATCTGAATTTATACCTGTACCCCAGAGGATTCCAACGCACTAGTCCATAGGGCACACTTTAAGAAACACTGCTCTAGGAGACTAGGGTTCACTCCAGGTAGGAATTGCTTCTGAGAGGTGGAGGGGTGCCCTGTGTTGCTGGTGAGCTCTGGTGTAGGCTCATAGGCCTGTGGGGTCTCTGCCCAGCTTGGTGGCTATCACCTCCCAGGTCTCCTGAATAGGTGGACGATGAGAGGGTTGTGGGCGTTGGATGGCAACTCTGCCTCCCAAGGGGGCCTTCTGATCAGACAGGCCCTTGGCAGCCTCCTAATTTGTCTCCTCCTCACAGTGCCAGTATCAGCTTTCTGATGCAGAGGGACCCCGGTAATGAGTTTCTATTAAAAGAGCTGAATCCCGGCTCTCGGAACTCGATGTTCAGAATAAACAATGGGGCAGAATCCTATTAAAAAAGGCTTCCAACACGGACAAATTAAGCCCCTGGGAATGCCTTACAGAGAATACATTTTTCCAGTGTCGAACCAAGATCAATAGAG
Organism: Rousettus aegyptiacus; assembly: GCF_014176215.1. Lineage (NCBI taxonomy): Eukaryota > Metazoa > Chordata > Mammalia > Chiroptera > Pteropodidae > Rousettus > Rousettus aegyptiacus. The sequence goes on from NW_023416309.1 coordinate 9,424,949, forward strand.
AAAAACAAATAATTTCAAGTGGGAGTCGTCATAATGATACGCAGGTAGAGGCAGGGGTTGGGCACATGATTTTGGCCTGAGGACACCCCAGTGGAGATAATGAGGGAGAGGAGGAGTGCAGTTCCTAATGGGCGTGAGGGGTGTCTGGGTCTCCCAGGCGGCTGAGCAAGGAGGATGTCGCGTCTCATTTGTCTCTGTCGAGACTCCTTCTTTCTCTGGGGGATGGTTAGGTCTGCAGTGCTGGGAGTAGCTCACTGAAGGCTATGGCAAGCCTGGAGAGGGGCGGGAGACCTGGCTTTGTTCACCAGAGGCTAGATCTTATCTGCGTAGGCAGGGTAAGGAGGCTGTGTCTGCCTCACCCCAGCAGAGTGAGGATCACCAGACATCTGCACAAATGCCTGAATTGTCACCATTCAGGCTTTACCCGCTTCTCTGCTCTCTCTACTTGTGACTATTCTGTGAATATCACTCCTGCAATATCCAATTTTGTTCACTGGAGCCCTGCAAAATCTTCCCCATCTTTTCAGCCTGATCTCAAGTTCCTCCTTTTTCATGAAACCTTTCCTGAATTCTTCTATCCTCATGTAGATTCCTAGTGATCCGAGTAACACCCTTAAGTGTTTCATGCATTCCAGGTGGGCTCCCTGCCTAGGGTATCTTACCCCTGCCCTCCGCCTTCCCTCTTGGAGTATGTTTCAGTGCTGTTGACTATATTCTGTTCACCATCATTAGGTCAGTGCCCCTCCTCCGTCCAAAGGGGAGGAGTCCATCTCTTCCCACACTCACTGAGCAGTGCTCCATCATGATTTCCATGCTGGGCTCTGGGAAACCCAGAGTTGATTAAGACATGAGTTGGGGTCTCCTGAAGGCAGGTTCTTATCCAACCTTCCTTTGCGATCCAGCTGCCTTCATTAATGAATGAGAAAACTGAGACCCTGGGGAAGAGGGTGTGTGGTCAGGGACAAACACAGGGAACAATGAAGAGACCTGGAACCTAGTTCTACTGCCTTTCTGCCAATAAAGTTGCACCGAGGTCAGATTCCATGCAAAACAATTTTCTGGCTGCCCTCTCTATATTAATACACTTAAGTTGCAGAATAGTACCCCAGGGTAGGTACTGTATTTTCCCCATTTTACAGGTGAGGAAACTGAGGTTAAGTAACTGGTCCAAAGGCTTGAGCTTCAGTTGATGTGGTCTTCTGTTCACAGCCAGCTCTCTTGCCTCTGCATTACTGAGGGAAGATTGCAGAGAGTGGGAAGCGATGTAGGTAGACCTGAGCAGGGGATAAGGCTTTGTGGAGGCCCTGGAAGCCTGGGATGCTGAGAGGAACACGAAGGAGAGGAGGCTCTGACCTGCTGGTACTCCTGGCTGACTCAAAGCGCATGCCTGTTTTCTGGTATGTGGAGCCAGTTGGGCTGCTCCTCTGTGCAGATCTCAAAGGAGACTGCAATTGTACATTGGTTCCCTCAATAAAGGCCTTGAAAAGTCCTGTAGCAGCTTTACTTTTCCCAGTGTCTACCAGGCTTACTTGACAATGGATCCCTTTCTTATTACCTCAGAATGCTTTTTAGCATCTCATACCATGTCTCTTGGAAATTCACCTCTAGGCAACATAACTGCAAGGCTAGGACCAGCTGGACAGAGTGAAGAGTCACTGAAAAAGGCTTGAAGTGTATAGTGGCAGAATCAAAGATGTGGATTTTCCTGAATGTCAAGGGAGAGAGAGAATTTCCAGGGTGAGAAAGAGGTCAGCAGTGTAAATGCTTCAGATGTTAAGGAGGGTGAGGTCTGAGACAGCCTGTAAATTTGGTAAAGAGGAGTCTGGGATATAAATCTATGTACGTGCCCATCTTGGTTGCTGGCAGGAGTATGAATGAGTGGGGAGTTTTAGTGGGGTGGGAGGGTTGGCTTATCTGTTAAAATCCAGAATGCACATACTTTATGATGCAGCCATTCCACTTCTCTCTCCCCAAAAGGAATGATCATACTGGCTGGGCTCACGGAAACTTGTTCGAGGATGTTTATTGTAGTCTCGTTAGGTAGAGTCGGAAATGGAAACAACCTAAATATCAATAGGAGAATGACTAATGGTCTAATGGTGTATCTATACTGCACAAAAAATGGGAGAGAAGCTTATGTACTGACATAGGAGAGTATTGAATTTAAAAAACAAGGTGTCGAATGTATATACAATATGATGCTCCTTAAGGAAAAAAATACACATGATTTTTAACATGTACTCATACACATAAGGATGCATATACGTGCATATAGGCACCCAACACAAGTATGCAAACACACATGCACATATAGGCACACACATGCGTATACAATGCACCCAAATGCACATATGTACACATGCACACACATGTATGCACTCACACAGAACACTATAGCATTGGTTATTGAGAGAGGAATCTCTAAACCTAGAATTTCTCTGAAACCTGGTTCTGCTACTTACTAGATTTGTAACAACCTTGGACAAATAGCTAACCTTTCGGTACCTCAGATTGCTCATCTGTAAAATATGGATAATTGTATTTCAACCTCAAGATATTATTGAATGAAGTAAGTGATTAACTGGATTAATATGAGCAAAGTACTTGTGAGAGTAGCTGGCCCATGATAAGGACTAAATAAACTGGTTGTTGCTATGATCATATTTCATGTTTTCTAAAATATCTTGCTTTTCACATCTTAAACCTACAATCAAGATATGGTTCATAACTGATGGATCTTAACATTGGGTCATGGTTTTATTGGCAACTTTTTTATTCCCTATTGGTAGCACATAAAATAATGGCACACTCACAATTGGAGACATCTCAGGCACAATAAGATAGAATGTTATATCCAGGACATATTTATGAGGGCTACATACGTTTGTCTAGAAGCATGACCAGTAAGCTCTGGGGCACACACACATCCAGCTCAGGTTCCTTCTGGAAAGAATGCTGGAGAGGGAGTTGTCAGGGGGCCTGGGCCCTTATCAGGACTGCCTTGGAGTTTTACAAGCAGCATGGATTTGTGTTTACATGTGGTTTCACTTAACGTTGCTTGGCTGAAGCCGGCAGACACCAACACTGGCTAACTTAAGCAAAAAGGAATTTATTGGCAGGATGTCGGGAACTCACAGAAGTGACAGGAGCCCAGAGAAGCAGACTCAGAGAGGATGGGGGCCCAGGTCTCTCCCTAGGGCCTGGATTAAGGACCACAGCCACCACCTGGTAGTGGGAAACATCTGCTGCCACGACTGAGACGAACGACCTCCAACCTTCTCCTCTGCCTCCGGGTCCAGTGGCTTTTGTCATTCTTTTTGGTTGTCCATCATCTGACGACCTCTCTTTCCTGGGCTTGACATGTTTGCTATCTTAAAAGTCTTGCAGGGAAGATGCAGAGTCAGTCTCCTACAGCGAACTGAGAGCTATGGCTCTGTGCAGTCTCAGTATCCCTTATGGCTAGGTCAACTGCCAAGCCCCTCGCATGTAGTGAGCCAGGAGCAAGCAAGGCTTTGAAACAGGGCCAAGTACATCTATGCTGTTGGCAGGAGATTGGGGCAGCAACTGCCGCAGTAAAGTTTGCTTCCAGAGGCACTGCCGGTTGGAGTGGCAATGCCTGTGCCCAGTGTCCAAGGTGAGCTGTGGCACTTTGTGCTTAGTAATGCAGCACTGTTTTCATGAGAATAGTCTGGCTGTGGTTAGCTGTGGCCTGGCCTCTTTGTCTGTTTCTGTGTCTGGTTCCCAGCCTTTCCAGTGAGCCTATGGGCTATCTCACTTCCTTTTGAATAAACCCCACTTCCTGCTTCAATCTGACCAAGCTGGATTCTGTTGTCAGCAACCAATAAGCTTGGTTGACACCCTGCGTCACTCATTCCAGATGCAAAGTCCCAGAAGAGAAGTCAGGACACGTGCCTGCTCCCTGGGGTGGACCAGGAGAGATAGGGAGCTGGTTTTTATGAAAGGAGGCAGAAGCCTAGAAGTCTCCTCCACTAAGACCACATACAATGGGGGAAGAAGCACATTTCAGAAAGAAATGAGGCTGCAGTTTGTGATGGAGTGGGGAAGGGCAGCAGTGAAACAGGATAAGTATGTACTACTGTCGTTTAATTAAAATAATGCATGTCTCACTTGGAGGAAACCAAACCATCCATCCATCCATCCACTCATTCATTCAAAAAACTGCAAGCCAACTACGTGCAGATAAAGTTATACACTGGAAAAATAATGATGACAGCTTTGCAGGATCCAGGGTCTGGTGCTGGTACCAGGTAATTAAACAGACAGGGACAATGGGCCCAGTGCCACAGCAAGAGATGGCCCAGGTGCTGTGGCCTAGGAAGGAGACAGTCAGGGAAGTCTCCACAGAGAAGGTGGCAAATGGGGTGGAATTGCCAGGCTGGCAAGGACAAGAGTGCAAAGAAAAAGGGCAGGAAAACAGCCTGGGCATAGGCTCAGGATCATGAAGGGGCACTCGCCCTGTGCCCTGGGAAGGGGAAGAGCTTCAGGATGGAACATGAGGAAGTAAAGTATCCACAGGAGGGCAGAAATGGTAGAAGATGAGCCTGAGGGTCAGGTTGGAGCCAGAAGGCAAGGGCCTTGAATGTCAAGTGAAGGTGAGTCAATAAAGGTGTTTTAAAAGGGAGAGACATGTCATTAGAGCTATCTCTGAGAAAGATTATTTGGGCAGATGAATGAAGAGGAATTTTGGGGGGGGAGAGGACGGAGAGGAGAAGGCAGTGCAAGAAGAGAAGAGGACAGGCATAGTTCAATCTCTGGGGTTTGGTTTTGGAGAAGTGAGAACCTAGAGTAGTAGTCAACCCGGATGCCACTCTTGGCTCTGTCCCCAACTTGCTGTGTGACTGAACATGTCACTTCCTCTCCAGGCCACAGTGATTTCCAACAATGCTCGGTAGATTCCCCAGGGCTTTCCCAGAGCACTCCCACCTGGGAAAGTTTTACATATTGGGGTTGCACCTAGGATTTTGTCCTACAAATAGTTTTGCTATGAAAAGTCCAAGTGTAAAACCACCAAACCAGTTTCCCAAGTTCCCGTGCAGTTCTGACATCTTAGGGTAACCAAGTCATCCTGGTTTGCCTTGAATGTTCCCTGTTGTAACTTGGAAAGTCCCATGTTGAAAACCCTCAGTTCTAGACAAACCGGATGGCTATTAACTTATATCTGGGGATCCATTAATATAAGGATGGCTGTCACCTTATATCTGAGAATCCATGATTATAACACCCTGGTTCTGCCTGAAGAAATAGGACCTCAGCAGGGAAAAGGTATAGGGGTTGGGGTTGAGCATCATAGCCAAATGTCTCAGATGGAGTAGGAATGAGGTGGCCTGAGCTTTCCGTGGTCACAGACATGCAGTCACCTGTGGGAGGTGGGCCTGGAACTGGGTCAGGACAGTTGGAGAGAGTGTGAAGAGAGGAAGTTGAGCTTCACGACGGGAGAGGAGACTAGAGAAGTCTGTACATTGCTGGGGCTACCAGTCCTGAAGTAGGGTTTGCTTTTGACTGTGTGTCATAGGAAATCCAAAGAATTCTTGCTTGATTGTATAGTGATTTATTTTCCCCAATAAATGTTTTGTCCAGAGGGAGAAAGGCCGGTGACGGTGCGGCTGGCTGTGTGAAGCCCTCCTGGCCCAAGCTTCTTCCTCCTGTCTGCCATATTTGGTATGTGGGGTCATATCCATGTTCCTGGAGGTCAAGGAAGTAGCGAGGGAGAAGGGGCAGCGCCTACAAGAGGAAAGCAAACTTCCCAGACATTCCTCTCAGATACCTGCTGCTCTCATTGGCCAGATCTGCAATATGATCTCCTGGTTGAAAGGGAGCCTGGGAAATGTGTGGTTTCAGCTGATTTGAACATATTCAGGGATTCTATTTGCAAGAAAATAGAGGGACTGGATAGTGTTATGCAGCAAGCTGAGTTCACCTTACCAGATCTTACAGGATTCTACGTGACACCAAGGAGTCCTATTTCTCCACCACATGACCCTAGTCCCTGCCCCAGGGCCCCTCCTGGCCACCACTGCCTGTCACAGTGTGATTGGCACCCCCAGGATACAGTTTCTGGGTCCCCTCCTCATTTCTTCTCTGGACAAAACCAGATGGCAGGTGGTATGGTTCTATCTCCTGGCAAAGTCCAGGGGACTCTGACCCCTCTCTTTGGAAGGCTGAGTTCCCCTCCTGAGGGGCTTCCTGTGGCCCAGAGCCTGGCCTCACTCCAAATGTGATTTGCCCTTTCTCCTTCTGTGTACCGCCCAGGGTGAGCAGGCCCATCTGGTTCTATTTCACTCCATGTTGCTCATCAAGATGTGTTTGCAGCAGTTATATGATGTTCAGAAAGAATTTCGAAGCTTTTGAAAGAAGTAAATAAAATATTTTACCCCCTGAAGAGTTGTGAAATTGCATTTTGGTAGGAGATGGTGGTCATCCATGGGCAGGCAGTCCAACAACTCCTCCTGATGCAAGTGGCTGGTGCTCCAGGTTTACCCTCATCTTGGGTGCTCCTCTGCCATCCCAAGGCTCAGCTGGACCTCCTGGAATCCATGCTAAGCCTCTCCTGATCCTCTCATGAGGCCCAAATTTGGGGCAGAAGTCTACCAGCAGGGACACCCCAGCTTGTTTCTTGCTCTCCAGCCAAAAAAGCTTTTAGGGAGAGTTCTGCCACACCCATGGCCCCTGGGCCTCCCTGAAAACCCATGAGCTCCAGAAAGAGCAGAACCAGAGCTCCTGCATTCTCTGCTGTGGTGGCAGCCCACAAGGGTGGGGACAGTACCATTCTCACAGTCCTGGGAAAACTTATTTTCTGTTTGCTGGGTCCGAGTAGTCATAAAGCAAGGAGATTCAGCCTCTCTTCTCCTTTCTGAGCTATCGGAGTAAATTACAGAGACCACATGATGTTCAGATATCCAGAAAGGAGAGGAAAACTAGATCTACTTCACCGGACATTACCTGCAGGATGAGAGTCCACCTCCATACCAGTATCACCATCTCCTTGAAAGCCACACTGCCTCCTGCCTGAACACAGAAGTGGCATCTATTTTTCTTTCAGTGTCTCATGGCACTTAAAGTTTTGCTGAACAATCAAATAGCTCTTTCCTGGCAAGAGCTAGATCCTTAGGTTCTTTTGTCTGTGAGGGCCCCTTCCCTTCACCCGCACCCCACTGCATGTAAACTACCTGCTGAATGAATGAACTAGTGCATGAACGATGGTGCCTAGAGCAGATGGAGTTTGTATCCTCGCCCATGCCTGCTCTCTGGTCAAACTCCCAAAGCAGTCTGTGGCTGGTCGGTGGGGTGTGGGCCCCCCACCAGAGCTTTGTGTGTTCTCCTAGCTCGTAGGTGGGACTCAGGGTGGGGGATGGTCCTCCACAGCCACCACATTGCAAACCCTGTGATTCCCTTCCTGCAGAATCTTTCCCAGAGCATCGCTTGTGACAGCTTACAACTCCAACTATTAAACATTGATCACTCGAAATTTAACATCCCTTCTTCCCTTTGATATCCTCAACTGCTTTCTGCATAAGACAACAAGAGCTTTCTGCAGCTCAGCGTGAAGGAAGACTTCAAACGTGACTTCCCCACTCACCCATTCCCAGCAGCTCTGCTATTCAGCCAGCAAAGCTGCCACGTGTAAGGTGGGGGATCCCTCACCCTCAGACTAGTGGGGAAACCTCCCAAATTTGGGTCCCAGGCTAAGATGCTGGGATGATTCTGAGGCACGGCCTGGGCACAAGGACACCCTGGCTCTCTCTAGAAGCAGCTGTGGGTGATGGAAAGTGATTTGGATGAAGAATCAAGTGGAACTGGGTTAGAATGCCTGGCGTGCCCCTTGCCAGTGCTGCAACCGTAGGGAAAGTGCTGTGTCATCACCAGTAAAATGGAGATGATAGCGTTTCCCTTTCAGTTAAGTCCTTGGAGAGGATTAACTGAGAGACTGGAAGTGGGGGTGTCTGATCCATAGAAGGTAATCAGAAAATGTCTGTGCTGCCTCCTCTTGGAAGATAAGTTAGGTTCAACCAATAGTGCAAGCACATTTGTAGAAAGAATGTTTCAGTGGCTTCATAAAACGTGATTTTGAGCTCTTCAGAAGGTAGCCACTTGCATAGACACTGCTAACAGGCCGATTACAAATTATTACCATCCTTTCACTCAGTCTGGCTCCCAGAGCGGCGGCGTTTTCTTGAAATGCTATTAACTACAGTAGCGACTATTTGTTAGACACTTACATTGACCAGGGCCTGAGCAAAGCGATTTACCTCTGTCACCTCATGTAATCCCCACAGCCACCTGGAAGGGAGATTTTCTCACTGGATCCTGTTTACAGATGTGAATCTTGAGGGTGACAGAGGAAAAACATCAGAGGAAATTGTAAAGCTGGAACTTAAAACTAGGTCAGTTGGACACTAAAGTCCAAGTTCTGGCCTCTTGTCTTCTATTGTACCGGTCTTGTCTAAAGGTGCTCTGTACTCTGCATACCTGAAATCAACTGACATCAACAAACTACATTCAGATTTTATCAGAGAGTGTGTGGATGTTTCTCTCCAGATGGATGACAGCACAATCATGTGCATACATGTGAGATTTATGTACTCCCACATGTCTAGAGAACATGTAACTTGACCCCTTGCAGAATTCCAGTCTGCTCCTGGAACCCACCTGTAGGAGAGGGGTCTCAGGGCCTCTTCAGTTTGCATTAGAAGACCTCCCGGCATGGTAGGGTGCAGCTCAGCACGAGGCAATTCTACTCCACTTCACACACCATTTCTGAGACCCCTTCAGTGCAAAGAGAAATTCTAGGCCAGAAATAACAAGTTCATGGCACAGATCCCCTCACACTCCCAGCCCTTGAGAACGGATCATGGCCCTCTTTTCCTCTGAACCCTGAAGTGACCTCAGTCCTCCCTTTTTTCTGTGTTTAGTATGAAACCTACTGCTGTCCCTGTGCAGGGGGATTTTCACAGATGGAAGGAAAGCCAACAACAATGGGGTGGTCTCAGAGTAACGGGAGACTTGTAGCCCCTCTTCCATTCTTCCCATCCTCCATCATATTTTAAAGTTTGGCCCATCGGCCCCAGTGCTGCCTCCTAGGCTACATAGGGTTGGTCTGCCTTTTTGTCAGAGATTTGAGAGTAGCATTATGCTCCCTCAACCGAGTCTTCTATTTGCAGGCCAAGTGGCTCCAGGTTTATTTTTCAAAAATTCCTCATATTGCATGGTTCTACATTCTCTAACTTTACAGGGGAGAATGAGAGAAGAAGAGGCTGGGAGAGAAGCTAGTTGGATCTTACAATCTTTCAGGAGAGCTGCCAGGGACCAGAACCGTCATAGTACTGGGCTGGAGAGGGTGAGGCCAGGGCATCCAGAGAGAACAGCAAAATCCCCCCTACAACCCTTTGGGTGCTCAAGGAACCTTCCCTGTGCCCCTCAGAGGGAGGGCAGAGTGACAAAGCAGGGCCTGTCCCATTCAGCGTCCACAGGGTCCATCACAGCCCAGGATAGACAGTCAAGACCTTGTCCAACAGCCCACCCTGTGCCATGGGTAAAATGCTGATTTCCCAGAACTTGTAGGGTTGGGTTTTAGGGCTTGATAATACCAATTTACATTATAATTTCTGCACAATCAGGAAAAGCAAGGTAATTAGAAGAACTGGATTTTGAGCCTGGATGAGAACATACATATTTTCCCCTCGTTTTGGACTAATATAATTATTATTTTCAAAACTCATTGCTTTGTTTGGAAAATGGGGTTCACATTGTATAACTCAATATGAAGAGTTGAATGAAATGGCATTTGGGAAACTGTTGAGCATGGGTCTACAGTAGGTGCCCCAATAACTGTTAATGGAAAAAGAGAGTTGCTTCCAGATGTGGGGAAGACAGGATATTTAGATATCAGACTGATATCAACTTGTAAATGATCTGTTGGTGTGAGACTCTGGCTAGGTTGGAGGACTAGAAAAGTAGAGTATGTTCTGTAGCCCTGAGAGCCTTCCACACCCATTCTGAATTCTCTAGCCCTGAGCTCCATGTCTAGTTGTGACTGCTAATATCTCCAGGACAGCTGCAAAGGGCGTCAGTGCAGAGAAGATAGAATCATGGCTGGCCTCATCCCATAGTCCTGAGACATGCATCACTATTAAATAACCCACCCTACCACTGCCAATCTCTTGACAGAGCCCCAGCAAAACCATTAGAGATCTACTCAAGGACCTGCTGTTCAGCTCTGAATCTGACCCCAGGAGAGGTAACAAATTAACCCAGTATTCCCCATTAACACCCCGTCATTTGTCATAAGCAGCTGCTACTTTGGGGAAGTGGGAACTGGAAACAGGACCCTGGAGGTGTTGTGCGATACTGTTTCTGAGCCTGGGCGCCCCTGGAATTCCCCTGGAATGTGTGAAGGAGGGAGGGTCCAGTGCTGACTGCTCCTGGCACTGCGCTAGGTGCTTTACACCATCTCACTTAGTGCCCACAGCCAGACTGTGAATTAGATAGTATTGTTTCCATTTAGCAACTAAGGGACTTCAAAGAAGAAATAACTGGCCTGGGTCACGTTTTTAGTAACTACGAGATTGGGACTGAAACTCATGCCTGGCTCCAGAGTCTGTCTTGTTCACCCTTATCTGGTGTTTGCTACGTGCAGGCATTAAGCAAAGCACTTAACTCTCGTTGATCTTACGATTAGATGTTATTCTCATCTGCATTTTTGAGATGAGGAAATGGAATCTCAGATTGCTTAAGAGACTTGTTCAAGGTCACGCATGCAGTTCATTGTGTAGCTGGGTTTCAAGCCCAGGTTGGTCCGTTTTTAGAGCCCTGAATGCTAATCATTAGGTTTCTTGCTTAAAATTATTTAATTTATCCAGCATGCTTTACTAGGCAGTTATTATGGGTCAGGATCTGCTTTAGATACTCAGAGGGGTTACAGTGATGGCTGTGTGTGCCAGGGTCCCTGCCATTAGGACTCTTGTCCATCTTCTACCCTCAACTGTGCCCTGACAGGAGTCACCCTGGGCCACCCTGGCTGTCATCTTTTCTCTTCTCTGAGTTTGCGTGATGTCTAGAGCCCTCCTGAGGCACCTGAAGAGACAAGACGGTCCTGTGGGCTGTACCCATGGCAGGAACTGGAATCCATGGGTTTCTGTTTCTGTGTCAGAGTGTCCTCCTCATGCCCCATGATCCATCTGCCTCTGCACTGGCATTTCTCATTCTTCAGTGAACTGGTGTTAGACAGGACAGGCTAGGTTTTGCTGTGACAAGAAGCAACCTCTCAGTAGCTGATTACAACAGGCATTTCTTTCCCATGATATATACAAAAAGGTGGTCAGCAAGGGAGTTCTGCTCTTGTTGCTCAGGGATGCAGACTGAAGCCAGCCCATTCTGGTACCTCCTTCTACCACCACTGAAGCAAGAAAGGTGATGTTTTAAACCACGCTCTGACTATCAAAGACCTGTTTGGGAGTGACGCCTGTCACCTCTGGTCATATCTCATTGACCAAAGCATGTCACCTGGCCTGCTTATGTTCCAAGTGGGCTAGGGACACAACCTTACCATCAGTCTGGCAGGAAAGGAGGACTGGAATATTTGTGAATGTTCCCAAGATCATATGACAGGTGACTATAATAAATATAAAAAAACCAAGCAAGGCGAGTCAATTCTTGCTGCGGGAGAGTCTGAGCCTGAGAACTCCTGTCTCTTTGTTTGAAAGGAAAATTAATGAGTCTTAGAGGTGTGTTAAAGACATATTAGCTGCCAGATGAAACTTCCTATTTTATTTGATTACATTTAATAAACGTTTATTGAGAGCCCTCTACGTGCCAGGTACTCCTAAGCACAGAAGACACACCAGTGAATAAAATGGGCAGAAATCCCTGCCCTCAAAGAGTTTGTTTGAAAGGGAACAGGTATTGAGCAGTAGATAGCAAATGTAAGTAAATTATATACAGATAATATGTAGTTATAGAAGAATTGATGAAGAACTGAAAACACTGACTTTCTCCACATGTGATTCAGTGTTACTAAGAGCACCATTCATGCCCTTGAGCTCCTCACATGTACGTCTCCATCACGAGAGCCTCTCCACTAGCCTTATTGTATTTCATTATTTTTGGGGAGAACTTATATAGCAGGTACTTATTTTTCACAGTCTGGAGGTTGTAAGTCTGAGGCCAAGGTAAGAGCAAGGATGGTTTTTAGTGAGGGCTCTCTTCCTGGCTTGCAGACAGCTTCCTTTTCACTTTGTCCTCACATGGCCTTTCCTCTGTGTGTGGAAAGAGGGAGACAAGAGAGAGGGTGAGAAAGAGAGAGATCGTACATGTTCTAATGTCTCTCTTTCTTCTTATGAGGACACCAGACCCCATATTTTTGACGTAATTTCACCTAATTACCTTTCCAAAGACTCTGTCTTTATAGTCACATTAGGACTTAGGGCTTCAATATATGAATGGGGGGGAACCCAAATCAGTTTGTAACATCCCTCCATTAATTCCCCAGTGATATATCCTTATTTTAAGTGAGAATGTGGCCTGGGATCTTCACATTCTGCAGAAGCCACAGGGCCCAAGTTCTCTCACAGCTCCCGTCGTCTCCTTCTTTCCATCTTCATTGGCTTGTTGCTTCCCTGACTCTTTCACATGGCCATGTCGGGGCCCAGGGCTCTCTTCCTGCCAGGCGGCTTGCCCCTCATAGTATCAGCACATTAAGTTGTGTCTGCATCCTACAGTATATATAATTTATAAATAATGTAAGACTTGACTTAGAAGTGCCCTCTTGACATAACATTAGTAGATGTGGACATTTTTGGAACTTCCTGTCAGGTATGGTACTAGGTGATTCACATGTATATGTGTTATCCTTTAACCCTTATGATATGCCCATGCCATAAAACTTGTCTGCATTTTTGTCTTGCAGAGGAAGCACTTGAGGCTCATGGAGCCTAAGCGGATTACCCGGGTCACACAATGCCAGAGCACAGAGGAGGTCAAAGACAGCTCATGCCTGTTACAGCCTCTGCTATTTGTCTTCCTATAGAACCACCTCCTTGTTTGGGGGCTATTGCTTTAAACATTTTATTTATTTTGAATTTGCAATATTTTTTTCTTACCTTGGAGTGTGTGTGTTTCTACAGCTTTAAGAATTTCATAGACTTTATGGGGCCAAATGTATAAAACAGTCTTGCTTACTTGTTAAATAGATATTGATCACATGGAAATCTAATACCCTCATTCTGGGCTCCTGGAAGGGGTTAAGAAGGTGCTACCTTATGGAGGACAATTTAAGGGAATGGGTATCTAAAACACTTGTGTTTTTGAGCTTTTTGATTCCACCTCTAGAGCAGATGGAATTTCACATGGGTTCAAAGACATGAGTGCTGGGATGTTCTCTGTGGCATTGTTTATATTATATTATTAATAGCATTAAAGGACTGGGAACTAGCACATGCTCAATAGTAAGGTACTGTTTCAATAAATGATGGTGTGTGTATAATCGAATGCTATACAAGCTATCTGATGGGTGACTATGTATGGCTTCTGAGTGGAAAATAGTAATGGCAGAGCATTTCATGGGGTACGCACCCATTTATGTAAAGACATATGTATATATATTACAAGTAAGATTACATGGGTATAGAATATTTATTCAGCTATTATTATATACCAGATGCTCTGTCCAGTATTCTGTAAATTAACTTATTTAATCTATATGACTATGGTACATGTTGCAGAATATTTCTCATTTTACAAATGATAAAGCTGAGATACAGAGAAGTTAAGTAACTCACCCAAGGTCACTTAGCTGGCAAATGATGAAGGGAGTATTTTCATTTAGGAAGTCTGGATCCAGAGCCTGAGCTCTTGACCTCCACGAAAGTGTGTTCCTGAGATGGGCCCGGCCCTTCTTTCATCTTCTGATCACAGAGGGGACCTTCCTGTCCTCGAGCCAGAGTCCTTCACCAGACCTTACACACTCTCTTCTGGCTTCAAACCTCCCTCCCTGCTTGTCCGTTTATCTCTGCTTATAAATAAGCTAAGTTCTCCTACAGTCTAGAATGCTTTTATGTGGCAGAGACAATGCTATGTGTACATGGAGCCATTTCTTTCTTTAGGGCACACCTGATTAAAACATATTTACAGATCTCATGCCTCTAGGAGCAGTTATAAGCCTAATTCTCACTGATAGAAAGTGAACAGAAGTGAAGTGCTACTTCTGGTCGGAAACAGTTAAGAGCTAGTGAGCCTTATCCACACACTTTCTCCTATTTGTACAGCTGGAGGCTAAAGTCTCTGAGAAGGAGTGCAAAATGGAAGCAGCTTGGGTCCCTGAGTCACCACTTGTAGAAGGACCATGCACAACAGCTGCCAGAGCTGTCCCCAGACTATGAAGGGAATGAGGTACACTTCTGTTGGGGTAAGCCACTGAGATTTGGGGGTTCCTTTAGTGCAGTATTTAGCATCGGTTACCCTCTTCTTGAAGCCGAAGTCTCACCTCTGTCCGCTAAATTCTTAAGACAATACAGATCCCAGAAATTTAGACTTATCTCGGGGATTACCACACCTCTCCCTGGCCTCCATCCATAGTGACCTCCAGTGGGCATAGCTAATGGTTGCTTCTCTGCTCAAGGCCTCTCTAATTCTTCTCATCCTTTATGACTCTGTATCCTTAGCTTTTTAAACATTGTCCTCTCCACGTCCTTCTTTTCCCTTCCTCGCCACACATTCTCAGTAGAAAATCCCCTCAAGGGACATGGACTTAGAGTCAGACAGCCCTGATCTATATCCTGCTTCGAAGTATTAGGTATATGAGCAAAACGCCATGGGAGTACTGAAGATGAAGGCTTCACAAAGGATGTGACTACTGAGCAGAATTTTGAAGGAAAAGTAAGAGTTTCCCCCTTGGACAAGACAGAGCAGAGTTTTAACACAAGGATGACATCTGAAAGACTGCAGAGCATGAGAAAGCCTAGGGGTGGGTGTGGGATTTCCAAGAAGTGTGAGGTAGAGAGTCAAAGGGCTGAGGTGAGGATGAGGCTCAGGGAGAAAGAGAGCCATGTTGTGAGGACTCCAGTAGTCAGATCTAGGGGTTTTGATTGTGTTTTGTCGGTAGAAAAGAGCCAGGGAGAATTTTAAATGGAAGAGAAACATGGTCAGCTCTATGCTTAAAAAGAAAAATTAATTGGAACAAATTTCCAAAGTGTCCTTCTATGGAAGTTGGGTAACAAATGACAGTGTATTATTCATTGGAACTTCAAATAGCCATTAAAAACAACAGGTGGATCTATATGTGCTCACATAGCACCATTTTTAAGATAAATAGTTGAGGTTAAAATAATCAAGGTGCTGTATGCTGTTTGTAGTATGGTTCAATTTGTTTGAAAGATGTGTGTGAATGTGTATGCATGAAGGCATCCATCTATTTATCTATGCTTATACATATCTAAAATAATTTCTATAAAGATATAAAAATTTTGAACAGTGTTGCTTCTATGAAGAAGAATCAGGAATAGGAGTTGTGAGGGAGCTACTTTTCATTCTAAACCTTTTGTACTGATGGAATATTTTTTACCATGCGCATGCATTATTTTTTCACTATGTTAAATAAATATGTATTAAAATTTTTATTCTGCCTAAAATATGAGTGATGGATTGAAGAGAGGAAAGACTCAGGCTAGAGAGAGCCCTCCCTTACCTCCATTTTCTTGATTAATGACAACACCATCCATCCAGTTACTCAGTCTCAAACCTCGAAGTCATCTTCGACTATCCCTATGTCTCATCAGTTATCAGCCCTACCTGTTCTACCCCAGAAATCGCTCTCCCTTCAGCCCCAGAATAGACAGAGAGATCGATGGGACAGAATGGCAAGCCCAGAGACAGACTGGAGTATGTATAAATATTTAGTATGTGGTAATGGTGACATTTCAAATCCTTGTGGAAAGGATGGATTATTCAATAGATGATGTTGGGAAAAAATTAACACCAACCCTTAGCTCAGTCATAAACTTAAAATAAATTCTGGTGAATTAAAGATATGTATATAAAAATAAAATCACAAAGGCACTAGAAGAAAATGTAGGTCAATCTATAACATATGGGAATGGAGAGGGTTTTTCTAAGGAAGATGTTGAAAAAACTATTAAGAGACAAATGTTATAGGTCAGACTATATCAAATTAGTGTCATTATAGGCTAAAGATATACTTTTTAATTCAGAATTAAATGTATAACTGGAAAAAATACTTCCAAAATTATGACAGTGTTAATAGATTTAATTCATAAAGAAAGCTTATAAAACAATGAGAAAAACATAAACATTCAATACGCAAATGGAAATAAGTATTAACAGAAGAGAAAAACAAATAGTAAACACATTCGATGTTGCTGTTATAAAAAAAAAACACATTAAAACAGCAATAAGATGGCACATTTCACCAAATATTTTTAATTACAGACACTTCCCTATGCTGGTCAGGGTTCTGGAAAATAGTCTTGTACATTAAAGGAAAGAGTGTAATTCAGGTCAAACTCCACGGCTTAATCTACCAATATGTATCAAAATCCTCAAAAATGTACATATTGTTCGTCGACTCACTGATTTCACTAGAATAAACATATGTCCATATGTATCCTGAAGAAAATATTAAAGAAAGAACAAGGATGTTTGTTACAGTGCTGTAGATCATGGGTTCCCAGCCCCCAGGCCATGGACTGTTACTGATTTGTGGCCTGTTAGGAAATGGGCCACACAGCAGGAGGTGAGCAAGTGAGGCTTCATCTGTATTTGCAGCCACTTACCAGTGCTCTAGCATCACTGCCTAGCTCCACTTCAGATGATCAGGCATTAGATTTTTACAGGAGCACTGGTTCCTGGTGCGGAAAAGATTGAGGACTGCTGTTATAGATAACTTCGGGAATTTGGAAAACAAAACCCTGAAATTTCCTTACCCTCCAAAGTGTTAATGAAAGATTGATTAAATAAATTATAGTATACCTAAACAACATAATGTTATGTGACCAGTAATACTATCTTGGTTTAAAATTACCTCTGTACTGGAAAAGGTGTTTAAAATATAACAAAATTAAAGAATTATATTTAGAAGACAGCATGTACAGTGTAATCTATGCTATATTTATACAAACATCATGCACAGATGAAAAGGTAAGATGAAAGTCTAACATTTTCAATAGCATAGATGATTCTTATTTTCTTAAAAATCACTCTATATTTTAAAAATTTGCATAGTAAATATCAATTACTAGAAAAACAGTGAAAAAATAAAAAGATGCATCTGTCCTTTGTCCCAGAACTTACAAGAATCATTTACAAAGGAGTAGAGATTTGAGAATGGATGATGGTACAAAAGTGTTCAACATAGCATTACAAATAAAAATGAAAATTGGAAATAATCTGAGTGTCCAAAACCATGTAATATTTAAGTAAATGATGGCTGGATACAATGCAAAGCTATGTGATCATAAAAATCGAGTTATAGAAGGACATTTGTTAAAATGAAGAAAAAATTCACAAGCAGAGCAGGCTATTAAACCATACCCAAAATGACATACCCTTGTTTGAAAGATGAAGAAAATATTAGGAAAGTCTACACTAAAATATTAATATGGTTATTTTTGGGTAGCTGAGTTGCAGTAAGCTCTTTTGTTTGACATTCATATGTTTTTAACTGTTTTGTATTCCACATGTATTACGTATTTTACTTTTTAAGTTAGGGGAACTATAAAAACATCACAAATAACATTAAAATTCAAATGACAAAACTAGGAAAATATTACAACCTAGGATTTTCAGTGTGTTGTAATACAGTTAATCTATAAAGAGCTCTTACGATTCAAGAGAAAAAATATGAACATCTCAATGAAAAGATTTGCATGGGAAATTTAAAGACAATTAAAAATATATAATCATTTAGTTAGCATATGAAAAAATGTTGGATATCACTAGTAATAAAGAGAATGTAACTAAGAGAGAGATGGGAATTTTTGTTCCTCAAATTGGAATTCATTTCTCAAACACTAATAATACCTAGAGTGGCTATTGGATGGGGAAATAACCTCTCTCACACAATGATGCTGGCAATGTAAATTGTTCAGCTTCCTGGAGAGTAGTTTGGCAGATACATCAAGAACTTTGAAAATATTAATTCTTTGTGACCCAGGAGGTCAATTTCTAGGAATATATCCCAAGGAACCTACCATGGCTGTGCAAAAATTTATGGGCAAGAATGGTCTTTGCAATATTACTTAGAACAATGAAAATTTGGAAACAACCAAAAAAGGTTTGGTTTGGTTGCCAATCACAGCGCAGGCCTATAATTCTATATGTACAATTTCAAAATCCACAAAGCCTTTAGAGCTGACAGAGTTTTTGTAAGTTTGCTGCAAATTCATTGGTGGCAATAATTTAACTTGAACTTAAAGGAATATGCTTAATAGCCATTATTTATCTCTTTAGTCTGATAATTCAAATGTTTTATTGCCCAAATATTATATTCAATTCTAGGCTGCTGTTGAGGTCTTCTTGCAGGCACTTCATAATGTACTGTTTTTTTTTCCCCGGTTTTACCATTCTCAAATTCAAATAATTCTGATTTTTAAAACATCTAGCCTCAAAAGTTTTAGATAATATTCATATGATGATATCCTATAATGTCACTTAAATTCATGTTCAAGGGGAACGTTGTTGGATATTTTGATTTACCACACTTTTTCCTTATTGTTAAAAACAAAAAAAAACCAGTAGAATATAAAACTACGCATATTACAATGTTTTGTTTTTAAAAAAATTATGCATCTATATATTCTTTTAATAAAGAGATCTGAAGAAAAACATCAAAATTTAAAGTGTTTATCTCTAGATGGTGAAATTATGAGTAATTTTAATTTTCTTTTCTATATTCTTCACATTGTCTATAATGAATCTATATTATCTCTAACAAATAAATGTATTTTAAAAACCTAAACTAAATCTAGATAATTTTCATTACCTAGAAACTTAAGTACAAAATCCTTAGAATAAAACGTCAAGGATACATAACCAGGATTCAAACTTAGTTCTTCTAAATCTGACTCCTACCTTCTTTCCCTTCTAATGTGCTGCATCTAAACAAATGTATGAAATAAGGTCCAGCAGAATTTAATAAATGCTACATGCAAACAAATTTCTGTAGATGAGTACACGTTGAAAAATACAATACACAGGACTGTACTGCAGGACTTCTCAGGGCCTTTTATGTTTGAAAATGCAATATGTGTTTCTAAGAAAAAGATATGATATGCTGAGTTCCTTCAGTATATTTGGCCATAAATCTTTTCTATTTAATTTTATCGGTATTTTAGTTTATGTTATCTTACAGAAAGTCTTCTAGACCATCTTGAGAATGGGCTTCCCATAAAGCACTTTGGAAATGCCAACCTAATGGAAAACTTCATCCTTCAACTGAGGTAAAATACATAAAAACCATCTCTAGAGTAGTAACAATTCCCTCTGGGAAAGCTGACTCTTTCCAGTTATTAGCCTTTCCCTTTTAAGAGTAATCTTCATAAACATGTGAAAAGCCTCGTTTCTGGGATGGAGATTTTTGTTCCTTTAAGGCAGCCATTTTGACTTGATGTGATTCACTGAATCCTCTTTCAGATAATCAGGCACCTCAGAACTTTTTACCCTGCAAAGGGAATTGAGAGAGTTTAGAGTTTAGTGAAATGAACCCTGGCCAGGGAGGCAGCAGCAAAAATGGAAGAGGACTTATTTATGTAAACCTTCACTGTAACCTCTGCCAGGTTGCTTCTTCTCTCTGTGTCTTAATCACTTCATATGTACAAAAAAGGGGTTGCTTAGGGCAGAAGAGCAACTTTGTTTCATCTTACTTGCCAACTCTCATCAATCGGTAGAGGCTTCCTAGAGTCTTGAGTCTGCATCCCTGCTTAGTGAGAAAGAATGCTGGGGCTGATTACTAATGTCTGCCCTGGGCATAGACAGGGGGCATGGCATCACTCTTGCCCTTCCTTTGCCATTTCAAAGTTTGAGAATATCTAAGAACTCTTGAAGACCTGGGATGCTTTAGAATAGACACACGGGAGCCAGCTCCCAAATCTAGCTCTCTTTTCATAAACTCTGGTGATCTTTTGTCTCATCTCTCTCCCTCTCTCCCTCCATCTCTCCTTCCCTTACTCTCTTTCTTCCTCTCTCTCTAATTCCTTTTCATCCAGAGAGATTCCATACTCTTGGCTCATGGTCTCTGTAATAGCAAAGTAATGGTTTTCTATGGCAATCTTCTTATACTCCCTTTCTTTCACTTTCTTGCCAAAGATGAATCTGTTTTTACTAAAAGAGAAAAAAGGAAAAAAAAATACATATGTAAAAATCACACATCCTCACCATGTGCAAAAATCATGTGTTTGGCAGCAAGAACATCGTTCTGAGGCCAAATGGCATTTTTCTTTTCTTGCAAAACGAGCAAGGAAAAAAAAAGTCTTACTTTCCCAGCAACTGGCATTGAATTATTGGCCCTTGTCAGTTGCTGCCACGAAGGGGCCTCTCATCCTGGAAACCCGTGATGCTGGGAGAACAAGTCCCAGGGGAATCTGGTTGCCCCTGCCTTTCCTGCTTTACATAGGGGCCGAAACATGCAAAACCATGGTTGGCAGAACCGTCATCATGGGTATTAGAGAAAGGGTAGTATGGAGGGCAGATAGATCAGAGTGTCTGTAACAGCTCTATCACTGTGTGATTTGGGGTAGAATCCTTAACTTCTCTGAGCCTCAGACTGCTCCAAAAAAAAATGGTACCATAGTCCCTGTACCCCTGGATTCACTTGGTCACTGTGTGCTATGATACCCCAGAGAATGAAAGGGGCGAAAGTATCTGCCCTTGGAGAGCTGATATTTTAATAGGGAGAGGCAACCTGGAAGGCAGTGGTAGAGAAGATGGACAGTGGACTAGTTAATACCCACGTTAATATCAGGTGGTGCTAAACATCTAAAGGAAATTCAGTCTGGATGGTGGAATATGAAATGACAGGATTGGAGTGCCATTTTTGATAAAATGTCCAAAGAAGAAGCCACTAAGATGCCATTTGGGCAGATCAGGAGTTGGTGAGTTTGTGCGCCATTGTCCATCTGGGAGATTAGGGTTCCAGGCAGGGGGAACAGTAAAAGCAAAGTCCTCAGGCATAAATATGCTCAGTGTGTGGGAACAGCAAGGCAGCCCGTGCATCTGAGAGGGAGTGAGTGAGGCAGAGGGGAGCAGGAGGTGAGAACAGACAAGTGTAAATGGTGGAATGGGCTGGGGGGACAGAGCAGGTTGGACTTTGTAGGACTTTGGCTTTTCCTCTGAATGAGTTAGGGGCTATGGGAGCTTATTACACCAAAGAGAGACGTGATCTCATTTGCGTTTTAACAGGAACACTTGATCCCTGAATGTGTGAGAGGCAAGGGTGGATGCATGCAGATGCCTTCGGAGGCTTTTGCCTCGTTCCAGGGAGTGATGATAATGCCTGAACCAGAAGGGAGTAGAGGAGGTGATGGAGAGTGGGAGGGATCTGGGATTGTTTTGAAAGCCCCTGACCAGGTTGTTATGGGAAAGTGGAACAATGGGAGAAAAGCCCCACCCAGAACCTAGAATATAATAGATACTCAGTTAAGGTTAGGTCACTATTCCTAGTCATTTGGCCAGTTGTGCTTGCCCTTAAGGAGGAGTACTAATGAGGGACTAGGTTGCTCACCCAAAGACACCCTCATTCACCCAAGCATTTCACCAAATGTTGATCCCTGGCCAAGGTTGGTGGGATTGGAAAGGAGATAACAGCATGACTTACTCTACAGTTGTTGGTATTTCCAGAAAGCAGGACAGGTACCCTCCTTGACCAGAGGGGAAATAGAGAGAAAAAATTAAAGGGGTGAACATCTTGCCAATGATCACCTTGGAGGAATGTGGTTGGTGGAAAGAATTCTGGAGCTAGTGTTAGAGTTGCTTTAGGGAGAACATATTAGGGTTGGAACTGAGCAGTGAAAGTAGGTTCTTGAGAAAAAGTTTGTAGATGGTAAAGTCCTGAATGTGTCCCAATGATGGCGTTAGGCCATAGTGGCGCTGTGAGCACCAAGCACTGGCTGTTGGCCAAGAGCTATCTACATGGTAAGCAGTGGTGTGACCTCACCATTGAACTTGGCTGGTGCTGAAGATATTCCTGAGGAGGAGCTATGGGGCAGAGGACATGAGGGGGCTCTGGCCCAGGAATGGCAGGTCCACAAGCAGCAGAGGGACCTCAAGATGTGTGATCGAGGCCCTGTTATGAAAGTGTCTTAGCCACGACTCAGAGAATGAGAGAGAAGTTTGGTTGAACATGGGAGGCAGAACTGGAGCAGCAGTTTCCCAAGGTGAGCTGGTGAACAGAAAACTTTTCAAACATTTTAATAGGTAGGTAGTTATTTCAGTGTTTTGGAAAAATACTAGTTTCTCTTTTAGGATACTGACATGCAATCTTCTTTTAAAACGCATTTATGAAAGCTTAAAAATAAGTTGACTTAATGGAAATGAATCGATCAATAACAGGCCAGGTGGTAAAAGGCTGGAGCCAGCTAAGGGGTCCCTGAAGGACAACTGAAGTTTGGGAACTGTGGACTTAAGAGCTGCTTTGTCCCCTAGGTGGTAATGATGGGAAGTTATTTGTGCTGGACTCAGGAGGGACTCTTAGGGTTGGCAAAGCCTTAGATGGAGTCTGCTAAAAACTCCCTGGATGTAGCAATCCACATGTCAAAGGACATTTTTCTCATTTTAGATGTCTCTATCTCTCGTAAGAGTAGGAATGAAAGGAACAAGATGAGGGAGAGAAAGTCCTGTTTACGTAATAATTCAAAGGTTACCCTTTAGCCTGTCTACTTTTGAGTTGCTCTCATGGCTTCCTTTCTCCCTGGCCTGGGAAGAGGCGGCCTGATAGCACATGATATGCTCACCTCCCACCTCTGCCAAGCTACTGGTCTCCACAGGATGTATTCCTGTCGGTACAATTTGTAACACACAGACCTTTAGAAAACAGTTAAATAAGGGCTCAGTTCCCTACCATGAACAGGACTATAGGAGCAAGCCTGCGCCACCTCCGCTCTCCTGACTCTGTCTTCTTTTCTGCTGCGCAGTCTCTGTCCTTCAGAGCTGACCAGACCTCAAGTTGAGGACTTGGGCAGACAGTGGGGTAGGACAGTGTGGGTAGGAGGTATGGGATTTTTCACCAGGATCAAAACCTAGCCTTGAAACACAGAAACCAGGTCAGCTTAGATAAGCCACTGACACTCTTGGGCCTCTGTGTCCTTACTCATGAAATAGACATTGGACTATGGAGAAAGTGAAAATGGGGTACCCCCGCCCTCGTGTCTATGTACACAGAAAATCTCAGAGCTTGTACTTGGTGTCCATGGGGAACCAGACTGAAGACTGCTGAGATGTGGAGCATCCCGGCACTCTCATCTCAGGAAGGCCAGCAGAGCACTGGACAGGGCCGGGCCACCAAAGCTCGAGCCTCTGAGGACAGTCCCCATGACAGAAACAGCACAGGAAACCCACATCCTGAACATTCCTTGGGTGCCACTGCTTGGGCCTCCATTGGAGCATGGTGAGAGTGACATAAGAGCCGTTGGAGGTCATCCAGCCAGCAGCAGACATCACACATTTCTGTTCAATGGTGAAGACTTGTTACAGAAATTAGCTCCAATGACAATAATAATAGCTCTCATTTATTGAGATCCGACCATGCGCCAGGAACAGACCCTGTACATGCCGATGTCCTCTGATCCTTGTAACAGCCCTGTGAGGGTAGTGCTGGCATGACCCCCTTGTAGATAAGGACACTGAACCACCCATTAGGCTTGTTGCTCCTCAGTGTGGGGCCAGGAGAGAGTTTCACCCTGTCCTTAGAGTTTGGGACATTCTTGCTAGAACATAGACTCATAGGGACAGGGACTACCCGGGGAAGGAGAAACAGAGGAAACATAGACTTCAGAGTCAGGCTGACCACCTAGGTACCCTGACCGTGCCATTTTGAAAATTTTCTCCATAATTTTGAGCCTCTGTTTCCTCATCTCTAAAATGGGCATGGCAATGTCTGCCTCACAGAGCTGCAGTGAGTAATGGAGAGGATCAGGCATGAAAATCCAGCCCCAGGGCCTGGGGTAGTTAGTACTCAATGGAATTACAGCCCCTGTGTCTGACAATCCCTCCCCCCAGACCAAGCTGAGGCACCAGGCTAGGCAGAGCCAGATATGAGCCAATGCTGCTTGATGGATGCATCATTTCTTCTCTCCTCAAGAACATGCTGTCTGCCCTCTTGCCAGCTGTGTGACCTTAGTGGGCAGGGTATCCCTTTCCATCTCTGGGCTAATATTCTTCTAAGCAGGAATGGGTACTCTCTCAGGCTTCCCAGTTTGGACATTCTATGGTGCCAGGAAACAGAGGATGGCCAGGGCAGCTGTCTGGCTGAAGACAGAAGGCTCTGACCCTTTCTCAAGCCCTCCTTGGCTCCAGTGACCAGCCAGGTGGTGAATTAGCACTCTGGCAACCAGGTAACCAAGGTCAGAAGGTCAAAAGTTAATTATTTCCTCAAAATACAAGCAAACACCCCATCCACATGCATGAGGATAATAAAATCACACAACCAGGGCAAGGCTCAAGGCTACCTTTTCTGAACTGATTGACCCCAATTAGCCAGGTAACCCTGGGCAATTGAATTCTCCACTCTGGCCTCAGCTTGCTCATCTGTAGCATGAATTTGGGATTCAGAAATAGTTACACAGGGCTGTAGGCACTGTTCCCTGATGGATTGAAAGGCTAGAAAAACTGATCTGGAACAAGGCATGTCCCACTTCTTCCCCTTCTGGCGCAGTCTTCTCACTCACTTTCCCAGGAACTCATGCCCCTTGGGCTTTCCAGCTGTGTGCTTCGCAGGACCTGATCGTTCTGCCCAGCCTGGCCTGCCCTTTAGCTCTTCGAATGCAATGGACCCCATCCTCTCACTTGGCAACATCCCTCTCCTCAGGAAGAGAAAGCCTCAGTGCCCCCGCTTGTTCCTTTGCTTCCTTTGTCCTCTTCCTGAACAGTAAGGTCTACCCAGTGCCAGATACAGGTGATCTGAGGGCAGAGAGCTGGGGTGGGCTGGAGAGCCTTTGACTTCCATTCAATTTGTACACTTCCTTAGGGGAGAACCCACATTCCCTGTGTGGGCAGAGAAGGGGTGCACAGACTCCTTGCCAGGATGCACACTGCAGAGGCACCATGCAAAAGTCTCTGGAAAAGACATTTTTCTGGTGGGTTTGTGAACACAGGGAAACCTGAGTCCAGATATAACTAAATACGCAGTTTCTAGGAGAATGCAATTTAATACCAGACTCCTCACATGAAGATATACCCATATCCAAAGAAGAAACGAAACGAAGCACTTCTAATAGAGAAGGAGGCTCTAGCTTGGCTCTGCCATGCACCCCTGGGTAAGTTGTCTACCTGCTTAGACTTCACTGCCCTCACTTTTCCCTGGGGTGGAATAAAATGATGTCAGTCTCAAGGCTACATCCAGCTCTCATCTACCAGCGCTGTGGGGCTCAGCATAC
Source organism: Rousettus aegyptiacus (assembly GCF_014176215.1). Classification (NCBI taxonomy): domain Eukaryota; kingdom Metazoa; phylum Chordata; class Mammalia; order Chiroptera; family Pteropodidae; genus Rousettus; species Rousettus aegyptiacus. Next base: position 9,450,562 of record NW_023416309.1, read on the forward strand.
TCCCAGAAGCCACTATGCCTTCTGGGGACAGGCTCTGCTTCTAGAGAACACACATCTGTTCTGGACTTACACCCCATCTGACCGCTATCATCCTTTCGGCTTCCCTGAGGCTTGCCTGGTATAAAGCCCGAGCCAACTCGTGCCATGAGCCCAGTGGCTCTAGCTTCCAGACAGTGAATCATGCGCTCAGTCCTACCAGCAGGTCTCCTTGTTATCCTATCCCCAGGGTGAGAAGCAGAGGAAACAAAAGAAAGAAAAGCAAGAGAAAAAAGCTAATGAGGAAAGTGGCTGCCAAAACATTGTTTGTTTTCTTCTTCATTTCGAGGTAGGGATGAGAAGAGGTGCGTAGCATGCTGATGATAAAGTGCCACTGCAGCTACCTGGGCCTGGCTTGCTGTCTGTCCGGGGCTCTGCCTCTTTAAGAGAACCCTGGGCCAAGATTTATTGGCTGCTGGGGCCCTGCTGCGTGTGTGGCTTCGGTGTTTACAGGCCTGGGGAAGGCTGAGGTCTCTTTTCCCAGGCTGCACAGCAGTGGTAAGCTGGAGTTTGGACAAAGAATGGCTGCCATTCACGGTGGAGTTTGCAGTAGGACTTGGTGTGCAGCCCAGGGGAGTAGGCAGACTTGTACTTAAAATGGAAAGGGATAGAAATCCCAACCCACTGGATTCAGACTGGGAGGATCAGGGTAGGAAGGCTTGTTCCCTCTGAGTGTCTGGGCACCCTTGCAAGGGCCTGGCAGGCAGGCAAGAGCCATCGACTGAATGTCTACCCTGGGTGTACAGGATTTGGAGACAGCCCAGAGCATGGCATGCAGGATATGCCCCCAGGAGCTGAAACCAGAGTGAAACCCCGAATCAAAGCTGACCACAAATTAAATAATGCAGACGAGGGAGGGACTGCCTCCTGCATGCTGGCGATGCTCAGTAGCAGAGAGTCTGTCCTTAGCATGAGTGCTTCGGCAACCTGAGTCTTCATTTGCTCATCTGGGAAGTGGGAAGAACAACATCGGGCTCATAAGGTTTTATGGGGATGAAATAATGTAATATGTGCAAAAAGCCTAGCATGTCAGTACTCAGTAGCGGTTATTATTTTTATCATCACCTCTGCTGCTAATTATTCTAGAAGGCAAATTAACACTGCTTTTCTAGCCAAGTGTTTCTGTACACTGAGCACTGTGAAGGCCTGGTTTCAAATCTCAGCCTTGTTCCAGCCGACAATGGGACACCAGATGTAGCACTCAAGGTGAGGGACACTACTGGCTGGCCCTGCCCTACCTGCCTCATCTCCATCATGATCAGAGCCTGGCTCACCTCACAGGAACAAGAGCTGATGTTCACTGATCACTTACTGCAAGTAGGGAACCGAGCCAAGCGTGTTACTCACTTCATCACTTTTATTTATTACTGTGAACCTTTGATTATGGACGTGTTCAAAGGTGTGAAGTTGGCTCTCTGGATCCGCGGCTTTTGCATCTGTGAATTAAACCAAGCTCAGATTGATAATGCTTGGGAAAAAAATCTTAGAAAGTTCTAAAACATAATACTTGAATTTTCCATGCACTGAGCACCACGCTGAATCCACAGGAACAAAGCGATATGTAGACATACACTGTTGTAGCCTATATGCAAATACCATGCCATTTTATATAAAGGAGTTAAGCATCTATGGGTTTTGGTGCTTGCGAGGGTCCTTGGAACCAACCTCTTGTAGACACCAAGGGAAAACTATACAGAATCATATGGAATGGTAATGAGTCCCCTTGGACCCATCATCCAGGTTCAATAATGATTGATGTTTGTTGTTCTTTTTCTTCACTCATTCCTCTGACTTTCTTCTTTTCTGCCTCTTCTTCTTCTATTTCTATTTTCACCTCCCTCACTCTGCCACTTTCTGTTGGAACGTCCAAAGCAAACTCTAGACTTTGTATCATTCACCTGTAAATACTTTAGGAAAGATGGCTTCTGGATACAAAATTTTAAAAAAGAAACTATCATAAAAAATAATTTTTAATATTATCTAATATTCGATCATCTCAAACCTCAAAATAACCTTTAGAAATTAAAATATGATTGCTCCCACTTTTCAGATGAAAGTAGAGAGAATGAGACATTAAGTGACTTGTACATAGTCACTCACCTTGGCCCCATCTCCTGGGTTCAGTCTGTTAATAGGTACTAGAGACAGGATCGGGACTCAGACAGTCAAATTTCAGAGCCTGAGCCCTTATTTCCTTTGTCATCCCTGAGCCTCAGAGCCCATGGTCACTCCGCTGGGAACCTCATATGTAAGTCAGCCCCTCTCCAAGCTCATTTTCCTTATGACATTTCATTGACTTCAGCTTTCTCATGCCTAAAATGGCAGCCACACAACACTGGCCTCCAAACCTTGTTCATTTCTTTACGTTTTTGATAAATATTATTCTGTGGCTATGTTGTCTTAGTGCTGTTGGTGGTGCTTGCGATCCAGCAACGAACCAAGGAGAGTCTTCACTGTTGTGAAGTTGACAAGCTATACCTTGGCTACTCAAAGAGTGGTCCCCAGGGCATGGATAGAAATACAGCCACCCAGCTCACACTCCCCACTCCTGCACACACTGCTTTGGAATCTGTATTTTAACGAGATCCATGAGAGTCACTCTCATGCCCACTGCAGTTTGAGAAGCACTGCCTTGGGCCATAGTTCTCGCCCCTGGCTGCATATTAGTATCCTCTGTGGATACTTTAAAAAATGCCAGGCCCAGGACCCCTCCATAACAATTAAATTGGAACCATTGATGATATTTACAAATCTCTATACAGATAAGATTGAAAACTGCTGGCCCAGTATGATTGTTTTAAGGATAAATGAGCTGCGGTAAAATCTCTAGCCAGTACCTAGGACACAGTAGGTGCCAAATTAATGCTCTGTTTTTTTCCCCTTCCCATCTCAGTCTTGTTCCCAGATACCCCCCATCCCCACTCTGCCAAACGCTCACATTCTTGGGTGACTTATCACTTTTCCAAGTCTAAAAACATTCTTTGGCTTCATGAGCTTTCAAACAGAATATTGCCCTTTTTGGGAACCCCTAGAACTATAACCTTGGGGCCTTCTCACAGGAAGTTAGCCAGCAGAAAAGACATGAGCATCTCCCTTTCATGATCTGGTTTATAGAGCTAGGCTGAGAGCTGCAAACGAAAACAAACAAACAAACAAGCAAGCAAACGAAGGCTCAGCTATGTGTGCAAAGAGCTTTTCTTTCACCGCGGCCAGATCCTAGTCCAGACACTATCCCATCCCACTCTCCCACCAGGTGATGTGGTGCAGGGTAGGTACCACCAGCTACAGCTTACCAGGCAGAAGCTGTGGTTTGAGTCACTGGGCATGCAGTAGAGGATGTTGACCATGAACCCTGGGATAACACAATGTCCCAGGCTCAAATTGGTCCCACTAGGTGGCCTCAGGGATAGAAATGTTTTCTTGCTGGTGGCAGCATTGACAGAATTCCAGGGTGGTGAGATGGGCCCATGTGAGGTTCCAATTCTCCTAATCTGTGGGCCACCAGGGCACTATGAATGGGACTGTTTAAAGGCCTGTAAATGAACCATAGCCCCTGGGGGGGGGCTGCAGAGAGGCCACAGGCTCTTCCTTGAGAGCCAGCAGGGGTCAGGTCTGCTGGAGAGGTGAGGACAGAGGTAAGAGCTATGAGCTGTCTCTTGGAAAGCCAACACTTCATGTTGACTCTCTGGCCATTAATTCAATAGGAGGTACCACTCCCCACAGTTTATAAATGGGGAAAGTAAGGCCTGGAAATGGGGAGGCACTTCCCAAGCCATGTAGGCTGTTCTGGAGAGAGCAAGACCTATATTCTCTCTGAGACACAGGTGGAGAGAGTCGGGACCCAAACACTGTACCGGGGCCTATCCCCCTAACTCCAGACCTTGGCCATTCTAAGATAAGATAAAATGAGACCAGAAGGCAAAGTATGGGAAGGAGACTCAGATAAAACTGTGCTTTAATTCTACTTCTGTCTTGTTGGAGACTTTGAGCAAGTCATTTCACCTTCCCATGTCTCAGATTTTCCCATTGGTCACATGATGGTATGACCTCTGACCTCCCAGTGTGGCATTGAGGAGTCTTTGAATAAGAAAATGAATTATGAAGAGCTGCCTGAATGACACGTCTACTTTACAGGGGTGGTAAGTAGTATGTGCACATGCTGTCATTCCCTACCTCTGAGCCCATGGCAGAAATCACTAACTGATTACAGCATTTCCTTCCCCAGGTGTGGACCTGCTCAGAGTGCCTATCAGGACACAGTGCTCCAGGAAGCCACTTTCAGTCAAGCAGAGCTTGTATTTGAGAAGAAATCTATCTTCTATTCTTACCTCATCTACTGAGAAGCTGCTGCTCTGGAGCCAGGCATCTCCAGGAAAAAGTCAGCACTTGAGTGAAAAATGAAGCAGGAAATCAGGAGGGGGTGGGAGAGGAGACCCAGTCGGGGTAAAGGGCTCTTGGTACTAAATGGACAGTGGGCAGTATCTACAGCACTTAAAAAGCCCTTGGCCGTAGGCAGAATGTGTAGAGCAGCAATCAGGAGGAGCTGGCACCAGGAGAGTGGCCCCTCTTGGCTAAGCCACTGGATCTGGAACTTGCCTCTGTATCTCCTTCCATGAGCACAAAATTTCTGTGGGGCCCTTGCCATTATTATCTCCATCTTTACACTTAAGGAAACTGAGGTTGAGGAAAGTTTCAGTCAAGAGTATATGAAGCTGGCATTGGCACCCAGGTTTGCCAATTCATAAAGCCCACATTCTCCATGCTGCCTGTTGCCTTGGTCCACTCCCTCTCCTGTGTAGGGCTGGGACTGGGAATGACCTGTTCTGGCCCCAGCATTCAGGAGCAAGAAGGCTGGGTCCTTGCCACATACAGCAGGCAGGCAGTCTGGGGAGTTTTGCTGGTATGTTTTCTTCTGCTTTTCCAATCTATGAGGCATCAGAGTTTGTGAACCCTGAACCAGGGGACAGAATAGTGGGGGAGTCCTTTTAGCCATTTTCTTTCATGGTGTATCTTCAAGCAACGTTGCCCATTTCTGGGCCTCAGTTTATCCATCTATGACTGAGGTCCTTTTGACTCATGGCAGGGTCTGCCAAGTGTCAGCATTGGCACCCCCCAGGAGCTTGTTGGAAGATTTGAATCTCAGACTTCTGGATTAGAATCCGCATCTTCTCAGGCCCCCAGGAGATTTATGTGTTCACAGAGCTTGTAGAACCATCTAGCTCCTGAGTTCTGGAATCTCTTGCACACTCAAAAACTTGAGCATCCTGTGCTTCACCAAGTCAACACTGAGGCCAGACCAAACCTTGAAGCCCATCTTGGTTCCTCTAGCCAAGAAAGATGAGCTGGGAATGCCAGGCGAGGCCCCTGTCAGGGGCAGAATGGCAAGCGTCCTGCAAGAAGGCTATGTGCAGGCCCTAGGTAGCCTGGTGAACCCAGCCAGGCCACATGGAGCTCCCAGGCTGTGGCAGGAGGCCAGGCACACCAACACACAGAAGCAACTCTGGACAGCAGACTGAGTGTGGGATGGGAGTGGGACAGAGGCTGCAGGAGTCCAGAGGAGGGCGTGGTCAGTGCTGGCCTGGGCCAGAGAGACTGGGAAGAGGAAATCACCAGTGTGGACTCCAGAACTGGAGGAACAGCATTCTCTCCCAAGGCCCAATAGGTGATATCTCAAGGCCCTATCAAGAGCCGTGGGGGCCACAATTAAATTTAAATACTCATCCATTTTCTCTACAAGCATGGCATTTTTCATCCCTTTTATGGATTTCTGAGGAATGATAAAATGCAGCTGTTTTGGCTCCTGAGTCAATGAAATAATGAAAGGTGGCCTAAGTCTCCTCTAGGGAAATCAGTTGCTTATTTCTTTATTTTTACTCCAAGACTTCTATCTAGGTCTCATAACAAACTTGAGCTTTGAAACCTATCCCTCCATTTCCCTGGCTCTCACCTCAAATCACTTTTGGGTGACTTCTTAGTAGACTCAAAAGCCTTCTGGTGGTGTGACCTTGGTCAGTTTTTGTGCTTCACTTTCTTCTTCTAGAAACAACAACATGGGTTTCTATTTCCCTTCTCCATGCAGGATCTTTGGCAAAGTTAAATGAGACATTGCAGGCCATGGCCTAGCAAAACACCTGGCACATAGTAGGAACACAACGATGCCTTTTGCTTACTGGTTGGCCTGCCTTTCAGATCTGCTGGAGCTTTAAGAATTCATATAAAGCAAGCCATCTGTGGCCGTTCCTGCTGGACCTCAGACATTGTCACTGTTTTCACCATGAAAACAGCCCCCGCCTTTACAGGCATAGGATTGCTCAGGTCGACACTTTCATTTGGGCCTCACGGTAACCTTGAGACAGGTAGGGCTCAGACAATCCTTGTGTCTCTGTTACTTGTCATCATCAACTGCTTATTCCAATGAGCCATTTTTGACTTTCTAGCACTGCAACTGCATGAAGTAGGTTGAATTGGGTCTCTACAAGAGATATGCCCAAATCCTAATCCCCAGTACCTGTGACTGTGAAATAGTCCCTTATTTGGAAATAGGGCTTTTGCAGATGTAATTAAGTTAAGGATTGTCAGATGAGATCATCCTGGATTTTGGATGGGCCCTAAATCCAATGACTAGTATCCTTATAAGGAGATAGAGATCTGAGACACAGAGAGATCACCCTGTGAAGATGGTGGCAGAGATTGGAGTGATGCTCCTGAAAGCCAAGGAATGCCAAGGGTTGCCAGTAACCACCAGAAGCTGGAAGAAGCAGAAACGACTCTCCCTGGAACTTCTGGAAGGAATGTGGCCCTGCTGACACCTTGATTTCAGACTCTGGCTTTCAAAACTGTAAGAGAGCAAATATCTGTTCTAAGCCACGTATATTGTGGTCATTTGTTATAAATATCCTAGAAAACTAACATACCATGTAAATAATAAATTTAAAATAGAGGCTATCCATGTGTTCAAGATGTTTTCCTAGTGGTGGGGTGATGAGGTTCCCTGATGGAGCAGGAGACCCTGAGGGGCACCTCACTGTGCAGTGGGGGTTCTAGGGGGCAGAGAGGCCAACAGGCTAGGCATTCACCAGGGAGTCAGCCTGCACTTGGGCTTTAAAGCATACTGAGAACCGGGCAGGTTTAGGGTGCCATGGCCTGTTTCAGAGTTCGGAAGGCCATTAGAGTGCTATATGTGGGGTGGTGGTGCATCGAAAGAGAGAGAAGAGAGAGTGGCTCTCAGGGAATTGTGGGAAATCAAGTCACCTACCTTATTTATTGAACTTAGAAGGCCTTGGGAGCTATCTACTTGTCTAGGGACAGGTATTGTGAAGATTACTGTGTTCCAGGCAGTGGGCCCAGTGTGGCGGGAAACTAGAGTTGAATTATACACTATCCTGTCTAGTCTAAGGGAGGGAGGAGTCATAGAGATGAATGATTCCAGCCTGAAGGGTGACGATCGCAGAGGCATGCAGGCAAAATGTAAGGAGATCAGGTGAAGGAGCCTGCCCTCTGGCCTGGGCTGTCCAGGGAGACTTTTTGGCATACATTGTGGGTTTGGTTCCATGAGGTCCAAAAGGGGGAGTTCTGGGTGATCTTCCAGCAAGGGAATGGCGAGATGCTCCAGGAAGTGTGATGTGGCCATGGGTGTGTGTAGGACTGGGGGTGGGAGACCAGGAGAAAGCAGTGAGCTGGGGTGGGGAGGTGAGGGTATGGAACGAGGAGGGGGAGATGGAGACTCGGCTTGAAGACATATTCCAAAATGCTTTGTGACCAAATTCAGAGGAGGGCAGAGGACAGAAAGGTGGGTCATGACTCAGGCTGCAGAGGCCAGAAAACCCATGTATATAGCTTGAGGGCATTGTTTCTTTGTGATGGAGCTAAAGATAAGGTTTGGCCTGCAAGGACCCTTCCCCAGCCAGCCAGATGAACAAATGGCCACATAAACATGTACACACACAGGCGCACAGACACACACAGACACATGGACACATAGACCAAACACACAGGGATGCTCGCAAAGGTATCCACAGAGGCTAATGTATCCAGGAGCATACACACACATAAACAGACACAATCACACAAACTCATTGACATATGCACACACATGCACACACACGGACACCCAGAGGAGCCTGTTTCCCTGGCTCTCTCCTTCTAACTCCCACCTGCCTCTTACTCTTGTTCTTTCCCCGCATAGTCTATTCTCTACTAACAGGGAGAGTGTGTGAGGCCTGGCCCTAGCCCAAGAGTCATGAGGGAGAAACAAAAGCAGAAGTTCAGAGTCCCGGAGAGTCATACCTCTCTGCAAAGGCAAAGGTCAGTGATGGGCGGGTACATAGTCAGGCACTGGGTGACACACGGACACCCATAGAGACTGACCCACTGACGCACCAAGAAACTGAGAGACACAAAGACTTCAGTCACACCACGACGTAGACAGAGATACTCAGGTACACACAGACCCACAGACACAGACACCGACCCACACATAGACGCATACACGGGAACAATAGATAGACAGAGACATAGCTACACAAAGACACACATACACACCCTGACAGAAAGAAATAAACACACAGACAATCAGACACACACACAAAGACACACAGACACATAGCCAAATCGACACAGGCAGTCATGGAGACAAAGAGGCTTTGAGCAAGGCCAGCCCTCCCCCAGAACCCAGACATCCCAGCTTTGCAGTCCCCCTAGGAACCCTCTGAAACGCCAGGAGAAATTCCTGGGATATTAGCTAAATTTCAGACACAAACATTCCGGTCTCCCTCTCCAGATGTAACGCTTGTGAAAGCCTGTGCAGCCTTCCCTCCGCTCGCCTCTCAGGCCCCCACCCCCAGCTCTCAGGAATGCTGCCTGTTGGCTCGAGGAAGGGAGGTGGTCCAGGAGAGGTGCAGGGGGGATCTGCGCACTGGGGGGATCCTGACGGATGCAGAGGTCAGGCAGATAGGGGGGTTTCCTGTTGCAGCATGGGGGTGCTGCCCATAGCCAGGGCTGAGCAGGCTCCGGGATGTGTAGAGGGCTCTAGATTGAAGTTAGAAACCCTAAGTTAGAGCTTGGCTCCACACCAGAAGGCCTGTCTCATCACAGGGGCCCTTGTAAGGGGCCTTGGTCATCTCCTCACAGACACACTGGCTGCCTCTCAGCTATACAGACATGTCAGTTTCTTCCTACCTGAGGGCCTTTGCGGACACTGGTCCCCCCGGCTGGGGCTCTTCTCTGATTTTGCCGCCACCTCAGCATTCAACATGTCATCTGTTCAGAGAGGTGTCCCCCCCACCAACCTAGGCCTCTTCTTATTTCCTATTACAACACCTGGTTCTTCACCTTTATAGCCCTATCTCGGTTTGTAGAAGCTTCTTTATTTGCGAGGTTACTATTCTAATGTCTTTCTCCCCTAAGCCAGATCCGAAGCTCTGTAAAGACAATGATGTCTGTCAGAGTCAGAGCTTAGTACATAGCAGGTGCTTAGCAAATGTGGGTCCTGTCTCTTGGGCCATACGTGCTCCTTTAAAACCCTCACCCTCAGTTTCTACATCTATAAAATGGGCTGAAACTACATTTCTCTTGCAAGGTTCTTATGAGAAGAACATGAGACAAATGCAAAAGGGCTTTGGCAAACGTCCTTTTATCTCATGTGAGGGCTGCATGGTCTTCTTTCTTAAACCTCCGACAAGGATTTGGGAGCAACCTAGATTTAGACACAGACAGGGCTCTGTAAACACGTGCCTAGAAGTGCTTGGTTGCCTACGAGCTATGCTTTCAGAAGTGCTATGAAGTATTCTAACTCCTTACTGATGTCTGAAATTCCACTGTTCTTATCACAAATCTGTGTCAACTCTAAGCTCATTCATCAGTCACTTGCCATCAAAGGAAAGAGGTGGCGAGACAGAGCTTTCTCTGAGACACAAACAGCCTGGAAATCTGGGTGTTTCACATCCAAATCAACCTCAAGTCCTAGTACTTGGGACATCAGGGACACTGCAGGGTGCTAGCTCTGTGGGATATCCCAGAACGAGCCAAGTTTTGTACTTCCCACCTGCAAAGCCACTCCATCTCCTTCTTCTGGCTACGAAGGAGCTTTGGCTTTCTGCAGGGGACAGTACCTGCCGTATAGCTTTGCCTCTTACGGTTGGTCAACTAAGTAATTTAACATCTTTGAGCCTCAGTTTCCCCATATCTCTCTGCTCCATGTTTTTTTCTTTGAAAATAAAGTGGTTCAGCACATGTGTGGGTCCTTGATGGCGCTGCTGACACACAGCAGCAACTCAGGAATTGGTGACTGTGATGCTGCTGCTGCTGCTGCTGATGAAGTAAGAGGGCCTCCCCAAATGATGACAGAATGCGAGTTTGCGTCCCTTAGCAAAGGCTGCTGGGTCTGAGATATGAGCCTGCTTGCCTCAAGCCAGGACAATACCTGCTTTGCAAGAAGCAGCTCGTTATATCAGAGATATATGTCCTGTCGTAAAGAGTTTAATATTTTAGCTCCTAATTAAGTTACCAGAGACAGACAGCTGTTTATCCTCATCATTCATCCCTTGCTGTCTTTGGCAGGACCCACTGGGCCGCTCCAGGTGTTTCCTTGCTTTCTCTTCTGAAAACTTGGGATAGCCAAACAGGCACCTCAAGGCTGTTCACTGTGGCCAGAAGAGAGTGGTGCCAGCAGGCAGGGGCCTGTGCTTGGTGCTGCGGGGGCTTCGAGATGACCCTCGCCTCTTGCCATCTGCCTCAGCCTCCTTGTTTATTAAGTGCCATGCCAGGCATTGTCTCACCTGTTGCTCAGCAGCCCTATAAGGAAGGAACTGTTATTATTGATCCCATGATATAGAGAAGGAACTGATGCTAGGAGAGACTGAATTTCACTCATTTATTCAGCAGTTCTTTTTGGTAGGAATAGCATTGTGGAAATAACCAGTGACATTGAAATGAATAAGAGCTGGCCTCTACCTTCAGAGACCCCACAGCCTTTCCCAGATGGAAAGTGACAATGGCATAACAACACTTGAAGTATCATTACCTCTCTAGGTAGCACTCAGTTATGGTAGAGTGTTAGTTCTAAAATATAAACCAACCTTAGGTTCCGAACTCTTGGATTGGTTGTCTTCTATACAAAGGCCAAGATTCTCAACTTTCTGTTCAAATTCTTGTCTGAACCAGCCTCCCCTCAATCATTCTTTACCACACTGAGCTCTGCGGAACCTCATGCTTACCAATTACCCCAGGCACACGTGACTGCCCTGCTCATTGCCCACCCAGTGGTCTTTTTTTCCCTACTTCCAACCACCTGTCTCCCCTGCTACCAGAACTCTGATATTGTTGGGGTGGTAAGCAAAGACTCTGGTATCAAAGACCCTCTGAAGCCCCAGTTATAAACAGATCACAGTAATCCTAATCATGATAATCAGTGTAAATCAATTGTAGTAATCCTAATCCCCTTCACCAGGTAGTCCCCAGTCTTCCTTACAACTGAGGGTGACAAGTCTATGATTGCTATGCACTAAATGTCTATGTCTCCCTCAAATTAGCATATTGAATCTTAACTCCCAAGGTGATGGTATTGGAGGTGAAGCCTTTGGGAGGTGATTAGGTCATGAGAGAGGAGCTCTCAAGAATGAAATTAGTTCCCTTGTAAAAGAGATCCCATAGAGAGCTCTCTCTCCCTCTGTCTGTCAATGTTAGGGTACAACAAGAAGTCAGCCATCTGCATCCAGAAGAGAGCTCTTAAGATGGCTCTCACTGAACTCAACTATGCTGTCACACAGATTTCAGACTTCTAGCCTCCACTACTCTGAGAAATAAACTTCTGTAGTTAAAAGCCACACAGACTACAGTACTTCGTTATAGCAGCTCGAATGAACTAAGATAGGATATTTTCTGGAGTGCTTCAGGACAAAAAGTGAAAGAGAATTCCCTTGAGTCTACCTTCTTCTTCTTCCTGTCTTAAACATGTTTGTGAGCAGCCATCTTCTGATCATGTGGTAACAGACAGGGCAAAAAGCCAGTACTCTAAAAAAGGCTGAGAGATGTCTGGATCTGTGTGGGCACTGTTGGTTCTCCGGATGTCCAGGGACCATGGAGTTCCTCAGTAGAAATGACACGGCCTTCTTGTGGACACCACTGCTCTTTATTTCTCGCTTGCTTTTTCTGGATGCATTCTAACAGATGCCTGAGCCAGCCTCTTTCATCCCCCAGCCTGGAATGTCCTTTCTCCTGGTTTTGCTTTTAAAATGCCTTCTCATTTTTTAGGACTCAACTCAAGAGCCCCTTTCTGAGAAGTTTTCTTTGGCTCCTCCCTCTCCCCAGCCTTACTATAAGGTTGAGTGCTTTCTCATCTAAGCACCCACAGCACTTTGTTCATACCCTTTTGTAACCAAAGCACATCAATTTGTCATTATTTGTTTTCTTTGTCTGTACACATGTGGTTAGGTACCAGCCCAAGGAGGTACTTGGTTAAGTTTTTAGTGACAAAGGCCTGAGACATGCCCTTATGTCACTGAATCCTCCCAGTGACTTTGGGAACCATGATTGACCCTCACCTCCATTTGCAGGTGAGGAAACTGAGGGCAGAGAGGGAAAGGGAAAGTCCTAGAATGAGGTCTGTCCAGACTAGAGGGAGCCCTTGGCTCCCAGCGGTCTGCTTCTGTCCTGCTTGGACTCCGGCCCTTTGCAACTCATCTTCCTGCTGTGGCAGATGCTGTCTGTGATGGAGAATTCACAGGACAGTGAGTGGCACAGCCAGGTGCTCAGCCCAAGGCAATGAACAGATTTTGCTTGTCCTGGCACAGCCACCAGGTTAGGGTACAAGGGCTATTCCCTTTAGGCAGCTGGGGCTGGGGCCCATCAAAAAAATATGACCCAAGCAGAGCCTGCTGGGGGATGAAGTCATGTGGAAAAACACTCAAGTCAGAACAAAACTGTCTTTCTGCAAATGACTTCATCACGTTGCCAGAAGGCTCAGATCACTCCACCTCTCACCTTTTGTAGCCCGCCCACGGGAACGGGGAAGACCAGTTCCTCGGGTCCTGTTACATCACTTAGGCAAAAGTAAATGTTATAGGGACCCACCCGCGAGGTGGTGGAGAGCCGAGGCCTCCATCTGCCTCCACAGCTGGGGCTTCCTCCGACCCCCCAGGTGGGGAATGCCTTGAGGGCAAGCCTGAGTCTTCTCCATTGTGTTCTTAGTGCCTAGCTCAGAGACCAGCAAAATAAATAATAAAATAAAATAAAATAAAATAAAATAAAATAAAATAAAATAAAATAAAATAAAATAAAATCTACTCAGTGAATGCATGTGTTTATGTATTGTACAAATACTTACTGAGCAACTCTTTTTTTCCTTCTGCCAGGCATGGTGCTGGCAGTGAGGTTATACTTGCAGAAGGAGGAAATAAAAGAAGGAAGGAGGAAAGAGAGGAGGGAAAAAGTAAATTTCTTAGCAGGGTGATAGAGCACAACAGAGCAGGATAGGCCCTAATAGAGGTGTAAAAAAAGCTAAGTTCTGTTTTTTATTTCAGCCATACATTCCTATTTAACAGAGTTTTCTAGAGCACACCCTCCATTCTTGGCAACATGGTGGATACCTGGGGATCTAGGGAAGCTATTTTAGCACTCTGGCCTACGTAGTCTTGTGTGGGAGGTGAACAATGTCAGTAACGTGAGTTACGTGTCATAATGGAGGTATGGACAAGGTGGAGTAGGGCATGCAAGAGAAAGTGCTGGGTAGGCTTGGCAAAGAGGTAAGCCTTGAAGGAAGAAGACATCAGACTGTCTAGGAGGGTGTAGAAAGGCTTTTGAGGCTGCAGAATACTGGGGAAAAGGCAGACATTTCCCTGTGTTGAGAGCACAAGCACATAAAAAAAGCGGCAATAAATGGTGTTAATGAGACAGGTGGGAGCCAGACTATAGGGGGTGTGGATTTCACTCTGTAGGGAATAAGGAGCCATTGAAAGACTGAAGAAGTAGAGTGTCCAGTTTGAGTGTGCATTTCAGAAAAGCTGCTCTGGACTGGATGGCAGAACGACTGTCAGAGAGAACCACCAGGAGGTCTCTGGATTGGTTCAGGAGCACGAGGGGAGACTGCCTGGAGTAGAGAGGTGGCAATGGGATTGGGAAGAAGAGGAAGGAGAAATAATAAGCCCATGGCTGATGAGAATTGGAGACCACTAGGATAAGGGTGGAAGTAGAGACTATTAGTTTATTAGTTAACATTTTGATTCTAATGCTATGGCAGAGAAACTAAAAGCAATAGTGGTCTAAAGTATATAAAAATCCAAGTAGGCAGTCCCAGGCTCGTATGGTGGCTCCGTAGTTGTCAGAGACCCAGACCACTTTTGTCTTGTTACTCTGCCATCTTCAATACCTAGCCTTGATCGCATGGTCCAGAATGGCTGCTCCAACTTTTACTGTCGTGTCTGCATTCTACCTAGAGGGACAAAATGAAAGATGAAAGTGGTGTACCCATTGTTTTCGAAGATACGACTTAAAATTCTGCTAACATCCCATTAGCTGAACTGAGAGGCAAGACCATACGGAGTTGTAAGGGATGCTAGAAATTGTAGGCTGCCATGTGCTCAGCTAAAAATTCTTCCATGGTGAAAGGAGAGAATGTGTCTATGGAGGGAAAACTAGTGATGTTGTGCAAACCCATTGGCTTCTCTGAGTTTGATATTTCTTATTTGTAAATACATTCTGTGAATAGTCATTCTTATTATTAATCAAGTAAATGTTAAATATGATCAAATCACTGTCAACAAAATGCTGTTTTCTCGGGCATCAGTTCCCCTTATTTGCTTCAGTTTTCTCAGTCACTGAAGTAGGTATTGGAAGATGTTCTTTACATGGACTCTGTGAGGCCAACCGAGTGAGCTGTAGGGGTCTGAGAATTCATATACTTACATGCTCGATTTGGGGCATGATTTTTCTTGGGAGAGTCTACAGCTTTCAAAAGGTTTATAAGGGGGTTTGTGACCTTAAAAGTTGAGAAACAGAATAAATTACTCGGGACCCTCCATACTCATATTGTATGATTTTTTTTTTTGGTACCCACCTTATAGCATATACTTGGAAAGGAATTGAATAAAAATAAAAAGGCAATTGAAGGGCTCTGGGTAGTTGGAGAGCATGGCTCTAGCCTTATCCTGACAGTGCCCATATGGGCATGGGTGTGGGCGCCATTCCTGGGCCTTCCTCTTTAGTCCTTGCCCTAGCTGAGCTGGGATTTGGCTGGGTGCACACCTGGCACACCCTGCCTGATGTCTCCCATGCAGTCCCCAAAGTTCCCAGCCAGGAGCCAGTTAGGGTTTCAGAGGCATAAGTGAGCCGCTGTGTTTGGCCTGCCAGGTGAAAAGAACAGAGCCTGCATTAATGAGACGCTCCTTTCCTGGTATCGGCTTTCCCTTTGCAGGCGATGTCTCAGACTGGGAGCAAACCTGTCTCTTTCTCTGGAGCCAGGAATTTGATATTGTCGTGAATGGAGGTTTTCATCTTCCAACTAATCGTCTGCCCTCCACGGCGCCTGCTGCCAGTGCCAGTCTTGGCACATGAGCCCCCAGCTGTGGGAGAAGTGGGTGGACTAGAAGAACTGGGCTCAACAGCTCCCCTTTCACCCAGTCTTGGTGGAGGAAGAGGAGGCATCGAGACCCAGGAGAAGGAGCAAGGAGATGGGTGGACTTCTGGCTGGGCACAAATGGGTCCTGATGTACAGATGGTGTATACTAATTCAGAATTTCTTGACAGCCCACTGGTGAGCCAGACTCATACAGAATCATCGTCCACTGTTAGAATGGTACAAAATAAAGCTAGAGAGAAGGATTTTATCAGAGGGGAATAGGAGAAGAGGAAAGCACTATGGCACCAAAAAACGGACCAGTGATGAGCATTTCGGAACACAGAAGAGAGTCAAGGAAGAGGTGTGAGCAAGGTGGTAGATGACCACCTCTGTCTAGGAGAATGGTCAGGAAGAAAGAAATGCCGGGAGAAGATTAAGAATGGGCTGTGGTGGAAGCTCCAGCTTGGAGTTCTGGCCGATGAAAAAGGGACCTTCACCCCAGGAGAGGTAGGCAAGCAGGAGACATTAGGGCTGGGTAGCAGGCTGTGGTCCTGCTGTGGCCAGGGAGCTGGAAGTGGGACTAACACCTTGACAGAACTGGCCTGTCACATTCTTACATCTGCAGGCCTCTAGCCTCTTTCTCTGCCCTGAGCTCTCCCTCAGCACAGGCCTGGGACTATTCTCTGGTAGACTTTGACTGCAGGTGTGGGACCAAAGAGGGTGGCCAAGGGAAAACAAAGGGGAAAAAGAGAGAACCAGCTATGATTTCAAAGAACAGCATACATAGGCCTGTGTCCCGGCCGAGAAGCGCCTGCTTGTATATTCTCTGGTTGAGCTCCCACAGGCCTGTGAGTTAGGGCAAGTCCTATTTATAAACACTATTGGACTGAAGACAGCTCAACAGCACCACCATTTACCAAGTGTCTATGCAGTGCTGGGTCCTGAGATGGGTATGGTGATGATAGACCAATTAAAAAAACCTCCATTTTTCCTGCTGTGAGAAAGCTCATGGCCTATTCAGGTTGATATCTACCAAGAGCTATCTACAAAGGTCAGATAGATTCTCTGCAGCTAAGGGTCTGACATACATCTTTTGAATTCTATCCTCATGGCATTCTTCAGAAGGAGGAAGATTCCCCCATTGGAGAAAACAGAGATTCAGAGATGCTACGCTCCCTGCTCAGGACTACACAGCTGTGAATTTTGAATCTTGGTTCTGTCTGACTCCAATGCCTGCCTACTTCTACTGCGGCAGGCCCACTCTCCTCCTTCAGGGAGAGGTGGTGAGGGAAATCAGCTTGAAGCCTGAGGGTGGACCTGGTCACAGGCCCTTGCAGTGCATGTTTGCTAAGGCACATGCCACTCTAATTCCCTGTTAGATAAATGAAGAAATAAAAAGAGTCTCCATTCAATAGCCGCACACAGCAGTCAATGTTCCAGGCTCTGTGGGTCAGTCCCTGTCCTCAAGGAGCTCACAGATCAGTAGGAAATAGTCGACTAATGTGTTAAGGCTCGCTTCACAGGCACCAAGCCAAACAAATCTCTGTCCCTTCTGAGCAAGGTGACCTGTGGTGAGAACCAGAATATCTCAGAATCTTAGTTTCTATCTGCGAAATGCAGATAGTAGTGCCTAATTTATTACACTGCTGTGGAGCTTATATAAAATGATGTGAGCTGAACACAAAGCCTGACACACAAATAGGGGCTCAGAAATCATTATAATTATGATTCTTATTACCATTCAAGATAGAGTTTAATGACAGCTACGAGAAATTTAGTTGAAGAACTTGAGAGGTTCAAATAAAGTGCTTAGTGGGATTCATGGGTGGTGAGAGGGCGGGTGGGTGTGGAAGATGCAGGAAGGCTTCCTGTTTTGTTTTTGTTGTTCGTTTATCTTTATAAACATCTTGTTCGAAGCCCTTTCTACCTTGCGCTGACTCTCCAGGACAGGCAGTCAGCACCCAGTCACTCTCTGTGGAATGACTGAATCAGTGAATGATATATCTGGCTCCAGAGCTTCAGAAGCCTCGGGTACAGCCAGTTGTCCTCCGCATCCCAGCAGCAATGCTCACAGAGCTTCCATAAACTCACAGCCCATGGTGGCCAAGCAGCTGGCCTCACACAAGCCCATCCCCCAATCCCCAGATCAGGAATCCCTGTCCCTGAGCCTCACTATGGAGCGGGCAGCCTAGAGAGCTTCTACTTCCATCTGAGTCATGGGGAAGAAGGATAAAACATCTGAGGGGTGTCCAGAGGCCTGAGTTAGCCCTTGCTACTTAGAGCTGTGGGCCAGGCTACTCACCTCTCTGGAGTATGGCAGAACTCATATGCCTCTGGCTTTCCCAGAATCTACAGCAGAGGATGCTAGTTTTGCCCATGAGGCAGGCAACTCTCAATCAATGAGGTCAGAGTTGGTGGGTAAACATCTCAGTTCCTCAGTGGGAGAGCCCTGAGGTGTGTCATCTCCAGGGGTTCCTCGGGAAGACATAATCTATTCATTTCTATGTCCTTTATTTGTTTTTCTTTATTCACTGTCTTGGTTCCCATGTCCACACAGTGTTTCTGGGCTGGGGTCACCTCCCAGATAAACTATTTGCATGTAAATCCTTGTCTCAGAGTCTGCTTCTGGGGAGCCCAGCTATACTGGGAAGTACAGCACGTGGCTGGGTCACTCTTAGGCTGGGTGCCAGGAGGGCCCGGCAACGGGGGTAGGTTGTCTCCACAGCCTCTTGGCTGCAGCATTTCTGTTCCTGGCTCTTTTTCAACTTGGCTGCTTCACTTACATTCTCAGGGCATGGGGAGAAGTCAGGACCTTCCACTTGCCATCTGGGTTATACAGTGACCTCCTGCTCCCAGGACATAGCATCTTCCTTGATGGGAGGACCAGACAGTTGGGGAAAAGAAGCGTTGGTCTGGCTTCAGGAGGAATAGCATGGAGCTCCTTCAAGTCTCCTGTAAGACAGTCGTGCTGGCTTTATATTTGGACAGAATGCTGTCAGGGGACATGGAAAAAAAGGGCTGGCTTATCGGTTCCTAATGACACTAACAAGTGGCATCTGTGAACCCTCCCGGGACTTCGCTGCGGGGTTGGGGAGATATGGGGAGGTGATTTTCTTTCCGGGGCTCCAACATCAGAGCTCCCACCTCTGCCTCCCTGGAGTGTGCCATGCGCTGGCTTTTCACAGGAAAACTGCCTAACGCCATGGCAAAAGCAAGGTAATAAAATATTCATCTGCTGAGGCTGGAGGATGGAAGCTATCATGTCCTCCAGGAGAAGTGGAGTCCTAAATTAAATACACACACAGACCCAGACAAAAGCACATGCCCAACCAGCAGACATTCCCAGGCATGTGTAAGAACAACACAGCTTCACAAAAACACAAAAGTGTATGCCTAAACACACACACGTACACACATGTGCACTGATCGCACAGCTATACAGCACAGAAGCCTGCACAAAGGAAATATGAATGACACAATATGTACATTCCATGTCCCCATGAACCCCTGCTATATATGTGCACCACACACATATCTCTTCCCCTACCACTGTAATGAAAAGTGACTTCTTCTTAGCTGGTGTACTGGGGGCAGAAGAGCCCATCACCCAACCCTGACTTTTGAACAATAGTCCCCTGTCCGACTGTCCTGAGGAAGTTCAACTCTGTCAGGCAGAAAGCAAATGCTGTGCTGGGGGAAGTGTGACTCAGAGGTGAGTTACACAACTCCATTCTGCCTGTCTGCTCTGCCAGGAGGGGGAGGATGAGGAAAGCTTGCAAATGTGAAAGCCGAAAGGGCTGCTGCATTTCTGGAAGCTTCCACATTATCATGTCACTTGTCCAGGCTGGTAGACTCTCCCTGAGGGCAGTGTGAGGAGCTGCTGCACTGTCACGAACACAAACTGATTACTGGGAGTGCCTTTCCTTGGAGGGGTGGCTGTGGAGTGTCACCTTCCCACAGACCTGCTCCTGCCCATCTGGAGTGCTACCCAGGGCTCCATCACACCTGAAAAGAAAGCAAGTTGGCCCCTGAGCTTGTGAGGTCAGCACATAGATTGGCCTGTGTCTGCGAAGGTGATCCTGTCTTCTGATTGTTATAGATGCTCTGACTGAGCAGTTCATAATTAGAGGATGGATACCAGACCTAAGATGCCTGAACCCACCCCAGTTCACAGATTTCCTGAGAGAATGACAATGTCCCAGTTTCTGAGATGCTGGTTTTTTTTTTTTTTTTTTTTTTTTTTGGTATGTCTACTCTGCAAACATCCACTGATTATCTATTAAGACCTAGGGCCTGGGGTTAGAGTTGGCTGCCCTAAGGAACTCAGTCTGCGAGGCAAGCAGGCAAGGGCCAAGAGACTTTCGATTTGCTCTTTGACAAGGTGACTCTTGCTGATTCTGGAAGGTTAAGAAGGTAGCCAGAGAAAAAAATATGTGTGAGTGAGTGAGGAGATTGGCAGGGCAGGAGGTAGAGGATAGAGAGGAGGGAGAATTAAACTCTGGACAGAAAAGCAGCATTCACAAAAAGCATGGTTTCCTACATAGGCAATTTAGATCAGGGCTGGCAAAAAACAGCCGACGAGCCAAATCCAGCTCGCTTTCTGCTTTTGTAAATAAAGTTTTATTGGCACATAACCATGGCCATTTATTTGTGTGCAATCTCTGGCCTCTTTAGAGCTATAACAGTAGAGCTGTGTAATCACAGCATGGCCTCCAAAGCCTGAACTATTTATTCTCTTACCCTTTATAAGAAACGTTTGCCAATCTCTCTTTTAGATCTATCACTTAATTCTGAAACCTAGGGTAGAATTTTCAAACCAACCACAAAATATCTAGCACCCACTACATAATTCTAGAATCCAGTATGGTTTTCTAGAGCTCCCTGGAAGAGTGACATTTGTGTAGGGATTTAGAAGTTTACAGTGAGCTTTTACATCAATTATCCCATTTAATCCTTTGACAAGCCCATATGAGGTTAACGGTAATTTTATCCCAATTTTTGCAGAGGAAAAAACTAAGACAAAGGGAAATTAAGGGACTTACTGAAGACCACATGGCTAGGAGACAGCCGAGCTTTGGGCAGCCTGATTCTAACATTCCTTGCTCTTTCCACCACATTAACCTACAGATGTTTCTTTGTCACACATTCCACTACTGAGCTGCCCTTCCTGACAGTCCGTTTCCCTGCTGCCACTGAGGAGGCCTTTTGTCCATTGTGCTGCCTTACTGGGAGAGCGGTTTGGGAGGAGAATTGAATTTCCTTTCTGCATCTGCTTGCTGGTGTCTGGTGCACCCTGGGATGCTAACGAACAGTGACAGATGAGCTTCAATTGGCTGGAGCGTGTGAAGAACCACTGGACCAGGTAATTCCAATCCACCTCCTCAGAACTCCATCCAGGAGAAAGCCCGGGGTGGCAGTGATGGCCCTGCCCTTGGGGCCTAGGCGTGCGGAGAGAGCCTGTGAGGGACCTGGCTGTGTCCTTCCAGGAGGGGTGGGCACCCTGAGTGATTCCTTTCGAACACAAGGATTGCAGCGCCCTTGCTCATTTATTTTCAAGGGAGCTGCTTTAATGGAATTTTATTCCATTTATTAAATACAAGGACCCAAGATGTGGCTGTGTTGTATTAGATGAATTCTGAAGGCCCATCCATCCCCCTGCCCTCCCCGCCCCCCACCTACTTACACACATTTCCTGCAGCTCCATGTTGCTGCTGACTGGAGCTCTGCATGCTGTGGGTAACACATTTAGCTCGATAAAATATAATATACGACGGGATCATATTTAACAAGGAAAACAGGGCCGGAATGGACAGAGGAACAGTGTGGCTGGGTTGCCATGGAAACCCTCTGGTTCGGAATTTCCTGACTCCTAGGAGATTACATTTTCAACCTTAATGCTGTATTAACATAAGCTTTGGCACTTAATGTCTCTGTTTTTCACCTCCCCTCTTTCCCTTGCTTACAGCTCCCCCCCCCCCAACACACCACCACCAAAAGAAAAAAAGCATCAGAGATGAGCCAGGGAGGAGGAGGAGAGAGGCTTTACCTCTTGAAAGCCTGAACAGGATCCAGCTGAATCCAGCCACCACACCCAGAAGGTGCTCTGCAGTTTTCAGAGTGCATCACATTCATTATCTTCACGACCCACAGACAAGCCCAAGAAGCAGCCTAACGTGAGGTCGCCAAGCCCTGTGCATGTTGCCCCTCAAATGCCTCTTGTGTCTATTACTTCTCTTCCATCACACTGCCACTGCCCTTTCCATCTCTCTCGAGGACATTGCACTAGCTTCTCAACTGTCTCCCCACTCCCAGCTTATGTCCATCCTCTCATCCCCTCTTGCTGCCTGAGTGATTTTTCTGCCCTGCAGATTTGTTCATCCTACAGTTGACTTCACGTCCTCCAATGGCCCCACCAGGTACTAAAGTCTCACCTCCTGTGCATTCAAGGATTGCCACCTCTTTCTACAAGTTCCTGTCCATTAGTTTCCACCATATTCACCCTCCTCCAGCCTTTCGGCCAGTGAGGCAATAATATACTTTCTGAATACACTTCCAGGGACTATACCTCTGCTCATGCCATGAACTCAGTCAGCCTGGATCCCTAGCTTCTCCTATTTTGTTGACCCACTTTTCTGCTTCCTTTAAGACCCAGCTCAATATCACCTATTTCATGGGTCCCTGCCTAACTGGCTGCCAGTGTTCTCATGGTGTTAGTGCTGAACACTATTGCAGTCCTTATCACATGATGACCTCCTTGGTCCTTCATGCAGCTGTCTCCTCTCCCACGTTGGGAATTAGTCAAGTGCAGGGATCATGCTTTCTTATCACCATATCCCCACCACCCAGAATTGTTCTGACATCTAGTAGGTGCTCAATTGACACTGGTGAAATTGGGTTTACAGATGAAGACACTGGAGCTTAGAGAAGTCAAGGAGATGGGTTGAATGCAACTCATCTGATAAGAAGTCCAGTCGGGGTCTTTCCCCTGTCACTACCCCTCCCAGCCTCTCTGCTTATTCTGGAATCTCAGTACCATCCACAAACCACAAACCACCTCTCTGTTTCCAGCACTACATACATTTTTTTTCTGCCAAACTCTCCTTTCTTCCCCATATCTTTCCACCAGTTGCCCAACAGCCTTGGATGAGCAGGGCTGCTGGAAATCCTAGGTCTGAAAGAGCAAGGCTCAGAAACCACCAGAGACCCTTCAACCCACGGAAAAGCTCATGACTCTTCCTTCCCATGAGACCTATCATTCTAAAAAATGAGGTTCTCAGGGTTGCAAAGAATAGCCACTTAATCAAGCAAACTCACATTTTGGAATTTTACGACAAGGATCTAGGGAGCCATGGCGAAGACTAAAATCTTCACTCCCTTGACCAGTGACTGGGTGCCAACTCCCCAGCTCCACCCTGCCCAATTGTGTTCACCTGGAACCTCAGAATGGGATACTATAAGGAATAAAGATCTTTGCAGATAAAATTAGTGTAAGGATCTTGAAGTGAGCTCCTCCTGGATTCGGGTGGGCTCTAAATCCAATGGCAAGAGTCCTTACAAGGGACAGAAAGGAGAAGACACACAGAGACACAGAAGAGAAGGCCATGCGAAGATCCCTATGAAGACAGAGACAGAGGTTGGAGTTATGTGCCCACAAGGTGAAGAACACCAAAGATGGCTAGCACCAAACCTAGCAAGTGTTGCTAGGAGAAAGGGATGGAATGGGACCTCTCTCAGTGTTTTCAGAAGGATCCAACCTTGTGGCACCCCAATTTCAGACTTCTGGTCTCTAGAACTACGAGAAAATAATTTATGTTGTTTTAAGCCACCCAATTTGTTGTCACTTGCAGCACTAGAAAATGAATATAATCAGACAGTGTAAGAACACAGGGGAGGCCCCAGCGTGGCCACAGGGAACACATCACCATCATGTGTGGGCTGCCCACCCTGCACTTCACCCTGGCCCCTCCTGACTCCTCTTGGCCTCTGAACTGTCCTCTAACTGCCTCCAGCCCATACATTCCCATTTCCTCCATGTGTCTTCATATCAGGCTGTTGCATGGCTTCTGCTTACTTGTGGCTCTGCAACCTGAACTGTCCTATGTCCACCTTCTCTGTAGTCTTTCCATTTCCCTTACATATGCCAACCAGCCAGCTCCCCTCAGCCTCTTCACACTTAAATTGTCCGAGAGAGATGATCTAATGGTTTAATTAACCACCATCATCCTCAATGGACAAAGCTTTTACTCCAGGCCACCTCACAGGCACCAGATATTGGCTCTGCTCATCCTGGTCAAGATCACCCTGGTCTGCTCAGTGGTGGCCATAAAGGCGGCCCATGTATTCCAGCATGGGGAGGGAGGCTCTGAGGGGGCAGGGCGGCTGACCAGAGGCCATCTCACACTGGTGGCAACTTCACTGTTGAGGCTAAATTTCTTGAAGAATTCAATAATATACAATGAGAAGGAGAAAGGGAAGAAGCACTTTTCTCAAATATAAGAAGGAAAGTGTCATCCGTAGAAGCTTTTGAAAAGTCGAAATTGCAATCCACTTGCCTTCCTGGCTGCAGGAAGGCTGCCTTTGACAAGCTGCTCAGAAGTGCCCATTGCTCTGGGTCAGCATGACAGCCAGTAGTGACAGAAGGGATGGGTAGAGAGAGGCTGGGCAGAGAAGTGAGCTGCCAGGGCCCTGGCCAAGCAGGGGTCAACCCGTGCAGTGTGGATATTTGCAGAAGGCCTGGGAGAATGGCTCTGGTGTATTGGGCTGCTTTTACTACAACCCCACTCTCTGAATCCTGCCTGTGTGTGGCACTGTGCTAGAAACTGTCCAGACATCCTCTCATGCGCTCTCCTCCAGGACTCAGGAACTGGATGTCAATGTTGAACTTGTTGTACATATCGGTGGCCACAGATATAAACGCCCAAGTTTGCAAGACAAGTAAGTGATGGAGTCAGGATTTGAGCTCAGGTCAGAGGAGGCTAGAGATATGATAGCAGAATGTGCTATGTGATCCTGGAGTGGCTGTTGGTTTGCAGGGAAGACAGCTATAAAGGATGTAATAGGACAATGGGTGACATTTGAATATAGAATCTAGATCAGAATATAGTTTAGTATCATTAAATTTCCTGATTTTGATTACTATGCTATGAAAATGTAGACATTCTTATTCTTAAGACATACATACTGGAATGTTTAAGGAACAATGTCTCTAACTTACTCTCAAATAGCTCAGGAAAAAAGAGAGAGAGACGTATGAAGGGAAAGTGAAAAAAAATTGCAATTAGAGGATCTGGTGAAGGGTTTGCAGGGGATCCTTGACTATTTTTGCCACTCCGTACATTTGAAACGACATGAAAATTAAAATTAAAATGACCCTTAAATCCTGGTTCTTTCAATTTTTTTAGAGCAACTTTATTGAGGTATACTCTCCATACATAAACTGCATATATTTAAAGTGTATGCTTTGGTAAGTTTTGACATTTGTATACATCCATGCAGGAATCACCACTGTGAAGAAAGTGAATGTATCATCACACCTAAAACATGCTATCACCCTTCCCACCACACTCCAGTCCCAAGCAACTACTTTCTGCTGCTGTAGACCAGTTCACATTTCCTAGAATTTTATATAAATAGTATCATACATTATGTTCTCTTTTTTTGCCTGATTTCTTTCAAAAAGTGTAATATACAAAGGTATAATTATTTTGAGATTCATCCATGTTATAGCAGGTATAGATACTACATTCTTTTTATGGCTGAGTAGTATTCCATTGAATGGATATACCACAGTTTGTTAGCCATTGCCCTGCTGATGGACACTTGGGTCATTTTCAGTTTTCAGTGATTATAAATAAAGCTTCTATGAAGATTTGTGTACAAGTCATTCATTGTATGACATATGCTTTCATTTCAACAGGATAACTAGATCATATGGCAGGTGTGAGTTAACTATTTTTCAAAGTAGGTATAACACCAGCAGTGTGTGAGGATTTCAGTTTCCCCGCATTCTTGCCTTGATTTTGACTGACTTGGCTTGACAATATTTTTGATTGGGGCCATTTGCATTTTCTTAATGATTAGTGGTGTTGATATTATACCATTTCATCCCCTCGCCAACTTCTCAGGGGGCATGGTGTCCCTTGGGGAGAAGAGGCACTTGCAGTAGCCTAAGAAATTCAGTGATTTCCACCCTGCCATCCGAAGTGGAGAATCAAATCTCCAGCAGAGAGCATGGCAATGAATGGGCCCAGGTTGAGCACTGGAACCCCAAAGTGAGAGCCCAGGGTACTTACAGAACAAAGTATTGACCCATAGCTCTGATTGACAGATACCACCTGTTGGATGGGACATCTATCAGGATAGCAGTCAAACCTAGGGCTTCTCCACAGGTGACCAGTTGACAGGCTACATCGGGTCCTAATTCTAGGACTTCATTCACCTACTCAACAACCATGAGTATCTCCCAACTGCCTAGTTCTGTGATCAGTATGTCTTTGATGGGCTTTGGTTGGTTCTTAGGTTGTAGGCAACTTTCAGAGTAAAGTCGAAACTCCTAAGAGTAATGTTCAAGGCCTTTCTTGATCAAATTCCCAAATTTAGGTGTTCCTGCTACATCTTTCCACCCAGCCTGTGCTCCAGAGCTAACAAAAGCCCCAGTGTTCCAGACTTGCCAGCAACTTCCTGCCTTAATCTTCTGTCACACTTTTCCTTTTTTTCCTCAGATGGAGACCTTCTCAGCCAGCAAGGCACTAAGCTTCCCTCATAGTCTTCCTCATCCTCACAGGAATGGTTAATTGGGGGCAACACTGTCTGAACTTGTATCCCATATTCTGTTTCCTAAGGCTGTGGTGGGATGTGAGCTCCTGAAGGACAGGATGCTATTTATTGCACATGCCATCTTAGCACATGGGAGGCTCCTAGTCACTTAGTCACCATAAGCTGAGTTGAGCCGATGTGTGTACTACACCCACCCTTTCTGCATTTGGAGACTAGGAGGACTCGCCCCGCACCACAACTACATGTGGTTCACAAATCACTCCAAATGCTGGAGGTGGCACCTGCTACGTTCCAGAAAGTTAAGTACCTCTGCCACCTTGCCCACCATTACCTGGAACAGCCATTCTCGTTGTGCAAACACATGGCCCAGGAGTTTAAACACTATAACCAATTAGTTTCTCGGGGTGCGTCATCTTAAACACGCCAAACTCAACAAGATGCGAGCTGATTCTAAGAAGCCTTCTTTTCTTCCTTCCTTCCTTTTTTTCCCCTTGTTCCAGCAGCACTTACCCATCTGTACTTCCGCTACAGAGCTATTCCCACTAGAAATGCCGTGAAACCTTTCAAATAAAATATTTAACGTGTGGATCCAGTAATTTTATGTTGTGAGTTACGAAACCTTTATTTAGGTCCCACCTTTTATTAAACCTCAGGGTTCTCTTTTGGTCTCTAATGACATTACGTTGCATCAGAATTAGACGGTTTTTACAGGGGACTGTATTATTTGTTGTGACGCGGTAATGCTAATGTTTAAATTTTGAGTCCTTTTACTGCTGATTAAACCTCTAAAGACTACAGCAGAATTTCCGCTTCACTGCTAGAAGAAAAGAAAACAGTGCGGTTTGTATTGAGGAGATCACTTGAAGAATGTGCAGGAAGGTTGCTGCATTTATGAATAAAGCGGAGCATTATCATTTTTAATAGGAATTAAACAGCTAGAGGGAGAAGTCGGGCAATGCTGTGATCAGTGCAAAGGAAAACAATCTAACAATTTTAATTAACTGTATTTTAATAGCTTTAGTTATAATTGAATAATTTAAATACCAAGGGAAACAGTTAAATCTCCTAAAAGCCTTTTTTTATTTACATTTTAAATACAGTTCACGGTGAAGAGATGACAGTATGTGTGCTGGGGGGAAATCGCCTGGATGACTCCAGCAGCTGGGCAAGCCTGGAAGAGACAGGACGGAACACGAGTGATCCAGGGCCAGGGGCTGGAATGTCCCACTGCCTCTGGCTGACATAGCCTCCCAAAAGGACCAGGAGGCAGAAGTGGGCAGCGAGGGGTTCCCTGCCTGCCCAAGGCCTGCTGCGCATTTGGTGTAACAGCCCCCCATGTTAGTGGAGTCTGGAGTAAGTCTTGATATTCATTCAATGTTCAAGTAGCATTTATTGCTAGTCTACAATAACAACCACCGCAGCAGTAGAAATAACAGCTGACACTTATGGAGGGCTTCCTGAATGTTCATGGCTAGAGATAATGGTGAGAGAGCAGTGGTCCCACTTTCCTGCAGTTTTTTTACCTGGAGGGAGAGATAGACAATAAACAAGGAAACAAAGTAAGTATAAATTATGATAAGAAGCCTACAGGAAGTAAACGGGATTCTAAAATAGAGGATAATGGTGTGGTAGGGATAATTGCAGATAAGATGGGCAGTGATGGTCCTTCCCTAGAATTGATATTTATGTCAAAACTTTGAGAAGTGTGAGATGCGGGCTGGCATCTAAGCATGGGGGAGCTGGAGCTTTCCTGCCAGCTAGAGCAGCATGTGCAAAAGCCCTGGGGTGGGAAAAGACTTGGTAGCATATCAGAGGCATTAGAGGAGCTAGCAGGGGCTAGACCACAGGGAGGAGAGGAGAGTGATGTAAGGTGGGGCACAGAGGATCATGGGCAGCCATAGGAAGATTTTAAGCTGCGGAATGATACAGTTTGGTGATTTTAAAAGATCTTACTGCTGTTTTCCTAAGCCTTGTGCTGGGGCGTGAAATCCTCCCTCCCTTACCTCTGTGGGCTTTCCCAACTCCTGTGTCAGAATTCCTAATATCCCAGTTCCCATGCACACCCCACCTGAGAGCTGGCCTTCATTCTTCATCCCTTGCTGATTGGGGCCCAATATGGAACTGAACAGATTCCTTCCAACTGCTGCCAACCCCCAAATCATAGAGCTGTTGCCTCCTAAACGTCATACATCACCACTAGCTGAGACTCCTACCATTGCATGTCTACCCTTTGGCTGGGGCCAGTGAAGCTATGTTGCCCAATAGCTACGCTCTGGGAGACCAGCCCGCCACCCATTCAGTGCCCTTTCTCCCTCTTCACCAGCCTGTGGAGAAGGCCCCTCATGCCTTGCACCCAAGCTCTTCTGAGGCATGAGAGTCTCTGTCAGTGCTAACAAGGAATCTTGGGAGGTAAAGATGTCCACTATCTGCAAATATGGAACACTGGGAGATGGCAAGATGCACTCTGTGAGGAGCCCCTGGAGTCACAGCAGACACTACTAGTGAATAGTATTTTGGATTGTCATCTTTTTCCATTAAAGCTGGATACTCCTACAGCTCCAGGCCACCTACCATGCCCAGTGTCCTCTCCTGCTGGGAGGAGGCTGGGCTATTTCACTAATGGGGCCACCAGCCAGCTCAGAGAACAACAGGGGAAAGCCGTTGGCTGAGTAATCCATTTCTTTTTCCTAAGAACCTCACTGGCTTCTCAGAAGGCTCCATAAAGGAGGGACCAGCTCAGAATCCAAGCTAAAGCACTGGGCTGTGCTAATAGGTTTGGACCCTGAATTTACTCACGAAATGATGCAGAGAATATTCATCCCAGAGGGGTGAGCAGGCCCTGTGGGGTGATGAAAAGACCTGTGGACATAAGAGTCAAGCAGAACTGATCGCAATAGTGAGAACAAAAACACACACGCACTGTTGTTGACTATGCTTTGAATGCTAATTCAATCCTGGAAGTAAGGTGCCCCTTGAGGTGAGTTCTACCATCCATCTCTGCTTCACAAAGAGGAAAAGAATGAGTAGCATGAGGTAGGAGAGTCTGCTGAAGTCACCCAGCTTGTGTATGATGAACAGAGAACCTACCAGTCTGTGCCCTATTCTTACCTGCGATACTGCCCACTCATTCCTATCCCAGCCCTGGCCTGACACTCACTGGCCAGTATCCTCAAGCAGTGCCACTGAGTTGTGTCACCTATGCTGAGCCTTCGCTTGTTTGCCCTGCAGTTATTCAGTGCTTCTTCTGAGCCTCTCATCCATCTCATCTACAGATAAGAAAAACTGATGCTCTGAGACACAAGACCCTACATAAATGCACACAACTATTCATGTCCTGGAAACTTGAGCCAGTGGTCCCATAAAGCCTACTTCCTCACAACTTAATGATACTCTTCAGTGATGTCTCAGTGAGAACTGCTTGGGGTTGCTCTCCTCGTTCGTAGAAGGCTGCTATGCTGGGCTATAACCAGATAGGCTGCAGGGGAAGAGCTGGCAGTTCTTTAGGAATAAACGTAGAGAGACAAGAAGTATTGAGAGTCCGACTCCAAGTGCATAGGCCAGGACCCGGTAGGGGTGTATCAAATGCCTCTCCTTGCATGCGGAAGCCACAGAGCCAAGGGGAGCCCCGTCACGTATCCTGCCACGGGCGACTCGTGGCTCTTTTAGCTTCATGTTCCTGGAGTGCCAGTTTGAACAGCGAGGCAACTATATCCTGTCCATTGGAGGGGCCTCTGGTCTGCACTAAGGGTGATTGGGAGAAGGGAAGGCAAGAGCTGGTCTGGGCAGAGAGGCTTGGAGAGAAAGAGAGTCCAGATCAGTGGGTGTCCACATCTCACCTGCACGACCAGAGGACTTTCTCCAGCTGCTGGGAAGACTGTTTGCTGAGAGTACTCCATGGTCAGCCCTATCTGGGAGTAAATTTAACAAAAGAGAACTGCACTGTCAAGGTCACCACCCCCCACCCCTGGGATGCCCAGATCCTTTGACTAGCTAACATGCAGGTAGAGAGGCCTGGCCCCTTTGCTTAAATTCAAGACCACTCTAAAGGGCCACTGATTTTAGCACTTCCCACGAGGTCTGCTGAGGCCTTGCCATGACAACATCCCAACCTGATTTCTCCCTTCGCCCTTCTCTGCTTGCTTCTCTTTTCTCATAGGTGTAGATCCTGAGGACACCGTCTCATGAACATCCCACACTAATCTCCAACCCAGAGCCTGCTTCTGAGGGAGCTCAACCTGCAATAGCCACTGACTTAAATCTAACGTATTCAATAAATCTGCATCTAGTTTCCATTATGGGCCAGACATATGAGGACACTGAGGACAGATCTATAGATAAACCATCTTCCTTGTGCTCTAGGAAGAACAGGTAAGCACATCCGTGTGCTAAAGTGCAGTGGGTGCCATCATAGGGGCTCGCTCCTGGAGAATCTAATCAGGGGCACTTGTTTTTCTCTGCGTGCATTTCCAGTGTCCTACAATTGAAAGGTAGGAAGACGCTGGCTCTGAGTCTTGGACTCCCCATGTAGTCAGCCTACTGGCCTTGTATGCCTTCAGCAACAGGGAGTTCCTGTGGTCCTGAGCAGCTCTGCATAAGTGGAATATTCTTATAAAGAATTCATCCCTGCTTCCCTGTAGCTATCTCCACACTGGTCTTGTTCTCACCCTTAAAACTTCAAGAACGAATTCACTCTGGAGTTGCGGAGTGAATCAGAGAATCTCTGGCAAGGTGAGGAAGTGCAGTCACTGAGATGAACTCCATGCTACACAAGTCTGCAGAAAAGGGGGTTCTCCCTCTGGCTGGTGTGTGCCCTTTTTGGAAGGAGGTATCTCCTGCCTGAAGCTTGGTTTTTCCCCTCCAATCTTAGAATGTGTTCTCATATTTAGAACAAGTACTCTGAGGATAAAGGGCAGTTTGTGAAACACTGCTGGACTTTTCAGTGCCTACATTGCTCCAGTGTGCACTGGGAATCTGCAAGAGCAAGCAGAATATGCAACTTCTCCCCAAACTTTTCTTTCGGGAGGCGCTGTGCGGGTATGCTTTCTGGGAGGGGAGGGGGTGGGGGGAGGGTGCTGTTGGCTGTTTGTTTCTGGTCGTTGTCTGTCTTTGCTTGGGCGCTTTTTCGGCTTTCTTGCGTCTCTCTCTTTCTCTCTCTCTCTCTCTCTCTCTCTCTCTCTCTCTCTCTCTCTGTTTCACACACACACACACACACACACACACACACACACACACACACACACACATTTCTCAGGGCCCATGTTTTAAAGAATGTACTTTGAAAAAAATGCTGCTTTCAGAAATTTCCAGAGCTGCCACTGGTCTTGCTCAAAAGGGAAAGAGGAATTCCATCCATTCTATAGCAGAATGAAGAGTTGAGGGTGGGATCAGGCAGTGGTATGGGGAGTGCAGGAGACAACGGAGGGCAGCAGAGTGGGGGGTGGGAGGCAGGCATCCCCTTCCCCAGACTGGTTTTGGCAGTGCTGGGCTGTCTGGCAGGCCAGGGCAAGAAGCCTGAGGAGACTTGATGGCTTCCATGAGTCCCTGCCTCTGACAAATACCATTTTGCAGGCTGACAAAGCAAATGTGAGTGTACACCAGGCTGTTCTTACCTTGCCAGTTCAGACGCTCAGACACCAGGCACTGGCTTCCATCCTCCCTGACATCTGAATTACGACAAGGCAAGAGGCAGGGCTCTGGCGCTCTGGAGCCAGGAAATGATAAACAGATGTTGGAGGACAAAGGGGCAGGATGTGCTGGAAGGTTTGTGGCACCTCAGGCCTGCTTGCAACAGCCTTTCTCCTTGGGGAATAAAGAGGGCAGTTAGGCCACAACAAAGAGAAGCTGGTGGCAGAGGGGTTAAGGCCATGGGCTTTGAAGTCCCACAGGCCTGGGCATGAGTCCTGGTTCTACCACTTGCTCGTTGTATGACCTTGGACAAGTTATTTAACCTTATGTGTCCAGTAGGGAAAATAATAGTTCTTTACTCAGAGTGTGGCTTTGGGTGGATTAAATAAGATGATGCATGAAAAGGACTTAACACACTGCCTGGCACACAACACTCAACAAATGGTAGCTGTTTATGTTGTTGCTGCTGCTGCTGCTGCTTGGGGAACAGGTCCTGTGAAATGAAATTTTATTTGTCCAGCAAATATGAACTGTGCCCTGCTCGGTGCCAGGTGCCAGGGCACAAATGCAGACCAGCCTTGATCCTGGCCTTAAAAAGCTGACAGGCAGGAATGGGCTGTGCCAAGAAGTCACAGCCGGCTGTAAAGTGACATCTAGCTACCGAGAACCCTCTGGGCTGTTCCTAAAATGAGAAAGCTGTGAAAGCAGAAGTTTACAGGGAACAATGAACCATGTCAAGGCCTGGCACTGTCATCAGCTAGTGATAGCGTGTATCCTTCTGCAAGTTGCCTCTTGCTCAGACTCTTGCTCAAACTTCAAAGCCCAGCCCCAAAGCCCTTTCTCCAGGTAGCTTTTCCCACATGGTCAGAGTCCTCCAAGCAATTGATGCCCACCTTGATTGAGGCATTTACCAACTTCTGATAATGCCAACATTCATTCTTTACTTGACTTGCATGTCTTTTTGAACTAGAGAGTTCATGAGGGTAGGAAATACTTGGGGAACAGTATAGAGTGGTGTTTAGGGTTGTGGTGTTCTGGAATCCATCATATGTGAGTTGAACTCCTTGGATGCCTCAGGTTTGGTGCCTTTGGGTGAATTAATTAATATCTCTAAACTTCAGTTCCTTTATCTATAAAACTGAGAGCAATATACAGATCTGGAATTGTTATAAGGCTAAAAAAGGGATACTAGCCACAAAAGGCTTGGCCTAGAATTTGGCACACAGAAATCCCTGGGGACACTCACTAACATGATTGTATTTCCATCTATGAGTCTATCTAGTCTTGCCTCAGTACTTGGCTTATGGTAGGTACTCTGTAGCTAGTTATCAGTTAAATAAAATTAATTCCCCATCCCAAGACTCGGGGTCAAATCTGTCACATGAGGAAACTTCAGGTCAATTCTATACACCCAAGGGAACTCTGAGGCAATCCAAACCTACCTTTTCAATTCACAGATGGGCAAACTAAGGCCCACACAGTTGTGTGGGGGTAGTGCACGCAAGCAAATGCATTTAGATTGTCCTTAGTGAATTGCGATGGTATTTTGGTTAGCTCTGTGGTGCATAGGTTTTCAATAGCTAGTTTCTTTCCCATCTGACCTGTTTTTGTGTAGAGGAAATATCAAGGTGTATGATGTCAATGCAGTTAAGTAATCCAGCCAGCTGTGTAAACATCTGGAAGTAGTGGAGACACAGTCCCAGAGCAAAATAGGGATCAGTGTGTCCAGACGTCTCGGTGAGGCTTCTAAACTGTAACCTGTGAGGAGCCAGTTACAAGAGGCGGTGCCCTGATCAGAAACCTGAGCGTGCATTCTTTCCTCTTTAGGTACTGAGTCCAGGAGGGCCAATGAGGAGGACAAGAAGGCCACTGTGCCCAGTCTGTGGGACTTTGGAAAGTGGATGTGAGGTTTAGGAAAATCCTGCTAATGACATATTAGCAGTAACTGGAAACAACTTGTCAGATTCACAAGGACCTGCCTCTTCTCACTCTTTCCCCACGACGGGGAGTGGTGGACGTGGCCATGCCTTGACTCCGGATCCCCAGGAGAGAAGGGATGGATATGCAAGTCTGGAGTCTAGGGCTACAGACTGGGAATCCCAGATCTGTTTTCTCTGTAGAAGTGACTATTCATGACCCAGAGTGTGCAGTGGAAAAAGACTTTTTAAAAGCTTCCAGCCCAACACTTGAGCTTTGGATGAAGGAATCGAAGTCCAGAGAGGAAAGCTGTATGACCAAGGTCACACAGCTGGGCAAAAGATTTAAGGCTAAGAGTCAAGTTTCCAGACTCCAAATCCCCACTGGTTTCCCTATAATCCAATTGTCCACTCTCGTTACTTAAAATTATTTTAATAGCACTTATTGTCTCTTCTTTGTATCTAATTACAAAAGTGACATCGTAAGAAATGTGAAAAACACTCCGAAGTACAAAATAAATTTGTGAAGAAAATCTCTAGCCGGAGCTAACAACTGGTTTTTATTTTCTACCTACATATCACATACACCCCGCCCCTCAACACACACATACAAACGGTATTCGGTTCCTTGACAGGTGTGGTCTGTGGCTTCCTGGGACCAAATATAATTTGCATATAGAGAACGCGAGATAAAGGAACATGAATTCTGTTCATCCCTTATGAACTATGGGGTCTCCTCTGAATCTTACTTTCCTCTTCTATAAAATGGGTTATCATATGTACCTTAGAGTAAATCAAATTAGAGCAAGAATGTGCAATTGCTTTATAAAATATAAAGCATGTTGTTCAAAGAATTAATAAATGATGGTAACAATGGTTAGTGCTTGGGGAAGGTGGTGGTGGTTTCTACACAGGCTGCCTGGATCTCATTTTTTGGCTCCACTCTAGGGCAGCTTTCTTCTTCCTCCCCAAGTCCAATTCTAGCTCTCAGGCCAATTCTCTCCTACACCACCCCCATAATAGCTCCAGAGCCCTCCATGGATAGATGGACAGGCTAAGTGAGTAGTGGAGGTGGCCATGGGGGCAGGATAGCCCTGCAAGGAGAATAGGCATCTCCCCCTCCTCAGATGTTCATCCTTGACTGGACCCCAAAGGCTGCCATGCACATGTCTCAGATTCACAGTCTCAAACTTCCTGGGGCTGTAGACTCTGTCCCAGTCAGTGTGCTATAGTTTCTCCTACAGCGTCTCAGGGGTCTTGTCCTCCTCTACCCTGTTGCAGGCACATGCGTGCTAAAACTGGCCTTTATTGCCATCTGCCTCTCCTCATCTGCCTAGGTAGGATAGAGATGTATGACAGCCAGTCATTCCCTTAGAAAACGGCAGAGAGACCAAAATCGGAGGTTGATGCTGGCTCAGACCAGGCAGGCACAGAGGCGGCCAAGCACCTGGATTCTATTAGTGTTTCTCCCTGGGCATCACCAATCCCGAGTTCTAGGCTGGGAAGCTAGGGAAGTTGCATGGGACCAGGAAGCCATGGTCTCATTAATCATCTTAGCAGAGTCTGGACTTCAAGGGGTAGAGGCAAATGAGTGCGGGCTCCCTTGGCAGAGGATCTTCTTCCCCAAAGTCCCCTTGTTTTAGTGACAGCCTTGTCTTTGTACATTAGACAAATAGATTCCAGTTTCACCTTTATCTCTCACACCTTGTAGAGCTCCGGCAGGTGTCTCAACCTTCGCTACACCCAATTTGCTCATCTACCAAATGGGCATAATAATAGAGCCCACTTTGCCTCCCCCTTGGGAACAAATGAAGGACTGTTCAAATCTCTGTTTGAGTGTGGGGCAGACAGGAGATGACCTCTGACCAAAATGGCAGAGAACCCTGGGGCCAAGGAATAAGAACCCTACAGTGAGACCCCTCTGGTTGATCTTGGCTTTACTCATCCACAGAAACCCAGAATCAGGACCTTTAATGAGCCAGCTCCTAACCCTGGTCCCATTGCTTTATCCCTTTGAAAGTATCACTGCCAAGACCTCATGTTCTCTGTCTGCTCCTCCAGCTAAGGCACACTCACTGTCTCCTGGGGCTGCTTGGCACCACTGCACTGGCCCCATTGGCGTTGGGACCCCATCAGCTTGGGAATGGTTGAGTCATCGCCCCCCTGTAACTTCCGCATGGTGTCTTCATTCCTCTGTGGAAAGTGCTTTCGCTGGCCTGCATGGGCCATGGTTTGGGAGTCCTGTGAACAGCAGGAGGCCTTAGGACTCACCCTCAGTGTAAGTGTCTGAACACTCTGGTGTGCCTAGGGTGGCCCAGGGAGGAATCCTCTAGCTGGGCCTTGTTATCTTCTCTGTCGGAAAACAGGTGCTTCTGAACACTTAGCTCTGGGCGCCATGGAATCTCAGCCGGGTCCCCTTAATGCATCTTGTCAAGCAGGCCCTGATCCAGCAGTGATAAGGAGGCCCTGCTGCTGGGGATAGCTGCTGGAACCAGTCCCAAAGTGCCTGTCTTCTCTCTTCACAGGCAATCGCTGGAGTTCAGTGCCTTCCATTTATCAGGCAGATGTAATCTCCTCAAATAGCTGCCAAGTCCTCCTCTTCCTGGAGTTCCCTAAGATAACCACTTCCCCAGGAGGTGAAGGGGCATTTCCTTCACCAGGAAGAGATGCCATCTGCACACGAGTTTGCACAAAGCCTCTTCTAGAGACAGAGGCTGGAGGTTACTTTTTACAACATTCATTCTTCTTCTTCTACTTAATAACAATATGTTTTGGGGGCATCAATGACTCCAACTAATGGACTATTATTTTCAGCTTTCCTTGGGGCCAGAGGGGATTATGTATTAGATTCTGGACAATGAGATATAAGCAGAAGTTGTATGGTAACTTTGGAAAACATTTTAAAAGGGATGGGGCAGACCCTACTCCTTTTTTTTTTTTTTAAATACTTCCTGTTACCTGGAATAGAGATGTGATTGCTGGAGCTCCAGCACCTATTTTTGGTCTTGAGGTGACATACACAATAGAAGCCATGTGCTAGAATGGTGTGGCAGTAATATTGAAGATTTATTTCTTGACCCTTTGGAAACCCTATACCAACCTTGAACTGCCTGCCTATGGACTTCTTTACACAAAAACAAGTAAAACTACCTTTTTTAAAAAAAACCCATTATTATGGTTTATCCATCACAGATTAATCCTAAGAGATATACTTTGACTCCAAAGTCTAACACTATATTATTTTATTCATTCACTAATTTTCTGATTTATTTCCAGTGATACAGCCAACATTCTCTGTGCCACACAGTGTGCTAGATGTCAAGGACCTAGAGATAATTGGCACCCAGCATCTGACTCCTTAGAGCTCCCAGTTCAGGTTAAGAGTCAGATAGGATCCTCATCTGCTCAACCCTCTTCAATGGCTACACTTCACCTTGGGGATGGTGCACTGCAGAGCTCCCTGTCCCTCTCTCCATACTCCCACTCTTCTCCATGCTGGACTCCTTGTCAGGTGGTGCTACCTATAAGTAAGAGTAAGGGCTGTAAAGTCAGGTTCTCCTGGGATGAGATCTGACACTGCCTTCTACTAGCTGTTTGGCCCTGACACATTCTTAGAAGAGTGCTACCTCTTTCCTCATCTGTAAAACAGAGATGATAGTTACCCTCTCACAAGACTTCAGAGAATTTGGTGAAATAACACGTGTACAGTATATAGTACAGTTCTCATTGATATATAATATCATTGTGATCACTCTCCACTTAACTCACCTTGCCATTTAGTGATGACTTTTAATGAAACATCTGTTTGTGCCACATTCTGCGTCCCCCCCAATGCCTATTCCTCCTGCTCTCTCTGTAGGTCCATCTCTATCACTTGACTGATGTTTGGAATTTCAGAACTCTGGGCCCAGCTGGCCTAGAGGCTCTTCCTAATGCTCACAGAAGACTGAGTTCAGTTACCCTCTTTGCCATTCCATTCTTACTTATCTGACTTACTCCTACTTCATGGACATTGTGTTTTATAGGCTAAGGTCCATATGAATCAAGACTGTACCCTTGTTTGTATCTTTATCTCTAGCAGTAGTTGCTACTTAATAAATGTTTGTTGACCGGATGAATGGATGGATGGATGGATGGATGGATGGATGGATGGATTGAAGAGCTGGCTGCAGGCAGTAAGGTAAGCACTGTAATAGATCAGCGTACAAAGTAACATGGGAGGAAGGAGGGGTGGTTCTAACTCATCCAGATAAGGGAGAAAGGGTGGAAGAAACTTTCATGCTAAATGTTGATGGGTGGGTGATGGTCTTCGAGATGGGCATTTACCTATACAAGATCATACAGTGAATGGAGAAGCCTATGTTTTGTTGCACTGACCCCAAGTGATGGACACTTTCCACAGATGTCATACTCAAAGCTTTCTTCCTTAAGATGGGGAGAAGAAGGAAGTCTCGAAGTCCTCTCTTGAGATTCTAAACCACAAGGCTAGAATATCCCTGAGTCTTTCCCCTTGGATGGACACACATGAAATTTTGTCATGAAAAGGCCATAAGCTGGTCTCAGGGGCATCAAAGACAGGGAGGGAACCAACATGAAAGAGCCGCAGTGTCCCAGAGGCAAACACACATGACCCCTGAGACCCTCTCAACAATCAGGCGAAGACATTATTTTACTCCTCCACTGCAGATGTGGAAATTAGGGCTGGGATGGTCAAGTCACCTCCTCCATAACACCCATGAGCCTCCTTCCTTTAGGTTTTCTATGCTGCTGGGACATTGCAGGGGTGGGCAGGTCATTTAAGACTCACTCTAGCACCTGGCTACAGGGGGAGGGGTCCTGATGGTAGAATAGGTAGGACAGCAGGCTTCAGCAAGGACACACAGAGCACATATTGGTGAGTCCAAGGATTTGAATTGGTCCATTCATTCATCCACTCGCTCATTCACTTATCTATCCATTAACATTCATTCAAACATATTTATCGATCGACTTTTAGGCAGTAGGTACTGTTCTAGATGCCTCAGGAAACAAAACATGTGGATCTATATATCTTGGAGTTTATATGTAAACTCCGGAGTGATGAGATAGAAAACATATAAAGTGAGCCAAGTGACTGCAGATAGAGACTGATGCAATGGAGAAGACAAAAGGGGGTATGGACTAGAATAGCTAAATGTAGAGTGGGGCCAGGGAAGTCTCAAGGATGAGATAAAAATGCTGAGCGGAGAGACCTGAATAACAAAGATGTGGCTGTGGGAAGGTTTGTGGGGAGAATTCCAGGCCGAGGGCAGAGGGGTTAACAGTATAGAAGTTGGACAACTGAAGCGCCCAGGAGAATCGCAACCCAAGGCCAAGGGATCAGGGGTCAGTGCTGCTTTAGAGATCATGGGGAGAAGGTACCACCTGCCAACACTGAGCTCAAGGAGAGGCTGGCTGGGAACATGTGGCCGAGACAAGGAGGTCTAAGAGGGGCCTCCTACTTCTCTCACTCTGGCAGCCAAACTTTGGTACCAATATTTGCTCAGCTGTGCTCAGTGGGGACAGACCTACTCCCCACAGCAGAAGCCATTTGTCTTCTAATACCTTTTCTCCCTTTCATCAGTAATAGGACCACTAATTTTTATCTGGGCACCTGGTCACTCAAATGAAAGATCGCATTCCCCAGCTTCTACTGATGTTTAACTAAGATCTTGTCAATGAGCTATAAATGGCAGCCAAACTTCAGTACTAATATTCGCTCGGCTGTGCTCAGTTGGGACAGACCCTACTTTCCGCAGCAAAAACAATATGACCAGACAGACTTTCAATTAGCATCCACCACGTGGGCTTGGGAGCCAAACATGTGACTATACAATTTGATCCGGATGAGTCTCATGTCAGGGTGGCTGGTCTCACTGACGAGAGAGAACAATGTCCATGTGATAACAGGAAGTGGTCTGTGTGGTCTGACTTGAAGCCACCCCTGGCGGGACACAGAAATCTGAGAAAGATGTCACAATGGTAAGATGTTCACATGTTTTGGCAAATAATGGGTAACTATAAAGAATTTCTCCTTGACCAAATCCTAGCCAAGTTCCCCTGTGCCCCCTTCTCCAATAGGCCTCAACCTTGGCCTTTAAAGACCTGAAGAAACACTAACATAGCCTCTAACACCTTAAGGTCACACTGAAAGTGCTTGCCTGAGAAAACTCAAGGCTGCCAAAAGACGGGACTGTTCTAACACTTGCAGAGAGGGCCCCGCCTCCTAGCTTTAGTGCAAGGGGCGAGGCCCAACTTCCACGAGCCCCAGGTAGCAAACCCAGAGGGGTTTCACAAGGACCATTGCTCTTTTCCTTCTTTTTGTAATGTTCCACTTCCCTGTCTCTACACAGCCCCTGCTCACCTCCCGTTTTATTCTCCCATTCTCCTTTTAAAATGTCCGATCACTTCTGTATAAATCAAAGTTCAGTTCAGTTCATGCTGGGCTCTTCTCCCTGTTGCAATAGTCATTAATGATTAAAATCTGTTCTTGCCACATTAGCTAGTGCCCAGTTTTGTTCATCCTTGACAGTACCAAATAGAGACTATAAGAAAGTGGATTTGTTTATAAGAGCTGGGACTTTGAGGCTGTGGTATGAACACCCAGTGTGTGTTAGTATAGCCACCTGCAAGGCAACTACAGATGTGAAAGGTGCAGGTGGGTGTGGCTGGGTTGGCTGGCTCACTGCAGAGTCTAGATATACCTGGTGTAGTCACAAGAGTGAGGTGTAGGTACTTGGCCCTGAAGATAGGTTTACTAGGAAGGCCTGGCATAGTCACATTTGTCAGGCCATATTGTGTCTTGATATTGTCACGCTATGGACAACTAACGATAAGTTGTTGGATAGGTTCTTCCTGTTATCTGATGAGAAGTAGTAGGGGGCTTGCAGGGACTCCTTTGGCTTCCTTCTGGCTGAAGGCATGTCCCCCTTCCTACTGGCTCCTGTTTGCTCTGTCTAGTCTAATGCTCTACAACTATCTCCCCAGGCTCCGTTTTTCTTTACTTTGCTGTAAATTAAAAAAAAAATGTCAATTTTGTAAAAGGTTAATTGGAGGTCTTTTTGACTTCAAAAGCTGTAAGGCTGCACTAGAATCTAACTTTACATATCTGGGTTTTACTGCTTTGATGGCTCCATGGTGGAATTTCTATGGTAGTTCTGATCCCATAAATTCAAAATACCTATTTCACTCAACGTTTGGGTGTCTTAGGGTGCTCTCTTGGCTGTTGCGTGTACATTGGATCAGCACAGATCTTGTCCATCAACATGTCTCTCATGTTGAATCACTAAACGTGGTTAACTCATTAATGGGCAGCACACCCCTTTAACCACCATCAGTGTCACGAAAGCATCAAATATCATAATGTGCATTGGTTGGTTGGCTTCTTCTTGCCTCTCCCTGTCTTCTCCATGGTTCTGACCTCCTATCATCACTTAGCTTTCATCCAATTGAGAGGAGATGAAGCAGGGGAAGGAGCTGCCCAGAGCAGAGTTTCTTAGTCTCCTTGGAAAGATCTACATTTTGGGGATGGGGGCTGTCCTGTGCAGCTTACATTTTACAGAAATGGGAACTGAGGCTCTACAGAGCCAAGGTTTGTGTTTGGAGACCCTGCATCCTGGTCCAGTTTCCTATTTCCTGTGTGCAGTGTAAATTGTGGATCTGAGGACTGTTCTTAAGAAGATTTTGCCAATTGTTTCATTTTGCATTCTCCCCAAAGGTGATGCTAATTCAAGGACTAGGGTATGGGTATTTTATCAGGGAGATGATTTGGGGAAATAGGCATGAAGGAGCAGGAAGAATGAGGTTGAGAAGAGGGAAATCCACTCTATAGGAAAATCACTAGCAGTAGGGCCTAGTTTCACCAAGACTTCTGAGAAGCATAGAGATCGCCTCTGAACTGCCTGAGGGAAGGCTGAGAAGCTGGGGCATTTATTCTCTGGCTCTGGGATGCATTGTTTTAAGTATTACCCTTGGAACTACAATTCCCTGTTCTCTGTGTTCAGGCTGAGTAACCCCTGACAGTGCTGATGAGGCCGAGGAACAGAATACAGAGTGTTGTTTGACTGTGCTTGAGGAGATAGGCTGGTAGTGCTGAATGGGTATGAGTGAACATGGATCTGCTCATGGGGCTGAAATCAAAGACGGGTTAGCAGGATATGATATAGGCTTCTAAAGTGTCTGCTGCATGCCTGGAGTCAGCTCCCATCCTCACAGCCCACACAAGAAGTTTTACTAGGTTGTCTCCGGTTGGACCCAGTGGACTGTTCTGGGCTCCTTACCAAACCTTGACAATCTGGTGTCAAGGCCACTCCAGCCTTGCATCATGTTAAGGCCTGCTGCTATGTTGTGCCACTCTCTAATCAAAGCTTCCTGCATGCTCGGTTTGAGAAGGAATCTCAAATAAGGAGCTCTGGATACAAGCAACAGAGAATGGTTAAGACAAATCTGGCTGACAGTGAGTTTGCTGGAAGGGTCTTGAGGTCTCTTTGAATCAAAGGAAACCTGGAGATAGAGTTGGAAATAGGCCCAAACCAAGAAAAGTAGGCTTTGTTTGGGTTAGTACCTGCTCAGTGAGTAGATGACCATGCCCTGATTACTATCCCGTTGGACTCTAGGTAGTATAAATAACTCGTTCCTTACAAAGGAATTTGTGAAAAGTTAAACAATGAGTTGTTACCATATGACCTGACAATTCCATGCCTAAGAATAGGCCCGAGAGAAACAAAGGCATGTATCCATGCAGAAACTTGTACATATATGTTCATAAGAGCAGTGTTCGCAATAGCCAAAAGTGAAAACAGCCCAAATGCCCATTAACTGATAAACAAATAAATAAAATATGGTATATCTATACAATGGAATATCACTTGTTCCAGTAAAAAAGAATGATGTACTGGTAGATGTTACATTATGGGTCAATCTTGACAATATGTTAAGTGAAAGAAGCCATTCACAAAATACCACATGCTCTGGGACTCCATTTATATGAAAGTCCAGAGTAGACCAATCTATAGAAAGTAGATGAGAGGTTCCCAAGGGCTAGAAGGGGTGATGAGATTGAAGGAGTCGTAGCTAAAGGGTTCAGATGAAATGTTATAAAATGGTTGTAGTGATGGTTGCACAACTCTTAATGTATCAGAAATCATTAAATTGTACACTTTAAATGGGCGAATAATAGAGCCTATAAATTGTATTTCAATAAAGATACTTAAAAAATAAATGGAGATCTGAGTAGGAGTTATTCATGGCTTTGCTCACTTTTCTGTTTAGAGGTTTTAGTAAAATAAAAGGAAATCAGGTGGAGCCAGGAAAGACAAGTGACTGCTAGATACCAAAAGATTACAAATGCCATGTCTCTTTCCCCAGGGCAATTTGTATGACGCGTACAATTCTAGATATTTACACCTGTTCATGCTGGGCATGGGATGAGAATTCAAAGCCAACCCCTTTAATAAAGTCCATCTCCTTCCATCTTTATGGACTGAGCTCACAAGGCACTGAAACTCAGAGGAAATTATGACTCTTGTCTATGACAAAGGACCTAAACATATCGAACTTGTGCTATTTGCCCCTCCTATGACTGGATGTGAGGGCTGCAGTGTTGGATGAGGGCTGCAGTGTTGGATGAGGGAGACCAGAACCATGTTGGCCTGTGGGAGAGGGGCTGGGAATCTTGGCCAATGTGTGCAGGAAGGTTGATCGGTATCCCCGTCTGGGTCCCATGTGATAGTCAAGTGCAGTAGCATCACAGTCTCCCCAGTAACAGCTTGCCCCAGGGGACTCTGTCTCTATACAGTTTAGTTTGGGGAGGTGACTGGTCCCTTTATCAGAAGGGTAATCCAATGTCTTTCCTTAAAATTCCCTCTTGTGTGTGGACATCAAATTCAGATGACTTGTTTCTGTGAGGGTGTTTGCAGCAGCTTTGTCATGCATGGGGTGGCCCAACTCAGAGCTCGTCATCCCTCCTCCTGTCCTCCATGGGGGTGTGGTAGCACCAATATCCTGGACATGGGCTCGTCAGCTCACACTGTTGTCTCTGCAGTTTGCTTTCCTGTCACTTCCTTCTCTGTCTCCTGCACATCTGCATTAACCGGAGAAGCTGTGCACAGGAAACACTTTCTTCAATTTAGACTAGAGTCCGTATGGGAAACCAGAACTCATTCTGCAGTGATAAAGTCACTGAGGCAGGCAGTTTCTAGCTCAGGACTTGTCCACTTGAGATCTTTTAGACCTGACCTTCCCGTCTGCAGATCCAGGGATTAACATGACTGTGAACTTGAAGTCCTGGGAGTCGACTTTGGTCCCAGTGTCTTGCAAATAAGCCTTTATTTACTTTTTCATAAGTGGGCACTTTCTTTGCCTTGGGCTCTGAGGTTACAGTAGGTAGACTCTGAAAAGTGGGTTGTTTATTAGGCACCAGGGGAGAGGGAGACATGCATCTACATGGAGAAGGGGGATGGGCACGAAGCAGCCAATCACAGCAGTGATGCCATCAGCAACACCTGATGAGAAATGCCTGTGCTTTGTGTTGTTATTCGCTAATCCACACATAGAGTTATTTTCCCTTTTGAATTTCACAGCCCCTGTATAGGTGGATTTGTTGGGGG
Organism: Rousettus aegyptiacus; assembly: GCF_014176215.1. NCBI lineage: Eukaryota > Metazoa > Chordata > Mammalia > Chiroptera > Pteropodidae > Rousettus > Rousettus aegyptiacus. The sequence continues at coordinate 9,495,090 of NW_023416309.1, forward strand.
GGGGTCCTGTCAAAGGAGGAATGGGAGAGATAGAAGACAGAATGACAAGTAGCTTATGCTTTGGTAAAAATAACTGGAGGAATATACAAGGGTCTTTGTAAATTCTCAGTAAAATGTTTCTGGCAGAGGGAGACGAGGAAGCAACTAAAAGGAATTGCATCCTTATCACGTGCAGATGCTGTGCTAGGTGCTTTTCAAACATAAACTCATTTAGCATCGCCACATGCCGGTGTGGTGACTTATAAGTATCCTTTTTCAGGGGTGGTCCAGAGAAGTTGAGTAAGATGTTTGAGAGGAATCTGTAATAGGTTATAAGTGGTGAGTGATCCGTAGTGAGTGATGGCATCCTCATTGAAGCCCAATAATACTGACCCTGGGGCCAGGCAATTCTGAAGCAAATCAGGCTCTAGAGCATGGAAGGGAACTGTGTCTACTGTGTACTCCCTCTAGTCACACCCTGGACCCACCAGTTTACACATGGAACCACCATTCCTCTTCACAAGCACTCTGCAAGGTGGCTACAACAACCCTCATTTTATAGGTGGAAAGAATGAGGCTCACAGATGTGCATTAGGCAGGCAGTTGACACTCTCTCCAATGAACCCAACCTCTCTGTTCTTTGCCACTTATGCGCTCGGCTCAGTCAAATTGTCAGAAAACTCTCTCTCTCTCTCTCTCTCTCTCTCTCTCTCTCTCTCTCTCTCTCTCTCTTTCCAGGAAACAACTTGAAAGCTTTTCTGCCCTTGACGCAAAGTATTTCAGGTCAGCTCACATTCTAGAAGCGTCTGTGACTGTGGATATTTTAAGAGTGAATGAGCCGGGCGAGGAAATTTGGAAAGCAGCCAATTCTCTGATATGTGTCTTGTAGCAGGAGTGGTGGCCAGTTGAGAGGAGAGAATTTTTGGTGTTTTTTTTTTTTTCTTTAGAGAGAACATCACTATTTCTGAAAATATAGACAAAGTGAGAAAAATAGAAAAATTAACAATGTAGAAAAACTCTTTTGCGTGGGTATACACTACAATTTTGCTACTTCACGTGGTCTCCCTGCTATCATTAGAAATGAAGGTTTCTGGGTCCTACAAGATACTTACTGAGTAAGAATTTATATTTAAACATGGTCTCTGGGGTGAGTTGTATGCACTTGAATTGGAGAAACCTTAGTCTCTGCATTTCAGCAAATCCCAAATTATACCTTCACTTCCCATTTCCACAGGGATGTCATCATGGTACCACCAACGGACACTGGCTAACACTGAGCTCATCATCCTTCCCCATACTCACTCCTCCCTCTGTGTTCATATTTCTAAAGCTCAGACCTCCCATCACTCAGGCTCCAGCCAGAAATGTTGCTTCCTCTTGCTTCCCAACTTTCACATCCAAGTTCAGGGAACCCCTCGCCCTGGATACCTCTTGTGTTGGTGCTCTTGTGCCTGTCCTCATGTCATTCCCCATTCCATAAGTGCCTCACCTAGGCTTTCTGACACCCCTCACTCTGGCCAGAGTGCTCTTTCCTCAGTCCAGATTTGAAGGTGTCATGCCCCTGGTTCTGGTCCTCCACTCCATTCCTCAGGGATATGTGACAATAGATGCTGGCAATGTCTTCTAGTTTGAAGCTGTACAGTCTGCACTCTACCTGCTGAACACATAAACCTGTATTTGTTGTGACATTATAGTATTTTTTTTTCTGGGAAAACAATTCTGCTATCACAGCAGCACTGTTATGACTCTGGCTGGGGAATGAGTAGTGAGAGCCCAGGAATCACTGAGGAAGAAAGCTGTGAGGCAGGCAAGACTGTTAAGAGCAATGATAAAGCCTCCTGCAGACTAGATGGCAAGAGGGAGCTGCCCTTTGAAGGGCACTGGCTCACGCATCCATCAGTCACCCAGGTGGATGAAAGACTCTAACACTGCCTTAGAATATGCAGGAAGGTTCAGAGAGCTGGCACGATGGTGCATGGCCCTACAAAGAGGGAACTTTTGAATCAAGATGGAATATTCTATTTATCAAGCACTGTCCTATGTGGAAAAACTGCTAAGAACCATATCTCACATCACTCTCACAGTGTTCTCTTCTGGGCATTTTTCGAATTTTACAAATGTAGTATATGCTTATTGAGAGGAAAAAGTAGAAACCACTCAAGAACAAAGCAAACAAATTGCCTTTGATTCTATCACTCAGAGATAACAACTTATCGGTTTGCTGTATGACTTTTCAAAAACTTTAAAAAACAGCTTTGTTGGAGTATAATTTTCATATCATAAAGTCACCATTTTAAGTGTACGGTTTGATGAGTTTCAGTAAATTTTTACAGCTGGCAACATATCACCATAATCAAGTTTTAGAACACTATCACCCTCAAAACTCTTACCCCAAACCCCATGCAAACAAAGGTCTGCTTTTCTGTCTTTCTGTCTTTTTTTCTAGAAATTTCATATAAATATATAATATAACATATAGGTTTTTGGATCTAATGTCTGATATCTTTCACTTAGCATAATGCTTTTGAGGTTTACCGTGTTGTTATCAGTCCATATTCCTTTGTATCAATGTACCAGTTTTTCACTAGTTGATGGATTTTTGAGGTGCTTCTAGTTTTGAACTATTATAAGCAATGTTGCTAGGAATAGTCTTGTGCAAGTATTTGTGGAGACACGTGTTTCTGTTTCATTTAGGTAGATATCTAGCAGTAAAATGGTCAGTCTGTGGGGCAGGGATATGTTTAACTTGATTAGGAAGCTGTCAAACTTTGTCCCAAAGTAGCTATACCATTTTAAATTCTGATAGCAACATAAGGAGGTCCCAATTTCTTCATCTTCTTGCCAACATTTGGCATTGTTAATCATTTTGATTAAAGCCGCTCTAGTAGATGTATAGATATCTCATTTTGATTTTAATTTACATTTCCTCAATACTAGTGATGGTGAGCCTGTTTTCATATGGTTATTGTACATTTACATGTCTTCTTTGGTTAAGTGTCTGTTCAAATATTTTGCTTATTTTAAAATTGTGTTGTTTAATTTTTTATTTGTTGTAAAATGACTTTTTTGATAGTCTGCATACACATTCCTTATCAAATGTTTGACTTGAAAATATTTCCTCCCACTCTTGGCTCATCTTTTCATTTTCCCAATGATGTTTGTTTAAGAGCAAAAAAACTTTTTGATGAAATTTAGTTTAGCAGTCTTTGTTTTTAGAAATTTTTATATAAACATATTTTAATAGGATTATAAAGGTGTAATCATGTTTTCTGTTATTATTTTTAATTTGATAAATTATATCAATAGATTTAAACCTATCATTCCCAGATTATACCATATCTAATCTTAGTGTCTTTTGCTTTTTAGTAACCTACTGAAATTCAACACATATAAATACTTTATTTAGACTCTTTACATATAAATTTACTGGTGACAATATTTTGTAGATTTATTTTTGTATATTACCTTTGTCAAACATGGTTATTAGGAATATTCTAACTTGTAAAATAAATTAGGTATTTCATCTTTTAAAAAAAATTCTGGAATAGTTTGTATAGCTTGGTAATCTATATGCACCATTGTAGCCCATTTCATAGCACAATTGTGTCCTAAAAAATACTGAACGAAAGATATTTTGAAGGAAAAAACAGTATGAAACTATTTGAGTCTTTTTTTTAAAAAAACAAAGTTTCACGTTGTTTAGAGATGTAATTCAATGACTTCCTCCCCCGCCCCCACCAACTGCCCAGCTTTTTCCAGAGTTTTGCTCTGATAAATTTTTTATTTTTAAAGTTAATTTTGGCAACTTATATTTTCATAGAAAATCATGCATCTGATCTTGACTTCAAAATTTTTTACACAGCTGGTACATATATTCTTATTTTAGTCTTATGATATCTTCCAGACAATAAGTAGTCACACTCCCTTTCCCAATCCTAGTTTTGAGTATTTTTTTAATCTCTATATTTTTTTTTAATTAGACTGTTTTTTTTTTCCCCTATTTCATTTTTTTTCTGTGTTTGCTCCCATCTTTGGTTTTGATCAATTCATTTGGTTTCTAAGACAGGACAGTTGATAGATTTTAAATGCCAATTTCTGGAATTCACAGCAGTCCTTTCAAGGAATTGTTATTTTACAGATGAAGACACTGATGTTTAGAGAATTCACAAAACGAGGAAACTGGTAGAGTTGGGATTGGATGCAAGGCCAGTCCTTCATCCCCAGATCACGTCTTATCCCTGAGAAGTGATGAGGGTACTTAGGGATGAAATGACCACATTCTTCCAACACACATATATGTCATCAGGAAGTAGCCAGTGGTAGGGAACATAGGATAATGACCCCTCATCTCCAAGGGGCATAAGCAATCTTGAAGCCCCACTGCTCCCATGCATGATCTCTATGATCATCTTGGCCCTTCTGTGTGAGGCCACAGGGCCAGGACTGCTAAGTACCTAAGTTAAAATAATGTGCATGGCAATCAAAACATATCAGGCCATACTCCTTTCCCTTGATGTCAAGGTTATGATGGTTGGTGTATAGATATGTGTGACATAGGCGTGTATATGAGAGGGAGGCAGAAGGCCTAAGCATTTACTGTTCCCCATCAGCCCTGCTCAGAGAACAAAGGTTGACCAAATATTTTGCAAAATCAAATACGGTCTCTGGAAAGATGCATTCCAAAAAGGAGAGAGAAAGGTATGCTACCAAGCTCTGCCATAGCCTGTGACTATCTGCCCTGCTTCCCAAGGTCTCCCCCAACAAACATACTCATTTCAGGCTCCACTGAAAACTTAACTAATCACTACTGTGTTTCCCAAGTTCTTTGATACCTGGTTGATATATGGTCTGGGTGTAGAATTCTATCCCCTATTGCAAACTAATAAGTAGTCTTTGGACTTCTGAATGAGGCAGGAGGACATCCTATAATTCACAGCCAAAGAATCCTCAAAACTCCAGTGCCGCCTCCTGCACGAAGCAGCCCAAGTCTGCCAGGTAGAGTAATGCTTTCTCCTTGGTTTTGCCTTTCTGTTGTTGGCTTTCCCTTTCTGTTGGCTCTCCCTAGGGTCTGTCTTGCATTCATTCATTTATTCTTTTGTTCAGTAGTAGGACACAACAGTACTATGAAATGGGCTACAATGGTGCATAAATCAGACCTGGTGCTTGCCCTCACGGAAATTGTATCTCGGTGGCAGGGAGAAAACATAAACAAGAATTTATTACAAATTGTGATCAGTGCTCTGAAGAAAAGGCATCAGATAAATCAAATAGGAGCTAGGTTAGATTAAGTGACAGGGAAGGATGGAAGAATGAAAAAAATAATCCAGCCATCTGCATAGTGGTAGGGAGAACATGCTAGGTAGCAGATCCTGAGGGGAGAAACCCCAAGACCTGTATGGCTAAAGCACAATGAGTGAGGGAGGAAATGCAGGATAAACACTGATACAGAGGCCAACCTTCATTATTGCTGCCCCCTGGCTCCATACGGTGTCTTCTTCTCTCTTGGAACAGCCATGTCACTGCCAACACTTTATTAGGTGTCCTCTTCCTGCTCGAGGGTCAGAGTTGTTTCCATGTCCCCAGACAGATCATGAGCTATGGCTCTGAATCAGACCAAAATTAAGGAATGAGCAGAGCTCAGGCGAGCATCTACCTTGGTGAAATAATAGACATGGGAAATATTTGCCAGCCAGATTAAGACTATTTCAAGCCTAGCCGGTACCCACCAGGCAAACCTACCATTGCCTGCACCTCTCTGAGTTGCAAATTCCCTATCCATCACAGGAGTAGCTTTGCTTGCCTGTTTGCATCTCAGGGCCCTCTGTGGGCTCATGATTCAGTGAGAGTGTGCACATTGAACACCAGAGCCACATGGATATAACAGAAGGTGGTGTATACCCTTGATTTGTGTTCAGGAAAGAAACTTCCAGTCCAGCTCATCCCTTCCCTTATTCCACTTAGGCCTTAGAACCCTGGCTCCTTGGAGGCAGTCGGCTGGCAGTGCCTCCTCACTTACCTATTCCCCAGAAATGGGATGGGGACATCTTCTCAGAGGAGACCAGCCAAAAAATGGCCCTGACACAGGAATCCAGTCTGCAGGTGCATAATTGATGATCAGTTTAAGGGACGCCCTCCCAGAAGACCAAAGTAGAATCAGCAGCAGTGCTTAGTCACAACAGGAGTTCCTTTGCCATGCTGGTGCAGCCGTGATTCTGGTGAGCAAGTACCCCTTGTCACTGGGAAGCATCCTGACTTCGACAGGCTGCCACATATACTCTGGTTGCTGAACTCGAAGTAGGCATCAGACTCAGATCTTGGCTCTGGAGTCTTCGAAGAAGGGGTGGCTGAGAGCTTGGTCCCCAACATACTTGGGCAGGTGAGTGAGGGAAAGCTATCTCTCCCAAGACAAGAACAAGAGAGGGCGTGCTTTCCAAAATGTGAAGATGTCAGATGGCTACTTCCACAATGAATTATTCACATAGCAGGATGAATTAATAATCCACGTTTTGAATTAATTTTATTGAGTTTACCAAAGGTGAGCATTTCAGGGGCAGGAAAAAGGTGGCCTGCGCCCCCCACCTCCACCCTTCCAATCATTAAAGGTGATGGCATGCAGGCGCACCCATGCCAGGTCATTCAGAAGATTCAATTTTTTTTTCTGGGTTGGAAGGTGACTCAAGGGCTCTACCTACAATTTCTTTTTGACCTTAATAAGAAATTATAATATTCTTAATTGCCCCAGAATCTTCCCCTGTGGTAGAAGAAAAAATTTCAAATTAAATGACTTCTCATCTTCCCTGAGGTTGGCAAAGACAACCTTGCAGACACAAATCCCTTTACACTTGGACAAGTAGAAAAGAATCAGGATGAATGGCCCCAGCCCCCCTAGCCTGATCCGCACCTGCCTGCCCCTCACTCCTATCCCTGCACTGCTTCCCTCCTGGCTGGTTTTTTGACAAGTTCATTGCTGTATTCACCAGAAAACGATCAGTGGAATCTTGCTTCTGGAGAAATAAGTGCCGGCTGACAGTTCCTCAGGGGTTCCGTGGATGAAAGGCTGCAGAAGAGGCTTTGGAAGCACTTCACAGAGGGACCCACGTCTACACATACGTCAAGAGAACTATTGTTTGGGGAAAACAAGTTGTGTTGGAGACTTTGGGAATTGCAGAGTGGTTTTGCAAGAATTCAAAGAAGCAAATAGGAAAGAAAAGACAGCCAATATTTATTGAGTGCATACAATGCAATAGGCTTTCTATTAAGACGTTTCAAGCCATTGTTTCAGGGAATCCTTAGAAACCTAATGGACAGGATACAATTACTAAACCTCAGAGGTTAAATAATCCCTCTGAGTTCAACAAATAGGTAGAAGAGCTGAGACTCAAATTCAGGCCTACATGGACATAATAGCCCATGATTTTAATGTATGCAAATCATACAAGTTTGTAGAGAGGGAAAAAATGCAGGAACATATATATGCAGGGCTGCAATATTAGCAACAGAGAACAAACAGCAATAAAGCTAGGAATTCTGGACTCACACTCTCATCTCATCCTCAGCTCCTGAGGCACTCCAGCAATGTCTATTTGCTGCCTGGGCCCTAGTCTTCTCTAGGTGAGATGGCAGGTTTCAAATATAAGGTCTCTCAGGTCCAATTTTATACCCCCGTCCTCTTCCTAGTCCATAGACGTGAACAGTTTGTCTCAGGAACAGGGCCATAGAATTTTGTGGCCAATCTGATCCAACCAGTCACTGGGATTTTGAAGGCCCTTGACAATATGCTCAGGAACTGCAGGTCCTGCTGTCAAGGCCTCCAAGATGGAAATAAATGAGGCCCAAGGCTGCTCATGCTACCTCCGGAGAAGGCTGAGCAAAGTCTGCTGCGTGCCAGTCTGGAGCACTGTCAATGTTCAATACTTATTTATTGAGTAAATGTAGTATTTTTAGCATGACTTCCCTAAGTCCTTGCTACGTGCTGGCACTAACAGCACACTGAATTCCTCCTCTGTGTTGAATTCCCACCACCTAGTGCCACCAGGATACTACTTCTCGACAACCAGACACTGACTACCTCTGTCTCAGGGGATGGGGTGGGGGGGGGGTGGTGGGGGGCACGGAGTGGAGTTCAAGGCAAGCTATGACTCAATTTGATGGAAAGAAGCTTATTTCTAGCAATAAAAAGTTAGAGAAAGGAATGAGTGTTCAGTGGGAGAAAGAGCGTGCAGTATGGCATCTAGCGGGCCTGTTTTAAACTGTTCTGACACTCACTGGCTGTGTAATTTCAGACAAGACCCCTCACATCCATATATTTTGATTTTCTTCTCTGAATGAAGAGATGGACAAATCTAACCCACTAAAATCAAAGCAAGGAAAGGAAGGGTGGGTGTGTTCAGGATGCTTACTGCACCGTTGTCTTCAGCGGAGTAAGAACTGAGACAGCAAGGCAGTGCCCAGCAGCAGGGGAGAAGGTGTCAGCACTGCTGTGCCTCTGTTGCAGTGTGGAATTTTGCGCGGCTTTGTTCAAAAAGCATAGACGAGCTGACCTGGAGGGGTTCCTAATGCACTGAGGTATATATAATATGATCCCATTTTGTAAGAGCAGGATCAATAGAAGGTATATTTATATAGGATTATCTGAACATTGAGGAAGGTATGTGGGGGCACGCTTTAGATTATTAACACAAGTTGCCTGGGGTTTGCGGAGATGGACTGCAAGGTGAAGTCAGGAGGAGGGAGAAAAGGAGAGGAGTGGAGAAATAAAATGATAAGTGAAAGTGGGAAAATTGAATTAAAATGCCCATAAGCGAAAAACAGCATGTCTGTTATGTATTTGTTTGCATATATGCACAAAGAAATGGATGAAAGAATGTTAAATAAAATGTGACTCTCCTAAATAGTATGCTAATATCATCTTAAAGGGCTGTCCTGAGGATTAGATGATGTCATCACATGTATGTCAGGATGACAGAATTGTCTGAAGTTAAATCTTAAAAAGAGATCCAAGATTTGCATTCCAGTCTGCAGTGTTTTTCCTTTACTCCACAACCACCTCACCAAGCAATCATGAACCAGATATAGTGCAGTGATTGACTTGTTGAATATGGGACATTGATTATTAGTTATTCTGTCAGGCTAAGAACATGAATCAAAACAGATGACAATCCTCTCACTTTAGGTGGGAGAGTTTCACTGAGTCAACCACGAATGCTGTAATCATGATGTCAAAGCAGCAATCACATTTCAGTTTAAAAATAACTGGAAATGCCCACTTGAACTAAGTATGTGACAAGCGTGAAGCTAACGGGTGGTACCAGTGGATGATTTTTGACATTAGTCCATGGTCAGACACATGTCCGTGAAAACCAGGAGAGAGCTTGCTTTGCGCTGGGTGCTCATTTTGTGCAAATAATTTTGCATGCATTCTTTGAGTTAACACTGCCAAGAACCCTTTGTAAGTGCTCCATTTTGCAGATTAGGAAACTGAGGTATAGGTAACTTGCTTAAGGTTTCATAGCTGGTGTGTGGTAGGCCCAGGATTCAAATCCAAGGCAGTCTAATTCTAGAACCCACATTTGCAATTTTATACCACAATAGTGCACCTCCAGTTGGGAAGGTTTTTTAGGCTTTATTCATCTAGATTGATTGTTGTGTGTTTATACTGACCTAACACAGCTTTTTCAAGCCACAAGTGGTGGCTTAATTATGGTATGCTCTTGATAGTGTTGGAATGTGACATTATTCAGTGTATTTTTTTTCAAGGGGATATGACTTGCAGGTGCAATTATGTGTCCTTTTGTGTGTTATTAATGTGTACTCTCAATGGGAGTTTAATTTTGCAAGCGGTTTTCCATATCATTGTGGAAACTTGAGAAGTAATTGGAGCAGCACCCCTCAAAATGAAAAGAAAAGCATCCTGCTGCTCTCTTAAAGGTCACCAGTGACCGCTGAGACTCCAGACCAGTAGACTGGTTTCATTCTACATCTTCCTCCACTTTGCTATATATGGGATACTGTGGCTGTCCCTTCCCTATTGCTATCTCTCTTCTTCCCACCATGGCTTCTCTGTGAATATTGCCATGGGGACTCAGATGTACAAAGGTGAAGGAGGTCTTGGTAGAGTCATCACTTTGCATTGCTCAGTTAATGCTGGAGCCTCCTCAGCAAAACCACTGCTAAGCTGGTGCCCAGCCTCTGTTGGGATACCTCTTGTGCTGGGGAAGTCGCTTCCTTACAATACAATAATTTCAGTTTTGGGCAGCTATACTGTTGTTCTTCAGCCCCAAATTTGGAAGGACTCATGTACAAAAGGCATCTACTTCTTGGTCTTAATTTTACTCCTTGGGCAGACATTATATCTAGTTCCTTTCATGTGACAGTCTCTTAAAGAGTTGAAAATGGAATATACACCTTCTGAATTTTTTCTGTCTGAACTTCTCCACTTTCTTTTATCCTTGTGCTGGTGTTTAAGCATGTTCAACGTTGTTGGTTTTCCTCCTCAATCTTGGGGGTGAAAACCGAATACAAGACTTGGAGAAGGCCTGACAAGGAAAGCCTTGGATATGAGACTTTGACCTTCTTTGTTCAACACATTCTACTTCTGTTAATGTAACCCCAAATTGCTTCTGGACAGGAAGAGCTAGAGCACAATGTTGATGCCTACTGAGTGGCTGACAACTAAAACTACGCTCTTGTCTCATTTGGGATGGCTCCACAAAAAATCTCTCTCCCCTTGCTTATATAGTAAAGGTTTTTAGACGCAATCGCAGAAGCTCACTTTTATGCATTAATTTTTTTTTGCCTTGTAAGTTTCATTGCATCACTACAACCCATTGAGAGCTTTTTGAATTGCAATTCTGCCATCTACCTCATTTGTCATCCCTTCCAAGCTCAGTGGCGTCCACAGATTTGATAAGGAGTTTTCTATGCCTTCATTCAAGTATTCACAAAATTTAACAGGAGAGAGCCAAGGACAAAGCCTTATCTTGAGCCCCTGGAGAGCTCCTGAAGTGACAAGCTCAACAAGAATGAATTAATCAGCAAGCCCTGGGTATAGTTCTTGAAGAGGTTACAAGTCTACTTTTCTAACTGTATTATTACCTTAGCTAGAGTTTTTCATGTTACCCAAAAAGATATCATAAATAATTTATTACATACCATGTGGAAATCCAAATTGCATTTGTGCCTAATTGCATTTTCCTGATTTAACTATCTAATAATTACAAACATCCCGAAAAAGGAAGTAAGGGAGGAAGAACATGAGCCAGGTAAGAAAAGGAGGAAGGAGCAAAGAAGAAATGAAGCAAGAAAAAAAATTAGATTGCTTTATTAGGACTCATTTTCAAATGGATACCTTGACTGTTAGAAAGCAACATAAGTTCATGAATTACCCTTTCATGAAAATCATCCCTTTCACTACTAGATTATTACTCAGAAAAAATGTCAGGCATGGGCCTTTAAATGTTGTCTTCATGTTACTTTTGAAAACTGGAACAGCCTTGCTCATCTTCATTTATCCCTCAAAATTTTCAGGGATCTGCTCTCTGTGTGATGCTGGGGTGGCAGCCAGAGTTCAAAATATAAGAAATACATGGGCTTGCAATATGATACTCAGCATCTTTACTTCTGCCTTATTTCACAATACCTTCAACATGCTGGCCAAGGATGAGTGACCCCATGTTCTTGTTGTCTTTTTGCCCAATGACTAGAGGTCTTGAATTAATTTAAAACTGTCAGGTGGCTTCTTATTCCCTTTTCAGAACCTTAAGCTCCCCATTTCAGTTCAAAGAACATTGTCCTGAGCTAGAAAGATGAAAGTTCTTTCCCATCATAACAGCTGCATTATCTTATTGGGCCCAAGCAGCAGGTTAACTTCTTCATCATCCTTCTTGCACTGATTATGAATTTAAAAACTCATTTCCCCCAGATCTTAGTCTACTCTGGGTTGTGGCTCTTTTGACACTAGAGTATTATGGCTCATTTATTTGCAATAATTGAGAACCAAATGCGAACTGGCTAAAGCAAAAACAGATAATGTAACAGCTCACATAACTGAAAAGTCTGAGGACAGACCATGCTTTAGGAATTGTGCTCAGGAATACAAACAGCATTATCAGCATCCAATCACTTTCTCTGTGTCTCAGTTCTCTAACTCCATTCTCACATGGCAGCTTTGGCCTCCCAGAAGTTCTAGGCTTTATCTTCACTGCTATACAGTTTAAAAGAAAAGTACTCTTTCTGATGACATAAATAAAGTATTGGGATTAGCAGTGATGGGAGCCTTGACTTGAGTCATATGCTCACTCTCGACCAATCACCATTTCAAGGCAATGTTGTGCTCTGATTGGCCAGAGAGAGTCACATGCCCACTCCTGGAGCTGAAGTTAAAACTAGTTCAACCTGACACTTGAACTCAGCATGGGCAGGTTTCCAGAGTAACACTGGGTACTGCTACATAAAGAAAGGGGAATAAATGCTGAGTTGTCAAAAAAATACTTAGTAGAGTTCCTCAGTGCTTACAAGGTGCCTGGCACAAAGTAGCTACTCAATACACCTTTGTTGAATGACTCAAAAGCCCTGGCATCCATTATAATTTTGCATGCCCATCTTTCTCTGACGTCTTTACCAATAGTGAGCTGATTCTTATGGTTGTCTACATAAGAACTATTCTCCCTTTCACCCTTGTAAATAAAACCTGATTTAGCTGATGTCTCCATGCCTAAGGAAGATGATGTCTGAGACAAAACCTGATCGATATAGACTAATGGTTCTCATACCTCAGTTTGCTCAGAAACACCCCAAGGGCTTCAGAAAACACAGACTACTGGTTCATGCAGGGACCATGCTTTAAGAACCATGTTCTAGAAAGACCGCTGTAGTATAGGATGCAGGCTGAAGTTGGAGAACCTCTGTTCCAGAAAAACTCAAGCAAGTCAAATAAATAGAAAAGCCCAGATTGGGTGGTGTTGGTATATCTTGATTAAAAAAAATTGGCTTACCAAAAGCCCTCCCATATTTATAAAGTATAACCCAACCCTGTCTATCAGTGTTTTCTTGGCCACAGCTTGTCTTCTAGCCCCTTCTTGGACATGTGGAACAATGATCTTTATGGATGTCTGACTTTGCAAGAGCTCTTGTCTACCTTGTCCATCCACCGTTGTAAATCTCTACCAAGATGCCCACCCTAACCTCCCTCCCTTCTCCCATGAAGCCCTTAAATGGGTAAAGCACCCACTGCAGTGCCACAGTGGGTTTCCCAGTCCTGAACTCAGTTTCTGGAGGACAGACACTATCTCTTCTCCTGATAATTCAGTGCCTAGCACTATGCTAGCCCACACTGAAGATTAGTTGAATGAATAAAGTTCTGTAAGTGCAGGAATAATGTCTATCATCTGGATATTCTTTACCCTGCTGAGTACAGAAGGCCTTTTATAAACAATGGCTAAAGAATAAAGAATGGCCACTGCATACCTAGTGCCATGGCAAGAAGCACAAGGCCGAGAGTACCAATGCAAACATCAACAAAACAATGTTTGCTTCTGCTCTGCCCAGTTATCAGCTGTTTGACCTTGGGCAAATTATCTGAGCTTGCTAAATCTCACTGTTGTCGTCTGCAAAATGGGAGTATTAATAGCACCAAAATTATTAAGATAATATAAGTTGGGATACCTAACAAACTAGGCACTATGCTCGTCACATAGTAAGGTTCCATATATGCTAGTTCTTATTATTTTATGACAATCGTTCAAATATTGCAACCAAACAGGTGTACCAGCTTGGTCATTCTGGTTTCAGTGGCATTGTTTTTTGGAGGGTATCCAGCACAGGATGCTAAGAGGCTCATATAACTTCGCCTAAGACTGTTGAAGCTGACTGACACAGCCAATTGTATCTAAATTCATCAAGAAATTATTTGATGCCCAAACTTTTTCTAGACAGTCATTATGTGTTGAGGAGGAGAGTAACAATTTACCAGGAATGAAGACATGGTTCTATGGAAACATCCTCTTCACTTATCTGCTTGTGTAGCAAGTTCCTTTTTATCCCCTGAAATGTCATCCAGGCATGCTTTGTTCAGAAGCCATTCTTGCACCTTGAGTGGTCACTCAGCTTCAATGTCACCTCTGTCTCTTGTTCTTACACTTGCTTTAGGCCCATTTTCACTCTGTAATGCTTAGTTGTTGGCATATCTGTCTTCAACAGTGGGTGAAAACTACTGGAGTCTAGTCTAGGGCCTGGTACAAAGAGGGGTGCAAACTTCATGGTTTCTGTTTCACTCTGGGGAGCTTTCAGTCTCTTCGAGGAAGTCTCTATTGACCCACTAAACAACCACAGTGTGCTTTAAGTTGTGTGGCACTTACAAGTCAGTCTGTGCTCAAGGGCCCCTCGATCTTGTCACCAAACTCTGTGGATGAGAGAGAAAGCCTAGGTTGTCAGAAAAGTGGACAGCCACAAGATGAATGGATTTATGAAGAGGGAGGAGTAGGAGAATGGCCAGGAAGAGAGGCCAGCCTAAGAGAAGGAGGGAAGAGACCTATCTCAGCCCCTGCATCTGGCGAAGCTACCTTGGGCTCTATTTCAGCCCCAGGGTCATCGGAGCAGCTGAACCTGCAGCGCCCCCACTCTCATATAGATGATATCTACGTTTTAGTTAAAATTCCCATAGGATTTTTTTTTTTTTTTTTTTACTGGATTCGAACTCTGGCTCTGCATTCTACTAGCTAGATAACCTAGGGCAGTAGTTTGCATCTCTGATTGCCATTTTTCTTGTGATTTCTGCCCTACATCTCCTGGTGACTGTTTATTGAGGATCAAAGCTGGCAGTGTCTGAAACCGATATCTGTAGATGGTAGTACATTAGATAAATTCAAGACATTCGGGTGCTGTTACTTGGGTATATTGATTGACTCTTCATCCTACAAGTATGAAGAGAGACGAAGGGACAGAGAAAGAGTAAATACCAGGAGCAAGATCATGGTGATATACTCACCCAAGCCTTTCCATAATCCTTCATGTTCTACCTTTTCTTTTATTTAAATCTGTAATACTTATGGGCTATTCAAACTACCAGGAGTCAGTGTCACTATAAAAGCCAAGAGAAGGAAACAGAAAAACTGGCCATTTCTTTTTTCTTGTTAACTCAACAATCTCATGATCTAATGTATGTGTTTTTAGAAAAGATATCACAGAAGCCAATCCAGGCTTCAGTAATCCTGATGTTTCTATCAAATGAATTATTTGAAATGGGATCTTCAGTTTATTTGAGCAGAACCATGTCAGCGCTGCTCACAATGAAAGGTGTCCACACGATGCGTTTAGATGTGAAAAATTTTTCATCACAACAAATGTAGAAGGCCCATGGTACAGCCTGGCACTCCCTGCAGCTCTGAGCTTTCTGCTTGGTTGGAATCGACTTTTCCTTAAAAAGAGAGAAATCCTACGTATAGCTAAACTTAATAAGGAATAAATAGAACCCAGTCTAGTTTGCATGGTGGTAAAGTAATATCACACCCACAAGCCACAGAACCCCAGCCTGAGAAAAAAAAGGAGGCTGATTTTTTGCCTATTGTGGCTTTCATTCTTTTCTTCCCACCCTCCTTTCTTTCCCACACACCAGGGTGGTTAAAGACATAGTGTCATTTGTCCAGATCAAGCTCTCTTCTTGTAAGTTTCCAGTTAAACATCCTTTTGTAGCTGACACCTATTAATAATTTAAAATGACTATTCCTTTGAACAATGATCAAAATTAAGCTATTACCCACAGGGGAATATTTACATACAGTTAGTCGGCAGCTGTTTAACAGCTTTTTCCACTCAAGATTTCTCATGACCCTCACATATCATTTGTAATCAGAAGAATACTTGGTTATTGTACATTTTTTTTTCTTCTGTATATTTGATAAACAGCCACTTGGAATCACTTAGGAAGTAAATAAGGTAATTCCTTGTGATTTCTGCAGGCTGCTGAAGTTACAGGAGAAGGGCAATTACTTTTAGATCCCTCTACATGCAATTTACTAATAAGCTACAGAATGCAGAAACATGTAATTAGTAATTACTATAGTATGTAGCGATGTAGTGCTTACCCAGTCAGTCTATGGGCCTATAATCTCGTGTCAGAAAATGAATTGAGTTTGGTACGCCCAAGCGAGTCCTGGTATACTTGAAGAGATTGCGATGCTACACTGAATTGCTGTTTAGAGAGACTGTAGAGGGCACGTAAACATCGTGATGTCCACCATCTCACCTAACCCAACCACAGGCTCATATGAAGTTGCCTCTGTCTCTGTTTTTACTGAGAGGCCAGACTCAAAAATTGTCCAGGGGCTCCCTGAGATCACAGGCTAATGAGCGGCGGACCTAGGTCTAAATCCTGCGTTTTAGGCTCCGGGCCCATCCCTGTCAATCCCACCAGGGCAGCCCAGTCAGGCTGGCAGAAAAGTGACACCGCATCCTAGGGCTCAGTTGTAGGCAGGACTCAGGATCCAAAGGCGCGTTTTCATGGCAGGGTTGGAGGCTATGAAGAGAAGAAAGAAGAAAAGTGAACATGAAACAAGTGCCTCGTTTCGAAGTCTGGACACCTGACCCTTGATGCATATTATCTCACATACGATAGCTATGTACTACTGTGCCCATTTTACCGAGAAAGTTGAGAGTTAATAAAAGCCACGTCACTTGGTCAGGATCACTTAGTTTTAAGTGGCAGAGTTGGAATGTGACCCTGGATAATTCTGACTTCAAAGACAATAATCTCTCCCTGATACCAAGAAGTTATTCTGATGGATGTGACTTCTTATTTCAGGAAACTAAGTGTATCTGCATCAAACATCTTTAAAAGGGTAATTTGGGGCAAATGAAGGAAGCTCACTGATAGCATTATCTTAAAGCTGACTGCTTTCACCCAGTAGTCGAAATTTTAAAAATTTATCTTAAAAAAATGACAATCCAAAAACTACAGATAAGAGTTTATACACAAAGATATTTAACAAAGATATTATTTATAATAGTGGAACCTGGGGAAAGAATTCAAATGCCCAATTGTACAGTAATAGAAAAGCAAGTTGTGGTTGTAGCCATATAATTGAGTGTTAGGCAAACATGAAAAATAATATTAATGAAGAATTTTTAATAACAAGAAAAGTTTTAAAGTCTAATGGAGGGTGAAGCAAAATACAAAACTATGTATTAGTAAGAACTCATTAATGTAAAATAATATTTGTGGAAAGAGCTATAGAGCAAAATTGTCTGTGGTAGGTTCAGGGGTGACTTTAATTTTTATTAAATAGTAGTGTAATTGAGATATAATTCACATACCAAGAAATCCACCCCTCTGATATGTAGTATTTATGAGTCTTAGTGTAGTCACAGAGTAGTACAACAATCAACCATCATCTAATTTCAGAAAATTTCACGATTGCATAACCATTAGTTGTCAGTACCACTTTCCCACTTCCCCAGCACATGGCAAATACTAATATATTTTCTGTCTCTATAAATTGACTTATTCTGGACATTTTATACAAATAGATTTATACAACATGTGGCCATTTGTGTCTGGCTTCTTTCACTTAGCATAACGTTTTCAAGGTTCATTCATATTGTAGTATGTCTCGGTACTTCATTCATTTTTAAGGCTGAATAATATTCCCTTATATGAATATATTACATTGTTTATTCATCCATAAGTTGATAGATATTTTGATTATTGCCATTTTTTGACTATTATAAGTGTTACTGATATGAACATTA
Source organism: Rousettus aegyptiacus (assembly GCF_014176215.1). Lineage (NCBI taxonomy): Eukaryota > Metazoa > Chordata > Mammalia > Chiroptera > Pteropodidae > Rousettus > Rousettus aegyptiacus. The sequence goes on from NW_023416309.1 coordinate 9,512,811, forward strand.
GTGAACGATATGTTTTCAATTCTCTTGGGTGTATACTGAGAAGTGGAATCGCTGGCAACTCCATGTTTAACATTTTGAGGAACTGCCAAACCATTTTTCAAAGTGGCTGTACCATTCAACATTCCCGCAGCAACAACTGAGGGTTCCAACTCATCCACATTATTGTGAACACTTGTTATTATCTGTCTTTTTTAATATAACCGTACTTGTGAGGGTGTAGTAGTCCCTCATTATGGTTTTGATTTATATTCCCTAATGACTATGTTGATTATTTTTTAATGTGTTTTTTTGTCTTCTTTGGAGAAATGTCTATTGAAATTCTTTGCCTACTTTTTAATTGAGCTATTTTTTTTATTATTGACTTACAAGAGTTCTTTATATATTCTGGATACTAGTCCTTTATCGAATATATAATTTGAAAATATTTTTTCCTATTCTATAGCTTCTCTTCTCCCTTCCTTGATGGTATTGTTGATAACATAAAAGTTCTGAATTTTAAGGAAGTCTAAATTATCTATTCTTTTCTTTTGCTGCTTATGCTTAATTCAAAGTCATGAAGACTTAAATGCATGTTTTTGTTCAAAGTTTTAGATCTTATTTTTAGATCTACAGTCCATTTGTATATGGTTGAGATGAGAGTCTAACATTATTCTTTTGCATGTGGATATCAGTTGTCTTAGAATCATTTGTTGAAATAACTATTCTTTCACAATTACATTGTTTTGGCACACTTGTCAAAAACCAATTGACCATAGATGTAAGGATTTTATTTATGGAATCTCAATTCTATCCCATCTATCTTTATGTCTATCCTCATGCCAGTATCAACCTGTCTTGATTACCGTAGCTTTGTAGTAAGTTTCGAAATTGAGAAATGAAAGTTCTCCAACTTCATTCATCTTTTTAAAGACTGTTTTGGCTATTTTGAGTCCCTTGAAATTCCATATAAATTTTAGGATTGGTTTGCCAATTTCTACAGAAAAAGCAGCTGGGATTTTGATAGGGATTGTTTGTGGGAGGTTGCTACCCTGTTGAAAAAATGATGGCTGTGCCCACTGCAAATCCTGTGGCTTATTCTGAGCTGTAAGTGAATGCCATGGCAAGAGGAGTGCAGCTCCATGGAACATTAAGGCAGACTTGGAAATTACATCTGTATAGAAACGACCTATTAGGGCAAGGCAGCTGCTCCCCTGAGACCAGTTCTCGGTCACTCCATACACCACTCGGCTTCTATTACTTAGGCCAGCAAGGCTTTAAATGCCTCTGGGCACCCCCTCCACCATTTCCTGTGGAATACTATTTCACAGTCTAATAGATCTTCCTATAGGGATTTTCCCCTGTTACTTATCCCACATTTCCTCTTACGTTTTTGTCCATTGCTTCTTCAGGACCAAGCCATTCCAGACAGATTTGTCTACTTGGGATTCCCATGTTTCACAGCTTTAGAGACCATATTCTTTCCCAGTTGTCAGGTAAACTCCTAGGATTTACAGAGAACTAGGCCTCTAGTGAGGCCTGACACCAAGCCCCCTTGTCTGGTGAAGCCAAGAGCAAATTCAGCCAATCCAAGGACACCTAGGAAACAAAGTCATCCTTGCCAAGAACTTGGAGAGCCCTTTCTGCAGTTTAGGGAAGAATTGCTCACTTCTCTGGGCTCCCTTTTTTATTGTACAGAGCTGGGACTCTAGTTGTCTCAGGCTCCTTCCCATGCCCCAGCAAAAAGGGCAGGATACCGGGTGCCTGCCAAGTGCCTGCTTGGTAAGTTCACAGGAGAGCTGACCCTGGGTCCAAGGGAGGGGCTCCATCCTCACTCCGGAGGGAGAATGGGGGTACTATACAGAAGCTCACAGGAGAAAAAGGAGCCAGAAAGGACAAGGACATGGAATGAGCATGACCTGAGAGCTTTCTGTGCTAAGAATCTGTGTAACTGCTTTGCTCTCATCATCTATTTTATCTTTGATCAACCCATCCAAGCTGCTGAAGGTCCTAAGGGGAAGACTGCAAAATGCAAAGAGGTGAAGTTACCAACCTGACCCATGTAACAAACAAGGGAGCACATTGATTTTCCTCTAAAACCCATACTCTTTTAGGTGCAGAGCTGGGCCTCAGTTTTCTCATCTATAGAATGGAACAGAGCTGCTGAAAAAATTGAATAGGAGAATCGAGGTGAAAAAAATAGGGCTCGATAAATGTTACATTGCTTCCTCTCTCTCTTTCCCCTGAATAGCCGATCAGGGCCATTTCTTCAAGTAATTGAGCAAAGCGAGTACCTGCGCTCCCTCTCCTCCCAGCCTCCTGCCCTGCACTGATAAGTTTTATTAGCAAAGAGGGAAAGGATTTTCTATGACCAAATTTCTTCTGGGCTTTCCAGGAGAAATTGATGGAACTGCTTGGCTCCTTGGCTGGCACTCCATCCTGATGGGATTGGCTGGCCTGTGCAAGGACCAAGTGGTACAGAAAGCTTTCTAGCCTAGGGAGGGAGGACCTATTCTTCTGAAGGGGAAAATCATCATTTGGCTTCTCCAGTTTATGTACCCTGAGTGCTGCAGAAGCAGCTGGAATTTGCCTGGAAACTACAATGTTGTCTACTTGTTCTTAATAGGTGACTGGGGACGAGACTGCATTTGATATTCTGTCACCTGCCTTTCTGTTCTGCATAATAAAAATCAATTCTTGAGGCATTTCATTGGCTCTACTGAGTTTGGGGCTGCTGTTGGGTTTCCTAAAAGGGTGTGTATGTATGTGTGTGGGGTGTATGTGTGTATGTATATGTCTCTGTGTGTGAATGTGTATATGCATGTATGCGTGTGGGGCATGTGTATGTGCTTATGTGTACTTGTGTATGTATACATGTTTGTATGTGGGTGTGAGTTTGTATGAATATGTATGTATATATATGTGCCTGTGTGAATGCATGTGGATATGTGTGTATATATGTGTGAATATGTATGTGTGTGTCTATGTGTGTGGAGCATACGTACATATCTTTGTGTGTGAGTGTATGAGTATATATGTGTGTGAATATGTGGGGTGGGGCACAAATATGCACATGTGTGTCAGAAGGTTTGCCAGAATGTGCTTGTGTGTGTGTGTTTCTCTGCTTCCACTGGGGGCTAGACGAGGGCCCCAGAGATATCTGAGGAGTTAAAACTTTGGGACATGGGGAGCCATATGTGTGAATGCCCCTCCCAGCCAATGACCTCAACCTACCTTGAGGAACAGTGGAGTGCAAGGGAAGTTCCCTCCAGGCTGAGTCCTGAGTGAACCTTGCACAAGCTAGATATCTCAGGCAACACCTCTTGTTCCCCCGCCCTGATCACTACGAGGGCAACTCAATCAATTTGAACTGTTTTCTACTTCCTGCTGGAGGCCCTTGATTCTCATTTCCAGTCCATGCCTGGGTTGAACTCTTCTCTCTGAGCTTTGATTATGTCAACACTATCGATGCCATCCTGAATTGGTTCAAGGCTTGGTTTACACATCTGCTTCCCACCCTGAACTGTGAGCACCCTGAGAGTATAGCTGTTCCTGCTCCATATCCCAGGGTCTAGCACTTACAGGCACCACTTAGACACTAAATAAATGTAGGTGGAATGTGTAAATGAATGAACAAATGTTCTCAATGTCTCAGTGCTCTCATCTGTAAATCGCATGTAAAAATACTTTACATGGTTTCTGGAAGAATTACCTGAGATAAACTCTATGAAAGTATGCTTTGAAGTATCAAGAATTAATACAGCATTTAGCTCTTTGAGAATCTAGGGTACCCCAACAGTTGAATGGGAGTGGATGCAGATTTTGGAGTCGGAAGGTTCTGCTTCAAATTCTGGTCCCCTTACTTAGTGTTGATGGATCTTGGGTGAGCCACTTTGCTCTCAGCCTTTACCTCCTCAACTGTAGAAGAGAGCCATTAGCACTTTCCTTTAGGCATAAGGGACAGCTTTTACAAGGTATAGGACACACAGAAGCATCCTGTAAAAGTTGGTTAAGAGAGGAATATGTGCAGGGACATGAGGTGTGTACGAGGAAGTACCAAGAACCTCAGGCAGAGAGAACAAGTATGCCCTAGAAGGGGAAGGCCTCAGAGGATAAGGGGATTGGAAAAACAGAAGGGAAGGTATCCCGAGTGGCTAGGCTGGAAAAAGCACATGGGTGGAAGATGAAAGTAGCAATGGGAGTTGGGAATGTGTATTTGTTTAGTTTTCTATTGCTGTGTAATAAGCTATCAGCTATTTAGTGGTTTAGAACAACATTCATTTGTGATCTCAGACATTCTGTAGGTCAGAAGCCTAGACACAGCTTAATGGGGTTCTCTGTGCAGGGTCTCCCAAGGCTAAAATGAAAGTGTCACCTGGACTGTGTTTTCATCCAGAGGCCTGACTGGGGAAGGATGTACTCTCTCATATTGTTAGAAAATATTTCCTTGTGAACCTGGAAATGATGTTGCCATTTTCTTATTGGCCATTGGCTGGGGTCCCTCTCAGCTCCTATAAGCTACCATTAGGCTTTAACCACATGGCCCTATCATAACTTAGCTTACTCCTTACTTCTTGCTCACTTCTTCAGGAAAGGACAAGTTCTTTCAACTTATTAGGCCAGGCCCACCCCAAATAATCTCCTTTTTGCTTAACTTAAAGTCAACTGGTTTGGAACTTCAATCACATATAAAAAAACCTTTCACCTATGCTAAATGTAGCTTAATCATGAATGATATCTCATCATATTCACAGGTCCTACCAATACTCAAAATAAGGAGATTATTTAGGCCCTGTGCACTAGGGGTGAGAGGAGTAGCCATCTTATAATTCTGCCCACTGGAGTGTTGTCAGTTTCATCTGGCTTTGCCATGTGGCTAGAATTCTGTGAAGAGCAGTTTTGCTGTCTTTCCTGTCACAACCCCCATAGCTGATAAAACTAATAGTGAAGGGTGACCATGTCTCCGTCAGCTTAGACAATCCTGGTTTATGCCTGGTTGGATAGGAGCGATTACTAACAGTGCCCCCTTTCACTCTCAAAAGTGACCCAAATTGGAGGAAAATATATCTTGTTTTTTTTTTTTTTAGACTAAAAGAAGCATCTTCTCTCCAGAGTCTTCCAGGCTCTTCTGGAAGAAGGAGCTTGAAGACATGCAAGCTGCTGTTAAGAGCAACATGAGTGAAGCTACTTAGCCAGGGCCAGACTTTAGAGGAAGGTGAAAAAAAGATGGGCATGTGCAGAGGCTTTCTAAGCACCAAGCAGTGTCGATAAGGTGCCTATTGAGTTCCAGTGACAAGCCTGTGAGGGAAATAACATCACCCCAAATTTATGACTGAGAAGACTGAGGCTCAGAAGGTGAGACTGACTAGTCTAAGGTTACATTATCAAGAAGAGGGCATTTGACCTGCTCAACCTCACCTCAAGTTTACTGCACCTGACCCATCCTGTCACCGCCCCCCTCAGGGATTCTATAGAAGCTAACCCAGGCCTTTCCTCTAATAGTCATCTATTTCTTTCACAGTGACACTATTTTTCCCCTCACCATAAATTTACAAGGCCAAATTCTGAGATGTAATGAGCTCAAACCTTGAGTACTGGGATCTATTCTTCTATAGGGAAGATCGACCAACTCTCAAGTACTGGATTTTATCCTGAGGTTGAAGCAAACAGACTCTTTCTACCCTAGAATGGAGCTTGAATGTCAGCTCCACAGGAGTGAAAGCTACATCTTCATCAATGCCTCCCCAATGTCTAGCAATGCTCTAGGATACTACATGGTACTCATTAAATATTTGTTCAAAGGATGAGTGAATAAACTCTTGACTCGAGGGAAACTCAACTTTAATATCAAAGCCAACTTATCTCTTTGAAAATGCATTCTGAAAAAGAATCAACAGTGCCCCGCATTCTTCTACCTGTCTGACTAAACCTTCTTTTCATAAGACTCAGTCATGAGAATGAAATAATACACATTTTTAAATAACGCCTAAGACTGTCGATTTAGGCGACTTCTCCAAGGTAGAGCAAATTAACCAATCAATGCCACTTCAATCAACTCACAGGTGATTGGCGTGAGAGATTTGCATGGTGTTCTGAACAACACACATGGGTGTGCTGATTCTGAGGACTTCTCGATTTGCGTAACATGGCCTAATAGAGCCGGTAGATCTGAAAATCTGATGGGAGATATTTTGTATGGAATGAAGTGATGATGCTGATTACTCACCTCACCTTTGTGTCCTCACAGGTAGTTCTGATTGCAGGGTGATGCCAGCCAGAGCAGGGCTTCTTCCTTGCTGAAAGTGGATAGCGGGGCGTCTAATGGCATTTGCCATAAATCCCTCTTGATTAATCAGGCTGCTCCAACTTTTGAGTCAGAATTTCTCAGGGAAAGAAATCTGCCTTGAATGAAATTATCCTGAACTCTGATTCCAATGCAGGTTAATTCTTCAAAAAGCAGAGGTCAGCCCTCCTTGTGTTAGAACATAAACTTTGTAAGTAGAAAATGGCTGCACAAGGAAGATGAGAAAGGGAGAAAGGAAGGCTAAGGGAATGATACTTCTGGTTTTCAGGGATTGGGGAAGCCCACGAGAAGGACACTGTATTTTATCATTCAAGGCGATTTTACATAAAGACAGATGCATAGCCACTGGGGTCCTCCCAGACCTGGGGCTGACACCATGCTAACATTTGCTAGCTGTATGACCTGAGTATGCTGTAAATGCTTTGAGTTTTGATTTTCTCACATGGTAAAAGGGGAAGACAATAACTACCAATTCCCAAGATTTTTGTAGAATGGCATACTATATCTCTGTGTCTTACAGTGGGCTTTCAATGAATGTTGGGGTCTTTCCCCATCACACAAACCAAAGCAACAGTAACAAAAGGTGTATGTAATCTGACAAAGGCTATTTTAAAAAATTATAAATACATTTGTAGGATAAGTCTTAGAGAGGTATATACATTAACTCACACTGAACATGTTATTTTTACCCAAAATGATAGAATTACCCACAAAAAATTCAGAAACTCAGGACATGTAGGCCTGCCCATAAGGACTGGTTACTCTTCTAGCATTGAGAGCATGGGCTCTCAGGCTCGTGTTGCAAATGTAAGCGAGCCATCTTTCCTCTTTAGTATAGCCAAACTGGTGTGCAGTCCAACCCTGGGCTTTTGCACTAGACATCTGTACTATGTTCCAGGGAGTAGGCAACAATTGGAATAAGTGCAGGTATCTCAGCTAAGCTCCCAGCCGCCACTGAAAGTCTTTTCCCTCTGCTTCCCAGTCTTCACTTCTTGACCAGTTGCTGCTCTCTTCCATCTGTGACCTTCTGCCTTCTCACTTTGAATTTACTTTTCCTTCCTTCTACTTGATCTTAGAACATTGCAATCTCTGATTTGTTTTGGAACTCTGCTCACTCCATTCTAGGAGAGAAATCAAGAGGTTGTGTCTCCTTGGAAAAAATAGGATGCTGATTTTTGCATTGATCACAAGTTAGTACCTTTTATTTTTTCAGAAGTCAGATGAAGCAAAAATCCAAAATCAAGGGAACCTGGAAGAGCCAGCAGGGTCTATGAAAATCAGGTTGTCTCCTGGCCCTGGAGTATTCACAGCTAAGCCACCCTGAAGCCTGCCAAGCAACTGAGTATTTTTTAATCATTATTGCTCTCTCGTAGGGGAGAAAAAAAGTCATTTGTAGCCTGGCAACAGAGATCTGCATGTTCTTCCTTCATGCCAACCCGTAAACACAGCCTTCCCTCTGCTAAAGCTAATGATGCTAAAAGGCCAGTGACCAGGAGAAATTAGGGTGGCAGCATTGATGGCTGCAGGCACTGGTGGTGCAAACAAGCCAGCAGGGAGTGTCACAGAAATTGGCACTGTGACCTATGGGCATTCAGTAGGAACCTAAAAGCTCATCGTATGAGTCTTACATTAATGGGCAAGGAGTTCCTACCAACTCCATTTGCTACTCTAGTTACTGAGGAGGATCTGGAGTCCAGGGTGGCACAAGAGTGTGCCATGGAGAATGGCTGCAGCTGGAGCCTTGACAAGAGGAGCATGCTTTGCCCGGGAGCCCTTCTTGCACTCGTCTGGGCTTGCTCACTGGTTACTGATGCCACCACTCACCCAGCCTCCATTCACTGCTCCTCTGCACTTCACTCTGGCCCACACACAAGCCCTTCACCTCAACATGCCACAGTGGGCTTGAATGGTTCCAAAGATAGTGTTCTTGCAGCAAAGGAAAAAACAGGCCAGAAATACTAACTCAGATGGGCGTACTCCCCACCATTTAGCTTCCTTGTAGAAAGGCTGTATGGAGGAGAGGTTAAGAATGTAGCCTTAGGATCAGACTCTCCGGAAGCAAATCCTAATTAACAGTGGGGTGGCCATGGGCAAGTGCTTTACTTCCGAGCCTCTGTTTTCTCTTCTATGGAATGGAGATAGATGTAATTTCTATAAAATAGGGATTTAAGTGAAGCAGTTAGAACAAGGTCTGGCAATAGGAAGTAAGTGCTGAAAAGATGTTAGGGATTATTATTATTATCATTATTATGTGGACAAGTATGTATTTTGTTTTCTCTCAGGGTTGGTGTGAAATTATGCATTGAACACATTTAACAAAGTTTCTGGCACAAAGTTGTTTCTTTAATCAATATTATCTATTGGCTCTCTCTGTGGGCTAAGCCTATGGGTTGTGCCTTCTTTGGAAACCATGGTACCCCATTCCCGCCACAAAGCCAGTACATAGGAGGTGCACAGGAGGACACACGGAGGCTAGGAGTATCTCCCTACAAATTGCTTACTCATCCACAAAGGGAAAAATAGTAATGTTACAGTGAAGAGAACTAACAGGCACCACCTTAACCAAAGGATGAAAGCAAACATTATCAACAGCAAGACAAATCCACATACATGTGCCTTGGTATGATGGACTGCAAGGGACATAAGAACACTTTGGTGGAATTCCTGTCAAAATTTGTGACACCTGAGTCTTACCTTGAGACAATATCAAAGGAACCTGACCAAGGGACAACCTACAAAGCAACTGGCCTGTATGCAGAAATATCAAGGTCAAGAAAAAAAAAAGGAAGTTGGAGAAACTTCCAAACAAAGGAGACTAAAAGGACATGATTACTGAATGCGATGCTTGAAAATGGACAGTATCCAAGTTTGGGATGGTGGGAATGAGTGTTAATGATAATATTGGCATAACTGATGAAATTAAAATATGGGCAGTGGGTTAGGTGATACTATTATTTTAATATTAAGTTTCCTGATTTTGCTCACTGTACTGTGGTGGCTATGTAAGAGATGATCTTTAGTCTTTGAAAATATACACTAACATATTTAGGGACAAAAAGGCAGGAGGTATCATATTTTCAATGGTTCAGAAAAATTGCATGTTTTTATTATCTCTATATACAGATAACATTATATCTCTACATTACTGTCTATATATCTCTCATCCATCTATCTATCTATCTATCCATCCATCCATCCATCCATCCATCCATCCATCCATCCATTCATCCATCCATTCATTTAGACCGTCCTAGTTATTACTCAGCCTCAAGGATATCCATTTTCCTGATCTCCTCTTAGTTTTGTCTGTTGAGGATTTTATATCATTGAGATCACATAGTATGTACACTTTAAGGTCCCACTTCTCAGCTTTACATTATGATTCTGAGACTCATTCGTATTGTGTATAGGAATGGTTTGTTCATTTTCCTTGCTGTATAGAATTCCATTGTATGCTAAATGTTTTTTATATACCTATACTGCCATTGCTGTTTATTTGGTTTGTTTCCTCCTTTTACCTATTAAAAATAATGTATCTGTGAACATTCTTTCACAAGTTTTTGGTGAACATATGTATGTTTTTATGTTGCATTTATTCACAGAAGTGCAGTTGTTGATTCATAGGGTATGTGTATATCCCACTTTGGTTGGACCATTTTACGCTTCCACCAAGAGTGCATGAGTTTCAACTGTTCCACATCTTTGCCAGCACTTGATACTGTCAGCTCTTTGAATTTTAGCCATTCTAAAAGTATCTTATTGTGGATGTAGTGTGTATCTCTCTAATAATTATTGAAATTGAGCCCCTTATGTTTGCTGACTATTTGGATATACAGTCATGTGTACAGTCATCATGATGTTTCAGTCAACGAAAGAACACAGTGGGACCATATAACTAAAATGGAGCTGAAAATTCCTATCGCTTAGTGACATTGTAGCCATCATAACATTATAGCACAAACATTACTTGAATTTTTGTGGTGATGCTGGTGTACACAAACCTACTTCACTGCCAGTCATATAAAAGTATAGCACATACAATTATATACACTGCATAAATTTGATAATGATAATACATAATTACGTTACTGGTTTATGTATTTATTCTACTTTTACCATTACTTTAGAGTATACTCTTTCTACTTATAAAAAAATTGCTATAAAACAGTATGCCATGTTACACTAGAAGCAGCCTCATACATTTTGTGTTTACCGAGCCTTTTGATTGCATCATTATCTCTTGTGCTTGATTTAATCTTGTTTTGTTTTGTATAGGGACATGCTGTACAGCCTTGTAGCCTAGGAGCAGTAGACTATACCATGCAGTTTAGGTGTGTAGTAGGCTATGTCATCTAGGTTAGTGTTAAGTGTACTCTATGATGTTAGTACAACAACGAAAGAACTGTACTCTTTTATAGAGTGTTTATTCCAATCTTTTGTCTATTTTTCTGTGAGTTATCATTTCTTGTTGTGTTGGAAGATTTCTTTATATATTCTGGGTAGAAGTCCTTTGTCAGATACACTTATTGTTTATCTGCTCTGTGGCTTGCTTTTTACTCTATGGTATCTTCTGATGAATGTAAGTTTTAATTTAATTAAGCTCATTTATCAAAATTTCCAGAAACCTGTATTCTAACATTTATTCTCTTAAAGGATTGAACTGAAGAGGTTGTGAAGAATAAAATCAGGAAGATCCCAATTCTATGTCTCATATGAAAGGGTCCTACCCAGGAGGCCCCAGATTAAGCCAGATGGCCCTCCCTCCTCCTCAGGCTCTCCAAGGTATGTGTGTGACCTGAGGGAGTGAGGTTTTTGGAGAGGCTGGTGGAAAGAGACAAATCTCCTTTTGCAGGCAGCATATAAATCCAGAATTTAGAATTCTGGCACCCCTTTCCCCTTACCTATCACCCCAGGTCTACAGAACCTTTCTTCCCAGGGTCAAGCATAGTCCTGCTCAGAAGGAGCCTTCATTATGGACAGAAATAAAGACACAGGGATAATGTTGTAGTTCATGTCACAGGGTCAAGTGCAGAGGTGGGTATTGTGCAGCTCAGGAGGCCCAGAGAACAAGGAATTACTCTGCTCCCAAGGAATGGGAGAAAGGAGTGAAGGCTTCAAAGTGGAAGGGACTATTGGGATTGGTCTTGATGGATGCACAGGAGCCTGCCAGATAGACCAGATAGACAAGGAGCAGAAAGGCATTCTAGTGTAGACAAGCACCTAGAGACCAGAGGAGCTAGAACACTTGAGGGGAAACTGTAGGGTATAGAACAGGGCTTAAGAAAGGGAGCAGCCACGGACCTCACTCTCCTTATCTGCAAATAAGATGTTTGAATCAGTCAGTCTTCCTGCTGACACGATAGTTCATCTTTTACTGACTGGTATGATAGATTTTGAGATGATCGAGATGTAGGCCCTGTCTTTTAAGAGGAGAAAGGGAAGAGCATAGCTAATAGCTCTGAAAGTTGAGGCTGTCAAATTCTAGCAGGCTACATAGAGGAGATGGCACTGGAGCTAAGTCTTGAAGACCCTGCCATTTCCTCAGCTATGGAAGAAATATCAGGGAATCTTGCTGCAGGTCACCAGAAAATTCTGAGCTAGCCCACTAATGTGGGAGTGAGGGCTAAGCACTCTCTTCCCAGTGCAAAGTCCCTAAGTAGGGACTCAGAGAGAGAGGAGTGGAAGTGGACAAGGTGGGAGAGCTGACCTCTGCGCCTTGAAGAGGCCATTCAGGCTACTTTCCTGCTCCCACAGACTGGACTGTGTGGCCCTCTTTACCTGGCCATCTGGAAGGACCTGCATTAGTCTTCTTTGCAAAAAGGTTGCATTAAGTTCTAGTTGCTCCATGGAGAGCAGTTCAGACAGGCCTCTCTGCCCCGAGCAGGAAACCTGCATGCAAGTCAGCAAGCACAAGTCCTGTCTATAGGTGTCAAATTCCAAGTTTTCCTGCAAACCACAGTCCCCTACACATAGTGCACACACACCACGGGCACAAGGACACACACATACACCTCTCCACTGTCTTCCTTCCCAGCTTCCTTAAGCAACTAAAGCTTGAAATTGAAACCAGAATTAAAGACTAGAACACTTCGCTACTCTCTCTTCTCTATCTCTTCATGATGATGGCTGTTTTTTAAAAAATGTTTTTGTTACCCTTTAAGAAAATCATTTTCAGAGGCACAATTTATATCAGTATATTTTTCTGTCTCTGTCTCAGTCTATTTGTCTCTGGTTTCCTTTCAGGTAGCGGAGACAGGACCTTGGCCTGCAGATGGGTGTTGCAGTGGAATGTCGGAGAGGCTCACACAGGTTTACAAAAGTGAATCTCTTCTCAACTCCATACTCAGTGATGTTGAATAGGGAGCTCAAAATCAGCTTTGATGGAGGGTTTACACCACAGAAATTGGCAAATGCTACAAATCCAGCTTTTCTTTTTTTCTGGGAGAGCTTGTTGTTTAACATCTACCAGCATACCACTGGGACAGGTGCTGGGTTGTCATCTGCCTTATCACCGTTGGAAGCTGGGCCCAGGTTAGAGGTCCACTACTCAGTTCCCTTGTCTGTTGTCATTACAGATGTTTCTGCTGAGCACAGCCCTACTTATGTAACCATAAGTCTCTCACAGTCAGGGGCTAAAATCAGAGGGAGAGATTCTAGGGTGACTGGTCCTATTGAACCTGGCTTCCCCAATCACCCCTGAGCCAAGTGGGAACTTCATGTAGGCCGTAATATAATTTCACACCAATATTTTTCAAATATCATTTTAATGGGAATTTAGAGGGGCAGAATGATGCAGTGTGGATAAGGTGGAACCTGCCTTAGTATCTCCTCTCTGGCTCTAAACTATTCAGATCTGACCCAAACTTACACATTCCACTTAGCAGTCAGCAGTTCTGCAGCCAGTGCTATACTCACCCCTTAGAAAGCGAAACAGTTGGCTACATGAATACTCAGGCCAGACTGGGGATCTCTTGACCCCGCCTGTCACTGCTCACAGATGTTCACAGTGGTCTTCTCATCCCACAGGTACTGGCCAAGGTGAGTCCTAGTGAACACAATTTCCTGTCTTGTTGCCATCCTAAGGATGTTTAGGACTCCTCACAGATGGGCGTCCTATGCTGCTTTCCAGCTTGCCTGTCTCTTAAACCAGGGGTTCCCAACCCCTAGGCCATGGACCGGTACAGGCCCATGGCCTATTAGAAATGGAGCCTCACAGCAGGAGGTGAGTGGCAGGCAAGGGAGTGGAGCTTCATCTGTATTTGCAGCTGCTCCTCAGTGCTGGCACCTCAGCTCCACCTCAGATCATCAGGCATCAGATTCTCATAGAAGCACTGGTCCCTGGTGCCAAAAGGATTGGCACTGCATACCACCCCTGTAGACTCAAACAGCTTCAGTGACTATGCTCTGCCTGACCAGCAGCCCTAGAATGGATCAACTGACCTCATCCTGCACCTTTACTTCTTGCTTCTATTTTTCTGCTCTATCCTTCTTCCATCCACTTCTGCCATGCATGCCTTCCTTGGATTTGGTGACTATATCACACAAGCCTGTTAAAGCTCTGATAAACACAGTGCCAATCAGGCCCTCAGGCTGGAACCTTTGGCTGATGCCCAAAGCTGCATTCTCTGTCCCCTTGTGTCACCTTGCTGCCAGGAAAATGGCCCAGTAATGAGAGAATACTCATGGGAGTGATTGGAACCCAAGGGTCACCATGGCTTGGATTTGATCACTATGAGCTGACTATACAAGTGACGGTAAGACATTTCATTTCCCTGAGCATTATTTTCCTTATCTGCAAAATGAGGTTGCTAAACCACCTCTTAGGTTTACCAAGTGTCTTCAATGAGACTATCCCCTAAAGATATCCTATTCTTTCATTCATCAACCATTTGGGCTCAGCTCTATGTGCCAGGCCTTGAGCCAGGAGCATAGCAGGTATTTAATTGATAACTAGTTCTCCTTCACCCCTTCCCTTCATTCAGATGGATTGCAGAAACTGTAAGAAGGAACTGACAAGATGACCCTACATTCTGGAAGGAAATTTTGTACAACATAGCTTTGTCATCGCAGCCCCAAGAATAAGCATGCAAGGCAAAATCTCCATCACAGAGGTGGTCACAGGGTCTGCATTGTTAGGGAAAGCAGAAATTCCTTGGGTGGCCCAGACCTCTGCTCTCAGCCTTGCAAAGGCAAAGCCCTCGTGAGCGGTGAGCGGGCCTTTGGGAAATGCAGGGAAACAGCTGCAAATTCTTGGAAGTGTAAACATTTGGCCTGTGCTCCGCCAGTAGGTTCAGATCTGGCCAAGGTTCAGAATGGAAAGTCCAGACAGGTTCCAGGGCTTGAGGGCTTGAGTGTGAAGCCTGAGAGGGCAGAAGGTAGGTGAGCAGGACCCAGGGCAGAGAACGTTCAGTCCTGCTCGGAGCTCCTAACCAGTACCGGGGCCAGGCTTGAGGAGTGGGAACATTCATTGTGATCAGCATTTTCCACGTATTATTTTTTCTAATCCTCAATTAGCCCATTTTACAGATAAGGGCACTGAGGATTAGTTGGAGTCAAGGCCTTATTGAACATCACCTTAAATGACAGATACGTTAAGAGATTTCAAATTTGCCGACTCTTCCTGCCAATCAAGACTGATCTAGACCACTAGGGAAGTAGTTCATCAGCACCTGAACAAAAACTGGCCCTTTGGCCAAAACATAGAACAATCTATCTCTAGTAAAAGTTGATGTAAACAAAACTGGCACCCTTGCCTCTCACCCCAAACACCAAATTCATCAGTACAGACAAGAACCACACCCACATCTTTTATTATTTAACTGGAGCTTAAATATTATTAAAAGTGCCCCGCTAGGCTCAGAGGAGAAAGCCACAGGTCCCGCTCCCCAAAGAGTACATATACATGTGCAAGAGAATGTTCGTGGGTGCTGGACTGGTGGAGAGAAAGCCAGAGAGAGAGGAAGGTGGGGGACAGTGCAAGGGCGAGCTAAGCTCAGAGCTAACAACCAGCTTCAGGTTCCAGACTGGAACACTGTCACTAGCATGTTGAAATCCTCATGGGCCAGGCTTTGTGTGCCAAGCCAGGCATCAGCTTTTTTGTTGAAAGGACATCGGAGGCATGGGCTGTTCACCAAACCTATCCTCAATGCATACTTGATCTCAAGGAGGGCTGGCCTCTGCTGGCCATTATGCCCCAGCCACTGCACAGCTTTCCTGTTCCCGTCTCCTCCCTGACACTGGCACCACTGGCTGGCAGCAGCTCTAGAACCGAAATCCCAGGTGGATGCAGGATCTGAAGCCTGAAGACAAACCGTTCTGGGGCGTTCCCTAGCAACCCGAGTTGCTAGCAGTTCCACAGCTGACGCCCTTCCATTCGTTAGCACGGAGGCATTAGTTTTAGGTGCTCCAGGATGCTTCCTAAAGTCCCTTCAATGATCCACGGAGCCATTTGCTTATAAAATCCCCCTCCCTCCTCCTACCACCCCCACGCCTGCCCTTACGCCAGCATTTAGTGCAATGAATCCTCTGAGGCAGAAGCAGTGAGCAGAGTCTTGGGTGATTTGTTGAACAAAGCCCTCGTTCTACGGTGACAGCAGAATGGGGGGACCCCCTTGTGGTAGTGCTGCCCACCATGGGCTATGCTGGGAGGAGGGAGGTGAAGAATGGGATCCAGAGACAGAGGCAAACAAGCCCAATGCCAGGCAGAGAGGGAGGGGGAAGAAGGGGCTGAGGGGGAAAGAGGAGGAGGAATAAGGGTGCTGAAGGACAGAGAAGGGGAGGAGGGGGAGGAAAGAGAGGAGAGGCCACTTCATTTATTTATTATGATGCCAGTTGTAGTGTCGGTCTCATGTGTGGGGAGCAGACTGTATTTTATGTTTTAATCCTCCAAGCTGTGTGTGTGGGCTGGGGATAATTACATTGAAAAATGTGGATAATATGTGGAAGGTTCTTTTTGTGGGGAATGGGATTGCTCCAGTGGAATATCTTCCTCATAGCAACCAATGCCTTTTCCATAAGCCTCTCAGAATGTGCCAGTAATTGGGAGTGCGGTGGAAGCCTGGGGCAGGGCCCCCAGCCGGCCAAGTCTTCCTCTGTTTAAGGGGAGGCCTCAACATTGAGGAGCAGGGCTGGCATCCTTCACCCCCATCTGCCCGCCAGCCCCATGGATGACAGGCAGGATACAAATGGGATGCCTGATTGCTTTCTCTGTGCAGCCTTGGGGCCGGTCGCTGAAGAATGTCGAAGGGAGATGACAGACAGGCTGCTAGGAGACAGAACAGGGGTGGGTAAGAACTGTCTGTGAGCAACCCACACGCACACATGCACATGAACATGCCTTCACCTCCTGCACCTGTCCACACACTCACACATCACGCACAATACATGTACTGGTGCACACCCACACTCACTCCTCTACACTTATCTCTATTCATACACACATATGCATGAATGCACATGCTTAAAACATGTGTATATGCACACTCACACATCCCCACCTTCAGACACACAGATACATGTTCACAACAAAAACATATACACATGCACACACATTCGCATACTCACATGAACAGTAATATACACACATGTACTCAAATGCCCACAAACTCACTTTCACAGGCATACACTTTTGAAAATATTTCCATATTTTACCCATAGCTATACATGTGTACATGCACACCTTTCTATACTCTCACATGCTCACACATACCCTCACGTACATTCCCATACACACAACTGCTTTCCTGGGGCTGACCACTGTAAAGTGGAATCAGAAATAATGCCAGTGAAAAGAAAAGAAATTTACATCTGTCTTCCCTAAAGGGCCACAAAAGAATATCCACAACCCTGACGTTCTAAATGTTTATTTTTTAGTACACATGCTTTAGTGACTGCACCACTTACTTAATTTGAGCCATATGGAGAATTTGCAAACTTTCCTTTGGCTCAAGCAGACTGCTGATCTGATGCCTGTTTACACAGAAACTGCAGATCCAGCGGAAAAAATGCCCCAACCTACTGAGGTGCCAATTAGCCGCTCTTCCCACGGTAGGCCAGCATCCCAAAGAAGGAAATCCACGGGCGACAGCAGTGTGATCCCCAGAAAGCTTGGCTGTGATGAATGGGGCTACTGGGTCCCCTGGGACTCAGCTGGTTATTTTGTAGGAAATTAAATTTCTTGGTACATTAGAGGATGTGCTAATGAGCACTAATGTGAGGCCGGGAGGGCTGGGGATGGGCTCCGACCTGGGTATCGGCTGGGTCAGCTTCTACTTCCTCTGGGATCCCTGAATCCTCCTCTCCCTGTCCACCCTCTTTTGGCTCCCACAGCCAGACCAGCAGTGTCATCCCTCACCCGACCCCACTAGCTCTTTCCCCCAGCACTGCTCTTGCTCCAGTCCAGGCCTTCTTGTCACTCTTGAGAGTCTATGCTGAGCCCACCATGTCCTCTCAGCCTCTGGCCACACCCAAGCCTTCCATGGGCAGAAGCCCCTTTGACAGCTTCGGGCCTATGGAATTTAGCCATAATTTCTCAGCCTCTTAAAGCTTGGTAAGGCCGCTTGTCTGTGACCGGCCACCCTATCTAGGCTCATCTTCTACTTCTGCCCTCTTGGCAGGCCAGGTAACATTGGTCATTGTTCTCTGAACTTGCCCTGGTCTTACAGTTTGGCCAACTCCCACTTTCAGTCAATTGGAGAAGGCTCCGCATGCACCCTGCATCAGCTCCCATAACAGTGGGAGTAGAGGTCAAAGTTCCACTGTGAAGGTGATGTCTTTGAAAGGTATAGAGGATCTGGCTCCCTGCAGCTGCCCTGATTTGCCTCTTGTTATGCTCCCATTTGTCCACTCTGCCCCAGCCATGGTGGCCACCCTTATATGTTTGGGGCAAACCCACAACGCAGGCCTTTGCACGGGTTCCTTTTACTGCCTGGAAAGTTCTCCACCCAGACATGTACACGGTTCCCTATTCACCTTGCTAGGTCATTCCTGGAATGTCACCTCTGTGAGGCTGTGCCTGAACACCCTGTTTATAGTTCCACCCCCCACCCCCACCCCACCCCAATTCTAAGTCCTCTATTTCCCCTTTTCTGCTTCCCCCTACTTTCCTCTGCAGCCCTCAACACTTGACACAGTATGGGTTACTACACAGTGAGCTTTCAAAAGGCACACACTGTAACTGTTTGATCATTGCTGTATTTTCTGTACCCAACACAGGAGATGATCCACAACTCTCTGTGGAAAAAGTAAATGATGAAGACCTATCCAGTCACCAGTGCCCACCCAACCTTCCAGCCCATGCCCAACGTGGCCTGTTCCATGTCCATCTTAGACTGACATCTGCATATCCATATCTATAAAATGAGTATAATACCTGTCTCCAGGGTAGTCAGGGAATGGCACAGTCAATGTACACAGAAGACCTCAGTCAAGTTTAGACTTAGTCCAGCCTTCAAATAATTTTTCTATAAATAATGTATGAACTCCTGACTCAGGGAAGTCCACCTCACCAATTGATGCTTTCATCATTGCCCAAGATTACTTGCATTTTGGGGCAGCCACCCTGTCCTGTGGACCCATGGGTGTTAGCGGGCAACTAAAAGTACACAACATTTATCTTTGAAGCTGCCCTATTGCACAAAGCCCCATTTTTGAATTGGCCGTGGTGTCAGGTCGCCAAGGAAGATATCACAAGGATCCCCAGAGTGGTGTGTGACAGAGGGATGAGATAAAACACTAACAGAGGAGGGGTGCCAGGGCCAAACCCAGACCCCAGATCCAGGGATGACAGAGAGGCAGGAGCAGGGAAAGCTTGGCTGGGGGTCCAGGAAGGAGTCCACTTCCCTCAGAAACAGGCACAAGGTGCAGGGTCCAAGGATAGAAGCTGGTGGGAGGTGGATGCCTTTGCAGCCTGATTCTGTGGATGTGTCCATGCTGCAGCCTTTCAGCCACCGTGGAGCAAACAAAGCCAGAGGTGCTGCGGCAGACATTGCACGCGACTGGGAAACAGGGGCCGTCTGTACCTTTCAATGCTCTCATCTCATTAATCTTGTACCTCTGCAGTCCTTCTGAAGAGCGTACTCACAGCGGCTCATTCATTACAGCTCTAATAACAGCGGCAGGCATTAAAGCACCAAGCTGCCAAGGAGCTGGCCTCTGCAGCTGCAGAAAGCCAATACCTTTTTAAATACATTTACACAGCAATAAATAAAAGCGGTCTCAGTTTACCTCTTTATTAAACTCTATTTGCTCGTCAGAGTTAAGGGCCGCATTTGTGTCTTGCTATTCAAATTTATTCGTGCGAGTCTCCTAGGCTGGCCACATTTATTCCATAATGCAATAATGGTGGCTGAAGTTTAATGGGGCCTTTCATCACCAAGCGGTCCTCATTAAGAGCTCTGCTCCAGGCTTCTGGACTCAATTTGACCACCACGAAGACCACCCCCATTATCTAGAGGGGAAAATGAAGGCAGAAAATTAGTACACCTTGATTAGTCTCGCCCAACGAACAGTGGGCTGATGACCCAAAGCTGATGAGATCAGTGTCCTCCAAACTCTGGTCTAGAGATATCATCCCCAAAAGTGGTTGTAGCATCTTACACCACCCCACTTCCACAGTGTTGGAAATTCATAGATATGTCAGCAGAGCTAAGGTTCTGAGAAAGCATGCAGTTTATTCAAAGTGACCTTGACTTTTGAATCTTCTTTCTCTTTCTCTCAACACTTGGTCTTGTTCCAAGGAAGCCCGATTCTGTGTCTATTGGTGGGGAGTGCAAGATTTACCAATCCGGAAGGTTTCCCTTGCTTGAGATATCTTGACTGCTCTCATCATGGACAATTTCTTGCTTTGCCTTCATAAGTAGTTCAATGGGATGAGTGAGAGTCCTACAGCCTCCTTCCAGGACCTTGTCCTTTATAAGAATCTTGGTCTCTAAAAAGGACCTTAGTGGATGGGTAAGCACACTCACTGCTATAAATCCTTCACCCAAAGCTCATGGAATATAGCCATTCTTTGGAATGTAGTGCCCCTAGGCCTCAGGACCCAAGCCACTGTCTCCAAACTCAGGCCAAAGCAGGCCAAAGTTTGGGTACCAGGGTGCTGGCTGATCATAACCAGAAGACCTAGGGAGGATGGGATTTCTCAGGCAGGCACTGAAAATAGGGTTTTGCAGCAGCAGGATGGGAGATCTTGGGATGGTCACACGAAGGTGTCTGGATGTGTGAACCTGGGCTCCTGCAGAGATGAGTGATGTCTTATCCCCTAGTGAGGTCCAGCAGTGAATGAACTGCTTTTCATCTCACCTGGGGAGTTCATTGCAATGGCTCACCTGTACTAACTGTGAGTGACACACCAGGAATAGGTTACTACCTCCAATGAGACAGTAGACCTAAGAGGCAGCAGGATAATTGTTCCAATTTTATGAACAGAGAAAGTGAACACAGAGAAGTCATATGTCTTTCTCAAGGTCACACAGCTATTCAGAATTCCAATACAGGAAATTCACTTCCCTTTCTAACTTCTGTGCTACCACCTCTGCAGAGGCAATGTCAGGAGTCATCTCAGCACTAAGGGACAACTGAGAGACACTGAAAGATCTCTGAGTTAGAGAGTGAGGGGTGCTGTGGGGTCAGAACGCTGAAGGGCTCCCAGATTCTGTAGTCAGTTCATAGCTCCAAGTTATACCAAATATTGGAATCCTCCTTCTCCAGGATTTTCTATTACTTCACTTTCACTCTCTCCCCTCACACCCTCAAGAGCAACCTGGCTTGGGCACAGTGGAACAATGATTAGGAGAGTAGCAGATAAGGATTCTGGTCCAAGATTTGTCAATCTCTAGCTGCAAGATTTCGGACAGGTCACTTCGCCTCTCTGAACTTTTGGGAATTAGAGCATGAATATATCTCTTCGACATTATTCCAAAACTGGTGCAGAGATTTTTTTTCAATGAAAGAGCACAGGTGATGATCTCAGGCTGGCCTTGCTGACTTACAAGCTGTGCCATCACTGGAAAGCCAGTTCCCCCTTGAGTCTTAGTTTTCACATTGGAAAAAGGTGAAAGAATGCATACTTCACATACCATTTACACAAGGTAGTTGAAAGGATGGGATACACAGGAGGCATCTAGCACCTAGCACACAGGAGGTGGACGGTAAGCACTGATTTAGTTCCTTTTCTTCATCTTAGCTTCTAGGCACCTGGGGCAGAGGAGGAAATCCATTCCTTTAAGAGTAAATTCAGGGAGAGAGTAGCAGAGCAGCCTACTCATTTGCTGATAGCATCCAAACACTGATATACCAGCTCATGCCAAGTAAGTGGCTGGAGTGCTGACACCAGTTGGGTGATGAGAGGGGCTGGGCTGTTCTGCCCACTCTTCTTTTCCCAGTTTTGTAGCAGTAGTTTGGGCAGACACTATTCATTAGGTGGCCCAACATTTGTCTCAATCCCCCTTTCCCTTGTCTGCTGGAAATCAAAGTAGTGACTTTCCCAGTCACCCTTGCAGTTAGGAGTGGTCACAGGGTCGAGATCTGGCCAATGGAACACAAGTAAAAATTTTAAAAATCTTCAGAGTTGTCAGGTGGCTTCTGGAAGAGATTATGTGAGGGTGAAAGATATATTCACAGTCTCGATTGTGGTAATGGTTTCATATGTATGCATATACCAAAAGTGATCATGGTTAACATTGTATTGTATGTTTGAAAGTTGCTAAAAAAGTACATCTTACAAGTCCTCATCACAAGAAAATATATTTTAACTGTGTGTGATGATGGATGTTAACTAAACTTATTGTGGCAATCATTTTGCAATATATACACATATCAAATCATTACGTCGTACACTTAAAACCAATAGAATGTTATATGTTAATTATATAATTTCGATTTAAAAAACAGGTTAAAGTGTACACTTTATATATGAGCAGCTTGTTATGTCAGTCATACCTCAATAAAGCTGTTTTTAAAAAGTCTGCCAGGGGTTCTGAGAAAATATGACCTCTTGAATCAAAAAGACCTTCTTGGAAGAGGACTCTACCTTCCCCTCTTCCTGCTTCGAATGCTGACTGGATGCCTGAAGGCAGAGTTGGCCATCTGATAACCAAGAGTGACAAATATGCTGGGAAAGCCAAGATTATTCCTCAGAGGTTGACTCTATACCTGTCCAAAGGCACCTTTTTATTATATGAGGAAAATTAACACCAGTTTGTTTAAAGCTCTATTAGTGAGCGTTTTGGGTCCTTGCAGCTCAAAGCTTTCCTACATGTACTTAGGTGCTCCATCAATAGTTGTCAAATAAATGCATAAGGGATCGGATCAACCAATGAGCTGAGAGCAAGGTGAAGTCTTTATGATCCTTTGGGCTTGGGATTAGAGCTGGCCCTGGAAGGGTGGGGAGGAGTTAGCTAGGAAGAGAAGGTGCAGGGAAAGGTTCAAGGCAGAGAGAACCACAAGAGCAAAAGGTGCAGAGATGAGGACAAGAAAGTCACCCTCCTCCTCCCAGATAAATCCCCCTCCAAGGCAGGTTTCACCTCTTCCTCTATCATGGCTAATAAGCCATTCCATATTTTGCTTTCCTCCCCACATTAGTTTTTTTTCAGTGGCAGAAAATTACAGCTGACAAGTGGCAATTGATCTCTTCACATTATTTTGAAGCAATTATATTGAAATGGGAAACAATGCTTTCAGGAAAGAGCCCGATAACAGAGTTGAACACAACGCTCCCTTCAAGACAGATAGAGGAGGCCAATTTGCACCACATAGAAGCTGACCAAATTTCCTTCCCCTGAAATTACAGTTAATTATTGCCTGGAAACCTTCAAAAGTAACTTCTGCTTCGACTCAAAGGGCAGTGGACAGGCCAGAGTCAGGGAGGCACACCTAAAAGGGCTGCCTGACCTTGGGTCTACTGGGACCTGCCCCCTCACAAGGGACCCTAAACTTCCAAGTACCAAGAAGGTCTCTGTGAACACAAGTCTGGGCATACAAAACCAACTTTTACAGAAAGCAGAATATTATAATCTCCTAAACTTAAAACAGCTTAGGACCCTTTAAAAAAGGCAGATTTCCATAGGCTCTCAATATTGACTTAAATTATTATATTTGAATGGTACTAAGTCTGTATAAACCAAAGCTATGAACTTCCTCTGCTTGTATTTTACACATGGTTATAAACAAAAACATTATTACAGATTAAGAAACAAGATATAAAACTAGCAAAAATAAATCAACATCATCAATTTAATGTGAAAGGCCATATTGTCTTTGAAGTACCTGAATTTTTACCGAAGATCTGAGTATGATGACACCTGCAACAGCACATCCAAATTCTGGGAGGTTTTCGTGGCTCTATTGCTGCGTGGCATGTGATGAGACGATTCTCAATCAGAACCTCTGCAAAGCATCCCATCATGCAATTCTGGCCTCAGTGCCATTTGGCCCTCATCTGATGAGGGAGGGGTTTCTGGCCTGCCTTTGATCTTTCCTCATTAGTCTGCAGCAGTTAATCTGGTGCCGTCATGACTGTAACACATTTAGGGTATCTGAAAATATAAGGAGAAACTTCGGTGTAAGGCTGCCTTCTGGATTAGTGTTTCTCAACTTTCGTTGCACAACAGAGTTGCTTGGGGAGACTTTGAAAATCCTAATACTCAGGCAAATTCTCAGAAGAATTCAGTTAGAATCTTTTTATATGCTCCCAGGCAATTCCAACGAGCAGCCAAGGTAAGAACCAAGGATCCAGATCAGTTTTTCAAACTTGAATGTGAATCAGACCACATGGAGACTTACTAAGATCCAGATCACTGTATCCCACCCCAGAGTTTCTAATTCAATGGTTTCGGGGTGGGGCCAGGTGATTAGTATTCTGACCTGTTCCGAGACAATACTGATGCTACTGGCCAGGGGGACCAATTTTGAGAAACAACTTCAATGATCTGAATAAGCTTATATTCACTTGTTCTGGATTATAACAGAAATTGAAGCACTCTCACCAAGACCCCATGAATCCCAGAGAATAGACATAAGAATACCAGTTTGAGAAATGTTCATGTAGGGGATCCAGAATTAAATGTGGGGTAAAAAACCCAGGGCTTAAATCTTACCTATACCCCTGTACCACCTACTAGTCTCTCTAAGTCCCAGTCTAGGACTTGGTGAGATAGGAATGTCTGTCCCAGAGAGTGGCTTGGATGGTCAGCATCAGTAATCATTAGAGAAATGCAAATAAAAACTATAATGAGATACTACCTCACACCCATAGGATAGAACACACACACACACACACACACACACACACACACACACACACAAATGGGAACAGGAAATAACAACTGTTGGCAAGAATATGGAGAATTGGAACCCACGTGCACTGTTGGTAGGAATATAAAATGGTGCAGCTGCTGTGAAAAAGTATGTGGTTTCTCAAATTATTAAAAATAGAATTACCATATGATCTAGCAATTCCACATCTGGGTATCTACCCCAAAGAATCAAAAGCAGATCTTGAAGAGATATTTTTATACCCATGTTCATAGGATTATTCACAGTAGCTAAAAGGCAGAAGCAACTCAAGTATCCATCGATGGATGAATGAGTAAACTAAATGTGATCTATACATACAACAGAGTATTATTCAGCATTAAATAGGAAGAAAATCCTGACACATGCTACGACATGGATGAATTTGAGAATACTATGCGAAGTAAATAAATTAGACACAAAAGGACTAATCTTGTACGATTCCACTTGCATGAGTTACTTAGAGTAGCCAAATTTATAGAGACAGAGAGTAGAATAGTGGTTACCAGGGACGGGGGTTAGGGGATATGGGGAAGACATATTTTTAAAAAAGAGAGAGATCATGGCTTGGAGAATATGATAAGATGCTGCACAGAAGCCAGGCTTTGTTAAGTGGGAAGAAACTAAAGTTTGGTCCCAGCTCCGTGGCTTGCTAGCTGTTTGACCTTGGTGAAGGTGCTTATCAACACTGTATAGATGAGAAAAGGGCTAATAATAGCTGACAGGCTTGTTACAAGACTCAACTGTATGTGGAAGTACTTTTTAAACTGCAAAGTATTAAATAGCTTATTTTGTAAATTAAAATCTTTCAAAGGTTTTAGGGATACTTGCAAAACAGTTTACAAAGGCCACACTAATCCATCTCTTCTGTTCATGTTCGGGTGTTTTTCCTAAAGGGACCCTATTAGCAGATTGTCGAAAAGTCCCCTGTGTTTGCAAAGCTGGAAAAATGATCTGAATCTCAAAGATGGCTGCTAATGGGTGGTCCACACAAGGGGACCTATTCAATCTCCCAGCATTTACTGTCAGGGAAACCGTTAAAACTAGCTCCTCTTCATTAGTCGCCCCATAAGTAACTGAAACTCAATGAAAGTTAAAGGAATGCTTGAATGAATGAAATGAACAGATTTTAAAGACATCCCTGCATAGCATAGTTAACACAGATTTCAAAAATTTGCTGACGCTTCAACTTTTGTAAGATAGCAAAGAGGAGGGTATTTTATGAGGAAACCAAGATAGATCTTGGAAAACCAAGTAATTGAGTAACATGACAGCAGACGAATTTCATTTAAGGGAACAATTTAAAGTGCTCACATGAGCTGATGAATTTTGAATTACTTATAACATTTGAGAAAAAAAGAGAAAAAGATCTTGGTATCGCTCTGGACAACTCAATAAAGAAGTCAGAACACAGTAGCTGACTTCACAATTAAGATGTTCAATCTGACTGGGGAGGAGAGAAAAGACATGGAAATTATGTTAATGTCTTCAAGAGAAGGGCCTGGATCTGCTCCTTCCAAAGATACCTGGACTCCAAAAGCAGAAGGGAAGAGAGTCAAATTCAAGGTTTGTGAAAAGCAGCAGGTACAAAGAGCTTTCTCTCCCTCTTTTTTTTTTTTTTTTTTTTTTTTGGAAAACTGAAAAATAGCTGTTGGAAACAGAATGAGGGGAGTTCAATTTAGGAGCTCGCATTTATCTTATTCCATTTGGCAGAAGTCAACAGTTACTCAGAATGAAAAGTCCAAAATTTAAGGCAGAAAGGAGGAAATCGTTTTTTCTGGGCCATGCCTAATTAACCCTTGGAGCAACATGGCAATT
Source organism: Rousettus aegyptiacus (assembly GCF_014176215.1). NCBI lineage: Eukaryota > Metazoa > Chordata > Mammalia > Chiroptera > Pteropodidae > Rousettus > Rousettus aegyptiacus. Next base: position 9,539,197 of record NW_023416309.1, read on the forward strand.
TTGTTTTACTGTGATGTTTCGCTTAGGAAGACTCCAAAATAAAGATTAAATATGAGGTGTTCATGAGTGGTTATTCTCCCCAGGATATAACTCGCAGAGGCCATCCATCTTTGTACTCAAAGGAGCAAGTGGGGCAAATAGAGCATTTTTGCTCTCTCTGCATCCTACATGTAGAATTAGATGTGTTAAGGGAATGAGTTTTCTTCTGGAGCCTTCACCTATGGTTATATATAAAAAAGGATAGTAAAAGTCAACTGTGTACTTATTGCTGCCCATCCTTCAAGGCAAGTTTGAGTTTCCTTTGTCTGCTATATCTCGATGGTGACCTTTACTCTCCCAAAACAAGACTTTGTAAGTAGACACACACTTTCTTAAGATCATCTCTCATTCTCTTGAGGTTTGAGGAAGGATTTTTTAAATCATTGGAAAAACTATTTGAATAAAGAAAAAAGAAAAGAAAAGAAAAGAACTCAGCCCACAGGTGATCAATTACTTTGAGCAAAACCCATTTGAAAGTCTTCTCAAATAAGCTGCAGAGATGGTTTGAATGCTTAAACAGACATGACAGCCCAACTTGCAGGTGAAAGATCTGCTTTGGCTCCTAGTATAAATAGCTGCATTAGCACTACAGGCAGAGAATAAGACAAGCTCCACCCTGAATATGCTAAATGTCCTCATTATTCAAAAGGCATGCAAACTGGCCAGGTGCTCTGTTTAAATGAAGAAACCCTGTGCGATCCAGCTGCACTAGAGTCAATGAGAGGCATTCTTCAGTTAAGGTAGATTAGTTTTACAGAAAGTCTAATTTCTAGATATGACAAAGCGGGGAACTGTTTACAATGCCAATTTAGACGTAACGATCTCTAAGACCTCTTCTACTTTAGTATGCCATGATTTTTGAATCTTCAGATGTGGGTATACCATGATTCAGAAAGCAGCCTCTACTGGTCAGGCGTGATAGTGCAGCTTAGCTCAAGTAGGCATGGTAGAGTGAGCTTGTTTAGGGAGTGCTTCCTATGATATTAAATGTTTATGTGAAAACCCTTGGTTAAGGGTGAAAAGTAAACACTCAAATAGCAATGATAAAACAATCTTCAAGTAAAAGATATGCTAAGGTCTGTGAAGTGCTGAAAACAGAGAAAACATAAATAGCACATTATGGCTCAATTACTGCAGCGTCCTTCACACCAGAGGGAGCAGATGCTGGCACAAATACTTCCTTTACAAAATATCTTTGATTCAGTATTTTGAGATATGTACCTACTTTGTAATGGAAGCCAATGGAGAAGTGATTTATTTAGTTATTTCCTCATAGCCAATTTTAAAAAATGTTTTCTATTATATGTGACGGTCACACAATGGGTATTCTCTGAGTTTTAAGACACATAAAGTTGGTTCCCAGAGAACAAAGGCTGATCTGTCAAGGTAGTTTAAGGTCTCAAGTCAGAAGGATGAGGAACAATGCATAAAAACACAGCACATCAAAGTTGAAAGGGTCCCAGAAGGCCATCTTACCCATTTCCCCCATTGTACAGATAGAGAAACTGAGTCCCAAAGAGGAGTGGTGATGTTCCAAGGGCCTTTCAGGAAGAGGCTAATCTAGTCATAGACAAACTCGAGTTTTATTGTTACCAGACCAGGGTGCCTTATAATTTGAGTGCCAAGTTCCTGGATTTTCCAGTGAAGTTCCCATTTAAGTAGGCTGTCCTATAATTCCTCTAAAATATGACTTCATATTGGAAATTTCAATAATTTCTGCACTGAAGTATATTTCCCAGATGGTCTCTCCCTCCAAGTGGTGGTCCTGACGTTTGGTTCAAAAATTATGGTTATGGGAACATTATATTCCTCTAATCATATTAACTGGGATGACTGAGTCAACATGGTAAGGTGCACCTGGAGGGTTAACCACACAAGAGCATGAGAAAGAGAAGCTCACTTTAGCCCACCCTGAATCCTCTTTCTGCAGGAGGCGCTACTTCTGCACCCTAGACCCCAGGAACTTTTGTAGGAGAGAACTTCTGTGCCCTCCAAGAGACAAGTCGAGTCATCTTAATGAAAGCTGAATTAGAGAGAATGAGTCTCCACGGACCCAAGAGCTTCTTTTCTCCCAACATCCCTTATATTCCTCATAATGGATCCTTTCTTTAAACATTACACCCCTCAATTAGCTCATAATTGCTGTCCGTGCCATATGAATTATGCATCGTGCAATGCAAATCCAGGTTCCCTGGCACTGGACAAATCACAAGCTGTTGAAGAAGCTGGAGTAATTACCAAAACAATCCCAGGAGACCTGGAGAAAATGAACATTATCTGGTCAACAGGCCATTCTTCCGCCCTGCCTTTCCCACTTGCAGGCTGGATTCATTATCATACCCTCGGCTTTAATACAGAGTTGCTGAGTTTTGAGCATATACATTGTGCCAAGCAATGTGGTAGCATATACCATGCTTTAACATTTTTATTCTTTGCAATACTGTAAGACAGGGACTACTGTTTTATATATCATGCAACTTAGCTTGAAGTACCTTCTCCTTTTGCAGTTTCTGGGTTTCACATTCTGGGGCATGAGTGAGGTTCACCTTTGTTATATAAATGGGAAAAAAAGGCTTGTTTAAGCAAGTGACAAATGTTATGACAAAAGATGGCTTAAAGCTATATAAAAAAAAGGACAAAGAGGGCACTTTGGAAGCACTCAATGCATTAATTACTAGTCATATTACATTTATTGAAACTACTTGAAAATCTCTAAGGGAGGGTTAATATATACATTGAAAAGCCTTTAAAATTGCACCTTTTCCCATATATTCAAATTTACGTATGCAGATCCTCAACAGTCTATTCTTTCATACAATCATCTCAAATTATTTAGTCAATACTGTACATATATATTTATACACACGTGCGTCTGTGTGTATGTGTGTGCGTGCACACACACACACATGTTGGTTATATTGATAAGAAGAGGATACGTGCCCCTCAGTGGTTCCTACTTTCCTTCCACCACCATCTCTAGATTCAAATTTGAAGAGTAACACATCATTGCAATTATAACCATATCCAGGTTTTCACAATAAGATATATCCAGATTTTTATAACCAAACCATCGGCAATAAAACAAATCGTTCTTTATAAGTTCATTCAACTTAAGGAGGTGTTTATCTTAGCTTGTATGCTTTTAAAAAATAAATGTATGGCCTTCTATATCCTACCCATCTTTCATGAAAATGATTCTGAGCTAACTGCTACTTCAAGTTTTTAATTATTTACTCATTTTCTCAATCATTTATTCATTCTTAAATATTTATTTAGGGCCTATTACATGCAAACATATTGAGCTAGGAACTGGTGTTGCTATAGAGAAATAAGACATCATCTCTACTTTGTAAGCAGCCCAGAGTTTGCTAGTGAACATAGACACGGCAATAGTGTGAAATGATTATACATGCTTGGAGCTTAACGAGTGAAGGACAAAGGACTTGGAGGCAGGCAAGCCCCACAGCACCACTTACTGATTTCATGATCATTATAATGCTCAGTTTCCTCATCTGAAAAATGGGAGTAAGTAACAGTACAAACTTGTAGTGTTATAACACTCTTTAAGTAGCACTTCAGAATCCATTTAAACTTTTGAATTGTCAAGACAGCATCAGAATTTTTACTTAAAAAAAAAATAGCAGACACCGTTTTAAAATTAATGCTGAGATGGAGTGGGGTTCCTGAAGGGACACTCAGAGACTTCTTTTCATCTTGCTTTCTACCCAAGGACAATTCACCTATCTTGTCCGATTGCTACTTTTTTCATTGGACAAAAGATGAAGTTGAAAAAATAGCCTTTAAGGTAGCTTTGATGTTTAAAAGTCAATGATTTTATTTATAGGTAACAAATAATAAATCCTTTTGGTGGTCTTCCCATCCTTCAGATATATGATTGGGGTCAGGCCTGATGGGGTGGATGGAGGACAGGTTTTGGTGGTTGTGATGGGTGGGCGTTACCTAGTGATTTGTGAGTGATGTTGACAAGAGTGGCAGCAGGGAGCTGAGGTCAGGAGATGAGAGACTCCAGAGCATGCATCAGACTTGCAGGGGAAAATAGAGTTTAAATAGAAGAACAACATCAAAGTTGATAGAAAAGGAGCTCACAGGATCTATGTAGGACCCTGGCAGATGAGGCCTACTTCTTAGCATGAAAATTCATTCATTCATTCACTCACACTACAAATATTTTTTCAGCTCCTGCTATTTGTCAGTTGCGCTCAGTGTTGCATGAGCAATACTAGTAAACAGGCATGGCCCCTGTTCTCATGAGGTTTACGGTCTTGTGGGAGAAGCAGACCTTAAGAAAAGAACCACTGAAATATATAACTATTAGTTCTGATAACTGCTCTCGTAGAGTATCCCAGGTTGTCATGGAAGTAGAAAAAGCAGACTAGATCAGTCTGCAGTCAGAGAAGCCATCCTAGAGGAAGTGACATTTAAGCTGTAATCTAAAGGACACATAAGAACTAACAAGGTGAAATTGAGAGAACAATTTTCATAAATGTCAGGTACTGTGAAGATGCCATTTTATATGGATGTTAAAGGGGACTGGGGAGTGGGGCGGGAGAGGTGTTCCTTAAAAGAGCTGATGAAAACGGAAAGGCTATCACATTTGTCTTCATGTATAAATGGGTTCATACATAAATATAGAGACTGTCAAAATATTTCTTGTTTATAGAAGTTTCAGAAACTGCTATAGCAATATCTGTTGGTTCTGCTTGTTCTTCCAAGCAGAAGCTGAACATGAACCCTCATTAGCTCTAAGTAGACTCTCTCCTCCCCTCCCACTCCCCATCCATGACCCTTTCTGGGGCCCACTGCGTTTCTACCCACAGAGAGGATAGAAGGCAAGAAATGGAGAAAGTGAGGAGTCATGAACTTTACAATTATTCTAGTGTTTTCAAAGTGGGTTAAGTAGCAAAGTAGTTTCAGCAAATGCTAATAAATATTATGTGGGAAGAAAAAAGGGTCCAGAATCCAATATGTTTGGGAAATAGATTAAATAGTTATGTGGACTTTTATTGCAGGATTTATCAGAGCCTTTGGTATTGTAATGTACATTATATGTCTTTAATTGGGGGTGTGATTAATAATGATTTCAAAACATATTAGACTATGGAACATGCTTTTCTGGGACTATTTATGGGTGCATTGTGCTTCGAAACACATTTTGGTAAATGCTGTTTAAATAAGTAATTTAGAATTTAAAAGTGAAATGGATCTTAGAGGCCACCTTGTTCAAAGCTTTCACTTTATAGACACACATGAGTAAAAACTGCTGATCCAAGGCTGTTTCTTTAACATTATAATATGCATTTCTTTTATACTCTGGATGTCCATCCTGTTAAGTTACAGGAGGAAAAAATTCTATAAGGGATAAGGGAATCTTTACACAGCACCATGTAACCTTGGACAAATCACTGCTTCGGAGCTCAGATTCTTTAGGTGTGGAAAGCATACAAGATGAATCCTTGGGTTGTCGAAGAGTCAGTGCTGTATGTAAAGCACCTGGGACTGAGGAGGCACTCAGTACGTTCGTTATTAGCTCTCCCCGTTCCTACCCTGGGAAATAAGCATCATGCTTTATATAAATACTAAATGCAAATATTCTATATTCTATATGCAAATATTCAAGATATTTTTTATCATGTTGGATTTTATCCTCATCCCTAAGGGAACATATTAATGCAAAGTAAAATACTCTGTTCAATTCTGCTGGTTTAGATGATGCCTCATTCTCCCAGGAAACTCTTCTCTTTTATAACCTAGTGTTAAACTTCATTAAAGACAAATACTTTGCAGTTTATCAACCTTTATAGGAACCTATACTTCAGAATAGAGCATTTCAAAGTTTGGGCTTCCTTGCATTTTAGAAAAGTAGAAACAGACTCCCCAAGGGGAAACAAATGGCCCAAAGTCACTGCATGACCTAGAACTAGTCCCAGTGCCAGTTAGTGAGGATCATCTAGTTCGGAGCCTTTTCTCCAAATCAGTAACTTTTCGTTTACTTTTTTGGAAATTTAATTGCCAGCAGCTGAAATGTTTGCTCTTGGATTCTCTTTACGTCCATAAACCCAGGAAAATCCAAGAGATTCTTATTTCCTCACTGAAGTGGGAAGATGCAGTTTGTTTAAAAGAGAAAAACCACGCACCATCAGAGTTTGGTGTTTTGTGCCAAATGGAGGATTCAGCCTGATTTAAGCCAGAGTCCAAGCTGGGAACGGACATCCCTCTTTCTGAAACCAATTAGAAGAGAAAATACTAGACTCCAAGAGAAAGCCTCCTTTCTGATGTACGCTCAGTGGAGCAGGTGTCAGGCTGCAGTGCCAACAGTTACGCAAATCAGTTGTGCAGATTTTAAAAACAAAAACAAATTTCGCTGAATGTAACATTTTATGCAATACGAGTATAAATAGCAAGAGTATTGATTCTCCCTATCTGGTACTCACTTTGCTGATGGCTTTGGCAGCACTGCAGATGAAATAATGACAAACCTAGAGCTTGTGAATCTGGGTTCTAGTGCTGCTCCTTCTGCTCACAGACTGATGAACTTGGACAAGACATGCTCCGTCCTGTCTGATCCCTCATCAGTCCTATGGGGTTTATGGCTGCTTGCCTTTTTATAAGAATAAATGAAAGACTGAAATCAAACATCCACTCCAATAGCTATTGCTACTCCAGGGCAGGCATCATACTCAGTGCTGTGAGAGGAATAAGAGTGCCCTTTGCCCTCCAGGTTCCCCCTGTACTGGGGCACTTTCACATCAGATTCTGTGATAGGTACTCTCATAAAGAATCCTTACAAAGTGCTCACAAAACAGCAAGGAAATGCAAGGCAAGCCTTTTAGATTCACCAACGTGATATATTTGCTTATTCCTGGCCCACATTGGAGAACTGAGTTTTATGGTCAATGTGCTCTTGAACCCAAGAGCCAATGAAGGGATTTTGTGAATGAAAATCTGGTCTACTTGAACAAAATAAGTAGGAATCACAGCAGACAGATCCCTGGAATCAATTTTATAAGGAAGTCACCTTGGCAGTTAATGCTAAGTGGGTGTGTCTCCCAGTTGGTAGGTCGCTAGCTCCAATGTGATGTGGGATTTCAGGCAGTGGACACTGTGTTGTAGCTAACCCAGGAGGGTGCCTCACAAGGGAGAGCAAGGCCTCATGAGATTGGAAAGCAGCTAGTCCCAACACACATGTTCTAACAGAACCCCAGCCTGGTATTGGATCTTGAAAAGGCCCTGGTTCCTAATTGGAAAGGGAGCTGGAAGGTGTCATAGAAAGTATCCAGATTTAATATTCACAGAGAGATCAGATGGTCCTGGAGCCACCCAAAAGACCCTCCTCGAAGGTTTTTTTCCCACCTGAAACATAAAATGCTAAATGTAGGGAAGACTCTTTCCAAGGCAGCAAAGCAGGCTTGAGGTGGGTTGTAGATGTCACCTAGCTCATTTCTAATGTAACATATGTAGAAATTGAGGCAGGGAGGACTTGCAAGAGAACACAAGTGAGTGAGTGAGTGAGTGAGTGAGTGGCAGGACTATTTCTGAAATCCAGGGCTACCTAGAGAAGCCTCGGGGCCAGCTCTCTGGACACTAGCTAGGTGAACTCCATCATGTGTAGTGTTCAGAGCATGCCCTGGCAGGAGACACACCTCACTCTGGTTAGCAAGTGGGTTGAAAGTTCATCTGTATAGCTAGGGCTTGCTGTGTAGACCTTGCCCTCTTGCTTCTCCTCAGCAACAGCTTCTGCCTGCCCACTCCCAACCAGATCCTCCTGGGTTCCTGAGGGCCATGAAAATCATCCTATCCAAAATGAAGACATATGCATTCCCCCTATAGCTCACACATAAGTTTGCTAATCTCAACTGGAACCTTGACAGAAACCATTACCTGTATAAATACTCTCAGGGAGTGCACTGGCAAAGTGGCCTCTGAGGGCAGGGGGTGTGGAATTGGTAGTGAAGACAGGGTTCATTTTCGACCAAAGAAATGTGTCCATTTATTTTTGCAGACATTTATTGAGTGCCTACTATGCGCAGGGCATGGGATGTTCACAGTCCTGACAATCTAATTGGCACTATGGGGCGGGGTTCAGCCTTTTTTCTGAATGTCAGCCACCTAATCCTGGGCTTTGTGCTGGCTCTCTTTCTTCTTCACTCTCTTTCTTTCTTTCTTTCTTAAGCCACCAACAAAACTCTGACCTCTCCCGTGCACACAATGCAGGCAGTCACTCATGCATTAACAACCACCGGGCCCCAAAGGTCGTTTCTATGACAACCCAGGGGTCCTTAATGACCCTGGCAGGCCAATGATTTTGTTTTGTTTGAGAGTGAAGGAATAATAAGTCAGGCTGGCTCTCTCAGGCTCTCTCCTCCTCCCCCACAGGCTCCCCGTGCCCCTCCACCAAGCTGATATACTGTTCGTTATCTGGCTGCGCATCAGCCCCAGAGACGGGGCGGCAGCCAGCAATGAAAGACAAGAGCCCTGCTGCAGACAAAGAGCTATAAAGGACCAGAGTGTGCCCTGCATACAGGGCTGCCTGGGCTACATTAATTTCATCACCAGCCAGGGAGTGGGAACCAGGGCCCTGGAGTCCCCGGCTCCAGGGATTGAATATGCTTGTGTGAACTCCAAACCACCTCTGGGCTCTTCAGAAAGATCCAGCATGTGCAGGGCCTGGCGGGAACGTCTCTCTATCCAGGAGGTGCGCCAAATTGCAGCCAGGCAGCACCACTCTCAGTGGTGAGACCGATCACTTTAATGATGGGAGGAACAGGGCAATTAATGTGCAGCCCCACCAGCCTCCATATGATTACCAGTAACTTCGGAGGCTGGGCAGGAGCATGCAGACAAAGAAGGCCTCATGGCCTCCTAGCTGATTGTTGTCCACCATCCCTGGGTGGGGGCCTTGCCCCTCTAGCTTCTCCAGTTTGGATTTCCGGTTCTACCCTGAAAAACTTCCAGCAGAGGAAGCTTGTATTGTCTACTGATCTTGGGGCAAATAGACCTCTAGCTTGTCACATTAATTTTCCAATGTGATGTTTGGCAGCATGGGATTTTGCTAGCAGACACTTGGAATTATTTTTGTTGTGTGTGCATAGCTAAAATCCCCTAGAATAAGTCATTATCTTCTAAAGAAAAAAAAAAATCAGCATCTACTGTCTGCCTGGTGGCCCAATCAGCTGACTCATTTTCCACAGTTTCCCTCAAGTAATTAGCGTTTTCATTTTTCCCAACCTGCCTATTAGAGAAACTCCTGGATCTCATTCAGTTGAAGCACATTTTTGTTGTTTTGAGATGACTTGCCTCAGACTCTTCCCAAGAAACAAAAGAGAGGTCTGGAGAAAGAGATATGTGATCAGGCCCATGTACTCCTATCTGCCTGTTTCTAAATCAAGGTGATTAACAAAAAGGGCAGCATGCATTGGTCAAGGACCTCTGGGCAAGGGCCCTGCAGGCAGATTCCAGCCTCTGCTTTTGGTGTCAGTATGATGTTGGGAAAGGATATTTGGTCATTGTACAGCAGTCACTGAGTCCTTCTGAGAGCTCACAAATCCAAAGGTGCAGAAGCAAGAGCTGCTGGTTACAGAGAGAGCATCCATCACCCTCTGCCCCTCTCTGGCCTCAGTTTTTCCTCTGTTGAATAAATGCCTTGCTCTAGATCAGAAATGGAGTACTCTGGGGTCTTGCAGGCCAGCAGGTAGCATTGACGAGAGTGTGAAGGAGGCCTGGTGGTGAAGCCCTGGGGAAGTTGGAGGGTACATGCCCTGATAATTTTGGCAGTTGCATGCAGATCAGCTCTGGCATTTGCTGTTATGCAGGAATGTGGACACAGTATTCCCATAGTTCAAAAAGTTCTAAAGAGAAGACAGAACTCAAAGGTTCTGTTAATATGAAATCAGATTTTTAAATGTTGTCAACTAGTTCTAACTTCTTAGAACATTATGCTGATCAAAGAAAACATACTTGCCTATGATGTGTGGTCCCAGAGCCACCAGTCTGTACCTTCTACTCTAGACCTTTGCAGCAACAAGTATGGTCAGATAACCAGGCCCCTTGGCAATAACCAGAAACTCACAAGAAATAAAGACTTGGAGGCTTCACTCCAGATCTTTTGTATCATAAACCAGTGATCCACGTGCACAGTCATATTTCGGAAGCAAAGGCGTGGATCTTCAAGGTCTTTGAAGTTTGCCATCTACCTTTCCTTAACTGAGACATTCTCTAGAACTTCCTCCCAGTGCAGGTCTGCTCTCTGTGCCTCCTGTGTCCACCTTTGTTACATTATGAGTAGAAGGAGGAATGAATGGTCCACTAAGAGTATAGGTGTATGGGTTCGTTTGGTCCAAACCTTTCCGTCAGGAAGGGGAAGAGTTAAGCCACCCAGTGAGGTAGCTGTTTATTCTCTCCTCCAGTGAATGGGGCTGCTTAATCTTCTACTAAATGCATATTTTTAAGCCCTCATTTCCTAGAATTTACAACCCTCCACACAATTGACCATAGATTTTCCTAAAATTCCTTCCTCAGATAGCCCCTGATCTGACATCATCCCAATTAGCATCGTTTAAAGCTTTCTCAGTCTCCTTGGGCATTTCTCCTTCCTTCTCTAACATTCTACATGTAGGCTGTCCCAGGACTTTGTCTTCTGCTATATCTATAAGAGTATTTTTCTAAGCACTTATGTCATAGACTCCGCTCTCTCAGTTTCAAAATCTCTGAGAGATAGTGATACTTTTACCATGGTTTAGTGTCACCTCAGCTCAAGTGATCTAGAAGGAAAACATTACCTTTGCCCCAGAGCCCATCCTACTCTTGGTCATACAATCAGTTTTAGTGGCCTCATTACTCAGGTTTGAAACTGGTTGGTAGCTTGGCATAACAGAATAAGCCAAAATCCTTTTTTCCTGATGGTCACCATTCATCTTAAGTTTCTTCATCCTCAAGATGAGACTGTTCTAGCAGTAAGCAATCTAGAAATTGACAAATCAGCAGAATGGTTTTATGAACACTTTGTTTCTCACTCTCGGTTATAATTAGTATTTATTTCCTACTCTCATCCATATTCAAAGATGCAAAATTCTGCCTATGCCATCTCCTGTCGGATCTCCCTCACCTCTATTCCCAGTGCCATTGCCCTAAGTGGCGCCCTCATTAACTCTCACTAGCAGGACTGCAGTAGCTTCCAGGTTGGAGCCGCTCTGAGACCTCCAGATTACTCTGCTGAAGGTACAGTGTTAAATGAAATTCTGAGTGTCTAACATTAGCAATGTGCCCTCGGTGCCTTCTAAATGAAGCCCATAGTCTTCATCCTGACTTTCAAAGCCCTTCACAGCATGACTCAGTGTGTCCCATACTCTTTGCTATCACACACAAGACGAATGGAAAGTATGTGTTTTCCTACTACCACCTGAGCCCATGGCATTTCCTTTAGCTGGAGTGATCTTCCACTATCAATTTCACCCAATCTAAGTGCTTACAAGAGTTTAAGGCTCAGCTCAAGATCACATTCTCCAGTAAGTTTGTTCTGCAACCCTAATCAGCTATTCTCTCCCCTCTTCTGAGATCAAGGCTACTTTGTTCTTCCTCCTTGTGGTACATCATGAGTATTGTCTTGGTCTCCTCAGGCTGTCATAACAAAATACTGCAAACTGGGTGGCTTAAACAGTAGAAATGTATTTTCTCACAGTTTGGGAAGAAAGAAGTTCAAGGTCAAGTTTCTAGGCAATTTGGTTTCTGCTGAGGGCCTGCTTTATGGCTTGCAGACGGCTACCTTCTCTCTGCATCTTTATATGGCCTTTCCTCGGTTAAGAGAGAGAGAGGGAAAGAGAGGGAGAGAGAGAGACACTCTCTGGTATCTTCTTTTATAAAGACAATAGTCCTATAATATCAGAGCTCTACTATTATGATCTCATTTCATCTTAATTACCTCTTTAGAGGCCCCATCTCCAAATACAGCCACAGTAGGGTTAGGGATTCCACATATTAATTTTTGAGAGGACACATGTATTCAGTTCATAATAGGTATCTTGCATTGGTAGCGTGTACATCTTATTTCTCCTTCTAAGCCTTAAGCTTTTCAAGGACAGAGTTTGTGCGAATAAATGGTACTTAATGTACCATTCATGTAATAGGTGGCCAGCAAATATTTGTTGGATGAGTCTGAAAATAAGTTTTCCATCACCCTCCAAGTCGTCAGAACCCAAGAGTTGCTGGATGGCTCAGAGCTTTTTACATCAGTGCCTTTGCCTACATGTAACCATCTACCTAAAACTACCCACTCTCCTACCTGAGATGCAGGAATTAGCTCACCCATCACTTTTTTTAGAGACTACCTGAATCCACCAAGTAAACTGAGGGTTTCTCACCCAGCCTGGCAAGTACCTCCATCTCTGTCTGTATTGCATAATGATACACATTTGCTTATATGCCCATCTTCCCAAGTGAGGTCCTAAAGGGCAAGGGCTGGGGCTCTTCAGTCTCGTGGACCCAGCACCTGGTATGTTGGTTGACAAACAATAATTGCAGCACAATTAAATATTTGTTAAAAGAAGAAAAGGATAAAAACAAACATTAAGGAAAAATTTTCCTATCATTTCTATAAACTTCCTGAAATTGCCTTTTAGAAGCAAATTTATTATAACATTTCAGACAATTACTTTACATGACTATTCAGAGGATATTCTCATTTCAGATCCCATGACAATGGAAAAAAAATGATTAGTATACAAAGAAGGTGAAAGAAGGGAAATTGGAGATCTATATTAAATTTGAAAAGAAAATTCCTCAGTAACAGTAGCTCCTTGTTATTCATGAGAAATATGTTGCAAAAGTATCACAAGTACTTAGTTTCACTAATTCCAGTGCAACACACAGTTTCCCTCCAGGACAACACAGCTAAACTGTATGTGAACCAACCAGATTCATAATAATTCTAATACAAGTAACAAGAATTGATAATACTAACATGTATGAAGCCAAGCACTCTGCTAAACACTGTGAACATATTCCCATATAATGCTCACAACAATCAAAGAACATCAGAATTATTATTTCCATTTTATAGTTATAGAAACTGAGACTCAAAGAAATCAAGTAACTTGCCCAAGGACATGAAGCTTGTCAATAGTTAGCTGCATGACCAACCATCCTGTTTTGCCCAGAATGTGGAACTTTTGGTGCTAAAATTGGGGAAGTCCCAGGCAAACTAGGATGAGCTGGTCATCCTATAAGTGACAGAAGTAGAGTTTGAAATCAATGTCTGATTCCAGAACTTGAACTATAAACACTATTCAATAACTACTTGGTAAAGATTTTAGCTGCCATGTTACAAAGTAAGATAAAAGGTTTAAAGTGGTGAGTTCAAAAGCATTATCCAGCATTATAAGGTACATGAGTTTAGATTCCGAGATGGGAAGCTCCCTGAGGGTAGAGGCTCAGTCTTATTTTTCCTCTTTCATCTCACGTCCCAACAGGAGACCTATATACAACACATGTTTAGGAAGAGCTTGTTCATGTGAAGTTCTTTTCAACCACCATAAGACAAAAACCCAGTACATCATTAAATAATAATTTGATTCCTCAAGCACCATACTGCATTTCACTGGTTCCTCCCTCCATACCCTTCTTCTGTTTTCTCTCCGTGCAAACACTCAAACTGCTACCTTTCTCCTCATCATTCTCCCAACTCAGCTTTTCTGTTGCACTGGAAAATGTGTGCTTCCTCACTTGCTTCCCTTTTCTTTTTTAACCCTGTCCCGTAACTCTCTCTGAAGCCATTACTTCCCTGTGTGCTGTCCTGGGATCCCCCTACTGGGAAATTATTTTCTTGGCACACCCACTCTGGATGCCAGAAACCAAACTGAAATTGGCCATTAGCATGCAGCTCCTCATGTTACAATGTCTTCGTGTTTTTCCTAATTTAGGATTTTGTGAAGGCTTAGTCAATATGGCAGAGATCCCTGATTGTCACACACTATTTATTTTCCCTTCTCCCATTGGAATATAATGTTTACCAGGGTTCGTGGCTTCCCTGAACGAAGAGCACATCTCTCAGCCTCTCTTGCATGGCCATGTGATTTAAATCCTGGACAATGGTATGCTAATAGAAGTGTCTGTAATACCTTCCAGGACCTTTTCTGAAGAGAGCTAGTGTGCACACTCTATCTCTTCTTTCTTATCATTTTCTCTCTTCTAGAACACAATTGTTACTGGATAGGCAGGGTGGTGATCTAGAAGGTTCCTGGGCCTCTGATCTACGTGGGTGATATATTGGCCTATATTGATTTGCCCACAAAGACTTTTTTTTTAAGTTTCTATTTTATTTATGCCACTGTTATATTTTACTTTTGTTTAGTCGCAGTTTTAAGCTTAAAATAGTTGCAGTGATTGAGGTTGCTCCATGAGGTGAAGTATGTGTCATTTCATGCTCAATTATACCAATAAAACACAGAGACTCCACTCAGCTTTAGTGGCCACATTACGGAGACAGAAAAACAAGAGACTTTGAGTGGCCATGGGATCATCTGCTTCTTGCTCTGGTTTGGTATCATTTTCTCATCCCCTGTACCCATCACTGTCCTGATGTTCTATGTTGGAGTGGTCCTGTCCAAGCTGTTATCCCAACTTCAGATAGTGTCATTATCTGTGATCACACACAGTTGACACTAGGTGGAAATTCTCCACCAACTCAGTACCTCTAATTCTGCTTATCTTCCTTCCTACTGGTCACCATGCTGCCAATTAGATGTTGGAGCAGAAAAGAACTACCCTTCCGCAACAGATTCTACCAAGTATCTGGGGAGCAACGTTTCTCTCTGAGCACGCTTTGCTCTGTCCATTCTCACTCTATTGCACTTCTGATCTACATTACAGTGGAAGAAAAGATTTTTGTAGCTCCTGATTTTTGATGCTTTTAATGAAACAACTTCAGAGTAAATACAACATGAAAGGGGCTCCCCAAGGTGCTACAGTAAAAACAGCACACTCACCATCCCCCCAATCATAATGGACTGGAGGCTTGCATGCCAAGTTGACATGAGTGACCAAAGCTCTAGATGACAGCCTGGCCTAGAGTAGCATAGGGTGTTTAGCAAAGTTAGCTGAATTGGAGTCATGGCTTGGATCTCCAAGTATTATATCCTCTCTCATTTCATCTCTCTTGGGCACATGTTTCTCTTGCCCTTTATAATATAAAGCTTATATTAGCTTTAACCAGTAGTTTGTTATGTAAAATGTTCCACATGACAGCTCAGCTTTGCCCTAATTCTCCCATTTCCTGCAACCTCTTAAAGATCTTTCTTAATGTCCTTGCTCTGTAATCCATTAATTTCTATTTTATGAGTAGAGACTTCCCTTGATATTTCTTTGCTACTAACCTTTTTAAAATATTTTTTTATCAGTCTTTTTTCCCCTCCTATTAACATCCTCTCTTGCCAAGGTTTTCTCCACATTTGATACAAACCTTTCTTGTTTTAAGTTGTCCGTTGCCCAATATTTCATCCTCCACACAAAGTAAAAACAAATGGTCAAGACGGCCTTCTCAGAAACAAAAGCAAAAAATGGATTTTTCAGATAGTTCAAGGTGAGACCGGTTTAATATACCCATTTCACCTTTTCATAACTATTTCATTCTTCTTTCTTCTATGAACTCTATTACCTTCTTTGTTTTTTCTCTTATAACACTGATAATGCATATCTAATATGATAAGGTATTCACTTCACCTCTCTACTATTCAATGAGCATTCTGAAACCAGAAGTCATGTCTTTTAGTTTTTCCCATGGGATCAAACAGTTCCTGGCATGTAGTAGGTTCTGCATAGATGTTAAATGATTGGATACTATAAACAACTCAGTTTTTTTAAAAAATGCCTACAGCACCTGGTCTTCCTAGATGGTCTCCCATCCAAGTACTAACCATGCTCGATCCTGCTTAGTTTCTGAGATCAGACAAGATTGGGCACGTTCAGTGTGGCATGGCCATAGACTGTTTTGAATCAATAATTTTTTTATTATGATCTAAGGAGTTATAGACTTTACCAAAATTAACTGGTCAACTGGGCTTCATCGAAATAGAAACTTCTGCTTTCTGAAAGGCACTGTTAAGAGAATGAAAAAATAAACCACAGACTGAGAGAATATAAAGGTATCATATCTGAATATTCAAAGAATTAAAAAAAATTAATAATAATAAAATAACCCAATAAAAAGTGGGTAAAATATTTGAACAGATATTTTATGAAAAAAGCTACATAGATAAAAAAAATGTACATGAAAATGTGCTCATCTTCATTAGCATTAGGGAAATGAAGGTTAAAAATCACGAGATGATATCTTTTGCTATTAAAGTGGCTAAAATTGAAAGATTGATCATGCCAAATGTTGATGAGAATAGGAAGGAACTAGAACTCTTACACATGACTAGTGGCCATGTAAAATGGCACAGACACATTGGAAAAGTTTCTAAGTTTCTTAAAAAGTTAAATGTACACCTACCATATGACCTAGCCATTCAATCCTCTGCACTTACCCACAGGAAATGACAGCATATGTTCATACAAAGACTTGTAAAAAAATCTTCATAGCAGCATGATTTGCAGTAGCCAAAAACTGGAAACAGCTCAAATATCTATCAACAGATGAATGAACAAACTCTGTTTTACCCTTACAATGGAATACTACTCAGCAATAAAAAGGAATGGATATTTGATACACACTACGACATGAGCGAATCTTAGCATAATTATGCAGAGTGAAAGGAACCAGACAAAAAAGTGTACACTCTGTGACTCCATTCATAAAAATTTCAAAATAAATGAATGAATCCATAGTCAGAGAAGGCACATGACGGATTGCTTAGGAATGGGGTAGGAGGTTGGGAGGGTCTACAAAGGAGTGAAGGACACTTTGGAGGAATGACAATATACTAACGATCTTGACAGTTTTACAAGTGTAGATAGATAGATAGACAGTCAGATAGACAGACAAATAGATGATACAGATAGACAGATAGAGAGATGCTTTTGATTACCATCCCCCAGTTTTCCAATTGCTTTTGTTTTCCTCAAAACCTGCTATACTCTATCCACTTTTTTCCCCATTAAATAAAAATGGCATTCATGGAGCTAGATTCAAGGAGCAGAGTCGGCCTTTCGTGAAACTGGCCAAAGTGTTTCTTGACTGTGCTACAAAAATGTGTATGGAAGATGTGATATTGTCATATTGTATTACTGATGCATATTTCTCATGTTTTCCTCAAGCACCTTTCTTTGCTCACAATTAGGAATAGTAAAGTTGGAGGTGCCTACAGCCTGGGCTCATTTTGAGAATCTAGGAGATAGTAAAAAATAAATGAATGATTCTGCTAAACAGAGTTTGCTATGAAATCACAGCCTGGATACATGTAAACTACACAAAGCAAGGAGAATTCCCTCTACTGCTTATTAAGCCCCTTTCCAGTTCCAGGATGCAAAGGTGAATTCATTTGATCATAAATTTGATCATACAGTACAATTGAGATTTATCTTCCAGAAAGCAGGGAGTCGTTGAAGGTGTTTGAGCTCCAAGCTGGTGGAAAAATATTCTGAGAGTATGTGTAGGATGGTCTGCTTTCAGGATCTGAATGAAGAGGCAAAACTGGAGGCCAGGTTCCAGGACACCTCTCAGAGCCATGAAGCTTTACTAATTATATTTCAAGCATGACCCCCTTTATCAGCTCCCTGTCCCAAATTGGGAGTCTGCTGTAGTCTTTTCATGTCAAGGCTAAAAGTAGCACAAAATTACAGAGGCACACATAAAGGAGATCTGGAAGGGCATTTTTCTTTCCTTTTCTCCCAATCCCTGTAGTGCTGAAATGACATCCCTGGCAACAGGCCCAGATCTCAGGGAACGTGCATAGAGGAAGGTGCTATGAGTATCTGGCTAACACTCATAGGGGACCAGACCTAGCTGAGGCCTGGGCCCAGCATTTCAGGCCTCATTCATCCTTCATCACCTTATTGTCTAATTTATTTTGCTTTGGCTTTTTAATGTCTTGTAGACATGTAGACATCATCCCCTCTTCCTTACCCTCTCATGGTTTTCTCTTTCCAGCACTGGTTTCTGTGCTCCTTATATTAGAATAGTGCTCCTAGGAGGTTGATGGCTCTGCTTACAACAGTGCAGACCTGTGCAGGAGAGCACTGAGCTGGATTCCACACACTCTAGGATCAATCAGAGCAAATCAGAGGGGCACAGAAAGCAGCGTGTGGGCCAAGGCCTTTCTCTGTCCCTCCAGATGCTTATCTGATCATTCTTTCTTCCTCTGTTATTCTGGATTAATAGGGGATAGTTAATGATATACAGAAGTCATTTCCAACTAGGGATGATTTTGCCCCCAAGGAACATTTGGCTATATCTGGAGACATTTGGCACTCACCACTTAGAGACATTTTGATTCTCACAACTTAGAGTTTTCTACCTACTTGGAATCCAGTAGGTAGAGGCCAGGGATGATAGTAAACCTTAACAGTGCCCAAAACAAAGAATTATTTAGCCCAAAATGTGCCAAGGTTGACAACTCTGATACATGGTAAGGCCCTGTTAACCAGAAGGTGAGAAACAGCTATTATAAAGTCCATGTTTGTGACTCTAGAGAAGAGAGGAGATGTTTCTTCGTTAGCGGAGCCTCAGGCACATAATTATCATGAAAAAAAAAAAAAAAGATCAGAGTCCTGAGGATTTAGTAGAAGTGATTGCTGAGAGCAGAAAAGTGATGGTTATTTGTAAACATAACTGAGAAGGAATTAATTGTGACCAGTGTCTAAGGATGAGATGTCTTCTAGAAATATCTGATATGTGCACAGTGCTTAATAGTTTTTATAAAGTGCTTTCTTAAATCTTATAAAAAATACTGAAAGCACTTTTTAACAAAAATAGCAACATCAACAACAAAACCCACAGGCTTTGGCATATAAAAGTTTAGTTAAATTTAGCTGGAATATAACTCAGACAAATGAGATGCTACCATGTATACTTTGGAGATTTCTGAATTTTTAGATGACGGAAATGACTATGTAAAAATTATTTTGTTTACTTGAAAAACTTTTATTTATTTATTGCTTTCTTTAGCAGGTGACACAAGATCTTAATGAGAACATTAAATTATACATGCAAGCAAAAAAAAGACAAAAGACCTATGATTCTAATATTTTGAGATGAATGCTGTTAACATCTTAGTGAATAAATCCATATCTTTATTATAAATGATTATCACATTGTACATATTATATTGTGACTTTAAATATATGTGTATTATAAACATTTTTCTGCCTAAATATTCATGTATACAACATCAGTTTTCATGCCTAGATGGCTGTACTGTATTTTGTAATCATTTTTATTATAGTCAATGCTGTAGTGAACATCAGGCATTGTCTTTAGATAATGTGAATGTGAGAACTTCCCGAGGTTTAAAGAAAGCTTTTTCTGTCCTTTGAGAAAAATCCCCACCAAGTATGACTGCTTCCCGAGTTCTTCCTGCATTCTTTGTGCCCTGTCCTTGGATGAGAGTCTAGCTAGATGTGATGGTTTTTATCTGTCAACTTGGCTGGATCAGTGTGCCTAGATATGTGGTCAAACATTATTCTGGATGTTTCCATGTACATTTAAATCGGAAAACTTTCAGTAAAGCACATTGCCCTTCTAACGTGGGTAGGCCTTACCAAATCAGGTAAAGACCTGGATGGAACAAAAGATCTCTTCCATGCAGGAAGGAATTCACCAATGACTGCTTTTAGCCTTCATCTGCAAGATCGACTCTTCCTCGTTTTCCAACATACTGCCTTTGGATTTAAACTGCAACTCTTTCTTGAGTCTCCATGCCTCCCCCATCAGATTTTGAAATTGTCAATCCTCCACAATCATGAGACAATCCATTTTTGAAAAAATTATATATATATATACATATATATATAATTTAATTATATATAAATATATAATATATATTTTTAAATATATTAGCTATAGATAACTAAATATAATTATATACACATTCTGTTTCTCTAGAGAACCTCGACTACTGCACCAGGTCAAGGCCCCTTCTCTGGGTCTTAGCCCCCTTAATTGCATCTACAGGCTGAATCACAGCTAACTCTTAAAAGCAACAGATATGCAAGCTTGAGCACAGTCCCACTGTCCTGGTGGTGGTACCAAAAGGAAGGCTCTTCTTTTGCAATACCTATAGTAGAATACTGGTGTCAACGCATAGTCATAGTGTGGGCCTACACTCACCCTTGCATAGGTAATCATACTGAGATTACACATTAATGCTTCTTACAGCACTTAGATCATTTTATTTCCCAGATGAATGGACAGCCTCAAGAGGATGCTATAGAGAGAGCTGGGGTGCCAATCCAGCATGTCCAACTCCTTGTTTAATAGACTTTCTGTCATACCACACTCAGTAATGCATTGCACAGAGGTTATTTCCTCCTGAAATAGAAAGGAGTCCAGGGCCAGAAACCCAACTGCATGAGGACTATGCAGAATGTAGAAGGGCCTGAGGACATTTGGCTCCAAGAAAAAAGTAAATGAGGACTGTAGTTGGTGGCTTCACTAACGAACTTACTATGGAAGAGGAATTTGGTTTATGTGTTACAGGAGGCAGAGCTGAGATTGGTAGATAGAAGCCACAGGGAGGCAGATTTCAAATCATTGTAAGCTGTTTAGGACAGATAATGAGCTGCCTTTGACTAGGGGAATATAAGAAAGACAATTGTCAAAAAAAAAAAAAAATCAGCCTGTATTGGAAAAGATGATCTCTCATATCTCTTTCCAGTCCTAGATTCTGTGACATATAACCACACAAAGCCTAGGTGCATAAGAACCCACCCTCTGCCTGCCCAAGTTGGCTAAAGGATAATATAGCAGCCTCTTCAGAAGAAGCATGAAATCACTGATGACATGTTTCTAAGGGACGTGGCCTATTTCAGCTCAGGCAGTCACCCAGGTTCCTGGTTCCTTCAGCCCGCTGGGATACGGGGCACTCACCCAGGGCACTGCCAATGGTTTCTATAAACAAGGCTCTGCTTGGCTTGCAATCCAAATGATCTGTGCCTTGCAACGCATGAACCTCCAGGTGCTCAGGGTCTGTACATGTTACAGTGCTGCCATGCTTCAGCCAAGTGGCCAAGTAATTGATGACGAGGCCATGAATGTCAGGGACTGAATGGAGAAAACTCCCTGAAACTGGTTGCTTAACTCCCAGCCTAACTCCCTATCCCCAGCAGGGCCGAAGAGGAATCTTTTCTACTAGTTCAGTGACTGAGAGTCTCTGAGACAAACTGTGTACAGCTGACCTGAGAGAGCCTGGTCTGGTTCCCACTTTTCAGGCACTGGGGGCTCCTGAGAAATCATATAGTCACCTCTGCCTGCTGTAGGGCTGGTTTACAAATGCCTCCCTTTTCTCTACTTCCTGCTTCCTGGGAACACTAGGAGCAAGAGTGGTCAGAAGATTCCTTTCTTCCAAGTGCCTTGGGACACTTGGGAATTTGAAGCTTCAGGAGGATAGAGGCCTCGTGTAGAAATGGCATGTGTGAGAATGGGTTGAGCCATCTGAGGCCAGCTCAGGCTGCATCAATATTCTGTGGCTGCCAAAGGAGCTGCCACTGCTAGGGATTGGCAATGCCGGGAGTCATAGCCCTATACTGCTCAGCTCTCATCAGCTCACATCAGCAATTGTGTTTCCCTTTGGGCATGTGGAACAGGAGAAAGACAGCCAGTTCAGTTTGGTAAAGCTGCAGGAATGGCAGAGGGTTAGGCTGTCTAACAGGAGTGAGAGATGATAGAAAAGGGGCATGTTTGTCCCAAAGAAGCAAAGATTGGGTAGGATGCGAGAGCATTTTTCATACCTCTCAACATCTATTGGGAGGAAAAGAGAAGGGATTTATCCTGTGCATCCCTGAGGGCCAAGAGGAAACTAGAGGAGAGGGTTTGACTCATGATAAAGAAGTTTAGCAGTTACACATTTCTAATGTGACACAGATTGCTGCAGAAAAGAGTGAGTTTCCCGTTCCTGGAAGTATGTAAAATGTAGATAGAAAACAAGGTTACATGTCGAACTGATGATGCCAAGACTGAAGCCCATACAGAGATGAAGATCTGGATCATAAATATTTTCTAAGAGTCTGTATCAGATAGCTGTTGTTATAAAAATGCAAACTGACAATCAGAAAGTCTCAGCCACAGATAAAATAACAAAACAAAACACTAATTTAGCTCATGTGTCTGCAGGTTGTCTGGGAGCAGCTGATCCAGGCTGGGTTGGCTAGGAGTAGTTCTGTGTGATATGGTTCTCATTTGCCTCCTGGGACCAGTAAGCTACCTGAACTTAGTTTCACAATGATGGCAAAGGGGTCCAGGCCCAGGTGCCATCACTGTATCTCATTCTACTGCCCTAAGTGAGTCACATGCCTGAATCCAAAGTGATGAGGAAATCCTGCCCATATGTAGGGAGGAGTGAAGAATTGGGGCCAACAGTGCAGTCGATTACATTAGTCATAATGTCAGCTGTGGTGGACACACACAAAGTTGGTATGCAGACACTGAGTGAATAAATGAGATGCTCCCTAGAAAACAGAATTTTTCCAAAAGCAGGTTTGCAAGGAAATCAGTGATCTCTGCAGAACGCAAAAAAATATTGGATGTGCAAAGCTTTGTGGGCACATTGCTAGGCCATTAGCTTTATGCTGTACTGAAAGACCTATAACCTACAGCAGAAAGGAGGCGTAGTCATCATACAGCCCAAATATCTCACTTTACAGACCAGAAATCCATAACCTAGGAATGGGAAGTGGGTTGCCCAAGTTCATCTAGCTCAAATCTAGACCTCAGTCTAATGTTCCTTCTGTTTCCCTGCACTACCAGGGTTTGGCTGGGCTTGCTATACATCTGGAGTGAAGCGCAGGGGACAAATGTGAATACAAGTCAAATGTACAAAGCAGATTAGAACCACCACCTACGATTGTTGTGAAAATCCAATTAGATTACAATTTCGCAATGCTTGGCATGTAGTAGGTAGGTAATAGCCAATGAATAGTACCAGTAGTAATCAATAAAGTACACTGAGTACTCAGAGGTAGGAAAGGAGACTTGCTAGGATAACTAGGAATGAAGATTGGTTTTAGAAAGGCTTTTGCCAGTAGCTAGGACAGTGGAACATGGTTTAAAGATGGCCTGGAGGGGCACATAGCTTTTTCTGCCCTCTTTCAGTCTGGCTCTAGTTGGGTGCACTGGCCAGAAACAATGCAGTCCTAGGAAAAAAGATTCTGCCCAAATGCAAGGACTATAAAGCTGAGTGTGGCAAGGCAATGTGGCTGAGCAAGCCGACAGCAAAGTAGGCCCTCTCTGCAGTACCACTCACATTGCTACCTCCCTAGACAGGACCTTCCCAGCAGTTCCCTAGCATATCTCATGTCTTTGGAATTATGTGATTTTTTAGACACGTGAACGATGCTCTAGAGACCCACACAGTCTGATCAGGCAGTGAAAACTTACAGCAACAAAGTCATACTGATGGCTACTGGGCTGTGGGGACACAGGAAGTGGGCCCATTGATTGTTTCACTATTTCATAACTTCTGTCAAGGCAGGGACTGTGTCTTTCCTGAGCACTTAGAAGAGTGCCTGGCATACAGAAGGTGCTAAATAAGGGTCAAGTGAATGAACACTAGCACCAGATTAATCTGAGAGGTTTTTAAAGTCTGACCAAAGGGGATGAAATGTGAAATAGGCTGTGAAAGATGGGCGGGATTGGAATCCATGATGGCTGGTTACTCTGAATTGGAATTTCCTTCTTTGAATCCAATTCTTCTTCATGTTCTGCATTTACCTGAAGCAGTCGGCTTGATAGAACAGAAGAATGACCAGAAGGCAACACCTTGCAGAGCTGGAGCAATGTCCTCTATGATGCCGTATGTGCTTTAAATCAGCATCAAGTACGTGGTGCTGTTTCTCTCATTGCCAGGTTATGTGGGTCCAGGAACCAAGGAGTGGATCTGAGAGTGGCACTGCTCACTATTACCCCTAGTGATTTTCTAGCAAATTTTTACTCCTTGGCCCCATGCATACTCTGTTGGCTTAGAAATCTTTGTTTCAAATAGAGAAATACTTCCACCAGGAGAAAAAACAATGATTCCATTGAACTAAAAGTGAAGACTGTCATCGTCACCACCTTGGGCTCCTCCTGCCTCTGAATCACCAGGCAAATGAGAAGTTATTGTGCTGGCTGGGGCGATTAATTCTGACTACCAAGGGAAATTGAGTTGCTACTACACAATAGAGGTTAAGAAAAGTATGTCCAGAATACAGGGAGGTCCCTGAGTGTCTCTTGGTATTACCACACCCTGTGATCAAAGTTAATGGGGAACTATAAGAATCCAATTCAGACAGAACTGCTGATGGCCTAGACCCTTCAGGAATGAAGACTTGAGTTACCCCATTAGGCAAGAACCACAGCCACCTGAGATACTGGCTGAGGGTAAAGGGAAAGTGGACCAGTAATCGAAAAAGTTAGTTATAAATACCGGCTATGACCATGTGACCAGTTGCAAAAATGAGAACTGTAATTGTTATGAATATTTATTTCTTATTTTGTTATAAAATATGTATGTCAAATGTTTTTTTCTCTTAACTTCTTGTTATCTAATATAAGATGTATTGATAATGAAGTTTATATCACAGTATTTAAGGAACAAGATATCAAAAGAATATCAAATACACTGCATCCTCTTCTGGATCAAAGTCAGTGTATTTTTGGTTGTAAGCATGACAGTTGTGTCATATTAGGTGTCATTATGGCTCTTTTATTATCATACTTGGAGATTAAGCATGGCTTCAAGAGATATATATGGGTGCCAAGTTGACAAGGGGTAGAATGTGGTGGTCAGTTTTGTTTGTTAACTTGGTTAGGTTCAGTCCTTAATTACTCAATCAAACATGAAGTGTTGCTGTAAAGGTATTTTATTGATGTGATTAAAGTCTATAATCAGTTGACTTTAATTAAGGAAGATTACCTGAAATAGTCTGGGTAGGCCTGATCCAATTGGTTGAAAGGCTTTAAGAACAAAGCTGAGGGTTTCTAGAAAAGACATTCTATCTGTGGACCACGGCTTCAGCCTGAGTCTTGTAGCCTGCCCTTCCTGACAACCTGTCCTACAGATTTTAGATTTGCCTAGCCAACCCTCACAATTCTGTAAGCCAGTGCCT
The DNA here is from genome assembly GCF_014176215.1 of Rousettus aegyptiacus. Classification (NCBI taxonomy): domain Eukaryota; kingdom Metazoa; phylum Chordata; class Mammalia; order Chiroptera; family Pteropodidae; genus Rousettus; species Rousettus aegyptiacus. Next base: position 9,564,484 of record NW_023416309.1, read on the forward strand.
TGCAATATAGCACTTACTATATGTATCTCCTACTTACTGTGTATCACTTACTTTGTTTCTCTGGTTGGACCCTGGTTGATACAGAATATGTGAAGATCAAACCAGTGGAAGGGGCTAGGGAGAAGGACATGACATAGTAGGGGGTGAGTTATAGAGAATGACAAATGCAAATAAAAGGCACTCAGTCTAATTAGGCCAAGACAGTGGTAATGATTGGATTAAGTAGGATGATGTTTTAGGGCTGAAATGCTAGGCTAAAGAATTAGAGCTCAATTATATAAGTGATGGAAGCTATCAAAGGCTTCCATGTTGGATACAGACTGATAAAAATCTAGACCTCAAAAACATTTGTCTGGTTATCTGACCAGAATGGGCCAGAACTTGGAGAAATTGAAAGCAGGAAGTTGCCCTTTCATTGGTTCTGTTCCAGAAGGAGAGCTAAGTGTCCCATGCAGGAGTTTAACTGAGGACCATTAATTTAACAAGATCCAACTTTGTGTGTCTCTAATGAAGCGGGGTAGAGGCAATGATGTAGGAATGATGGCAGTATATTGACTCAAGAATAGATATAGGAAGAGATGGGGGGAAATTGAAACTTAACATGGTAGACTAGATCATAATTCTGAATTCTCAAAAGCCTCCCTGTATTAGAATTGTCCATCCATGTTCTTTGCCAAGAGACTTTTTGCAATTCTTCCTATTACAGATGCAATATATTTCCCTGAACCTTTGATGTTGGGGTGACTTTCTTTGGCCAATGTAATGTCACTGGAAATGATAATATGTTAGTTCTGAGCCAAGGCATCATGTTTCTACTTACACTCTTGAGCTTCTGTGATTCACTATTAGAAGAGCTTTCCAAAGGTGGCTGCCAGCCTCTCAGCCTGAAACTCAGATTGAATACACATGGAACTTCTCAGAACCCAGCACTCAGCATAGAGTCAAGTTCAGTCAACCCACACCCTGAAGGAGACTTGTCCATCCAAGTTCAGCCTGGATCAGCAATTCTCAGTTCATCTACAGACCTACAAACATGTGAACAAACATTTGCTTTTGTAAGCCCTTGAGTTGCGGGGTGGTTTGTTACACAGCATTGTTGGGTCAATAGCTGACTAATATAGTCTTTTTTTATATTAAGGAATACACCAACATGATGTATTCTCCTATAGCTCTGATAATTTCTATGGCTAAATATGTACCAACTGCAGGACTCAGATGAAGAATCTGAATTGTGGGCCAGAGATAGGGGTAAACTCTGCAAAGCTGCAAGGAAAAGAGAATTCTTTGAGTGACCTTTGGCTGGTAACTTTCCTTCCCTGGGAAATGTGGTAGTCACATTAAACACCACCTGGATGAACTCTCTGCGTTGGTTCTAATATCAAAATCTGTAGTGTATTGAGTGGCTGCACTAGGTAGTGTGGTTTTCATAATCATAATCCTTTTCAACAGCAGATAAAAACGTTTGGCCTCACTTCAAATTCTCAAAACATTGGTAATGGTTGCTTAAAGCCAACTTGAGAAAGAGACAGGCTGCATCCAAGCTCAGCAAGAATGAGTTCCATGGTTGACCTCCTGGGAAGTTAGGAAGTGGTGGAAGGATTTGCCACTCCTGAGGTAAGTGCTCCCCACTGGGAAAGGCATATGTAGTGGTGTGTGACAGTGAAGTTCACGGGCTACCTGTTCAACTAGTAGGCCTGTGGAGCCAAAGCAGATGCTACTGGGTGCTCCTGGCACTGAGAGCTTTCTGCCCAGGATCAGCATGCCTGGTACACAGAAGCAGATCCTCTGAGATTTTGAAATAATCAAATAAGCAATAAGAATATGGCTCCCTTGGGCTTCTTGGAAGGCATATGGAAAGCAGGCTGTGTGCATTGCTAACTTTAGGTTCCTTATGGCTACCCAAGGAAGCCCCTGTGACACTACTAACCACTATGCTTTCCTGAATCCTGCAGTGGTGATGGTGCCTGGGTGTCCACACACTGTCCTCTGAAGGAGCTCAGAAGTAGCACAGCTCTAACTTGTGACTCAGCTCCATCCACAGCTCCTTGAGCAGTCTTGGGAAAATTGTTGTGTTTCCCTCAGTCTCAGGTTCCTTATTTCTAAGTTGTGATCATGCAGCAGAGGTAAGAACCAGGAGACTGGACTTGGGCTCCAAAGTCCCTTGAAGCTTCTAGATGCTCATTTTTTATAGAAATGGAGTTCAGATAGGAGACATTTTAGAACAGGAAATTGAAGAGTTTGAGTCTAGAGTTTTTACACTAAATGGCAGAAAAACTAAGCCAAAGCGGCTTAAGGAGAAAAAACATTTTGGCTCATATAACTGACAAAGGATAGGATTGGTTGCAGGCTTGGCTGGATCCAGGGTTCTAACACCACCATCTAATACTAACACATCTCACACTCCCTCCATATCTTGACTGTTTTCCTCTGTAACGTCTCCACTCCCAGTCAGGATTCCTCCACACGGTGGTGGTGGGCAGCTCCAGAATTCCTCATCTTCTGAAAACAAAACCCAGCAGAGAGAGAGATTTGTTTCTCCCTTTTATCTAGCAAAAGTTCCATGATTGTATCTCATTGGACAGCTCAAGTTCTATGTCCATCTAAGAATCAGTCACTATGACCACATGTAAGGCCCTAGCCCTAAGCCCGGGTTGACCCTGCTTCTAGATATCTGGACAGGGAATGGGAAAAGGTTATGAAAAGGGAGAATGGATACTGGAAAGACAAAAACAACAGATATGCATGCCGTGGAACAAGGTCTCTGTGTGTATTAGCTGACAGCTGATCCAGCCAGGAGACATTCCTGAGGCTAGGAAAACCAACAAAGAAAAAAACATCCAGTCACTCATTAGCTGATGCAAAAACACCAGCCAACATGTATGTGAGTGTCTCACATGTGCTCTGAACCATGCTAGGTATCTATTAGAATTTTTTTTAAGTGGCATATTATGAGACCCCAGTCATTAGAGACATGCAATGTAGTTGGGGAGACAAAGATTAGCACAAAACAGTAAATGAGGTAGACTGATTGAGGTCTAAAGTATTTGATTCACACCAGTGCTCTGGAAAGTGAGGAAGTGAGAGTGTCCCTGTGACCTGAACAGTGAGGACAAGGGCTGCGATGGGGAGACTGGGTTTGATGAGTGCCAAGAGAAAGGTGGGAATTCTAGGTATGGGGTGGATGCTGAGGTGTTAGGATGATTCAGAGCCCCATGGATACAGAATGGAGCAGGCTCAGCAGACAGGAAAAGGCAGAGAATCCAGAGTAGAGCAAGTGTCTGAAGGATCCCAACACCAAATATAGGATTAGATTTACTCTGGTGGCAGTAGGGAGCCATGGCAGGCTTTAGAGCAGGGGCAGAGCAGGACACTGTGCTCTTACCACCAGCTCCCCAAGTCATTCTGGCAAAGTACCATTCGCATCCCCAAGGACTCGAGTGCCCCCATTAAAACTGCACATTATTGTCAAATAAAAAGGAAAACTATAGCACTCTCTGTATTGCATAATCCCAATGTGGTGAAAAATATATATACAGGCTCTATGCTGCCAACCACCACCTAGTGTGTCCTTGTATTTACTGAGCTCTCCCAGAACATGCTACAGAGTACTCTTGGCTAATTAGTTCTCACACTATGATGTGGGTATCATTTTCCTCTTTTCACAGTTCGAGAAGTAAGTTTAACAGGGAGGGAGCGAGTGGCAGAGGCGGGTGTGATGCCGGGCGTGTCTAAGTCCACATTAGCCCCTGTGTTGAAACGTTAACTGTGCTTATGACTCTGGGCAGATTACAAGGGATTTTCATTTTTCTTTTTATACTTTCTATAGTTTGCAAATTGTCTATGGTGAATATATGCTACTTTTGTTAGTACAAAACAAACATACAGTTTTAAAAATCCTCCAGTCTCCATGCTGGGGACCTCAGCTCTCCAGAGAAATTACTACCCAAACTACTATTTAATTTCCCCAGCACCTCAGGGGTAATGAAAGCTGTTCACAAACCCACAGAGAGAGGTTTTACTCCCCAACTTGCAGTCCTTAGTATTGTCACAGTACCCATTTCATTTTTTGCCCTTTCCTTTCATTTTAATATTAATTTTAATTACATAAATGATATCAGGATAACTGATCCTAACAGGAAATTAAACTATTACAGATAAGACTAAAATATCATTTGACTACCACTCCTCCTATCCATGGACCACCAGAGAGAGGTCGATGACTATAGTTATTGGTTGAGGCGCGTCCTGCTAGACTTTTCCCTGTGTATTTATATATGTAAAATGTGTCCAGAAAAAATATGGTATTAATTGTATGTGTGTTTTAACATAATTACATTCCATTTTGTGTACTTTTCTGCAACTTGCTTTTTTCAGTCATAAGGATACCACGACCTGTCTCGTGGAATCATGAAGAACCAGAAATGTCATCACACAATGCATGCAGGTGGTTCCCTGGAAGGAGAGGGCATTCCACCAAAGACTCTCTTGCCATGCCTGAACTTCTGCTCTGCCTCTGGAGGGTGAAATAGTGCCTGCAGAGGGTCAGCAGATGGTATGCACCCAGCAGGTAGCAGTGATTATTACTGGCCACCGTCAGTGAAGTGACGTATTTAGTGCCTCAAGAAAAGTGTCTGTCATTCCACCTTCATGAAAACCACAGCACCATTATTTTTCCTCACTGACTAGGGGCTCAACATCAGGGATCTGGCCTAGCAATAGAAATGGAGCTGAACAGACCACTCTTCACTATCCGCTTCATCCAATTCAGGAGGTGGAGGGGTGGAGGGGACTGCCAGCAGAAATTGGCCTTTCTGAAATAACTATATGTACATGGGAAAGAGTCCACAACAGAGACAACAATAAACTAATAGAGATGAAGATGGAACCACATTGATTTGTTTTTAACTGCATAAGCATGAGAGTCTTATGTGAATCGGAGAATTGGGTTAGGGGCTCTACAGGGACAGACAGTGGACTCCTCATGGACCCTGGTGAGTGGAAACTCCAACTTGACTAATCTGATATAGAAAAAATACAGATGCTTTGTTTTGTGTTCTTGATGTCATGGTCACATTGACAACTCCTTTTCATATCTCTGAGAAAGAGTCTGGAAAACCTGTGGGTTAACCATGAGCAGAGGAAGGCCTGGGGCTGCTTCCCAGGCTGAGGCACTCCTCCAGGTTGAAGGGGGTCCCCACTCCGAGGTGCTGCCCTACACTTCCACTACGCCAAGAATGAGTATCCCCTTAGAGTTTATACCCTCGGGCCTTCCCTGCTTCACCTTAGCCCCTCTGACCAAACCCACTAGTGAATGTCAGGAGGGGTAGATCAGCAAAGAGAAGGCTGACTAAGGATTCAAACATACCCGAGTTCAATTTCCAGCTGATTTCTCCCAGCTGGTGGCATTGAGAGTTTCAATCCTGTCTGGGCCTCAGTTTTCTCTTCTGTAAGTGGGTAATAATTCCATCTTACACTCAATGAGTAACATGTACAAAAGGGCATAACATACGTGCCCAAATAACATGGTTTCCTTTCCCTTAAGGACCTTATTCTCACTTTTCAGTAATAAGAGAACATCAGTAGTCCCATGCCTGGAGTCCTGAACAGGGACACAGACTCATGGAGCTTTGGACCAGCTCCTAGGATCCCCCAGGCTGCTATTTCAGGCCTTCCCTTCCCCTCCATCATCCTACCCCTTGCAGCCCCAGACCAGAGGTATGCCACTGGGACAGCTAGCATATGACAGAAACTTTTCAAAAGGAGGAAATCCCTCTCTTCTGAGCAGGCTCCATCCTTGCTAAAGCTGTCCCCACCCTGTCAATGCCTGGATATGATTATTGACTGCATTGAGAATGAGTGTCTGGAGGGGTGACTTAGGGAGATTTTGTTTGTTTGTTGGCTGATGCTGTTACTGAGCAATGGGCCCACAAGAAGCACAAGTGCTTTCCTGAGCTGCTTGCTGGGCACCTGCTCTCACTGGAAGTGAGAGACATCATTCAAATGCATGTGCATGGCCCTCTTTGGTCTCTTCCCTAAGTTTCCAAAATAATTACTTATACCCAGTCACTTTGCCCAAATGTTTATACAGCTGGGGAAGATGAGAGTGTTAGAGAATAAGATCAGAAACCACAGTTATTGCAAGACTTATTTGGGAAAGTAGACGAAGTTCCTTTAAGCCAAGTGCTGGGAATGTAGGGTGTGTTTAAGCGACTTACCTCACTGGTCTGGTGAGAGATACCCATCATCCTGGGTGTCATCTTTTCTGAAACCCTTTTCTGACTCCACCACCCAGAGGGACCCCTGTTCAGGTTTCCAGAGGTCCCTGCTCACTCAATTTTACCATTGTCTTTATCTTACTCTCTTGCTATTTTTTGTTTCTTGACTCTTCCTAATAGAGTCCCAGCTTTTTTAGGACCCATAGACCCATGTCTGGCTCATTTTTCTACACCAAGGGCCAAGCACATGGCCTCAAATAGAGTTGATTGCAATAGTTTGTTGAATTAAAAAGAAATCTAAAAGAAAGGGAGCTCTGAGTGGAATGTATGTCTCCAGGGCAGCCCACCCAGCTTTGTGTGAGCATCAAGAGGGCAACCAGGGGCCAGAGTGGAGGCTCCCACGGGACTGCAGCTTGGTCTCTGGCTTTTGCTGAGGTAGTTCAATCTCCCATTGTCTGCCCTATCCCATGGCCACCATCCCTGTTCCAACCATGTCCATACAGATTCAAAACACTGAACTTTCTTTGACCTCTAAATAAACACACACTCTCATAAGGCCCATGCGTGTGCCCTGTGTCTGTGGGAGGTAGGGTGTAGGACGTGGTGATGCTGGTACTACTGGGGTGATAGCCTCTGGCTGCCCTTCCCTTCAATCTCCTCGAAGCCCCAGGTTTGTGCCACCCATCTCTTCAACTTCAAAGGCTCCACATTCATCTTCTCTTAGATCACCAGGCTAAATATTCTTACAGCCCTCTCCCTTCAAATTCAAAAGCCTCCTCCATGTACTGGAAAATTCTACCATCATGCTCTGAAATATCAAAATTTAAATAAGTCCCCTGGAAATAAATGTTCCTAAGCCTTGAGAAACACCATGCTATTTTCTCCTACATGAGAAGGGAGACAGAGGAAGAAGTGCTTTCGCCTTTCCTGGCAAGTCTATAACCACAACCAACAAAAAGAAGACACTAAGTGCCTTTCCCAGTAAGTTGCTCTGTGAGGTTTTTTCAATCACCTTCTCACTCTATAGTGCATCAGAGCCAAGTCCCATTGTAGTTGAATTTTAAATAGTGGGGTAAGAGCCCAAATCTCACCTGATTTGGCCAGAGATTGTAAATTCAATGTGTCATGTAACAGGAGTCCCTGCAGAGTGGCACTCATTGTCAATATAATAAGTGGAACTTTCCAGGCCTATCACTCTAAAAATTATGTGTTATAACAAACCTCTTGGCTTGAACATGAATAAGTATGATTCCTTGGGAAGAAGTGAGGGAGAAGTAAGTGAGTATGTCTGTCAGTGACTGATAGAAACTGTAGCTACACTTAGTCTGGTTAGCTCATAAAAAGAGGAACCAAGTGTCTCCTATCCTGGGCACAAAGGAAGTCTGCCAGCAGTGCTGCTGCTGCGGGGCTCCTGAAAGAGCAGGTGGCTCTCCCTATACTGGAAGCAGCAGCCCTACAATTCTAGTCAAGGACAGGCCTCTTCCTCTGTCACTTACGCAGGTTCCACAGGGTGAGTGAGATTGGGGACATACACTGGCCCTCCTCCCCATATCCCTTGTGCCAAGGGGGAGATGGGAGGAAACAGGAAGTAAACATGTACATTTGACTTAAACACTTGGTTATGGATGGATTTCTTGTTTGGCTCAGCCAAAACAGAACCAAAGAGAAAACTGTAACCAAGGTTGCGGCTTGGTGACAACACAACACTTGGCCAATAGTCAAGGGCCGCAGGGTTGCAGGCACTGAATGAGGCAGGGAGAACTGGGCCAGTGAGACAGTGGCACCTCAGAGGGCCCAGGGCATATGGAGCAGGGAAGACAGAGGAAAAGGAAGGAGAGAGAAAGGTATGACTTTTCTGGGCACTGTAGGGAATGTGGGTCCTGCCCACAAGGCTTTACCATGTAGTGGGGAGAAAAGTCCCATGGATGAATGCTGAGGCCAGGATACCATCTGTGGTGGACAGCAAACTGGATGGGGTGTCAAGGAACTCTGGTCTCTTGTTCTTTAGTTACTTCCTCCTGGGATCTTGGGCCAGTCACCTGCCTTCCCCCAGTCTCAGTTTCCCCATCTAAAATCATGAGCTTAAATGATCTCTAGGAGTTCTTCTGCTGGCCTCACTCAGGCAGTTGTCTTGAGAAGGTAGAAAGCAGGGGTGGGAAGTGAGTTGCGAGGAGAAGCAGAAAGACTCACACCACCATACCGAACCTCCTTCTCTGACCTTAGCTTGAGCTTGGCAGCTGACTGGGAGGGCCTTTACATGGACTCAGTCATGTAGGGCCCCAACATCCTGAGCTCATAGAGCTGTGAGTTCTGGAGTTGGATGGCTAGGCAGAATAGTGAAAAGCAGCTGAGGACAGATGGTCTCACACAGGAGAACAGCTCAAGCTAAGATGGCCATTCCCAGCCCCCTGGCCCCTGTTCCCTCAGGGGATAACCAGATCCTGGCTGATGACCTGAGGAGTGGGGTCCTCTGCCTGTTCTTAGCTAACCTGGGTATAGCAGCCAACTACTAGGAGCTGTTAGAGAATTCATAGCTCTCATCTCCTGAGCAGCAGGGCTCCACAGCCTACAGAGCCATGAGGATCAGAGCCAGAATCCTTCCTAGGGAGCCCAGCTTCAGCTTCTACAACCCCACATTCAGTTCTCCCAGGTTAGGGGTGGCACACCGCCCAGAGCCTCAAGGAGCCAGAGGATACAGGCCTGCCGAAGGCAGGAAACAAGGATAAAAACACCAAAGAAGAACCATATTTGTCTATTTTGAGCAGGAATCTAAACAGGGACTCCTTCCAGATATGTCCCAGGTTAGGGATGAGGGCATGGCATGTTGATGCATACATAGAGGGCCTTTAAGGCATCATCTTGCTGATTCAGAGCTGCTCTTCACATTGGTCTGAATTCACTCCTTTTTTCTCCAAACATTTAAGTCCAATTCATCCTCAGGTCAATGTCCCTCCCGGCCTGCATTAGCTCATCTAACTTCTCTCACATTTATCAGACTTTCGTTACAAAATCATGCACTTAATTTTTCTTCATCATCTCATGTTCGTTATATTTTTCTCTTCATCTAGCATGGATCAAGTCACACCCTCATGGTCCACTATTCATAGTCTACAATAGGAGGGTCGGTTGGAAGTCACCAACAGTCAAAAGAAACACTCATTTTCTTCATATTAGCAGAGGGCTCCATGGTCAACAACTTATAGTTCAAAGTCTTCATTTACATATGGGGAAACTGATGCTCAAAAAGAGGATGTGCTCTACCTGAGGGCACAGAGTGAGTCAGTAGTGGGGCTGGGCCTGGGGTCTGTGGCGCTGCAACTTCAATCCCATGGATAAGTTGGAGTCTTTCTGAACCCTTGTTGACAGATGATCTACCTCTGCATGGATGCCTCACGTTCCTGAGAGCTCAGCCTTGTAGAGGCAGCTTGTGCAGTACTAGGTAACTATCAGAACCCCATTTCTTCTACCAAGAAAAAATTGGCTTCAGTGCAACCTCCTCCCACTGGCTCACCTTTGTCACTCATTCATTTATTTGATCTCTCATTCATTCATTCAACCACTTATTGATCAGCCGCTTTGTTCCAGGCGAATTAAATGTGTGTCTTGCCTCTCAAGCAGAGATAGTTTCATAGAGTAATAAATATTTGGTGTGAATCTCTGAGCTTTTGAAGGGCAGGGACCTCCCTATATCTTCAGGGTCAACTACAGTGAGTGGCCCTGCAGAGTTTCCAGTAAGTAGTTTCAAATACAAAGGAGATAATGAATAACACTGATGAGAAACAGGAAAGGATTTGTTCAGGTATGCTGGTAACAGAGAGGGCAGCTAATCCTCCTTGGGTTGGAGGAAGGAATAATCTAGGTGGGCTTTGAATTAGGTGGGGAAAAGGTGGGGTTTCAGCAGACAGAGGAGATGGGAGCAACCAGTAGGAGCAGAGACAACACCAGAAAGAACAGAAAATATCTGGCCCCACTAAAATCTTCTTCTAGACCTATTGAAAAGCAAGAATGAGGAATGGAAAGAAGTGAGGTGACAGAGACAGGTGACCAAAGGCCTCGAACTTAAAGCTAAGGTACCTGGACTTGGCCCTACGGTAAAAGGGAGGCAGCAGCAGGTTTTCTAAGGTGAGTGACAGGATCCAAACAACGCTTCGGAAAGATCACTATGGTGACTGTATATGGACTGCATCTGTCGACTCACGTGGGGACCCTTTGGGAACTGGTGCAATTGTCCAGGTGAGAGATGATTACAGGGCAGCCAAAAGACCAGTCATTTCCCAGCTGAATGGTAATTGGGCATTCCAAATGCAATCTCAGGGTCGTCAGTGTCCCTGACCATAATTTCCTCCCTGTACTGCAGGCTCCCTCCTGTGTGAACAGCTTAAGCAGCTTATAGCTAATCTTCCACTGGCTCTCAGGCACCTCCTTACCACACAGCCATGTTTAGCCCCTTGGTAGACAGAGCTGTGGTTCTGCATGAGAACTCTATCTTCTCTCTCGTTCCTTCCCTGGGCTGCCATCAGGCCCCAGAGCTTTCTAAACCTCTCTCTAGCAAACCAGAGTTTGGCCAGAATTCTGGCAATGTCAAGATGGCCTCCGTGGCTCTCAGGCCCAAACTGATTAATCATCACTTTATTCTAGCTATCGGCCCTGCTGAAATTGGCATATTTATTTCTAGTCAGCTCTTAAAAATGGCATCATTCAAAGGTGCTTAACCACATTACTTAATTCTCAGCCTGTATTGCCATTGATTTCAAATATTCTCCTCAAGATATGGCTCATCATTCAATGCAGAAGTCTGTTTATATAATAATCTTATCTGGTTACTAAAATCTGTGAAATCTCTTCAATTGCCTCTAATGCAAGATCGGAGGCTGGTTGCTAAATGAGTCAATTTTACTTTAATTTGGTTTATTTACAGTACATGTTTTAATGCTCTGCATTCCCGTCTTTCACAGCGACACTGAAAATAAAGGCAAATATAGGCAGAGAGCGAGGGCTGTGCTTTTCTCAGTCTGTGGGAGACAAGGCAGCCTGACTGAGCTCCCTGAAGCGGAGCTTTTTACCTCTGCTGGCCAGCGGAAGGACCTGCAGTGGTCCTCAAATGCCATCAGTAACAGTGTAGTGCCACCAAAAGAGCACTGGAGGGGAGTCGCAGATTTGGTTCAAGTCCCTGCTCTGCTATCCAATAAAGATCTTGACATCGTGGAGCCTCAGATTCCCCATCTGTGAATGAAGATAATATAATGTGCTTCCAGGTATCTCCAGAGGACCAATGGAGACTAAAAGGTTAAAATACACATGGCAAACAAGATTTCCCACCTCTTTCTGCAGTCTTTGGTCTGTATAGATCAGCTCCCAGCTCTGGTGGGCTTGCTCCTGCATCAAATGGCTATCCCATTTGATGGGATATCCTCTACATCACAGAACTTCCCTCTACACCCTTTGCTTCATTCTCACTGCTAAGTAGCAATCTCTTTCTGTATCTCTGATGAAATGCCAAAGGAGAAAATGCAATCCATCTGGCTCATGTGTGAGATCCAGGCTCTTGAGTCACTGACCCCTAGTCTGGTCATCTTGGACTGAGGAGCAGAGGCTGGGAATATGCCAGATGCTGGGTTGGGCTCTGGTCGAGTGACATAGGGTCCCTGGCTTTGAGTTGCCCTTCACCTTGCTAGAGAGACACAAGTGCAAGCAAATGGCGATGACGCAACATGGCAAGTGGATGGTGTTAGTCTGTAGGAGGAGGAGTGAAATGATAAACGAACTCGACACTCTTATATTTTTTCTGCCTGCTAAGGATGTGAGAGGAATGGGAACCCGTGCAGTCTCTGTATCTCTCCTTCACGAAGACAGAGCTGAGGTGCCCCCTACCTGCTGTAGGCAGTTCCCATCTTGCCCCACAATCCCGCAGCTCTCTCTTGGTCAGGTGTGAAAGCTGCCATTTCATGCTCATCTTCCCCAATTAACAACAGCTGGTCCTCTATAAAACCAACGGGTGAGGTGATTTGTTATTGGAAGACAATGCAACCTCATTAGGCATTAATGACTCTAGCCTCATTTCCTGGCGAGAGTTCACAGGGTTAATGTGTGGGATGTTGGGTCTCAACCCGCAGAGCTACTAGGATCCTTTTTTCAGGCACCTTATTCAAGCTTCATTTTCTGAATCAGGACTTAGGAGGTGGCGGGAAGGTGAAGGAGGCCTTGATTTCCTGGAATGGAAATTGTGCATAAGATGGTGGATTCACCACTTAGAGGTTCCCTCAATATTTTAATTGGAAGAGAACAATTTTGAATCCAGCAAGTTTTAAAAAAATTCTTTCTTGAGTCTGGATTAATTAATCTGTTTCCATAAGCACCTAGATAAGTACACTTTCCCCCTCTCTTTTTGATTATTCTTGCATCACCCCCTCTATATCATTTGAGACCCTTTATGTTTCTGATTTGAAAGTTAAGAGGTGAATGGGGCTGTGTTCAGACAAGAACCCTTTCATTGGCAATTTAAGAGCTTGACTGCAAGTGATGATCTTGGTCAGGCTGGGACCTAGAACTCACACTAAACAGATTTGGCATTGAAAATAACTTCACTACATTTAGCTCAAGCTGGCCTCCCAATGTGAAATTTTCATCATGGGCTTGTGCATTTCTCTGTGACTTAAAACCAAAGGCTTAGTCTGCATATTCCCCTCAATCTTAGCAATAGCGACCAATATGGTTCCACAAGGACATCTTCCTTTCAGTAAGCAAATCACAAATCTCCACAACCTTCATTTATTCATTTAGCAAACATTAAGTGACCACCTATTTTATCTATCTGCCAGACTCCATTGACAAAAACATTGCCACTGCCAACAAATGCAGTTAAACCAAATGAAGCTCATGGATTTTGTTAAAAGAAAAATTTTATATTTATTTTTTTCTCTTTCCTCCTTTCCAGAAAAATTTTCCATGCATTTATATTGGATATAGACTTGATTATGGTTTGGTTTCTGTGCAAAAGGAACAAGGAACTTATCTTCACGGAGTGGCAAAATGGCACCCCGCCAAGAAGAAGCCCAAAGCCCAGTCAAAGGAGCTCTTTGAACAGCCAGGAGCTAGCCTTTCTGCTGTGAGATTTGGCCAGAGTCTTGAGAGTGTCCAGCAATGGCAGACAGCATCTCTGGGCTGAGTTATGGTTCTTGTTCCTTCTATGTTTATCCCCCTATTGTTCTAGCTTGATGTTCAGGCAAATGGATCTCATCTCCACACTGCTAAGGGAAACCAACATATAGATGTTGCATCTATCCCAGGCCAGAGCTTTACTGGGAGAGGAGTATCCCTAGGGCCAGCTGGGTGTGGCAACACACTTCGTACCTGACTTACCCCAAGGAGAAGGTGAAACTCTGGGAACCACACAGGGACCACTTGATCCAGCCCCTGCGAAGGGCCTAGAGTGAATTCTCAGCCCATCAGGGTTTTGTGCTAATGAGGGAGGACAGTTCTTTCTCATATACCCTGGGTAGGAGTAGATTAAAGAGACTCACTATCTGTCTCACTCAAGAGGCACTTAATCCAATAATGCTTTGAGCACTCACTTTTATTTCCTTCTCATGCTGTTCTCTGACTTTTCCTGGAAATAATTTTTAATCTCAACCTATAGATGCCCAGAGGAAAGAAATGGAGACCTATCTACATTTACTTTATTATTTTGAACCAAACTTAAAGCATAAGTTCTGGCAAAGGATTGTTTTACCCCTTTTGAGAATGGGAAGCAATCTGGAAAATGCAGCAACATAAACACCAAACACATTGTTATTTAGGAAAATCAAGTGACTTAATGGAAACTTGGGATATCTTCCCAGCTTTATCACTCACTTACTTAGCGTGTGAACGTAGGCAAATATTCCACTTCTCTGAGCATCAATTTCCTGTTTGAAGGTACATTATTCTGGAGAATAGAGGTGAATGGTTGCCAGAATCATATCTCACTGTTCTCTTCACCCCTAGCATTTCACATAAACCTAAGCCCAGCATACAGCTTGGTACCCAGAACTCCTTCAGCAAATAAGTCCTGAATGAGTGAAAATCCTTTTATAAGCAGGACACATACTCCAAATGGGTCACAACCCAGCCTCTTTGCAGTAGGACTTTTGGAAAATCTCTCTAGATGTGGCTTCATCTGAACACTGATTTCCTGCAAACCAGCTGAGCTGTATTTACAGTATCTGCATTTGTTTTGGAAAAAATCCAAATGTCCACTTAACTGGGCTGGAGGCCAGCATAATCTTTCTATATTGTTTGTAACCATGAGATTAATGGTGGGCCTTGCCCTGAACCTTCTGGTTACATCATTCACCTGGGGTGTCTCTTCAGTTCAGATAATAATGGGTTGGTCTTCATTGTGGCAGTTCTGCTTTGTCTTAGGAGCTTGACTTTTGTGGGGAGGCACTGTGGGGATGGAGCTGCATTATTTTAAAGCTAGACTATGGTGAGTGCTGAGATAAGTCCCAAGCCCAACCCAGTCTATCTATTCTGTACCAGCTGTGTGATCTTAGGCAAGTCACTTAATCTCTCTGAACCTTAGTTTCCTCATAGGTAAGGGTCATATCAGTTATTTCACACAGTTATGGTGAGGATTAAGCAAAAGAAGTGCTTAATAAATACTTGCACTCTATCCATCGATAGACACATTCACACATTTCTGTTGCCAATTGAAAGATGGTTGAGCACTTCATTTGATGTTAAAATAGGACACGCGTAACAGCTCAACAACAACAACGGACCCATTAAAAATGAGCAAAGGATTTGAATAGAGATTTCTCCAAAGAACATATATCAATGGAGAGTAAGCACATACAAAGATGCTTCACATCATTTGAGAAATGCTAATCAAAACCACAATGAAATACCACTTAACATTCATTGGGATGGCTATAATAAAAATTAAAAAAAAACAAATTAATAAGTGTTAGTGAGGATGTAAAGAGATTGGACCCCTTGTGGACTGCTCTTGGCAATGTAAAATTGTATGTCACTGTGAAAAATAGAATGATGATTTATCAAAAAAATTAAGCAAGATATGACTCAGCAATTAATCTTCTGAGTACATACCCCAAATAAGTAAAAGTTGGGATTCCAAGAACTTTTTGTACACACATGTTCACAGTAGCATTATTTAAAATAGCTAAAAATAAAAGCAGTTAAAGTGACCATTGATGGATGAACAGATAAACAAAATATGGTATATACATACACTGGAATATTATTCAGTCTTAAAAAGGAAGGAAATTCTGACACATTACAACATGGATGAACCTTGAAGACATTATGATGAGTGAAATAAGCTAGTAAAAAAAAGTTAAATTTTGTATACATCTATTAATACGAGATACCTGGAGCGGTCAACTGCATAAAGACAGAAAGTAGAATAGTGGTTACCAGGGGCTAGGGAGAGAAGGGATTGGAGAGTTAGTATTAAATGGGTACAGAATTTCAGTTTTGGAAGATAAACAGTTCTGGAAATGAATGGTCATGATGGTTGCACAACAGTGTGAATGTACTTAATGTAACCAAACTGTACACTTAAAAATGGTTAAAGTGGTAAATTATGTTAGTCGCAATTTAAAAATTCTACAAAAAAAAAAAAATGACATGGGCTATGATGTTATTTCCAACAGAGAAATCAAGTTTCTCGAGGTTTTAATTTCCAAAGAGACTTCGACGTTCTCCAAATTATTTTTATTTGTCAGATGATTAGTGGTGATTATCTCAATAGCAATTTTACAGTGTTTTGAACCATCAGAGGCAATCTCATTTCTTCCTCATAATGTAAACACCTTTATAGATGAAGAAATTGAGGCTCGAAAAGGACTCACTCTTCAGCAAGGACCTCAAGATCACCTAGATGTTTGCTTGGCAGAGCCAGAAGCACAGCACGGTTGGAAGTTTGTGGGTTAGTCACCATGTATGTGGGCAGAACACAGGAACAGAAAGAGTTTTGTCAACTGAAGGCATATCTCTCTAAAGGCGGGGTTATCCAGGTTCTTCAGCTAGAGTCTCAAGATTAGGCAATTTCCAGTCATGTTAAGGAACTCTGACAGGAAGCATCTGACCTCTGCCAGCTCCGTCCTCCACTGGTTGCAGCGTGAGGAGGAGTGTGGGGTTTCCTAAGGGGATCACCAGTTCCTTACAGAAGATTATTTCTGACTGAACTAGAGATGCTGGGAAATAGCAATGGCCTGGATGTCCAAAGACTGGGTACTGGTCTTAGCTCCATCAGTAACTTCCTTTGTGACCCACTGTGGTAAATTGCTAACCTCTTTGGGCCACTGGCTTCTCTCTGCACCTTGTACCTCTCCGGAGGTTGGTGTCAAAAACTAGGCATGGATGGAAAGGTCTGTGCGAGCAACAAAGCATGTGTGTGTGTGTGTGTGTGTGTGTGTGTGTGTGTGTGTGTTGCGGGGGTTGGGGGTGGGTGGCTGGGTAACATGTCCACTCAGCAAAGGAAGGAAGAGCCCCAAGGCTAGAGCAGTTTCAAAAGAACAGTTAAAGATTAGCATTCAAAAAGCAGTTATAGAACATAAGTCTGGCTTTCTGCCAAGGGAGTTTGTTTATAAATGGTATTTTACTTACTCCTCACATAGCCTTGTAAGGAGAGCATTGTTATCCTGTTTTCCAGGTAAGTCTTGGAGGAGTTAAAAAATGTGCTCAGGATCACACAGGTACTGAGCAATAGATGTTAATGCAGGTTTGCCTCCTGCACAGCCATCAAGTCATACTTCCTCCCTTGAGACTGTAGTTCAGGCCAGTAAGGGATGCTGGGTCCTACATGCAAAGATGAGGATATAGTCCCTGCATTTGGGGAGTGAATCCCATCAATAGATAATACCAATGTACTGTGGTGGGTTCTAGGTGCTTTTGCTGTAGCATCTTTGCCACACTTTTTTTCACTGCATAATTGAGGCGATTTGCCGTAAAAAAAAAGATAACTGGTTGACAGTTCATTGGTTGGATTTTTTTTTTTGTCAGTTTAGTTTTATTTCTCCACTGATGGAGTTCTTGCAGTTGTTCTCATTTTTACATTACATATAAATCTTAGCTATTTCTTATAATGGTCTATATAGTGACAAGTAGACATGGTGGTAGTCTTAAAATAGTTAGCATTTCTTCCAAAGATGATGATTTGCTCCAAGAGTTAGTTTCCCATTTTGAAACACACTTCATTGGGAAAAGACAGAGAGGCTGAGGGCCCTCTTTGCAGGCACAGAGTTAAACCCACATTTCCCATAGAGTGAAGACAAGTGCTTAATACAATCCATAAAATAAAATCAGTTATTTGTGCAGTATTGCCATGGATCTACACACATTTAAAATGTATTCAAATATTTTGCATTTCACAATAAAGTGTTTCTAATTTTGTTATGTCCTTTTTAATGTCTCTCTTTTATTTTTCATGATTTTATCTGTTTTATGGCAAAATTGCCTTACAGTCAATTAGTCACGTAGCAAAAATGCAGCAAAAATGCTTGCGGCAAAGATGTCTATGGCAAAGATGCTTATAGTGAAAATATGGACATGGTGAGTGCTGAGCTAAGGAGCATCACTTTTTTTTTTCTTTCCGAGAAACTGTCAATAAAATTTAACATGGCCTCATGTGCCCAGAAGGAGACAGTGCCCGATTTGGAGGGGTTATGTCTATGTCCAAGTAGTCTCCTATCTGGAACTTCTGAGACTGCAGGGTCATGGCGTTGTTGGTCCCCTTCTTTCCAGGCGTGATGTTGCCAATCTCCTTTACTCGATAGCCAGGTCTTTTAATATCTGTGAAGACAATTGCAAAATTGAAGTGCGTGCCCTTCTTTCTAGCTTCTGGGTAGACTTCTTTCACTAAACTCATCAGCTCTTTCAAGGTTGCATCCATCCAAGTATAGATCTGCAGCTTGCTGGATGACACGTTGCCGTGGGAGAACTCATCCATGCAGTGGTGGCAGCCATTGTTGGCGGTGAACACACGAAGCAGCAGCGGGCATGTCTTCTCTCGATGGATGGGCTTCTCGAGCTCTTTCTTGATCTCCTCCTGAATGATGTGCAAGCAAGGGATATATACTCGAATTTAGACGTGCTAGAAGGGATTTCTGGAAAACTTGTATATGAGCTAGGCTGTGAAGGGTGCATAAGAGTTGGCCAAGCAAGAAAGAGTAGAAAGGTGTTCCAGGCAGAGGTTCCTCTTAGGTAATCATGCAGGGGAACAGATCAGCATGTCGTGTTTGGAGAACCAGATTTCTAGTCCACCTATGGTATGGAGTTCAAGGTAGGGAAGAAGATAGAGCTGGAGAAATGGGCAGAATCTTGGGTATGGCCCCAGAGGTTTAGGTTGTATCCTGTGGGTAATAGTAAGACATGGGAAGGTTAAAAGCCAGGAAACCTTTTACACACACACACACAAACACACACACACAAACACGCACACATGTGCCTGCATGCACACACGTACATACTCAAATTGAAAGAGAGAAGCCTTCAGCTGCATCATTGAGAATGGGTGGGGATAGTGGTAGGTAGCCATGCAAGAAGAGAGTTCAGAACATTTGTTCAGAGGTTATTGCATAGTCTTGGCAAGAGCTGAGAGGGCCCCAAACTCAGCTTGCTATAACTCTGTATCCTGGGCTCCTAACACAGGGCCAGGCATCGATGAAAGATGGTTCAGAGGGTGAGTTTTGGAATTAGGCTCCAGCGACTGTTGTGCAGCCTGGGGTGTTATTTCACTTATATGTTCCTTGAATTCTCCTACTTTCAAATACAGTTAACGCTAGCACTGGATTGTAGTAAGGACTGAGGGAGGAGTAAGCAATGAAATGAGTGCAGTGTAGTGTCTGGTGTCCCTGTCACGGCTCAGTAACTGTGTGGCTTGCTTGTGTGAAAGGGGTACCTCTTACCATCCCTGGGAAGGCTCCACTGCCTCTTCTTCAGTGCCCCCTCCCCGCTTCCCACCCAAGCCTCAAAGGAGGGGGTGGGCAGTTTAGTATTAAATGGCCTGGATGAAATGCATTCTGCTGGCAATTGCCTTCATTGCCTGCTGTAAAAATACATCTATATTTAAATATGCTGGGATAATTCTTAAGTTTTATTAGTACTTAAATATTTTGGCATGTTTATTTCTCTGGGAACAATTATGGAGGTTTCATTGTTTTACTCGCAAAAAAAGAGACTAAATCTCCTTTTACAATAAACCCGTGACAGGTTGAATATGGTGTTATCCCCAGCGTGTGTCCTATTATTGTCTAGTCAGCTCTTGGGGTGCACAGCAGAACTGGGGAGGGCAGGTGATGGTCCTCAGAGTGCCTTGTCCATGGCCCCGGATGTTTCCTGTTTACCACTCCCCATCTGCTCTCTTCCTTCTCCACCGTGGCTTCCTGGTGGACCTGTGATCTCTGGCTTCCCATCAAGTTTGGCCAGTGGGAAGATTCCAGCAGGAGATCCAGGGAGGGAAGAAAGGGAAATTGGAGTATCAGGTTGCGGCTTTCTCCCTTTGGGGTCACCAGGGGCTCCTGTCTGGCCAACCAGATATCAGCCTAGGCCTCGCTGTCTCCCTATTGTCATAACTGCTCCCTCCTCCTGTGCCATCAGATCCAGTGTGAGAAGGTCACCCCATCGCTACTGCCTTCTACATGCCACACTGGATCCATGGTTTTCTTCCACCCCGGCCCTGCTTTTGTAAATGGTCCCTTATTACCTTCCCCTTAATGACCCCATCCGAATGAGCCAGCTGTCTCCTGTAAAGACCCTGATGAACACGAAGCCCTCCAGAGGCCTTTGCCACTGAGGAAGTACACACGCACCTGGCACTTTGGTTAATGCTCATAACGACCCCATAAGTGGAGAGAGCAGGTAGGCTGCTTTCTCTTGTTTTACTGAAAAAGATACCAAGGCCCAGAGAGGTTGCCTGTTCTTCCCAGTGTCACACAACTAGTAAGTAAAGAAAGCAGAACTAAAGACCAAGGCCATTGAGTGCAGGCTCCAGATTCTTTCTACCCCTTCACAGCTGGCAGTTGTGGAAAGTCTGAGAGTGGTGGGGAAGTATTGAGGTCGATCGTTCTTCCATCTCGAAGAAGATCCCACTCTCACTTGCTATGTAAAGTGCTAGTCTCCTTCCTGGGACAGATGAGAGTACGGGATGGGGGAGGCACAGCTAAGTGATATGAGAGAGACTGAGGACTGGCTCAGTCCCTGTTTAGCTTTGTGACTTTGAACAAGTTACTTAAACTCTCTAGGCCTCTGTTTCTCACTTGTATCATTAAGATAATACTTGCTGGGCAAGGCTGAGAGCCAGAATGATCACTTTAGCCTTAAAGTAATAATAATGAAGGATGACTGAGCATACACCTGGGTCTAGAACTATCCTAAGCACTTATATGTAATGTCTAGTTGAAGTAGCTACCGCTATTATTAACCCCATTTGACATGATGCAGAAATGAAGAAGTTAAGTGGACCTTTCCCTCCTGTAATCGCAGGCATTTGAACACAGGCCAGCAGGCCTCTTCACAGAAGAGGAGCTTCAGGGGGGCATAGGGTACATCCAGTTCAAGCAACTTTACAGGTGAAGATGTGAGACCTGGGCAGAACAAGCATCCTGGCCAGGATCACACAGGAATAGGAAGCCAGTCCTCTAGACTCCAAATCCAGTTTGTCACTTGTGGAGTTACCAAAATACAACCAACTAAGGATCAGTCTCCAAGTGGTCAGTCTCTCCTTCACTCCCCTTCCATGTGAATGGAGGAACTACTGACCCCATTCAGCTGTGGCCTCTGGGGTGGCCCCAGGCCCTCTTGTACACCAGCCCTGATGCATGTATTTAGGGGCAGAGCTGGGACCCAGCAGGAGTGTTTTTCTCATGAACAGCTGGGCTGCACTGCCCTGATCTCTGGTTTGTGAATGAACAAATCCTCTACCCACCCCATGTTTACATTGACCTTAGGCCCTTTGAGGGCAGGAGAAGGCCTGACCTGGCCTAGGAAAGGGAGGAAGAAAAGTGGGCCAGCCAGAACAAATGCCAGCCATAAACACCAGTGCAGCTATCCTGGAGCCAACGGAATTTATTGTCAAGACTCAGAGAGAAATGCTTGCAACAGGAAATATAGCAGATGCTCCATAAACAGAAGCCATTGCTTTATTTGTGAATTTCATGAGCTCTGGTTTCCTCCAGGTTGTGACATTTTCGACATTTCAATCCTTTACGGCAGGCACATGGCGGAAATTTCATTACTGCAACTCTAGGTGCAGGAAAATGCCAAACACTATGTGGAGAGATTTAATTCAATCCTTCAAACACTGGGTGAGCAGCCCTTCTGCACACGGCACTGAGAAAGAGGCAGAGGAGAATATAGCAGGCTCTGTTCTCAAGGAGACCCCAGGTCAGGGGGAGAAGCCACACAAACAGACCAGGGTAAATAAATCAGGAAGAAAGAAACTCTCGTTTACAGGGACAGGAGGCTACACTGAACAGTGAAACAATACACAGGTTTGGGTGCAGGCACTTTTCCATTTCTCAGCTGTGTGATGTTGGGCAAGTCAGCTAACCCACTGCACCCCCACCAACTCTATTTCTTATCTGTTAAAGGGGAATATTAATATTGATCCTAAGGGGTTGCTGTGGGCACTGAGGTCCCACCCTGTTGCAGCAGCTGCACAGGGTTTGACACTATATATTGTTCTCACAGCATTAGTTGGCCTGGGGCTCTGGAGGAAGGAAAACTCGCTCTAGTTTGAGTGGTCCAGAAAGGCTTTATAGAGGAGGTGGCATGGAGCTGTCTTGAAGGGTGAGAAGGGCTTTGAGAGGTGGAGATGGCAGAAGAAATAGCCCATGGAAAAGCAAAGAGATAGAAGGAAAGATCTGTGGGGTTACAGAAAGAAACCATAGGTAACAGGGAAGGGCAGGGGTCTCTGAATAAATAAGGGGAGCCTTAAAGAAGATGACCATGACAGCCAGTGTTCCATGGGTTTTGTTGATCATTCTTGTGAATGTATCATAATTTTGAGTGGGAATAATGGCTTTTATCTAAATAATATCATCTGATCTGAGTCAAGAAGCAAATTTCAACAGGAGATACCATGTGGCTCCTGCTCATGGAGAAGTGGAAAAGGAACTCTCAGTGGGGTGGGCCTAGGAAGGCAGTAAGAAAAGCAGAGTGGGCTGACCGCAGGGTGGGACGTAGACTAGACAGGCAGCCTCTCTCAGGCAGAACACTTTGGCAAGGGTGTATGGCTCCTGCTCAGTCTGGACTACTGGGCAAAGGCCACTTCCCCTAGCCTAGGAGTTATTAGGAGAAGAAAGGGATTGTTGGCAGGCGGGTGAGGGAGAAGGGAGGCCTGAACTAAGAGCTTTGTGGAGAGAGGGCGAGAGGGAGAAACGTCTTTTTTCTCACTCAGATGGCTCAGTAGGGGCCCTGGAAATCTCTAGACCAGGTACAGGGAATCCGGGCCCAGGCCTGGCCAGGTGGGCTTGAGATAAGTCAGAAGCATACAAGTCTTAGTTCCCACTCCTGGCAATCTGGCTGTGACCCCATTCCCAGCTCTCTGTCAGGCCCACTTTACAAAGACTGGAAAGGAAGCCAGTAGCAGAGCCTGCACTGGCAAAAGAGACTCAGCTCTCATTATCCGGCCATTGTAGGCAGAGCTGGGGGAGAAGATAATAGTCTAAATTCTTCTCTTTTACAGGTAGGAGAGACATTTTATTTCCAGTCTTCCAGAACGAGGCTGGGTTTAATGTTAGAGAACAGTCTGTTCTGAAGGCCCCAAGAATGCTGTGCCTGGAGAAAAGCATGTTCTCTCCCCAGCCTTAGCTCCCATGCACTTGTTTCTCAGCTTAGTGGTGTGTGTGGTTGTGATAACTAATTCCTAGAATGGAATCAAGGAAAAACTTCTCTCGTCCTCTCCCAGGATATACATTGTACAGATGGCAAGATCGAGGCCATCCAGAGCAGGGAAGGCACAGCTAGATGGAGCAGGGCCCATATCAGAGCTAGGACCCAGGTCCTCTCCATCCCAGATGTCTCTATTCTGGATGAGGTTATTTGTGCCTCAGAACTCAGAAATAGACTTCAAGGAATCCAGCCCCTTCCTAACATCTGATGTAAAATGTCAGTTATCTATGCATTTTTCTGGAGAGAGGACCTACAGCTTTCATTGGGTTTCTTGATGGTTTATATCTTTATTCCCTAAAATGTTTTTTTTTAAAAAATTAACAGTAGGCACTTACTGCTGTGTTCTACAAGTTTGCATCCCTCAGCCTGGAGGCAGGGAGCCCCCATAGCCCTCCCTGATAGGTGGGAGGCAAGTCCTATTTTCAGTCTGGAAGTCTACTGTCTTCACAGTGATGGCAGGTCCCTCTCCGTGTCTCTGACACATTTTCCTGGGCCCTGAGCAGGAATGCTAACACATGCTTGCTCACATTTCCTCCTCTAAGTTCATCCCACACAACAGCCCTCTCCCTCAGAACCCTGGGAACTCATGGCGGAGTTACTGCCTTGCCACACCCACCTCCCACTTCATTTTTGCCTGAAACACTAGGAGAGCTTTAGCCTCATTGGGGTAGCATTGTCATTTTATAGTAACCCAGAAAAGGGAAGTACCGTACTTGCGTTCATAGCTGTTCTAAAGCTAGAATATGATTAGGAAACTCAAGCAGGCTACTGGATTCAGTAGAGGCTCTTCCTCCACCTGGAGGCCCCATGTGGTCTAACTTTGAGGTTGAGCATTTTGAGGGAGGGCCAGCATGCAGAACACTACAATGGACTGCTGGACTGAGATGCTCTTGTGGCCCGCAGGCTATGGATTCCCATCATGAGGTGTGCAGCCTAGAGAACCTCTTCCTAACCAGAGACCCGTGTGAACCACATACAAATGGGCTTGATAAACCAGGACTGACAGAGAACACAAAAGGACCTAGGTCACTCACCAGCTCATTTATTCATTCAACCAATATTTATAAAGTTGTTATAGTATGTTATATTCCATGGGCTAGTGAGGCAACAATGACCAAGGTAGGCCCTGAATTCCTAAGACTTACACTGTCATAGAATAAGAGCACAGTTGATCTTCCTCTACAGGAGAATTCTATGTGGTTCCTGACAGAGTTTACAGCAGCATAATTATATTCAGCAACCTAAAGATGATGTACAGTGGGAGTTGCTATTAACTTTCATTTTCTTCTCCTCATTCAGTAATTGGTGAAACCCTTAGCCCAAAGTAGCTGCTGGAGACTTCCCTTCCTTCCTCCCTTTCCTCCTTCCTTTAGGAATTGATAAGTACCATATGCTAGGGGAGATGCTGGGAATGCAAAAGGAGGTTCTAGAGAGGAAGGCAACTGGAAATCGGATCATTATAATGCAATGTGACAGTGCTCTGGTGACAAGCAAGCCCAGGGTATAATGGAAGCCCAGAAGAGGGGACCCCAACACACATTGAAACATCTTGGTCAGCTTCTACAGGGAAGCTTTTTTGGAGATCTTTCTTTCACCTTGCTAAGCATCTACCATGTTCTAGACACTGTGCTGAGGCCTAGGTGTGGAATGAGGAGGAGGACAAGCCAGACCCCTCTATTCCTAAGGGGCTTGCCCAATCCCAGCTGGATATTTCTGCTAGCATTGTGCAGCTCCTGACCCCTCCTCTCTGTGTCCCTGGCCTCTCTTATCCAACTGGTCTGGGTTGGACTGCCTCATCCTCCTTCAAAAGGCTTACTTTCTCACAGGGAAAGGATGCTCATTTTCTGCCCCTGGAACTGCTCAGAATTATGGTCTTTACATAATTTCTAGTGTTCCACTACTTTCTAAAACTCGCAGCCTGCCTGTGTGTGTGTGTGTGTGTGTGTGTGTGTGTGTGTGTGTGTGTCTGTGTGTGTGTGTGAGAGCTTGCTCTGGTCCTTCGGAGCCACCTCTGTGTCCTGCCATGTTACAAAGGCAGGAGAGGACCAAATGTGAGCAGAAAGAATAGCTTCTGGATTGAATCCAAAGGAAGCATTTCTTCCACTGTCCAGAGGCATGTCTTCTACACCCCTGCCTTTGTCACTCCACTGTTAAAGTGTTCTGAGTTGGCAGCACTGGGTTTTAAATCATGTGGCCTCTATATGCCATTACTGAAATTCAGAAGTGAAATCAATTGAAACTATTAATTAAACACAGTTCAGGCATGGAGTGGTTTAAATAATATAAGCAATATGGCCACTGCACTTAGCAATAGGTATTTGATATTTTTAAATAAGACTTTATTATTTCAAACCAAATTTAAATTTAAAAAACCTGAAAACTGACCAATTTCTCACTTATTAGTCTGCTGTTGTTTAAGTGGAGCAACAGAATTAAATTAAAACTTGGGCTTTACACCCCTAGAGGCAGTGTCTGATAGTCAAGGTATAAATACTATTTATTCATTGTGGATGTGCTGTGCCACCTTGAGCAAGTCATTTAACATCTCTGTTCTAGTCTTCACATCTATCAAATAGGAGTATTACTTGAATTGTGGGAATGGCAAACAAAATTTAAAATGTGAGGGTGGTTTTTACATGCTATCATTTGATCATTTGTTTGTTTGTTTCTTTATTTGTAGCTCTCTTTGAACCACTTGGGATTGGGGGCTAGGATAAAAGCCGAATTCTGCACAAACATGAAGGGTCACTTCCCACTGCCTTAATCTCATAGGGAGACCTAGTTTCCAAGAATCGAGAGGCCTCCCCTACAGGGGGTCCAAAGGTAGGCAGAGGACGCTTCTACACTTCAGTCTCAAGATTTCTACACTTCTAACATCCAAGGCAAAATGCAATTTTCGAGGGCCCCAGAGTTTGTTCTTGGGTTTGGGATGAAAGGGACAATAGGCAAGTTTATCTTCAAAAGCCAATCCTGACTTATGTTGCTTCCTCACTCCATCCCGAGCCACCACTTTGAATTATACATGAGGTGTTTGCAGGAGATGTGATGATTTTTCAAATATTTCTCTAATTGATGAGAAGGGCTTTGATAAATTGCTATAGAACCAGGAGCATCTGATCACAAGAAATTCTGTCTTGTTCCTCCTTGACAGATGTTTATTTGACTTAAAGGAGGTGTAGGATCCAAAGGAACTATTTCTCTCTCCTGGAACTTTTATCGTATTGAGAGAAAACAAAATAAAACAGAAATTCTATGGTTTCGTTTTCAAATCTGAATAAGGAAATTTCTCCAGGGTCTGAAGTCTTGCCTTCCACATTTGGATGAAGGGGTTTGTGGGTAGGGAGTTGAAGTGTGAGGTCTCTGTTCAGCTTCAGTTCTTGCTTTTCCATAATGTTCTCCTCATGGTTGCTCAAAGGGGAGAGACAAAATATCTGAGAACCAGGCTACACAAGCACCAACCAACAAGAACATCAGAATGGGCATCATTCTGACACAGCAGTCTGCTGGGCCAGGCATTAACTTTTGCTTGCTGAAATGTGATGGTGTCCAAGGGCCCCAGGGGAGGGCACCAGAGTGGTGAAATGTGTGTCTACAAAAAATCCATAGCTAACATCAAACAAAAATAAAAGACTGAATACTCTCTTCCCTAAGGGAGAGAACGATGCAAAATTGTCCACTCTCATCACTATTATTCGACATTATACTAGATGTTGTAATGCAATAAGGCAAGAAAAAGAAATAAAATGCATACAAATGGTAAAGAAAGAAAGAATTTTTTTTCAGTTTATAGACAACATGACCATAGAAAATTCCAGAGAATCTACCCCCCAAAACTCTTATTACTAAGTTTAGCAAGGTTGTAGGATACAAGATCAACATGAAAAATAAATCATGTTTTTTATATGTTGGTAATAAATAATTGGAAACTAAAATTTTAAAAACCAATACCACTTTTTAAAAGTTTCTTAAAATTAAATATTTACCTACAAATCTAAGAAAACATATTTAGGATTCAAATAATAAAAACTACAAAACACTAATGAAGGCAGTAACACCTAAAGAAATGGGAGAAACACTGTTTTTTTGGATTGAAAGAGTATAGTTAAGACATCAAGTCTCCCCAAATTGCTCTATGTCCAATAAAAATCCCAGGAGAATTTTTTGTGGATGTAGACAAGCCGATTCTAAAATTTACAGGAAAAGAAACCAGAACCAGAATAGCCATAGCATTTTGAAAAAATAAATAAATAAATGTGGAGGACTGACACTACCTGT
Organism: Rousettus aegyptiacus; assembly: GCF_014176215.1. Lineage (NCBI taxonomy): Eukaryota > Metazoa > Chordata > Mammalia > Chiroptera > Pteropodidae > Rousettus > Rousettus aegyptiacus. Next base: position 9,591,867 of record NW_023416309.1, read on the forward strand.
TTTAAAACTTACTATAAAACTCCGCTAATCAAGACTGCAAGGCATTGGCAAAGGGACAGACACATAGATCAATAAGACAGAATAAATAAACACAAAATAGACACAAATAAAATCGACTTTTGACACATTTAATTATCTTTTCAAGAAATGGCATTGGAACAATTGAACATCCACTGGGCAAGAGGACACTTGAGCATTCTTGATAGACATATAAATGTAAAATCACAAAACTTTTAGAAGAAAACATAATCTTCATGACCTTGTGTTAGGCAGAAAGTTCTTAGATTTGACACCATAAGCATAATTTATAAAATAAACAACTTGGTAAATTGGCTTTATCAAAATTAAAAACTTTTCCCCATGAAAGACACTGTTGAGGGAATGAAAATATAAACTACAGACTGAGAGACAATATTGTAAGTCACATATTCAACAAAGGACTGGTATCCAGAATATCTAAAGAACTCTTAAACCACAACAGAAGGAACATAAATAATCTATTAAAAAATTGGGCAAGCAACTTAGACAGACACTTCCCCTAAGATACACAGATGGCAAATAAGTTCATGAAATTCAAAATAAAATAAAGACATAAGATAGCATTAGAATCTATTAAAATGGCAACAACAACCACAAAACAAACAAATGAATGAACAAACAAAAACCCCACAAATACTAGTGAGTATGTGGAGCAAATGGAGCTCTCATACGTTGCTGGAGAGAATGCAAAAAAAAAAAAAAAAAGAATAGTCACTCTGGAAAACAGTTTGGCAGTTTCTTATAAAGTAAAACATATACGTACAATATCACCCACCAATCCCAATCTTGAGCACTTAAGAGAAATAAAAATGTGTTCATATAAATAGTTCTCCATTTATAATGGAGAACTTTGTTTTTTGTTTCGGTGGAAACAACCAAAATTTCTTGCAATGGGTGAATGGATAAACACTAGAATACTATTCAGCAATAAAAAAGAAGGGGCTTTTGATGAATGTCACAACATGAGTGTATCTCAAAGGTATTATGCTGAGTGCAAAAGCTACTTTATAAGGATACATATTGTCTGGTTCCACTTATATGACATTCTGGAAAAGGCAAACTATAGGATGGAGAACAGATCAGTGGCTGCGTGGGATAAGAGTGGGAAGAGGGTTCAACACATAGGAGCAACATAAGGGAATATGTTTGGTGGAGATGGAAATGTTCTATGTCTTTCTCGAGATGGTGGTTACATAAATCTATACTCAAACTATGTCCAGTACTCCCATTAATGTCTCCTTCTGAGGGATCCCTTGCCCCAGAAGCTTCATGAAGACCTCTCATCACGCCACTGTTCCCAGTGCCCACCCGTCAAAGCTGCCAAGGAGATGGTCTTCCTGTGCTCCCCCAGATCAGGCACTACCTCTTGCCTTTGACATTGCTACCAGCACTGCCGAGCACCCTCCAGTAGATAAGTCCACCAGTACCAAGATGCCACAATAGTTGTGCCCCTCCCAATCACCTGTGCAACAGGGGCAAAGATGTATTTAGCTAAAGGTAAAAGATACTTGTCCCCTTTTCTGCATCATACTTTCATGGAAATGTTGCAAAATATTCCTGACTTACAGAAATTTTTGTAGAAAAAGCTGATGCGGTTTTATTTTCACTTGCAGCTGAGCTTCTACCCTCATTCCCCACACTCCAGCCCTAAGGCATGGGAGCTAAGCTGGAAAACAAACCTGAGTGGCAGACCTCAAGCTGTGCTCAAACACTGCCCTCCCTTGAGGTCCCGCTTTCCTTAGGGTGAGTGGGCTCCCAGGAAATACAGGCCCCACAAAGACATGCATTCCCTAATTCCTGGAAACTGTGAGTATGTTGTGTTACATGCCAAAAGGGATTTTGCAGTTGTAATTAAAGTCGCGGACCTTAAAATAGAGAGAATATATGAATTATTTGGGTGAGCCCAATCTAATCACATGAACCCTTTCAAGCAGAGGACTTTCTTTGAGTGGAGACAGAGAACTGAGGCAGAAGGAGAAGTCAGAGATTCCAGCATGAGAAGGACTCATGTGCCGTTGCTGGCTTTGAAGAAGGAGGGGCCACATGACAAGAAATGCAGGAGGTCTTAATGGGCTGAGAGAGGCTCCTGCAACCCCCAGGAAAGAAACAGAAGCTCAGTCCTATAGCCATGAAGGATGAAATTCTGCCAAAGACTCAGATGAGCATGGGAGCAGATTCTCCCCTGGTGCCTCCAGAGGAAAGCCCAGGCTGACTGACACCTTGACTTTGGCCCTGTGAGACCTGAAGCGGAGAAACCAGCCCAGCTCACCAAGACGTCTGACATATAGAACAGTGAGCTAATAAACTTGTGTTTTTTTTTTTGAGCTCCTGTGCTTGTGGCAGTTTTATGACAGCAGTAGAAAACTAATGGAGTCATCATGCTAATAAACTCTTGACAGGCCCCTCCAACACACCCAGACACAACTGAGCCCGGGTCTCAGGGTCGACCTGAAACCCCTCTGTAATTTCTGCTGTCTCCTTTCCTCTGCTTCTACCTTCTCATCCCTGCAGCCCTGTCCCTAGCAGACAAGGGCTGGCTGATAGATGCCTCACTGAACAGGCCACCAATGGACCATCAAAGAGCTTAGGAATTATTTAATTTGAACAAAAACATTCTAGCTCCCCCTTCATAAGTCCCCACAGATGCAGTATGATTCATGGCTTCAAATTTAAGCAAAGGTACAAGCTTCCTGTCAACCTCCTTTAAGTTCTTTCTGGAATCCAGGCAGAATATAAATACTGACCAAGGAGAAACAGGGTAGGCCTAAGCTACCTCTTCTGGAACCAGGAGCTTGTCTCTTTTTTTCTCTGATTCAGTTTCCTCTACTAGAACATGAGGGATGAGACAGATGGGCCCCAAGTTCCTTGCAGCCCTAGGGAATCTAGAAATAGAAGGCACCCCCACCACCACTCTTACCACCACCAGCTTTCGCTGGCTCCTGAAAAGGAAATAATGGCTCTGATGTGAAGTATCAGTGAGCCCACTCCAGCAGGGACCCTTCTGAAACAGAAGTCAGGAATAGAACAGCCAGGGACATTTTTGTTATTTATTCAGTGTTGTGGGTTGAATCATGCTCTCCAAAGAGATATGATAGAGTCCCAACCCCCAGTATCTGTGAAAGAGGCCTCAAATGGAAACAGAGTTTTTGCAGATATAATAGTTAAGATCAGGTTGTTAGGGTATGCCCACAGCCAGTATGAATGGTGTCCATATAAGAAAGAAAAAGACAGAGGCACGAGGAAGAAGAAGACTGTATAATGGAGTGGTGCATGTATAAGCCAAGGAACATCAAGGATTTACAACCACCACCACCAGAAGCTAAAAAGAGGCAAGGAAGAATTCTCCCCTGCAGCTTTCAGTGGGTGCATGGCCCCACCGACACCTTGATTTTGGATTTCTAGTTTCCGGAACTGTGAAGAATGAATTTTTGTTGTTTTAAGCCACTCAGTTGGTGGTACTTTGTTACAGTAGCCCTAGAAAATTAGTCAGTCAATAAATTTTTATTTAGCACCTACTGTGTGCTGGGCACTGGTCTAAGCTCTGGAGACAGTGCAGTAACACAAGCAGATAAAAGTCTCTGCCCTTGTGAAATTTTCATCAGATTATTGCTCTGAGAGGACAAGGAATTTGTCCAAAAAAGATGTCATTAGGAGGGTACATAGTGTTTGTAGTCTTCCCTATTTATTTGCGATGGAATATGCTATTTTTTTTTTTTTGGTCATTTTCCAGACAGAATCATAGAATATTAGAGATGGAAGAACTTCTATAGTCTGAATTAATGATTTCTCCACTTTTGGAACTTGAGTTTAGGAAGAAAAAGTGCCCAGCCCAAACTGACCCTTTAAGCTGTGATGGTGTGTGCCCAAGGCTCTGGTCAGTTTGGATACCAGGCTAGGGAATGTGGTCCATGTGAATTATGGATTGAAGGGTTGCTAGGAATGGGGTTTTCTGGGACCCAACTTTGGGGACTCCAGTGGTACTATGACTCAGGGGGTTTGCTCAGACAACATGTGGCTTTTGTGTGGTACAAGGGAATCCACCACTTCGTCCCAGGCATCTCACTGTTTAAGACTATTAAAGAGATATAGGGCAGGAAGGGAATAAGTTAGAGTGATATTATGGTTCATAAGAGTAGCTTAGAGTGAATTAGTTGAAATGGGTCATGTTGCATAACAGATATTTCTCATACTATACAACATTGCCCTATTATGGATAGTAAAAGGTGCCTGGGACCCTTAGTCACAGGGAAGGAGCTTGGAGAAGGTGGGGAGATAAAGAACAATAATCTCATGACCCTAGCTGAGGCCCATCCTGGCTGTTGAGCTGAGGAACCATCAGGGACAAGAAGGTAGGGATTAACAGTTATGGCTGGTCTTTGAACTCAGAAAGACTTGAACTCTAATCCCATCTGTCCCTTACCAATGGCATGACCTTGGGCAAATTGAGTCATCTCTCTGAGCTTCAATTTTCCTCATCTGCAAAATGGATATGCAGACAAGTAGTATTTTCCTCAAATTGCTTCTAGGAGGGGTAAGTGGGATGGTCAATGTAACCAGTTAGCTGCCATGGTGGGGGAGTAGGAGAGGAACCCCCACAGCAATGGCCCACAGGTTGAGCAGTGCAAAGAGAAGGTGGAAGGGACTGACAGGAGGAAGGTTGCGGGACAATGCCCAACTGAGGCCAAAGAACAAAGCAGGAAGAATGAAGGGATATGGACCAGATGGCACAGCTTTGTTTATCTTTCTGTGCCACTTTGCTAGGCTCCAACTCTAGTCCACATTTAGATATTATTCTGGTCTCATCTCTTCCTCAGCCAGATATGCACTTCTGCCCTCCTATAATTTTCCAGGAGGTAGCATCTACATTTAAAAGAATAGGGTAAGGATAGCCATGGCCACTGTTTCTTATTTCCATTAATGGCACTTTTGTCTATTTGGCCTAGATATTTCCTATTACCTCACTTCTCCCAATAAACTCTATCACCAGGTCATGTCGATTTGACATCTTAAGCATCTCTTAAATTCATCCATTTCTCTCCAAATCTTTTATCGTCATTCTTGACCAAGTGATTGCCATCTCTTTCCTGCATGGATGGTGCAAAGTTCTCCTAAACAAGTGTCATCTTTTCTCATCTCCCTGTCTCCACTCTCATCCACCAAAACTGTCAGAGTGACCTTCCTAAAACACAATCTGGGGATATCACTCTTCGCTTTACACTATTTGATGGCTTCACATTGCTCTTGTGAAGAACAAGTCCCTAACATGGCCTACCATATACTCTATAGTTTGTTCCACCTGTCTCTCCATGCTCAGCTTGCCTCCCTCTTCCCCGTACTCAATGAGCTTCAGTGCCTTTGGCCTCTTTTTAGCCCACTACTTGTGCATTGTTCCTCCCTGCCACAGGGCCTTTGCAAAAGCCATATTCTCTGTCAAGAAAGTTCTTACTCTTCTCCTCTTTTTTTTACCTGTTTCCCTTCTACTCATCCTTCAGATGTTAGTTCAAAGATCACTTTTTTGATGAAATTGTCTTCTCCAGATTAGTTCACTTTCTCCTTCACATTTGTCTCTCATTAGCCTACATTTTCCTTTCCAGCATTTTCTCAGTTTGTAATAATATGTTCATAGGTGTAGTGGTTATCTGCCTCCCAACCAGACTGTAAGATCTAGGAAAGCAATGATGTGTCTGCTTTTTATACCATTTAGCCTAGCCCCTGGCACTCCCTGAAACATGGTAGGACTTTTCCTGTGATCTACCTGTGTTCCTGTGTAACTACTAGCTGCCTTTGGTCACCTACCAGCCTTTTTCAAGTTCTCATATTTGCACCCACACTCATATACCCTCAATCTCTTAGGAACAACCATTGCTTACAATGCTTTTGATTGGCCTTTTTCTCTTTTCATCAGAGACTCATATGATGGGGTAAGAACAGCCCATTGAGCTACTTACTCAGCATAAGTGGGAAGAAATGCAAGGTAAACAAAGCTGGAAATTTACTTGGGGCTTTAAGAACTTTATCCCAGAGCTTGAGGAGCCTTGGTTTGTATTTAACAGAAGAGCAGGGCAAGAGGGCTCCCAAGATACTCAGACTTCCACACAGCTTTGTTCCCAGAGCTCAATGCTCCTGTTCTGGCTAAGTCCACAAGTGCCTGAGATGGCTGAGGAAGGAGTCTAATATGGGGGCAGGTTAGCTGGGAAAGACGTATCATCACTTAAGTGGCAGAGATGGGGCCAAGCTCTCAGTGTTTAAAGTCAGATGCCTCTTTCCATTATTAGCTAACTTGCCTCCTCCGGGACTTCTGAAACCACTTCTCTCTTTCTGGCACATAAACAGAAGAGGGAGTGAGTACAAGACCATGCGTCACTGGAAGGTCACTGGATGAAACATTCAGGGATCTTTTGAATATAGCTGGAAGAAGAGCACTTATGAGCAATGTTAGGTGGAGGCATCAGGCAGGAGTGGGCCAGAATGGTCCCAAGCATGGAACCCATCAGCGTTCTTCTGGGATGATGCTCCTTCTGAGTTCCTGCTGTTTGCAGTCTCACCCAGTTATGCCTCAGAGAGGATTTAACTCCCAGTGGGCTCTTAGAGAATTTTTTTGGCAGAGCCAACGTGGCTATGATATTGAACAATTATTCATCATTCCTGGGTCTCAGTTCTCCCATCCCCAAGAGAAGAGGGTGGTACCTGACAGCTCACCTAACACCTTCCAGAGCTGATCTCCATGGGAAGAAGAGATGGTTCCTGCATTCCTCACCTTTTCTCTGTTGTTGATGGGAAAAAAGCCAACTTGTTTGTCTGTGGTCACCAGAGCAGGGGAGCACTTAAGGATACTGTGTCATACCCTGAGTTCAAAGTCCAATTGTGTCCCTTTTAAATCACATGACCTTGAGCAAGTTGCTTAACTTCTCTCAACCACAATTTTCATCTCTATGAAATAGAGAAAATAGCATCTTTGTCATCAGGTTATTTGAGAATCAGCAAGATAATATGTGTCATATAAGACACCAAACCGTAGGGAGCATAAAGAAGGTGCTTTTGTTTCTAGATGGGAGGGGCTGCCTATTCCACAGACTTTGGGCTTCTGTGAGGTTTGTGGTTGCCCTGGGAATGCCACCTCCAGCTTCACTTAGCTGGAAGTAGTTAGTGTTAACACGAGCACACAGAACCCTGGAGAAGAAATGCAGGTCCTACCCAGAGGTGGTAGGGAGAAATTCTTAGGATCAGGCTGCTGGCGAAGACCAGGCTGGCTTCAAGCTCAGGCGCTCTGACCTATGTCTACAGCTCAGTGGGTCCAGAGGGACCTCATAGCCTGAAGGGGCTTCATGAAGCCTTTTTTGAACCCAATTTAGAGGCCCTGCCACAAAGGAAAAGACTGATAGAAAGAACATGCTTCAAGTGTAAGCCTAAAAATGACAGTTTTACCCAAGAATTAATGTCCAGAAAATTAATTGAAACTTTACTCTTGCATGTGAGTGTCTCTATTTTCCTAACACAGTCAATGAGAAGGAAGAGTTCTAAGATCTGCATCCAGATTGATCCTCAATTGGCAAAATAACCCTGGGCTAGTAACAGCTTCACTGACCCCTGTTTCTACCATCTGAAGAATGTCATGATCTTGGCTCTAGTGATATCCCAGGGCCATCATGCAAACCAGGCAAAGTCAGGCCAGATGTTCATCTCAAGCAGGTAGAATGAAGAATTTGAAGAAATAGCCAGAAAGCTTAGGTCCTGAGGGACTGACCTGGGGACTGTATATTGGGTGACAAGACCTAGATTTGAATCTCAGGGCTGTCCCCTCTAGCTGCACACTAGATAACATATTGATTCTCCTAAAGTTTCAGTTTTTTTATTTTAAAAAGAGTGGAAAGAGGATGATAATATCCACCTTAGAGAGACATCCTGAGATTAAATATGGTCCAGCAGATCAAAACGCTTTGCTCTGTGGCTAATCTTAAGCATTTGGAAAATGTTACCTGGTAGAATGGGTGGGTGTCTGGAGGCAACTAGGCACCCCAGTACACCCTCCACATGCCTGAGGGGGCAGGGCAAGGACATAATGAGGAGGCCAGACAGACTTGTCTTTGTTTATCTTCTCTGAGGAGGTGTGCCTTGTACCAAAATGTCTGCCAGGAGCATGACACAAGGAACATGGTTGCTTTTGTGAAATCAGACCTGCTCTCTGTCCCTCGGGCCAGGCATGATTTAATAAAATCCTGTTTACCTCTGGTTGGAGCTGCAGTTTTCAAGATTTCCTTGAAAACACATCCCAGATGGCCCCAGGCGGCTCACTTCCTGCACGCCAGGAACATAATGCATGTCCCTCTTGGGCGGTCTGTTCCCCATTCCAGAGAGATGGCTTCACTGACCACAAAGGCTCAGGACTCTGTGGCTCTTCTCCCTATCTTCCATCCCCCTGCCTTCAGCACTAATCTTTCAGAATTCGGGGATGGGACCTAGTCACCAGAGAGAGGCCTGACTGAGAGGCAGTCTTTGACTGTAGGTACGGCCGACTGCACAGGGCCCTTCCCCACATCTTCAACCCTGCAGGAGCAGATGTGCAATGTGAACTGTAAACCCAGGCCCTGCACATCTCCCAGTCAGATGTCAGCAGGCTGCACTCAGTCCACTGCCTCGGGCAGATGGAGTTCTTGAGTACTCAGCTCTACTCCAGACAAACGCCTTGGGTCGGCAACTTTCTTTCATCTCTGTGTCCTCTGCACACCTCACCTTGTACTCCCAGGGCAGCCCACCTCAGGGTCGAGATGTGTTTATGTGGCAGGATTTCTTGGCAATAACCTTTTGATTTTACAAACAGGCAATGTGGAAACACAGAAAAGATGAAAATGATGAGGCTATGAGAGAGAGAGAGAGAGAGAGAGAAAGAGAGAGAAAGAGAGAGAAAAGGAACACTGGAGCACAAAAACAATTATATAAGACTCTAGAATCAGGGGTCTGTCAACTCCAGCATAAATCCTTTTAGGGAATCAAAGAAATACTGCAATCCCTAATTTTACAGATGGAGAAACTGAGGCCCAATGATGGGAAGAGAACTGCCTGAGCCCGTCAGGGGGAGACTGAAGTTGGAGCAAAGGGGTTTTCCAGATCCCAATGGCATTTTCCTGTTCGTCACAGATCTGGGACTGGATGAAGGTAAATGAAGCAGTGAATAAGGCCGAGGGCTGGGTGGTAGATGGGTCAGGTTGCCCTTTCCACACCTCTCAGCTGAATCTCAAGTTCACTGTGCTGATGCACATCTTCCTCCTCCTTCATTGTGGCCATTCTACAAGGGCCTGGGAAAGTGAGGTCCAGCAAGAAGCATTGGTCATCTTTGGCCTCTGAGTCCAATCCTGGCACCAGACCTGCTCTGTGACCAGCACAATAATACAATGAGCCTTTTTCCAGGAGATCTCCAGCTGCATGGAAAGTCCTGGCTTGGGTACAGAGTTGCCTCGAGGAGAATTAATCCAGGCCCTGGCTGGGAGAATTCTCGAACCCTTGAGCCTGCTTGCTGCAAGTCTGCTTTGGGGCATGCCAAGGAAAACAGAGGGTAAATGTGATGGAAGAGGTGACTCCCAAGAAGATGGCCCCTGGAATGGGCCACCCGTGGATATCAACAGGTTTACCCTTTACTTTATGATTGGAACTTGAATTCCAAGGTGGACATTCTTTCTTCTGTTCTGTTAGTAGGACCTCAGTTTTGTTCTGGGGAAGTCATGTGTCCAGCTAAATACCCACCCCTGTTCCCCATCCTCTTCTGTAGCAGCTAGAGGTGACCATGTGACCAAGCTTTGGTTAATGACATGGAAGTCATTGAGGAAGCTTTTGCTTTTATGATAGAAGAAAGAGAAGTGGCAGGTCATCCCTTCTCTCTTTTTCCAGCCTAGACTGCAGACATGATGCCTGGAGTTGCAACAACCATCCTGTGATTGAGGTGCAACAAACATTAGAGAATCAACTGAGAGACTAGCAGAGGGGACACTCTGGGCATTGTTAAAGCACTGAAACACTGGCACTCACTTTTTCCAGACATTTTATCATATGAGAAAAAAGAAATCCTTTTTGTTGAAATGTCTACAAGTTAGACTTTCTGTTATTTGCAGCCTAAAGCATTCCTAACAAATCTATACCCAGAGATGCCAAGTGAATTGGAAAAAAGAGGAATGAGCTCAGGACCTTCTTCAGGGACAGAACCCTGGGTCTGCATCCTGGCATCACCCTTAACTAGCTGCATGCCCCTACACAAAGGACTGCATGGCCATAAATAAATCCCTGCCTGGACCCTTTGGTCAGAACTTTCTGCTGACTTCTCCCCTGAGTATTCTCCTTCTTCTCCTTCAAAGCCACCTTAGATATCATCTCTGTGGATTTCTATGACCACTTTCAACTCTCTACCCTAGAATATTATTGTCGCCTGGGTATCGCAGAAGCACTTTATGTATACCTTGTTTATAGTTCAACTGCGGGTTGAAGATTCTAGTTAATTATAAACAACTTTCCTTCTAGTTTTGATCAGTTGAGAAGTAAACATTATAGCCAAAAGGCAACCACATTCCACCCTATAACTGACAGAGACACGGAATCTATAATGGTGCATAGGGTGGCACCTGAAGGACTCGGTCAGCCAACAGTGAGGTGTTCATCATCACTTTTCACTCACTGATTCAACACATGCATATTAAATGTTCACTACATGTCAGATAGTGCTAGCCCCTGGGGGTATAAGAGGCAGTTCCTGCCTCTTGCGAAACTTGGAATTTTATAGGAAAGACAGTTTAAACATAATTATAAATAAATTTGAAGATAAAAGTACATCAAAAGATATCTTCCTAGTATTATAAGAATATATATTAGGGACCTAATTTGGTCAAGGGAATTCATTCATTTTTTCACTTGTGTGTTTATTGAGGACCAATGACATATCAGTCTGGAGAAGAGTGAATGCCAGTCCTGTTCTATACCTAAGAATACAGCAGGTAACAAGTCTCTATCTTCCAGTGAGTAGAAAGCAAGTAAACAAACTACAGATAGTATTTAAGCATGTAGTCAACATAAGGCAGGATGCAAACATAGAGGATAAAGGAGGGTTATTTTAGATGGGGTAGGAGGAGATGTCTCCCAGGAGGTGACTTACCTGATGTATGGCTTTTCTGAGAAGGTGACTTTCAGCTGAAATCTAAAGGATGCACAGAGATCAGCAAAGTAAAGAGGTGGGGAAGGCATTTTATGCAAAGGGAACAGTGGAGGTGCTTCTCTTGGCTTATTCACTCAGTAGAGCACAGATGAGGAAGAGGGTGTCTCTTGACAAGCCTTGAGCCAAGTCATGGTCAAGCCATGTATACAAGACACTGGAGAAGTGTGGAGTATATGGAATGGTATATGAAGAACACTATGTATAAGTGGAACATTTTAAGCAGGAGTAGTGTGCTGTGATTTGTACTTTGAGCAGTAATTCTGTGGTTGTGAATTTCTGAGGACACCAAAATCATCCAGGGTGCTGATATAGCTTGGCTCAGAGAGAGAGACAGGAAGCTTGGAGTCAAGATCTTCAGATCTCATCACAGGTAGTCACTGCCCATATGTCTTGTCTACCAGACTGTTCTGTCAGCTTAAATGCATGATGACCAGGCTTTATTTACCTTTTTGTCCCCACACTTATGGCTCACTGCCAGGGTCACCTTGGACAAGATAATCATTCTATCAGAATTCCTGTTTCTTCTCTTCATTTATTTATTCATGCATGAATTCATTCATTCATTTATGCATTCAATATTAATTGATTGTTTACTATGTGCCTTTATATGAGGTACAGCAGTGAACAAAAGGGACAAAAATTCCTGACCTCATGGAGCCTAAATTCTTTTGGGAGTGGGTGAGGTAGGAAAAAATAAATAAAATAAAATATTAAATGGTGATAATGTGGAAAAAGTGAAGCAGGAGAGGAAGCCAAAGAGAACAATTGGTGAGAGTAGGATGAGCCCCTGTTTTAAATAAGCTGGCCTGTAACTCTGCGGGAAGGTGGAGATGTGAGCAGGACGTGAATGAGGCAAGGAAGCGAACCTCAGGCTGGCTGGGGTAGAGCAGTTGAGGTAGAGGATAAAGTGAAACTTAGGTAAAAAAATATCACTCGGAAGAACTGCACTCTAGGGAACTCTCTATATTCATTGAGAGCTTGGATCTGTAAGGGTATGACTCATAGTAGACGTTCAATAACTATCACATTCCCTTCTACTTTTCTTCTCAACTTTGTTAGCAAAATGAAACTTTATTTTATTTCAGAGCTTTAAAAAAATACAAGCTGTTTTCCAAGGCAGTTAAATGTAATCAATTGCACAGTGTCAAGTGACAGATGGAAAAGGAAACCAAGAAAGAATGTAGACTGGAAAGGCTCACAGGAAAATGTCACCACTGGAAGGAAAGTAAACAATTACCTTCTCCAAAACTCATCAAAAAGGAAGCTGAAGTCCAGAGAAAGGAAGGGACTTGACTGAGGTCAGCCCAAACATAAACATTACAGTAAACTTCCCCTGGTTCAGACATGGGCAGGCACATAGATCATAAATAGCAAGGGGTGCACAGATCCTGATGCCAAAGAGCAGGCAGAGAGCCAGGCAGATATGTGATACAGATCTGGGTTTGAATCCTGGTAACACCAAGTGTCTGTGAGGATGTGGAGCAACTGGGACTACCATACACTCCTGGTGGTAGTAGAAAATGGGGCCACTGGCTTGAAAAAAGATCTGGCGGTTTCCTATAAAACTAAACACTCACCTATCAAATAACCCAGCATTTCTACTCTTAGGTATTTACCTAAGAGAAATCAAAAACATGTCTACACACATTCTTATACAAGGACATTCAGAGCAGCTTTATTCATAATGGCCTCAAAATGGAAACATCCTCAAAATACCCATCAACCAAAAATAATTGTGTTATAGTCACATAATGGAAAATATTCCACAATAAAAATGGACAATCCTTGGATATGTGCAAAATATGGATGAATTTAAAAAGTTATTTGAATAAAAGAAACCAAAGTAAGAGATGAAAGAAGCAAAAGAAAATTAAAGGTGAGCCAAGAACTCTAGTAGTTACTTACATTTTCTAGCTGTCCAGAACCTTTTGAACACCCTTGCTATGTTTCATATAGGTATTGCTTTATGAGTTCAATCTTCCCAAGGGATAAGTCAGAACATTTACTTACCCAACATTCTTTGCAGCTAGCATGAGCATGTGCCCCTGCCAATCAGATGCACCTAATGTAGAGTTGGATTTGGAGCTGAACAACCAGAGGAAAGAAAATCAGCACAAAATCTGTGTTCACTGGTGATGGTGGAGGCTAATAGGTCTTGGCAGTTTCTTGTAGTAGCAGTGATTGCACATTTGCATTTGGTACAGAAATGGCATGGAGCTGCTAGAGACTGTGATCATGGCAAATATGAAATCCTGTTGTCTCTGGTATTTGGTTTTGAGAGGAGCATCGGTGGCATAGCATGTCCCTTTATCAGACCATTTTTAGAACAAGGTTCCAGGGAGTGTCTACAGAAGCTTAAGCTCACGGTTCCTTTTATTTTCACAATAAGTTCACTAGCTCCCCAGTATGCTCACCATGGCCCAAAGTCAACTCTTTGTTTCAGTCACCACCCTCTCTGTTTATTCTACAATCTGCTATACTGTATTATTCTTTATCTCATGCAGTGATGACTTTTTTCTTCAACTTTTCTCATATGCAACATGCAATGTAGAAAAACATTCCGTTAGCCTGAATAGACCCAGAATCCAGAATCTTCATCCGCTTCAATGTTGCCACCTGCTCCAAATCATTTTATATTTGAATTTGAAAAGATAATAGGCTAATTAATTTGTCTCCATGCTTCTGTCTTGTGTGCTATCCTTTAGTTTTAAAAACTGCAGCCAGAATGATCCTTCTAAAAGTCTTAATCGTATCAGTCATCCCTCTACTGAAAAGCCTGTGATGACTCTCAATTTCATTCAGAGTAAACACCAAAATCTTCACAGTGATCCACATGTATGCAAAACTCCTAAATATATGATTAGACAGCTGAAAAGAATGGTATATGTATTTTTAAATACATAATGATTAAATAGGATTTGTGGGACAATTCCCGGGGCAATGCAAGGGTCATCTATTCATGTCATTCAGCATATTAAAGATAGAAAAAGACAAACCATCATCTCAATCAGTGCTGAAATATGGAGTTTGATACCAATTTATGATTTTTAAAAAACACTTTTACAAAAGATGAGTAGGTAAGAAGATCCTTAAATTGACAAAGCTGTATATTAAACATGCAGAAAAGACATTATGCTTAAGAGAAAGTCTCTTTCGGGTCAGGAATATAATGAATGAAACTGCTATCATGACTGAACCACACAATTCTAGAGGTTCTTGTTAACACAGCAAGGAAAAAATAATGGTAAACAGAGTGAAAATGGGAGAGAACCTTGCCCCATCATTTACAGATGTGTGATAGTTTACATAGAAAACCCCAAACAATCAGCAAACTCTAAGAACTCAAGGGAAAATTCATCAACTTTACCACATACAAGACCAAAAGAGGAAAAGTAATTATGTTCTTCTCTATCTCCATTACAATAATAAAATATAATCTAAAATAAGGTATCATGTACAATAACAATGAGGACTTCAAAGTAGCAGTAAACATTAAAATTTCTTTAATAAATATACAAAACATTTGGGGAGAAATTTAAACCTAAGGAAATGAAATATAGCCCATGTTCATGAATGGGGCAACTTAATATTATGAAGGTATCAATTCTCCCCCATATTATTCCATACATTCAGAATTATTTTGATCAAAACCCCAGCAAGATTTTAGGGACAATTTAACAAACTGATTCCAAAAATTATATAAGACCATAAATCCTAACAAATAATTAAATCAATATTGATAGAAACCAAAGTTGGAAGCTTGGCTTACCAGACATCAAGACTTATTTTAAAGTAATGGTAGTTAAAATAGTTGGTACTGGTGTGGAAAAAAAAGGCAAATATACCAACAAAAGACGTATACGGAGTCCAAAGTCCCAAGAAAACTTGTCATTTTCAAAAACTGTTAAGAGTCGGAGATTTTTTGCCACTTGCAATTTAACAAGTTATCCTGCCACAATTTCATGATTGTTGACAAAATACATGAGATCCTTGGATCAAAGACAAAGGACACTTTGTTGCTCACACCCAGGGCAGTAGCCAGAGTATCAGCATTTGTGCTGGTTTCCTGAGACCTGATGCCTGTAGGCTAACCAAAAGAAGTCTAGGGGATGCCTGCACACACAGTGGGTTAAGTGACAGGAGAAGAACTCCTGCCATAAGGAACCCAAATCTCCATAATGGTCAATAAGCCTACTTGTCCTTTGCCCCAGAGAGAGATATTATCTGTATTATACTGGGCAGTAAATGAATCTACTCTTCACTTTGCAAGGAGACACTGTCTTTTTTTCTAAGGTTGTTTGCTATATAAACATCCTCGAAGAGATAATTGCAAACAAAATCTGGCACAAACTCTGATCATAAGATGTGTAGAAATTCAAGAGCCACATGAATTGTTTCCCAACAGGTAGATGTAGAGTGAGTGCACAAATCATTGGAGAAAAGGATGAATTATTTAGTGAATTATATTAGACATAGTACCTTCCTGTGTAGAGAAAAATAAAGTTGAGTCTTTATCTCATTCTCTCTATAACAAAAAACTCCAGTGGTATAATAACTAAGACCAAAAAAATAATTCTAAAAACTTCTCTTTTTACTTTCAAGTCATACATCGTTTCTCCAATAAGACCCCCAAAGCACAAACCATAAAGGCAAAAACAAATACATTTATATTATAATTGTGTTCATCAAAAACCTTAACAGATACATAACAATTTGGGAGGAAGACTCTGGCAAAGCTTAAAACCAAAAAATGATTAATAAATTAAATATATTGTTCAATTAATTCCAGTAAATCATCAATAAAAAGAAAGAAAAATAGAGAATGAGCAAAGGATCTGAATAGGCAATTCACAGGAGAAATCCAAATGGCTAATACATTTCTGAGGAGCTGTTCAAACTGTCAAGAAAGCACAGAAATGCACATTGTGGTGGGTACCACTTTATACCCCATCTGATTGGCAAACATTAGAAAGTTGGAAAACATTAACTCTTGGTGCAGATGTGAAGAAAATGGATACCCTCATGCACAGCTGTAGGAATTATGTTGTAGTTGTTTGGGAGAGTCATACAGACCTACTAGTGAAATTAATGGCCCTGCAATTCTGCTCCTGGGTATATATTTCAGAGAAAGCCTCATACATGTCCAAAAAGAAATATGTTCTGTGATTTGGCATGCTCACCTTTCTCTGCCTGGCTTACCCTCATTCATGCTATAAGACTCAACTCAAGCTTGATCCTCCAAAAGCCTTCTTCACTTCTGTGATTGATTCTGTGCCCTTCCTCCATGCTTCCATCTCATTCTTGGCTGCATTCTGTTTACACACTTATTGCATTGTGTATTTGTAGTTCCTTTAGATACCATCTGCATCTTCCATTAGTCTGGGAATTCCTTTACAGCACTGATTATATTTGGTTCATCCTGTGTCTATAGCACCTCACATTATTCCTGGCACAGAGCAAGGACTCAGCTACATGGAATGAGTAAATTCGTAAAACACAGAGCTTGGATGTGGTGCCTGGTATTTGTAAGGCAGAACTTCCTCCTAGAGTTCAGATTCTACCCTCACTACAGTTATCTCTGCTGGTTGATAAGGGCAGGGAGGGCTGCTTCCATCTGGGGATTTCTGTGTATCAGCAGGAATTTCATGCATCCACTCCTGGTGTATCTTTTTGCGGTGAGCTGGCTAATGGCCTGTGTCGTTTTGAAGGAGAAGACGTCTGCCAGGCCAGGATGTGATATGTACTCAGCACAGCTGGTGTTTGTCAGCCACAGGCCTCCCCTTCTCACTAAACTTCCAATCCTCCTGTTTCCCCTTGTGTTCAAGAATGTGAGGCCTGGCTCCTTCTGGGCTCCAAAAATGCCTCAGGCTGGGTCCTGTGAAATCCTAACCTTTCCTCTTGCCTCTAGTCCCTCCGCATCACCACCTTCCTCATAAAATAAATTATGCAAGTGAAAAAGGAAAAAAATCCAGTGCAGAAATACCATATGTAGGACAACATCACAAAATCTCTGTAATGTCCTGAATGCTGTGCTCAGGCCATTTGGAGTATACATTATCTAGATAAGTATTAACAGAAGGGCCTATCACAAAAACATTGCCCGAACTACCACCTTTTATTAAGCCCTCAGGAGAATTTAAAACCAGGCCATTACTCCGATGTCTGGGACGAACCTGTTTCTGGTTTGGTTTTTGTTTTTTGTTTTTCCCCCAGCCAAGGCAACCTTCAGTATCCTAGAAACGTGACATAGATTAACCATAGGCAAAATCGAAGGTCAACACCTTAATGTCAGAATCTGGGGTAGAAGGAAGTTTGACTGTCCACTGATGCTCAGAGTTGGACCAAGCGTCAGTCACTTTTGAGCTTTTAGAGAGCTGAAAGGGAGAGGAAAGAATTCAATATTACTTTATGGATTTATTGTCTGCTACTTTAGTCTTTCTTCAAAAACCAGTGCATGTAGGAGACACTAAGACTCAAGTTTGACCACTGCTCCTAACTTGCTGTGTGACCTCAGACAGTTACTTAAGCTCTCTGGATCTCAAACTCTTTGTCTACAAAAAGGGAAAAATAATCAGTCATTAAATTACCTTTCAGGAGAGGCAGTCCTGGTCTCAGAGCGTGGCAGACTCTCAGTTCCACAGTTTTTCCAACTTCCTAGCTGGGTGGCTTGTGGGTAATTGCACATCCTCTTGAAGTCTCAGTTTCTTCATCTATTAAAACAGGGTTCACAGAACCAGCCTCCTGAGTTGTATGGGGATAATTTAAGACTTTATATAGAAAACACTCAAAAGAGTTCCCAGAGCATAATAAGCACTCAAGAAATATTGGCAGTTAGTACTGTTGTTACTCAACTCTGTGGAAGGTTGCTTCCAAAATGGTCCTCAATGATGCTCTCCCAACCCCGGTTTCACATCCTTGTGTAATGCTTTCCCTTGAGTGTGGGCTGAACCTTGCAGATTTCTCTTAATGAACAGAATACAGTAGAAGTAAAGGGATGTCACATCTAATACTAGGTTATGAAAGGACTACATTTTCCACCTTGTGTATCGTCCCTTGCTCTCTTGCTTGCTCTTTGTGAAGGAAGCCAGCTGCCATGTTGTGGGCCTCTTTATGGCAAGGTCCAATAGGCAGTGAGGGACTGAGCCCTCCAGTTCAATAACCAAGAAAAATAATGACTTTTCCAATAACGACTTAATTGAGCTTGGAAGAGGGGCCTCCTTGGTCAAGCCTTGAAATGACTCCAGCATTCACCTCTACCTGAGTGCAACCTGTGAGAGGCCCTGAGCCAGAGGACCTGGCTAAGCCATGCATGGAGTTTGACCCACAGAAATTGGTAGATATGTGTTGTTTATTGCTTTATGCCACTAGGGTTTGGGGCAATTTGTCACACAGCAATGGGTAACCAATGTAGGCTTCTTCAGGTCCTAATATACAGTCTGAGGCAATTGCAAAACTCAGCATATATCTAAGATTTTGGGGACACCTGGTGAGAACTGTGGTCTATCAATTAAGAAGTGTTTGTGGAGCTCCTACCAGATGCAAAGTTCTGCACCTAGAAGACAAGGCCATGTCTTCATCCTTGTATCTGTACAATAAAAATACTACATAACTGTATAACAGCTATCTTATCTGTATGGCGGAAATACTATATAACTCTATAATATCTATTGTACCTGTATTGTGGAACTACTATAACCTCTATAACATCTGTCGTTTCTGTATGGTGGAAATACTACCTAAATTTGCTTTCATATTGAGGGCTTGAAATTAGCTATGGCTAGAGTATTGACACCATGGAAATCAGAAAATGCTTCAAATCAAGGCGTTTGGGGGTTTTGTCAAAAGCAATGTTAATATTTACCAGCACATACTGAAATTAACTCTTAAGAGGTAGTTATTCAAAGAATTTCAGGGAAACTCGAAATGAAAAAGATCTTTTCTACCTGGGAAAGACAGAAGGCTTGGGACATGAGCTATAGGCAATAAGATCTCTCAAAGCCCTTTCTTGTTCTATACTCCACAGTACTATAAAAATTTCAAAACTGAATTGCAGCCGAGAACCCTGTATTTGTAATAACATAGATCTGGGTTCAAATTCTGTCTCTGATTCTCCATAGAAGATTGCCTTTGGGAATCTAACCTCCACTGGTTTCCTCATCTGCAAAATAAGACTATCGTCACCTCCCGGGGTTGTTAAAGACCAAATGCATGTGCAAGTACCTAGCACCATACCTAACACACAGTAGGTATTCAACATACACTTAGGAGCCTGTTCCTATCTCCTCCCACTGCAAGAGAGAACTAGATTCGTGGTCATTAAGCCAAAAAATGTCAATGTCTACATCTTGCACTATCCTCTCTGAGTGCATGTCCTCCAGGCTGATGTTAGGAGGCCACATGAAATGAGACTGCAAGAACACTTATTGAGCTGTGAAGCTGTTCACATGTAAGAAATCACTACTCTCACCTTTATTGTCATTGTCACCATCAAAAGTGTAAGGATATAAGCAGCTTCACTTTTGAGTGCACTAGACACTCTATCCTTAGCAGGTAAAGAGGACAAAAGCAAGGCCTACTCTTCTTAACTCACTACTACTACATCCCCAAGGTATATCTCATTGTCTGAAACATAGTAGATGCTCAATAAATAGTTTGGGGATGAATGAAGATATTAAAGACTGTCCAAGCTGGAGGAGATCTTAGAAAATGTGATGTTCTAAAAACTCATGCATGCCCACTTTATAGATGAGAAAGCCAAGTTTTATCATCATTCAGCAGGTGGGTCTGTTTAGCTCTCAGGCCAAGCCAGTCTCCCTAGAACCAGTCTCCAAGGGAAAGGCCACTGGGTCTGGGGTTTCTCTTAGCTGTCAGATTCTGGTCAATTTCAGAAGACTAAAGAATAATGAGGCATATTTCAAACTCAGGAGGAAAGAGAGAACTTTCAGGCCGGTTTAAAAAAAAAATTTATTTGGTTTGAGAAAGCACCGAGGTGGTTGCAGGAATGATGCCTTACTAAAAGGATGTGGGGGCACATGGGAGAGTGAGGTGAGGAATCTCACAAAGCTGAAAACCTGCTGGTCCTTATTAAGAAGAACAGAACAGCATTCTCCCATCCCCCAGAGCTCATGGGTTTGACCCTCCTCCTCCAGATCCCCTGGTTTTATTTTATAATCTAACTCGGCTGCAAACTCTCTAGCTATGTGGCTGACTTTTTATAGCCACGACTGGGGAATGACTTCATCTTGGTGAATTTATGGGTCACAGAGGATAAAGCAGAGGAACTTTAAGGGGGAAATCACAGCCAATCCTGCCCCCCACCCCATTGTGATTATTTTCCCAGCCATGGCTTTACATAAAGCCAGTTCTTGCTCTACTGTGGTATAAGCAGTGGTGCTCCTGGGCCAGAAACCTGCCACTGCCTGGCTTGTTCTGTGAACTGTCAGCAGGACAAGGTGCCGGGCAATTGCTGGGGCTGGCTGAGCATGTCCATAAACACTAGGGAGGGAGGTGGCACAAGGCCCTCTGAGGCCCCTTCTTATTCTGAGGAACTGGGCCTGAATGAGGTTAGGGCGACAGTTTGGAAAATGGTGGTTGCTTTAGATATGACTTACCAGTACCACCTGTCCTTAGCCAGTGCCCTAAGTGAGGGAAACCCAGCCCTGTGGCTACAGAGGCTCTGATTTTGCTGTCTTCCAGAAGCAAGGCCAGTGCCTTGGCCTGGCAACATTCCAGACGCCAACCTGCATCCTGATCTTTTTCGCATCCACCTTACTAAAAGAGGCTGCCAATAACAGGCCCTGTAGCCTGGCCTCTGTGCCTTTCTATCTGTAACTTTCTGTTCCTGGAGTATCTCCCTTCTCCTGACCTCCTGAGCAGGAGCAAGGTTCTGCATCTATTTCACCCCAATTCTTTCTTCCCTTCTGAACTTTATACTTTGACTCTTCTCAGAGGTGATGTGGGACTGTGGAAGAATTTGGGCTCAGAAAGGCCAAGCTCAATGCTCTGCCTATTCGCCCTAGGATTTGGGCAAAAAGTTTAATCCTTCTGACCTGCAGTTCTCTCTTATGTCCACTGACATATAAACCACCCTTCCCTTTCTCAGCAAGAGTAAATGGGCGAACGTACCTGGCATAGAGTCCAGCAGGTGGAGGCAGGTAAGAGAGGAACCTGGAAAGGCTTTAAAGCTAGATGTGACCTTTGATATATTCTAATAACTATGTGTCAGGCCCTAAGAAGCCAGAGTCTTCATCCATGAGGCACTCACGGACAAGAAGGTGAGTCAGATTGGCAGAGCTTTAACTCTCTTCTGCATGATGTGGCTTTAATACATGTATACAGTCAGAGGAGAGAGGGGATACTGGAGTCCCGCTGTAAAAGGAGCATTCTTATACAGGGTTTGATCAAGGCCATTTCCCTGCTGGAGTGACTGCTGAGCTGGATGTTGAACCCTAAGGGGGAGGTCTTCAGATGGACAAAGAGAAAAAAGAATGTCCCAGGTAGGGGGCCGACATATGCAAAAGAATGGGAACACCATAAATTTTGGTTAATTTGAGGACTAGTGAGTATGTAGGTTTAGCTGAAAGGTGGGATTAGGGGAGAATGATGAATTAGGTAAAGGATTGTACAGCTTCCTTCTTTAAAAATTACACACAAGCAATGGATGCATATAAATGTGCATGTCTGAGCACATAGCGGGGAGGTTGTTTGGGGCAGAAAGAGAGTCTGAAAAATTGGGTGGAGCATGATGTGGAAGGAGAATTAGGGGTTGTATATGGAAGCGCTGGAGGTTCCTGGGCCCTGGATGGCTTGGGTGGAAACTCGCTCAGTGGGACCAATGAGGCCAAGGCCCTCGGGCTCACTCTCAAAGGGATTCAAGTAAGACTTTCCCCAAGACCTCTGTCCCCAGGGCCAGCTTGGTGGCAGAGCCTGGGCCTCCTCTCAGGGATAGAAGTCAGGTCCAGAGTTCCATTCAGTGCTGCATGCCTATTCCTTTTGGGGGCTCTGGTGATTTTGCCACATTTCTCCTCACCTGCTTCCTGATATCCGATGCCTCCTCCTTAGGGAAACTCACCCCACAGGCAGCCCCTCATCCTTCAGGCAGCCCCTCACCCTGCACGCAGCCCCTCACCCCACAGGCAGCCCCTCACCCCGCAGGCAGACCCCTTCACCCTGCAGGCAGCCCCTCACCCTGCAGGCAGCCCCTCACCCCGCACGGAGCCCCTCCGTCTGTCCCTAGAAACGGCTTTCCCATTCCTCTGCCCGCTGTCTGGGGATCCTGCCTCCAGCTCTCATAGCACTTCGCATGCCTTCTCCGCCTTTCTCATCCCTTTGGAATAATCATTTTAAGAAAACCAGGCTGCTCTTTTTCTTCAGCCCCATGGAGATCTGAGCCCTCACTGCCCCTGGCGTATTTGATCAGTCTTCCTCCCCTTCTTGCCTACTGTCAGGGAAATTGGAATCAGACTCCAACCCATAACGAGATTAATGTTCTAAAGACAAGCATGCACCTCAGAGTGGAGTCGGGGCTGCTGCTCTTTGATAATCTATTCAACTCATTTGGTGCCATCGTTAATAGACAGCTGTGTATTCTGTGACGATTATACTATACATTAATCAAAGACACGTTATGCTGAGAGTTGAAAATAACACTTTCCTTTCTTCCCCTTTGCAGGGGAAAAGAAATGCTCCTCTATTCAACAATAAGGAGAAAAGTATCTAGATCCACAGAAAACAAGCAATGAGCCTCTTTTGGCAAACCGGTTTGAAAACAATGAGAAATTATCATTAAAATGCATTGGTAGTCAAAAAAGAACAAGGCAGAGGACCAAGGCAAGGGGCCAGGAGTGACCTGGGTTCAGAAGCTAGTGTTCATAACTTGCGTCAGATTCTCTGAAGAGACTCTGACCCCCACAACTGTCAGAAACTCCTGGATCAATGATCTTCAAGGTTCCTTTCAGCATTAACAAGGTCTGATCTTACATTTAAGCAGCACTAGAGGGTTTCCAGTCACACTGCTAACAAAGGCCAATGGGATGCTTTGCCATTTAGTATTCAAATGGAATTCACCAAGCGCTGATTCTTTCTACTCCTACACAGGCCTGGACCCTTTACAATGACAGGTTAACCTGTGCTGGGAGGAAAGGAGTCAGGAGGAGTGGGGAGCAGCCCTCAGGACTTTGGCTCACAGGGCTTCATTTCGGTGCTGGCTTGGTCTCTAAGACACAGGATTGCTTCACTTCCCTGAGCACCAGTGTTATCATTTCAGCAATGGGAATAATGAAATTTACTAACCAAGGTCACGGCAGGGATTAAATCAGCCATGGGTGTAAAATACTTCATAAGTAGAGTGGAGCATGCCATATAAACATGCAGTATTGTTCCAACAAGGCAGATGGTACTAACAGGGCGGTGTGGCCACCGGGTCTGACCACAGCGCCTGGGGTCAGAGGTTTGGGTTTTGAATGTTGACTCTGCCTCTTGATAGCACTAGAATTTGAGCCAGTTATTTAACTTTTTTGTTCTGCAGTTTTTTCATGTTTAGATTGTGATAATAATAGTACCAACCTCTAAGGTCATTGTGTCTTAGGGCCATTAAATGAATTAATCTATGTAAACTGATTAGATCATGCCTGGACAGAGCAAGCATTATATAAGTGGTTGCTCTCACCACCATTTAAGATATGTAATGGAATAAGCAAACAAACAAAAAAGTACACACACACACATAAACCTGGAGGTCGTAAAATCATTTTTTAACAGCAAGAATCACATCTGTTTGGATCACTTCTCTAACCCCACTGCTTAGCATGATGTTAGAACATAAGTGCTAAATAAATACGTTGAGTAAATGAACATCAAATGTGACTCAGAACGTCATGGCAGTCAGGGCAAAAAAGGAACATCTTGAGGGAGTCATACAATTCTCACATACTGAGAAAAAGAAGGACGCGCACCTCATCATTAGTGGATGCAAACTTTTTCCTAGTATCAATTTTCACAAAGAATATTTTGCATGTGTCTTGGGTTGAGGGATGTCAAACACTCCAGTGGGTCATGCCTTCAATAATGGTCAACCAGAGGAGACAGAAATGTTCTTTATCTGACTTTGGCTAACAACTGAACTGTAATATTAAAGTATATCTTAGAGCAAGACCTAAATAAATAAGTTCAGTAGAGGTAGCTTCTTTGGCCATCTTAATGTAAGAACCAAAGTTAATCATTCTTAGAGTGGAAGTTACTAACCTATTTTAGAGTCTGACACCTCTTTAAAGAATCTAATACAAACAAACAAACAAACAAACAAACAACTAAAGACCCTCTCCCCAGCAAAATATACCTGACCTCAATATTTGACACATAGCTATGGGGTGGTTCACACATTCTAAATGCCAGGTATTCATCTATTAACCCTCTAGGCACCTATAAACTATATACTAAGAACCCTTCAGAAGAGCAGTTGGACAGAATGCTCTAGAGATACCATGTGTAAAAATAGCCTTTCAACTCTGAAGTGGTTAGATGGGCATCCATCGTTGTCCATTGTTTCAGCTGGGCTTGATGCCAGATGCTGGCTCCATGCTGAACTCCTTGGCAAGAGCCTGCAGTGTGGATAGCTTCCACTGTTGATTGAAGGGTGATCCAAATTGTATGGGGGACGTCGTTTAGACAAACCCCTTTCTGCCACCAGGAAGTCAGGTCACTGGCATAACTACCTGATCTCACCAACATCCTCAGTGCTGGGTTGTTCTTGTGAGCTGTTAGCACCAGGAGGCAGAGCAACAACTCTCCCAGACCAGAAGAACCTCATCGCAGTGAGCCTTAGCCATGGAAAGGGGCCTTTCCAGCAGCAATGGCTTCCAGTGTCCAAGCTGGAGAAGTTGAAGCTGCTTCCAGGCCCCTGGGTGGATTTTCCTAATGAGAGAATCACTAATTCTTCCTGTGGAGGTAGAACCTGCAGGTATCAAAAATGAAGACCAGTTTGGATGTGGTACAAATATCCTGCCACTCTTTTTGACCAAAATGAGATAGTACAAGAATGCTGCTTTTGATCCCTTCTGGAACACTGTGGGATATTGGTAACAAAAAACAAAGTGCACATGTAAATAATCAGAACATCCTTTTGTCTTCATTACTGCTCTTCTTCCCAACACATACATAGATGTTCATCCTATGCTCCAACTGCAAACACCCCCTACGCTGCCACCTCATGCCTCTGCATAGGATGCAGCTTTTATTCGTGCTAGTATACTCTACCCTTTCTCAAATGGATAGCATCCTTTTAAACCTTTAAGACCCCTCTCAAACATGATCTGCTCTGGGAAGCCTGCTTGGAGCAATCCCACTTGGGGGTTCCGCAGCACATCCTGCATCTGCTCACCAAGGGGAACCACACTGCTCCATTAGAATGAGTTCCTTGTCTACAATACAAGGACAAATGACAGACCCTGTGAAAAGTCCTGAGGACTGTATACGTCACCACATGTAAGGTGCTCAGAGCAAGTCTTCTGCAGATGTCAGCAGCAATGCTAATTATGATCATAGTTGATTAAAATTCTCCAAGTGATTTTACATCCTTTATCTTACTTAATCATCATCTGAGTTCTTAAGGATGACATTTGTGTGATATTGAAGCCAAGTCACTTTAAGGGAAATGATTTGTTCAAGGTCATTGGGGGAAGAAGTGGTAGGACTAAGGCTCCCAATCTCACTGTATGCATGACCTTGTCTGTTATCCAACACCTGGTTTTGGCCATGGGGGACCCTGAAGAAGAACTGAATGGAAAGGGTCAGGTTTCCCAGTGGAAGCGTTTGCATTTCTAACTGCCAGCCTTTTACCGGAGGAAAATTTTATGACAGCCTCTTTAACACCCTTCCTCTCCCAAATACATTACAAACAGTGTTGCAGCAGCGAATCTCAAATGAGTACATAATGATCAGCCCTACCACGAAGGTGTAAGGTGTGACGAGGCCCACTAGAGAGTGACTTTGTTATGAAATTAATCCCCTAAGACATGACATCCCCCTCCAACTTGAGAGACCGAAGACAGTGGAGCCAACTGAAGGACTCTGGGAATGTCCTGCAGAAAAAGGACACTGGAAAGCATGCTACAGATACAGTGGCTGCGTTAAAAAGAAATGGACACAGAGGTTAGCAGATCGCTGCCTATAAATGAATTCAACCTCATTTCAGAATGCATCTATATGGCCACCTCATTTCAGAATGCACCTATATGATCACCTATAGGGATCTTAGCTCAGCTGAGAGGCTGCTGGGACTTTTTATGAGCCTGAGAAGATTGATTTTGGCATCAGTGTCTGGAGGAATGGGAACCAGGCTTTGGGTTGGAGGGCCAATGTTTATTTATCCACCTATTTTGGGTTCTATGAGAATTTTTTTTATTATATACCACCTTGGTTGATATTTAATGAGTCGGATCTAAGAAGCAAGTTAAACAACCTCTAACACTTTGGCCTGGGCCTCTGTTTAAAGACTGGAATGGGATAGTACTAAACATTACATTACAATCCCTTACACGTAAAAGGAGATTTCAAATGTACAAACTATTTTTATATCCATGCTCTCTTTTGATTCTTAAGGCAACCCTGCAGGTTAATTAGGGCGTGCATTTTACATGCTGAAAGGATGAGAAAACTAAGGTGCAGAAAGGGTATGTGGCCTGCTGAAGATCACAGAGGAACTGAAAGAACTAACAGAATTTTCACATCTAGAACTTTTTTTTGGTAAATTGTCCTTCCATCAAAGATCTGCCCAGTGATAAGTGACATTGAGAGTAAAAAGGAAGCAGAAGGACAGTCACAGGGTATGTGTGGAGAGATGAGGAGTGATCGTGTCCCACTTGGCCCAGCTCTCAGGGCCCAGAAATGTTGAGGACAGGTTCCACGTAGGCTGTGAGTAGATGAGCATTCCTCTAGTCTCCTAGCACAAGCCAGTGGGCTCCAGCCTTCTCTCCTTTCCCAGACTCCCGACACAACCTATAGCCTCAGTTGGGCTGGGCACACTGCCTGGTTTCTGCCCCCTTGGGAAATCTGCCTCTGAGAGAAAATGTTTGCAGACTTCTTTCAGAGGTCAGAGTTTGTCAATTGCTCATGTTGCACCAATTATCTTTTACATATGTACAGTGCACTCAATAGTTTTCCAAATACTCACATGTGTGCTCTTTCTGGAGCTGCACAATTACCTTGTGAAGACACCAGAACAGAGACTCTAATCTCCACTGCAGTAAGTGACCTGGCCAAAGTCTCAAAGCCAATTACTGATAGTCAGGGTTCAAACAACTAGGTCTCTTCCTACATTCACAGCCAGCGATGATTTGGGTTGGCCAGTTGCCTCCCTGACCACCCCTCTATTTCAAAATATAACTAACTACCTTTGATTACCAGGAAAGAAAAAAGAAGCTGGTAATGAGGTTTTCTGCTTTTCTGATATATGTGCCTTATCCTCAAATCCTCCCACTAACTCCCACTGACAAGCTGCACACATACAATACAACAGAGGGGCGGCAGCAGGTCCGGGGTAAAGTCTCCTTTATCTGAACAAGCATACATCTCCCCCACCCAATAGTCGTCTGCATCACTCTTCTCTAACAGCCTGGCCCAGAGTATGCTACTTAGGCCAGAGGGCCAATGTGAGACATTCTATTTCCTTCCCCTTAAACCTGAGATATATATGTCTGCAACACATCACCCTATCTGACATTCCTGCATTGCCATGGGCAAGAAGGCAGGAACAGAGAAAGAGGATGGTAATCCAGCCTGTTCTCTGCTGACACGGGTATCAAAGAGAGCAAAGTGGTTACTCTATGGTACAAGTGAGGAAAAGAAGACATTTCTCACAAGGTCCTAACAGTTCATACAGTGACCCTACCCACTAGGAAGTGCCACCCAGTGACTGTCATGGGCTGCAGCCCATCATCAAAGCACCCCTCCGCACCCACTGCCATTCTCTCTCCTTCACCACCCGAGAAGCTCTTAGGAGAAAGCGGGTAAATTGCCCTCTCAAAACACTGAGACCATCTCAAGATACACTTAAACACTGATGTCACAGACCAGCCTTCTAAGGAATCTAAGGCTTCCTGGGGCAGGCGTAAGCCCTCTCAGCTGAGTCCAAAAGCACACTACAGTTTTAAAAACGTTGGGTAATTGTTCCTGGCAGGTAAAGCCTATTGACTTGTCTCTCTTGTTTACCACATCTGGGTTTGGAAAAATAATTACCAGATGTTCAAAGAGCAGTTTTCTTCATTCTTTATAAAGTAAAACAATGTACTGTGGTCAAATGTGAACTTGTGTGTGTTTAAAAGCTTATGCTGTTACAGAAATGTTTAAAAGATGTTACATCCTATATGATTCCACTAAGAATCCTAAGTAAAGCTCAAGGTGGCAAAGGATGCAATATAAGACTTTTACTCACGACCCAACAATTTGCTTTTCCTCCTTATTCTTCTCCCCTCTCCCCTCTGCTTTCTGTCTTGGTCCCCATATTTTCTCTGGTTCTCTTTTCAGGTTGCATTATGTTGAAATCTTTTTCAGCAAACAGAATACTGGAGTTTCAGTCTCAGCTCAGCTGTCGAGCAGGTAAGTGACCTTGGACAAGTCACTTACACCATCACTCTCCATCTTCAAGGTGAAAGGAAAATGCTGCTCATAGCACTGGTTCTCTGGGTCATTCAAAGGGGAACATACCTGAAGGATCTACTCACTGAGAGATTTCATACATTGATTCAGTGGTTCAATGAACAGTTATTAAGCACTTATTTGTCCTGGTCATTTTCTAAAATCAAAAGAACAACACCCAAGCCATCATGATCATGAGAAAAATTGTTTGTTGTTTTTTCCAGAAATAATATCATTCCCCTGCCTAAGACACTGAAATGGCTTTCCAATGCCCTTAGAGCAAGGTACCAGAGGGCTGGAGGCATAGGCAGGAGCCGCATCCACAGCAGGAAGTCACAGATTCTCTTCTAGTCCTACTTCGCAAGACGTTTCTTCTCTCCCATTTCATGCCAGCTGTACTATGTGTTTTTCCACCTCCTTCAGGCATCATGCTTTCTTGTACTCTTGTCATGGACTCACTGTGCTGGCTGTTTCCTCTGCTCAGCACCCTCTTCCCTCATTTGACAGCTGCAAATCTTCAAATCACAGCAAATTGTTGGCGTATACATCAGCCTTAAGCGGGCTTTCTTCTTTACTGGGTAGAAGCACCTGACTGCAACTACTTATAGATCTGTCCTGTTTGCCTCTATTTACCCCTTATACTTGGCACACAATAGGTTCTCGATGCATCCTTTTGTGTACTGAGACTTGGCGGTTGATTTCAAGGTCCCTTAGTATATCTTGTAGGTTGCCTTCATTTTAGAAAAAGAGTTTTAATTCAGAATGCAGAATAGGAAGGATCATGTGGCTGGGAGCCCAGCCTCAGGGAGAGACTCACCTCTGGTTTAGAGAAGGGCCTGCACCACCCGCCTGAGCACAAGCCTTGAACTTGGGCTGAACCCTGCTCAGGAGCATCATCCTGGGAAAAGAAACTGCATTTGCATCGATTCTCCGCACAGTCATTCTCTTTAGGGCCATATATTGTACCTTCTTGACACAGGGCTTGGGGAGCAGCAGCCTCCCCCCTTGTTCTCTATGTAAATACAGGCTCCTTGAAGGATATTTATTGGCCTGCAGAAAAGATGCGGGGGAATTTTGCTCTCTAGGCGAGTGATAAAAAAGAGCAGCGAGCGGATATGTTCACCAGCTTATTTACCACAAATCTCTTATTTATGGCCTCATAACCTTATGACGGCCTGGTACTCTCCTCCCCACCTGGTTTTCTTCCCAGACAGTGAAAGTGCTGAGATGAGGACTATTTGTCCAAGGTTCTTCTCGGCTTCTAGTTTCGACAGCTGGAGATGGACCCATTGATCTCCCTGTGACTGTGTGGATGATGATGAGGTCTGCAAGATGAACCCCTGGCTGCAGAGTATGTTGGTCTTATAATGGCCCTGCACATGGTGATCGTGGTCCAGCCCATATTTCAATTCTACAGGCATTCGTTGAACACCTATTGTACCCAGCACTGTAGATGACACCAGGAATGGAAAAGACAATAAAGCTCTGTGTCCCTCCCCTGGGCTTCCCTCTCCAGCTTTCTGAGCAATATAGAGCAGTCCCTGGCCAGTTACTAAATTAGATACTTTGCATGTATTATATTCAGTTGATCCTCTTAGCAATTGTATGATGATGCAATGTATCCATAAACCAAATTCATCATAGACTCCTGAAGCCATTCTCTCTCCATCTCTCAGTGGAATTACAAACAATTAATTAGGTGTTTTTCCAGGGTCCTCCCACATAGGTAGCCCAGGCTCTGTTGATGGTGCCTCCTTCCCACTTGTCCCAAGCCCTGGGCTCCATGTCTGCCTTCCCTCCAGCCCAGTTTAACTCCCATCATGCCAGGCTGGCACTGCTGCCACACAAGTCTCTGGGCCTTGGATGCTCAGCTCCTGATTTGTTCTTCCATTGGATGCCCAAGTGGTCTTTCCAAAGCACACACTAATCATGCCCCTCTCCTGATGAAATCATTAAATGAGTCCCTATTATCCCAGGACATTCAAACTCTTGGGTAAATTAGAACAAATTTTTGGTGAGTTGAACCCATCTTTAGTGTCATTTTTTACTAGGTTTTAGTTCCAGGCATATCATTTGTGGTTCTCTGCCCTGTCTTGCCTCTTTTCTCCTGTTTGCCTGTGCTGTTCTGGCCATTCCTCCTGAATGCCTCCACGCTCTCTCTCCCCAACCCAGCCACCTTCTACTCAGATTTCAGAATGCATTTCCAATGCCACATCCTTATGAAGGCTTCCCAGACGACCTTCCTGCAATGGTCACAGCTCATGTTAGCTTCCTAAGGCTGCTGTAACAAAATGCCACAAATTGGATGGCTTAAAACAACAGAAATGTACTCTTTCACATTTCTAAAGGTCAGAAGTTCAAAATCAAGGTACGGGAAGATTCGGCTCCTTCTGGAGTCTGTGAGAGAGGATCTGTCCCATATTTCTCTTCTTGTTTCTGGTGGCTGCCAGCACTCCATGATATTCCTTGGCTTACAGACACGTTACTCCAATTTCTTCCTCAGTCATCAAATGGCCTTCTTCTTTATGTCTGTGTCTTCTGTCAGTCTTTTTTTATAAAGACATGTCATTGGATTTAGATAATCCAAGATAATCTCATCTTCAGACCTTTAAATTAGTTTCATCTGCAAAAAACTTTGTTCCAAATAAGGCTTTACTCACAGTACAAGGATTAGGATCTGGTTATATTCACTTTGGTGTCACTATTCAGCCCATTGCATTCTCCTTCCTCTGTATTCCCACCTATCTAAGCAAGAATCCTCCTGGTCCCTTACCTCACTTAGAGTCTGTGGCCTAGTTTTCCCAGGCAGATATGTACTCTTGTGTAGGCAGAGACATTCATTTCTCTATCTCCAGTGTTGTTTGCAGTCCTGGCCCACAGACATGTGTAAATAACAAGTGGGTAAATGGATGAATCAGGTCTTATTTCCCCATTGTACCAATGAAGAGAAAAAGATGTGCCTAAGGCCATGGGACAAATTATGACGGAGCCAAGAATATGTTACCAGGATCTTAGTCTGAGATCCTTTCCTTGACACCAACCACTCTGCCCCAGCTGGTGTCAGAGCCACTTCCAGTAAGTCTCTCCTCCCCATTGCTTAGAATATGAAAAAGATCTTCATATCACCATCCTGTCAAGAAGCTTACTCCCAGCCCCCTGCTCCTTTGATATTCCTCCTCCCCACTCCACGTACACACTTCTCCCAAAATAAAAAACACATGTCTTATTTGACCTTGGTTTTTTGTGGGGGCAAGTTATTCTCCAACTGGTAGATTTCTTAAAGGTCTAAGGGCCTCCTCAGCTCCAGAGTCCTATGTGAAGCATCTCTAGGGTCCACATTTTCTGAGGCTGGGAGGTCAGCCTTGTGCGAGGTCAGAGTCTCCATTGGCTATAGCTCCTGGAAAGACAGGAGACCCCACAGGGGCTGAATCTCCACTATGTGCCTCTCTATCCCCAACAGAGGAGCTTTTGCCATTGTACATGAACTCCAAGGGCAGGGACGATGAATTGTATTTCACAGATAAGGAAACTGAGTGCAGAAACACACACAAGGATAAGACAGAGGAAGATTCAAGAGATCCTATTAGATACCCACTACCATGCCCTTCCACTACCCCATCTCCACCCAAGAGCCCATCTGATGGGGAAAAATCAGGTCTGTTTGAGAGACATCTGGTTAAGCTGTTGGCTCAGTCATCATTCTGAAAGAGGGGGGAGGTGCCCCCCAAACATAATACTTTGTGAATTGTTATGGTCCAAGAAATCCCCCATGTGCTTTGTGGGTGTTATAAAAGTTACCTGTGAGACAGTGAGTGTCTGTTCCTCTCCAACCCAACCCCTACCACAAGTTTTTCCCTGGAAGGCTGAAAACTGTCTCTTTCAGCCTCTATGGAGGGTCTCCCTTCCCCTTGAGATGACTGAAGTGAGATCAGCAAGTAGCAACTGAGAGGTGTCCTAAGCCACCTCACTTCATCTCTGACTGGCTATGTGCCCCTGGGGAGGCCACTCGACCTCTTTTAACAGTTTCCTTAACAGGAAGATATAAGATACTAACACTTGCTTCACAAGAACATTATGAAAATCTAATGGAATAACGTTTGTAAACCATGGGTCCCACTGTGTGCTGTAACAAGAGGAGCTGACTGCGCAAAGTGCTCAGTGTGCATTATCCCAGTCAGTTCTTCGGCAACTTTCTGAGGACATGCCTTGCTATTATCCCATTTTACAGAGGATGAAACAGAGGCACAGAGAGGTTCAAACTTTGCCCAAGAATGCATAACACTTAAGTAGAAAAGCAGGAATCATAATGTTATCCTGTCTCCTTGGCTAGTGGGCATTGCTTTCATTTTAATGGTGCCTAGCACTGTTCTAGTTGAACAAAAACCATTTATCAAGTGCAGTGTGAGAGTCAAACATGGAGGATGCAAAAATGAACATGACATGATAACATGTACTCCTTACAGTCTAGAGGGATGGGCATAAATGGATAATTTCAATATGGAGAGAGAGAGAGAGAGAGAGAGACTGAAAAAAGGAAGGGCGATCTCAATGTTGAGGGTCTGTATGTGAGGGTGGGTAGTAGTGAGAGATTTCCTGCAGCAGGTAATGCCTGATCTGAGAGAGGAAGAATCAGAAAAAGTGAGCAACGTGACAGGCTTTAGGAGAAAGTTAATATCTTCCAAGCCTGAGTAATCAAAGGAACTGAGCCATTAAACAGCCTGCTGAGGGCACAGAATGACAAGGAGCTAGGTGTGTCCCAAAACCAAGTGCCAGGGAGAGAATGAGGATGGTGTTGGTGGAGAGGCAGGCAGGCATCGGGCTACGGAGGGGCTGTAGAACAGGTCTGGGCATGTGGGCCCTATGCTGCAGGCAAGAAGGAACTAAAGGGTTTAAGTAGGAAGGGCTTTGGTCAAATTTGGGATTTCAAAGGACTATTCTGGCAATTTTGTATGGATCAGGGACCAACAAGGGTCAGGGAAACCTTTGAGAAGTGAGAGGTGGCATGGGCCTGAATGGGAAATTTGGGAGCTGTCACAGAAATGGAGGAATAAACTTGGAGATTAGTTAAAAGGTAAAAGAGCAGGAATTGCTGGATAAGATGAGGGAAGTGTGGGAAACAGATGAGTCTAGAATGTTGTCCAGTTCCTTCCTGGGAGTCTTGGCAGACATTTATGAGCTGGGACCCAAGGAGAGCTGCTAATCTTGGCAACCAGGTGATGAGTCTCTGACTCATCAATGCTGGAGGCCTGTGGGCTGCCCAAGATTGGGAATATTCAAGGGGCTGTTTCTGGGGCCCATTGCTCAGGAGAGAGGAGTTGGCTGGAGGTGTGGATTGGCGGCTTGCCAGTTTATCAATGGAGGTTGACATCTTGGGAAAGACCCTAAAGAAATACTAACTTAAAAACATTTTTTTCATTATAGTTGACATTTAACATTATATTAGTTTCAGGTGTACAGCATAGGAGTTAGACATTTGTATAACTCACAGGGTGATTCCCCAGTAAGTCTAATACCCACCTGACACCATACATAGTTATTACAATATTACTGATTATATTCCCTATGCTGTACTTTATATCCCTGTGACTATTTTGTAATGCTAACTTTTAAGAGGAAAACTGTGGAAGGAGAATCCAAGGAAGGGGCAAGACTCATCAAAAGGAATGAGAGGTAAGAGTTTCATCAGGAGACAATGGTCAACAGATCAAATTCTGCAGAGATCCTACCAGGTAAGAATTGAGAAGTATCCACTGGATTTGGCACTTTAGGGCTACTGGACTATTGCTGAGAATGGATTTCCTGGAGATTGGGAACAGATGGCAGAGCAAGGAAGACAGCAGATATGGGAGACAGTAAAGCAGAGATTCACACTGCAAGTTCCTTTTCACCATTGAGAAAAGAGTGTCATCTAAAGAGGAACATGAGGTCAAGGTGGAATTGTTTTTCTTAGGATGAAACAAACCTAAGCATATTCATTGAGTTAAGGAGAAGAAGCCCACATAAAAGTTGTATTACTCTGTAAGATAAACAAGGCTTAAAAGACATAAGGGGCCAGACTCCATGGAAAATACAAAATGTGATATTTCCCCTCACAGAACACCTTTTTGAGATACCTGCCTGGTCATCTTATCATACTGGATCTCCTGTCACCCACTCCTTGCTTTAATTTCCTCTGATCACTTTTGCTATATGGCACCACATTTCCATTTATTTATTTGGTCATAGGTTTTACCAGACATGAGCTCCACGAGAACAAGAATGTTGTCTGTGTTGCTTATGGAGATATCTCCACCACATGAAACAGTCCCTGGCACATAATAAGAGCTCAGCTAATGTCTGTTGATGAATGGATGTATTGATACAGTGGAGAAGACATTCCTATACACAAATGAGAAATTGTTCCAAATTTCGACAACTGAAGAAAGTATTAGCAGGGGCATACTGGATAGAGAGGAATGGCAAAAGCAAAAGCCACGGAAGAACTGATGAGCATGGCATATTTGGGAAAAGGCAAGAGGTCCGAATATTAATCATTTTCTTCCTTCCTTCCTTCCTTCCTTCCTTCCTTCCTTCCTTCCTTCCTTCCTTCCTTCCTTCCTCCTTCAACATTTGTGGAGTACATATTATGTACCAGAAATTACAGATGAAAAGATTAGTAACATAAACCCTCCTTTCATAAAAAATTGACAATCCAGTCATGGGGAAAATAAGAGAGATGGATCATCAGAGCCCAAATATAATGGGTTACTCGTTTGATTAAAAAAAAAAAAAAAAAAAGTAATGCCAAATTTAAAAGACCTCGAATTCTGGATTAAGGACTTTGAATTTTATCTTATAGGACTTTGAATTTTATCTTATAGGTGCCATTGTTGGTTAATACCAAGAAAATATCATAATCACCTCTGTATTTTAGATAAACTCTCAGGCAGCAGAATGCACCCTGTGTTGAAGAGAGCTAAGAACAGAGAAGGGAGACCTGAGAAAATGGTTTCAATCAATGGTGTGCTAGAGCTCCTTCTTATCAGAACTGTCAGAGCCAAATATGCCCATCTTTTCCCAACTCCTTCTTTAGTGATATCACCATTGTCAGCTTGAAATTGGCCACAGTGGTAGAATTTGCTACATGGAAATAGGCACTTTTTCTAGGAGTTCCGGTTTACCCATACATCATTGGTTAGATCAGAAAGATGGACACACAGCAGAACATAGGAACTTACTAACAAGTTGGAGTCCTCTTTTCAAACCTCTGCAGGACTTTAATCAATTCTGACATTCCTCTCAGGTTCAGTCTTTTTTCTTCTGAAACAGACTATATTTTGTCTGTCCCAACTTGGACCATCATATCCTCCGAGTGGAACGGACAAAGTCAAGAAAAACTAAGAGGGTGAAAAGACTTCAGCAGCCCTGAGACAAGCTGTTTTGTTTTGTTTTGTTTTTATAGCTTAGAGACCTCTGGATCCTGGGAGATGAACTGCTGAGCAGCGAAGGAACAAAATGTTTCATCTTTGTGTGGTTTGCGCCCAAATTACCTGACCCAGAAACTAGAGAACTGGAAGAGATAAAGCCAGTGAGCCGACTGCCTTCCTCAGCCTTCCAGAACTCCTGTCCTCATGTATTCGAGGAAGGGGAATGGCAAGCCAGCTAAGTCACGGAGGGCTGCACAGCAAGCACCAGCTGGGAGGTGGGTCACCAGGAAAATGGTCTCAGAGAAAGAATGTCTGCCTGGGGGTACAGCTGCTTTGTTTCTAGGTAAAACACAATAGCATCTCTTCAGGGTGGCAAGAAGAGAAAAGAGATTTGCAGGGATTCCATAAAGCTATCGACTTCTGATGTGAGTTACAGTCTGAGAGTGGAAACAGGCACAATGGTTTTTTTTTATAGTAATTTTGAGGAAATGACGACCATGAGCAGTAGATTTGGTGGCATGATTCACAATGCCTGGACAAAAATCTCTTGTTACTGTTCAAGCATGTGCATGTGTGCATGTGCAGGCATATACACAATCAGTCAATAATTAGAACCTTGTCCAGGTGCCTACATCAAAAACAATGCTTTCTGTTTTCATACACCTCCATTCTCCCTCCCTCCTGGACATACTGCAAGAGAGGCTCATTTGTATGTTCTAGAGATAAACCAATAGATGCATGCATTTCTATTACCCCATCTTCACTGATGTCTCTCTTTACCACTTATTTGCTTGTTCGTTTGTTTATTTGTTTGTTTCCGTTCCTCTCCTCCCTTCTGATTCTCACTTTGCTTTAAATCTCTTCCTCATCCAGATTCTGCCTGTCTCCTCCTCCCCCTGCTCCCACTCCAGCTCTTTTCTTCCTCTCCTTTTTCTTTGTGGCTCTTGCTCCCTTTTCTGACTTTTCTTTCTCTTCTCCTCTCTTTCTCTTCTTTCTCTTTCTCTCTCATTCGGCAGTTCCCACCTCCCAAGGTCAACAAGCAACTCTGCAAAGAGCTTCACTCAGAAGAGCTCTCTTGGCTTTTAATTAGGATCCTTTCAGAAACCCTGACCCTAAAGAAAGCCCTGCACTCAAGCTGTCAATTTCCTTTGCTCTGTCTTATCACCTCCCTCCTCTGTGCCTTTAAGAGTGAAAATCTAATAAAAAAAAAAAAGATTTAGAGTAGACATATGGGAGAGGAAGGGACTGAAAACATCTCACCCCTTCTTCCTCAGTTATATAGATGAAAAAAACTGAGACCATGAGAGGTACCATGACACGCCAGGATCACATAGCCAGTTAGTGACAGCGCTGATGTCAGAATCCCAGCTCCCCAAACCCCTACCTGTCAGCTGCTCCTGGACCTGACCACAGAGGGACTCCAGAGAGTATCAAGGGAACTTTTCCTCGGACCAGACTCTGCTTAGCAACAGTGCTGATATTTTTCCAGACATGCCCCAAGGCATCTTGGGAAGAAGCTACAAAGTTAAACAAAAACAAACGGTGAACTTGGTAATTGCACATACTCTTATTTTCTTAACATACCGACTGGATCTTGTTAAGGGAGGCTTCTGAACACAGACAGAGAGAACCTTGTCATCACCCATTAAATATGTCTAATTTCACACACTGTCATGTAGCTCTCTATCCAGCTGGCTCTTCATTGAAAAGGAGTAAATGATTGCATCTTGGCCCATTTCTTAGCATGTAGGTATTTTTTTGCAGGGAATATTAGACTCTGCTGTAATTGTCTAGCATTGGTAATCTTTTGTATTTGGTATCTTCAGCAGACTTCTAGTTTAGCTAAAACAGAGACCTGTATATTTCAGATAATGCCATCTGTTTGATGCACACACAGCATTTTCTCTTACCTGAGTCCTGTCCCATCTCTGATCCTCGGTTTCCCCAACTGTAACATGAGAGTGAACTAGAGTCTCCAGGGACCCTTCCAGTGCTAAGCTTTGTTGTTGCTCCGACTCACTCTATACTTGCCAAGACCTTAATTGCATAAAAACGCTGAGCAAAGTCTGGTTTTTGTTAGAGCTGTTGCTTACAGAGCCATCTTCCAAATCAAGGACCTTCCCGATGCTTCTTAATAAGCCAATACCTTATAGAAAGATGAAAATTAAAATATTGAACCTTTGGGTGCACTCTGTTCCCCATAATGAAATGTGCATGGAGGACATGCGTCCGATTCAAGGACTTTATACAAAGTTATAATAACTTAACAGTAATAAGCTAATAGTCAAATGGAATTAATAACAGGAATGTGGCCATTTAAACAGTGAGATGGCCCCATGTCATGGAATTTTTTGCAGCTAAACCCTCTTGAGTTTCTATAAGCTAATAGCAATTAGCTCCTGAGTTAATGGCAGCTGCGGTCATAATGAGATTGGAATTGATCATTTAGAAGCAGGCTCCCATAAGCTGGTCTTATGAGGCATTTCAGTTATAAAGTATTGCCTTGACCCTTTCCTCTTATACCTCGCATCATGACCCCATCTTCTCTAAGGCTTTCTGGATGCAGCACGATCTTTTCCCATGCAGCACACAACTCTCCAGGACTCCGGGGGTGAAGCCCCATCAAGGTGGGTTGTACAGCCTTCAGAACAAGATTTCTAAGCCTGAGAAGGAAGGAGTCCACTCAGATCTTGCTGTACAAATGCTTCTCTTGGCAAATACCTGCTTGGCATGTTAAGTTCATCTTAGCTTCAAAGTAATGATGTAATAAGGAAATCTATGTAAAAAGACCTTATATTGTACCTTTCATAAGAAGATGCTCAATGAATGTCTTTTCTGTATTGGTTAGCTTTTCTACACAACAAAACATCCCCAAAATTTGTGGCATAAAATAATAATCATTTAGCTCATAATGATGTGGGTCTCCTGGGTGTTGTTTTGGTCTAGGCTAGTTTAGTTGATCTCTAGAACTCCCTCATGCATCTGTGGTCAGTTGGTGGGTTGGCTGGTGACTGAATGACATAGGGATGCCACATATACATGGATAATTGGCAGGCTGTCAGTATGGGTCAGAGGGGTAATTGAGCCACATGAATTTTATTGTCCCGCAAGTTAGCCTGGGCTTAGTCATATGGCAGTCTTAGGGATCCAAGCACAGGAAGAGGAGGCAAGTCCCAATATGCAGGTGCTTTATAAGTCTCCACTTATGTTACACTTACTATTGTCTCATTGACTAAAGAGGTCACATGATAAAGCCTAGATATATTCTACTTTTTGATGTAAAGTCAAATTTCAAAAGGGCATACATTCAAATATGGAAAGAATCTGTGGTCATTTTTTTTGATCTTCCATAACTTATTCTCCTTTCATTAGTTTCATTTTATTTGGAGAAAAGAAACCAACCTTCTGATAGCAAAACTGAGACTCTAGACATGAATTGACTTGCCCAACACACCACTGCAATTTGATGTTCGAAGCAGGACTCATACCCCAGTCTCCTGACCTCCAGTCATACAATTATTTTCTCTTACATAGATGAGAGAACTTATTAAAGTAAGAGACATGAACATACTTTATAAAACATAAAGCACTCCAACACTTCAAGACATTTCTGGCATGTGTCTCTCCCACATACTGGTTTTCTGTATGTATTCATAGTCATGGAGTTGGTATCAATGGCTCTTCTACTCTACTGTATTGGATGAGTTGGAAGGTGTTGTGGTACAGAAGCAGTTCTCTGCCTAATGCTTCTTCAGGGAGAGAACAGGAGGGGAATGGGTGATAACAAAGTTCCGCATGTCCCTTCTGTTTTTGGATGTTGCTAGAAGGTCGGTAGATGAACCCATGTATAGATATTCCTTGACCTGGCTCTGAGAATCTGAACAAAAGGTGAGTAAACTACTTAGGACTCAATTCCAAAGTTGTTTTTCATTCTTATTTAAAGAAAACAAACTATTTTTCTCCTGAGGATAAGAATTAATATTTGAGTAAAAGTCGGGCCTTACACTGTCCCTATCAGGAGCCTCAAGCAAATTTTACAGCTTGTGGAAGTATGGGAAAATAGAGGCAAATGCTAACTCCTTCCCTATCTTAGTCAGTGAAAGCTGCAGAGGAAAATTAGGAGAATAAAGCTCTCCTCTTTCTGAGTGTACCTGAGGGTGCTTTTTCTCTCTTCCCACATGTTATGAGTTATTTGATCTAAAGGGACTCAGGGTCCATTGCCTTGATAACACACCACCTCCTGCCATGTCTAGCATATCAGTTAGTTTAGTCTATGTTATGCTGCAGTAACAAACAACTTCCAACTCTCAGTGGCCTACAACAACAAAGGTTTATTCTCCACTTACATCATATATCCTTTACAATCTCTGCAGCTATGTTCTATGCCATCTTCATCCACTATGAAGCTGAGAAAGAAGCTTCTATCTGAGCTTTTAAGTTAGTCTCATGTCTGAAGGAAAACAGAGTAGAACTCTATAGCTCTTAATGCTTCTGTTCAGAAGTGGCATACTTCACTTCTGCTCACATTTCATTGGTTAAATCAAATCAAATGGCCAAGCCTAATAAGATAGGGAGGAAAAATCTTCAATGGAAAGAACCAGGAATATTTTAAACAATTATATAATCCAATACATATGGCCTCTGTGTGGATCTGCTTGGTGCTGGTGTTTAGACAAGAATATGGGTTTTCCAGGGCCTGGCTACAGTGGAAGGAGAATGAGACCCAGGAGTAACAGGGGGAGGTGGGAGGCCCTCTGGCTTTACTCTGTCTACCTCAGTCTCTAACAGAGGAAATTTTAACAGGCACTTCCATGAAGCCATTTGCTTATGAACTCCACAAATTTCCAGACATTTCTTCTTGAAGCAGTCCCAAGAATTCCTGGAGGAAAGCCAGCTGCCTAGACTGTCTGGCCCTATTCTGAAGAATAAAATGTCCCCTCCTCCCAAGGTCACTCGGGGAAGGAGGCTGAGTGCTGTATGGAAAAAGTGTGATGGGGCTAAGTTCTACATAAGATCATGGGTCATCCCAGAACCCCTTCTAACACGGACGCTGAGCCCACTATGTGTGATACACTGTGTATCAGAGAGCCTCAAACTGGAGGATGATTACCTGATTCTCAGTTCAGCATCTTCACCTTAACAGCTATGTGACCTTTGACAATCAGTTACCCTCTCTGTGCTTCATTATTTTCATCAATAAAATGAGAATAATAGTACCAGAGCTGTCTTCATTTGCTAAGAGATGGGACATTTCTATGAGGAAGAATAAATAGCAGTTTGCCTCGTGCTTCCTAGAAGTGTGATAAACATGTACACCTCGTCTCTTGTCACCACCTGTCTCATGAAGACTCAGTGTGAGGGCGAGCCTTCACTCCCAAAATCTCTAAAGGGTGGTCGTGGAATAGGAAGAGTGGGTGAATCTCCAGGGAGGCAGAGATTTTAGCTCACATGAGGAACAACTTTCTAACAAGGCCAGAGCCACAGGGAGATGGAACGGGCAGGCAAGGGAGATTGTGATTCCCCATCATAAGAGGTGAACAAGTAGGCTTGTTGTGAGCTTCTCAGGGATGTTCTAAAATGATGGTAGGTAGGCATTGGATGGATGTTGAGACTGAATACCCAAGGATCATGGACTCTCAGAATTGAGCCATATCTAGCAAACTATAGAGCATAGTAATACGACCTCTTGGATGAAACCAGAAAAGACCAAATAGCCAAATAGTGTTAGGTGTAACACATACTCTTTCCTAACCTCACTTTGGCCTTTTGAGGTTCCTCCCACCCTGAAAATTCCAGGAGGCTTAGATTATGATTCATACTCAGCCCCTTAGCAATTCTTGCAGGCCTCATGGAAATGAATTGGCCCTTGGGCTATTGGCCTTCTGTCCTCAGGAGCCAGGACATGTTTCTTGACCTCCATCCAGACCCAGTGAGACATTTTCTGGATACACTGCTAACCCTGATGGCTGGGGAGCAGTGGTATACCAATGCCCAAGGCACTGGACTGTTCCCTAGGAGGAGAACAGTGTCATTACTGTGGGAATGTGTGGGTCAGGGGAAGATATCATTCGAGAATGGATTGTGTCACACCCCTGGACATGCTGGGCATGCAGAAAAGCTCGGTTTTTATAACGAACATTTTTTTTGGACATGGGACAATGTGGTTCTTTCTTCCCTCTCCTTCTATATCGTCATCATCTTCCTTCTTATCATTGAAAGTAGCTTTGGTGTTCTCCAAGAGCTGTCAATTTCACATGCTCCTGAGGTCTCCTGACAGTTCTGTGGAGCAACCAGAGTTGGCAGCACAATCTTCTTCTGATCAAGAAGACAGTTGTGGCTCAGGAGATATGAGAGGTATGAAACTTGC
Source organism: Rousettus aegyptiacus (assembly GCF_014176215.1). NCBI lineage: Eukaryota > Metazoa > Chordata > Mammalia > Chiroptera > Pteropodidae > Rousettus > Rousettus aegyptiacus. The sequence goes on from NW_023416309.1 coordinate 9,634,504, forward strand.
CCAAACCCTGGCCTGCACCAAGCCTGGAGCAAAGCCGCAGCCTGGGAAGCCAGCCACCACCTTGGAGAACATCCTCTCAAATTCCCAGGCAGGCCTACCCTCTACCACTGGAGGTGAGAGTGTCAGGGCTAAAGGGACCTGGTGCTGTACTGCTGCATGACCATGAGTAGGTCCTCAGGTACTGCCTGCCACTGGTCAAATGGTGCTACCTGCTATATCCCAGGTAAAGAAGAAATGACTAACTATGCACAAAAACATCCTATAGGTGTTATCAGTGTCATGTATGTTTATCCTGCTCTGCATACCATGTCTCTAGTCTCAGTGGCCAGAGCACCCTCCTTGGTCACCCTCCTGGAGGATCAGCCCAGGCCCAGATCTGCACTTCAGGTTGGCTTCCAGTCTCTATGGCAATGTGGTGGTATCCCTCTATGGATGAGCCTTTACCCCAGTCATGTGGTCTGGGGGCTGCACTGAGCACCCTTGGACTTGCCTAAGGATCCCTTATAGCCTGGCACTGAGTTAGGCATGGAGCCATATATTCTCTGCTTTTTGACAGTACCCTGAGAAGAGGAACATTTGCTCTCCATTTCACTGATGAGGAAACTGAGACTCAGACAAGTAACTGCTCAGGGTCACACAGGGATCAGTAACCAATGCCCCTGCCAGTGGTAGGGGGTGCAGTCCCCTAAGCCAGGAGGTCTCCAGCCTGTGCTTATACAGAACATACAGGAAAAACACTGTAGACAGATGCCTGGATCCCAGTGCAGACCTACCCACCAGGTCATTCTTGGGGTAGGACCTGTTCTCCATTCCGAACAGCTCCCCAGACATTCCCAATTCAGCAGAGGTGTGGGAACGAGTGTGTACTCCATATGCCCCCTCTGCCAGCCTAGCCTGGCCTGGTTCCCTGGAGATGGGCATGCAATGATGCACATGCCCCATTTAAAATGCAGGGTTGAGGGAAAGAGAGAAAGACCCTGAGCAGTGGGGCCCCTTCTTGGACTGCTTCTTATTTGCTCAAGATCATGGGATAAGCAAAGTTTTGCTCCTTCCCAACATCTAATTTGTTTTGTAAACTTCAGCAAGTCACTTCCCCTCCCTGGGCCTCAGTTTCCCCACCTATAAATTAGGATTCTAAAGTCTATAGTCTGGAGTTTCCCTAAGTTTTGAATATCCGAACACATTTCCCATGACCCCAGCCCTGGAAAGAGGGACCTCAATAGCCAGTGAGTAGTCACTGGGGATAAATTAATGTCACCAGCCCTGCTCAGGCCTCAGTAGTATCTCCACCTGCTCTGAGTGAGCTTCCCTTTCATAATAATAGCATCTATTTTCAACTACCCTCAAGAACTATGTTAAGCCCTTTATATGCCTGGCTCCATTTAATAGTCAACGCTTGTGTGGGAAAGATATTATTCCCCCATTTTATAGCTGAGAAAATAGGTTCAGCAAGGTGAAGTTATCTATCTAAGGTCGCATGCCTGGGAAATGGCAGAGCTAGGATTCCAGGGTGGGGCAGTGATGAGCTATGCATCCTGCCTCGAATCAGCACCACTGCTCTGGTGTCCTAGCTAATTGTTGACACATCCTCCCTGAGGATGTGCACAGCTAAACTCCCTCTCTCCTCCTTTCTCCTGAGCTGCCATGAAGCAGGAGAGGGAGGAACAAAATAAATAGAGATGGATAGAAACAGAGGGTGTTCAGTGGAATCATTTTGCAAAGCGGTCTTTTTCTGCAAGCTGCCCCTCTTAGAAGCTTCAAAGAGAAACTTGCTCCCAAGCAGGATCTTTCGCCTGAGCCAAAAGCCATTTATCTGTAATATTAATATGCCAGCAGCTGCCTGTGATGGTGTCTGCCACTGATCATACACTCCCAGCAATGATTCCTCCTGGGAATGCTCCAGGAGGCTCCATGAAGCTAATGGGCCCCCTGTGGCACATTCTAGTTACCTTTTGTTTGGCTTTCCCAGAGCTTCCTGCAGATTGCTAGACAAGCATGCCTCAGAAGGGTGCCTCCGGAGTAAGACAGGGCTACTGATGATAGAACCACACTCACCCACCACAGAGAACGTGTCCCCTCATATATCCAATCCACACACTACATCTAAGTACCAGAAAGAATCAGGCTGAGGACTCAGAGTCATGTCTTGAAATAAAAGGCACTGAATTTAGAATAAGAGACATGGCTTCCAGACATAGCTAAGCCATGCCAATTCTGTACAACCTGAAGCCAGCCACAAACCCCCATGGATCTCAATATTCTCTGTAAATTGAGCTGGTTGGGCTTGATGTTCTCTAAGCATTCTCCAGATGGAATATATGTTAGTGATGCCATAAGAGCATTAGCCAGTCTGAGGCCTTGGGTTCAAATCCTGACTCTGCCACAGGGCAATATCTGTGAATTTGCTGAAGCTCCTATGGCAGCAGGTTTGTCATGAAATGAGATTATCATTGCAAGGTCGTAGAGGAGGGCCTCATCTGAGAAGTCACCAGATATTGCTGAATCTAAGTTTTCATTTAATACCTGATGCCAATGCAAAAAATTTAGCTGGAAGAGATTCTACTTCCTCTAAGATACACATTTCATACTAGTGGTTTATAATTAATCATAATGATCAGTGTTGAAAAAACATTTCCTAGAATGTCACAGTACAATACACCTCCTGACACAAGAATGTCTTATGTTCTACAAAGTCAGAGATCAGATGTCACAATTTTATGATACCAATTCTCACAGCCAGCCCTGTAGTCCAGACCCTGTCACATAGTAGGTCTTGATAACTATTGCCTTACTTTGCCCTTTTAGTGAAAATTCAAAGGAACTACTTGATAATGACAATAATAACAAACGCTTACCTGTCAATTAACACATTGCAGTTACTATTCCAAGAGCTTTATATATTTTAATTCCCTTAATGCTTATGACAACCTCATGAGATAGGTACCATTTCAGAGTTTAAGAAACTAGTTCAAGGACAGCAAGGTGCTAAATAGCAGAGGTAGAATTTAAACTCAGAGAACATAGCTTGAGTTTGTTTTTTAACCACTAGGCCAGTGGTTTTCGAACTTCATCATGCATCAGAATCACCTTGTGGGTGGTTGAAATGCAGAGTGCTGGACTCCATCTGAAAGTTTCTGATTCACTAGGGCTTGATGAGGCCTGAGAAATTGCATTTTCTCCAAAATTCTCAGGTAATTCTGGTATGAGGACCACCATCTGAGAGCTACTGCTTTAAGCCATACTGCCTCACAGTTAAAGGGAAACAACTCTACATGAACCCCATCCCAGTCTCCCTGATCCCAGTCTTTCCCGAGGTATTATCCACAGAAAACACTCCCACTGGTTCCTGATAGGCATTGTATTGTAAAAAGGAAAATGAGATCTATGGTCAAATATGTTTGAAAAATTGGGGTTAAATGCTTAAACAGGTTACTTTGCTGCTTTTCTGCTTTGTGTTTGCTTATGTAATGTCTGAACATATTGTAACATACTTCAGCAAATTTTCTAAACATTTTTGATATCCGTGTCTAAAGCAGCTCATGGGAACAATGCTCCCTAGAGCACCCTTGGAGAAACACAGGCCCAATATAGAGAGGCCTTGGAGGATTTCCACGAGAAGCCTAGAGTCCAAGCCAATTGTCTTGGGTTTACTAAAAGATCTTCCAGATAAACTTCTAGAAATGGATCAGAATCAATATGGACTGATTACATAAGACAAAGACTCTATCCCTCTTCTCCAGCCCAATGGCTCACATTTTATACCTTCTGCAAGTTCCTGAAGCAAATATTCCTATTATAAGAGAATCTAGACAAGACTATAGGGATGTTTACATGCAACTCCATGCCAACTTCCAATTATTCCAAGTGCATATGTCTTTAGGACCTTAGGTAGGCACACAAGTGCCATTCTCTATGAAAGGGGAAGATCAGTGTTTCGCTCAAGTCACCAGGGAGAAAAAATGGGCTCTATTTCACAAGTCTCTACTGAGTATTTATGCTGCTCCAGGCACTGGGAAAACAAACAAGAATAAAGCAGGATCACTGCCCAAAACCTGTTCATAATGTGGTGGGGAAGGCCACCTGGCCCAAATAATCTATGTCAAGGTAGATTGCAATCAGAGACAGTGAGCAGTTGGAGGAGAGAGAAATCACTTCTCACTAGGGATCAGGAGTTATGTCAATAGATAGTATTCTGGAACTCCCCACCTATTCTAACCACAGCTTCTTCTCCAGAGATTGTGAGTGCTGGGGTCAGTGAGCAATAAGATCTGCAGATTATAAGCAAATCTCAAGATCTGACAGACAGCACAGAATTTCATTTCATCTCTGGTCCAGATAAGAGTTAGGTCTCAGCAGCTGAGAGTATCAAGGAGAAGATCAGAACACTAGAGGGTCTTAGAGAGACCCAACCTCTGGAGAAACCAAAAGAACATCTTAGGCCAGTTTGAGTGTTCCTTAGAAGACCTGCTGGTCTTTTTGACCAGCTGAACAAGACAGCTGCACAGGTGAGCTGGGTCCTCATCATTCTTGTGGCTGAGGCTTCTTCCAGGTACTTAAGCATGATGTCTGACAACTTGCCAGCTGAAGTCATCTGAGGACTTGACTAGGACTGATTGGGGACCTGCTTCCAAAATGACTCACTCCAATGGCTGATGGAGGAAGGCTTGGGTTCTTGCTGGCTGATGAGAGGAGGCCTCCATTTCTCACCATGCAGATGTCTCCATAGGGTTGTTTGAGTGTCCTCAAAATATGACAACTGGCTTCCTCCACACCTAGTGATTCAAGAGACAGTAAGAAGGAAGCAAGTGCTTTTTATGGCCTAATCTCAGAAGTCACACACCATTGTTTCTTCTACATTCTACTCATTAGAAGCAAGTCCAGACCCACACGAGGGGAGGGAATGAAGCTTTACCTCATGAAGGAAGGAGTGTTTAAGAATTTTGTGCTTATTTTAAACGAATATACCATTTAAGGACAACAATAAAGACAGAATTCAGACTATAAAAATTAATCAGAACAGAGACTGTAGGAGACTGAAAAGAAAGAGAGGGAGAGACAGCAGTGCATAATTAACTTATATACAATAAACTTTAAATGGATAATTATAGAGATTCTTGGAATGTGTAATGAAAGTGCTAAATAAAGGTCCTGAAACAGAAATGACACAATATTAGAGGGAGACCCAATAACAGTCTGGAACTAATTATAATAAAACTATCATGGGAAAAACTGGGGCTTTGAGGGGGCAAAGGGAGAGAAGGTACATATAAAAGGGTTCTAAAGCTCTCATCTGTAGAATGAGTGGGAAAGTAAAAGGATTTTAAAGGCCATGCAATATTGGAGTGAGGGGAAAAGCAGTAGGGGAAATATTTGGTACTTTATTTTCATAAAAACAGAAAAGTATGTATTTAATTATAAGTATTGGGAAACAGAAGGAAGCCATTAATCAAATAGAAAGATAAAGCAGAAATTACAAATACAAAGGGGAAAGAAAAATGAAGAATAAACAAATGCAAAAAAAATAAGGAAAAGAAGAAAATTGAAACAAAATAAATCAAAAGCTTAATAATGACTAAAGGAATAAAATTGTGGGAAAATGTTGCTACACTAATAGTGAATGAACTAAATTTTCCTATTAAAATATAAGGACTCACCAATCCATTTTTAAAAATCAACAGAAAGAAATGAAAAGGCTTTCTACACAGTAGGAAGACTTGAATAAGGTAAAAATTAAGGAAAACAAGCCAAAGGTGGGAGAAGTCTTTATGACACGTTTGGGGGACCTGAAATCCTGTCATTATTTTTGTCAGTATTGTCCCTTCAGTAGTTTCTTACCCCATTCCTGCCGTTAGTATCAAAAGTGAACAGGTAATCAAAAAAAATTCTAGCTATTCAAACTGAATGCTCAAATTTGTTAAAAATATCCCCCAAATCAATACCACAGAAGAATTGAAGAGAATTGTTTATTTCACATCTTTCAAACCAGCTTTAGAAAGCCTAGTGAATATTCGATGTAAGGTTCCTGTCTGTGTAACTTGCAAAGATTGGGTCCTTGATTTATCTCTTCAAAAGAGAGATGACTGGGAGGCTTTTTTTGGACACCAAACAGTTGCCATAAAATTTATCTTGTATTTTCCCTTTTCCTATATCCCAATAGTGGAGGGAGTGGTGATTATTTGTAGAAATGTGATATGCTGACATTGGAGTAATAGGAGGGGTATGGGTCATTTTTCAAAGATTAAAGGCTTGAGATACAAACTTCTATAGTTGAGGATTTCTTTATTTCCAATTTTTCTAGCTCATCAAAAAGAATTGGAAGTTTAATATAACAGAATATAATTATTCATTTATAGGTATTTGTTTTGCAACTGTCAAATGCTAAGCACTGTACCAGACTCTTTGGACAGAGATATCAACAAAAGAGAAAGACATTGCCTTTGTGAAGCTTATATTTTGGTGAAGAAACAGACAATAAGTAAAACATAAAATAACAAAACATAACAAAACAAAATATAACATAATATAACATAACATAACATAACATAACATAACATAACATAACATAACATAACATAACATAACATTAACATGTGAAATAATGGTAGTGGCCAGTGCTATAAAAAAAAAAAATAGCAGGGAAGGAGGTGAGGGACTGTGTTAACCCATCAAACCACAGGCTCATGAAGGGGAGAGTTCATGGTTTAGTCACCTCTGTGCCAATAGAGCCTCAGTCCAGATACGGATGGTGTGTAGTAATTATACAGAAAAGCAGATGTAGATAAAGTGTAAAGGTAGTTGTAGATTTGTGCTTATTTTTTTATGTAGCAGATAACAGTTCGGAGGGAATCAATACAGATTTTGCACTGGTATGATCAAATTTGTTTCCAGGAGGCTTGATTCCAATGTTGGTATTTAAGATGAGCGAGAGTTGGTGGGTGGGGGTAAGGGGGCTCCCCACTGACAGTGGGGACAGCAGCCTTCTCGAACAACACTATCTAATATAACTTTCTATGATAATAGAAATGCTCTATCTGTACAATACAGTAGCCGTCTATAGTTCTTGAACACTTGAAATCAACTGACCGAGGAGCTAAATGTTTTATTTTAATAAGCGTAAATGTAAATATTCATGTGTAGCTAGGTGCTGCTACATTGGACAGGTAGTTCTAGGGTGAGCCAAGCAAGGATTTATGAAGGCCTGACCCTGGGTGATGGTGTGATGGGAATGCAGGAACCAGCAGAGAGGTTTAGTCTGACATCTTAGGCAAGTTGCTTAACTGCTCTGGGCTTCTAATTCCTTCTTTGAAAAATGGAGATAGTTAGACTTGTTTCTCACTTACACGAATTTATAAACCACAAAGAACTATCAGATGAGGTTCTGTGATTAACATCTGGTTCTACTTTGCACTAGAAGTATAATTGTACAATCTTCTTGGGGGAAAATCGAGAGAGAGAGAGAGAGAGAGAGAGAGAGAATAGCCATATGTATTTAATATGCATTTATATTAATATATATTCTCTCTCATTTATATTATGTATAGTGTTTAAATTATTTATGACCTTTGACATAGTATGTCTCCTCTTTAAAATATATCCTGAAGAAATAATCAGAAACTTAGGCACAGATGTAGGCAGAAAGATATTTATTAACCCATTCATCATAGTAGCAAAGTTAGGTGCAACCTAAATATTCAACTATAGATTATCTCAATAAAGAAATCCTTATCCATGTATGTATTAGAATGCAAACACTAATAAAATGGTGATGTCAAATAATACTTAGTAAAATGCTTGTGGCATATTAGTCCTAATTATATAACTCTATGCATTGACAAAAGACTGAAAGAAAAACCATCTGATTGCTAGCAGTGGTTATCATTAGGTGATGTGATTACCATTCATGTTTGATTTTTTTCTATATCTTTTCATATTTTCCAAGTTCTCCATGATGAACTTCCATTGTTTTCTTTTGTAATGAAGTGGCAGGGGTGGAAAAATTTATTTTTAAAAAAGAAAAACATTCTATTTTTTAAAATATTATGTTTGAAATTAATAGCACCACCCAGAGCCCCCAAATCTTGGCATGAGAAGGTCAATTCCCAAGGCTGTAAACCAAGAGGCCCTGTGTCCTGAAAACTTCTGTAGGCTCTAGAAGTCCAGGAAATTTTTGTCACTGGTGGCCTGGCATGAAGCCTCACTCTCTCCCTTCTCCTCAGCTGGGCCAACCTCTGCGCTTCCAGGAAGAGGAGCTGTCTGCAGGACTGGGGTGGAGGTTGTAGGGGTGGGAGGGAGACCCTAAGGGAATGTGCAGGTGACAGCGAGGCAGAGGCCAAATCTCCACCTGTCTCCATCTGTAAACCTCCTTTTACCTACTGTGTCCTTAGGCCTCACTGTCCTGGTCTCTGCTTCATGCCCTGTCTCTGCTCTCAGCACCCTTCTGGCTCCATCTCTGGGTGTGTACGTCATTAGCCCCCATCCCTAGGCAGCCTCTGCCTTCCTACTCTAAGCCTCCTCCCACCTGGGGAGGCTGCTGAGCTTGGCAGGGTGCTGAAGGTGATGGCTGCGGCCTGTCGAAGGCCCGGGAGCTGTTACTATTACTGGGAGCTCCTTCTGTCAAGAAACATTCTCACATGTCGTGAATCAGAAGAGGGTGTTCAGTTTCTTCTGCCTGATCTCAACAAATTCCACACATAGTTCCTGAACTGCTCCCCCCACTCCACCCCCAAGTGCAAGGAGCAAGGCGGGAGGCACTCTGAAAGCTGTTCTAGAACATGTAAAGTCACTGAGAGAACAGAGTGGGAGACTCACACTCTGAATTCAGATGAGTGGAGGGTCTGCCCTCGCCCACCCCCTTGCCCACCCCTGAGATGTCAACATCGAGCATGCTGTGCTGGAAACATCTCCTCCAGCCAAGAACAGCAGGCCTTGGTCTGGAAGCTGAGATACTCACTAAGCACCCTCCCCCACAGAAGGGCTGACCCCGGGAAGCACATAGGGCACAGGGCATGGCTGGGCTTGCAGGGGAAAGGACCACACATCTGGGCTCAGCTGCCTCCTTTTCTGTTGGTAAAAACTCAAAGCCACCCACCTAGGGACCCCAGGAGCACATCTTCAACTCCCCAGCAGTCAACTGGCAGAGGGCCAGGGTGAAGCTCAGGCTGCTGTATTTGGCAGTTCAGCAAAAGAGGAGAATTGCTGCAAAAGTGGAGGACAGGTGGAGAGAGGGTAACCCCTCAGAGCAGACCCTTGTTGGGGTAGAATAATCCTTGAGGAAGATGAACAGGCTAGGCTGGAGCAGGCCTCTCAGGTACCAGGGGCTCTTCAAAGGACTGGCACCATGCTTTGTTCTGCTGGCTTTTGTTTTTCTTTTCCTTTGCTGCCCCCAACCTGTCCTCCTGCCCATGAATAAGCTGTGACCAAGGACAAAGAGCTCCCCTCTCAATGCTTTAGCTTCCCCACCTGGAAGGTGACAGAATTGGAGCTTTATAGTTCCCCCTTGGGGAAATGCCCTAGGAGCTGCTTGCAGAGGTAAGGGTACTTCCCTGCCCTGGCCCCAGGTTTTAAATTTTAGATACTGGGCTTCTGTGCTTTATTGAAGAAAATCTGATACTAGAGTACTGGACTAGAGACAAACCCTCTGCTTCTTCAGTCTTCAAAGCTTCACCTTGCCCTTCTGATGGGCCTCCTTCATGTCTCACCACAGTGAGCTATGGGGGCAAAGGACCCCACTCTCTAGAAATAGTTGTCATCTGTTTTAACCTTTGTTACTTCAACTGTGAAATGAAAGTGGCCTGGGCTAGAGGATCAAAGTAAGACTGAAGGTGAACAGTTTGCCCTAGGGCAGAAAGCCATTGAATGTCAGCAGATTTAAATTCAAAAGTGCTGAGGAGATAGACTTCTAGGTTTCCCTTCAAACAATGGGAGGTGCTTCTGTGGCCATGGGGGCTGGTACCAGTGGGGGCACACAGTAATGTGTGGATCTTTTGGAAAGCTGTGCATTGGAATGAATGAAATATCTAAAGTCAACTTATAAGTTATTAAGTGAGTACTCTAAACATTTAGTTCTCTGGAAATTGGGCTCAAATACCAGACACGGAGGAGCTATTTGTTGGATGAATTTAATGAATTAAACAATCACTGAATCAACGAATCCACAAACAGTACTAGGCATGCAAATCATCTAGGACCTGGGACAAATTTTGAGCTGGGAGGAGACCTAGAGATGGCCCATTGCAATCCCGCTTTCACAGACGAGCAAACTGTGGCTTTATGAGGTAAAATATTGGCCCAGGGGTCACACACTTAGCAGCACCAAAGTATGAGGGCAGTGTCTGTTCTCCTACCTGCTATCTTCAAAAAAGTGCATGTTAACAAAACTTATTATGTTGATATTTTCCAAATTTGCCTTAGAAGTATCAGGACAGACATCTAGTAGATGACAGTGTCATGCCTCAGGGAACTGGTAGTATCCTGGCACTGAACAGAGGGGCCTTGAAGTCCTCCTTGGTCACCTGGACTCACAGAACCCATTAACAAGAGGTTTGGATCCAGACTCCTGTGTGAGTCCTGACATCACCCATTTACAAACTGGGTGACTTCGGACAGGTCTGGAATCTGTCTGTCTCCAATTTCTTATCTGAAAAATGGAGAATAATAGCTCACCAAGCTGTTGTGAAGATTAACTAATGTAACAGAAAACACCTAGGACAGTCCCTGAACAAGAGGAAGTCCGTGATTCGCATTGGCCACTGGTGATCTTACTCTGAACTCTCACAATGGCCTCATGCTGAGCTCTGAACGTCTGTGTGCTCAGAGTCACCTGGGGAGCATGTTCAACACAGAGCTCCCTAGGCCTCTGCAGGGGAAGGATGGGACCAAGCATCTGGACTTTTAACAAACACCTGTGTCTAGGTGTCTAGACACCTCATGTCTTACACAAATTTAATGTAGGCAGTTCTCTGACCACATCTGAAAAATTGGGGGCTACACCTACACTTTGTATTGTGTGTGTGCCTTCCTTGCAAGATGGAGTGCCAAGAGGGCAGGGACAAGGTGCATGTCTATGTAGCTCCTACAGCACAATTCTGCTGTATTATACTGTCATCGGTCAATGGAAAGGTAAAATTTACTTCCAAGGACCATCACTAATTTCAGGGACCAGCGCTCCTAGAAACAAAGTTTTCAGCTTTCGGAATTACTAAATACACTAACGTCTTCTCATTCTATCCGTAGTTTCGCTTTCCACTTTTGTTACCTATATTTAACTGCAATCAGAAAATATTAAATGGAAAATTCCAGGAAAAACAATTTATAATTTTTAAATTGCATGCTGTTCTAAGCAGTATGATGAAATCTTGTGATGTCCCACTCCATCCTTCCCAGAATGTGAATCATCCCTTTATCCAGCCTATCCACACCTGCCCGTTATTGTTTTAGTAGCTGTCTCAGTTATCAGATCAGTTATCAGATATTTTGAGAGGAGAGAGAGAGAGACCATATTCACATAACTTTTATTACAGTATATTGTTATAATTGTTCTATTTTATTATTAGTTCTTATTGTTAATCTCTCACTGTGTCTGATTTAGAAATTAAACTTTATCATAGATATGTATGCATAAGAAAAAACTATCTGAAGTTTCAGGCATCCCCGGGGGGACTCAGAATATATCCCCACAAATATGGGGAGATTACTGTACATAAAATCCTGAGCTGTTTCGGCATCTTCTTCAAACTAGCTCTGGATGACATCAGTTAATGTGCAATGACCGTCACATAAGATGCCACCTAATTCACCTTGCAAGTTCAGTGCTTCCTTTAATCCTATTATGATAGATTATTTTTCCAAAGATGGCCACAACAATATCACCCATTGCTCTTCTGCAATGTGATCTTGTCCTCCACCTCAGTCAGGGGGTAGAGTCTATTTCTCAAGCTCCTTGAATCTGGGCAGGACTTCTGATTGTTTTAACTGAGAGAATTTGGTGAAAGTGATGCTATATCATTTCTGGGCATGGTCCTTAACTGACCTTGCAGCTTTTACTTCCTGTCTCTAAAAAACCAGTTGCCATGTAAAAAGTACAAATACCTAAGATCATCATGCAGCGAGAAGCTCAAACCCCATGGAGAGTCCCTGGAAGATGAGATGCCTCATGGAGAAAGAAGCCAAGGAGCAGCAGTGCACCAGACACAAAATTAAAGAGGCCACCTTGGAAGTCAACCCTCCTGTTCCAACCACCTCAGCTGGTGCCAAGCATAGAAGAGATGAACTGCCCGGCCAAGCCCTCTCCAAATTCCTAACCCACAAAATCTTGAGCAAAGTAAAATGATTATTTTAAGCCACTAAGCTTTGGAGGCAGTTCGTTATGCAACAACAAATACCCAAAACACAAACTATAATGTTTTCCTCTTTTCTTTAGCTGCCAGGAAGCTCAGAACTAGATTTATGACTCAATTGTAGCAACCCCTCTTAACTTATTCCTATCCCTTGCCTTATTTATGTCATTTTAACCCTATGTTAATTAATTAGATTTGTGTCTTTCATTATAAAACTCTCCCACATTCTTTTGAGAGAGAAATGGGGAGAGGCTGGGAATTTTCTTGCTTCCTCCACCCTTATATATTTAAAACTTCCCATGTGTCAAAGTTCTGTTTCATTTCCAGAGCTGAATCTGGATGAAGGACTGGTATTGTTCCCCAGTGGGACACATTTTCGCCCCCATGAACCCATGTCTTGTCCCATCCTTCTCTGGTTTATGAGTACCTTACTCTCAATATTCATTCTGCCAATTTTCAAGTTTTGTTTGACAAGTGATCTTTCAAGGACCAAAGAGCCTGAAATAGTCAAAGAAATGGATTTCCATTGGAGAATGTTCAAGTTGAACAGTCACAGAGATATTTTTGGTCAAGGTACAGTTGTGAAATAAATAACACCTGAGGACTGTCTCATGTGCAAACAAGTATCTGTGTGTCCTTAGGCTAATTCCTAAAGCAGAACTGATGATAAATCTCAAGTAAGTACTGAGCAGGCAACATGGCCAGGTACTCTACAGGTCCACAATCCCTTGCATGAAATCTTTGGAGCCAGACACATTTTGGAAATCAAACCAATCTTGATTTTTAGAAAGATAATATGGTAAATGTAGATTATGTTACCTAATAGTCCCAGTGGGCACTGCAATATCCTGTAAACAAACACATCAATGTTTCTGCAGCAAAACACATGAATGGTCACATAACAACTCTAAATAGTTTTACATCAGTTCAAGTTAGATTTTGTTGCCAAGAGAATTCAAATGGGATCGGATTTTATTGCGATATAAGTTATGAAAAATGCTTTAAGTTTTTAGAACCTTCTAATTTTGGAGCTGTGCATAGGTTTTGTGGTCTCATACTAAATACCTTCCTTGTATTTCTCACTATCTTATAAAATTGTCAAGTGGATAATACTATTATTCTTTCCAATGTATAGATGAGAAAATGGAGACTCAGAGACATGAAGTTATTTGGCAGAAGTCAAATTGCTTATAAATGGCGAAGCTGCATGTAAGTCCAGATGTGTCTAACTTAAAATACCAGGATTCTTAATCATCGTTCTATTCCGTCTCCTCTGCTCTGTGCTCTGGTCACATGAGGAGAAACTTTCCAACATGGCTTTCTGGGAAGTTACTTGGTTAGGCTGAGGTTGTTGCTATGGAAGAAGAAGGGAGGGAGGGAGAGAAACCTCCTTTTACAAAGTAAATAAATATCACCCTTTCTCTCCAACACCAGACTTCAAGAGAAAAGCTGATGAATCTAAATCAACCTGACTTAGAAAAAAAGGAGAATCTTCCAGATATACTCCAATTCTTTCTCCTCTGATTTTTGCTTGTGGACATTGGACTTTTATCCCACTGCTGACAGCACATATAAAAATAATAAATATTTTAAAATGGGTTTTACTTTTTAAAAATTGAAGTCCTATCTTTTTTTTCAAAGCATGATGCTTAGAAAAAGCCCTGAACTTAAAATCACCTAAAGATGTAGCTTCCAATCTCAGTTATGTCCCTTACTGACTATACCGAATGTTTTCTCCTCCTTAAAGGCCCTGCTGATAGAAATCTCTTCTTTGCTTCTACTTCTCAGTATAGATAAAAGACTGGACCTGGTACCAGTCTTCTAGGTCTTCAGACAGCCCCCAGGAGAGAGATGTGTGCTCCAGGCTGAGGGAACGCAACCCTCACATATCCCCATGGTCATTTATTCAACGTGATCTTCTTACAGAAGTCCTCTCTCTGTACTTCTCACCTCACATCCCACAGTTATGGGACAAGTCTGACTTCCTCATCTGATGTCAGACCTCTTCAGATTTGACTGGGCTGTGAACACTTTTGTGTTTCAGCCTGTCAAGCAATCTGTACTAATGAACTTTCACTATCCATATTTAATGCCAAAAGCAGACAAATCTTCATTTATCCACCCACTCCAAAGAGACATTGATTGTTCATCATGTACAAGACGCTGTGATAGCATGGAGAATTTTTTTTATTCAACAGATATTTATTGAGCATCTGCTGTGTGCCAGGCAATGTACTAGGCACTCTGAATATAGCTGTCAATGACATAGAAAACAATCCCTAGCCTCATGAGGCTTAGATGTTAAGTGAATCAGGTAAGGTCCTGCCAACCTAGAGTACACTGTTCTATAGAGAACACTTAAAATATGATGCGATATCTGGTATGACTAATACAGCACAAAACTCAAGAAATTTAGGCAACCAACCTGGACACGGGAGTCATGAAACCTTCTTGGGGAAATGACACAGACACTGAAATCTGAAAGGTGAGTAAGGATTATCATTAAATGCAGAGAAGAATGTTTTGAGCAGAAGCAATATATACAATAGAGGAAAGAAAAAATGTTTCTATGTATTGATGGAAATGTAAAGCTAAAAGGAACTGAGTATAGGCCTCTGGGATCATGGCAGAGGGTTTGAGGTAGGGATTAATGGAGATGGGGCTGAAGAGTTAGAAGGAGCACCTCCTACATGGCCTTTCCTTGATAGCTGTGGAGAATTTGGAGCAGGTTCAAGGCAGAGGCATGAGAGAAAGAAACTGAATTATCTGTTATGGTTACAAAGCTTCGCTAATAACATATTTGGAAAATAGCCTCACACCCATATGGAATGGGTGAAAGGGAACCTTTGACACTTACCTGAACCCCCGATGACCTTGGGGATCCTCTGCTTGAATTCAAGATTTTCAAATGAAGCTGTAGGCTGCAAAGGTGATGGTTGTGCCTGAAACCACAGTGTGAGCATTCCTACAATCATTAAGACGAGTTCCTGAGCTGTTGGGTAGCTAACTCTAGTCGGTGTCAGGGTAATTAACCAAGCTGCCTGAACTTTATTCACAGCCTGACAAGGTGCACTCCTGGGACTTGTCACTGTGGTTAGTCTGGGGGCGGGGGACTTGACATAAGCCTGATTAGGGAGTGTTTTACACAGCAAGAAGCTCTCTGATCTTGCCTGAATGAGGCTCCCCCTCCTATCTCATATCAGAGATGCCTGCAAGGCTAGAGAATAAAGATCATCCAGTCCAACCCCCTCATTTTCAGATGAGAGAAAGCAGCCGTTCTGAGCATGGCCGCAGTTTTCCCAAGGCCACACAGTGAGTTTCTTCTGGAGATGCGGTTACTATCAGACCCTTATGTCTCTACTCACAGCCTTTCTCCATATGTCCTTTCTTTATTTTTTAAAAAGGTTATTTTATAAACCACTTTTTCTTAAATTTAATGCCCATAGGAATCACTGGAGAGCTTGTAAAAATGCAGATTCTGATTCAGGAGGTCTGAGTGAGGCTGAGGTTCTCCATCTCCAACAAGCCCACAGGTGATATTGATGCTGCTGGCCAATGGACCATATTATGAGCACCAAGGAGCTCGAAGACCCTTACTCAGAGACTACTTGCAACTTCAGTGGGACTGGCAGGATGATCTGTGCTTGTGACTCTCTGGCTCTAACAGTCTCTGGAACTCTATACTTTCAAAATTAGAGTACCTCTCAGGTTAAAGAATTCTCAGAAGTTTTAGGGTCCAACTCCTGTGCACACCTGGGTCTGCTTTTTCTGGTCAGGACTCTTCTATATTTCAACAAACCATTTCAGTTCACTCCACTAAAGCAGGATTTAAAGGACTACAAGTAATTCAGGGTAGGAGAAGGCATCTCTGCTAACCTGTTCCACTCTCTATTCTTTGAAGACTGATGTACTCATCAGTTTATTAATCCCAACAAAAAAGAACAAACAGAACCTGCCGCATAAGTTCTCAAGGCTATGTCACCTTCAAACCCCAGTGCCTATCGTAGCTAGAAACTTTTTTCTCTGTTTTTTATTTCCTTTCTAAAATGGAAAATCTGATGGGCACAGGTCATTTGTTTTAGTGTTTTTTCTTCTCTGGGCCTCAGCAACTTCTGCAACAAAATGGAAAGACTTAACTAGGTGGCCTTTCAGGTACTCCACATGTGGATTCTCTATAACTCTAAGGCTCTTTGCAACCAAGTACTTTAGAAAAACACCTTTATTCTGGTCACTAGGACCGACATTTACTAAAGGTTCTTTCCAAATGGAGAAACAATAACAAAACACATCCAAGAAAATGTAAAGTTTTTATATTTCATTTATGTGACTGATACCAGGATAAGATTCCCAAGTGGTGACCATCCCACAAGAACGTGAGGAGATATAATTCTCAAGGCTCACTTCTCAGAGAAGCTTTATAAGCATTTGAGTGAGAGTAAAAGGGCTGGACTTTGATATGTCTCTGTGCGTAGGTCCCATCACTTCTCTTAGCAACTGAGGCCATTTCCATCCAAGTCTAACTTCACAGCTGAGAAAACTAAAGTTCTTCTTAGATCTGGTATTCAATGATTCCAACAAAGTTATTATTTTATTTTTAAATTCTAAGTCCTTTTTTAATTGAATGAAGCTTGGAGAGAACACAAGATATTGCTCCTCCCAACACCTCTATGTGCATCGATGGTCCAGGCCATATTGGGTTCCCCCAGGCAACAGTTGCCAGGGGATGTTTGTATATGTTATACAGGAAATGTCATGGGGGATTGTTTTCCAGGTTGCACTAAAGAAGAAAAGATTCTTTGTATCACAGAGAATTTGAACTCCTTTCTGCAACTCTCCTACACTCATATTTCCACTGTGGCCTCTGATCTCCATTGCCCAGCACAAAGGAGAGCAACCTACAGAAGGAATACAGTTACTAAAAAAAATGATAAGAGTTTTTAGCAACTGGGTCACCTAGCCATGACCAAGACTTTAAAGATGTAAGCTTCTGAAGTCAGAAGAAGACATTTTAGCTCAAACTGGGCTATATGGAACCAGGACACTGTGAGACTCCTGAGAAGGATGTAGATGGGTGGGGGGGTGCCCTTAGAGAGCAGCATTTTGGTTTCTTAAAATTTCAAGTACTCAGAATTGAAAATCTCATGAAAGCTAGGGATTCTTTCCTAAACAAATGTCCATGCACAAAAATGGATAAAGTATATTATGCAATTTCAGCAGCTTCATGTCTACCCTAAGACAACTCAAGAATTTACCTGTGGACCACCATACTTCAGGATTGCCACTTTTTGTATGTATAGCCAGTCCTGTCAGACCTGACCTGACTTTTAGATGCAGAGGCTGGAGCCCAGGTCAACAACAGTCCTCAGGAATTATCTCGAGCTGTGCACAGGTGATACCCACATTGGATGTCCTTAGTCCAGACTATTAAACCAAATAGTGAGAATGTGTGGCTGACTTGTGTTAAGTGGGGCCAACCAAGCAGGGTCTGCTTCATACAACTGACTTATCTTTTACACAAATACTGCCCAGCAGCTGAAAACTGTTTTGGCCAGACATCTCTTTGTTAACATCAGCTTAAACAGGGAACATAGCTCAGTAAGCTTACAAAAAGAGTATGAAGGAGGCCAGATGTAGGTGTGTTGTGGCTGTGGCCTGCAACAAAATGGCCAAGGATTAGAGGCTTTGATTTTTCTTTCTTTTCCTGGCCCAAACAAGCAGAGAACTGAGAATCTGGAGACCTGATTTTGAGTCCTATGTCTGACACTCTCTGTTGCCCAAAGGCAAGTCTCTTGATGCTGCCAGGTCTCACTTTTCCTGTCTGTGAAACAGTGGGAGGAAGTGGATTGCTTGGTCTCTGCGTCTGGCCTGAGCATGTCTTGATTCTCTATGAATAATGAGGGTACAGACAAGATAAAAAGTCTCACTCCAGCAGTTTCCTCCTTCAAGGTCTGGTCTGAGGCTCCTGATATTCAATACCAGTGGTCTCTCTCACCCCCTCCTCCAGACCTGAAAGCTGGGGCTTTGTGACAGGTAACACAACTTGCCTTGTGTTCTGCACTTGAGTGCTCTTGAGTTTCTGCTCCCCAGAAAGATCATTTTCTTGCCAATGTCATCACTTTTAGCCAGCAGGGACCTATCAGTGGCTCCATCAGGCACTGGGGGCCCTGGCCCCCCTTGGCTTTAAGTCTGAGCCCTGGGAACACTGGGGAAACTTAATTCTCGAACACCTTCCACTCAAAGAGCCACTGTTCTGCAAAACCAGAGCTGGCCCCTGCATTTCAACAGCTTTCAGGTGGGTTTCCCACCCCAGACGTCGATAGGGCCCAAAACGCCTGTGAATGTGTTGACCTGACTTCAACCGCAGGCTCAGTTTCAAAGGGTTGGCTGAAATCATAGCCCGCCCTCATTCCATGTGAGGTTCTGCTCCTGGAAGCCTCCGGCTGGATCTCAGTTACTGGGAAGGCGTTCCCTGAATGTGGGTTTTCACTCAGTGCCTCCCGATGAGCCATTTCTTGGGGCAGGATGCCCACCTCGTGGGGGAAGCAGCTTTGGTTCTGGGAAATTCTTGCCTATCCCTCCTTTTTTCTATGCCAGAGATTGATATGAAAGGGTACCAGCTATGCTGTCAGGAAAATTGGAGTGCATCCCTGCCTGTCCTTCCTACTTGACATGTGACCTTGGACAAGTCATTTTCCTCTGTGGGTCTTGGTATCCCCTCTAGGCTATTAGTGTGTCTGCCTTCTTCTTGGGGAGGCATAAAAGTGCTTTGTAAATAGGAAGCACTACATAGTGCTTATCAAGGAACCCACTCAACAATGAGTATTTTGGACTTTTTGCTATTTCCCTTCTTACAGCTGAGAAATTAGCAGGCACAGATTGTGAAAAACCAGACTGGTCTTTGTAATTACAAATGTGCACACATCCCACTGAGCATCATTTTCAAAAGGCATATTAAGCAGCAGAGACCGCAGGGGGGACCCATATAAACAGGGCTCCTCATATCCTGACAAAAAGGACTTGGAGAATGCAGTTGTCCTGCCAGTCACTGGCTGTTCCTGCAATCCCACCCCCACCTTGCAGCCCTGGCAGCTGAATATTCATCTACCATGAACAGGGTCCTAGTTCAAGGCAAGGGGGCAGGATTCTGGTATCCTGTGGGGTCAGTGCTGCTCCAAGCCCAAATCAGTCTTTAAGATCCAATTTCCTTGGACTTGAAGCTTTCCAGAGCCAGCCCCCAGAAAAATCTCCCAAAGCCATGGGCAGCACCTTCTTGCAGAATTGGTCATTTGCCACTTTATATCGGAATTTTGCATGTCCATGTGCTAGTTCTTATACTAGGCTGGGAACTCTTGAGGGCAGGCTGTGTTTTCTTCATGGTTTTTCCCTCATGGAGCCCAGAATACAGTTGACATTGAATACATTTTGAATGAAGGGAGGGACAGCTTAAGGCTTCATTATGTCCTTCATTTACATTATCTCGTGTGATGCTCATAACTAGCCCAAGGAGGAATGCTGCATCTGCCTGACCAGTTAGAACACTGATGCTGCCATGAGTTCGTGTAACTGGCTCAAGACCACGCTTCTCATTGTGATGTTGGGATTTAATGCCATATCTACTCAAAGCCCCTGCACGTTCTCATCAAGCTGTCCAGAGGCAATAAATGAAGAATGAGGTGTTAACATTAAAAAGCCTTAACCAATGAAATGAGGATCATCTGTCAACTAAATTCAGGTGTCCTATGCTGACACAAGCATACGGTCTCTATGAATGTCAAAGTATGGCTGTGCTGGCCAGACCACCTCTGTGTTTAAGCAAGGATTTAGGGAGCTATTGCCACATGCTCCCAGAGCCCTAGAGACCATGGTAAAGCAGGACAAGAGAGGCACACCGTGTTGCTTGGGCTTCCAAAAGCAATGTTGATCAGGTCTCGCCTCCTTTCCTCCTATGGTGACATTCCACGTGATTAGTTTCACAAGCCAGCTCTCCTGAATATGGGTGAGGTGGTCTCTTCAAAGGTGAGGACACTGACTAGGACATATAGGAAGAAGCCAAGGGTCAAGGTGCAGCACCACTATCACGCTGCTATGGAAGAAAGAAAAGGAGACTGTAATTGAACTTGGGAGTGATTATTAGAAGACTTCCCAGATGATGGGTAGGTGAAGATTAATTCCGAAGCAGGATGTATGTTATTTAGGAAGAGCATTTGAGGGAGAAATGAGGTAAAAGACGGCATCCATCATTCTCCAACTGAGGAGTTGAATCTGACTGCCATAAAAATTGAAGGGAGCAGTGCTGGAGGAGCAGACCAAAGCTGAACTATGGGTGTCCTTATAAGCCAGGATGAGGAGTCTGAGCTTACTTCTGAAGGCAGGGAGGTGTAAGAAGACTTTTGAGTAAGAAGTAGTGTGCACAGAGGCAGGTTCTAGAAAGATCACTCTGTGGGCAGGCGATGTTGATCCTTGTCTTTGGAGGAGGCCAGGCTCTGGGAGCCAGTCCTGATTCTGTGGACAAAGGGTGTCCCTCTAATGAAGTGGTAATTGCAAACTGGTAAGTCACACTCTCAGATGCTCTGGCTCCAAGACTCACTTTCAGCTCCACTCATATGAGTGTGGGTATTTACCAGGAAGTGTGGTTGGCCTGACTTCTCGGAAAGAAGCAGTCATTAAAATGCAACCCTGAGATGTCAAGGACTCTGCAAGCTTTGTTTATTTTTTGTGTGCTGATAAAATCCTCTGAAAGGGAAGCCAAGTTTTTTCAAGAGATTGCTTATGCCTGCCTGGATAACTGTGGATCTACAGGAAAAACAAACAAACAAACAAACAAACAAACAAAAATACCCTGATTATGATGGGGATGGTCAGGGGACATGTAGGTGACAATTTCAGAGAAGATGGAATATGAGCAAGCCTGAGGAAGTGGGCACAATGGGCAGAAGGAGTTCTGAGCATAAATGCAAAGCTCAGGATCCCCAGAGCTGCAACTGCAGCTGAATTCAACTCCACAAGCATGACAGAGAGCACCTACCCTGTGCAGAGACATTTTAACAGATTACTGCAGAGGCTGAGGCAATGGGGGAGAGAAAAAGACCATTCTCCAACTCGTGTTGTTTGGAAGGGAAGCCCAGCTCAGGCTTTCACTGAGGGTCAATCTAGGCTTTTCCACATGCATTTTATAATAAATTCTGCCCCTAGAGTTCTACTGAAGGATTAGATCCCTAATTGCCTTTACCCATTTTTTTCTCGAACAAAAAATTCCAGTAATTTAGGATGCCATGTGTGGTAGCCTCTAAGATGGTCCCTCAGATCACTACGACACCTGTGTGTTGTGGTCCCCTCCACATGGTACCAGGGCTGGTGTGTGTGACCAACTAACTACATCCTATTGAAGTGATAGCCTGTCAGTACCAAGGTAGGTTATAAAAGACACTTGTGTTCTGGTTGTGCTCTCTTTGTCTTGGATCATTTGTTCCCGGG
This sequence comes from Rousettus aegyptiacus, assembly GCF_014176215.1. Lineage (NCBI taxonomy): Eukaryota > Metazoa > Chordata > Mammalia > Chiroptera > Pteropodidae > Rousettus > Rousettus aegyptiacus. The sequence goes on from NW_023416309.1 coordinate 9,656,313, forward strand.
GAAGCCAGCTGCCTCATCATGAGCCCACATCATGAGGAAGCTTGCTGCCAACAGCCACTTGAGTGAGGCTGGAAGCAACTTCTCCAGCCCAATCCAGTTTTAAAATGACTACAGCCTCTGCTGCCATCGTGACTGCAACTTCATAAGAGAGCCTGACCTAGAACCACCCCATGAAGCTGCTCCCATATGCCTGACCCTCAAAAAGTTTGGGGGTAATTTTATTCACAGCATTGGGTAACTAATATACCTCAGAAGACATTTTAATACCTAAACATGGGTTTAGAAGGCAAGACCTGGGTCTGAGTCCGCATCAACCTTGTGATTTTGGTCAAGTGACTCAACCTCAGTGATTCATCTTCTCATTTTCAAAAGGCAGGGGGGAGGGGGAGAGGCAGGGTGGGTAACCACAGTGCCCACCTCAAAATGTTGTGATGAATATATCAGTTAATAGATGTTGTGCAATGAGCCCAGGATTTAGTACCTACCAAGTGTTTGAAAAACAGGGCTAAACACCACTATCACTTTTTCAGCCTTTCCTCTCAGCCACAGCTCGGATGTGCTAATTTATCATTCACTCATTTTCATATAATTCATTCTGGGCCTTGCTGCCCTTTGCTGTGTGGCTGCTTCTGCTGGAGACCCTTTTCTTCAACTCTTCACCTGCCACCCTTATTCACCAACGCTTACTCAGGAGTCTCCTTTGCTCCATCCCCAGTTCCTATGGACAGATAGTCAGTCACTCCTTCTTCTGGCTCCCACCATGCACTGAAGTTGTCATAGTGTTTCTTTATTATATTTATTTCATTGTTGTTTTTATGGGGCTGCAAGAGTCTTTATATCCTCTGAGACGTGCACACAGTAGGCATCTGGGAGAAGTACGTCAAATGAATGGCTGTCTTGGCTTTAGATAAGGATGCCTAGGAGGGAAGAAGCCCTGCCTGGATGCTGACATGAACTTTGCTCGCAGCCTCTGGTAGGTTTAATTAGGGCCGTGCATTCCATTCTCATGTGTTTCCTTTTACCATCATAGCTCTTATTTTTTTATCCAGTTCCTTTTTAAATTTTATTTTATTTTATCTCTTTTAATTATTGCATCTCCCTTTTTAACCTTTATCTTTTAAATACAAGACAGGAAGTACCAGTATAATTAAGGTTATATAAACACACATTAATTAAAGGAGTTGATATAACTTTATTCCTTCAATTTGTGGTCCCAGCCCGGCACTGGTTAATCCTTTCATTCTGAAGTCAATCAAAGGTGGAGATTCTTACTCCCAAATCCCTGTGCACCTCCCTATACTTGCCTTCAGTGCAGAGAACCCCATGCAGTGGACATACCATATCCCATGGCTTTTTATCCTTTCTAAGAGAAGAAGTCCAAATTCCAAGAGGCATGGCCTCCTGTTCCACAAAAGACCACATGCTCCAGAGCAAAGCAGAAATGCCAGGAATTACCCAATTTAGGCTTCAGCCCGAGCACCACTTTAACTCACCAGGAACATAGGCCACATCATCTGGCCTCTGTGACCTTCTGATTCTTCTTTACCACCTTACTGACACCACCTTAATGGCATTCATTTGCCTAGTATTTTTTGGATGAAGACTCTGAACCATACTCTGTGCTGGGCCCAGTGTCTGCCTTGGGGAGACATGTCCCTACTCTCTAGAGGCCTCTCAGCTCAGAGAGGAGCAAAGTCTGTAATCAGACCCTCTGCAAGGAGTTGGCAATCGCATTGACTAAGACAATACAGAAGAACAGAGAAAAGAGACAGCCAACCAAGGCCAGCAGTATTCGGGGAAGGCTTCAGGAGGTGGAAATACCACAACTGAAAGAAATCTTAAAAGATAAAGAAGAGATGTCAGGGAAAGCAATCCAGGCTATAGGGCTGAGAAACAGCAGAGCAGACCTGTGTGTAGGCATCTTTCCACAGGTGTGCATGGCAGAGCCAAGCGATGAGACAACCACAGTGCGGTGTTCCAAGTACGTGAAACCTAGAGCAGGAACAGGAAGGGAAAAGAAGCTGGAGAGCATGGCACCAGCCAGAGCATGGAGGACACATATACTCTGAAGCCCTTGCACAAATATGAAGGGTATCCTTTATTCCAGGACACTCTCCTTTCCAGTTGCCATAGCCCATTCTCTCTCTCTCTCTCTCTCTCTCTCTCTCTCTCTCTCTCTCTCTCTCTCTCCCCCCCTCTCTCTCTCTTTCACACACACACACTGCACACACAAACAAACATGCTGAAACCAGTGCTTTTTTAAAAATAACCATCCTTTCTACAGACTTGCAGAGGACAATCAAGTATGTGAATGTTCACAAGTTGTCGTATAATCAAATGATTGTGATTTTCTTTCTAATTTCCCTTTCTTTGCCCAGTTGTGTTTCCACTGATTTCATATTTCAGGAATAAATGAGGATTCTCAATATTTTTAGGAATAAATTGGGAGGTACCCACTTAATTCTATTATCCAAGAAACAAAATCATTTCTCCCTTCGATTGTACAGTCCTACAATCGAATCACCTGTACAGAAGATAAGAAAGAAAATTACCTTGTTTTTCTTTTGCTCTTTTCCTAACTTGTGAGATTTGAGAAAATTAAGTATGTTGTGCTTGATATTCAGAGCTCAGATCCTCAGACAGCGTTGGGGATTAAATGGAGAATGTTGGTTGGTTACAGAAGCAATATTTCATGGCATCTGTCAGTCCCTATTTTATGTAGATAAAATAATACATTTTGTTTTGACACTACCTTCAATATTTCCATTGAGGTAAGACTCAAGTCATTGTTAATAGTGTCTGTTTACCACACCTGTGGAGATTTCATTTTTCTTGTTAGGAGTGCAAAAGCAAGGAGCCTTGGCCTAGTAGTCTAGTAGACTTGGCCTGAGTCCTGGTTTGCATGCGGAATGGCCTTGGGCACAGACTTCCAGGTGGAATGAAGGCAGCCAGAGGATGGTAGAAAGAACACTGGACTTAGAAGTAAACAGACTGGATTTGAACTCCAACTCTGCTGTTTACTATCTGTGTAAACTTAGGCAATTTACTTAAATTTTCTGAACCTTCACTTTCTCATTTTGTTAAATAGAAATAATAGCACCCACCTCAAAAGATAATTGTAGAACATAAAAGAATGAGATGACACATGGAAGGGGTCGAGATAATTAATGCCCAGCATGTGGGGTCGCTACACTCCACTGGTTTCCACTTCACCAGCTTCCTGCCAAAGACCAACCAGCCGCAGCTACAAATCAGTGTAGCAGAGATCGTACCATGTCCCGAAGCAGTCCAGCTCATCTTCAAATGTCTCTGTGAAAAAGTTTTTTCTTAGAGTTTCAGTTTTGTAAGAGGAAAAAGAGTTCTGGAGATGAATGGTGGTGATGATGACACAACAGTGTGAATGTACTTAATGCCACTGACCAGTACACATAAAAATGGTTAGGATGGTAAATTTTACAGTGTGTGTATTTTACTACCATTTAAAAATATTATAATTTTTGAAATTTTAAAATATTTATATACTATTTTTTATAAAGAGTCCAATTCCATTTCATGTTGAGATGCAATAAACTCATACCTGACACAGCAGGGATTTGCCCTCTGATAGAAGTGAGAAACTGTGAGGGGAAAATATGTGTTTGAGCTGAAATCTGCCTTCATATAACTTTTCTCCATGGTGGTCTTTGGGGCCCTTAAGAGCAATTGAAATTAGCCCATATTCATTGAGTTAATTTAGTGTATTGGTTAGATTAGGCTCGGTTGGGTCATGCTGCAGAAAAGAATCTTTGTGACTTAATACAGCAGAAATATATTTCTCTCCCACACTGCAAGTTCATTATGTGTGTGTGTGTGGGGGGGGGCATTTATGCAAGATGCAGATGCATGAAGGCTTTACTATGTACTACTGTTGTGAGTCATGGCCGTGGAAGAAAGAGACTAGAGAATACTACATGAGCTTTTCCTTGTTGTGGCCAGGAAGGGACACGTCTCACTCTAGTAGACCTTTCATTGGCTAGGCACGTGACCCTGTCTACATATAAGGGGTCCATGAAATATGGGACAGCAGATGGGATGGTATAGTAAGCATTGCTGTATCTGCAACTTCCATAACCATGGGCCAATTTGGTTGGGATCTCAGACAGAATACCATCCTCAGACCTTGGTGCTAGCCTGGGTCCTGCAAATCACCCCTTCCCGTTGCCAGGGCATAGGTGTCCCAACAGAAAATAAATGGATTAAATGCCATGCTGTCTACAGATAGGGAACAGGTCTTGGGTGTTCCATAATTCGTGGTTCTCCAACACATGCTCCCGTGGGCTTGAGGCATTTGAAAGCACAGCAGGGAAAGACCTCAATGAATATGGGAACATGTGAAAAGGAGAGATCTGTTCAAGAAACCCTTTTCAAATGTTTGGCCCTAGATTCCTCCAAAACAAATTATGAGTACGGGGGATGGGAGTGCATTTCCGCTCTTAATTCACTGGAGCTTGTGACGCCTACAGAGTCGCCCCCTTTTTAATAGCGCCTGGAGTGGGAGGAAAGGCCTGGTCTGTGGCCACAGAGAGAACTTTTGTCTCCAGGGGTGTCTGACCTGCCTCCATCTTGAGGATTACCGTAACTTTTTAATTAAGGCAAACTTTGTAGGGAGTTTGGTCTTTTGATGTGGCAGCTGTAGCTGGAAAACAGGCCTATGTTTAAGACTTTACTGCCTGCCAATGGCTCAGCAGCCTGCCACCCACATATCAGAGCCCACACCCCATAAACAGGCTAGATCATGTTTCTGTAGAGCAGGGCGTGTGAGAAGGGCCTGAGACCACCATGACATAGGAGGACCACCATTGCTAATCGTCTCATGGGGTTGGACCACCCGAGGGTCCCCCAAGGAATAAGGGCTGTGTTTTGAGAACATAGGAGTGGATAAGGTGACTTCAGGAGATCCATGGCAAAGTTTTTATTCTTGGCCTTGATGTTCTACTTGATGTTAAGTCACAAATATTTTTTTCTGCAGCATGATCCAACCCAAGGCTAACTCAGACAAGAATGGAGTGAGGGGGAGAATGGAGCCATAATGATCCTACAGCATCATTACAGCAGGGCATACATTTTTGGCACTGCTGGTCCAAGGTAAGGACAGGGGCCTACCTCAGTCACCTTTGTATTCCTGAGTCCCACATATAGTAGGTCAGTCTTTAGGTGTTATAGAACTGAAAACTGTATCTTTGGGGAGAGTGAATTTTGAGCATGTTATTCTATTTATATTCAATGTTCATTAGTTGGACTCCTACTGTATACCAGGCATTGTCATACACATTGAAGATTCATCAGTGAACAGTAACCTACTCTCATAGAGCTCATATTCTGATAGATCTGAAGTTTATGATGCCACTGAGATAAGAATTTGGGTTTACTGTCTCCAACAAGAGCTGTGCTTCTCAAGCTTTCCCATTGAAGAACCCTCACGGGGTATCTAAGGACAGAGCCCGAAGCAGCTAGATACAAGTGTGACATTTCTTTGACACACCAATCCTTTTCTTTAAAAAGTCATGCAAATGTTAAACTCTACACCATTTCATATTCACGTTTGTTTTAATATCAAGTATTGGTGTAAGTTACATTATATATATATATATATATATACACATACAGTATTGCTGTAAGTTACTATACATATGTGTGTGTGTGTGTGTGTGTGTGTGTGTGTGTGTGTGTGTGTGTGTAGTTTCTACCTCACTAGTCTTGCATCTCTGTATTTCCTTCGGCACACAACTTGCACCTGGGGACCCACTGTGGGGGAAGTCCATTTCCAGCTCATGTGGACTCTTCTAAATTTCTATAAGTCTTGTGACCTCGCTCCTCTTTGTTTTCTTTTTTTTTTAAATGAGTTTCATCACAAACAAAGTTAAAAACAAACAAACTCTATTGCCTTCATCTCCAAAATATAGATCTTACAAATCAATGAGGAAATAAGACCCACAGTTCAATACCATCCACAATCATTTGTATAGAGGAATATACAAATGGCTGTTAAACATTGGAAACTATGCTTAACCTAATTCATAGGAAAATGCAAATTTATATTATATCGCAGTCGTGATTTTGAGCTATGGAATTGGCAACAATCCAAATGCTGCCTAACATACTGTGTTGGTGAAAGTGTGCAGAAACAGTCCAGTTCACTTGTGGCTGCTGTTGGGGCACAGAATGGTGTAGGCCTGTGGAGGGCAGTTTGACAATATTATAGAGAAAGCACATTCATAAATAAGATTTTCTTATTAGGTCAACCACTTTACCTTGAGTGTCATTTATTTATTCAGCACTTGCTAGAAACTCTATGGGAATAATGAGGGATATGCGGAAAGCCAGGCCCAAGGAGCTTGTGACCCTACTTAGAGGTGCTGGAGACAAGACATAGTAAAAATAACGATATTTTATCTCTTGCTTATCAAGAACTCCCAAATGTAATAGGTCATTGAGCATCACAGCAATCCTGCAAGGTAAGTATTTTTATTTCCATTTTCCAGTTCAAAAAGCTGAAGCAGAGCACAATTTGTCCAAGGCCACTCACAATAACCCTCGAGCTGGATGAAGATGCTGGGATTCCCATGTGCTTTTCACCAGGGCCAAGCAACCTGCCCAAAGGATGATGTGGCTACTAGCATCACCAGTATGAGATGAGTCAGACATAATAGGGAATGTGAACCAGTGTTGAAACAGGTCACTGGAAGGTATTTTGCATGTTAAGAGATGACATTTGCATCTCTCTTACCTAGGTTTGAGGTTTCCCTCTATAACTTGCTAAAGGTGTGACCCTGGATGAGTTGCCAAACCTGTCTGAGCCCTAGAATTTTTGTCCACAAAGTACAGTTTATAATAAGGATTTTGTGGGAATTAATTGAGATAGTGTTGTACTTAGCCTATAGCCTGCCACATAGTTTGCACTCAACAAATAATGGTGGTAAAGGAGGAAGCGGAGGTGCTATTGTTGGTGATTACATGTTTCATGAGAGAGGGTAAACCTGATGGGAAGGTAGAGTTCAAGTTTGTGTGTACATGTGTGTGTTTATATACCAGGAAAGGGAGGCTCTTTTCAGAACTGAGCCCCTGATGTCACTCAAACACAACCCAAGAATGGAATATTCTGTCACACTAAGCAATGTACCAGGAAGGTCATGGCAGTTGGCCTATAAGGCCAAGGAATCCTGGTACTTCCGATCCAAGAGGACGAAGGCCCTCTGAACTGGTCTCAGTAGACTCTTGTTTATCACAGGGGGAGACTGTGGAACACTTGCTCAGAGCAACATGGATGCCCCAAGCCAGCAGACGGCCCTCTTCCTCAGCTCAGCCCAGAGCCCACAGTGAGAGCTGAGGGCAGCCTCAAACCTGGAGGCACAGATCGGCATTTTGCCTTTTCTCTCAGGTCTCCTGCAGTCCAACAGTTGAGCTATTTAAAAAGAAAATTGAATTGTCGTTGCAACAAAAGGAAAAATATCTTTCTTCATGGCTTCCCATAGAGGGTTAAATACACTAATGGTGATTCAAGAGTCTTCTCATGGAGTCCCTAGAATCTCAATAAGTCTCTGAACCTCTGTCTCGAGGTGAACTTTTAACTCCCAGAATGATCCCTGAAAGTTCTTTTTCCCTCCCTGTCTCGGCTGCAAAATTGACTCCTGAAGTCTGCCCTCCATATAAAAACACAATAAAATCTTATACAATCAGGAAGGTATTCAAGACTCGTAATAAATAATTGCCCTGTGACCAGTGGATTGGATCCCCCCCGCGCACCCTCAATGGGCCTTTTTTCTTTTACAGAACACATAAAAGAAACAGATGCAAGGCCTCTCATGCTAACATCGCAGTGGACTTGCATAGAGCCTGAGGAGGGTCACTAGGGAAGAGTCATTCTCACACTTAAACAGGGGGACAGCAAGACAATGCTGCTCTGGGGACACCAAAACATCTTTGGTAATGGCCACACTTTTTTCCTGGGTGTTCTTGGCCTGTCCTCCTTCTTTGCTATTGGTGAGGGAGCATGTCCACAGAAGACTCACCATGGCCAGGTGGAATTCCAATATCCTGTGATTAGCTGACCATCCTCTTTCCCCCTCACACCACTTCCTCTAGCTGTCACAATCACCTTTGTTATCTCTTATCCTTGTCCCATGTCTCCCTTCTCTCCTGCTTTCTCCTGGCCCTCCATATCTCCACTTCATTAGACTATAAGTTCTTCATGGGTAAGGCCTGTGCCTGATTATGCTCAGTGTCCTGGCATAGCACTTGGACACAGTAGGTACCCAGTAAATGTTGGTCAAATCAATACCTTAAATGAAAAATACAATGTCTGTTGCAAAATGGGAAACTAAGGGCCACCCTACCTGTATACTCTTTTCAAGTTTGATACCATTGTGCTTTGCAGCTTCGAATGTCTCACCTTCAGTTCCCCCAGGTGTTTCATGACAATCTCAGCCATGCCTGGCTCTTATGAGTAGAGTCCCGTGAGACAGTCCAAGACATTCTTACACTGTTGTTAACAGCATGTGATGGTGGTGGGGGAACATCTGTTGGCTCTGCCCATCTGGCACACACCCTCCTTCTGTTTAGCACACCTGGGTTTTCCTCTCTGGAACTAGCCTCCTGTCCCTCACATGCAAGTCAGTATGGACCTATCCTCAGGGCAACCAACAGGATCCCTCTCTCCTAGGGATCCACATCCACTTGCTGATGACAAAAGGGCAGGAACTGGTGGCCCAGCAGTGATATTTGGAGGAGACTGCCCTGAAGTGGCCCTGTTCTTGCTTTTTATAGGATTTGGTACATTAGTACATCCCTCTATACTGTCTACTAACCCATCTTCTTCCAATTAGTTCCTTTCTATACTTAAGTTGGCTAGTGCTGGTTTCTGTTGCTTAGAACCCAAACACCCTAAATCAGGTTTTCTCAGCCTTAACACTATGGACATTTTGGACTGGATAGTTTTTGCTGTGGGCATCTCATTGGTAGCCTATGTGGCAGATAACCAGTGAAATGGGGGGTCGCTTTGATGCTCTGATGCAGCCTAGCCTTTCTACCAGATTTCTCAACCTTGGCACCATTAATATTTTGGTCTGAATAATTCTTTGTTGTGGGGGCCAGCCTGTGCATTCTAGAATGTTTGTCAGCATCCCTGGCATCTGCCCACTAGACACCAGTGACATCCCCTTAGTTGTGACAAATGTCTCCAAATACATTTGGAGCAAAATTGTCCCTGGCAGGTAAAACCACTGCTGTAAACTGATTTAGTGGTTGAGAGCTAGTGGCCCTGAACAGATTCAGTGGTTTAGTCTGCATGGTTCAGTGAAGCACTGAGTCAAAAGTCAGAGGGTCCTGGATTTATATTCCCCTACCCCTCCTCCACTTTGCCCTGAGCTCTCTGAGCCCTCTACCTTGGGCCACTTTTATCCCAGGCCTACACTGAAGCACCAGTGAGAACAAGCTTGAAGAAATCCAAATTGCTGCACAAAGATGATGTTGCAAGATTCGTTACCACCTCACAGTGGGTCTTTACTTGTGAAAGAAGCTAAAAGCTGCTTCTTGGCCAGCTGGGTTTTTGATGATAACCAAAGAAAGTGAATAAATATCCAGACCAGTGGAGTCTGTCTGAAGTATCGACATTTCACTTATCATATTGGGTGGCATTCTACAGACAACAGAGTAATTGTTCTTGTGGAGACAAACCTGTCTTTCTTCCATCAAGTGCTCTTTCTGCTATAATGACCAGCATGGTAGAAGTGGGAGGCAAAACAAGGTGAAATTATAAACCTCGGAGATATGAAGGCTCAGAAGGTGCCCTTTCAGACAAAGCCCAGCTCTAACCCTTTCTCACACTCCAAATTGAAACTTCTTTGAGCTTTGATAAAACACAAACTGATGTTTTGTTCTCCCCTTCTCAGTCTGGTTTTGCTCAGCTGCGTGCTTTCTGAGACTACTTAGGTATAGGTCCACCAAGGACAACCTGGCCAGTCCAGTTCCAAAAAGGTAATGCTTAAAATCCTGACTTTTGACCTCTGTGCTTTACCCATGATCAAGTAACAGCTTAGGCTAAAGGAGTATGGAGCAGTATTCAGCGTGGCCTAGGAGTTGGGAGACTGCAAATGGGTCCCAGGTTTACAGGAAAGCTTGGAAACACCTTTCCCTCCTTGGTGTCAGTTTTTCCATCTACAGACTGGGGTTGGAATAGATCAGTGAGCCTTACATTATTTCAGTTTCTCTTTGTTAATCTGAACCCACCTCCAAGGATATGCACTCGGCCATACTCACATACACACATCATTTCATAAAATGCTTGAAGGTTCTTAGAGCCCTTCGTTCTCCATGAAGTCTAGGGTAAGACCGCCAGATCAAATGTCCCTTAATGAGCCTTCCCTTTATTGACCTTACTTCATTATTGGACAAACAGAACATGAATTCTAAATACATCTGGTTTGAAATCCCAGCTTCTCTCAACAGCTTTTATATTGAGCAACATTTCTAAGGCTTACTTTCTTTGTTTATAAAACAGTGAGATATATTCATCCATAATTAAGTCTAAGCATTAAATTACATATTGTATGGGACTACCCGACACCTAGAAAATGCTTGATTCATTTTTGCTTTCCTACCATCTCCATTTTCCTCCTTTGACTCCTTACTTGTACTAAGTTTCTCTAAAACAAGATCAGAAAAGCAGTTAGTACATTAGAGTATTTTGGTATCTGGGCAAGTCTGGTGGAAAGTATGATTATGTATCAATTGCTTACAGAGAAAAGAACACTAGACGTGGCATCTCAAGGGATGAATTGACACTGCAGGAAGCAACTTTTTGCAAGCTATATGGCTTAGTTAATTAGACTAACCTCTCTGAGCTCCCTCCCCATCTGTAAATGAGGATGATAACATATCCCTAAAAACCACCTACCCAGAGAATTCCTCCTTAATGCCAGGCACTGCACTGAGCATTTTGTATATGGTACATTGTAAATGACAGGTCTATTGTAAGGATGACATGAAATAACCTACTTGGAAGGCTTTATAAACAGTGAAACATGAGGCAGACATTTCATTTTCACCATTATCAGGGGGTCTCAAGAGCTCGTTTTCCATTGTGAAAACAGAAGGGGCTTTTCCAATTAGAAAATCAAGCATATAGAGCAGAAAGTCACAAGTGACATTGAGTCAAGGATCATCTCAAAAACAAAAGGTAAGTGCCAGTTGTAAGCCCCCTTCTTGGAGCCTTGATGAGAAATACAAGGAAAACAGAGGCAATGCACTTTCCTTTTCCTGTGTGTTTTCCATAATATATGTCATTCCTCACTAAAGGCCCAATTTACCCATTCTCATGTACTGCTCAATTTATTGGATGCTGCAATACAATAGCCGAAATGCTGGGTGAAATGGTAAATCCAGTAATTAAATATTTAAGTGATTTATAAATATGGTTTAGGGAAGCTTTGGTAGGAAAGATGGCACATGGCTAGTCTAGAGAAATCCCCGTGTTTCAGAAACTTTCCCCCAGACACCTACATCCAACACCCAGGCCTTTTTGTCTTTATTGAACTGAGCCGCCAACTCCAGCATGTGCAAATATAGATTTAACAGGCAAACGTGCAGCCAAACCCAGGACTATAAGTGTTTGAAAAGGCAGATCTGTTTGATGAGCAAATAATGTGTGATCAATAAAGACTTGTCAAAATGAAATGAAAGGGGAGCTGTTGTTTACAGAACACAACATCTAGCTTGCCGTAAAGAGTATACAGACTGAACGAGAACATAGTACAGAGTGCAGGGTGAGGATGGAGTCAGGCCTGAACAGTGTGTTTTAGAAAGGTAATTCTGCTGTTCTTGCTCAATGTGGGCCACCTGGATTGAAAGTGGACTAGGCTGTATTCAAAGAAGGCTTGGCCTGGAGGCATGTGGTGTTTAAATACCAAGGAAAGTAACATAGTCAGGAACTGATTAGAGAGCTACACTAGGCTTTCTAAAAATTAACGTCTTAATTCACAGTAGCCAAAAGGTCTCCATCAATGGATGAATGGCTGAATAAAATGTGGCATATCTATGCAATGAAATATTATTCAGCCTTAAAAAGAAAGGAAATTTTGACACATCCTACAACGTGGATGAGCCTTGAGAACATTATGTTAAGTGAAATAACTTAGTCACAAAACGTCATATATATTGTGTGATTTCACTTATATGAGGTAATTAGTCAAATTCAGAGACAGAAAGTAGAAGGATGGGTGCCAGAGATTGAGGAGGGGAAAATAGGAAGTTAGTGTTTAATGAGGGCCAAGTTTCAGTTTGGGAAGATGAAAAGTTCTGGAGATGAATGGTAGTGACGATAACACAACAATGTGAATATACTTACTGCCACTGAACTGTACGCTAAAAATGGTTAAAATGGTTAATTTTATGTTATGCATATTCTACCACAATAAAAACAAATTAACGTCTTTTGTCATTTGGCCCATTCCAACTTGGATTGTAGTGGCCAGAGTGTCAAGCTCTACCATTATTAGATGGTGAGTAACTTATTGTCAAGGATTAGATTATTTATCTGTGCACCCTCCTCCTCCACTGTATCATGGTTCTCAAAACACGGTCTGTGCTTGCAGGATGTCCACAAAGTCAAACTCTTCATAATGTTACTAAGGCATAATGTGCCACTTGCTATGATGATGTTGACATTTGCACTAATGTCACAAAAGCAATGGTAGGTAAATTGCTGGCGCCTTACCACAAATCAAGACTGTAGCTCCAAACTGGACTGGTAGTCACTTTATTCTGATGCACTCACAATAAGTAAAATTGTAACTAAGAACGTCCTTGATGAAGCAGTACAAATTATTAATTTAATTAAAATTCAACCCTTGAGGAAATATCTCTTCAATATTTTGTGCGACAAAATGTGAATGTTTAAAAAGAACCTCTACTGCCTAGTGAAGTGCAATGGCTGCCTCCAGGAAAAGCACTTGCATGACTGAGTGTCAAACTGAAATAGCCACCTTTTTTCATGGAACATCATTTTTACTTGAAAGAACAACTGACACACAAACGAAGGTTATTCAAATAGAGGTATCTGGCAGATATTTTCTCAAAAATGAATAAAGTCTGCCTGTCATTTCAAGGGAAAAAACTCATGGTATGGTTGCCAAAGCTAAAATCTAAGCTTCGAAAAGGAATTTAAGATTTTGGACAATGTGAATCCACCACCATGAGCTTGAGAGTTTCCCAATAATTAAAAGATTTTCTGATGAGAATAGTGGTAATGTAAATTAATGTGATTTTCGATGTTGTAAAACTAAATGGGTCAACATTTCAAAAGTTCGTCTGACTCAGTGAACCAATATTTTGCAAATGACCAATGCATCAAATTCCAAAACCATACATGGGTAAAGATACATTTAAAGCCCAAGACGGACCAATGTATTTTAATGTAGCCAGCCAGGTACCAAAAGTGGTTGTTATGTTTTAAGATTCCATATCACAACTAAACTTTAAGAAACTAATTCTCACTGAGTTTTGGTATAATATCAAAGAAGAATATCCACAACTTTCAGAAAATGCAATGTTTTTCTCTTTTCCAACTACAAATTAGAATAAGGCAGAATTTTCTCCATCTATTGCAACAGATTGAATATAAAAGCATATAAAAGAATCCAGCTTTCTTCTACCAAGTCAGATATTAAAGAGATTTGCAAAGATGTCTGTGCCTTTCTTCTCATTGATTTTTTTGTTATTGTTGTTTTGGAAAATAGTCACTTTGAATAAAAAATATTATGTTAACACATAGTAGGTTTTTATTACTATTGTTGAATGCATTATTAAATAAGTATTATTGACATTTCTCAGTACTAATTTTTTATATCAAGAGATATCACCTACATCAGCAAAAGCCCTTTGGGCTCCTAGGTAATTTATGGGTCCTAGGATTAGAAAATTTGAGATCCTCTGATATCGCACAAAATCTTTAATATATACCTTAATAAGTAAATAAAGGAATTTACAAGTGAGTGAATGAATGAGGATGTTGCTACCAGAAAGTATGGTTATTAGTGGTAGAAAAGAAAGAAGTGGATTAATGTATGAGACTTTCACAGAGTTAGCCACAGTAGAAGAGTTGGTGGTTTCTAATTTGAGGATGTCACAAATAAATAAAATTATCAAACAATTTTGGGAACCAACATAGAATAGCCAACTTTTTATTTGGTCAAGGAAGTACATTTGAAAAAATAACTACAATCTACCATCACCATTATTTCATAAATGTCAAGACATTTTCACAGAAAAAAAAAAGATATAATCTTGGTATAAAGAACAGTTTTATTTTGAATAAATTTAGCTTTTTTGAAAGATCACTTTCTGGTCCTTGTTTTTCCTGCTTTGCCATAGGCCAGTGGACACTTTGCCCAAACCAGACTTGATACCATCAACCAGGAGCAGGGCTGGCAAACTTTTTTGTAAAGACCAAATAGTAAAGACCTTAGGCTTTGCAGGCCAGATAGTCTCTGTTGCAACTACTCAACTCTGCCATGGTAGCATGAAAGCACCCACAGACAGTAAATGAATAAGATATCTGTGTGCCAATACAATTTTACTTACAAAAACACATGGTGGTTGGATTTGATCCACCAGCCCTTGTTTACTGACCCTTGATCTAGAGAGTACATGGGTTCCAGAGAGAGGCCATTCCTTCCTGGGCACCACGGAATCTGGAATTGCCAAGATAACCAGCATTACCATTTCTCTGACAAATAGATCAGGAAAATCTGCTCAAAAAGCAGACTTGCCCTCAGGGTTATATCCAGCCTATATGAGGTATGGAGATCTCTACCGCATGGTGCCATAGCTCTAGCACAAAAACACTTTCACCCTGCTCCACACTTTCATGTGGGAAAAGGCTCTCAGCTTGGTTTAGAGGTGCATTTAAATGCCCGAATTTCCAAATCCATGACTTTCTTCAGAACAAAGGGATGCATTTTTAGAAAGGGAATCTCCGTTGCCATCTTCTTCCTTCCAGGATGTCAAGATTTGCCAGGCGGCCCTCCGCCAGCCACGGGCACATCCTCCCCGCAGCTGCTGATCTGCCCGTCAGATTAGGGGCACACACATATGGTGGCAAAGGCAGGGGAGAATGAACCACATTGTTTCTGACATGTGAGCACCAGAGCTGTGAGCATATGGCCTGGAAGGCTCTCCAGGAATTTCACGGGACATTTCATGCAAGTTGAGACTGAAGCATTCAAGAACCTGGATCCAGAGAGAAAAAAGAGAGGCTGCAGAAAATATTTTCCTTTGAAATATTTACAACAAACGTGGGAGAAGAGAGTTAACATCTGTAATGTAAGGAGATCATTGGAATCATTTAAGAAAAAGGTGAAAACCCCAAAAGAAAACTGAAAAATAACATGAAGCAGTAATTCACAGAAAAAACATGAATGTCCACTATATTAAAAATGAAATTTATCTTTACCGTTAATAAATAATACAAATTATAATATGACATGTTTTTACTTATGTTTTAAAAAAATAATTCTTAACACTGATGTAAGGGCAGCCAAAGGGACTATTTGTATATTGCAGGTACGTACCAGTTGGAAATCAATCTGGTAATACATACATAGAATTCTAAACATATTTATATGTGCAGAATACACTAAGATCAGCCCTGCCCTCTGACAGATCATCTACCTCTGTCAGTAGAATCCATGGTGCTAATAGCTTCTTCTAACAGTTTCACAAATCACTCATTGTGAAACACAAACTAAAACTTAAATGCCTCATTTTTTTCCTCTATCGATGATACTGCAAACCCATATAAATATAACTTCCTCCCTAAGCATGTGTAGGTTCGGGGGTCCCTGAGTAGAGCTCAGAATTTATTCTTGGTTGAGTCAGTCCACCACTTAGTCATTTGGATCCTACACCTATCATTTAAAATAGCCTCAGCTTCTCTCAGCTTAGTTGTCAACTGTGAATGACATCAGTCAGCCTGCCTCCTGTGCCATCATGCATGTTCTCAAGAGGTGGAATAACAGGACATAACTGAGGATAGAGCTCAATGGCAAGCTAATAGATACCTCCTTCCACATTGTTGCTGATCTTTTAAACAGCAATTGGAGTTGTCCACTCTGTTACAAATCTGAATAGTTTAATTTGGATTGGGACGAATTCTTCTGTCTTCTTCACCCATGGAAAGTAATGACAAATGTCTTAAAGTCTAGTAGAAGGACAACTATAAAGCGTAAGAAGTTTCCCTGAGGGAAATTTTCCCAACTCTTCCTGGCACTGTAATCCTGCCCAGAACCCTCCTCTCCCTCTCTCCCCAAAGAGCACCCCCTGGCCCTCTCTCTAGGACTTGGCTCACAGGTCCCTGTGATCTAATGCTAAGTATGAGTTAGCCAATCCTGGCTGCAAAGTGATTGGTAAGTGGTTCAGAACTGGTTCTCAGAGTTAGGGATTAGAGCCCTCGCTTTACCATTTACTAAATGTATAACTTTGAACATGTCACTTAACCCTTCCGATCATGGAATTCCTCACCTATAAAGTATCCCCAAGGGTGCTTGTAAATCTCAATGAGACAGAGGTCACCATGCCTTGTAAACCAAAAGATTTCATAAGTAGAGACTAACTTGTTAGTGTTACCACTACTAAAACTAATACTAAATTGTTTTCTTCCTATTTAGTATGGGGAGAAGGGCAAGGCTTTCTAGAGAGTTCATGAGACATATGAGGGGTTTAAATCCAAGGATGCAGCAGCCTGAGACTTTCCTATAGACTTCACAAAGAAAAGGGATGTGATATCAAAGAAACAACTGAGCCAAGATTCTAGAATCCTTGAATGCAGGTCCTTTGAGAGCCAGCCTGGTGCCCAGCCCCTGTAGATGAGAAAGTCTGAGCTTCAGAGCAGAGAAGGAACATGTTGGATACCACATCATGAGTAAATAGAAAATGGGGCCCTGGTCCTCTCTCAGCACCTTCAAACTTCTCTCCCTGACTTTTGCCTTCAACAATGCTCATTTGAGGGAGCCCAAAGGAAGCTCTGGGAGATGAAATTAGAAGCTATGAAAATGCTTATTTTATATATATATATATATATATATATATATATATATATATAAAGTTTGTGCTGCTGCACTTTATATATATATATAATGCATTTTTAATATATATATATATATAAAGTTTGTGCTGCTGCACTTTATATATATATAATGCATTTTAATATATATATATATATATATATATATATATATATATATATATATATAAAGTTTGTGCTGCACCTACATTTCCAGCAGATTTGCACCCATCCCAAATACACCTGGGAGACCTTAAGTCCCCATCCTTGTTTCTAGGTGAGGAAGCTTGGAGCTGTCCTTAATTCCCCTTTTTCTCTTACACCACAAGGCAGAGAGGGACCTTTTACTATTGGTCTCTGGTGACCTCAAGCACCTAGAACCAATCCTGGCTTGCAACAGCACTCAATAAATCCTGCAGCTGAGGGAATGTATTTGTTGAATGAATGAACATGTCTCAGGGTGAATTGACTTTCCCAAGAGCATCAGGTACTAGGCAGCAGGGCTTGAATGAAAGTGCTTTCCTCTCCCTCCTGTCTCCTGTATTCAGTGTGTAGAATCACAGGATATGCAAGACAAACAGACCTGCACATAGCACATTTCCCAACAGCCTTTGAAGTACTTTAATTTTTCCACAGGTACTTTTCTTGGCAGCCACACTCAAAGTTTTCGGTCGCTCATCATTCAACAAAGATTTGAGAAGTGCTTATTTTAGACAATGTAGAAAGTGAAGTGATACAACATCTCTGACCTCCAACCCCCCACCCACCTCCAGTTCTGAGATGGAAACCCCATCAGGATTGGCAACCTACCTGTAGCTCCAACCAAGCAAAGCACGGGACTTGCAGCAGCCAGTGGTCATTCTGTCCCTTCTCCAGCTCTAATTTTCCAGGGAGGATATTTTGTCCAAGAAGCTCCACCTGGCCTTAAGTGCCAAACCACACATAGCTATGAGTGCAGCTGTGTCACAACCATTGAAGTTTCTGAAAGAAGGAGGTATGATGTGAGTGCCATGGTGATGACAGACCCTTCAGAAGTTCAGTCTAAGCATTGGGATACCCCAGGACATGGGAGTGTTGACATAGGACCAATGAATTCTTCATAACAACAGAACTCGAACTACAGTGTCATTTCCTTCCTGGTCCTTGATTTGGAAGCCAAGATTTAGCTCTCAGCATTCTTAAAACGGAAGGAATTTCAGCAACACTTCCTGTCTTGGACATGAGGAAATGCATGCCCAGAGAGCTTAAACAGCATGCCTTGGGTCACAGCTGAAGCAGTGGAAGTAACAAGAACTTACACTGCTGGATCGAATGTGCACAGTGGTGTCAAATGCCACCTGGATACACAAGAACTCCCTACCTCAGAGTTCATTTGCTGAATAGTTTCACCCCAAGTTCTTTTCTCACTGGTGTGCGGTTGACAAATTGCATTTGTCAGTAAGGAAAGGATTGAGTCCATTTGGGGACATCCTTCAGAGGGAATATTATGTAGCCAGTAAAACTCATATCTTCAGAGCATTTTTCAAGCTCTGTGACAATATTCATTTATTTTATTTTAATGAAAGTAGCAGGAGACCAATTTATATATGCACAACGAGCCCTAATATTGTGGCTATAATCCATTTCCTCTGTAATGGCAGTGATTTTAAAATGCACCACTGGCTTAATAATATTGCAAAGAAAGGAAACATGAAATCAACTATAAGAAGCATACTGATTTCAGAAACATTAAATATGAAAAATGTGCATCCAAGAAGAAAGGAAATGTGACATAAATTTACCACACAAATGTATGTGTATATGTGCCCATATAAGAATAACAAATCTCTGAGGGGAGATTTTTATTTTATCTATTCTTTTCAATATTTTTCAATTTTATCTCTGATGTGTATATACTAATTTATGAGAAAAAATAAACTTTGTGTGTAGAACATTAAAAATGAATGTGAGAAAAATGCACATACCTTTTTGACTCACCCAAGGATTACAATTTCCATTCCCCATTCTTGACACTTTAGCTCTTCTTTGTTTTGTTATGTTTCTTCCCTCCAGTTTCTAAGCACAGTTTAATATTCCATCTTCCATGAATCATTAGCAGGCTCCATAATGCTTTCCCCACCCCACTGCATTTTAGTGGTATGCCCTTGGTTTTCAGCCAACATCTCTTAGGAAAGGCAGGTACAATTTTTGGTGCAGGTGCTGTAAGTATGCCTATGATCCCGCCCTGCACTACAAGCAGAGGCCTTGTATAAAGCACCGATGGGAAGAAATGTTTAGACTCCAGTGCTAAGAGAAGCTATTCTTTCCTTTGAGAACATGGTAAGCTTTGGTTTTTCACCCTAACAATCACAAATATGATCTTGACTCTATATTATTTTCCTTTTCGCTACCTGCTAAGAAATTCTTAGAGTCAAATTTGAAATTCAACTAAGATAACTCAGTCTCTATGGTGGGGCTATTTAAGTACATTTTTTCTTTGATTCTGAGTCTTAAATTAAATATTTTATTTTATTGTTTATGTTCTTCTGTAAGCAGTGAAAATCATTAGTGAAATAAGAATAAAGTAAGCAAATACATTATACTTATTCTTGGTAAAATCTTTTTCTGACTTCTCCTTCCACTTCTCCCTTTTTTGTACCCAAACTATGAAAAAATATTGTGGGTTATGCTTCTAAATTATGTCCTACATTTGTCCACTCCCCTCATCTCCACTGTCAGCCTGGTGGCCCAATGGACAGTGACAACAAACACCTTGCTGGCCTTTCTTCATCTTCTCTTCTCCCTTCTCTGTTCCATTTACCCATCCTTCCACCTCGGAGTACCTGTGATCACTCAACAAAAGCAGCCCCCTCTCACTTATCTACATCTTATCACCCTATTTTATTTTCCTTGTAGCACTTACAATGCCTGAAATCATTTTCATTTGTTTACTTGTTTGTTTTTCTCTCACGTCTTCCCTATTCCTGCTGCATCATCAGTGCCCAGGACTGCCTGGCACATTGTAGGTCCTCAAAATTTGTTGGAAAAATAGAAGTCTGGCTTAACTCCCACATCTACACAGCCACTGGTACTTGCACAGGGCTGTGACTCCTCATGCCTGCGTTCCCATTTTCAAACAATAAACGAATTGTCACCAGTGCTATCCCCTTCACCTCACAGCGTGGGACTCACCTAACACGTTTGTGAGGGTGGGTAGGGGTGCAGAGGGAGTTGCCACATGCAAGGGAGGGAAGAAGACCACTGCGGTGATGAGGACCTGTCCAGGACAATCTTCAGCAGGATCAGGATCACTGCTGAGAGATCTAGAGAGACCTGTGGCCCCAGACGTTGTTCCAAGGGTTATTCTCCGTCCATTCAGATTACTTCATTTGCCGAACATTCAAATGTCATATTAAAATTCTTTGCCCTGAAGGAGCAAAGATTCCCAAAGAGACCTCACACACTCAGAGATTTGTTCGTGGAGATAAATCTTCCCTAAGGCAATAAGAAACTGGGTCTTTCTTTTCTCTGGCTGTGTCACCCCTGCAAATCGAACACGTGGGTCCAACTTTTGCCTTCACTTTCCCTTTCAGCCAAAATGCCTTGCTGGTTCCCTAACCTGCAGGAAGCCCTCTCTGTTTTTTACTGCCTCGACCCAAGGAAGTTCTCACTGGCCCCAGAAAGATGTTTATTGTGGTGCAGGGTTGAACCTTCCCACCACCACCCTTTTCAAAAGAGATTCTACCCACTTATTCTAGGGATTGGTGATGATCCTTAATTCCTCTTTAGGGAATTAGGTTATGACCCTAATTCACCTTCTCTTTGGGTCACAAATGCAAATCAGGGCCAAGGAATAGTCCCCAGTAGCCTGTGGTTTCAATACGTGAATCACTCTATTCTCTCCAGAATAGTAACTTCACTGGGATATTGTCGGGGCAGTGATAGGCCTGGGGGTACAGGCCCTGGAAAAGTTCCCCTGACCTTTGTGCCCCAGAAATACCAGCACTTGGAGAAGAGTCAGAACAGCTGAAAAAGGAAGAAAGTACCAGATGGTAGTGAGGGCATGAGGGAGGAGGGGTCAGGAGAGGGCACCACTTTTTCCTGGTGTGCTTGAGGTTTGGAGAATTGGGGTCTCAAGGAATTTAATTTAAAACTCCTAGATAGCTTTAGTACCTACTTGGACTCTCCGCCCTGTCCTTAGCCCCTAGATACTACCCAGAACTCCTGGGAATCTGGGAAGGGGCTCTAATCCAGTCTGACTAGGGGGAACCTCAAAAAATGCTAAGAGGTTAGTCATAAACATACTCTGTTCCCATTTTACAGCTAAGGGAGCTGAGGCAGAGTGGGTTCTGCAACAGCACAAAAACCAGCCCGAGCGCTCCAGCTTCAATTTGCTGCGTTCCAAAGCTATACTGAATCTAGGTGTAAGATTTCCATTCCTCTCCCTCTTCTTGCAGGGCCCAGCTGAAATCTATGTCATACACATGTATGAAATATTTAAGCCTCTCCTGAGTAGCCTTGCATCACTTCTAAATCGATTTATTCTAACCTAATCTTTATCTGCCATGGTTTTCTGGGCCAGCGCCATCAAGGAAACCTCTTGGCAGGTGAGAGAAACTGAAAACACAGAACATTTGTTTTTAATGGTTCCTCCACAGCCGGCCGTTTCCAATATGGCAAAGTCTGTGCAAACCATGAAATATGACTGGTCCTTGGAAATGACCCCTGATGCACTCTGAGATTCGTGCAGATGGGTGCTCGCCAAACTGCGAGCATAAAGTTGTCAGGAGCCCCTTAAAACTGTAACAAGCACTGAGGGGAAGTCAGGAAGGTGAATGTGCCCAGCCAACAGCAGGGGGAAGGCTGGGAGAAATCCTGGCAGGAGTACTAGTCCCAGCCAGTCATCGTGTTCCTAAGTGGACTTTTAATAGCTTCGGCCATAAAAGGCACCGTTTTCTCCATCTCTGCCTGGGTTTCAACAGTATTCACTTTTTTCCTAGCTCTTTTTATTTTGATAGGAATGCTCCAAAATATATAAAATGGCTTCACCTTGCTTTTCCAACATGCTCAGCTGTGGAACTCCAGAAGGAAATTCCAGAAGCTGGGCCCAGGGCCCAAGAAGCCTCTGGAGTCCTCCTGGTGGCCACAGCTCCCAGAGCATGATGTGCCAGGGAAAGGGAACATGGAAGCCTCTCCCACTAGACCCAGGATTCTCCAACCTCCACTGGAAGGTTTCTTACCATACTGAACCATCAGCTTCCTGCCTTGTTGCCAGCCCATCCCATCCAGAATTTCCATCAGGCCCCCATCCCTGGACTAGCCATGACCAGGGTGGGAAGACAAAACACGGCTCTGTCCCAAGGAGTCTTGGCCTTAGACCTGAGAGAGAGCCTGGCAGAAAGAAGCTGAGACTTTGAGTCTACCTTTTCACCCTGCTCAGTCCCACTCATAAGCAGCGGGGCTTCTCCTGTAGTTTGCCACCTGAATTCCGTATCTCTGGGTTGAGGAGAAAGGGCCCATCTTGAACCTAACCTGACTATCACTCTCTGACATCCATTGCTGCAGGTTCAGGGACTATCAAAAACTGTCAGGAACCTGATGCATCCTCTATATGACTGGGAATTTAAAGTTCAAGAATGCAGGCTTGAACAGAATAGAGTGAGGCAGAATGGAGTTCAGATCTCATCTTTGGGACTTCCTGGCTGTATGACACCAGGAAACCACTTCTCTGTGCCTTAGTTTGCCTGTTTAGAAAATGGAAATTATAATAATCACTCCTACCCAAGAAGTAAATGAGATTGTTTAGGCAAAGCATAATGTACACTGCCTGGCAACAAGAAGCCCTCACACATGGCAGCCACTGAGAGTATCTCTGTGGTACTAGATCTGGTTCTCTTCCATTTTATAGACATAAAGAGGACATTCCGCCCTGTGTAACCAGTGACTATGAGTCAACTGGTAGTGAGCAGAAGTGACCTTTGTCACCTCAGTGTAGGACATGTAAGAACAGCATGCTTTTAACACACTCTACCATTCATTGGTGATCCCTGAAGCTACCTGTTGTGATGGCAGCATCACTAGATGATAGGGCCTTTGGCAGCCTCGGTCTCTGACAGAGTCTGTAAAACAGAGCCCTCTGCCAGTCTCTGCAGAGCCTGATGAGTAAGCCAGAAATAAATCTTTCTTGAGTTAAGCCACCAAGACTGGTTACCTCAGCATAACTCAGTGCTTCCTGACAAATACACCATCCAACTCCCCCTGCTCCCAAATCAGCACCAGGAATATAGTCTTAGTTCTGCATTTTGGACATGGGGTTTGGATTTTGGATGCCTTACACCTTCCCTCTCCCCATATTCCTAACAGGAAGCTGCAGCCCTCAGCCTCTCCCACCCCCATTGCCTCCCCTCCAAGAGGCCACAATGCTGAGGACTGAGCAGGTGTGGACTGGACCAGGGTGAGGATGGTAGGAGAAGCTAGGGAGGGAGAGAACTATCTGGAGCTACAAATGGATCTGCCCCCTCAGCAGCCAAAGCTCTCTGCTTTAACTCAAAGCCCAGGGAAGCATCCATGCCTTACACAAACTAGCTGCAGTGCAGCCTCCCTGCCCACTCTCCGAGTTCCATAGTCCTAAACTCCTTTTGAAGATGCAAAAGGTCACTCTAATACCATGTTTCCTCTGAATAAGCCAGATTTTTACTCTTCTGATGGGTTCTGGAAGCTAAAACAGGCAGAATTTTCCACAGGGCTGTAGAAAGTCAGAGCTAGAGGGGCCACTCATACCAATTCTGTTGTGTAAAGTAGGAAATCGAGGATCAGAGAAAGGCTGGTACTTGCTCAGTGGTAGAGCAAAGCAGTGACAGCCATAAGACAGAATCCTGCTCTCACTTGACACACTGATCACAAAGGTCATCAAATTTGATTCTTCTGGAATCTAAGCTTTGCTCACACAACCAAGTAGCCTGGCCAAGAAGGTGGCCTCCACCAATTATGGATGTCCATTCTCAGAGACCTCAGGCTTCTCCTAGGCAGACAGAGAACCCAGAGGGGTTATCTGCGTGACTCTGCCTGCCTAAGTAACCAGGAGAGCTTGAGATTTTCATGTGAACAGGGGGAGGCCTCATGGTGGGTCTACTACCCTCACCTCCCATCAGTCTCCATCCAGGCTCTGACCCCAGTGCAGAAATGAAAGACTCCAAGTATCAGGGTCTGAAGCAGGAAGGGGCCTTAAAAGCTGTAGGTAGATGACTATCACTGGGTCATTGCCCCATGGCCCTCTTCTGAAGGGTCATTTGACCAGTGGCTAGATTCCCACTGTGATGGGCAGCATACTACCTCCTATGTTCCATATCCTAGGCATTCCATCTTGGACTTTGTCTTGATATCTGTTGGGACATCCCCTCGGCTCCAGAACTTCCCTGTGGGGCCACATTAAACCTCTCTGTCCCATGACAGCCCTTCTAGAATGGGAAGTCTCTTGTGAATATTCTCTCTGCTATAAATAGTTCAAGGCTATCATAAAACTTGGTATCCTATTCCCTCACCTCCAGCCCCCTTGCTATTCAAAGTGTGCTCCAGCAACATGGGCATCTTCTGGGAGCATGTGGATATACAGAGTCTGAGTCCCACCCCAGATTTACTGAGCTGGAACCTGCATTTTAATAAGTTTAAGTACAGGAAGCTTTGGCTTAGATACACACTGTCCATGTATCTCCTAGAGTAGAGAACCAAGAACTTGAGTGTGTAGGACAGAACTCTCCCCTCTCTTCTCCTAAGGCCTCTTTATAAATGGAGGACACTGATAACACAAAGGATCCTGGGTCCACTCAGATCCCTGAGTCTTCTTCACAGAAACTGCTCCCAAGCTATATCTCCACATTCTGGGTGGGAAGGAGTTGGCATGTGCCAAATCAGGTACGGAAATTTACTTTTAGCCAAAGTAAACAGCATTGTTCTTTCAGTCGTGTCTGGTCTACTATTTAATCTACCAGTTTTCAAATTTGCGGGCATAAGATCACCTGGTAGGCTTTAAAAAAAACTCTATGCCAAAACTCCATCCCAGAAGAATTGAATAGACTCTGGGGAGTGTTGTGGGTGTCTGGCTTCATCCTATTAGAATTTGTTTGTTATGATCCTCCAGACAATTCTAATATGTATCTGGATAGAGAGCCACTGATTTAACACATCTGTTAAGAAGTAGATTTTTTTTGTTAACTTCAGGCTCTTGGGTCCATCATTCTGGGCAGCTCACTTCTCATAGTGACTCTAGTTCATGGCAATGTATCTGTCAGTTACTACCACAATATCGTTGTGTAACAAACAACCACAAAATCAGAGAGAATGCAATAAGAAACGCTCATGTAAATGACATATCTGTGGGTCAGCTGAGATAGCTCTACCTGCCTGTGTGCTGCTTACTCTAGGCTGTAGTGGCATGTGACTTTCTTCAGATTGTGGAGCTGGTTTGGCCATGCTTCTCTCTGCATGTGTGTGAGTAGGGTGACCAATTCATCCTTGTTTTCCCCAAATTTTCTTGATTTAGCACTGAAATGTCCCAACACACCTCACAGTCCTGGGAAAACTGACAATGGGATATTCTATCTGCGGTCAACTGGATAGGTCTGTCTCCCGTTCTCTCAACATCCTTAGGATAGCCAGGGTATATACTTCTCAAGACACTGGCAGACTTGAGAAAGCAAGCAGAAACAAGAGAAACCTAGGTAAAGACTGGCGTGCTGTCACTCCCCATCACATGTCAGCTTTGTCAGCCCTGTTGGCAAGAAGTCTCTGGTCCCAATTAACTTCATCTTATTAGAATTAGCCTCACTAAAGGCTGCCACTATCTTTTTGGATCTTTATTCAGGTATCTGGTACCCCAGCCAAAACAGGTTGCACAATTGAGCCCAACGTGAAGCAGCACAAAAAATATAATTCTTTTGATGAGGTCATAGCAGGCATGTGGATGCAGAAAGGGGTGCAGAACTGAAGCCAATTTTTCCACCGTTCACAGGCAGAGGGGTTCTGGCTTCCAAATGCAGATGACCTAATTCCTTCCTGGCTAGTTCCAAGGCCTGAGACCCTCTTCACTCCAGTCCCCACCCAGTTCCTAAAGCACATATCTGCTCTAGTATCCCATTGCCTCTGTGGCTTCACCTCTCTTTCCTCCTTTCTCTCCTCTTCTCTTCCTTCTTCTTCTTCAAGCATCTGGAAAAGTAGGGATGATCTTATGTCAGCCTCATTAGCCATCTTGACCAGAAATCGCCTGTGGCAATAAACTCCAGCCTACCAAACTTAGTCTCACTTCTGCTTGGCAATATAACTTGGAACTCTGATTCACTACCCACACCCTGGGACACAGCTTTTGTGTACCCATAACCCAGATGTCAGCTAAGACCTCCAGGCCCTTAATATCTAGGCACACTTGGCTGGAGCCCCCAACTCCCAGGCCTGGGAGCCCACAGATATCTTTGTGTGGCTTTTCCTACTCCCAGCAGCTTCATGCAAACACAGGCAAACCGACCTGATGCCCATAGAAGTTTACACTTATGACATGTGAACATGTCATAAGTTAGTGACTTTGATGAGGGCAACACGAAGCATGGTAGCCTGCATCACAAACCTCACAGTCCATACTACACTCCAATCCCTATTCCTTCCACCCACTCCCTTTCCTCCTCCCTCTCCCACAAAGCCCATCCCTTCACCTCTGTTGGGTCCTTCCAGCCCCACTGGGGTCCATGGGGATCTAAGCTTTTGTCTAAGGAGGAATGTGGGGGAATGTTCCCCTGATTACATGTCAATTATTTATGACCAGGTTTTAGACCCCAGATCTCTATCATTCCCTAGTCCCCCAGAAAGCATCTGGGCTCTGATCCCAGTTAAATACAATAAAGCACAAAGAAGGAGTAGAGACTCAAGGAAAAAATTTTAAAGAGCTTCACTGCTTTAAAAATTATGTGGGCTGACTCACCCCTCATCCCTAAATGTATAAGCACAAACTCCACAAAATAGGAAATAAAGGACTCCTGATCTTGCACTCAGCTGGACTCTCTCCAGCCTTGCTCCACAGCCCACCCACAAGTTGCCCCGCAAGCTGTCAGCCAGGACAGGACCACAGAGTTCAAAGGGGGCAGCAACTCAGCACCTGAAAACCAGATTCAGATCCTAGCACTGACACTTAGAGGTTGACTGTGCCTGGATAAGTCACTTATACTCTCAGGCCCCTGCTGAGCTGACACCTGGTGAGAGGGGATGTTATGGAAGTGCATCAAAGAAACAGCATAGACGAGTCACCTCAATCCTGGAAAGTTCTGCCCCATTGTGAGGTGCTGCTCTTACTTGTTGAGCTCAGGCAATATCACTGATTTCAACACATGCCTCAGTAAGCCCCTAGTTAGGAAGGAGGTCCACTAGTATGAAAACAACATGTCTCTTCCTTACACCAAATGGAATGGGTTTCTAGATGGGCTCCACTGGTAGGGGCGGCATCCCTACCTGGCAGAGATGACTGAGAAGAAAAGGCTTTGCCACCCACTCCCCAGGCTCTGGGTCTCAGGGCATGAAGCAGATTTGGCAGCTACAAAGAGCAAAGTAGAAGGACCTGAGCAGCTGGGCTCAGGTCAGGAACAAGTGCTTGGGCTTAGCAAAGACAGAAAATGCCCAGCCCAGCCGCCCCTGCCCTCTGCTGGAGCCCTCCACCAGGGCCGGACCCTCACTGCCAGGTTGGCAGGGTCCCCACTGCAGCTGTGGGACTGACCAGAAGGGAATCTGCCGTCTTCAGCTTGCTTTTCCCGCCCCTCCCCCTGACTGTCTCCCTTTTTGGCTCTCTACCTGTATCTCCTCACCCTCTCTTTTATTCTGTTCCTTTTCTCTCTTTATATCTACATTTGTGTCTGTCTCTGTCTTAACCTACATCTCTCTTTTTATGTGGTTTTCTTTCTCTCTGTTTCCTGGCCTCTCCATCTCTCTATCTCTGGAGTAAAGTATGGGGGAGAGGAGATGAGGCAGAGCCCAAGAGGAATCCCAGATAAACTTGAGCGGAGATCTCTTCCATCCCCTTCAGGACTCAGGGAGTTGGTATCCTGGGAGCAGGTTGAACTTGGAGTTGGGAGGAATGTGGGTCCATGGGTCACTTCAGGTATCCTCACAGATGAAACCAGGGCCCTGCCCTGTGCTCCCAGGACAAGGGAACCCAGTAGTCAGCTCTCACTGACACCACAAAGATCTATTCAGCAAATGTTCTTTAGCCTTTCTCTGGACCTAGAGACTGGGCTGAGGTTGGGGATGAGAAGGAATGA
The DNA here is from genome assembly GCF_014176215.1 of Rousettus aegyptiacus. Lineage (NCBI taxonomy): Eukaryota > Metazoa > Chordata > Mammalia > Chiroptera > Pteropodidae > Rousettus > Rousettus aegyptiacus. The sequence goes on from NW_023416309.1 coordinate 9,684,678, forward strand.
GGCAGAGACCCTGCTCTGATAGAGCTCAAGAACATGCAGGAAAAGGGTTAAATATGCTACCACCCAATTCTACCCACCTGGTATCCTGGGGCCACTCAAAGGGGAAGCCAGGACATTTGGACCCACAACCTGTGCTTCCTGGAAAGGTAAAGTGAGAGCTGAGCCTCATATACTTAGAGAGTTCCAGGCTAAGAAGGAAAGATGATATTCTAGAGAGTGTCTCTGGGGAGCAGCTGCCATTTGGTCCAGCCCAAGCACAGGGGGAGTGTGGGGACCTGGCAGGGAGGAGACTGAGAAAGGTGGCTAAAGTTCTGCCAGGCATTTAGAGTTTCCTAAGCCAGAGGCAATGGGTGGCCCTGGAGTGACAGGAGTCGTAGGACCATGGTGGGGAGGCACTCATTCATCTGAAACTGGGAAAGTGATCATTTCCTCTCCTCACGTTCTGTGGAGAAAGGGATGTGAAGGAAGAGACCATGTGGACCTTGTTGTCTGCCTTCAGAAGACAGAGTATCTGCTTGGCTCTCAGTGTTGAAAAAGACATCATGATGCACTGATGTCATTCATAGGGAGATGCAGGACCACACACTGGGGCTTAGTTTCTAAATTAAGAGCAAAACCTTATTTTAATGTAATTCCTTCTCTAATTGGGTGTAGGAGGTGATGGCTATGAGGCCAAAGGACAGAATAACTGTGAAAGATGAAATAAAAGTGGTGTCTCTGGCAGATTGACTTGAGGCCCCCTTTGGGGTCATTAGCCCACCCAGCCATGCCTTTCCCTGCCCAGTCATGCACCCTGTGCTTCTCTTTCTCCCTGCTCCAAAGGTGCTCTGAGACATGAAGAATGAACAGATATTCAAAGCTTTCTTACAAGTGGGGAAACTGAGGACAAGATGGGGGAAGGTGCTTGCCAAAGGTCACAGAATATGCTAGAGTCAAGGCAGGGCCCTCAGCTATGGGATATATATGTGCATCTGTCCACTTCAGGGTTGGTGCTACTCCTGTCTTCCTTGGAGTTTGGAGGTGTGTGGCCTGCACACCTTGAGAATGAGCTGGTGACCTGAATGTCATCTATGCACAGGAGGGGTTGGGAAATCCAGTGGCAGAAGCAGAATGGCTTCTGAAGACCATCTCTCATGCTTAAGCATGGACAGGTCCTCTTCACTGTCACTCTCATAGCCACTGTAGTTTGTGATGACAGTTATCATCTCTGCATCCCAGATGAGGAAATTTAGGCTCGAGAAGGGCAGGGGTCCTGACTGAATGCTGAGACTCAAACCAGAATCTGTGAGCTCTTCAGTTTATGCCTTTTCTCCATCCTGCCAAATGTCTGAGGAAATTTGCATTTGAACATTTCCACATGATGAGAGCATGAATAGTGTGTATATATTTATAGTATACACATATGTGCATATGCACGCACACACATATGCACACATACATATGCACACACAATTTTTTAAAATCTCCACTGGCTCTCATTGCCCTGTGCTGCATGGAAAATTAGTATATCGGCACAGTCACTAATCTCTCCTGTTTGGATCCAAGCAAATGACAGGATCGGTCTCCATCACTGCCACAGCTAAACCCCAGGGCTCTCCCCAGTGTCTTGAATAAGAGTCAAGATGACCCACTTTCTCCAACCATTCCCTGTCTCCTGGCTGCTTTGGCTTGGAAACTGTCAGCCTGGTAAATATCACAGGCTTAGCAGGCCGATTCCAGCTTCTAAGCCTGCCCCTTTTTGGTTATCCAGCCTGGCTTATGGGACCAAACCCCAGGGTCCTGCCCCAAATGCCAGGGTTCAGTTGTCCATATGTAGACATGACCTGTCTGCCTAGCATGCCAGTGCCCACTGAGATGCAGTGCCCAAGTACAGACCAAGGACACTGAAACCCTCATCAAGCATTTTCTGGGTGCTGTATCAGGCACAAGAGCTTAAGATGGGAGATTAAAAAGACACAGACTCTGCCCTTTTGAAGATCCCAGCTTGTAAGGGAGCTGGTCATGAAAACAAACCCAGAAGTAAACAGCCGAACAAGCCAAGCATTCTCTGAACACAGTGGAGGGAACAATCATTTCTGCCCAGACAATCAAGAAAGGCTTTCAGAAGTCTCTTGAGTTGAGATTGGAATGCAAATTAGTATATGCTATATTAACATGTCAGGGCAGGGCCTTCCAGATGGAAGGGACTTCCAGATGGAAGGGACAGCACGAGCAAAGGCACAGAGGCAGGAAAGAGCAAAGGCAATGTAAACAGAGTGGCTGCCTGGAAGGGCAGCTGGAGTGAGATCCTGACTAACTTTGAATCCCAGAGCAGGGGACACCTTTGATCTCCAGGCAAGTCTCAGTGGAGGCAAAGTAAAGTTTGTAAAAGGAGGCACTGCAAGATGCAGACGGTTTATCAATAGGCCCTGCCCTCACCTTAGGTCATCTTGCCAGCTGATTTCCCCCTCCTGGTGATCTCTCTCCCTGGAATTTTCCTTCCCATCGAGTATGGAGCATTTTCTCCAGACATCAAATACTGCTTAGTGTCAATGTTGATAACTACAACCCTCTTTGCAGTAGCCTTTGCAGAAGGCAAGCAAGAGGGAATTTTCAAAGGCTGCAGCCCTCAGGGTACAAAGCTGGACTTGCAGATATGATCTCTGTGTTTTTTCAGGAGGATGAGCCAGAAGGCTGACCTTTGCCTTTGGCCTCAAACTTCAAGAAGTCAAGGTTGATGGAGATAGCTGGGGTCTTCCTGGAGCAAGGGCCAGCCACACCCAAGGCCCCCATGTTATTCAGGAGACAGAGTACTAGAGTCAGAGTACTATCTCTGAGCAGGTGACAATAAAAGCTATTCCTTTCTGTAAGACCTCCTTAACAAGGAAGACCCATGGATATGGAAGTATGGATGGGAACAGGCTGGGAAGGCAGCCACAGGTACATCCTTGGTGCCTCCTTGGCTCAGTGATTCTCATACAGGACAGCCCTAGAAGTGCTCCTGATTGAGGCTCTCTAGACCCCTGTTAGGTGGGTGTCCACATGCCTGGCACAACTCCCTGGTCCCGAGGGTACAGAAGCCAGGATGAGCTCAAAAAGGAATCAGTTACTCTCTGACAACAATTTGATTAAGGTGTAATTTTAGTATAGCAAACCACACCCATCAAGCTTAAATAAATGCAGCCATACCGTAGTTAGGATCATAACATTTCCATCATCTCCCAAAGCTTCCTCCTTCCCTTTGTATTCAGTCTCTCTCTCTCTTTACCTCCAGCTTCAGACAACTGTGCTCTGCTTTCTGTCACTTTAGATTAGACTTTTTTTTTTGTCTCATATAAATGGAATCGTATGGTATAGTGTCTATACTTTCTTGCCTGGCTTCTTATGTTCAGGATTCTGTTTTTGAGAGTCGTCTTGTTGCCTGTACCAATAATTTACTCTTCTTTAGTGGTGAGTAGGTCATATGATTTGTTTACCTATTCACTTGTTGATAGATATGTGGGTTGTTTATAGTTTTTTAGCTTTCTCAAATAAAGTAGCTATGAACTAGACTTTATGTGAACACAAATTTTTATTTTTATTGGGTAAATATTTAGGAGTGGATCTGAATTTCTGAATCACATGGTAAATAGATATTTGATGCTAAGGAACTGTCAAGCTGTTTTTCCAAAGGGGCGGTACCATTTTATATCCCCCCAGCAATGAAAGAGTGTTCCTGTTCCTCCACATCCTTGCCAACACTTGTTATGATCGGTCTTGTTATGATCAAACTTGTTATGGTATATTCTATCAAGTGTATTTCACTGTGGTTTTTATTTGCATTTCCCTAATGACTAGCAAGAAGTGTTTTCTCATGTCCAGATTTCAGTCTCAAGTCTGATACTCTCCAGTTCCACTCTTGCACAATGCACATCACCTCTCTGGATTTTAATTGTTGTGTCTGGAAAAATTACGTACTAATCTCTGCCTTGTACCCGCCACCAGGCCTTTGTAAAGATGGCATCAGATAATGTATGCATATAGCAGAGTGCACAAAAGTATTCGAAAGTTATGAAACTCTAAGTTGCCACTTTTCATAGCATTCAGCTCATTTGTCTTTCATTTTACATTCATCATTCATTGCAACAGACCCCTTACAAGTTTTCCTGACTCTAGTCTTATCCTCAAAAGGGCAGCCAGGGTGGTTTATCTAAAACACCACCAGATCTTAGCCTTCCTTTGTGTTTAATATTATATTTAGGTCTTGTCATTGCTATAAGACCCCTCATTGTTATAATTAATAACATTTATTGAAAACTCAGTATGTGTCAGGCACTATTCCAGTTGCTGGGAATAAAAGACTAAACAAAGCAGAGAGCCCCTGCTCCTTAGTGAATGAAAACCCATTTTCTTATTGTATAAAAACAACAGAGGCCCAGAGAGATGAACAGGCAGCCCATAGTCACACAGCAAGCAAGCAGCAAAGCAGGAACTAGAATCGGTTCCCTTGTCCCCAGTCCTGAGACCTTTCGGCCACTCACAGCAGCCTCCCTCTCACCTGGTATTTTTCTCAGAGCCACAGTGGTCCAGAGCTAAGAGAAAGCAGCCAGCAGGAGATAGCATAGAAATCCATTTTCTTCTCTGGAGGAGCCCAGCAGGAAGCTTTACTGGGGCCCCTGAGCCCACTGCCCCTTTTTTAGAAGCCTCGTCATGAATAATTGCTTCTTGTCAGAGCCCAGACCTGTGACTAGTTACTAAATGGTGCCACTTGCTCCTGCCTCCTTTCCCCAAGGCACCTCTTGATTTTCAGCCTGCGAGATACTCTGTCTCTAAGAAAAAGAGCAGAGCAGCATTCTCCTTAGGTTGCTTTTGGCTGTCAATCTCCCTCTAAATGGGAAAGCCTTGCACAGTGACATTTAAAGAGGACTCTGCTATAAATCCCAGGCTTCATTCCTACCCCTTATGAGCTCCCTTGGTTATTCCAGCCCAATGCCACAAAATGCCAGGGTCGAGAGTGGGACAAATGGAGACTCCTGGGTCCAAGAAAGAGGAACAGACATGCCAAAGTTCATGCATCAAACAAAGAAGAGAGATATGATTAAGAACTCAGATTTCCCGCCTCCTATCTCAGTACCTTTTTCTGTATTCTATCATTACTCTCAATAGAAATACTGCCAGCACTCTCATTCTCTCCCCAAGACCCCAGATCTCTGCCCAGTAACCTGCTTCTGGGCTGGGAAGGAATCTCCTCCAACTGCCACTCCCTTTCCTGTCGTATATGTATCAGTTGACATACATCAGTAGATCACAGACACCACTAGCTAGATCAAGCCGAAAGAGATTTAATAAAGGGAATTAGGTACTTACAATGGCTGTGGAAAGGCTGGAGGAGAAAGCTGCAGGCTCAGCTTCCAGGAATGGGTCTCAGAATGCCACTGCTGAATGGGTTTGCTAGAGGAGCTGCTCCCTCCACCATAATCAGAAAGCTGGAGGCCCCAACTGTTCATTCAAAAAGAGATGTTGTCTCTGAATGACCTGGAGATAATGAAGCTACTGTCCCAGATGCTGGCTCCAGGACTGTACTGCCTCAGAGCTCCCACCTTGGGGAGGGTATGGCTAGAATGGATGTACGTAAGTTCATCTGTGATATCCACCCAGATGCTTGTGGTGGCTTTTTCTAGAAAAGACTCATCCCTTTAGCTATACTAAACAAATCTCTCTGGCCTATGTTCAAGCCATGGTATCGAGCTTTATTTTACTTATTCTGAACTTGTGTCTTAAGCTATAAACTTGTAAAAAAAAAAAAAAGTGCAGCGAAGAGCTCAGGGCTGAATAAGAAACCTAGATTCGCACTAGAGCCCCTCTGAGAAGTGCAGCTTAGTGGTTGCAAGCACAGACCCTGGAGACTTCCACTTGTGTGTGCATGCTGGCTGTACCCTTGTATCCTTGTGAATCTGGGTGAGAACTGACCCTTCCATGCATCTCGATGTCCACATCTCTGTAATGGGATGATAATAACAGTACTTAGAACAATGCTTGCCACTAAAAGAAAAGTTGGCATGGACTTAACTGTGTCTCCCTTAAATTAATATGTTGAAGCACTAACCCCCAATGTGATATTATTTGAACATAGAACCATTAGGAGATAATTAAGATAAAATTAGGTCATAAGAGTGAGACCCTTAGAAAATCGAATGAGTGTCCTTATAAAAGGAGACACCAGAGTTCCCCTCACCTCCATGCCACACTCTGGAAGCACACACACAGAGAAAAAAGCCCAGCAAGAAGGTGGTTGTCTGCAAGCCAAAAAGAGAGACCTCACTAGAAACTGTCCATGCTAGTGCTTTGATCTTGGATTTTTAGCCTTCATAACTGTGAGAAAATCCATTTCTGTTGTTTAACCCAATGAGCCTATGGTATTTTGTTATGGCAGCTCAAGCAGGATAAGATAGCTGTTGATTAGTGAGAGTTATCATTGTTATTCCTAGTTTTCCAGCTCTGTGATGTAGTGTCAGTTATTTGATGCCTCTAAGCCTTAGTTACCAACTCCAGATTAGATTTCTCAACCTTGGCACTATTGGCATTTTATGCCTCATAATTCTTGTTGTGAGGCTTGTTCTTTGCATTTTAGGTTAGTTGGCAGCATCCCTGGCCTCTACGCACTAGATACAAGTAACATCCTCCTCTTCCCAAGTCATGAACATCAAAAATGTTTTTATACATTGCCAAATGTCCACCCGTGGGGTGCAAAATCACTCCTGATTGAGAACCACTGCTCCAGAATATGAGGACAGCTTTATTTGTTCACAGTGCTATCATGTAGACTAAACAAGGAAAGGGATGTGACATTACATGTAACCTAGGAGTCACCCCACCCCTTCAGTAAATAAAGTTTGCTCAAACTTTACCTCATATCCTGTAGGAAGTTCAGTATCCTCCCCAAATTTCTGAAGACTCTTAAGAGTCAGCATTCATGGTCACTTCTTGCTCCATTTTCTTGTTTCTGAAAAATTACTGATGTTGCTAATTTTGCCTTTGCATTTTGGATGGTCTCAAAAGCGGAAGATAAACTGTTTTTCTTTATTTCTCCAAAAGGGCACCAGAAGACAGCAGGTGAGCATATCAGAGCTGTTACTACAGATTCCTAGTAACGACAGCCTAGTCTGACATGTCACTTAGGTTTGCGTATTAGCCATCCCCAGCACCACTTACCATGTAGAAGATCTCATGCCTCCATGCTGCTCACCTTTGTCCCTCAGGAGTCATCTGCCATGTTTCCCTGCTCTGTCTCCTTCAGGACTTCTGCACTTAGCACTCTTACTAGTTGCCCAGGCATGAGGGTCATCCTCTCCAACCAGAATCTCCATCACCTCTGCTTTCTGTGGAAGATGTTGCTGGGGAAAGCACCATCCCTACTTTTACCAAAGCCATCCCTCCCACTAGAAACATGGAGAAACACTGGTTAAAATACAACACAAGCAAATTTATAACCACATTAATAAACTCGAAAGCAAGAAGGAAAAATACTCCCATGCCAGAAACAAAAGACAATTCAAAGCCAGATCAGTAAGCAAGATCTAATGTCAAATGGCCCACGAGGTGTAACAGCTGAATAAAATGCTATGTTTTAGGATCCACAAGGGATGAGGAGGTAAGGCAGCAGATCCTGTGCACAAACAAAACTACCAATGATCTCTCTGCTTAAAGCCAGGAGCCTGGGAAAGCTGTCCCTTCAGTAGAATAAAAATGAGAAAACCACCACCCACCTTTCACAAAGGTGGGCCAACCTCCCCAAGCCATGAGTGAGACAGGGGACATCTTGAGGGAAGTCAGAGCTCTAAATCTATTTCATAAGCACTTCGGGCCCAAAAACCATACCACTTACAAGGTATAAGACCCTTGGAAAATAATTACAACAAAGCCTACCCAGGGCCAGAGAAATCCTGAATACTGTAGTATAACTGAACACAAAACCAGAACTTTCTAGATGGGAAACATCACCTTCTAAAGATGAGTTCAAAGTAGAAACAAAAAAAACCAAAAAACAAGAAAACACAAAGCAAGCGAGGAAAGTAGAGCCCAAGACAAAAATCTCCCACCAGGTCTTACAGGAGTTCTGGACAGGTAAAGAGGATGATGAGAGGAAGTATTTGAAAAGATAACAGCTGATAGTTCTTCAGAATTGAAGATAGATGTGAGCTCTTATATGAAAAATGCAGCCTAAGTTCCAAGCAGTATAAATATAAATACACTCATATTTGAAGAAGGGGATTGACACATCAGAAACTGATGAATCAAGCAATCGATGTAGAAGAATATTATTTAAGTGTAAAGGAACTAATAGTAATATACACAAACAAGACATGGGAGAAAGTAAGGTAGAAGGAAACTAACTTCATTGTTTCTTATGGTAGGAAAATCTCTTAAGTTATTATTCAAGAAACGAGACCTAAAAGAATATTGTATATAGTTGCAAGGCAAGCACTAAAGAAACTAAAAATACTTAATACACCTTCCAAACTATTAGAGGGAAAACCAATACACTAAACAAACCACAGAAATACAGACAATGAAATAAAAGACATTTAAAGGAGGCATTAAAATCAGAAAGCATAATATAAAATAACATGACAGACCTGAGAATGAATGTACCCTATCATATCATTAAATATAATAGGATAAATTCGTCTATTATTTATTTTTAAAACTCTCATTTTTGGACCAAAGAACGAAACAAAAAATAGGCTTATGGAAGATACCTCTGATTCCCCCACTCAAATATCCTCAGCCTCACCCCTCATTTCAGCCATGCCAAGGTAGGCAGTTCTGTGGGGCTTGAGCTGACTTCAAGTTGGCAGTATCTGGATATATCAAGCATATGTATCTTTTCTGTCTGCCCCTGGGCTCCTCCAGTGCAAATGGGAGCTCTCTGGGTACACATGTGTGAACCTTGAAAGCGCAGGAAAATCAACACCTCCAGGGAAACACCCATCACTGTTGAATGAAGCTCATCTTCGAAAAAAATGTTCAGACTCATTGATCATGAGGGAAATGCAAACAAAGCGCCAGATGTAATACCATTTTATTCTCATCTTATGGCCAAAAATAAGAGCTCACCAGTACAAAAGGATGGAGAAAACATGGATCCAAAAAAACCCCAAAACTTTCATATATTACAAATGGAAATGTAAATTTGTAGAATAATATTAGAAAACAATTTGACATTATCTTATAAAATTGCAGATTCCCATAGTAAGTTCAAGCCTGGGTGTGTTTCCACGCAAAATTCTTGCAAGTGTACTTTATTAGACATTGGTAAGTATATTCATGGCAACACTCCAAAATAGCAAAACCATGGAAATGATCAAAATATCCATAGACAGAATAATAGCTAAATAAATTTGTGACATATTTACACAATGAAATATTATATCACAGTCAAACTGAATGAACCATAGCTACTGCAACAATATGGCCATATCCACAAAATATTAAATTCGGTGAGAAAAGTGAGTATCAGAAATGATACACTGCCTGATACCCATTTTATAAAGTTATTAAAAGCAAATTCTAAACAATACAAATCTTAGAAGAACAGCTATAGATTCAGTAGACTATACTGAAAATAGAAGTGAACAACTAAAATCATATTTAATGGTGAAAGACTAGATGCTTTCTCCTAAGATCAGAAATAAGACAAGAATTTTCTTTTGGCACTTTATAAACTTTCCAAATTATTAAAGGGACATGATCTTATATACAGAAAATCCTGAGGAATTCACTGAAAATACCTATTAGAATTAATTAATGAATTTAGGAATGTTGCAGTATATAAGATCGATATAAAAAGCCATCATATTTCTACAAACTAGCAACAAACAATACAAAAATGAAACTAGAAAAAGAATTCCATTTGCAATAACATCCAAAGACTAAAATATTTAAGAATAAATTAAACAAAAGATACGCAATACTTATATACTGAAACTTCAAATTAATGTTGAAAGAAATTAAAGATCTAACTAGATTGAGAGATATTCTATGTTCATGTGTTGGAAGATTTAATATAAATAAGATAGCAGTATTTCTAAGTGCATCTACAGAATCAATACAATCCTTATCAAAATTCTAGCTTCTTTTTTGGCAAGGTACTGAGAATAGTCAAAGCAATCTTGATCAACCATTTATTTCTGGACTCTTAATTCTATTCCACTGATCAAGATTGCTTTGACTATTCTTAGTCCCTCACATTTCCATATAAATTTTAAGATCCGTTTTTTAACTGATTCTCAACAAAGGAGCCAAGATAATAAAAGTAGGGAAAAAATAGTCTTTTCAACAAATGGCACTGGGACAACTGGATATTCATGTGCAAAAGAATAAAGTTAGGTTCCTTCCACAATACACAAGTGTTAACTTAAAATGGATCACAGACTTAGATGTAAGAGCTAAACTATTCAACTTTTAGAAGAAAACATAGGAGTAAATATAATCTTGGGTTAGGCAATGTTTCTTGGATATAATACTAAAAGCATAAACAAGAAAAAACAGATAAATAGAGCATCAAATTTAAAAGCTTTTGTGATGCAAATAATGCCAGGAAAGCAAAATGACAACCCACAGAATAAGAAAAAATTTTCAAATTCTATCTTGATAAGGGACTTGTATCCAGAAAATAAAGAACTTACAACTCAATAATTAAAATATAAGTAACAACTAAAAAATAGGCAAAGGATCTTAATAGACATTTCTCCAAAGAAGGTACACAAATGACCAATAAACACATGAAAAGATGTTCAATATCATTATTCATTAAGGAAATGCAAATAACAGAGAGTAAAATACTTTACACCCACAAAGATGACTAAAATAAAAAGATGATAATAAGTGTTAATAAAGGTATGGAAAAATCAAAATCCTCATATAGTGCTAGAGAGAATGTAAAACAATGCTACCACTTTGGGACACAGTTTGGTAGTTACTCAAAATGTTAAACATAGACTTACTATGTGACCTAGCAATTCCACTCCTAGATGTATATCCAAACAAAAGGAAAAAGATATGTCCCCACAAAAACTTGTACATGAATGTCCATGACAGCATTATTTATAACAGCAAAAAGCTGGAACCAACTCGTGTCCATCATCTCATGAATAGATAAATAAAATGTCATATATCCACACAGTGAAATATAATCTGGTCATAAAAAAACGAATGAAGTGCTGATACATGTTACAACATGGCTGAACCTTCAAAACATTATGCTGAGTCAAAAAAGCCAATTATAAAATGTCACATGTTGTATGATTTCATTTACATAGAATGTTCAATTAGACAACTCCTTAGAGGCAGGACAATTAGTTGTTGTCAGGGCATAGAAGGAGGGAGGAACTGGCATGACTGCTAAGGAGCGAGGGTATTCTTGCTGGGGTGACAAAAATACTCTAAATATAGATTTGGCTGATAGAAGCACAATTCTGAATATATAAAAGCTGAATATATAAAGTATTGTATGCTTTAAATTGGTGAATTATATGGTATATGAATTACATCGCAGTAAATCTGTTAAGGAAAAAAACAGGTGGGGAAGATATAAAATATCAGCACAAGATTTATAATGATACTTAATTGAGGTGAGAGGAAGCAGGAGGATAGGGTGTTACCAGATCAAAAAGGTAGATAGATACATGTTATTATAAAATTCTAGTTTTTCATTCTGTGGTAGGTTCACAAGTATTTATTATTCAAAGCAAACAAACAAATATTCAACAAATAAATACAGAATTAGAAGAAGGTTGTTCATGGATCAATTATATCATAAAACAAGGATATGATCGATCCATTTCTGAATACCTGTGGTCCAAGCAAAAAAGTTAAAATAAATATCAAGGAAATAACAATAATAAACATATGGGTACAGCTACAACGGTGCCCGAAAGAAAACTTAGAGCCTCAATTAAGTAATTTTACTAAATAAGAACAAATGAAAGTAACTCAATTTAAAAGTCACACAAAGAACAAAATAGTAGGCATTAGGAAAACAGAAGAAAGGAGTTAGAAAGGATAAAAGTATAAATTAATCAATTATAAAATAAGAGACAGAGTAATTAGTACATTTGAAACAGATTCTTAGAAAAATAAATAAATCTAGATTTCTTGCAAAAGAAAAGCTAGCCAGACTAATAAAGGGGAAAAGGAGTGAAATCACAAACACACAAGGGTAGATGAGAACGAAGACATAATCGCAGATACAAAGAAAAGTAAACGTACTGTACAGATTAATAAGTCAACTCTGCAAATAAATTTGAAAAATTTTGTAAAATGAATAATTTCCCATATAAAGTATAACATATAGTTACAGTTAGAGAAAATAATGAAACTAGTGATCAGAAAACTAATTAGGGGAAATGCCAAACAGCTATTTCTGCACTCCCCAAAATACCAAATGTCCCAAGAAAAAAATTATAACTTTCAACATAGTATTTGTTCTGTGTTACCACTTATCTTTAACTTAAACTTTTTATTTTGAGATAATTGTATATTCACATGTGGTTTTAAGAAATAATACAGAGAGATCTCCTATGCCCTTTATTCAGTCTCCCCCAATGATAACATCTTGTAAAATGATAATATGATATCACGATCAGGATATTGACATTGATATAGTCAGATAGAGAACATTTCTATCACCAGGAAGATCCTTCATGCTGCCCTTTTCTGAATAGAACCACTTCCCTCTCACTTCCAGTCTCCCTTTAACCTCTAGCAACCACTAATCTGTTCTCCATTTTTATAATTTAGTCATGTCAAAAATGCTATATAAATGGAATCATGCAGTACTTAACCTTGTGTAATTCTTTATTGTTTTTTATTTAGCATAGTTCCCTTAAGAATCATTCACATTGCTGATGTATCAATAATTTCTTCCTTTTGTTTATATTTCTAAGTATTCCATTGTATGGGTATACCAAAGCTTGTTTAACCATTTATCCATTAAAAATATGTGGGCTATTTCCAGTTTTGAGCAATTATAAATAAAACCGCTATGAACATTTGTGTACAAGTTTTTGTGTATATGTTTTTATTTCTCTGGGATAAATGCCCAAGAGTGTAATTATTGAGTTTATGGCCATTGTGTGTTTGGTTTTATAAGAAATTATCAAGATGCTTTCCAGAGTGGTTGTATCATTTTATAGTCCCACTAGCAATGTGTGAGTGATCTAGTTTCTCACATCCTCAAAAGTATTTGATGTCATCATCATTTTTCATTTTGGCCTTCTTATAGGAATGTGGCAATATCTCGTTTTGGTTTAATTTGCATTTCTCTAGTAGCTAATGATATTGAATATCTTTTCATATGCATGTTTGCAATCAGTCTATCCTCTCAGTGTTTATGTGTTTTACCATTTTCTAATTGGATTGGGTTCTTTAATTGTTGATTTTCAGAGTTCATCATATATTTTACATATGAGGCCATCGTCAGTATATGATCTGAAAATATTTTCTCTATCTTTAGCTTGTCTTTTCATATACTTAATAGGGTATTTGATGCAACAAACATTTTTTGTTTTGATGAGGTTCAATTTATTGATTTTTCCTTTTATGACTCACACCTTAGGTGTCAAGATAAGGAACTCTTTGCCTAGATAAAATCCTGAAGATTTTCTCTTACGTGTTTTTCTGTAAATTTTATAATTTGTATTTGATATTTAAATCCATAATCCATTTTAAGTTCAGCTTTGCATGTGGTGTGAAATTTAGGTCAAAATTTATATTTTTGCCTGTGGATGATCCACAACCATTGTTGAAATGCTCATCCTTACGTTATTGAATTGCTTCTGTACCTTTATTAAAAATCAGTTGGGCATATTTGTGTGGGGCTATTTCTGGGTTCTCTCTTCTATTCCATTAATTTATGTGTCTAGTCCACCAACAATCTCACACTTCCTTGAATAATTCAGCTATATATTAGGCCTTAACATCAGGTAATTTCTCTCATTTTATTCTTCTTTGTTTTAGCAATTCTAAGCCTATACCTTTCCATATAAATTAGAATAATCTGTCTACATCTATAAAAATCTTAGTGAGATTTTGACAGAAATTGCATTACATCTACAGATCAGTTTGTGGAGAACTGACATCTTTACTATACTGAGTCTTCCAATCCATGAAAACAATGTAGTTGCATTTTATTAAGTCTTCTTTGATTAATTTCAGTAGCATTTTATAGTTTCAGAATATATATTTTGCATATGCTTGTTAAGTTTATACATAAGTATTTTATTTTCTTTGAAATGATAGTAAATGGTATTGTATTTTAAATTTTAGTTTCCACATGTTCATTGCTAGTATATAAAAGTCTGGTTGATTTTGCTTTTTGATCTTGTATACTCTGGCCTTGCTAAGCTCACTTATTAGTTCTAGGAGGGTTTTTAAGGATTCCTTGGAATTTTCAATAGAGACAATTATTTCATCTGAAAATAGAGACAGTTTTATTTCCTTCTGTCTAATCTACATATTTTTTTTCTTGGTCGATTGTAAGGGATAGAACTTTCAGTAATATTTTGAAAGAGAGTAGTGAAAGCATACATCCTTGCCTTATTCCCAGTATTAGAGAGAAAGTATTCAAGACTTCGCCATTAAGTTTAATTTTAATTGTAGGTTTTTTGATGTTCTTTATCAAGTTAAGGAAGTTCTCCACTATTTTTATTTTACTGAGATTGTTTATCATGTGTTGTTGCTAGATTCTATTAAATGCTTTGTGCTGATTTATATGCTATGATTTAATTCTTTAGCCTACTGATATAGGGGCTTACATTTATTTATTTTGAAATATTGAACCAACCTTGTATACCTAGAATAAATCCTACTTGATCGTGGTGTATACATCTTTAGATTTGTTTAGTAACATTTCGCTACAGATTTTGGGTCTCACTTAATGATAGATATTGGTCTGCACTTTTAATACTACCTTTTCTTTTTTATCACTATTTTTCTGAGCAATAGTAGCCTGATAAAGTGAATTGGAAAATATTTCCTTATTATTTATCTACTGAAAGAGATTGTGCAAAATTGATGTTAATTCTTCTTTAAATGTTTGGTAGAATCACAAGCAAAACCATATATATCTAAAGATTTTTTTTCAGGAGTTTTCAAGTTATAAATTCAATTTTTTTTGTAATGTTTATAGAACTATTCCGATTACCCATTTCTTCTTGGTTGTGTTTTTAAGATTTTTTTATTTTTAAATTACAGTTGACATATAATACTACATTAGTTTCAGGTGTACAACATAGTAATTAGACATTTATATAACTTATGAAGTGATCACACTGATAAATCTTGTACTCATCTAACACCATACATAGTTATTGTAATATTATTGAGTATAATCCCTATGCTATCCTTTACATCCCCATGGCTATTTTGTAACTATCAATTTGTACTTCTTAATCCCTTCCTCATTTTCACCCAACTCTCCAACCCCATTACCATCTGGCAACCATTAAAATGTTCCAGAAGTCCTCTGTCTCACTCAGCAACAATCTCCACTGGTTTTTACAGTCATAAGTTGTGGGGACTTCTCTTCTCGGCACTGGAACCCTGAGCTGGGGAGCCTAGTATGGGTCTGGGATCCCTCACTCCTGCAGAGAGACTTCCACGATCCTTAACCACGATGTGTGGTTGTGGGAGCAGCCCAGCCCGTTTCACATCTCTGTCCCTCCTACCAGTCTTGAAATGGCTTTTTCTGTATGTCCTTACTTGTGGGACTTCTGTTCAGCTAGACTTCAGGTGATTCTCAATGATAGTTGTTCTGAAGTTCAGAAAGCTGAGCTACCCCTACCTGCTGGGACCTGCTGACACCATAACACCAGAGGAGGGGAGGGAGAGAATGGAAGTGACAGCTAGGCCCACCTACCACTACCTCATACCCCCTCATGATGGTGATTAGGGGCAGAGACTCTTCACCAGGCCCCACTCACACTTCCCTGATAGGAGTATTGGAGCACTGACTGCTTCCACCATGCAGGGAATGTAAGGTCGGCTTCCCTCTTAGCCTGCCAACTCTATCTCGACAAGGAGACCAGAGCAATGCGTTCAATTGCTGGAGAGAAATGGCAGACTACTTCTCTACTTGGCACCACCCAGATAGGGGGATCAGGGCGCTGTCTGCCTCAGTGAAGTGGAGGGGGCTCATGAGTGTGAGGTAGTGGCTGCTCAATTTCTGGTTCAGTCCTACTAAAACTACAGTTGTGGATTGGTGTGGTTTTCCATTGGCATTTAGCTGGACTAAGGGAAGTTTTACCAAATGTGTTCTCAATTGTTAGGTCAGCCTTGTTTTCAATCCTTTGACTAAGGGTTAACAATTTTTCTTGGAAAATTTTTGTCTATGCCTTTTGGTTGTTCAGGGTTAGAGGTCTGAGCTTCACCCTGACTGGGGGAGAGGGGTAAATGGAAGGCAATAAGGAAACCCAAGTCACTCTCTGCCATGTTGTTCCTCAAGTTCCAAGAATTCTTCTTCCTCCAACCTTCCACAGCCTTTCCATGCTTGCTTGTTGTGTTATGTCAACCACATTTCAGTTGTAAGAGGGAGGATCTGGCAGGAATGAGACTACTCTATATTGGCAGGACTAGAACTCAACAAAATTTTTTTAATGTACAATTTTTGTGAAATTGTACATGATAGATTATTTTACCTGAGCTACCACACCCTTTTCTCCAACAAGCAGTAGAGTAGTGACTGATTACCTATTTTAGTCAAGGGTAAAGGCTCTGGCGTGGCTCGATCTGCCTCTATTTTGCCCTTCTTCCTTGGGAATAGATAGTTTACTGTCTGAGAAATTTTTCTGACACCAAATATGATACCTTTTCCAACACCAGCTCTCTGATTCTCCAATACCAACTGGGTGTCTAATGATTTAATTCAATTAAACTATTTGGAGTTAGTGCAGACCCCAGAAGTTAAAGGCTCAGTCTCACAGACCGCTTTCACTTCAGACACTAGTAGCAAGTCCCAGTACTCCTGATCAAACACCTATAAATTTTGGAATTCCTACTACCCCCTTCTAGCTTCAATAATTCACTAGAATGATTCACAACTTGAGAAAACACTTTACTTAAGATTTTCTATTTATTATAAAGTACGTATCTCAGGAATAGGCAAATAGAAGAGATGCATATAACAAAGTATGGGGTCAGGGCAGCGGTGTGGAGCTTCTGTGCTCTCCTCAAGCAAGCCACCCTCCCAGCACCATGATGTGTTCACCAACCCAGATGGAGGTCAGAGGTAGTAGAGATGAAGGTTCCAATCAAGGGTTGATATTTCTTGACCAGCCTATGTTCTAAAGTTTATGGGGAGTCCCCAGACACCAGTCATCTCATTAAGATACAAAGGATACTATTATCACTCAAGAAGTTCCAAGGGTTTTAGGAGCTCTATGCCAGAAACTAGAGACAAAGACCAAATATATATATTTTTTATTATGCCACACCAGGGTTCTTAACTATAAGCTACCAGATGGCTCTCAAACTCTCATTTTTGTATTGCAAGACAGACAAAATCTTCGCTGTTTTCTACAGCCTTTCTACCTAGATTCTTAACTTTTCTCTATTAAATTCTAAAATTTAGTAAGTTGCTTAAAGTGAAAGCTAGCCATATGCCTAAGCCTCCTCAAAGTCTCTGTCAAAAGATCTGGTTTCTTTGCTTTCAGCAGCATTCATTTACCTGTATAAGGCCTATACTACCAGCCTCCTGTCTATACCCTGTGATAAAAAGGGCTGAAAAAAGTCGGCTCACTTTTCCAAAAGTATCTCTTCTTCAGAGCTTCAGCCTCTCTAAATTTTGCTTCCTCAATGTCCTCTGACACCTTCAAAGAAATTATTTCTGTATTTTTCAGCCATTTTTGTTTGTTCTTGGTGAGACTATGGCTTGTCACAAACTATTCTATTCCACCTGGAAGATAATTCCATTGCTATTTCAACTGCTCCCAAATTCTTCATCCACTAGAGTAATACATAATCAAAATGGTACAAAAAAAATACCACATCAAATTTATTTATAAATTTTAATGCAAAACTACTAATATTTTTTCAAATAAAGTCTAGCAGTAAATTAAAAGTATGATACAAATGGCAAAATAAGAATTATAGCAGGAATGCAAGGATGGTTCAACGTTACCACAATAATAAGTAAGTTAAGGGAGAGAAAAAAAAACATATTTATCCACACAGATGTAATAATAAAGATTATTACAAAGGCATCATCCAAATGTTAAAAAAATTCTTAATAAAATAGAAATATATTGACACTTCCTTTATGCAATATGCTAAAAGTCAGCACTGTACTAAATATATAAATCTGTAGAAATGATAAAGATTCCCAGGATTATATGATTTAATATTCTTCCAGAAGTAACTGAAAAACTATGAGAAAGAATAAGAGAATCTGGAAAATGGCTGGTTACAAGTTAAAATGCTAAATTATAGCTTTCTTACGTGTAATCAAGAAACACTTAGAAAATATAATAGAATAATAGATTCTATTTACTGAGCAATGAAAATTAACATATGAAGGAATAAACATAACAAGTAACTCTGAAGCTCCATATAAAGAAAGCTCAAAATAGCAAAGGACATGAAAGAAGTGTTGACTAATGGGAATATATATCCTTTTAGTTCATCAAAAATGCAGTATTGTAAACATGTCAATCTTCCTATAATCTATAAATTTAACACAATCTCAACTAAAAATAACCATATAATTTTTTTCCAGCTAGACAATGTAAGTTTTATTTTGTATTTATTTTTGAAACAATCACAGATTTGCAAAAAGTTAAAAGTATCCTACAAAGAACTCTTATCATAACCATTTGAAAATAAACTGCTAACATTATGGCCTATCACCTTTGAATACTTCTCTGTGTGTGTGTGTTCTTGTAATAACCACAAAAGTGACACTCTACTAAGAAATTAATGTTTTACATTACTACCACCCAATCCTTAGATCCCATTCAAGCTTCACCACTTGTCCCAATAATGTCATTTATAGTAAAAGGATATAGTTCAGAATAGCATGTTGAGTTTAATTGTCATGTTTCGTTCGTCTCTTTTAATATGGTACTGTTCCTTAGTGTTTCCTTGACTTTGATGACCTTGAACTCTAAAAGATTACAGGCAATTTATTTTTTAGAATATCCCTCAATTTTTGTTTGTCTGATGTTTCCTCATAATTATATTTAGATTATGTATCTATCATATAAATATTCAGAGGCAATTTTTTTCTCATTGTGTCTTATTACATAGCATAATTTCAATTTGTCCCTTTACTGATAATATTCACTTTGATTACTTAATTAAGGTGATGTCTCCAGGCTTCCACACCATAAAACTACTTTTTTCCTCTTATTAATTAATACATATTTTGAAGGGAAATACTTTGAAACTCTGTAAATATTCTACCCTCATCAAAGTTTACATTTAACCAATGATTTATTTATATCCAGAGGTCTCATGGGTCCCTATTTTATTCAATGGATTATAATCTGTAACTATCATTTATTTAGGCCTTTGAGAGCCCCCTTCACATTGGCTTCCATGTCCTTTACAAAGGTTTTCATCATTCTTTGAATCCTTTCTTCTGGAAAAATGAGATTCTCTGGCCCTGGCATTGGCCATTTCTTCAAAAAAAAAAAAAAAAAACCATAATTCCTTTAGAGGTATGGTAGATAAAATGATACCCAAAGATGCCTATGTTCTAATCCCCCAAATCTGTTAATATATTACCTTACATGGCAAAAGGACTTTGCAGATATGATTGAGGATAATGAGATGGGGAGTTTAGTCTTAACTATCCAGGTGTGCCCTAAATATAATCATAAGAGCTCTTATCAGTAAAAGAGGGAGGCAGGAGTCTGAGAAGTAAAGAAAATAAGCGAATATGAAAGCAGAGGTCAGAGCAATGTGATTGCTGGCACTGAAGACAGAAGGGGCCATGAGCTGACGAATGCAGGCAGCCTTGGGAAGTTGGTCAAGGCAAGGAAATGGATTCTTCACAATAGCGCCTCCAGAATGAACAGATGTCCTTTATCCTTTTCAACTTTGTGAGACTCATTACTAACCTTTATAATTATAAGAAAATAAATGTATTATTTAAAGCCACTAAGTATGTGGTAATTTATTGCAGAAGCAATAGGAAACGAACACAAGTGTATGTACTCATTGCTATTGGAGTGTCTCTGTTCCCAGGTCGTTTCAGTGAACAGAGCTAAAATATACAGAGTATACACACATTTACATTTACTTCTGTAGATCCAGGTTTAGAAAGCCATGCGTTTACAGCAATACCATCAATTCCAATACAACATTACAAAATTCATTCTAGTTTTTTCCCTTTCTATATTTGTACTTCCCTTCTCCAACAGTCGGAAACCTGGTTTTTAGCATTCTTTCAATATTTACTTTATGACCAATCCCTTTACATGTAACCAACCCCTTACTTCAGTCACCACCTCCTCTCTGCAGGGACTCTGATTTTTCATGGCAGGGGAACTTGCAAGAAGCAGCACAAAAATTATTAAAATAGGAGTGCTCAGAAGGAACTAATCCAATTATTCCACACATCTAGAATAATTATTATATATTAGCACATTAACAAAGAGATCAGTGGAAAAGAATAAAAATTTTAATTTTTAGGAAGTCCCCAAATAGTAATTTAGTAAATGGCAAATGTGACATTCTCACCAGTGGGAAAATATAAGTAATTTATAAATAATGTTGAGACAATTGACTGAATATAAGAAAATATAAAGTTCTTGTATCCATACTTTACTTCTTAACCCAAAGCAAATTCTAGAGAGATTAAATTTAAACTAAAAATAAACAATGAAAGTTTTATATAAAGGTTATATTGTACATAAAACATAAATGCTCTAGATAAATACAGTACAAAAAGATAGAGATAGAGATATATCTAGCTATGTTTAGACTTATAGAAGATATGGAAAAGAACTAACATTCTTAATAAATAAAGAGCACTTACAAATTAATAAGAAAAAGGCAAACCACCAAATTGTTCAAATTAAATATATACGTATATATCACTTCAGTAGTGCTACTTTTAGGAATTTAACCTACTGGTATTCATTGTGTAAAGATAAATATATAAAGAAGACCATTGCACTACTGTTTAAGAAAAAGAACACTATAAATAATCCAAATATCCACCAAAATTTGACGACTCAATATGTTGTGATATACCATAAAATCTAACACTATGTACATGATCATGCCATCCAATAGTATAGACCCAGTGCCTCGACCCTGAGAAGTCTTCTGAAGGCGTGAGAAAATGTTCGAGGCCTGGGAGGAAAAGGTGTTTTAAACATACAGAGAAAACTACAAACTCAAAATTAAAGAAGGTTTAATTGTGAAATGTAATGACAAACAAATCAAGTGTAACTCAACTCATATATAAGTCTAATGAAGTTTAAATCAAAGAACAAAATAAATTATTCATCTATTGCTTGATTTCTTACTCTTCAGTGGCAGAGATTTGAATTTGTCACACTGTTTAGGGCAGACTCCACCCATCTGCTTGGTCATAACCCTTATCTTATTTTGTTTTTCCATCTGTGGGTCCCTTCCCTTTAATCCCTCCCATGGTAGGAACACCTCTTATGTGTTCAATGTATCACTCTCCATTAGGTAGCGAATTCTGTGATTGCATGTACTTTAACTTTACACGAAAGTTAGCACGCTAGATATTGCATTCTTCTTTAAATTTTATTTAGTCAACTGTTCTTTTTTAGAATCTATCTTGTGTTGCTCTATGTACCTTCGATTCATTGTTTCTAACTGCTGGGGAAAGACCCCTAAACGGCCTCCACCACCTTGCTCCCACAATCATGCAGCAGTGAATGGCTTCTAGAACCAGTGGAAGCACTGGAGAGGATTCTAAATAATTAGGTATCTGAATATTGAATTCCCCTACTACCAGAATACCCTTTATTCCATTCACATTTTCTAGACCTGTGGCTCAGAGGTCCCAGTTTTCTATATCTTTAGTCAAACTTAATGTTAGCCAGTGAATATGGATAGTCTTACCTTGTTCAAATGTGCATTGCACTATTAAGGAATAATATGCACCTCTTTGTCCCCTGGATTTCTTCTTTTGTGAATTGCCCATTCATAGTCCTTGCCCATTTTTCCTCTTGGATTTTCTGCATTTTTGCCACCGATATGCATGAATTTTTTTGTATATTGTTGATACTAATTGTCAGGTGCTGTTAATTTTCTCTATGGTGATATATTGAACAGAAATCCTTAATTCTGTTCTTGTCATATTCATGCATTTTCCCCCCTTGGGCTATGCTTTTCCAGTCTTGTTCAAGACATCTGGCCCCACCTCAAAATACCCAATGATATTTGCCTATATTCTCATCCATATATTTATATTTTCTCTTTCACAGTAAGGTCTTTAATCCATTTTGAATCCACCTTTGTTTATGTTGTGAGATTGAGATTTAATTTAATTTTCTCGATGTAATGAGTAATTTTTTCATAATCATCTAATAAATAAAAATCTCTCCCATAATTTGTAGGCAGCATTATCATATGTGTTTTCTATATACACGGATCTCTTCCTGAGCTCTCCCTTCTGTTCCATTGCTCTGTTCTTCTGTTATTAACATACCATCTTTCTTCTTGTTACTATGGTGTCGTGATATGCCTAATCTATGGGATGGTGGTATGGTAAATTCCTCCTTTTTAATTTTTTTTGAATTGTTCTAAATTAACTTGGTTCTTACTATACCTGTATTTTTCCATATGGATTTTTAAACATAATTGTCAATTCCTCAAAAATTTGTAATGAGTATTTTTTATTTGGAATTGCTCTGAATGTATAGATTTATTTGAAGAGCATCGACATAGCTATAAAGCAATCTAATCCATGAATATGGTTCATATACATAATTGTGCATGTTTCCATTTACACTTTCTAATAGAGTTTTAACCTTTTTCTCCATAAAACCCTTGTGCAATTTTTTTAGGCCAAATTCTAGATACTTTAGAATATCTAGAAATATCACTATTTTGAAAATTATATTTTATATCATATTTTCCTACTGGTTATTGCTGGTCTTTGCAGAACACTATTTATTTTAGTAAGTTATGCTATTATTTTTTGTAAGTATATGCCTAGATTTTTTCTGAAAGTATGTCCAAAAAGTTTTTGAGAATTGTTGCCTCTGGGGAGGAATGTTTGGAGATCAGGTGCAAAAGGGAGACCTACTTTTAATTATATACTCTTTGGGACTATTTAAATTACTCTTTCAATAAAAAATTAGAATATACAATTATTAACATATTATTATACATAAGTATACAGTTAATGTTTGTGTACAATATCAAGGGGCGAGAGTGAGAGAGGGAGAATCCAGAATGGGTACAACTGAAAGCCTGTGTAAATTTTCCCCCTTAGAGAATTCATCATCAGTAACACTGAGGATACAGTGATGATAAGTAGCTACTGTCAGCTCTTTGTCATTTGCTTGAATTCAGGAAGACTGTATTGTATTCTAACTTGAGCAATCTCCCCTGCTACCTAGTTCATGTTTTCAAATGTTTCTGCATCTGGCGAAACAACTGAGAAAGAAATGTATGTGAATGGGAATTACTTTTAAACCTTTGGAGCTTTAGCAAGCTTCGAAATATTATTTGCATATTTTCCTTCCCAAATTGTCTCCCTGTCACTGACGAATAGTTTTTTAAATAAAATTTCTATTATACATGCCTTTGAGAATTGTCCATTCATCTCACCTGTTGGAATTTCAACTGGGGAATCTAGAATTCTAGTTGATATATGCCAATTAATGTAAGTGGTACAAGGGATGAGTATGTGACCTGAGACAGGATTACTAAAATTCTCATGGTTCAGTTACTAAAATACTTTGGGAAATGAATGATGGAATATCAGTCCCTTCATCTTCTTAAAAAAGGGAACAGACATTTTAGTAGCAAAGCTTTATTTCAAAGAAGTTTTAGGTGGAATGCCAATTGTGGTTAAGGCAGTGGAGTTTACCAAACATTCCATCTAATCCTACTCTTTTGCCAGCCCCCTTGCAGTTTGATGACCACATGACTAGTTCAAACCAAAGGTCTATGGTAGCATCGTGACAGCTATTCCGGGATGGACCATAGAAGAACCAATGTGTACCTCCCCCCACCCCACAGCTGTCTATTCTTCTGCATGGCTCTTCCTTCTTCTTAAAACCCTGAAGTAGTCGCTCGTTTCACTCAGAACAAAGTCTTTATAAAAGCACAAAACCCTACACAATCTGCCTTTAATTTCTATTGCTGCCCTGACCTCATTTATTACCTTCTACATAGTAGTTGTTTACTAAAGATTTCTTAGAAGAGTGATTCAATAAATGGACAGGCAAAAGTAATAAATGCTCTCCACTGGTGGTTGATATTTTTGCTAGTCACATCTGTCAAATTTTGCTTTCTTTTAGATTATGTATGGATGTTCTTACAACCTACCCACAGGGAAGATCAGCTCCTACACACACATGCACACACGCACATACACATATTCTTATGCAAGACCTTGTGTAGAGGGCCAAAATAAATGAAAAACAAAAAGGAATGAAGGACTTGGACCAACAGTATTTCACAGTAATACAGAAAAAATTAATTCAAATATTAGACATCTCTTTTAAAGGAGTCCCTTGGTCATTTCTGATAATGTCTTGTTCAGCTGGCCTCTTCTCTCGTTATTTTTCTTCTCCTCTCCTCTCTTCTCTCATTTTGCACTTAAATTTCTGATAATCTTTTCCCATGCAGTGGTTTAGCTTATTTTGTTTATCTCTTTCCACCTTCAACTATTAGGGTTTCACCTTCTTCCACCAGGAAATTATTACTTTTTTCTTAAACTAAGAGAGTCGTCTCCCAAGAGGAATTATTGTAACAGGTGTTAAGATGAAAATTATTCTTTTCACACCACCACCCTTTATTTTAAGTTCTAAAATCAAAGTTATAGACCCAATGAATCCACATGTTACTTTGGGTTCTAAATGAGTGATTTTGCAATTCTGTTTTCCCTTCCAAGTGAGATGTCTGCTGTGGCAATCCATTGTAATTATTGTAAGAACTGATCTAAAGGTAACTGAGTGTCCACAATAACTTATCTCTTGCCTAAAACAGCCTTAGGTGTCCAGGGAGCACACTTCACCTTTCTTCTCTACATGGTCAGTGTGAAGGAGAAAGGAAGATCCTGGGTGGTGGAGCCAGACACCCTGGGGTGAAATCCTGGCTCCAGTGTTTACCATCTGGGTGATGTGAGGCAAGCTCTTTAACTTCACTGTGCCACAGTGTCTTCATATTTAAAAAGGAGATAGAACAATGCCTTATCATGGAATTGTTGTAAGGAACCAGTGAAATAAACACAAATATTAGAAAAGTACCTGGCTTACACGACTTATAAATGGTAACCATGGTGACCTATATCAGTTCCTCAAACAGGTTTGGAATAATGATAATAGGCACTCATCATATTTGGCAAAGGTAGAACATCAGCTCCAAGTTCTCCTACTAATGCTTTGTGCTTTTCTCATTGCTGAGTATCATATTTAGCTGAAACACCCGCCACATCATGTTGTTTTAAGCTCTGCCACTACTGTATGATCTTGGATAAGCTGATTTCTGTCTCTGGGCTTCAGTTTCTTTATCTACAAGATGAACAGTTGGGAGTAGGTTATCTCTCAGGGCCCGGCTAGTTTTAACCTTAGATATGTACAATCTAAAGAAATTGTTTTAAGATATGTGCTATATCTCTAAAGAAGATGTTTTGGTGCCAGAGCCTTATGACTGAATAGATGGCTCTAACATGTGGGTTTCACAGGCCTTAAGCAACTCTTCTGAAAGAGTTGGCATTGAATGCAATAGCAAACTAAATACTACAGAGCATGGTATAGCTCCGTGATCCTGAAATGTAATGTGCACACAAATCCCCTGGGGATTTCATGCAAATGCAGATTCTGATTCAGCAGATTTGAGATGAGACCTGAGATTCTGCATTTTTAACATGCTCCCAGTTTTATGGATGCCATAGTTTAGTGAACCACATGCAGAGAAGCAAGGTGTTTAACAGTATGCCAAAGAGCATTTCAGATAGAGGGAGAGGAAGTTTCCAGTCAAGATAGCGGGGTAAGTAAATGCTGTGCTTACCTCCTCACATTAAAATTACAACTAAATCATAGAATAATCAACCTGAAGAACCATCTGAAGACTAGCTGAACAGAACTCCTGTAACTAAGGATATAAAAAAGAAGCAACCTCGAGGCTGGTAGGAAGGATGGAGATGCACAATGGACTGACTCCACTCCCGCATGTGGCAGTTGAGCATTGGGAGAAATATCTCAGTCACAGAGGTCCCCCAAAGGAGTGAGGGGCCCCAGTCCCACACTGGAGCTTCCCAGTGTAGGGTTTCAGTGATAGGAAGAGAAGTGCCCACAAAATCTGGCTGTAAAAATCAGTGGGGATTCTGACTGTCCAGGTGAAATGGAAGGAAGCTGAAAACTCAGATATCCCCTTAAGGGGCCCACACAGAGACTTGCTTCCTCACAAGAAAAAAGAGAGAGCAAAGGATTGAAACCCCATTTTAAGAAATAATGATAGAAAACTTCCCTAACCTGGCAAAGAAAATAGACATACAAGTCCAGAAAGCACAGAATGTCCCAAACAAGATGAGGTAAAAGAGATCCACACCTTATATAATTATAATTATAATTAAAATGCCAAAGGCTAAAAACAAAGAGAGAATCCTAAAAGCAGCAAGAGAAAGGCAGCTAGTTACTTACAAGTATAGTCCCATAAGAATGTCAGCTAATTTCTCAACAGAAACTTTGCAGGCCAGAAGAGATGAGCACATAGTATTCAAATTGTTGAAAAGCAAGGACCTACAACCAAGACTTCTCTACCCAGCAAAGCTATCAATTAAAATTGAGGATGAAATAAAGAACTTTCCAGACAGAAAAAAGTTAAAAGAATTCATCACCACCAAGCCCGTATTATAAAAAATGTTAAAGGGACTTCTTTAAGAAGATGAAAGTGGAAAGGGAACATAGATAGATATGAATAATAAAATGCAATAACTAGGTACCTATCAATAATCACTTTAAATGCAAATGGATTAAATGTTCCAATCAAAAGACAATGTGTAACTGAATGGATAAGAAAGTAAAACCCATACATATGTTGTCTATAAGAGACCCACTACAGATTGAAAGACACACACAGATTTAAAGTAAATAGATGGAAAGATATTTTATGCAAATAGAGATTTAAAAAAACTGGGTAGCAATACTTATATCAGATAAAATAGACTTTGAAATAAGCTTATAATAAGAGAGAAAGAAGGCCATTACATGATAATAAAGGAATCAATCCAACAAGAGGACATACTTTAGTAAACATTTATGCATTCAACATAGGAGCACCTAAATAAATAGAGCAAATATTGACATATATAAAGAGAGAGATTGACAGTAATATAGTCATAGTAGGAGACTTTAACACCCTATCAACATCAATGGACAGATCTTTCAGACAGAAAACCATCAAGGAAACAGTGGCCTTAAATGACACACTAGACCAGATGAATTTAATTGCTATTTTTAGAGCATTTCACCCTAAAGCAATATAATATACATTCTTCTCAAGAACACATGAAACATTTTCCAAGATAGACCACATGTTAGGCCACAAAACAAGTCACAATAAATTTAAGAAAACTGAAATCTATCAAGCATCTTCTCCAGCCACAATGGCATGAAACTAGAAATCAAGTACGAGGGGGAAAAAATTGAAAAATACATAAACATATGGAGGGTAAATAACATGTTACTAAACAATAAATGGATTAACAATGAGATCAAGGAATAAATAAAAAGATACCTTGAGACAAATGAAAAATGAAAATGCAATGACTCAAAATCTATGGGACATAGTGAAAGCAATCCTAAGAGGGAAATTTATAGCAACAGGCCTACCTCAAGAAACAACAACAAAAAAATCTCAAATAAATAACCTAAACTTACACTTAAAGGCACTAGAAAAAGAATAGAAAAGAAAGCCCAAAGTGAGTAAAAGGAAAGAAATAATAAGGATTAAAATGGAAATAAACAAAATAGAGTCTAAAAAAATACAAAACATTAATAAAACCAAAAGCCGATTCTTTGAAGATAAACAAAATTAACAAACCATTAACTAGATTAATGAGAGAGAGAGAGAGAGAGAGAGAGAGAGAGAGAGAGAGAGAGAGAGAGAGAGAGAACCCAAATAAAATCAGAAATGAAAGAGGAGAAATGACAACTGACTCCACAGAAATTCAAAGGGGTATAAAAAAATACTACAAACAACTGTATGCCAACAAGTTGGACAATCTGGAACAAATGAATAAATTCCTAGAAACATACAATCTTCCAAGACCGAATCAAAAATAAACAAAATGTGAGCTGAGTAATTACTATAAATGAAATTGAATCAACAATCAAAAACTGCCAACAAAAGTCCTGGAAAAGATGTCTTCACTGGTGAATTTTACCAAACATTCCAAGAAGAATTAATACCTATTCTTCTCAAACTATTCCAAAAAAAGGAGGGAAGCCTCCTTAGCTCATTTTATGAGCCCACCATTATTACCCTATCCCAAACCAGACAAAAACATTACAAAAAATAAAATTATAGGCCAATATCCCTGATGAACATAGATGTAAAAATCTTCAACAAAATATTAGCGAATGAAATTCTGTGATTCATTAGAAAGATCATACACTGTAATCAAGTGGGATGTATTCCTGAGATGTGAGCTTAGTTCAATATCCACAAATCAATTAATGTGATACACCACATTAACAAATTGAAAGATAAAAATCACATGATCACATTAATAGATGCAGAAAAAGCATTTAATAAAATCTAGCATTCACTTATGATAAAAAACTCTCAACAATGTGGGAATAGAGAGAACATACCTTAACATAATAAAGGCTATATATGACAAACCCACAGCAAACATCACATTCAATGGTAAAAAGCAGAAACCATTTTTCTTATGATCAGGAACAAGACAAGGATGTCTGTCCACTTTCACCACTTCTATTCAATATTGTATTGGAAGTCCTAGCCACAGCAATCATAAAAGAAAAAGAAAAAATATATATTTGAATTGGAAAGGAAAACTAAAAGTGCTATTATGTGCTGTTGACATAAAGCTATATATACAGAAACCCGAAGATCCCATAAAAAAAAACTATTAGAAATAATGAATGAATTTATAGCAGTGTCCAAAATTAGGATATAAATTTAATATTCAGAAATCAATTGCATTTCTACACACCAATAACAAATATTATCAAGATAAATTAAAAAAACAATTTCATTTACAAATGCATCAAAAAAACTTAATACTTAGAAATAAATTTAATCAAGGAGGTAAAACACTTCTACTCAGAAAATTATAAGACATTGAAGAAAGAAACTGAAGATGATACAAATACATGGAAGCATATATCATCTTCATGGACAGAAAGAATTAACATCGTTAAAATGTGCATACTATCCAAAACAATCTAGATTTCATGCAATTGCTAGAAAAATGTTAATGGCATTTTTCCAAAACTAAAACAAATGATCCTAAAATTTATATGGAATCACAGAAGACCCCAAGTAGCCACAGTAATCTTGAGAAAGAAGAACAAAGTTGGAGGTATCATGCTACCTGATATCAAACTATACCACAAGGCTATAGTAATCAAAATAGCATGGTACTGATATAAAAACAGACACATACATTAAAAGAACAGAATAGAGAGCTCAGAAATAAACCCACTCCTGTATGGTCATTTAATCTATTACAAAGGAGGCAAGAATATACAATGATGTAAAGACAGTCTATTCAATAAATGGTGATGGGAAAACAGGACAGATACACGCAAAAAAACTGAAACTGGACCACCTTCTTACACCATACACAAGAATAAACTTAAAATTTATTAAAGACTTAAATGTAAGACCCCAAACCATATAACTTCCAGAGAAAACATAGGCAGTAAACTCTCTGACATTGCTCTTAGTGATATTTTTTCTGATATATCTTCTCAGGCAAGGGAAAGAAAAGAAAAAATAAACATCAAACTAAAAAATTTTTGCATAGCAAACCATCAACAAAATGAAAAGAAAATCTACTGAATGGGAGAAGATATCTGCAAATGGTACCTCCAATAAGAGATTAATGTTCAAAATTTGTAATGAACTTATATAACTCAACACACACACACACACACACACACACACACACACACTTAACAATCCAATTAAAAAATGCGCAGAGAATCTGAATAGGCATTTCTCCAAAGAGGCATATAGATGGCCAATAAGACGTATGAAAAAAATGCTCGGTGTTGCTAAACATCAGAGAAATGCAAACTAAAATCACAATGAGATATCACCTCATACCTGTCAGAATGGCAATCATCAATAAACCAAAAAATAAAAAGTGTTGGCAAGGATTTGGAGAAAAGTTAACCCTCATCCACCATTGGTGGGATTGCAAATTGGTATAGCCACTATGGATAACAATTTGGTAGTTCCTCAAAAAATTAAGAAGACAGCTACCTTATGACTCAGCAATTACACTTCTAAAGAAAAGCAAAGCACTAATTTGAAAAGGTACATGCACCTTGTGTTCACTGCAGTGTTTTTTACAATAGCCAAGATATGGAAACAACCTAAGAGCCCATCGACAGACAATTGGATAAAGAAGATGTGGTACATATAAAAAATGGAATATTACCCAGTAAAAAAAAAAATGAAATCTTACCATTTGCAGCAACATGGATGGATCTAGAGAGTATTGTGCTAAATGAAATAAGTCATTCAGAGAAAGACAAATGCCATATGACTTCACTTATATGTGGAACCTAAGGAACAAAATAAATGAACAAATAAAACAAAAACAGACTCTTAGATACAGAGAACAAACTGGTGATTGCCAAATGGAAAGGGGGGTTGGGGCTGGGTAAAAAAGGTAAAGGGACTAAGAAGTGCAAAATTTTTGTTACAAAATAGTCATGGGGATATGAAGTACAGCATAGGGGTTATATTCAATAATATTGTAATAAATATGTAGTGCCATGTGAGTACTAAACTAATCTGGGGGATCACTTTGTAAATTATATAAATGTCTAACCACTATGCTGTACACATGAAACTAATAGAAAATAATATTGAATGTAAAAAGAAAAAAAAAAGACTAGGAGATGTAGTATGGAAAGGAATCATTTCTGCACCTCCAAGTCAACCACATTTCCCAGCCCCATGGTGAGTGTTGCCTGCCTCCGAGCCTCCTAATGTGTCTAGTAATGTACAACCACCTGTGCCATTAATTAAAGTTCCCAGCCAGGGCCCTGGCCTCCTCTAGATGTGGCATGCTGCTTTTCAGGGCAGCACTGTCCAATAGAACTTTCCATAATGATGGAAGTGTTCAGTATCTGCACCTTCCAATGTGGTGATCGCTAACTACATGTAGCTGCTGAAATGTGGCTGGTGAGACTGAGGAACTGAATTTTAATTTTATTTCATTTTATTAAATACAAATGCAACTAGCCTCATTTGGCTGGTGGCTAACATATCAGAAAGCAGGACTGTTGAGGGCACTTCCATATTGTGGTTCCTGGAAAGAAACGGATTTAAAATCTTAAAGTCAGATAGCAACCCCTCCAATTACTATCCAAAGGGCATCTGGCAAATCACCAAACACTTGGCATTATTCTCATTGGTAAAATGGGACACATAATTAGCAAGATTCATAGGGGGTGGTCCCAAAATAATAGTTCTTGTTATGTGCATCTTGTCACCTCAAAAAAGTGTCAGGTACCCCCAACCCAAACCTGGGACCCTACTTTAGTCTTATGTGGCCTCCCTTATGGTACTCATAATTGTCCTGGCCTCACTCATCAAAAAGGTCAAATGGGAGAAAACAAAGTGGCTCCCCAAAATTGTGGGATGTTTGTGTATGAAGTCAGAGATTTTAAATAGCTGACTATTTAAAGTCACATAGCCAGTTAGTGGCATGAATGCTAGTTCTTTAAGTACCAGCTATTTTTTCTCTTTTATATTAATACATTTAAAATTAAAGCATTGCTAGTTATTAAATATTGACTGTGCCAGGCATGGAACCAGATTCTTTATCTAGGTCATCACTCACCTTTACAATGGCCTTAAGAATAGATGCAATTAGAATTTTAATTTTTCTAGATGAAGAAACTGAGGCCCAGTGGATAAGTAATTTGGCCTAGATCACACAGCTGTTTAAAGTTGGAATGGGGATTTGAGCAAGGTCTCTCCATTTCCAAAGCCACTCTTCTTTCCTTATTGCTTTCTTTTCATTAAGTGTCCTCAGTGTGGTCTCTTCAACTCTCTGACTCTTTTTTCCTAGTAAACACACACACACACACACACACACACACACACACACACACACACACACACACAACCAGCATCCTTTAGGCTTACCGATCCTTGTCCTAAATAACAGAAAGAAATCATTTGGGCAAGATCTGGGATAAGTGTGTGACTGGAAAGGTGGGAAGAACAAGCACAAAGCCCTGGATGGAACAACCAGAGTGTTTTGGAAGAATAGATGGAGCAGTGTGGCTGGAATATGGTGGGCAAGTGGGAATGGAACACAGTGGGGGGGTGGGGAGGGGTTGTTAGCCTCATGGTAAGGAATTTCTTTCAAATTCAATAGGAAGTCAATGGAGGGTTTAAATAAGGAACAACATGGTCTGATCTGTGTTTTCCAAAGATCATCGTGGCTTGATGTGGGAGATTGTAAAATGGGGAAAACTCCAGAGCCAGGGCAACCAGTGAGGAAGCTGTTGAAATAAGCCAGCTGAGAGGCAGTACCAGAGTGAAGGAGAGAAGAGAATCAAAGGCAAATACATCTACGGAGAAGAACTGATAAGTTTACAGTTGGGTTTGATTTGGAGAGAGAGAGAAAGCAGAGTCACAGAGATCTCATAGGATTATTGGACCAAGCAACTATGTAAGTGTGTTGTCATATGCAATTGATCACACTAAGGGCTCTAGTTTTGGCTTTGTCACCAATTCACTGTGTGACATCCCTTAGGGCTAAAAGACGTCCAAGAGCCTTCATAACCCTCATGGTCTTTGTATAGTCCCACTCTGATCTGAGTATGCCAATGAAACTGCTAATGACATCCTAACATGAGGTATATGTTATGCTGACTCAACTCCAGTAGGTATTCTAATATCTGAAGAGTGCCAGCCTAATCATAACTGGTGTATTAAGAATAACTTGGGGTTTTTTTCAAGTTTCAAGTTAAAGGGCTTAGTATAATCTGGACTTGGCAGTTGAAGCTGAATTGGCAGAGAGGGAGTATACTCTAAGGGACTCCTTGGACTCCTGGACTGCAGAGCCTTCCTCATCAACCTATGCTCCAGGGTAGGGCCAGGAACTGGACATTTCTCATAAACCCTAAAGTTCAGGAGCCTTCTTCAAGACCAGCAAGGTCCATGCAGCAAACAATGAGAGAGCTAAAAAGGGCCTGCAGAGCCCAGCACGTCTACCCAAAGGCTTGCTACAGGTAAAAGGGGCCCTGGGACAATGGGAGTGGCTTATCTACTGCACACTTGCTGTTCTCTCCCCTGGAGACATTCTCCACTGGAATGTTTGGACATCTGGTTCTAGAAGCCACTTAATTCTAAGGTCAACTTTCACATGCTCAGAGTGACTGTTATTGACTCTCCAAGCTAAAGTGACTCTGTTTTGCTGTCTTCATAGAACTTTCCATAAGCCAAATCATCATGGTTATTTAATTGCCTACTTGGTATTTGGTTGACTGCCCCCATTAATGTGTAAGCCCTGTGTGAACATGGGCTGTCTCTGCCACTCATCATCAAATCTCCAAAGCCTGGGACAGTGCCTACCATTGAGAAAATACTCTATCCATTCTTGTTGAATTAACTTACTCAATGGTCATTTATTGAGTACCTGCTAGATGCAACACACAAGCCTAGAGTCAGATGAGAATATAAAAGTTCATGAGAGCACCATTCCCCTTTGAAGATCACAGTCCAGTGACAGGGAGGGTCTAATGCAATTATCAATAGATAGAATGCAGATTCGACTAGCATGGATCAAATCCCTAGGTCATGCTGGTGCTGACAAATTGTCACACCTCTTATATCTTTCCTATTATACAGAGAAAGATAGGATCTGAAGCTTGGTGCTTTGCTCAAGGTCATACAACTAGTAAGCACCCACAACATACATGTAGAACTTGAACCATATCCCTCTAATGCCTAGATCAGTGTTTCATCCCCCATATCAATCTGCCTGGTAACTGGCTGCCACTATGTTAGTGTCAGGAGACTGAGGAAATCAAAGTCTAGCATGAGGGTGCTGAGAGGCCACCTTGGGCCATGAATGATGGGTTTGGTTTTACTATGTAGAGATGTGGCTGAGGGGTTACCAGGGTCCATCCATGGAAGTACTAAGACTCTTCCATGCTCAGTAATTCTGTGTACTTCCCTGGTATCATGCTAACCCCAGACATCCCTGAGCACTGGAATATGTGGGTCAGGCACTTCAGGCCATGGACACAACCTAAGCAATCACTTAGAGATGTAGACACACAGAGTGTTTGGAACTTGAAGTACAGACTAGTTGGATGTGGTCAGATGGGACAGGTGCTATTTTTTTTCTCATTTTCCAATTGACTACTGCACAAGTACATGAGGTTGTGTGGAAGAAGGAATTTCAAAACCAGGTCAAATTAAGGTAGGCTTAGACTGCCATGTGGCTGAGTTGACCTTCACTATGAAGCACTGAGAAAAACTTGAAAATCTACTTCCATGTGTGTATAAGGTAGGGAGCAAGAGGTGGGGAGGCAGAAGGGAGATGATGTAATGTGAATTGTGGTCTAATCTCTGAGAAGGTGCTCTGTCAAAAGCATGGAGGTACATTTGGCAAATCAGTTTCCCCATCACTTTCCACTCAGGTGAATTAACTATTTATTAGAAGCTGTCAAAAAGGAATCCTAAGACTGAACAACTTAACTAACTGGAGAGTGGATCTTTAGTGGGAAGGAAGGGGGCACTGTGGGCCTCATGCCAGCCAGGTAGCATTCTTGGCTCAGAGTGTGAAGAGGCCAGAGGAGTGGAGCCCAGGGTGCTGTCTACTGCATTAGTCCAGACGAGCAAGGATGAGTGCCTATGCTAATGCAGAGGGGGATGGCAGAGAACACAGCAAGACTAAGACTGGATCACTGGGTAGAAGTAGGAAAGTGTGAGGCAAGGATGACCCCCAAGGGATCTTGACAAGATAATTCTTGACCCTAAGACCCTAGCTTAGGTCCTGCACTCCACTGAAAAATTTTCCCCTTCAGGTGACCCAGGAGCCCCTGAACTCTTCAACCAGTGGCTATAGGCTTTTCTAGCTCTCTCTGCGAAGAGTGGGGTCTAGAAATGTGGGAGGCCTCGACAAAGTGCCAGGAAACTGCCAAGGTTGACATATACCAGCACTCAGAGGATGGGGCCATCAAGTTAACACTTCCTCCCCCAGACTGGCTTTTCAAAGAAAACAGAGGTAATATTGTACCACTTGCATAAAATGGAAAATATTTGCCTGAATCCATGGAGACATTCTTGTATGGGTCATGGCTGCTGGGAGATGGCAAATACTTTCTGCAGATGCACTCTGTCAATCCTATTGCAACTCAGATTATTTTATGTGGGTTTCTGTCTGCTGTATAGGCTGGGTCAGGGCAGTGTGAGAACCGAGCTTCATCTGGTTGACAGTGAGGTGCACAGAGCACTGAGCAGGAGTCAGGAGACCTATATCATGAGGCCAACAAATTTCAGGGTTGAAGGAAACCTAGATTGTTCAGTTCATTGTTCCTGTTGAGTGGCCATTTAGCATCAGTTTACATGCCTCCAGGGACAAGGAGCTCACTACCTCTACAGTACCCAGCTTGAACTCTTGGATATTCTTTTTCACATCAAACAGAAATCCATTTTTATTGAGGTTCTATACATCGATCCCAGCACTACCCTTTGGTAAGCACGTTCTTCATCAGAGTCATATTGCAGAAATGTGGAGGCAGCTCTCTGCTTCTATCTATATCACACCTCTGCTCTAGGACCAGTCGCCTTGCTAGGACAGGCGAGGCAGACCCCTCGTTTACAAAGGTGAGTGACCCACTCAGCCTCATTTCCCTTACAGTGATGACACACAGCCTAGTCACCTAGCAGAAGTATAGTGAGGATCCAAGGAGATGGCAATCCCTTGTGAGCCCTTTGCAGTCAGGGAACCTCCATCAAATGCATGCTCAGGTGCAGGACAG
Source organism: Rousettus aegyptiacus (assembly GCF_014176215.1). Taxonomy (NCBI): domain Eukaryota; kingdom Metazoa; phylum Chordata; class Mammalia; order Chiroptera; family Pteropodidae; genus Rousettus; species Rousettus aegyptiacus. The sequence goes on from NW_023416309.1 coordinate 9,721,064, forward strand.
GATTGCTCAATTCACACAAAGGGAAGAGTAAGAAGTCAATGTGGTCACTGATCCCACCAGTGCAGGCTGAAGGCATTTAGAAGCCTTAAGCCCCAAAGAGATTATGCATAATGTAAAATAACATTAACTCTAATCTGTTAAATATGCACAAGGATGTCTGACAATGTTATGATTTTTTCATTTGAATACTAGCTGCTTCAATGCTTTTTGTGAAATTATCTAACATTAAATTCCTTTTAAAAAATGGCTTCATAATTTTTTAAATATGTTTTGTTTGTGGTACCTCTGCTTTGCTGATGCTCTGTTAAGTTCATTTAGTCAAAGAATTTAAAACCTAGAATCAAACCTAGAATCAAACTATGCACAACATATCTTAGAATTTAGAGCTCAGAACATGGGGTGTCATCAGGATCTTTGGGCCTAAACAAGCTTCATAGGGTCTATGAATCTACTGAAATCAGATGCAAAGTTGTGAGTTTATTCTTGGGGGGAAATTTCCCAGCTTTCATCAGATTGTCAAAGGGTCTATAATACCAAAAAGCCCACAGACAGATTCATGGAACTGAAGACACTCCTACTAGATCCGAGTCTCCTAAAAACTAGCGATGTAAATTGGCACTACTGCTTTGGAAAACTACTGATAACTCTTCATGCTGCACATGTGTAGATGCAACATTTTCACTTTTGGGCATATACTCATCAGAGACATGTACATAGGCACAAGCGTGTATACAAATGTTCATAGCACCTCTATTCATAATAGCCCAAAATTTGAAACTGCCCAAATGCCCATCTATGATACATAGATATATAAATCGCAGTATCTTCATACAAGAAAATATCATACAGTAGCAAAAATGAACAATTGGTGACTATAAACACGATATTGATGACTATCATGCATAATATTGAGTGAAAGAAGCCAGACAACAATTACATAGTGTGCTCTATTCCATTCCTATAAAATAGAAAAAGGGCATCACTAACTCATACTGTTAGAAGTCAGGAGAGTGGCTACCCTCATGTCAGGGGGTGGGGGAGGGTAGTAATGGGAAGGGGACAGAGAGGGGCTGTTGTTTCTTAATCTGGGGCTGGTTACTTGAGTGTATTCAGTTTGAAAAAATTCAGGAAACTATATCCTTATGCATGGGTTATTTTTCTATACATGTCATACTTGAGCGAAAAGTTGCAAGAAACAGTGATATCTGCAAGGAAATCCAAATTCATCAAATTTGATGCATAGAAGACATTCCCCAAGCTGACTTTGAACTGAGGGCCACCCAGAGGCCAAGCACAGCACTTAGTACACGAGGTCGAGATTACCTGGCTAAAGGATCTGTTTCTGTCAAGTGACCAGAGCCCAGTGAATGCTAAGATTCCCTCTTCTCTCTCTGACAAGCCTGGAGCCTGTCCCCAAGTAGGTGCTCGACCAAGTCTGGTGAAAAAAAATGTGCTGCCAATGTGATCCCGTCTCGGGAACATGGGAAAAGCAGGACCTGGGAATCCTCAGCCATCCCCTGTGCCACCCCAGCTGGGATTCACGGGTATTTGGCATCCTCTGATTACAAGCAGGGACCTGAATGAAATCTCAGCTGGAAAAGTACTCTGTGCACCCACAGTAAATTGGCCTGCCCATGTGTGGGATTATTGGCATTGTTATTATTGTGGCTAATGATAATAATGATAATTATTATTATTATTATAAATAAAATAGTGTATTTTGTTCCCCTAACTGTGAGGCCTATTTGGAGCCCAGGGGGAATAGCATGTGGACGAGTTCCAATTTTTTCCAATTGGCTTTAGAAAAATTCAGCATGAAGAGATAGATTGGTCTGGGCAGTGATGCAGACATCACCAAAAAAAAAAAAAAATGAAGCAGAATGAAGGGGGAGGGCTGGGATCCCTGCTTGGCTTTCAATCATCAGCAGCTACTGCCCTGCCCGGAAGCCAGTGCCTGATTTCCGAGGGCAGTTAAACTGGAGCACTCATTAGCAAGGGCCTACAAGTCTGGCTTTCAGGTTCAGAGTGGGCTATTGTTCTCTCCTCTCTGTGGAAGGGGGAAAAGAGGCTTGTCATCACTGGGCTCAGAAACTGTACCCCCAGCTCACAGTCCCTGGGGTTCTGGGGCAACTCTTGACCGTTTGAGAACCATTTGTTTTGGTGATGGACATCAGCAGGAGGGGACAGACTTCAGCTTGCCCTGTGCAGGGGCTGGGGGTTGGGGGCTGGAAGTTGCTTGTCTGAGAAAACAGATCACAGGTCCTGCTTTCCCTCCAGAATAAGCCAGGGGTGGCTCTATGTGTGGGGGGAGGGAAAGGGGGTGGGAGATGGGAAAAGAGAGACAAATGGGAGACCCAGGCTCAGCCCCAGACCTTGGCACAGGCCCAGAGGCTGAGTCCAGCAGGTTACTCAGGGTGCCCGCCCCCAGAGAAGCCCTTGGTATAATCAGAACAATGGACATTGCACCCAGGCCCCAGGCATCAGGAAGCCTTCCTCGGGTTGGCTCTGGGGAGATAAAATATCAGAGCTGAGAGATAGGGAGGAATAAAGAGAGGGGAAGGAAGAGGCAAGGAAAGAGGAAAGAAGGAAGGAAAGAGGAAGAAGGGAAGAAAGGAAGGAAGAAGACAAGAGAATGAAAGAAGAGGGAAAGAAGAAAGGAAAGTAGGGGGAGGAAAAGGCTGGACTTCTAGTCACATGGACTGTATAACTTTAGACAAGCTCAGTTATTCCTCTGACCTTCATTTCTCCTCATCTGTAAAATGGGATGGGGAGGGAACGGCTAATGTTTACCGAGCACTTACTAACAGCCAGATACTGTGCTAAGTGCTCTATTGTTTTACCTCACTCAAGCCTATAAATTGGAGGTTACTAGCACCCATATTTGACAAGTGAGGAAACTAAGGCACAGGAAGGTAAAGTGATATGCTCATGGTCTGGCAGCTAGTATAACACACAGGCCTGGGAGTTGTATTTAGGCTTCCTAGTATCAGAACTGCCATCTGAGCTACCACACCACAGTCTTTGTCAACACAGGGCTGAAGTGCAGCAACCCCAATCCCACCCCCATACATGTCATTTCAGCCATAGCACATAAGACCAGGAAGGAACTCCTAGGGTTCTATGAGCAGAGGGGTAACGATACACACTGGGCTCCCTCACATGTAAATGTCTCCGCATGTGCCATGCTCTCTGCCTGGAGCACTTTCCTCCAGCTCCCACTTCTCCACCTCCTCCAGAACTCAGCCTACCTAGGGTTCCCTCCACAAAGTCTTCTCCAATGACATAGTTTCTGCCTTTTGTGCTCACATGACCCTCTGTGCCTTCTAACAGCGCCCTTATATTGCAAGACACTCATTTCCACTTCTGTTGCCCCCACTGGATTAATTGATTCTGAAGCAATGGATCCTGTCTTGTCCTCTTTTATATCCCCAGTACCTAGCACAGTAGTGAATTGATTAATGACCAAGGTCATAGAGCCAGGATCAGAACTCCACGCCTTCAAATGTCCAGTGTCCATCAGACTTCTCCTCCCTGCCCTCTCTTGGAATTATAGAAGCAACATAAAATCTAGAACTGAAATGGGAAACTGAAGCCTGGACCAGGCAAAAGCCATGTCCAAGCCTGCGCAGGAAGTCAGCCTCAGTGGAGCAAGCCTCCTGACTCCTTACACACCTTTCAACAATCTTGTAGAGCTAGATCCCTTTGCTGCCTGTAGGAAACTAAGGAACTGCCTCTGTTTGGCTACAGCTGTGGTTTTACAGAGGATGCGGCTGAAAAGCTGGCCACTGGGGCCCCCACTTGGAAGCCTCTTTGTCCACTGTAGCTTTGTGCTGCAATGTGTTATCAAAGGATTTGACCTGGGCTGAACCAGCAGCCAATTACATCTTCCCATGGTGCCTCACTCTCACCTGAGCTGGGCTTACATAAGGCAGACAGGCTGGTAGGGAAAACAACAGTGGGTGGGCATGTGATCCAAATAACTATTCCTAACCAGGCCTGGCATATATCCAGGGCTCCATTAGCTGTGTTACTCTCTGGCTCTCTTTCAACTTGCACAATAACTCTAGGAGGTAGGCATTATTACATCTATTTTAAAGAAGAGAAGAAATGAAGTTCAGAGAGGGTAAGTAAGCTGCCTAAAGTTACACAGTCGGTCACTGGAGAAGCATGGATACAAAGCAGGTCTGTCTATTGTAAACCTATACTCTTCCCGCATAACAGAAATCCCACATTCTGCAAGAGAAATACTGGGTCCCTTCATGTGAGCATCACAGATCATATCTCTACAAAGAATCCCATGAGCTTCCTTGTACCTGATAATGGCCCTCACTCATTTCACAGATAAGGAAAGGGGGAAAAGTCCTAGAGCCAGTGGTCAAAGCTGGGGTCCTGACATGCTTTTAAGTGTGCTCCTATCCTCACCAACCTCTCCTGCCCGAGGTGGTATCAGTAAAAGGTACCTCCAGTCCACGTAGCACTGAGACAGTGACCTGCCAAGCCCATCCCTCATGAATCTGGAACTGTCAAACCTTCATTTTCCTCTGGGGCAGACAAGTTCCAATGGGTCCCTACTTCTGTCTCCTCCATCATTCTTCTTTCTTGGAAAACATAGTTTGGAGCTCAGGAATGACCAATAGCTTTTCACATGTGCAGGCCACTTGCACACACATTCTCACTTAACCCTCGAGGACCAGATGATGGGAGAAACAATAACCCCAAAAGCTATAACAGGTGAAGTTGCCAAGACCAAAAAAGTCAAGTGATATGCGCAGCCGGTAAACGGTAAGCAGAGAGAGCCTTATTCAAGCCTGTCCATGTCCTCCTTTCCTTTCAATCCATTGCCTTATTCACCACTTTGAGGGTCCTCCCTGGTTCATATAGCCCACTCTTAACTTCCTTCTCAGAGAAGGAACAAGGCTAACTCAGTTCTTCTACCCTAGCACCCAGAGTCACCCCCAATAGCAGCCATTTCCCAAGAGTTTGTGGGGTATGAACTTTCCAAGCAGGGATCTCCCTGAGAGATACCAGTGGTCCCACCACAAGCCCCAGGTGTGACCGCATAGCCCATCACAGGGACAGATTGTCACCTATGAGCCAGGCATTGGGTACTGCCCAAGACCCTCTTATGCCTTATTCTGATGAGAAAATCATAGGTTTCCAAAGAACCTGCTGCTGTATGGAAAAGAGCTAGCTCTTCTATCAAATGGGAAAATCCTCCTACAAGCTGACATCCCTAAAGCACCCTCATTTTTATTTGGTTTGCATATCTGGCTTCCCAGTAGGATTTTATTTGACCAAAGGGGTCTGCCACAGAAGGGGACATCTGTTGTTTTACCTGCCGAGCATCCGTTCTCCCTACTCCTGGTAATAGAACCTCAATTTTCTCTAAAGAACACACCTTCTTCTGCTCTCAGTCAATGTGTTTTGGGGCACTGCAAGCCCCAAGCTTCAGGCCCTGCCAGTCAAGGTTACATCTCTAACCCCACCCTACAGCCACCCCTGTGACTGGCTTTCCAGGCAGGCAGATGACTCGATGGTCCAATGAGACTTAAGTCAGAACTTCTGCTGGAATCATTGGGAAAGAGGCCTTCTTACTACCCAGGTTCCTAAAATAGGGGAATACAAGCCTTGAGCTGCTGGAAGCCATCTCTGCCACCTCAGAGGAATAAGCTTGCCCCAAAATGAAACCATCACAAAGGCTGGCAAAGTCTAGAAATGAAGTGAACAGATCTCTGTCAACATCCTATGGGCCCCTGTTCCCAGCCATGCCTGAAGGTGACTGTACCTCTGGGACTTGGACTTTTTAGATACTTGAAATAATAAACGATCTTGTATCTGAAGTCAATCTGAGTCAGGATTCTGTCACTTACAGCTCACAGAGTCAAATGCCTAACAATAGTTGAAATCTGTACAGACTGTTTTTTGCTATTATACAAATTATTATTAAACACCTTATTTATTTATTTTTTCATTCATTCATTCATTCAAAATGAGATTTATTAGTCACATACTAATGTACACGTAACATGTGTAGGTAAAGTTTCCATGGACAGCCTTTCGGGCTCTGTACCACACAACTTGTGGGTGTCTGTTTCACAAGGCAGCACCCTAGGGTTACACAGTTGCAGCAGCCTTGGACCATGGGAATATACGATAAAAAGTTTCCCACAGTCCAGAAGGGTCCATGTCTCACCCACAACCTTTGTCCCTACCACTCTCTGAAATGATAATGATTTTTCTCCTCACCCTGTGGAAATCTTTCCCATCCTTCAAAGCCCAAAAAAGCTGTAACCTCCTCCAAGAAGCCTTGCCTATTTGCTTCACTGGCCACAAAGTGGTGACTATGGAGGAAAATAGAGGGGAGGAAAGGTACAGTAGGGGTGAAGAAATGCTCTGGAAACCTGAAATCTGAGCCCAGCAAATACAGCTTATCTTTCTTAATACTTTCTCACGGAGGAGTGGAGATGGGAAGAGCAAGTTCCAGGAACTCTTACAGTATGATTAGAGTGCCTCCTGGGCACTCCAGAGTCAGGTGTCCAGGAGGCACTCTGCAAATCATACTGTGAGAGTGACTTGTTTTCAGGACGGCTGCGTTTTCATCTACACCTCCAGAGTGACAAAGAAGGAGTCTCTGTCACCTGCACCACCAAAACCCAAGCTCTCATCAATTCTGGATGCAGGGCCTAGTGGCCACCCAGACAGTAGCTAATTCCCAGGGCATCGGGCTGCATTCTTCTCATTTCTGCCTCTTTTCCCATGGTTGGGGGAGGGGGAGGATGACCTGTGGGGGGCAGAGATGTCACATCTGGCTTGTCATTCCCTCCCCGGTTTAGGGCACGAGGGAGAACAGCATTCTAGCCCAGAGGATTTGTTGCTTTCTTTCGCCCTCCACAGAGACCCAACATGCACCGGATCCGCTCATGCTCCAAAGCCTTCTAGACTCCCTGATGTCTGTGTCTGCATCCAGTCCAGTCTTCCACACCCCACCCCTCAAGCCCAGCCCAGCCCTTTCTTCAAACCCTCAGCCTAGGTAAATATCGAATAACTCTCATTAACATTTCATAGATGTTGTATTATGCTCTTTCCGTTGTAGAAAACATGATACAAAAGACAGTCTAAAAAGAAACAAAATGCCCTTCTTGTGTGTTATTTACAGCAGGCCTCTTATAATCTAATCATCTTTCCCCTCCTCTCCCCCCTCCCCCGCCTCCCAATGCACTGCAACTTTGCAAGCCTTTTATTAAAATGAACACGTTGTTCCTGTAGCCCAGGGCTCCCTCCCTTTCAGGCCTCAGCATAAATAATTTATCTGAATGCTGATTTGGTTGGCTACGCTTCCATAATTGAAGGCCGTCCCCCACAGTTTATTGGCGAGTGCAGGACCCAGCCACTCAGCGCCCTGACCCCAGATGGAGCTATTCAAAGGCCCACTGCAGGCCCCTTCAAAGCTGGGGGAGGCCCTGCTCGTTGATGTTGGCTCCACCCACCTCCCTCTGCAGCAGGCCAGTTCCACAGCCCTCAATCTGTCAGGAGGCTGAGCTGCCAGTCTCTTCCCCAGCCCAGCATCCTCAGCTGGCTGCAGATATTCCTGCCTGTGGCCTCCTGTCACCCCCCTGCAGCCCTACCTCAACACCATCCAACCTGCCTGCAACCCTGCCTAGCACCCTCCCTTTGTGATCAGCCTGTGCCCAGAATGTCTCCCTAGGGCCAGCCATAAATGAACTCTTTGGAACAGGACATACCTAGAATCACCATTTTAAACACGAAGGAGAAGCTGGAGTAAAGTAATCAAGACCCTGAACTCAGTGCCCTTGAGTATTAAGTGGGACCCATGCTGCCTGGCAATGCCCCAGCATTTTCCCTTTTGGCTCACCCACCATCTCCTCTGCAAAGTTACCAGCACCTTCAGCCTCTCCCCACTTAGGGAAGGGCCTTGATGATCTTGGGAACCTGCACACCTGCTCCCACTGCATCCTGCACTTGACCTGCTTGTGTTCTCAGCTAAGGACAACTCCTCCACTTGCCTACCTAGTCCCATCCCATCTTGCCTTTCTCAAGGAAGACACTCCAGCAATCCTCCCTTCATTAGTCTGTGTCATCAATTTTCTTTTCCTTGACTTTCTACCAGATATAAAGATGCACAATGCATGGTGGTTAAAGCATAGCCTTGGAGCCATATCACAAAGATTCTAGCTCTGGTGCTAAATTGCCCTGGGGCCTTAGGCAAGTTACTTAACCTCTCTGTGCTTCAGTCTCCTCATCTTCCAATAGTACCTACCTCATAGTGTTGGTGGTGAATTAAGTGAGTTAATATGTTCTAAGGGATATTTAGAGCAGTGTTTGACTATAGAAAGCATCACATAAATGCTTGCTATCAACATTAAGTTTTAAAAATAAAAATTCTCTTTACCCCATCTCTCCCTCCAGCTATATCATCCTAATCTTTCTTCTTTTAGTTTATAATGAAACTCCTATAAGAGGTGTCCACATGCCCTGTCTCCAATTGCTTTCCTTTCGTTCTCTCTTAAAGCCACTCCAGTCAGGCTTTCCCACCCATGGCTCCAAAGCATTTCTTGTCACAGTCACCAGTGACCTTCACCTTACCCAAGTCCATGCTCACTTTTGAGTCCTCTCTGTACAGACTTATAGCAGTTATCTGACTTGGGGAGTCGGTCTCCTCTTCAAATAGTCTATACACTTTGGACACCGCTCATACCTGCTTCTCCTGCACAGGCTTCTTCTCTGTCTGTTCTTGAGCTCTAAATGTCAGAATTTGCAAGGGCTCAACGTTATGGTTTCTTCACTCCCTGGGTTAGCGATATCCAATGGAAATATAATGCAAATCTCAATCATGATTTTAAATTGTTTGGTAGCTACATTAAAGAAGTAAAAAGGAACAGTGAAATTAATTGTAATAATAGATTTCATCTAATCTGATATAGCCAAAATGTTGCCATTTTAACAAATAAGCAATACAGAAATTATCAATAGGGTATTTTACATTTCTTTTCTATGTCTTCAAAACCTGTATGTGTGTAACCCTCTGGCAAGTCTCCATTCAGACCAGCCACATTTCAGATGCTCAATACCCGTGTGCGGCTAGTGGCCACCATACTAGATAATGCAGCCCTAGGGGGTCTGCTCCATTTTCATAGCACGGATGCCATCGATGTTACCAGGATAGAGACATTTTTCTCACCAGTTCAGTCCTCTCCCTTGAACCTCAGATTATTGGATCCATTTGGGTACTTCAAAGACACTTCAAATATAAAGGATTCAAAAAGAACTTCTTGGAAGGCTAGAATTGCCTGGACTCCTCTGGCTCTCTCAAAGCCCACACCCTATCCTTCTCCAAGTGCTGTAAGCTCAACCTAAAACACAGGTCCAGGATCAGAACCTTGATGTTTTTCTTCCTCCACTACTTTACACTCCCACCATCAATGCCAGGGTTACCACAACAGCCTCCCATTTCATCACCCTCAGCCTTTAGTCCATTTTCTACCTTGAGCCAGAGGATTCTTTTAGAATAGAAGTCAGAATCTGGGGTTCTTCCACCTGGACCTCCAGTGGCTTCCCCAGCTCCTTCGCACCAAGAGCCAAAGCCTCTCCACTCTTGCCTGGTTCACTGCCCCCTTCCCATTGCTCAGACATGGATCTGCCAGGCTTACTCCCAATCCAAGGCCATTGCACCTGTCCTTTTATCTACCTATAACACTTTTCTTCCAGACACCTTCAGAGCTTACTCCTCCCTACCTCAGGTCATTGCTCAAATATCATTTTCTCCCAGTGTCCTTCCCTGCCTACACTATGTAAAATTGCACAACCTGTTCACACCTGATACTCCTTACTCCCCTACTCTACTTTATTTTTCTTCATGACATATAGCACCAGTTCACATACTGTGGGCTTTGTTTATTGTCTCTGCTGTAAAAAACATAAGCCCTCTGGAGGCAGGTCACTGCAATTTTCTCTTGCACCAGAAAAAATTGGCACATACAGTGTGCTTGATAATTTTTTACATAAATAAATGAATGAATGTTTCATATAAATAAATGAATGAAGGGAAGGAGGGAAGAGTGAGTCAGAGTCCTCTTTAGCACTACAGGTAAAATCATAGCTATCTTTGCTCCACGGGTAGGGTGCACCTTCCCCAACCCCGATGTCTTAGGAGTCCAATCAGCATCTTCAGAAAGGGAGCTGAGGAATACATCCCCCAGGGTGTGAATTCCTGCCCTGCCCAGCCCAGCCCAATCCACTGCAAGGAATAATAGTAATAATTGTAACACCAGCACAGAGATGCTTATGGAGGACGAAGCACTTTCCATGCTTTATGTGATTTGAATCCTTACAATGAATCTCAGTCATGACCGAGGCCAGCAGCCAGGGGTCTGACCCACCTGCCAAACCCATCTTTCCTCAGAGAGAATGGTCTGGAATTATCCTGTGGCCTGAAGATTAAGCCTTATGCCCAGCCTTTGTCCTTTCTCTGGTTTGCAGCCACACAGAGGAAACAATAAATGTTGTTCTTTTTACTCCTACCCAGCTTTCTCCAGAATTCCTTCCAACTTACCTGAACTAACTTACCATTTAATTCTTGCTATGCCATGCCATTCCTGGAAGCCTGACCCTATCCTTGTCCCTCTGATTGCTGTTTGGGATGTGGTTTGAACTTAAACGAAACCCCGCCCCTCTCACTTTCATTTTAGAATCAGAACTTGGTTTTCAGTCTTACGATAACACATCACATATGGAGTGTACAAACACACGTCTCTTGTGAGGAAGAACTCTGTGCTAGCTGCTGGGAGTGTAGCCCTCAGCTGTCAGCCCCCTTAGGTCTGCCTGGGTTTCACATAACTGCTTTGCCCAGTCACAACCTTCATGAGATGGCTTGTACTCAATGACCGATAGAGGTAAAGTGCAGAAGATTGGCTGGTTGAGCCCATGCAGGTGACTCTGGTGGCCATCCGAGCCAAGACTGTCATCAAGCCTGCATCACAACACAGTTCAACCTCTTATATGCTCACCTGCCTTTTTCCCTCCCTTCATGGGTGCTTGTCCCAAGGGTACTGTACTATGTATACTGCACAATAAACTCTTTCTCAGAGACTGCTTTCTGGGGAACCCAACCTATGTTATCCACTCCCAACCAGATTTATCTCATAAATTCTCCTAAGCAAAATGATGGAGCAGAGGGTCTTTCTCCCCTGACCCCAGCACAAAGACCAGCCAGGCCATATAACCCGCATAATTGACTCCAGGCTCTGACCCCCTTTCCCTACCGAAGGCCCACACAGGTTGAAGGCTTCGGAAACAATGACCAGTAAAGTAGAGACTCTTAAACCTTGGGTTTGTCATTATTATTTCAAATTCAGAGACCATGATGCCTGAGACTCATGGACACTGCAGACCCAGAATAAAAAGGTCTTTGTCACTCTGCCCCAGGAACAACTGGTCCAAGTCCTGGGCAGCCCCTCTTCCTCCAGCAGAAGTCCTTGCTCCCTGAGGCCTTGACAAGCGGTATCACCTGACCCACAGAGTGGCCAGCCAGTGACCTAGAGATTATAGTGAATTTACATTTCTAATTAGTACACCCATCTTGCCGGAGGAGAGGCACTCACTGGACAAAGGGTGACTTTCTCCAGCCCAACAGACCACAGAGTAGGAATTCCATCGAGACCAAAGGGCCACATGTCCTCTGCTACTCCATGCCTTTCCTAGGATCAATGAGCAGCTGGGCCAGGGAAGCCTCAGTGAGTCAACATACAAATGTTCACTAAACATCTACCCTGGGCCAGAAACTGCTTATGGGGGATCTGCTGGGGGAAGTAGAGATCAAGGTGCTTCAGCAAAGATCAGGGCTAGAAACTGGGATTCAGGTAACCATGGCCGGCTCCAGAGCAAAAATGAACACAAACATATAAAACACAAATAGCAAGGGAGCTGAAGTCAGGTCAGGAGCTGAGCGAGGCAGACTGCTGGTTGAAAATCCAGGCCCCTGGAGACCCCATACTCAGTGACTGAATGTCCCCGTTACCTGCCTGAGGCACAGTTGATGCAAACCCTGGCAGCCATGGGCAGGCCAGATACTCTGGGCTTTGTAAATCAGATGAGGTGTGACACAGAGTCCCTAGGAACACAATAGCATCCTTAGAGTATCACCTTAGAATTTCTGTTTAGTCTTTGCCTCCCATCCACTCTCTATACATAGCAGTCAGGTTTGTTTGTTTGTTTGTTTGTTTGTTTGAATGAAAACATCTGGTAGGCTACAGGACTAAATAACTGGCTTGATTCCTAGATCAGGAACCCCTCAAGAGCAAAGATATGCTCCCCCTTGTAGCCCCAGCAACTAGCGGAGTTTTGCACTTAAACAAGCATAGCTGCCCTCAATTCACCTACTTGTTCCAGAGTTCTCCTGGGACACAGTGTTGGACTGGTGGATACTAGTATATTTTATGACAAATGGTGGAATATCACTATTTCAAACAGCTTAATGATCATCAGACATATGCCCTGAGCAAGGCTGCAAAAATAACTAAAATGTCAAAAGACCAACTCTGCTGGTCTCATAAGCATGAGCCACATGCCAATTAGACTCTCTGCAGTCAAGTATAAATGTCTTTGTTTCATAATAATGAAAGAATGAATTCATTATCATATAAACTCTCTCTAGAAGAAATAATCTTTTAAAATGCAAGGTCCATGGGTACCAGGGATTGTTGTTAAAAGGGGTCCTCCCTAAAGATTGCTTCCTTGCATTTGAATAGAACAAATCCAAGAGCATTGTTCCCTAGGGCTGAACTGGAATTTCCACTAGAACAGAAATCCCAGAGTGCCCTGGGCATCACTCTATTTGTCAAGGCTCCCTGCACGCGCAGGCGCGCACACACAGTCTGGAAGAGGGAGGGTATCAAGAATGGTAGTGTCTACAGAGGCTTCTGAGATAAGATGAGGAGTCTTTATGGCTTCCAAAGGGAGAAACCCCAGCTATGGCCTCCCTGGCACCTAGAATTAAAGAGGTCAGCGGTCAAAGGCCCAGAAAGAGAGCTGCTCTCTGAAGACCATTCCCTAATGAGCTATGCTTTAACTATAAAAGACAACCACAAATTCTGTTTTGCTAGCACAGTCCCAATTCCAGGAAATTTCATTCTCTTTCATCAAGAGAAATATATATACAAAAATATAAATACACCCAAATATATGCATACATATATTACATATATATGTATATTGGTGTGCATATGCACATAAGTACATACACATGAGCGTGTACGTATATGTACTTACTCATATAGGCATGTATGTATAAAATATGATTCAAGTTATAGACTTACATCTGTCTTTTCACAAAACAAATAAATAAACATGAATTCACCTGTAATGAAATTTCAGTTTTCAAGATTCATGTCCAATTTTTACTTAAGAAAATATCCCTCGTCATTTAAGGGGTGGGTGTGTGTTGTCCAGAGTGAGCAGAGGCCTGATATGGGTCATTGTGTGTGTGGCAGGGTGAAGTGAGGCTGTCCTTCCACTCTCTCCAGGACTATATTCTGTTGCCAGGTATGTGTGTAGGTGAGAGGTGAGGACAGGAGGCGCAGATACCAACATACAGGTTACCTAGGGGACTGAAGAGCTCCAAGAGCAGACTCAGTCCTGTGAATTGCTACCATGTGGTGCCTGTAAAGTCAGACAGCCCTGCCTTTTAACCCCATCTCCTCACTCACAGCTGTGTACATAGATCTTAGTTTCCCCCATTGGTCCATTGAGGAGAGTTATTTTAACTTTGTGGAGTGGTCGAGTGAAATCTATGTGATAATGACCAAAGCACAAAATGAGGAATGATGATGAGCAGATGAAGTCTAGAGAGAAGAGTTGACCAACGGAACACAGTGGGTCAATGAATGACCCAGAATAGAAATCTAGCCTCAGATCACTGCTCTTTATAATGTACCAGAGATTTCAAAGTATTGATCCGCAAATATACTATCAGGTGTCTCTGAATGGTATGAGATTTTTTTAATTTGATGTTTTCATTTCAAAAATTGAAAATTCTAAGTGAGCCCCTATTGGGGGTGTGTGTGTGATGATCATTTTATCACAAAATAATGCCTTGGGAATTCAAGCTTGCATTTACATGTGGGTTTACTATTACGTTTTTGCAAAATGATGGCCAAATGACTCTGTAGGCTGCTGTACAAACAAAGGTTTAGCAATTGTTCAAACAGAGACAAGTGGAGGGAAGATTGAGTCATCAAACAGTTCAGGGACACTGGCAGGCCACATGCAAATGCTCCATGCTGCAGCAGGCAGAATCGCAGTCGCCACTTTGCATGCAGTGCCAGAGTGAGTGTCACTGGTTTGTAACGACTTACGAGACAGCGCTAGCAGGAGGGTACACAACTGGAAAGTGTCTTGCTAAATAGCATATTTCATAATTTTTAAATTATTATATTTTGGGATACTATATCAATATCCTAGATCTATCGTTAAAAGTTTATCCATTATAACACATGAAATATAATAATATTGATAAAAATTTCTGGATTAAAAGGCTAATAACATTGATAATCACTCTAATGACGTCCCAGCATGCTCAGACATCAAAACAATCTAGTCGATAACAAGCTGGACTTAAAATGGAATCACATCATTCTATGATTAAACCCAACATTAGTTATTTTACTTTCAGCAAAACATCATCTGTCACATTAAATTAATGCCATTAATTTGAATTTTAATGGTTTTGTAGTTTTGTTTGCATTTAATTTGTAATTGTGTTTTGGTTTTATAGCTGTGTGAGAGCTAAAAGCATAAGGAATTTATACTTACTTTTATGTTTGTATATATTTAAGTAACAATATAAGCAAAATAAATTTAGTCACCACTGGGGGTCTGTAACAATTTTTCCCCTTTAAAATGCATATATTAGTCAACTTTAAGAATCACTGAGACTGCACCATAGGATACTGCTAAATGCACAATAGTACTTTAATTTAAAAAGTCCTGGGTGAGGTTGGATTTGGCCCAATGCATTGCAGGATGGAAATGTGAGGAAGAAATCCCCCAGGAATTTAGATCTGAGCTTTTCAAAATGCTAAGCCAGTTTAGTCAGTTGGCATCTCAGACAGCTCAAGGATCCTACTAGGCCACCAATTTCTTTGTGGTGCCTTTTTGCTTTTCCCTTACTAAACAGTTTGGAGCAATTCCATACAATTCAATGAAAAGCCACTGAGCACCAAGATTTATAACCTGAATTATACATGGCAAACTTTGCATACATGCATTTTGCTGAAAGAGAAGGTCCAGAGCACTGAACAAGTTCAGGTCTGCTCTTCCACCATGATTCTTAGAGGATCAGGACCAACTTGAAAACACCAAAGGCGGTGGCTGCTTACCTCTGTGCCTGATTCCACATCTGCGGCAGGCATTTTCTCCATTACCTCTGTCTCCACATGAAAACTGAGGAAATACAAGCTCAGAAAGGTTGATTCACTTACCTAAAACCAACAACTGAGTAAGTATCTGAGCAGGGACTTGAACTTGTGTGTATGTGGCTCTAAAGCCTGGACTTCTAGACACTCTGCCCACTGCCTCCTTCTCTCCCTGTGGATATAAGTGAAGTTAGAAAAAACTAGAGTGTGTGGCCCCTGGGCTCAGGGCAGACAAGACTTGTTTTTCTATGTAATGGGATGGAAATGGAAGCCTTTCACTAGAAACCCCAAAGCCAGGGGCAGTGGGTGGCAAATATTCCCATATTCCAAATGAGAGTTGACAGAATCCCTTTCCCTAGATTTGTTGAGAAGTGTCTACACAATCTTTACTCCTCGCCTCCTCACCCCACCTACAGTCAAGAACTGTGTGAGTATATGAGAGAATTTTTATATTGTGTAAAGTGATATCACTTTACTGCTCCCCACAACTCTGCAAGTTATTGGCAGGGGATCCAGAGAACCTCTTGTAGAGATTAGGGTGCCTGCAGAGAGGGGAAACTAGTGCATTTCCCAATTGGAGTCAAACTGCACTACAGAAACTCTAAACCCACTCCAGGGCACAGATATATCTGAGAGGGTTTATCACATGTGTCCTCCTCAGGTTTGTGTTGGGGATCACCTCTGTGAGAGTAAGGACTGAGCTTGTCCTACCCAGAGAACTCAGGATGAGAGGGTAAGGCCAAGAGCAGCTACAGAGCCTGCATGCCTACTTTTGCTGTGGAAAGAGAACGTGGGCTTCTCCAGGGCCTAGAGGAGGCCATAGAAGGTAACTAGGTTCTAGGTATGTGATGGACACCACCTCAGAGGTGGTAGAGGACTGGAGGGGAACATCTACACCACACAAAATATATAACATTAGGGTATTTTGCTTAGACAGTGGCCTTGAAAGCCAGAGAGCATTCAGGCAGCACTGATCATCTAAAAAGATAAGGCCCTTCTCCTCTGTCTCCCTCATTTCACCTGGGCCCTAGAAAAATCCAAAGTAGAAAGGCAAATTTATAAGTTTCTGAGAGCTGCAATAACAAACTCCAATGGAGTGAGTGGCTAAAACAACATTAATTTATTGTTTTACATTTCCGGAGGCTAGAAGTCCAAGATCAAGGTATTAGCAAGCCCTGTGATGGCTCTTGAAGAGAATTCTTCCTTGTCTTCTAGCTTCTGATGGTGGCTGGCAATTCTGGCTGTTGCTTGGCTTGTAGTTGCACCATTCCAGTTACATGGCCTGTGTGTCTTCGGGTCATCTTCCCTCTGTGCATTTCTGTCCCTGTGACCAAATTTCCCCTTTTTATAAGAAAACCAGTCATAGTGGATTAAGGCCCACCCTAGTGACCTCATTTTAACTAGATTATCTCTGGAAAGACTATTTTCAAATAAGTTCACACTATGAGGGAGGACGCGTTAAGATTTTTCTAGGGGACACAGTTCAACCCATCACAGTAGACGTGAAGGAAGAGAGACATAACTGTCAACCCATCTTCAGGCCACCACAGATCTTCATGCATCATCATGGTCAGGCTTGAGCTATAGGGAGGGAGAAGCTTTGAACTAGATGTAGAGGGAGGCTGCACATGGACTGGGCTGGACTGGACCTTTTTAATGTCTGAGAATTAAATGTGTTATGTGCCTGAAAATGATTGGGAAGCTTCTGTACATGCCTGCGATGCCGCCAAGAGGAGGGGAAGGAGATCCAGTCAGGCACGTTTGGAATCATCGAAGGGAGAAATATAAAGCCATTTCTTGTTCGTACCCCATCAAGTTCAGACCATTTGATACATGGTTATATATACAACAGGCAACTGGGGACCAAGGCAGCACAATATAACATCAAGTGAATTAAATCAACTGTAAAAAAAAGAAAGAAAGAAAATGCACAGAGAGAAAGTACTAAGATAATCAGGGAAGAAAGGCCCCTCATATACGGGTCTGGCTAGGTCTTCAAGGATGGGGTAGATTCTGCCTGGTAAGCAGACAGATAGATGAGAGCAGGACCTGTATGAGCAGAGAGAGGCACAGGAGCCAGACCCTGTGCCAAAGCTGGAGACAGCTTGGATTCATCCCAGGAAAGTCTACGACCCTTTTAAAGAACTTTTATGTTCTCCATCCTGGGCAGAGGATACAGATTTTATGTGTGTCTGCAGAAGGCTAAAAGTGTCCTCAAACACAAAATTATAATGATCAGCTGTCTGTCTCTGGGATGGAAGTGTTTCCTTGAGCTGAAAGAGTATGGCAGACAGTGCCAGAAGTGGATTATAAATAACCCACTACCACTTCGCTCCTTCCCACTGCCGAGGCTCCGGCCCCAAATCTCTCTCTCCCACTTGGCAAGATCCCAGAAGGATTTTAATGAACAGTTTTGCTTTCTCAGCTGCATGCATCCAGGTTTTCCTGGATTGAAAAATGTGCTTCCTTCTCTTCTTCTCTCCTGGCTTGTGAGCAAAGTGAGGCTCTTCGGGGTCTTAGAACATGGCAGAAAATAGAAAGGTGTCACTGAATCATCAGAAAAGAGTATGTAGAGGGAATGACTCTCTACAAAGAGGAGGCTCAGAACCTGAAATTTTGCAGAGAGGCACTTGGTCAGGTGTTCTCCTTCACTTCTAAACTTGGTTAGCAAGTGGAGATCAGTAATGAGGTGTCTTTAAAAGAAGGCCCCTGCTCTGAGCTCCTGTGTTCAGCCATGACAGACCCAAACTATGGGAACAAATCTAGCCTCCTTTCCAACCTGATGTGTCAGTCCTGCCTTTTAAGGTTGCTAGGCAGCTTCAGCCAAATTGGATCTGTGCTGCTCACACTCACTACCCTTAACTGCCCCACCCTCCAACACTGGCTCGGGCTTCCCTATGAGACCCTTCTTCTACTCAGGTCTCTGCCTGCAAAGCCTGACCCTCACTCCCTCCCAGCCCAGATCTCACACAGCCTTGCCAGAAGCTGCCTCTCTGGGCCTGAAATCCTATCTTCCCTGCAGACCCCGTGTCCTTCATCTGCTTGTCCTTCCTAGGAATACTTTCTGTCAGGCAGCAGAGCCCTATTTCCCAAAAGGGGTGCTGCTGCAGAAAAGCAATGCCTATCATAGTGCAGAGGGAAGGGACTGTTAAGAGTAAATGAGGTAGAGAGCTTCAGATTGTACAGCCCCCTTGGGAGAGCGACGGAGCACAACACACTTTGAAAGCTCTAAAGACTCCTGCTTGAGGAAACAACCTACCTCCCGTTGGAGTCAGACTTTCCCAGGCTCTTTGACCCTGGAAGCCTTTGTTTCCATAACATCACGAACAGCCCTAAGGTGTGCTGTGTGGTGTGTCATGGACCTCACTTTAGGAACAGCCACACAGGGGTCTGTGGTGCAGCATAGCCCGCCCTATGCTTTGGGGTGACGTGAATGAACCCATGGCTCATGTCTAATGGCCTTTTTCCTGACACTATGTCCTGTGCATGGTAAATGGCAGCCATAAATGGGCAATTCAAGCTCACGTACGCAGAGGGCAGACTCGGGGATATGTTAGATTGGGTGCCGAGGGAGAAAAAAGGTGTGGGCTCACCCTCTGCCTGTTTGGCCCCCTCGTTACTACAGCACCATGTGTCCCCTCCCTCCTCCACAGCGAGGACACTGAACTTCTCCAGTAGGCTGCAGTTTTTAATAACCCCGTGAAACTTCCCAGACCATGAGGAGTGGTGGAGAAACTGAGGGTTTTGGGGACGGAGATTCTGCTCTCTCACTTTTGGTAGGCAGTCTTGTAAAAATTACATCACCCCTCTGAGCCTCGGTTTCTTCGTCTGCACCAGGTTGGCACGAGGCTTAACCTGAGATACCCTGTAGGTAAAAACAAACCACAAGTCTGGCATGGGGGTAGGGGTGTGACCTAAAGTATGTTGAGATTCTGAATGCTGTCTTGTGGCAGATTTGCTATCGCTGACCCACAGGGTATATGTACATTTGAGTCTTCAATATTCTCCCCTAGAGTTTCACCTGAATTGGAAACTGATTTGTCGGTACTGAGCTGATTGGAGCTCTGTAGCAGAGGTCCTGGTGACTTTCTGTGGAACTCCTTCTCTTTAGAGGCCTGTTGAAACAGACCAGATCAGAGTTTCCATGGCATGATGCTTGAACCCTCCCTAAGGGGCTGCCCCATGGGCATACAGCCCTGGGATGGAGACCTGGGAAACACACTGGTTCTGTGACTCTGTCTCCATGGGCCAGGGACAGTCCCTCCCTTGAGCCACTGCCTCTGTCGTTACACATGGGGTTTTCTCCAGTGTGTATTCCTTCTCACCTAGGCCCTGGAGGTCTGTCTAATGGCCTAAGAGAAAGAACGAAGCCACAGGAACAAAGAAGCTGAGCATTTTTTTCTGGCATAGAACTCCAGAGAGCCTTCCCCATTGGGAAACAGGAAGGACCGATAGTCTCTGATACAGGATACAAAGGACAGACAGTAAGTAAGAACAGGTATTCCCATCTCCCATGTCTGGGTGTCACTGGGGACAGGGAGTGAGGGAACTGAGTTGTCAGTGGGTTCCAGAGATCTGGACTCTATACATCCTCCCAAGGAAGGCAGCAAATCTCCCAGGTAGATTCCTTAGATCAAGAAGTGGAAAGCTTGGGGCCCATGGCTCAGAAAGAGTTGGGGAGGAGGCAATGTTCTAGAAAATAAGTGGCTGCAGGTTATTTCCAGGCAGGTGGAGCCTCAGTAGCTTCACAATTTTCCATGACCAATGGTTATCAGAAAAAGTAGATTGGTTCTGTGGGAGCCCAGGACCAGTGAGAAAGGAGCAAGGATGCTGCCAGTCTGATGGTGGCTTGCAGACTCTATAGCAGCATCTCAGAACCATCCATGGGGGACACGCTTGAGGGCCAAAGTGCCTGGAAGACGATTCCAGGAAGCCAGGTGTTCCACCCTCTCTAGCACTTGCACTAGCTTCCAGAACTCACACGTCCAAGGAAGGAGAAGGCTGCAAATACAGCCTCGTGTGTATCACCTGGGTGGAATGGGAACCAGAAAAATAAATTAAATTGTTATAGGAAAATTGAGGAAATTGAATTTCTTGCACACCTGAGCTTTTAACCAATATTCTCAGCCACCAAAATGAGTAGAGTTTCAGGAACATTCCATGTGACTGACTGAAGGTATGAGGATACAGAAGGGCATCTGCTGGGAACTAGCTGGGAGCACAGAGCACTCTTTCACCTTCTACCTCTGAGTGGTCTGGAGAGGAGCAGCAGCAGGTTCTGACAGGGTCTTGCACTGAAACCTCACAAACCTCACACCACTTTCTGACTCCTTGAGGCCTGAGGTTTTGTCCCCATTGGTCACAGGCCCTTGATGTTACAGGATAAATGAGAGGCTATGCAATTGTTAGTGCTGTGCCTGGTGTAGATTAAGCAAGCTCTCAACAAATAATGGTTATTGTTTTTACCATGACCACAGAAAATATACCTTTCTGCCTCTCCCCTCTCCTTGGCATGTCCCTCACTCTTACCTTTTCCACCCCACCCTCTCAAAAAGGGCCACAACTAGTCAATTTGATTTGTGCTTGGCAGGTGGTTGTCAACATTTCTCCTGGCTGTCGCTTTTCACTGAGGACAAGTCATGGTCGTCACAGTCCCATCCACAGCACCTATCAGCAGGGAAGGAAAGGGAACCCTGAGCAGTTGTGGGGTCAGCGGCAGGGCCAGGCTGGCCTTTAGTCCCTGGATGTTGCCTTGGAAAGTGCTAGACCTAGAAGCGCCTCCAGAGGAAAGGGCATTCACACCCATTTCTACAGAGGAGAAGGCAGTCCAGAAGAGAAGGGACATGACAATGGCCATACTCCAAGCAAACCAGAGACCAGGCTGGAAGTCTGCTGCCTTTCCACACTCCACTTCTGCCCTGGCTGGACTCACAGAGGAGGAGGGGAAAGACTGCTGACTCCTCACATCTAATGATGGTATCACTTACTTTCTTGGATCCAGTCCCAAAAGGGTAGTCCTGAGAAGTCAGAAGGCATCAAAGCCGCCAGATAATCCCCCTGCATGCTCTCCAGAGACCTGCCCTGAGCTAATAAATTCAACTTAGCCTCTTTCCCCAGGCCCTGCAGAATGGCAGCCAGATCCTGAGCTGCCTGACAGCCTGGAGGACCTAGAAGCTCCATGAGGTCCCATCAGGTGTACAGGTGAAAGGGACATTGTCTCTACCTTGTCTGCAGGTTCTGTTTGGAAATTCCAATCTGAAGGGTTTTCAGCTCTTTTCATTAGTGCTGCCTGTGAGTCTGCTCTGTGCCTGGCATGGAAGGGCTACAGTAAAGGAGAGGGGCTTTCTCAAGATACCCCCATGCAGGAGCCCCCGTTTTTATAGATGGCTGCACCTTGGCCATACTCTTTCCAGTTCCTTCTCTTGCCTTCTCATCCCATCCATACACAAGTCCTAACCATCCAACTGCTTTGGTGTCCCTGTATCTATCTGTGCACTTAGGGCCATAGTACCTCGTGCCTGCAGACGAGAGTCTGCCTGGCTCTCCTCTCTACTCATCTTCTCCTGCACATACCTGCCTTTGCTAAGTGACCAGAAGTCTAACATCCAGGTGATGTCCCCCCCCCCTGTATAATTATAGTCACTCTAAGAAGTCCTAGCCACACAGCTTTGTGATGATAGAACCCAAATCAGCTTATTCCAGGCCTGGGGGGGGGGGGGTCTATATCTTCCCCTAAGTCTCCACTCCACTTCCCACCACCAACGGGTGTTACTGGCTTGGTTTTAATAGGTCAAGTTCAGGGCTCTGGTCTCTGCCTTTCTCCTCTGCCTCTACCTGCTCAGCTTAATGTGAACTGCATGATGCAGAAGAAGGTAGAATGCCAAAGAGGTAACTACAGAGCAGCAAGAAATTGCCTTATAGGTGACATGAGACCTTTGACTGCAATGCCAGGCTAAGGTATAAAAGGCAGTTGATGTGCAGTGGAACACTATGCAACAGTGAAAAAGAGCAAAGGACAACTGAACACAAGAATACAGCTACAACTCACAAGCTAACATTGAGAGAGAGAAGCCAAGCACAGAGGAGTGCCAAGGTCTCTGGGGGTGCTGACCATGGCTTGTCTCTTGATCACGGTACTGGTTACACAGGTGAAATTACTCTTTGTGAAATTCCATCAAGCAGGACACGTACAATTCATGACCTTTTCTGCAAGTATATTATACTTCAACAAAACATTTATAGAAAAGGAGGTAACCCTGCACCTCTGGGCTCTTATGGCCTGTCAGATTTCCCACTATATGCACAATTTGTTGAGTTCTAAACTTCAAGCACACTTCAAAGTAAAGATGTCTAAGGATGCGTGCTTCCTGTCCTTCCTTAGCTCTGCTTGTTTGCTCTTCAGTAGCAAACCGAAGTGAGAGCATCCACAAACCAAATCCAAGTTATTCTCACTCGTCCTTTAATCTAGACCCAATAATCTAGTTTAGCTCACAAATAGGCCAGCTCTAAACCTCAAAAGCAAGACTGCTTCCTGTGCATAAGGACGAGGTCATGCAACTCAGCATCTCTCTAAATATCAAACCAATTAACTAGTTAATCACCTAGCATCTTGTGCCCACTCTTTTTGTTTGTTTTTTACACCTACATTACCTGCTCTCCCTAGGTGATCTCCCATCCAAGTACTAACCAGGCCCGACCCTGCTTAGCTTCCGAGATCAAACGAGAGCAGGTGTGTTCAGGGTGGCATGGCCATAGACTGTGCCCACTCTTATATAAAATATAATCTGTCTGAACCCCTTCACTGTTACTGAGGCCCAAGGAGAGCAGGAGGTTGCCCAAGATCATTTTGTAACTCTTCTGTGGAAATGTCCCAGGTCCTCACTTAGTCCTTCTCAAGGGCCAAGACTAGGTCTCCCACCCAGCCAATCCCATTGGCCCTACACAAAATTGCCCTTCAACAACTGGGAATGGGGGTGTTTAGAGGCTTCCTTCTTTTAAAAGGTTTCTTACTTGGTAAGGCTTAAACCAAAAGAGGACTCGCACTGGATTTCAGGCATGCTGAAGGTAATGGTAGGGAAAGGACATTTCTGGGGCCTCCGAGGGGAATCACAGATTGCTGGCAGACTTTATCCTGTTCCCTGCAAGAGGCAGGCACAAATGGCATCCACCCAGACCGTTATTTATAAGGCTGTTCAATACTGTGTGCTCCTGTCAGAGTAGAAAGGGTTGTCCCTTCCTGCCCTACGCCCAATTCCCCAGTAGCTTCTGGAGAGGATGCCTTCGCAGCAAACACCCAGGGGTTAGTTGGTACAATTCTTGGGACAAATGCCACCTGATTTGCAGTGGTGAGGGAAAGAAAAGGAGAGAAATTTTGTGGCCCTTCCAAAGCACTGAGGCCCAACGTTCTCTCTCCTTTGTTTATCCCTTCTCAATTCTGCTCATTCATTCACATCTCACTCACTCTTTACTCCACCCTTCGGGCCACATTCATCCCTCATTGCTCCTTTATTTATTTATTTATTCGTTCATTCATTCATTCACTGGCTCATTCACTCCTTCATTTATCCTTTCACCCCTTGATTGCCTCTCTCTTCTTCTCCTTTCTTTTCTTTCAATCATTCCATTGACTCATATCTTCTTTCAGTCCCACATTGTCATTTTCTTTTTGTGCACTATGGTAGGCATTACTATGTTTTGATATTTCAGCCTTTCCCCCTTCTAGGCAAATGGAGGACTCTTACTTGCTGGACCCCTTGGGGTAGATGATCAGCTCTAGCCAGTGGGTTACCAGTGGAGTTGACATGCATCCCCTTTGAAGTAGAGCAATTAAATTGCTACTGCGAGGCCCTCCAGGTTATCTTTTTTAACTCCGTCACAATAACCAGCAACATTCCAGACAGTGGCTTCTCTAAAGAGCCTGAATTGCAGAGTGAGGAATGTATGGAGCCAAGCTCTCAGCCACCCACAGCAGCCATGGAGGTGCCCCACTCACATCTACTTCCAGAGAACCTCCTGTGGGAGCAGAGCTGATTGACAGTTGTCAGCTGTGCCCATCATGTTTATGTCAGCCACATGTGCTTTCCTAGGGCTGCTCCCTACAAATAACTAGTATCCATGACTGGGATACTAGAGCTGGGCCACTCCTGCTCAGTGTAGGATTCCACAAATGGCCAACTTTTGCTTAGGTGCTCCTATCAGCCTGGTCCGCAATTTCTCAGAAATGCACCATAGTCAGGCTCTTTCTGCCCAATCGTTCCTTCCCTCTCTTCTTTCATGGGCCTCAGACCTACGCTGTGGGTGAGGGTTCTCCCCACCTTCTCCTGCTCCTCCACCCTTTATCTTCTAATAAGGTACTTCTAATAAAGGCATATCTAGGCCCATCCTGGAGCCTGTTTCTCAGAGGACCTAAATGGATAAATGGCATAGAGCACAAGCAAGAACTAACATTTTGTTATTTGTTTATTTCTGTGGCATAACCTAGCTTTATTCATTCATTCATTCATTCATTCATTCATTCTCTCATCCAGCCACTCAACCTACACTCAGCAACAGGTGGTTTCCCCACCTGTCACATATTTATTGACTTTACTTTCACATCTTCACTCACCTGTCATATGAGCAGCAAGGTCTCTTAGTGTGTAGATTCCCTTGGTAACCCAGGTTCTGATAAATGTGAGCCCCCTGTCTGCCCACTCCCAGACCCTTTAACATCTATGGACACTGTCAAAGTGGACCTGGTGCCTGACTCCACTAGTGGAGTGCAATCCTCCTAGATAAAAGCCACCCAGATGAAAACCTAAACAATGTCACCTAGTCCCAGGAAGTGAAAGGGCCCCACCTCATGCTAGAGATGAAGCAAACGGATATCAGTGCAGACAGCCAAGACAAGATTTGGAAAGGAGACACAGCAGGGACTAGTGCTGTTAAGTCAGCCCCTCATCCCTGACCCTTCACTCTGCCTAAGTGACGCACTCATCTGTGGCCCCACCACACACATTCAGGGGCTTCATGTCCTTCCTAGTAGGCCTTTGAGGTGTGTTTTAATAGGGTATTTGAGAATCCAACCACCTTCCCAAGGCCCCTGGGACCTGGATCTTCCCTTTCTCTGCCACTCCTTTCCTGGATGTGCTAACAGTCAGATGAACAGCTCCTGACTCTTCCTGCCCTGATCTACCCTCCATATGGCCTCCATAGTGTTCTGCTAAAAGATAACATTCATACTCCATTAAGAGCCCTCTATAGCTTCCCATCACCTTAAGGAGAAAGCTAAACACTTAGCATGATTTTTCATGGCCCTCCTGAGCCCAACACCAGCCAGCTCCCCTCCTCTGCACCTCCCCAAAACACACACACTACACACTTCTAATCCCCTGGCTGCCTCTCTGTGCTGAGGGAGCATGGGCTTGGACTTTCAGTCTTTGACTTTGCTTTTTCCTTCCCTCTGCCTGAAGCATCTTTCATGCTGCTTCTCCACCTGACACAGTCCACCTTGTTCCTAAGGGTGAGCTTCTCTATGACTCCTAACTCAACTGCCCTGAAGTGTGTGCACTGGTCTGGCTCCTATGGGGCGTGTTTAGGGCAAGGACAATCCCTTGCTTCCCTGCCTGGCTCCCTCCGAGTCATCGATGTTGAAAAGGAGGTTTAGACTTGATATGGGCAGGGCTTGGGTTGCATCACAGTCCTGCCTCCTTGAGAAAGTTACCTTAGCTCTTAGAATCTCCATGTCTCCATCTATAGGATAAAAATAATAACACTAAGCACCTTGTAGAGTGGTTATGAGGACTGAAAAAGATAAACGGTATGTGTTCCTATGTTTAAGTATGTGTACTCACAGTCATAGGACGTGGCCTGGGACGATACATACTTTGATGCTAACCGGTTGTCTCTGGGCAGGTGAGATTTATGGGATCATTTCTACCTTTGTTTTCCTTAGCTGAGTTTGCTGCATATATATATTTTAAATAATGAGCATGAACTGCTTTTATAATGAGAAAAAAATTAAAGATATATATATTTCACCAGGAGAAATTAGTATGTGAATGTGCCTGGCTTGCAGCAGGTTACCTGCTTCCAGGAGGGCTGTGGGCTCACCTTGTCTTGTGCATCCTCAGCACCTCCCCCAGTGGCTGGTGCCTAGTAAGCATCGGTGAACTCATTTGGCCTGACTCGGTTGTTTGGGAGATGTCAAGCCTAACTAAAGTCCAGAGAGGGAATGGACTCTCCCAAAGCCACATGTGAAATGAGTCTCACAAAAGGGCTGAACCCCAGAAT
The DNA here is from genome assembly GCF_014176215.1 of Rousettus aegyptiacus. Classification (NCBI taxonomy): domain Eukaryota; kingdom Metazoa; phylum Chordata; class Mammalia; order Chiroptera; family Pteropodidae; genus Rousettus; species Rousettus aegyptiacus. The sequence continues at coordinate 9,747,763 of NW_023416309.1, forward strand.
TCAAGCCCCCATCCCAAGCTCTTCCACAGGTAGGGGCCAGGCAGAAAAGGGCTACTTGTAGTAGCCCAGCAGCCCTTTCTTCCTACATGGCCTGCTCTTCAGGTTGGGTCACCAGGCCCCATCCTGGCCCAGACTGGGTTGGTTCTAGCTCTAGAATGATTGCAACCCATGTCCTGAAATCCAGCTTCAAAGATTGTAAGACACACCAAGGTGTTGGAGCATTGGTATAAAGATGAATTTATTAATATGATATATTGAAAGAGTTTCTTCAACTTAAAAGTTTATTTTTCCCTCTGATTTTAAAAGAAATTAAAATGTTTTTGTGGGCATGTGAGAGTACCGTGGGCTCTAGGCACCAAGCCCAGTGTGCCAGTTGGAACAGTTGGCCCTGCACAAACCTCTTAAAGCACCCATCGCTGAATTCGTACCACTGAGGAGCCTGAGACCTGACCTTGGCAGTCATGAGAAGCAAAATCTCCACTCTTATTTGGACCCCTGGCCCAGTGTGGGTGGCTGGCATGGCCTCTAAACCTCAGCTGAGAGAATAAAATGCACTCTACTCCCAAGGCTAAGTTTCATTCCCAGCCTGCCCCCTGGTTCCTTGCCAGTGACTGGAGTTTGAGAAGCATGCTTTGTGTGGCTCCTGGCTACATCTCTGGCCATTTCAAAGGGCTTTTTCTCCTGGGTCAGGCAAAGCCAACGGGGAGAATGAACTGATGCCTCTCTGCCGGCGGCTATCTCTCTCTGCAACTCCCCTCCCCTGACCACAGACTCTCCTGCTCCACTGCCCCACAAATATCCAGGGATCTCAGAGTAGTGCTGGGAGGAGAGGCCCTGGTCCTCTACTCTGCAAAATTCACGACTGGACAACATCAATGGTTTTAGACTTTTTCCTTGCCATAAAGCCTTTTCTTCCAATGAGTTCCTACATAAGAACCCCATAGGTAAAAAGCATAGAGAGCTGTTCTAGTTGAATAAGCAGCACACTCACTAAAGGGCTCCCACAGAACCCCAAATGTCCTAGGAGATACTTTTAGAAAACCACTAGGTTAGATAATCTCTGGGCTCCAGAGTGGGGAGGTAACAGCCCAAGTTCCTTAGCTAGTGGTCAGGAATCCTATTCTGGGCCAGAGAGACAAAGGCTGGGACAGGGACGGGAACAGGAAGCCGGAGTGAGTTGGTAGGGGTGTTTCCTCAGAGGGGTGCGCAGAGGAACCTAAAGTGAGTGTGAGATCTTGTCCTGGGGAATAAAGAGGGTGTGAACCTCTTACACAATAGTCATGTGCACAGCAGTCATGGGCACAATGGTCATTGACATGGTGGTCATGGGCACAGGGTCATGAACAAGGAGGTCATGGACACAACATTCATGAACACAGAGATCATGGACAAAGCAGTCATAGATACTGATCATGGGCACTGTGGTCAAGGGTACGAGGTCATAGGATAGTAGTCATGGGCACCATTGCCATGCCCATAGTGGTCATGGACAGTATGCTTGTACATATCATGGCCATGCATATCATGGTCACACACGGCCCACGGGGTCATTTCTGCTGAACCCATTAGCAGACTGGCTACAAGTCCCCACTCCTCCTTGGGAGCTTTCTGGAAAGCTAATTCCCACATAGCTGGAACATTAAATCATTGCTTCTTCTGTCTGTGAGCTGCCCAGGTACATCTGGCTTCATTTAGTCTCCCCCAACGAACAGAAACACATGTGGGCCCTGGCGCGCCTCTGAGGTGGGAGGCTATGTGTAAGGGTTTCTGCAGTGGGTAGGGCTGAGGGACTATGAGGAAGGATCGAAGGCATTTCTTTCAAAAGTGTGTTTTTTGGCACACAGTATCCTATGAGATGTTAATTAGGTTCTATGGAAAAAAGGTTTCCTCGGTCAAGTAAATTTGGCAAACTCTGCATTGAACAAAAGTAAGCAGAGAATTATGGGATTTCTCAGACTTTGATAGGTGACCCTGACTGGAAGAGAGAAAGTACAGTGTTTCCTAAACATCTTTTGCTGGAGTATCAGAAAGGTTTTTGGCTGAAGGTGAATAGGAAATCCAATTCTAAACAGGTTAAACTCTCCAGGAAGTTTTGAGCTCCTACAATAGGAAGTCGAGAGATGGGCACTTCCAGCACTTGGTAGCCACGATGCCATAAAAGCCAGAGCCCCTCCACCCTCCTCAGTGTTCTCCTTGGGATGGTTACCGTCATGGATCCAAGATGGCAGCTAAAATTCCAGAATGCCCATGTGGACACTACAACAGCCAGCACAGAGAGATGCCTTCCTCCCAAACATATTTCGTGAGCAAAGTAAACCTTCCCCACAACTCTCCCTAAAGGCTTTCCCATGTTTTTTTGGCCAGAATTGTGATACCTGCTCCTACTGATGATGATGACAGGTTGTTTTAGACCCAAAGTTCCCAAACTGTGGGCTGAGGTATCCCAGATTGCCAGTAAAGAAAATCAGGGTGCTGCGGGATGTTTACAATTTTCGAGGGAAACACAGCAATACTGGACACCACTAGAACTACTAGTTCACGTTCCTTCATAGTTTCCACATTAGATCATGCTGCATTCCTTTGATGATATCATATCTTTGAGAAGCAGTGTTTGGTGGTTGCTATAATAAAAAACAAGCACTGAATGAAAACCAACGAGGGTAGTGATGTCCAATCTAAATCCAACATTTGAGAAACTATGCAGTGTCCAACAGGTGCACATATCCCATTAGTAAATAATTGTAGTTATTTTTAAATAAATTTAAATTATTACTTTTTTCTTTCACTTAATGTACATTGTTTTTGTAGTTGGTTAATAAGTGGTCCAGCATAAATATTTTTTAAGTTGTTTGAGCCTAACCAAGCAGAGTATTAGATGTTTCTTTTAGCATAGAGGCATGCTTGAGGAAAGTTACTGAGACAAAGGGCCTGTGAAGAGAGACAGTTTGAGAACTTCTAGGTTAGACTTATCCTGATTTACTCTTGGTGACAGGGGCTGAGGTTCAAGCCTGCCTCACCTGAAGCCTATGAGCAACCCTTATAAAGAAAGAGGGGGATGTGTTAGTAAGACGCACAACGGTGGCTGCTAAACTAAGGCACCATTCCTACCTTGTGCAGAGAACTGGTGTTCAGCTGAGCACACGTTCAAAATTGCTAATACAAGAGAGTGATTCTATTCTGCAGCATTCTTTCTTCCCGGCTGCATAATCACTACCTGGGACTTGATGATCCCACCCACGCACTGAATGCATACTGTCTGGGAAGGCTCCGGGGGCAGCTGATTGCAACATTTCACATTCCCCATCTTTCTGCTTCACCAGCTCTGCTCTACCCTACTCCCTTCTCTCTGCCCACCAGAGGTAGATCAAGACCTTGCAGCTCCCCTAGACATGCTCAGACACCAACTTCTATCTTCTCGCCAGACCTGAACAGGTACCCGCACTCTGAGAAAGGCCACAGGCCAGCCTGTGCTGCCCAGATGAGCTCTTGAAGTGTGGGGTCTCCACAGGGACTGTCCTCAGTCTCCTGCATCAGATCTACCTGAAGGCCATTGAACATCTACTACTAGCCAGGCTTAGTTCACCCCTCACTCCTGGCCTGGCTATTCACCACATCTCTCCCCATTCTCACTCCACTCCAACTGCTGGCTCATTCCTGCCCTAGGATCTTGGTGTTTGCAGGATCCACAACCCAGGAGGTCCTGTACAACCCCACCTCCCTCTCATCCTGAAACAGCTTCTACCCTACTCATGCCCTTCACTTGCATTCACATTGCTCTGTTGCATTATCATCTCAATGTGAAAGGAGCCTATATATTTCTTTACTGCTTGTCTTTTGGCTACCTGCCCTACTAGAGAAGGAGGAGCCTCTTGTGAGGATGAAATCCCTGTCTAGATCACACTCATTCCCCTTTCTGGAGCAATGCCTGGGACTTGGACAATACCCTTTCAATATTTATTCAATGAATAGACAATCCTCACAACAGCCCTAGGACACTGACATCATGCCCCCATTTCACTGATGAGGCAGGTAAAGCCCTGAGAGTGTTGTGAGCCATGCCACAGCCTAGAGAGGGCAGAGTCAGTCTCTTCCTCCCCATGTAACCTGGGTGTTGCCTTCTAGCTGTCCAATTAACCCCAGTGCCTCTGGTCATTTATAGAAAAATGAAGAAGACAGGCCAAGTATGCGAATACCCTGGATTCCTACAGCTATCCCCTGGCCGAATGCCCTCATGGGTGTTCAGGCAGAGTCTTGAGTAAGTGGCAGGAGACCAGCGGGTCAGGGCTGACTTGGCCATTCCCCTTTCTATGGCCTTAGGCAGACACATATCTCTCCTCACTGTAGGTCTATCTTGGCAATAGGGCTGACTTGACATATCACTGTCTTCTACTCCTGATTCCAGAACCCTACATCCAAGAGAACACAGCAAGTGCACAGCAGGAGGAAATGAGAGGCATCTGCCCCCAGCAGCCCCCCAGACTCTACTGTTCTTTCTTTTCCTGAGGCCGTTTCTTCGCTATACCTGGGATCCAAGAAGCAGCCACGCTTTGCTCCTACCTGCTAAACTATACCTCCTGGAGGACAAGGTCATACATGAACAGCCGCATTTACAGATGAGGACCCCACCTTTCCTAAGGTCATACTGCAGAAGGTTACAGAGCCGGAGTTTGAATTCTGATCCTCAGACAGCTAGACTCAAGCTCTGACTGCCACCATGTGTGAGACATGAGGTTCTCACACCAACTGCAGACTCATTCCCGCGTCCTGCACACCATGTTGCCCTCTCTGAGCTTCTCCAGATGCCAAACTGCCTGACGAATGGACCATTTTCCCTGTAGGTGGTAAGTACCAGACAGAGAGGTTTCTCAGGGAGTTATTTCTAGAGCTTCTCACAAAAGCAGAGCTATGAAGAGTTTAAAAAAAAAGAAAGAAAGAAGAGAAAAAAAAAAACAAAGAAAAGGAAATTCCTCCATGAGAGGCTACAATGAAAGAGGACATGTAGCTCATTTGTGTTTCATTCTTCATCTGAACCCAGAGGGGACAGTCAACCCCTTCCACAGGTGTCTCTGCCCATCCCCAGGACAATGGGCCAAGTTAATGTAATTTTAAAAACATTGTTGACAATGCAGATGGTTCCTGCATCTGCTTTTCTGAATGATCCAAGCCTCCTCTGGGGGAAGGGCAGAGCTGAGCTGGGTCTGCTTTTCCTTTCCTTCTCAGATACACTAGGCTGGGCTGCAGGACCTTTGGGGCTGCTAGAAGCTGATTTCCATATTCACTTTTAGACCCTGGCCAGATGGACAAAGGACCAGTGCATCCAAGGCCCGGTGGTCCTGATATGACGTCTGTGTTGAGCAGGGACACCCGACAGTAGACACAGCACTGAGTCATCAACCACATCAGCCACAGCCCTTCCCCAGCCTGAAAAGCCAGCTGGTCAACTCCAGAATCTGCATTTCTAAGGCTGGCCTGACTACCAAGTGCTGTGTGACCTTACATAGGTTACTTGAACTCTCTGAGTCTCCAAGGTCATTTCCTGCTGTTACTGGTTAATAAAAACTATGCCTCCCTACCTAAAAATATAGTCACTCCATAGTAGTTTGGGAATAGAGAAATGGAATCAAGAAAATTAACTTGTGTTTTTTCTCCTAGATTGGGCAATCCTTGGACATGGCATGGCTTCAGCATGGGTTTCTCGCCAAGGAAGGGATCTTTTGTTATCGTACTGACTCCTAGAAGAGAAGCCAGAGACAGGCAAGGGGAAGGGCAGACGCACAGAGCTCCTCCAATGAGGTTCTTAAGATAGCAGAGCAGCAGAACTGAGGTCAAAAGGACCCATGGTGCCCCAGCCTTGTCTTCAAACCTCTGGGAGCCTGTCCCAAGCAGAGGAACCCACTGGGCAAAAACGAGAAAAATATGCAGAAGCTAAAAGACAGATGCTCTATTCCATGGCAGAAAGGAAGAACTTTATAACATCTGAACAGTGTGGAGTTGGGGGAAGTGGACTTGGGGTTTGAGCCCCATGCCACCCCAACCCTTAGATACGCAAGTGGCTGGTAGACATGAGGTATACATGCTCATATACGTGAGGTCCTTAGCAAAGCAGCCACCACATGGAAGCTGCTGTGGCTGAGAGTCCTATAGTGGACACCGATGCTGTTGTAGGATGCTGCAGAACTGAAACGAGTCACCCTTAAATTTCTCCCTGAGACTCAGAGAGATTGCCGATACTGGCCCAGGCTTACATGCCGTACCTGTTCTCCAAAGTGCGAAATGACAGCAGCTCAGGCCAGGCAAATGAGCTATAAGTGCTTGGAACTGAACAACTCCCTACCCCATTCATTCCCACCCCATCCCCAGAACCCATGTGTGCCACCCAAACCCTCAGAGGACATTCAGCAAATGTATCTTATACTCTCACCCAGATTCTCAACACAGGGTTCTGCCATGAGTAAGGGTGAAACTGTTCTTGCCCTCAGGAAGCTTCCTGGCTTGGTGGTATGAAAAGCTACAATGGGTGTGTCTCCATCCAACTGGGACAGAAAGGCTGGGAAAAAGAGGTAATGTTGTCACCACTCACCCTGGGTCTGAAGAATGTTTTGATGCTGTGTGGGGAGGGTGGTGTCAAGGACTGGAGGCCTGGGGCCACATCTCCCAACTGATAGGTAGAGGAAGCAGCCTTCAAGCCTTAGTCTGTCAGACTCCAAAGGCTTCCACTGACCAAGCTGCCTCATGTGAGAGACTAAGGCTTCTACTCATCGGCTCTGGGCTGAGCAGGAAGAAAAGAGGGAGCAAGTAAGCATATGCCTCACCTCGAGCTGGGAACAAGTATTGCCCCAGACTTTGCCTTCAGGAGTGCTCTCAGGATTGGGAAGGGTGCCTTTCCCCATCTCCTACCAAGTGCTCGAATCCTCCACATCTTCTCTGAGGAGTAGGTTCTGCTTTGAGAGCAGCATGTCCCACAAAGCACTAGGATTTGCATTCTAGCTCTGACATTCATTGAGGCTAACTCGACCTGACCCCCACCTCAGCCTGTGCTCTGAGTACAAATACCCACTGGATGAGCTGTGGAAAGGCTTAAATGAGGGACCAGTCATGCAGTAGGTGCAAAATAAATGTCACACAGACTCACTACCTTATGTCTGATGACAAGGAACTCACTCCATTTACAGGGCCACCGTTCCAACTTTTTACTTGATTCTGACAGTCAATGACATCAACTGAGCATAAAAGGAGGCCTCTCTTCTCCATCTTTTGGCATAATATATGCTTTTTGAAGGCACAGTTTACCCCCGCCCCCACACCTGCCCTTGATGACTCTGCAAAGGTGCAAAGGCAGGATAGGGCTTAGCTTCCCCTATGTCAGCACCCCCACCACTGCCCCAGGCCAAACACCCCTGGATTCTACAGGCCTCCTTCAGCGGATGTGGTTTATAGAACCTACACCAGCTCAAGCACCTTTTGGATTTAACATCTACATGCCTCCCCCATTTCCTCACCTTACATCCTGCATGTGAATGAGGCTCTCAGCCTTGACGCCCACTCCACACTCAGCCTGTCCAGGGCCAAAGAGAGAGCAGGACCTGGGAGAATGTCTGCAGGGGGAGCTGAGGGATTTTACTGCAGCCCCAACTGCTGGGAAGATGGAATCGCCATTCGCTCTGAGAACCTGCATACAGGCCTGGTGTCTGAAACAGAGCCCCCAATTCTCCACACAGCCATCTTTCTGAAAAGCCAGATGCTCTGCTGCCTGCCTGCACTTCATCAGAATTCAGCAAAAGGGACATAAATAAATAAAGGAAACTCTGCTTAGCTCTTTCCTCCTAACGATCTCCAACGTGCAGACGTTTAAAGAGACAACATTTTTCCAGAGGAACAATGGGCAAGAGGCGGCCAGGCCATGGAAGAATTTTCTGTCAGATATTATTGTTAGTTGCATTTTTTAAAAAGAAACCAAAGCAGAGGGGACGTCGTTGAGATTTCTATCAGACCCAGGAGGCCTCCTACATTTCAACTTTTGTTTATTTGTTTGTTTTTGTCAATACGCTCATGTCTGAAATTTGTGTAGCTCACTTGCAGCTAGAAAAATTCCCCTGTCGGGAGGCAGCGTTTGAAAACATGATCTTTTAAAATTTCTTTCAGCTGGGCCCTTATCGCTGGATCTTTGGTTAATATAGATTCCTTATTCATGATCTTGCCCCCTCCCCACCTCTGTGCATCTGATCAGACAGTTGGACATATGGAATTGTTCATGCTCAAAGCAGTTAGCAACGCCCCAGGCCAGACTGGCTTCAGACAAACGCGCCCTTCACCTTTTGGGCAGAGCCCCCCAACCCGCATTAATTTTTCTTGGACAGAGTCTCCATGGCCACAAAGATAACCCTCAGGGAATACTGTGCAGGGCCATCAGGGTGTTTTCCCATGAGGCAGAGAAAGGGAGTTGGAGGGCCTGGACTGCTGCTTCTGGCTTCTCACTCTATGCTGTGTGACCTTGGCAGTTCTCTTCCCCTCTCTGGACTCCTCTGTTACAGTCCAGGCAAGGGTCAGAATAGAAGCAGGAAAAGCATTGAGCTGGGCAGACAGCCCAGGACCTTTTTGTATGGGAATCCCTGATGCCCCAGTACCATCTCTAAACTGGCCCTCTCACACAATAACAGCCAATGGTTGACTCGGGCTGACCTGTTCCATGGGGGTTCCATAAGGGCATGCCTGACTGACTCATTAACCACCCAGACTCACCTCCACAGATTTGGGAAGCATCTTTTTGAGCCAGGGACTAGCATGAAACAGGCAGAGTCCGCATGTGCGGAATATCCTCGGCTCTTACTGGTTCTCCTTCTCACTTTTGTGGTGTTGATGAGGTCACAGAGGCCTAGAGAAGTTCTGCCACCTCATTCACCCAGGTCATAGAATTGCCAAACAAAACTCGGGGTACCCAGTTATTTTAATTTTTAGATAGAGAACAAGTAAAATTTTAGTATAAGTATGTCTCAGATATTGCATGGGACAAACTTACCCTACACGATATTCATTTTTTATCTGACATGTAAATTAACTAGGAGACATGGTTTAGATTTTACTGTATCTGACAACCCTACCTAGACACAGAGTACATAGGAACCAGAGCTGGGACCAGATCCCAGGCCCCAACCTTAACCCTCACCTCTTTCCCCAGTACCTTCCACCGCCCTTTCTTATGGTATCCTCTGCCTGCAACTCTGAAAGGACCAGGGTCACTACAGTAATGGTTGAAAGGAATTGCCTTCATCCTCCCCAGCACTAAACTCTTAGAGATCTGGAGCCAGAAGTGGGTTCCAAACAAATCCAATGGCTCTCTAATCATCTTAGTGGTTCTGCCAAGACCTACAAGAGGTTCTAACATACTATACACATCAAGAAAGTTTTATGAAGTGAATGAATGAGTGAGTGATAGAATGAATGAATGAATGAATGAATAGAAGAGGGACTGAGCTGCAGTCCTTCTGACTAGCTTTTGGAAATGGAATGTATGGGGGCCATGGAGAATGCCACATTAGTAGAATTTTTCCAGTAGAAGCAGCATAATTCTCCCTGCATCCTGCCTCTCCAGCCTCAGAAGCCGAGCTGCACAGATATGGGTCCTCTTGAAAGAGATTCTGATCAAGGGTGAAGTGCGGAGCTCTGCCATGGGCCAGTCCTATGCTTGAGTCCCCTGCCCACTTCCACCTCCAGTGCCTCTCTGTCCTGGCCCAGTCAGTCCTTTGCAGAATCAATAGTGTCATTGAAGCAGAGAAGGGTGGGGTAAGAAGTTTGCAAGTGAGCACTGGGCCATGTCCTAAAGTGCCAGCCAGATGGCCATCTGTGCAGTTTGGCCTCCCCAGGCCTGCTGGGGAAGGAAGTATGAAACCAAAGCCAGATGAGGGTAGGGAACCAGCCAAATGCCTCCTCTGCAGCCTCTTCCAAGCACATGTCACTCCCTCGCCTAGCAGACGTGCCCACATGCATGTGCGTACCCACACATGCACATATACCCTACTGGGTCATCTAGCTGGTAATTTCTGATGGGTCTGGCAGAGAGGACCCTTGCTCTGCCCTGACCTCCCAAGATTACAGTCTACCCTGCAAAAATACAGGGAATGCTCAGAGGACTTTCCAAAGCACAATCAGGGCCCCAGGAATTGCTCACAGTGGCTGAAGATGAGTGAGGTATGGGAGAGCAGGCCCCAAAGATAGGATGGTATCATGGGATAGCTCAGAGCTCAAGAGCGAGAAGGCCTGCTTCTTTCTGGGATCACCTGAGCTCCCCAGAGAAATCTATAATCCTTTCCTCTTTCAGGCCTCAGTTGCAATATCTGCAAAATGGAGACCCCAACTCCTTTCCTGCTCACCTCATTAGAAAGGAAAACTCCTTGTAGACTAGAAGGAGTAAGGCAGAAACCACAATCTCTGCTTTCCACATGCTCTTCCAGGATTAAAAGGAGGTATTTGTATTTCATCTGGGTATGCTGTCTTCACATAGCCCAGGGTCTAGTGCTTGTGCAGACAATTGGAGCCAGAATAGCTCAGATACTGGTGAAGTTGTTATAGGCTAGTCTCATGTGTTGCACCAGCCTGTCACCTCCCTCATTTTGCCCCTTGAACCTTTATTAATGTAGCCCTGACTCACAGAACTTATTGATGGCTCCAACTCTTTGCCTATTTCCCAAGCTCTACTGCTAGCATTCCAGCCCTTTCCTGGGTGGGCCTGGGGCCACATGGTGCCTTGTTCCCAGGCCTGCAGAAATCCTCTCTCTGGGGGCACCTCCGCCAGACCTGGCTGAGCCATGTTACTGAGCCAGGAGGAGATTAGAGGCCCCCACTGAGCCGGAGCTGGGGATTTGGCACAGAAAAGCCTTCCCTTTCAGCTGGGCAGAAAGGAGAAGGAGCAGAGCCAACAGCCCCAGGGCTTCCTGAAGAAACTGCCTCCTGTTTCCTGAGCTTCTGCTGATGGAATAAACTTCCCTCAGCCCTTAGCTTCCCAGATCCTGGAGCAGGCTACTCCACAACCAGGCACCACATGGAGGCATGAGGACCAGTCTGGGGATAGCAGGGACAAGATTCCCAGCCCAGGTTGCTCTCCCTACCTCACCACCCACCCAACTTTCTCTGTGGCCTCCGACAAATCCCTTCCCTTCCTGTGGCCTTAATTTCGTAAGCTGTAGAATGAAGCAGGAAAATAAGATTTGTCCAGTGAAATTTTAGAGCTAAATTGGTCTTAGAGAAGCAGACTCCATGTTGAGAAGGGGAGTGAGGCACCACCATCTCTTCTCTTATTTCTACTCTCCCTCCAACATATTCATACTCATTCTCACTTCCCAGCCACCCTTGTTGCTCTAGGTGAGCTCTGGGCTCTGGGCCTTGACATATCTAGTAAACCCTGCTCACTCACATGTCAGAGGACAGAGGAAACAATCTGGAAGCATCCCCAAGGCTTAAATTAATAGGTGAAAGTTTTAAGACAAAGAGAATATTTAAATTGTCTCAAAGTATCGCCCCCAAGGTATTTATCAACTATGAAGGGGAGGAACCCAGCAAATCCCACCTTAACTAAGAGATCAAGGCTACCATCACTAGTAATATGACATCAATATCATGTTGCCCCTGATATGATGCACTGAGAAAGGCATATCACCTGTATGGTATACTTGCTAAGAATATATAACCTCAGTCTCATCATGAGGAAAAAAAATAAAACAAATGCAAATTGAGGGGCATCCTGCAAAATAACTGCTCAGTACCCTTCTAAAGGATCAAGGTCATGAAGAGCAAGGGCACGCTAAAGCACTGTCACAAATTGGAAGGGACAAAGGAGACATGATAATTATATACAACATGGGACCCTAGATTGGATCTTGTAACAGGCAAAGAATATTAATGAAAAAAGAAACTAGTGAAACTTGAATGAACTCCGTAGTTTAGTATTTCCCAATATTAATTTATTGGTTTTAGTAATTATAAGTTATATAAGATGCTAACAGGCAAAGCTAGAAGGAGGGCATACAGGAATGCTCTGTACTATATTTGCAACTTTTTATTGTAAATAAAACAATTTAAAAAATCTGCACATTTTCCCTTCTTAAAGCTCTTCATTTGTGTCAAGCAACAGACTACAGCATTTCCTCCCATGGGTCTATCCCTTAACAAGTGGTGGGTCCTCTCTGCCAGGTGTTTTGCATACACGATTTCATTGCATCCTCATAATGATCCTCAGAAAGAGGTATTTGTAGCCCCATTTTATGATTAAGGAATCTGAGGTCCAGTCCCAGCAACTAGAAATTAGAGACACTGAGAATTAATCTGAATGCAGTCTGCCTGAATGAAGAAATGCTGACAAGTGAAGCCTTTACAGGGGCTCACAGAGGTTGCAAGCATATGACAGGACATCAAGGGTAATGTCTTTTGGTCCTACAAAGCATGGCATTCAGATGCCACCTACCCTAACCCTAATTCTAACACAGGGCTGGTCCTTTGAAAGGAAGGTAGTTCTTAAGAACAAACTTCCAGATTGCTTGGGTACAAATCCCAGGTCTGCTACTTATTTATTGTATCTTTCAAAAGGTACTTAATCCCTCTGTATAAAATGAGGGTAATTATACATCTGTAACTTACTGGATTTCATTAATCAATGTCACCATAAAAATACATTAATTAATTAATTAATTAAATGAGGATAATATTTAGTATCTACCTATAGCCTGGCTCTGACAGTCATCACTTAGAATAGTTGTATACATTCTGTAAGTGTTAAGCATCACTTTTGTCTTCGCTCTGTGCATCTGTCCTCAACCACCTTCAAAATGCCAACTTGCTGGGTGGATATTTCTAAGTTAAACAGAGAGTAAAGGCCCCAAGCAAAAGCTAAGAGTGCACTATGGAGCAAGGAGCAGAAAGAAGAGTCATTTGGCTGTCATTACCAACCAAAAATTCTAAAATGGGTAATGACCATGAATCATCTAGGGGAGCTGTAAAATTGGAAATATGTCAAGACAGAAAAGGAGCCTCCACAATAACCCAATCCCGTTAACTTGCATGCAGCCCACATATAGAAGCATCTAACTGCCCAAGTGTGACCAACCTAAGGTTAATTTTAAAAGTACAGAAAAAAAAGGGAGGGCAGGGGACAGGAGAGGAAAGAGGGGGAAGGATGGGGAGGGAAGAAAAAGAAGGAAGGAGGGAAGATTTTAACCTGATGATCTCAACATGGAATCCTAGAGTCACCGAAATTTTGAACATAAATCAATAAATCCCAGGATACTACTGAACAAAATCTAGGCAATGTTTGGTTCTGTTGGCTCAGTGAAAGCACTATATATTTTTAAATGCATGGCATGATTGAAGCTAAGCTGAGACCCACCTTTGCTGATGTCAACCTGGAGACAGAAGTGATATGAGCACTGGCAGAATACACCCTGTGGTTCTCCAGAGTGCTGAGTCTGTTAAATACTAGAATTCTCATCAACTTGATCAAAACCAATCAATGACTCTCATTAGGTCTATATGTGGGCACTTTTGTGGTAATCAGGCTGATTAAACTGATTTTAGAACAGTAGAAATCCATAGTTTTGCATAGCTAATGGGTTGGCCTTAGCTGCTGTGTTCTGAGGATGTACATCTTGCTTCCAAGTGCATGCAGATCTCCTGCCAGCAATGCAAATACCTGGATGCCAGGAGATAGCCTCCCGGGAGGATATAAGGTACATAGCCTGTACTCTTTGTTTCAGGTATGCTTTGCAACAGACCTAGATCTCACCTGTATTTGCCTCTAGCCATTCTGCATTTCAGTGGCTCAGCTGTAAAGTGGGAAAATTGAATGAGGTCAGTGCTTTTTAATCATTAGAACTGCCTGAGAAAATTTTTTAAAATACTAATGGTCCTACTCAAACCAATTAAGTCAGAATATCTGGAGTGGGTTCCAAGTATTGATTTGCTATGAAAACATACCAGTGAATATCTTTTTTCAGTCATGTTAGGGTAACTGATACCAGAACAATTCTCCCACTGTATAAGCTTCCTATTGCTGCTGTAACAAATTACCACAAAAGTAGTGGCTTAAACAATAGAAATTTATTATCTTATAGATCTGGAGGTCAGAAGTCTAAAACGGGTCTCAGTGTGCTAAAATCAAAGCATGAATGAGGCTACATTCCTCTGGAGGCTGTAGGAAAGAATATATTTCTTTGCCTATTCTAGATTCTAGAAGCCACCTGCTTTCCTTAGCTCATGTTTCCCTCCCTTCATCTTTAAAGCCCACATCAGGCCAAAGCCTTCTCCCACTGCCATCTCTCTGGTTCTCTCTCTTCTTCCTCCCTCTTCTACTTTAGAAGATCCTTGCAATTACCTTGAGCCTATCTGTATAATCCAAGATAACCTCCTATTTTAAAGTCAGCTGACTAGCAACCTTAATTTCATCTGCAATCTTAATTTCCCTTTGCCGTATAACCTAACACATTGATTGGTTCCAGAGCTTAGGACATGGATGTCTTTAAGGGGCCATATTCTGCCCTCCATACCATCTAAAACATTGGAAAAATATGCAAACAACTGTTTTCAGATTTTGGACAAAAGGCATCACAGTACTTCAATCCCTGAGAAAAAAGAAACAAAGGAGGTGAGCCCTGTGATTCCAAAGAGTTCTTCCCAGAGGAACTTAATGGACTTGGCAAAGATTCACGAGGACCCAAGCAGAGTATGTAGTCTCCATGAGCTGAGAAGAGGGAGATTAGAGTTGGGAAGGCTAGACTGCTGGATTTTGTGGGACAGAGAGTTAAAGAAGAAGAAGCTATGCAGAAAAGAGCTCCTGCACAGGGACACCCTGAGTCAAATTGCTAATCTGTGAATGCATAGGAAGATACTCTAAGAGACCAGGGAAAGAACAATTACCAAAGAAGGAACAAGTACTGGGGAACTGCCAACTAACCAAATACTGAATCTCAGCAGGATTTAGAGACGTTTGAGTTCTAACCAAAAAGCATGAAGAGACCTCACTAAACACTCAGGGCATTTAGGAGAAACACCATAAGGGCACACCTTAGTAGTAGAACTAAACTAGCCCTAGAGTAAAGGCTGCTCTAGATACTACAAAGCTTATAACCAAGTCTCATAAGTACGAGATGACCTGAAAGTAAACTATCTGGCTGCCATAAGAGGACTCAGTGCACTACATAAGAGAAAGTAAAATCCAGACACTCAACAGCCTCATATACACAATGTGCAACATCTAATAACCAAACATGCAAAAAAAAAAAAAAAAAAAACCAGAAAAATGTAACCCAGTCAATAGAATAAGTCTATAAAATCAAACTCAGAATTCACAGAGGTGTTGGAATTAGCATAGAAAAACTTTAAAGGAGCTATTATAAATATGTTCAAGTATTTAAGAAAAACATAAGCATAACAAAGAGAAGAAAACTGTTTTTAAAAAACCTGGAACATCTAGAGCCCCAAATTACATATCTAAAATGAGAATTTCACTGAATAGGCTTGAGAGCAGATTAGGCATTCCAGAAAGAAAATACAAATGAAATTAAAGAAAAGGCAAGTGATACTACCTAAACAAAAGCAAAAAGAAGAGAAAAGGTAGTAAATTAAACAGATCCTCAATGACATGTGAGCTCATATTAAGTGGTCATATGTGTGATTTGGAGACCCAAAGAAAAAGAAGAGAAAATAAAATCATTTGAAGAATAGTGAAGGTTTTCTAAATTTCATTGAAAATATAAATTAAGATGTCTAAAAAACTCAACAAACCCAAAGCAGGATAAATACAAAGACAATCACATCAAGGCACTTCATAACCAATTTTATTAAAGCCAATGACAAAAAGAAACTCTTAAAAGTAGTCAGAGAAAAAATACTCATCGTGTATAGGAGAATATAACTGAAAAATTACAAAGACTACACAACTGAATCTATGCAAGCCAGAAGACAATAAAATAATATCTCTACTGTATAGAGGAGAAGGGAAATCGACTATCAATCTAGAATTTGATACTGAGTGAAAATATCCTTCAAAAGTAAAGACAAAATAAAGAGTTTTCAGACAAATAAAAGCTTAGAGAATTCATTACCACTAGCAGACATTGCATTATAGGAATTAGTAAGTAAAGCTTTTCTGGCT
Organism: Rousettus aegyptiacus; assembly: GCF_014176215.1. Taxonomy (NCBI): domain Eukaryota; kingdom Metazoa; phylum Chordata; class Mammalia; order Chiroptera; family Pteropodidae; genus Rousettus; species Rousettus aegyptiacus. Next base: position 9,763,898 of record NW_023416309.1, read on the forward strand.
AAAGGAAAATATCAGATGGAAATAAGATCTATATGAATGAACGAAGAGTATTGGAAATGTGAAATATGTGGATAGATTAAAAAAATATATACATCTCATTTTTTTAAAAGGTAGCATAATATAAAAATAATGTATTGTGGGGTTTATAATGTATGTATAAGTAAAATGTACGACAACAAAAGCACAAAGGATAAGAGAGGGAAAGGAATTATACTATTGTAAGATTCTCATATCATATATAAGGTGGTATAATATTCATGGAAAGTAGACTATGGTAAGTTAAATATATATATTATTAACATTAGAGCAATTACTAAAAACAAAAAAATGAAGAAGTATAAGAAGTATAGCTAATATGCTTATAGAGAAGATAGGATAGAATCTTAAAAAGTACTGAACTAATATAAAATAAGGCAGGGAAAAAAGTGGAACAAGGAACAGATGGGAAAAATAGAAAATAAAATAGTAGCAAGATAATCTATTTGAACACGATCTATTGATGATCATATTAAATGTGAATGCTCTAAACATTCCAATTCAAATGCCCAAGATTAACAGACTAGATTAAAAAGCAAGACCAAACTACATGCTTCGACAAGATATCCACTTTAAATATAAAGACATAGGCAGGTTATAAATAAAGGTTAGAATAAAATATACCACACAAACACTAATAATAAAGTTCTACCATGTCAATTATACCTTAATAAAAAAATAATTTTAATTAAAAAAAAGAAACATATTGCCTGCATTGATATCAACCCAAACAGACTTCATAAAAAGAAATATATCCAGGGACAAAAAGGAGCATTATGTAATGATAAAGGAGTATGATTATGATAAATAGCATAAAATTTTATGACATAAGTCAACAACTTAGAGAAAGTGTACGAATTCGTTGAAATGTACAAACTACCAAAACTAACTCACGAAGAAATAGAAAGACAGAATAACCTTGTATCTATTAAATAAATTAAATTTGTAGTTATGAATCCTCTTGCAAAGAAAGCACTAAACTCCAATAGTTTCCCTAGTAAATTCTACTTTTAAACATTAGGTAGAAAAAAATATTATACCTAGCAAACTTTTTCAGAAAATAGAGAAATAGAAAACCCTTCCCAACTTATTTTATGAAGCCAACTTATTCTGATACCAAAAGTAGAAAAAGATTTTATTAAAATAAAAAACTATAGACCAATACTCTTTATGGGGCAAAAATACTTTTTAAATATGAGTAAGTGGCATTCAATGATATACAAAACGGATAATACACCATGACCCAGTAAAATTTATCCTAAGAATAAAAGGTTAATTTAATATTTTACTATCAGTAAAATTATGTTATTATCTCAATAAAATCCAAAAAAAAATCAGTTAGCACAACTGCATATTATTTATGATCAAAATTCTCAGTATAGTAGGAATGTATACATTTACTTCCAGACCACCCTTTTTTACATGAGGCCCAAGGCCTTGCTCTCCTCCCTGAGCTGGTCTCTCCCCGGCAGAATTTCAACCACATTGAGGCCCAGCATCCAAAGTCAGCCTTGAAGAAAAAAAGGCAGCTCTGGCACTTACTGGGCCCATTTTCCAGGTCAGTGGCTTGGTGCTGGAGCACTTCAGAAGTGGTCTTACAACCCCTAAACCAAGGCACCAGCGACAGCAGCAATTCCTGCTGATATTCTGGAATTTCTGGAATTTCCACAGAACTTCAGAAACTGTTCACCAACCCAAAGAGCCTCAGAATGTGGCAGCTCTCAGAAATCCAGAATAAACCTGTCCTTCATTTATAGGCAGAGAAACTGAGGACCTGACACTTTTCCAAAGTCACACAGCAGTTTGGATACCAGCCAGGAGCTCCTGCCACAGCACCAGACCACTATGCTAGAAAGCTTCAGGACAGGCAGAAACACAAAAGAGTAGCCACCGCCCAACCACCAAACACAACAGATCCAAGCACCAGCCTGAGGTTTCTTTCAGGTTATGAACATTTCCAAAATTATGCAAAGTAGAAATAGTATAATTAAAGCCCAGAGATATAGATCTGTCATCTAGATTTAACAACTGCTAACATTTTGCACTGTTTCATCATTTCTTTGCTGAAATAATTTAAAGCAAATCACAAATACCATGACATTTCACACCTAAATTCTTCAAAAATAAAGCATATACCTATGTTATTTACAGTGTCATTAAGGTACCTAACAAAACTAATAATAATTTCTTAAAATCTAATGCCCAGTCTCAATTTGTAGCAGATGCTGCTGGCATCCCTCCCATCTCTTCTGGCCGTCACTGGAAGTCAGCAGCAACTGCAGTGTATAGCACCCCTATACACCAATACTTCCTTCCCTGTTTTGTCCTTAAAGGGGCAGGTCTAAGGAGCCAGGCAGTTAAATCCTAAGAGCAACCCACAACCAATGAGAGGCAAGACTTGGTCAATAGATACCCAAGCTGCCTTGACCCTTGGAAGGACGCTTCTGAGAGTGCTCTATGCAATCACTAGGGGGGTCCCATGAAATCGAACCCCCATGACCCACAGCAGGAACCTGCTCACTAGCTGAGCCTGCTTTGGCTTTCCTCCTTTCCCTGTTTCACTCTGCTGTCTTTAGTATGCTTCCTGGGATAACCTCCTAAGTAAACATCTTACGCCTTGATCCTAGTATCAGCATCTGCTTTGGGGGGCCTCAAACTAAGACAATATTCAGATTTTCCCAATTGTCTCAATCACCCTGTGTTTTTGATAAGTCAAAACTGAGAACTTAAACCATATGATTTCGCAGGGAGAAGAGACAGTCAGAATTCATGATAAGGCACCCTCAGTTCTGCCACTGGGCCTGGGCAGCTGGACCAGAGAGACTAAAAACAAATTGGTTTTGCCCACTCAGCTTCTCAGTCCCCTTCCTACAGGAGCCACCCCAACCTGACACTCCACTCCCAGCCCTGGGGTGAGCAAGCGAGCCACGTCTGGGTGGTCAGTGTCCCCCACTCCCTTGGCCACGGCCATTTGTTCAGGGACAAGCACATGACTTTGGTGATTTTGGTGAGCCAAGGAGAGTGAGCAGGAGGATTTGGCTAAAACCACTGAGGGAGAAAATTTTGCTTCCTGTTCCTTCGGATCAGCTAGTACATGAACCTGGAACTATTGGGTGCTGTTTCAGCCTCAGGATGAAGTCAACACAGAGGAACAAAAGCTGAGACATGAAGCTGACAGTCCCATGCCACATCTGGGTCCAGTCATGCCTGAGTTCTGGCATGTGAGTGGGTAACCTCGCCTTTGACTTGAGCCAGGCTGAGTTGATTTCTTACTCCCAGATAAAACAGAAGTACCAACTAGTACAGAATCAGAGACTTCTCACTTTTCTGGGAAACTCTGGTTCCCCAATTCATGGCTCTGCTTGTATGGTGCTTAGATGTTCACCAAGGTGGTGAGTAGATGCCAGACTCACAAAATAGCCATGCCAAATTCACTCCACCATGTCTCTTTCCTGCTTTCAACCTGTCATCCACACTGTCAACAAGAGTGACCTGTGTGTACTGACCAGTGTGCTTTATGAGAAGCAGAACCTTGACACTGTTGTATTTATTGTTTACTGTTACATCTACTGTTACATTTGTTATTTCAACAATTTATGAATCCCTGAAGCTCCATAACACATAGTAGTTTATACTATGCTGAGGCTAGTGAAAAGAGCAAGTCATTTCCCTAATGAGTGAGCCTAGCCTACCACGTAGCATCCTCTCCTTGGAAGGGGAAATTACATGCTATGGGAGAAGCCAGCCACTTGGGGATTCTAGCATCCTTAGAATAGTCCCCTTAAGGGTACTATGGAGTTCCTCTAGTAAGAACAGTAGCTACTGCTACTGAGCACCTACTTCTGTGCCAGACGTAATACCTGGAGTCCCACGTGTATATCACATGTCTCCTCAAGACGATCTGCAGATAGGAATCATTGTCCTCCTCTGACGACTGAGGAAACTCAGTACCAGAAAGTTAAGTGACTTTCCAAAGTCACAAAGCATTTGTGATGGTGTTGGTATTCAATTCCAGGTCTAGAAAACATGCTTTTCCCATAATGCCTCTATCTTTTCACAATAACTTTAGTAGGGGGTTCAATAAATATGGATAGGATTGTGAACAGAATTTAAACTGTCCGCACACTGACCCTCAGGCCAGTGAATTGGAAGGTGAGACCACAAGGATGCCATCCTCACTGACGCATGGAGCACATATAGAGAGCCAGGACTTCTCAAAGTGGCTTATGCACTGTTGATAGCTGTGCCACGGGGACCCCCAAAAGACAGAAAATGGCTGTGACACTCATCTTAGATTGAAGTGGAGGGAGCAGCAGAGCCTAGTTACTGAACGAGTTAATGTGGAGGCACAAGAGGGTGGACCTGAAGAGATGACAAATTTTATTCCTGCCCACAGCAGTAAGCAGAGTGTTTTCTTTCTCCTCTAACCGATAATTTCAGAGTGTTTTCACCTGTGCTAAGGCAGTAGCCAGAGCTGTGGGCATGCACTATTAAGCGGTTCACACTACTTGGGAACTAAGACATTCACATCTTTTACTACTATTTCTCTTCTCTGCATCTTCACTGCACAGAGTTAATAAATAGAACTTTCAAGACATCAGCTCAAAGCACACAGAAGAGATGGCCCAAGGATGCTTTAAATGTCTGCGGCCAATATCCACTGCCCTGGTCTGCTGGGGAGCCATGAGCACGTGTGTGACTCCCCCAGAACCAGTGAGAGCCCTGAGAGAGCCCTCTGCTGAGCAGGACAGATCACCCTTTACCTGGAGCTATTCACCTGGACGTGAAGGGAAGGCTTTCGGTCCATAGGCCGTGAATCATGGCACTGTGGAAGGTATAAGCTTCCATTTCCACATCAGAAAATGGGGATAACTGTATTTCCTTATAGTCTCCATGTGATGATCCGATGGATGTAAATAATGTATATATAGTGCCTGGATTTAGCTAAAAATGTTCACAACTGTGTTGTTGTTAGTATTCTCACTTCATCTGAATGCAGATTCTACCTGCAAAGTGCCATTTGTTTTTTGGGCTTATTTTTACCTGACTCAGAGCACAGAATTACATAGTGTCAGGGTTGCAAGAGCCTTCTTGAGGTTCCCTATCCAGTCAAACCCCATTATTCCACAGAGGGAAAAAAATGAGACCCAGAGAGGTTCAAACACTTAGGAAGGTCACACAGGAGTTAGTCAAGAGCCAAGACAAGTCCCAGTCCAACCTAGCTCCCCATTCCCCACCAGCACGCTTGGCAACTCCTCAGACTGCAAACATGGTGAGTCCAACAAAAATTTCGGTGTTTTTTTTTTTAAGATTGATTTTGATGTTTTGAGGCTTCGTGAAACCAGCAATTTTAATCAATTTTTCAAAATTGCTAATTTCATCCATCCAGGGAACTCACACACAAACAGAAGGGCTGATTGAAATTTAAATGGCGGCTGGCTTGTTAGCTGCAGGCAGCAGGCTGGGTATTTTCATATGCAAGTCTACAACTGTGTCCCGGCCTGGCAGCAAGAGGAAGCAATCTCCACGAGACACTCGAAGGCATTAAGAATTCAGGCAGCCAAAATGAGAAGCAACAACGCAAAATGATAAAACAAAGACAGATCATTATTAGCGCCAACATAATGTGTTCCCGTGTCCTCCGATCTCATTTAGAGTCCTGCCCGTTGTCTATTGAAACTGTAATTAGGTTGATAGGAACCAGAGGATTAAAGTAACTTTCTCCCTCGAATTGGGGGATTTCAAATGAGCGAGATGGGGAGGAGATAAACCTGAGAGAGATTTTAATATTCTGGGCTGCAGCTCCCAGGACAGCACAGGCTGACAAACAATGGCTGGTTCCTGCCCCAGAGGGCGCGGGGAGAAGGGATGTTACAGGGCTGCCCACCTCAGTGAAAGCAAGGTCTCCTCCCTTCCCAGCCAAACCTGCACCTTTGCCCTTGACACCACCCACTTCATGACCCCTTCTCTGGTCTCACTCAGAAACCTCTTACCAATCCATTCCCTTCTTGCTTCCTGCAGCTTCTCCTGGTCCAAGTTACTGCGCGACACACCTGCCCCATGTACTGCGATGACCACCTGCCTGACCTGGAATCTCCAAAAGGGCTCCCAGGTTTCTCACTTTAGCCTCCTTTAGTAAGATGCCGGCTTCCTACCTCAGTCAGGCCCCTCACATCCACTGTTCTTACACCTTCTCTCTTTAAACCCATCCTGGGACCCACTCCCCCACCTACAAAATACAGGCAACCCTGGCCCTTCCACTTCTCCCCATATCGCCTCTTTGGCTCCTCTCGCCCCAGGCTCTGTCGTACAGGGGGACCACTTGCCCACCCTCACATGCAGCACGCTCCACCCCTCCAGCTGGCGCACACTCTGCTCAAGCCTACCACTCCTTTATTAGGTAAAATTATATGTGTCCTTCAATATTGCCTTCTCTGGGAGGCCTTAGCCAGAGCCCCATGGGAGTCCGTCATTCCCTTCTCAAGTGCCCATAGGACCTTGTTCAGACACGTATCATAGCCCTCCTTTAAGCTGTAGCCCTCTGTCGGTGACCACGCTGTGACTTTAAGCTCTGCAGGGATAGATCCAACTATGGCCATCCTCACAGTAATGGAAACCAGTGCTTGGCCAGAAACATGGAATTAAAATTTATTTTAACACTGGTCATTCTGGACATGTTATTTGGGACACCAAAAGCAGTCAGCCTGGAGAACTCTTATTGCCACTCCCTGTATCTGCTTTTTTGTGCAGATCTCATCACCCTGGACATGGTTTCCTGTGTGAGCCTCTTTGTGTGTGTGTGTGTGTGTGTGTGTGTGTGTGCGCGCGCGCGCGCGCACGCGCACATGTATGTGTACCTGGGGTCAGTACACAGTGAATCCTGATGAGCTGGGCAAAGAGGAATTCTCACTGAGTGAGGCATCGATACAAAGAAAGGAAGAATAGTCGCCCTCACCCAGGACCAGAGAAGCAGGTCAGCATCCAAATTTTCCACAATCATTTGCACAAAATTAAGTGCTGTCCTTCACATTCCAAATTCTCAGATGCCTCAAAAGCTTATTTGAAAGTGGCACAAGAGCTAATCGTGGTGCTAAATGCTCCATGCTTCACTTCCTTGCTCAGTTTCTCTACCTGCAAAATAAGGGATAATCTCGAACGACTAAGGATCTGCTCAGCTCTCGCACTATGACAACTAGTTAATGTTCCTTCAGGGTATGATTGCCTCACTCTACCACCTGGGCCAGTAGGGAAGGCAGGGGCCATCATGGAACAGGCTTTGTGACCAATAATGGGAACCTGGCCTTGAGAAGTGTCCACTCAAGACTCCAAAAAGCCTCCACATGCCTGCGTTGGGTATACAGGGGCTGAGTAAGGGAGCTGGAAGGCACTTCATCCCCATTTAACTGATATGGAAACCGAAATCCAGAAAGGTAAGGCATGGACCATTTTATCCCTAGAGAAATCCAGACCAGGAGTCCAGGCCCCTCCCACCCACCCTTTCTTTTGTTTTCCTGGAAAATATTGCTCATTGCCTTTGAGAGCTGCAGCAATGGCAGAAAGCGACTGAGAACTCTTGGCTCATTTTCCTCATCCTCTCGTCTAAAAGATAGAATTTCTTTGCTCAGAGAAAAAGCATGCGCAAATGTGAGTTTTCTATCTATGCTTGCTATATATATGGGTGAGCATGTCCATGTGAAAGTGAACATGTATGTATGAAGAAAATTTATGTGGGTTGTGAACAAGAAAGTTAGTGAAGTCATGTGGGTACACATGTGTGCATGTGAGTACCAAGCAGATGTATGTGGGCGTGTCAGTAAGCAGCATTGAGTGAGTGTGGATATGTATATATAGGTGTATAGAGTTTTTGGATGTGCCCATGTAGGTGTGTGTGTGTTGTGTGTTTTACATATGTGTAGTTTTTTTGGAATTGAGATGAATAAGAGGCCATAAAAGTACATCCTCCCTAAGATGAAGATTACAGAGTGTGACCCCATTGATAAGTGTTGATGGCCTTTCCCAAGACCTCTGTCAAATAAAATCCTCCTCATTTAGGCTAACTTATGCTTTCACATAACCCAAAGATGAGACAAGTAACATCAGGTAATGTTGCATACAGGCTCCCACTTCTTGGGTGGGCTCATTGAATTCATGGCACCAAGGAAACCATAATACAATTTCCTTAGAGTTTTATCAGAGGTAGATTTGCTTAGAGTCAGACTGACTCAAGGCAGGTTCTTCATCTATAAACACGGTGCTTACCTCTTGGGGCTGTTGTGAGGATGGAGTGAGACAGCAGATGTGTGAAGCCCAAGTCCAGTACCTGGCACATAGTAGGTGCTCAGCCCATGTCAGCTGTGCTTAATTCCGACAGCTGTGGTGACTGTGCCTTAGCAGCCAGATGCTGTTAATGCCTGCTTCATTGGTGCTGGACCAAACAGGCTTTGGCAGGGTCACCCCCTCCCAGAGGCCCCTCATTGTACATGGCCCATTAGTTGCACAGTGCCCCAAATACTACAGGAATGTTTCCTATGCCTTCTCCTCCACTAAATACCTCTGTGACAGCTTCTTGGCAGGAACACAGCTCCAAGGTGAACATATGTTAAAAATATGTGCTGTAGGCATCCCACCTCAACATGGAAGCAAGAGGGAACCTTTCCGGAGCCCACAGCCTGGAAAGCTAGTTTTGCAGATGTCCTGCCCAGCCCCACTCAGGAGACCCCAGGGAATTTCAGCCCGGACAAATCTACTTGTTTATCTCCTCTTCTCATAGTTCAGGACACACTTCACCGAATTCCTGCCCAGTGACGTCGAGCCTCAGCTTATACCTCACCAACAGAGCACTTGCCATTCCCAGGGGGTGTCAGTTTCTCTTCCAATACTTTCTCTGGAATAGGTTCTGAATAGGAAATGGAGAATAAGATTGCGAAAAAGGCAAAGCTATGCTCCCAAGGGGCTTATAGTGGAATGGGGAGTTCTAACTAATATCATGGAGTGGGTAGGGGTTTCCCTTTAGGGGTCCAGGCCCACTTTGTCTTCTAATCCAAGGAAAGGCAATGACTAAACATATGGCAGGCCATGGTCTGCAGCTTCGTGGCCTCCATAATGGCCTCTCCCTGCTGCATCAGTTTACCTTCTTTACTTCGAATATCCGGGAGGGGGATGTCATACCAACACAACCACAGTAGTGTTTTAGCTTCAAAAGCCCTCATCTCTGGGAAACATGCTGATCTTCCTATAAGGGCAAAGCTGGGGGGTTCCGTGCCTCTGGAAATGACATTAGTTGGTCACTTCGAGGATATACAGCTCATGGTTCTGAGAGGTCATGTGATTATTTCAAAGCCATACAGCTATGAGGATCCCAGCCCTAGTTTTACATCTTAGTCAGTATGCTAAAGGGTCCCAGGGTTTGGTCAGGCTGGATGGCGGCCTATCCAGGAAGCCAAGTTCAAGCATGGTTTTCACTGGCCATGCTGCTGCTGAGAACATCTTAAGTTATTCCATTTATGAGTTCCATGTCCCACTTACCATCCCATAAAATTCATCATTTGAGTGAAAATTCTGATTTACTGAATCTATACTAGGTGCCCAGTCTGTGCTCACAGCTGCCTGGAAGAGGGAAGTGAAGATGGAGGAACAAAAGAGATGTTATATTAATGTTAAATAATGCCAGCTGCTGCAGCAGAAAAATCCCCAAATCTCAGTGACTTAACAGGATAAGGCCTATCTCTTGATCATACTACAACTCTAAAGCAGGAAAGTAGGAAGCTCTAATCCACATGGTCATGCAGGGAACCAGACATACAGAGGATCTGTCACTTTGTAGCTGTACCATTTGGGTCATACGGCGTCTGTGGTTGCTGCAGAAGGGGAAATAAGGGTAGAGGAGGACTCCTGCCAGCTCTTAACTACCTCAGCCAGGAAGTGACACATGTCACTTCTGCTTACAGTCTAGAACTAGTCATATGAACCCCCTGCCAGCAAGGGAATCTGGAAATATAAGGGATAACATGGATCCCTGGTGAGCACCCACTATCCCTGACATAACCATTATGGCCCAAGCCCTCTAAGGATTTACAGATTGGTCAGGAAGAGAAGAAAGGACTACTAAGGTAGAAAAACTGGCCCATGGATTTGTGTGACACTAGAGGCTAGAGGAGAGAAAAGTCCATGAGGAGGATAAGGATAATCGGGGAAGACTTCCTGTGAGAGGTTAATCTAGAAAGAGGTATTCATTCAATACCAAGATAGGAACAGATAGAACAACAGTGGAAACTAATCTGTTTGACTAGTCTCAGAAGAAGGAAGGTGGAGGCCAAGGAGGAAGGGAGTTTGATTGGGGTCATGGGATCAGAGAATGAGGCCCTTGGAAGACAGTCTGGGGAACTAGGTTGAAAAGGGATGGACAGTTGGTATGAAATATCATTTAGGGAAGGTGAGGCTTCCAGGAGAAGGATTGGAAAAAGGGGACATATCAAAGCGTTCTTCCGGAAATCCTGGAGGGAGGAGATGAAGACAAAGAGGATGGCACTGAGCACGGATCAGACAGGAGAGACATCTTAAATGGAGCCAGGACAATCACCCTGCTAGCGATGGAAACACATCTGAGTCCATAAAATCCTGACCTCCATCCTACACAAGAGTTTTCTGAAAAGCTGCAGCATTAAACCCAACAGAATGTCTGTTCAATAACTGTGCTCAAAATGAGATGATTTGATTTCAGGAGGTAAAGTATATCTTGAAGTTAAATTCTTGGCTCTACTTTTAAATCCTCTCAAGTGGATTCAAATAGTTGGCTCATCCTTAATAGATGGATTTGGGCACTCCCTTCCCCTCCTAGCCACTTGAGACAGTGTTAAGGACACACACAAGGCCTCCATGTGATAGCACCTCTCTTCCCTGAACAGGGGTGAAATGGTACTAGGTTTGGAGGTAAGGAGGGGAAATGCCCGAGGATCTGGATTCTAGAAGGCAAGAGGGAGCAGGCTCTCTCTTGTACCTCAACTTGGACTTCTGTTCTGGTGCCAGTGACCCTCCTATTTCAGGACCTGGAATCTATCCTGAGGTCATAAATGAGAAAATGGTGTGAGGGGATATGAAGTCATAACCAGGAATGACCTGGGGGCATGTGCTTGAAAGATATATGATCAGGCTTCAGTGGTCTCACTGGTCGATCGACATGATATACTTGGCTCTATGGGGTAAAATCCAACTGAAAATGGGTCCGTGGCACTCACAGAAAGGCCCAATTTTATAACAGAAAACTCAATTACCAATGAATTAGGCCACCTTATTAAAAGGATGGGGATCTCTATCACTGGAAAGCTCAGACAAACATCAGTTCTTCTGCTGGTATAAAGAGGGGTAGATAGGACCAAGGCTAAAACCCCAGCAATTCTGACATACCCAGGGGCTTTATGACCCTAGTAACCAGATAGGTCTGCATGTTGTTGTAGGGTGACTAACCCCTTCTGAGTTTGTCCAGGACATTCCCAGTGGTAGCACTGAAAGTCCTGCATTCTTGAAAACCCCTTAGTCCCATTTGGACATCTCTATTTTGTAGGCCCCGTAGGGGACAACCACAAAAACTCACATTTTATCCTTTAGGATGGGGGAATTCAATGGTTCAGGATTGTGACACACTATGAGTCACCATAATTTTTTATGAATGTTAAGGTTTGGAAAAAGGATCAAAGTTTGGAAATATTTCTTAAAAGTAAGAGTGGATTCAAGGTCGTTCACATACTAACTGGAACCATACTGACTTACATGCATTCTAACATGTTTTCTTGTGTGGGATGGAAAGAAATGAAACCACAGTTAGCATGCCAGGGCACAGCAGCTGAAATGAGCGACAATCCCATTGTGCCTGTTGTGAATTATTACAGAGTATTATTGCCTTGAATAAAAGGTGACAAGCACCATCCGTGAAGTATTCTGGCCAGAAGAACTGAACCTGAATCTGGTAAAGCCTTAGATCGAGCCTTTAGTGTAAGACATACCAAGGAGAGGGGAACCTGTTCAACACCGCAAAAATGAAGTAAATCAAATTTCAAATGTGGGACATTCTATGGGACAACTGATCCATATTTTTCAAGTCAAAAGCATGAGAAGTAAAGAGGTGAGGATGGGGGACAGAGAGGTTCTTCTATTTAGATCCATGGCAACCCAATCAAAGGGAGGGTTCAGTTTGGACATGATTCAAACAGAGTAAATGAAAACAAAGGCATTTGGAGGCAGAGAGGGGAGGGACTAGCAGTAACATTTGAATATGGACTGGACATTAAAGTGGCACACTCAATACCCTCTGAAGTAGGAATAGAAATTATAACCATCTTTGTGTGAACTTCATGCTGAGTTCCCTCTAACCTTTTTGGGTGGTTTTTCCCCTGGCCTCAGGTAATTTTCCTATCCTTACAGGCATGTGCTGATCAGAACTCAGCTCTGCTGGGTACTGGAGGAGAACCCTCTGCAGCCCTCTGGGGTCCTCTCTCTGTACCCCCACTCTGCAATACTCTGTTCTTTGCACTCTAGCTACCATGATCTCCCTATACTCTTGGCTCCCTCTCTTCAGATTTGGAGATCTCCAGGCTTGGGTTCCTCTTCCCAGATTCCATCTGGGGAACTCTCTCCGGGCAAGTAGCTGGGGGCAGTCACAGGGCACACTTGGTCTGTTTGCCATCTCTCATAGATCACAGTACTTCATTTCCTGATGTCCACTGTCCTGAAAACTGTAGTTTCATATATCGTCTATTTTTGTTGATGATTTTGCTGTTGCTGTTTCAGGCTGGAAGGTAGATCCAGTCCCTGTTATTTCATGTTGACTAGAAGCAAAATTCTTCCAACAGTCACGACAGGTGAACAGAGCATGAATAACTGTGTCCATTTCACAGACCAGGGCCCTGGGGCTCTGAGAAATGCTGTGGCTTGCCGACCCTAACTTGCTATGGAAAGCCCCAGGCTCCAATTGCAGGGCACCTTCTGCTGGAGCAGGCTCCTCAAGTAGGCTGTCCTGGCAGGTGTCATGCCCTGCTGGAGTTTGCCAGCCAAATTGGGACCTTCCCTACAGGGAGGAGGCACATTCTAGCACTTTCTTTCTCTGAAGAGCTGGCACTAGCCTGTGCTAGTTGTGAGTTTCCATCGGCATTTTTTTCCCAGTTATCAACACTAAATAAAATAAACATTTGTCTGATTTGAGGTTTTTGGCTTTCATGACTGTTTCCCATCTGTCTCTTTTTTCCTTCCCTCTACCTCATTCTCCAACTATCATTCTCACCTCCTGCCTCCCCTGACACACCACCACACCATTCTCGCTCACCCTCAACACACACACACACACACACACACACACACACACACACACACACACACTCGGACTGCGTTTTTTGTTCCAGGAAGCACTGTTATCTCTTCCTTTTTCTGAGCATCTTTCTATTCTGACATGAGGCACCAGAATCCTAGCTCTAACTCTGCTCCTTGCTGTGTGACCTTGGACGAAATGTGAAACCCTCTAAGCTTTTATTCTCTCTGAGTAATAAATCCCCATCAGGTAGTGAAGACATGGGACCAGAGATATAACCCAGAACCCTTCCTCCTAACCACTACAGGATGTGTGATGTGAAGCAAAGCTGGGCTGGGGGTCTGAGGTTCTGACTGTGTGGCCCAGCACAGGTACCTAGCATTCTTGAGTGTCCAGTTTCTAATCTGTGAAGCAGAGACAATAATCCTTGTACTTCCAGCATTGTGTGATGGGTATGAAGGCTATGCTTCTCTGGGAGGGACTCTCACATCTGACACAAACATGGAGTTCTGATGCAGAGGGACACACGGGGCAGTGAGGTGGCCCCAGTAAAGCTCAGGGAAGGGAGAGAACTCCTTTTTTTTTTACAGTAGAGTAAATTAGGGAAAATTAAAAATAGCCCATACTTCCCACATCCAGAGATAACAAAACACTGAGTATAAGTAGACCTGTGCAGTTCAAACCTATGTTGTTCGAGGGTCAATCATATTTTTGACCTGCAGTTGAGAATCCACATATACAGAGGGCTGACTTCAGTTACATGTGGATTTTCTACTTTATGCGGTGGTGACACCCTAACCCTGCTCAGGGTGTACACACACACACACACACACACACACACACACACACCTGTACACATGTTTGTAATTATATACAGGAAAGAAAACATATTAATGCCTATGGTGATAAGTATTTCATAAGCCATATAGGCATGTTCGGAAAAAACATCATTTTCAGTGCTTTCCTTTAAGTAAATTTCATTTCTATCTTGATTCCCATTCTCCCTGACAGCAGAAATGCTAATCTGGTGAGTTCCAGGTAAATGCAGTCACTTCAAGTTTTCTCCTTAGTAAATCCAGATTTCAGTGCAGTTGGCTCAGAACTTTTCTCCCTACAACTCACTGTTTCTGAAAGGCTGGTATAAGCTGCCCCTGAGTTTGGGACTGGGTTTTTGGGCAGGGTTAGAAAGAAGGCACCTGGCCAGCTGTCCCGTGCTGGTGTTCAGCTGTGGTCACTCATGACACTGTCCATGTCCCTTCCAGCCCAGCCCAGTCAATCCCTCGTCACAATCACAAGGTCCCTCATGAGCTGCTGCCTCCTCATGTTATCTCTCAACTGATGCATACCTTGCTGGAGGGAACTGGAAAATCGAAGGGCCCATAGGTGTCATCCTGGGCTGTGGGAGAGGCTGAGAAGCTGAGGTCCACAGAAAGAAAGTACACTGCTTACCATTTTACAAGGCTAAGTGGCCAGGTACCATTGATGATATTCCTCTCTTCTCTCTAGCTCCCTCCATCCCTAAGTGTATACTACTTACTGTAACAAACACTTATTTAATGCTCACTGGCATAGGCATGTTCTAAGAACTTTATGTATAATAACTCATTTCATCCCTACAACCACCCTATCGGATAGATATTGTTATTATCTCTTCATTATAAAAAAGGAAACAGAACCACATAGAGTTTAGGCATCCTCACCCTTAATCATACAGATGAAGAGATATAGAATCAGGGTTCCTCCCAAAAAGAAGGACCCAGAGCTCACACTCTAGTCATGACCATGTGCCACCATCTCTGTGTTTCCCCTGCATAGACACACACATCACATTTCAGATCCTGCTTTCTCATTTAAGGTTATAGAATTGGAACAATTGTTCTCAAATTAGGCCCACGGGAAGGGTCAGAGCCCCAGAGATTTATCCATTCTCCCCTTGTTTGACCAACCAGCATGGAGTACCCATTTTCTAGCAGGGGTTTGACAGGTCCATGGGTACAGAGTGGGATCAGGCATGGTTCCTGACTTCCCAGGCAAATCCAGGCCTCCAGTGAGGAAGCCAGATATAAAGATAAATAAGATCTCCCCTGGTAAACTGGGGTGGGTGTCATCACACCTCTCTCTCAGGGCTGGTGTGGAGATGAGATTAGATAATGCCCACGAGTGCTCAGCACTGTGCCTAAATGTGGCATTGAATAAATGTCAGCTATTAACGATATTTTAAAATGTCACCACCCCATGACTCCATTGCAAAGGAGAAGGGCCACACTTCCTTGAACAGGCTCAGTTGAGAAATAACAAAGAGAGGACTTCGTGGGTGCTAACCACTGGAGAGCACATGCCTCCATCCAAGGGAGATTCTTAGGGATCACCCCACCCCATCATGATGTGAGCAAGACACAGATAGACCTCCACCCACAGTCTGCCCCAGCACCAGAAATCCCACTGTCTCTGTGGTTCCTTCTCAAGGTTCATGTTAAAATGAAAATGTTTTCCAGAAAGATGACACATCAAAGTATCAAAATACAATTATCTTGAGATGTGTAGCATCTTCCCTTCTTTCCCACTGAGACGCTGAAGGAAAAGGGACTCTCTGGTATCCTGGTTGCCAATCCAATCATAGAGCCTCCACCTTTCGCTTATGCATTCTTTCCTTCTTCCATGTAATCTACAAACATCGTGAGGAGCTATAAAAAAGAATTTGCTGTGAAATTTGCCTTCAGGGTCTCATAGTTAGGGGAGGTAAAGAACCATCCAATCCTTTCCCACGTACTTCTTCTGTCACTTCCCATCTTATATCCTAGGATGCTGAGAGTTCACGGGGAGAGGTACCCACCTCAAACGTGGTTAGATACATGGCCTGACTAAGGAAGGAGCTGGAACCAAAGCGCAAAGGAAGGAAAACAGGAAAGTGGATGGAGATGGTCAGACTGGAGCAAGAAAGGAGTGGTGAGGAATTCAATGGCAGGGCAGAGAATAGAATATCACACAAAGAAGTTGGCCTATCAAACATTTAGTTACGAAAATTATCAAGTTTAGAGAACTGGGCTTTAGAGAGAGGTTCTTCCTGGAGCAGAACTTTCAAGGAAAGTGAGTAAGACACTGGACACTGATACCTCCACCACCTTCCTGACCTTACCTGTCTATAGATGACACCACCAGTCCAGACAGGGGACCAGGAGACAGGGCCAAGTCTCTAACCCTCCCCAGGGCCATCAAGTCAGCTAGCACACAAAGCCCCCATCTCTGACTATGCAGCTTCTTACGCCCCTGCTAGCTCCTATGACATACCCCACCCCAACACCTGCACTCTCTTCCTGAATGCTTTGGCTAAAATAAATGTGCCTCAAGTCTACACATACATGGGGCTGGGCCCTCTTGACTTCAGTAGGATGGAATTGCACTCCTGCAGGAGAGGGGGCAGAGAAAGGCATGGACAGAGGCCATGGATGGAAGAACATAGAACATATACTGTGCTGTTGAGACAGAAGTTGGACTCTGAAACTGGCTTGCCTGGGTTCAAACCCAGCTCTGCCACGTACAGCTGAGTGACCATGGCAAGTTCTTAACCTCACTGCACCTCTGTTGTCTCAATCTTAATTAAGAATTGTGGCCCAAATCATGGCCCACACCTTGAAAGGATGTGGTTTCACAGCACTTACGATTGCACTTGTGAAGTATGAGCAGGCAGGTGTGCTTGGCTCATGGGTATTTTCTCCTGTCCCTGTTTAAAATGGACATAGAGAACACATATGGAAGTGCTCTCTAAAGCTTCAGGCTCCATGCAGATTCCCTCCCTGTAGGCATCTAGCTAGGCACAGGAATAGAGGTGCTACAGACTCACCCCACACCACTTGGAGCAGCAAGTCCTCTGGGTAGATTTGGAAGTGCTAAATTTGCACCCATTTTACAGCTGGAGTAAAAAAGAGGCCAGTTGCAGTGTCTTTCAGCCTCGATGAAGTCAATCTTCCCGCTGCTGCTGAGAAGTGCTCAATACAGAGTGCCTGGAGGCCAGCCAGATGCTGAGGCGGAGTCTGCTTGGCACCAGCTCCTGGGAAAGAAAGCTGCAGAGTATAGCCGATTCCCAGACACTGGAGACTGGGATCCACTGATGGGGCCAGTTTGTTTTCCTGAGCCCGCAGGCCTGGGAAGGGACATGGGGGCAGGGGAGAGGGTGCTGTGTATGACACATCCAGGGCTGAGAGAGACCACCTCAGACCCCCAAGAGCGGAATGCTCCCGCCATCTGAAGTCACAAGCAGATTGCAGGCGGAAAAGGACTCTGGCTCTGAGGCATTAACCAAAGCTGACCCAGGCATGGAGTCTTCATGGTGGGAAAAAAAAAAGCTGTCCCTGCCCAACTAACTGCAAAGCCAAATCTCACACCATGTCTTTGTCCTCAAAGAAAGCTAGACACAGATTGTTGCCTCTGTCTGACACCCAAAAGCATGGAGGTTCGGAGGGCAGAAGTGAATTGCCCAAGGTCACAGTAACAAGAAAGGACTCATAGCCCAGCCTCCTGCCCCACTTCTTGCTGCCTTGTGGTCAATTCATTCTTGTCCTCTACATCAGGTGTTATGTGCTTAGCTGGAAGTGGCACATAATGAAATGAGCACTTAAAAGAGACTCAAAGAACCTGAGTTCTAATCCTCATTCTACCACTAAACAGCTGTGTAGCCCTGGGTAAGTTTATTTTCCTCTCTGATCTAATTCCTCATCTGCTATATGGAAATAATAGCTGGGACTGGCCCCACAGACTAGGCTGCAGTAGAGGGTAAAGGCACCCAGGTATTGAACAGTCCTGTCCAGTCCATGATCACTTGTTCATGCTCAGTGTTCCTAAACAGAGGCAGGACACACCCAGCCAGAGCCAGCTGTAACCTAAGCCATGAGAACAAAGGCAGAGCTCTCTATTTCCTCAATGTGAGATGGTGAGCCAGCCACTCATCTTTCTGTGCATGTTTTGTCATCTGTAAATGGATGCAATAATACTCAGAAGGTCATTGTTTTGATAAAGGAGGGTGTATAAAACACCCTAAAGAAGAGTAGCCAGTAGTATAAATACTACCCCATTTGAGATAGCCAAGTAAGCCCTACTTGACTTCTTGAGGCTATGATTATAACGAAGA
Organism: Rousettus aegyptiacus; assembly: GCF_014176215.1. NCBI lineage: Eukaryota > Metazoa > Chordata > Mammalia > Chiroptera > Pteropodidae > Rousettus > Rousettus aegyptiacus. The sequence continues at coordinate 9,782,356 of NW_023416309.1, forward strand.
TCTTGTGGCACTGAGTTTAACATTTCAAAGGTTGTCCTAGGCCAAGGCCAACCAATATCCACCCTATGAGCTCGTAGATAAACATGATCACCTTCTGTTTCTTCAGTTTATAAAACCGAAGACTGAAACCCACACACTGGGAGAAAACAAAGCAAGCCCCAAGACTGGTATTCCCTTGTCTATGGTGAGAGGAATGGACCCAGGGGGGCACAAATGACATAGAGGAGATCCCCAGGGTACATGGGCCTCATGTACACATGGAGGGGGACCCAGAGGTGCACTGGCCTCATGCAGGAGTGAGAAGATCTTCATGCAGACCGAGAGGGAGAACCCAAGGGTGAACTGGCCTCATGCAGACTAGTTGCAGAGGAGAGGAGCCCTTTCGAGCAGCTTCACAAAAAGCTAAACTGGAGACATAATCACTAAATCCTGATGTTGAGCAGGAAGGCCTAATCAAAAGCCCCTTCCAGCCCCCTGTGGTTCAAGCCCATCAAAATGGAGCAGGAATATTTACAGGTTGCAGGCCCTGGCCCAGAAGCCTGAGACACCCCTGCCTTCCTGAGCCTTCCAGTGGCCCGATGGGATGGATCCAGGCAGCAGGAGGTGATAAGAAGACCCAGCTAGGCCCTCCCTCTTCTCCCTAGGTGGAAATCAGGCTTGTTATTATCCCTGATGTTCTTGGTATTTTAATATTGTGAGGGATCTTGGTGGAGGGGAGCAGAAGAGGATTGGGTGGGAATTCCAAGAACCTGGGGTAGTAGATAGAGCTAGGCAGCTCATTGGTCTGTCAGTATATCAATCATCACTGCTCTGCAATGATGGGAAGAGAAGCCTCAAAAAGGTGGGCAGGTAGATACCTGGAAGGCTTTGTGGGAGAGAGACAGGCTTCTGGGAACTGCTGGGAAAAGCAGAAAGGATGGAAGCAGGCTTTAGGGAGAGGATGTGATCTCCCCAGTGCTCCCAGCAGCTATAGAGCAGCTGCACATAGTTCTTAGGCCCAACTGAGTTAGAATGCTGGTGCAGACACCTTCACTCAAGTATGGGGGCAGCTTTGCCAGTCAAAGATCCAAAAAAACAGCTCTGCTATGAGGTTCCCCATGACTGGCACATTTACCCAACCAGGTGCTACCCAACCAGGTGCTTGAGTTGGTGACCTAGAGGTCTGCATTTGACACCTTCCTTTCCCTTGCCTACCTGTCGCACAGCCCTGAGTTTTCCTACTGTCTCTCTTTTGAATCCATCTACTTTCCCTAGTCTCACTGCCACCCTCTCTGCCCACACTTCATCATTTCCAACCTGGACACTGCCCTAACTTTCCAGTCACCAGTCTTCCAGCTTTTCCTCTCCATTCCTTATAATCCATCTATCGCTCTTCTTCCACTCCTCGGGAGCACCCCACTGCTCTGCTATAAGAGCAGGAACTGCATTTATTTTGTTCACCCCTGGGTCCTCAAAGATTTAGCTTATTGCCCAGCATAGCAAGTGCTCAATAAATACTTGTTGAATAAATGGAAGGAAGGAAGTAGAGGGAAGGAAGAGCAACAAGGTTTTCTTGTTTAGGGGAAGTTAAACAACCAAAGGAGCTGAGCAAAAGATGGCCAGAGTGAATTTGAGGACAGCCAAAATATTTTGTTTCCCTCATTTTAGCTCAGGTGGCTAAAACTCTGCTGAGCCAAGCTAGGCTAGTCCCTTCTCAGAGTCTGCGAACCAAGCATTGTAAGGGACATCGAGGTTGCCTGGCCACTTCTCCCTCCGTGGCAGCTCTCTCTGCAGAGAAGCATGGGCAGTCAGATCATGTGTTCAGCCACCTCTAGGGATGGGCACCCACTACCCATCAAGGTGACTGTGTTAAGTATCCTCTGCCTCACAGGACTTCAACAATCCAAGCTTTCCATCCCCCTAGGCCTCTTCCGCCCAGGTTCTTGGCCACTGCTCTGGCAGGTACCAGCACCCCCCCGTCCCCCACCTGTTCTAGTCTCCCACTAGTTGGTTAATACTGCTCCCTAAGTTTGGAGCCAAGAACTAAACTCAGCTCTCCCAGGAGCCCTGGAGAGAAGGTGATGAGGAGAATGAATGTGTGCGTATCGGTGCCAGGAATGGATGCTATCAGCTGGAGATTTAGACATTCCCTAGTGCTGTCACTGGGCATGGGGAAGCAGGGGATAGGTCTTGTCCCCTTCCATGGCTGGAGGTCTATCTTCACTGTTTTCCAACCCCACTATCAAGCTCCATCATGAAAGAGTGGAGAAGAGCCTGGGCTACAACCTCCTCTGGCCTCACCTCTTCTCCTTCTCCCCTGCAGGCAGTCCTATCACCCCATACTCCTTCCCATTGAAACAGCCTCCCAAGGCAGACACTGGACCTGATTTCAACTGGGGTTAGCAGTTAACATCTTAATGCATCATTTTTCCAGGGGGATTAGCATCAGCAGGATCCAGGATTTAAGCCAAAGCAACAAAGCAATGAGGAGGGGATTTCAGGGCCAACCAGCACTTGGGGCTGAAGAGAGGACCTGGAAATCCTCCCAGCATCTTTGAAACTATTCCCACATTGTCAACATTTGTGGTGTAGGCCTGGGCTTTGTCAGCTTTGCCACTTTCTAGGTGTATGGACACATGACCGAATCTTTCTAACCCAGTTTCCCCATCTGTACAACAGGAATAATACTTCCATTCTCATCAAGTTGTTATGAAGGGCAAATAAAATAATGGAAGTTTGCCACTTAGCAAAAAGTAGGTACTCTGTAACCATTTCTTTCCTTCCTTCTTCCATATATCAAGCATTTTGGCCCTTTTCCTGGAGGAGTGGACAGAGAACAGACTGAGACAAGCATTCTACCGTGCACTTGAATCTTGGTTATTTCGTTACAGCCTAAAGTGACTGGAATGTGAAACTGTCCCAACCTTTTTTCTACCTTTTGCCTAAGGCACTCTGTAAATTGGAGAAAGCATCACAGAGGCTAACAGGACCTTGGAAATCAAATAGTTCCCACCCCCCACCAAGACCCTTCCTCCACATTCCGAGAAATCATAGGAGACAGGGAGCTCAGCAGTCACATCTTCCTCTAGTTGATGCTGAGTCCAATGTTCTATAACCTACTGTCACTTGAATCCCAGCAACTTAATTGAGACAAACATTTATCATCATCTCTCATGTTTTGTGGATTGGCTGGGCTTACCTGGGTAGTTCACACACCAGGTCCCACATGGGATTGCAGTCAGATATCCTCTGGGGCTGAAATCGTCTGAAGCTTTGACTGCTCTGGAAGTCCCGGATGGTTTTTTCACACAGCTAGGCTGGGACCTCAGCTGAGGTTGTCCTCAAGAGCAACTACACGTGGCCTCTCCATGTGGCTTAGCCATCTCATAGCATGGCGACTGGCTTCCCAGGTGGAACATCCCAAGAGAGAATTCAAGAAAGCCAGGAAGAAGCTGCAAGACTTCTTATGGCCTGATCTTGGAAGACTTGGAATGTCACTTTGGCCACATTCAATCAGCCAAGCAGCCTAAGTCCAGCCCTGATTCAAAGTGAAAGTGATAGGAATCTACCTCCTGATAGTGAGAGTGGGCAAAGTCACACTGCAGGAGGGCATATGGCATAGAGATAGTGTGATGGTCATCTCTGGAAAAAAGTCTTTCACTTGCTCCAACCTATTCTTCCCAGGTTAAGGAACTTGTGCTAATGGAGGAGGGGGAAGAGCACTGTCCCAGGAGTCAGATGGCTCTGGGTCTTACTTGCAATCACCCCACCTCTGGGGCCAGCCACCTGTCACCTATACTGGCAAGGCAGCAGGTCTGTCCCAACTGGCTTTGAGTATATCCCTCAAAGGGGTGGTTATAGGATGAAATGAGATCACCTACTTCTTTAATATAACAAGTGTTCATCAACAACTTGTTCCAGCCCAGAGAGAAATCCAACATGGCCAAGGGACACAGGGTTCAATGGAAGACACACATTTATTAAGATGGTTATAAAACACTGTTCAGCGCAGTAGACCACGATAAACAGAGTTGATGGAGTGTAAGCAAGGGAGAGGCTGGCTTCAACTGGGGAAGGAGAAATGAAGGAGAGGTTCAAACACAGACCTAAACCTCCTCATGAAGTAACCATGCAGTTCTCCAAGCAGGTAAGGAGGGGAGAGGAAAGAGTATGAGAAAATTTGGCATGTTTAGCAAATGGCCATCCACCTGGATGGCTGTAAGGCAGGGAAAGGAGAGCAGACAGTGTAGGAATGCAGTGGGAACTATGATGGGCTCGGGGGTCAGCATTTAGAGAAGCAAGGGTCTGAAAACCATGGAAAAGTTTGGACTTTCAACCAAGGGGAATCTTTGAATAACTTTACCATGATCAGATCTATCTCCTAGAAAGACTGAACGGGTATGTTGTGGAGAACAGATTAGAAGAGAATGACACAAAAAGTAGCTAAACAATGTTATTTATTATTCTATTACTTATTTACTAGGTTCCAGGCCCTGTTCCAAGCTCTTTACACTCATTAACTTAGTAAATTTCATAAGAACTGCATAAAATAGGTACTATTCTTATCCCCATTTTACAGATGAGAACACAGAAAAGGAAAGTTTCTCGCCTAAAGTCACCAAACAAGAAAGTGGCAGAGCTAAGAGCTGAGCCCAGGTGGTCTGGCTGCATGGTCTGCCTGTTTCATCTCAGGGCTTGCTCTGCTTGGCTGTAATCCAGGTGAGAGACAAGGCATGGCTGCAACAAAGGGGATGGGAGAGGCAGAGCCAGGTGTTTCCTGCTCACTGCTGATTCCACAGGGGTGGCCCAGAGCCTAGGGCTCAGTAGCTACATGTGAGCACATGAATACATGAAAGAAAAGGACTCGAAAGCCCATTCTAAATCTCCACACCACTGAAATGAATTATCTTCCTTTATAGAAGCAATGTGATGACCGTAGCTATCCCGCTGCTCATCACAGTGGCTGCACCCTCCACCAGCCGAGCACACCAGGCGACAGGGATGCTGATTGAGAAATAAGGCACTAAGCCAGCCTGCAGACTGACAAGCAAATCTCCTTAGAGACATGTGCAGACAGATGTAGCTTCGTTGTGCACTGTCTACCGCAGCATCCGGGGACCCCAGGACCAGGTTGTACCTCCAAAGTGCCTCCGTAGCACCCCCCAGCCCACTCCTTGTCCACCTCCCTTTTCCTGTTGAGAACACTAACTAAACCACCTAAATAAAGCATGTTTTAGGATTTAGAAAGAGTCCTCTGCTGGAAAATTGTTTGTATCCAAGCTGGGAAGGCATCACTCTACAGCACACACAGAGGGTCTGCTGGGAATTTCCTGAGGGGCTGGTGCTGAGAGAAGTGAAACAGATGCTCAATGGGGACAAGTCACACTTCACGAACAGTTAATGCCAGTCCCTGGTACAGAGACAGGCCTTCATTGGCATAGAGAACTGGAGGCTGACATCATCTCATTAAATCCTGTCGCTGTCCCACCCATCATGGCTCCAGCAATGGCTCAGCTCTCTCTAGCTGTGTTTCTCCTGCAGTCCTTCTGTGTAAGTGCCAGTGGGGAACCCGACGCACCAGGAACTGGCCTTTCATCATCCATTCTGTGTCCAGAGCTTTTGTACATCGCCTCAGTCCCTAATCCCTGGCAGCTAGGCCTCCTAACAAGCCAGGGTGAGAAAGGTATAATCACCTCCATGCAATAGGTCAGGGAGCCATGGAAGTGGAGTGGCTTGGCTCAGTGAATATATGACTGAGTCAAGATTTCAAGTCCAAGTGCAGTACTCTGCTCCCTTCTCCCCTTTCTTTCTAATGTCTCTGTTTGGGACCTTCACATAGACCATGCCTTATCATAAACCTCTAAAGAGACATTACTTCTGACTGAAGACCTCACAGAGAGCCAGGCTTTGTCATGGTAAAATAAACAAGGAGACATTGCAGAAAAAATCCCAAAGAAGGGAAAGGCACTAATGTGATGCTTGGTGTCAGTGAACAGGGAATGCCAGGGACCGATGCAGGGCGAAAGGGATTGACTTTTCATCCTTGGCAAGTACCTGGACTGGTGACCAGATCCTCACAAAGCACAGCCCAACAGAGGGTCTGTTAAAAAGCCCATGGTTTATTCCTTCAGTCCTGGCGGGAATTTAGTGCATGGTCAACTCATATATTATTTCTTTGAAGCAAGTCTGTACCCACAAGCAAAGGGGGGCTAGGAGAGAAGACAGACCTGGATTTTACAGCTGAGCTCATAAAACAGAGTATAAATATTCAAAAATACAAGTGGAAAATTCCAGAATCTCCTAAAAGATATACATCCCCAGTCTAACTAAGCCTTTTATATTTTTAACTACACTTAGATAAGATGCCACTGAGCAGCACTCATCAGACCTATAGAGACCCATCATCCAGGTCCAACCCTGGGACACTGTTGGGCTCCAGGGACCCTGGCCAAGGTCAACTTCTCCAGAAACTAAAGGACCAGCAGGAAGCTGTGTGACCACCAGGAGCAATGATGGGAGCTCCTGAGCCCAGGTTTCCTCATCCTTGGCCATTGCCAGCACACAGCAGTACTTGGCTGTGTGATCCTGGCCTATTGTCTCCATCTCATGCGTTTTTCCCCACCTCATACATTTGTCCTTACTCTGAGTATCAAAGATTCCTCCAGGCACTAACATTCAGTGATTCTTATCGCACACAGCCCTGGCCAACCCTAAACCCTTAAAGAGGTGTCCTGAAAAGAGACCCTGTGGGCTAGGCCCCAAGACTTTGTTTGGCCCAGAGATCATGGCAGGGTGTTTCTGAGCCTAAACAAGAGAAGAGTCCAAGTGCTAAAAGCTGGTCCAAGGCCACCAGGGATAGGACCCATCTTGTCCAGCTGGCCATTTGAGTTTAGATACTACCTCCACAGAGCCTGAAGGAAACAAGTTAATACGGCCTTGATTCTCTAATTTTTAAAATACAGTTTTATTTATTTTTTTATCATAAAATAGAGGTACTATGTATGTCAAGCCCCAGCAATTATGTGTCCCCACCCTTCCTGTCCTTTCTGGATTACCTGTTTTTCACATGGTGGGTGAAAAGTCTACCAGACAGGAGTCAGGACTGGAGGTAGACTTCTCAAAGGTCTTCTCAAAGATCTACCCTTGGCTGTGGACCACAGGTAGGTCATTGGATTCTCACAGCCCACCGGAGGCCAAGCAAGGATTATCAGCCTCACAGATCAGTCACAGCTTCTTTGGCTATTACAAAATCTCAAGCAAACCAGCTTTCTCAAAAAGAAGATAGGTCTGGCCTCAGAAACAATGGGGTCCCAGGCACTCAAATGCCCCAGTCTGGTCTATATCCATTTTCCATCTGTGTTTCTCTGAATAATAACTTTATTCTTCTAGTTCCAGGTTTTTGGGAGGATGAAATACTGGCCACAGGCAACTCTGGTTTATATCTAAACAAATTGTTACCAAAAAAAGGATAATAACCTCTTCTGGGCCAATTCGAGTACTGAGAATTCTAGGGAAGGGCTCTAATTGGCCCGGCTTGGGGTGTGTGGCAACCACAGAGCCCAAGAGGAGTAGACGGTCAGTAACCAGAAAGAGATAAGGCTAGAGGTTGTGGCAAAGGCAGTAGCCACCACAGGCCAGTTAGTGAAAGTCACAGTTTTTTCTGTGGCCTACCTGACCCCATGGCCTGGCCCAGCTCTTCAGCTTCTCCACTACTCTCAGCTCCCTTCTTCTGCTCCAGCCACACTGGCCTCTCTACTGTTCCCCAGACCCCTGGAGCACATTCCCACCCAGGGACTTCCTCTTATTGTTCTCCTCCTCTAGCTTTCCACTACCCCTGCGCTACATTCTGTCCCTAAGTCACCTCTTTAGAGAGGCCTCTCTACCACCCCATTAAATTTGCCTTTGTGCCCCTTAATTCTCTATCCTAAGGCTAATTCATTTTCTTTCAAAGCACTTTTTTTCAAAGTGATTGCCTAAAATTATATTAAGTATTTAGTTAGCTAGTTAGTTTATAATCTGTTACTCCCATGAGAGAGCAAGCTCTATAAGGGCAGACAATTTGCCATATCCACCGCTATACTCCTCACTCCTAGAACAGTATCTGGCCTGAGGGGGCCCTCAACTAGTAAATCAATGAATGAATAAATAAATGAACTGTTGTAATAAAAAAAAATCTCAGAATTAGAAGGAACTAGGACGCATGTGCAAGTGTGTGCAAGGTAGACCTTCTCTGGGAAGTCTTTGTCTATATAAACAATTTGAGTCATTCAAAATCAATGTGTCAGCAGCATTCTGATGACCCAATCTCATGCAGTCCCACAAAAGAAATACCAAGTAATGAATGATCGGAAGATGAAACTGAGAAAACAATTCCATTTACAATAGTGTCAAAAAGAATAATTAGGACTACATTTAACAAAATAAATGCAAGACTTATACTCTGAAAACTGCAAAACATTGTTGAAGGAAATTAAAGCTCTAAATAAATGAAAACACATCACATGTTAATGGATCATTAGACTTAATATTGTTAAGATGGAAACACTCCCCAAATTGACCTACAGATTCAATGCAACGCCTATAAAAACCTCAACTGCTTCTTTGCAAAAATGGGCAAGCTGATCTTAAAAATTTATATGGAAATTTGAGAAGTCCTGATTAGCAAAAAATTATCTTGAAAAAAAAGAGCAAATTTGGAAGATTCGTACTTTTCAGTTTCAAAATTTACTTCAAAATTACAGTAATCAAGACAGTGTGGTGCTAGTATAAGGATAAACACATAAATTAATGGAATAGAATTGAGAATCTAGAGATAACTTCTTACATTTACAGCCAACTCATTTTCAACAAGGGCATCAAAATAATTCAATGGTAAAAAAAAGTCTTTTTTAACAAAATGGTGCAACACAACATGCAGACGAATGAAATTAGAACTCTGCTTCACGCCATGTACAAAAATTAACTAAAAGTGGGCCAAAAACCAAATGTAAGAGCTAAGACTGTAAAACTCATAAGAAAACATAGGGATAATTTTTACTGATCTTGGATTGGACAATGGTTTCTTAGGACCGCAAAAGCGCAAGCAACAAAGAAAAACAGAAAAAACAGACTTTCACAAAATGAAAAACTTTTCTCTTTTAAAGAACACTGTCAAGAAAGTGAAAAGACAACCCATAGAATGGGAGAAAATATTTACAAATCATATATCTGATAAGGGATTTTTATCTAGACTACATAAAGAATTCTTATAATGCAATAATAAAATGAAAAATTACCCAATTAAAAATGGGCAAAGGATCTTAATAGACATTCCTCCAAAGAAGACATACAGATGGCCAACAGGTGCATGAAAAGATTTTCAATATCATTAGCCATTAGGAAAATGCAGATGAAAACCACAATGGTGACACTTCTTTATACTCATTAGGATGGGTAGAATCAAAAAGTCAGATATGACAAGTGTTTGTGAGGATGTAGAATATTAGAATTCTAATACACTGCTGGAAGAAATAAAAAATGTTATATCTTTTAAATGGTAACTTTGGAAAAAAGTCTGACAATTCTTCAAACAATTAAACTTGGAGTTACCACATGACCCAGGAATTCTACTCATAGGTATATACCCAAGACAAATGAAAATGTGTATTCACACAAGAATTTTTACACAAAAGTTCATAGCAACATTAATCATAATAGCCAAAAGGCAGAAACAATCCAAAGGTCCATCTATAGACAAATAAACAAAATGTGATATGTCTCTATAATGGCATATTATGCAACCATAAAAAGGAATGAAGTACTGATACAACTGGAAAACATTATGCTAAGTGAAAAGTCAGTCACAAAGGACCACATATTATGACTCCATTCATATGAAATGTCCAGAACAGGGAGCTCTATAGAGACAGAATATAGATTAATGGTTGCTCAGGGATGGGAGAGATAGAGAAAATTGGGAGATGATGGATAAAGGGTGCAGGGTTTCACTTTGGATGATGAAAATGTTCTATAATCAATTGTAGTGATGGTTGTACAACTACTAATATACTAAACGCTACTGAATTGTACATCTTAAGCGGGTGATCGTATGTATGTCAAAGAAAGGGAAGGGAAGGGAAGGGAAGGGAAGGGAAGGGAAGGAAAGGAAAGGAAAGGAAAGGAAAGGAAAGGAAAGGAAAGGAAAGGAAAGGAAAGGAAAGGAAAGGAAAGGAAAGGAAAGGAAAGGAAAGGAAAGGAAAGGAAAAAATACTGGGCTGGCCAACATGGGCATTCTGCTCAACAGACTGCCCTCCAGGAATTAGGCCCAGTCAGCCCCATAGGCACAAGTCCTGCAGCTTACCTGACCTACCTGAAGTGTGAGAAAGAGAGCCCCAAGTGGAGAAATTAGAACCAGGATCAGCTGTACATTTTCTGAAAACTTTGAGGAAACCACAGCAAATTATGGGGCATTGGCAGAAGCCAGGCTTGTCCAGGTCTAAGGATAGGAGCATCTCGAGAGTTCTCTAGTCCTAGATGATAACTTAATGAGGCCAATCTGTAAACTGCAGGGTTCACCTGGAGCCTGTGTCAGAAGACTAAACAAGACAATGTTCATGCTCCACTAGAAAGAGTGTTAGGCCCAGCCCTATTGTCTGCTAGGGACAGAGAATGCCAGTACCTGAATCGTGCATTTGCCAGCTGTGATTTAATTCATCCTCTCCTGGCAGAGGCAAAAGAAACCAAGCCACTGAGGAAAAGGGAAGAGCTTTTCCTCAGTCACATCCATGTCACATCCCCTTGGTCCTCCTAGAGCCCAAGGTAGATCAAATACTAATATCTGAAGCCTTCAGGGATCTGGCAGTGTTGAACTCTCCGGCCTCACATTTCACCATGCCTCTACTCTTTCCAATGTTAATAGCCACTGTGTATCATCACCAATGCCTGGATCAAGCTGAGCCAGGACCCGAACCCAGACATCTGGTTCAAGAGTACATGCTCTTAACCACCATGCTTATCTCAGACGATGCTGAGGCCTTCACCACCTGATGTGTCTGATCTTTCCTCAAACTTTTTCTCATCAAAGCCCACAGCTACCTTGAGATAAAAGTATTGATATCCCCATTTTACAGATGACAACACTGAGGGTCTGAGAGGTTGAATACCTGCCCAAAATCACACCATAGCAAAGCCAGGATTCTATACCAGGTCTGTTTGACACAGTTCCGAGGCATCTGTAACAAAGAACAATTTTCCTTCTCATGTACTAGTCTCAACCAAGGCAAACCAACAAAGACAATGTCTGAGAAAGGAAAACTCTAAAGTTCTTCAAATTTACCATCAAGAATGTGAAAACCCTCACCCTTCAGCAGGTTCTCCCTGACTCCTGCACCGATAACACCTCCAGTTATTGCCATATCACTTTCCCTTCCTTCATAGCTAATTATCTAAGAAGGAAATTGTTGACATCATTGTCTTTGCTTCTTCACTGTCCTCTCATTTCTCATCAGTGCAACCTAGCTCTGTCTTCGTTGTCCCACCTGAATGTCACAAATGTGTCCTAATGCAAATCCAATAGACTCTCATTGAACATTTTCATCCAGTAGTCACTGGCCCTGCTATCTGGCTCCTCCTTGAAACTAACTCTTCCCTTGACTCCTTTAGCAAATGCTTCTGGTCACATCCATGTCACATATTCTTGGTCCTCCTGAGTTCAGGGTAGTGGAGGAGGACAATTTGTACCTGCTACCAGCATTTTACCTAATGTGTGCTGAAGTGACTCTCTAACTGTCTGCCTAAGGGTGTCCTCTGAAACCAGACTCTGCAGCTCAAATGCAAGCATAGCCAAAACACAGAAGACTTAACACTCCTGGGGGCAACCATCAAGCAGGAGAAGATGGAAGCATGTGGATGAATGCCTCATCCTTGGTAGGGAGGATTCTAAGGTAAGTTCTACACAGTTTCTTAGGAGGCCCAGACGAGTTTGTGGGCTTGAGCCCAGTTGCTCATAGCAGTCACTGGCTTGGTTATACACTCTTTATTGAGCGTGCTCTCTCTCTCTCTCTCTCTCTCTCTCTCTCTCTCTCTCTCTCTCTCTCTCCTTCTCTCTTTCTCTCTTTCTCTCTCTCTTTTCCCTTCCTCACTCCAGCTTTTAGGATTACTTTGTAAATAAACCATCTGCACCTAAGTCCTTGTCCAGCCTCTACTCTAAGAGGCATCATTGTCTCATTGTCTTCCTTTACCTTCTGACTCTTCTTTTTCTGTCTCTTCATAAACTACTTCTTTAAGGACAAAACTTATACTGTTGTTGCCCAGCATCTCCCCAAAGCCCTTCTCTGTGCTCTTCCACCCTGCACATTAACCACCAATTAGTCCCTCCACTTGCCTCTGTCCATGCTGCACCTCCTGCCTTAACTACCTGGTGAGCACCTGTTCACTTTGCAACCCAAAGACCCAGTACTGCCCCTCCACGGAGCCTTTCCCAACACTCTCTATATTAACACTTCTCACCTGTGCAGGTGAGACTGGGTGAGAGGTATTCTACACAACACCCAGTGAGAGCCTTTCCATTATTTCCTCTGTTCTCTTTTAATAATGTAAACTGCCTGAGAGCAAAGGCCATGGCATTCTGTCTGTGTATCTCCAAAAATTAACACAGTCCTGGCCCATGGTCCATGCTCAATAAACATGGATAAAAGAATGAGCATTCATGTAAATCTCACTGCTCCTCCCTTCTCATGAGCCCCTCCCCGAGCAGGATTTGGGCAAGAGTTAGATCCCATAGCGTATGGCTTTCCCTGCATAAAGCTGGCAGCTCTGTTGTCCTCAGCAGGGAGATGGAAAAAGCCATCCTTTCTGCAGCTACTCCAATCCCAACAGTGCAATATCCTTGTAAACATCCCAGGTTTCTTTCAGGGGCAGCAAGCAGGCAGGGAGCCCAACAAGAACATCCGACTTCTGTCTTGGGTCAGTACATGAGAATGGGGCCTCCCCATATGCATACCTTCTTGAGGAATTTTCCAGACAAGCCCTGGTGAAAGCCAATAGCCCCACCTGACAGTGTTTACTGCTGGTGATGCCAGGAAGGATCCAGGGATGGCTAAAGTCAGCCAAGATGAAATGATCACTCCATCTAGCACATGTAGGAAAAATACCAGCTTAGCCAGCATCTGACCAGCACCATCTCCATGACTGGTCCTGTGGGAGATGCAGAGGGGAACAAAGAACTGGACAGAACCAGGTCCCTATCCTAGGGTGAAAAAACACTTAACTCCCACCACACACTTCTGCCGCCAAAGTACCAATCAAGAATAATAGCGGTAAATGAGGAGATGAGCTAATATTTATTGAGTGTTCTTTGTATGCCAACATCTCTGAGCATTTTGAAAATATTAAATTATATATTTCCCACAGTAATCCTGGAGTGGCATTCTAGAGTTGGCTCACATCAACTCACAAGAGCCAGTTGCTAAATTTTCAGGAATTTTATGGAATGTATGTTAAATAGGGATGTTATTTTAAAAACGTAAAATATGTAAATTCACAATTAAATAAATTCTATTAAAATCAAAAGTAATAAAAACTCAAAACTCATCACTTCCCAATTATCTCACTTCATTTCACTGTTATCCTTGCTTTCTGTGGTTATCGACATCTGTGTGGTAGACACAGTATCTGATGGTGCTCAAGCTTCTCTTCCCAACTCTGCTTTTGGTGACGTCGCATGGAAATTGTCGAGGGCTGCAATATAGCCTTGATTTATTTTTTCGTTGATTTTCTAGACTTAAGAAAGTGGTGGAGAAAATATTACTAATGCAAATGAAATGTGAAGGTGTGCCTATGTCTGCACCTGTTACTTTGTGAGTAGCTCCCTGCCACACACAAAAAAAATAAATAAATATTTTCCTATATACAGAAACGATCATCCAATTCAGCAAAGAGGTCACTCAGGCCTTTGAATAATGAGCAATGTTTGTATATACCTTTCATTGTTTCTTTTCTACCTTTTTCATTAATATAAACACAAGTGCCAACCAACTTTCTGGGTGGAACTACACCTGGAGAGCTAGCTGTTAAGGGTTGACTGGCACACACTGCCTCTGAGATAGGTGCTATTCATAAGCCCTGTTTACGGAGGGGAAACTAGTTAGGAGGGGCCAGAGCAGGCCTCCTGCCAGGAAGTCTAGTCTGAAAGCTCAAGCTCTTAAGCACACAGGAGGGGGGAAGGGGCATCTTGGTAGTTCCCAGTTCTCCCAGTCAGTGCTGGACAAGCCCCCAGGGAAAGCCAGCTTCTGGTACTTGCTGTCTGATTCTCTATTCCAAACAAGAGGGAGCTGCCCAGAGATAGGATCACAGGACAGATACAGGGATGGGCAAGACATGCTAAGAGCAGTGAGAGTGTTTTGAGAGCAAAAAAAAGCCAAGCTGGGCAGCATCAGGCCTGGACTGAAATGGACATTGCTGGAGCAAAGTCCTAGGCATGGGTTTGGGAAAGCAGAATGGGAGGTGGGGTTGCCTGAGGCATCCAGAGCAGAAGCCAACGGCCTTAGCCACTCTTACAGGGCCTGTGGACATGAGCAGAGAGGTTGCTGCTGTGATGCCAGCCAGGCTCCGAAACTCTCCTGCCTCCTATGAGATGGGCTATTTCAGGCGCCCATGATGGCCCCTCACCAAGGGGCACCCTCCTAGAGGGCCATTAACAAGAAAAATAGAGAGAGCAGATTTGGGGACATTTTAGGAGTAAGCAGAGCTAGCCCTGGCACCTCATTCCCATGGCAACAATGGAGCCAAACTCCCCGCGCCGCTCAGGTCCCTTTCTAGCCCCTTCCACAAGTACATCTGATGCTCCAGCCACATGACACTTTTACACCGTCCCTCATGAACAAGGGTCCTTTCCTGACTCTGTGTCCTTACACAGGTTGATTCCTCTGTTGGGGAATCAAAGAGGAAGGAATGTCTATGCTGGACTCTGAAGCAGCAAGCTAAAGTGTTGAGGAAAGATATTTAAAACAGCCTGTGGCTCTGTCTTCCACATGCACACAGTATTTGTAACATAAACAGCCCTGATGTAATGCTATAAGTGCAGTAGCAGAGGGTGCATAGTATTTCTGGCACATAGTAGGTACTCAGTAAATGTGCAGACTGAATAGCTTAGGCAGTCTGCCTTGCTTTGAGACCCACAGTTGTACTAGCTGTGAGCCACGTGCTCTTGCTGATACAGAACTGTTTGAACTACAAACTAGTAATTTCATATGTTCCAACCTAATAGCCTTGTTGTGACTCTGTAAATGGGGTTAATTGCAGTACCATTCTCATAGGATTGGCGGGGGGATGAAATGAATTAACACCTGTGCAGTCACCTGGCCAGTGACTGGAATGGGGCAAATGAGCGATCACAACTGCTCACACTTCATGGTTCCTACTATGTATCGGGCAGGGTCCTAACTGTACCACCTTATTAACTCGTAAGATCCTTCAACACTCTCAACAAGCCCTATTCTTAGTCCCATTTCTCAGAAGAGCTTATCCAGTTGTGGGTGGGGCTGTGCAGATAGAAGTCTGGGGAGGACAAGAGGAAGATTTGAACAGACCAAAGGATGGCCACAGGTGGGCAGGTGGGTACCAGCAAGAAACCCCAGTGCATCTGGCCACCAAAGGGAGAACCCGCAGATAGCTGCATGGAGGCTGCCACCTCTGAGGGATCTAATGTGACTGTGTCTGATCAACACAACCTTCTAAGAATGATGAATTCTTCTTTGCTTCCACTTTCCAAATCTCACACAATTCTACTTTTGGCCAACTCTCACTCGGAATCCTACAGGATTCTGGAAAATGCAGGTGCCCTCCTTGGCCGAACCAACAGAACCTAATCCAGTGCAGACCATGATTTCAGGAACAGCATTGTGGAGTGAATCGAGGGGGGATGATATGGGCCTGTCCAGGACGCTTCCCATTTCCCCTTCTTCTGTTAACAGAAAACCACTTCCTGGGGGAGAGCCCATTCTTCATCATGGCATCAAGACTTTGCCACCAGGTAGCTGCCTCTCAGCTCTTTCTCCAGCTGCCCTTAACCCACCCGGCTCCTGCCATCCCCCAAACAGATGATCCTCTTCCTGACATCACAACTTGGCATAGATTGTTCCCTCAGCAAGAAATCCCCTCCCATCATCTTCCCCTCCCTGTGTATGGGCCCTCTTCATTGCCTACCTACCCCCCATTCTCCGAGCCTCAATTTGATCCTGGCATCCTCTACTTCTCACAAAGCCCAGTGGCTCAAGGAAGGCTGATCTCATCCTCCCTCATGGTGGGTCTTATTCATCTAAGCCATTTAGCACAGGGGATTGCAATGGTGACTTATTGGCCCAGGGAAGTTTCTTCTCCAAAATTGCCCCAATCTAATTATAATCTATGCCTGGGGGAGTGGTTTCTCTTTCTCTCTCTAGATAAGAGCAAAGACATACATAGCCTCAATGTTTTTGCCAGCCATCTTTTGACTATGAAAAGAAACAAATGTGGTGAATGACAGAATCGAGAGGGAGAAATAACCCAAGACCCAGGTGACACCCTAGAGCTGCTGAATCAACCAGCCCTGAAGCCTGAACTGCCTCTGTTTGAGATAATAAATTTTTTCCATCTCTTGTAATTCTGAATGCGTCCTGACAGATAGACCTGCTTCCTGACCAGGTACACTCTTATTCATGCCCTTCAAGCCCAGTACAAATGTCATTCCTTCTGGGAAGTCTTTTCCAGCCTCTAAGTGGAGCCCCTCCCTTGTTAACTTCTATCTAATGCAACATTTCAGTACATTCTTCATTTCAGTCCCTGCGGTGTCTTCTCTCCATGAGCGGCTGAGATCTTTAAAAGCGAATCATCTCACTGAGACTAGAGAAGATAAGTGTATCTGTTTAATCTCATTCACTTCACATTCATTCAGCAAACATTTGCTGAGTGCCTCTAAGACAGCAAAGTGCCAAGACAGTATCAGTTTTGCATGCACTTCGAGTGGATTCATGGGGGCCAGGGGGGCGGAGAGAGAGACAAAGACAGAGAGAGACAGAGAGAAGAGAGAGAGACAGAGAGAGGAAGAGAGAGAGAGACTCAAGGGCACGAGTAAGATACCAACAGAAGTCTGGCTTGAACAACGAGCAGGACCACTATGTGGTAAGGAAAAGTCATCCTTGGAACTTGGGGCCTCAATCCTCCTCCTATATGTCTACTCCTAGATGGATGAGTGGGAGAGATGAAGAAAGCTTTGGGAAGGGAGCAAATTTCTGAAGCCAGAGTTGCTAGGACACCTCTGAGATGTTGCACTCTTTCCCACAGCTTTGAGCAAAGTGTGAGCTCACAGGTGTTGAGCATTCATGCTTCCATTCATTTAGCTCACATTGTAAGTGCCTCTTATGTCACAGGCACTGCACTTGGCACTTGAGATTAATCCACGAACACAGAGTCAACTGACTTTGCTCTGGCTTATGAGTCAGGAAGTCCTTTCTCTGAGATCTGGAGATGTTCATAATCAACCCTCCAAGGGTCATATGTCTAACCCCAGACACAGAGATAGGTGACATCTGGGAGTCCCTTCACATCTCTGAGAGTCTTTGATGATGAGCTCATACATCCCTCTCCAGATGGGTTCTGTCTGCACCCCAAATCTTTGAACAGAGCCTCTCTGACCCCTGACCCATGTCCTTGCAGCTGTGAGGGATACCATGCAAACAGAATGAGACCTATAAATATTTCATGCCTATATAAACAGCAAATGCTCCCTTCATGAGCTATGTGTCCATCAGGACTCATGTTGCCGAGGACAACAACCCAACTTGAATTAGCTGAGACCAAAAGGGAAATTGACTCAATCACAGAATCCAAAAGAAGATTAAATGGTCAAACTGAGCAAAGGCAGGACACAGCTAGACCTCAGAACAACAAGAACCAGAACTGAACCAGAACCTTCCTCATCATCTTTCATCTCTGCTTCTCTCAGCTTCATTCTTTCTTCCTGCAGGTCAGGAAGAAACATGCCCTGATTTCTGTACCACTTGTCATCCCCCACCAGGCTCTGTGCCCAGGCCATGGGCACAACTGACCCTGCCTTATAGTCCTCACCTCTGAAGTCTCACCCTTGGTGACCAGAATACTGCTCTACTGACACTTAAAATCAAGGCAGAAAAGTTAGGTGTTTTCTTTACCAGATCTTTTTCTCCCACATTTTCCTCCAGAGGTTAGTATGAGCTGATCTCAGCATAGACCCTTGGAGAAGTTAAATACCTTGATCACAAGTTAGAGGGAAAAATTCAGAAGGATAAGAAGATGGTATTTGGAGAACAGGTGCGAGATAAAGAGACTTTTCTTTCTTTAGAAATGGCAAATACATGCCACCTGTGCCCCCACCGAAGCCTCCTTATCACCTATGGCAGATATCACCAATGGTTGTCTTTTCCAATGAACTTGGACCCAGCCTCAGAATCTACAGCATAGCTCTCCGAGAAGGCATGGACAACCAGTGGGAGTTAGCAAATGAAGTGAAACTCTTTTGTAAGTTATAGTAAAATTAAAAAAAAAAAAATTGGCCCCCATTTCCAGCACAGAGCTTCTAAAGTTCTTAGATTTCTTGAATGATAAGCATTTCTTTTGTTATTCATGATGAGCACCTTTGGTTGTACCTGAGTTTTTAATAATGAAATGACTCATAGTAGACTCTTAGGTAGTTTTCAGGGAGGGTCTGGCCACATCGCAAAGGCCAAGAATGTGGTTAGAGGGCTGGCACTTTCAGCCCTACCCCGCAACTTCCAGGGAGAGGAGGGAATCTAGATAGACATTGAGTTCAGTCACCTAGATAATGATTTAATCAATCGTGCCTACCTAATAAAACCCCAGATAAAAACTGAAACAGCAAGGTCAGGCAGCTTCCAGGTTGATGAACATATCGATGTGCTGAGAGGGTGGTACATCAGGAATCTTTAACGAGAGGGCATGGGAGCCTGCAAACCTCCAAACAAAGACCTTGTCCCATAATTCTCCATCTGGCTGTTCATTTGTACCCTTAACAATTAAATGATATTCGTAAGTACAACACACTCCTGATGTCTGTGAGTCACTCTAGCAAATTATTGATTTGGGGTGGGAAGGGTCATGGGAATCCCTGAATTTGAAGTTGGCTGAGCATAAGTGCAGGTAACTTGGGGATACCTAAGACTGCGATCTGAAGCAGGGGCAATATTCTGAGACTGAGCCTTTAACCTGTGGGGACTGCGCTAACTCCAGGTAGTTAGTATCATAGGACACTCACTTGTGTCAGAGGGTTGACGCTGGAAAGTTCCAACTCTACCCCATAGACTGCTCTCAGATTTGTCTACTAGGGAACTGCTAAAGACAAAGTAGAGTACCCACATATACTGAGAGCAGGGATCAGCAACTCTGGCCCCCAGCCCAAATCCTGTCCACCTCTATTTTTGTAAAGTTTTATTGGAACACAGCCATGCTTATTCCTTTAATATTGTCTATGGCTGCTTGAGTTACAACACAGACTGCACAACCTGCTAAACCTGAAATGTTTATTAACATACCCTATACAGAGCACAAGGAGATGATATCTTAGCCAACATTATAACCTCCAAATCTTTTTCAAGACCCCTGTTCTATTTTGAAGACTTGGGTAAATGTCGCATTCTCTTTATTTTATGTCTATGTGACATATATCACATAAAAATAATTTTTTTAATTACCAACAGTTAAGTAAATATGCCAGGAAGGTGCTCCACATTTTAAAGATTTTCCAAATTTGAGTCAAACCACAGTTTAGGAGGTACCACTCACATCTATGAGTTCTGTTTGCTTGGTGAGTGAGAATTAGTCATTTTCCAAAAAGCTTTTGATTTCAGAATGGGAGATAGACTGCTGCTGCGAGTCCAGGACTGAGGGTGTTAGAGCTTTGGAAATACATCAGTAGCTTCACACTTGAGGTTCTTCTAGGGGGAAAAAAAAGGGAATGACAGGAAGACCCAAACTGAGGATTTGAGCACTGGCTCAGATAGTCATCTTCCATGTGAGCCTGAGCCAGTCAGTCATGCTCTCTGGCCTTCTCCAGTAGCCTCTAATGGGTTCCCGAACTCTGTTAGCCTTTATTTCCCAGGTGCTGGTTCCAGGCAAGGCATCTTCTGTTGAGTTCTATGACTCCTTAGAATGTTGCCACTTATTTGTTCTCAATGAAAACCATTTGCGAATTGTGTTCTGTGAGATTTAGGGTTTCCAAAATCTTCAAAGGACTACTGGAATGGAAGGTAGAGTCCCAGTGAATGAGATCTCAGGTCCACACCAAACTTAACCTTGATATTCCCTATCATCTGCTGTATAGTTTGAAAAAAGGGATCTGCTGATAAAAATAAAGTTTAAAAATCACAGATCCAAATGACTCACTCAAACTTATGAGGACAGACAGGTAATATAAATGAGTAAAGCAGGCAAGGCATAGGACAACAGGGAATGGTGAGGCCTGTGGCAAATTGTTAGTGAGGACTGAAATCTAGCCGTGTGGAACAACAAACTTAGTGCATTCAAGTCTTCCAATTTTCCAGTAAATCTGTAATTTTATGTGGATATTTTTCAATTATTAAGACATGTGCAGGTCAAATAGATTTATATTTATGAATCAGGCAGCCAGTAGACAGTCAGTCTGCAACTCCTGGTGTGGGCATCGCCTTTGAGAAAACCCCGCCAAAAAGGACTGCTATTTCCTTAAATTCATTTATAAGACAGTGTGGAGCAACATGAAGACCCACCAAAAAGACAGGCATTCCGGTTCTGGCACTGGCCCGTACTAGCTGTATGATCTTTGATGAAGTCATGAACCCCCTTAGCAGGCTTCTGCACAAAAGCAATAATAATAGCACTTCCCGGGAAAGTGGAAGGAGGGAAGAACAGAGGACACTGCAAGTGGAAGCACCTCCTGGCACATGTGGCCCAGACTGGGTCCACACAACAAGGGGTGTGCTTACTGTTTTCCTTTGCTGGGTGGAGAAGGGGTGTTAGTGGAAATGGAATAGGGACATGGAGTGTGGGGCTCTCCACATCAACTTGAGAGGTGCTGCCAGCCCCCAGAGAACCCTAGCCCAACTACTAAGAGAGATGAGAAATGACCGCCTTCCGTCTCTGCTCTTCAGTGCACAGATGAGATTCCAAAAGCCCATCAGAGAGGAGCTGGGTGCCTTGGCCTGCAGCTGTCTGGCAGGATCATTAATAAGATAGATGCTCCTACTGGCTCCAAGAAGGATCATGGAGGTACTCATTATCAGGGGTTGAAATCGCTAATTATTCGTTTCTCTGCAGCTGTCACTCACTGCACCCACCCAAACCACAGGACCCCAACAGCAGTCCTTTCTCTCATGGCCAACAGGGGGCTGTGAGCATGCATGGTAGGCCTCAGGGCTGGGGGGCAAAGTCTTCTTCCTGCATTAAATACTTATTAAAGTTGATTAGAACTCAATGCACCATAAAATCTCTTTCAAGTCAGTGAAATGCCTTGGGCTACAGACTATTTTTTTCCCCCGAATTCTATCCAAAAGGAACTCTGAAGCACTCCGAGAGTATTGGAAAAATCGGATGACGGCTGAGGCGAAGGGAGTGTGGCATTCCAGATTGGGAAGAGGGGAGGTACTTTGAACCATTATGAGAGAAGATAGCAACGCCTGGAATGAGGGGCATCCAGGACAGAAAAGGGAGTATGGATTCAGGCGGGTGGAAAGATTGCCGGACGCACATATTTTTAGGAATGATATTATCCTGGACCTAAAAATATGAGACATGGCTTTCTTTAAAAGTGATCTAGGCCCTATTTACATTTCAGAGCAAACAGCATATTGTTTTCATCAGGGGAAAATAAGCACTCATGTTTACCTTATGTTTCCTTCAAAATATTTGCATTTCAAAGCCTTCTGAGCTTTAAGTTTCAGAGCTGTTCAAAATGTGGCACCTGGGCTTCTCCCAGATGGGCCATGTTACAGCAGAAATCCATACCACCCAGTCAGGATGGCACCCAATAAAAGAGCAGCACCCCCTTTAAGACCTATGACGTATCCCCAGGGGCACTGCCACTGGACCAAAGCTGGTAGCCAGATGAGAGCTTGGAGAGCCAGCCAGCCCAGTCACAAAGCTTCTGTGTGGATTCTACCAGTCTTCCTCTTATGATTTTTTTTTTCATCTTCTCTGTGGACTGTGGATGAGAGAGGAGATTGTGCTGGTCTGTACAGACTCTTGAAGGCCTGGTCTGAAGAAAGAGGAAGTAGATAGCCCTGGAGCCCCAAGACCAAATGGGCAGAATAGCAATCCCAGTGCTAGAGAGCTAGACCAAATAACCTCAACTCAAAACTTCTTGCTCAAAAACTTTTATTCATTCATTCCACAAACAGTTATTGAGGGCCTGCTACGTGCTGGGCCTCAAGCTAGGAACTGGGCCAAAAAGATGAACAAAACCAATCAAGGCTCACATCCATTAGACACTTTCTCTGTGCCAGGCACTGTTCTTCATGTACACTGGAATTGACTAAGGAGCTTTGAAGATTCCAGTGCCCAAGCTGCACTTCAGATCAGTTAGATCTAAGTCTCTGCAAGTGGGGCCCAGACACCTTTAATTTTTAAAACAACCCATGTGATTCCACAGGAATAGAGCCAGGATTTGAACTCAGGTAACAGACCCAAATGCCACACTCCTAACAGCCTTTCTACAGTATCTCTTGGCACCAATCGCTGTTCTCACAGAGCTCCTGCTCTGGAAAAAAGACAATAGACAGATGAACCCAGTGTCAAAAGCAACAGTACAGAGAGGGGCAATGTAGAAGGTACCGTGGCTTGTTCAGCCACCAGCCAGTCCCAACTCATCTTCACCTGCCTCCCACTACAGAGGCTCAAAAGCCAAAGACTTTCTGTCCCAGCCTGCCTTGCAGCTAGGGTTTTGGCCAATGAGATGCTGTGGGAAGTCAGTTTGGGTACTTCTGGGAATGGGTTTCCTCCAAGGTAATAAGACATGTGTAAGGAGCACTCCTTTCACCTGTTCATCCTTCTGCCTGGGATATTGCCATATGAGGACATAATATTTGGAGCTTCTGAAGCCATCTTGTGACAATGAGGAAAAGGCTGAGAAAATCACAGAGCTAATTATCAAGGCTGTGGAAGCAACTATGGAACAGCCCTCCCTCCAGATTTCTTGTTAAAGGAGAAAACTAAAAAAGTCTTCCTTGCTTTCAGGTATTCAGCTATGTGCACCTGCATCAATTAGAAGGAAATTTGACTGTGATTAATGGAAAGCCCCCAAATAACAGTGGTTTATGCAAGAGAGAAGCTTATTTCTCTTTCATATAAAAGAAGTCTGATTTCAAACTATACTACAAAGCTATGATAGCCAAAACAGCATGGTACTGGCATAAAAATCAATATATAGATCAATGGACCAAAATAGAGAGCCCAGGAATAAATCTTCTGGTATATGGTCAATTAATCTATGACAAAGAAGGCAAAGAAATACAATGGGGTGAAGACAGTCTCTTCAATAAGTAGTGTTGGGAAAACCAGACAAATAGGCGCAAAAAAATAAAATAAAATAAAATTGGACCAGTTTCTTACACCAACACAAGAATAAATTCAAAATGAATTAAAAACTAAAATCCTGAAATCATATAACTCCTAGAGGAAAACATAGGCAGTAAAATCTTTTACATCAATCCTAGCAATATCTTTTGGGACATGTCTCTTTGGGCAAGGGCAACAAACGAAAAAATAAACAAAAAGGAACTACATCAAACTAAATTGTTTTTGCATAGCAAAGGAAACCATCAACGAAATGAAAAAAGAACCTACTGAATGGGAAAAGATATTTGCAAATGATACATCCAATAAGATTTTAATGTCCAAAATTTATAAGCAACTCATGCAACTTAACACACACACACACACACACACACACACACACACACACAACCAATTAAAGTATGGGCAAAGAACTTGAATAGGCATTTCTCAAAAAAGTACAAACAGATGACAAATAGACATACAAAAAGATGCTCAACATCACTCATCATCAGAGAAATGCAAATTAAAACTACAATGAGATATTACCTCAAACCTATCAGAATGGCTATCATTAAAAAAAAAATCAAAAAAATCACAAGTGCTGAAGGATGCAGAGTAAAGGGAACCATTATGCGCTATTGGTAGAATTATAAATTGGTGCAGCCACTAAGGAAAACAGTATGGATATTCCTCAAAAATTTAAAAATTGAGCTGCAATACTATTCAATAATTCCACTTCTGAGTATTTATCCAAAGAAATCCGAAACACAAATTTGAAAACATATATGTGACCTTATGCTCATTGTAGGATTATTTACAATAGCCAAGGTATGGGAGCAACTTAGGTGTCCATCGATAGATAGATGAATGGATAAATATGTGGTACATATATGTAATGGAACATTACTCAGCAATAATAATAATAATAAAAAAGAATGAAATCATGCTATTTGTGACAACTTGCATGGACCTAGAGGGTATTATGCTAAGTAAAATAAGTCAGACAGAGAAAGGCAAATATCATATGACCTCACTTAGATGTAGAATCTAAAAAAAAAAATTGGTGAACAAAACAAAACAGAAACAGACCCACTGATATAGAGAGCAAGCTGGGTTTTGTCAAGAAGGAAGGGGTGGAAGGATGAATGAACTTTTTAAAAAAATTATTAATTTAAAAAAAAAGGAAATAAAGAAAGGCCTAGAAGGATAACGAACCTGATGACAGAAAGAAAGAAAGAGTGAGAGGGAAGGAAGGAAGGAAGGAAGGAAGGAAGGAAGGAAGGAAGGAAGGAAGGAAGGAAGGAAGGGAGGGAAGAGAGAGGCAGGCAGGCTGAAGATAAGCAGTTCAGAGTGATGGGGAAACTTTAAACTCATCAGAGAGCCAAGCATCTTTTCTCTTGCTGCTTTGCCATTCCTAGCATGTGACTTCCACTCACATGCATCAAAGATGGCTGCCCAAGCTCTAAGCATCACATTTACATTTCAGCTGGCCAGAGGAAAAGGGGAGATGGAAGACGGGTACCCATTCTTTAAAGAACACACCTGTAAGCTTTTCTGTTTATATCCTATTGACTAGAATTTAGTGACATGGCTGCATCTAGCTGGGTAGCCATGAGCTTAACCTAAATGAAGGATTCCATTGATAACAAAGAAAGGAAGGATATTTGGGAGCAATAGGAAGTCTCTGTCACATAGCTGAGGCCAACCTAATCAATACAGGTGATTTGCTGACACCTGGGTGAGGAGGGGCTCAAAGACAACATCTCTGATGAAGAAGGAAGAGAACTTAGGAGCTAGCCAGCCAAAGGAAGGGCAAACAGGGTTCCAGACAGCAGTGATGGCTTGGGCAAAGGTTTAGAAGTAAGAGAAAACTTGGTACATTTAAAGAGCTGAAAGAAATCCTGTTACTAGATGATAAAAACAAAGTGAGTGAGAGGTAAAGCGGGAGAGACAGCAAGGCACTGGGTTGTGTAGGACCCTTTTACCATGTGGAGGAGTTTGAGTTTAATCTAAGAGTAATAGAGACCCACTAGAAAGTGATTAGCAGGAAAGTGACATGACCATTGTTGCATTTTGGAAAAGTCATTCTGGTTGCAGGGTTGAAGATGCATTGGGGGAAGACAAGCCTGGAGGCAGAGAGACCCAGTGGGAAGCTGAAAAACAGGTGATATTGGCACGAAGCAGCACAGTGGCAGGTCCTATCTCACACCGGAAGGCTGATGAGGGCTGATGAGGGATGGATTCCAGCAGTGCTCCTCAGAGGGCTTGTCTACGTGGGATTCCAAGCTTGCACCAGAACCTAAATCAACACACTGCTTCCTTCACTGAGAACGTCTTGCTACAAAAATTTTATGTATGTATATATAATAAGCTGAATTAAACATGTACTTAGTGTTGTATTTGCTTTACACTCTGATGCAAACTCATAGCTTTGTGGACTAGTATAGTTTACAGACCAGAACCAATCTGTGGACCATACTTTGAATATCATTGGTCTCAAGGCAAGTGAACCCTGAATTCCTCATGTAAGGCTGCCTTCTCAGACCAGGGGAAAGGAGGGTTTCTCTGTGTCTGCCACAAAGCTTACTATGTCTTAATTACTTTAGTGTCCAATGCCAATCCACCTCACCCCTCCAGAGGTTACCTGTGGCCTTTGGTAGAGAGACAGCTGCTGTGCAGCTTATTCATGAGTGGCAAACTCCTAGGTAACCAGCCTATGACAAGAGGGTGGCCTGAGACCCTTGCCACCCACCCAGAATCTCAGGAATTTACAAAGCCTCCCTAGCCAAGCTCTTTCCAGAAACAGTGTCAATGCCTTGGGGAAGGCAGAAGGAGGAAACTTCCTCCAGCTCACCCCATGGAGAGGGGACAACGTGAGCTGTGAAATTAACTCTTGGAGAGTTTCATAATTCTTGGGCCATTCTAACAGGAAAGAATGAAGGAGTCCTATAAAGACAGACAAAGAGCAAGAGCACCCCTCAGCACAAGAGAGGGTCCCCCAGCCCAAGACCAGGCCACTATGAGCACACATTTCACACCTGGGCCAAGAGGCATCCTTCGCTGGGCTGCCTCCTGCCTACTGAGAGCTCTTCCAGGGAAGCATCTGTGCCATCATCTCAGCTTTCCCCATGTCCCCTGCCTGGCCCAGAGTGTGGCCAGAAGTATCTCTCCACATGCTAAGCACTCTTGAAGCAACTTCACATGCATTAACTCATTTAATACTGATCCCCAAGAAGCACGTGTTAAATCAATTCATCAATTCACCTCATGCATCAATGCTTGCAGTTTTTGCTCTGGCCACTCAATAGCTTGGTCCATACACCCTTCCAGTGAGGGCCAGAGTACCAGGGAATGGAGGCCCTGATTTGAGCACAGAAATAAAGACAACCAGTTCCTCAGGTAGAGGTGCAACCCCATGTCAACATAAACTTCACTGGAAAATCCTGGTGGCCAATTTATCATTTGAGGCATATTGATAAATCAGGGAGAGGGGCTCCATATGGCCTAAGCGGGACTCCAAGGAGAAGTAAGGTCTGGAGACTCAACTAGAGCATAGGGGACAGACTCTTAGAACAGGCTCTTCCAAGGGCATCCAGCCTTACCTGCTCATTGGACGGATGGCAAATCTGAGGACAAGAGGGGGAAGAGCTCAAGGTGACACCAAGGATGGCAAGGCTGAAGCAGGGCATTGTTCCCCATTCGCTGCCTGTCTTTATGCATTGGCTACCCCTACCCTAGTGCCTAGAACAGTGCTCTCCATCGGGGGGAAAAAAAATGGCACAGTTCTGCTAAACACACAGGGTACATGTTGGACCCAAAGCAGACACCAAACCCTCAGAGGCCCTTTGGTAGCACTGACCTAGGAGTAGTGCTGGAGCATCCAAGATTCTCCTCCTAAGTGCTGCCCTGAAAAATCAGGTTGGTGTCTGAGAAGCAAGCCAAGGGACATTAGAGAACAAGGCCAGCCACCCTCCCAATTGGCTGACCCCTCAGGCAGAAGCCAGAGCTCCCACACCCTGACCTGGCTTCTCAGACCCTCTGCTGTAGGAGATCGCCATGTCTGGGCACTTCCACCACAGCTAGTTGAGCCCTGCCCTCAACCCAGCCCCTCCTCTCCAGCTTCATGTTTTATGTAAAAGAGACTGGGACTCTGGAGGGTGGGTAGTCAGTGGCAGGCCAGAGAGGCAGTGAATGAAATTCTTTGTTTAAGAAAGGCGCGAGCTGTGTGTCTGCAAGCCCAGGAGAAGCATGTCATTTTGCTGGAAATGCGATTTTCCCTAACAAGTACAGAATTCTACATGACATGTTGAAAAGTGTATCTCTTTGAGAAGCTGCTCTGTATCTCAGAGGCATCGCCAGGACAGAACCATGTAATGTGGCAGTTGCCATGGTAACGCCTCGTTTTCCATAGACAGGAAAATCAGAGTGGCTAAGTCGATTGAGAGGCCCCATATAATGTCTCGAGAGCAGACGGAGATGTGGCTCAGGCTTTCACAGCGCCTGCAGTGCTATTTGGGGTCTCGAGGCCACCTTATATATGCTTCACGGAGACCAAGAATAATGTCGAGCTCCTCCTCCTCTTTGTCAAGGCTTAGTGCTTACAGAATAAGATTTGCCCAAGGCTGCCATGCAAGGCAGTGACAGGGACAGGGTGACCCTGTTCCTGCTTCCTTGGGCAGGTAATGTTCACAACTGAGATGACATTGGCCTCCCTTCCACTCCACTAGTTCTGTTTCTTTCCCCTGTTGTCCTGAAAACAGATATTGACCCTTAGTTTCAGCTGCCTTAGATGAAAATGTGTCCTCAGCATCTGTCCACACAGCATAGCCCACACACCCCAGGACACACATGCTCCCAATTTGGGCCCTCCGAGCACAGAGACAGGGCCACACAGAATAGGAGCTCCATCTGTGGGTACACACTAATGTTCTTACACACACAAACACATGCTGGGGAGCCCTTAAGCTCAGAAGCCATGGCTCTGTCATCTGGCACAGTGTCTTCCAGTGGGCAAGTGTGACAGATTGAACACCCCCCAACACACCCACGCACCCGCGCGCATGCACGCGCGCACACACACACACACACACACACACACACACAAACACACACACTGTAAACAAGGTTCTGCCCTGGCCCACCAGCATTATACCTGGACTTTGCCAGACACCAGAATAAAGCAGGGTAGCCCTTCTTCCTCCCTCACATGGTGCTTCGAGTTTCACCAGAAGTGGGGACAGGATGCTGAGAAAGAGTCAGCCCAATTTGGACCCCATGGATGAAGTACCCTCACCCCACATGGATTCCTGAGTCAACACAGCCTCGGCCTGTGGTCTTCTACACTCTCCAACCTCCACGGTGCCACTTGGTACCTAGGGCTCCCCCACATATTTGTTGGTTGTATCCTCTTCCCTCCCAGGAGGTGGCTGGCAGCTAACACTGGGCAAAAACAAGAAAAACATCCATCTTGTTCTTTCATCTGCAGGCACAGTTAGCAGGGGGGACTAGGAAGGTATGGTGGGGAGAGGCACATGCCCCCCTTAACTTCCCAGAGGAAAAATTTTATAACACTGTCAGAGATGTAATAGAACTGTCAGAAGTATAGGAAATCAGCTACACAGATTACAAAAACAGATGTCAGAGACCTATTGGTTTCATGACAGTGTAAAAATCACAATTTTTTTGTCAAGATAGAAAATAGAAACAGAGACAAACCAGGAGTACTTTAGCATGCACCAGCTGAGAGTGGCAAGACCAATCCACGGTCACAAGGGAAACACCCCCAGGGAGCAGGAACAAATGATCTGGATTCCCCTGCCCCAAGCCATGGAAAAGCATCCACACTACCTTCAGTCTCCTCAGTCTGAGAAAGTAGAGCTGTGCTCCTTTCCAATGCCATGCCAGGTCCTCTCTGGCACCCTCACCTCCAGCTACTAGCTGTCCTACAGTGACAGGCCTTTCAGGTTTGGGAGAATCTCAGACAGTGATGGAGTTACATGTTAACCTGGCTGTTAGGCAGTGGAAAACCAGCTACAAACCCAGGCCTCCTTATTTTTTCCTCTGGAGTGCATGAGAAAGCTTGTGAGGGTCCCTGGACAATGCAGAAGGAGGGTGGCACAGATTTGGGACCAGGATCCTGAGAGGAACCACAATACTGTAAAAGTGGCCCTCATGTCCCAGGCCCCCCAGCTGCAGTGCATGGGGGCTCAAGGGTCCTCACTTCTTTGAGGAGCTTCCCATTCCAAGCCAAACATCCCACAGCTGGGGTTTCCTGAGGTTGAAACCAGAGTCTGGGTGAAAGCCTCCTTCTGTCAGAGCTGAGAGGGAACAGATTTTGATTGTCCATTAGCACACAGACAGTGTAGAAACACCTCTGAGAATTGGAAAATGCTGAGACACGCTTTGCAGTCAGACAGATCTGGTTTTGAATCCCGGATCCCGAGTCTGTGTATCCTTGGCCAAAGCACTTGACAGCTCAAAGCCCTGATCTCCACGAATGTTCATGGATCCACCAGGAGAGTTTTATGAGATAGCAAATGAACATTTGGGTCCCCAGGAGGTCCTTGCTCCATGCCACAACAATGGACATGGTCCCTATCTCTGCATACCGCATTGTAGTTGAAAAGTATTTTACATCTAGGACTTTGCTGAGCATTTGTCCCCTCTTCTGTGAAACAGAAATAACAGTTCTGCCCTCACACTTTCCCCTGAAATCCGAATGAGCCCCCTCAATTTCTGAAGCACTTCCTGCTTGTGTGAGTCTGCTCCTTCTGGAAAGCAGACACAGATATGGGATTCAATGGACAAGGGATTTGTTGGGGAACTACCCTTGTGAGAGAAAATGGGGAGGGAGTCAGGAAAGGCTGGTGAGCCACCAGATCGCAGTGCTGGTCTGACCATGGGTGCAGGGGGAAGGGAGGGCTCCATGCAGGTAACGAAAAGTTTGGCAAGCCCAAAGCCTGTGGTCAGAGCACATTCTTCATCTTCTGGGACATTCCTACCACACCAAGTCACAAACGCAGCTTTGGAGGTCAGAGTCCAATGGCTGAGACCCAGGGAAAGTGGTGTGCAAGGCGCCTCCCCACCACTCTCACAGTGCCCATCCCACATGCTGTCCCTCTGCCTCCAATACTCTCCTCCACTCTTGGCCTGACTAACTCCAGCTTGCCCAATGAGTCTCACAGCAGCGGTTCCTTCCTTCCAACAGCCTTCTCTTATCTCCGCTTTCTTCCCCTCCTGGCATTACTGCCATGTTCTATAATTGCATGAGGAATCATCATTCTCCCACTACACTGAGACCTACTCACAACTGCCCCACTTCCTGTGCCCGCCCTGATTCTGAGACTGTGCTAGAGCTCTTGAATATTATTGAGTAGAGAAAAGAGATGAATGACCCAGGGGCTGGCAAAGGTATTTGAACTAGGGAGTGCTGATTCTAGAACCTCTCACCTGTCCCATTGTGAAGACTCCTGCTCAGGGGAGGGATATGCAAATTATTAGTAACAGTATTGTGGTTCTCCACAGGCACAAACCAGTCAAAATGACAATAGACAATCATGAGTATCTGCCTGAGCCCAGATCCAGGATCCTGGGGTCTATGAACTCGTGTGCCTGCAGATAGGTACCCAGGACTTTTCTTGATGCTGGTTCAGGAAAGACAGCATCAAGGAAATAGATGTTCCCATCAACGAGCTGGAAGGCACTTAGAGTCACCAACTATCACCCTAAATGGGACATCTGGCTCCTCTATTTGACAGTCCCCCTGCTGTGCTAAGGGTGAGTGAGTTATCAATTGGCTAAGATGTCAACTCCCCTACCTTCTTGATGGCCAGAGCAGACCCTGGGACATCCAGAGCTCCTGAGCTGGTCTCTCCTGGCTTTAAGCAGCCTTGCCTGCTGACAGTTGTATGTGCACAGAGTTTACCCTTCTCAGTGCTGCCATATAAAAAGGTCAGAAGTCGCTGATTCAAGTCCAACCCCATTTTACAGATGAGGAAACTAAGGCTCAAAAAGAGAAAGGGTGCTTACTCAAAGGCACCAGGAATAAGTTTCTGGATCCTCATCCAGGGTCACTGCTGAGCCCACCATCCCAAGACCTCAGCTCTGCTCCTACCAGCCTCAGTCCTTTGTCAGCTCCAGAACCAGCTAGGACTTCATCCCCAAAGCAGCTCCCTCCACCAAGGCCTGGAGATCCCAGAGTCTCTCCTGATAGCCTCTGCAAAGAGTGAGCTCATGTCCCCGGCAGCTGTCTCCACCTCTCTGATTTCTGACTCGTTGAGGAAGGCATCATGCCAGAGTAGAATGTTGAGCTAATAAATATGTATGCAGGATTTTTATTACTTAATAGTTGTAAGGTTAATCGTCGTGGTGAACGCCTATATTTAATGTGTCAATGGAGCTGCAAAATGCCAAACTGAATAGCTTTAACACACATTAGTTCTACTTGTGAATCTACAAATAGGAACCTTGTCAGAAAAGTATTCAAACCAAGATCAGTATTGATTTTGGTCCTCAGGAAAGGCACTGGACTGTGACAGTTTAAAGTGATAAATGTCTAGAGAATTATTTGCCTGTATTGATAAAAAGAAGCAGATATAAAGCTGACAGTCTCGGAGGCGTCGCCGCTGAGTGAGGGCACACATCTAACATTGTTAGGGCTCCAAGCTAATCTCCCCTTGGATATGGAGAAGATCCACATCTAAGCTGGCCTTGCCCTGGGACTCGGCTTGTAATTGCAAAGGAGGGGCTCTGAGAGCTTGTTCAGCCCACTCCGGGATCCTGCCCTGACCACCCCTACCATATTTTTGGAAGGTAGCATTCTACAGGGATCCAAGTGTCTTTCATTCCACCACTGTCCATCTGCTCAGTTACCTTCTGTAGCACAGAAAGCAAAACTGTAGACCTCAGCCCAGCCTTAGTGTTCTTTGTCCTAAATGGTACTACCTCCCCTCCTCCACCTTGTCAGTCAAAGCTCCGCACAAAGGACCTTTGTGTCAGCAAGACTGGTGGTCGAAATCTCGTGAACTCCCCCAAAGGCTTTGCTCATACTATTTCTAAAATGCACCTCCTACCCATTTTAGCTATCTAGGCAGACACTTTCCTCAAGATAACTCAATCTCCATGTTCTCTTCATTCTCTGCTTTAATGCCACTGTGACCTGAGCAAGAAGGGGGACTCATCAAGATTCTCTCTGACCAGACACTAGCCAAGCTCTTCTGAATCCTCTTCCCACCTAGACCTCGACTTTTCAGCTACTGTGTTCATCTCTGCATTGTCCAGTTTTAGTTAGAATCTTGCTAAGTCAGTTTAACCAGGATCCTCCACCCTTGATAGCTTATCACCCTCCATTTCTGATCACCTCCAATATCTGATCCAGTTCCTCTTTTCTACCATCCCCCGTGTGATGTCTGACCACCCTGGACCACCTTCAGCAAGAATCCTGTTAGGTCAATTTAGCCAGAAATCCCCTTACCCCTGATATTTCCTCTTAGTAATTTTTCATCTACTGACACCTACCCTGCTCCTTGGCTGTAAATTCCCACTTTTCTTTGTTGTATTTGGCATTGAACCCGATCTCTCTCCCCTACTACAAAACTCCATTGTACTAGCTACTTCTCCCCACTAAATAAAGTCTGCCTTACCTTCTTTAATAAATGTCACGAGCAAATTTTTCTTTAACACAGGACACCTAAGCTGAAAGGGCAGCCCTCTCACTCTCAGCCTCCTTATCCTGATGTATTTTCCTTCTGAGCCTGTTTCAACATCTGATAGATGAATTTATATGTTGGCTAATTTTTGTCTGTCTCCTCCAACAACAATTTAAAGACAGACACTGTTTATGTTGTTCACTACTGTGAAATAGCATCTCACATGGAAGGTGCAAGATACATATTTACTGAGCAAATGAGTCTCATGCCTTGGGAAATATCTTGACATTTTCCTAGGGCAGGAGTCCCCAAAGAGGCCTTGAGAGATCCCAGAATCAGACCACTCGTTGTACAACTCTGGTGCCAAGGCCCAGAGAGGGCAACCTGCTTACCCAAAGTCACACAGTAACTTAGCAGACCTGAGACTGCAAACAAAGCTTCTTGCCTCCCAGGAAGTTACTCTTTATAGCAGCCCCAGTACCTCATAAAAGTATGTTTGTGTTTCCTTGTGACTATCAGACCTCCGAAGCCACAATGAATTAATGTAACAACTGCCAAGGGGTACGCAGCTTCAGCTGAGCTGATGAGAACTGCACAGGGAATGGGAGGCCCGGGTTCTAACATCACCCCTGGCACTTCTCCTTTCTAGGCCTCCAGGACCTCAGAAGGCTGTGTTTTTGTTTTTTATTTTTGTACTTTTTATTATTTTCAAGTAGAAAAGAGGGTCATGACTAGGTCAAAGTGAATGTGTGTGTGTGTGTCGTGTGGGGAGTGTGGGGAGGTGGGGAGGGTGCATTATAAGAAAGCAGTCTAGAATCCCAACCCCGTGCTTCCACCTAAGCGGCTCTGCTTTCGAATGTCTTTCTTCTGGGGCCTCTGTTTAGAGTTATCTAGAAAAGGAATTCTACTAGTAAACAAATGCGACACTCCCTCATTCCCCCACCTCCATCCCAATAAGGCAGACTGGTGAAGAGGCTTGGTAGGAGGAGCTGCGCATGGGCAAAGGATCCCCTGACAGTCTTTCACCAGGGACACCCTCAGCTTTCCAATATCCTCTGACCCAAAGCAAAGTTGTAATAAGAACCTTGGACAAATGACACCCCTGGGAAAAGAGGTACTATCATTCCTTCTTTAAATAGCTACATCCAGAGTCTTTGGGCTGGTCAGAGACAGTCCCAGCTGCAGGGTGCATTGGGAGTTACTGCCAAGAACAGGCTGGGCGGAGTCCGGCAGATACCAGAGAGCCATCTGGCGAGGCAGTGGCATGAAAAAAATGGATGTTTCTATGGTCCTGAATGACCAGACTAGCAAATCC
Organism: Rousettus aegyptiacus; assembly: GCF_014176215.1. Taxonomy (NCBI): domain Eukaryota; kingdom Metazoa; phylum Chordata; class Mammalia; order Chiroptera; family Pteropodidae; genus Rousettus; species Rousettus aegyptiacus. The sequence continues at coordinate 9,816,832 of NW_023416309.1, forward strand.
ACCTGTCTTTTTTCAGCCTCCCCAGGGCCTGGCCTGAAACAGAGTGGTAGGTCAGACAGGTAAAAGTTTCGAAGACCCCGCAGCCAGGAATGAAGGGCGCCCCAGAGCCTGAAATGCCCAGTAAACCAGCTAAAGGAGATAGTGAGTCTTGTCATCCTGAGAGCTGGCCCCCGCCCCAGAGGAAGGTGGGGCGACGGCAGCAGATCAGAGACAAATGGCCAGGAGGCTTAAGTGGCCGAAAGCAAGAAGTCAGCAGCAGAGAGGCTGCAGCCAGATGCCCTCAATGGCTCAGGCAGGTGATGGACACCGGGAAGAGGTGACTGAGTCACTGGTAGGGAGCTGGCTGCCCCATTCAGAGCTGACAGTCAAGGGGGTAGGTGTGGGTGGGTGCTAGGAGAAACCAGCCCTGCTGTGTCAGTACCAGGAAAGCAGACCCTCCTTACAGGAGCCCCTTGGCCAGGATCATTCCTGATGAAGCTGAACTGCTAGTGAACCTGGGAAAACAGGCTTTGGTTGGCTGGCCCCCAGCCCCAGTTAGCTCTTTTCAAGTGTTGGACTTGCTCCATATATGTCTGACCCTTGGCATTCTTACACTGTCTCAAGTCTCACTCTCTATCAGCACAGACTCACCTATTTTCCTGAAGGGAGGTTGCATCCAGCACAAGAAAGTTAATTACAAAACAGGAACACATGAAAGGGGTGACCAAATCTGGTTTTCTGAATCTAGTGGCCGTGGCACATGAACCCCAGAGAGCCAAAAAAAGTCTTGGAGCCCAGTGGGGTTTGACTCTTCTAGTAGCAGCCAACTGTTCTTTATACATAATCTTACTTAGAATCCTGAACAAGAGTCAACAAAAGCAAAGCTGCGGTGGTTGGAGTGAGGAGGTGGGTCTGACTCCTGCCTACCTCCTTTCCCTCCCTAACCCTGCTGTGGAACACTAGGGTGCCGCAGAAACTAGTTTGGAAACCAATGGCCTTGTCTAGTCCCTTCATTTTACAGATAGAAAAATAGAGTCACAGAAAAAGGAAGGGGGATATTTAAAACCACGCAGCCAGTCTGGAGAAGAGCTGAGGATGTAGGACACAGTTGGATGGGAAGAGTCCTGGACATTCTTTTTCTAATACCAGAAAACCATGGTCCATCAAACATGTGGACAGAGGACCCAGTCATCCCTAAACAGACTGGGGCAGGGCCCCTTCCCCTTGGAAAGCTGAGAGCTCCTTCTGATAAAGAGAAAGTCCTCTTGCTGCTGCAGGCACTGCTCTTCTCCCTTGAGGCTCCCTTTCTCTATCTCTCCCTCCCTTCCCTTTCAAGTCAGAGTAGGCTCAGCCCCAAACAGTTCCCAGACTGGGCCCATGCCCTCACTCCCTGCTCGTAATTACCCTGTGATAGATGTTGGCATTGCTGCTAAAGGTATCTGCGTGCAAGCTTTATGGTTATTTTCCAACAGCCCAGACCTTTTAAACTCTCTTGTGGGAACAGGTTAAGATGATTATGCAGATGGATGGACCCTGGTGCAATATTATGTCAGCGATGGAGATGTAGGAGCTGCAGAAGGGGTGCGATTACCGCCAAGAGGAGGTTGCTGCTGCCAGTGTGAGACAGAGGGGACCTGAGCAAGGACCCTGGCTCCTAGAGCATCTCTCTCTCTCTTTCACACACACACGCACGCACGCACATGCACACATGCACACACACACTTGTTCCTGCTCAGCATGTCTAGTTAGTTGTCTGGCTACAGGAGGACTCTGTTCCCATGGAAACGTGAAATGTCAGCCTCATCTTTTGGAACACCAGGAAGGCACAGGTATGTGAAGAGGAGAGGCAGCCAGGGCTCAAGGAAGACCTGCTCCTAAACTTGATAGGGATGGGGCAAACTAAGTCAGAGACAGAGGTGGACCCCCAAGGACAACCCAAAGAGTGGCCCAAAAGGACCAGGACACTCTGGTCAAGCCTAAACCAGGGTAATGTCAGCACACAGAGGTATTTATGCTATACTCTTGGGCACCTTCTAGAGATGGAAACACATTTGGCTCTGTGTTTCCCTTCAAAACAAGGAAGAAGGAACTATTAAATAGACTCATTTCTCCTACATAAAAAGAAATGCCCCTTTCTTGACCCTCCTTTTCCCAGTTCTGAAGGTAAGAGAAATGCCTCTCAACAATTTCTTTGGCAGCCTCTCTTTTATAAGAGGCATGGTAACTAGCTTCTTAGGGCTGATTCTCCTAACGCTGCATCTTCAGCACAAGCCAATGGCATAATGCCAAAGTGGAGCTCAAGGAGGCAGTTCTACCGGGAACAGGACAGGCAGCAAGGTGAGGAATGGCTGACTCATGAAGGTCAAGCACAAACACTGCTGGGGGACGAATGGATAGCACAACCTTTTGCAATCCTCCAAAAATAGAATTCCTTCTTCAAATACAGAGAGCTGACAATTGTCATCTCTGAGAGTAACCAGTAGGAAAAATACCCTGTGTACCGAGGCAGAGTGCAGCCACATGTTTGTATACCAATCAAGCAGAAAGTAGGAATTACATGTGTAAAGCACCTGGTAAATAGGGGTCCAAAATAGCAATGATTATGAACAGTGAAAGAAGGATTTACAAGCCTGGCTGCCCATGACTCACCCTGGCCTTAGTCTTAGTAACTAATCCTAAGTCCATCGTGAGTGGGGTAGAGGGGGCTGCTATGCTGACAACCCATGTCTAGGCTGTCTTGGAACAAGGCTGAGCCTGGACCTGAGCACCAGCAGCCATGAGGAGCTAGGGTACAGGTATAGGGGAACAAAGATAGTGCTGGCAGTAACCTTCCCATAAGAATTCCATTCTGTGTCAGAATAAAGGGGGTCAAGCTGCAATTTGTATCTTCTAAAGCCAAGTACTAGAAGCAAGTAAGAGAAATGGATTTCTCTCTTGGTATGGGAAGCAAGAAGGTCATCACCATCTCACAACACCGTCGACTATGATTAGAAGTTCTTACTAGCTGAGCATCCACTAGTGTTAGGAGTTTTCATGAGTAACTTACATTCATCCTCTCTGCTCCTCACATTGAGCCTACGAGAGGCATGTAATAATCCCCATTTTACAGATGGGGATGCTGAGGCTTGGTCAAGCAGTGTGGGTCACCTAAGGTCACCCAAGGAGGAAAGGCTCCAGCCCAGCACATCAAGTCTGCAGAGGTGCCCAATAGACCAAAAGAATCTGCATCAGATGTCCCAACCTTTGGAAACAAACACATCTGGGCTTGAATCCCAGCACAGCTGTTTCCTTAACTGTGTGACCTGAGCTGAGCGATTTAACTGCTCTGAGCCTCTGGTTCTCCATCTATAAGTTGGTGTTAATTATGCCCATCTCCAAGAGTCATTGTCAAGACTAATGAGGTTGTGTAGGAAGCACACCCAGACCACAGCAGTGCCCATTAACTTGGAGACAGGATCACTCTCTGGGAGGGTAAGGGCCAGCCTTTCTGGTGTGCCACTGAATCCGTGGGGTCTCAAAAGGCCTGGTGCTGAATAAATAGCTGTGAAATGACGTGGACTTTTTTCTTGCTGAAAAGCAGCATATGTTCATAAAACACATGAAAAACGAAAACAGACATTTTAAAATGTCATGGCTAAGTCCCACCTCTGAAATATAATCAGCGTTCTGCTTCTCTCTTAGGTAAATCATTTGAGTTCTATGAATTCCTCACTTCCCAGGCAAGATTTCTGCCACTAATGTTTCAGCCAAAGACTCCCAAACAAACTAAGCCAGCAACTGTCCTGATGCTCTCTCAGGCCCCCTCCCCTGTGAGCCTACCTGAGTTAGGTCAAAGGGAGATGCATCCCTCTCCACCATCCCCTATCTCTACCACTTGTCATCCTTTGTCTTACTACAATCAAGATGGAAGACCTCTTTCAGGAATGATGGACACTCAAGTGATTGAGTCTTTAGAGCTGCCACATCTTGTGAAAAAAGTAACCAACCAGACCCTTCAAAACATGAGCCTTGTGGAGAGGGAGCAAGGCTTACCCAGACCACCCAGAGATGCTTCTGAAAAGTGCCTCTGGCTTCCAAACATAGCCTACAAGGCCCTTCAAGACCTGGCCCCTGCCCGTCCCTCACTCCTTCCCACCATCTCCTCCATGCTCCAGTCACACAAACGTTCACACAGGTCTCATCTGAGTGGTGAACTCCTATTCATCCTTCAAGATCCTACTCAGGTACCACTTCTTTCGAGCCAGGAAGGTTTCCATATACCCCCAAATTTGGTGAGTTGGCCCTATCCTGGGTTCCCACACCACTGGGTGGCCAGTTCAATTTACTGATGATGAGTGAAGCAAGAAAGTCTCTACATCTCCTAATCCAGGAGACATGGAGAGGAGAGGAAAAGTTTTGAATGGGCAGGGCATTTCTCCTTCTCCACCAAGGAGAGAGTTTTGACATAGCTGTGAGGCCGATGTTTCAGACCAAGCCAAACCAGAGAAGGTTCTAACCAAAAGTGGTCAGAACTCATGAGACATCCCATGGAATTGTAAGGGACAAAGGGAGAAGAGAGAGAGGAACAGGAGTAAAGGAAAACCATGTAATGACTCCAGCAGTCTCCTGAGCTGGGATCCTTCACAAAACTAGTTACAGAAGGAAGAAAGGGAGGGAAGTAAAAGGGGTGCAGAGAGAAAGAAAGGAAGGAAGGAAAGAGACAGGAAGATGGACTTGGTTTCAGAAGCCCAGGCTGGGAAGAAGTACCCGGATGTCCCCATGCTGCTCACCCTCTTATGGCTACGCCAAGCTGAGCCTCTCAGTGACTGGACAAGGGCCCCTCTGATTCCTAGAAAGTGGGTCCTCATTTCTCAGGAAAAGCCCTGGCCTGCATTCTCAGTCCAGCCATACATCAGACTCACCTAAGGAGTCTTTTTAAAAATATTTACCCCAGACCCCACCCTAGCTTGGGGAGGGAGCCAGAAACTGTTCATTTTAAAAGCTCTCCTAATTATTCTCATGTGCAGCCAGGGGTGAGAACCAGTGAACAAAGCAATTACCAAAGGATGGTCTTTGCACCAGCAGCATCAGCGTCACCTAGAAACTGGTAGAAATGCAGATACTTGAGTCTTGCCCCTTATCCACAAATCAGACACACTGAAATGGACCCAGAAATCTGTGTTGACAAGTGTTCCAAGCGATTCTGACCCAGGTCATAGTTTGAGACCCACCGGACAAGAGTATATCTGAAAAGAGAGGGTAAGGAGCAGGAAGGTGAAGCCTGGGCTATGGGGTAAAAAGAACCAACATTGCATCCAGGTCATGTTTCCCTTTTACCAGCTCTTCAGCTCCCAGGAGACTTGCTTGTAAGCATGCACTAGAGAGAGGCTTCTTACTGCACAAAATACTGAGCTCCCATGGGCAACATCTATTCATTCTGGTTTCCCAGGCATATGGAGAGTGAGGGGAGCTGCTTGAGCTCCCATTAACCATCCCTGATTAAATCAGCTGGCTCCTCAAAGGGCAGCACCACACAAATGAAAACTAATAATAATAATTTACTAATTGTCTCCAAGCTGGAGTCACCCTAATCATTCGTGGACAAAAGAGAACGATTAAAATCCTCCGAATTCTGTGAGCCATGGCTGTGCCCCTCCCCCATCTAGGCAGCCTGCAGGAAGAGGGTACAGGTGGCAGGGGTGCTGTGTTGAGAATCAGATGCAGATCAAAGGGAAGGGGTCAAGGATGAGTGCCTTCTGGACGGTGAGGTGGACAATAATGAGAGGACCCAGGGAACTGAGGCAGAGAATGTATCCCACAAGCTTGCTGCTAGTGAGATTCACACAGCTCAGCCTGTTGTGGTTGAACTCCCTGGCTTTGTCTTTTATCTAGCAACCTTCTTCTTCATCACCTCCTCCAGGAAGCCCTCCCAGACTGCTGTGTGAGGACATAGGCTGAGAATACTGGTGTGAAGCTACACACTGGGAATGATCTGTTCCTATGCATCATTGATCCTTAGCCCTGTTTTACAGGTGAGGAATTAGGGGCTCAGAGAGGTGCAGTAATTTGGCCAAGGACACACAGTAAACTGAAGAGAGAGCAGGATTAAAACCTCAGGTGGTAGAGCACAGGGCTTTTCCCAAATGCAGAACTAGGGAAGCTTGCAGGGAAAGTAGCTGTTCTTTCTAAGCACTTTCTCTCCGTGTCATCTTTTCAACTATTTTTAAGGAAATAAGTTGACAAGAGAGTTGTTTTGACTGTGATGAAAAGCTATTAAAGAAAACAGTGTAAAAATGAGCCTGTAAGACACACAGAGTAGGCAGGCAGAGGTGCAGGTTCTTTTTAATGTTCTCTCCTCCAAGCAATAAACAGGCCCCAGCCCTCCCTACCTGAACCAGCTTCCAGGCTCCCTCCTGCCATGTCTAAAGCAGCTTCTCCTCCCTAGGAGCCCCCTAATCTCCTATTACCAGCTCCCAGACCCACTTATGTGAGACTTGACAGCTCCCCGTCTAGACTGCAGACTCCTAAAATCTTAATTGCTCTTTCATCAACAGAGAAGGACTGCTTCTTCCTCAAGCAGCCAACCACTTAGTGAGCCCTTATGGAGCTCCTACCGGGTACCAGGACTTGCAGAGAAATCAGCAATGTCTGAGTATTTGATGGATCATTTGGGGTCAGAGGAGGACAATTCAGATGCTGCCTGAGCTGGGCCTCAGGCCAGATGCTAGGCTTCCAACAAAAGCAAGTCTCAAGCTATCTGGGTGCTCCATCAGCCTCCAGGGAGAGAAGGCAGAGAGAGAAGTCTGGGCTGCCAATGGCCTCCCCACATTGCCTTTCAACAACCTGGTCCCAAGGCATCATGGCCTCTGAGTGCTCCAGACCAATGCTTCAGCCACACTCCCAACATGGGTTCTCCTCTTCCCTTGATCGAGCACTTACTTCATGCTGGGTGCTGTGCTTCCTTCAGGGAGAGTAGATATGATGCACATGGTCCTCAAGTTAGGACCTCTGATGCTGTAGCACCAGGCTAACCTGTTCTCACTCTCATTCTTGCTCTACCCTAGTGATGGGAGAGTTTAAGGGTAGGTGTTAGTGGGTAATAATCCTCCATGGGACCAGCCCCCACTAGTCTGCTCCCGCCCTGATATCTCCTGCCTGCCCTCTGACCCCACCTAGATGGCCCTCCTCCCACAGCATTGCTCTGGATGCCAATGCTGCTTTTTTCTCTCACCAAGCCCCTCAGGCACAATTTGGTTGTCACCACCAGGCTCCATGAGCTATAGCTACAGCTAAGTGACGACCCCACGTCTTCTGGGGACAGCTAGGACAGGGTGCCTATCACACTTGTTTCCAGAAAACAGTTCCTTGGGGCTCAGTGGAACTGCAACCCCTCCTTGGCATTCAGGACAGAAGAGAAGAGCCCTCCTTTGTCATTATTCTGGAAAGAATGTCTCCCTGGGGGCAAGGCTCTGGGTCGTCATAAACAGGATTGTCAAACCGAGAGCCATTTATTTATCCCACAATTGCCTAAGTGCCTCTGGTTTTTAAAAAAATCATTGATTGTGCACAACATGCCAACCCTGTCACTTGCTTTTGCCTTAAATCCCACCACCACCCTCTGAGGAAGCTGGACTCAGAAAAAAAGACTCCTTCAAGTTACCCAGCAAGTCAAGGCACCTTAGAATCCAGCCCCACCTGCTTCCAGATCCAGATCCCTGCAGTGGCTGCTTCTGCCACTGCTCCCCTGCTTCTCCAAGCAGGCAGTCATTAGCCTCACTGTGGATTAACTACCTGAGGCCGAAACTCGCCTTCTACCAGCCACCACTGCGGCAGCAACTGCAATCAGGATGAAATAGTGCCGCAGAAAAACCAGTAGAGTCATGGCCATAAACCATCTCTCTCTGCCAAGAATCACCCGGTGCCTCTCACAGGAGGGGTGGTGACAGTTTAAGGATATGGCAGCTAGAATGGAAGACTGGAGGGGGAAGAGTCCCTTCTAGGTCCATGCTGCACCCTGGGAGGTTGGAAAGGGGAGGGGAAAAAGGATATTCTGCTAGACAGAGGCCAGGTGCTCTTCCACAGGCTGCAGTAGACAGGGTTGGGGTGCCCAGTCCAGTCTGCACGGGAACCATATTTTCCCTATGACATTGGCCGTATCTCTGTAGGAGAGCCCCATGATGGCCTCATAATGGAAAAGTTAGGGCTCTGCTGGGCTGATATGTCCATCAAACCTGCCCCTGAGGGGACACATCATGCCTTCTAGAGCAGAGAACAATGGACACCCAGCTGAGGGGTGTGTGTGTACATGTAAGCATTCTCTCAGACACCACTAAAGGAAAAGATCAATTTAGAGAATTAGAGGCCAGCCCACTTTGCATGGCTTCTAGGAGGCATGTACGGTAAATAAGGATGCAGGAAAAGAAATGTTGCATCATTCAATTAATTTTAGCCTTGAATTGCAATAGCTTGTGGGGGCAGGGGGGCGGGAGTGTGGCATTGGGGGGAGTATAATCAATACCAAGCATTCAGCTTGCTAACATGAAGCACATTTCATACAAAGCTGGACATTTTTCTCCTTGTCATACAGAATTATCTTAATTATTGTTTCAAGGGACAGCCTTATATAGCATCATCTAGTAGTCCAGGAGGCGGCTCAGAAACTCGTCACTGAAATAATTTATGATTTTTCTTTCTAACATCTTGGTCTTGTTTGATATGCTTGCCATTTCTCCCTGACAGGGAGGTCGATTAAATCACATTTATATTGTAAACGTATGCATTGCTTTTTACCCAAGGCGCTGGATGAAGAGATACAGGGGCCCCAAGGGAGGGAGAAGCCAATCCACTTTCATATTGCAAATTTCTGCTGTTCGGAAGAAATGAATGGTTGCCAAGGAGAACTGGGAATTACTTGAGGATGCAAAATGTTATTTTAGAATCCTTTTGAGAGGGTTTTTCCCTCCCCCCATCTCCTTTAGCATTTTCACTTCTCCAGCTGCTAATGGAGGCCAGGACCAGTCTCTATGCAAACACCGAAGGAATGCATCTCGCTGGCTTTCTTCAGGGAATGGGCCTGAGCCAAATTTCGTGCTGGCAGACCTGAAGCAGGCTGCCTCTTGGTCTCAAATGAGGGTGGGGGGCACAGAGGAAAAAGGAGCTATTCACATTTTCCAGGGTATTTGATTGTCCCATCCAGGGCTTGATGAGGCCCCTCTGGAAGCTAGTAGTTGGATTTGGTGTTGGGGGTGGGGATTGTAAATAATAGAAAGTGTTGAAAATGAAGAGGGGAAAGGTCGTTAGCAGGGACCAGGAAGAAGTGGCACTGTACCATCATTAACCTAACCGAACTAATTAGGAAACATTCAGGTTTTATAAATTATGCAAGATGCTCAATTTATACTTTTTCAAATTCCTACCATAACATAGATAATGAGAGAACATTTACAGTAACAGTGTAACCTAATCAAGAAACCCTTTCATTAGCATGAAATCTTCCAACATGGTGTTTGCGAGCACAACAAACGGAATTATAGATGCTGGGGTAGGCCAAGGGATAGGCTGAATTTAGGGAGGATAGAAAGGGTATGCTGAGTTCACATTCAGCAAGGCCTGTGGCTCTAAGAAACTTTCCCTTTCCACCTCCAGCATGAAATAGAGGTTTCCCAGGGCTCAGTCTTACAAAAGGGCCAGAGAGATCTGGAAGGTCCCTGTGACTTCCCAGCCCATTCTGGGCTGTAAGTTAACTGTCTCCTCTGTCTTGACTCTCTAAGCCTGGAAGGCTGATAACCAAGAGCAAGACAAAATTTTCTACAGGTAGAAATACTCTTTCCCAGGAGGCCATAAGCCAGGCTCCTGTTGAAGGTGTTGTCCTTCATAAATATTGGACAAATGCCTTAAGTCCATTCATGGAGGTGACTTTGCCTGGCAGTACTGAGCTCATTGCTAGTGGACAGAAGACAAGGAAGATAGTCCAGGTGCCACCACAGAATCCCAGGACTCGAAAAGATCCCACCAAGATCAGTGGGGCCAGCTGAATCTCTCCAGTAAGAACTCATTGCCTCCTAGGAAAGTATAAATAATTATAAAGCCTTTCAAAGGCTCTCATAGGAAAGTGGTAAAAAGTAGAGGCTTCCAGTGACCTGTACAATCGCTGACCCTCCAGGTAGGGGGTTGGATGGTGGCTCTTATATCAGTCGACTCAGGCTGCCATAACAAAATGCTACAGACTGGGTGGCTTAAATAACAGATATTTATTCCCACAGTTAGGAAGCTAGGAAGTCTGAGATCAAGGTGCCAGCAAGGTAGGTACTATTCTGAGGCCTCTTCTTGTGGCTCATAGGTGCCTACCATCTCACTGTGTGCTCACATAACCTCTTCTTTTATACACAGAGAGAATCAGAGACAGAGAGACAGACAGACAGAGAGATAAGAGAGAGGGAGAGAAAAAAAGAGAAAGAGAGAGAGAAAGAGAAAGAGAGAGAGAGAGAGAGCACTCTGGTGTCTCTTCTTACAAGGGCACTAATACTCTCATGAGGGCCCCACCCTCATGACCTCACCTAAGCCTAATTATCTCCTAAAGGCTCCATTTCCAAATGACAAATCACAATGGGGGGTAGAGCTTCAACATATGCATATGAAGGAGACACTTTCAGTCCATAACTCCCCCAAAGGTATGTCCATGCAGAATTTGTAAATGTGACCCTATCTGGACTAGCGGTATTCACAGATGTAATTAAATTAAGGCTCTTGAGATGATATTACTCTGAGTTATCTGAATGGGGCCTAAATCCAAACCAAGACACAGAGGAGCAGGCAAGGAGTTTCGAGCAATGTGTCTACAAGTCAGGGAGCACCCAAGAATTGCTGCTGGCAGCCACCAGAAGCTGCAAAAGACAAGGAAAGATTCTCCTCTAGAGCCTTTGAAAGCAGTGGGCCTCTGTATCCCTGATTTTATACTTGTGGTTTCCAGAATTGTGAGAGAATGACTTTCTGTTATTTTCATTACCCAGTTTGTGGTAATTTCTTACAACAGCTCTAGGAAACTAACACACCCTCTTAGTGTATTGATCAGGGTTCTCAAGAGAACAAATAGAGTAGATATATGTAAGCAAAAAGATTTATTAGAAAGAATTGGCTCATGTAATTATGGAGACTAAGAAGTTCCATGATCTGCCATCCATTAGCTGGAGGTCCAAGAAAACCAGTAGTATAGTTCCAGTTTAAATCCGAAGGCCTGAGAACCAGGAGAGCTGATGGTGTAAGTTCTAGTCTAAGACTAAAGGCCCAAAACCAGAAGGCCAATGGTGTAAGTCTCCAGCCCGAGGGCAGGAGAAGGTGGATGTTCCAGACTAATCAGTCAGGCAAAGAGAGAGACTGCTCCCTTCCTCCATCTTTTTGTTCCATACGGGCCCTCAATGGCTTGGATGAGGCGCATTCACAATAAAGAGAACAGTCTGCTTTACTCAGTCTGCTGATTCAAATGCTAGTGTCTTCCAAAAAGGCCCTCACAGAAACTCCCAGAAAAGGCATTTCACAACTATCTGGGTACCCTATGACTCAGTTAAGTTGCCACATAAAATTAACCCTCACATTAAGTCTCTATGTCCACCATCTTCAATGTCCTGCATGTAGTATGTGTTCCATAGATGTGAGCAACTGGCATTAGGTAGAGCTGAGATATGCCTCTAGTTCTTGTTCTACCCATTGATCTTGATTCTAAGCTCCTAGTGCCACAGAGAATAGCCTGCTCCCCTCCTACCTTTAGAAACCTGAAGACAAGGGTATTTTATGCTCATAGCTAGATACCTCTTATTCATTCTACTGTTTCTTATGCAACATAGGTGTGCAATATCTTACTGTTCTGGCAGTGAGACACTATTCTGTCTTTTGGGCAAACCTAGGCACAAGCCATGAGATGAACATAGGTGCAATGGAGTGGAACTTTCACTTCATTTATTCTAGAACCATTCATTTATTCTCTCACCATTCATTCACTGAACAAAATATTGTAAGGATCTCAGAAGCATCCAGCTCCATGCATAAAACTAAGTATATAGTGATGAAAATAGATGGAGTCCCTACTCTTATAGAGTTTTCAGACTTGCTTACTCCCTACTTCTCCCCCATCCCAACACAGACACCCAGCAAGGATCCAATTGTATGGGCAAGAGCCCACTGTGGGCAAACCCTACCTTAGTTCTGAGTTCCTTCAGACCCAAGGGCCTTGTGTGAGTCTAAGTCCAGCGCTCCCTGGTTCTGTCTTTCATCAAAGTCTGGCTTCCCCAGCACTGCAGTCCTCCCAGGCAGTAGGGCTATTTCCAACGCCGTCACAGAGATTACCTTTGCTATAGCTGTTCAGAACGCGAGCTTCAATTACCCAATCTCTGGTTCAGGGAAACCCGCGTCAGCGCCTGGGAATGTTCTCTCCCACATCATCACCCAGGTTTGCACATTCCCTCCAGTAATTTGCAAGCTACAGACTATAAATTCTGCCAGGAGGAGGCCAGGGACAATGATGTCCTGCTTTGCTTTCATAGCGAGTGGGAGGGATGAATCTTGGGTTTCTCTCCCTCTAGTTTTACCACTTGCTAAGAAAAAAGAAAGAAACAAAATGTTTCAAAAATTACTCTCAAATGTTCCTCTAAAAGCCTTAGGCTGACTCTGGCTGCCAGTGAACTATTCATAGGGTGACAATTCCATAGATCTCGGTCAATGAGCATAAATCTCTGCTTTGGGTAGGGCAATACTGTCCCCAGTTTGGGCAAGCACACACACAGCTGTTCCCAAACTTCTAGCCATTTGTCACCAGAATGGGACTTCTAAATAATAAGCTAGAGGTTTCTCATCCAGAGGTTTGGGGATCAGTCCAAAATCGTGCAAACGAGTATCTGAAATAACTACTTTCTAAAGCTGGAAGAAGAGCATCTTAGATCTGCAGCCAGCCCAAGTTCCCACACGTTCATAGAGCCAGTTAGCAGAGAGATCTTGCCATCTTGTAGACGAGGGAACTGAGGCCCCTGAGGTTGGAGAATGAAAGATTTTAGAATTAATGGATTGTTGGATTAGATTATTATTGAGACTAGATAGAACCATTCAAATGCTGTGTCCATCCAGTGGAGTCAGCAGGACACAGTGATCATCTCCATTCTATGGCACAGCAAATAGGGACCTTCATAGGTGATACTCAGCACTCAGTATCCTGGTTAGTCAGTGTAGAATCAGGTATTTGAACTCTAGTCCATTGCTCTTGCATATACACCCCAGTAGTAGCCTCTTATCCAACAGGTTAGGGTGAGCTTGAACCTGTGCCTAGCTCTGAAGGAGATAAGAACAGTCATACATCACATTTGGAAGTCATGTCTTAGATATTTCATGACATTAACTAAAAATCAAGGGGAAATATATGTTTCAATTGCATCATTTTAGTACCTAAGACTTAATAACAATAAGAGGTGAGGATGTGGAGTGGGAGGGAGTACAAAGGAGAGAGAAGGGCAGAGCCAATGTGTGGGGAGAAGCAGGAATACCTTATAGAAAGAGACTGCTCCCCATGGCACCATACTACATACAATTTTCCTTCCGTTTTAGTTTTCCGTGAGGCCTCACTGAGGTGCAAATCCTGTTTCTGAAGCTCCAGGAAAACCTGTATCTTTCAACAAAACTTCAAGAGGTGCTTGAGCAGTCTTCTCTTCTTGGCAATTAAACGAACCCAAGTGAAGATGTCTGTGACCATCTCCCCAAACCACACTTGTTGGTGCACAGGTTTCATCCTTTCTTCCTCCAAGATGCATGTGAGCATCAACATTCCAAGGTACAGCCCTCTCCCATGGTGCCTGTGTCCTAGCTACAGAATTGCCCAGATCCACTCCAAAAGTCATTTAGCTGCAGTGCTTTATTCACAGCAACAATTAACTCAAATCAAACTCACCTGATAGTGAGATGCTAGTTACTGCATCATGTTGGACATACTCTGTGCTATTGAATTTTTGTTACAGGCCAGGGACACAAGGTAAACAACATTGACAATGGAACAGAAGAGCAAGCAAAGTTTGTTGGGAACCAGAAGAACTCCAGACAGGGGAGTCAAGGAGTCTTCTCAGAGGGAATGGCACTAAACTGGACCTTAATGGAATGTTCACTTGTAGGAGGGGTGAGGAGAGGGTGGGAAGGGCATTCCAGGCAATGTAGTAAGGGTGAGGGGGCATGAACACACCTAGCTCATTTGGAGAATGCTGATATATTCTATTGATCTCAGCCTGCCTCATCAGCTATCAGCCATGGCTACTAATACCTGTTGAGGGACATGGTGATAAAGAACAAGAAGAAAACAAAGTCGTATTTTCTTCCAAATTTCCTGCTTTGCTCCTATCAATTAAAGGCCAGTGATGTTACCAGATGTTATTATGTATGAGATATCCTGGGGATGTGGCTTTTTCTGAATTTCACAGATGAGGCACATGTGGCCCAGAAAGGTGAAGTAATTTACCTGAGGTTACCCAGCAAGATAATAAAATAGCCATGACAAGGATCCATGTTTGCTGACCCCAGACCCCTGGCATGTTCCACTATACCCTTCTCAGGGCAGCCAGTTGTGAACATCTTTTGATTCTCTCCCCAGTGGACTCTACAGTGAGAAATTTCAGGGCCTAGCCTTTCATTATTTTTAATGCTGTTTACATATGAGAAAAAGACAAGATACACAAGGTGGTCAGAAGGTACAAAAGAGCACCCAGTCAACTTTAACACTCCTGGGAGCCACAGTGCTCTTCTTTTCTCCCTCTACGTCTCCACCAAACCCCTCTGGTTGTTAGGAAATTAATTGAGGCTGCCATCTGACTCCCAGCTGAGGAGCTGAGGTTGATTCAGAGAATTGATGGCCTCTCCTGGCAGTGATGGAGGAGCAGGGGGCGCCAAGGTTAGAAATGCAATTTCACAGAGGAGTTGAGGATGGTATGGGGGAGGGGAGAAGGGGCAGAGAGGAAAGAAGGATTAGTATGGAGAGCCACTGAGGGCTGGTGGCAGGCTTCCACACCCAAGCATGGGGCTCCCTGGAGGCTGAAGAAAACTGAACACTCTCTGCTCGTTTCTACAAAGAGTGCCTTCTTAGGAGACCAGCTTTTCCCCCTTCTAAGTCTCTGTGGCCTTTAAGACTTAGTTTTCTTCCCCCAGGAAGTCTCCCTTGACCACCCTCAAGGCCAAGCTATAAATCCCTCCTCTCCTACAATCCCGTAATATTACTCTATCTTAGCCCTTACTGCATGGTACTGGGATTGTGTGTGTGTTTATGTATTTGGTGTTTGTTTTTCTGTGTGTATTTGTGGATGTTTTATTGTGTGTGCGTTTATGTGTATGTGTGTATGCATGTTTGTATGTTTGTATGTACATGTGTTTGTGTGCCTGCGTGTATAGTGTGTGTGTGTGTGTGTGTGTGTGTGTGTGTGTGTGTGCTGGTTCCCTGCTGGACATGGACTACTTGAGGGTATATCAAAGGAATTTCTGTTTCCTTAGGGCCTGGCCCTAGGAAAGTCTTAACACATGAGCGAGTGCATGAATGAATGAACTAACAAATGGACTATCTTTGGGATACACCTTGGAGGACAGAGGCCTACTTTATTGGTTGTCTGTATACCAGGAGCTAGCCTCCTTGAGGGCAAGGATTTGGTCTAGACTGAGCACCACTGGGAACCCAGTGTCTACAGCAGGGTTTCTTAGCCCCAGCACTACTGATGTTTGGGGCTAAATAATTCTTCATTGTCGAGGTCATCCTGTGCATCGTAGAATGTTTAGCAGCATCTCTGGTCTCTACCCTCTAGATGCCAATAACAGCCCCCGCCTCCCAGTTATGACAGTCAAAACTGTCTCCAGATGTTGTCAAATGTCCTCTGGAGGGCAAAATAGCCCTCAGTTGAAAAACATGGGCCAAAGGGGATGTTTGGCACCGAGTCAGCTCTAACTAATATTGTTGACTAACTAGCTGACCTTTCAGAGCCTTGCAGCTATCTCTGGCTTGCCCAGGTTGACTGCCAGCCCAAATAATTTTGAAAAAAGAAAACAAAGTCAGAGGACTCAAACTTCTCAATTTCAAAGCTTACTAAAGAGCAACAGTAATCAAGATAGTTTGATATTGGCATAAGGATATAATCAATGGAATAGAGAGTCCAGAAGTAAACTCATATGTTTATGGTCAACTGATTTTCAACAACAGTGCCAAGACCATTCAATGGGGAAAATAATAGTGTTTTCAACAGATCATGTTGGGAAAAGTGGTTAACTATATGCAAAAGAATGAAGTTGAATGCTTACCTCATACCACATACAAAAATTAACTGGAAGTGGATCAAAGACCTAAACGTAAGAGCAAAAACTACAAAACTTAGAAGAAAACATAGGGGTAAATCTTCATAACCCTAAATTTAGCAAAAGGTTCTCAGATATGACACCAAAATCACAAAAGAAACAAAAGAAATATAGAAAAACTGGACTTCATCAGAATTAAAAACTTTTGTGCTTCAAAGGATAGCATCAAAAAAGTGAAAAGATAAACCACACAATGAGAAGAAATATTTCCAAATTATATATCTGATAAGGGTTCATATCTAGAATATACAAAGACATCTTATAACTCAATAATGTAAAATCAAATAGCTCAATTAAAAAATGGGCAAAGGATCTGAATAGACATTTCTCCAAAGAAGATATGCAAATGGCCTATTGTCCAATTGGCACATGAAAAATGTTCAATATCATTAGTCATCAGAGAAATGCAAATCAAAACCACAATGAGATACCACTTCACACCCACTAGGATGGCTAAAACCAAAGTCAGATAACAAGTGTTGGCAAGGATATGAAATAATTAGAAATCTCATATGGTGCTGGTGGGAATATAAAATGGTGCAACCACTTTCAAAAAGAGTCTGGCTGTTCCTGAAAACTTAAACATACAGTTACTTCATGACCCAGAAGTTCCACTTCTAGGTATATATACATAAAAGAAATGAAAACATGTCCACACAGAAAATAAACACAAATATATATAACAGCATTATTCATAATAGCCAATAGGTAGATACAAGTCAAACATCCATCAACAGATGAATGGCTAAACAAACCATGGCTATTCAGCCACAAACTGGAATGAAGAACTTATAGACGCTACAACACAGTTGAACCTTGAAAACATTGTACTAAGTGAAAGAAGACAGTCATGAAAGACTACATACTGTATGATTCCATTTATCTGAAAGTCCAAAGTAGGCAAATCTATAAAAACAAAAAGTACATTAGTGGTTTCTCAGTTTTCTTAGAACTGGGGTAAATGATAGGAGAGCAGGGGCATGGTAGCTAAAGGGTACAGGGCTTCTTCTTGAGGTAATGAAAACGTTCTAAAACTGATTATGGTGATGGTTGCACGTATTTGTCCAAAACTGTCGAAGTCTGCACTTTAAATGTGTCAATTGTATGGTATGTGAATTATATCTCAATAAAGTGGATTTTTTAAATCTTAAAAAAAAAAGAAAAAGGGAAAAAAAATACATATATCCTCAGACATTGGATTGGTTAGAATTTTAGAAAAGACATCCTCCATCCTACAGACTTTACAAATGCAGAAACTCTACCCCCAGAAATGAGTGTTAATTGAACCCAGGTCACACAGCACACCTGTGACAGGGCCAGATTAGAAATGTTAATCCAACTGCCACAAATTTGAGGCAGCTTTGATCCTCTGACTCAAGTTGCCCATCTGCAATATGGGAGCTCCCTCTCAGCCCTTATTTCCCAAACCCCAGCCTTCATGCTAAAAGGGATAGGATGTGCATAAAGGTTCAGAAACTCTAGGTAAAGAGGGGCAATCTTCCCTGCACCATGGTTTGGAGTGTCCTTACCTTCGATGTGTCTGGGCCTCTGTCCCAGCTCTGCTTCTCCCTGCAACCAGAGCCCAGGGCTGTTTAGGAGGGAGGCTGGCTCTCTCCATCGGCATCTCATAGATTCACTGGGTTGCTGCTTCTGGCTGTGATGAATTGGTGATGTCTGGAAGCGCTTTACAACCATCAACAAATCATGCTTAAGTCTTCCTGCGTTCATTAGTGTGACATTAATCCTGATGGACTCATTTGGGGTATAAGGTAAGGGAGCACTGTGTATGTATACCCAGTCCCCCTGAATCACTTGAGCTGTTAAGTCTCATTTTGGAATAGCTGGGATTCTCTTTTCAAAAACTCCCCAAGAATTCTTTGTCAGGAGGTGAAAATGTGATTTGAAACATAGCCAGTATCTCAGTCTCCCACTAGGGACAGAGCAGAAGAGAGAGGCTTGGGGCCCCTAGCTGCAGGGTAGGAGGCCAATATTGGCTGCACTGAGCCAGCCACAGCTGGAAAAGCCTGCATTTCATCAGAACCTGCAGGACTCTGGTGACCAGACACTAGCCCGTGCTCAAGCCATGGTGTTAACTGCATTGCCCACGGCTTCCTGTTGTATGATACCCAGGCCCCCAAGGCCTCATTGCCCAGCTCTGGGGCCTACAGCAGCTCCCATCATCTACAGGGTCCCATCCAAACTCCTCCAAGAGCACTGGACCAGGTAATGGCAGCTAGGGTGCATCCTCTCTTGGGAGGCTGGTTTCCTCATTCTTAAAACTCAAAGAGAGACTCAGTTGAGAGCAGGGACCAGGTAAGTAATGCAAATTGCATAGAGTGGAGGAGACAGTAGGAAACTGGAAAATGTGGGCTGTATCTACAAGATTTTGAAAATTAACAAAAGTAATAATAATAAGTATTCTATGGACTAGACAAAATGTCTGCAATATGCATTATCTAGCCCAGGGTCACCAACCGATAGACCCTACTCTAAACCTTTCCCAAGGTCCCTTACACCTTTGATACTCCATCATCTTTAAAATAATCTATTGCATAGCCTTTTCCCACCTCCTGCCCCACTCACTGCCTCACCCCCATGTCGCAGGCCACCTTATTCACCACCACCATCTATGCCAAGCTAGCCACCAACTCTGTGCTTTGGCACACGTTGTACACACCCTTTCTCTCTTCAAACTCTCCTACTCTTCCAGTCCCTGGTCAAGGCTGACTTTGTTCCATTGAACTCCTGATCCGAATAGCTGTGATTCTGCAGGTGTGGCCTCCAGGGACAGGTTCATCATTGCAGCCTTCTGATAGCACTCATGTGGATCGTCAGTGATGTGACGGCAGGGCCCACATGCTGGGGTGTGCACCAAGAAGGCAGCCCGAGTCTCTGCTCATCCCTTCGGCAAGGAGGAGAAAGGGGCACAAACTCACATCAGGCAGCTGCCTCGTGTGAGACATAGGTCTCTCTAATCATGCACATGAGCCCTCTTCGCCCTCACCACAATCTAACAGCATCTTTTCCTTGACCCCCACTCTATTTATAAGTAAACTGAAGTCCTAAGGGGATGTAATAAAGACAAAGGGGATCTTGGTTTGGATCAATATTTGCCTCTGTTTTTTGGAAAAACAAAATGGCCATAATCTCCTCTTTCCCACTAGAGTTGGTACGGAGATGGCAATGGAGGAACAGAATTCTCACTGGGGCAGCCAAAGTCATCAATACCCTGTTTAAGAGGAAAATATGGTTAACAAATTATGACATATGAGACAGGGAATGGAAACAACAGCAACTAGCTCTCCTTAGCAATCTCTTCTCCCAACAACATCAAAACATTTTGGCATCTTTAAGATTAAGGCAGGAGACAGCCCCTGGCCTCTAATTGCTCTCAGTCAAAGACTATAGCTAACATGTTATTAAATATGTAAATAATATGAAAGCCAGAAGAGAATTAATATTTCATATATAATGAGTTAAGATGAATTCTCCTGTGTCTAATTTTCTGTTTTTAAATACATAATGCACTGTGGAGTCCAAAGTGATTCATAGTATTTTATATTGGTTAAAGACATTCGGGGTTTCTCTGAAGCTGCTTCCTAAATGATTAACCTGAATATTATTATTACAAATACGATTTGTTTTTTAAAAAATTAATTCTGTGGTTAATCAGGATAAAAAGCAGGGAGTTCTTTGCTGGTGGGCCAGTTTTAAATGGGGAAAAGAAACTGAGAGAAGAGTTACAAATCCTAATGCCTACAGGGGCCTGGAGAGTAACTGAATGGAGTAAAAGGAAGCAGAATTAAGCAGGCTGAGGAACAATAGGGAGCAGTGGGGACTGTAGCAAACATTGGGAGTCTAAGCCTCATCTAGAGGGAAAGCCATTTGTCCTAAGCCTTAAGTTTAGATTTTTATGTGAAATTTGCTAATATATAAAGTTGGTTCCAAAATCCAATATTTTTAAACATTGTGAATTCAAAAGAAAACAATCCAGGGGCTGCCAGGTTGCAACCTCCAGACTGAGAAATGTGGCTTGAGGAAATGTTGCCACCAGTTCTGGGTCCTGCAATACCTGGTGCAGTGGAAAGAGTTTGCTCTTATTTTGACTAGAGGATAAACTGGTAAATAAAAAAACAGATTAATCAGGCTTTTTGGAGGGCAACTTGGCAAAATATGTAAAAGTGAAAATCTTTCAACCTACCAGTTCTACTCCAGGTCTACTTCTAAGAATTTATCCTAAAGAAATAATTAAGAATTAGCCAAAAATTGCACTGTAATTATGTTCTTCATAGTACTGTTTAAAATAGCAAAAAGTAAAAAATGGAAGCTTAAGTTCCAACATTCACGTATAATTATTAAATTATATTATAGTGCATCTAAAAACATTACAACTGTGTAATCTTTGACAAATACAAATAAGTATAAAAAACAAATTTAAAAAGACCATGGATGATATATAGTAT
Source organism: Rousettus aegyptiacus (assembly GCF_014176215.1). Lineage (NCBI taxonomy): Eukaryota > Metazoa > Chordata > Mammalia > Chiroptera > Pteropodidae > Rousettus > Rousettus aegyptiacus. The sequence continues at coordinate 9,837,609 of NW_023416309.1, forward strand.
AATCATAATATTGTTTTTTTTAATAGACATATATTTATATGCCCAAGGAAAAGGTGGGAAGGTGATACACCAAGTAATCAGCAATGATTTTCTGTAGGTGAATGGTACAATTGTGAGGCGAATTCTATTCTATCTTTTTTTTTTTGCTTGCCTATATCTTTTAAATGATTTCAAATGAACTTTCAGTGCTTGTATATAAAATTAATAAATGAAATAAACTCAATATGACATAGTACAATGTAAAAACTTTCACTGGCCTGTGGAAGTTTTCCCATCTAGATCCCCATCTTCACTCTGCTGATGACTCTGTGTGGGCTGATGAGGGCTTTCACCTCCTGAATCTTACAGTTCTCATCTCAGGAATTAATGATGGTGCTACATAATTTCTAATGTCTCTACGATTTGAGACCATAGTCAAGGGACTTGGAGGGGATGGTAGCTCATCTACTTATTCACAAGAATTAATTGACTGTCAGATGAATGCCAAGGCTTATGCTGGGCTCTGAGCTTGACACTGTCCTCCAAGAACACCCGGGTGAGAGACAGAGAGATACAGGTAAACAGTACTTACCTCTTCCTTACTACATCATGTTTATACACAGGATTCTACAAAAATGCAGAGGAGGGGCACCTACTTTCAGGACTAGTCGAAGACTTCCTAAAAGAAATTACACCTGAGAGCTGAATCATAAAAATGAGCAGGAATTAGCCATTCAGACAAGGAGACAGAGAAAGGCATTCCAGGGAGAAGAAAGAGCATGTACAAAGGTATTGAAGCAAGCATGCAGTGCTGGTATTGGGGTTCAAGAGGAAGGGACTAGATCATAAAGGTGCTCTGTTCCCCGCTTAGGAGTTGGGATTCTAAACTGGGGTGAAGGGAGCCTTGAAGTTTTTAAAAATTAAGAAATTCATGTGGCCAAATTTTTTGAAATCTTCACGGCAGCGGGAAGATGGATTGGAGGGAACAGGCACCAGGGAGCCTATTGTAATAGTCTAGGTTGGAAATTGTGGCTGTGGCAATGTAGAGGTGAGACCTACTATATGGGAGGGGCAGAGAAAGGAAGCTAAGATGACTACTAGATTTGGGGCTCTGACAGCTAATGGATGGGTATGTATGCCATTCTCTAAAATAGGAATTACTAGAGAAAAAGCAAACATTTGGAAAAGATCCATGTTAAGTTGTAAGAGGTTATGCAACACCCAAGTGGATGCATAAACTAGGCAAATGGATGAATGTATCTGGAATTCAAGAAAGTTCTAGATTTGGAATTCATCAAAGAATTATCTACAGAAGTCAAGGTAGGGATGAGATAACAGACCCAAGAAGAGAGAGAAGTAAGCTGTGCATGGAACCCTGGAAACCACAGGCACAGAGGGGTCAGATGGAGGAAGAGGAAGAGGTCCTATGAAGGAAGCTGAGAAGGAGGATTCCGATGGTGGGGGGAGAGCTTGACAGAGTTCTTTCAAGGGGAAGAACATTCTAGGGAATAGAAAATGACCAGAAATGTCAAATGCTTCTGCAGAGTCATATAAGATAAAGCCATTGGTGGTATGGAGGGGGAAGTGAAGTCCACAGGGGAGTGAAGACAACCCTCTCAAGAAGAGTGAAATTGTGGAGTAGGTGTGGGTAGCAGGAGATAATGCCTGTGGAAACGACCAGAGATGGTTGTACTCCTCCAAGAGCCATGCATAGCAGGGCTCCGGAAAAGGCTGACTTGCTTCTCTCTCTGCTAAGTTCCATCGGTAGAATCACACTCTTCTATTTCCTGAAATCGTGCCACTAAATCAGAACAATGGGTGCAGTAATTCCCTCAGGATACAGTCAGGGGTCACAGAAGGAGAAGGGGCCACACTGCCAGTTTTCCAGCAGCCCGAATAAATGACCTCATCTGGCCCTTCAGGACACATTTCCCATCCTGTCCCAGAGCACACACAACTGGAAAGACAGCTTCAGAAAGGGATCCCACCTACAAAAACAATGAAGCGTTTTCCATATCTGGGAAATAGGTCAATGAAAGAGGGAGACAGAGAGCTAGGGGTCCTAAAGGCTAGTGGAGCACCAAACCCTTCTCTCCTGCATCCAGTACTCTCTGCCTCAGCTTCTGAACTTCTCTACCTGCCCAAGCGTCATCTTTCTTTAGATCCACTGTCTTCCCTGGCATCTTGCTTAGATTGTTGCAGAACAAGACCTTCAAGAGATCTGAGACAGCTGCTGTGTCAGGCTTCTCCCACTATGCCATAATGCTCTGTCAGCTTCTACTAAGACAGGTCACCCAAGGAGCAGTGAAAAGAGCTCTGGGCCTTGAGATTCCTAGGCTTGAGATAAACCATAGCTTACATAGTACCCAGTAATGCTGTTCATCAAACATTTTCAGTTCTCCACCTTCTGGACACATACTAGGATTAACCTCTGTGTTTGGGTTCATGTGACCAGTTTGAACCAATGAGTTGTGAGCAGAAGTGAGGTGTGTGACTTCCAGGCCAAGCACTTAATCTGCAGTATAAGATCCTCCAAAAGTCTATCTTCCCCTCTGCCATGAGGACCAGTCATGCATTAGATGGTGACTATTTTGACAGCCTGGGTCCCAGAGCAAGAGTGATGAGAAGCATATCCCCTAGCTGACTCCGGATGGAAATGTAACATAGGCAAGAACTAAACCTTTGTTGTCTTGAGTCACTGAGATTCTTACCACAAAAAAACCTAGCCTATCTTGACTGATACAGCCTGGCTCCAAGGGTAACCCTGTGCAAGAAGCCTCACCCCTCTGAGGCCAGCATCCTCACTGGCAAAACTGGGAAGTAGCAATCAATCATGCTGAGAGATTGGTGAGTATTAGAGGAGCATGTAGACATGAGCAGCAGACCCTCACGCACAATCAGTTCATGTTAAAGGGGCTCAGTGCCTCCTGTGACAGAACTTAGCACCTCCAGAGTCTGCCTATTCCAGGATCCACAGAACCATGACAGCTACACAATTTGTCCTCAGGCTTCCCCTTGGCCATCTCAGAACATGTTTGTGCCTTCTTCCTTATGACAGCCATTCAGAGATTTGAGAAATGTGTGTGTGTGTGTGTGTGTGCGTGCGCGCGCGCACGTGTGTGTGTAAGAGAGGGAGAGAGAGAAAGAGAGAGAGAGAGAGAGAGATGGGGTGAGGGGAGGGAGCATGCAGGGAGGCGGGAGGGGGGTTGCGGGGGCGTCGAAGCTACTGTCTCTCATGCTATCACATGCCAGGGCCTGTGCTCTGTGCTGGGAACTTCACTCTCTTTATCAATAATCCCCCTTCCAAGTGTGGGAGGCAAGTATGATTGTCCCCACTGTAAGGAAAGAAGAGAAGTGTGCTGGTTACGATCTGTTTATCCTCAGCCACTCCACCGTTTCTTGTCCTCCCTGCCGCACTCTGCTCTGGACTAGGAGGTGGTGGGACACAGTCCCTACTGACTACATCAGTTGCTCCGGTACCAACGGGCAGGAGTCTGGAGGAGAGAGGAGAGAAAGGACGGATGTTTCTTCCCTAGTACCTTCCTGCTCAGGCTACTTCCTCAGCATGGCTGCAGGTACAGTTCCTCTGCGTGCCAAGCTCTCACAGAGTTCTGCTAGCACTGTCCCTATCGCCTAGTCCCCTCAGCCTTGGGAATGGCCATGACAGCCTTCCTGCTGTTGCTAGTTTTTGAGAGCATCATCAACTCTCATATTCCCCAACACTGCCCACACAGTGCAGTTTTCTCTTCACTGGAACCATTTGGGGTGAATTCTGTTTCCTGCCAGAGCCCTGAATTCACACCGGGCCTCTGACACCAGGCCCTACCTCTATTACTCTACCCTTACCCTGCCTCACCTCTCAGGACCCAGGTACTTCTTTTTCTCAGCAGACACCTTCCTGCACCCTCCTTTCTACATATGGCATAGTCTGGAGGTTCATCATCTCCACCTCACTCCCTAGGTATGTCAGCTTTGGGGAGAGATGCCCAGAAATGGCCCAAGGGTGCAGCCTCTGCTCCTCTGCTCTGTGAGCCTCTGCTAGGCTACTCTTTTGGCTCCTCTGGCCCACACCTGGACTGGCTAGCTGCCATGGGGCACTTCCTAGCTGATCTTAGTGCTCCAGGATGCCAGGATCCTGGCCAGGCAGTGGCAGGCTGAGAAAGCCCATGAACACAGCTTTTTGGGAACCATCAGCTCCAAGACATCCCAGAGCCAGAGAAAGCCAGGCAGGTTCCATTTTGGGCTTCCTTTGTTTTGCTCTGGATTCTGCTGGCAGATACGTGAGGTCTTTGTCATTCTTAAACCAACAACATGTGTGAAAAAAACAACTCCCAGTGATCATCAATTACCACAAGCCCATTACCTCAGAAAACATCAGCCAAGACTGCAGTATCCGTCCCTGCCACCTGCAGCCTACAGCTGAGCAAACATGAAGTGACCAGAACTCTCCAGGGTCAGCCAGTGGTGGTTTTGTCTTCGTTCCTCTCCAGAGCTGATCCCTAAACCAAGGGCACAGAAAGCTGGCCACTTTGTGGGAAAGGCTCTGAACACCCCCAAGAAAGCAGGTCTCTGAGTTGCTCTAGAAGTAAAAGAAACAGTTACCTCAGAAAGAGATTTCTGAGGCAAGCTCACCTCTGTCACTATCAGCTATGGGATCTTGAGTGAGACCCTCTATTTTCAAGCCTCGTCCTCATCCCCATTTCATTGATAAGAAAGCAAGTCTTGACTCTGGGCTGGTTTATGGTACAGGTGCATTAAAAGTAATAAGGCAAATATTTCTGGAATGCCTCCTATGTGCCCAGCTCTGGGCTAAGCACTTTGATTCTACCATTTAATTTTCGCGACCCCATGAGGTTTGATGTAGTGAAATCCCCATTGGACAGAGGAAACCAAGGCTCAGTGCAGTTAAAGTCTTGTCCAAAGTTACACAGCTAATAAAGAATAAAGCTGAAATCTGAACCCTATACATGCTGGATCTACAGCTCTTATTCATTATTTTTTCCTTTATTATTTTTTTTAATCTTGGATCTCTATGGCTTTACTTTTCCAGTTCTTACTATGAATATTTTCAAATATACGCAAAAGCAAAACGAATAATACAATGAACCCCCACAGCCCATCATCACCCAGCTTCAACAATTACTAACATTCTGCTGTTTTGCTTCATCTATCCCTATGCCCACCACTATTTCTTTCTTTTAGAGAATTTTAAAACAGATGCCAAGCATGGGATTTCACCAGTAAATAGCTGAGTGCGAATCTGCAGAGCCCTTATTCCTCATCATCATGTGACCACCTTGATTTGCACTTCATAAAGGGCCATGAACAACCCTAAACGCTAGGCCTCCTTGAAAGGCAGGTCAGAAAGAACAGGGCCAAGTCAGACCTGGGCTCAAATCTCAACCTCCTCACTGTGTCTCTGTGAACCTTTCGGTATGTCACACCTTTCAGACCATTTGTCTTCTGTAAAATGAAAATCATGGTTGGAACTTCACTGAGTTGTCATCTAAACAAGATAATGAACATTAGTGGCCCAGTACATGGGTTGGGCTCAGTATACTAGGTTCCCCTTCCTAGGCCTCTACACTTGTTTTCTGAACATACCATAACCAAATACTATAAACTGGGTGCCTTCAAACAAGAGAAATTTATTCCCTCACAATTCTAGAGACCAGAAGTCCAAAATCAAGGTATTGGCAAGATCATGTTCTCACTGAAGGCTCTAGGAAGGAACTGTTCCAGGCCTCTCTCCCAGCTTCTGGGGGTTGCTGGCAATCCTTGGCTTTTTTTGGCTTGTAACAGCATAATTTCAATCTCTGCATCCATCCTCACATGGCCTTTCATTCTTTGTGTGTGTCTTTGCTCAAATTTCTCTTTTCTTATACAGACACCAGTCATTGGATTAGAGAGCACCCTATTCAATACGACCTCATCTTAATTTGATCATATCTGCAAAGATCCTATTTCCAAATAGGTCATATTCACAGGTTCTAGATGGCCATGAGCTGGAGTGGCAGAGACACAATTCAGCTCAGTACACCCAAACTGCTGCCTGCTGCTCAGGCCTGGGTGAGAGCTAAGCTCATTCCAACCCTCCCTTCTCTCCCTGCCACCACCCACCTACGTTCCCCGGGTTCCTGGATGCACCAAGCCTATCTTCATCTTCATCCTCACCCAAGCTCTTTGTCTCAGCAGCCTTTTGCCTGCATAATTCCCATCATCTTTGGGTCCCAGTTTTGCCATCACCCTCTATCCTGAAGATTTCCTGACCCCATTCGAAGGGTCCTTCATGTTATTCTCGCTTGTAGCACCCTATTCTTCTTCTCCAAAGCATGAATATCAACATATATTTATTTGATTGTTTGATTACTTGTGCCCTGACTGTTTCTCCTACTGTAAACCCCATATGGGAAATAATCAGATAAATTTAATTTGTCTCTGTATCCCTACGTCTTAGCACAGTGTCTGGCATGTAGTAGATGCTCAATAAATCCATGTTAACTAAATTGACAATGAACCATCCAGATTCAAAGCCATCTGACTGTGCAAAGAAGAGTTCAGATTAAAGAGAGAGGGCTGCTTGTCATCGGACAAGACAGGTCCCCTATCAGGAGGCATGTACACACTTTCTGTTTAAGAAGTTCCACCCACTGTGGGCCCCTCACATAGCTCTGAGCTTGACATCAGCATCACACAGGAACCCACACACCCTTGCCCAGCTCCTCCTTTCCCTCACGTGGTGCTGACTCTCGCACTGCTCCACATGGTTCTCCCCTTTCCCAGCAGGGCATCCCCAGTGTCTTCTGCTCCTCCCTGTCCATCAGACTTCAGGCTTCAGCTCCCTCTCCTTCTCTACTCCATTTCATCCAGGTGCCTCCTCATGTTCTACCTCTGAGTCCAAGACCTCAAAGGAAGAAATTCCTTTCAGGAACTCCAGGGTGGGGGACCCTCAGCAAGAGCCACCACATTCGGTTGGCCTGGCCTTCAGGCTGGCTTCCTGTTACTAGCGTATGAGATTTGTGGCTGGGAGTACTAGACCCAAAATATAAATTCAGCCATAAGGTTGGCCCTTGGCCCATGCAGTCGAGGCATGGGGCATGTCATAGTATAATCCACCCAGTGCTCAGCATAGGACAGCTTCACCTCCCTGACACCAATCCTCACCCTATAGATCCAGGTTATTTGGCCACCACATGATACAAGGGCTCATGTAAACATACCACCAGCTATATCCCCCCAAAGAAAAAGACGGGGCACAAAAGCACCTCTCTCTGAGAACAGTTTCTCTTTACACCAGATTAGACCAGAAGGGTCTCATCTGGTAAAGCTCTACATTCACAGGGTAAAGGTCTTCACTCTTGACCAGGAAGAACCTAGAAGCATGATCACCCAAACTCAAGGCATAGAAGTAAAATGCTTATCTAGAAATAGTGAGCTAGAGGATGCCAGAAGCAGTATCAGATCTAGCCATCTGCCTTAAGGCAAGGGAGGGACCCTCCTGAAACACCTGAGACCCTGACTGGGGAATCATCCTGGCCAGGGTTCCCAGCGGGTCAGGGTGAGAGGTGGCCTGATGAGCTCTAGACAGTGTTTGTTGCAGGAGCCCGCACCAAGGAGGAAGCCAGATGAGACAGCACCTCAGTCCCACCTATGCTGCCTCCTCTGGAGAGTGTCCCCACCTCCTTTAGCAAACAGCCCTACTCCCCCATGCTTTGAAAATAGCCCCAGTGCTTCTTTCTTCCAGCAAACAAAGCTGACCACTGAATGTTAAGAAACTAAAAATGCAAGGAAACAGCAAGATCAAGACTTTGGCTAGTGTTTAAACAAACAGAACCAGACTGTGCGTCCTGGCCGGCACTGTTTTCCTCCTTCCTGGTGCTGTCATTTCCAGCCCAACACTCTGGTCCCATGTGTGCCATGGGTGGCACTGGAAAACCTGGGCTGTTTTAGGAAAAACCCAGCTCTCCCCAGCTGTACCCCATGGGGCAGATGTGGACGCATTTCAGGCAGGCGTCATGGAAATGTCAATTGGCCAGCTGTTCCCCTCCTGCTCGCCCCCTTCTTCCCAACACTGCCTGTCTGAAATGGAAGGTCAGCCCTGGAACTTCTCAATCAGAGAATTCCCTCTGCTTGGATTTCGTTTTATTTTTTCCTCCTTTCTTTCTCTCTCTCTAGCATTAGTAATAACTGGCTCAGCTGTCCACATGAGTCAGCCTTGCTGGAGGCCCTCTTAGCTCACCCACATGTACCCATTAACTCTCCCCTGGACCCTAAGTATCAGGCAGAAGGCAGCTCTCTTAGTGAGCCTGGCTTCTCCCTCAGCCCCTCTGCAACATGTACATCTACCCAATTTCCTTCACCTCCTGCCACTGCCCAGATCCAGGTCTCATCACCTCTCTCAACTTGTTCCCACCTTCTGATGGGTTTTCTGCCTCTGAGACCATCTCCTATACGTGTACACTCTCCTCAACTACTTACAAAATGACTGTGTAATACCAGACCTACTAGCGTCACAACCATGCTCAAACAATTTCTGTGGCTCCCTATTGCCCAAAAATATAAAATTCACTCTCACCAAACTTATACTTAAGACCTTCTCTAGTCTGGCCCCTACTCCTACAGTCCTCTTGAAAGCTATTCCCTAACAGGAGCCCTCCCATGAACTAAACACTGAGCCCCGGGCTTTGCACTTCTGCTGTTGCCAATCTCCCTATTTCAAAAACACTCTCTTAACCAATTATTCCAGCCTCCCTCAAGTCCCAGTTCTCATCCTCCCGCCTGCCACCTGCCCTCCCCCCTGCACACACACACACACACATACACATTAGTTCTTTCAATAACCTCTTCCTTCTAGAACCTCTACTGCATCTTTGTCACTCTGCACCTGGAAGGTTCCAACTGTATTTTTATGTAACTACTTTTATAGGTCTGCTTGTCTTCTCATCAGCAATTAACCTAAGTGCCCAACAATGGGGGATTGGTAAAATAACTAGCAGAATATCCATTCGAAATAAGTGATAGGAGAAAAAATTTATATGAAAAGATTATATATTATTATATATCATCTTTTATATTATATATTATATATTAATCTGGAGGAAAGGGGTAACAAAATAAGATGCACCCTAAGTATCCATTTTCATTTGAAATATATGTGTACATAGGAAAAGGATCCAAAAGATGCTACAACAAAATGTTGAACAGAGTCTTTTTATCTGGGTACTGGAATTATGAGTCATTTTAATTTCTTCGTGTTCCTTGAATTTTCAATAGTTAATATGTATAATTGTGTAATAAAAGACAATAAAATATATTTTAAAGAGTGCTGGGTTATATATTTTAAAGCACTTTGGAACTAGGCAAGCTAGTTCTTTTGTGTTCATCGCGGAACTGGCATGCAGAGAACACTCATTGTGTGTTGGGGTGGGGGAGAGGATTCTGAAGACCTTTTCATGTTCATCAGTCCCAACCTCTCCCTTCTAAAAAAGAGGAAACAGTCATTGAGAATTTCTCTGGGTCAGGCCTTTTGCAGGGGCTTTATCCCTAGTCCCAAATCCACTGCTTAGTAACTACCTCATGACTTTGGAAAAGCTACCTTCCTCCCCTAGTTTCCTCTGGTTTTTTCTTCTGTAAAATGGAGAAATAATAATATCAGCCCATTTTATTGATGAAAAAGGTAGTATAAGCAAAATACAGCCAGGTGCACAGTAAATATGCAGTAATCATTTGCTACGGTTACTATCACATACTTATGTGGCCTGCACAATCATGTAAGTAGGCGCTATCATCATCCTCATTTTACATGTCAAAAAATTAAGAGAATTATAGAATTAAGAATGCATACATACACACAACAACAAACTTGCTCAAGGTACTAAATCTGGGAATGAAAGAGGCAGAATTCAAGCTCAGATCTTTCCACTTTGTAGACCATGTTTCCAGCAGTAACTACTATGATAGTGATGGGAGCGACTTGTCTCAATGTCACACAGCTATTTCAGGGAGAACTGGGATTAAACCTGTCTACTTCAGGAAGTCACAGGCCTTTATATGTTCTTTAAAGCATTAATAAAATAATCAAGGTCATCCTTTTCATGGAAAGCTGGTCTTTCAAAAATGTGGCCACAGAAAGCCAATGCTGGGTTTTCCAGGAATGGGTTTGAACTGGGCCAGATCCCCAAGATCCTCGACGGATGGGTCTGGTTGAGCACCATGCTTTAGATCAGATGAGACTCAAGGAATCACTTCTTTGGGAACTACTGAGTCAGTGAACGAGCAGTAACAAGGATGAACATGAGATGATGCTGCAAATGGTGGACACAGTCACCCAGAACAGCTTGTTCCTTGGGAGGTTTGTACACGATTCGAGGTCCATGCAGCTTGCAAGAAGTAAGGAGCCCTCCAGGTCAAATATGCTTACAAGCTGGCTGCATTTTGCACCATGAGGCTAGTGGAGGGGCCCTGCCTGCACTTAAGGGTCCACCAACAATCACCATGAGAGGACATTCTTGTTCCACCACAGTTACATACTTCTTCCCCCAGTTTCTTGCTGCATCAGCCATAGTCAGCCAGGTTAATTAGAACTTAAGGTTAACTCTGCCACTGGCAATTTCAGGGCAAGAGAAGGAGAAAATTAAATACTCCTGAGATCTCCAGGATGAGAAGTTGTGAAGCAGAGAAATTCGTTCGCCAGCCCCCAGTCACTTCTCAGAACACAGCATTAGTCCCCTCTGCCCCCATTTCTGCTCTTTTTCCCCAACTCATTTCTAAAAGCCATAGCAGAGTTACATGTATACCTGTGTGAGCCCGGACACTGGAGTTCCTGGCCCAGAGCCTAGGTAGGCCCACTTGTAAAGCTTTATCTCTCACCATTAAATTTTAGTCTGCCAAATAAATTTCAAATATCAGCAAGCAACTAGGAGACAAATGGGTACATACTGTCATGTGTTCCTTAAATATTCATAAGTCAAGGTAGGGTACTGTACTAGGTACAACGAGGACGCCATTCATTTATCAGACTTTACTGAGCACCTGATGTGTACAAGATATTCTTTCCCTGACTCAAAAACCAAACCAGGAAGAAGTCACATGCCTACGCTCCCCTGGCCCATCAGACTTGAAACCTCTCAGAGCTTCAATTATGAAAACAGTGAGCTTCCCACAGAAGTGTGAATTGCCCCACAGCACTGGAGATTTCCACTTATAAAATAAAAACTATGTTTTAAGAAAGAGGCTTCAGTATTCAGGGCATGGGTAATCCATCTTGCAGTCTGATACTTTCAGCATGCTCACATCTCCTTCTGATGACCCAGTCAACACATTATTATCCTTGCCTGTGCCTCGCAGGAAGATAGGAATGTCTTTCTGAGGATGATAATTTCTATTCACCCCCACACTGAAAGGCCCCAGAGTGCCTAAATTTCCTCTGTCTCCCTTAACTGTGAGACAAGTTTTCTTACACCCCATTAAGGAATCAAAATACATAACCCTTGCCATCTTCTGGTTATCCAAGTCCTATATTTATTCATTCACCCATTCAACAAAGGCTCTCTGAGCACCTGCTCTGTGCCAACCTCTGGGTTAGGGACTCTGCCTAAGAGGTCAGAAATGGGTAAAGTCTGTCCCTACTCCCTTCCAGCCATGTTTGCTGACCTGGAACAAACCCACTTCACCTCTCAGATCCTCAGTCTCTTCCTCGATGAAGTAGGGAATTAGGGCTGCTATAGTCTATAGAGATGATCTGGTTCAAGAGCAGGAATGTACAGCCCTCTGGCCAAATCCACCCCTCCATCTGTTTTTGAATATCCTGGGAGCTAAGAATGGTTTTCACATTTTTAAATGGTTGAGGGGGAGAAGAAAGAATGCTTGATGACACGTGAAAATTATATGAAATTCAAATTCCACTGCTCATAAATAAAGTAGTATTGGCACACAGCCATGATCATCCATTTACCTATCACCTATGGCTGCCTGGCTGCCTCACTACAACAGCAGGATTGAGGAATTGCAAGAGAAGCCATATTAGTTCACAAAGCTGAAATAATTTCATTTACAGAAAAAGTTTACTGACCCCTGCTCTAGTCTGAGTAATACAATTTATCCAACACCACATCCTTCTAAGGCATCAAATCACACCAAAGGACTCAAGGCTGCCCCCAGAAACCAGGCAGCAAGCTTCAGGTCAGCACTCCACATAGACAGAAAGGCCCTGCCACTTGGGGACCTTACTCCTCTCCCAAAGTGTTAAGTGTGTTTGCTTAGTGATCCCTCTTCCCCGACCTACCTGGAGACTCTGGTTCCATAGACCTCCTTCCAAGAGGCCTGACTACCTTTGTGCTGGGGCAGTCAAGGCCCTAGAAGATGTAGTCCAGTCTCACAGCTGATCTCTGAGTTATCGTGGGTTATCAGACAGTTTGGCTCACGTGCTCCTTGGAGAGTTCTCTGGGCACTGTCGCCATTTCTGCCATCACAACTTTCACTCTATGAGGAAATCTCTTGCTGCCTTGTTTCTATTTCATTAAAGCTCATCATCAAGAAAAGTAAACAAGATCAACAATGTCAAGGAAAACACAGCTCCTCTTAACTCCTAGGTGGCTACCATCTGCACAGCCTTCAGGCTTCCTCTGTGGACCTGGGGATGACAGCCCTCTTCCAGGTGGCAATACAGCCAAGAGGCAGAGGAGTACCATGTCTCATTCTAAAATGTGTTCCCAGAATCCAAGGTGGTTTGCCTTCTATTGAGAGCCCTCTTCCCCCCTTCTTTGTCTTCAATCCTATAATCTGCCCCACACCTGACAACTCCAACACCTTCTTCCTATCACCTGAGATAGTACCCTCTGCCTCCATCTCATGTGCCACACTCATTCTCTCTGAATAAAACTACAGCCAGAGAGACAGAGGTTTGAGCTTAGAAAGGGCTTCCTAGCCCATGAGATTAGGAATACCTGAGAGGGAATTATTTTATGATTTCAACTGCTAAAGAAACAACATTCTGCATCCAAAAACACATAGAATTGAAAGGGAGTTGGCAGGTAAAATGGCTGGAAGCACACAGGAACAAAGTCCTATACTTTTAGCTACTTACAGGGTAGATGGAAATTAAATAAACAAATGGATGAACAAGGTTAATTCAAGTAGGGGTGAGTTCTGTGAAGGAAACAAGCAAATGGATGTCATTCAGAGGTGGAGCTTATATTTGATTTGCTCATCAGAGTTGGCCCTGGAGCAGAGGAGGAGCCAGGTTTGAGGACATCTAGGGAAATACCTGCAGACAGAGGGAGCAGCAAGTACAAAGGCCCTAAGATGATGTAGTGAATACTCATTACTCTGTTTGGGGCTCCCCTTTCAAGCTGGGGCCCACTGCCTTATATAGAACATAAAATGTCAGATAGTTGCTTTGTCGGCCTCCCTTGCAGCTAGCACATGGCTCATGCAGGTTCCTCAATCATTCTGACTCTAGACTTTGAGTCAGAAGCAAGCGACACGAAGAAGCAGGGGCTGTGCAGGCTGCAGGCTGGCAAGGGTGTCCCAATGCAGTAGTCCTATCCAGTCTCTAAGGAACAGCTATGGCTATGGTTCTAGTGACAGGGTCCATGTCCCGTGCCAGCACTGTTGTTAGGGATGGTCACAGCATCTGTGCCCAGGAGCAGGATCTCAGAGGTGCTCTGCAGTGTGGTTTGAGACCTTATTTCTATCTGCATAGCTTCCATGCTTAGTTTTTTGGTTCTCCAAGGGATTCACTAAACTCCATGATATTGTTTTATTAAATTCCTTTTCTTCTTACAAATCTGCATCCTTTGTCTACTAGTAAACCCCAACAAGTCTGAACACATTCCCCAACCCTCAGAGGGCCTTTGCAGAGCTTACTGCCTGGTTCTGTTCTGCTGAACACACAGCCCCTGGACCCTGGCCTTCCAAAGTCTGTCTCTAGCAAAACTGGATTCTGAAAGCTAAGTACAGTATGGGATTATAAGTCTAGAATCTCAGCACATAAAATTAGCCCAGCATGAGAGTAGTGGGTTCACAGAATCCTTTATGTTCTCATAACTCTCCTCATATATCCCCTGTAGTGAGCACAGGGGACATTCAAATATTGGGACCTGGCTCCCTCTGACTGCCCTGGCCCACATCCCCAGCCTAACCTTCAACTCCATGAGCTGATGCAACAGGAATTTATTTACAAGCTCATTATCCCTGTGAATCATGTCCAGCTTGAGTTGGGGCTTAACAAGGAGCTGAGGAGTGGTCCTTCAAGCAGCTATGCCCAGGAGGCTTGGGAAGGGGATGGGCCAGAACAAGCAAGGCCTCACTACACCAAGAGCCAAGAGGGCAGATGGGAGCAGTAGATGGGAGGTGGTTCGTGCCAGCTCTGGAGTTTGTTCTGGCTCCAGCATTCTAGGGCTTTTCCAAACACTGGCTTAATTCCAACACAGAGGCCCCAGATGGAAGATTTGGCTGGCTGTCATTCTTGACTTCTAAGTCCAAAAATGTACCAGGGCACTTGAAAGGGTAGAGAAGCAGTGACCAATATCTTTCTGATTTCTATCCCATCGGGAGGACCCCTGCCCCACGGACCCTGCTCCATCAGTTCTTAGGGTGGAAGGCTTTATGCAATAGTGTTATTCAAATGCAAGTGATGACCATTAACTTATTCAAACTTTTCTTACAACCAGTATTTTGTTTGATAATTGCATATAAGCTTATTTATATCCATTTGAGAGAAAAGGATTTAAGACTCTAAAAGGCAAAGAGACTTGTCCAAGGTTGATTTATATAAGTGGTAGAGCCCAGGACTCAAAGCTAAGTCTTTAACTACACGCCCATGCTTAAACCAAATCTCAATACCTGCCAAGTCTTTCTGATTACCTTTGAATTGCAGAATGATGCTTTATCTGTCAAAGTTTACTCAGGGAAACAGAAACATACCTGTTACACAAGAAGGAGTTTAATACAAGAAATAGGTGCTGTGGTAGGTTGTTTACAAAATTAGCCATGATTATTCTCCTCCTTGTATCCATACGAAGTAACTTTGAGTTTGGGGTACTCTTGTAGCTTAGTTTGGACAATAGAAATTACGTGCTCCACTTTCAAGCCTAACCTTCAAGAAATCTCACATTTCTCCACCTGCTCTCTTGGAACCCTGCATAGCATCGTGTATACAAGAATGAGAGACCTTATGGAGCACAGACAAATTACCCTAGCTAAGGCCACTCTAGACCAACCAGCCTGTAGGCCACCTTGCCACTGATTTAAGATGCATGAGCAAGTCCAGCCAAGACCAGAAGAACCACTCAGCTGAACCTGGTTCAAATTCTGATCCATAACGATGTGAGCTAAATACATAATTCTTGCTTTTATATAATTAATTTTGGGGGTGATTTGTTATTCAGCAAAAGCTAACTGATAACGGTTCTTACAAAACTTTGGAATAGCTAAAAATAAAGGTCATGAGATATTCAAAGAATGAAGGTTCTCTGCAAGGTTTCAGGGAGAAGAACTTGCAAGATTTGCAGGAACTGCTGCAGTATTCACAGATGCCGCCAAAATTGTTGACTCACAGGAAAATTTTGAGGTTGTTTTAAAATCTCACATCTGCCAAAGCCCACCAATTTACTCATCACAGCTGGATAACATCAATATGGCTTCTGCTTCTTTCCCACCTCCTGAATCTCATGTGATTGCCTCTCATTAAAAGAATCTAACCTGGTACCTATGTGGCAAGGATTCTTGGAAATGTTGTTCCAGGCCTCCAGCACCTGGTATAGAAAGGAACACATGCAAGCAGAAAAGTGAGACTCAGTTGCCAACCAAAAAATGCACAGGCACAGAGGTCTACTGTGCCTCAGACATTGCTTCAGAAGATGCTTAGTATCAGGAAGGACTTCTGTTGCCATGTAACACCCTCCACCAATCCCCACTGACACTGGTTCTACCTTTGGAATCACACGGGCATTATCAACTCACTTCATTCTCATTTAAGACCTGCAATGAAGGAGTGGCTGAGTGTTCAGGTACCCCAAAGTGCAGAGGGTTTGGGTAAGTCCCCAGAAATGAGGACCAACTTCCCCAGCTACCACTCTGCTGGCTCTGTCTTTCTTTAGGATGAAAGCAGCTGACAAAATCCAGTTCTCTCCACTGTAGTGATGGGAAAACTAGCCCAGGAACACCAGCAAAGCATAGCAATGACAAGGTAAGAGTAAAGAGCTTGGGCTTCCTCTCTGTTCCTAAGTCATTAAGTCATACTAGGGACTAAACATCACAGCTCAGGTTTAAAACAGACAAAATTTGAGGGTAGAGGAGATTTCCCTGGATAAGGAAAATCGGTTAGTCTAAGAACTTAAATTAATGAGAAAACTGAATTTCTAAGTGTCTGTGGAATCTCCGCCCTAGCAGGAGGTGTCTCTTCCCAGCCTCCCAGGGCTCAAGCTCTCGAAGTTGCTTTGATCCTAACACTCTTTGAACAGTCCCATCCATTCCTATGGATTTATTTTCCATTGAAATGCTGATGGCTCTCAGATCTAAATCTCCAGGCCCATTCATCCAGCTGCTTGTTGATTATAGCTACTAGGATTTCCCATAGGGTTCTTCACTCAGCATGACTCAAGCTCAGGTCCTGCCTTCTAAACTAGCACCAATCACCAACAAGCCAGCCACTGGCATCATCAAGTCACACAAGCCAAGGATTTCCCTATCTCCCAGCTTGATTTCCAGAATCAACTCCCTACCCAGTCTTTCAGCCTCCTGGCTTCTGCCTTTCCAAACCATGAGTCCTACAGCTGCCAGAGGGAGCTTCCTAACTGCATACCTGCCATAATACTTTCTAGACTGGAACACTTTATTAGCTCCCTGCCACCCACAGGATAACATCCCAGCTCTTCAATCCATTCCCTGACAAAGTCTTTGATGCCACTCTCACATTATCCCCTAGCCACAATGAACTGCCTGGGATACTCTAAGCTGTCAGGTACTCCCTTGCCCTTAGTCTACAACACCTTACCTCCATATCCGTCAGTCTGAACTCAGTGCTCTTTCAGTGAGCTGTCACGGTATCATGTTTTCACCATCCCTCTTTGCAATTATCACTTAACTTGTCAGTCTAATCCAAAAGATTGGAAACCCCATAAAGGCTGAGGCTGTACCACCAGAATCATCTTCGTATCTCAGTTCCCATGGCTAGTGGACACCAACGAATGATTATTAAACAGAGCCATGAGCTCCCCTAGATGCTGTAAAGTTCATGGCAGAGAGTGTGTTCAATTTATAATAATATAATAACAATAATAATAGCTGAATGTCTTTCGCACTTACTACAGGCAAGAGAGCTTGCAGACATTATTAGCTCATTTAATCCTCACCACAACCTCAAGAGATATTACTGTTATTATCCTGATCTGTAGATAGGAAACTGAGATTTAGAGAGGTTAAAAAATTTACTTACAGTGAAATCAGATTCTAGTTTTCTCGTTGGGGTCACACAGGCATTATTAGCTCATTTAATCCTCATTTAAACCCATCTGCAGGTTCCAATCCTAGGTGATCCCTATGAAGATAAGAAGATTTCACCTATATGTCTGATGTAAGAGACAAAGGACCTGGATATGTTGACAAAAATACTACGCATTAGGATCTCCTCACCCCCTCTCTCACTAAGCTAGTCTAGTCTTCACAGCAATGAAGAAAAGAATGTCAGGAAGGATTCAAATTCAGGTGGTCCATACCTTTGACCACTAGACATATGGCCTCTCTAGTGTACCTCCTCCATGGTAAAGTCAGCTCCATCACAACAGGGTAAGGGCCAGGGTGATGTAGAGTCTCTTCATCCTTGGTCAGGTTGTTAACTCTACAAATATTTTGGGGAAGTGCTTAGCTAATTAAATAAACTTTCTTGCTGCAGTGCTTATCAGAGCCTTTAATATGCCTTGTGCCTTGAACAAAAGATTTGTGGCATTTCCCAAACTCAGTTTACCACTTCATTCCCCCAGACATCTGCCAGGAATATCAACCCATGGAACACACTGATCCCTAATGTTTTGGCAAACATTGATTCCTGAGTCTCATCCCTCCAGAGGCCTGGCTGCTCTTGTCTCCATGAAATAAGCCAGATTCTTTCCAATGAATTTTCTTCTCTGCTAAAGTTAACTCAGGTCAGTTTCCATTACTTGCAACAATAGAGACATGCCCTCATTTGCCCTCAGAAAAGCCAAACCTCAGGAGCCTGCTGGGATTTACACTCAGGGGTAGAACACAAGCAAAAGGTTTGGGGAGGCCCAACCAGTCAGATGTGAGCGTGGCAGACTTTACTGAGACCCACCATTGAGGTGTCATCTCAAAAAAGCATGCTAAATTGCTCATAGCTCTTTTATTTGTTTTCAATTTCCTTTCTAATGAGAAATTTTCATTTTTAGGTTATAGGACTGTGACTTATATTTTTGGATTCCTGTGGCCAAGTTCATGTCCTTTTGACTTTTTATCATGTTTCCGAGTGTTACAAAGAGTTCCCCTTCCTTCGAGATGTTGAGATAGAAAGCCACATGTCCCTTTCCCCTCTATTCATCCCAACTCTAACCTATATAGACACAAGCACCCTAATTTTTCTTTATTTCACCCAACTCTATTCTATTCTCTAGGCTGATGAGGGGCTTATGGATATCCTTGGGTTTCCTGCCCATCCTTGACCAGGGAATGCTCCATAGTGGCCTCTAATAGAACCGGAAGCCCTGGCTACCAGAGTATCCCTCTTCTCCTCACCATCCCCTTGCCCCAGGTGAACTGAACGTCTGTTCTGTTAGCTAACAAAACCTATTTAGAATGTCAGTTGAGGTAGGTTGTTTGCCACCAAAATGACTGCTCATTTCAGCTAGGAAGGTGGCAAGGGGTGATGGAATTATACTGGGTTTCTCTAACTCTCCTTCTACAATCTGTCCTTACTGCCTGGGCCATGTTGCATGGCCATACTAGGGAAAAAAGGACTTGGAGACAGAGTCAGATTTACTTGTCCTGCCCTGGGGTAGGACATTGCTCCCCAGAGCCCTGGTCAGTGAAGGCCACTCATTTCCACATTACCCACACCATAGCTAAGAATGAGTCCATGTCTCTCACTCCTTGGCATGACTCACCAGCACATGTGAAAGCCCCCTACTCCTTAAGGCTCATGCCACCTGGCTACAGTACCACTACCCCAACCTCCCAACCCTCCCACATCCTATCAGAATCATCCACTAGTCTTCGAGATCATCAAAGACTTTAGCACTGGAGCCACAGCCCTCATCTCCACCCAGACCTTACCCTAGTGACTTCAGTTTCCACATGGCTATCGCATCCAACACCTTTGATGCTCAGTTCCTTAACTTCATTCATGATGACCTTCCCCTTCTCTCCACTCCAACCACCTGCGTCTTTGGCCACACTTGGGACCTTGTCATCACTTTGAACTGCTACTCTGAAATCATAAATGCAGACCAGCCCATTCTTTCTATTTCACAATTTCTTTTATTGTGGTAAAATACACATACCATAAAAGTTACCACTTTAAGCATTTTTAAGTGTAGAGCTCAATAGTATTAACTACATTCACATGTTGTGGAACCATCACCACCATCTATCTCCAGAGCTCATTTCATCTTGCAAAACTGAAACTCTGTCTCCATTAAACAATAACTCCATGTTCCCTCCTCCCACCATCCCCTGGCCACCGTCAAAGTCTGCCTCTTTGATTTTTTCCTACTCTAAGTACTTTATATAAGTGGAATGACACTGCATTTGACTTTTTGTGACTGGTTTATTTTATTGAACATAATATCCTCAACATTCATCTATGTAGAATATGTCCCAAATTTCCGTCATTTTTAAGGCTGAATAATATTTCAGTGTAGTATTTACCACATTTTGCGTATCCATTCTTCTGTTGATAGACACTTGGGTTGCTCACACATTTTAGCTATTGTGAATAATGCTCCTAAAAACATGGATTTACTTATATTTCTTTGAGACCCTGCTTTCAATTCTTTTGGGTATATATACCCAGAAGTAGAATTGCTGTATCATATGACATTTCTATTTTTAATAATTTGAGGAGCTATAGTACTGTTTTCTACAGAAGCTGCACTATTTTACACTCCCATCAACAGTTCACAAGTGTTCCAGATTCTTCACAACCTCAGTAACACTTATTTTCTGTTTTTTTTTTTTCAAACAATAATCAATCTATGGCAGTGCAGTGGTATCTCATTGGGATTCTAATTTGCATTTCCCTAATGATTACTGGTATTGAGCATCATTTCATGTGCTTATTAGCTCCCAGTATATCTCCTTTGAAAAAATGTCTTTTCAAGTTCTTTTCCCATTCTGAGGTTTTTTAGATTTTTGTTGTTGAGTTTTAGTAGTTCTCTTATATTCTGGATATTAATATCTTACCAGATAAATGATTCTATGTGTTGTCTTTTTACTCTATTGATAGTGTCTTGATGTGCAAAGTTTTTTTAATTTTCACCAAGCCCA
This sequence comes from Rousettus aegyptiacus, assembly GCF_014176215.1. Classification (NCBI taxonomy): domain Eukaryota; kingdom Metazoa; phylum Chordata; class Mammalia; order Chiroptera; family Pteropodidae; genus Rousettus; species Rousettus aegyptiacus. Next base: position 9,858,084 of record NW_023416309.1, read on the forward strand.
CTTGCTTATTTTTTATTTTGTTGCCCATGCCTTTGCCATCATATCCATGAAATCATTGCCAAATCCAATAAGATAAAGCTCTTTCCCTATGTTTTTTTCTAAGAGTTTTATTATTTTATGTGTCACATTTACATCTTTGATCCATTTGGAGTTAATTTTTGTATATAGTTTTAGAGAAGGGCCTAACTTTACTCTTTTGCATATGGATATCCAGTTTTTCCAATACCATTGGTTGATAAAATTGTCCTTTTTCATGGATGGTCTTTACACCTTTGTCAAAAGTTATCTCACCATATATATGAGAGTTTACTTCTAGGCACTCTATTCTATTCCATTGGTCTATGTGTTTGTCTTTATGCCAGTCCCACCCTGTTTTGGTTCCTACAGCTTCGTAGTAGGTTTCAAAGTCAGAAAGTATGAATCCTCCAACTTTGTTCTTGTTCAAGATGATTTTGTCTATTTGGGGTCCCTTGAGGTTCCATATGAGTTTTAGGATGGATTGTTCTATTTCTGAAAAAAAGTATTATTGGGATTTTTATAAAGATTGCCTTTAATCTGTAGATCACTTTGGGTAGTGTGAACATCTTAATGTTAATCCTCCCAATTCATGAGACAATATATCTCTCTATGCAAGTTTTCATTCTAAAATCTTTCTTCTCCTTGGTTAAATTAATTCTTAAGTATTTTATGCTATTATATATGGAATTGTTTCCTTAATTTCCTTTACTAATTGTTCATTGTTAGTGTATAGAACTACAACTGATCTTTGTTGAACTGTATTGACTTTGTTGACTAGTTCTGACAATTTTTTTGTGGAATCTTTAGTGTTTTCTACATATAAGTCATATCAACTGTGAACAGAGATGATTTTACTTCTTTCTTTCTGATTTGGTTTCCTTCATTTCTTTTTCTTGCCTAATTGCTATAGCTAAAACTCCCAGTACTATGTTGAAAAGAAGTGCCAAAAGTGGGCATTCTTGCCTTGTTCCTGATCATAGAGGTGATACTTTCAGTCTTTCACTATTGAGTATACATTCACTGTGTAGTTTTCATATATGGCTCTTATTATGTTGAGGTAATTTCTCTCTATCTCTAGTTTGTTCCATGTTTTTATCATGAAAGGTGCTGAATTTTGTCAAATACTTTTTCTTTATCAATTGAGATAGTTATGTGGGGTTGGCGGAGGGGGAGTTCCTTCATTCTGTTAATGTTATATACATTGATCCATCCTTGAAAACCAGGAATGAATACCACTTGGTTGTGGTTTATAATCCTTTTAATGTGCTGCTAAATTTGTTTTGCCAGTATTTTGTTGAGGATTTTTGCAGCAGTGTTTATAGGGAGATTGGCCCATTCTTTCATGAGCATCTCTAATTCTTCTTCATCTCTCACTCACAAACTTTCTGGGCAGATTTTTAAACTCATAGAGACCTATCTTCTCTTGATTCATCTACATTATCCCACACTATCCTGCTTTTGGTCTTATATCTTTCTCTATTTAGGTGAAGCCCATGGTTCATTATTTCAGCCATTTTCTTGTCAATTCTGTTTACTCTTTGCTTCTTCGTCTCCCTAATAAAACCCCAGCCCCATATATATTTCATTCTCTGGTTTTTCCACTCTCACACTGAGGACACTGAGCATAACCAGAAAAAAATATATCTATTTACAACCATAATTGTGGGTGTTATTGCAAATTTGTGGGTTCTAACTTTGAGTGAGGCTCATTATTCTAGTTTTAGCCAATTTTTCTTCCTCCCTCTGCAAATATTTCAAGATTCATGCACTAACTATAAACCCCACCATAAGCCCACTTGTGCAAGCAGAAGACCTCATTTCCTTTATTATTTGAAAATCAGAGCCATCAAATACTCTTCTTTCAGGCTCTATTTATATATAAGTTCACTCTTGCCTTCTTCCTCCCTCTCCCAATGAGACAGGTGCCCCCTCCTTCCCAAAACTATTTCCAGTTCCATGTCCTGGATTCCAACCTTGATGGCCTCTACATAGACAAAAAAAATTTCTTGATGATCCCTGTGATAGCCAGACTTCAAAGATGCCTCCCACTGCCAATGGATTGCTGATATTCAGACCTTTATGAGCCCCTAACACACTAAATTTGGCTTTGCCACATGCAGCTAAGAGAATGCAGTGGAAGTACTCTGCATGACTTCTAAGGCTAGGTCATAAGAAACCTGAGACTTCTGCCTGGGCTCTTGGAACACGTAACTCAAAAGTTTACTACTCTGAAACTGCCATACTTTTAGGAAGCCCAAGTTAGCTATGTGAAGAAGACACATAAAGAATGAGTCATGCTAGCTAGGTCCTAGCTGTTCCAGCCAACCCAGCCAACGTGCCAGACATGTGAATGAAGGAGTCTTCTTACATATAGAGAAGGATTTAGGTCACATACAGCCCCAGCCATTTTCTGCTGATGACGTCACTCCAACAAAGGCTTAGACAAAGTATCCCTGCTGTACCTTGTCAGAATTCCAGACACAAATAATCATGTGTATTCTAAAATGGTGGTAGTTTCATAAGTTTAAAAGTAATTTACTACACCGCAATAGATAACTGAAACAGTCCCCCTCAATTCCTGTAGCTTCTACCACACCTCTCTACTGTCTTCCCATCACTAGGGGAACTTGTGCAATCAGCCTCCATTTAAATAATAATAGGGAAGAAGAGAAGAAAACAAAGATAAAGAAGGAGAAGATGACAACAAACTATCCTGTATTCTTTCACAGCCAAGCTTTTTGTAAATATTTACTACATCCAATTCTGCATTATTCCATTTTCTCCTAAACACTGCATTCTGGCTCACACACTTATACACATTAAATTGAACCCACTCTCACCAAGGTCACCGTTGCCTTGTAAATACATTGACTGCATGTCTATTAAGTCTTTAAATCCTTAATCTCTTTGCAGCATATCACACTATGGGCCACTTCCTCTTTCTTGAAATGTTCTCCTCGCCTTGCTACTCCAAGGCCTCTCTCTTCTAGCTTTATCTCCAAGACACTGACTGCATGTTCTTAGTCTCCACCATGACTGCTTTATCTTCTGCCCACTCTCTTTGTTATTTTTGAGTGGGAACGTTGAGATGTAATATGTTTTCCACCCTCAAAAGGTGTGAAAATGTACAGTGAAATTTTCCTTTCTCACCCCTGTCTCTCAACCACAAGATTTCCCTCCCTAGAAGCAAACAATATTATCAGTTTCTCATATATTTCTCCACAGAGATATTATGTATGGACATGCATATATGCACACTTATATCTACCAGTTTCACTACACACACACACTTCTTCTTCCTCCACAAGAATGGCAGAATTCTATACACACTGAAGTGTACTTGCTTTTCTTCATGACAATATATCTTAGTCTTTTTTCCATATCAGTACATCGCAAACTCCTTTATCTTTTCTTCTGCCTATATAGTATGCTATTTTTAACCACTTTTTACTTATCAATTACAGTTGACATATATTATATTAGTTTCAGATGTAAAACATAATGATTAGACATTTATATAACTTACCAAGTGATCACCCCAATAAGTCTAATATCCATCTAACACCATATATAGTTATTACAATATTCCCTAAGCTGTATTTTACATCTCCATGACAATTTTGTAACTACCAACTTTTACTTCTTAATTCCTTCACCTTTTTCATCCAGCCCCCAATCCCCCTCCCATCTGGCAACTATCTGTCTGTTTTCTATATCAATGAGTTTGTTTCTGTTTTGTTCATTTATTTTGTTTTTTAGATTCCATAAGTGAAATCATATGGTATTTGTCTTTCTCTGTCTGACTTTTTTTCTTAGCATAATACCCTCTATGTCCATCCTTCTTTAAAAAATTAAAAATACAACTACCATATGACCCAGCAATTCCACTTCTGGGTATTTATCCAATGAAACCCAAAACATTAATTTGAAGAGACATATGTATCCCTCCGTTTATTGCAGCATTATTTATAATAGCCAAGATATAGAATCATCCTATATGAAACATCCATCAGTAGATAAATAGATAAAGAAGATGTGGTACATATATACAATGGAACATTACTCAGCCATAAAGAAAAAAAATCACTCAGTTTCCCACTCGGAATATTAGCTGCCATTTGTACAACATGGATGGACCTCTATGAAGGGTATTATGCCAAGTGAAATACATCAGACCAAGAAAGACAAACACCTATCTAATATACTTTTGTATGCATATACCTGGTTTATTTTATAATCCCTCTTTTGATGCCATTTGGGTTGCTTTTCATCTTTTTCTATTACAAACAATGTTGTAATAACTAATTTCATATGCATAATTATTCACATGGGAGAATCTTTCCATGGGATAAGTTCTTAGAAGTAGTAGGTCAAAAGCATTTTTAATGTCAGAAGATATTGCCATATTTCCCCCCATTGAGCTGTATCATTTCCACATGTATCAGCAATGCATGAGCGTCTGTTTCTCCATATAGTATGCTATCAAATGTTTTGATCTTGGCCAAGCTGAAAGATGAAATAATTTCCTAGTGAAATTTTAACTATATTTCTCCTATTATGAATAAGGGGGCATCTTTTCTTAGATGTTGGTAACTCTTTATACCTTGTTTATCTTTCATGTTATTGATCTATTTTATATTGATTTGTGCCAATTCTTTATATAATAGGGAAATACGCTCTTTGTTAGTGGAATTGGAAATATTTTCCAAGTTTGTCTTTTGACTTTGTGTATGTTGGGTTTTATCATGCATAAGATTTTTTTTTTAATAGTTAAAATGATCAGTCTTTTCTTTTAAGGTTTTCTTGATACTTAGAAAGTTTTAAAATTCTCCCATGTTTCACATGCATTTATGGCTTCATTTTGTTACATTTACATCTTTGTTTCATATGTAATTTATTCTACTATGTATGAGATACGGATCTAACTTTTTTCCAGATGGTTCTCCAACTCAATTTATTGAATACGCATTTTCCCACTCAGTTAGAAATATCATATTTACTTTAAACTCAATTCGCAAGTATAATTTCTGAAATTATGTTCCATCAAGTTGTCCAGTACCATATTGTTTTGTGTAATATAGCTTTGTAGTACAGTTTAATTTCTGATAGAGCTATTCTTCCCTCTTTAGTATGCTTTTTCCACCATTTTATGGCTATGCTTGCTATAGGAAAGTGAGAAGAGTCTGCATGAGTTTTTACTCTGCTCACAAGCCAGTAAGTTATCCTGTGCAGCTTCCTGGATGCTGACAGAAGACATGAGACTCCTGGGCCAGAGATAAATGCCTTTATTACTTGCAACAATAGCAACAGCAAGAATATCAGCATTCATACAGTTCCAGGAGTCCCACTTCCCAGAGAGTGACATGAAGAAGTCCCGGTGATGCCAGGCAGTGGGTTCTGTTTCAGGAGAAGAATCTTGAGTTTCAAGAACCCAAATCTTTTATAATGGGCAATAAGCCTGTCTAGTTTTTGTCCCAGAGAGAGACATTGTCTTTATTTTACTGGACAGTAAAAAAAACTTGCCTTTTCTCCAGAAAGAGTTACTATCTCTAATTTGCAAGTGTGTTCACTATAGAAACATCCCTGAAGAGACAGTCTAGAACAAAGGTAGTCACTGCTTCTGCTCATCCAGAAACATGAGAGGCCATGAAAAATTGTCTCCCAACTTGTTTATTTATCCATAGAAACTTGATTCCATTTATCTAACAACAACAAAGGCTTCATTTTTATTGAGAATCTTATTAAATTCCAAATTATATGAGGGAGAAAGGACAATTTTATGATGTTAGTTTTCCTATCCAAGAACATTATTCAAATGCTTTTTTTTTTTTGTCCCTCAGAAGCATTTTAATGCTTTCTCCACATTTTTTGTTATGTTTATTCCTAGGTTTTTATTTTTTTTATCTTTTTGTTGTTTTGGTATTCTCATTTTATCTTGAACAGGTTGTCATTAATTCCCGTTATTTAAATGATAAGTTTTCCTTCAGTGTTCCTTCTCTACCTTCTTCTCTTCTTACTCTAAGATTTTTCTGGACAATCTCATTCTCTCCCAAAACTTCAGTGAGCATCTGACAGCTGATGCCTCTCATACTGTCATCTTTGACCTGCTCTCTCTCTCAGGAGCTCCTGATATATATATGTGGTGAACACCCCATGGGTATGTTATACCCAGCCAGCTTTGAAATTAAATTCCTCATCCTTCTCCCCAAACCAGCTCTTGCTCTGTATTCTAACCCCAGTGGATAGTACCCCTATTTACCCAGGTGGCCTTCAGCAAAATGAGGAGGTTTTCCTTTACTCCCTTTTCCAATTTGTCTCCAAGTCTGTCTATTCTTCCTCCTCAATTTCTCTTTAACCTGTGCCCCTACCTTCATCCTCTCTGCTATGGCCTGAGCTCCATGCAAATGACTGGGAAGTTCCCTAAGTTACCACTTGGTCTTATATCTCCTTTCTGTTATCTATTTTTATCTTGCTGCAGGAGTAGCCCACAGTTTGGATTATGCCATTATCGACCAGAGGCTCTAAGGTAAAAACAGAGGCCACCCCTTCCCTGCCTTCCCCAATGTGGCACCCCTTTCCATTGGTGACCTGATCCTCCCTACTGTCTTGAACTTCAAGTCTTCCATTCCTGCACTATCCTGCACCTGTGCTTTTGCACATCTCTGTGCCTTTACCTGGCCTTCACCTAGAATATTTCAAACTACCATGGCCCTTCTTACCTGGCTAACTCCTACTCCTTCCTAAGGATTCAACTCAGACAACGATTCCTCCAGAAGATTTCCCCAACACTCTCTTCTGCATGAGATGCTTTCATTCATTCATTCATCCATTTATTTTAAAGGCATTATTTGGTTCCCCACTTGCCAAGCTCTCAACTAGGTACGCAGAAAACAAGATGAATTAAGTACAAGTCATTACCCTCTAGGGACTCATTATCTAAGTTCTTGTTATTCAAATGGTTTGAGACCAGCAGTATCAGAATACCAGAGAGTTTGTTAGAAATGCAGGCACTCAAATTCCCTCCCAGACCTGCCAAAACAAATCTACATTTAGACTAGAGCCCCGAGTGATTCCTGTGCACAATAAAGTTTGAGAAGCACAGGTGAAATGTAAACAGAGAAATATAACAAATGAGGTAAGTGCAACCTTATAGAAATGCACAGGGTATTCTGAGGACATGGTGAGAGATAACTAACTGAATATGAAGGGAGGGAGAGAGGAGCATGATAGGAGAGCAAAAGGACAGAAAAGCTGAGTTGAAGTTGGGACCTTCCAGGCAAAGAAGACAGAGCTTGAGAAAAGACATTGAGGGCTGAAAGGTGTGTGTGCTGGATTGGGGATACAGAACCACTGGCTGCTAAGTGAGAGGTCTTGATGCAAAATCATGAGAAAGTAACCACACCAGCTTCACTTCCTAACACTCCACACTAGGTTCATGGCTCATCCCTTCAACAAACCACGATGGGTGGGCAGGTACCATTTCCTTGATAGCCAGGCTAAGGAGCTTGGGCATGTCCAGTTAAGTGCCTGCCCACTAACAGTTTGCATTTTAAAGGCAGAAGTGATGCTGGATTTGAGTGTGAGGCACCTGCAGCCAGAAACCTGGTTAGGGATCACAATTGTGCAGGCCAGGGATGTCACCAAACTAAATCACAGCAGAGGCAACTTGAGTGTAGAGGGGAGTACAGATTCCAGCAAGATTTGGGAAGTCAAATTGGTAGGGCCGAATATGGGGAGAATGCAGACAGAAGCAGGTGTAATTCTCAGGACCCAGGCTTGTGTTGGTGAAATCAAATCCAACAAAGGCAAGGGGTAATAGAAGGAAGAACTAGCCCGGGAGCAACATTAATATGATCCGGCATTTATGGAGCACTTATTCTGTGTTGTGCACCAAAATTGGCACTTTGCACAGATTTCCTCCAGTAATCCTCATCTGGCAATTCTCAAAGCAGGTACTGTCATTGTCCTTAGTTTACAGAGGAGGAAATAGGCACAGAGAGGTTGAAGTACTTGCATAGCAAGATTTATGAAAGCTGGGATTAGAGCTCAGGCCAAGACCATTTTGTCACCTCACGTTGTAGACTAGCTTCAGACATGCTGGGAGCTAAGGGCCTGTAGACTTCCAGTGGGAGAAGATTAAGACAGAAGCTCAGGTGAGCCACTGGGCCCATGTCAGCCCACAAAGTTTGCCAGCACCATCGAGTAGATAAGATGATGCAAGAGTGGGGAAGGGGCTGAAGAGAGGAGAGAATTGGTGGGCAGTGAGTAGGGTTGAATAATCGCGTAGCTTCCTACTGCTCCTTGGGTTGCATTTGCTGGTATAGCCAGAACCTGACATTAGGTGGATACCCCAGGAACCTTCAGGAACCAGCCTCTTCATCTGGGAACCGAGCCTCCCACCAGGGCGGAGGCTGGGAGAGCAGGAGAGCCTTATCAGAGAAGGATGACAGATGTGCCAGAGCCAGGCAGATGACATCAGAGGGCATAAAGTAGACATTAGTATTTCACAGGCCCTTCTCTATCTCTCACCCAGGAACTCCACAATAGAGGCACCCTGCCCCACCTACCGCCTGCTATGTTGACAGCAAACCCTTTCTGCGTTTTCTGACTAAGTAGTAATACCATTCTCAGGCCGACACCTTCTCAGCTGTAAGATGGAGGCAATGGGACTCTCCTCTCAGAGCTCTCAGGAGGAACAAATGGTCCTTACATGAAGAAAGTACTATGCAGATCGCACAGCATTTCCACTTCACTGACAGCACTCCCCACCACCCATAGTGGGTAAGTTTTCTTCACTGTGGGTATCAGGGCTGGAGCTAGTTAAGAGAACTAAGGTCCTTCCACATCCTGCTCAGGCTCTGAACGCAGGGCTAAGGGTCCAGGTGGGACTCCTGGCTAGCTGACAAGGGCTCCCCAGGAAGCACCTGACCCTCACCTGGGCTGGCAACCTCAAATAGCCATGGCAGGGTGAGGGAAACAGCTGTGGGGAGAGAACTTCAAGCACAGCCTAAAAAGGCCCCTGCTGCTCGGCCCAGTCCATTCTGGCCAACTGGAAATAGGCCTCAGATTGCCAGAGTTCCAGATTTTGCAAGAGAAGACAGAAATCCAAATCATTATGTGGAATCTCCAGGTTTTTAAATGTAGAAAACTAATTTATAAATCTTGTAAACACCAGAGTGGCTAACCTAGCCTAGTCATGTCTAGGATTGGAATTAGGCCATTTGTCACCACATCTTTTGGCGAAGACAAGAGCACCTGGCTGTTTTTTCGAGTGTGCATGGACATGCCCACGTGTGTTCCTACATGTGAGAATGTAAATAGGGGATGGCTGCAGAAGTCTAGTGACGTGTGTGCCCATGTGAACACATGCATACGTGTGCTGTGGGTAAATCTGTGAGTCAGCACGTGTGCATGGTCCTCGCATGTGCATCTGTGAACATATATGAAGATGCACGAGCATATAATGTGTGACAGCACATGTGACTGTGAGGTGTTAGTGTGAGTGCACACATGTGTGTTAATGCACACGCACGTGGGTTCCAATATAGGCCCGTGTCTGCACTCACGAGTAAACATCAACCAGTGGCATAGCAGTTTCCTGCGAGTGTCCCAGAGGGAAAGCCGCGTCCACACCTGCGACCACAGAGACACGCGTGCGCTCTAGAGCAGCGGGGATGGGAGTGGGGTGGGGAGCGCTGCAGTGCCCGGCTGGCTGGAGGTGGCGGCCTCCTGCACACCAGGGCCCTCATTCTCTCGGCCCGCGCCCCACCCCCACCCCCGCTCCCGCGCCGGCCGGCAGAGCGGAGGGGAGGGGCGGGGCAGCTCAGCAGCTGCGCCACTGGCGCTGCGGGAGGGAGGAGCACGGTGCGCAGCCGCGGCTATTAGTCACCAGATGTCACCTTCTGCTGCCAAGGCGGCGCCGGGCGCAGACAATGGCTACGCAGGCCCAGGGGTGGGCCCCAGCGAACCCCAAAGCCGCGCCTCTGCTGACACCTACAGCCCCGCTCCCACACTCTCCCTGTCGCTCTCTGCGCGGTGACGCCAGGCTGCCGGCTGCCGATCCCCTTGGTCTTTGCCTTACTGCCACCACCTACTCCACGTCCCTTCCCTTTATCTGCTTAACGCCTCATTTTTCAGGAGGCAGGGCAGGTGTCACCTCCTCCAGAAAGCATTTCCTGGCCTGCTCCTCTCTAATTCTCATAGACTTCCCCTACTTCCCTCACCTTGGATGTCTGTTTTGAGACCATCGTGGTCCTTCCAGACTGGGCAATCTGAGGTCAGCAGGACCTATCTTTGTTTTTTTCCTGTGTCTGGCACAGTGCCTGACACTCAAGTTTGTATGTTTAGAAGAACAAGCCTGGGGGTCACAACCCCTGGGTTCCAGTCCCTGGCTTGCTTTGTGAATCTGAGACACTCCTTGGCCTCTCTGGGCTTTGGCTCCTCATCTGTAGAATGAGGAAATTAGACTGGGTTGTGGCTGGACCATCATTCTGTCTGTGCCCATAGAGTCTGTACATACCTGGGCTCCAGTCTTGTCTCCTAAGGCTTCCTTCCTTCCATCCATCCAGAATGCACTGGGTAAGTGGGCCTCTGGGCCTCAGAGTGGGGAGGGCAGCCTTCTTTGAAAAGACAGTGAAAGTGAGAGTAACCGTGAAGGGTAAGGTCCTTAGCCTTACACTGCCCCCCCACACACATACACACACACACTGACATCACCAACTTGCTCAGGAACCTTCTGAGCAAGCTGGTGATGTCTGGAACTGAGGCACAGAGCAAGAAAGATAAAAGGAGAGGGGAAAAAATTGAGCTTCTTGTATGCTTTGTGGACACTCCAGAGAGGCAGGTCTATGACTGTAGCACTCCCTGAAGGGCTCCCCAGTCAGAATCCAGCCAGAGCTCCTTCAGCCTTCCAGCCCTCAGACCTCTCCAGAAAGGACTGCTCTGGCCATGAAGAGAGCTGGTACCTCCTGAACCCCCAAGAGATTCAACCTCCACTGTGTTTCTTTGCTTTTTTTAGTTTTGTTTGTTTGTTTGTTTTCTTTAAAAAATTTTTTTTTGATTAAAAAGTAATGCACATTGTTTCAAAGAATTTGAAGAATAAGAAAATTTTTTTAATTACCTTTACCTCATTATCACTTAAAGCTGTTATCTTACATAATTTCTTTCAGATTTTTTTCTTCCCCTCTTTTCACCCCTGACCTATGGGTGTTGCCCTTTCCCCTTAAGAATTGGATTTCTGAAGGTGGGGTGTCTCCTCCCACACACTGATGGTGAGCGCCTGGGGCCTGGTGCACCCAGGGCCTGGCACACCCAGGGCCTGGTCTGTGGCTCCATCCAGGGCGCAAACCCAAGATCTTCTTGCATGTAAAGCAGATGTACTAACCACTACACTGTAGAGCCACCTCCTCTTTCAGACTTTTTAATGTATAGTATATATTATCTATTTATGTAGATATATATTTTCACAAAAATAGGAATATATGCTATTTTGAAAACTTATTTTCTTTTCACATAACATAGCTGAACATCTCATATCTTTAACTCTCCTGTATCACTGTTTTTGATACCTATATAGTATTCTATAGTAAAGATAAACCATTTAATAACCCAATCATCTATCAGTGGAAACAAAACAGATATTTTAAATGGCAATTAGTCGAGAGCATTGCCAAGTCTCATGAGCACTTCCATTATGGAAGATATTCAACCGAGATATGGAGAATAAGAAAGGGGCTTTGCATGGAGAGTTCAATCACCTTCTCCTGAAGATCTCAAGTTTCCCACCAGTAAAAGGATGTGCCCCGGATGTGCCCTGAGGGCCATTGCAGCTCAGCTATTCCCTGGGAAAGACTCGTTGTCCATCAACAGGAAGACATAGCAGAAGGGAGAAGAGAACCAAGTCTCTCAACTCAGAGCCCAATGACCATCTCGCGGTGCCATCTCTCAGTCTTGGTACCTTGTCCCACTGCCATATAAACATATAAAACAGAGTGTTCACATGAGCCATTTTCCTCCAACTCAGCAAGGGGAGGCCAGGTATGAACCCTGGGAGAAAACACCGAAGAAAAAAAAGAGAGAGAAAACAACTCTGCCCAGCGTTTGACAACTCTGTAGCCAGCCAGTAGAGCAAAGAGGAAATGTGACACAGAGGCTGAGACTGGTCACGATCCATTTCAGAAACTCTACAACAAAACATCTCAATGTCCAGGATATAATCCAAAATCAACATATAAAGAACTGGGAAAATATGATCCATTTTAATGGAAAAGATAATCCAGAGTCCAACACCGAGATGATCTTGAAGTTTGAAGTATCAGACAAGTCTTGTAAAGTAGCTATTATAACTATGCTCAGCAAGGTGAAAGGAAATACACTCTTAATGAATGAGGAGATAGGAAAACTCTAAAGAGAAATAGAAAATATAAAAAAGACCAGGTGGAATTCTGGAACCAAAAAATTCAATATCTGAAATGTTTTAAAGCTTCATGGTACGGGTTAAAACAGAATGGAGATGACAGTGAGTTTAAGCAGATTAAAGTAGTAAGAGAGGGAAGGAGAAAGGGAGAGAGAAGATTGAAAATACAGTCGCAGGAATCTGTGGGATAATATCAAAGGTCTAACATATGCATAATTGGAGTCCTAAAAGGAAAGGAGAAGAATAGAGCAAAAAGTTCTTTGAAAAATGAATGGTAAAAAAAAAAAAAAAAAAAAAAAAAAACCACCTCACTTTCCAAATCCAATGAAAGACATAAATTTACACATGTACTCATATTGAAACTGCTAAAAATCAAAGATAAAGAAAAAACCTTGAAAGCAGCCAGAGAAAAAAGACACATTGCATAGAGGAAAAGAGATTCAAATGACCACAGACTCCTCATCAGAAATTGTGAAGATCAGAAGAATGAAAATAACACCATTAAAAAGCTGAAGGGCAAAAACCTGTCAACCCAGGATTCTATATCCATTGAAAATATCCCTCAATAAGGAGGCAAAATAAAGACATTTTCATTTAAAAGAAAATTAAGAGAATTCATTGTCAGAGATCTGGACTATAAGAAATATTAAAGTAAGTTCTTCAAGTTGAAGGTAAATGACACAGAGGAGCACTTCGCTCTTCAGAAAAGAATAAACAGCATCAGATGGTAAACATCTGGGTAAATTTATAAAATTATGAGTGTTTTTTCTCTTAATTTCTTTACTATAATCATGACTGTTTAAAGCAAAGATGTTCACATTGTTTATGAAGTATCTAGTACCTTTGAAAACTAAAGCATACAGGATGGAGGATGGCAAATGTTCGCAAGAGTTTTATATTTTTTGTACAATGGTAAAATATTTACTCTAAATCTACTATAAAAGTTCAAAGATATGTATTATAATCCCTAGGAGAGAAAAAAAAAACACTTAAAAATGCAAAGCAGTATAGCTAAAAGGTTAAGTGATTACATTAAAATCAAATTCTAAACAGTCACTCTGGCTCTTGTATGGACTATAGGGTAGAAGGGTAAGATCATAGACCAAATTACGATATCATTGACATATCCAGGTGAGTGATATGTTGGCATGGACTAGGATGGGAGCAGCGGAGATGGTGAGAACATTGGATTCTGGGTGTGTTCCGAAGGCAGAGTCCAAAGTGATCGTTAATGGTTCAGATTTGTGGTGTAGGTGAAAGAGCCAAGAATGACCCTAAGGCCTGTGACCTAAGCTATAAGGATGGAGTTTGCCATTTATTGCCATTACAATGAAGGTTCTTCTCCCACCTGCCCTCTCCTACTTTTCTGTTATTTGAGACCTGTGGCAGCCCCTGTACTTGAAATCTGAGCAGGGCTGGGAGCCAGGTAAGGAGAGAGAAAACAGTCACATGCCACCCACCATAGCCCTCTTGGAGGAGGAGGATGACCCAGCACGTGTGCCTTTTGGCAAAGTTCATGCTGAATCAAAATGTCATCGTTATGGCTTCTTCCAGCTTCCAGAGCCTCATCTCCAAGAGTTGCTTTCCAGTTGGGAAGTAATTGAGAAATAATTGCTACTATTTCACAGAGATGGCAGAAGCCTCAGCTCCAGCCTCTGGAAACAAATTAAAGATGAGCACAAGGTTCAGAAATGGAGAACAGCCCTGCTTCTCATTAGCAATTACAAATAAGATTATGGAAAAATGTTTACTACCATGAGAATGGTGTCCGCCTGAAAAAAAATTAAACCAGTTTGGAGGCCAAGTGGAGACCCTGGACCAGAATTCAGGAATCTGAGTCTAGGGATAGGGCTTTAGGGTCTACTCACCCAAAGTCACAGACCAAATTTGCCACAACCTGTCTGAGCCTCAGTTTCCAAGTCTTTTAAAAGGAAAATAATTACAGGACTCAACTCTGGAAATGGACAATTATTTCTCCTCTGTGTGAGAAACTTTTGCAGTCAGGCAGTCTGGATGCCAGCAGCTCAGATAGCACAGACTCAGAGAGCTGGAGAGTAGAGGAGGGGGAAAAGCGTAAAGTCTAGCTTAGAGATCTGTACCTTACTACGGCCTTCCCAGCTTGCCCTAACCCCCTATGTCCTGGCTCCATCCCAAGTAACAATGGCTGACAACTTATTGAGTGACGGGCACTGTTCTAAATGATCTCTCTCATTCATTTAATCCTCCCAAGAGCCCTATGAGGTATGTACAACTACTATCCACATTTTACAGAGGAAGAAAGTAAGACACAAAGAAGCTAACCAATTTGGCCAAGGCAACAGAGCAAGTAAGTTGTAGAGCCAAGATAGTGAGCCTAGTCTGATTTTAAAACCTGTGCTCTTAACTTCCATGATACCTGCTTTCAAGGCTTGTGAGTCTCATTGACTCACCCCTACATTCCCCAAACTGTAGAGGTTTTGGCAATTATCCAATGACAGGATCCCAGGCTCAGAAGTCCCGCAGACCTGGGTGTGAATCCTAATTCTACCACCGACGGCTGTATGACTCTGACCCCGTTTTGCTTGTGTGTATGTCTTTAAATTGATTATAAATTTGGCACAGATTTGCTCTAAGGAAGAAAGTACGCCTAGATGTAAGATACTAGGCCCTTTCTGAGGGTCAGTTCCTCTCTCGTCCTGTGCAGCACCATTTCTGAATAAATGTTAGAATTTATTCCTGGCTCAGGGACCCTCAGGGCTCCTTGAAATACTCTCTCCCTCCAGGCTTCTCTATCTTTTTCCTGACCCAGCTCGAGGTCCCCTTTGCTGAGAAGCCCTCTGTACTCCCACTCCCCTCGCACATGCATCAGTGCTCCTTCCTGGGCATCTGCAGTTCCAGTGTTCCCACCTACGTGGCCCTTCTTTTTCATCCCAAAATACAGCACCCCATGGCTACCTGGTCTTTGGGGATTTTTCCTTTCCCCATTGCCACTAAAGGTGGTGTTTGAGGAAGACCAAATCCTGCCACCTGGCATTCAAGGCCCTCCCAATCCCTACACTCTTGGAGAAGCTAACCTCATTTCTATAACCTCCCCAGGCTCCATTTTCCTTACTCACACTAGAGCTTTTATCCAAATCCTGCTTCCCCAGGCCCCCACCCAGGGGCCAGGAAAGGGGGAATGGATTCTGAAGCACAAGGATATTCTGGCCAGATCTACCTTGGGGACAGGACATGAAAGAGAGTCCTGAGGTCAAGGCAGAGGGTTCAGGTTACTGGAGAGAGAATCTGATTATATCTGGTCAAGGGAGGAGGGGAACAGTGGGGGAAGGAGGATCCTTGAGACTAGAAAACTAGAGGAAGAGACACAGCAAGACACTGAAGCCAAAGATGGGAGGACAGAAACAAGAGGACAGGATAGAACACAGTGGGAACAAATAGTCCTGGGTTCCAGTCTCAGCTTCACCACATACCTCTACCTGCCAGCTGGGCTACCCTCCACAGGCCACCTAACCTCTCTGAAACCTGGGATTTTATTCTTAAATCAGAATAACCCACCTAGTGCCCAGACTTGTTGGAGTAATTCCAAGAGGAAGCATAGGGAAAACAGGCCAGGGGCTGTATTTTCCAAGTGTTCTTCCCCTCATCCTCCCTCAGTGCACAGAGCCAGGTAAAGTGGCCCCCATCCTGCCCTGGAAACTGGCATGTACCCTCACTGCACAGGCTGCAGCTGGTCTGTCAACCTGAGAGGGAATCTGCCCCTAGGGAGGCTCCTAATTTAATCAGCCTCACAAATCAGCTCGATGGGCTTAATTGATCTTTTTCACTCCTAATATTGTCACTGTCACTTTCTGAGCTTGCCTCCTCCAGCCACCCCATGCATGGTGCTCAGCCAGCTGGAGAAGGAGAAGAAACACCATGAGACGAAGGAACACTATGAGTGTATAGCCAGGAAGTTCCTGGGCGGGAGCTGGCATGCAGGAAGGTGAGAAGGGCAGGGGAGGTTGGAAGGGTCAGGACTGGCACCTGAGCCAGACCTCATAGACCAGACAGTGCCCACGGTGGCAATAAGCAATTGTGACAGTGTAGAGCAGAAGGGCTCCTAGTGAGTCATCTGCCTGGAGTCTTGAGCCCTCTGGGCCTTGGTTTCCTCACCTGTGAAGATCATAGCACAACACAGCCCTACGCAATTTATTCATTCTACAAGTGCTTGTGGAATGCCTGCTGTATCCCAGGCACAGTGCCAGGCATAGGGAACAAACCTATTCCAGCCTTTGTGGGACACTCTTGACAGGCTGTCCTCCCTGGGTGACCCGCACCCTCCTTGGAGCATATGGGCCAGATGGGGAGACAGATGTTGATCAAATAAGCACATGAACAAATGTCAGCTGTCAAGTGCTGGAAAGGGAGGTCCATGGTGCCATGTAGACAAATAACTAGGAGGGCACTCCCTGAGGAAGCGGTGCTGGAGTTGAGATGCGAAGGATGAAGTGAATGATCTAAATAAAAAGGAAAGAAGAACATCCCAGGAGAAAGCCCTGTGTCTTTGACTGAAAGCTGGAAGCACTTATAGCTGACCACTGTGGCTAGGGGCAGACCTTAGGGGGCAGGGGAGAAGATGAGCTTAGACCAGGAGCTCCCAACCAGTGGCTTCCCAAGTAGTTGACAAAGCCATAAGAAATATATTTTTCGTGGTGACCCGGAACACAGAATAAACACATGGGCAAACACACATAATTACCTGCATACTACATCAGTTTTAGTATTGGTGAAACAAAGTTTCTCCTGCCATATTAAATGAGATCCACTCTGAGAGTTTCAGTTCCATTTCTATTCTAGCCCGTTCTACTTCTTTGCTTTAAGAAAATGCAGGTCACCAACTACTACTTTGATTTCCCAGCCCCCTAATGGGTCATGGCTGCAGGTTGAAGCACTGTGCTTTGTAAGGCCTTGAGGGCTGCAATCGGGATATGTATCTTTACCCCACCAGCTATGGGAAGCCCAGTTCTCTTCAGCAGGGCGATCTAATGAGACTTGCATTTTGAAAAGGTCACCCTGTCTGCTGTGTGGGAGTTGATTAGAGGGGGCAAGCACGGAGGCAGGGAGACCAGAGAGGAAGGAGGCTGCTACAATAGCCAAGCAAGAGATGGTGGCAGCTTGACGTTGACAGTTTCGCAAAGCAAATGAAGTAATAGGAATGAAAAATTTTGTGCCAATTTAAAAAAGGTTTTATGACAAGTTGCATGATAAAAGTACAATAACTCCAAATCTGAATCCAGGAAACCTGGGTACAAATACCAGCTGCATCACTTCCTAGTTGTACCATCTTTGAGGGATCACTTTGCCCCAGTGGGTCTCCGTTTCCTAAGTGAAAAATGAATCTTAAGAGTCCCTACCCCCAAGAGCAATGGCCAGGTTTGGATACAAGGATGCATAGCCTCTACCCAATGCCTGACCCATAGCAAGAACTAACACACACACACACACACACACACACACTCTCTCTCTCTCTCTCTCTCTGTGTGTGTGTGTGTGCGTGTGTGTGTGTGTGTGTGTGTATTAGAACTTATTCACTCACCAATACGCACTCAGTGCCCATTCAGTGTCAGTCATGCAAGAGGCAGTGGGAATAAAGTCACACAGCCTCTGCCCTGTGGGAACTCCTGGTCCAGGAGGAATTTCTAGACCCAAAATCAGTCTAGGTTGAAAGTAATTTTGAATCTGTGACAGAGCTGCCCAGCTTACTTGGTCAAGCTCACTCTCCCATTTACAGATGAGCAAACTGAGGCCCAGGCCAGCTAAGGTTCTTTTTTAAACAGGTTGGACCTTCATATAAACCATAACCTGGAGCCTATTACCTGAGTTCAGTTCATTTATGCAGGGAGCTGTGCCAGTCCTGGTACATCTGGTATGTCTGTGTGGTACCTGTTAATATATAGCTCTTCAATCCCCGCTCTCCCTCAGAAGCTTCCTTGGGGCAGATTTATAGAGAGGCCAGAGCAACAGCAGGCTGTGCAACCAGGAGCTGGCACAACCGGGCAGGCTGTCTGCTCCCTGCAATCCAAGCTCAAGTGAGCAGATGGGGATGGTGGCTGGGACCTCCCTACCACTGATTATTGCCACATCCCTTCACACCTCTGAGGCTCAGTTAAATGAACATGGGCAGGTAGGTGCAGGTTTAGCCCACCCTTACACTGGGCTCTGGACACCTGGCGTGCATGCAGAGAGAAGGCACATCCTCACCCCAGCACCCGCTCAGCAACCAAAACTCACTGGTCCTGATTTCTGAGCCATGTGGCCACTGACCATCAGGGGACTCTGAAAGCCTGCCAGGTCTTCATCCAACAAGCTACTTTCTCTGCTCTTTGGTCCGCTGCCTGGAAGTAGGGAAGTGACACTTGAATTTGTGCAGCTGGCTCTATCTTTCCTGTCCTGCTGTCTTCCTTCCCCCATACCCATGAGTTAGTTAATGTTCCTTCTGTGTCTCTGCCTCCTTTGTTCTCTGGATGCATCTCTCTGGCCTGACTCTCTCCTCTCTCTCCAAGTCTAGGCAGATCTCTTGGGCTCTATCTGTCACAGGCTGTTTCTCTCTGCATCTCTGGTTTGCATCTCTGTAGATGTTTGGGAATACTCTTCTCATTTGTCCCCAGTCGCTCTCTGTGGGTCTTGAATTGCCTGCCCTTCACTTTCCATTTTGTGTTTGCTTGTCACTATGTTTATCTCTTTCTTCAGCTTTGTGAGGCCCATACCTGGGGCAGGGGAGTGAAGGTGTCTCTCTCTAGGCCTCTGGTGAAGGGCTGTCCTTGGAATGAGCCAATCAGACTGCAAAATTCACCTCCCACTTGCCATCCTGTGCTCCAGCACCCACCAACACACACATAGACACACCTGCTTCCCTAAGCTTTGTGCCAGCAAAATGCACAGGAGATCTTAAGTGGCTAAGCAAGTCCCCTGCACATTCCTTGCAGTCAAAGTGCTAACTTCAGCCGGCTCTCAGCTGCTGTTCCCACACTCCTCAGTTGTGTGTCCTTGGGCAAGTCACTTAACCTCTGTGCCACTCATCCCCAGAGGTTACCTATATAACATCATGTCGCTTTCTCAATTGACCCCATCCCCTGCGTGCGTGTGTGATCGCGCACACACAGAAAGAGAGAGAATAATTAGGACTAATTACCCTTGAAAGACTTCTTCATTAAAGAAGGCAAACCCAAATTTTTCCTTTGTGTAATCACCTCCCCCCTCCCCAAGAGGAATCTGCTTTGGGGCAGTAAGGGCAGAGCTCCCATATCAGGTGTGGAATCAGCCACTTTACCTGGAAAAGAGCTGGGCTATCTTTTAGCTCCTTGCTAGACAAGAGGGAAAGAGACTTGTTCCTTAAGTGGTTGTGCTCCTTGAAAAATAAAACTAAATCCAGCCTTAGATAGCTGGACAGTGGGAAAATCTTATTTGATCACCCTGATTTAGTGCCTTACTGAAGGCAGGAGGAAAATGGGAGCAGTCTTATCTGATAGTTTGTGTCTAAGGAGAGGAAAACAGAAGCTGGTAATAGGCCTTTACTTGTTTACAGACATCCCCACTGATGCTCTCAGCAGCCAGAAGAATCTATAGGGAATGATGTGCATGGTCTATATGGGCAGGATTTCCGGATGAGGAGGCCTGGACCACGTGGCCAGCAGAGCTGCAGTAGGCACTTGCAGACCCTAAGCTCTGCAAATAGAAAACCAGGGGCTATGCTAAAACCAAGACGGATAAGCTCTCTGCCTCCAGACATGGTGGGGAAAGCTTTTAGAGTACAGCATCACACAAGACATTTGACCCATGATGCTTCATTGGTGCTCTCAACCTTCAATGAGGTAAGATATAGTAGTATTCAGTCCCATTTTACACATGGGAAAGGTAGGGCACAGCAAGGTTAAGCAACTCACCCACAGCCACCCAACTAGACTTGAACCCAGATAATCTGGTTCCAGAGTCTGCGCTTTTACCTACCATGTAGTATATATAGTCTAGATGATGAAGCAGATAAGCTAACCCATAAATTCACTGTGTATGGTATATGCACCTATCGGGACTTCTCGAGAACAAAGGAAGTCTCTGCTATCCATGTGTTTTGGTTCTCCTAATATGGTTTTTTAAATGTCAAAAGAGGGTTATCAACACTGTGGTGTCAGGAGCCATCTTAAGACTAGAGGTCCGCCATTATAAATTACCAGGAAGGTCACGTAGCCGGAAAGAACTTGTTCTTCTTTTTGCATAAGTCACTCAGCACCTTCTAACTAAGCAACAGGAAGCCGCAATACCCGCAGGACAGAACGACGCTGATGCCAGCTGGCCAATCAGATCATGCCATATACTCCTCTTTCCCTAATCAGCCCTACCCCTTTCTCTTATTTCCTGTATAAAAGCAACTGCTGCTCAGAATAAAATTTGAGGCTTGATCAGAACACTGTCTTGCCTCCACTCTTTTCTCTCGTCCGTGTTACCCCTCTTTTCTTTAGGTTGGGTTCTCCTCGGTTCTCCCACCAAATAACCGGTCCCGCGGGCGGGACACTGTGGATAATTTTAAATGTTTACATTTCATAAATTAACGTTTTTAGTCCTCAAAACACAATGCAATAAAAATTATACTCCTTCCAATATAGTTGCATTATTTACAATAATGTGGGCTAGTGATGATGCAGAAGATGTAAGTTGTGGATGATCATTTCTCTCTTAATGTTGTTTTGAGGCTACAAGTCTAACCTCTTTAGGGGATAACATCATAAGTCTAATCCAGGAGGAAACCGCCCAGTGTTACTAGCCTTGAAGATGAAGAAAGGAGGCCCATAAGCCAAGGAATGGATTTCTGATCTACAGAAATCTAAGATAATAAATGTGTTGTTTTAAGAAGAAAAAAAAAAGAGTCTAACCTGGAGACCCTTCGTGAAACTGAGAACCTCCTGCCCCCTTTCTCCCTCTGCCTTGGGAGGTACTAAATACAAGGAACAGCAGTATAGGAAGAAGATGTGATCAATTCTCTCAAGAGGGAGAGATTGGGAATCAATCAAGGAGGCTTCACGGAGGTGATGACTACTGAGCAGAGGCTCTGCAAGCTGAGTTGGAGTTTATTGGACAGAAAAAAGAAGGGAAAGCATTTCTTGCAGAGGGAAAAGCCCACGTAAAGACCCAGAGTCAGCGAACAGTTTGTGTAGGGACATTATCCACCATTCAGGGCTACCTGGATTACAGTGCAGAGGAAAAGTAGGGGTGATGGGGAAGATAAAGCTGCAAAGGTATGTAGAGACCAAATCATACACGGCCTTAGATGTAAGGCCTCCTCTGCCAGAAAAAGAAAGAAAAGTGAAGAGCCCGATGTTCATTCTCTTGGAGGAAATGTTTAACCTGGAGACAGAAGACTTGGGGGAAAGCAAGTGTGTGCTAATATCTACAGGACAACTTTCTCATATTTGTGAAGTCTTTTTTATTCCCACCCCAATACACAGGGCTTAGGACACACGTGGAAGTTACAATGTGACTGGTGCCGTTTAGAGAAAAAGATGACACTCAAAGGTGTACAAGAATGGACTGGGCCACTGAGGTGGCAATGAGTTCCCCATCATTGGAAGTATTTGAGAAGCCAAAGGGCCACCTGGCAGAAATGTTGATGGGAGATTCGAACATCAGGTAATAGCTGATTTAGATAATTTGAGTTTTCTTTCAGCCTTGAAAATCTCCAACACTATTTTGTCTTGTATTAGAACAGATTCGAGACATTGCCTTTGGGGGGAAAATAGTAATCAAAATGTAAATACCATGGGAATAATAGATTTGGCCTAATTATCAGCGATTACTCAGAGTTTGTCATTATTTCCATACAATATATCCCAAAGTTCCAGAAAACAAATCAAAGAAAGTACCATGGCCAAAGCCATTAATAGAAGCAAAACACTTCAAGACAAGAATTTAATTTCCTGGGTGAGTTCTTGAGGCACGTTTTTGTTGATGAATATTTATAAAAGTGGGTTAGGCTGGACCTGGTAATGATTGCAAAAAATCTTAATGCTGTCCCTCTCATTAATTTACTTTTAATGAATGACTTGGTAAAGCGTAACCATTTGTACGTAATGATTTCATTAATGGCTATGGCATATGCAACCGTTTTTCACACGTTTGAATGTCACTTGAATAAAATGATACCTTAAATTATACAGTATAATAAAGTATGTTTGTTGAAACATGACAAGCTTCTGCCTCTTGGTACTCAGGCTCCAGGAATTCGTTGCATTTGGAAGAGCAACAGTTTAACGAGACTCGAGTGATGGATTTCTTCTTCCATATCTGAGATTTCTCTCAGAACTAGTCCCTGGACTTCAGCCCTGAGAACCCTGCATGAAAACTTCGAGCAAGAGAATGCAGTGTGCCTCATAGTAACCCCCCACAGCCTCACTTTGGCCTTTAAGACTTAAGATTCGCTTAAACACGGTCCTCAGGGCAGAAACCCAGATTATCCCAAATAAGGAAGGCGCCTCTGAGTAGGACCGGTCAGGGGCGGGGCCGAACTGGAGGCGGTTGGGCCGGGGGAGGGCCCAGAAGGGGGGTGGGGCCTGGCAAGGAGGCGGTGTCAGGAATTTTGCCTAGTAAGGGAAGAAACTCCCGCAAAAAATACCCCATGCTGATCACTCTGCTCATCTGTCTGGCTCTCACCTGCTCTTCTAAGGACTTCCTAACCCTGGTCATCAGGGATGTCATGCTAACATGCTTCCTTAAGCTTTGTTGAAACTGGTTTGGGAGATAGAGTGGCCAGGTGCTATTTACAATGAGTCCACTTGATTATGCCTTAGCTCAGTCTAGTGTCTGTTTTCGCAGAACGCTTATCCAGTTTGTAACGCCGCTAGTGTTCACTATTGAATCCCTACCCCTGGAACGTTAACAAGTGATCAGGAATTATTTCTTGTCAGAGAGAGACTGAGAAGGGAAGAGAGAGTGAGGGAGAGAGAAAGGAAGGAAGAAAGAAGGGGAGGAAGAAGAGAAAGAAAGAGAGGGAGAAAGACTGATTGAAATAGATTGGAAGCTTAAAGCGAAGTAAACCACTGGCCAAAAAAAAAAAAGGAAAATAAGAAGCGTCGGTATCAATGTTGGCTCTATAGAGCAGCCATTTCCCTTCCTGGCGCCCAGCATCCTTTCCAGCATTGCCAGCTCCCCTGCTTAGGTCTCATCGCCCTGCTCCCCTTGGTCACTTATTCTCTCCCGTCATGAGCGTGGTTCTGGAAATGAATAAAGTGTTTGGACAACAATGACAGCAATGTTTCTCTGCAGGTGTACAATGCTACGTGGTTTTCAAAGCGTTTTCCTATCTTTGATCTCAAATTCTTCCTGGTCCAGTCTGTCTCATGGGGTTGTTTCATTCATTATTCCCATTTTTTCCCAGAGAAAACAGACTCCGTGGAATTAAAAGTAGGCTCAAGGTCACAGAGCCAGGAAATGGCTGAGCTAAGAGGACTTCAACTCAGGTCCTGCATTACATGGATGAATAGCTTTTAATGTTTCTCAACCACTTAATAGTTTACCTCTCCCAAGGGTGTTTGCATTTTAAAAGAGAACTAAAAAGAGAGGGAAATGTATAATCTAAATGAATGAATTGTAAATAGTAAAATGTCCAGTAGAAAAGCATGTGCACAGGAAAGCACTGGGGCCAGAGGGACAGGGTGGTCCCAGAAGATTTTCAATACACAGGCTTTCAGGGTCAACCCTATCTGGGTTCAAATCTCTTCCGTCCCATATATTAACCCAGTGATCTTGAGCCAGCAGTTTCCACTTTTTGAGTCTATTTCCTAATCTGAGAAATGGAGATAATAACCCCATCTTAAAAGGCTGATTTGAGAATGGCATGCATAGAAATTGGCACACAGTGGGTGGTCAGCATAGATTAGGGCAGTACATGGAAGGCCTCAATTACGGGGCCTTGGCAGGAATTAAGGTCCTCATATCCAGTTCTGCAGAAGGAAAGAGGAAGACAGGATGGGGAACCCAAGCCTGCTGCCCCAGGCCCATCTCTGTCAGGCACAGGGCTGAACTCACCTACTCCCATGCTAATTACTTTGCCTTTAGGAGCAAGCCCAGATCGGAAGAGGGGCTAGCTACAGCTAGCTACATTGCAGCCCTCATCTCCTCCCGGTCTTCTCCCACCTCCTCGGAAAAGATTTATGGAAAGATTAAGGGGCCTTTTTTTCAATATCTATTAATATTCATGGCAGTCTTCACAGCCATCTGCTTTTAACGATTTTGTTTGCAAAGACCTGAGATTAAAATATGGCCTGCTAGTGCTCTGAAGCATCTGAACTGAAGGCGATAAAACAAAGGCCTTTTCAGGAGCTCTGAGCTGGCCTGTCACTCTACCTGCAGCAGGGGAGACTAATGACTATTGGGAGGGAGGGGCAGTGGAGGGGGTGCCCAGACCTGTCTGAGACTAGATGAAGGCAAGGGAGGGGGACCCGTGCTGCCCTTTGGCCTGGCAGGGTTAATTGAAGGGGAATGAACAGCCCAGCTCCCTTCCTACCACCTTGCACGGGGGCCCTGGGGGGAAGGAGGCTTAGATAGTACAAGAGGAAGATGCTGGCTACAGCACAGGGGAGACTCAAGGCTTCGAGGCCTCCAGAACCCGGGAATCAGCACTCTGAGAGAGGGCTATCTGCACTGGAACTGTCCAGGGCTTGAGAGAGGGCTGGGGGAGCCCCTCACTGTGATGCTGTGACCCATACCCACAAGTGTCACACCGTACCTCTTCTATGCATCAGTGCTTGTGATTAAAGTCCAGGACCTTTGCAATATAGTTCTGCCTTGGGAGGAACCCCTTATTCACCCGCCAATATTTTGGTGTGCTCTTGGCCAAGTTGGTATCTCTCTCCTGGCCTAATCTGGAAGAGGGGTTTTCAGTGAGCTCCTAGGAGGTAGTTTGGAGACAAGGAAAGGACAAGCAGTGGAACACAGCCCAGCGTGTGGCCAGGCATCTCATGCCCTGCACAATTTCAGCAGGTGCTTTTCTGAGCCTCTGAAGTGGTCCTGAGCGGCCTCCAGGCCTTCCACCTTGAGCAGTGCCAGGTCTCTCTGTTTCATATGTCCAGGCTCCACCTCAGAGGTCATTTGACTGAAGCCACCTACTGCTATGAATGTTTGAAAAACAGCCAAGTTCCAGTTACTTCTCTCATTAGACAGCATCTCTCCTCTCTGGCTCCCTTGGATTCTAGGTTCCATACTTCCAAAACATCCCCGGAGGGGCAAATGCCTAATTCCTGTGCAAGCAGGCAGAGATGGTGGGTGTCTATGTGTCTCTATGTGTCTTCCCCGCCTCCTCCCCCTGCCAACAGGGTCACCTCTTAGTCAAGGCTCATGCTACACATCCAGATTCCCACCCTCCGCGTGTGGAAAGTCTCTATCTTTGTCTACCTGCCTGCCTCTGTATGCTGAGACCCAACCCACAAATACCAGAAACACTCCCTAGCTGTCCCTCATAGGAAAGAAGAATTTTACAACAGGATCTCCCCAAGGAGCTGCATCAAGCTGAAGGGAAAAGATTCTTTGTTAAATCTCACAAGTTTAGGAAATCCTTCCATTTCCACTCTCAGGGTGCCGCTTATGATTCTAGCAACCTTTCTAAAACTCAGCAGACTCACCTGCCGTGGCTTCCCATGCTGTCTTCTGCCAGGCTTTCAAGGCCCAAGTGAAGGAGAGGTGGTTGGCCGAGGGATAACCCATTCTTTGAGGACTGCTCAGCACCCACAGTCCTGTGAAGGGGTGGCCATGCTTTGTCCACCTCGGGACCCCACTCTGCTTGTGCCTGGCTTTCCTCCACTCTAATGGTATTATCAGGCTGTGACCCTTCAGTGGCCTCAGCTTCTACAGGAAAACACCATTCCCTCAGAATGAGACACAAAGTCTGTCACTATCAGATCCTGCCTGCCTTTCTAGAATCTTCTCCCATCTAATCCTCCTCTTGATACCTCCAGTCACACTGAATATCTAACATTCATGGGATGGATATACACACCCTGCCATGCCTCTGAGCCTTTGCACATGCTGATCTTCCTGCCTGGGAAATGGAAGTGTGATCTTCTTTTCTTCTAACCCTCAAAGCCGCATCACCTTCTCCATGAAGGTGTCAAATGCCAGGCCACTTGCCCACAAGCAGAACCAGCCACTCTTCATGCCCCTAAATAACAGTGAGATTTGGGAGACACTTTACCTGCATCACCTCATTTAGTCCTCACACGTTACTGTACAGGACTATCCTGTTATTATCCCCATGTTATAGGTAAGGACATTGCAGCACAGAGAGAAAAAATGACTTGCCTGAGGTCACACAGCTACAACATAATAGTGCCAGGATTCAGATAGAGTAGTGTGTATAGCATGTGTGTACGTTAGGGTAGGTGTTGTGTATGAGAAAGGATTGTATGAGGGAGATTACGAGAGCAAATATATGCAATGTTGTGTATGGTGTGTAAAGGCATCTGTGTAAGCAGATGAGTATGTGTGTATGCATGTGTGTGTGTGTGTGTGTACGCACACACAGATGTCCTCAGACACTCCCCAGACCCTGCACGGGTGACTAGAGGCCTGATCTCAGCTGCATGAATAGTTAAAGCCCTTAAACTGTGCCGCTTCATCATTGATATTTTTACAAAGTTGTCACAGAGAAATATCATTTTTCTTCCTCCTTTATTTCATTTTCTTTGGGATATAGTAATTAACAAAAGCTGTTAGATGCCAGCAAAACTGTTTCTTTTGAAGTTTCTACATGGCTGTCACCCAGGAGATAAAGGCAGATTATTCAATCTTGACATTATAATTGTGGATGCCAGATAAAAGCCTGGATTAGACACTTCACTGTCCCACTCAGAGGGGAGGATGAGATCACCAGGAGGGAGCTTGCCCTCAGGCGGGAGGGTAGGAGGGCCAGCAAGAGGGGATGCCACTGCGAGGGGAGGGAGCAGCTCACCACCTGATTGGCTTCTTTCATTCTGAGTTGAGCAGTCCCCGAACAACACAATGTTAGACAGAAAGGAAGAATGTCCCATACTGTAGTGGAACAATTCAGAAGTCAGGAGCTAGCCTCCCAAGCCTGGTGACTCCCCTGTTATAACTCGCCCCAAACCGACTGACAGGATACTGCTTCCTCCGCCACCCTCAACCCCACTGCCACCCCTGGGCTAGATGCCCAGCTTCTCAAAAGAGGGGCTGGGTGTTTTCAGTGGTGGCATCTCTGAACATGACAGACGCATGGCAGGCACAGTATGTGCACCTCCTGAGAGAATGAGCCCTGGGTTCTAGTCCTGCCTCTTGCTCCCTCACTGTGGACTGGGCTTGGAGAAGGCAGGAGAGGCTAGGGTGTGGAAAAGTCATCTGGCTGCTCAGAGCCCACCCAAGCCCCAATCACGGGTCACCTGAGAGCAGTGGGCATCAACAAGGGAGAGGCTGGACAGGGCAGGGCAGAAGAGGCTTCAGCATGAAGAACAAGAGGCCAGCTTTTTAGTGGAGGAAGAAGGACCAGAATCCAGATGCCATGGAGATGCCACTCTTAGACTGGAAGCTTCTAAAATGCAGGGACCATTATTGTCTAATTTTCAGATCAATCCTAAACCAAATGATGACCTTGAAATTCAGCTTATCCAAACCAGTCATGAACTGGTTGGTGTTCTCTATACTCCATCCAGCCCACAGACAAGAATTCACAATGTTAAATAATAATAATAACACAAGCATTAACTATATCAGTCAGGGGCCAACCTAGAACCTATAAACCTCTAGGTATTTAAAGCTGAAGGAATTTAACACAAGGACTGGTTACACAGAAGATGAAAAATCACAAGGCAATCTGGAGATTAGCAACAGCAATGAGTCCCGTCGGGAAGAAGGCAGGCAGTGGTGTTCCCAGAGCCCAGAGGCCACAATGACCTGGCCAACCTAGAACCTTGGTGGGTCACAGAAACACTGCCAAAAATGGTGCCCAAGACAGAGAGATGGGGGAGACACCCTGTCTTCTCCTGGCTTCCCACCTTCTCACCTTCCCATCTCCAACCAAAGCTTCTCATTGACTCAATGCAACAAATCCAGGAGCCTTAAGGGGATAGTTTCTTAGATACAGAGTAAAACAGGGGAAGGGTGAGGAGGGGAGCTGAGGACAAATTAACCAAGGGGTGGCCCCCTTGCCAGCATTTTAAAATTTGAGCTGGATTTCCAACTTCTCCAAGAAAGGGCAGCATTTGGCCCATTTTTCCAAGTGGCAACAAGCATGAGGAGGTAAGGGAGGCTGTTCTCTTCAGAAGGAGCATGCTCTTCAGTTTTTCACTGTTCCCACCAGGCCTGCCTTACTCATCAATGGTACCTGGAGGTATTTCAATTTGCAACTTCTGGTCTAAATTGATATACCCATTTTGAAGTGAGAGGAACTGAGGCTCAACCAAGGAGAAGTGATTTACCCAAGGTTACACAATGACTCAAGAGTAGAGACAAGACCAGAATTTAGATGCCCTGGATTATATTTCTTAAGTGCTAAATTGATTACCAAATAGGGGAAAGCATTTGTAAAGTGTCCATGTCTGTCAGTGGGGAAACAGTTGGTATTTACTGGACCAGCACTGGCAAAACAGCAGTGCAGGTGCTCCTGTGTCCACTGGCCAGTGAGCTTTGTCAGGAGAATAGCAGGAGAAACTCCAGTAATGATGACAAGAACAGGATCAGAGATGACAGAAGTTGTTCTGAGCCTGGCACTGCCACTCAATTGTTATGGACCATAGCAAAGTCCCTCTTGGTGCTCCACACCACAAGGAAGTATGACCAAGAGTTCTCTGGAAGCCTTCCCCACTCCACCAGGCTGGTACAGTATTTCTTGGGCAGAGGTGGGAGGAAACCATCCTCCTATAGAAGCCAGCTGAGTGCATGAGGGTCCTTAAAAAGAAAGGTCGAGGGGAGACACTGGGATACATAAATCTGCCAGCACAGCTCTCTCAGAAAGGGTTTTAATTAATTGTTTTTATACGACATAAGAGCAACTCATTACTGAACAGCTTTGATTTGTGACACCTGCATTATAGATGATTTTTAAATTAACATTTCCCCAATAAAAGGTGTCAGTAGAGAGCTGAAGGCGCCCAGAGAAGTATAAAAGGATAATAATATGAAAACACAAATAAACACCAGCCCAGCCCAACAAAGGGGGTTGCTTAATCAATTTTACAATTAATTAAGACTGCCTGAGGTATCTGGGGCCCTGGAGGCAGTTGGAGGTACTGGGTTGAGACTCAGGCATCAAATGGTAGGAGAAGGGAAAGAGGTTGAGGCTTAAGAGAGAAATTCAATGAGAATGAAAGCTGCTCTGCCAGGTTTCCCGTAAGGGGAGGGAAATAAGAGTCAAATCTGTTCTGGCGAGCACTCTTTCTCCCTTTGTTCTCCTGGATTTGTCATTGATTCATTCAGTAAGTATTTATAGAGCTCTTGCTATGTGTTCCAGGCAGAGCAATGAGCCCAGGAAAGGCACCAAGGTGAGAGAAAGGGAGTGGCACCTCGGAGATGCTGAGAGCCCAGTATGTCTGGTTCGGAAAGAATGAAGGGCAATGTAGCAGAGAAAACTGGAAAGGTAGGCAGGGGCAAGATAGACTACAGAAGCCTCTGGAAAATGTCATGTCACATTTAGAGTTATTTTCAGATGCCCTTTGAAGAGTTTCAGGTAAAAGAACCACATGATAAAATTTCCATTTTAGATAGATGCAAGTGGATGCCACATTGGAAGGGTAGGGGGAGGAAAAGAAGTCACTTGAGCAAGACTTGCTGATGGATTGAGTTCAGAGAGAGGTAGCTGAGGCAGAGAAACAGATCATTGGTACCAGGGAGACTTCGAAGCTAGAATCCACAGGTTTTGTTCCTGGGGGGTAAAGGGGTGCTGGGGAGAGGGGAAGTGGGAGCTGAGGATAACCCCAGCCAAGAATAATGCTGGACAAGCAACTATACACAGGACACTAACAAGGTTTCACCCATGGAGTCTTATGTTCTGGTAAGGAGAAACAGGAAATAGACGAGTAAAGGGATGAACAAAGGACTTCATAGTGCGCTGAATTGCGGGGTGGTGGGGTATACCGAAGAAAATGGACCCAGGTGCTGTGGTGAGGACTGCTGGGGCAGCATAGTCTGGATCAGGGTGGTTGTCAAAGGCCTCTCTGAGAAGGTAATATTTGAAATAAGACCTGAGGATGAGGAGCTAGGCAGGCCAAAGTTAGGACAAAGATGGTCAGAGATCAATTCCGCAGTTACAAAGGCCCTCACAGTGGGAGGGGGGACCTGGACCTGGGACCCCCAGCAATCTACCTATTCTACTGTTCTCTCTTAGTTCTATCTTTTATTTTGCTCTGGTGGACCAACTGGTATATAAATGAGGACTGGTCCCAGCTACAGATAGAAGCCATGAGCATTGAGAAGTTTCCCATGCCTCACCCCAGGCCTTTACACTCTCTTGCCAAAGGATTCGGCCTCTCCAGGGATGTCAGTTTCCATCTCCGTGCCAATACCCCAGAACTCTCCTAAACTCTGGATCCACTTGGACATCTCCCAGGCATCTCATAACACATCCATCATCTTCCTCCTGAGGTCCACTTTTCTCCTGTGTCTCGACCTCAATTAAAGATGCCCCCATCCATCCAGTTGCTCAAAACAGAGGCCAGGGAATCATCTCAGTGCTCCCTCTCCCTCTCCTCTATATCCAGGTCCAAGCTCTTCCTCCTTATAGCTCCTGAACCT
Source organism: Rousettus aegyptiacus (assembly GCF_014176215.1). NCBI lineage: Eukaryota > Metazoa > Chordata > Mammalia > Chiroptera > Pteropodidae > Rousettus > Rousettus aegyptiacus. The sequence goes on from NW_023416309.1 coordinate 9,889,258, forward strand.
ATCTTCTTCTACACATTACATTCCGTTCTACTTGTTCTAGCTGCCTGCATGTTTTACCTTGGTGACTACAATAGTACCCCTCGCTCTCCATCCTCCTCCCATTAGTGCACCCTGCACACAACAGGAGGAGAAATCCTTCTACAACGAAAGCCCTTGGTGTGGCTCCATAGTGTAGTGGTTAGCACATCTGCTTTACACGCAGAAGGTCCTGGGTTCATGCCCCAGGTGGAGCCACACACCATACCTCGGGTGCACGAGACCCCCATAATGTGCCAGGGGCACCAGGTCATGGGGGTGTCAGGCCCCGGCTGTGTGCCACAAACATTTGGGAGTGTCTCAAATTCCCTTCAGAGTGTCCCTTCAGAGACCCAGTTCTTAAGGGGAGACAGCAACATCCATAGGTCAGGGGTGGAAGTGGGCAGAGGAGAATTTAAGAGGGGAAAAAAATGATTTAAAAAAATTAAATTAAATTAAAGCCTATCACATGTACTACTGTTCAAAAAGCTGTGCCCTCAGACTAAATTCAAACATTGTTACTATGCTTATTGAAGATCTCTAGAGCCCAGCCCCTGCCTACCTTCTGTAGCACTATGTTGTCTTCCCCTCCTTCAGTGCTGTCCAGATACAGAACTCTCGCCTCAGCTCCTGAAACTAACATTGTTTCCCTCACCTGTCTTTCACATCCATGGTCCCTCTGCCCAGGACATCCCAGATGTTCTGCTGCACCCTCTCACCCACCTCCATTATCTGGCCGCCTTCAACTCCGCAGTCCATGCTGCAGGTCCATCCTCCAGGTTGTAAGCTCCACAAGATCAAGAACTATTTCTGCCTTGTTTGCCAGTCTTCCCAGCATCTGGTGGGCAGACCACATTGCTGAATGAATGGGAAAAATCAATGAATTAATGGAGGAATCCAATGATGTCACATAACAAAACATGAAAAACGCTTCCTAGAAGTTTAGGTGTTCAGTGAGACCAATAATAACCAGCATCTTTAACTTAGTGACACATGTTTCACTGGTCAGATCATGTCCTCACAAGTGACTGGATAAGATCACTTTTCCAGGAAGGAAATTAATATTACGATGGGAGGAGGGGACAGACCTCCACTTGAGATGGTGCATCTTCTACTTTGACAAAACCAGTGGGCGATGTGGGGCCAATACAATATCCACTCAGTCTGTGGGCCAGCCACTTTCTATCCTCTCCACATTTCCCCTTGGATACCAAGAGGCTGTGGCTATCACAGGGGCTCCTGGCTGTGGTACCTGGGTGTTTAAGGTCCCTTTTGCTTGTAAGGGATGTGAGATAGGTGGTTCCTGCCAGGTGTGCCCCGCAGCAACTCCAGCTCACACTTATGGGATGGGGAGAAGGAACTAAACAGCAGGGCTCAAATTGCGTCCAGGACCCAAGCAGACAAGTGAGCATGTATGAGCAGGATAGGCTGTCCAGACAAGGACAACTTCAGGCCAGTGTTGGGACCTGGGGCTCAGGTTAAAACCAGTAAGTGGTACCAGTGTTGCTGGCAGAACTATGATATGTGTGCACATGTATGTATACGTATGTACACACTTGTGTGTGTGTGTGTACTGGTGTTAGGGTCATGGTAAGGATAAGAGTCAGGGTTACAAGAGTGGCTATAAAGAAGTCTACATCCATCAAACCCTCCAGGAAGACCAGCAAGTAGAAAAAAGAAAAGACTGGAGTGGAGGTCAAAGTCAAACATGTAGATTCTTTATAAAGGATAAGGAGTAATTCAGGAGGGCCTCCTTGAGAAGATGGGCTTAAGCTGTGCCCTAAATCGGGGGTCCCCAAACCCCAGGCCATAGGCAGTTAGGACCTGAGCTGCACTGCAGAAGGTGAGTGGCAGGAGAGTGAGCAAAGCTTCATACATATTTACAGCCATTCTCCAGTGCTAGCATCACCACCTCAGCTCCATCTCAGATCATCAGGCATTAGATTCTATAGGAGCACTGGTCCCTGGTGCCAAAAAGGTTGGAAACCTCTGTCCTAAAGAATAAGGACTGTCAAAAGGCAAGAGTTCTTAATCAAACTACTATTTCCTTCATCTTCAAAACCTCCCACCAGAAGGAAGCACCTCTGAAGGCCAGTTTTCTCCTTCCCATAAGTCATAAACTCATCATTGGTGATGCCGAAAGAGAAACAAATATCTTCCTTTGCATTTGAAATGGGCTTCTTGCAACACACCTGCACAATAAGCATTATTCTCTTCCATTTAACAGATGAGAGCACTGAGTCCCAGAGGGATCAAAAGACTTGCAGAGGTCACATAGGATGTTACAGAACTGGAATTCAAACCTGGGCTTATTTGATTCCACATCTAATACCCTTAGGTGACTTTCTCTGTCTTTGGTTCTGATTTTTCTGAGTCATGAAAAGAATTACTGGCAGTTGATGTCAAAAATATACATAGCTGTTTTGATTGACAGCATAAACTCAGTGATGTACAAATAGAATGATTCCATTTTTCTCAATAACTGCTATCAGCTTTACTCTACAAGCTCCAACCCCACAAGCTGGTAGTCAAAGTAGAGGAGGGACGGATGGAAGAAAACAAACTTGCCAAATAATAGCGTCTTCATCCCTTCTGACAATTTTCCTGGTCACATTTAATATCTATAGCTGTCACTTTCTAATTATTAAAAAAGTCATCGTTCAGTTCAAAGCCACCTCTTGCATAGCTTCCATGAGCCCTACCAGCAGGGATGGGAGTGTTATGCTTACAAGTGACTGGCTGCCCCTCAGTGGGGGGCTGGACGCTGCCCTGCAGGGTGCTGCCACCTAACCCTGGCCACTTATGACCTCACCCTGGCTGTCCTCTGAGGGCACTGGTGGAGACCAGTTGCCAGCTCCTTATGTGACACTGTAATCCTCTCCACAACCCTTGACATCAGGGACACTCCAGGGCATAGCTGCTTCCTCTCCTCACTCCTGGCAAGTCTGGGGAGAGAGACATGGCTGTTTTCACCAAGCACACTCTGCTCTTCTATTTAGAAAGCGGACAGAGGGCACATTGCTTCTGCTAAAATGCTCTTCCTTAGCAAAGCTTGGATTGGATGTTGTGGTAGAGACCACTCACTCTCCACCAATATGCAATCTCCCCTGACAAAATGTCAACAGTCCAAGGTCACCAACTAGACAAGGAGTCTGCACACTATGATCCTACCACTGCTTATTTTTGAATGGTCTTTGAGCTAAATAATTGAAATCATTGAAAAATTAAAAGAATAATATTCATGACACATAAAAATTGTACGAAATTCAAATTTCTGTCCATGAGTAAAGTTTTATTGATATATAGCCACATCATCATTTGCATACTGTCTGAGGCTGATTAAGATACAAGCATAGAGTGAAATACTTGCAACAGAGCATATTGCCTAATATTGCAATGGCCGTATACAGTGTCAGTGGGTACTAGAGTAATCGGGGTGAGGTAACTTCATAAATTATGTAAATGCCTAACCATTGTGCTGTATACCTAAAACTAATTTAAGAAGGAAAGAAAGAAAGGAAGAGAGAGAGAGAGAGAGAGAGAGAGAAGAAAAAGAACTGTAGGGAAAGCATTGTTAAGGTAAAGTTGAAGTTAGAACAGAAAGAAATAAATAGGTTCCAAGTGAAACTACTGAAGCCAGGATACCTTTCATCTTTTATAATTAGATGAGCCAATACAGTCCTTTTAAAGTTGTTTTCTTTTTTAAAAGAGAGAGAGAGAGTATATTGCTCACAAAGCCAAAAATCTTTCCTATTTGGCCCTTTGCAGAAAACATTTGCAAAGCCCAGTTAAGACTACATTTTTCAGCCTCCCTTATAGCTAAGGGGGACCATATGATAATTTCTCACTAGTGGAAGTAAAGTGAAAGTGACATAAGATATCAGGTATGCCTCTCCATGTTCTCCTCTGACTCTGGCTGGAGCCAGGCATGGCAGCTCCTAGTTTTAACTACTGAGACCATGGTGGCGGGGCAATGACATGGAGTACCCCAGTCTCCGAATTACTGTGATACTCAGAGCTGCCCTGCCAACCTGGATCATTCACATTAAATCTGTGAGAGGAAAAGAGAAACTTCAAACCTATTTACACCACTGCATTATCATGATACAGCAGCCCTTCCTTACTCTGACTAGTACAGATGTTTATCTCTAACTGGGCACTGTCTCTAGAGTTCTTTACCTACAGATCCCGATTGCCTTATTTTAAGCTATGATTTTTGTGTGGGAGGCTTGCATAATAATAGAGTTGTACCCCTCCTCACATCAGCGGTACCCTATAGACATGATAAGAGAATTATTTATTTTAGAATTCTTCTGTTTCCAAGGAAGAGAGGGGCACTAGCTCAATGAGAGACTCGAGGAGAGAGACTAGTTCAGTATAAAGTAGACCCTCATCAGAATCCCAAAATAAAATGCCAGGAGCAGCCAGGCTTCATGGGAACCAGCATTGTGAGATGCCCCTCTAAGACAAAACTCTCTCTCATGGCATCTAAGCATCTCTCTGTGTTCCTTCTTGGCTGACCAGCTCTCTCTGTTCACTCACAGCTGGTGACCATGATGGATCTCCAGCCTCAAGTCCAGCTCATCAGCATTCTCATGCCCAGGTTCAGCCTCTTCCTGACATTCTCCAGGTAGGAGTCACACTGGCTCAGCTCATGTTTTTGAGCCAGACCATCCAAAGTATATAGTATGGAGAAACCTGTGTTTCAAAGGCTCACCCCAGATCAACCAGCTAAGGTCTGGAGGATGCAGACACATGGCACAAACATAGCCGCTACCACATAACGTGCACCGGGGACAAGGGTTTTTCCTAGCCAGGAAATCAATCTCTCTAAGGGGCTGAGAACTTTCATGGCTAAGGGCTTGGACTTGGGGCTAGAACGCTGGCTTCAGCTCCACCTCCTTCTTCTGTAACCATGGGCAAGTTTAATACATTCATTTCCACTTCTATGAAATAGTAATCATAATAAAAACACCTGCCTCATCTATGGCCATGCTACCCTGAACAAGTCCAATCCCATCTGATCTCAGAAGCTAAGCAGGGCTGGGCTTGGTTAGAAATTGGATGGGAGACTACCTAGGAAGACTAGGTGCTATAGGAATAAGAAATTTAAAAAAAATAAAAAAATAAAGAATTGTAAGATGACAAGATCCTTGCAATCTGTGAGGTCAATCAAGGGTTAACTGGCCTAAAAAAAAAAAAAACCTGATTCATAGGGTTGTCAAGAGGATAAAATGAATTAACCCATGTAAAGCACTTAGAACAATACCTTCTGACCTATAGTAAACTTTCAAGGAAGCCTAGTGATTAGAATTATTATTTTCATGATCTTTAAAACAAACAAACAAAAATAAGTCAAAGCTCTAGTTCTTTGCTATAAAAGTCTCAATGTGTGCTCAGTGAATGATACAAGTCGGCTGGAGAAAAGCACAATGATTGAGGCACAGATGCACCTCCTTAAGAAGCACAGGGCTTGGCCCTCTACACACAGACCAATTGATTCAGTGAGGTTGAAGCTCTGAGAGGGTCAATAAGCTGTCCAAATTCACATATTTTAGGTTAATTCCACTGACTGTGTATTTCCATCAGCGTGGATAACCCACTGGGTCCACTGCAAGCCAATTGCTAAATCCTGTGTATGTGGAGATAAACATAGTGAAGACAGAGAAAGGGGCTTGAGGAGTAAGGGACAGCAGAACTCCCACTGGGAGAGGAAAGGGTGGAGTGATATGGAAAAGATGGGAGAAGGCCACCTTGGGGAAAGTGCAGCAGGTCTGGGACAGGTAGGAAATGTGGCTATGTGCTTATTCGAACTTCCCCTGTTAGGCTACCCAGATGCATGCAGCAGAGTCTCCATTTAGCAAACGGAGACCTGGCCTAGAACAAAGCCAGAAGTTCTCGGTGCTTATCCCTCAGCTCTGCCTCCCCGTCCGTCTGGGGCCATGAGAGTGAGGCCTTACCCCTCTCCCAGCCACAGTAGTCATATGTGGTAGATCAGATGACTTTAAGGCCCTCCTGACTCTGGCCCCACTGTGGTGATTTTCTAGTTTCTATTGTGTTTTTGGCGGCAAGCCATGAGCACAGGCCACCCTGTGACTTCCATCCCAACCTGGGACCATGGTGTTGCACTCCCCAATTTATCGTGTGCTGAGGAGTCATGGAAAAAAATAAAACTATTATCCTCAAAACCCCAGTAGATCTCTTAATGACTACTCCACTAATTAGTAGCAGCTGTTAATGAAGTGTGCAGGTACAAGCCTAGGCTCATCAATTAATCCATACATGCTCCTGGGCTGCAGTAATATTTAAAGGGGAAATCAATATCTGGCAGCTGGGCCTGGGAAGGTTGGTCCGGGTGGGGAAGGTGTAGCATTTCAAGGAATTTGTAACTAAAATAGCTTATGCCTGGAGCACAGTGCAAGGGAGCAAAAACTAGGATAGCCCTTAAGGGGCACAGGGATACAGAAACACTTGCTGGGTGGGGGCAGAATCAGCTGGATTGGCAAGGTGAGCAGGCACCTGCTCCCTCCATGAGTAGGTAGCAAGCTCCATGCCAGGCCAGCAAGGGCGCTCAGAGGTAACACCTCTCCCCAATTCATTCTATCACAAAATCCACTTATTATTTTGGGGTATGGAGGCTGGGGGTTTAGTACTACCTCCTCTTGGCAGATGTAGAGATGAAGGCTCCATGTGAGACACCATCTTGTCCAAATTTACAAAGCAAGTAAGAGAAACAATCGCTTTCCTGGCCTGTGCTGTGCAAAACACCCTACACACATCATCTCATTTAATCCTACACCAACCCAAAGAGATGAGAACTGTTATTTCCCCATTTCGAAGATGGAAATACTTCAGCTTTGAAAAATTAAAACACCTGCCTAACAAAGCTGGTCATTGGCAAGGCTGGTATTCAAAGCCACACAGTCTGACTTTGGAGCTCATATGCTTAGCATACATGACTCTTAAGCAGCAATAAGCCTTCAGGCCTATAGAACCAAATCAAAACTCTTTCACATAATTTCCAGTATCTTGAACTCTGGTCCCCTGCCTTAGATTCCTATTGCTGCTATAGCAAAGTATCACAAACTTACTGGCTCAAAACAACATAAACCTACTTTCTTATAGTTCTAGAGGTCAAAAGTCTGAAATGGTTTTCACTGGCCTAAGGTGCCAAGTCTGGCTTCTCACCATGTCATGTCAGGGACATGGGGAGAGACCATGATCATCATCTTGGGTTAATAATCTTTCCCTGATTAGACTTTATTCCATAGCTCCTCTTCCCCAGCTGCTTATCCTATGCTGTCTGTAAAAGGGGCAGGGAGGAGACTGGAAAAATATATCATGGTTGAAGGGAAGGGAAGGGAAGGGAAGGGAAGAGAAGGGAAGGAAAAGGAAGGGAAGGGAAGGGAAGGGAAGGGAAGGAAAAGGAAGGGAAGGAGAAAGGAAAGGGGCAGGGAAGGATCCCAGAAACCAGTCTTTTCCAAGGAGGCCTGGGTTGGGGCTGGAGTGGGGACATTGAATTTCACCTCCCAGGCCGTGGAGTCCCCTTCCTCAACTGGATGAGGTATTCTTTCAGGGCCTCCTATCCTGGCGAATGACACCCTTACCCCTCCCAGCCAGGTAGCAGGCTACATACCTCATGGAACAGAGTATGTGTTCCAGACTCACTTTTACCCTAGGCCTCCTCCTTGCACACCAATGTGTTCATCACCAGGCCCTCACCAGTCTACCTGTCCCCTGTCCTTATCCTCAGTGCCATAGCTTTAATGAAGGTCCTGCCATTCCCTCTCCTGGATTCCTTTGACAGCCTCCTAACTAGTATTAGTGCACTTGGCCTCACCCCCTAATCTAGTCTTTACACTGCTTCCAGGACCATTTGTTTGGTTACCTTACTCCTTTACCTAAACCCAATCAGTGACTTCCTGCCATATCCAGGGAATTCAAGGCCTTCACTTCCCTTTCCAGCCCCCTCTCCCCCCTCCTCCACCTTTTTCCATCCTATCACTTTCCAGGAACCTACCTATAAAGTTACATGCACACAAACACATACACATACACCGTTTACACTTTTATACATGCTGCTCTCAGCTCCTGGAATCCTTCAATCCCCATACCCCATGAATAAATTCATAGACTTAGGAATCTTTACAATTCTATTCTAAATCTTGAGTCTTTAGAATCATATTCAAGAGTCATCTTGCACTGAAGACTCCCAGGTGTCATCCCCACCTAATCCCACTCCCTCCTGCTGCCCTGTCCTGCTTCTCCATCTGATCTGTATCTGATCCTGGCCATATAACTGTACTGCTATATAACTGTACTTCCCTAACTAGCACCCACCTCTGGGCCTGGTGTGGGGCTAACACAGCTCTTGGGGGTAAAGGTGGGAGAGGTGATCCAATGAGAGTGCCCACAGACACAGCGGGAGTAGGAATGGGCTGTGGGTACTAGATGTTCATTCATAACCACTGATGTTCTGCCATATTTTCTATGAGGACCCTCCTTCCTTTTAAGATCACAGATTCTATGGAGACCTGAGTAACACAGAGAAGAAAGAAACCAGTCTGGCTGCTTACTAAAGATTAGGAAATGTTATTGATGTCATTGGTACTGACACCTAACAGCACCATGGGGAAAGGATACATCCCTCCCCAATGCTATTTGAAGGCCTTCATTTGAACCAAGGCAAAAACCCATTCTCCCTTCGTAGTATTCTACCATTGCCATACAGTTCAGGCATGCATTCACCATAACAATTAGCACCCCAAACAAGCCATGATTATCAGGAGAAATTATAGAATTCAGACTGCTGGCTTAGCCCTTAGCATAACTTCAGGATAGTTTTATCACCTCTTTGGGAGCTTTGAGCATCCTGATATTTACCACTCTCCCAGGGTCATTGCAAAGTCTCAGATGAATTTGGGCTGAATTACTCAACATCTTCTACATGAACTCGCCCTATAGCAAGTGATCAAAGAACTATCAGTCCACCTGCCATTCATTCCTTGATTCTTCAAATATGCACTGAAAACCTACTGATTATAGCAGTACTCTCAGGGCTGGGTGTACAGCCAAAGGTCTTGCTCTCACAGAGCTAAGATTCTAGTGCAGGAAACCAAAAACAAAATAGTAGATGTGTGATGTGTAAGATGACAAGAAATGCTATAGAGAACTATAAGGCAGAGAAAAAACTGGAGGTGGGTGTTTTTCCATTTTGCAAAAAGAAGGACAGGATAAATTAAATGACAGTTTTTCCTCTACTTAAACAATAAGGGAAAGTAAAATAATAGAGAACAGAGACCTGTATTGGGAGTGTCTAGTATGGTAGAAAAAAGAAGGAAATACACCCCCAGGACTGCCATACTGTAAGTTGAGAGCTTCGAATAGCTCCTCAATATGCCAGTTGCAGAGTGGCCAACTGGCCACTTTCAAAGCAGAGTGGCCCAAACACCCGTCTTCCAGTGCAAGAGTAGAAATACCATCTTAGACAGAGTGCTTGCCTTCACACACCCCACCACATAGGCTTCTTTTTTCTCCTTATTCCTCTGAAGCTCTGTGCATCTGCACATTAACTCAAGCTGTTCCCTGGCCCCACAATGACCTTCCTTTCTTCTCCAAATGCTGACCCATTCCACACTCAGCTCAGCATCATCCCATGAAACAGCTCTGGTCATGACTCCCAGTCCTCTGAGTCCCCAAACTTCAGGACACTCATCCCTATTCTGTATCGAAGGAATTTCTGGACATGCATCTGGCTGCTCCACCACAGATCTTCGTGCTTTTAAGAACTGGCATATTCTGAATGACTTCAGTGTCCTTCATAATGCCTGGCACATTGCAGTTCATGCAGAAGAGGGAAAGGGTGATGGGTGTAGGGGTGAGATCCACCCCCTACCAAGAACACTGCCTCAATTCATCTTCACACAGGCAGAACAAGGCTGGCAGGTACATGGCCACATCTGAGAGGCCGGGGAGCTGTTTGTCCAGGTCACGTTCAAGGAAGAGGCTGAGCTTGTGCCAACAGAACTCCTATTGACCACAGACTCCTTTCCACTCTCTCATGCTGCCTGATCACAGAAGGCACTCAACAAATATTTGGCAAGTGAAAGTGTCTGAACAAAGAAATACACACACTGTCCCCTCCCTACCCTGGAGCCCTCCTCACACATCCCAGTAGACACACATGCTGGGTTGGACTTCAAGCTCATCCCACTATCTTGCCTCCAGAAAGAGCTCGTCTTGTGCCTTCAGCAGTGTTACATGCTGGGGGAGGGCCTTTATCCAACCACTGATCTGGCTTTCTAACTCAGTCTTCTAGAGAACTGTCTAGACCCTACCTCCAACACTGAAAATGGGAGCCAAGTCATGGGTACCAGGTCTGGCTGTGATCCAAGCTGAGGCTAGGGATAGGACTCTGGATTTAGAATGCTACATTAATGTAGTAGGGCACCTGCACCTAACGTATATAGGTATGATTCAGCTTATTATATCACGCATGTGTGGCAGAATACCACTATTGTTTTCTGACATATATAAAGTCCATGCGGTCCCCTATGGAGCAGAAGAAGAGCAAAAGAAGTACACTCCCCTCAACAGAACTGCACTCCCTGCAATGGGCACATGCTCCCCACAATAAAGTTGGTGCCTGTTGTTTCATTCTCATGTCAGCTCCTTATGCATTCTTTCAACTGCACATCTCACCACCGAAACCTTCTCTTCTTGATCAGCTCAGTGCTGACACATGGCATAATCTGCAGGATGAGGTGCGTATGACCCCCAGTGCTCTGGACGTTCCCCAGGTGGAGGATACCCAGGTAGAGGACATGCAGCCCCTAGCCTCCCAGTGGTATACCGTGGCCACATATCTGGCTATGTGGACAACCCCAGAGGATTGGGATAGAGTGAAGCCACGTCCCGAGGACATTCAGAAAGCCTTGGAGATGATGGAGCCAGATGTCACAACCTCTCGCTGGGAGGCAACGGGTTGGGTGGCCTGGATGTTCCTGGCCGTGCTGCAGCCGGCCAGCATGGAGGTTCAGGATCAGGCTCAGTGGGTGCAACAACCACAACGTCAGGAAGAAGGCAGCTGACAGCAGCAGAACACATGCTGCAAGGCCCTGACAGGTTGCTGCTATCGTCCAGGTCTGGGAGCCCATCAGCAATACAGCAGCAGGTGTGGCCAGTGATACAGAAGGAAGTTGAAGGGAAACAGCCATTGGCCCCCAGGAAAAAGCTTGCAGCACCCCCCCAGGCTAAAAAGCATACCACCTTGATCCAGTACACCTCTGCCAAACTCCAGGATCTGACGAAACAGGTGCAGCAGGGAGCCAAGGAGACAGTTCTGGGGTGGCCGTGAAGCTGTGGGATGATAGGGCCAAAGGGACTAAATTATCTCCAGAAGAGATGGCTCAGCTGGCCTCTCTAATGGTGATACCATTCCTCAAGCAGCACCTCCAGAATGTGGTGTGTCTTGGGGTACAGGCAATCACTCCCTGATTAACTGGCTCATGTCCGCTGCACAGACAATGTGGGCTGACCTAGGAAAGCTGCCAGAGACAGTGAGCAGATGGATCACGTACTCAGATCTAGTCCAGATAATTCAGGAAATGGGCATGCAACAGATAATGTTTCGTGCCCAGTACATTATCCTCAATGAAGAGGTATTTACAAACCGTATGAAGGACTTGATCTTGACCTCTGGCTCGGCCGGTACTTTTGGCACCATGGAAGCTCTGCTGGCCCCTTATGTGGAAAGGCGGATCCACGAGGTAACGTTCACCATGGCTAGATTGGGGGATGTGGAAGTGAAGCACAAGGAGCGTTCCATCCAAGTGCGTGCTGTACCACCCTCTGCACTTCCAAACCGACCGGTGCACAGATGGAAGTGTGGCTGAAAAGGGGGGTAGGGTGGACAGCACCTAGTTCATTTGGACATAAAAGTGAGCCACAGGCAGATGTGATTTGAGCTCCTTGCAGCAGGGGTCACTGCAGAAAAGATGGAGCAGCAACCTAATGAAGTGCTGCTGGCGCTGTGGAATCAGCTGTGTCCTGACCAGAAATTCACTCTTATTCCCAGGAAAGCCACAATCCATGAGGTATGGCTGACTGATTATCTCCCTGATTAAGGATTTGACCAGGACACCCAGTTGGCAGGGGAACCGGCTGACCTACTGCTGGCTGCATGTGGAACTGACTATACATTGGTCCCTCCGCAAGGTACAGAGGGTATTAGCCCTCATGGACACAGGTGCTGACTGCACCCTGCTTCATGGGAATCCGGACAAGTTTCTCAGGCCTACTGCAACCATAAAAGGCTATGGAGGTCGAATCATCCGAGTGTGGCAGGTACCTATGACACTGGGTATTGGCAGATTGCCTCCTCAGACGTACCAAGTGTACATATCCCCCATACAGGAGTACATTTTGGGGATTGATGTTTAGCAAGGCTTGACTGTAAATGCCACTGCTGGTGAATTTTGCCTTTGAATCCAAGTGGTAAAACTATTATCTGAGGACATCGACATCATGACCCATTGGTGTTGCCCCAGGCTACCCGGGTAATGAACACAAAACAGTATCACCTGCTGGGAGGCCATGAGGAAATAGGAAAATACCATTCTGAAGGTGGAAGAGGCTGGTGTCATTTGTCCTACTCATAGCCCATATTACTCCCCTATGTGGCCAGTGAAGACGGTTGACAACTCCTGGCACAAGACGGTTGGCTATCGGGAGCTTAATAAGGTTATACCGCCCCTGAGTGCCATCATACCGAACATCATGCACATTATGGACTGGTTGTCACATGAACTTGCACAATACCATTATATGGTAGACTTGGCAAATGCCTTTTTCTCTATTGCCATAGCCCCAGAAGTCAAGAACAATTTGTCTTCACCTGGGAATGGCGACAGTGGACATCCCTCGTCCTTCCCCAGGGCTATTTGCATAGCCCTACCCTGTGCCATGGTCTTGTGGCTCAAGATTTAGCCATGTGGAATTGACCACCCACAGTGCACTTGAATCATTACATTGATGATATAACCTCTGATTCTCTTACAGAACTAGAAGCAGCAGTGACCAGCCTGTGAGAAGCTCTCCTTGACTGGGGTTGGGCAGTCAACGAGGACAAGGTCCAGGGACCTGCGTTCTCTGTCAAATTCTTGGGGGTTGTCTGATCGAGTAAGACAAAAGTAATGCCAGAGGCGGTGATTGATAAAATACAGGCATATCCTTGACCCCAAACTGAAGCAGCTTCAAACCTATTTGGGATTACTGAAATTTGGGAGAGTGTTCTTTCCCCATTTAACCTCCTTGATGCAACTGCTGCACCATCTAATGCAATGGGGAACCCAGGGAGATTGTACCCCCAAGATAGAAGAGGCCTTTAAGGCTACAAAGCAAGTGGTAGCACAAGCCCAAACTCTATGTGGTAGATCCAGCCCTCCCATTCCTGCTTATGGTGTAGGTAGATGATGCATGGTTTGGATAGGGCTTGTGGCGGAAGCACAGTCCCCGGAAAGTGCCAACAGGCTTCTGGTCCCAGTTATGGAAAGGTGTGAAAATGCGGTGTTCTTTGACAGAGAAGCAACTGGCTGCCATATATGCAGCCCTTCTGGCCAGTGAGGCCCTCACTGGCCCTAATCCCATAGCCATGCAGTCCACATACCCCATGGAGGGGTGGCTGCAGTCTTGAGTGAAGAATCTCCATATGAGAATTGCGCAGACCCCTACACTGACCAAGTTGAGGGGCAGCATACCTGGAGCAGCGGGTGCAGTTCTCCACAAGCTCCCTGTCAGGTTAACTTCACTCCCTATTGGGACCAGTGCAGTTTCAAGCAGAGCTCCTAGTAGAGCCTGCTGAGATGGGGGACATACTGAGTCCCTATGTACAGGGCCGGGCTTTCATCTCTGAGGATGCCTGGTACACAGACAGCTCATACCATGGAACAGGTAGTGAAATAACGGGGGCTATCGTTTACCCAGGCACAAACACACGTTATTGTGTCACAATGCCCCTGAGCAGCACCTAGAGAGATGGCAGGTAAAGAGTACCCCAGGGGTAATGCCCTGCAGACTAAGCCACTCCAGGAATGGCAAGTGGATTGTGGGCCCAAGGTAGTGCCCTCTGGGCCAGATCCCATGCCGTGACCCTGTAGAGGTGGAATGTGGGTCCCAGGTCTTGCTGTGATCCAGGCTGGGGCTAGGGATAGGACTCTGGATTTAAAATGTTACATTAATGTAGTAGGACACCTGCACCTAAATTATGTAGGTATGATTCAGCTTATTATATCACGCATGTGTGGCAGAATGCCACTATTGTTTTCTGACATATATAAAGTCCATGCGGTCCCCTATGGAGCAGAAGAAGAGCAAAAATACACTCCCCACAATAGAACTACACTCCTCACAATGGAGCATGCTTCCTGCAACAGAATTAGTGCCTGCCATTTCATTCCCATGTATTCTTTCAACTGGGCATCTCACCGCTGAAACCTTCTCTTCTTGATCAGCTCAGCACTGACAAGGTTTTTTTTTTTTTTTTTGGTGGGAGGGAGGGGTGTTTCCTAAGGTTATAATCAGTGATAGCCTGCAATCAGCAAGTATCAGACTCAAAAGCTTTTCAAGTCTAATGGGACAGCCCTCTGCTCTCATAGAAAGGAAGGGATGGGGTCCCAAACACACAGCTAGCAAACAACAGACCAGACCCAAGCCACCCAGCTCCCAGCCCAGCACTCTTGTGTCTTCTAGACTCTCTTCTAGGCTTCTCCCTTTCACTTTCAGTAATGCTGGGTATGTCCTTAACTAGCTGCGGTAAAGTGAACTAGAACTTCTCCCTGACCTGGGCCTATGGTTGGGAGGAAATTTGGGCATTGTCTGTGGATTACAGCAAAGATATAGACTTGGAGCTGTTCATTTGTCAGTTAAAACAAGGAAGCTTCTTTCACGCAGCCTGGGGCAGGCAGGTGGGAATGCTCCCTGAACATAATCAGACCAGGGCTGTCATTGCACAAGAAACGGGTCATGCTTATGTTAATAAGAGGCACACACATTTCTCACCTACCTGAAGGGGAGCTTGAGAAGGGAATTAATTCTCACAATGGTGAGGCATGTCTGATTGCTGCTGATTTAGAAGATATTAGCTCCAACCTGGAGTGAGAGTCTCCCCACTCCTCCCCAACTTCCTCCTAGGTACTCTCTACCTTGTCCCTCCTCAGAGCATGGCTCAACCCTGCTCTGAGTGCCTGCTGTGTCCCAACCCTGCAGAGACCATGGGGGTGCAGCTGAGGAGGGGGCAGGAAAGTGGGGCTTCTCTATCATGTTAATTACCAAAGCTGTTTCAAGGGGTCTGATTTGCAGTGCCCACTGCCAAACTCATCTGGGCACCCCAGGCCAAAGAGCTTATCAAATACAGTAATTCTAGTGTAATCAGACCTCCCTAAGTAAGGTCAGAAACCCCAGATTCAGGGGCTCTTCCCACTTGCTTACCAGCCCCCCTCCTTTAGCAATTCCACTCACTTGATATCACAGACCTACTCTGCTAGACACTGGTCTAAGTGTTGGAGATACAACCATGAACCAGTCATGGCCCCTGCACCCTTTTCTCACAGCCCCATGAGGAATCCCAATATATGATCTAGCAGTGACTATTTAACTGGAAAGCGTTCTGATGGGGAAATGCAGAGCATTTCAAAAACACAGGAAATGATCAGAAGATTCACCAGGTGGAGACGAGAGAAGGGAGATGACTCTTTCAGGAGGTAGGGAGGCCATTGGCCACATCTTGAAGGTCAGAGGAACTGAAAGTTTAGTATCCCATTGGTTAAAGTTTGGTAGAGAGTCACGGAGGACAGATTGCAGTCAGGTCTTATCCAGCCTCCTAAGCCACCATAAGGAGTTTGGAATTTATCTTCAGAGCAGTATAGAGTCTCCCAAGGCAGTGACAGAATCAAATGTATGACTAGGAAAAATTTCTCTGGACATATAGTAGAGGAGAGATTAGAGGGACCACACACAAGAAATTCAGGAGACCTGTTCCAAGGCCATTGCCATGGGTGGAGAGAAAGATAGGTACACGGAAGAGAGGATGGTGAAAATGGACCCTTAGAAGGTGGAACCTCCAACATGGGGTAACAAGTAGCTGTGGGAAATGGCAGAAAGAGAAGTTAAGGACACTGCTGATGGTTGGTGAGCACTTGCTCTGTGCCAGCACCTTAGTTGCATCATCTCATTTAACTCTACAACTGCTTTGTGAAGCAGATATTACCCCCATTTCACACATGTGGAAACGGAGGCTCAGAGAGTTTATCCTCTCTGACTTACCTTAAATTAAAAAGTTAGCATGTAGAAGGACCAGGATAATTCACAATTTCTGGGCAACTAAGCAGATGTGAGTGCTGTCGCTCTGAGAAGTGGGTCAGAGGAAGAATGGCTCTGGAGAGGCAACAAGGGGGTCAAAGATGATGACCTGGAGGGCATCGAGATGGTGGTGTCTTGTGGGCAATGGAATATGTGGGTCTGCAATTCAAAAGTGTAAGACATGGATTTGGGAAACTGTGTTTAGAAAAAGGAAACCACAGGAATGGAGGGGGAGGTCTCCCATGGCACATGGGAGGAAGAGATGAGGAAGCCAAGAATGAAGCTCTGGGAACACAGACATGTAAGAAGTGAGCAGAACAGATCTGAGAAGGAATGTGTTAGTAGCAGACCATTCTCTACCTTTATTGTGGAAGAAAGAAAGATGACCCCTCACAATCAAATCACCTCATAATCACAGTAGTGAGAGAGCCCCTGACAAACGCATGATATTGGCTAGCATAGGGTTCTTATCTATGGAATGCTTTTAGCAAGATACACCCTATCTGTCTAGTATTTCTCATGATAATCCAACCTGGACCCTATGGATTTATGGAGTTTGGCTCCCTGGGAATTGCTGTGCAAGTTATGTAACTATCAGAGGATAAAATGGAGATATTTTGTGACCAAAATAGCTTCCTTTTTAGTAAGAGATGCCTCCCAGGTATCACATAGAGACTTCTTTTGATAAATCCAAGCCAAGGCACTTCCCATTGTGGCAGGAAAGGTCCTGGAAGCGATATTGGTGGATCTAGGTTTTAGGCTTTTCCTATGCCTCATAATTATTTGTATCCATGCAATTATAATTAGTAAAGCTTAATACTGGCTAAGATCTTTGATTCTTAGTAAATTGATTCAAAAATCTGACCCTCTGTATTTTGTCTCAAGGATGGAAACTTACTAAATTTTGCCATGATCTTTTGAATTTTCTGTCCAGTCATGGGATGAAGCCAAGCCTGGGAAGTGGCTATTTGATCTTACTAACGAAGTACCTGGAGACAGGACGGAAGCCTTGAAAGGCTTGTATATGCCAGGCTAAGGTGCGATTTTTTCCTAACATAGGTATAACAGGACACTACTGAAGGCTCAAATGTTGGGGAGTGACAAGGTAAGACTGAAGCTCTGGAGAGTCCCCTCGATCACTGGGCAGAAACCAGATGGGAGAAGCAAGCTTGGAGGCAGGGAGCCCAGGTAGTGGTTTATCCAGGAGAAAGATTATAGGGCCCTGGAAAGGATAGTGGCAGTGGAAGTTAAGAGAAACTGGTGAATTTAAGACTTCCTTGTAACTTGGAATATACAGGACTTGGAAAATAATTAGGTCTTTGACCAGGGGCAGTGAAAAATGGGAGCTAAGTTTTCTCACTTGGATAACTGGTAGGTAATGGAGCCAGTCACAGGAAAGGGAAACATGAGGACAGGCAGGTTTGGAGAAGATTACAGATTCTGCTTTGAACGTTTCAAGTGTTTGTGGCATATCTTCATGAAGTTCTTTTGTATGTAGTTGTATATGTGGTTCTGAAGCTCAGGGACAATGACTGGACTGAAGATAGGAAGTGCACTCTAAGCAGTAGCTGATGCATTGGACCAGTTGAGATTTCAAAACCATGTGAATGGTTAAGAGTCAAAATGTCCAAGCTAAGGACCACCAAAAATTAAGGCAAGGTTTTTTGAAATGTAGTCCAGAGGCCACGTGCATCAGATGACCATAAGGACGTAAAATCCAGCTTCCTAGGTCTGCATGAAAACTGCCAAATCAAAATATATGAGTGTAGGCTTGAGAATCTGATCTTCATTTCAACAAGCAGCCCTAAGTTTGGAACATCTCTAAGTTCGGAAATCACTGAGGTAAGAAACAGGGTGAATATTCCCAAAGGAGACTGAGAAGGAAGAGGAGAGAGAAGAAAATAGGACAATTCCTATTTTCCTAGGAATTATCCTAATTTCCTAGAAATTTCCTTGAGTTTCTTAGTGTTGTGAAACCCAAGGGAAGAAGTTTTGCAGGAGGGAATTGTTGAGAGTGTCAAATTTTTTTGCTAATTTGAGTGAGATAAAGACTGAGAATTGTCCTTGGATTTGGTGAGTTGAAGGTCACTGGGGATTTTATTCAAAGCATTCTAGGGAAAGTATGAGGCAGAAGCCCTACTGAAATGGACTTTCAAGGGCTAAGTGGGAGGTGAGGAAGTAGGAAGGAGAGTGTAGACTATTCTCTCAATAAGTTTGACTGTGAATGGAAAGAGGTGAGGGGGCGGAGGAAATTGAAAGAAAGGACTGCATTGCAAATATGGAGAAGACATAAACATATCTAAATCCTGACCAGAATGATTTAAAGAGAGAGCATGAAGATAGAGCGAGGAGGGGTCTTTAAGTCAACAGCAAGTGGGGGCATTAGTCTTGGTCAAGAACAGGCCTAAAGAATGAAGACAAGATGGCAGACAGTGTCTTTAAATTAGAATTTTGTTGGCAAGAATTTGGCATTCCCATCTGACATCTTCCATTTTCTCTTAATGGCAAAGAGAGAGTAAGGTGGAGGCAAGAGCAGAGATTTGAAAAGGAAAAAAGCAATAGAGGTAAGGCCATGCTAATGATGTCCACAGTTCCTATAGTGAGTATACTTTGGCTGAAAGCATATTATGGATTTGAGATTTTTGTCCAGGTCAACAGAGCTTAGCCAGAGAAATGTTCTAATTTCTACAATCACCATGCTTGTGTGCTTCTAAGTTACATAAAGTAATAGAGCCTGTACGACATAGACCTTTGCTTGTCCACTTTTCTCCGAGAAGGGGCCAGATGAGTGACAATGCTCCTGATCCAGCAGTCTTAGGATGGGGAATAGAGGAGGACTCACTGCTCTGGGGCACAGGACCGGGAGTGCTGCTTCTCCATTTAGCCCTAGTCACTCAGAATGCTTCTGAGAGATAACTCACACTCTCCCAGTACCAAAAAGCCAAGTCACTGAAAATGGGGGATATCCCAGCCAAATCTTGACATGCAGAGGCTCATGACAATCTTATCTACTCTAAGTGACACCCAGCTCAGGGAGCAAAGCCCAAATGGTACAAGACCCAACTATGGGACGAGAGGTGGAAGACTCAGAGAAGGGGCAACTGCTAACATGCTTTTCCCCTTTGTTTTCACAATTGTCAAATAAAAAGACCATTGTTCCTTCTTGAGAGTTCGGTATTGCCTGTTTAATTTCCTCAAAGTCTGCCACTGGTCTTGGGGGAATTAAAATAGGCTCTGTGTAAATTACTCAAGTGAACCCTAAAGCCAATCAGCAGCCCCAGTGTAGAGGTTCATTGGAGACAGGAAAGGAGACCAATAGGTGGCTTGGGGCAATGAAGTCATTACATACAGGCAGCAAGTCTTACCTTGCCTGTGCTCAGCACCTCCCGAGGAGAAGTTTAATGCAATGGACTGATGAGGTTCCCACCTCATCAATCAGATTCTGTCAGGTACAGTCCACAAGTTACACTGATACCCTCCCTACCTTGAAAATCCTGGACCAGGACCTGACTGAGCCCAGCAAACCAGAATTGCAGAGTCATCAGTGACCAGACATGACAAGCTCCAGGATGCTGACTCATATCTCACAAGGACAATGATCAAAGCCCAAACGCCAATATATTCTTTTGTAGACTCTTCTGCTCTCTAACCAGCACATTCTCTCCCCCATTGCTAGCAACGCAGGATGGCAGAGTATTAGAGTGTAGCTAAGGGAGCCAGTGGCATCAGGCTATGATGTATCCTTCTTTATGACAGACAGAGGACTGTCAGGTAGGCCAGAGGCCCAGCCCATCCTCCCGGGGTCCTGACAAAATGTGCCCTTGGGCTACCTCATTTTTTCTGTTTCTGTCAGCTGATAAAACTCCCTTCTGGTGGGCACAGCTTTCACATGCACTTGGTAAATCATTCCTAAACTTTCTTAGACCACTGCCTCTTGAAAGTGAGTTGTGTCTTTGCTCCATCCTTTATTATGGGTTAATGTCTTAGTTGAGTGTGCCGGGCCATTGTATTCCCATTATATCCAATCCTTAGGGACAGTCACATTTTCCAGATACTGCCTTATCCCAACTCACAGGTAAAGGACCTGAGGCCGCTTAGGTTAGGTGTTAGATCCAAAGCCATCAGGCTTCCTCCTAAAAAAGGATGAGGTCTGAGCTAAGTAAGTGAAGTAAAGATGAGAAAGTGGGATCAGGCTGGAGCCATATTAAAGAGAGCAAGGAAGCAAGGTTTCTAGCTTAGAAAATGAGCGGGAAGAATGATACTAAGGAGACTAATATGGCAGGAGAGTGCTGGGTGACTGGGTAGCTGTAAGAGGGCCATGTTGCTCTTGGATCTTCCAGTCAACACATTTGCTTAGGATCATGCTAGGTGCTGAAAAAGGGGCATAAACAAAGACAGAAATGGACATGTGCCTGTTCTGATAAAGCTTTCAGAGCACAACAGGCCTATGATTAACGCTGTTATGATTAACTGTTATGTACCTGTTCCCGGCAAGCACTAATCTGGGCTGTTCTTTTAGGACAATAAGGAGTTCACAGCAGACTACGGTAGTCTACCTGCAGCTCAGGCATCCCTGTTGAGGGATCCACCTTGCTAGCATCATGCAACTATAAATCAAGACTTCCTGGGCTGAAGCTTAAACTGGCTTAATCTAAAAAGAGAATATGAGACTAATATAATGGAAAAGGCTATAAGTAGCTCTCTGGTTTCAGGTCTAACTAGATCCAGAGGCTCCAACCATATCTTCTAGATCTGTGTTTGCTCTCTCATTCTTTGGTCCTCTCTGTGGTCTGTCTCTTGGCTTTGTTTTCCTCCATGCTGCATTCAATCTTAGGCATACTCTCCCCAGTCAGAGGATCCCAGAATCCAGAAAGAAAGTTCCTCTCCACAACCCGACACAAGTGCCAGCATTGGAGTTACTTTGCCCATAGACCCACCTCTGGACCAATTACTATGCCAAGGCAATCTAATGCACTAATTTTCCAGGCTTGGGTCACATGCCCACCCTGGAGTTATCATACCCAATCTACATAGACTCAGAGTGGAGATAGGGAATTTCCAAGGAAAAAAATGTTCTGTTGCCAAAAGAGAGCAACAGGGAGATGATATTGGGCAGGAAAAAGATGTCTACCATTATTAAGCAAAGCTTTCTGTCTGGGTCTACAGGAGAGCAGTGATGGCCAGAGGCCTTCCGGGCCCAGGACCACACCCTAAGAGCAAGAGCTTTTTCTCTTTATAGCTGAAGCTGCTGTGCTAGTGCCTAGAGGGTGCACCACCCCCCTTCAGAAGAGACCACAAAGGTTTGAGTGGTGGGTATTTGTTGGGGAAGAAAATATGAAAAGGGTAGAGCGATGGGAGAGAGTCACTCCCAGAGCCCTTAGTCTCATTAAAAGTTATAGTAAGAAGACGCTGAGTTTTCCAGAGATGCACAGGTGGGTCTAATCTTGGGCAAAGAAGAAAAAGGATTTGAGATCAAGTGGGTCTGTAGGACAGCAAGAAAAAAGGGGAAGAAGAGCCTTTGAGGGAAGCCAGAGAAATGAGGCTGAGTTATGGGTATAGCACCTTCCAAATGATGAAAACAGAAAACTACTCTGAGGCCTCAATGCCTCACAGCAGGGAACCTAATGGTTTCGCACCTGGACTTTTAATCAACTCCCCTCCTGGCTAATTAATAGCCAATTATAGGATAGAGAAAGAGACTGACAATGAGAAAAAGCCAGATTAGTACTGTGACTGCTCAAACTACCATTTGAGGCCAGTTTACGCCCTCGTCCTGAAGCCTGTCCTACATACACACTCTCCCCCAGCCCTCTGGAGCCTTGCCCTACTCTCGGCTCCCCAGCTCTCTCTATCTCACCTACCAGATCCATGGGTCATTCAAGATGGTCTTGTCTCCTCGACTGCATCTTAGATCCATTCACAGCACTGCATAAGTCTGAATCACCAAGGGCACTTGTTGAAAATACAAACTCCCAGGCCTATCCTTGGAAATGCTGATTTGGAAGTCTGAGATGGGTACCAGATATCTGTATTATCGACAGACTCCTTGGGATATTCTGAAGTAGAACCAAGTTGGAGAATCACAGTCTTAGAGATACATGAATTACTAAAGCTTGGAAGGACTTTCTCCTCTATGAAATGAGAGCAATCAACTAAAACAGGGGCCAGCACATGATGGCCTGAAGTCCCAATTCAGCTGCTGCTGCTTGTTTTCATAAATAAAGTTTTATTGGAATGCAGCCACACCCATCATTTAAATATTGGCTCTGTCTGCTTTGGGGGCATCATGGCAGAGTTGTATAGTTATAGCAGAAACCATATGGTCCAGAAAGCCAAAAATAGTTACTATCTAGCCCTTTTCAGAAAACGTTTGCCAGCTCCTAAATTAGAAGGCAATCAGTGAGACCCAGAAATATGTGTTTTGGTTGAAGATTTAGAACCAGAAAGACCTGCTTCTTTTTCTCTTTGTCCAGTGGTCTCACCACCTCACTACTGTTTGGACTGTGGAGTAGGCATCTGCTGTTCCACCTACTCAGAATGCATTCATTACCCTCTTTCTGGAAACAACCTCTTACTTTGGGGAACCTCTTGCCCTCATTGGATAAAATTTTAAACAACTGTCAATCAGAACTTCCACCTTCTCATTGGGCATGTAACCCAAGCTGAGCCAATGCCATGTTCTCTTTCTGCAATTTGAACCTTGAGCTGAGAAGAGAACCATTGACAACCATTAGATTTCTTTCCTCCCATCCACAGAGGTTAAAGACACAGACTGAGACCCTGCACTGCCAGGTTCTTCGGAACAGCCCCTGGTCTGCCTAAATCAAAACTAATTCTTCAGCCTTTTCTGTGTTTCTGTGGGTGGCTCCATCTCCTCTCCAAATATTCTTTTCATGGTAAGTTAGACAGAGTTTAAACCACTTGCATACACCAAAAAAAAGCCCAACTGATGCCAATTTCAGGGGTTGGACTACTCCATGAGGTAGGGATCTGCTTATTTCACAGATGGACACCTGGCCCCTAAAAAGGAAAGGTAATAGCGAGAATGAGAATCCAGACCTTTTTCCTCTGTTTCAGCATCTCTTCCCTGCACTCCCTGTGATCACTCCAAGTCAATGGCATTAGACAGCATCAATCCCAAAACACTGACATCTTTTTCAGGAATTAATAAACAATCAGGAGCACTCCTCACAGAGAGAGCAATAATGGTAACTATAGAAAAAACAACCCTCAATGAGAACTGTGTGTGTGTCGTGCAACATCAGAAATTAAGAAGCATCAAAAGATCAAGTGGAAGAAACATGAAATATGAATGGGATGAAAGAGACATTTCTGTACACGGAATAATGACTCTAATGAGTTTCCTCACCAGAGCCTCTGCATCATAAAGTACAAAAGCCAGGGAAGGGATTTCGAAGGGCAACAGGAGTGCAGGGGGAGGTTTTGCGTGCAAAAGTGAGATTAGCAGGTGGGTAGGAGAGGAAGAGACAAGAGCAGAAAGAATTGTCAGTGCTGGGGTGTTGGCCCTGACACAAGTCATTGGCCTCCCAGGAGGTGCCTTGTGGGCATAAGTGCAGCAGGATCATCTGGCCCCAGAGTACAGAGTACCCCAGAGACCCTCAACCTTGTGGTAGATGAACTGGAACCACTGCAGCCCATCAAGACAAAGGCAGTGTAGGTGCCTCCCAGCTTGTGAAACATCTCTGCTGAATCTGGTCACCCAGATGGGGACCCTGTGCTGACAATTCTTGGAAGCTATGGAATTTCCCCAACAGGCCAGGAGCAACTACACATACAGGGACATAGCATGAGCTTGACACAGCTACCAGCCCTGGAGCAGTCATCTCCTGGTGTGAAACAGGTACTTAATATGTCTACACTGGAGACTCCTCTCCTATGAGGTAAAGATGCTCCATCATTCTCCGTGTTACTGGAGGGTTAAGTGAGACAACACATGTAAGCCTCTTAGCCCAGTCACAAAGAAACTGTTCCTTCCCCTCACCCACCCTGCTGTTATACACATGGTAGCCATCCAGACAACAATTCGGAGCTCATTATCTCAGGCAATGCTCACAGTAGCCCTGGGAGACAGGAAAAGCCTGAGTTACTTTTCACAATGGACAGGGAAAGCTGCGGCAGCAGAATGGCAGGAAAAAAAGACATCTATCCCGGTCCATCATCCCCCATGACAAATGGAGAGGCTAAGAGCCAATGCAAGGCATACCAGTCCAGAGCCCAAGTTCCAACGACCTGAAACAGGTGCATTTCCATGACAACCCTCTGCTTCCATGACACATGGAAAACCCCAAAATGCTCAGGCATAATACCCATTGGCCTCTTAGCAGCCAGCTCTCCAGAGGGGAACTGAAGGAAAGTTCTGCGGAACTTCAGGCATGACTGAGCTTTGTGGAGGCAAGCAGATGGCCACAAGAGGCAGAGACAGAATTTTCTGCTTTGTTTGCATCATTGGGCCAACATGCTGGGGAAATAGTAATGGTAATAATGACAGCAAACCTAAATGATATTTTCTGTGAACCAAGAACTATATGTAGAATGACTCATTTGATCCTCAAGATAACCATATGAGATAAACATTATAATTATTTCCATTTTACAGAAAAAGAAACTGAGCACAGAGAGGCTAAGTAACTTGTCCAAGGCCACAAAGCTAGCAAATGGTAGAGGTGTAATTCAAATCCAGGTCATCTGACTCTAAAGTCCATGCACCTAATACTAAAGGACTGCATGGTACTAAGTAAGCACTATAGACATTTGGGCTGGACAAATCTTTGTTGCAGGGGGCATCCTGTGCATTATAGGATGTTTAGCAACAACACTAGCCTCAAACCACTAGATGCCAGTAGTACCCCCTCCCAGAAGTAACAACCAAAAATGTCTTCGGGCACTGCAAATGTCTCTCAGGGGACAAAATTGCCCCCAGTTGAGAACCATTAATATGAGCCAATATCCTTGATTAGTTCCACTAATTGAACAAGGAAAGCCAAGTTGAATCTACTCACCCAATGGACAGGAGGGGACCCAAGCACCAGAAGCCAGGAAGGGCTGAGAGAAGAAGGTGTGAAATCAGGGGCAAACACAGAGTTCTAGATGATTATCAAGAAGGATAAAGAAGACGTGGTACATATGCACAATGGAATATCACTCAGTCATAAGGAAAGCTGAAATATTGCCATTTTCAACAGCATGGATGAATCTTGAGACTATCATGCTAAGTGAAATAAGTCAGATAGGAAAAGTCAAGAGTCATATGATTTCACTTATATGTGGGATATAAAACAGAAAGCAACAAATGAACAAAGAAGAAAAACAAAACAGACAACACTATGGTGGTTACCAGAGGAAAAGGGGGGTGAGGGAGATAGTTGAAGGAAAGAGGGTCAAATTTATGGTGACAAAAGGAGACTTGACTGTGTGGTGAATGCACAATGCAATATACAGATGATGTGTTATGGAATTGTACAGTTGAAACCTATATAATCTTATTAACCAATGTCACCCCAATACATTTAATAAGATTTAAAAAAAAAAAAGAAAAAGAAAAGAATGGAGCCCAGAGCCTGGTTTGCCTTTTCAGTTCTGAGGATTTGGGGTCATTTGTGCTGACTTTAACATACTGAATCAGGGCAGGCTGGAAAGAAGAGGGTGCTGGCAGCAATCAGGACGACAGAGAGGCAGACTGAGACCAGACACTGGAGCGAGGAAAAAACAGCCCCAGGCTTGG
This sequence comes from Rousettus aegyptiacus, assembly GCF_014176215.1. Lineage (NCBI taxonomy): Eukaryota > Metazoa > Chordata > Mammalia > Chiroptera > Pteropodidae > Rousettus > Rousettus aegyptiacus. The sequence continues at coordinate 9,915,371 of NW_023416309.1, forward strand.
GGCAGAGAACAGATTGGGCAGCGCAAATCCCCACGTAGCTCCCCAACAAGGGGCCCTTTGACAGGTGGCCTTACAACAGAGACCTTCTCTTGTCTGAGCTTTGAAGCCTGCCCTGTGAAATGTGGCCTTGCACCCAGGAGGCCTGTGGATCAAGGTGGTCTCGACAGATCCACTCGAAGGGATTAGCCAGTGACATTACAGCTACATGACGGCCTCGTTATTATTACATACACACTCACCCTGTCTAAGCTTCCAACCCCTGATTTGTTTATTTCTGAAAACTGTTTTCAACAGGACGCCAAGCTGGGCTAGGAAAGATAGCACCGACTCAGCCATTTCCCCATCCTCAGCATAAAAGGGTCTAAAAAGAATAATTTAAGCTTCTCTGGAGTGAGATCATTTAATGAATCTTCTCAATGCTAAGAGGTTTTATATGCCTTTTTAAAAACCCTTCCCCAAGCACGGGGCTATGATATTACCTTGGAGAGTGAAGAGATGAAGTGATATACGTATGCACAGCACACAGGGAAGAAGGAGGTGGTTTCCTTGGTAACAGCATCCATGTTCTGGCTTCCTTCGGCTAAATTGGAATATATTGAAATATCTGCTTTGGGCACCTTTCTTGCAAAGGGAAATGAGTGGTTTTCTATTCAGGCACTCTCAGAACGGCAGGCCTGCAGCTGGGGAGCGATGTTCTGTGAGTCTGACATATCTGATGTGGGTAAGGCAGTTAGCAAGCTGGCAAAAGTCCTCAGCCTTCATTTGCAACACCAAACCATCATTTCATGAGCCAAAGGAAAATGAAAGCAGCAAACACAGGAGACTCAACCAGCCCAAAAGATAGGACTCCATCTCACGCGGTCTTTCTACATCCACTGTTGTACAGCTTTCCAAACATGCACAGTTCAATAGATCAGATTCCAAAAGTCAACACATGATGTGCTTAAAATGGAGAATGGCTCTAAGAAAAATAGTCAGTTCCAAAAATATGTCCTCAGCTGATCAGCTCAAACCTTTGGCAACAGGGAGATAGCTATAAACCCAAAGCACAGTGCCTGGCACACAGCAGGGTGTCAATATCACATTTGAGGAATTGGACTTGGAGTCACACAAACCCGGGCTTTTGCCCTGGTTTTACTGTTAACGTGTCGCATGACTTAGTGCAACTTGCATAAAGCCTATGGCCTCAGTTTCCACATTTGCAAACTAGAGATAGGCATCTCTTTCTATAGAATTGCTGCGAAGATTAAATTAGGTGACCTATAAAATGCCTGGGACAGAGAAGGCATCTGGTTATGTTTTCTTCTCACCACAAAGAAAGAGGAAGCATCCTGATTCTTTCAAATAGTTAAAATTTACCAAAAAAGGGTTGGGGGAAGGGCAGCATCTTAGAGGGGCAGGAAAACTTTACCAAGGAACCCACCTCTTTCCTATTTGTCTATCTTTGTTTCCCAGGTTGTTTTTGCAACGCTGAGATGGCCCTGGCTGGGAAGGATCTGTTTATGGAGGACAGAAGGACCATGTCAGGCATAACCGGAGAACTAGCCACAAGCCTAAGAGGAATTGGGTCAAGGATACTAAGAGGGACTGAGATTGGAGCAGGCCAGTGGCAGGCAGCACTGCAGAGCCTAGCAGCGGCTGCCAATGGACGCATCAGCCATCAGCATGGTCCAAGTTTGGGGGACAACTAATAGAGTGCGGAGAAGAACTAGTTTTATGTGTCATGGACATGGCCTTTAGAATCAGGCTCTTTATTTAAAGACCCTCACAGAAGATGCTCATTATTTTTCGTTTGAATATTTTATACCCCTTAATCCTCAAAAGGTCTTTCTAGGGCCTCACTTAAAATCGTGCTTCAATTTAACGTACCATGAACAAAGGTTTTCCATTAGAAGTGCCAGCTTCAGTCCTGATTTCTGGACAAATGCTCGTTCTAAAGAGCCTTTGTAGTCTAAAGAATGCAAATCTGTGTTTTAGTCTTTTTTTTCTGATATTTACTGTGTGACCTTGGAAAAAACCTTTCTAAGTCTGTATCTGTGATCTAGAGCAGAGGTTCCCAACCCATTTCACCGCCCACTTACCCCCTACCCCCTCACCCCAGGCTGCACAGCAGGAGGTGAGTGGCAAAAGAGTGAGCGAAGATTCACCTGTATTTGCAGCCACTCCCCAGTGCTAGCATCACCATGTCAACTCCACCTCAGATCATCAGGCATTACATTCTCATAGGAGAACCTATTCCTGGTGAAAAAAAGGTTGGGGACCACTGGTCTAGAGAACAACCACCTGTTCCAAGAGTCACAGAATTGCTATAGAGATCAAATTAACAGGTAAGCAGCATAGTGAGTGGAAATACACCATCTGTGTCATTATATCTTCTGCTTTTATGTCTTCTGGCCTTCTGGCTTTTCTCTCAGAGGAAGGTGAAAGGAATTTGAAAACACAATAATTCAAACGTTTCTCTAGAAAACTTAATTACCACCCATTAATAAATTTCTGAAATAAAAGAACATCATTACAGGAATATTTGCTCCACATATATTAAAATGTATTCTAAATCTACTGTAATTAAAACAGTGCGGTACCAGAAAAGAAACTGGCAGACAGAGAAATGAAACAGACTCAATATATTTGAAATTTTCACATACCTTTAAGACAGAATTTCATATGGTTGTGGGAAAATATGGAATATGATTTATGAATAACTGACTAACTCATCAGGGAAAAAATTTAAACTCTCTCTCTAGCTCAATCTATATTTCAAAATAAATTCCAGATAAGTTAAATATCAAAATAAAAAGTAAACCATATTAAGAGAAAATACAGATTAATATTCATATTATCTTTGGGCTGTATGTCCATCAGACATCTCTTATGTCCCTTTGCACATCTTCTCAGCCTAATTTTTGCTCTGGCTATTGCTGTGGCAACCATTGCACTAGGTATCATCTGCCAACCCCTCACCTCTGCTACACCACTTTCGCTTTCTCTCTCTCTCTCTATCTCTCTCTCTCCTCTCTCTCTCCCCTGCCCCCACCCCCATTTCTCTTTCTCCTCCTAACTTCCCTGACACAGCTCTATGGGACACCTGCAGTAGCCCACTCAGCCATTCATGGGTGTGCAAGAATCTGCAAGTACAAGGGAATCATGTTGGCTTCCTCTCCTTCCCTCTTTCACTCTTTTCAGCACACACTCCCCATTCCTCTATTCTGGAATCACTTACCAAAGTAAACTGCACACAAGTCCTTGTCACAGAGTTTGCTTTTGGGAGGGCCCGGGCTAAGATGAAGTAGGGTAAGGCCTAAGCATACCACTAAATTGAGAAAGCATAAAAAAAGGTGAATAGATTCACTTGTTTTAATGTAAAGCTCTGTACATCCAAACACACTATATAAATTCTTCCCTTCCCTTTCAGAACAATTTAACCCAAAAGCCATTAGATGGAACCTAGCAAAGTAGGCATCCATGCAAGGTGGGCAGGGGCTGGGGCATGGAAAGTAAAATGGATGTTGAAGCCTGAGTAGGGCAAAGGGGATATACATGAGGGTAGGAGGTAGCCCATTTGGAGTGTCAGAGCCCAAGTGGAGTAAGGAGGGCATCTGGGAAGTGGAGGACGGCCCAGAACAGGGTATTACTGTGGACCAAGTAAAGTGAGGAGGTATCAATGTAGAGGAGGTGAGTCAGCATGGGGTGCTAGAGCCTGACTAGAATGACAAGGGTGTCTGCACTGTGGAGGAGGGGGTAGGGATGCTCCTAGGCAGTGACAGTGGTGGAAAACTAACTATATACAAAGTACTGATCAAACGAGTAAATATATTGTAGATGAAAAGATGGGAGCCAGGTTTCTCACAGTCATAGAAGATAGTTACAACAGTGGAAAGGGAGAAAGCTAGACTGGGACCCGTGGTGTATGGTTAGAATTGGAGGCATTAAACTCATGGCTATATATGCTTTCAACATATCTAGATATATAGAGAATAAACATGGATGTAAATGTGTGAATGTGTGCTTATATTTGTACATGTTCACAGAGAGAAAATGGCAATGACCATACCTAGGACCCAGTTATTGGCTTCTAAACACTATTGTCCACTAAAAGGAATCTTGGTGAAGTGGCTAATTCCAGTGCTGAGGAGGAATATCTTGGTTTAACAAAAAAGTAAGGATGTGCTCAAAGAATGATGAGAACAAAATCACAAAGATACAGAAGCCCACTTGAAAAGTGCCTACTAACCAAACCTAGGACAATTTGATATTTATCAAAATAAATAATGATATTAATAGATTATAATCCATTATATAAAATAGAAATCTATGAGTTTATACAGATAAAACATTCAAATCAATAAACTGACAGTTTAAAGAGGAACAAGATATTTGTGTAGCCTCAAAGTATCTCTCCACAAAATATGTACTAATCGCAAAGGGGAAAAGTAACTTTAAAGTGTAGAGATCTGGCAGATGTTGCTTTAATCAAGTGATCAAAACTTCACTCTCCTGTAATGAGACTGATCCAACTCATGTGTGAGCTGATGGAATGCAATGAGAACTCAGCATTACTTCTGATATCCTGCCAAACATATGGATACGCTGGAGCAAACAAGAAGAAACATTAGAAACACACATTGATGGACCTTCAACAATAAACTGGCCTGTGCTCTTCAAAAGTATCAAGGTCATAAAAGTCAAAGAAAGGCTGAAGACCTGTTCTAGCTTGAAGGAGAATATAGAGACATAACAACTAAATGCAACAGATAATTCTAAACTAGATTCTTTTGCTACAAATGACATTGTTGGGGAAGTTGGCAAAAGTTGGGGTCCAAGGAATAGCTGGTTCTCATGTATAAGGCCAGCTCCCTGACTTTGACAGTCATATAGTGGTTATATAGGAGAATGTCCTTGTAGGAAATATGCACTAAAATATTCAGGGGTGATGGGTTAATATCAGGTCAGCAACTTACTTTCAAATGGGTCTGGAAAAATAAAGGTCTTCATACAATATTTTTAACTTTTTCATAAGCCTGAGATTATTTCAAAATAAAAGTGAAAAACAAAACCATATAAAAGTATAAAAGACAAACTGGAAAAAGTGCAAGTCACACAAGATGGAAAAAGAGTTACTTCCTCAATAAATAATGTGCCAAATTGTATCAGAAAAATATGAATACCCAGATAGAAAAAAAATGACAAAAGACAGACAAATAATGCCCCCAAATGTCCAATGAACATGAAAAAAGTTTACCTTCTCTTGAAACCAAAGAAATGCAAATGAAAGTGACACACCATAATTTTTAACCCTTCAATTTTCAAAATATAATTTTAAATAACAATATCTCATCATGGCAAGAGTATGAGGTAACAGCTACTTTTATTTACTGTTGATGTGAGTGTAATTTTACACATTCATTATGGAGGACAGTTTGGCAATTTGTGTCAAAAGCCTTAAAACTTTACAGACCCATTGCCCAAGTAAATCTCTTTCCAGGAATGTCTCCTTAAGAAATAGTCAGAAATATTCAATGATCGGAAACAAATATTTGTTACAGAGTTGCTTGTAGAGAGAAACAACTCAATTTCCCAATATAAGAATCAGATAATTAACCACAATACAACCAAACAACAGAATACTATGGCAACCATTAAAAATTATTGATTCAAATATCATTTAATGACTGTTGTGCATATAAATGTAGTTATTTTAGCATTCATATTCGAATCCTGGTAGTTCTGAGCTCACATCGCGTAACCTCAAAGTGTTATCACTTTTCTTTGCCATCTCCCCCAGTTTTTGCTGGGAGATGCTGCAGATGCTTCACGTGTCTTCAGGAGCAAGCCTGGCCATCTCTTTCCTGAATACATTGAATTGACCCATCCCACATTGACACTCAGTTCTAGTGCTGAACTGATGTTGTGTCGGGCCTGGCCCCAAAGTGGACCTCCCTGAGCTCTAAGATTCACCCCATCTTTTATTAACACCACTCAATCAGCTTCTGCTCCATTCCCTCTCCCATCTGGGCCAAAACAAATTCTTCATGCCAGATAGGGGACTCCCTCCGTGTCCCACTTATATATCCCAGGAAAAAAGTCCCTAAAACCTCCTCCATCAACCACGAAAAAGAAAACTCCCCCCTGCATGGATAACGCTGGGGGAGAAGGGTTAGAATCACCAGGCCTCTCCACAAAAGAAACAGAGCCATTCCCAGCTCTGTCTCTACCTGCATACACATACACATAAAGGCAGATGTGTGACCAAACAAACTAAATAAATAAAAGCCAGAAGACCTACACCAAAATTCTATCTGTGTCTATCTCTTCAGGATAAGAGAATGAGTGACTTGTATTTTTTGTTTGTTTACTTGTATTTTATAAAATTGTCCCTTTAAATTTGCACCTTTGAATCTGTTAAATATTTATTGGAATTCAGACTAATAATTATAAAATATGTGTAAAATTAAAATAAGAATATCCATAACCCATCCACATACTCATTGCCCAACTGAATACATTGAATTGACCCTCTTTCAGCCCCTATATGACCTTCCAGGCCCCCATCCCTTCCCTCCCCAACAGCAGTAACTACAAATACCACTCTCCTGAACTTCGTTCTCATTCCTTTGCAAATATTTATAATTGTACTACATATGTTTGTATCCCAAAACAGTAGTTTTGCAGGTTTTTTTATTTCCCATAAATAAAATCATACTCTGCATATTCTGCTGAGACTTGCTCTTTTCACTCAACATTCTGTTCTAGAGATATCTCCATGTTATTATTTAAAGCTGTAGTTCACTCATTCTCCATGGCATGAACTTACATGACTTACTTATCCATTGTACTGTGAGGAGCATTTATGTCTTGCCCTTTCATTTTATTGCTGGCAATGCTGCATGAACATTCTCATCCATGTCTCCCAGAGCACATGCCCAAAAACTTTTCTAGGTTCTACTCTGAGGGCTAGACCTGTTAGGTAACAGGGTGTGAGCATCACTGATTTTTTTCTGGATAATGCCAATTTGTTTCCATAATGATGTGCCAACTTACTCTGCCCCACAGTAGTGTTTAAGTGACAAGACTGGGATCCTTTTAGAAGTTCAAAATGAGGGCTGTCTCCTCCATGAAGTCCTCCTACGGCACATGTTCCTTGGATGTGGAAGTTGCTGTCAGGCACCTAAAATGATGAAATGACAACTCTTTCTTAAAAACACAAATAGCATTTTAGAATAACCTGAATAACATCTAGGTCTCCCAACTCATCTTCTATTGTGCTTGGTTCCCTCTGGGCTCTCTGATCTATGTTCTTGGTAGAATCCTTTGCTGTCCAGAGCCAGAGAAGCATCTCTAAAGTGCCATGGGAGGAGCCCTGGGATGGACAATAGGAGGCCTGGACCATAGGTCAGTTCTTGCCCCCACTCACCAGGAGGCTGTGGGCAGGGCAGACTTCCTCCTGCGGAATGAGACAAGGGGATCAGGCTGGATAGTCTTTGAGGCCCTCTACCTTCAAGCTACACTATTAAATCTTCATACTGCCTTTACACAGGCCTGACAACAATAGCCATAGAGTGAAGCAACAGCTAGGAGCCACTTCCTGGCTTCTCACCAATACCCTTGACCCAACACAAGCCATGCAATGAGAAGAGATGGTGACTTCCCAGTGTCATATCTGTTCCTCCTTGGTCCAGGGATGAAAGTTGCATAGGGACCCCAAAGCCCCATTTCTCTGCCCCAGTTCCCCTGAGGCATCTCATGCCAGAAGCCCTAGGATAGGCATTCCAATTAAGAACTTTGTGCCCTTCTTCTTTCTCTTTTTTCTTTATTATTATGTTAAAAAATGGGGTCATCAGACCTGGATCTGAGCCTTGACTAGCTTTTTGGCCTATGTGACTTTGAACCAATCATTTAACCTCTCTAAGCTTCCATTTCTTCATGTATAAAATGACAACAATATTACCTTGCCCACAGATTTGTGAGGTAGTGGTCTCACAAGTGAGACCATGTACCTGGAGCACTTAGCATAGTGCCTGGCATGGAGAACATGCTCAATAATTGGAGCTACTATTAAAACAGGGCTCCTTTTGAACAGGGCTCCGCCATGGCACTAAGTTCTAAGAATCCAGCTCTTCCCAATGTGATACTGCTGAAATTTTTCTCAACTCCAGCCTACTGCTCAGTATTGAAGCAAATGGAAAATGGTTTCAGCCTGTCCTTAAGGGGAGGGCAGAGCAGCCTGGAAAGGGGGAAGCAGAGACCAAAGGGAAAGGGCTCCCCAAAGAAGCAGAAGCTCAGGCAGAAACATCCACTCCTACATGCTCATGTGAAGAGACAGTATCCCAGCACTCCTTCCAAAGTCTTTGCCATTTAACTGGATTGGATGGGAGTTTTATTTCTCAAAAATTCTTCTTGCACAGTATGTGTTCCTCTCCTAGTACACTGAGCACAGTCTGCATGTACAATCATGATGTGTATGTGTGTACTTGAACACCCCTGGTAGGCCCTCGCCTCCCCGCCCTTATAGAATCACCCTAAAACATGGAGTGTGTCGGGATTATCCTTGGACTTCCATGAGACTAGTCCAGAAGTTTACACATGAGAAGTACTCGACAAACACATGTGTTCATCAAGTATCGTTAAGTATAGATTGAATACCGATTTACCACAGGCCAAGGGCTTTGAAGGTGGTGGGCAAACAGATGTGACTATGACCAATCTCCTGCCCTCAAGGACCTCACAATCCAATGAAGAAATCAGTCCCAAGTCAACTAAGGGAGCAGCTAGAGAATGAGAAGTCTAGGCAAAGGCATGGAGGTAAGACATTGCTTTGTGTGTCCATTGTGAGTTGGCTGGAGCAACTGCAGCTTTAGCTACATGGAAAGGCTTAATGTGATGAGACTAGGGAAATAAGCTGGGCCTATAGGTCACCAAAAACAAGGGACTTCTTGCATCAATGGAAAGCCATGGAAGGCTTCGATACAATGAGTTTGTATTTTAGCACAATCACTCAGGGGTTTTATGGAGAATGATTTGAAAATTAAATGTATAAGTGAAGAAAGTAGTAAAACTCAGAAAAGAATTGAAAGATAAAAATGAAGAAAGATTTCAGAAAGAAAATAAAAAATACAAAAGGAAAGGAGAAAATGAGATAAAGTTAGAGGACTAATCCAGGGAGTCTAATGTATAAATTATTATGAGTTCCCAGAAAAAAATAGAACCAAAGAAATAAAGGGAAGGAAGTCATCCAAGAAATAAATCGGGAAAATTTCCCAGAACTAAAGGGCATGAGTTTGTAAACTAAAAATTCCATTAAGTGCTTGACACAATGAATAAAAATAGGCCTTCAGCAGAGCAAAGCAAAGTCAAATCTCAGACCCCTGGCACCAATGAGAATAATCCACAGCTTCCTCAAGCTTTCATGGAAACACACACATACACACACAGGTAATATACAAAGAATTAGAAACAGAATAACATTGACTTCTTCACATCACTGAAAACCAAATGATAATGATGAAAATTCTTAAATTAAAAAAAAAATCCAACTCTGAATTTCATATTCAATCAAATAATCAAGGGTGATTTTCGGAAAGGCAGAATGTTTGCTTCTCATGGATTCTTTAGAAAAGTTGTTGGAGGATATGCTAAAGCAAAGTTGTATACCAAAATAGACTGGAAATACAGGAAACTCTGACACAGGAGAGATGGGAAGGACATCTCTAGCATGACTATAAAGGAAGACCCCAGAATGAGATGGTGGCCAGCAATCGGGAAGGCACTGCCATTCTGAGGACACCAGCTCAGAAGATTCTGCTGAGGTCATTCAGTACAGTGAAATTGATGAGTGCCTGATGCATGTGAAAGCCTTGGGCTCTTTGAAGAAATGGGCAATCAGCATGGACTTTGGAGTCAAATTAATGATAAGTATATAGATAGGCAAACAAACAAAACCACTAGCTCTAAGGGGAAAAAAACATTGTGCAGGAAAGGAAAATTAAAGTATAGCACAGGAACTAATTGCCTCCCTAAACAATAAACATACATGACTTTGACAAAATTTAAAAAGGAAAACAGTCCACTTATTAATATGTAAATATTAAAGTCCTCTCATCCTTCCTCCTGCTTCCCCAAAGTTCCCAGAGTGGGATCAACCAAACCCAGATAGCTCCCTCTGTCTGTCCCCTAGTAGGTAGCTTCCCTTTAAGGAACAGGAGTTATTCAGCACCAGAGAAAGAAAAAGAAAAAGAAAAAGAAAAAAGAAAGGAAGAAAGGAAGGAAGAAAAGGAAGAAAGGAAGGAAGGAAGAAGGAAGGAATGAAGGAAGGAAGGAATTAAGCGGAATGGAATGAAGTGAAGTAAGTTAAAGGAAGTCATTACCGAACGAAATCACATCGAACGACCAGCACAATCTGAAAAGAAAGAAAAGAAAAGAAAAGAAAAGAAAAAGAAAAAGAAAAAGATAAAGAAAAGAAAAGAAAATTGAAAAGAAACCTGTAAGGCCAAAAGAAAGAAATCTGGTAATTAGAGCTTCAGACAGATCATAAATTCTGAACATCACAAATAAAGCTCTACAAGTCAAGTGTAGATAATTGATCCCCCAGCCTGGAGAGCCTAACAGATCGCCTTAATCTCACTTTTTGTCTTGTGCATTTTAAATTATTTAGTTCCTTTGAAAACCAGAAATACTGCCTTGTAGAATCAGACAGCTCACTCCACAGGATGCCAATTTGAGATCTCCACCAGCTTACTCCACAGGGTGCCAATTTAAGATCTCCACCGTGGGTTTGGCCAGAGACAGTTGCCTTGAAATCTGTAGACCTGTACCCGGTCAAACCACAGTGATCAGTGCTGGAGCTTGGACCTGCTCCCTTCCATCTGCACCTGCTGCCTAAGAACCTCTCAACCTGGGGACTCCACTGGGAGACAGCCATCTGCAGGGCACCAGACACAGTGAAGATGGTACCAACTCTAGGAGATAAAAGGCCCAAAACACTTCAGACTGCTCAGATGCTCCCCAAGAATTTTGTCCAGCTCCAGCTACCCATGTTTCCCACTGCAGGCTGGGTACAGTATTTGGTCCTCACTATTCATGATGCCATTTGATCCTCAGAACAGCCCAGTGAGGTAGGCAATATTATTAGACCCAGCTTCACAGATGAAGAAACTGAGGTTCAAAGAAGCAAGGTGCTTTGCCTAAAACGCCTCAGCTAAGAGGCAGTAGAGCTGGGATTTGCATCCAAGTGAGACTACTTTGCTAGGCTCCTTCTGAGGACTTCTCCTGGGCTAGACCCAGGACTGACCCTGGAGATTTAAAGAAGACTAACATGAGGTCTGTGCCCTCAAAAAGCCCACCTCAGGTGTGTATATTGGCAGTGGGTAGGTGCGGGGGAGGAAGTGAGGAAGGGCGGGTAGGCCCAGAAACTGTGCTGACATGCAGCACTGAGCTCCTTGATAGAAGACTGGTGAGCACAGGTGCAGAGGAGAATGCTGCCCTACCCTCTCCTCACTGGGAGCAGCCTGGGAAAGAGGAGACTTGCAGACATAGCAACTTGTACTCAAATTCCTGAAGAGTATGATCATTCAGAACAATCCCAAAAACTCAACTAGACCCAGGGGGTAGAAATCATAGGAAGGCTCCTTTGGAAAGAGAGCTGAGCAGGAAAGGGCCACTTTGCAAGAGCATGAGGTCCCTGGTGTGGAGAAGTATTTGAGGCAAAGCCAGACGTGCTTTGTCAGGAATGTAGTTCAAAGGATTCCTGAGTGGAGGGAAGGGGACAAGAGCACCTCATTTTCTGTTTTGGTCTCTCTTCTCCTCAATTCATCAATTACAACTTTCATTCGCCTGAAAAATTGGGATAATAGCTCCTGCCTCACCCAGTAGTTAAGAAGACTAAATGAGAAACCAAGGCTCAGATATATTCAGCAATTTGCCCAAGGTCACACTGCATGCAACCAGGGGGAGTAGGGTCTCTTTCATTGCATGGTCTCCCATTGAAACCAGCTGGATCATCCCTTCTTCCACAGTAATCCCATTGTGGATGGTGGCTCTGTGCTCAAGATGAGGGCGTGAGAAAGAATTGTTCAGGTGAGGGAGAAAAAAGATTGGAGTTAGAGCTCTCTACCTGGCAACTCACCATAATCACCATCCACTGGTCCAGGCTTAAGCCTACCCTGAGCTCTGAGAATTCTGAAAACTACAGCAGGAAGAGGGCTGGAATTGAATTCAGAAGACACAGTTCACCTCTCACCTCTTTCGCTTACTAGCTCCATGATCTTAGACATGAGTCTCAGTTATACAGCTGTAAAATGAGGATGATGATTCCCACTCTAAGAAACTTTCAGGATTAGCATACACTTCCAGTGAACAATGTGTGTAAAAGCCCTCTAGTAAGTAATATACTTAATATTTGTGAGGAAAGGAAGCAGAGAACCAGTGCACATTGATATCCTGCTATGTGCCATGTCACAAGCAGATCCTGATATGAAGATGCATCTGCAAATGATGTATTATGAAATTGCTCCTGGGAGAACCTGTTAAGGAAGTGGAGGGAAACAATGGGGGAAAGGCCACACAATGACACAATTACAGGTGAAGTCCCAGCATGGCCTAATTCTGCAGGGAGGTCTACAGTGTCGATTATACCTCCAGTTTTGTCACACCTGAAGCAAAGGAGCTGAGCTTTCATACTCCTGCCTTGGTTGATCACTAGTTACAGGCCACTCTGAGGAGACTTCCTACCCTCAGCACCCATGGGCAAAGCAACTGCAATAGCCTAAAGGTGATCCTCTGAAGAAGCTTTGTGACTGTAAGCTGTTAGGAGAGAAGCATGAAGAAGCTGGATATGGACAAATGAAACTCGTAAAGGATATCCAAAGGGACCCGAGGAGAGAACTGACAGTGTCTACTACATACATCCTCCATATACATGTTCTCATTTAATTAATAGTCAACTCAATGAGAGTATCATTAGCCCCACTTTATAAATGAAGAAACTAAGAGTCAGAGAATTGACTCACTCAAGGTCCCACAGTTAATAAGAGATCAACTCTATCTTCCTCCAGAGTCATACTTTCACTATAATGATTGAATTGCATCTTTCCTTCTGCTTCATTCTCCAAATCCCCTTGCAGCATTCATCACCTAGGTACTGCTCTTCTCACACACTCCATCCAGTCTGCTTATTCCATTAACATCACACAGGGTCAAGGTATTCATTGAGTCAGAAGAAATGGAGATAGTGGTGTTGGTGGTATAGATGTTGGCAATGGCAGTGGTAGTGATGATAATAACATAACTCTGATGGTGTTGATAGAGACAGTGATGATGGGGTAAAAGAATTGGGATGGTGGAGGTCGCGAGGAGAGGGATGAAGACAGCATTGGTGCTGGTGCAGTGAAGCTGGTAATGGTGGCAGTGGAGGTGGTGATAGTGATTGATGGTAACGATAGCAGTGGTGATGGAATTGATAATGATGGTCATTGTGGTGGTGATGATTATGGCGGTGGTAACGAAAGTGACAGTAGTGGACACAGGGATTGAAGTGATGATGGTAATAGTGATGATAAAGGTTGCGGCCATGGTAGTATCAACATGGTGAAAGTAGTGGAGGTGATGACAGTGGAAGTGATAGAAGCAAAGATTGCAGTGGTGGTAGAGACAATAAAGGTGGTGGTCATGGAAGCGATGGTGATGGTGCTGGTGTTGGAGAAGTGGTGGGGGTAGTAATGGCGATGATGACAATGGTTGTGGCCATGTAGTACCAATATGATGGAGGTGATAATGATAGAGGTAATGAGGGTTGTGGTGTTGTAAGTGATGATGGTGGTAGTGGTTGAGGTGGTAGTTAAGGTGATAAAGGTGGTAATGATGGTGACAATAATGGCAACATTGGTGGTACTGGTATTATGGTGGTAGAAATACTGTTTGGGAAGTGGAAATATTGTTTTTGGTAATGACAATGACTGTCCAGGAAGATAGTAGTAGTCAACATTTGCCTTCTTTGGTGTAGAGAAAAATGGAGCCAGTGGGTCTTCACCTGACGGCCATGGGAATGCTGAAAAGCCCTCTTGAGTGATCGCGGCTAGAATGAGAACCCAGTCTGCCATGACAAGACCAAGACCACCATGTGCTTCCCCTCAGCAGAGAGCCAGAAGGGGCAGAGGATTGCAGAGCGAGCAAGACAGCAGAGCAAGTCAGTCACATCATATTTCAGTAACAGCGTGTAGCTGCTTGTTAGCAGAGATCTGCTTTCCAACGGCAAATAATAAAATTATGCTTTTTGTGTGGCTAATGAAATGCAAATTGAAGCTGGATGCGCATTAATGCAAAGAGTTGAATATCCATTTAATCAGCTCCTCCCTGCAGGGGCCAATGATAAAAATGACAGAGGAATTGCATTGCTAATTCTGGGACTGTCACATCTTATACACCCTTACCTTGTAAATGCACTACTCCTGTGGCTGGCACCTGCCTGAAGGGCTTAAGGTCTATGTATCAGGGTTCTGGGAACCTGGGAATCCCTTTGGGGTTAGGAAGAAGTGGTAGGCCTGGCTGGGGAGGGAAGAGACCTGAAGGGAGTAGAATAAAATAAATCAGGTCTTTCCCATATTCCCAAAATAAACTGCCCCTATCTTCTCCACCATGCCCCATCGGGTCAACTTCTCTCCAAGGGGGAGTAGGGGATGATGGTCAGACTATTTCTTTCTGTAATAAAAATCAGAGATTAGTGGCATAACACTAAGAGTTTATGTGTGTCAACTGCTTACTCTGCACCAGGGACCATGCAAGGTAATTTACCTGCATCTACTTATTCAATCAATACACACGAGGTGAGTATAATTACTCCTGTTTACAGATAAGGAAACTGAGGCTCAGAGAAGCAAAGTGCCTTGCCAAGGGACACATAGCTCGTAAGGAATTTGAACCCAGATAGTATAACTCTGAAGGCCAGATTCTTCACTACTATATTTTACTATTTCCCCTGAAGGAAGTGACGCCTGGGGAAATAATCCAAAGCAGATCACCTGGTGCTTGGTGTCCAGTAACACAGAGAAGTTTGAAGAAGGGAGAGCTGGTCAGTAGCAGAGCTGAAGGAGGTGAGACTAGTGCTGCATAGTAAAAGATGGAAAGGATCTGCCTAACGGTAAGAGGAGCTGGAGGTTATCTCTATAGACTCAGAATCCACCCAAACCTGCAACTTTAGGGCAGAAGAGGCAACTCAGCCTGTCTGGAGGGAGCAGAGGGGAACGGGGCCATATATGCAATTGATAATCCCTGGAGACAGGCATTCAGCGATGATCTGCAAGTCACCGATTCCAGGGACAGCAAGGAAGAAAGATCAGAAGAGACAGGAGTAGTGACGGTCTGCTAGAGTGGCAGAGGCCTGGTGATGGGGTCCATTTGGGCACACCCTGTCTGGGCCTCTACTGTGTCATTCCAGAGGCACCCAAGGATGGAAGGAAAATGCTGGAGCCTCGGGGTCCTCTCCCCTTCCCTCCCACCAGCACCAAGAGCAGTTTGGTGGGCTCTGAGGAGCTCGGTGGAGACATGTAAGCAGGCCCAGATGACAGCATGACAGGGGATGCTTAACCCTCCTTAACAGCACTGGAGATAGGAGCGAGAGCAGGCATGCTGATGAGCGACACACGCTGCCTTCGCAGAGCCTCTGCCGTGACAACCTGTCTCAGGATTCTGATGGGACTTGACAGGGTCCTTCCAACCATCACACCATTATGCTGCTACTCAAGCAAGATTTACCTATCACCCAGCATCTGATGAGATACAAATGAGGAGGCACAAGCTCCCAGATCCATGTAAACAAGGGCCCCAGAGCGTGCTACGCCCCCTCAACCTTGTCAGCCTCACTAGCTATAGAGGAGACACCAGGGCCCCTAGACAGCCCTCAAGGCCTACCCCCACCATGGCCATGGCCATGGCCATGCTGATGCCACTCAATCAGCAAGGATGTGATTTCATTGACTCTAAAGGCCTTCTCTGTGTTCATTGTGGGAGGTGGGGTGTGCCCTGAGGGCTGTCTCAGAAGAAGTCTACACAGTCCTTATTCTCAAAAACCTCGTGAGCTCATCTGGGGTGACCGTCTTTAAAAAAAAGTGAGTACTTCACACATGCACAGCTTCCTACAGCTTAAAACAGCCTTAAAAACCAAAGCACAGAAAGGTGCACTTATTATTCTACCATTGGTATAAAAAGGAGAGAAATGAATGCATGATTTTGTCTGCTTTAATGTAAACATGTTTAAAAGAAACCCTCAGGGACATGAAAAATTAGTAGCAGTGTCTAGCTAGGGGAAGGAATGGACAGATGGGGGCCAGGGAGGAGGAGGAGATTTTTATTCTATGATCTTTCTATTTTATTTTTGAATACATAAAAATATCAGCTACTGAAAATTTTTAGTAGAGTTTTTAACTAAAAATTAAACATCATTCCACATGCATTAGTCCATTATGTGTCCACAATAAGACAGTGACGGTGGCGTTCTGCAACAAAGAAACCTAAAGCTCAGAAGGGTTGGTTGGGGGCTCTGGCTCAAGTGCTGGTCACCAGGGGAACCAGGAAGGGCCACCCACCTATCCCCTCATTCCCCAAGCATGGGCTCCTACTCTAGTGCCCAGCAGGGCTGGGTACATAGTAGGTCTCAGTAAATAGGACATCATCTCCCACCTCTAGGACATCAGATGGGTGGGCTACGGTACAATAAACTTGCTCCCCTAAAAAAGGAAAAGTAAATAACCTCAATGCCTGCAAGTCTTGGCCAGAAGAACCTCTTAGGAGCAAAGAAGGCTGGCCCACATTCATCTACACTTTAATGTCAGGCAGTGATGAGGGCCAAATAACAAGAGCTACATGGGGGCAGTATGGGCAAGGTAGAAGTCATTTCCTACCATGATACAGCATTCAAGTATTTTTGCACCCACAAGTGATAAGACAGACATGGACATAGAGCTATGGAATAAGGAGATGAGGAAGGGAGAAGGTCTTCACAGAAGTTTTGAGTTGGGACTTCTCTATCAGCATCCTAGATCCTAGCCTGGGATAGTGGGGGAGGGGGTCACACAGATGAATGACATAAGGCTCCCCAGGGTAGGATAGATTGATATGAAAACAACACAGTTGAAAGAGTTCCATATTATAAGAGAAAGGAGATGGAGAAGGGACCATTGGGAATGTCAGGGAGGCTACAAAAAGAAAGGAAAAACAGGGGTGCAATCACCAAGCAGACCAATAGGGAGGAAGCTTCCAGACAAAGGAAACAAGCTTCCTTCACTGCAATTGTGCAGACCAGGTCTATATCACATAAGCAACTGGTCAATTCTAAAGTAATGCTGTCAACATTATGGAAAACAGTATGGAGGTTCTTCAAAAAAACTACCATATGATCCAGCAATCCCTCTACTGAGTATTTACCCCAAAGACTTGAAAACCCATATCCAAAAAGATATTTTCACACCGATGTTCATAGCACCATTATTCACAGTGGCCGGGACATGGAAGCAACCAAAGTGTCCTATGATAGATGATTGGATAAAGAAACTGTGGTACATATATACAACGGAACATGACTCAGCCATAAGAAGAGATGAAATAACGCTATTTGCGACATCGTGAACGGACCTTGAGATCATCATGCTAAGCGAAATAAGCCAGACAGAAAAAATTGAAAATCACATGATATCACTTATATGTGGGATAAAAATCTAAAAGCAACAAATGAACAGGACAAACAAACAGAGACCCATGGACATGGACAATGGACTAGTGGTTACCAAATGGTAGGGTGTGGCAGAGGAGGGAGTAGGTAGATAGGGGAAAGGGGGTCAAATATAGGGGCGTAGGGGAGGGTAAAGTGGGTAAAGGGGATCAAATATATGGTAGCTGAAGGAAACTGGACTTTGGGTGGTAAACACACAATAGAATACACACACGCACACACACATACATATATATGTATATATATGCCAAATTATAATGTACACCTGAAAATTATATAATTGTATTAACCAATGTTACCCCAATAAACTTAAAAAAATGAAATAAAATAAAGTAATGCTATCAAATTGAACTTCCTGCAGTGATGGAAAAGGGCTCTCTCAGTACATTTGCCAATACCTGTGTGCAGCTACTGAGCACTTGAAATGTGACTAGTACAACTGAAGACCTGAATATTTAAGTTTTTAAAGTTTTAATTCATTGAAACTTAAATAACCACACGTGGCTAGCGGCTACCATATTGGACAGCCCAGCTTGACATTTATAGAGGAACGAAGGTGAGGAAAGCTGCTGGCACCCAGTAGTCACTTGATGGCTATGTCATGAGATTGAGACTGTCAAGGAAAAAGCAAGTCAAGGAGAGGATGTTGGCACTGGTGAACTTCTACACGTCAAACCAAGGTTGGGGTCAAGCTCAGCGCACTGTCCAGGTCAAAAACGGGCCATCTGATTTCCCCAAAGCCGAGGATAGTGACTCCCCTGAAATCACCACTCAGCTGAGTTTGGGGTGGCCTGAATTGCCTTTGTTTGGGGCTGT
The DNA here is from genome assembly GCF_014176215.1 of Rousettus aegyptiacus. NCBI lineage: Eukaryota > Metazoa > Chordata > Mammalia > Chiroptera > Pteropodidae > Rousettus > Rousettus aegyptiacus. The sequence goes on from NW_023416309.1 coordinate 9,933,900, forward strand.
TTGTTTTGAGTGGTGTCATTATTTTATTTTTAAATTACCTATAATGCACCCTTTAAAAATTCCCTAATTACAGATAGGATAAATACATAATTGCAGACTTTTAAAAAGCACATATTATTTACTCAATACTCCATAATTACGGTCTTTTCCATAAAATGTATTATTTCCTGGATGGTCCATAATCACTCCTTTGAAGCCGGCTGGGGAAGGCCAAATCGTTCCTCAGATTCAGTCACAGGTCATTGCTCCCATCCCATCAGGCAGTTTACAAGTCACCATGGCTAGCTGTCTGAGCCCAGCAGGTCCACACTCTGCAGGAAACACCAGACTCTGTCACTACACAAGCATATCACTATCACCGTGGGCTCTGGTCAAGCGGAAGATGGGCGGAGTTTGGGGTTTGAGATTGAGGCATTCATATTTCTCTCTTGATTCTTCTGATGGCAGGCAGAATGGCTTATGCTCTCAGGCTTAGGATTGGTGGCCTGGTGTGTATTGCAGCGCCATCACTCACTAACTCTGCAATTTCAGACAAGGGTCTTAGTTTGGGTTATACCAAAAGCAGCCACTGAACTCCACATTTGGCAAGGTGATTGCAGGAAGTCCAGGAAGAGCAGGGAAGAGAGAAAAGCCACATGCACATGCATTTATCAGCGGATTACCAGAGCTGTACCTGAAGAGACTGTTAGAATACACCTCAGAATTATCCTCTAAGGGCTGAGGAAGCAGGGTGTTTGTCCACCAACTCCCAACCCCCACTTCTTAAGGGTTGTCACAGAGCGCATTAACTTCTGGGCACTTCCAGGTTGCCCTGCACATAAGCAGCTTGATATCGGAAGCCAACAGCATGTACAAGCTACTGTGCACCAAGGCTGCCTGTGACCTCCAAGAGAAATCAAATGGTTATGGGCAGGACACTAATAATATTGGCTAAAGCTCTTAACCTCTTAATCTATTTAACCTCTCCCTGCCTCAGCTTTCTCACCTGCAAATGAAGAAAAAAATAGTACCTGGCTCTTAGATGATGGGGAAGAAAAGTGAGGTTCAATGAATGGAAGTTACTACTGAATAAACGAAAGTTGCCATATTGAGTGACTGTGGACAAGGCCTTAGCTCAGCCCTTGGTATGCTCTTCTCCAGGCCTTCATGAGAGCTGCCCTGGCAGCCTAGATGGCAGCCGGCACCAATTCAGAGAGGCTATCAGGACCAGCCAAAAAATTATCTCAGGACCTGCAGAGCAGAACCTGGTGTAATGGCAAATCCTTGAGCACATGGCTGTGTCCCCACCCCTGTCACCCTGAGTCAGACATTGTTGGCTAATTCATTTCACCCCCTCTTATATCTCACTATAGACCACCAAGTTGGTCCAAATATGAATGGCTCCAGGAAGATAAATGTGTATTAGACTCAGGCAATCACTACAATTCTATTCTCCTCTCCACAGTGATTAACTTAGTCACTTGATCCATTTCTAGCCAATAAGATGCCAAGAAAGTCATCTGGGAAAACTTTCTTCTCTCCAAAAAAAAAAAGATATATTCTCTCTTCTGGCTTTGGACAGTGTTGTATGAATGATGCTTGGTGCAGCTGCAACCATCTTGCACTGTTGAGGGCACAGGGCTGAAGACAAAGTCAATACATTGACAATGGCAGAGCAGAAAATGAAAAAAATCCAACGTCTTGCTTGCATCACTGAGTCCCTAAACTGATGAGCCCCAGATCAATCCTAGCTTTGGTGTAGAAAAGAATCTATACTAATGTAGCATTAACCATGTCTCAGGCACTGTTCTAAGCACTTAGCATTTGTTAACCCACTTAATCCTCACAAGAGCCCAGTGAGGAAGGTATTATTGGTAGCCTCATTTACAGATGTAAAAACCGAGGCCCAGAAAGGTGAGGTAACTTGCTCAAGGCCATAAAGCTAGCAATTATTCCACCTTCGGCAGCCTAGCTTTGTGTTTTGAACTCTTTCTGGTTACACTAGACTCTACTACCACCCTACTATTATTGCAATATGTGAAAATTAATCTCCCTACCCTTTAATCATTTTGACTTGGTTCTTCTGTTAAGTTCAGCTGAAAGTATCCTAATTGATATACCTCCTTGGGACAAAAGAAAGAAAGAAAGAAAGAAAGAAAGAAAGAAAGAAAGAAAGAAAGAAAGAAAGAAAGAAAGAAAGAAAGAAAGAAAGAAAGAAAGAAAGAAAGAAAGAAAGAAAAAAGACAAGAAAAGAAAGAAAGACGCCAGAAAAGACGCAGAAAGCCCAACCAGACAAGCCAAACGATCCCTACCTCCAAACCTCGACACGACCGAAACCGGCTTGTCTGGGGTGGCCGTAAACCCATGGGGAGTGCGGCCGGGAGATAAGGAAATGAACCAAAATTTAAAGTTAAAGGGCCTGAATAAGTCTAAGATGTGCATCAAGAATGCGGCACCTGGGAGTCCACATCTCATGCACTCCATTGACAAGAGCCTCCCCATGCAATAATAACATGACAAAGAACTATTGTCACTACTAGGCCAGCTTTACCGTCAGCCAAAATCTGTGCTCAGCACTTATGTAGATCATCTCATTTAGTCCCCAAGATGACTCTGCAAGCCAGGTGCTACCATCCTTAGCTTACAAATTAGGAGGTCATTATAATACTATCTAGCATATATTGAGTTCTTACTCAATATAGCCACCTAGCTAATCACTTGCCATGCTTTTTCCATGTGTCATTTAATCTTCACAACAATCCAATAAAATTACCATCATTTTATAAAAGGGGAAAACAAGGTTCAGAGAAGCTAAAGATGTCCAATTTCACAAATGATAGGGAGAGCCACATTCAAACTCTATTTCCTTGACTCCCAGCCTAGGCTGTGGGTCTGCAAGAAGGAAGAAAGGCATACCTGAAGAAGCAGCCTCCACTGATCGAGAAGTAGTGAGAGCTCAGCCAATGGGAGCCAAGTGGCCCTGAGTCCAGGCTGATAGCCACTAGCTACAAGAAGGAAGGAAAGAGAACTTGATATAAACTGGAGCGGCCAACAGTGAGGAGGCATAAGCTCCCCATCATCAAAAAGGTTCAGAGTTCAGGTGAAGACTTTTGCCATGGGTAGGAGAGTCTTAAGACTCCATCTGTTTCCAAGAATCACAGATTTTAGGATTCCAGAATTTAGTAGCCCCATGTCTGAACTCTCTCCAAAGCCATGTAACTTCACAGTCTGTGTGTTTACTGCTTACTCAAAAAAGAAGCCACAAAAGGAAGACTGAACCAGGAGTCCAGTATCTGGGACTTGCCACTCTGCCATTCCCTGTCTCGGGAACCCCAGACCACTTCAAGTGCCAACCCAGGGCAAAGAGCCAGGTATGGCTTTCTGCTGGTACAACAAGGCACAAAAATGAGCTGGAATCTCGAGGGGCTTACCATTTAAACACTAGCCTGCAGGATTTCCAGAGAAATTTATCTGTTGACTTATGAGCCCTCCCCAAACCTGTCCAGGTATTAGGGCTTATGAGGGCTGCTGAGAGCCTCATAGAAGCCATGTTTAGCTTGGTTACTTCTCAGAAGGAACCCGAGGGACTTCTCTATTCCAGCCTCAGTTTTCTCTTCTATAAAATGGGATATACACAAGAAGTTTCCAGGGTCACTTCCAGTTCTGGAGTGGGGGTTGCTGGAGGTCTAAACAGGGTTGCCATATGGGCCCCATGCCCTTTGAGAGGGTAAGATCTTCGCTGGCTTCTGAGAGCTCACACTGGGTAGCGGTAAGCCGTGGGGTCCCCCTCAGGCCTTATCAATTCTTAGTACTCACAAACGGTGTCCAAGACCCACTGAGGAAAATGAGGTTTAAGGTGGTCTAGCTTACCTGTCAGCTTCATCACTCTCACCCTCGGGAAGGAATCACGGAAATAGAAAGACCCAGATTGAGGCCCCCAGCCTTGTCTTTACTGATTGTATAACCCTGGGCAAGTCTGTCTTACCTGTGGTTTCTCTTCTTTGAAATGGGAATATAATATCACATTACCCCACCTTTGTGAGGATTAAATGAAATAAGGCATTAAAAGGTCTAGCATAGTACACAAAGTACAGAGCTGGTACACAATAAATGCCCATGGGGAAGGACACTTGGCCTGTGAGGAGCTGCAGAGCCAGCTTTGATGCCAGTCAGGACAGAGCTGACAACTCAGTCCCCAGAGATAGGACTCCTTTAGTGTGGAAGCAAATTGGGATGCATGCCGGTTCTCAGGCCAGATAAAGGACAAAGGAGGGTCTGAGACAGAGCTGCATCAGCAGTTAGGAAGGGCAGTACTGTGACAGTGACACTGAGCATAGCTCACTCTTCTGAGCCGATGCCCAAGAAATTGCACTTGGCCCAGAAGAGTGTGCACTGCCTAACAATGAAGGCGCAGCATGCTCCCCACTCCCCCTGTCCCTCCTTCCCTGCCACCTCCCACTTAAGTTTCAAGGTCATGGATCCCTTTCAGGGCACCCTCCTAGCCCAGCCTTCAGGGAACACTGCCCCAAGGTGAGCTTTAAGTAGATTAATGACTCTCTATCCAGCACATGTGGACTCAGACCACCATGTGCCCCCGCTGGATGCTGTGGGGGAAGCAGAGATGGACAACCAATATTCATCCCAACCCCAGCCTCTGCCACAAGGAGCTTCCCTACAGTGAGCTGAAGTCGGTAGCCTCACTCAGGGCCTTGCCTCCACCCAGAGAGAAAACTCTGGGTGCCCAAGCCCAGTCTTCCCTGCAGGATGTCATCTCCCAAGCTTGTGGCCAGCTATGGTTCAAATAACCCCCACAAGACGTGCCCATTTCCTGGCAGGGCTGCTGTCCAGGTAGCATTGTTAATAACCTCTCCTTACAAAACTGGTGAGTCAAGAACAAGTTACCAAACGCCTTCCAGCAGATACTGAGGAGTGCAGCGAAAGGAGGCCCCTCCTCCTCATCTGTATAATTAGGGGTGGGGCTGGGATCTCTAAGGCCCCTCCCAGAGCTAACCATCTGAGGGTCTGATAACCTACCTACACAGGGACAATCCAGCCCCAAGTCCCATTTTCAAGTAAGCCCACTAAATAAGACCCTCAAGAAGGTAAGCTGCAGACAGTACGGGTGGTGGACTCCCATGAAAGAGGTCTGGAACAGTGGGAGTAGGCATTTAGTATTAAAACATTCTCAACAAACTCTCCATGGAAGTGCACTGGAAATGGATTGAAAATGGGCAGAACCTGAGCAGAAGTATGAAGAGAAGAACTTCAGAGCAAGTCCACTCCCTCCAGGTGGCCCCCATAGCACTCCCATAGAATTCATACTTCTGAACCCCTTCCCATGCTTGGAGAAATCTTGTAGGAGTGTACCAGACTGGTCAGCACCCACCACAGTACCTTGGGCCACTCCTGGCTTCAACACGTGAGAGTGGTCTGGCCTGTGTTCCCAGCAGGGCAGAGTGCCAGGCAGCTGACAGCCCCAGAACCAATCTTTACCAATCAGTGACCAGAACTGGTGAGTGCTTGCCTCAGCTCCCTTGCCCACAATGGGACAATGCCCAGATGTGTTCTACACCTTCTCTCAGGTCCCCCCTCCCACTCGGTGGGGCAACATCCTGGGGAGCCCCTGGGGCAGGTTGTGCCTCAGAAGCCACCTGCTCGTCAGTCTTCCTCCGTGTCCTGTCTCCCTCCCCACTCTCACTTTGCTTTCTGGTATCACCCCACATAAATCCCTTCCTCCATTGTTTGTCTCAGGGCCCATCAGACATTACAGAAGACAAAAGGCCCAGAGGTTGTGCTTCTAGCTCCTCTCCTAGTAGTTATGGGATGGTAGGTGGCCCGGGTAAACTGGTCAAAGACAGCTGCCTGGACTTTTGAATCTAGCTGAAGACACACACAAAAAGGCAAAGCATAGAGTTCCCATTCTGGTGAAGGCAGCAGCAGCTGCACAAACATCCTGTTTCCAATGGCCACCAGGGCCACAATACCCACAAAGCTGTCCAATATCTGGGGCTAGCAGAGCCGCGACAGGAGGGTCCTCTCTTGTGTGGCAGGACTGTGGCTATGATCTGGCTGCCACCTGGGCCCCCTGCCTACTGCCTGAACCTGGTTTCTCAGGCTTCCTGTAATACAGAGAATAGTTGCTACCCTGTCTATAAATTGTCTTTCCTTTATCCTGAGTCTATTTTTGTGGCTTGTAACTAAAAACCCTAGCTGATAGACACACAGGATACCATGCAAGAAGGCCTCTTCTCAGACTCAATGATCTTGAATTCTAAGCCACAGAAAGATGAAGACAATAGTGGAGAGAGGCAGGGAGAAGGGAGAGGAAAATGAATGCTGAGGTCCATTCAACAGTGATCCAGGGCCTACTATACTGAAGAAAGGTACAGCCTTGCTTTCAAGAAGGTCCCGGTTCAGGAGGGAGACGAGCATGAAAGCCAGTAATCTCAATGTAGGGCAATGGGTGTAAAGGCAGAGGTAAACATGAGGCACAGAGATAGCCAGCATCTGGAATCGGGAAGGTCTTCCAAGAGGAATGGTATCTGAGTGTGGCTGAGTGGAAAGCAAGGAAAAAGAGAAAGGAAAAAGAGAGAGCGAGCCAGATGCTTCACAGCCATGAGCAAGCTGGCCTACAGCCAATCTCAGGATCAATCATGACTTAGTGCCTGGCTCCAATTGTAAATCTGGGAGATGGACAGGCATCTCCCTTGAGGGACTTCCACTCTCTGAGGAGGGCTCCAAGTTTGTTACCAGCTAACAGGAAATTAAAACACACCCATTTGTGTGTGAAGAGATATATAAGTCTGCATACACACATGTGCACACACATGCTCACACACATACCCCAAGGTAAGGCAAAGATCAGGAATGGCTGTTTGCTGCAGATGGATCTTTGTATGAGAATCATCGCTAGTGTGGGACTCAATTTATCTTCAAGGGAAGACATTTGCCTTGCCCAGGCCCAAGGCCACTTCTCTTAGCAGCAGGGTTCAATGTTCCCTTGTTATTGCTTTCAAAGGGAGAGGTGACAGTATGGGAAAGCAAGAGAGTGCGGGCTTGGGGGACAGACCGCTGGGCTTCTAGCGCCAGCTTTTTCAAACTGTTTGGGAGACCTTGGAAGAATTTTCTCACCTATCTGGGCCTCATTTTCTCCATCTGTACCTGAGAAGGTTAGTCTAGACCAGCAATAGCAAAGAGTTGTCATTTTTCATGCCAATCTAATCAATTGTTGGTGGCTGCCTGGAGCACTCTGTTGAGAACAAATCTGGGCTACGATTGGTCAGCGATCTCTGCCACGGGCACAGGTCTGGGTGGAGGCGGCATCTGTGCTACTTACTGTCCCTTGCCTCTTGAGTCCTGACACACTCTGATCTGACTTCTTGGACTTAAACTAGGCCCCCATCTGTGGTGTAATGGAGCCACTCATACCCACTTATAAGAATCAACTGTGTACCTCTTCCCAACTCCACATTCAGTGACATCACATTGCTAGCTTGAAATCGGCCATGATGGAAGTAGCTACACCATGGAAATAGGCAAATACTATCAATCAGAGCTTCCCCCGTCCCCAGAGAACTGGTTGTTAAACCATTATTTGCACACCACTGCCTCTACCCCTCTCCACAGCAGACCAGGTCTGTGAAGAGAAGGGAATCAAGAAAAACCCTTCATTCTGAGATCCATGGGGAATCCTTGTGCCCTAGAGAGTGGCCAGCGTCCACAGATGCCAGAGTCCACGCTACCCTTCTCAGATACTCGCAACCCCTGCATGATCCTCCTTACCACTTGTCTCAGAGAGATCAGGCAGCTGTACCAGAATACCACAACTGGATGGCTTCTAAACCACACACATGGAGGCTAGGAAGTCTGCTATCGGGACATCAGCAGACACAGTGTCTGGTGAGGGATGCTTCCCGATTCATAGACAGCCATCTTCTTCCTGTGTCCTCACCTGGTGAAAGGAGTGAGGGAGCTCTCTGCAGTCTCTTTAATAAGTTTACTAATCCCATTCCTGAGCGCTCCACTTAAAGACCCCACCTCTAAACACCATCGCAAGGGAGAGTAGGTTTCAACAGATGAGTTTTGGGAAGACACAAACATTCGGTCCATAGCAGTGCTATTGCTGTACCTACCACCGTTCGGCACTCCCACTCCCCCCTCCATCTGCCTTCACAATTCATGTCCTCCTCCTCCAGGAAGCCTTTTCAGACTCCTTCAGTTCGTAGTGATCCCAACCCCCCACGTCTCCAAGCTCTCATTCCGCTTTCTGTGTTTGTTGATTCTAGGGTGAAAACTGCCTCCCTGGAATAGCTTCTTGGTTCAAAGCCTAGGTCTCCTACTTCTTCAGTCCCCACAGTCACTGCCCCACAGAGGCCTGGCCATGGAACATGTGCCCTCAGAAACACCACCTGAGTCATTCACTGCCTGAGACAGAGTTCTGAAATGCTGATAGCCAACATCCCAATCAGACTCATTTCCCAGATGGAAAAACTGAGGCCCAGAACAGCATATAACTGCCTGTTGGTAGCTGAGCTAACTCTAGAACCAAGGTCTCCAGACTCCCGCCACACTCCCTCAGGAATCCCCAGTACAGATACAGAGAGTGAGGCCCACAGAGGGCATGAGATTTAAGCAAGATCACAGTGTGACCCAGTAGCAGAGCCAGGACAGACATCCAGGTCACCGGCATCCCTGAGTGGGGCCACGCCCTCTCTATCAACACCCCCACCTCTTCCTTCACTTTACTCTTAGGTTATATGTCCACAGCAGGGCTCTGGGACCCATCGCCCACCTCTCTCTCCACTGCCAGGATTGAACACCATCAAACCACAGGGGACATGTAAGCAACCAGTAGGCCTGAGGCCCCAGGACCCACATGGGCCACTTTGTCCAGCAGAGAGCAAGGCCCAGTCTGGGCCTACACGGGCTGCATCTGGGGCCATCCCCTCCCAGCTCTCTCTTCTTCAGGCTGCTGCTTAACATGCACACGGGAACCTCGACGCTGAGCGTATAGATTTCTCTTTGTCTTTGGTGGTAATTATTAGCTGTCTCGGCGGGTGAATGCAGGCAGAAACAAAGGCAGCAAGGGTTGTAAAACCTTTTATCTCGATCAGGCCGCATTATTTGATAAGGTGCTAAGCTAATAGCAACGCATGTCAAATTGTGTTTAGACAGATCGAGGGGCTGGCAGTAGAGGGTATATTTGTCTCCGGAAACCTGCACCTGGAAGGATAAAAAGAAAGACGCACTGATATTCGCAGCCCCATGCAGAATGCAGACAGCTCAGCCTCTGAGGTTCCTGGCACAGAGACTCCCTGGAAAGGGGGCAAAACAAGACGCTGAGAAGGGAGAAAATGAGCCCAGTGAGCTCATTCTGACTAAGCCCATCACAGGGTCTTTGCCCACTGGTCCCACAGGGGTCAGCTGCAAAGTTTGGATCCAAATTCATGTTTCCTGCTCCCCACGCCATAGCTCCTATTACAAGCACTTATTAAACCCCAAGTATGTAAATCTTTACTGTGCATAACACTGACTCTTAGAGACAGAATTTCTATCTATGGGATATGGCATGAATCCTTCAGAATTAGTACTAATTGTGTACAGCCTAAAAAAGAGACTCACAAGGGCTAGAAATCAAGGAAGGCTTCCTGGAGGAGGTGAAGTTTCAAATAGGCTTTGCAGAATGAGAACAGTTTAGAGCAAGAAGCTGGGAAGAAGCACCTCTAACCATCAAGCTCCAAACTCCTTACTATAAACTCATGGTGGCTATTCGGCTGTTTCCCCGGGTCCTGCCAGGCACTTCTGGTTTGCCTTTTCCAATCCCTCCAAGAAAGTTTCACTCAACCTCCAGATCCCCCAGAACATACCCACAGCTGGCCCATCTGTGGGCCAGAAGGTGGTGTTAGAGATGGGGAAAATGTGGACAAATATTTAACAGTCTTAGAAAAATGCACACCCTTTGAAACAGTGGCTTCATGTCTAGATATAGTCCCTAAAGAAATAACTAAGAATACACAGCTACTGAGCTCCAAGGATGTCCATCGCGGGATTGTTTATATTAGCAAAAAAAAATTGGAAACAACCTTTAATGCCTAACAATGCAGGATCAGTTGAGGAAAATATTTGGGATATTTACATAAAGCCATTAAAAAGTAGTCATTGATCAGAGTATTAGTAGTGGTTCTCCCTGGAGCAGACCCAGGACTCAAATGCAGGTACACTTGAATGTATGGAAGGTAAAGGTAGAGGAATGGAGAGGTGAGACTAGGAAGACAGGCCATCAGTAATGGGTAAGTTTTTAAACCAGATACCAAGGTGAGTAATTGGAGCCTAATTCCTCTGGCTGAACTCTGGGATTAACACAAAATGCCAGCTTCAAAGTTGCCCCACCCAAGAGTTGAAGGAGCAGGGGTATCTATACACCAACCCGCTTGATCATTGATTGAAGGTTGTTGGAGGCGTGAGACAAGAGCAGGTTCTCCAGCATTTCCAACCTGCCACAGGGCAGGTGAGCAGGCTTCTGCAGGGAGAGAAAGTGCTCAGACAACAAAACAGGAGCCAGTAGCTTAAATGGGGACCAGAGGTGTACTGAAATGGCAGGGCCAAGGGGATGTGGGAGGAGCGCTACCACTGTGTGCTACAACCCGTGTTTCCTCCGCTGTGGCCCTCAAATGGGAAAAAGTCAGGCTAAATGAAGACAAACTCGTTTCTTTACTTCAGGATGCCTCTTGACAAATGAATCTGCACTGGTAAATTTCCAAGAGCTCAACTATACACTGACTATATTGACTGTGTACCTGCCCAGATTTTTTTTTCCTCTCGAGTCATACCTATTAGTGTCTCACTGGACATCAGTACTGTCCAGAGCAGAGTTTGAGAAATGCTGTCACAACTGCCTTCTTATTAACACAGAAAAGTGGATAAGGCAGATTCTCATGGCAGCTGATCAAAGACACCCCCATTTGTTTAATGTGTTTGACAAGAGAGTGACCAGCAACTTCTCTTTTCAGCTTTGATCCTAGAGAAGCATTCTCACCCAAAGAGGCACATTCAAGAGCATTTTTTTCAAAAGGAAAAAAAAAAAGCGTAAGCAATCTAAAAGCTCATCACAAGGGGAATTGCTAAATAAACTCTGATGTATCTGTGCTGAGGAATTCTACCCAGCAGTTAGAATGAATGAATCTGAGCTATAAGTACTGACATTGAGAGAACTCTGAGACTAATGGTTAGGTGACAACGTCAAAGTGCAGAGCAATACATACAGCGCGATACCATTTCTGTTGAAGAAAAAAATATCCAAGCACACTAAAAATAAAACCATGTTTCTCTACATGTACAGATATAAATGTGTGTGCACACTTAGAGAAAGATCGGGAACGATACACATCAAAATTATAACTGTGTTTACCTCGGTGGGAAAAAGGAGCGGGTTGGGGAGGGAAAGAGGAGACCTTAGCTTAGTCTGTATTGTTGGAATGTTTCTAACAAGAATGCATTCCTATATTATATGTGTAATTAAAAATAAATGAAAATGTTTCAGGAAAGAAAATGGGAGAGCCTGGAAGGATATCCACCAAAATACCAAAATATTTACAGGATTTATCTCTGAGTGCTGGGATTAGGATGTTTTTAATTTTCTCCTGTTTGCTTATCTGTATTTTTAAATTTTCTACAAAGAGCAATGTGTGTTTTTGTAATAAGAGGAAAAAAACTAATTTTTAATTAAATACTCAGTACACAAGGCCCCCAGTAGGGAGCCATCCCTTCCTCTGAGCAGAGTTTGTGCCTGCCTTTTTATTTTTTTATTTATTTTTTGCATCCTTCCCGAGCTCGCTTTGGATTTTGTTTCCAGGCTTCCTAGACCTTACATTCTGCATTGGACACCTCAGTGACCAAAGTACTGGCTTACCTAAGGGCCAGCTCTATAATTCCCTTTCTATGTAACATCAGGCCCCACAATGACCTCTGTAAGCCTCAGCATCATCTCCTGCCCCAGGGGAATCCTAAAACGTGCCCTGCCGCCTCCACATGCAGCTGAGAGGCCCAGGGAATTGATAGCCTTGCATGTGCTAAGGCCACCATTCTGATGATCAGCAGAAAGAAGAGCCTGACCAGGAGCTATAGTCACCAGTAGAATCCCAGGACCCCAGACCTTGTCAAGGAGGCTGAGGGTCAGTTCTGGGGAGTCCTCTGGAATTCGAAGTCAGGCTGCTCACAGGAACGTGGAAGATGCGAATCAGACATGTGAGCAGTGCCCGGCTGGAGAAACTGTGTCTCCTCAAAGTGGGGCTCTGAGTGTCAGATTTTCCACTCTATTTCTCTGTGGCATGTTCTGCACATCCCAGTGCTAAAAATAACTGGCACGTGAGCGAGGGGCGGTCCAGAGTGGCTCCAGGAGCCGTGGGGTTGGTTTTGGCTTGGCAGCCTGCTTTCATCTGGGCAGGACAGGCCCAGGCCATGCAAACCTCTTTTCACTCTCCTCTCCTCTCTCACCTCATTCCCTGGGTCCATAACTTCCTCCCCTATTACCCCAGGGATCTGATAGCCTGGAAATAACAAGAATGAAAAATCTCAAAAGAAGTCATCCCTTTCCTTCCCCTGGGAGAGGCACAGTCAACCCTAAGTCCTTAAGGGACAACAGAGAAGGTTCCCCAAATCTAAGACTCACCCTGAAACTTAATCTGTCAAATGGCCCACAGTCTTCGCTACTTGGAAAGTCATTCCTGAGTCTAGCTGGGATCTCTGCTCGAGCTAGTTCCTATTGTTCTCCCTCTAGGAAAATAAAGAGAGAAATGCTGGTTCTAAGTTCAAATTGAACTGGACATGAGGCAGATGTATGCACCCATGACATCTTCTGCCCTGAGTGCCTGGAACTCCTACACCAAGGCCCAGAAGGAGTCACGGGTTCTCCCCACCACAGGATGAAACTCAAGCCATGGCAGCAGGTTGCAAAGTATCAATGCCTTTCTTTCTCAACTTTCCCTGGCATCCACTGTTCACTGATCCAGCCATGAGGATGAATTTTATGTGTATCTATGCCAGGCCCAGGAGGTGTCAGGAGACATGGAGGCCTAAGAAGACACCTGTGCCCTCAAAGACTTTATGTTCAGTTCAGGGCTCAAGACTCATGCAGGAAAAGGCAACTCCAGCTGCCTCTAATCCATTGCAGAGGGAGGCATGGCTATCAGAGCATGCCAAGGGAGGAGCCCTTGGGCTAGGGCATCCCTAGAGGAGTGAGTCAAATTGGCATCACCCATCCCACAGGCTTGTCAACAGTATGGTCATGCTTTTCTTTATGAAGAAATGGGTTCTGTCTCTCTATCCCTTAAAATCCAGTGGTTCCATGAATGCTATGTCCAACGGAATATGGAAAAATGTCACCGCTGGTTCAAGGTATAGCCAGCCCTTAACTAGCTTAATTGCCTACCTTTTTTGTCTCCTAGAGCCAGCTGCCATGTAATAAGTGCAGCTACCCTGAGCCCACTCTGCTGGGAAAGACCCAAGTCATGTGAAGTTCCTGGAGGAGGGCAACTGCCCAGAGAGAGAGGCCAAGGGTGCAAGTGGTCAGCCACGGGAGGTAAGTAGCCATTCCTCAGGTGGCTTCTAACCAAACCCACAACTTGAGACCCCCAAGAGAGAACTGCTCAGCTGAACTCAGTCAACCCACAAAATTGGGCACCAAAATAATAAATCATTCCAAGCCACTAAGTTGGGAATGACTATTACATTCAGTAGATAACCAGAACAAGTTATCACCCTTCCTTCCCTTTCAGCTTTAAGAGAGAAGATCATCACAAAGAGATGAGGAAAAAGAGAGAAGAGGAACGAGGGGGAAGGGGTCCGGGTTACAAGGAGGCTGAGAGGCAAAGCTCCTTTCTAATATATCCGTGGGCCACAGCCTGCAGATATGCCTGGCTGAGCACCTCAAACATGGCCTGAAAATGAGGGGCCTACATGGCAGGGTCTGGCTTGGCGCTGGCTCCTCTGGGCTTCCCCATCTCCTCTCGTTAAGTGAGGAACTGAAATGCATGACCCCTGAGGTACATTTCGGCTCTTGCATTTTGGGTCTCCACCATAGGGTTTTTTCCAACCCTCATTCTGTCTGACAGAGCCAGGTCACCCTGGCACTGGGTAGACCCCGGAGGGCCCCTGGAGGGCCCTATCCCACCCTAGGCCTCTAAGCTCCTGAAGTGAGCAACACTACAAATCTCTTGAGTCCAGCAAGCACAGTCCAACCAGCCAGTAGAGATGTATAGCAAATGGCTGTGCCCTACCTCCCCTCACACTGATGCTCTGAGCCTACTGGGTTAAGCGCCATGCCAGGCCCTTAACACAAGATGATACTATTTCATTCTCACAATCATCCAGGGAAGTAGATATTGCTATTAACTCAATTGTTGGATGAAGAATCTGTGGTTGAAATGTTAAGTGGCTAGGTCTAAATCACACAACTGTAAATGTGAAGCCAGAATTTAAACCTGGAGGATGATTCCATGGCTCTCTCTCTTATCCACTACACTAAACTTTACCCAGTTGACACATGTGAAGACACAAAGACATCACTCTGTATTCCGCATGCAACACTTCCCTGCACCTACACACTCACACACTCATAACTGCACAAATGCATAGGTACAGACCCATGAGTTCAACACTGACAGTACACATGTATCGACGACACACCTCACACTGGTGCACACGGGTACACTTGAAAACCCACATCCACACGGTTGCATACAAACACTCCTGCACACACACATCTACATCATTCTTGCACACAGACACGAACACTCATGGTCTTGGCACGTGCTCACACACACACGCACACACACACACCTGCACTTCCAGCTCCACAGGCTCGCATGCAGACATTCACTTTCATACATTCTCATCACACACACATACACAAACACTGCACCTTGTTTAATGATGCCCAGGAAATGAGAATCATTATTTTTATTCTTTTAAAAAAAAGAAGGCTCTCAAATGCCAATAGATTCCAGTGTGTTTTTTCAGTGTTAAAAGGTTTCACAAGCAAAAGTCGCCCAACAGTGCCACCTGCTGAAGACTGGCTATTCTCATCCTCTCCCCCTCTTACCCCGCCCACCCTCAGCAAAGACCCTTCCTCAGTTTTCCACAAATTTCTCAGGAATTGGGAGCTGGGTGGGGAATGAGGGGGATAGTAAATGCAGGTGGGGAGAGGAGAGGAGGTGCTGAGGCAGGGAGAAATGTGGAGAAAAGGAGAGGGAATCGGACTTCCAGATCCAGGCAAGCAGAGGAAGATGGAGGTGGGGAGCCTGCAGGAACACAGTCAGGGGAAGAAAGCTCAACCAGAGAATTCGAAAGACCCTGTTTAAAGAACCAGACCTGGAGGACAAGTCAAGCATACAGGAAAATAGATAGGGAGGGGGTCAAGGAGAGATATATGTGAGGAAGAAGATAGAGGGGCAGGCTGTCAGGACATGCAGAACAGGCCCACGTGGGCCTCCGGACTCACAAATACAGCAGACCTAAAGAGCTGGCCCTCCAGGGGATGGCAGGAACCTGAGGCTACAGTATCATCTTGGAGGCAGGAACACCCATGCAACTCCCAACCCTCCGATGTTTGTTCAGCAGCACCTGCCCCAAAGAGGCTCAGGTCAGGATGAGCCGACTCTCAACAGGGAAGTGTTCTGATATGTAACATCTGGTCTGGCTTCTGAGGTGCAGAGAAATATGTAGAGGGGACTTGTCGAAGGCCACGTAGCAAATTAGAGTCAGCCATGGAAGCTTCTGGGGCCAAGACACTGCCCTCTACCCCCAATGTCTAATGAGGTGGGGGTTTTCACATTCTTGTTTCCTGATAGAATCCCAGAGGAAAGGGAGAGCTTTGGATAGAAAGCTCTGGGAATTGCACCCCTAGTTTTATCTCTCTGTTCTCAGTGGTCCCAGGAACCCTGGCCCACAGCAGCTCCTCAGCATAGCTCAGGGTGTAGGTGGGCAGGGGGTTAACCCCTGGTCCCCTGTGAAGAGAAACAGCCTGTGTCACCATCACCATCTGAGTAATCCCCTCACCAGGATTCAGCCATGGTCAGAGCTGGATAATCTGCAGAAAACCGTAGACACTCGACCCATGGGACATTAGTTCTGAAAGACACTGGAGTGCTCACTGACCCCTTCCTGAGAGAACCCTGAACACAGAGGAGCTGGTGTACAAAGGAAATGAGAACTCTCTCCTCTCCCCGCCCCAGGCCGGCCTCCCACACTACCTCTTGGCCTCTTTGAAAACCAAACCCTCTAAATCCTGAGGCCTGGGCTCCCTGTGGTGGCAGTCTAGGGCACTTCATCTTGCTATTTTTGGGCCTAAATTTGGGTCCTTCCTTCTCCCAATGGGACACTTCCTCCAACAGAAAGGCCCCTGGCAAAGAAAGTCTTGGAGCAATTTTATTTTTTATACAGCTCCATGATGTGTCCCATAGCTCAGCTAATGTCACAAGGAGACATCTCTCTCAGCTTTGGTGAGATGCACAAGACCCTCCCTGCTGCAGAAAGCAGCTGATGACACAATACAGAGCAGGTGCTGGCTCACATCTAATTTGCATGTGGTTTGCATATGCTTCATGATTTCTCAAAATACCAACAAACATCCTCTATCCCATAAACTTCTTGGCATTCATAGTCCTTCCTGACTTACAAGGGTCATCCATTGGTGCTGTGGACTTCCATCTGCTTAGCTAGAAAAAGAGATCAACTGTAAGCCAGACAGTATCCAAACTCCTTAAAAGAAGCATCCTGGCTCCAACCTACCCTCCAAACAGTCATGTCAACTGCACACTTCTGCTGCCCCTTCCTTCCTGCCAGGCCAAACCACGCGCCCCCTCACAAAAAAAAAAACCCTGCTCTTCTGTGCCAACAAGAGTTAGCCTGGCTTGCCCTTTCTTCTCCTTCTCTGCCTGAAAAACTCCTATTTACCCTTCAAAACCCATTTCAAATAAAACTTCTGCATAGCTTCTGCACATCATTTCCCCTCACCCAGTAACACTGAGCAGAATTAGTGCCTCTCAGTGGGACCAAGCACTTTAGCTCACTAACAGCCGACAATTAAAGGAGTGATTTATTATATTAAAAGTGGTATTTTCCAGCCCTTGTCTTTCCTATCAGACTGTGAACTCATTGAGGGCAGGGACCATGCGGGACATAACGATCACTGCATAGCCACAGGTCCTCACTCAGGAAAAATGGCTGCTTGATTAATTGTTTGATGAACAAATGAAGGAATTATTTCTTAGTTTTTTCCAATGGTCTTCCTGCCTGAACTTACTGATTTTGTCTCCTTAAAGTCTCATCCAGATTGGGTTAAATAGTGGTGATATTCCACTCAATATTTATAACATGAAATAGCACAGAACAGAGTGTCGTTGGGGACTCAGTCCCATATAGATGACTGTCTACTTCTGAGCACCCAACTCTTCATAGACAAAACCTCAAATCAGAGTCTACAAGCCCAAAAGGCCTTTGGTTCCAAGGGGATGTGAGGCAATGGGACCAAAGATGCTGTTTAAGAAGCAAATAACCAAGCAGGGAAATTTACAGTCAGATAATTGGCAGCTCTGGTACACAGTCAAATGCAGTAAATTAAGTGTTTTCCTGTAAATCAAGTTTATGATTTGCACTGGAGATGTAATTGTTAAAACTGTTCATTTTACCCGCAAATAGCAGTTGAAAGAAACCAATTTAGGAGTGACAGATTGGTTTTGATTCTAAATGTAGTGCTAAAACAGTTAATTTTAATAGCATCCATTGGACAGGAGTTGGCTTGTTACTTAATGTCATAGGCAACAGTTTGAAAACTGCACGTTCAGCCACTGCTACTTCCGCTAAAAATTAAGCCCATTCCCCCACCCCCACCCCCAATAGAGGCACTTCTCAGCAGGAAGTGGCATATCTATGCAGGAGAGCTTCTCTCATTCACCAGGTTATGGCCTTTCCACGCTACAGAAGGGAGGCCACAAGAAGGTCATCTGTAGGCTTGAACAAAAGGCACAAGTCGCAAAATATCAGAGCTGAAAGGGACCCGTCACAATATAAGAACGCCCTCTGCCTGAACACCTCTGGTGACTGAGTGCTTACCTTCTCACCTGCTTCCTTTCCTCTTGGGGTATCTCTGAAACTATGTAGACATCAACTTCATTATCCATGGTCTAGTCCTCAGGACCTGGCAGACAGTCTCCAGGTCTCTGCCTTTCCTGCCTGGCTTCTTTTCTTCTCCCAGTTAAACATGTCCAGGCCTAGGTCCATAGCAGTGTGGTATACGGGAGGGCCTTGTGTGCTGTTGGTATCTACTGGGTAATTCTGATTGAGCAGGACAAAGTCTTATCGTCCAGACTTGTCACCATCCTCCTTGCCATTTCAGGACATGTCTAGCAACATCCAGCTTCGGTTTGTGGCATCCAAGACTGAACCCACTATTTTTGTCATAAGCCAACTTGGGTCCTAAGCAGACAGTGGGCCTACCAGTTCTTAGGACCAGGAAGCCATTTGGCTCAGGGGGCCCATGAACTCTTTCAGGTTCATTCTACTCCTTCAAGCTCGCCTTGATGTTTCACAGGCTCCCAGCTCCACTCCCAAGAAAACAGAGCTTCTCAAGTTTTAGTGAGCATCAGAATCCATCCCCTGGAGGGCTGACAAGACAGATCACTGGACCCCACACCCAAAGACTCCAATTCAGCAAATCTGGGCAGAACCAGGGAACTTGCATGTCTAGCAAGCTCACAGGTGATGCTGATGCTGATGCTGATGCTGATGCTGCTGCCAGCCCACAAATCTCACTCTGAGCAGCACTGATGGAGGGGATCCACATTGCTGTTTATGCTACCCTGTTACAGATGCAGAAGCTAGGCCCTAGAGAAGCCAGACACAAGAGAGAGGACACATAGCCCAGTGGGCTGGGCCATTCCTCTTGCTGTGGGAGAACCTGAACACTCTCCTAAGATACTCCTGGGAGCTCCAGATCCCTAGCAAGGAAGGAGCACACATCAGACCACTTATCCAGTTTTCATTCAATAATTTCAAGAGGTACTAAAAAAAAAAGGCTGTTCATTTTCATGGCCACCACTTGGAGGACTGGTTCTTCCTCAGCCTAGGCAATCGCTTGTAAGAGTCTATTATAAAGGGACACCTAAATCACATTTATAGCTCATACTGTAAGGCAAATGTAGGTATTAAAATTGTTCCTTTTAAATGATAAACACCAGCTGAAATAGCGCAATAGAACCGCATCAGAGACAGTTTTCACCAAAAACAAATTGACTCAGGAAAGGCAGTAAATAGTGAATTTGACTGCAGTCCCATAACTGCTGTTGATATAAGGAGTGGGAGGGAGGGGGCATGAAGAAGAATTAACACATGGAGACCATGTTTGTTTTTAGCAACGTCCACCACCTTGCTAAGCCCTGTCTTCTTACAGGACTGAAAAATGGGATTTCTTCCCCAAAAGGGCACTGGCTTCATGTTTTCTCGCCTGGTTTTGTATAGTGGGCCCTCCTTTAACTGTGCATATCACAATCATTGTGGTTTTGATTTTGAGAGGGAAGTAATGGAAAAAATAGTTAATCACCCATTCATAATCTCTTAAACATTATTTTTAAGCTGATAGTTGCAAAACAAAATGCAATCTTTCTAACATCTTCATGCAATTACTTATCATTTTCCCAGTTTCCATAATAAAAGGAAATTAGGGTGGGGGTGGGGCGGGCAAACTCCTTACTTTGAATTTTGGAAAAAAGATGAAGGGCAGA
Organism: Rousettus aegyptiacus; assembly: GCF_014176215.1. Lineage (NCBI taxonomy): Eukaryota > Metazoa > Chordata > Mammalia > Chiroptera > Pteropodidae > Rousettus > Rousettus aegyptiacus. The sequence goes on from NW_023416309.1 coordinate 9,953,654, forward strand.
CTTAAAAAGTAAATCCTGCTTGAGTTTTCCCTTAAAAAAAGAATGCAAAGTAAGGAGGAGTAATGAAAATTGAGGTGTAGGGCTTCTCCAGGGCCTGCCCACCCCACCCCCAAACATAATATAATGAATGTCTAATTATCTGATCTTTGTTAAGCAAACTTGCCTCTGCCCACCCCATGAAGGAATTTGGGGGACATACCTACCTCTCTCCTGGGCTCCAAGGAGGCTCAATAAATGAGGAATCATATCCAGGAGTCAAGTGTAGCCCCTCTGAACACTATAGTGAGGGTTTAATTCATCATAATGAATGGATGAATGAATGGATGAATGAATGAGTGAACGAACGAACAAAGGAAAGAAAATAGCAACTATTTTTAAGAAAATAGCAACTTCAGACATGCTAAGGCAAGTCTTCTCAAACTCTCAGCATGAAAAAACCACTTTATCATTTCTAATTAATTCGTTTTCTAATCTGTTAATGGTACTTTTGTAAAATTAGTTATAATGTCATGGTAATGCCAAGTTGCTGTACAAATTTCTAATTCTTACTCTCAATGTCCATAATCCACAAGATTGGGATGGTGCTGGTCCAGAGCCAGCCTTGGAGTAGAACTGCCCTCAGGTTCACCACTAAGCAAGTTACACACGTAAATCTCCTTGTTCTCCCAGCCACTCTGAGATGGACACTTTCATTTCTTCTTTCTGGATGAGGTACCTAATGCCCAGAAAGGGTTAGGGAGCTGCTCAAGTCTCAAAATCCAATGGCTAGAGATCTAAGCTTTACACCCAGATCTCTCAGACCCCCAAACCTTTGTGTATTCCCGATGCCAGGTTCCACAGGCACCTTAAAGTGTGTGGAGGGGAGTGATACACTCCCAGTTGAATCACCAGACAAGGCTCCCCTGAGGATGTGGATCAGGCGCTAGGGGAGGAGGGGATGCTCAGCAGGAGTCAGTGGACCCAGGGATCCAGAGCACTGAGTGTACCTGGTATGAATCAAGGAGGACCATGGATGGGAGAGCCAGAGTGGGTGCGGAAAGGGAACTAGGAGCCTAGTGGCTAGTCTCTCTGTGCAGCTGGGCAGCCAGTGGCCCTCAGGCCAGAACAGGGAGTGAGGAGAGAAGTCAGCCACAGGAGTCTCTCCCTATGCCTTGATCCTCACATTTTGAAACTCATGGAAAGTAGGCATTTAAAAAATGCAAATCTGACAGAAGACATTCCCATCAGGGCATTTTTCTTTTATAAGAGTTTAAGAGACTAGAGGGGTCAATGTGACTCTCGCTTCCTGCTGAGCAGCTTCTGTGAAGCTTTGAGTGCGGAGGACCAAGGAGGGCACAGGGTGGATGTTCAGAGAGGCCCAGAATGAAAGGGAGGATCAGAGAGGACTTGCCAGCTGCTCTGCCTGACTGAGCTGAGCTCCCATGGGCCCCAAGGGATGGAGCGGGGCTCATCTGGGGATGTCGAGGCCTTCTTCAAAACCCACAGAAAAAATCAGACCTGGGAAATGCAAGTAAAAAATCTCACCACCCTAAGAGGGGGAGATTTTCACCCCTTTTCTCCTGGACACCTGCCCAGCTCTATCATATAGATTCTTCAGGGAGGCGCCTCACTGATCTTGAAGGCAGAGTCTTCCACTTCCCCTGCCTCCCAAGAAATTACCCTGATCTGAAAGTACAGAATTTCCTCCTACTGTGTAATCTTAGGGCAGTTCAACTAATATTGAGTAAGTTCCCCTCTGACCAGGTCCTCTGCTAGGGATGGAAATTCCAAGATGCAGGACACCTGGTGCTTGCCTTGGTCTGCTCCCGATCTAGGGCAGAGCCAGGTCACTGCAGAGAGATAGGTGCTTTGATAGAGGGAAGCCCAGGGTTGTAGGTCCCAGAGGAAGGGCCCTAACCCAGGTGGGTGGTCTGGGAAGGCTTCCTGGAAAAATAGGGCACACCTGAGGTGAGCCCCAAGCAAAGGAGGGAAGGTGACATCCTAAACAAATGCACACACAACAATAATACCAGCAAAAACTTTGAATGCAAAGTTGTCTTTTCCTGGTGAAGAGGAAGAGAATTTTCATAGTTTCTTGGACCAGGTAAGGAAACTGAAGCTCAGAGAGGTAAGAAGCTGCACCCAAGATCACACAGGAAGCTGGGGGCAGAGGTCAGAGGTTCTCCCAGCTCCCAGGCCAGTTCCTCTCTGCTGTGACTTGCTCTATGCTTCCCCCAGCCAGGCATTACCAAGAATAAAGTAGAGAGAAGGCCTCTACGAGTGCCACTCACCCTCCCTGGGTTGCTGCTCCTCGGAGAGAAGAGAGGTAGCCAGCACTATATCATCCCTAGGAAGCATATCTACAGAGTGAGACATAGGGAGGCAGCACAGAAGCAAGTCACAACATTAAGGGCCCTCACAATTAAAAGGAGGCTCTGTTGTTCCAATATCACCTGCCACTCACCTTCTCCAGACCCACCCTTGCAGGAGAGGACTGCACTACTGACTCCCACTAGAGTTTCCTTTCTCCTCAGGAAATCGAGTGCTCAGCCAGCCTCACAGGTGGGGGGAAGATCAGGAGGGTCAAACTGGCTGGAGTTGGGCATCGGGTACCCATTCCTGCCAGAATACCTCACTTCCCTATTATAACCACAGCAACAACAATTACAATAACAGCAGCTAACTCTTAGCCCTTAGGATCACCTTCAGACAGCAACTTTCATGACCTCCACAACCATCTGCCACACAGGTGCCATTAGCATTCCCATTACACAGATGAAGAGACCAAGGCTTCGGGGCATGAGGCTATTTGCCCAGGGACACAGAGGTGGGAATGGCAGAGCTAGGAATTAAACCCAGCCATTTGCCCCTCTTAGCCACAGTTCTTTGTCCTTGAAGAATGGGGCCTGTGGCCTCATAGGACTGGGGAGGTAAAGGGCCTGGTCTAGGTACCCAGTGCCCTCTAGGTATCTGAAACCAGGGAGAGATATGTACAGTTGTGCTGTATGAGAACCAGAGAAAGAAGGTGTGGCCCCTGGAGAAGTGGGGGGTCCAGCACAGGGATGGCCTGCACCAGGGGGCATGAGGCCCTCCAGAGACACCAAGAGGAAAGAGCATTCAAGAAACAGGGCAGGACAGTGGGGCTGAGCCTTGAAGGGTAAGCAGGTAGGTCTCTGAAGCAGAGGTGCTTCAGGAGGGCATTGTGGGCAAAGGAGACAGCATGTGCAAAAGCCTGGAGATAGGATGTTCCAGCCACAAGAAACACTATCCCTGGAGCTCCTGGTGCCAGAATGGGGACAATGATGGTGTAAAGGTAATAAAAGCAATGGCCACATTTCCAGAACATTTATATGCTAAGCACTGTACCAGCTACTTGACACTCTCAATGCCATTAAGTCTTCACAGTAGACTAGAGGGAGGCTGGATTACTTGCTGCATCTGACAGGGGAAGGAGCCCAAGGCTCAGACAGGTGTGCAAACTGCCCTCAGGCCACACAGCCAGTCAGGGTGGAGCAGGATTTGGATCTGAGTGGCCAGGCTCTGAATCCTGTTCTCTTCACCATCACACTGTGCTACCTGCCACTCCAAAAGCAATGTTGAAGCACATAGGATGGAGAGGCGGAAACCCAGGCACAGAAAAGGTAAGGAACTGGCCCAAGGGGCACACGGCCAACAGTGCAGCATCGGGACTCGAACCCTGATCAGGGCCTCTCACCTCAGAAAAAAAGGAATAGCTGTCCCTAAAGGCCCTGCTGTGACCCACGTGCCAATGTGAGGGTTCAGTGACAGTGTGGGAGTGAGCTTGCTGCAAACAACTGGAGACTATTAATGTCATCTGTGGAGACCATGGTGAATGATGTAAACTATCCAGGTGGAAGCTTGTAAAGATGACCTCGTCCCTGCGAAAGTGCCCAGTGATATGTCACAGCTCTCTCCAGGCCCCTCTATCCCAGACAGCGCCACTTAGACTGGTAGGGAGGGAAGAGACCACACAGAGGCAGACTGGCCCAGAGCCCCAAGTCAGGTAGGGCAACTGTATCATTCATCCACCCAACATTTTCTGAGATCTTGCCATGAACTGGCCCTGGGGCCCTCACTGTGCAATCTTGTCTAAGCTGTTGCCCTCTCTGGTTTTTATGAAAGGGCCAGGCCAGATCATCTAATTAATGTGTTCGTGCACTGAGTGCAACGCATTCCACAATATCCAGGCCCTGCTATCAGATGCCTGGATTAGTTTCCTGGGCTGCCATTAACAAAGTATCACATACTGGGTAGTTTAAAACTACATATTTATTCTCTCACAGTTCTGGAGGCCATAAGTCTGAAATAAAGGTGTCAGCAGGGCTTTGTTCCTTCCAAAGGCTTTAGGGGAGAATCCTTTGCCTTCTCTAGCTTCCAGTGGTTGCTGACAGTCCTTGGAATTCCTTGGTTAGTGGCAGCACATCTCTAATCTCTGCCTCTGTCTTCACATGGAATTCTCCCCTTTGTCTCTTGTGCCTTCAAATCTCTCTCTTCTTATAAAGATACCAGTCATTGGGCTTATGGGCCATCCTACTCCAGTATGGCCTCACCCTAACCAAATACAACCTCGTTTTAACTTGATTAAATCTGCAAGACCTTATCTCCACATTACACCAGGCACTGGAGGTTAGGACTTCAACATATCTTTTTTTCCCCTTTTGGAAAAGAGGTGGGATAATTCAACCTATGAAAATGCTCAGGCTCCCTCCTAGTGCCAAGAGTCTAGAGTTCCTGGCACAATGGAGAGAACCCAGCTTGGGGGCCCGGAGACCAGGGTTCCTGCTCTGGTTGCCTCCCACTTCCCGTGTGACCTTATTTATTCATGCATTCAACATATATTCACTGTGTGCCTATTATGTATCAAACACTGTCCTGGGCCCTGAGGTATACATTAGTCCACACGACAGTCACAGTTCCTGCCTCCCTAGAGCTAATGGCTGAACAAGGACTACAAAGAATATATAATCTATACACACTGAAAAAAAGTGAAAAACTGCCTCTGATAAAAATTTTGAACTGTTCATAAAGGTATAAAATAAAAGAAGTCTGTTCTTCCACACAGACCACCCCCCCATCCACAATATACAAACCAGCTTCTGCTCACATGTTGTATGTTCTTCCAGAAAAAAAAAATTATATAAGCATACACAGTAGTAATTATAACTAACGAGATCTTACTCTGGGCCCAGCCCAGTTCATATTTTGTGTGTTAACACACTGAATCCTTGCAACCACCCTATGATCAGATGCTATTATTAGTATCTTACATTTAAGATAACTAAACCCAAAGAGGTTAAGTGACTTTTCCAAGTTACACAACTGGTAAGTGGCAGAGCAGGAACACACACTCACATAGGCTATGCCGAAGGCCACGCTTTCAACTGTCCTTTTTTATACACACAAATGTGTTCAGAGCTGCTCTGCTCTTTGCTTTATTTTGCTGAAAATGCATCTCTGAATCTCTCCATATCAGCACAAAAACAGCTTCTCCATTCTCTCCTGCAGCCACTTGGCATGGAAACACCACATCTTATATACTCAGCCCCCGATAAGCATTTTGGTGATTTCTAGTTGCTATCACAAACATTTCTCAGTGCCTATATCTCAGTGTGCATTTGCAAACACATCTGTGGAATGTGGCCCTGGAACAACTGGGCCAAAGGGCATGGGCTTTTCAAATTTTCATAGATGTGGCCAAATAGCTCTTCAAAGAGTTGGTTGAGTTTGCATTCTCAGCAAGGCTTGTGCCCATAGTGTTGTATGCCCATTTCTCCTGGTCACCTGAGGTGGCTGTTGGCCCATCACGGTTCCTCCCTAACCTCGGCTCCCTGGGGAGGGGCTTGTTCCCCTCTGAAACCCCAGGGCACTTGGATTGAGCTGTGGAAATATTTGAAGAAAGCCCAGGACCTTTTAAGGAGAACCATCTAGAGTCAGTTTCTTGCAACAAACATCAAGAATTTCTTTGGCACCTACTGTACCCTTTGTTTGGGTACACGAAGCAGAGACTAAATCAGGGTTCTTGAAGTCAAGTGCCTACAGGGACCAGGCAGGCTGCTTGAAGTTCCATGGGCCAGACAATGGTGACACTAGGGAGGGTGGCTATTGCCCAGCACTTGCTGACAGCTGCAAGAATGTAAGGCTGCGAGCCACACTCTACAATTTTTTTTGGAAAGCCAGAAACCTGGATTTCTAGGTGAATTTATCCTGATAGTTAGCATAACACCTGGCGCTTGAGGATTACATATTTATTAAATGAACAAAGAAAAGAATGAATGACTCTGGAGCTCATGTTCTTTCCTCTGCAGCTCAGTCAGGAGAGAGATCTACCTCTCCAGTATGAGATGCAAAGCCCTGTGCCCACTTTGGACAGGTGCGCAGGGCAAGGCCAAAGCTTCTTGCCTGTGTCCCCAGCCACAGTAGCTCCCAGAGCAGGGCTCTGCAGAAACCATTCCCACCGCCCAACACTTGCACGCCCACCATCAAGTATGTATGGGTTTCCCTGAGAAGACACCCCTCATTTGGGGTTTAAAATCACCTTTGTTTAATAAATCCCACATCCAAACCAGCCCTGCTTATATTCAGCCCTCTTCCTTTCTGAATTCCTCCACTACCCACCAGCAATTGTACAGGACATAAATAGGTCAACTTAAAAACCAGCCTCTAGATGTTCAGCCTGTCTCCCTTTCCTACCTTCGGTAAGCTTCGAGAAGGCAGGAATAAGAACTCACGCCAACTATGAATCAATTATCAAAATGAATGAAAGGTCAGTCTGTATTCCTGATTTCCACAGTTACATGTTATGAGTGATCAAGACTGTTGGCAATTGGCGGTGGTGCAGTGACCAGAGCTGGTAATGAGTTTATTGACCCTTTCTCAGGAGTCAGCACCCCAGAGACAGGAACAAGGTATGCCTTCGAGATTTGCCTTTTGAAGGGGCAACAAGAGACTCTTAGGGCAAAAGGTACCAGGGGAGGTAGGAGCTGAACAGACTAAGGCTAAGGGGACAGGTACAGTCTGGAACCCTCCAGGAGAAAACCACTGGGCTGGGAGCAGATCATGGGACACCCAGAGAGTTTAGAGCCTGGCCTTTATGAAGATGGGTGGCCCCAGGCAATATTCCTCAAAAGTCTGGGCCTCGGTTTTCCTGCCTATTAAGGGCATATTAAGCATGAGATATCATTTATCACACAAACCAGGAAAATGTTCTATGTTTAGCTTAAACTATATGAGACTGCTTTTTTGTAGGTCCAAAATAGTCAGATGTTGACAACAACACTTGATCCAATTTAAGAACAATTACTCCAAAACTTAGCCCCTCAAAGTCTCCCCAGGAACTGTCCTGAGCAAACAAGGACATGCAGTCACTCTCTGGCCCATAACTACATCAAGTGCTTCTCCCCCACCACTTACTTACAATACAAAGTCCCCCTCCTGCTCCGCAGCCTCTCTGTCATTAGGCTGAGGTATAAAGAAGTATAAAGATTAAGTTAATGGCGGGCGAAGAAAATCAGCTTTGTTGGCAAATTGTCTCTGATATTTATTTTGAACATTAAAACGAATCATTCTGACTAAAGAGGGCTGTAGTGCTTGGCCCATTAAAATGCATGCATTATGTATAACTCTCCGCTTCACCTCCAAGTATTATCAGCCTAAAAAGCAAACATGGTTTTTAAAGCCCCTTGTTTACGACATCCCGTGACAGCTGATTAATGGCCACAGTTTCCAGATCTGAAAGCTTAGTAACCCAAGCTAGAAAATTCAATCTTATTCTAATATAGATAGGGGTAGAGGGGGGAGGGAGTGAAGCAAAATAGGAACAGAGCAAAGCTCTTCGAAGGGATCCAAGATGAGGGTTGTCACCATCGGAACATCAGCTACGGTTTCCCATTGGACTTTGTATAAGTTTCCTAGGGCTGCTGCAAAAAATTACCACGAATGTGGTGGCTTAAAACAAAAGATATGTATTCTCCCACAGTTCTAGAGGCCAGAAGTCAGACACCACGGTGTGGGCAGGGCCACACTCCCTCAGAAGGCTCTAGAACGAGGCTCTTCCTTGCCTCTTCCAGCTTCTGATGGTTCCTGGTATTCCTTGGCTTGTGGCCACATCACTCCAGGCTCTGCCTCTGTCTTCACATTGCTTTCTTCTCCATGTCTCTGGGTATTTCTGTCTCTTATGAAGATACTTGTCATTAGATTTAGGGCCTAGCCTAATTTAGAATGATCTCACCTTAGAATCCTTACTTTAATTACATCCAAAAAAGACCCTTATTCCAAATAAAACCACATTTTGAAGTCCCAAGTGGACATATCTTTTGTGGCAGGGATAGCATTCTGTCCACCACAGGTCTCCTTCCCTCTCTGAGAATGTCTCCTTCTTCCTTAGGAAGGTCTTGGGACCAACCAGACCTCGAGATCCCACCAGATCCTAGGAAGCTTTCTGATCTGCCCACAGTTGTGCACTTTTGCTGTCAACCCCTGGCTCTGGACTCCAGCGGCCTCCATGATGGTCTCCCTGCTGCCACACCTACCCTCCCCTCTCCAGTGGGTTCTCCACCAGAAGCCAGAGAAGTTTCAATAAAGAGTCCATCTGACCCTGTCGCTCCTCCTCGTGGGCCTCGAAGGCTCCCCAGCGCCAATAGATCTCCTTATGATGGCCGAGAAGCCCTGTCTCATCTGCCCTCTGACCATCCTGCCAGCCTTATTCACAGGACTCGTCCCTTATTGGCTTGATTTTGGCCGCTCTGTCCCACACCCAGCAGGAGAGTTGCATCTCCGTGTCCCTGCCTAGTCGTCTTGAGATCTCAACTCAACATCACCTCCTGTGATAGCTAGGTCCCCCACAATCACTACTACGACATTCTTTATTTCTCCTTCATAGCATTCATCCCACATCATTCATTAGGGGATCTTCTTGTCTTTTCAACACTTAAATATGAGAATGTTGCAACTGGCCTGCCCAAAACCCTCCTGTAACATTTATAAAAACTCCAAGCACCTTGCCCTCACACAGCCCTGGATTGATGGGTCCCATTTACTCACTCACCTTCCCTCCTCCCACTCCCTCTTTTGATCACTCACTGGGCTCCAGCCACAGCAGCCAGCTTCTGATCCTGCAGAATGCAAACCCCTGCCTGCCTCAGGCCTTTGCACATGCAATTTGTTCTATCTGAAATGCTCTTCATCCAGATCTTCCCCATCTGGCCCATTTGCACCAAAAAGAACTCAGTTCATATGGCACCTGCCAGGAGAGGTCTTCCCTGACCCACCTTTCTAAAACAGCCCCCAAACCAATCATCTTACCCTCTCTTATTGTCTTCATAGCAGTTAATCACTGAAGTCGTCCACACCTTGTTTTGCTTTCTGGTTTACTCTCTGTCCTCCCTCTCTAGGAAGTAAGCTTCCTGAAGACAGGGACTTCGATTACCTCATCATTGCTGTATCTTCAAGACCTAGGATGTTGCTGCTCCATTCCTACTGACATGTGTTGGATGAGTGAATGTTTGTCCCAGAACCTGGGACAAGTCCCAGGACAAAGCAATCCCTTAACAAATTCACTCCCTGTAGTGCTCTGTATGTTGTGAGTAGGGAAAGTGTCCTTCCTAGAACTCCTAAGGTCATCCATGTTTCAACCTAAAGGCAGCAATGCCACTTCTCTCTCTCTCTCTCTCTCTCTCTCTCTCTCTCTCTCTCTCTCTCTCTCTCTCTCTCTCTCAATGCTTGGGTGGCCGCTACATTCATTCTGTAGTTCCTTTGTTCATTTATTCATTCATTCATTCTGAAAACATTTCTTGAGTACCCACTGTGAGGCCCAGTCCCTTCTGTCCCCAGGGGTATGGCAGAGAGCAAGCCAGGCAGTCTCTATCCTCACAGAGCTGACATTCTGGTGGAGATGCCCCTATTCTGGTAGTGCCTTTTTAAAATAATCTCTGGCAGAGCAGCGAAGCATACTCTTTCCTAGTGTCATTGTTCTCATCTGCCCAAGGGGAAGCAATATCTTGCCCAACAGCCAGAAGTCCCAGGGCTGAGTAAGGACTGGGAAATGATCTTTGGAAGGGAAAGGCCCCATGGCGTCCCCGGTTTGTCCCTTTTCCCAGTCGTCCTGCTGCCCTCCAACCATGCTGACACCCTCTTCTGCCCATGACCTGTCCTCATCCCTCTGGCCTGCACAGGAGCATGGCCTTGGACCTTAGACACACCTGAACTCTGTGTGACCATGGAAAATTAGCTAACCTGATGAAACCTGAGTGTCCTTGTCTGTAATATAGAGATAATATCTACAAAGCACTGTTGGGAAGCTGGAATGGGATATACCTCCTAGAGGTCCTAGCACTCCCCAGCACCAAAGAATGTCATTCCAAGGCTTTCCCACTGAGAACTCCTATTCATCCCCAAGGCACAGGCCGATTGCTACTCCCCCAAACCCCCTCCTCCCCTTCCCTGAATCCTTCATGTGCTCACCCTCTCTTCGCACTGCTCAACCCTGTTGGCCACTCCTGGTTTTCCTCCTGGACACACATTTGAGGAAATGACCAGTCCTCAGTACTCCCCATAATGCTGGGCACATAGTAGGGGCTCCACAAGGATTTCAATTTGCTGCTTATTTGCTGAGCACCTATTCCTACCAACCCCTGTGCCAGGTTCTGGGCTCACAGCAATGATGTGGTCCCCAAGATAGAGATGCCCACAGTCTGGGAAGGACACAGACACACTAGCAAGCATCCCCTGTGCAGAAGTTCAAGTAGAGTGGTGGCATATGAAGAAATCAAGGGTCTTCCTGAGGAGCTGGGCCCTAAAGGAACCATCCTTCTTGGCTGAGTGGAAACATTTGTTGAATATGTGTGTTCCTGGAAAGGTTCACAGGGATTTGCATTCCTGCTGGCATCTAACATCAGTCTATAAGTGTTGAGTCCTGAATTATGGTGACTTCTTTAATTGGCAGTGGCTGACTTCTGGTTGTTCTGTTCCTAGTTCTTGATCATACAATTAAAAATCTGTAAACCAATAAGCAAATAGGGTGGGATCAGAGGCTGTCTATTTCACAGATTCTAATATAGGAAGTTGGGTTGCTAAGTTTATTTCAAAAAACTAGAATTTTATTGCTTATAAATTTTCCAGAACACTCAAAAGGCAGAACAATTGTTTTAAAAGTTCTCTCTTATCCAACATCAAAATATTTGATCCCTACAATTGGATGTCATTTTTCTCATTTGTTGAAGAGAAAACCAAGGCCCAGGAAGAAATGCTGGGTCCAATGTCCCTCGGTGAATCAGTGCTGGGCCAGGAATAGAACCCATGCTCCTGGGGCCAAGACCAGGATTCCACCCACAACCTGTAGGTTGCTCACTGCCTACAAAATGTGTTTTTGTATGCCAGTGGACAGGTCCCACTGGTCAACGCAAACTGACAGTGCACTGGCTCGTCATTCGGCAGGGGACAGAGCTCAGAGGAACCACTTTATTTTCTCTAAAACAAAAATGAGTCTAAGGTTGAGAGACCCATGAGACAGAAAAAAAAAATACCCACGTTAGGGCCTAATGTGCAGGATGGTAAATCTTCTCATGCAGATCATGGTTATGCTCTTAGCTATACTTTTAGTTTTTACTTAATTTTATATGAAGTTTTATATAACACTAATGAATGTACCCAACAAGGTAACAGAATGAAGACATTGACCTGTGATCAGATTCAATAAATTATGAAAAGTAACAATTCAAATAAATGTACTATGTTTGTAATTTAAAAAAGAAAAGAAACTCCCCTCCCTGAGCTATTGATAGAGGTTACCCTTGCTGTGGGCACACATCTTCAACAACCTCTCTCTTTCCTCCCTACAGGTGGGCCTTCTCCTTCCCGACCCAGGTGACCCAAGTGAAGGGCACCCCTTCACCCTTCTGAAGCCCAGGGAGGAAGGCAAGGTGACGCCAAGGAATGAAAGTGGGGCTCCCAGCGAGGTTTGAGAACTGACAGAGGGTTGGTGCTCCCCTGCACCCGTGGAGGCGGTCATTTAACTTAATAACTGTGAATTTAGGACTGCTGCAGGTGCCACCACCATCCACAGGCCCCCACAGAGAGACTGCTGGGCTGAGCTTTTAGCAGGAACGCCCCTCCCAGGGTGTCTTTTGTGGCAAGAACAGCAATTGATTGCTTTTAATGTCCGCTCTTACCTAATCACTCAAGTTGCAGTTCTAACAGTCATCTCATGGCATCTGTTGAGGAGTTAAGAGGGTGGGGGCATTTGCACCACACCCCTTGCTGGTCCCTGCTGGCCCCTGAAGGCCCCAGGCTGTGCACCATTAGAACATGTTACAGTGCACCTCCAGTTTTAGGGCCTTGCACCCAATCTGCCCACCTTCAGGAGAATGCCTGTTCCCCTAATCTAAATTTCATTTCCCTCCTCTTTCTCTATATAGCCAAGCCCTCTGTCAAATCTGAATCCACAGTCCTCCTCCACCAGAAAGACTTCCATCATTGCACCAGTCCTCTGAGCCAGTTCCCCTACAAACAGCTATAAGGTTCCTTTCTCACTCACCTCACATTCACAGCATAAATTTCTTACCCTAATTTAATTACTTATCATTTCATGTAGGCTCACTGTGTGTTTATCTGAGCTATGAGCTCTTCGGGAGCAGGTGCTCAGTTTTATTAGTCTCTGAGTCCCAAGGGAATAACACATTGCCTAACACAAAGTGGTTCTCAATACGTATTTGCTATCTGCTTCTAATTGGGCAGTCAAGCCTTGACAATTTAGACTCAAGGGAGGAAGATGGTCTGAATTAGTGCCATAACTGAATTCTGAAATGTCTAAAAAGAAATTCAGGTTATTCTTTTAGTGCATGACATGTGGTATCACATGAATGCAGCCTTGTATTCAGCCTCTGTTTAGCAGTTAAAATTCCCTTCCAGTCCTCCACCTGGAGAACTCCCGATGCATCATCAAGGCCCAGATTAAACATTACTCTCTCGGGGAAGCCCTCCCTGAATCCACTAGGCATACTCATCACTTTCAGACATACCTAGGTTTGAATTCTAGTATGGATTGAATTGTGCCCCACAAAAAGATGTTCAAGTCCTAGCCCCCAGGTCCTGTGGATGTGGCCTTATTTGGAAATAAGGCCCACAGATGATTAAGTTAAGATGAAGTCATTAGGGTGGGTCCTAAGTCCATATGACTGGTGTCCTTAGAAAAGAAAAATTTGAACACAGAGACAGACATGCACACAGAGGAAAGATGACGTAAAGACAAGGGACAATGTTATCTATAAGCCAGGGAACACCTGAGGCTACCAGAAGCTAAGGGAGAGGGATGAAACGGACTCTCTCTCTTGGCCCTCAGAAGGAGCTAACCCTGTCAACAACAAAAATAGATTGTCTCATAGTTCTCGGGGCTTGCCTTGATCTTGGACTTCCAGCCTTCAGACTATGAGACAGGAAATTTCTGTTGTTCAGGCCACCCGGTTTTTGTGATACTTTGTTATGGCAGCTCTAGCACACTTATACAAATTCTGACTGTGCCCCCTACTAGCTGGTTGAGCTTATGCAAGCCACTGAAGTCTCCGAGTCTTAGGTTCTTCCTCTTTAAATGGGCACAACAAATCTACTTCAGACCTCATTCCCTTTCCCATCATCACACATCCAATCTATATTCCCAGCATCCCTTGTAGATAGGTGTGGCCAGGTGGCTAAGTTCTGGCCAATGGACTGTGGGTAAAAGCGATGTGCTCCAGCTGACTCATAAACTTTTCACTCAGTCCTCCACCAAGCCCTCACTACCACATCTGCCAGCAGAGGACAGTGAGGCCCTGGGAGGTAGCAGAGTTACAAGATGGAAAGAATGCAGGTCCCTGATTGACTACAATGAGGTCCCACTTGTGTAATACTGCATTGAACCACCCAGCTATTCAATCCCTTGAGAGCTCTGTAGGGAGAGGCTGGACCCCATTACTTGCAGCCACTTTCCCCTCTGGGCTGGGGACCTCTCTGGGGACCCAGTGAAGCTCCCTTCCTCTTTTTTCATGTTTCCCTTGAGACTGTCCTATCCTCTTCCTTCCTCCTCCCACTCTGAGCATCATTGCCTCAAGATGGCTTTGGAAAGAAAACCAAGGATGAGAATAGTTTTCCAGACAACTCCTCTTTCTTCCTGGTTACAGCTACTCTTGAGGGCAGAAAGCTGGGAGCTGCTGCCTGATTTAGGAAGTTAAAAATACATATCTAGAACTAAAAAAAAAAAAAATGCAGCTTCTACCTGAAGAGTTTCTTTTTAGTAAAGCCATTAAGGTTTTTGGGTGTTAGCGTGGGTGCTATAGAAGCATAGACATCTCAGTCCTCTGTGAAAGTCTGCCCTTGCAGGCTGGGTGGGCTTCCTCCCAAGATTGTTTGGGCAGCATCTGGACTGAGTTTTAACTTCCCCAAAAATGCCAGTGAGAGTCAGAACCAAATGCGGTTGTGGCAATGTTCTGTGGGACAAGCCCTGATGTCACATCACATGAGGTGTCCCACTCAGGTGGCCTGCGTGTCATGAGTTGTTTTGTAGTAACTGCCAATGTTTGTAAATAATTTACCTCTTTACAAACATAGCTCTCATTCCCATTCGGATATGTTCTCTTAAAAGGGAGTAAAAGAACTAGCGACATTTTACAGCCACTCCCAGGAAGTTCCACAGGACCCAGTGAGAGAGACCAGAGGTGTAAAAAGCAACTATCTCCAGGGTCTAGGCAGGGTCAAAATGTGTTCGAGACTGGAGGACGTGCATCTGCCAAAGGGGAGACCACCACTCAGTTCCAGCCATGGGCTGTTCACTGAAGAGACCTCATTTCCTAGAGAAAGCAAAAATTCCACATTTTTAATATGCCATTTTCTGACTTTTAAGTTGTTGGTCACTAGTTCGGAATTTTTAAAATACTGTGATCCAAACGAAATCCAATTGGGGTCGGGTTTGACCATGAGTCTGCCAGAACCTAGGAAGCGCCTCATGTAGGTGAACCTCTCAGCCATTGCACAGAAGCTGGGCTGGTGTTTTTGTGCTATGTCTGTATGCGTGGCATGTGTGTACCATTGGGAGGCTCAGGTAAGAACAGGTATGAGCGGAAGGTAGGGTTCTTTAAGGCACTGGGTAAATGTCACCTCCTCCTTGAAGCCTCCCTACAGCCCCGACACTCCTTACCACACCCATACCTCACCCTCAGACAAACTCTCCCTCTGTACTTTTTGTATTCTTATTACATATTGGTGTGTCTAAGTATTACACAGAGATGTAGGGGTGGGCACATTGCATCGTCTTGCACCATGGATCAGTGAGCACACCGAAGATAGCATAAATGAATGAATAGCAATGAATAACTGAATGATGACTTCTAAGCAGAGTATCTACTAAAAGCAAGAGCCCTGCTTGCCCCTCTGCACACCTGGCCTGTTTACAGTGGGCAGTGTCACACACAGGTTCACGGGAGCAGTACACGCCCTCAGAGCCAGGTGGGCCTTGCCTAGGACGACACGGTGAGGCAGGCAGGACAGGACTGGCAGTGGCAGAGCCACTTCCCACTCCACTGCACAGAATGACCACCCCACGAGGCTAGGCTGAAGAAGACACTCTGCTTCTAACTCAGCTCCACCCCACTTGACAGGCACACATCAAGCCCACACCCCGCGTGAGCCCTGGCAGCACAGAGGAGCAGGCACAGCAAAGGCTGCTGTGGCTGCCTCTCCTTGCTGTCCGGGCTGGCTGCACTGGGAGAGCAGCTCAGGATTAGAACACAGCCTACTGTCAAACAGAGTGGGAACGCTAATATCCCTTAGCCTCTGCCCAGCCCTGCCAGCTACTGTTTTGGTATCACCCCTGGTCAAGTGACTTAAGAGCTCTGTGCCTCAGCTTTCTGATTTGTAAATTGGGGGCAATTTAGAACCTGGCTCACAGAGCTGATGTGAAGGCTTGGGACACAGGATGTCCTCCATAAAATGTACTCCTAGGAGTCTCATTGTTCACACATCATTTTATTTGATCCAGAAAAGGCTATGAATCATCACTATCACCCATTTTAGAGATGAGTCAACTGAGGCCAGGAAGCTGTGGCAGCACCTCGTTTCTTCTGACCCAATGCTGGCAGTCTCCCAGTGCTAACAGTTCACTCTCTTCTGTTCCTCCGAACACCCCAATGCACCCTGTCCCCTGTGGCTTCTGCGTGCTCCCTGTGGGTTGGTCAATCTCGCCCCCGCCCCCAGCTCTGCACCTGTTCCTGCATTCATATCTTACCCCACATATTTTCTACATAGCTTACCACAGAGCAAGCACAGCAGGAGCACCCCATGAAGATTTGCCGATGGGCCAGAGACCTGAAGACCCCCGGATTCCACCCATAGGGCATTATTTCTTGACTTTCTGATTGAGTAGGCCTGGAGAGGAGCTGGGGAATTTGTAATTCCAACAAATTCCCTGGTGATGCTTATGTTGCCAGTTTAGGTTAGAGCTAGAAGGATAGGTGGACCTAAAAACTATTTAGTAATCAAAGATACAAACTCAAGCTCAGTGACAATGAAGGAAACAAACAAGTGGCCAAGACAGAATAACAAGGAAAGCATGTACTGCTCATAGGCTGGTCAGTGAGGGTGACAGAGAAGAATGAGCCATGCCAAGAGGAAGCAAAGCCTTTTGGGCAGAGGGCACAGCATTTGCAGAGGCCTGAGGTAGAAGAACTGGGGTCTTTGATGGACTGAGGGTAGATCAGCAGCTGGAACCCAGTAAGTAAGGGGGAGACAGGGGCAGCTGCAATGGGAAGGTAGCTGGTCACATGACTGGATGACACTTCCCAGACTCCCTTGCACATGGCTAAGTTTTGGAAAGTGGGTAAAAATGATGTGTGCCACTTCCAGTCTGGTACACCGAGAACGTTCCAGGTTCTTTTCCCAAACAGATGAGAACAGTGTCCTGTGAAATGACAATGACCTACTGAACTTGGCATCTCTGTGTTACAGCAGCTGAGCTTACCATTGCTAATGCAGGTGCATCTCACCTTGCCCCAGCCTAGTGTCCTGGCTACTAAAGGCTGGGCAGTGAAGGACTCCTGGGTGTGTCTGACTTCCAGAAACCTCTGGCGAGTCACACTGCCTCTCTGGGGCTGGGGTTTGCCAACTGGATCCAGGATCTCTTAGGGCTTCTCAAACTTCAGGGGGCAGAGCGTCGGAATACCCTGGAGGCTAGATACAATAGAAATCTCTAAGGCCCACCCTCAGAGTTTCTGATTCAGCAAGTCTGGAGCAGGACCTAAGAACCTCCATTTATAATAAGTTCCCAGGTGGTGGTGCTGCTGCTGCTGGTCTGGGATGTTTTTGAGAACCACTGCCTTAGGTTATTCTAGTCGTGAAATAATATAACTCAAAGTATAAGTACCATATGTTTAGAGCTTGCCTCAAAGAGGTCAGAAAAATTCACCCAGAGCTGAGATGTAAAAGGCTTAGCTGAGGAATGGGTGTGTCCCTTCAATACTCTCTTGGAGAAAGATCACTGTTTGAAGAGTCAGGAGTCCTAAATTTCAATCCTGGCTCTGGACACTAGGGCCAGATTACTCATTTTGCCAGAGGCTGTCCTGTGCATTGTAGAATGTTTAGCAGCATCCCTGATCTCTACCCACTGTATGCTAGTAGCATCCCCGCAGTTGTAACAATCAAATATGTCTCCAGATGTTGTCATATGTTCCCTGGGGAACAAAATTGTGCCTGACTGAGACCCACTGCTCTAGAGTAGCAGTTCTCCCCCTTGGCTACAAAGTGATATCACCTGATGCTTGGTCCACCCCCAAGACCCTGACTTGGTCAAGGGTGCAGCCTGGGCATGGAGATTTTAAAAGTTCTCCATGTGTCTTCAGTGGACTGCGAGAAGAGAATATTGCAGGGATTCCAATGGGCAGCCAGGGCTGAGAACCATGCTCTAACTCTTGCTGGGATGCCAGTTGTTATGGTGTGGGAGGGAAGGCACAAACTGGGGGCATTGTGACCTGTTACACTAAAGAAGGGGGTAATTCTGCCAGCCTGGTGATGCCACAGGCCTGATCAAACATACCCATTAAAGCCAGGCCAGGGACAGGCTCTAATCTGCCCCAGGATGTTGGCCTACATTAGAACATAAATATTCTAAGCTGTAGATGCCTGACCAGGCTCTTTCTTCTTTCAGTCAGCTCAGGTCTCAGATGAACCAGAATTGATCCAACAGGACAAAGGTTCTGGTTAAAGTAACTAGTTTGGCCCTACTGAACCCATTTCTTCACCTTTGAAACGACGGACTAGATTTAGGTGGTATATCAGGGCCTTTCTGGGCCTGTCCCTCTGAGGCCTTCTGTAAGTAAAGGCACCTTGACAAGTCACTGGAAATGAGTCCAGTGTGGCCTATTCTCCAGCTCAGAAGCCTTCCCCAGTTGGTCTCTACAAGGATCACCAGCTGGCCACCTGGTAATTTAGGTGAAACTGGTACAAAAGACACTGTCTCCAGCCAAAACTGGCCAGGAGCCAGTGTTTGACCACCATCTGCTCAGTTTATGGTCTAGAGGTTCCTGCAGGGCTAAGTGTGGCCTAGAAGCAATCAGCAAGGGCTGGATTCACCTGGCTGTGTCCTGCCCCTATTCTCATGGAATCACAGCATCTCAGAGTCAGACAGATGATCCTGTCCAGGGGTTTGTAAATACAGGAGCATGGAGCCCCAGATGCTGGGCCAGTTGTATCCACAACACCTGGGAACTTACTAAAGAGAGTTCAGGGTCTCACCCCCAGAGATTCAGATTCTACAGTCCTGGAGTGGTGCCCAGGAATATGGTTTTTCTCACTCCTAGGTAGTTCCAATGCCGGGTCTAGGAAGAACCAAATCCTAATGCACCCTTCCCAAAGAGAAAATATTCTGGCCTCGATACACCCAAGGCGACAGCCGCCTGTGCTTGGGCACTTCTCAGCCTGCTCAGACCTCTGTGCTGTGCAGCATATGATTTTCCCTGCACATAAAAGCCCTCTCTGTTACTAAGGACTATATTGTCTTTACTTGGCTCAGAGAGGGTAAGCAACTGGCCCTGGGTTGCCCAAAAATGTAGATGCAGAAAGGGGACCAGAAGCAGCTCCTCCTGACTCTCAGGTCAGTGCCATCGCAATTCATCCAGCAGGGTTGGAGCATCTACTCCGTGCCAAGGCCCACAGCCTGGCCGGCTCTGAAGCGCAGGAGGCTGTTTATGCAAGCTGACAGCTCTGATCCGCCAAAGGCGCCTGCTTCCAGCTCAGCCTCTAATAATAGCTCTTCCTCGGAATTCCTCCCGTCTTGGTGGGAGCGGAATATTTAGACATATCAAAGATTCTTTCCCCTTCTTTCATCGAGCCAACAGTGATATGAAAGGAATACAATGAAAAGAAGGGTCTCTATGACAAGCTTCAGAGAGCAGCCAATTCCCTGACATCCTTCAAGACTCCAATTGACTCTACACTTCTCTGATGGGAGTCAGGGTGGTTACATAATAATAACGCCTTCCATTTCTATGTGCTATTGTGGTGCTTTCACATACATTAGCTTATTGAGCCCACAAAGCATCCTGGAGGTGGGCAGGGCAGGGGTCCTTCTCCCCGGTTTACAAATGAGAAAATTGCAGTGCAAAGAGGTTAAATGACTTGCCTAAGGTCACACAGCAAGTTAGTCACTAATCGCAGAGTCCTCTGGCAGGCAGGGAATCTGGAGAGCACTGAATTCTAAATGGCCTTCCCTGAAAGATGCAGAAGGGCCTGTGCTGGTAGGTAGGCCTTGCCTTTCCCCCTACCTCTCTCTTGCTCACATCCTTCTCTATCCTGAGTTCCAGTTAAAGGCCTCATCTCAAAATATAGTCACATTGGGGCTTAAAGGTCATATTCTATCCCCTCCATTTGGCACACCCCTCCCTGCTTCCTCTCTCCCATCTGAATGACTGGCTCCTCCTCATCCTTCTGCACCTCCCTCCAGCACCACTGCCTCCTCCAGGGAACCTCCCCTGGGGCCCACCTGACCAAGCCAGGTGTCTCTTCCCTGTGCAGACCTCCATTCTGCCCTGGATCAAGCTCTATTGTACTCAGCAACCTTAGTGTCTTCCTCACCAAACTGTGAGCCCCACCATATTAGTCATCTCAAGCTGATGTTACTTTGTATGTAACAGACTGAGTGGCTTAAATAATAGAAATTTATTTTCTCACAGTTCTGGGGGCTAGAAGTCCAAAGTCAAGGTGCATTAGGGATGGTTTCTGGTGAGAGCTCTCTTCCTGACTTGTAGGTGGCCCCCTTCTCCCTTCTCACTGTGCTCTCTTGGGGTGGGAGGGATCTGTAGTGTCTCCTCCTCTTTTTATTTGGACACCAGTCCTGTCAGATTAGGGCCCCACAGTCATTTAATCTTAATTACCATCCTAAAGGCCCCAGTTCCAAATACAGTTGCACTGGGCTTAGGCTTCAACCTATGAATTTGGGTGGGAAGGACACAATTCAGTCCGTAACAACCTTGAGCACAACAAATCAGGTCTGGCTCTCTTTCAGGTGTCTAGCCAGGTCCTGGCCCACGGCATGGCAGGACGAATGTCCCATGTAGGCGTCCCTTTTTACAAGTCTCTGACTTGTCACCCAACATTTGCTGGACACCTCGAAAATGCGGAGCTCACCACTTCACTGTTGGCCACTCTATCATGACCCTGCGGTAAAACACAGAAAGGAGTAGATAAGGAGATTACAGGTTAAAAATCATGTCACCTGCCCACAGAGTCCAGATCTCCCTACTGAAGTTATCAAAAAAGTCCATCCCTTTGAAAATAATGTCAATCTTCCTGTGACTCTTGGCTCTTCTAAGCTCATCACCCCCAGGCCACACAACTGCCCAGCAAGAGTCTACCTCAACCATCCTTTCACCTGCATCCCCCTCTAAGATTGGAGCAAGAGGCTTACACAGAAGCGGACAGAAGCACCACTCCTCTGGAACCCCTTCTTCCTCACCATTAGGGAAAACTACAGATGGTCTTTGGTTCTTAAAGTCTAAAGCAAAGCCAGGCCTTAGAGATGATCTGTTCCCTCATTCAGTGACTGCCTGGTGCAAAAGGTCAGTGCAGATGCTGCCTCCTCCAGGAAATGATCCCCCCTTTAGTGCTCCCAGGACACAGGCACTCCCTACTCATGTATACACATATCCCATCTAAGGTACCTCCCCCACCATCAGAATCCCTTAAGGACAGAATCCGTGTCAAGTTCATCTTTGTGCCTTCAGCACCCAGCCATGTTGGGAGATCTTTTTCTGAGGCACCAGGAACTATAGATCCCACTGCAGGGGGCTGCCACTTTAGCAAAAGAATGGGCAGGGGAGGTCACTTTGGCCATGGGGACGCCCTACCCAGCCTCTCAAACATGGCCACACATCGGGCCTTACCACTTACCCGCTGCTGAATTTTAACAAACACTCCAAGAGATAATGGTTAATTTCACAGAACCATGAATGGAGGCTGTTAAAATGTTAATATTATTTAAATTGTTTTACATTTTTGGCAGTTTGAGCCACAAATATAAATGTTTTCCATGCTTTCCACAGAGCTGAGCTCACAAAAATGATTGATGAGGCACCAGATACGGAATTTCCCATTTTAAATTAAGAAACACAACATGAAGGCAATGAGGAAAATACTATCTGCCATATGCAGTCCCCTACTGACTCTGGAGGCCAAACTCCTCAGCATGGAGCCTGGACCAGGTTATCTGTCCCTCTGGCCCCTAGTGGCTGTGTGGCCCTGGGCTCCTCGCTTCATTGCCCTGGGCCTAATGTCCTCGTCTGGAGACGGGGATAATAATACCTACTAGCAAGGCTTTCCAAAGCCTCCATAGTGGGTTCACACTTAGGAGCGTTGGGTTTTTTCTCTGCACTGTGTCACCTAAGCTCACTGCAACGGTCAAGGAGATGCTATTTTACACATACTTTGCACAACATGCCCACACACCCAGAACTGGAAGCACCTGTCTGACATTGAAGCCAGTGCTCTAATCACCATTTCGAGTAAAATTAAAAACGTCCGCCTCACAATAGGGATAACTAATGAACGGTGGTCTACTCCCCTCCCCACATCCCACCTCCCTCACATCCTCACTCAACATTCCGAACCCTCACTCCCTGGGCTTCCACCTCACCACACCAGTAATATTTCAGTGTCTGCCAGTTCTAACTTTGGCTAAGTTCAAAGGAGGGATGAGCTAAGGGTGAGAGTCTAGCGTCAGCAGGACAGGGGAGGGGCAGCTAGGAACTGCCCTGCCTTTTGCTCCACATGAATCCAGCCAGGTCTCACAGCCCTCCTGACTGCAGAGCCTAGCCACACCAGCCTCACCTTCAGGTCTCAAAGAAGCTCTAGCCTGGCCCTGGTCTGTGCCTAAGGCCAATGCCTGGGCTCCCTGCTCAGTCCCAAGAAGGAACCCTACCTTTTCCTCTTCTGGGCCCAGCATATGGCTCAGCGCTGCACATGCATTATCTCCGGGACTTGTCTCCACAAGTTTCCAGTGAAGAAGTTACTATTATCCTTGTGTTGCACATGAACAAACAGAGGCTTGGAGAAGCTAAGCCAGAGGACGCAGAGCTTGTAAGCAGTGGGTCTGATTTTAATTCCAAGTGTTCAAACTCCAAACACCACGCTGCTTCCTCCTGCTGGATGGCCCCTAAATCTGAGTCCCTGACCCCTGCCACACCTTCAGGGCCCCGTCTTAGCCTTATCTGGCATCATTCATTAATTCATCACATCGGTCATTCATTATGCAGCGCCTGCTCTGGAGCAGGCTCCATGTTCAACCATGGGTAAACAGCCATGAGGGGAACATACTCTCTGCCTCCCCAGATCTGACAGTCAATAGAGGGTGACAGACAAGCAGGGAAGCAACTGGGGACGGTGTGATTTTTTTCCACAGCGGAGGGAAGCACATAAAAGTGCACCATAGCCCAGCCCGGCATATCAGAAAAGGCTCTCTGAGAGAAATCCCATCCAGGTTGAGGTCTGAATGATGAGCTCGAGGAACTAGCTGGACAATAGGTGCAAGGTTGAGCTCCTGCTAAGAGCAATGCAGGAGCAGAAACCCCAGCATAAGCAGGCAGGCTAAATGAGCACGGGTGAGGGCAGAAGGGGCCTGGAGAGGTGAGTGGCTCTTTGAGTCAGGCATGAGGGCTTTATCCCAAGTGAGGATGTGAGGTTGGGTTTTAAGCAGAAAAATGAGGGAGCAGACATGGGCTACTGAACAGTCCTGCGTACGGTGAGGAGAAGAAACTGGATACTGGCAAGATGAACCCAGAGACAAATAGGAGGCTGGGGCGGTACCCCATGAGCTGGTCAAGACATGAGAAAGGGGACAATATTGTGGATTAAAGGACAGTTAGCAGGGAGAGCTGAGAGATTGGGAGCTCTCTGGTATAACTGGGTGGAGGGAGGAACAGGACCCTGCTATCTGTTGAAGCTGTCCTTGTGCCCATCCTGTGCAGGGGTCCTCAGACCTTCCCTGACCAATCAGTGTCCTGCTGGGCACTCACCACCAAGTGCACTGTGACCCTCAGCTCTTCTCAGAGTACCTGTCCTCCCCACAAAGGCTTCGACTCACATATCTGGGTTCAGTTGGCTCTAGCATCTTCAGAGTGACCATGGGCAAGTGACCAAACCTTCTTGAATGTCAGGTTATGCATCTATGAAGTGGCAGCAATACTGTACCTGTTGGTGGCCATGAGGTTCAATGAGATAAGATATGTAAGGAGTCTAGGTGTGTCCAGAACACACAAAGCATTCAGTAAATGGTGTTCTTGTTATTATTATCATGACTCTGTCAGCCCTGAAGCTCCTTCTTGGGTCCATGAATAGGGGCAGGGGACATCCCGCAGGCATGTGGCCATGACCAGGTGTTGTCCTCTCTTCCGCCCTCTGCTTCCCAAGCACAAGCAAATGCTGGCTGACGTCCCCTCTCTGGGAGCAAGTTGGGAAGGCAGGCTGAGACGGATGGTGTGATGGATGGCTTTCGGCAGTTCTGTGATGCATCAAATGTTTAATGGAAGTCAGCCGAGTGAGCCAGCCCTTCCTGCACCGCGGGGCGCGTGTTTGGGGCCCTCCTCTCCTGCCTCGCTGATGTTCCCTGACGTTCTGGGAGCACCAAAGGCACTTAGGTGGTTTGCCGAGGAAGGAGGGAATACGAAATGAAGCTGATATCTCCTTTCCTCGTCTCTGACAAGGACATGGTTCTTCAGGAAAGGAAGGAAACTGGGCCAAGCTCCCTCGAATGCAAGACGGCAGAAAGTCGCTCCAGCGTCAGATACTGGAGCTCACCTCTTCCTGGCTGTGTGACCTCAGCAAGAGTCAAAACCACTCCAGGCCTCAGCTTCTTTTTCTCTAAAATGGGGATAATAATAATAATCCCTATTTTATAGGGATGTTGTAGGATTAAATGTGGAAACAAATACATAGAACTATAATGGTACCCTGAAAACAGTAGGTGCTCAATCAGAGTTAGCTTTAATAGCAGGGGAAAGAAACAAGGATTAAGTACTATGAGCTGCTGTCCTGCCCTACTGCCAATGTGTTGTGTGACCCCAAGTAAGTTTCCTGCTCTCTCTGGTCCTAGGTCTCCTCACTCTGAACTGAGGATTTTGGTCTCCATAATGCCCCAGGGCTCCTCTTTGCACACAGTCAGGGCCACACCTGCCTATGGGCTCAGGGTAGCTTTCCCAGAGAGCCTTCTCAATTCTGGTCCTGTCAAAGCCAAATTCATCATCTGATGAGCAATGATGTTCAGGCAGTGGATAGCAACAAATGAAAAAGGGACTGGCTTCCATCATGTCCCACCCTTCTCTCCCCCTTTTTCCCAGCATGACACCTGCCCACCACTCCCCTCCCTGAAGGCTGGTTTTCTTGATTCTTCCTCTCTGCCCATTCTTACCTCCAAGACTTTTGTCTACTCTCCTTGTTCCTCTACTCTCCTAATCCTTCTCTCTCTCAAGCCCAGTCCAATCCACACCTATTCCGGGCAGCCTTCCAGCTCAAGGGGACATTCCCCTTCCTGGCCCCACCCCACCCCCCTACACACACACACAGGACAGACCATCAGCAGTGCATATTTTGGAGGAACATGATAAAGTGGAGTAAAATTGAACAGAACAAGATGAGGCAAAGTGGAGCAGAGCTGTTGACCAGAAATGACGTGCCAGAAGCAGATCACTGGGTCACGTCCAACAAGCCGTTAGTGGAGACAGGGCACTCCACTACAACAATATAATAATATCCATCCTGCGTGGGTACTATACACCTGTCAAGCACTATCTCAGTCAATCTGCACAACCCATTTTGCAGATGAGGGAAATCCATGTGAATAAACCGTATGTGGACTAGAAAGTCAGTGGCAGAACCAGGGTTCCCACTGAGGCCATTGCCTCCAGGGCCTACACCATTCACCACAGTCACAGGCTCTCTGGTCTCCCTCTCTAGACAGAATCCACAGGGAGATAAGGCTGGAAGCTCAGAAATACAGTAGGTCCTAGAGGCAGCACCACGCACACCACAAGCTCTAGCAGTAAAGGCTTAGTCAAGTCATCCCACCCTCCTCCTCACTGGGCCCCTTTTATTAGAGAAATTTCCTCCACTGGCCCTTAACGACCACTTGGTCTCTAACTATAATGCTGCAGTGGTAAACTTGGTAGGCACTCAAAAAGTCTACTTTTGGAAGATTTTGTTTCCAAAGGAAATATTTCCAAAAGTGACAGGCAAGGTTTGGGCTGCCAGGAAGCCCTCTGGGGTACTGGTGGTCACCATCACGCACACCCTCCCACCAACCACAACTTGACAGCATCACCTTGGCTGTATGGCGGGTTTCTGAACACGCACAGACCCCCACCTCCCCTGTTTAGAACACCAGCATGTGGGGGCGGGTTTGCCCCTTGAGCTGCTGACCGCCTGGATTTCTAACTGCCAACTTCAATTCACTTTTCTTCCTCTCCAGCACCTCTCTCTCCCCCAGTAAATAGCCCTAAGCTGGCTGTCCTGATAAACTGGGGGCTTAGGGACTTTCTTCAAGTGCCTTGTAAATGGAAGCGTCTCAGACCGACAGCTCTCAGTGTTCAATGAGATTATATTTCTTATTTAAATAGCTGATTGGAGGATTGGTTTCAAAGTAAGATGCTGTATGCCCAAGGCCTCCTCTGGGCTCCTGGGGAGAAGCAATATTGTGTGGCATTGTGCAGCGGCAGGAGCCTCTCCTTCGAGCTCCCGCTCCCATTCAGATGCCTCCAGGTTGGGGGGAGACCGGCTGGTGGGGGATAAAAGCCTCCTCCCCTCCTGGTTTAGGGAGCTGGAGATTATGCCTTTCATTGGAGAGCGTCTTCTCCAGGGCTCCCCACCATGCTCTGCACCAGTTGTCGCCCCTCTCAAAGCGAAGGGGAGATAAAAGGCAATGTGTTTGCTTCATCCCACCTCCAGGGAAAGCTCCAATCAGTCTTTTGTCAGTGGAGGATAAGCGCCACCATTTTAGGAAGGTTTGTTGTTCAGCATGCTCTGCTGGAAGGTTTTGTGCAGACCCTTTCCCCATTTGTGCCATGGTTTCCCTGGCCCCATGCTGGGCCCTGGGCGGGCTGATGCATGCTTTCTTATTCAGTACCCACGCCCAGGCCTGAGAGGGGTGGCATCATCTTAAGTAGCAGGCAACCTTTGGGAAGGGCAAGGTTTGCACAGGACCAGATTCTGCCTGAACAGTGCCGTGCAAATCCTGCAAGGACTCAAGCTCTTTGCTTAGAGCAAATTTGCAGTTAATTGTGTGTCAAAATAACATATTAGTAACAGCAGCGTCTGGACTGTGTGCAATTCCTCTCCTTTCAAGTCTTTGTCTGCCCGGGGCCGGAGGGGCTTGTCAGGGCATCTTTGAGACAGGCTGGTGGCCCCATCAAAAGCAGCC
The DNA here is from genome assembly GCF_014176215.1 of Rousettus aegyptiacus. Lineage (NCBI taxonomy): Eukaryota > Metazoa > Chordata > Mammalia > Chiroptera > Pteropodidae > Rousettus > Rousettus aegyptiacus. Next base: position 9,980,568 of record NW_023416309.1, read on the forward strand.
CCAGAATCTTAGTGACTGGCCCAGAGCCCTGGACAAGATAAAAGGCCAGTGGTGGCCTTGCAGAATGCCCAGCTCTGTCTGCAGGGCCACGCGGGGCTGGTGATCTTCGTTACTGGCAGCTGCAGCGCAGGGGCAGGCGGTTTGGTATGCCAGGCACATCCAGCGCCTTGTGCATCCAGGGACCGCAATCAGGTAGCTGATGGGGATGCAAGTCACATCGCCTGGACCATTGCCGCAGTGAACTGATTCATGCTGCTACTTTGAGGCGAGGAGAAGGGACAGCAGGGCCCAGAGACGGCCAGACTGGCTTTATTATACAGCTGCTGTTTTCAAGCTGGAATATTCCAGCCTCTCCTGCTCCCTCTCTTTCTGCCGAGCCATGCTTCCTGCCTACCTGCAAAGACAGTGCTCATTCTGGCCCCTGGCTCTGGCAGAACAATGGCATTATGCGATGCATAAAGAATACCCGGGCAACGGAGACAGGCATGACTTAATTCGCTCAGTGCCCAGTGGCTTTTGAACGCCCCTGCATTCAGCTTTTATCCTGAGCAGCCCTAGCCCTCCCCTGCCCTTTATTTCTCATCCCTCCCCATCACAAGCTTCTCTCAGTTCCTACACAGGTCTGCAACGGATCTGATGGCTGTGAAATGAGGGATGCAAAGGAAAGGAAGACAAGAGCACTCTAACTGGAAAAGCTCCTGGCTGTGGGCAATGAGACCTAGGTTTAGGTCTCAGTTTGGCCATCAACCGACTGGGTGGCCTCAGCTCTGAGTTCCAAGTCTATGTCAGCAAATAAGAGAAATGGGAACAAAGTTCCAGAAAGGCTTTTCCAATCCTAACATTCTGTGATTTGGATACACACACCATTGTTCTGGCTTCACTTATTGATAGTGAAGGGTCCTTCAGTGTTTCAGTGATATTCTCCTTGACCGTGACCTATAACTGGGTCACAGGTCAGGACAGTAAATGAGTAAAAGAAACTAGGTGATACCCATGGCACATTGGTGCCCACCTGACCTGTCTAAAGCAGCAACCACTGCTCAGCTCCAACTCGTTGGAATAAGAAGCCCAGTCTTGTGAGGTCTCTAATTTTTTTAAAAAGAAATCAGAAATTTTAAAATGTTAGCTAAATTTCTTATAACATGGAAGGTCAAACAAAATGTATCAGGGACCTTATCCACTCAGTAGGCTTCCAAATGACAAAGTCAGGAACTGACAGGACTACTGCATATCTCAGCTCCAGGGGCACCATCATATAGAGCCCTGGAGTTGTTAAGGGGTGTTCCTGGGACCAGACAAATTGTACTGAGCAAGGTACCCCATTATGCTTTGAGAAAAGAGAAAAGGAAAGGAAAGGAGAGGCAAAAGAAAAGGGGAAGATAGAGGAGGAGAGGAGAGAAACCAAGACTGGGCCCCAAATGTTCAGATACCTTGTCACCTAACATCTGGGCTAACTGATTATTCCCTTTCCAGAAGTAAGGGAAATGATCCTATGGAGCCTGCTGGATCTCACTTCCTTGCCACCCCTGCCACTCAACCAAGTAAAGCCAGACAATGCTTCTAGATTCCCAGCAACCCTACCCCATGCAGCTGAGGAAATGATTCCACCGCCTAAATTCCCCACCCAGCCAGACACTGGGTTCCTGTACTTCAGGCGCCTCAGTCTCCAAATCCTGATAAAAGCCCTCATAGCAGAGGGTATCTCCAGGCAATGGTGCATGAAGATCCCAGGACCTGGAAGGGACTGTGGGAATGCTTCAAACAGATCTTTCCCATGGAATCTCAAATTGGTCATGATATTCCATCAACCTACCTTATAAAATTCATCCTACAGAAGAGATGCCACCTCTTAATAACATACCTGGAGGTCTCTGAAGCCACAAGTTTATATCACTTCAACAAGTATTGAACAAATAATATTTGCCAGCACTAAGAAAAAGTACTTGGTACAAAGAGCTCCTTGAGGGCTGGGAGAAAAGACAAGCTCATATACACATTCAGCTCAGTAACAACCAGGGAGCAGGCAATCTGGGGCTACAGGCAACTGTCTTCTCTATTGATAGAGGGATCACTATATTATGGCACCGGACTTGCTGTCAAAAACATCTTCACAGGCACAGCATTACTATAGGAGGCATAAGACTGACTTTCTAACTCATCACTCTAATACAAAATCAAAATCCTCTGTAGGACACGGATCAGACTGCCATGGGAGGTGAGAAAAGAAAGTGGCATTTGATCTCTTCTTTAAACATACAAGTGGAGGTGGAGGAAGAGTGCCCCTCCCCACCAAAGGAGCGGGGTGCCTCAGAGAGATCAAAGATGGTAGTAAATGCAGAAACAGGGAGGGTTTGGATGGTCTGTTGGGTGAGCGGTCCCAAGCTCCAGAGCAGTTCAGGCTGGCTAGAGCAGTGGGAACACAAAAAGAGAGAGTTGGAAAAGGTGAGAGAAGTCGATGAAGGCCCAATCATGATGAGCCCCAGGCAGACAGAATAGTATACGTTTTATTCTGTAAGCAATGGGAGCCATCGAATATTCATTGAGAGGAGGGATTCCATTATAAGTGGGTTTCAGAATGAGCCTTCCCCAGCTACATGGAAAGCAGACTGGAAGCTAGGAGAGTTGCCAGGAGACAGAAACAGTAGACCAGGGGAGAGCATGACAGCCTGAACCAGGGCAATGGTTATGAGAAAAGGAGATGGTACAGAGAAGGAATTGAACTGGTGTTTGGCCACTAGGGGTAATGATCAAAGATGACTGCAACGTCAGAAAGGATGATGGTACCACCCTCAGAAAGAGGAGGAAGAACAGGTTTGGGAGAGAAGATGATTTCAGACCCCATCTCCGGATGATTTACCATCAAAGACCAATGAGTAACTTTAGGGCTTAGCTCTTTGGGTTAGAGGGCACTAGAAGAGCTTGCATGGGCAAGGGGGGTCTGAATCTGGAGGATACTGGGCAGCATAATTCCCAAGGGGACACCAGAAAGGAGCCACCAGCCCACCAACACTCACCAATCACTGTCCAATGGGCCTGGGGCCAGGCTCTGAACTCCAGTTGCAAGGGGCCTGTGAGGCCCTGAACACTCAATGCGGACCATAAATATTTGCCTGGTTAAGAGCCCCAACTGGAGGCTCAGCAATATCTCTTCTACACATGGTAATCGACACATCTTTCATGGAGGGCTTAAGAAGGGGAAACCATCTCAAGTGATGGCACTTCACACTTGGCACTTGACATTTCTGAGGCACTCCACAGGCATTAGCTAATTAATCCTTGAGTCTGTTTAGCCCCCAAAAGAACTCCCAGAGGCTCCACTTGTACCCCATATGCGAGAAGTTTCACACCCTCCTGAGGTTCAGATTATGAAGCACAGGGAGACAGCTTTGCAGGTAGCCACTCGCCTGCTGCCTCACTTGCAGGTAACTCGAATGGCTGCCAGGCAAACAGCAAGGGATCCTGAGAGATGGAGTTTTTACTGTGTCAGGTACTTCCTGAGAAAGAGATAGGAAGATGGAGAGAGAGAGAGAGAGAGAGAGACAAGAGACCTACATCTACTCAGTTACTACTAGTACTGTTGCTGTGTGCTTTGTCCTTCGTGGAACATTTTTGGTGTCTTTTCATTTAACTCTCAAAATTCCCCCAAGAGGAGTCTCTGAGACAAGGATTAAAGAGTAAGCAGTTTATTTGGTATGTCATCCCAGGAAGCACCAGCTGGAGTGAGGGAAAGGGGGACAAAGAAGAGATGGAAGCCAGCAGAAGGTATATAGTGGAGATTCCATTACTGTGTGCAGCAAGGCTCTGCCCACTGAGCACTCTGGAGATGTACAGAGAACATCTTAGTTGTCCCACCGAGGGGTCAGGGATCTTGGAGATTTGTCCTCAACTCCTGTCAGTCACAGGTTGAGTCTTGTTTCCAGGGCATTAACTCCCCACCACATCTGGCCCATGTCACGTGTGTACTCAGATCAGCCCAAAAGCCCTTAGACGAATACTCCCAGGTACTAACAACAGACACAGCTAGGGCGAAGTGGATAGGAATGGTCAGGGCCAAGAGATACAGACAAAGCACCAGCAGCATCTGGTATGATACCATTCTTCCTATTTTCATAGATGAGGAACCCAAGGCTCAGAGATGAGACCTACTTAGCCAAAATCATACAAATAGAAAAGGGTGGGGCCTAAACATGAACCAAGTCAGTTTGCCTCCAAAGTGCTACTTCTCTCCACTGAGCACCACTGTCTTCCAAGTCTAGCTTTCTTCTCCCCTTTTTTCTCCTCATCCTTGAAACATACAAAGGACAGCCCTGTCTGCTAACAGTGTCCCCCCTCCCTGAACCTCTCTCAGACATCTGACTCTTTTGAGCAGGTTTCCCTGAGATAAAAGCTTGATGACAGATCTGCCTTTTGACAAAGTCTGGAACCAAACAGGGCACCCCTTCCTGAGCAGCATCTATTCTTCCTTTAGTAAGTCCCATCTTCTCCTTGGCCTTTTAATGCATTTGATAACTTTGTGAAGTGCAGACATGCAGGGTTTCAAAGGGCTGTAAATTCCCCAGCCTGATGCCACAGCTCCTGCTGCTGGGTTGGTGCTCTGTTTTTGCTTGCACAGGCCAGTGGTGAGCATTTGTCGCTGGTTGGAGAACTGAATCTGGCAGAAGAGATTTCTGTGCATTTTCTGTGCATTAATTTGCCAAGCACCTTTTCCCAACAGCAGTGCTAAAGACAGTAGCCAAGTGTAAAAGGGGTACAGGTCACCTGGCAATCATGATCAAACAATCCTCATAGGTGGTTCCCTCTAATCCTAAGATGAAACGCGATATTTCTCTTCTTTAATACCCTAAAAGGCACTATCTTCTCCTCCCCAATTAGCATTGTCCTATCAGAGTCTAGGCCAGGAGGGAAGCTGGGGGTCAAAGAGGTGGCGGGCTGGCCAGAGAGGTAAAGAGACCTGGAATAAGGTATGTCCCCTAGGGTGAGGCATATACCTATCCCAGCTACCAGGAATAGAAAATTCATAGGTAAACAGGAGTGGCAGTAAGTGAGGATGGCCAGTAAAGAGCATCAGATTGGGACAAATACAGGTAATAGGTAAGAGAATGACCTGAATTCTCAGAAAGAGAAATAGGCAGAGATCAGGCAGGTAGACTGGCAGCCATAATAGCCCTTCTCTTTCAAAGGTATGCTGGAGATGGCTCACACTGTTCTCAAACGGCAATTATTAAATTTTTAGAAATTCTACAAGTAGTTAAACATATAGCCATTATTAAAAATTAAATTATATAAACTCACAATTAAATGAACTATATTAAGAACAGATTAAAAGTACTCAAAACTTTATTTCTTAATTATCTTACTACATCTTACTATTATCTGTATTGTTGAGTTTATTTACATCTATTGTATCTGTGTGATGGAAATTCTTCATAGCAGCTATTGCATAGATCTTAAAATTACTCATGTTGGGCTTCTTTTCTTTCTTTTTTCTGAAAGGCCAGTGTTTACTAGTATTTACCAGCACACTATAGGTAATTGCTACCCTAAATCAAAGACTTCCTACCTGGCACCATGCTAGACACCTCACGTTTATTATATACCAATCTAGGCAGTGCATACCTATATGGCATGCCAGTTTTTAAAATATTGAATTATTTTCATTTTTGTTGGTAAATAGCTGCTGTCTCAAGCCCCCATGTGTCTTCCTTCCTCTAGCCACCCAGCCCCTTCCCCATGCTACTAAAGGTTAGTGCCTCAGGCCACTCTAGTGCTAGCTAATGGCAAGTGTTCATAAGTACAGATTGTTGATATTTTTACCATAACTTCTGTTTACAATTATCCTACAATTAGGTATTATCATTATCCCCATTTTACAGATCAAGAAGCTGAGACCCTGAGGGGGAAAAAAAACCCAACTCACCCAGAGTTACATAGCTGGTAAGAAACAGAGTTTGGATGAATCCTGAATCCAGCCAGTATTACCAGCCATGGGGCCACACCATTTCTCATCAACATGGAAGTCTAAAAGCTCATGGCAGGGGCTGGCCTCCAAGCCCTGGAAGAAAAATAGAGTGAAATGAGGTCTCTGCTCAGGTTAGTGGGTAGGGTCCTGGGCTTAGGATACCAAAGGAAGGACCAGGTTAGTAAAACAGTGAGGCTTGTCTCATGAAGAAGGCAAGCCCTACTTACTAGAATCAGACAGCACACCAGAAGGGCCCAGTAGCAAGGATGTCTTAAGATCTAGTCTAGAACTCTCGAGGTCTCAAAAGAAGACTAGCTCAGAAAGCCAGGGTGGTTCAAGAGACTGGCCCAGAAAGCCAAGGTGGTTCAGCTGGAGATTGAAAAAAATGGCATAGATGATAGAAGTTCTGTTCATCCTTCTGGTGACCAAATCAAAGTTGTGACAGAAATAAGGAGCAGCAGCAAGGAAAAATAGCCTGGAATCTAGACGAATAAGCCATACAACTACAGAGAAGTCCAAGAAAGCACCTTTCAATGGCAGATGGTAGGACGGGGCAAGGACGTGGAGCTGCCTGGTCTCAAGCCACTGAGTGAGACAGAGTCTGCAACAAGGGCAGTGGTAGATGCCTCTTAAAAGGGTCATGTCCGCAAGCAGATTTTTGTGGTGACAGACCTGCTCACTCTAAACAACAGTGCAATTGGGCTGTGTGCAGGGGGCACCAGGGACTTACAGGGAGACATTGTTGAAGTAAGGGCCAAGGTGAGACTCGCTCTGTACAGAAGTGCCTATGGTGTCCATTGTTCCCTGTTGAGCCCTCCCTCTACCTAGTGCACACAGACAGTGCTGCCATAGCCAAGATGTCATCAAACTAGATAACAGAGGTCACTCTGCCCAGAGGATTCCCTGAAACCCCGCCTCCTCCTACTTAGGGCCCCACCCAAGCCACATCCAGGTATATCCTCAGCGAGTCAGGTGTTCCTTGCTGAGTAGTGCCTAGAGTCACACTGGTAGCAGTTGGCCTTGGTTTCTGGTGTGGCCTTTTGAGGCAACTAAGCTCAGCATTTGGAGATGGCTTGTTCAATCTTAACAGGTGGCCCTGGTGGGCCAGAGGCTTGGGCTAAATTTGGCCTGTAGCTGAATCCCTCTCAGGACTGTGCCACTGGACACCTACTTCACAAATCCACACTAATAAGACCGAGAGACTTAGGAGCTTTGCTTAGTACTTAGAAACAGACACGTAAAGACAGCCAAAATGGAGAGACTAAGAAGCAGAAATCATATGAGAGAATGGAACAGAGATCCAGATATAATGGAGTCAAGGAATCTAACAGATGCAGGAGTTCAAAACACTGGTTATAAAGATGCTCAATGAAATTTTGGGAAGTGTAGATAAATGCAGTGAGAACTTCAACAAGGAGATAAAAAAAAAACATAAAAATGGAAATGGAAAGTATAAAAGGGAACAAGTCTGAAATGAAGAATGCAAACAAAAGAATAAACAAAGTGAATAAAGAAAAGAATCAAATGTCCTATCTAGAGGACAGGAAAGCCAAGGACACACAATCAGAATGGCAAGAGATAAGGTGCCAAGACTATAAAAATAATTTAAGGAGCATATGGGACACTATTAAGGGTCAAAATATCTGTCTGATCAGCATATCTTAAGGAAAACAAGATGTTGAACAGCTGTTCAAAGAAATAACGATGGAAAACTTTCCTAACCTGGTGAAGGAAATGGACATAAAACCCCAGGAAGCTCAGAGAATCTAAAAAACCATGAATCCAAAAAAGGCTCACACCAAGACACATCATAATTAAAATACCAATGGTTAAATACGAAAAAAAAAAAAAAAGAATATTAAAAGCAGCAAGAGAAAAACAGTTACCTACAAGAGAATTCCCGTAAGACTGGCAGCTGATTTCTCAAAAGAAACTATGCAGGACAGAAGGACTTGGCAAAAAATATTCAACAGGATGAAAACCCAGGATATACAACCAAGAATAATTTGTCCAGCAAAGCTATCTTTTAGAGTTGAAGGACAGATAAAGAGCTTCCCAGACAAAAATAAGCTAAAGGAATTTATCGCCACCAAGATAGTATTACAGGAAATGTTGGAGGGGCTTCTTTAAGAAGAAAAAACACATATCAAAAACAGGAATAATGATAACACTATATTCCTATCAATAAGTACCTCAAATGGAAAAGAATTAAGTGTTCCAACCAAAAGAAAAAGTGTCTAAAAGGATAAGAAAACAAGACCCCTACATATGAAAAGGAAGAGGATGGAAAAAGATACTGCTTTGTTGGACCTAGAAGGTATTTAAGTTAGAGAAAGATGAACACTATATGATTTCCCTTATATGCGGAATCTAAGGAATAAAAAGAACAAACTAATCAAAAATAGACTCACAAATATAATGGACAATTTGGTAGCGGACAGAGGGGAGAAGGATTTGAGGGGCTGGGAGAATGGGGTGAAGGGTTAAAGAAGTACAAATTAGTAGCTGATGGATGGTCATGGGGTTGGAGAGCATGGCATAGGGAATGCAATTAGCATTAATACGTTGGCTAGGTGGAGGGTCAGAGGAGGAAGGGAGCAACTGGGGGGATTGTTTTATGAACTACATAGATGTCTAACCAATGCACTGTATACTTGAAACTAATTAAAATAAATAATTTTTAAAATAAAATAAATTAATTAAATAAAATTTTTAAAAAGGAAATGAGCCTGCAGCTGGGAAATCCAATGGAGTAAACAATTGCTGGGCATTGCTTTAGTAGCTTTAAGGGCTTCTGGGGGGGTTTCTGAAAATAGTAGCTTCCACATAGAACACTCTAGGCTCGGTGCTAAGCTTTATTTTTCATGAATATTCTCAGTCTTCAAAAGCATCCAATGAGGGTGAAGTAATTTTTTCCCCAGTGAATTAAGGCTGAAAGAGGTTGAATAACTTGCCTGAATCATTGCTAGCAAGTGGCAGAGCCAGAACAAAAAGCAAGATCTGTCTGATTCCAAAGCCCACACTCTAGACTGAACCCCAGGATGATTGTGCCTTTAGGGATAGGAAATGGAAAAGCCCATAAACATGTGCAGTAAGATTATTAACGTGATTTAATGAGCTGCTAGTATGAGCCAGGACTGTACCCAGGACCATCTGACATGGTCATACGTGATACAACACACAGTCAGGAAGATGCCTGACTCTCCTTCAGCCAACTCGGGAAGCCTGCCAAGATAAGGGAGGCCTTCAGTGTTGGATTAGAAAACAGAAAGGAAAAACCTGTGGGGTACCAGTTTCTTTGGGTCATCTGGCAGAATCCTTACCCCTAGAGGCTTCTCAAGGTAGCTTATGTACAAAAGAGAAGTTATGGGTAATGGTACCAAGCAGCCAGAGATGGTGTAGCTTTGGGCATAGTGGGAGTCATTTTCATCAGGTTCTTTTTCAGTGGCAGCTACATGGCCACCAACAGGGTTACATTTCCCTGCTTAGAAACCTCTCTTGTGACCCCGCCAGGTGTCTGACATGGAAGTTGCTGGCTGATCAGGCTTCCAAGGAAACCTCCTCCAAGCTGGAGCAGGAACCCAAGGCAAATGGAGGCAGGGACACTGGGGCTTGAATAAGAGTTTCTGCTGAAGCCAGGGCCTGTCTCTGATGGTCAACGAGGGCGAACAGGCAGTTCATCATAGGTGGCTTTTTTTCAAGTATATTTTCTAGTCTGTTTGGACCCCAGGAAATGAGTATTTTAATTTTGGGATTAGATGGAGCAGGAAAAACTACAATTTTGTGCAAATTACAGATTGTAGAAATTGTTACTACTATTCCTAATTCTTTTCAACGAAAATAGTAGTATCCTGCCCCAGCTGTGGGGGGCAAGAGCTCCACCTAAAAAGAATGGCAGCCACTGGATTTAATGTTGAGATGGTAACATACAAGAACCTTAAATTCCAAGTCTGGGATTTGGGAGGATGAACAAGTATCAGGCCATATTGGAGATGTTATTCAAACACAGATGCAGTCATTTATGTAGTAGACAGTTGTGACTGAGACCAAACTGGCATTTCTAAATCAGAGTTAGTTGCCATTTTGGAAGAAGAAGAACTGAAAAGAGTCATTTTAGCGTTTGCTAATAAGTAGGACGTGGAACAACCATGACTCCCTCAGAGACGGCAAATTCATTCAAGTTACCTGTCTAGAAGAACCAAAAGTGGCAAATATTCAAAACCTCAGCAACCAAAGGCACTGGCCTTGAGGGGGCCATGGAATAGTTAGTTGAAACGTTAAAGAGCAGATAGTAATTCAGTCGCTCTGGTCCTCCAAAAGGAAGACCACATCGCACATCATTTTGGAAAAAGGTAAATGTTCTTCACACTATTAAATGTTAGAACTGTGTATGATTGTCGGCAAATACGGAACTGACGGTAACATTTGTAATAAATATGAAAAGTAAATATTTGTTTGGAAAGTAGGTCGTCATGATTGAACCAACTGAATGTCTGGTCTTTGTAATGTAAAATATTCCTTCCTTGCTTTCTTGAGTTAAAGTATATGTTCCATATTCTATTTGTGTGAAATTCTTATTCAAATATAGTCAAATTGAAGAATGTACTCTTATTGAGGAAAAAAGAAAAAAAGAAAACATTCTTAAAGAGAGTTCTAGCAAAAAACCCCAAGTCAGACTCTTATTGTCCTAAGTTGGCCCATTCTAGAACCGATCCATTAGACTTTGTCGGGCCAGGCCTGAGTTTCACATCATTCCTGGAGAAAGGATGGAAGCCAGCCCAGTCAAACTCCCACACTGGAGAGAAGGAGAGTGGTAGATTCCCAAAGGAAAACAGAGCTATCGTTGCCAGAGATGATGGGCTCAGCAAGCAGAACAACAAATGTTCGCTCTGACATTCAGGGCAGACCCACCCAGTCCACAAGCATCTACTGAAAACATTGTGTTTGCCTTGTTGGGTTCTCCCTCTGGTACTGACCTTCACGAACTCAGAGACATGGGCCTGCTTCCCACTGCTGGAGCCTCCCTCTTTGTGCTTTTCCAACCAACATATCTCAAGATCTGGAACCTAAAATCTGTACAAGGCATAGACTTCTTTAGGCTTTAATGGTGACCCTATTTCAGATTTATACACTTCTGTCCTCCATACACAGAAACTGTTCTGTCCTAGTCTATAATTTGAGATGTGCCACCTAGGAACAAGAAGGGGCTTTGGAATTAAAAATATCCCCAAGAACATAGGCTATATGGTCACTGTGGCCACTGTCCTCTTCCCAGCAGCATGTGGATGAGACGGGGATGAGGTAGCTCCATACGCTCTCACCAGATGCCCTTCCAGAATCACGACTCGTCCCAGGTCTCAAAAGACCTGAGGGATTTCTCCAAAAGCTATTGTTGGCTCCAATTAACTGAACAATTTAACACAGAACATCTGAGACCAGGTCAACTACCACAACACCCAAGATACGTGACCAGGCCCCCAACTCCTGGGTCTTCTCTGGCCCACCACTGTCCAGCCTCGGGGGCAAAGGAAACCCAAACAGGATAAGACAGATCCTCATTCTCAGGGAGAAATGAGTGTGTGAGATGTTTCACATACAGCAGCACCCACTGCAGCAAAAAAAGGCAAGTTCAAAGGTAATTGGACGAGGAGTTTTAAGCACGGCTGTTCCCGTAGCAAACTATTTCATGAATACCCATAGGGATCTGTCCATATGGACAGCAGAAGGGCTCCTGCTGTTCTTTTGCTAATAAAAACTGTTGTGATTACATTTCCAATCCTCTCGGAACGGGGCCTCCGTGGGGCTGCAGTATATCGTGCCGAGAACGTGTCTTCCAGGCTGATAGGCAGCAGCCCTCCCTACCACAGAGGGGTGTGAAGACTTCTACCCACTGGATGTGGAAGGAGGGTACTCAGGGGATTTGGGGACTGAACAGGTGTGTAAGTGTATCTGTGACTGTGTAGTCTCTCACACACAGTGCACACACACAGGAAAATCTTAATTAATGGAACAACCTTCCATAAGTGGTTCCAGTTACTGACACTTTCTGGTTACTTGGAGGTTAACCTGCAATCACTTTTTTATTTCAACCTCCTTGTTGAACTACATTAGTCCAATTTCACCCCTACCCTCATGCCTGAGCTCCAGTATTGTCTTTGTTAGGACTGGCCTCCCAGCCCCTCATTCTCTATCAAAATCCTACCTGTCCTTCCTGCCCTGCATCATTTCAAATGCTGCCTCCTCCGTGATTTATCTGATTCCTAGCATTAAATGGGGGATTTTTCTAGCCCTCTGGGGGCTCCTCTTAACAAAGCATTTAGCACTTTCTCTATTGTCTTCTTTCCCATAGAAAGCTCCAGGCTCTGGTAGGTCATTGCCATGGCCTTGCCTCTGAAGCCCCAAGTGCCAGCAGCATAGGGCCTGGAATACAGTAGGTGCACAATAACTGTTCATTAAACAAATGAGGTAATGCAACCTAAAGGTTTAGGAGCCTGGGATTGATCAAAATTTATGGCCTCTAGAATACTCAAGATTTTGTAAATTCCCACTTTCCTTATTTCCTTATATGAGGATTAAACATTATTAAAAAGCTCAATTAATTGGGTATGTGTGATCCAGAATGTATCCTCTGGAAATCCAGTCTCTTGCCTTGGAGTTGTCACACACACACCCATGAGGTACACTAGAATACACAAATGCACATACAAATATACATTGCAACACTATTTTTTTAAATCTCCAACATACAAAAATTCTAGTTTGCAAAACATGTTAAAGAGAAAGCTATTATTCGCCTTCTTAGAGAGTTTTTGTTTCATTTACAGAGTCATCTCCATGACTTCCAGAGCAGGCTCCCCCACCACAGTCTGATTGTTTGTTCATTGACATTAATTACTTGGCTGTGGCTTCTTGAACCTCACTTAAGGACAATCAGAATGGTAATGAAGCATCTCTGGAGGACTAAGTAAAGCCAACAGGCAAATGGAATTCTCTTTGGAAAGAAACATCCATTTATACACAACTTGTGAAAGTAAAGATTGTATGGTATGGCTATACCACTTAACTAGTGACTTTAAGCTCATTGCTTAACCTCACTGGTCCTCTATTTCCCCATCTTCTGAGTGAGTTCAAGAGGGTTGGTAAGGTAGCTGAGGTCTAGTGTAGCAATTTATCTCTAGAACATGATATAAATGGAACTTGAACAAAAATATTTGACTGAATCTATGAAACATCAGTATCCTCTAACATCATTGCCACTGACTTTTGGTCATCCCAAAAGTTCACTTTTCCATGGAAGCAACCCCCAAATCTCTGTGGCTCAACATGACAAAGGTTCATTCCTTGCTTATAGAGACAGCTCGAATCTGAGGAGGACTCTGCTCCACATAATCACTCAGGGACCCTGGTTGACAGTCTCTTCCATCTTAAAGTTGCACCACCTAAAACTCTTGGCCTCCTCTGTTACTGCAGCAAGGGAATAGACAGCTGTAAGCTTGCACACCAGCTCTTCTATGCTTCATGTTGAAAGTGACCTCCTTACTTCTGTTTACAGTCCATTGGCCATAGTGGTCACATGGTTCTGGAGAAGCAGATGGACTATCCATGATGTGATCACTAGCATCTCTGCCACATCCTAGGACACTTCCCACTCCCACTACCCATCTACAGAGTCAACTAAGGTACTCCCCATCTACTAAAGAGTAAAGCCAGACTCTCTTCTACAAAACTGTCATCCACAAAAAGTTTTAAAGGACATCAGTGTCTCCCAACCACAGGGAGTTGCCAGCTCTTGCCACAAGGCCGGTAAAACCCTCCCCTATGGCAAAAACAAAAACAAAAACAAAACAAAACAAAAAACAAACAAAAAAAAACACATCTGGTTGTTGCTGCTACAAAACTAAGTCAACCGAGCTATCCCCAAGCTCCAGAGAAATACCAACCCCATGAGACTGACAGAGTTAGTTCTCAGCTGCATATCCTACTACAAAGAGCTACCGCAGCTAGACCCCTGGCTCCAGGCCCTATCATCACTGAGAGCCGCTGGCCTCTGTCCACTCTGGGGACCTGTGCCTCTCAGCACTTACTGACTATCCCCCTCCTCAGATGGCAGCCTCCTAGGGCAGATCCTCCTTAGAGGTCCTCCCTCATGTCTCATCCCCAATCTTCAGCCTACAGTCCTGGTGGAGAAAGGGGCACATTCAGAATTCCACCAGTCCTTTGGGGGAATTTTTATTCTCTTACTTCCTTGGTCCATCTGGAGGCCACATCCTTCAAGTTCACAGCAAAGAGAGACTGAAGAGAAGTAACCAACTCTCTATCAACAAAGCAGAGAAGTTCCTCTCTTCTAAGTCCAGAGGACAGCTTTGACTATAACACAAGAAAGATATGGGGTAGTTTCCACCCCTTTCCACTGCCCCCAGGTTAGTCATATCACCTCCAAACAGATAAGAGAATAAGCAAATGAATGAAAGAATGTCACATGACAGGTGCTTAATAAATATCCATTTATTCAATTTATTCATTCTTTGTGGTGTTACCTGATGTTACACATCAGCAGATTCTTTGTCCTGCCAAGAGAAGTAAGCAAGATAGTGAGTAAAGAACAAGAATCTCCTCTGCTAACTTTTTTTAGCATTCATTATGTACCAGGATGTCAATACATACAGTATTTATTTTCATTAGCTCTTTTGACCCTTAAAACAACTTCATGAGATAGGCTACCCCTACATTATGATTATTTCTATGATTATTATTCCAATGATATATTATTGCTGACTATTTCTACATTACAGATTAAGCAAACTGAGGCCTAGAGTTGGTTGAGAACAGCATTGGTGATCCAGGCAGCAAATGGCAGAGCCAGGCTATGAGCTCAAGGATCTATCTAACCTCAAATACTGCTCAGGCTCTGGAGAATGTGCAGTTATAGAATTTGGTTAGAATTCAATTCGGTCATAACTTTTATGTGTTTGTACAGTCTACACTAGGTGATATGAGGAATATGGAAGTAATGAGTCATGATTCCCGCTGTAAAGGAACTTGTAATCCAGCAGAAGAGACAAGATATGACCATAAGAGCTGTGCTATTTCATGTCCCACCCCCATCGCATTCTGCATTGTACTGTGAAATACCCATGAGTTCACATTCATGTGGAGGACTTCCCAGAGAAGCTGGAATTTGAGCCAACTTCTGGGCCTCAAAGGAGAGGATCTGTATAGACAGATAATGGGACACGATCAGGAGCCACAGGATTGCAAAGTTAGTTCCACAAAAACAATTTAACTGAAAAAAAAAAAAACCTGACCATGGAATCACACAGCTTGTGGTCATGTGCTGACTCACATACTAACTTTAGGGAAGTTCCTGCATTGTTGGAGGCTCAGTTTCTTATCTAGAACACGGGGATAGTGTCGATGATGTTATACCCCAGACCTGTCTAGGGGATGCAATTGGTGACAATTGTAAAAGTACTGGGTAAAAGGGAAATGCTGAACAAAGTGGAGCATTGTGGTTGCTATGGCTACACACAGGGCACCCAAAGGAGTCACACTCTTAGCTGTGAGATTCATGATAAGGCAGAAACCACTGTCATTCCAAAGTCAATTTTCCTCCTCCTGCCACCTTCATCTCAGGAAGCTCGAGACAGAGGTTGAGTAAGGAGGGTCTGCTGCTCCTGAGGGACCCACAGATAACAAACACAGCTTAGGCAAAAATGATGTGTGCCCTTCCAAAACCATGATGACTAAAACCCAGTGACATAAGAGGGACAGTGGGATGCAGCTGTGCCTCCTAAATATAGCCTGACTTCAGCTCCCCACGGAGCCAGGAGCCTAAGCCATGTTCCAAGGGGTGCTCTAAAAATAACGCTATAAATGGGCCTAGCACTCCCTTCAGTTTTTTAGGGCCCACAGGTGGGATGTCTGCACCTGAGGGGTTGGAAGGACAAGGTAGAAATAAGGCAGTGGTCCATGGGCTGACTTCATGGCCCCTGGGATACTTCTGAGGACGCTCGGAACTTCTTGGTTCTCTAAGGAGCACAAATGAATGAAATAATATCAGTGACTTCAGTAAGTTTACTAAGCATTTGGATTTGGCTAAATACTGGTAACACATTCATTAGTCTCACTTTACAAATGAAGAAACTGAGGCTGCTCAGAAAGAGGGCATGACTTGGCTGTGGCCACATCAATAATAAACAGTAGAGTTGAGACATCATCGCATTTTCCTAGAACAGACCCACTGATTTGTACAGCCATAACCTGCCTTCACCCTCTGTCCTCTCTCTATTTATAACCACCATCAATTGGAATTTCCTCCTTCTCCATCTCCTCCTCCCACCCCTACTGGAGCCCCAAGCCACCCCAGTCTTCCCCAAACAGACATAGATGAGATAAGGACTATAAGCTCTATGAAGGAAGGAATAAGATCCCCTATATATGCTTTACTCTCCCCTCAGCCTCTTCCATGATACCAGGATAGAAAAGGCACTCAATATTTGTTGAATAAAGAACTGGTCTTTCTCTCCTAACCCAGATGCAATCTATTAACATTCCCATCGGCTCTACCTTTAAAACGCATCTAGAACATTAATTAGAATGGCTAAAATTAAAAAGAAAGACCATACCAAGTGTTAGTAAGGATTTAAGTAATTGAAACTCATACACTGCTAGTGGGAAGAGAAAATGGTACAATTACTTTGGAAAACAGATTGGCAGTTCCTTACAAAGTTAAACAGATACCTGCCATATGATCCAGTCAGTCCATAGCTAGCTACTTACTTAAGAGAAAAGAAACTATCTGTCCCTGCAAAGACTTGTACACAGGTGTTCTTACCAGCTTTATTTGCAAAAGCCCCAAATTGGAAACAACCAAATGCCCAGAATGGGGTAAACTTTGGTATATCTATACAATGGACTATTACTTCACAACAAAAAGAAATGAACGATGCAACAACAAAAAAAAGAAATGATACGTCCAATAACATAAATGAATCTCAAAATAATTATGCTCAGTAAAAAAAATAAAATAAGTAAAATGAATATATACTTTTTGTATGATTTAATCTACAAAAAATTCTAGAAAATGAAAAGTAACCTCTAGTGGCAGAAAGATGAGTGGTTGTCTGGGACTGGAGGGGTCAGGGGCAAGATGAGAACAAGCAGGAGGGAGGATTACAACGAGGCACAAGGAAACTTTCAAGAATTATGGTATGTTCATTATCTTGATAATTGTGATGGTTTCATAGATATATACATATGTTAAGACATATCAGAATGCACACTATATATGAAGTCTATTACATGTTAATTATATCTCAATAAGGCTGGGTTTTTTTCTTTTTAAAAAATCCAATTTCTTTTTTTTAAATTTATTTTAATTAGTTTCAAGTATACAGTGCATTGGTTAGACATCTATATAGTTCATAAAATGATCACTCCAATTGCCCCCTCCCTCCCCGGACCCTCCACCTAGCCAACATATTAATGCTAACTGCATTCCCTATGCTGTGTTCCCTATCCCCATGACCATCCATCAGCTACTAACTTGTACTTCTTTAACCCTTCACCCCATTTGTCCAGCCCCCCAACCCTTCCTCCCCTCTGTCCATCACCAAACTGTTAACTATATTCATGAGTCTATTTTTTATTAGTTTGTTCTTTTTATTCCTTAGATTCCACATGTCAGTGAAATCATATAGTGTTCATCTTTCTCTGTCTTACTTGAATACCTTCAAAGCAATATCTTGTTCCATCCCCTTCCTTTTCATATGTAGGGGTCTTGTTTTCTTATCCTTTCATCCACTTTTTCTTTTGGTTGGAACACTTAATTCTTTTCCATTTGAGGTACTTATTGATAGGAATGTAGTTGTTACCATTCTTTATTCCTGTTTTTGATACATGCTTTTCCTTCTTAAAGAAGCCCCTCCAATATTTCCTGTAATACTATCTTGGTGGCGATAAATTCCTTTAGCTTATTTTTGTCTGGGAAGCTCTTTATCTGTCCTTCAACTCTAAAAGATAGCTTTGCTGGACAAATTATTCTTGGTTGTATATCCTGGGTCTTCATCCTGTTGAATATTTTTTGCCAAGTCCTTCTGTCCTGCATAGTTTCTTTTGAGAAATCAGCTGCCAGTCTTATGGGCATTCTCTTGTAGGTAACTGTTTTTCTCTTGTTGCTTTTAATATTCTTTCTTTGTATTTAACCAATGGCATTTTCATTATGATGTGTCTTGGTGTGCACCTCAGACAGCTGTTCAACATCATGATTTTCTTTAAGTATACCAACATACAGATATTTTGACCCTTAATAGTGTCCCATATGCTCTTTAAATTATTTTTATAGCTTTGGCACCTTATCTCTTGCCATTCTGATTGCATGTCCTTGGCTTTCCCCTCCTCTAGATAGGGCATTTGATTCTTTTCTTTATTCATTTTGTTTATTCCTTTGTTTGTTCCATTTAATATACTTCTCATCTCAGATAATGTGTTCTTCATTTCAGACTGGTTCCCTTTTATACTTTCCATTTCCATTTTTATGTTTTTTATCTCCTTGTTGAAGTTCTCTACATTTCCCAAAAGGTCACTGAGCACCTTTATAACCAGTTTTTTGAACTCTGGATCTGTTAGATTACTTGACTCCATCATATCTGGATCTCTGTTCTGTTCTCTCATAAGTTTTCTGCTTCTTTTGCTTGTTTTCACATGTCTGTTTCTATGTACTAACCAAAGCTCCTAAGTCCCGGTCTTATTAGTGTAGATTTGTGAAGTAGGTGTCCAGTGGCACAGCCCTGAGACAGATTCAGCTGCAGGCCAAATTTAGCCCAAGCCTCTGGCCTCCAGGGCCACCTGTTAAGATTCAGCAAGCAATCCACAGATGCTGTGCTTATAGTTATCTCAAAAGGCCACACCAGAAACTGAGGCCAGCTGCTTCCAGTGTGAGTCTAGGCACTGCTCAGCAAGGAGCACCTGACTCACTGAGGACATACCTGGATTTGGCTAAGGAAAAGTTTCTTCCAGCCGGATGCGAACCAGTGACCTAAGGATGCCCGAAAGCCCCTGCTACAGTTCTCCGCTTTACCAACTGGGCTATCAAAGGAAGCACCTGATTTCTAATTAGTACTCGCTACCTTCACTGCTAACCATCCTGATCCACGTACTACCACCACCTGGGTAGCTCACTCTCTATGCTCCAGCCCTGCCAAAATATTCCTTCCTCTACATGGAAGATACTGTGGGTGGTCCTGCTCGCCAGGTCCAGCCACCCCTAGGTGCTGTGCTGTTTGGCTGATAACAATTCACAGCTGCCCCTCCTCTAGAGAATTGCTCTTAACTGACAGGAGTCACTTTGCCAGGGAGGTTATGCTTCTTTCCCAGGGGCACCAACAGCCAGTGACTGACTGGCATATGGATTAAAAAAAAATGTCTAGCCCCCTTGCTTCAAGAGCAAATGACTTTGCAGTGTGATTCATGCTTCAGAGGCCCACCATCATGGGTCAGACCAAAGCTAGACTTATTTGCACCCACATTATGCTCAGCTCCTTCCCTTTCCCCATCCTAACTTACTCCCTCTCCTAGAGGTTTTCTTGAAGGGCTCACCCTCAATATATCACAGAAACCTGAATCCCTCTCAGTTTCTGGGAACCCAACCAGACATTACAGTTGGTGCCAGGGATGAACCTAGGAAGAAAATCTAAGGGTAGGATCTGGAGTGGATCACTTACAGGCCTGGTGGCAGGTGGAGAATTGGGAATCCAGAGTATGTGGTAGCAGTGCGTTGGCTAAGGCTTTCATCTGTGGTGACTGGGATAGGATACAGGCAGAGGGGTAACACAGACTCATGCAGTATCTCTGGTGTTTGAGAGACACAGGAGAAAGTGTAAATATAGGGCTATCAAATTAGTGGCTGCTACTGAATGCTTGATGCTTGTAAGAGAAAAAAATGACAAGCTTGGGACAATCTATTATCAATTTAAAGCAACTGTGAGAGACAGAAAACAACTTTAGTGGCTTTTAAACAGACCTTGATCTCCTGTGGTTGGACAGCAGACAAAGCTGGGACTAGACCAAAGACACAATTATAAAAGTAGCAGAATGTCAGAAAAGTTGCTTTCTTGGCCTAGGCAATTCTCATACACCAAGTCACGCCCTTAGAGGAAGAAGTGGGACACTGAAATTTTGGATAGAGATCTCTAAATAGATATACTTGAACCCCTTGAATTCTAATTCTCCTGATACCCTCAGCCTGCTGAAAAGGCCCACTCCCCCTTGCTGTAAGTCTCTACAGAAGCCTCAAATGAGGCAGGTACCTTGGAGGACAATGCTGGCCCTCTTCAGGATTTGCCCCCTTCTCCTCTCCTGGCCACCAGAGTCATTACTAGGGCCAAACTGCAGCATGGTTTCACTGGGCAAGTACCCAGCCAGCTAAGGGGAAGAAAAATTATAGAGCAAAGAAGCTTCAAGACCCAACCAATATGAATAAGCAAAAACCAGGAGAATTTACATGGAAGTGGATGCTGAAGGAGGAAAGCAGAATATAAAGCTGGATAAAGAAAAGCTGCTTGATATAGAGGCACTCCCCATATTACAGGATCTAATACCTTGGCAAAAGCCTTAGAAGGTGGTTCTAATATGTTGCTGATACAGCTCTTGGAAGTTGCTGTCACACACTATGGGGGAAGGGGTCCAAAGCCTCAAATGAGACTACTATTTAACTAACATTGAGGGACCACATAGCTCTTAAAGCCTAAAAGGTTTATTATCTGGCCCTTTATAGAAAATGTCTGCTGACCTCTGATGCATGAAGATGGTGTATAATAACATAATGTTCCCAAGAGCCAACAAGGGTATCATTTAATATATAAAACCAAATGAGATGAAGAAGGCTGAAATTAAATACCCCAATGGAGATTCACAGTTGCTTGACCAATTTGAGCCAGTTCTCATACCCAGAACTTATCAACTATAAAAGAAGTCTGGTCTCCATAAGGTGGAAACATGAAACACTATAGTAAATATACACAGCAGTCATTTCCCAACTGGAACTACTTTTATTTACTCAAAGAAAAGAGAATTACAATGCAGACATGGAATATTTATTTAAGGGATGCTAAATAGAGATCTAAGCTGGTGTGGATACCCTGAGACTCAAAGTCCCATTATGGTTCCTTTATTAGAATAGAAGGCATATGGCAGTCAAGTAAAAAATAAAATCATAGCCCAGGGCCAGTGGTCATTTCTCATCTCCTGAATATATAATTGGAATATATCTACTTCATAGTTGGCAGAATTTCACAATGATTCTTTGACCAGTAGAATAAGCCTTTTCAGTATAAAAGGCCAAGTGGAAGCCTATAAGGCTGCCCCATCCCTGGACCAAGATGGTAGACCAAAAACATTATCACTTCCTGAGAGAATGGCAGAAATTAGTGTCATCTTCAAAAACTTAAAAGATGCATAGGAGATGGTCCCTTTGTCATATCTCCCATTTAATACACTAGTCTGGCCTCTGTCATGGCAGATAATAGTAAAAGACTACAAACTTAACCAAATAGTAGCCCCATTTGCAGCTTCTTAGCTGGATGTGGGATTTTAACCAGAGCAAATTAATATAGTTGCAAGTAAGTAGTTTCCAGCTACTGAT
The DNA here is from genome assembly GCF_014176215.1 of Rousettus aegyptiacus. Taxonomy (NCBI): domain Eukaryota; kingdom Metazoa; phylum Chordata; class Mammalia; order Chiroptera; family Pteropodidae; genus Rousettus; species Rousettus aegyptiacus. Next base: position 10,002,167 of record NW_023416309.1, read on the forward strand.
CATCAAATGCTTTCTTTTCCACACTGAGCAAAAAGGAGGACCCAAAGCAGCTCACGTTATAGAGGATGAACAGCAGCTTTCACTCACAGTTCTCTGTTCATTCTCCTTAATTCTGTCATGATATATCCAAAGGGTCCTAGCCATCTAGATTTTTCACAGAACATTATATTTGTCCACTACATTGATGACATCATATAAATCAGATCTTTGAGTAAACAGTAACAGGTAGGATAAGAAGTAGGATACAAGTGCCCAAGAAGGTAGGAAATAAACCCTACAAATAATCAGAAGCCTGCCGCAGTCATTGTTTTTAGAGGTTCCATGGTCTTAGGGATGCTGAGGCATCCCTTCCAAATAGTTATTGTACCTTGCACTTGCTACCACTACAAAAGAAGCACAATGCTGTGGAGGCAACCTATGTCAAAGTTGAGAATAATGCACTAACCATTTGCCAAGTGAAGCAGGAGGATGCTAGTTTTGAGTGAGGCCCAGAGAATAAAGTGCCCTGCAACAGATTCAGGCTGTGGTACATGCAGCACTATAGTAAATATATACAGTAGTCATAAATATGATACAACAGACCTCATGGTACCAGAGGTATTTGTGATGGAAAGGCTATCTTGTGGAATCTCTGGCAAGTTCTAACAGGAAAATCATAGGAGTAATGGAGTAAAACTTTGCCATCTGCAGCAAAGAGCCATATATCAGTCCAAAACAGCTCCTAGAATGCTAATTATCTCTGGTAGAAACAAGAGGATTTGATAACGAAATATCAAGTGGCCATGACACCAGAACTACCCATCATAATCTAGATGGGACTATCAGTCACACTAAGTCATAAGGTCAGTAATCCATCAAAAGACAGATGTGATATGTCCAGGATCAGGTTCAAACAGGTCCAGAAGGCAGAAGTAACTGAACAAACAGATAGTCAATACTCCATGTCACAAAATGTATATGTACCAGTGTCTCTCCCACAGTTCATATCTATGGTCCTATGAGAGGTTCTTCATAGCCAAGTGATGAAGGAAGGGAAAGCCCAAGTTTGGTTCATATTGTTGGTACAAGCAGAAGATGGATATTGTTGCACTACACCCCCACTCAGGGGACCCTAAAAACAGTAGTGAGGGGAAATCCTCCCAGTGGGCAAACCTTTGGGTAGGGCATCTGGGCATCCATTTTGTATGGAAAGAGAAGTAACCTGAGGTAAGGATATACACAGACTGATGAGAAGTAGTTAACAGCATGGCTTGTTAGTCAGGGGTCTTCAAGAAACAACATTGAAGTTCAGGTACAAGGAAGTCTGAGATAGACATGTGAATGGGCTTATGAGAGTGGACACAAAGTGTGAAGATCTTTGTGTCATGCATTAACACATGCCAGGGAGCATCCACTGTGAAAGACCAGACAGAATGACTTAGCCAAACAATGTTAGCTAGCTTTAGTTCTTGGTCACCACTGGCTTTCACAATAAGCTCATAAACAGAGTAACAATAATCGTAGATTGAGTTACACATAAACCCAACAGCATAGGCTTCTTCTCACCAAGGTTGATATATCACTGCTTCTTGGATTACTAGATCAGCAGGTCAGGAAGATTTTCTATACCATTAAGGATTATTGGCCCTGATCATCACAAGCATGGCTTGTTGACATAATGGAAGCATGGAGAGATGTGTGTAGAATTCATAGGATTCACTGGAGTGTCTCTTGGTACTCCCATATCTAGTGTTATCTATAAATAGCAAGTATACCAAACACATGAGGAAGGCATGGTAACCCCTTAGGAGTGAGTGACTGGATCACCCCATCTGGAAAGCCACATAGACCAGCAAAAGTGCTAGTCAAGGATAAGGAAAATCTAAAGCAAATAGTATAGGAGGGAGATAACGATAATCGACTTTGGCCTTGCAAACTGTTGTTCATCCCACTTACCCTCTTCTTATAAGTTTCCCCAGGAATTGTGACTAAAGAATTCTAGAGAAGCTGAACCAGGCAGAGTGAACTGAATGTGAGAATCAAGAGGATCTGAGTGGTGCAAGTCGTAGGCTGTTGTAAATGTTGTCAGTGCCTCACATAGATCCCCTTTACCTGATTAGGATACTCATCTCCAACTGCTGAGTGCTACCTAATAATAGCTCACAGCCACCCCTCTTATCCAGAGAATTGTCCTTGCCTGGTGGGAGCTGCTTTGCCCAGAGGCTACACAATCCCAGAGGGTAGTTCATAGCCAATGCCTGATGAATATGAGAGTGTAAAAAGTTGCCTAAAGGGGGGAAACTTTGCAGTGTGGTTTCATTTCACAGCCCATCACCATGTGGACCAGACCTAGGCAAGATTTGTCCTTCAATTCTTTCTCCTGTTCAATCCTGTTTTACTCCCTGTGAAAGGTCTTTCCTAAAAGCACTCCTTCAATAAATTGTATGCACACAAACTCCTGTCTCAGGTTCTGCTTCTAGGAAACAGAATGGAGACTTTCTCTTGGCTGTGTCTTATTCATCATCTAGTACCATGATGCCTAGTGCAATAATAAATTCATGAATGAATGAATGAATGAATGAACAAACGAACGAATGAAACTGCAACAGTTCAGAAGTCAAAAGCATGGGCAAGATGACCCATATCATAAGCACCCAAGCCCTGAACTTGCTTCTTTTGAGGCCAAACTTTGGCATAGTAGTGTCTAAATAAGTGAATAAATAGCAGAAGGAATTCATGCTTAAAGGTGGTCCTCTAGAAAAAACCATTCCAGACTACTATGACTAAGCAACTAATACAAGTGACTCAAAGTCTTAAAAGCTTCAAAAGGGAAATAAACCAAAATTTTTGAATCCATTTCACATATTAAGCACTTTATATGCATTATCTTATTTCATCTTAATAATAATTCTTTCAGATAGATTTTATTAACATCCGTATTGTACAGATGTTCAAGAGCTTGCCAGTAAGTCAGAGATCTCAAACTCAGGTGCCGACTAGGACCAGGTAAGCATGAAATGAGCAAAAAGGCCCCAGTTACAGGCGCTGAGAGTGGTGGGGACTACGACAGACTGGAACATGTGTGTCTCATCCAAATGAAGCATTCTCTGTTTAACTCCAGACAAGTTGTTTCTGCCGATTGTTCAAAAGGAGCTGGAAATCACAACTGTTATGTAAAGTCTCCTAAATGGTAACTGCTAACGACTAATTCAACAGATTATAAAACCCTGTGAAAGTCAAACAAAACACATATCTGACCTGTGTGCCATCAGTTCTCAACCTCAGTGGTCAAGAATTCGAGCAACAGGAGATTTTAAAATAAAAGCCTTCAGAGTCCTTCACACCCAATATTCTGCCGTCCTGTGGCCCCAAAGGCAGTTCATTGTTCTGATCACCAGGTCTGTACAGAAAGGCTTTCTCATCCCCTGTCCCAGACAGGACCTCCCCATAACCCATAATTTTTGTGTCCACAAGCCTGGAGACATCCTCAAGGCTTTAGCAGGGATAGGGGGATCTCAGAGTTTCTGGGATCTAGTTTTGCTTTTTCTAGGGAAGTGGGGTGTGAAGCATTTCAGGCCAAAGAAAGATTTCTAACCCCTGATATTATCATGGTCTCTGATGCCTCTCAAACTTCCACGTGCTCTGACCTCTTTTGTGCTTCAGCTTGGCAAGGTGGATATCACTACCTATCTGACTGGTGCAGACACCAAGACTCAGGAAAATTTAATGGCCGGTCCAAGGTAATACAACAATGTTGTTGGGGCCAGAATTGAGTTTCCCAAGATTTCATCTAGCGTTCTTTTTGCAAAGATACGCCATCCAAGACAACAGCTGTCCCAGTACTGAGCTGAAGCAGCCACATGCAGCCCTCCGACCCGATGATGTCAAGCCAGCATTGTACACCACATGTGCCTGGCTCTGGTTCCCATGGGTTCTCTTGGAGGCTCCTGCCAAATATAGCACTGGATGTACCAGTTTCCATTGTGGCCCTGCTATCTCTCCCCAAGCCCCACCCTGTACTGAGAGGTTCATTTGCCTACCGAAACCTTGGGCATAGAAATGGCCAAGGAGGATTTTATAGCCACTGACTGTTGCTGTTGCTAAGAAACAAGTCCTTTAAATTCAATTTACAAAAAAGATAGAATGAGCGAGCAAGTGAGTGAGAGCAGGGGAGGGATGCTTGAACATCTGGTTATCTTCCCTTGTTGTCTCCGGTGACTATGAAAATGAGATAAGTACATTCCAAGATGGATGCTGGCCCTCTTCAAGCCATTTTCTAACTTTCCTCTAAGCTAATATTTCAGATCAGCTGTGGGTTTGATGGGAGTTGGGGGAGGGGGGTGTGCCCTTGCCAGAACTTAGTGGGTTTGAAAGAATACTCATCACTTTTTCTCCTCTGGGAATGATTCAGAGCACCCTAGACAGTGAACTCCCTTGTTCTTGAGTCTGGTGCCCACCCCACTTTCGCTGTCAGGATAATTATTCTGCATATTTGCATAATCCTCTCCATCTTACTCAGGATTTTCACACATGTTACATTAGCTCTTATGGAGTAAATATTATTTTCCACATCTCACAGATGAGGAGCTGGTGTATGGTAGTTAGAAAATGCACCTGTACTAGGAGTAAAGGGGGCATGAGTTCTAATCCAGGCTCTGCCAAGAATGGGCTCAGCCACTTACTTCCCTCTTTGGGCCTCAGACAACTCTGTCATAAGCTGCAAGGCAGGGTTAGGTCATGATTTCCCACAGTGTGTGCCACAGAACAATGTCCCATGGGAGGTTATTGGGTGTTTGGTAAAAGAGTTCTCTGGTCAAACAAGTTTGGGAAACACTGGTTAAAGTTAAATAGGTCTCTTCTTCTAATCTAAGGAACAAGATTTTTTATAGCCTTTAATGCTAATTTAATGTGCAGTAGGAATCTCCAAGCAGCTATCTGTTAAAAGGATTTGAACACAAGTAGTTTATTTGGGAGGTGATCCCAGGAACCATGACAGAAAAAAAAAAAGAAAAGAAGAAGAAGAAGAAGAAGAAGAAGAAGAAGAAGAAGAAGAAGAAGAAGAAGAAGAAGAAGAAGAAGAAGAAGAGGAGGAGGAGGAGGAGAAGGGCAGGGCAGGGAAGGCAGCCATAAAGGAGTTATCAAGAAAGTGACCTCTATGGGCAATGAGAGCTTCACCCCAGTGGGGCTCTCTGAGAAATGGCGTGAGATGTAGCCCCACCTACGAGCCAGGGACCTGGGGTATGTGTGCACCAGCTTTGGCCAGCCTTTGGTTGAGGGCTGCTCTTGCATGCCTGGGGAAGGGGGTGTCAATAATTGTCATTAACTGTCTAGCACTTCCTGTTGTTTCCAAGCTATCAGCAAAAAAACTTTAGGAGGAGCTGCAGATATAGGCAATTAGAAGTCCAGCCCAGTACAGTGACATGGCAAGGCCTGGAAGACACAGGTAGGGCCCTGACAGTGTCTGCTATAAGGGACAGAGCTATTTTCCAAGGCTTATTTGATCACTAAACAGCTTCCAGGACTCACGTTCCTCAGAAGACTCCATAGAATCATCAAGCTAATAGCTCTCCAAAGGCTGGGCAGCCGGACAAGTCTGAGAAAATAACTTCATAATGGCCACAGTCACACTTTCTCATCGCCTCCCAAAAGCTGAACAGATGAATCCTACAGACATGAGAGATGCTTGCCTCTGACCTGCTCCCACTTCATCTTTCAGAACATTCCACCCCATTTCTGAGACTCTAGCCTGGGTTTTAGTCTATACCATTCCAGCCTGACCTCACACCCATAAATTCCTGCTAAGGCAGACTTATACTCCTGTCCCCAAGGGTCACCATCTCCTCTTGGATTCCTTAGCCTTTATGAAAACTGGGAAACCATGCAGAGTGTCTCCTCCACTCACACTTCTCCTCCCACTGGGTAGCTGAACCTGAAGCCTTGTTCTTGAAAACTGACTAACAATACTAATCCCAAGAGAGGTGGTAACAAGGTGACTAAGAACATGGTTGCCTGGAATCAAATCTCACCTTCTCTACTCACTAGGTGGCCTTGAGCAAGTTACTTAATCTCTCTGTGCTTCAGGTTTCTAAAAATTAGGGATAATAACAGTACTTCCCTCATATAATTATTACAACACATTAATTATTATTGAAATGCAATGACAGTGCCTGGAGACAGTAAATACTCAGAAATGACATCATCAGAATAGCAACGTACAGAGCTAATGTTTATCAATTCTTATCACATGCCAAACACAGTACAAAGCACTTAAATCATTGAATCTCAACTACCTACCTACAAACCTACTTATGCTATTATTCTCATTTTATTGATGTAGAAATGAGGTGCAGAGCAGCTACACCGCTGGTCCAAAGTCACTATGCAGTTAAGCAACCAGGAAAATCTTTTATTTTTAGCATTTTATTTTATTTTATTTTATTATTAGTTTCAAATATATAGTACATCAGTTAGACATTTACATAGTTTATGAAACAATCCCCCCAATTACTCTATCTCCCTCTGGCTCTACACCTAGCCATTATGTTACTGCTGTCCGCATTTCCTATGCTATGCTCCCCATCCCTGTGACCATCTCTCAACTACTAATTTGTACTTCTTTAACCTTTCACCTCTTTCTCCCAGCCCCTCAAGCCACCTCTCCTCTGGCGGTCACCAGATTGTCCTTTATATTTGTGAGTAACCAGGAGAAATCTTTAAGCCTCCAAGAATGGTTGCCTGATGGAATCTCAGGTAGTTCAAACCAAGATTTGGTGATGCTCAAAGGCTACTGGAGCTGGCTTCTAGGCTATCTGGCATGCTCATTCTTTTCTCTTCCCTCATCCCCAAAATCTACAGAAAATGTATGGTTCTCCTTAGGCCCCTAGATAAGTACCTGATCTTTGGATTTAGAACCTTTCCACTTTGTCCTCTCTGCCTATCAAACCTTAACTCATGTTATAAGGTCCTCTTCTTCCAGGAAACCTTCCATGATCTTTCCCACACCCACCCACAAAAGGTCTCCCTGACAACTTCTTCATGTAGATCTTTTTTCATATATGATATCATGAGCAGATATGACTGCCCCACAAAGGCAGAAGCATTGCCATAAACCCCAGGCTACAATGCCTAGCCAAAATGTGTCTCTCACAGGTACTCAATAAGGAGTCAAGCATCCTAACACTGAACTGGACCTGAGATGTTATCAAGCACTCCCACCCCTTCCCTGCATTTTACAGAGAGGAGCATCAACCTGCTTCATTTACTAAGCCAGGCAATGGAGGAACCAGACTCAAATCTAGGACTCCTGACTCCAGGCTCTGAGAACCCAGAGGACTGGCTCCAGTGTGATTTATGGCATGGAATTAATAGGTAATATTTCTAGTAAGGGACCCACACACACCAACCTCTCCATCACTACCACCATCAGGACACTGAGTCCCTCTCTTATCTCCCTGATTCATTCCCTCGTTCCTTCTCTCCTTCTTGTGACTTCTCTGCACAGTGTCTACAGGTTTATGTCCCACCCATGACACATTGGAATGTCAGCCATTAGTCTCTATTCCCCATACTCTCAAACGAGAGGGCCAAGATTAATGAAGCATCTTCTCTCAATCAAGAAGCCATTTCAGGCTGTGCTTTTAAGCCCAGTGAGTTGTGCAGATGAATTAGTATCATTTGACCCTTTTGTTTTCCACAGGAAGATTTGTGGTGTTCCTCCCACCCTCACTCTGTCTGAGAGGCAAGCTTGCTCCCAGTTGCTTGTGTTCAGCAAAGTGGGCCCATTGGTAGGGAGTGTTCTCTCAGCATTATGGTCATATCACTTCTAGGAGTGGTTGGGTGAGGGGGAAGTAGGTGGATATAACTTCTGAGGGCTCCTAAACTCAACACACCAGCACCTCAGAAAACACAAAAGAGTTTCCTCCCCACAATAGGCAGACCGAGTCTGGGAAGGGGAGCCCAAAAGACAGGTATTGCTGAGCCAAGTTCTTGAAGTGCAATGGGGGACCCAGAACTGAATAAGCCAGGGCAATACTCAAAACAACTAACAAGGAATGGCACAAACACCAACCAATCAGAGCAGACAACCACTGCAAACCCAGTAAGGCCAGCCAGGCCCATCCCAGGGGCTATCAGCTGTAAACAGAGCGTTTGCTCTTTCCAAGAAATGGGAAGACTTTTGGCATTGATAGGGGTGGGGTGTGGGCAAAGAGAGCACAGGACCAAGTCATATGGCGGGAGGCTAGAACCCAAATCACGGAAATAGTCAAGGGACATTGAAGAAAAAGGAAAGAACATCAAACATTAAATTTCAACTTGTTTGTGTTTTTGCAGTATAAATCACCACTTTTAAACAACCCTTCACTGAAGGCTTCTACACACACAAATGCCTTCAGAGAATGGGGTTGGTGTGTGTCTATGTATATATCTGTATGTAAGTTTGTTGATTTGCATGTCTGTGTGTATGTGTAGATAGTATTAGGGTAGTAGTGGGGAAAAGGGCTGAATTCTACATCTGAACCTCCTTTTTTGGTCAGGAACAACACATGAAGGATCCCTAAATCATCAGTAGACTAAACTAATATAGCAGAAGCTCAGAGCCAGAGATGACGATGAGCCACTGAGGAATTTTCAGAACTCTCGGGGTCACAAATCCATTCAAGGTTCAAGGTACCTGGGGTCCAAGGAAACCTTATCAAGATATCAACAGTCAGAATAATCCAAGGTGACACCTGAGTTACCTGTGCAAAACTGAGGTCATCCTCTCTACCCGCCAGCATCCACCCATGCCCCCACTGTATAGCTGAAAGTTACCTCCAGCCAGGAGGGTCAAAGTCTATAGTCATCCTTGACCTGTGCTCTCACTGCTGGTGGCCAACACTGTTTGATGATTTCCCAGTATACATTGCTCATTTCTTCCCAGCTAACAGAGCTCTGATTTGATCTGCAGGGAGTGGGAGTGGGGGTGGGGGAGTAGAGGCAATGTGCACAGTCCAAGAAAGCAGACTCAGTTGGTCTGAGCCAATCATGACAATCCCATTCCTCGCATTCCCTGCCTCCTTTGCAGCTTGGGGTGGCTATGTGACCAAGGCCTGGCCAACAAGGCCCAAGCAGAAGTCTCTTGGGGATAATTCTGAGCATTTTGCTGGCTCGTCTGATAGAAGGAACTGATGGAGCACTACCTTCCTTTTTTTCCTGCCTGGGATGCAGATGAGATGTCTGCAACTATAGTAGCCATCTCATGACCACAATGAGAAAGCCAAAGGAGCATGACAAACACAGGTTCTGAGAATACTCAGCAGCTAAACCCCTGCCTGAAACCGCCTATCATCAGATATCATCAGATATATTCTTTTTTTTTTTTTTTGATGAGGATGATGATTAACAACAGACACTTTCTCACACAACAAAATGAACACTGTATATGTAAGCCAAAATTAGTCATGGGTTCTGTCTTATACCTGAATACATCCTAAGTGATCCATTCCCCTTCTCACATATCCAAATTGTCACCAACTTTTGTCCACTCCACCTGTTAACATGTTTTCCTTCGAGCACCTGCTCTCCTTCTCTGCTCAGCTCCAGTACTCTACACAGACACCAAAATACAAATCGATGTAAAGCTCAGCTGCCATTGCTTTACAGGAAGATTAAATTCAACATTCTTCATGACATTAGCCCACCTATCTTTGAGCCTCACCTTTCATTATTCTCTCTCTTGCACACACACACCCCCAAATACATACACCAGCCACATGAAACAGCTCCTCCTAACCTCAGACCTCCGTATTGTGGCATGTGCTGGTCACTCTGTCTAGAGCTCCTCCCCCATTTGGGAGGATCAAGGAAAGTTTTATAGAGTAAGGGACATTTGAGATAGACCTTAAAGGATGAGTAAAAGTTTTCTGGTGTGAAGGCCTCTCTCCCCTGTGTTTCAATAGAAAATCTGTTCCTAATTCTGTTCCTATTGAATCATTAGCAAAGCTTTGTCAAAGCCTATTTATACACATCTCTTCCTTTAGGATGTAGTTCCTTGCTGGAGGGGTCCTGCTTCTTTCATCACTATATCCTCAGCTCCCAGCACATGCTCAGCCCAGAATCACTAGCCTGTCTTTCCCACTAGGATATAAATGTATTCAACCAGAATAGTGCTGAGAGGTGGAAGAGAGGCTGATAATAAAACAAGATGGGGAGGAGGCCACATGCAAAACTTTGTTGATGAAGATAATGTTCAAGACAGAAAGTGGCAGAAGATGAAACTATGGAAGTTGAGTAGACAGCTAAAATCATCTAGTTCATTATCTTATTTCCTGAGTGAAACTTGTATATGCTCTGTTTACATGGAGACCTCATGTCCAATGAAGAGATCAATGTCATCATACATGCAGTTACACACACCCACATACACTCGCACATACCTAATAACAATAATAATGATGATGATAATGGAAGTAGATCAGTTTTCATTTTGAAGGTGAGAGTCATATTTTTCCCAGTGGTACAAGTTCCAAAAGGAAGCCAGTAATCAAGTTTTCATTTATTCATTCATCCTGTATGCTAGGATTATACACACTCCCTTCGTCCTCAAGATAAAAAGCAGTCATTTCAGTCAGGAATCACATGAGATTGTTTTAGTCCATGCATGTCATAGGAACACAGAGAAGGAAAGGACGAAGTGACATTTAAGCTGAGCCTGGAAGGAGAGAGATGATTTTGGCAGGAAAAGGAGTAAGAGCTTCCTGGGCAGAGCACTGACATGAACGATGGCCCGTCTGATTTCCTGTCTTATTTGATTCTGTTTTTATAAATTGTTAATAAATATTTTTCTGCTTTAAAAAAGCACATGGCATTTAGGGCCTGGAGCAAGTTACAAAAGTTGTAGTGATAGATGAACCACAAAAAGGGGAAGTGCCCTGGAAACATAGCTATGCCTGCTGCCTGAAATGCCTGTTAAGGAATTCGGACTTTCTTCAGTGTGAAGCCGTTGAGGGTTCCTGAGCCTGGTGACGAGAAAATGGAGGCCAGAGACAGTGAAGGCTGTGAAGACAGCCACCTATTTCTGAGGCAGCTCCATGGTTCACCCATTGTTCCCAGGACTCCCAATGAGCACTGCCCTCCTGTGCAGATGTTAGCACTTGGACCCTGTGAGGCCAGGAAACATTTCACTCACATAAAATCATCCATCTCCTCATTATCTCCCATTTCCAATAGAAAAAAAAAATGCCTTTGGTCTCTGCCCACAGTTGTGTCACTCACACATGTCCATCCTGGTAAGACAAAACACACTGGGGTGGTCTCCACGGAGAGGCTGTGTTGAACAGGGGTAGAGGTCACAGTCATGCGACACCAGTCTCAGCTCTTACCTGGGCAATCTTTGCATTTCCCTATAGAATGTGGCAGAGCACATAGCCAGGCATCAATCCACTCAAGAAAACTCCGGGAACTGAAAGCAAAGTTCAGAAAACCAACAAGCAAGAGGCGAAACCCATTCCGAAAATAAATAGAACCCAGCCACTCACCAAGTGCCTATGGCTCACTCACAAGTTAAACACTTTATCTAAATCTCTGCCTTAATTTGGTGCCTCTTTTATAGCTTGTCAATAAATATTTTCTGTTTAAAAAAAAAAATGTTTTTACTTCCTTGAAGGAACATGTATTTTCCTTATATCAAGAAATCTAAACTTTTATGATCAGTTTTTTTAGCAAACTATAGAAGTCCAAAAGGGAAATACATTCTGAAATATGCAAAAACAAGCCTCCCCATCCTCCACACACACAAAAAACGTCTACAGCAACAACTCCCAAGCTCATTCTCCAGAGCCCCAGAAACCTCCTTGCCCTTGGCAGCCAGGCCACAAAGAGCCCTCCCAATCCCACCATCTGGCATTTCTGTCTACAAAGCATAGGCCCTTCTACCCTGGGCTGCCTGCCCACCCTGCAAATGGAGGGCCGGCACTGTTGAGGGCTGCCTGGGTTTTGCCTCTCTGCTGTGATAACCACACACACACACATACTCTCTCTTTTTCTCTCCCTCTCTCCCTCCCCCTTTCCCTCTCTCTCCTCAGAGCCCTGCCTGCCTCCTGGCCCTGCCACAATGGGTTCATGTCAGGCCTGCCTCATCAGCCAGCTCTATCATAACCCTGCCTTCTTTATACACCAATAAAGGGGTGCAAATATCTGGAAGGAAGCAGGGGAGGAGGAAAGCAGCCACAAGGGCAGCAGCAGGACGGGAAGGAGGAAGCAAGGCCCTGAGGGGGGAGCAAGCAGGCAGGTGGCAGAAAGGGCTTCATTTGCTGAACCATCTGTCAGGAGCTAAGGAAAGGCACCCAGCTCCACAGCCAGGGACCCCTGCGCGCACGCATGCACACACACACACACACGCACACCCACACAAACACACACACATACTCACATACTCACATATGCACATGCCCACACACACATACATACACAACCACATGTACACACATACAGCCACACATGTACACATACCCACAGAATCCCACACAAATATACATCATACCTACATCCTCTCATATATGCACACTAAACATACACAAATGGGCACATGCACACACATACACAAACATGCATACCCATCTATATATAGTCATACACACACTCATACCTATGCATATACCTAGCACAGATATACACGACCATATGCACACATGCTTAAACTAACACCCATATGTAGTCTAAGTTCAAAATGCCGGCAGATGCAGTGTCTGGTGAGGATTATCTTCCTCACTTGTAAAGAGCCACCTTCTAGCTGTATCCTCACATGGCAGAGAGAGTTCTCATGTCTCTTCCTTTCTTTATAAGAGTATTAATTCCATCATGAGCACTCAACCCTCATGACTTCATCTAACCTCTCAATTATGACACCTCTAAATACCATCACATTAGGGGTTAAGACTTCAATATATGAATTTGGCATGGGACACAAACATTCAATTCAGAGCAGATGCGCACATACAGAAACATACATGCACACCTATATATAGGCATATACACATGTGCACACACACATATGTACACAACCATATATATATACATGTTTAGACTAACACAAGCACTCATGTACATAGTGAAAACACACTCACATTCACACAGTCTCATACCCCCATGTACAAATCCACATTCATACACACCCATGCGCAGATGAACACATATCCAAGTGTACATATATGTTGGTTCGCAAATACACACTCAAACATACAGGCATATGTATTCATGCAAACAGATTCATACAACCCCACACACATAGAGATACATTCATACACACACATACTTCCTCACATGCACATATATATACATCCATACACACATTTCCACAATTATATAAGTGCATGCACATGAGCATAAAAATACTCGATCACATGCGTGCACAAATATATATGCCCATTCTCTCTCTCCATCTCTTTCTCAATCACACATGCGCATGCACACACATGTCCACACACACAGAGAGAAGCTCTCTTCTTCCTCTTAAAGAAAAATCAGGTTGCTTCCAATGCCCAGGGGCCACCAGCAGGGCCTCACCACTACATGTGCAGGAGCGAAGCAGCTGCAGCCATCTCCCTGCCATCGCCACCACAAACACATTTATGGTCCCCTGCCTCTACCGCCTCACCATCATCTGCCGCCTCACCATCATCTGCTACCCACCAGGCAGACACTGAGCCTAACCATTCTCAAGCCTGGCCACACATCAGAATCGCTTGGGCACTGTCCACCAACACTCACCCTGGAACCCTACCCCAGAGTTTCTGATTTAATTCATCTGAGGCGGGACCTACGTATTAAGTTGTTTTTTTAAAATTCTACAGCTTCCCTAGCACAAATTCCCATTCCCTGCTCCAAAACCTCAGGGAACTTAAGCTACGTAAACCCTCAGGACTTTCTCCATCTCTAAACAGGGAGGGACGATAATGTCTATTTCATAGAATTGTTCTATGGATTAATAATCAGATAATCCATCCAGAATACATAGTAAGAGTGGCCCATAGTAAAAGTGCATATATGTTAATATTGTTACTATTATTGATTTTATACTACCAAAGTATGTCCCTGAAAAATGTAGATTCCAAATTTTTAAAAACTGAAACTGAATTCCCAGAAACCATCAGAGGCCCATTTGGTCAACCTCCTTCTGATCCTTTTCCCCTGCAGTGCCAACGGTGCATTGATGCTTGAGGGATGAAGCAATGTCCTCTTCCTGCTTGTTTTCTTCTCTTATTATTTTCTTATTGCAAATAATGACAAAGACATCATCTTACATATGCCCAAGGCTACACAGTCTAGAGTGGGCCCCCATCATTTAGGTTTATCAATAATTCTGGCCTGGCCGTGGTAGCCGGTCCCCAGTTTCATGACAAGGAAGCAGTCAATTTGCACCGAGTCACATAGTTATCAAGCAGCAGATGCATCTGGATCCACATCCAGAGCTCTTTTCCCATTGTCATCCTGCAGGCTTGGAATCTTCTGCCTTCCATCTCTGTGCCTCCTTCATATTCCATACCACCAACCCAATGATTCTTCAAGGCCTCACCAACCTGCCACTCTTGTCAGGAGAGCAAGGGGTGTCAGAGACTCCATGGATAAGAGTTTCACACCATAGTGAGAACTAGTCAATCACTGTCTTATTTTGGGGAAGTCTTAAAATGGAGAGAGGAAGAGAAGGCAACTAACACTAATTAATGACTTTCTGACTTCACTACTTTGTTAAAAGCAGGATCTAAACAATAAGAGGGAGGAAGGGTACAAGACCAGAATCCTACGTGTAACCATGGAGGAGGCACAGCCCCCTTTCCTAAGGAGTTTAGATTCTCCTATAAAAGAAGTTTAGAAATAAACACAACATAAGGAAGTAGGTGAAAAATAAAGAAAACAACCTACACACAACTGCAAATAAAAAAAATAATTAGACTCAGAGAAGCAAAGTGATTTGCTCAAGGACACATAGCTGAGAAAAGCAAGGCAGAACCTAGAGCTCAGGCCTGCCTCGATGTCAAATCTCATGGTCCTTCCACTGTATGTAAGAGCTCAGGGGACTCCATTTTTAAAGCAAATATAAACTCTAGCAGGTAGGGGTGGTGGGTACCAATAAAGCATGGTCTAAATCTCTCAGAATAACTCAGACTTGATAAAAGTAAAAAGCCTTAGAGAATGAAGAGGATAAAATAGGAAGTTTTAAATCTCCCATCCATAAACACAGCAAAAGATTAACATTCCTTAAAGCATCAATAGACAAGTAATAACGCTTATAGATTACCCTCTCTGCATCCAATTCCCCTTCCTTCTTCCTCAGGGCCCTTTGTTTCCATTGAAAGACCTACAAAGTTCTGGGGAAGCTGACTCCATTTCCCACCCCAAAGAGATCATGTGACCTAGCTGCCCCAATCAGTGCATCCCATCCCCTAGCCATTGTGATTGGCATACAAAAGGGCATGTGGTCAAGGCAACCACCACAGAATGAATCTCAGGGCTTATAATGGGATCAGAGACAAAAGAAGCTCTCTTTCTTTCCTGATGGACTTTAATGGAACACCAGGAGCTTCTGGGAGAACCCTGGGTCCTGCAAGCAGCAAGAAGCTCTCTACTCCCAAGAATAAAGCCAACATGTGGAAGCAGAGCCAAGAAGTCAAGGACAGGAAAGAGGGCTCTGTGGCATTTTTTAAAATCCTGGACTGGGTTTTACATAAAGCTAAACCTACTCTTGTTTATGCACTAGATAAAAATTCCGTTTTACAGAGGGCTTCTGTTACTTACAACCAAAAGCAACCAAACTAAAATAAGCTAAATGAGCCAGTGTGTGTAGCAATCTCCAAACATGCCCTTAGCATGGGGTAGATGTTGTATATGCACCACTAGTGAGCAAGGAAGTTCAGGGAGTGCTGATGTGGACAAGCTTCCCCCTGCGAGAGGTTGGGTAGGTCTCACCGGTGTTCTGGTTTCTGCTCTGACTCATCTCCAGGCTCCCCACAGTTCCCTTCTCCCTCTTCTCACCCTCCCTCTTAGAAAATAGATTTGGACACCACTGGGGTCACTGGATCACCACAGCAAGGCAGACTTCCCTCAGAAAAGTAAATTGCTCTGCTCAGAAAAGTGGTGAGACACCTGGGGGACACCTAGGATTATTTTTATAGAGATCCAGAATCTCCAGTCTGAAGCTTCCTTCTCCTGCCTTGAGATTGGAAAGCAGATCAGGGGATCTTCCAGCAGAATTTAGCTTCATTGGGGGTTGTCAGCTTTGCACGGGGGCATCAAGAGAGGAGGCCAACTCCACTGACCATCTGGGTGGAGTTGGCCTCCTACAACTTGACAAGGCTAAATTGAGGTCTTCTCCATACATCCAGAGAGGACCAAACTCTCAGTGAGACAGTTAAATTAGGACACATGTTTGACAAGCCCAACAGCCAGTATTTTCATCCACAGTGGTGGCGGCCTTCTCTTCGTAGATGTAGAATATCCATGCCCATCTTCAGGATCCCTCCAGGTATCTTAGACCCTGAGGTGCCCTCATGAGCATGATATTGAGGCCAATGAGGAAACAGATCCTCCCCAGGTGTGGGAAGGCCCTATGATCTAAGCTGCTCCCTGCAGAGGGCCTGTTCTGAGAGGCAGGAACACTCAACATTCCCACCTTTTAATCCAGGCCCCTGGACTCTGCCCCAAATGTACTTTCCAAATTTGCTTTCAGGAATCCTGCTTTTCTAAGACAGCTCTTTTCCATTATCATTTTTGTCTGTTTTAAAACTCTTTCCTTTCCAAGTTGTTATTTTTGCATTCTTTCTAATTATATTTTGAACATATTTGCTAGAGAATATAAAAAATAAATGTAACAGATTTAAGTTTAAAATGTTTAATGTTAAAATGACCACCCCTCAACTCACCGCCCAAGTTACTGGTAGAATATCACCAGTAACTTGTATCTACCTATCTCATCCCCATACTTTCCTCCACCCAAAGTAGCCATATCTTGAATTTGAGGTATATCATTCCTTTATACTTTCGCAGTGTTCTCACATATGAATGAATTATAGGATAAGAATCATACTCTGTTGTCTTCTGTAGACTTGCTTATTTCACTTAATATTGTTTTTAAGATGCATTCATTTGTTCCAAAGAGCTGAAATTTGTTCATTTTATTGCTGCATATTATCCCTTGGTGTAAATGTGTGTTAATTTATATATAATCCACCCGTCTACAGATATTTAAGCTGTCTGAGTTGCTGGGGTTTTGTACTGTACTAAGTATGCTATAAATATTTCTATACACATCTGCATGCATGTGGTGCCCACATGCGAGAGCCTCTCTGTGGTCTACACCTAGGAGTGTCATTGCTGGGTCAGTGGATATTCAAATGTTCATTTTCACAGGAAAATGTCTAATTATGTTCCCACATTCTCTGAGTATAAGATTGCCTTACTATTGTTCTCCATCACTCATTCTCCAACTTACAAGAGAATTGATTCTAAATCTCATGCCTGTGACATGCAATACCTTACTGTGGGTAGAGTATACTTCCCTACCACGGGGCTCAAATTGACCAACAAAACATGAGAAGTGACAAGTGTCTTATCTAAACAGAAACTTTAAGAGCCATCACAAGTTTCTGCCTGTGCTCTTTTTCCTCTGCCATGAGATTATCATGTCCCAGATGGGGGCTATTCTACCAGCCTGAATCCTAGGATAAAGATACATGGAGCAGAACAGCAGCAAACATAAGTGACAAAAGATATGACTGACAAATAAACCTTTGTTGTTATAAGCCTTTGAATTTGAGAGTTGTTTGTTACTGAATCATAATATAGTAAAACCTACCTGATACAAAGTGTTCAATTAGTATTTCTTAAGCATCTCCTGCATACCAGGCACAGTGCCAAGTTCTATGAAAGCATTCATGGCCAAGGTAAACAAGGCCCGTTCATACTCAAAATGAACAGTGGGTCCCGAAGGCCCTAGAGATTTTCCCATACAACTCCCAGAGACAAACCGATCAGTTAGGACTCTCTCTCTCAGAAGTGACGCACTTGATAAAGAAACATGGGGAATTTATTGATTCTCATATAAAGAAAGTCTGGGAGTTAAGCTTGAAGCAGGGGTAGATCCAGGAGCAAACAATATTATCAGTGCTCAATCTTTCCGTCTTTCAACTGTGTTTTTCCTCTATGTTTGTCTCCATTCTCAGACAGTTATTCTCTTCCAGTAGCAAATTGGCCATCAGCAGATCCGGGCTGCTCCTTCACAGCTCTATGACCATTGATTCAAACAAAGTCCTGAGCCTGATTCCCACAGCTAAATTGGGCTTCAATCTCATCCTTGAACCAAGCAATGTCCAGAGAAATGGGATATACTGACTGGCCCAAGTCTGGGTCACATAGTACCCTTGGAGTTGGTGAAGGGGTCATCCTAACCCAAAATATATGTACCAAAGAGAGGGTAGGGGTGGATACCCTCAGGAAAAATCATGGTGCTCTTACCAGAAAGGAAACGGATACGGGACAGGCAAAAACCAAACAGCCATGCTGCTACCTCATAGCCCTTACCAATAGTACACTGAGCTAGCTCCTGCTGGCTCATAAGAAATGATTGCACACATTTCTTTCAGATTCCACATTAAGTGACAACATGTTGGGAGTGTGAAAGCCATCACTGTGGGAGCATTTACACTATAGGACTAGCAAACACTGCACATCAGGCCTTTAATTTCCCCGGAGAACCAATTGCTACACATTTACCAGCACACTATTGCCCCTAATCCTAAATTTTCCATTGGTTATAATTCTAGCTCTTTCTCATGTCAAAGTGTCACTTGGACAAGTCCCTGGCCCTCTCTGGGACTTGATTTTTCACAACTATAAAATTGGGCTGAGTCTTTTTGAAGGTTTCTTCCATCTTGACAGTAGTGAGGCTGTGAGACCCTGAATGTGTGTGTGTGTGTGTGTGTGTGTGTGTGTGTGTGTGTTTGTAAGTTTAAATTTGCTTTCTCTGCATTAGAAATCAAAATGCAGGCATTGGCTATAAACTCCAACATAATTTGGTGAGCTGTACCTCTTTACTTGTGCTATTAAATCATTTTCCCTCCAAAGGTACACATGTTGTGGCATAAGGAGCAAACAGTTGACAGATGGTGGAGAAACTTCACAGGCCCATAATTGAGACTTATTTTCATACATTTGTGCCAGTTTGAAATCTAATTGCCAATAAAACAATACTGTGATACTGCCATATCTAATACCTCTGCCACTCTCCAAAGTTACACTTGAATCCACTAGTAAATTCTAATCTCCCAGAGAAAAATATTTCCCCCTCTTCATCGGAAAAGCAGTGCTATAAATCCACGTACAGTGGTTCATTTTCAAATGCTAACCTCCTTTCCCCAGTCCCCAAAGAGCCCTCACTCGGCTGATGTTAGTGCCTGCCTGAGAGCAGTAGGTACTCTGTTTACTTGACAGAAGCACAGATGTGCTTGGGGAGCCTTTGCAGAGAAAACGCCAAGTTACCCCTCACCCTCTTTGGAGTGTTACCCCTCACCCTCTTTGGAGTGACCCGGTACCAGGCTTTGGTGGTATTTTGCCCCAGCATCACCCACTGGTCATGGAAAGGTACAAGAGCACAGACCTCTCCTCCCTGTTTTTCA
Source organism: Rousettus aegyptiacus (assembly GCF_014176215.1). Lineage (NCBI taxonomy): Eukaryota > Metazoa > Chordata > Mammalia > Chiroptera > Pteropodidae > Rousettus > Rousettus aegyptiacus. The sequence continues at coordinate 10,021,792 of NW_023416309.1, forward strand.
GTTTTCACTCCTCTGATGAAAAGGTTTGAGGAGAGATCGATTCAGATCAATTGAGACTGTAAATAAAAAAAAAAAAAACAGGCTTTCAATGGGATGAAAGAAAGAGGGTATGGGTTCATTTGTGTGTACTGAAAAACACAACCTGTCACCTCAGACCGCAAGCTTGCTAATAGCAGCAAAAGCCATCCTTCACAAGGCAGAGCTTTGCCTGGTTTACAAAGAAACTGTTATTGCAGGCTGAATCTGCACCAGATGTGTGCCAAGCCCAGAGGTGGCGTAGTGAATGCAACCAATACAGTCCTTGCCTACAAGTCTTTACATCTGCCCTGAGAGATGCGTTAGTATTTTTCTCATTTTACAGACAGTAAACTGAGGGTCGGAGAGGTTAAGTAATTTTTCCTACAGGATATACAGTGATTAGTGAAGATGAGATTTGAACTAGGATTATCTGATTTAACTCCAAGTCCAGGTCTTTTGTTATAAGGATAAAGTGAGATAGTTAACTATGGAAGCTTAAGAAAGTTCAGCTCCCTTTCTCCTACCCCCAGTCCTACCTCTGCCTGTGGTCCCTGGCTCCTACTTAGGACTACATCTTCCCCACCTTCCACACACAGGTCTTTAAATATGTGAGGACTGTTATCACAGCTTCTAGGCAGCTTCCCTTTTCCATGCAAAATATACTCCGCTTCTTTAGACATTCCCCAAATCACGGCCTGACATCTAGGCCACCGCTTCTCAAACTGCAGTGCACAGAGTAATCATCTAAAGAATTTGCTGAAATGCAAATTTTGACTCAGGACGTCTGGGAGGGGCCTGAGAGTCTATAGCTCTAACCAGATCCTGAGGGTGTGAATGCTGCTGGTCAATGGACCACACTTTGAATAGTAACCACAGGGCATAGACCTGTGCTGTCCAATACCAGTAGCCACTGGACATACTTGGCTATTGAGCACTCACAGCATCACTAGTGCAACTGAGGAATTAAATGTTTTTTTTGCTTTTAATTTTCATTATTTGAAATTTAAATTAAAAATGAAAGCAGTATAAAATATTTTTCACTGAACACAACTTATTGTTTTCATAAAACTATATTTAATTTTAACCATTGAAAATTTAGTGTCTGAATTGAGATATGCTAGAAGTATAAATTATATATTGCATTTCACAGACTTACTCTTTAGGGGGAAAAGGAATGTTATATCTCATTAATAAAATGTTTATATTGATTACATGCTGAAATGATAATGCTTTAGATATACTGGGTTATCTAAAATACAGTATTTGCTACTAGAAAATTTTTAATTTTAGATAGATAGATAGGTAGATAGATAGATAGATAGATAGATAGATAGATAGATAGATGCATTATATTTCTATTGACTAGCCATGGTCTAGATCATTCACCAGGCTGATCACCCTTTTTTTGGCTGAGCTCCAGCTTATCAACATTCCACTGACACACAGTCTGGACACTGTACTCGAACTGATACAGCCTGAGGTTACTCAGTTGTTTTGCATGAGTTTGGAGTTTGGGGGCAATGACATTGCATGAAACCTTGTGTCCCACAGTATGACCTCATTTTCATTCAACTGTCCTCTAGCCTCTACATGGATAGTCTAGATTTTTGCAATGTCACCATTGTCAAGACAGTACAATTGTCCCTATTCAGTTTCTCCTGTTTGTTTCATCCCATTTTCCTACCACTCAGGGTCTCCCTTGAGTCTTGATTCCATCATTCAACATATTCTTCTCAACTTCATAGCTTCCTCATATTTGATAAGCTTGTCCTCATGTTTTCAAGCAGAGCAGCAATTAATTTATTAAAAGGGACAGGCCACCTCTAGAGACTTATCTCTGGTCCCCAGAGCCCTGCTTCCAGAATAACAACAGCCCATTTATCAGCAACTTGGGTACCACTGTTCATTCTGCCTGTTTGTGCCATCACCCCAAATCCTCTTCTTCCTCTATCTGCAGGAAGGTTAAAGAGCTTGTCCACAGCTCGGCTGAAATTCCATTGCCAGGAAACTGCCTTGGGGAAATAACCATGAATGTACGTGAAAATACAGCCATGAGAATATTCGTGACAGTGCTGTTTGTAATAGAAAATAGTAAGGAATGACTTACATGCTGTCTACAATCAGGAACTAGTTAAATATAGAGTATGGTAAGTCTACCTACTAGAATGATCTGCATACATTTTTTTAAAATGATGTTACAGAAAAATATTTAATGACATGGAAAATTGTCCTTAATATATTTAAGTGCTAAAAGCATGTTATAGAACAGTATGTTAAGAATGATAGCATTTTAAAGTATGTATTTATATAAATGAGAATAAGACTGGTACAAAAATATATCAAAATGGTAAACATGGTTATCTCTCAATGATGGACTTGAAATCACTTTTATTTTCCAAGCCAAGAATTCTGCTTACATTATCTCGTTTAATACTTTCTGCAACTCTGTGGAGTAGTCAGGATCATCTGCTTTTTACAAAAGCAGCCCATTTATCAGCACCCTTTCTCCCACCCCTGAGGCCAACACTGGATCTCAGAGCAGTTATCCAGCCTGTCTTGGGCCTCTCCATGGGAAGTACAGGGTGCTGGAGATCCAGTCACCCTTTGGCTAAACCCAAGGCTCTTCCCCAAAACCCATTACTTCTGTCCTCAGGGTAGAGCCTGGAAGATCCTGTAAGTATGGGATATCCAGATTTCAGCAAAATATCTAATTATGACCAGTCCTTCAGCTTGTGCTTTAGATCCAGTCCCCCTCTTGCCTACTCAAGGACACAGTTTCAATCATCTTTCTTCTCTCTCATGTCATCGTATTCCTCTTCTCTACTGGGTCATTCTATGCAGCATATGAACATATTCTTATTATTCATTTTTTCATTCATTAATTCACTTATTATAGAAAAAAAAAAAAACAGCTTCTCCCAAACCCACTTTTCCCTCCAGTTACTACCTCGGTTCTCTCCATCCCTTTAGAGCAAAACTCTTTGGAAAGGAGCATACAGGAGTGTTTAATAAATGGTACCAATTACTGAGAACCCCATCAAACATGAAAACAAAATGAGAGGGTGACCAGTTTTGCAAGATACTTTATGAAAATTGTTTCATTTGTTTCTCAGAGCCAATGTGTCAAGGCACAGAACATTCTGCCATTTTTTTACAAATGACCTCCACGGCAAATAAGACCTAGAGTGGCAGAAGCAGCTTCAAGCCCATGGCTCCTAGTTCCCAGAGGAAATCGACAGAAAGAACATGCTGAGACTCACAGGAACCGAGTCCCAGAACATACCCTGCCTCTTTAAGAACTACAATGTTGTCTCCTCCCCAGGATGAATATCAAACCCAATTGGCCTTTCGAGTAAATTATAAGAGCATCATCATTTCATGTTTTTTGAGCACTTCTGTTACCTGGACAATGCAAGTGCATAGTCTCTGCAGTCTGACAGATCTGCTTTTGAATCCTAGCTCTGCTACTTACCATCTGTATGGCCTTGAGAAATTTTCTAACCTCTACTCTAAATCTCCATTTCCTCAATTGTAAATAAATTGCCAAGGAGATCAACAGAGACAGCAAATGCACACTGTTAGAAAACATCATGCCTAGCATATAGATGTCCCAAAAAGAATATTAATTAGTAGTAACTATTGACCTCACAATACCACTGTGGGGTAGTGCAATGGTAGGGGTCTCTTTCTGTGGGGACTGGCTCTCCAGACAAATGCTGCCCTAAATGAGATGTTTCCCTTTTGATCACCAGCCTGTCACCTGTGTAGGTTGAAGCTTCTAGTCTCAAGCCATAAAGAACAGCACACGACTCTGTTAGTCTGCAATGGGCTTAATTCACATGCAAAAGCTACGGTGGAATTATAAAAGCACATTAGGATCACAGTGACATAATTTGAAATGATTTGAAAGGACATAATTTGCAGTAGTTTGGCCCCTGAGTGCTCCAGCTTGTAAAAACATGGTTATCTCCCAGACAGCCCCATAAAAGAGAATACCCTCCAATGTGGTTAGTGTGACTGAGTAAATTTTTAATTTTATTCAGTATTAAATAATTTAAAATGTTTAATAGTTTTATTGACATACTTTAATATTTAACCTTTTAAAGTGTACAATCAGTAGTTTTTAGGGTATTCACAGTTATATAACCATCACCACAATCTAACTCTAGAACACTGTCATTACTCCCCAAAAAAGAAACACCATACACATTATCGCGCATTCCCAATTCTCTCTTCCTTCTAGCCCTTGGCAACCACTTATCCACTTTTTGTCTCTATGGATTTTCTATCTGGAAATTAATATAAATGACATCATATAGTGTGTGATATTTTGTGACTGACTTCTTTCACTTAGCATAATGTTTTCAAGATTCATCCATGTTGTAGTATGTATCAATACTTCAGTCCTTTTAATTGATGAATAACTTTCCATTGTATGAATATACCACTTTTTGTTTATCCATCATCAGTTAGTTGATGGACATTTGGGTTATTTCCACCTTTTGGCTATTATGAATAATTCTCCTACTATGAATAGTTTCATGAGGACATATGTTTTTATTTCTCTTGGGTACATATCTAGGAGTGGAATTTCTGGGCCACATGGAAACTTCACGTGTAACATTGTTGAGGAACTGTAAAACTGTTATCCAAAGCACCTGCACCATTCCACCAGGAATGTAGGAAAATTCCACTTTTCCCATGTCTTTGCAGACACTTGTTACTATCTCTTTTTTTACAATCATCCTATGTAAAGTATATTTTGTGTTTTTGATTTGCATTTCCCTAAGGATGAATGATGTTGAACATCTTTTCATATGCTTATTGGACATTTGTATAACTTCTTTGGAAAATATCTATTCATATCCTTGGCCCATTTTTAACTGGGTTATTTATCATTTTATTTTTGAGTTATAAGAGTTCTTTCCATATTCTGGATACAAGTCCTATCTCAGACATATGATCTATAAATATTTTCTCCTATTCCGTTGTCTTTTCATTTACTTAGCAATGTCTTCAGAAGCAGAAAATTTTTAATTTTGATTAAGAACAATATATAGGAGGTCTTTTCTTTTGTTTTTTATGCTTTGGTATCATATCTAAGTAACCATTGCCTAACCTATGGTCAGAATATTGAATTCTGTTTTCTTCTAAGAGTTTTATAGTTTTAGCTCTTAATTTTTATAAACGAGGTCCCTGTTGCAGAGTTTCTTTTGGAAGATCCACTTAAAGGCCACTGTCCCCTCAGCCCATCATGCTGTTACCTGAGCTACTGCTGCTCAGCCTTCTCAGCCTGGCTGTCAAGGAACCCATCTTCTACTTCAAGAAACAGTTTCTGGACAGAGAGGGGCTGATCAACTGCTGGATTGAATTCAAACACAAGTCGAATTTTGGAAAATATGTTTTCAGTGCCAGCAAGTTCTACAGTGACTTGGACAAAGATAAAGGGCTGCAGACAAGCCAGGATGCCCACTTTCTATGCCCTGTCGGCCAGATTCGAGCACTTCAGCAACAAGGACCAGACATTGGTGGTGCAGCTGACCAAGAAACACAAGTAGAACATCAACCATGGGAATGGTCAAGTAAAGCTATTTCCAGATGTTTTGGACCAGACAGATATGAAAGGAGACACTGAATACAGCATCATGTCTGGCCCTGACATCTATGGCCCCAGAACCAAGAAGGGTCATGTCATCTTCAACTACAAGTGCAAGAATGTGCTGATCAATAAGGATATCCATTGTAAGGATGATGAATTCATACACCTGACACACTCATTGTGTGGCCTGATAACACCTATGAGGTGAAGATTGACAGCAGTTAGGTGGAATCAGGCTCCCTGGAGGATGATTGGGACTTTCTGCCACCCAAGAAGATAAATGTTCCTGATGTTTCAAAGCCCAAAGACTGGGACAAGCAGGCCAACATTGATGACACCACAGACTTCAACCCTAAGGATGAGAATAAGCCCAAGCACATCCCTCACGTTGATGCTAAGAAGCCCGAGGACTGGGATGAAGGGATGGATGAAGAGTGGGAACCACCAGTGATCCAAGAACCTGAATACAAGGGCGAATGGAGGCCCTGGCAGATCAGCAACCCAGATTACAAGGGCACTTGGACAATCCTGAGTGCTTCCCAAATAGCAATATCAATGCCTATAACCACCCCACCACATTGGGCCTAGATCTCTAGCAGACCAAATGCAGCACCATCTTCAACAACTTCCTCATGACCAATAACAAGGCTTATGCCAAGGAGTTCGGCAACAAGACACAGGGGGCCACAAAAACGGTGAAAAAGCAAATGAAAGAAAAACAGGATGAGGAGCAGAGGCTGAAGAAGGAGGAAGAAGATGCTATTGTTGTCCAGGCCAAGGATGAGCTATAGAGGCCACACCACTCCTTCCAGGGTTGGCCTGAGGCCCAAGCTCTCCTGCCAAAGAACTGTCCGAGCTAAATACCATCTCTATGAAACTGAAGAACTTTCCTTTTTTTCCAGGTGGAGTCAAATTTGAAGTGGGTTTTGGTTTTATGCCACCCTCTTTTTTTTTTTTTTTTTTTTTTTTTGGAACTGGTGTTTTAACCGATTCTCCTTCAGCCCTCACCCCTGGCCCTTATCTTTATTGACATCTTTGTCTTTTTATATCCTCTTCTCTCCCCAGGTCCCTTAGCTCCCCTCTAATCTGGGGGAATGGGGAATATAGAAGAGCAGCCCCAGGCTGGAGATTCCATCTACCCTCTCCTCCTTTGGGATCCTTGCTGGATCCTTGCTGGATCCCAAAGGAGGAGAAGATGGTTCCCCCAGCATCCTCAGCACTGAAGAAGAATGGGGCTCCTAGAGCCCAAGTTCTGACTGCCCCCCCCCACACCAACCCTTACCCCCTCCCTTTCTCCTCTGCCTCCAGGACTAGGCCACTTCTGGGTGGGGAAGTGGGTTCTAGCTCAGCTCATACTGAGAATATAAGAACTATAAACAAAATTTCTATTAAATCAAGTTTTGTCTCTTAAAAAATAATTTCTTTTTGTTAATGGTCTCGGGTAGTGGTTCAACTTCATTCTTTTACATGTGGCTATCCAGTTGTCCCAAAACCATTTGTTAAAAAGACTTTGCTTTTTCCCATTGAATTGTCTTAGCACCTTTCTCAAAAATCAATGGACTGTAAATGTGTGGGTTTATTTCTGAAGTCTCAAGTCTATTCCATTGATATATGTCTGTTCTTATGCTAGTACCACACAATCTTGATTACTGTAAGTTCGTAGTACATTTTGAAATTAAGAAATGTGACCCCTCCACTTTGTTCTTTTATAAGACTTTTTTGGCTATTCTAGGTTCCTTGCATTTCCATATAAATTTGGGAAATATTGCCATCTTTATAATTTTAAGTCTTCTAATCAATGAACATAGGATATCTGTCTTTTTATTTGGATCTTCTTAATTTCTTTAAACAATATTTTGTACTTTTAGTTGCAAGCCTTACATTTCTTTGGTTAAATTTATTTTTAAATATTTTGTTCATTTTGATGCTATTATAAATGGAATTGTTTTCTTAATTTCATTTTCTAATTGTTCATTGCAAGTATATAAAAAAAATTCTATTGATTTCTGAGCATGCATCCTGTAATCTTGCTAAACCAGTTTATTAATTCCAAGAGTTTAAGTCTTTAAAATTTTCTACATATGAAATCATGTGATCTGTAAATCGATGGTTTTACTTTCTCTTTTACAAATTGCATTTCCCTTTATTTCTTTTCCTTACCTAACTGTCCTAGCTAGACTACAGATAATGAAAGCAGATATCTTTGTCTTGCTCCTGATCTTACAGGAAAAGCATTCAGTCTTTCATCATTACATATAATGTTAGCTGTGGGTTTTTCATGAATGCATTTTATTAGGTTGAGAGAGTTCCTTTCTGTATATAGTTGCCCTAACAAATTGCAATAAACTTGGTGGCTTTAAACAACAGAATTGCATTCTCTCACAGGTCTGGAGCCCAGAAGTCAAATAAAAGTGTCACAGGGCCATGTTTGCTCCAAAGGCTCTAGAGGAGAATCCGTTGTTGCCTCTTTCAGCTTTTGATAACTCCAGGAATTCCTTGCCTTGTGGACACATCACTTCAATTTCTGCCTCTATCCTCACATGGCCTTTTCCCCTGTGTCTCTATGTCTTTTCTGTCTCTTAGAAGGGTATGTGTCATTGGATATAGAGCCCACTTAGGTAATCTAGGATGATCTCATGTCTTAATTACATCTGCAAAGATACTTTTTCCAAATAAGATCACATTCATAAATTCTGGGATATGGACATATGGTAGGAGGCGGAGAGCACCATTCAACCCACTACATCTTCTATTCATAGTTTGTTGAGTGATTTTAATATGAAAGAGTGTTGGATTTTGTCGAGCGATTTTTCTGTCTACTGAGATGATCACATGGTTTTTGTCTTTCATTCTATCGATATGATATATTACATTGATTCATTTTCAGATGTTAAACTAATCTTGTATTCCTAGGATAAATCCTACTTGATCATGGTGTGTAATCCTTTTATATGTCACTGGATTAGATTTATTAATATCTTATTGAAGATGTTTGCATGTATATTCATGAAGGATATTGATCTGCAGTTTTCTTGTGTTGTCTTTTTCTGATATTGGTATTTTGGTAATGTGGTATCTGACTTCATAGAATGTGTTGAGAAGTGTTCCCTCCCTTCTGCTATTTGGAAGAATTTGTATTAGTATTAACTTTTCTTTAAATATTCGGAAATGGCAGGCAGCCACAATAACTGCCATGTTCCATGAGAGATCGCCTTTTAAGTTCAAGCTTACAACTGGCAACCACAGTGTATCTATGAACTGTGTGCAATTCTCTTTCAAAGGAAACAGATTTGCCATGGCCAGAGCCTATGGCCAGATATACATCTATGATGAAAAGACGGGAGAGAATGTGCACCCTGGGAAGAGCGAGGCCCACAACAGAGGCATTTATGCTATTAGTTGGAGTTCTGATAGCACCCATTTTCTTTCTTCTTCTGGAGACGAAACCTCTAAAATATTTGATGTCAAGGTGAACTGTGTCATCAACGTGTTTATGATGGGTTACAATATTCTGGACCAGAAGCTGGGCTGCTTATGGCAGAAGGGCCAACTTTTCAGCATCTTTCTGTCTGGGTACACAATTACCTGGACAAAAACACAACCACAGCAAACCCCTGAAGATCATCAACAGTCACATCAAATCAGTTCAGTGCTGACAGTGCATAAAAATGGCGGCAGGTCCTACATCTACTCCAGGAGACACGACAGACACATTAATTACTGGGATTTTGATATGGAGGAGAATGACTCCCTCTCTGGGAAGGGCCATGGAAACCAGGTATCCAGGATGACTATGGACTAGTTCAGGCAGCTTGTGAGCTGTAGGATAGATGACTCGGTGCAGTACACCAACCTCACGACATAAAGCTATAGTGGACTGGGAGTCGCAAAACTGGAGGTTTATCCAGAGTACATAGCTATCAGCCCTGGAGGATAGGCAGTGGTTGAGTGTATTAGGTAGCTTGTCCTGCTGAAGGATCAGAAGTGCTTCAACCCCAGCTACAAGCCTGAAGTGGTAGCAGTGCACTCTGGCAGGGACATGGTGGCTGTTGGAGGTGCGGACAGGAATGTCTGCTTACTCTATCCTGGGCACCACACTGAAGGATGATTGGAAGCTCCTGGAGACCAAGGCCCCTGTGACTGATTTGGCATAGTCCCATAAAGGCACCTTCCTCATTGTGTGCAGTGCCAGCAAGTTGGTTCTGGTCTTCAGCATTGCTAACAGCTACTCAGAGAACATTTTTCTAGACACCATGCAAATATCGTCTGCTTGGCCTGCTCACCAGACAATGAGCATTTTCCCTTGGGAGGCATGGACATGATAGTGTACGTCTGGATCCAGAGTGACCCTGAGTCCAGGGTCAAAATCCAAGATCCATACCAGCTTCACTGTGTCAGCAGCCTGACTTGGCTGGACAAGCACACGCTGGTCACAATCTTTCATATTTTCGTCAAAAAAGTGAAAAATCACCTACTGAGAAACTCCTGCCTTTGGACAGACTGAATCTGGGACTAGAGTTCAATTTCAACAGAACAAGTCATTTCTCTAAATATTTCTGTAAGGCCCCCACATCCCACACTGGACTCAAGAGGGAGGGGCCCTAACTCCCCATGACCCTCCTCTTTCTTCAGGGTATTTGCATCTGTACACATCATCCTGAAAGCTTTAGATGGTGACAGTTTGCACATAATAATAAAGTGAGCACTTAAACAGTGTGTAGAGCATAACTCAAACCCACTGCCCAGCACTGCCGAGTGTGGAACAGTCCAGAGGCAGAGCCTCGAAAGCACATGTACTCTGCCCCGATGACTCCTGCCATCTATCAGGAAAGGTTGTATCCCACTCTCTTCCTCGCAAGGCTCCCCCTCCAATAGCCTTGCAGAATGAGGCCGCACTGGGAGAGGAGGGTGCACCCGGCCCTGGCAGTCTGCAAAGCTGGAGTCCTGTGTGGCGTAGATGTCACATGATTTTGGAGCATGTGCCACACTGTGTAATCGACTCCAAAAAGCCCCTTAGAGTAGACACACACATGCGTGACCTTGTATTTCACTGTTGGTTTTTGTGCTTGATTTTAAGAATGGAATTGTGAGGTTTTTTGTTTATTTGTTTGTTTTTTGTTTTTTAATGTGTCTTAACTGTTGTGTCACTGTTTACAAGCTTGTGCATTGAGGACATGTCTCCAGAATCCTAGAGCTCTTGATAGAGTCAGACTAAGAATGTCTTGGTCACCATTTCACTGTCATGCTTATTTTCCGGTTATTTTCCATGTTATTTTCCAGTCTTTCTTTTCTCTTCTGCCCCCAAGAGCAGAGATCAATTTAAAAGTAAAGATTAAGTCACTGTAACCTGTCATTGTTTTCACCTGCCTTTTCTTTTTCAGTGCAGAAATTGAAAGTGAGTATAAAGCATGTGATCTGGAGGTTTTTTTTGCGTGTGTCAGAATCACTAGTAAATGCTGGCTGAGAACAATCCCCGCCCTCTGCACTTGTGAAAACACTTTGAATGCTTTATGAGACTATACCAAGAGATAATTAAATACCATTTCTCTTCAAAAAATATTTTAGTATAATTCACCAGAGATGCTATTTGTTCCTAGTATTCTCTCTGTGGGAACTTTAACTAGAAATTCAATCTCTTAGTCTACAGCCATGCTACCCTAAACAAGCCCAATCCTGTCTGATCTCAGAAGCTAAGCAGAGTTGGGCCTGGTTAGTATTTGGATGAGAGACAACCTAGGAAGACCGGGTGCTGTAGGTATAAAAAATAAGGTATTGTAAGCAAGGTCCTTGAAATCTGTGAGGTCAACCAAGGGTTGCCTTGCCTTAAAAAAGGAAGGAAGGAAATAAATTTTTTTTTGTTATAGATCTATTCAGATTTTCTATTTCTCTTGAGTCAGTTCTAGCAGTTTATGTCTAAGAATTTGTCCATTTCATCTAGGTTATCTAATTTGTTGGCATACCATTGTTCATAGTATTCCCTTATATCCTTCCTGATTTTAGTCACTTAATTCTTCTCTATTTTTTGGTCAGTCTAATTAAAGTTTTGTCAGTTATGTTGATCTTTTCCAAGAATTAATTTTAGTTTCATTGACTTTCTCTATTGTTTTTATATTCTCTATGCTAAGTTTACTAAGAATTTTTATGGTCTAGTATATAGTCTGAACTAGAGAATGTTCTATATGTGCTCTAGAAGACCATGTGTTTTGTTTTGGTTGGATGAAGTGTTCTATAGATATCTGTTGGGTCTAGTTGGTTTATGATGTTGTTCAAGCCTTCTATTTTCTTGTCGATCTGCTACATCGTTCTATCCATTATTGAAAACGAGACATTAAAGTTTTCGAATATATTGTTTAATTGTCTATTTCTCCCTTCAGTTTTTTGCTTCATGTATTGAGGTTCTGTTGTTAGATGCATATAGGTTTATAATTGTTACATCTTCCTGATGGATTGACCCTTTTATCATTATAAAACGTTCTTCTTTGTTTCTAATAACAAGTTTCTGCCTTAAAGTCTGTTCTTTTAATAATAGTACAGCCACTCTAGTTCTTTTTACTGTTTGCATGATGTATCTTTTCCTGTATCTTTTCCATGCTTTACTTCCAACCTACTTATAGCTTTGAATCTAAAATGTGTCACCTTTAGACAGCCCACCAGTTTATTATTAAACAAATACCAAACACTATATCATTTCATCTGTAAATCCTTTGGTATGTATCTGTAAAAGGTTAGGGCTTTAAAACAAATAAACAAACACAATACCATTATCGCATCTAAAAAGATTCACATATTTCTTAATATCAAATACCCAATCAATAATCAACATTCACCTCAAATTCTCACCTCCCAGACTCCTAGACATAGCATTCTCTTGGTCTCCTGCTATATCTCAAAACAGTCTTCTCTTTCCATGGGCTACACTTCTAGCCTAAAACTTCAAAAGATGTCTCTCTTCCCAAAAATTCTGTCCTTAGATGTCTGATCTGTCTTCACATTCTCTCAGGTATCTCATCCTCTCCTAGCATACCAACAATCAGCTCAACACAAAAGACATTCAAGATTTGCTTTCATTCACTTGTTCTATACTTTCAACTGCCTAATGGGGCATCTGTATGAGAATCTTACCTCAGACTTTATATTTCCCAAATTTAATGCCTCACCTGGCTCCTAAACTTGTTTTCCTCCCAACTTCTCCATCCTAGTCATCTGTCATCATCCTCCTAATCGGCTACACTCAAAATTCCTGTCATCTCAGTCACCTGCCTATCACCTCCCATATGTGCCTACAGGTACAGAATCTGTCTGGCAAATTCCCCTGGCCATCACAACCAGCCTCTGCCAAGTCCTCTGTAATAGATCTTTGAGGTTTCAACTCTTATAACCCATATTTCTTGCTGGGAATCCTTGTCATCACATTGCTCAACTTGTCTCATTATCAGCATATCCTCAATGAAATAATCCTCTCACAGTTCCTTAGGTTTGTACAGGGCTTGGCATCTTGAGTCTCAAACTGCATATAAGGAAGTGGTGGTCCAGAGAAGTTAATTTAGTTACCCAAGAACACATAGCTATTAACTGATAGAGTTCAGACCTCAACCTGGTCTATCCATCTCCAGGTTGCTCCTGTTGCTTAGCAAGTGTGAACTACTTCCCCAGCCTTCTGGAGGAAACAAAGATGACTAAGCCACAAATCTTGCCTTCCAGGGCATCACAATTTTGATGGCAGCCAAGACACAAACAGGAGAAAAGTCGTTTTTGTTAAAGAGATTTAAAGCTCAGCAAAGGCAGCAGCAGAAGAGACAAGACGAATTCTCCAGGTACTTCAGGGTGCCATTTGCTATAAAACACTCATCAATGGTGGGCCTCAGAGACTGTGTCCAGGAGCTGTTCCAATCGGCCATGGTGAAGCAGGACAAATGGGTACTAGCCTAAAAGGTCATGGCTTAGATAGAGCAAGAAGAAGAGGAGTCTGAGGCAATAGGAAGAAAGGCTAGGTGTGGGTGGTGGAAGACTCACACTGGGGAGGGTTTGTGCTACCAGGATGAAGACTTCGTACTTCACTGAGCAATGATGGTATTTTCATTTGTTTAGAAATTTCACCTGGAAGAAGTTCATAAAAAGGACTGATGGAAGACTTACGATTGGCTGAGATCTGAGTTCCAGTCTAAGTTTCTCCACTAACAGACAACTCTTTTTGATGGGTCCTATCCTAAGCACTTCACATATATTAATTGATTTAATTCTTACACTTATTCAAACTTATTATTTTTATCCCCATTTTATAGATGACAAAACAGAGACTCTGCGAAGTTAAATATCTTGCTCAAGGTCCCATGCCTAGTGAGTGATGGAGCCCAGGTTCAAACTCAGACCATCTTGTCTTAGAGTCTATGCTCTAAACTGATATACTTATCCTCTATCGCTTCCCTATTGGGCCATCCATCCTTAGCCAGTCATTAATTTTGATTTCCCCATTTCAAATTTACTCGGTGGTCTCTAAAGTCTTTTCCAGAGCAGGAAGGCATAGTTTGAACTTGCAGTTCTTGATTTAGGCCAGGCATCTCTTGCCTCTGCTTGATGAGACCCCTATAAAATGTCAGTGAGGGAATTTAAAAGGCACAAACCCAATACAACAAAGAGAACAGGAGTGGTATATCAATAGAAAAGCAATTTCATGTATTTCTAGAATACAGAAACTGGCCGAAAATTGATGAGTAGGATGGAAGAAGAGGCAATGTGGAACACATGAGAATGAGGTTACAGCCAATGGAAGCTATTCTGCCATGTCCAACCGGAGATGCTTGAGATGCAAAGTTGCCAAGGAAGACAGAGGGCAAGATGGCAGATCAGGAAAAGAATAGAGAGAGTTCATCTGAAATCTTTATAATGTTCATCACCCCTCCCACCACTCTCCACATGCAGTGGGCTCTACAGCAAAGCATGCATCATCACCCAGTGAAAAAGAAGAGTGTATTCTCAGTTGACAGAAACTATCTGGAAAGGCAGCTCATGGGGGTGTTTCAGCCTCCACCTTATGACACTGAGGCTCTCCCAGGTAATAACAGCTTCTTATTCACCCTCCAAGCCCTATGTCCTCAGAGTTCCCAAGCCATGCTTTTATAAACATGAATGGACAACTCAGAACACCAAACATTTGAGGCAAGCTACCAACATGAAAGCAAGACACTAAGAAATATAGAAAAACAAGCCTACAAGGAAGCTATAATAGTTCACAACACAGAAGAACAGAGAAAGTCAATATGATAGTTCATCTATGAAACAAAGAACATAAAATAAGTATAAGATACAGTGAAAAACAGAACAAGAAAGAGTTGTTGGAAATTTAAAATTAGATTATGAAAACAAAATTTTCCACAAGAAGGTTTGGAAAATAGTAAAACAAAGAATATATACAAAAATGGCACAAAGAAAGAATATGATGATTAATATACAAGGGTTAACATTTAACTAATAGGATTTTAAAAAAGAAAAAATCGAGGAGAGGGACTTCCTCTACAGAGATGTCATCTGATAGAAAGAGGACAGGCATTCCAGACATAGGAAAGAGCACACACAGACACAGAGGCCTGAGAGAACATGAATTGTTTAGGGAATTACGAGCAGTTCTGTGTCACAGAGGACAGGATTCCTGAGAGTAAGGGTAGGGAAATGAGATCTCAAAGGTAGAACCAGAAAGGCCTTGAATACCACATAAAAATGTTTGGTCTTTAACCTGCAGGCTTTTGAGAATTTCTTAAGCAGAGGAGCAAGATGATCATGTTTGTAAGGAGGAAAGATTAGTCTAGAGTGAAAAATGTGGGAAATGAACTGTTCTAGTTATCCATTGCTGTATAACAAATAGTTCCAAAAGTAGTGGCGTCAAACAACAATAGTCATATTTGCTGGCAAATCTGTAATTTGGACAGGTTTCAGTGGAAACAGTGGTCTCTGCTCCATGTGGCACAGTGAGCTGGGAATGACTCAGTGGCTTGCAGCCTAGAGTCACAAAAAGCTGCTGCAGCTCTACCTCACATCCCTTTGGGGAAAGTGAGAGAATGGCTTTCCCTAGATACCCAGCAAATGTCTCGAGTCTCATGGAATCTGACTGAGTCACACATGTACATCCCTGAACCAATCACTATGGCTCAGGTAATATAGTAGACTGATTGACCTGGCTTTGATTACGTGCTCTCTATCCCAGCTTGAGCTGGAGGGGAGTCCCACCCTAGCATGGATTGAGAGTGACAGAAGGGAACATCTCCAAATTATAAGCAGAAGAGGAAGGGGGTGGGTGCTGGGAAGGCAAACATCAGGTATGCATGCCTCTCTGTCTCCTTGTTCCTCCCTTTCCCCTCTGCCTACTCTTCCATGGAAGGAAGCTCCCTGTTTTCATGTCTTGCTGGGTGGAAGAAATGCTAATTCTCCTAACTGGAGAGCTCTGTACTCAGAAGGGCCATTTACACTCTGCTTAATATGACTGATGAAGCATAAACTAATTAATTCTTAGAGTGAAAGCATCCCTATTAGATTTTTCCCAAATAGTAATGAATCATTATCAGCAAAACCTTAACATCTGCTTACTCAGTCAATCCCCTGCTAGTCACATGCTCTTAATATCATTTGTACTGTTGCCCCAGTGCCAGGCAGCCTGCATCCCAACCCCTAGAGCCTCATTAGCCTCTGTAGCCAGAGGACCTCAGGCCTGTGAGAGGAGGAGGATTTTATTATGGAAACAAGGGTGCAACTTTTTGCAAGAATAGTTGTAGGAGCAGTGAAAGGAGTACCTATTTCCAACTCTTACAATACAACATCTTGGAACTGAAGGGATATTTGATCTGAATGGTCATCCAGCCTTTCTTACACACTACTGATGGCAGTGAACTCACGACCTCACAGGCAGCACATTATACTGTTTTGCACATCTGACTATTAGAATTTCTGTCTGTTACCAATTAATTAGTTAATTATATCCAAATTTGAAGTGGCTTGAATGAATATGTCCAATCCAAAGGGACAAAGGGGCTGAAAAAAATTAAGCAAAGAGTAAGATTAGCATGCAGAAAGGCAGACCATCTATTCTATAGAGCAATAAATTTGACATTAAGCTTCCTTGTGGCCAAAAGGAAGAGGGAACCACAATCAGTTACAAATCAACGACATCAGTAAGAGATAGGTAGATAATAGACAGACAGACAGACAGATAGACAAATAGATATCTCAGAAAGTGGTTTCTTAAAACAATTTGTTATGAAAGCCTGTTTTTCCTGAAAGTATTTGCTCATATCGAACAAAAATCTAATTTCCCTCTAATTTCTACACATCGATTCAACTCAACAGACATTTAAGAAAGTCGCCCTGACTCCTTCATTCTACAAACTTCCAATGTGTTCTTTGGTGGGCAAGACATTAAACTATGTGCTCTGTGGGGTTCTTGTTCCCCAACTTATCCTATTTATTACCTGTGTGACCTTAGGCAAATCCTTTCACTCATGAACGTATTTCTTCATCATAACATGACAACAAATAACCTTAAAGTACCTACTTTACAAGACAGAGCAATGTAAATGATATATGAGACACACCTTGGTCCAAGAGAATAAGTCCCACTCTATCCTTCCAATCTTATTGGAACCACTCCCTTTCACAAACTTTCTGCTCAAGGTGAGTCTAATTTCTTGGTATATCCTCAAATTTCAGCTTCTCAGTCTTTCTTTGTTCAAGCTGTGCCTTCTACCTGGTATGCCTCCCCCCATACACTTATCCCCACCTCCAGTCTCTAAATCCTGGGCACCCTTCACAGCCCAGCTCAAATGGCAGCTCCTGTTGGAAGTCTACTGTGAGTTGTACAGATATTCATTATATTTACCTTCCTGAAATCCTCTAGCTTATATCTGTCCCTGCCTTGAGGCCAGTGTATCCATTCAGAAATTCCTACTTGTTATATCTCA
Source organism: Rousettus aegyptiacus (assembly GCF_014176215.1). NCBI lineage: Eukaryota > Metazoa > Chordata > Mammalia > Chiroptera > Pteropodidae > Rousettus > Rousettus aegyptiacus. Next base: position 10,039,354 of record NW_023416309.1, read on the forward strand.
AGAATTTTAAATATTTCTCTAAATCTTAACTCCCAAGAAAACTCCATAGAGAAAACAACAACAACAAAAAAGTATTATAATTCTCCTGTGAGAATTAAAGCTTATCAATAAAGAGACCTTACTGGTTCAAAGGAATCCACCGATGTCAAGTCAAAATCAAGAGCAGGATACGCCAACATGCAGAGTTGAAGTTGAGGGTTGACCTGAGTCAGTCTTACTCATAACTGTCATTGTGTTATCAGTGTGTGTTTGATGCCCTTTTTGCTGCTAATGTTGAGTTATTCTTGCAAATAAAATAAATATTAATAGGTTTATATGCATAGTATATTTTACAGAAATCCTATGCGTGGTGTTCCAAAAAATAACGAGTTTTGAAAGACAAGTAATTCCTTAGTGCTATTAACCTTGCTAGGAGATCTCAATGTTACATTATTCAAACACTACTCTATAATGTTCACCGGCATTTTTTGTGTGTTTTAAAGCCACTCACTATAGGCTATAATTCTATTCCACTAACTTACTATTTATTTCTTAAACAAAAATTTTAACTATAAATAATAATGAGCAAGAGAATGAAGAATGCAACATTTGAGATCTTGCTCCACAGCATATGCCATCAGTTTGGCTCAAATAAACCCATAAAAATTCAAAAAAAAAAAAAAGCATGAAGAACATTGGAAGTCTTAAGAATAACTTAAGATTTAGAGAATTCTCTGGAATTCCCATTTTTAATTTCTACATCCTGAATATTAGTATTATTACATTAAGATACTCCTGCTTTCTACTTTGTATTATAGCTATTCACACTTTGTCTCAGCCCCTCTACTGTCTATTAGGTTTGATGACAAGATTCACACCTGGTCACTGGTAATCCTTCCAGCTCTCCCTTGCACTGTTTAGCATGTTGAAAGAGTCCTGCTAAAAGAGTCCTGACACACAGAAAACCAAGACAGCAGCTTCTCAAAATAAAAAAAGAATATGGGCATTGGGGAATTGAACGTCAGCTTTGTTACTTTCTCATTGTCTGGACCTACATGTGGCTTAAACACCCTAAACTTCAGCTTCCTCATCTGAAAAATGCAAGTAATAATAATGTCTACCTCAAAGGGCTGCAATGGGAATCAAGTGAGATAATGTGTATAAAACATATACAATACATGTTTATCTTTCTCTCCAATAAAAGTTCAGTGCTAATAGGATGGATGGTTGAATAGATGAATGGCTAAACTGCTGGAGAAAATATCAATTTCTTTCCATACATGCATTCCTCACTCCTACCCCCAAATCTTTCCCCTACGATCAGAAGGAGGGTCTAAGCTGAAATAATTTAACAAAGGGTAGTGGCATCCCTGGGTTGCAGAGAAAGCAGCCATCAAAAGTTAGTGTGCTTTTTGTGATGCCACAAGCCCCAAGAGATGCAAAAACAAATCACATGTTCCTCAGTAAAATTAAGATCTATTGTATCTCAAATGGTAGGACTACAATCCAGCTAACAGAGAAAATGTTGGTTTTTTAATTCTTCTGTATATGTTAACCTGTGCTTTTGTAGAAGAAAGGGAGAAAGTGAGGGAGGGAGGAGGGGAGAAAAGAAAATAATAGAATTAAGCAATGGGCTCACATAATAGGTTACCCAGTGAGGAAACCAGCAGGCCCATAGCTCTCACTCATGGGACGATGAAATAAGAATTGGTGACCCATGTTTTTTCTTTTCTTCATTGGCATGGAACTCATCGCCTCACATCCATAGTAGTCTGCAAGGCTGAGCCAAGTCAGAAATTGAATTAGTCAGGACTCTTTCAGCAGCAAGTGACAGGAATCCAGCTCAAAACAACTTCAGCAAAAATAAATAAATTTACTGTTCCCAGTAAAGTCCAGGGTAGACCTGCTTGTGGCAAAATTAAATACAAGAGCTGAAGTCATTTCTTCAGAGCTACTGTGAGTTTGAGCACGTTCTCGCTCCCTCTCTCTTTCTCTCTCTCTCTTTCTCTCTCTTTCTCTCTCTCTCCCTTCCTCCCCAGCCCCTTCCTCTCTTCCTATCCTCCCTCTCTCTCCATCTTTCAGTTCTGCTTCTCTCTGTTTTGAATTCACTTTCAGGGAGATCATCTCTCCATTGTGGCCCTTGTATGGCTTATCGCCCATCAGCTTAGCAAACACTAAAAAGAGCTCCTATACTATCATCGAACAATTGGAAAATAAAATCTTTTAAAATACTTTAAATAATAGCATCACAAAATATAAAATACTTTGAATAAACATAATAAAAGACTTCTATACTGAGAGAACAACAAAACATTACTGAGAAGAATGAAAGAACTAAAAACAGAAAGAGAGAGAGAGAGATCATATTCATGAATTGGAAGACTCAGCATAGATAAGATATCAACTTTCTCTAAATTGGCCTATAGATTCGATGAGGTCTCATTCAAAATTCAAGCATGTTTTTTTGAAAGGGTAATTCTAAAATTCCTATGAAAATTCAAAGGACATACATAGCAAAAACAATTTTAAAAAATAAAAATATTAGAAAATTTATACTGCCTAACTTTAAGGCAGTATATCAAGGCAATATGATATTAGATTAAAAATAGACAAAGAGATAAGTAGAACAGAATAAAGTCCAAAATAAAAAGTTCTAGAATGGGAAAAGTAATCTATAGTGATAAAAGTCAGAATAGTGTATATATTGAAGAGAGAGTGGTATTGACTGAAAAGGGATAAGAGGAAACTTTCTGAGATTGACTGGAGTTTGGTCATTGTGGTCTACATTTCTCCTCTAAATGCAGTCTCACCTTGAGATAAATTAGATAGGTCTAGGGGAAAGCTAAGGCCATCCAAAGAACTAAAGGCCTATATACTAGCAGAAGTCTGTAAGTCTCTAGGAAGAGCCACTCCTAAAATCTTTCCAACGTGGCAGAGGGGGATAACACAACAACGACTGCGGGAAATGGCCAGAGTAATGATACCAAGGCAGCATCCCTGACTCTCCCTCAAAGAGGAGATCCAAAGAAGACACACAAAGGTATTGAGAAGGCAGAGGCCTAGGATTCAGAGAAAAAGCCCTCCAAGAACAAGAACTTTGTGACCTGAGGACAAATGGCCAACACCACAGACTCTACTAGCACATCACCCAGGAGACTGGAAGAAACCAGTCATACCTTCGTAGCCACCAGTGAGGGAGCAGACAAGACTAACTCTTGGATGTGGAGGACTATACAGATCTCAAGCCCCTCTCACTACTGCCTTGAGAATACAGTAAACCCCTTAAATACTCGGGTGCCATTTTGGAGAGAAGAAGTGAAACTCTGAAAGGCTGAGCACTTACTTAAAGAGTTATTCAGTAACCCCGAAGGGACTACTTATATAAGGTCTAATAGGAAGATAAAAATAAAAAGTGGAAACATTTTCACTGAAAAAAGACTGAATATAGTAGAGACTGTTGATTGGAATGTTAGGTTTCCCTATTGCTCTGCAGGAAAGGGGCTCATTAAGAAGGTCAGGTAAACCAAAGGGGCTACATTTTGAAGCATGTTAAAATAAAGGGAGGAAATTTACAGGTTCTTGCTTAATTTCAGGTCTTCTTTTATTTCAATGTCATAAAAGTTAAATTATGTGCCCAGGGTCACACGGATAGGTAAACAACAAGACTAACCCTGGAAGAGGTCAAATATGTGCCACATTCTTTCTGCTGACTTATGCACCCTCCCTGCCTCAGTGCCCTCCATTGTTTATCCTGTTATATCTACAATCTTCTTCCATTGATGGCCCCAACCCTGACCATGCCTTTGTCTTGAGAGATGTTCCTACCTAAACTACCCCCTTCTTATTGTTTTCTACTTGCTTAGGTGATGATGACTCTGTGGGCAGAAAACCCCAGCACTAAGGCTCAGGGGCAGCCCCAGAAACCCTGGACTCTGGGCTTCCTGTTCTTCCTCCAGCAGCACCTCAGACCTCACTCGAATGGCCTCCCATGGCCTGAGAGAACAAGTCAAACTCCTCAGCCCAACATTCAAAACAACTCCCCATTTGGCTCCAACCTGCCCTTCCTCTTGCCCACACTGTCTCAGGGACAATCAGATCTGCCTACTCTTGGTCCCCAAATTCTCATCCCTGCACTTTCGTTTGCCAACTTCCTTGCTTCCACCACATCCTCTCACCCTGGAGGCCCTCCTCAAGACTGTTCCACCCAACTGTGGCCTCCTTTTCCTCCAGTTCTTCTAAAACTCATTCATTGGGAAGTTGTTGCTGGGTGGAGAGTTTTGAAAAACAGACTGAACTGGATTTCGATCTTGTCTATTAGTTGCTTGACTTTTGGCAAGTCACATTAACTCTTGATGCTTCAGTTTAGCTCATCTGCAAAATTGAAATGGAATTGCTTACGTTATAGAGTTGCCCTGGGAATTAAATTAAATAACACAGGCCAAATATGTAGCAGGGCTTGGCACATGGTAGGTGTCCCAGAAATGTCAGTTACCATTTGCTACATTCTGAGGAACTTTCTAATTTTATCCTCCTAACCACAAAGGGATAAATTCACAGTGTAAGTGTGTCTCTCCTTGTCTACTTCAGGAGGGTCACTTAGAGTAATATGACACAGTAAAGCAAGCATAGCTTTTTAAAAATATACTTGGATACAAGGGACATAGTTGGAGTACCCAGCTCAGGTGACCAGGGAAAACTATGCCATTGGGCTCCACAGCGCACCTACTACATAAGGCCACTCTACTAAGATGAAATAGGTAAACACTGTGCTTTTCTCCTCTCATGACTATATTAAAATTACAACTACAGAATAGCCATCACTTGAAGTTGCCTGACATCTAGCCCAACTGAAGACCTACAACTGGAGACACACCAAAAAGGCCACCTTGAAACTGGTAGGAGGGGCAAAGATGCAAAACAGGCTAGTCCCACACCTACATGTGGCAATTGGGAATAGGAAGAAATAATTTGGCTGCAGAGTTCTCTTCAGAAGAGCAAGGGGTCCCAGCCTCACACTGGGCTCCCCAGCCCAGGGTTCCAGTGATGGGAAGAGAAGTCCCCACAACTTCTGGCTATGAAAACCATTGGAGGTTGTGACTGAGTGAGACAGAGGGCTGAGAGACTTACTGCTGACGAACTCGCTTGCTCTGAGCTCCAGTACTAGGGTAGCAGCTCAAAAGGTGCCAGAAACATTCAGGGACAAACTGATTTGTCTGGCCGCAAGGTGAGGACTGGAGGGGATCATTCCTTTGATGAACCCTCCCCCACACAGCTTGCAGACTTAGGCAGCCACCATATTGAGTTTCCATTAACATTAATTAACACAAGTCGCCCTGCCCTGGTGACTCCCCGAGACCCCGCCCCTCCCAATGTGGGGTCCTACCCAAACTACTTCCAGTGGATTTTCCATACAAACGGCCTGTCTTGGCTTATGCTGCAGGCTTTACTAAAATCTCTTAAAGGTTCACAAAACCTAAAAAAGCAGCATCTGGCCTTGGCATGCCCCATACCTCTTGCTCAGTAACCCCAAGCCCAGAACTAGCAGCAGCCAGCCTCAGTTTGCAACTTGGCCTCTGGAGGCACTTCCAAGCCCAACCATCTGCGATTGCCTGGTGGCTAATGCCAGGTGGCCCTGAGCAGGGCACAGGCTTCAGCTGAACTTGGCCTGTGGCAGGGCCCCTGCCAGGAGGCCCCGGCCTACATACCCAGTGGCTGGCTCTGGGCTGAGCCAGAGTACCACATGGGGTCACACCAGAGGACAACACACCCAAAGGGCATACAGGGCAGGCACCACAGCCCTGTTAAAGCAAATTCTGCTCAGTATGGTCAGCTCCCACACAAAAGTTCCTCTACTGATGATGGCCAGTCATCACAACTGATCAGCCTGAGGGTCAATCCTTCCCATTGATGTGCAAACAACAACCAAAGCTCAACCACAACAGAAGGGTACACAGAATCCATACAAGGGACATAGTTGGAGCACCCAGCTCAGATGACCAGGGAAAACTGTACCACTGGGCCCCACAGCACACCTACTACATAAGGGCACTCTACTAAGACCGGGAGACATAGCAGCACTACCTAATACATAGAAACAAACACAGGTAGGCAGCCAAGATGGGAAGACAAAGAAACATGTCTCAAATGAAAGAAGAGAACAAAGACCCAGAAAAAGAACTAAACAAAATGGAGACAAGGCATCTATCAACCAGATGCAGAGTTTAAAACACTTGTTATAAGGAAGCTCAATGAACTTAGGGAAAAAGTAGAGGAACTCAGTAAGAACTTTAACAAGGAGATAGAAAACATAAAAAAGAACCAGTCAGAAATGAAGACTACAAAAACTGGAATGAAGAATAAATTAAGAGGAATTAACAGTAGGACAGATGAAGCAGAGGAACAAATCATCAATTTAGAAGATAGGCAGCAGATAACACCCAATCAGAACAGCAACAAGAAAAAAAATCCAAAAAATGTGGATAGTTTGAGGGCCCTCTGGGACAACATCAATGATACCAATATTCACATCGTAGAGGCACTAGAAGGAGAAAAGAGAGATCGAGAAATTGAAAACCTATCTGAAGAAATAATAATGGAAAACTTCCCTAACCTGGAGAATAAAATAGACATACAAGCTCAGGAAGTGCAAAAGAGTCCCAACAAGATGAACCCAAAGAGGCCTACATCAAGATACATTATAATTCAAATGCCAAAGGTGAAAGACAAAGAGAGAATCTTAAAAGCAGCAAGAAAAAAGCAATTAGTTATATACAAGGGAGCTACCATAAGATTGTCAGATAATTTCTCAAAAGAAACTTTGCAGGCCAAAAGGGACTGGTAGGAAATATTCAAAGTGATGAAAAGTAAGGACCTACAACCAAGATTACTCTACCCAGCAAGGCTATTGTTTAGAATCAAAGGATGATAAAGAGCTTCCCAGACAAGAGAAAAGTGAAGGAGTCCGTTACCACTAAGCCAGTAATATAGGAAATGCTGGGAGGACTTCTTTAAGTAGAAGAAAAAAGAAAAAAAAAAGATCAAAAATATTAATAAGAAGAAAGCAATAACTATATATCTATGGACAATTACTTTAAATTTAAATGGATTAAATGTTCCAATCTAAAGATAGGGTGTCTGAACGGGAAAGAAAACAAGGCTCATACATATGCTGCCTATAAAAGACTCAACTCAAATCAAAGAATCACACAGACTGAAAGTAAAGAGATGAAAAAAGATATTTTATGAAAATAGAAACAAAAAAAAAAGCTGAGGTAGCAATACTTATACAAAACAAAACAGACTTTAAAACAAAAGCTATAATTAGAGATACAGGAGGACCCCGTAATCCCCGTAGTGTTTTGGGTTTCTTATTTGAAGAAACCCAAAACACTACCTTGAAGGGACATATAAATCCACATGTTTATTGCAGTATATTTACAATAAATGATATATGGAGGCAACTTGGGTATCCATCAATAGATAAATGGATAAAGAAGAGGTAGTACATATATACAATGGAATATCACTCAGGCATTACAAAGAATGAACGCTTACCGTCCGCAACACATTGACAAACCTGGAGGGTTTTATGAAGTAAGTCAGACAGAAAAAGACAAATACCATGTGATTTTGCTTATATGTGGACTCTAAAAGACAAAATAAACAAACAAAATGGAAACAAATTCATACATACAGAGAACATTTCAATGGTTGCTAGATGGGAGTGCAGTTGAGAAGGATGGGTTAAAACAGGAAGAGATTTAAAAAATCAAATTGCTAGTTACAAAACAGTCATGGGGAAGTAAAGTATAGCATAAGGAATATAGTCAATACCACTGTAATTACTATGCATGGTGTCAGATTAGTACTAGATTTATCAGCATGATCACTTCATAAGTTATATAAATGTCTAATCACTATTTTGTATACTTTAAATTAAATTAATATAATATTGTATATCAACTATCATAGAAAAAACAAAATATAAAAATTTAAAAAATTAAAAGTATACTTGGAGTCAGACAATCTGAACTTAAGGTTTAGCTTGCTGCTTGAGCTATGTGCTACCAGACACATTACTTAACATTTCTGAGACTCAGTTCTGTGATATATAAAATGAAAGTAATAATAGTGGCTACTTTAAAAGATTGTTTTGAGGATTAAATTCATAAGTAGTTGGTTTACTAGAGTCTGAAATTAGTGGGCCACATAAAAAACAGCTTTGTTTCTTTATAAATACTCTCTTTATCCACGCACTGATGAATCTCAATTTCCTAAAAACAACATAGCAAAAGCCCCCAGTCTCCTTTCATTTTCAGTACCTCAATGGAAAGTCCAGTCTGGTTTAAAATCTCAATTACATATCTTATTTATCACTCACACCCTACACTTTCTCCCATACTAGGTAAGATCAACCTGAGAGTCTTGCCATGGGAAAGAGTACATGCTCTTCTCTTTCCTCCTCCCCTTCCAGCACTGGGGCCCTTTCTCCTTAGGAGATGTTGGGTCTGGAAAAAAAGAATAGAAAGGAAAAAGAGATTGGGAGACATTAGTGCTGGTCAATAAATATATCCAGTTCTAACCCCAGGCACATGGTAGGATTACACTTTCTTGTCTCCTTGAAATTAGGTGGAACCTAAGGTGAAGGGATGAAGTACAAATTAGTAGTTACAATGCAGTCACGGGGACTTAGAGTGTAGCATAGGATATATAGTCAATATTATTGTAATGGTTGTGTGTAGTGCCAGCTGGGTGCTAGAATAATCCGGGAGATCACTTCATGAATTGTATAAATATCTAACTTTCTTTTATTTAAAATGAGATAAATAAATAAAATAAATATTCCTGTGAAGCAATCCAAATATAGAATTTTCCCTTAATTTTGTAAGAATTCTTACTTAAATCTAATTTAACTGCAATTCACTTTCATCAAGTTTTCCAAATTTAATTTAATTTCATAATGATGTCTTCCTTTAAAAATTCTCAGTTTACAGAAACATTTTCAAAACAAAAATAAATAAAAATTCTTATTTTATTGTTTTATTGGATATTTAATTAAAGGTATAATTACAATTGGAAAAAAGAAATTAGGTGGAAATACGTGCCTTGCTTTAGCAAAGAACATGTAAGCATGGATCCCACCAGAATAAATAGAAACAAACATAGAGAATGATCTAGGAATATATCTCCACTGTCATAAAGCTATAAGATTTGGGAGCTGTTTATTACTTAGCATAACCTAGCCTATCAAGCTGATACAGGTGGCTAATAGCCCACTCTTCAGTGTCTCTGATAAGAATCTCTATGTGGTAGGTACTGAACTGATCTTGAAATGCATGCATAAGTTCTTCAGGAAATCCTACAGCAGAGGGCCCAAATCCTGGGCCATGGAACAGGTACCAGTCTGTGGCCTATAAGGAAGTGGGCCATACCACAGGAGGTGAGTGGCGGACAAGCGAGCAACACTTCATCTGTATTTGCAGGTGCTCCCTAGTGCTAGCATCACCACCTCTGCTCCACCTCAGATCATAAGGCATTAGATTTTCATGGGAGCACCAGTCTATAACGCCTAAAAGGTTGCGGACCACGGCCCTACAGGAAAGAGGACTCACCAGTACACATCCCTGATTGCTATTCTAAACTGACCTTATCTGAAGCCCCTCACCTTCTGCCCTTGGTAGTATACCCCAAAGCCTCTTGCTACATCCAGGCTCTTGGATGGGTCTTCTCAGAATGCCTCAAGCCTGGCTGCATTCCAAGATGTACACTCGACTCATGAACAACTCATGCAATTTTACTGTGCCAAAATGCTATACCCTCTTTCCTACCCAATATCTCTCTCATGATCTCTCAATGTCTCTCAATTACCACAAACATTGGCTTAAAACAACACAACTGTATTGTCCTACAGTTAGTTCCATAGGATAAAAGTCCAGCACAGGTCTCAGTGGGCTAAAATCGAGGTGTCAGCAGGGCTGCGTTCTTTTCTGGACGCTCTAGGGGAGAATTTGTTTCCTTGCTGTTCCCAGGTTCTAGAAGCCATCTGCATTGTTTGGATCATGTTCTCTTTCCTCCATCTTCAAAGCCAGCAATGACAAATTAACTCCCTTTCATGTTTCTAATTTTTCTAGCCTCTTCTTCCATCGTCCCAGTCATCCCACCTCTCTCTGAAAGAAGCCAGAAAAGGTTCTCCACTTTTAAGGACTCATGGAATTAGATTAGACTCAGCTGGATGAACCAGGGTAATCTTCCCATCTCAAGGTCCTTAATGCTAAACAAATATTCGAAGTCCCTTTTGCCATGTAACGTATTCACAGGTTGTTGAGATTGGGACCTACACACCTTTGAAGGGGCATTTTTCTGCCTACCGCACACTCCAGTTATCTTTTCCTCCTGCTTAAACAAGCACAGAGAGCAGACCAGCAATCCTCCTGCTAAGGAGAAATTAAGCCAAGAAATAAGATGCCAGTCTTCCTTCATCCAGCACCCCTCCATCACTATGAGCAATTTTCTTAAAACCCCTTGTAGCAGGTGGAAACAAACTCCTCTCTAGCTTCCCCCATGAAAAATGGAAGGAGAAAGACACATCACTACCCTCCTAGTAACCCTTACTTCCATGAGCTAAATTATTCTCTGAAAATATTTAAGTATTTCTATTTTCAAAAGAAATATGATGTATAATTTTAAATTTGCTGCTAGTCACCTTAACATAAACAAAAAGAAACAGATAAAATTAATTTTAATAATATATTTTATTTAACTCAATATATCCAAAATATTATTTCAACATGTAATCATATAAAAAATTATTAATGAGATACTTTACATCATTTTATTGTACAAAATCTTTGCAATTCAGTGTGAATTTTATACTTTCAGCACATCTCAATCTGGACAAGCCATTTTTAAATGTTTAACAGCCACCTAGTGCTAGCAGCTACCATATTGAATAGTGCCAGATCCAGACTTTCATTTGAATAGGCTGGGACAGTGTGGCAAGAGTGTCCAGGCTACCATGATGCATGGAGGTAGAAGAACCCATTGAGTAGCTTCTGGAAGTATCTCTTTGTTTGTATCTCTTTGTTTTTGGTGTTCTTTATATTACAGTGTTTTCTGCCTCTTATCCCTACCTTTAATTCATGGTGGCCCATTCCCAAGCAATGGGAATCTCATTCACCATGGTCTTAAACATGTGAAGTGCTTAGCTCAGTGCTTAGTACATAATCTGTATTAATATATGTTACTATTATCCTAAATAATGTCAAGTATAGGGACAGACACACAATATGTGCCCCCCAAAAGTTGTTAAATGAACTGGCTTTTACCTAGTTCCCCAGTAGAACTTTCCAAGTTCCATCAGATTATGCCAATACCAGGCTTTAGGCCTGCCACAGGTAGGACTCAATGACATATTCCCCCCACCACAGGGCCTGGTCCTGGGCACTGACCACAGCAGGTGTTCAAAAAAGAACATGTTTTTACTCTACAAATAAACTAGAAGGGAGGCTTACAATCTGAAAATGGAAGCTAGACTCCCTTCCCAAAGAATGAAGCCAGAGACAAATGAGAAACTTAGAAAATAGATGACAATATGGAATGTCAAAGCTAAAATAAGAGTTGTGTCCATAAGGTCACCTCATTTAACCCCTTAGTTGTACAGGTGGAGAAACTGAGGGCTAAAAAGGAAAGGGACTGTATACCCAGGAAGGAAACCCAAGTCCTCTGGCATGAAACCTAGGGCTCAGCTCTGAAATAAAGACTCAGAAATGATTCCTGTGGTTTTTAGTGAAGACGAAAATCAATGTTCTGACTTAGCGGGGCAGAGGGGTCATAAAAAGTGGGTCTTAAAGTTCTCTTGACTCTGTTTATGACTTCTCATGTGGTCTTGAGAAAGTTCTTTCCCCTTCGGGACCCCATCAGGTTCTAGAGGACAACGAGTAAAACCCAAGCAAACAAGATGCTCCTGAGCTTCTACTAATATTTTATGAAATCATACAGACTACTAAGCCCAAGAACCATTTTTCAGATGGAAAAGCTAAAGCCCAGACATGGGAAGGGACTTATGTAAGATCACCCAGCAAATTATCAGGTCTTCACCTAGGGTTCTTTCTCTATGCCAGGAATCATCTCCCCAGATAATAGCACTCACCTCCTGTCTGTCCAATTTCTTTACTTCTTAGCTTGATAGCAGGGGCAATCGCCACTTCTTTAGAAGGCAGAGGAAAGAAAAAGGCATCTGGAGGATGGGTGGACAGTCAGCTGACTTTTCTAAGCAGAGATACAAGGGGAAAAAAATGAGAGTTCAAGGGCCAGGCTAAGGCGAGAGCTGGCAGCCAACAATCAGGCCTAGAGAAAAATGCAAATAAAATGCAGCCAAGGAGGATAAATGCAGAGACCTGAGGCTGGTTCCATCAAGCATACACACACACACACACACACACACAGCCTCAGCCTCGCATCCCACGTCATTCAATTCCCCTGCGTGTTCTAAACCTAGATGATCAGATAATAAGAGGTTGAGTGGTATGCATAACATCAAGTTGATTAAATTTGTTTACTGATAATTCTTTCAGGTTCCCATGAATATCATGTAATTTCCTTACTGTATTTCAAACAGATTTGGGCTAATGCATTATTGACAGCACCCTTGCAGACCATCTCGACAATGTCATTCAGGATAATTATTTCACAACAGATTTCCAGAGCCCCTGGTTCCTGTTGGGATTCACTTGGGCATAAATTACAGAGCCGAATATTTAATCAGTGTCCCCATTAGAACCCCGTGGCTTATTTTTAGGAACTGAGGAGGGAGAGCGGGCGAGGGAGAGGGTATTTGTATTATTACAGCATGAATACATTTCTTCTGTTCTGGGTGGGGTTTTTTGCTTTTTGTTCCCCCCCACCACCCCCCAAAGCTTAACCAAGCTGAAAAGCAGCCTGAAGCATCCTTGCCTTTTTTAGAAATAAACACAAGCATTAATCTTTTGACTGCATTAAATTAAATATTAATGTTAACGGATCACATAATGTGAAGTTAAAAAAACGATTAACATTTACACCACATTCTCTCTCCGTGACTTTTCTATTACACAAATTAGTCCCTCTTTTAACTAATAATACCTAAGCAATGGTGCCTTGGAAAGGTAGGACAAGGAGGCAGGGGCTGGGTGATTATTTTTAGCATTTCTAAAGGAGAATTGCAGGGTAGGTGTCCATGGGCAGCCTCTGAAGAGATCTGCCCTGCTCAGGTAGTTCAGCTGGAATTGAGGTGTGATATCTTTGCTCCCTTGCAAGGAGTAACCTCAGGGCTAATTAGCAATGCCAGGGGCACTGTGCAAGACCCAGCAGTGTTTACATTTCTGGCTATTTGTGTCGTTCAAGCAGCAGAATCAATCAAGCAGTGAGCCTGTGTATGCTGAGAGCCCACTCCCAGCCCAGAGCGATGCCTTGCCTACCAGCCTCCCACCACCTTCTAGCTTCACCACCCTCATGCCCCAGAAAGGATCACATCAGGCTGCCAGGGACCTCCTGACTGTCTGTCCCAGCCACCTCTTCCCAGCCCTCCACAGACTGACTTCCTCTGAAGCCTGTGAAGTTGGCTGTCACCCCTCCTTTTTAAAAAGGAGTGCCCCTTGGTTTTTGAGACTTCCTCTGACCCCTCTTTTCACTTGAAAATCTGTATTACCAACTGCCTGGCTCATCACAGGTCACAAGGCCATATAAGTCCTCTCCTACCCTTTCTTCCTTCCTTTCTCCTTCTCCTCTTATTCCCTGACTGTTCTGGCTGCTCCCCCACATGCCTAATTCAGACCCATCCAGCATCCCCAGGCCTCCTGAATCCCCTGGTCATTCACATCAAGGATCTCCCTGTAGCCCCAGGCTTCCCACCTTACCTCTGCCAGAGAGACCACACAGGTTAATTCAGCACCTCTGATGGCTCACAAGGCCTCTAGAATCAAGTCTCCCCACAGCCTGCAGGACAAAGGGCCTTGAAATCCAGCCCAGCTCTGAGCACTGTCTAGTCTCTGGCCCCTCCCTCACAAATACACTCTGTTTTAGCCATATCACCATAAAGGATTTCTGTCTACAGAGAGGAGAAATGAGGCCAGGGGGGTGTTTCAGCCTTCATAAAACATGACCGTGCACCTATAATTTGCCATAGGATGGGCAAGCTCAAGGAATCCAATCCTGGTTCCCCGACTCTGAGGAAGGAATTGACTATCTCACTCTGCCTGGGGTTCTAGCTGTGCATAAAAAAAGAGACATAGCTCAGAGAACCTTCATGGAGGATGGGCATTTGAACTGGACCTTGAAGGAATAACAGGATTTCAAAAGGCAAAGAATATTCATTTTTTTCATTTATCTGGCCTGATTGGCACAATGAGGAGAAAATGAGGCTAGACCATGGCAGAAGCACCTGCAGGGTCCCATGAGGCATCTCCCTCCTCCCTACGTGGAAGTAGCTTCAGCCCAGGCCTAAAGAAGTTCCTGGAGTCCACAGCTGCCTGTGAATGGTAGGCGCTATGAAATCTACTTCTCGAATCTGGGACCCTGAGCTCTTTCATTCTGGACCATAAAAAGGGTGATGCCCATTCCCTGCCAATTAATTAACAATCAACAGCTTCTTTTCACCATTCATTTTCAGGATTTGGAGCCAACAAACTGAGTTCCAATCCCAGCTCAGCCATTTACCACTGATGTGATCTTAGGGAGGTCCTTGGAAGAAATGAGCTTCCATTTCTTCTTGTACAGAAAGATGTTGACGATAATCCCCTTTCACAGGCAGGCCAGAGATTGCACAAGAAGAAGGGAACCATGAGTGTGAAGCCCTGTCAGTAAGCCACCATGCTCCAGCACAGACTCACCACTGGCAGCTCTGGGGGCCTGGACTGTCACAGAAGTGCCCGGCTGGAGTCCATGTGAGGCCAGTGCCTTGACTGCCCAGCAAGCACAGCTCTGCCTTCCAGAACTTCCCTGTTCAACTCAGTCCATAGCACATAAGCAAGGGCCCTCTGAGCATCCACATCTCCCTTTCCTTTGCAAGGTGTAGACAGAGACCCTGAGAGCTGGGTCATTTGTAAGTGTGTAATGGTGAACTCTGCCAAAACCTGCTGCCACACTTCCCTCTCCTACTCTCTCCTGTGGTACCACATGAGCCTCTTTCACCTTTGACTTGCAGCCTTGGCTGTCAGTGTTCTAAAGATCGAAACATCAGAGGGCCAGACAGTATTTTGGTTCTCAGTTGTTGTTGCTATTTGTTGCATTTTCATTTTTTTGAGAAGTGCAGGGATATGCTTTAAAAACTCAAACAATACCAAAGGGAATATAGTGACAGTAAGTCTCACTCCCAGCCACCTCCAAACCCAGTCCCTAATGTGCCCTTTTCAAGAAGTATCTACTATAGCCAGAGATAATTTACATATATATTCAAACTTATTTATATATTTTTCACACAAATTTTAACATACATAATGTTCTCTGCCTTAGTTTTGTTCACTTACTGTGTCTGAGAGATTGGCCCAAATCAGTACATATATATTCTCTTCATTCTTTTTGACAGTGTAGTATATTTTATTGCATAGGTACACGATAATTTATTTAACCAGAGTCCTATTTGTGGATACATAGCTGTTTCCAGTCTGGTGCTCTGAAAATCAGGGCTACAGCAAACCACCTTTGTGAAAACACCTGGTCCCATTTACCGGGATCCGCAGGTGGCCCACAGACATCATCTAATCTAGTCCATGTCTCAGGTACACCTCTGTAAAACCATTTGAATGCCCTTCCTTTGATGGATAAGGAAACTGTGCCCAGAGAGGTTTTGTGACTTACTCAATGACACTCAGCTAGTTGGTAACATAGTTAAGTGAGGAACCCAGGATTTTCTACTCTATGGAATTATTTGAATTTGCAGTTAAAAAATCACTCAAACTCTCCACTTTACTGATAGAGAAAGTAAGACCCTTCAAGAAGGGGTTCTTCTTCATCAAATCCTAAGGCAATGGTTCTTGGGATCCCCTGGAGGGCTTGTTGAAACAGAGGGCTGGGTTCCAGCCGCAGAGTTTCTGATTCAGTGGTTGTGGGATCTAAGAACTTGCATTTTTAATATGTTCCCAGGTGATATTGAAGTTGTTGATACAAAGACCACATTTTGAGGACCACTGTCCTAAAGGTTCGTGGTGTTGTTTGAGATGATGAGGCTGTGCGGGTTCAAGCTCCCAACCCAGCCATCTTACCAACCCATGATTTATACAGAGCAGCATTACTTTTTTCTGTTATGTGAATAAGATTAGCATTGTTTTTTTATTGGTGTTCAACTGCTTCAACACTGTTTTAGGGGAAAAATCAAAAGGTATCATGGAGAGTCCTTATCATTAGGTGATGGGAAGCCATCTTCCATGTCCCTGGAGCATGATGAGCACCCCTTGTGGGGTCGGGAGTCCCTGGGAGACAAGTTGCACTATCAGAGCAAGAAAAGGACCTTTATGCCCAGTCTCCTCCACACTGACATCCTGCATCCTACAGAGTGGGACTTGGTGAGGAGGGGTGTCACCACCCTAGCATGTCCCCAGAATGGCCGCATGGCTGCTCCCCACCATGGCAGCACTATTGGCTCTCCCCTGCCCTAAAACCTTGGTTCCGGCTTCAGCTAGACTTGGTTCCAGCTAGACTCTGCCCTTGGCCTCAATTCATTGACCAGCTACCTTAAAGGCTCAGCCATCTCCAATTCCCTCACCCTTCTTCTTCAACCGCTAAGCTCCCCAGTAGCCTGTCATTGCCTATCTCAAGGTCTGGGCCTCAACTTCCAGGAGTCCAAGTCCCTTTCTCAATACAACAGGAGATGCAGTGGTACCAATTAACATAGAAATACACCAAAAATATGCCAGGTAAGGTTTCAACATCATCATTGTCCACTGGATGGGGATTTTAAAGTCCTCTAGCATTTGTCATTGACATATATCATTTTATGGCTGCCCCACAACTAAGTCTTCTTACTATGTAATATCCTACTGTGAATCTTCAGGAAGTAGAGCTCTCCTTCTAATTTAGAAAACAATGCAGCCCTGACAAATGTTTAGTATTTCCCTACTCCTCTTCGCAGCTGAAGGCCAGTGTGTCACTAAGGAAGAGCAGGTCAGATACCCAGGACTTGTAATTGGCACAGAGAGGCAGGGTCAGGAGAGAATTTTTCCCAGAGGGAGAGGCAGCTTCCATGTCCCCAAGCATCACAGTGAGGACAGAGATAGCACCAGCTCCATGGCAAGCCCTCCCTGTAGCATGGTTCAGACTGCAGTATTGGTTCTCAGCCACCCTTATCCTGATTTCCCAGCTTTCCCACTGATGCTCTGATATGTCGTATTCTCTTTCCTACTTAAACCAACCAGAGTCCATTTCTGTTGCTGGCAACAGTGAAATTAGACTAAGACTCACCCCATCAGAATCTTCTGAAGCTGAGAGGAACTTTTGTTCTGAACGTCCACGTCATCAGAGCAAGCCAGCCATCCCTGGAGTAAGGTTCTACATGTGGTCCAGATGAAAAGTATGGTAGCCTTGTGAGTTAAGTACTGCTCTGGTTCATTGCTTATGCTGGAACTTTTTTCACCCTATGGAATATAAGTAAAACTTTGTGTTTGTCACCAATAAATGGTAATACTAATAAAATATTTTTTTTTAATTTAAAATCCCTGGATGATTCTGCTGTCTTCGACTTAGCTTATTGGTAACAATCATTGCTTATGCTTATGCACCAATGTTCTTTACAAAGCTGTCCTCTCCACTCTTCCACCCACCATGAGGCACAAGTGAGGTAGACAGGGCAGGTATTGTTATTATCACATGAGGATGAGAGAGGCTAAGGGGGAGAAAAGAATAGAGACTGGGACTCGAGATGCCTGAGGTCATTTTTTACTGTTATTCCTACTATTAACAATAATAATAAAAGCCATCATTTGTTGTCTATTTGTGAGCATTGTGCTAAACATTTCACATACATCATGTAACTCTGTGAGGTAGATATTTTGATACACATTTTAATAATAAGGAAACAAGCTCAGGGAGGTAGGTAAATTGCCTGAGGGCATCTAGTTGCTAAATACAGAACTTGGACTTGAATCCAAGTCCATTCGGCTCTAGACCTAGAATTCTTAGCCATTATATTAAGTGGATTTCTACTATCTGCTGGTGCCTAGCTGGCAAGCGATTTAAGCCCCCCTGGAATCCAAAGTCCCCAGCTACAGTAACCGTAACACTGAAGTGTAGATTCTCCAGAAGAAAACCAAGTACTCTTGAGACAAGGTTCTCCAGAGCCAAGCTCTGGTGGAGGAGAAAATTTAATTAGAAGCCAGGTGTCCCAAACCCCAACACCAAATCCTACTTGACAGGTTCACATCTAGAAACCATGGAGCCCTGATTGTGTAGCATCAGCATTAATAAATCATCTCTCCTTCTCTTTGGGCTGTCTTGGAGGCAAGGTGGCTGGCTGGACAGGTGGGCATTGCCATATTATTAACCTGAAATCTGATTCACTTCACCTTCTAATTGAGAAGGATTCTAATAACTAAGTCCTGGAAAGTGGCAAGTCCTAGGGGCTGGTGGGATCAGCCCATTACTGCTCCTTCTCTTGCCTTGCCCTGAGGCAGTACAGAAAGCGGGCACAGAGCACAAGGAGTATTGGCTGGAAGGACATTGAGGGAGGGGATAACAGACCCCACAGAGGAGGAGGGCTGGGTTCTGGGCCGCTCATTTGGGAGCCAAGTAGCTGACTCTGTTCTTTCACAGTGCTCAGAGGAGGTGGAGCCACGTGCCACCTCTAACCCAGTGGGACCAATTATAGCATTTACAGTAAAACACAGGAGGGGATGTACCTGCCTGTCTCCATCTTCTGGTGTTTGCTAAAGGAGAGCCTATGACATTACACAGATTAATACTCCACTAAGCAAATTAATCCTTGGGATTTCACTCAGTACCTGTGGCTTATAAATTTTAATTGGCTCTAAACCACCACCTGAATTGATGTGAGAGTGTAGTAATGCAAAGAAAGACATCAGAAACAGTGGCAGCCACATGTATAGCCTTTGGAATGAGGAAAGGGAGGAGGTGCCATATTCCAGGTGCCGAAGGGGTGAGGGAAAGAGGGAACATCTATTAGGATAAAGAGGCAACCCATGGCCTTCTCCTCTCTGCTTGTCTCAATCTTATCCATCTTTCAAATCTCACACTGATCCAATAATTCATCAAGCTTCGACTGAGCACCTGGTATGTGCCACATCCTGGGCTGGGCAGTGAGGAGTCAACGTGTTTAGAGATCCTTGGGTTGTAAGAAAGGGAAGCCCACTGAAACTCCCCTGGTTAGAAGTGGAGGCAGCATTCTTGTGAAGATGCTTAGGTGTCACAAGGAGAGCAGAGTGAGTGCCTCATGGGAACTGGACAGTGATCAGAGCCGAACTCTCTATGCTCCTGTCACTTTCAGGGGTGTAGGCCTCTTCCTTTTCTCTACACACCTGCTGTGTATTCCTCTCTTTCCATAGAAAGGCTTCTCATATTTCTGTACACAGCCTTCCTAGTATCCCAAACATGGCAGTCTCAGGCTCCATCTCTTGAGCTAATGGTCTTGCGACTCAGCTCCTGCAGTTAATGAACCTAGTCACTATGCTCCAGTTCATATTTCCAGGAGAAAGGAAACATTTAGCCTAGGTTGTCTCCTGACCTCCCCTGCTGTTGTTAGACCCACTAATGACTACCACTTCCTGAAACCATCCTTCTTGGTTTCTAGGACTCAGCTTGAGCCATCTTTCCTCTGACTTCTGACAATGGCTTCTCCAGCTGCTCTTATTGTTTTCACAGTCTGTTATCAGTCTCTGAGCACAGCTTCAACTCCACTCACATACTGTCCTTGACCTTGGGCAACTAGCATGTTCTGCACTTTTAGAGGGCTCTACTCTGGTGCTCCTCTGCATCACCCCTCTCTCCCTGCTGTAAGGAGTCCCTGAACCCAAGAGAATATGCTCATCTAGACACCATCATTCCCTTCTAGACTAGCACTGTCTAGTAGACCATTCTGCAATGATGACATTCTATCTATATACACTATCCAATGGTAGTCACTACCTACATGTGGCAAAGAAGCCCTGGAAACATGACTACTACTGATGAAGAACTGAAGGTTTTATTTTAAGTAATGTTACCTCCCACTAGTCTCTCAGCCTACCAAACTTCTTTTCTAATCCTACTCCCACCTATCAGCAGTCATGAGTCACTCCCCCAATTATAAAATACCAAGTGATCCTCTACCATTTTATTCTGTATTTCAGAATAAAGTTTAGCTTTTCTACCTAACAGTTAAAATTTTGTAATTCCGCTTCATCTCTCATCGTTCCTTCTTCCTCTGCCCCCACACACAGTTGTAAAACAATGCCTGTACCCCTTCACTATACTCTTTGATCAAGCCTTACTTTTCTTCACCTCTGTGCCTTGCAAAAACTGTTCCCTCTGCCCAAAACGTTCTCCACCCCACCCTTACTGCAGTGCTATAAAATTCCTATTCATCCTTCAATCCCCAGGTGAATTGTCACCCCAACACCTCCCCAAGGGCCTTCCCTGATCCCTTCCTTCTCTCTCCAAGTTAACCATGCCTTCTACAGTGCCCAGATATCAAGTCCAGACCTACATAAGCTTTGCCTAGACTTGGACATATATAGATTTAACAATAGGATGACATTTCTATCACTGCTATTTAAATATGAATTCCACCCAATTTCCCATATACATTCCTGGAGGTCTCTGCAAAGGAGTAATTTGTCATCTTGCACAAGTGTGGATCTGAATCTCGTTCTAGAAGGCTAGTGCACAGGGGAATTGTACAGCTATTTCATGATCCCACTAACCACTCGACATCCATTTCTCAATACATATTGGTTATTCTCTATTCATTATTTATGAGATAAAGTAATTTTTTAATGGAGAAAATTTTATTTGTGGAAAAAAAATGCCCTTCTCATCAACCACAGAAGCTCTGTGATAGTGGTATATATAAATTTAGATCCAAACCAAGATGGTCTTGGATACAACCTCCTAAATCCCATGATCCTCCTGCAGTGGTTCTCAGAGGTTAATCCCTGGACCAGAGCATCAGCATCACCTGGGAACCTGTTAAATATACAAATTATCATCCTTCCCTAGACATGCTGAATTGGAAACTCTAGAGTAAGGCCCAACACCTTGTGCTTTAACAAGCCTTCCGGGTGAGCCTTATGCCCTGGTCTATTTATGTATCATGAGAGCTCTTAAGGGTGGTGATTCTGCAATCATCAGCTCTCCATGCCTAGCCCCTGGTCCAGTGCTCTCATGGGATGGGCAGTCAATAGCTCCATGTGTGTGCGCTGAATGAGTGAATGAATGCATGCATGAGTAAAGGAACAGAAAGTTAAAAACAAAGAGGAAAAAAATGAGCAAAAGATGCAAAAGAAATTAGGAGAACTTCTTGTTAGGCATTCATCCAGACCTCCAATGAGTCGAAAGGGTCTTGTGAATGGACAATGCAGGTGTTGTAGACCCCACCCCCAGAACTTCTCTTCTCCCATCCCCTCACTCCCTCCCTTGTACTGAGAACTAAGTGGTACTACTTGGTCACTCAGCCTCTCTAACCTATGACCCAGGTGAAAACTCCTGTCCAAACAGCTTCCTCAAAAAATAACCCCAGAAGCGAGGGAGTACTTGGTCCTGAATGTCCTATGCAGGACCCATAAATTAATTACTTAATATCATTTACAGAAGGCCAGTTGGTCTCAAGATGAATGGAGCTAATGCTGTTCTTGGCATCTAACTTAAAGATTCAAGGCGCCAGAAATACAAAAGAAGGCTTCTTTCAACTTCCAGACTAGGCTGCTGAATAAAGCTGGAAGGATGGGATAGGGGACCCTATTCATAGAAGGAATAAAGGTTTCTTTGGTGAAGAAATATTAATCTCAATATTCACATGGCGTTAAAATATATGTTTAAGATCTCTAGAATGAGATGTTCATAAATAGATAAGCTCTAAGTGGATGATTTTTTAGCCTTGATTTTCCTTTACTGAAATATAATTAACACTTCCTGAAACCAGCTAGCTTGGAATAATTTAGTTCAATTGTAAGTATGCAAAACACTTAACAATTAGCTCCATGAAATGAGAGCAGCCAGCACTGAGCCGACTTCATTAATGCCCTAAGTGCATATGCCCTATTATAAGAGCTCTCAGAAATATTGTATAAATCTGAAATGCCCCCACAGAACGGAATGGGAAGGGAGTTTCCGATTATTTCCATTCATTTGAAAGCTACATCTCATAAACGCAGCAGTCTGAAAGATCATGGCAATTGGTTTTAATATTTTTACAGCCACTTCCGAGGTAAAAAAAAAAAAAAAAAAAAAAAGCCAGGTATTATAATGGGGTCTTCAAAGCCAGCATGATTTAACCTGTCATATAGGGAGGCAGCTTGGGCAGCAGGAAAAGCTCAGGGTCCTCAGAGCCAGGGTCCTGGGTTCAGCTGTGTGGCTTCCACATGTCCTTCACCTATACAAGCTTTCTCATCTGTTAAATAGGGATAAGCAGGGGACCTATGCCACCAAGTAACCATCAGTGCAGCACATGCCCTGACCAATCAGAATGGATGCTGGCGGCAAACAAACAGAACCATGGGGTTGGTGGAGCACCTGCACAGCCCGTTTACTTGCCTGTTCATCCTGGTTGAACAACGGAGCAAAAGAATAAGAATATCTCCCTCAGAGATCTGTGGAAAGCATTACAGGAGATCATGAATGAATGGAACAGGGTTGCAAAGGGAGAAGCTTCTATTCACATGTGAATGATTTAGATATTTTTATATTTTTTACTTCTTTTTCAGATGCTGGCTAGAGGCAAAGCCTCCATGAGGTTAAGATCAACTCAGTCTGCTTCCATTTCTTGAAGCTCTGAGTAGAGTGAAAAATGAAGAATTGCCAAAGCCGAAATGAAAAAAAAAAAAAAACAGCAGGGAATTTTAATGTGTACATTTACCAAAATATTGTTTTAATCCACCAACCTAAAAAAAGGCACAATGTAATGTGATTCTGCTAGTCATGAAATAAAGCCTGTATTCCTGAGAAGTATGGAGCACCAAAGATGATAAAGGCCAGAACTGAAACACAGGTACAAGACTGCAAGATGTACATCTTTTCCTTTCAGTCCAATCAGTGTGTTCTATAACTGTATGTGTGACCTCATGGGGTGACAGCATCAAAAGTCCACATCTGAAGCCCTTCGCAATGTAAGGCTTGAGCCAAATGTCCCTCCTAGGTCTCTGGGGGCAAGGCCCTGGGGAAGCAGTCATAACAACTGAGTCCTCCCACAAACAAGGAAGTTAGCAAGGAGCTAGTTCAACCTTTGGAAAGCCTTGGCAGAAAGAAAGTTCTTCCTCACTGCCTGGCCCTAGCTCTGTCCTTGGGGCTGCTGTGCCAGCTGCCCCTTCCCCTAGGAGAGCCCCAGAGACAGTAGGCACTGAATACATCCCCAAAAGTCTTCATTTGCCAGACAAGAGGGCTCTCACAGGGAAGAGAATTATGGTGCATCTAAATCTAAGAGAAGTATACAGTAACACTGGATTAGGATCTACTGAGCGCCAGGCCAGCGTCAAGTATTTTTCATGTGTTAAACTCTACAGATATGGAAACTGAGGCTCAGAGAGGATAGTTGACTTGGCCCAAGATCACACTGCTAGTGAGCGGTAAAACTGAGATTCCTGTTCAAATCTTCTACATCTAGGCCCACACTCTCCACACCCATTTATCATGCCATTAACAGAAATGCATTTAAGTAGAAATACCTAGCACAGTGCATGGCTTGGTGGAGGTGATTATAAATGCCTGTGTAATTTGAATAGAATTATTAAATAAGGATCTTGTATTGATTTTCAACTGCTACTGTAACAAATCACCACAAACTTAGTGCCTTAAAACCACACAGATTTATTACCTTGTAATTCTGCAGGTCAGAAGTCCCAAATGGATTGGCGAAGCTGCACATTTTGCAGAGTCTCTAGAGGAGAATCTTGTTTCCTGATTCTAGAGGCTGCTCCAATTCCTTGCCTCATGGAGCCTTTCTCCATCTTCAGAGCTAGCAGCAAACCATCTTCAAATCTCTCTCTTTGAACTTTGCTTCCACCATATCAGCTTCACTAACATTCTTCCTCCTGCTTCCTTCTTATACGGACCCTTGTGATGACATTGGGCCCGCACAGATAATCTAGGGTAATCTCCCCATCTCAAAATCCTTCATTTATCCAGTTCTGCAAAGTTTCTTTTACCATGTAAGATAACATAGTCACAGAGTTTGGAATTAAAGCATGAGCATTTGGGGGTCCCATTATTCAGCCTACCACAGATCTTAATAAATGAAATCATAATAGCCATTCCTTCTTTAGAAATTACCCAGAAGTTTTAGTACATGGTTACAACGAACATAATTCCAGACTTTCAGAACAAGACTCAAATATTGGTCCTCCTTATCAATAATAATAACTTAGTGGCTACCATTTACATACTTGGTATCCTAAATGCCTTCCAAGGATTGTCTCGTTTTATCCTAAAAAGTGCCCTATGATTTAGACATTATTACCCCCAATTTACAAAATAGAAACAGAGACTTCAACAATTGCACAATTTTCTCAAGGCCACAGTTAGTAAATGGTAGAGCTTGGATTTGAACCTTGACTGTCTGAAGTTGGATTGGCCATCTTGATTCTTGGTTCAGGAATTATGGCCACAGGACAGCCTGTGCATAAAAGAAAAGTGCTCTGGAAAATACAAAGAGATCTTAATATTAAAAGGAAACAAATAATAATAAGGAAGCATTTGGGGCCAAATTCCAGTTCTGTCACTTTGGCCTCAGTTTCCTCATCTGTAAATGGGTTTAATAGCACCCACCTCCATGGGTTGGTATGGAGATTAAATGGAGATAATGCATGCAAAGTGCTGTAACAGTCTTCCACATATGTTAGCTGGGCAGGGAGAAAGACCAGGCGTGGCCTGAAGAATCCCAGAGCTGGGACTAATGCTAGTCCATGTTGAGCCAGTCCCTTCTGTTTGGACCCAAGCCTCCCAAGTACAGTGAAAATGATGGATTAAGCCACTCTCCAAGGCCCTCCCTTTCTCTGATTTCCTGGGAGAAGACCGTACATGCCTCCTCTAACTCCAAACGAATGACTTTCAGAGCATAGCTTCCAATGCTGCAAGCATTCTCATTTCTTGGTTCCAGGGAAGACTCAGAATGGATGGGAATGTGTAAAAAGGTCTGAAAAAATCTTGCTCACAACGACTTTTCACAGATGCCTTTCAAGCCTCTTGTAATAGAATCATTTATCAGGCACATGAAAACATGGCAGTGACTATGGGGTCTGGAGCCTGGTCTCAAACTGTATTATACATAGGGATTAATGAGTAGTGTGATCAACCAGGAAAGACTGGCTCTGTGGCTTAATGATGACATCATCTGGGCAGCTCCTTTGTCCCTCAGAAAAGAAGCTCCACCCCTTACCATCTCATACCCTTGGGCCAGATTGCAGTGTCAAAACAAGACAATGGGAGGGGCGCTGCCAGACCAGAGACGACGCCCAGGGGCCTGCCCCAAGTCATGCAGCAGGTTGACACCAGGCATAACTGTCTTCACATCCACAAATAGGCCACATGACCTTGGAGAAGTCATTTACCCTCTCTGTCCCTCAATTTCATCAACTATAAAATAGAGGCAATGATGTATCTATTTCAAAGGGTTGTTGTGAACATTAAATGAATTAAAACATGTAAGATACTTAGAAAGAGTACCCAGCCCATAATAAGTGCTACGATATTATTAGCTACTATCGCCTTAGAACTTGGCACCAAGCGCCCTGACTCCTACATTTATGCTCTTTCCATGGTGTCAAAGCATGTGTTTCTGCCAGGTCAGTGCTCTGACATTGCCATGTCACCCCTCCTCAGCTAAATAGAAGTCCTGGGCCAACAAGAACCCCAAGGTCCTCTTTAATTCTCCCAATTCGTCTGAAGTAGGACTGTTCATTCAACAATGCTCTCACTGGTGGCCTCTGAGTTCATTATAAAATAAATTGTTAGTTGTAACAGCCTAAGAGTTAAAAATGCCCAGCCAGAAGCTCCTTCTCTATGCAGTGATGAAGGTAATCAGGCAGAGGGAGAAGGTCCTCACCCTGTACCAGAAAGCTGGCCGAGCCAATTGGTCCCTGCTGGGTTTAAGTCTTCTGGATTCCCAGAGCCAGAAAGAAGGCCGCCCCTTGCTCTCCAGCCCCTCCAGATTCTGGCTGAGCTCTGAGAGTTGGCTGCCACATGGCCCTAACACAGCTGACCTTCAAGGAAGCAGGAGGCCTATACGGATATGGCAACACCCAGTGGGCTGCATGATAGCCAATTAATGGTCAACTTGTCACTTTGACCATTAAAAGCCCTGATGCTAAGGCTTCCTTTGATGTCTAACCCTCTCTGTCTCTTTCTCACACACATACACACAGCTCATTTTTTTAGTAAAGACATGACCCCAACACAGAGGAGGTCTACAGCACTGGGGAACTGGTTGGCAGGGGCAGCCACCGACAAACATGGCCCTGCTTAGCCAGCTGGGCCAGCAGAGCCCCAGACACAAATACAGTGTCCTGGTCTATTCAAGCTACTATCACAAAATACCACAGACTGTGCAGCTTATAAATAACATAAATTTATTTCTTACAGTTCTGGAAGCTAAAGTCTAAGATCATGGCACCAACATGGTGAATGAGGGTCCTCTTCCAGGTCACAGACTTTTCACTGTGTCTTCTCATGGTGGAAAGAGTGAGAGTACTCTGTGGTCTCTTTTATAAAACACTAATCTCATTCATGAGGTCTCTACCCACATGACCTAAACATCTCCCAAAGGCCCCACACCTCCAAATACTATTACCTTGGGCATAATTATTTCAACATATGAATTATGACCTAACACAAACATTCAGATCATAGTACATGGTATAAAAATGTGGCCTACAAAGATCCCACAAGTCTTTGTGACCCTGCAGTAGGGAACATCACATAGGATGGAGCAGGAATAGCTCCAGGAAAGAAAATAAAGCCCTGAAAATAAAGCAGGAAGTTGGGAGCGGCACGCCCAGGAACTCTGCTCCCTGCCAGTCCTTCAGAAATTGAAATAACCAGCTGAAGCAAAAGCTGTAAGAACATTATTTGCCAGGTGCGCCTTGGCTAGCAAAATCTGTCTTTACCCAGAATTCCTGAATCACATAAGAGGCCACTAAGCTTGGGTTCAATTTCTGATTGTCCCACTTATTAGTTTTGTGCCCTTCTAAAAGGAACTTATCCTCTCTTGATTTCAATTTCCTTATCTGTAAAATGGGTTACTCAATAAATACAAATAAATATTTCCTTATTTGTGTGATGATTGTAATCAAGCCCATCTTTCTTGGCTGATTATGAAAATTAGATATGATTCCATGGATAAACTGTTGAATGCAGTACCTGGCACATGGGAGATGCTCGGGAAATGGTATTATTAGATTCTTGATGAAAGGGGATACATGTCTCCCACAGTGCCCTCCCTCCCTCATGGGTTCAAATGACTTGAAGTCGCGTAGAAACTCTGCAGTGAACTGTGGTCTTGCAGGACTCCTCAAGGACACAATCTCCTTCAGAGCATTCACTAGGAAGCTGCCTACTCAAAAAAAAAAATAAGAACACAAGAAGCTGAGCCTGGTTCTGCCTTTCTGCCTGTGGTTGGGAGTGAGACAAATGGTTTCAGCTTGCCCTTGTTCTATGGCAGATGTATTTAGGCGTACTCGCCCTCTCCACAGCCTCAGCTGAACCGGTGGCCCTAAGAAGCCATTGTTGTACCACATGTTCTCCTCTGACTGGGCCAGAGATGGATACTTGACCTGAGGACATTAAGTTCATTGACTCACTAGTGACTAATAAGATTTTTCTCTCAAAAATTGAACCAAGTTAAAAAAAAATAATCAAACCAAGTTAGATAATAATGGGAATTAGGGGTTGTGTGGAGTCATGGCCATAGTTGGCCCTATAGCAAATGTCCAAACAAGCTGGAGGAGGGTGGTGTGCAGATCAGATAAACCGTGAGTAAGCAGAGGAATGCTGCCTGCAGAAAGGAAAACAGAACAGAGGCTGAGAAACAAATAACAAAGGTCACACAGCCCAAGAGAGATGGGAGACTGGAAACAGAGAGAAGCTACCTCATTCTCTGGTGGGCTCCCAGATTCAGTTCCCATGAGTTGGCTGGCATCACATTCCATCTAAAGAATCCTATACTGCTCCAGCAATCATGCCCTGTGCCTAAACCTCAGTTCATGAGCTGGAACACATGGATTATGTTTCATGCAACCCAATGGTTCTTACCTATAATAATGATGCAAAGAAGCATCCACCAAGAAGCAGGAAGACACCTTTCAGAGTCTTCGTGGCCCTAGTTAAGGAATCTGACTCTTCTATCCATCTTTTCTAGGGGTCCAAGCCCCATATGCAAGAACTTCCCAGAATTTTGAGACCGTATGCAGATTAGGCTGCCACAGAACTCTGGGTGTCATGGCTAGCTATCTCTAGAGATAAGAGGAGGTACTTGTAAAATATTCCTAGAGTTACTGTGCTCTACTGAGGAAGCTTCAGTGCAACCAGGACATGATGAAAATAATTGTTTTGGTCTCTTGGAACTGAAAAAGTCTCCTCCACCAAATAAAATCATAACTCTTCAAAGCCTCTAATCATTAACTAAGCAAGTCATCTGGAATCAAGAACCTTGGGTTCAAGTGCTGGCTCTGCTACTACTACCTCTGTGATCTGAGGCAAATAACCTCTCTATTGCTCAAATTATTCATCTCCTATTGTGATAGTATATGAGGTATGGTTTAGAAAGTTTTCAGCAAAATAATGCATCTAATTAAAAATATTATAAGAGCTTGTCCATTATAAGTTGTCTTCCATTATAAGTAACTGGCAACAAGTACTAAATAAATGTATTGTGATGGGAAGGCAAGCTGTTTGGTTGGTTGGTTTTTTTTAAAAAAAAAAAACATTAATGATGGGGGAAGCCCACTGAAATGGAAAAAATTCAGGTAGAAGTATGAGTAATATTTTACATTTTTAAAGTTGATTTTTCTCAACATTTTCACAAATATTGTCTCACATGCTCATCAAATAATATGGAATACAAGGGGAGACAGAACAACTATCCCAGTTACAGATAAAGCATCTGACTCCTCATTGTCTTTCCGTTCCTCACTAGGACAATCTAATTCTGTTTCACAGGAGACACCAGGAGGGAATGCTGAGTGGATTCAGGTAAACCAGTTGTCCTATTTTGAGCACTGTCTCTTTTCCACCTTTGGGACTATAGGAGGTCCCAAGAGTTGACGCTGCCACCTTTTTGCCTCTGGGTATTGAGTGGTCCTTAGAATAGGTCCAGGGTTAGGGGGACCTGTCTCTGTGAATCTCTGAAAGCCAGGCCAAGAGTGTCTTCCCAGTGGAACAGAAGATCACTTCTACAAACTCTAGAACCACTCTCAAATCCAGGGCCTTCCCCTCCTGGGGGCTCCCCCCAACTCTGTCTGTGTCACACAATATGGCCTAGAACTATACCCATAGTCTGATGCACATTAATTGTTTCTGTAGATCAGCTTTCCTCCACAAGTAGATTGGAAGTTGCCAGGAATTAAGAGTGGGATCTCTAGAGTTTGGCTGTCCACATTCAAAGCCCATCCCTGTCACTCTATGCTGTGTGATCTTGGACACTTTGCTTACCCTCCCTGAGCATGTTTCCTCCTCTGGAATAGTACTTATCTCATCAGTCTGTTGTGAGAATGAAATGAAATATTTAGAAGGAGAGCTCAGCCCTCTTCATCCTATAGAGGTGCCTGGCTATGATGCCCAGTGCCATTAAAAACACACATCACAGAACCTGCTCCCAGCCTACACTAGACCATGAAACCCTTGAGAAGAGGAACTGTATCTTATTCATCCTGCTATCCCCCAATTCCCAGTGCAATATCTGGCACAGATTTGAAGAATGATGAAAAAAATGAATGGGTTCCTTACAGCACATTCAGTTCCAGAATTGTTTGGCTTTAGTAATCATGAAAAGGCATTCTGTGAGCCCACACATTCTGTGAGTCCATACCTGTTGCCTAGGAGAGTCAGAGGCCAGGACATAGATTTAGGATTAGGACCTCTACTCAGGCAGGATGCAACATTCCCCCTGTAGATAACGCACATATAGATGACTGAGAGCCAGGGCCATTGGGCACCTTCCTGTGAGCCTTGGGAACACATTCTCAACTGGGACTCTGGTTTCCTGACAACCTCTCTCCACACACACACACACACACACACACACACACACACACACCAGGGAACACATTCTCAACTGGGACACTGGTTTCCTGACAACCTCTCTCTCTCTACACACACACACACACACACACACACACACACACACACACACACACACACACGGCCAGCAAGTCTTCATGCTGGCCTCACTTAGAAGGTCCCAATCCTCCTGGACAGTTGGTTGGAGGCCAGAAGCTGGACCAAGCAGGGACTAATAGGGATCCCTTGGGGTCCATGAGTGGGTCGTTTTCACTGGGGGTATGTACTGCCATGTGCGAAATGTCAATATCAACAGAGGTGTGTCCAGCTAGGATCCTATTTCAAGGGGCCAAATGGAATCTGGTAGCCATATTCTAAAACAACTCAGGGACCAAGAAAGTAAAGAGAAGTCACAGATAAAGTAGATTCAGATTTCAGACCAAGAGCTGAGCACAGAGGAAAGTCAGGGTCAGGGCATAGGGTCTAGACTTGAGGTAGCTGACTGGGAGTGTGTGTGTGTAATACTGGGGAGGGGATAAAAAGAAGAGAGCCACTGAAAGAACTAGTCTTGTAGAAAGCATGGGTTTTGATGAGAGGGGCTCTAAAGAATCATAGAAATGGTAGGTGCCAGCAAGATGAGGAGACTGACATTTCCATCCCCAGATGGGTGCTTGCTAAGCTGCAGAATCTGCAGCCCCAACCTCATACTGCCATGAGAGGAACAAAACCTAGGGAGGGAGTGTGCAAGTGAGGCTGACTTATGTTCCCTGGACCTTGAGGGTATACCTAATCATGGAACATGATGCCCATTTTCCCCTGGAGATATCTGAACACAGAATGCTGTTGGAGGAGCCTACACACCAGCAGTATGAGGGGAGCCAGGGGATAGAGTGCCTAAGAAGGTTTGGGGGCTTTCCACATCCTTGATCCATGGCCCACAGGAGGCAGAGGAGGACCTCAGCTCCTCCTGTGCTTTCACATGGAAGTGCAGAGGAAAGAGGATAAGCCAGAGCCCAGGGACAGCCCAAGAAGCAGTGCACCACCCAGAAAGGAAATGAAGCATGCACCAGCCATGGGGCTGAGGGGAGAAGTACTGGCTCTGAGGGCATCCTCAGTGATACATGATGGTGCTGGACTCTGCCCCAAGGACACTAGCCCCACCATCTACACAGATCATCGGGTCAGCCATGGCGGCAAGCTAAAGTGCAAATGCCTCCCACCACCCTCCCAACCATTTCTCTAGAAAGTCCTGCCTACCCAGCCCACCATCCCTGCCCCTGAAGCGAAAGGAGTGAGACACAAGACTCTGGAATAGGAGGAGTGAGAGAACAAACACTTCCCCCTCCCCACTTCCAACATCTGAGTACAGGTTTGGCCTGTAATGTGCAAAGGGTCTGAGAGTTTCAATTCAGAAATGAGCCAACAGTTTTGAACCAGCCTGGACTTTAAATAAACAGGAAGCTATGGACTCCACTCAAGCTGATGTTAAAGGTAACTTGACAGAGTTCAGCAGAAAATAGCAATTAGAGGAAAGTAAAACCATTTCATATTTCTATGCCATCAAGTTGACACTGGTCAATAAAACAGTTACTCGGAGACCAATGTGGAAGCTCCTCTCTAGACTGATGGGCAAAGGAAAAATGAAAGAGGTGGAGAGCTCTCTGGCCCCCACTTCTGTTTCTCAGCAAGACAGAACTTAAGTCAGAACCCTCTCAGTCTTAATTACCAAACAAAAAAATAACCAGACGAGCCTCTCACTGTATGTCTTTATTTATACTGTCATCTGCTCTGGCATTTTAATATCCAACTTTCCGTTGAAAGACAGATGCCTGGATGTTCACACCCCGTTCTAATGGCTTAATACCCTGGGTACTGGAGCAGGGAGTGGGCTGCGAGGAAGGAGGGGGGATGAAAGCCGCCACCACATTGAGCACAACTTTGGAGCAAATGGGTTTGAATATTCATTAAACAACATTTAATTTAAACACCCAAACTCTGAAAGCAGCAACATATGGCCTGTTTTATTTTACATAAACTGAATAGGAGGTTGGGCCATTAGTTTCTGCAGACATAATGTTCATTACCAATGAAGAATGCTTTCCTTTGAGGACACCCCTGCACTGTACTGGGCCCACTGCCCCACTGCCCCCACCGGTTCAGAGAGCCCAGGCTGAAGGCTCCCTTGTGGCACAGATACATCAACCAAATCCCCATCACTCATCAGGGGGCAGGATTAGGACTTCATTAAAGAAAGAAGGTAGACTCTGGAGGCTTTCTGGCTCCTTGGCTTGTGCCTTGGGAAAGTGGATTGGACAGAATTCTCGTCCTCATGGACTAGGCCTCCTTGGTGCCTGGGGAAATGGGCGGCAGTGCCCAGATGGCATAAGCTTGACCTCCTCTGCCCATGCACAACTGCCATCCAGTAGTCATGCCAGGCCCCAGGACTCTGCTCGCCTACCCTGGAGCTTAGGGTTGTGTACATGTTTATACAGAAGGCTCTGAGTAAAGAGCAAGATATGTATCTGTGTGCTTTTGTGTGTGAGCATGAGTGTGTATTTCTGTGGGGGAATGTGTACACATGGTCCCATGTGCTAGATATGTATGCATATGCATATATATGTAGCGGCTCTCTGGCTGTGCTTCTAGCTGTACATGTGTGTGTTCATACACAAAAGATTTCCCTGGGGAGGTAGGAGGTATCCTCTGCAAGCCCTGTGTGCAGGTATGAGGATCCTGGAAGGTGTGTAGGTATATACATCCACATGGGTGTGTGTGTGTGTGTGTGTTTGCTTTTTTTTATATAACTACCGGTCACTCAGGGATTCTTAACTCAGGGCCACAGACATTATCCATGGAGTCCATGGATAGAATGCAAGGAGGCCATGAACTTGGATGGAAAAAAAAATTACATCTTTATTTCATTAACTTCTAACTTTTTTCAACTATGAATATAAACAAATCCCAGCAGTCCGATCAGACCCAGTGACTCTGTCACCATCAGAAATCAGAGATATTTTCATATAACATCACAGCTGTTACAAATATCTTAAAATGTCTTCCATGCTCCATCAGTACTTGGAATTATAGTAGTTATTAGACCTGCCATGAGATACCATTATCACATTAAAAAGAAGCATATATGGTACTGTGTCAGAATATTTGAATATTTTGCTAAATATACTTGAACAGAATTGGTTTCCTTTGTAAGTTCACATTTTTTTATGCATTTTACAGAATTCTAGGAAGGAGCCCCTGGGCACCAGCCTGCCCAGGGGCAAAGAAAAGGCCCTGTGTGGGAGTCTGGCATGAAGATGCCTGTGATCCAGCAAGCACTCACAGGAGCCCACATGGATGTGTTCATAGACCACCAGCACAGGTGGGACCAGTGCCTTCCATTCTGAACACCCTCCCAAGAGGGTGAGTGTCCTTAGGGGTAGGGGGATCAAAAGACCTGACTCTATAAAAAGATAGATTTCTCCCCATATTCTCAATAGTGCTAAAAACCATGAGGACAGCCCAAGCCAGCCAACTCTCCAGAAGAAACAGCTTCAGAGCATCTCCTTGACATCTCCTAACCCTCCAGGCCTAGTAGAACAAAAGAAAAGCAAGGACTCAGGCAGGGCTATGGAGCACACTTCCAGGCTCTTGCCGTTCCCATTCATGTCTCTTCATCACTGCTTATCCATCCAAATATCAATTAGGCTTTCTTCAATAACCAGGACAGAAATGCCAACTCAAACTACCTTAAACCACAGACATTTATTACCCCCTGTGACTAAAGTCCAGGATAATAGGTTCTTCAGGTGGGTTTGAGTAAGGCTGTTTCTGTGCCATTCTCCCACCTCTGTCCTGCTCCAAATCTCAACTTTGTCTTCAGGCTGGCTTCTCTCATGGTAACAAAAATGCCTGTGGCAGTTCCAAGCCTCATATCTGCACATCATACCACCTGGAGCAGGAACGATTTCTTCCCAGCCATCAGACAGAAGCCTTCCTGCCAACTCTGATTGGCCCAACCTCAATCAGTCACTGACCAGGGGCAATTCCATGCACTGATGGCTTAGGTCTAGGTCACTGCCCATTGCCAAATTATCACTACAGTGGCAGTGGATGCCACACATTTATTAGCTCATGCCAAGTCAAGATCCACCCCTCCCCAAAAAAACATAAGTGGGAAAAGTGGCAGAGATAGAATGGATGCCTGAAGAGGTAACCGGGAAATCCTCCAAGATCTCTTTCCACAAATTGCGAAGCAGGGACCCCAGCTTCCAACCTAACTAGCAGTACCCGGGGCAGGGGCCATCTTATGCCTCCCTATTCACCAACCCCAAAGTTGGAAACTCCAAGTCAGAAAAGCACTTCCTGTTTCCTTAGTCACCACAACAGGCCCTAAATCTGCTAATTAGTATACTAATAGCCACTCTCAGTTACTGCCACACAACTCTGAGGTGTTTCCCCCTCCCCACAGACAGCAGAGTTCTTTAGTAAAAGGACACCATCTGGGGGACAGGAGAGCTGACTTCTCCTTAAATTAGTGGGGAATTCCTTTTGAGGACCTGTTTCCCACATTGTCAAAGAGGAGACTGGACAAACTAAACCTAAAAGCTCTTCTCAACTGACAATTCATGCATCACATCAAGGGAAGAGCTTCTAAACTCTGGCATTTTATACACCCATCACCTCCTATCTGAGATTTGCCACAGCCTCCCAGCTGGTCTCTATGCTCCCCAGCCCACTGTGCTCCCCACAGACACCATTTGGTTGGTCAGTCATTCAGCAAGTATTTATCCTGCTGGGTATCATGCACTGTTCTAGGTGCAAGGGATATAGCAATGAACAAATTAGACACATATGAAGAAAAAAAATCCTGCCTTCATGAAGTTTCTCTTTCAGTGAGGAGACAATTAACAAACAAGAAAATGTTAAAAGTGAATGCTGAGGAGAAAAAAATTAAAGCCAGGAAGGAAATTTGAGGAAGGTTGCAACCTTTGATAAGATAATGAGATGTCTCTGAGAATACCTGAGCAAAGACCAAAAGGAGGGAAGAGCATACCCCACAGACTAGCTGCGGGAAGAGTGGGCCAGGCAGAAACAATGACAAATGCAAAGGCCCTGGGCTGACAAGCTGGAGGAGAAGAGCTAGCAGCCTCGAGGGGCATGGGAGACCAGGTCTCTGGCCGTGCAGAACATGGAGAGCCTTTCAGCATCTCATTGAGATTTGCAGCCCCTGAAGAGTTCTGAACAGAGGCGTGACCTCATCTGACTGATTTTCAGTGTACTCCAACCTCAGCAGTAACAAGGTGAGATTTGGGGACTTGGACCAGATAAGTCATAAAGGTGGAAAGAAGCAGTCAGTTCTCGATATATTTTGAAATAAGATCCGAAAGATCTGTGGATGGAGTGGACATGGAGGTGAGAGAAAGAACTGAGACTGTTTACAGGGTTTCAGCCCCAGCAAATGGAGTACGAAGTTGCCATCCATGGGTGAGAAAGGTCAGCAGAGAACAGGGAAAGCAGGGAATAGTCCGTTCCTGGCCAGTGCCACTTATAAAACTCAAACCTAATGGCACCATTCCTCCGCTTAAAATCCTTCAGTGCCTTCCCCTGCCCTCCAAGTAAAGTCTGACCTGGAAATACCTGCTACAGCCCTTACAGTGTAGGGCCTACACAATCCAGCCTTACCCCCTCCAGGTCTTGGAATCTGCTCTTCTCTCTTCCTGGGAAATTCCTCCTCATGCTTGCAACTCTGAGCCCCAATTCCCTCATCTGCAAAAGGGAAAATGAGAGTGTAGAACAAGATGATTTTCAAATCATCTTGGTGCACTGGGTGCAGCATTCTGTAGTCTGTGGCCCTAGGTTTCTGTGCCCTGCCCCCTTGACTGGTGCCAGGGAAGACTAGCAGCAGTCAGAATCCAACCAAGAGTGTCCCCACTACAAGCGGGGGCATTCACCAATAGTCAGCCTGAAATACAAATGCCAAAGCTTGAAGGGAAAGAGCTTGGAAGGGGAGAAGCCAGGTGCCCATGAGAGTCTGAGTAGAGGAAGGAGTGACAAACAACATAGGCTGGAGTAGACAAGAACGCAAAAACCAATGTGCCTTTGCCCAAGCAGAGTCCCTCCATTTGGGATACTCCCTCCACCCAGGTTCATCCTTCACAGCGATTCCAGCAGCCTCTTCCCTGAGCTAGTCCACAGTCCTTTCTCTACATGCCCAGGTTCTCAAGCCATCTGTGCAACAGCACTCAGCTCATAGGCTTCGAATCCTAAAGAGCCCCCTATGAGAGCCCTCCTCTAGGAAAAGTGAGCCAGGCGGGCAAGGACCTTACCCACATTACACGCCTAGTAGGTAGGAAAATCAGATGTAAACTCCAAGCTCCAAATTGCAAGTCCAAATTCAGGGTTCTCTCCAGGACTCTTTCCAAACTTAGTTCAAGTCCCCTCACCCAAAGGAAGTCCTCCTGCTATTTTTGGTACCCACCCTTCTGCAAGTCTTCCCCTCTGCAAGCCACTTAGTGGTGGATGCATTGGGGCTCAGACTTCATTTTCTCACCTCCATGCCCACCCACTCCCACTCCAGAGAATGGACCTGGAGCCTTATGCACAGATGTGTCTTAAACTTTTTATGAAATCAGATCACCAACATATAGTATTGTGCTCAAGATGTGAGCTTCCAGATGGGCAACCTGTACTTTGTGGGGAGAAGTGGGGGAGCCAGCAAGCCTGAAGGAATGTGATCTAGACCACTCCCCCAGCCCCTGGCTTGCTCCTAATCCAGCCACCTCCTGTCACCTTCAGGATGTGAACAAGCCAGAGAGAGAGAGAGATTCCTTCTCCCTTATCCTCCCTCACCTTCCGCCCAGGGATGTTATGAGAATTAATGAGATAACAGATGAAGTGCCTCCAAGGAAACAGGCTACATAAATCCAAAGTGTTGTTATTAAGTTCCAAATTTAGCCCTTGGGATCAGTGAGGCCTGACGGATCTGAGCTGGGAGCAATCCCAGCTGCATGCACAGGAAGTCCCGGTAAAACCAGAAGCCACAACATACAGGCTTTAGGGGTCAAAAGATAGCCTAAAAAATCCCCCAAGCCTATACTTCACAAAAGTCCCAAAGAGCCTCCACTGTAATCCCACAAAGTAAGCAGCTAAATTCTTCTTCTATGCCACCAATGACAGGAAGCTTACCATGCACTAAGGCACGCCCTGCCTTCTTCCATTAGCTCTAAGTTCTAAAACCATCTCCTGTCCAACCAAACCATTTCATCATATTTTCCACACGAAAGGACAAATCTGACCCCTTTCAATAGCCCTTAACCAACAGTCCTTCTCTGCTCATTTCCACCTAAATATGTCCAGACCTTTCAAACAGGCCTCATGAACTATCATCTGAAGGCCGGCCACCATCCTGATGCTCTTTTCTGGATGAGCTCCACTTTGTGGCTTCGGAAAAATAACATAGCTTCCAGGAATGGTCTAACAGAACAGGGTAGAACAGGACCCACCAGGAAATGTAGAGTGACTGCTAACTAACACAGTTACTATCAGGCATGATAAAAATGTTCAAAAATTAGGTGGTGGTGATGATTATACAACTCTGCAATTATACTGAAGCCCACTAAATTGTATACTTTAAAAGAATGAATATTTTGATATGTGAATTATATCTCAATAAAGCTATATTCTAAATAAAAGTTTTTAAAAATATAGTTTTTTAAGTGGCAACATAGCATAGTCTGGGGGTGACAAGGAGAGAAGGTAGAAGTCTTAGCAACATGAGGGGCAGCCACCATGGGAACACCAGCGGCCCTGTCTATTTTCACCCCCCTCAACCCGTTAAGTGGGCAGTAGGCTCCATGAACTGACAGGACTAGGGGATCCCTCTCCTGGGCCGAACCAGTCAGCGTCTCATCCCTGGGAAGTGACGAGTAGGACGTAGAGTCTAATTAATATTGTTGGATGCTTGGAATGGGAAGTAATGGGAAGCCTGGCATAATAATAGCCATGGGAAAGGAGAACAAAAAGAGCCAGCCTGCAAAGAAAGAGTGAAGTAGCCTCAAAGAGGGGAAAGGAGGAAGGAGGGAGAGCTGATTTGCACTGGAATACTTTCCTATCCCAATGTCAGAGAGGCTACCAGCAATGCCTACATTTTGGTTGTTCGACACCTCCCAGCTTCCCAATTAATCCCCTCTTTTGCTTGAGAGGCTTCTGTTCAATGAGTCTTAATGAAGCATCAATTTACTTCTTCCTGCTGTGGCAAAGACTGGTAGTTGTTACCCAAAACCATTCTCTGAAATTTCACCTGGGCTAGAGCTACCCTATATTTCCCAGCCTCCCTTGCAGTCAGGTGTGCCGGGTGACTAAGTTGCAGCCAATGATAGAAACAGAAATGACAAGGGTGGACTTCTGGTCAGGCTTTTGTGGAGAACTGGGTCCCTCTCCTCCACCTCTTTTTTCCATTCTGCTAGACAGATGCAGGTGACCATGAGGCCCTAAGGATGGCCAAGACAACAAATAGCAGGAGCCTGGGTTCCTGAATCACCAGATGCAGAGGAAAGCTTCCTAATGACCATGAATACCCTACCTTAGACTTCTCCAAAAGTCAAGAATAAATATGTATTGTTTATGCCAATCACATTTGGGGGCCATCTGTTTGAGCAGTTTAATCTGTTAAAACTGAAACAAGGCAAGAGGGCAGTCTCTCTCTCACCAACATGAAGAAGGGCCCAGGACAGGGACTGGAGTGAGGTACTCTTATGGTCATGAAAGTACTAACTCTGCATTTGTACCACCGTGAGTGAACACTTCCTTAGATTTCACATCCTAAGCATCTCTTTGCCTCACCTTTGTCCCAGCTCTGCCGGCCCCCACTGTAACTGGCAGCAGTCTAACAGAATGGAGCCAACACTATGAGCAACAAAGCAGAAAAAGAAAATGTCTAGGTCCTGATGACATTGTTGAATTGCTGCATTAATCAACCCTGAACACCCCTCTGCATCTAGGTGGGTTCTTACATATGCGAATAAATGTCCTCATTGTTCAAGGCAGTTTAAGTAGAGTTGTCAGTTACTTATAGGCCGAAGGCCTCCTACCCAACACACCATCTAAACCAAAGACAAAGCCAGATCAGAGAGCACCAACTGCAGATGTTTCAACTCAGCCTCCAAAGAAATAGTTCTGTTTCAGTGATGCTCTTCAAGACAGCACAGGGCAATAAGGTGAACAGCATGAAAAAGTACCTCCAACAATACTGCAGTGCTTTGTAACCATATGAATAGAAGGAAAATAGTGTTGGGAAAGCTAGACAGCCATATGCCAAAGAATGAAACTGGGCCTCTATCTTATACCATACACAAAATCAACTACATAGATTAAAGATTTGTATGTAAGACCTGAAACCAGAAAGTTCCTAAAAGAAAACATAGGCAGTGAGGTCTTTGACATCAATCTTGGTGGTGATTTTTTGGATTTCACACCAAAAACTAAGGTAACAAAAGCAAAAATAAACAAGTGGGACTACATCAAACTGAAAAGTTTATACACAGCAAAGGAAACCTTCAACAAAATAAAAAGGCAACCTGTCAAATCAGAGAAAATATTTGCAAACAATATATTGAATAAGGGGTATCTAAAATATATAAACAACTCATACAAAAAATTTTCAATTTAAAAAACAGGCAAAGGAAATGAGTAAACATTTTTCCAAAAGAAGACATACAGATAGCTGACAGGTACATGAAAAGTTGCTCAACATCACTAATCATCATGGAACTGCATATCAAAACCACAGTATCACCTTACACCTGTTAGCATAGCTGTCATCAAAAAGACAAGAGATAACGAGTGTTGGCAAAGATGTGTAGAAAAGGGAACCTTTGTGCACTGTAAGTAGGAATGTAAATTGGTGCAACCACTATGGAGAATGATATGGAGGTTCCCCAGAAAGTTAAAAATACAACTACCATGTGATCCAGCAATTCCACTCTTGGGTATATATCCAAAGAAAATGAAATCACCATCTCAAAGAAATCTGCACTCCCATGTTCACTGCAGCATTATTTACAATAGCTAAGACATAAAAACTAAATGTCCACAAATGAATGAATGGATAAATGTACACACACACACACACACAGAAATATTAACAAAAAAGAAATCCTGCCACTTGTGACAACATGGATGGACCTTGAAGCCATTACTCTCAGTGAAATGTTAAAGACAAATATTTTATGATCTGTTATACATGGGATATAAAAAAAAACAAAACATGAACTCATAGAAACAGAACAGATTGGTGGTAGCCAAAGGCAAGGGTCAGGGAAATAAGGAGGGTGGAAGATGGGTAAAATGAGTAAAGGGGGTCAAAAGGGACAAACTTCTAGTTATAATATACATAAATTCTGGGGATGTAATGTACAGAACAGTGACTATAGTTAAAAAGACTGTGTTGTACATTTGCAGGTTGCTAAGCAAGTAATTCTTTAAAGTTCTTATTATAAGAAAAAAGAAAATTTGTAAGTGATGGATGTTAACTAGACTTACTGTGGTAATCATTTCACTCTGTGTGTGTATCTCAAATATATATATATCAAATAATTGTTAAATAAGCTATATATATCAAACAATTGTTATATAAACTTTGTTACATCAATTATTTCTCAATAAAATGAAGAAGAAACCACTTAAGGGTGGAATGTTAAATAAACAGAAAAAAAAGAAATGGCACCTGAGTAGCAAATGGCTCATGGGCTATCAGGAGAGGAGCCAGCTCAAGGTGAAGAGGCTTGAAGCTCTCCCCACCACTGATGAGCTAAGGATCTTGGAAATAGTCACCTGACCTCTCTGTGCCTCAGTGGACTCATCTATAAAAAGAAAAACAGGCAGTGCAAAATGGCAGCGTCGGATCAACTGAAGAGCTTTCTTTCCTTCTGCAAGGAGGCCTGAAGGAAAGAGGTATCCTCTTTCACATCTCCTCCACCAAGGAGAGCAGCAGCTTGATGGTGTTTGCCTACGGGTTGGGCAATTTCTAACTAAACTGAGTAGCATCACAAACAGTAGGAGCCAGCAGAGGGCTGGACCATATCCTGTCTTGAATCCCCTCTGGCTCAGAGATGCGCACATCTACAGCTTTCTGAAAACACAATTCCAGAGACTAACTGCAGAGGGGCTCAGCTGGGTGAGCAGTCACTGTGAGGTGTAGGACACCAATCCTTGGATTAATGAGGTGAATGCCAAAGCACTCGAACTGTCGCAGCCCCTCCCTCAGAAGCAATGTATTTTCAGAAGAAAAATACACCGCAGCTGAGAACAGGGTGTAAATCTTTCCTTCCTCCCAGCAATACAGAATAAAAATCTAGAGGCAAATCCTTGATGTCCAAAGATCTGTATATTTTTTTTAAATCCAATTTGATAGGTTCCACATTACTGCCTTGCACCGAGTTCCTGCCAAGGATTACTTAGGGATATACGAGATGGATGTATTGCAGCAGGGCTTACAGCTGCCCTGCAATCCGAGTTCTTTGAATAGGACAAGTCTGTCTCCATTCCCCAGGGCAGCATTTCACATGTGGAGATAAAGATGCTGAAAGCCACCTTCTCAGTGCCACTCCCTAATCTTAAGAGTGGGAAACTGAGTCCCAGAGAAAAAAGGGGACTTGCCTGAGAGCAGTACATAACGTTGGGGCAGAGCTAAGGCTTGAAAACAGGTCTTGTGACCCAGCACTCTGGCCCCCAAAATTGTCAAAGAACTTAACAGAGGCATTGCACTAAAGGAAGAACACTGAACCAGAATTGGGCCTCTGAAGCTCTAGCATTCTTCCTCCCAAAGAAATTGTAAGCCCCTTGGCTGGGCAGCTACAAGAGGAATGCTGTCTGTACAGGATCTGCAGAGACACTGCAACACAGATGGACAGACATTGCCACGCACATGTGAACAGCAGGAAGCCATACAGGTTGAGCTTCCCTAAGAGGGCCAAATTCTATAAACAAGATTATCACCCCCATTAGACCTTCTCTGAGAAGGAATGACCTCTCCAGTTGATGTGGCATCAGGCTTTTTTCATGCTTCCACAACGGGAGCGGCCAGGACAAAGCAAGCCGGATCCAAGTCTGTGCCAACAGTGCCCCCTCGTGGGAGTCTATGTGGCTCATCAGACCTCTATTCCACCAAAGGGTAATGATAGGATGGCCTATGGCACTGCCCTTCCTGGTCTCCACAACTGTTCCCTCTGGAATGTCTTCCTTTCCCTCTCCTAGTTCAGTGGTTCTCAAACTTCAGCTCGTATCATAATCACCTATGGGACTTGTTAAAAACAAGATTGCTGGGCTCATCCTCAAGTTTCTGAGTAGGTCTGGGGTGGGACCTTAGAATTTACATTTTTAATGAGCTCCCAGATGATGCTGATGCTGCCTGTTCAAGCCCACTTTGGGAGAATCACTGCCTTAGCTAATCTCTGCACCCATCAAGACTCAGTGTAAATTGTGGCTCCTTAGTGAGTTCCACAAATGTCCCCAGACATTTCACAATGTCAAAAACTGTAATTTTGACCAAGTTCCTTAGCCTCTTTGAGCCTCGACCTCATCTGTACTTTCTTCATAGAGGTAGTTATAAAAAATAAACAAGATAATTTACACAACACACATACCATGTACCTGGCACATAGAAAACTATTGTCATTACTATTAGCAGTAGTGTTACTGTTCATTTCCCAATTATCATGTCTTCTAAGACACAGAATTCTCAAAGGCAGAAAAGACCTTACTCTTTAGCGCAAGTTCTCTTAACCTAGCTGATTAACAGCATCACCTGGAAGCTGTTAAAACTTCAGATGTTTGGGTGCCACCAAAAACTAGCAACTCTAGAAATTGGGACAAAAAGCCTGGGCATTTGTGTTTTGAACAAGCCCCCACATGCCGGGTTTGGGACCCATTCATCTAACCCTTGTACCTCATCTAGACAAAGGGAAATGGAAGCCCAGAAAAGGAAAACCCTTTGCCCATTCATTGATAGCTGGCTGGAGGCTGGGTGGGAATCAAAGTTGTCTCCCGATTCGTTGTCCTTTGCCAAGCTAAACCCCTAACCTCCTGCACAAGCCCCCTCTACTATGTACATGACAAGGAATCAACAGCCTAAGTATCTCCCATGCAGAGGAATTCAGCATGTGACAAGGACACTGAATCCATTGTTGAACACTTAATTCTCCAGTATGTTTTCATGACTAAAATATTGAATGAGAAACCCGTAGCCTGGCATACATAGTCCTCCCTGACCTGTTCCCTGTTGACCTCTCCAGTCTCATTCCCCACTAGAACCTCATTTGTACCATAACTCCCAACCAGACCATGGACAGTTTGTTGTTATGGGGGTATCTTCTGCAACACCTGGTATCAAGATTGTTCAAAGGTGAGTGGAAGTGGACTAGAACTCAGGAAAGCCTGCTTTGCCAGCATAAATGAAGCAAGTAACACTCCTGTGCTCTTGCAGACAACCTGGTGGATTTCAAAAATGGAGTATCTAGCAGAAACGCAATATGCACACTCTGCTGGAAGCCTCCAGTCACCTCAGGGCCTTCCAGCTCACTGATTACAAAACGCCTACCTGAACACTCTGCTCCCATGCTATCCAATCTGATCCCCTCTTCCCCAACACAATGACTGGTCTTACCTCATTCTGCCTATTCCCATCTCTTTTGTCCTTTTCCATTTTTCAAGGACCCAAATGGGAACCCTGGTCTTACCCCAGCTGGTGTTACTCTTAGAAGCCAGCCAAGACGCAGCCCCCTGCATTGATTCTCTCACCTCTGGATTCCTTTTCAATGCAATTTATAGTGTTTCTTCTTAAGAAGCCAGGACTTGAAAGACTTGGTAAGCTGCTAAACTGAGCTTTGAGGGCAGGGAGTGCTTCTTACCCATCTCCCAGGACAAGAATAACAGTTCAGTA
The DNA here is from genome assembly GCF_014176215.1 of Rousettus aegyptiacus. Lineage (NCBI taxonomy): Eukaryota > Metazoa > Chordata > Mammalia > Chiroptera > Pteropodidae > Rousettus > Rousettus aegyptiacus. The sequence goes on from NW_023416309.1 coordinate 10,083,647, forward strand.
AATGGAGAAGTCAGTTGGCTATCTAATGACTTTACAATAATTCCCTGGCAACACACACCTTGCTGAGCACATGGATGGACAAATCGTGATTCTTATACATTATATGCTCACCAAAAACAGCTGCTCAATAAATGAGTCAAGAAATAAATGCTTAACAATGGAGACTAGTCATACCACTGTTCCAATCACAGCCCCACCACTTAGTACTATGAGCTGCTTAACTGCTCTAAACCCTCCCCAAGATGGGTCCAGTGAGACTTGCCTTAGGGTTAGTGTGCAGACTAAAGGAGGCAATTACAGTTTAGAAGAGCACCTGCTTCAGCTCCAAGACTATAAAATATTGGAGTTTTTGCCTTAAATACTTAAAAAGAAAAACCGAAAAACATTGCCTTCTAGAACCCAAAATAATCTTGCCAGGAGAGCATTGCTAAAAGCTACCTACCTGGGTACCTGCAGCTACAAATGGAACTTAAGAGGTGAAGTTCTAAGCCAAGCTGTAAAGAAGCACACCAGTATTCACTGGACTCTTTAGAACTGCCCCCTATTCAGAACCACCTCTGGCTTCTCACCACTCTTCAAAGATCCTTTCTACTCTCACAAAGCCACAGCCCCAACCAGCACAAGTTGAGGGAAGTGCCGTGGCTCTCCCTCCCTCACTGTTGACACAGATTAGCAGTCAACTTTGCATTTTTATGGAGGCCCTTTCAAAGCTTGTTGACAGCAGAGTGTGGTCTGGTTACTGTCAGTACCAAAAGAGTGACGAATCTCCAAGAATTCTGAAGTGCAATAGCACAATTGTACACGATTCAAAGGGAGTTCCTGCAGTCCCCGCTTCCTGTCTCAGATGCTTGGCACTTCAGTTTCCAAACTCTTCTCACAGATGCTACATCATTTGAGCTTCAAAACAGCCTGGGTCAGGTAAGACCAAGTACCCTAGGGAGCTCTAAATTAAAAAGAAGTTAACCCACTCAGGGGGCCAAGTAACTTACCCAGATACTCAGCCAGACTAGATGGAAGGAGCATACAGAAGGGACACAAGATCAGAGAACAGATGAGGGTGGCAGGATAGCTGTAGGGGCAGAAGCTATGGTAGACTGGAGAACACACACACATCCTGAGGTTCCTCTAAACCTACCATCGTGGGCCAGCTATTGATTCCTCTGATAGAGGCTAGAAATCTGGATTTTTATGTAAAATCTGCCCAATATCAAAAACCTTGCCTAATAAAGCTTATGAATAAGATTGCCAGTTTGTGACTTCTCCAACATCCCAGCCCAGGCAGTTCCCCTGAAAAGATGCCCAAGAAGATACTGGCTGAATGACTACAAACTGTCCTGAGTTCATTCCTATTTTAAAGGCCTCCACCCTTTTGTGACTTTGATGCCCACCTTCACCTCCATTCAGGCCTCCAGCTGCTGTGCCCTCTTATCTTCCCACCAGTCTCTAGTACCCCACTCTGAAAACCACCTCCTACTCTTCAAATCCTGCTCCACTGCTTCCACTAGGCCAGCTCCTGAACTATGTGAACAGCTCCTGGGACCACACCCCTCCCACCCCTGCTGCCCTGTCCCACAGCCAGCCCCAAAAAAACCTTTCCCAGTACCTTCAGTCTTGCCCCTGCATGCTGCTCACCAGTCCTCTGCTCCCACGCCCAAGCTCAGTCACAGCAAACTGCATTCCCCTCACTGCAACATTTGCCACCACACATGAATGCCCTGTCCTCCTTGTACTGCTCATTTAAACATGTCACTCACCTCAAATCCCCTATACTCCACATCCCCCATTAGTCATTTGGGTAAAAAGTAAAGCTTGCAGGCCTAAATTCCCCACTCCTCCACTCTTACTACATACAAGTATTTCCTGGTCTCAGAAAGAGAGCTTAAAGCAAGGGAACCGAACAGGCTACAGGTCTCACAAACTCGATATGCCACATCAGCATAACCTCAGATGGTGCAACTACACTCACCCCGCCCCGCCCCCCAACCAGCAGATTTAGCACTCTCATATGTCTATTCACATTCCTGCCCTACAGTCTGTAGTTCCTTCAGTGGAGGGCTCTCACCACCCTCTCCGAAATATCATTCCTTCCTGCAAACCTGATATGCCTTCTTATTGTCCTGATTCTTGCTTTTTCTTGGATCCCTTTCCTACCCAATCAGCCAGGTTTCTCTGGAGCGTCTCATCCACTGCCAAGATTCTTAGTAGCATTTCTAAGTTTGACACCCCCAGATGGACCCACCTAAAGTATAAACCAATCAACTTTACAGAAAATGGCATTCAAAATCCATAAGCCATCACTTCTCAGCCTTTTGGCTAAGATCAAGTGCAAAGTCCTTATCCATTAATGCCTTTCCCCCCATCCCACTCTCTCAAGTTCTCCAACTCTTATTTTCTATACTCTCAAAAGGCATCTCAACTGATTCAATAACCCTAAAACAATCCCTCAAATCTCCCAACGCTACACAACTGACCAATAACCTACATACAGTGCAGGCCCTTAACCCCAATGCCTGAAAAAGCCAAGTGATAATCAGCATCTGCCTAAGAAAAAGCAGTAGATAGCCCTCAATGTTTCATAAAAAGCATGCATAATCACATTTACCAAGCAATTACCACACCCAAATACTCATTACACTAGAACCTTTTTCAAGTTCCCCACTCATAATAAAGCACTCACTTTTCCCACAAACATAAACCTGTAATGCAAATAATTCTGACATTCTATTCAGGATAAACAATGAAAATGTGACCTAACTTTAATTTCAATTGAGACCAGCATATAATCTTTTCAGTAACAAGTAGTTGGGCTCTATGGAAGACCTAAAAGGAATTCAGATTTTAAGTATCTCTTTCAGAGACTGAAACTACAGTAATGGTAAATATTAACACGAGCATCCAGACTGGTCCTATGTGCTCCCATGGTTCCCATATTCTATACCTGACATCTTTGTGCTATTAAAAAGGACCAACATCACCTATCATACCAAGTTTTCAGTGAATGCTTAATGGAACACATGACCTTGGGCAGCAATCTAAATCTGCTAAACAGCAGACTAATTACACTCTCAGTAAGCTTCAAATATATTTCAAACAGACACATAAAAGATATTATTTATTAATCCTCTCATGAAAAATCTGATCACCAGAGTCACTGACGAATGTTTACTCCTTCTGTGAATAAAAAAAAAAAATTTAGTTAGCAACCACTGAACTGAACTTTAAAAATTAAAGTTCAAAGTCTTCAACAAACTCCAAAATTAATGACACTCATGCAAGACAAACATTAGTAACCAGGAATCGTATCAAGTTTGAACAATCATAACAATGTAAGCATCAAGAAATAAAACAAACATCAAGTTAGGAATGAAAAATTAAATATTACTAAATTTTAAAAACAAAACCATGTCACTAATAGCATTTAAGAGGCTAAAACTTTTGAGAGCATTTGTAAATCTACTTCTAAATCTATTTCACATGCTCTACATTTAAATTACTCCATCAGTAAACCAAGAAGTCTAGTGATCTAAATGAAAAGCTTGAATTATACCTGTTGTCCAATCTCCACCTCACTGAATCAGTGGCAGGGAAGGGAGAAAGGAGGGAAGAGGGAAAAGAAACAATATTCATTAATAGTCCCTTTTCAAACTCCAAAATAATGTGCATATAAATGCATGCAATCAAATACCTTCATGTTGATCCTTTTGTTCTTTGCAATTGTATAGAGTACTTCAACACGTACTGATTTTTTTATTTCTACCAATTTTAAGGCGACCTTGCCTGATTACCATGGTTCTTATACAAATAAAGCGATATAACTTCACAATGAAGAGATTATGCTCAAGGTAGTGCCAACCCAGGTAGCCACTGCCTACTTATAGATGATGAAATAGGTGTATCTGAGTCTTGGCCCCTCTGCTCTGCCCAGCATCATTGGGCACACTAGCACCACTGACAGCCCAAGCTAAAGTAAGTTAACCACAAAGAGAGAGCTCTAAATGATGGAGCAAGTCTTTTAAAACCTGTCTCAGTTCAATGTTAAAAGCCACCATTCACAACCAATAAAAGTAGTGTAAATTGGTATTTAAAAAGAGGCAGAATTTAGCTAAAGTAAAAATGCTTCAACAGTTCTTCAAATATGACTATATATTCCCAATTTAAAATACCTTATTGCACCCAAAAGGTGGATCAAATATCTTAGCAAAAGCTGAAATAAAAGGAACACTAATATGCTTAACTCTTTTTGAGACAAAAAAAATATGTGTGCTCCTTTACGCATTCATTTTCCAGACACCTTTTCAGAGCAGTGCTAATGAAATGCATCAGTGCAACTGAAATAGGAATAGTGATGGCTCAGGTGCCCCACAGGTAGCCCCTCTGCACTTGTCACCACTGAGTATTAATACATGACACTCAACAGCTAAATAAAGAAAATGTTAAATATCCATCAGAACTAAATAAGACAAACATTGATTTTTTTTGTAACCTCTAGGACTTCTGTCAACAGGTATAAGCCTCACAAACGGAGAGTGGCTCTAAGCAGGTATTTCTTTAGGTGGTTTGTCTGTTATTATAACCCCATGGCATTGGGAAGTCAGTCTGATTAGAATTCTGGGCAGGTGTACCAACCAGGTGTACTGACTGGCCTGGCACAGAGACATAGTTAAAGGAAGCACACAGCGACAGTGACCACCACTATTTCAAAATCCTACTACCCCAGCCCAGATTCAACCCACTTTACTTGCACATTACTGGTTTAGGCTGCTTAAATATGCAAAATTGTATTTCAAATGGGTAGTGGACCATTCTGACCAAATATTTGTGGGGAAAACATTTATCAAAGGCTTTGATGTGAACACACAATTATGTTGGAAATTTTTCAATTAAAAAACATCAGGTGAAGTTGGAGATCAATAAAAAACAATAGAATAGTAGAGGAGTTAGTAAAAGGTGGCTTAGAGTGGATGATCCCAGGATAGAGGTTTTGTCAGACTGCCTGGATCAGTTTATTACTATAGCTGCCATAGAATCAACCAGTCTCCAAGGTCCCCAAGGTCCCCAAGGTCCCCAAGGGAAAGACTGCTTATAACTGGACCCTTATTAACTAAAGCCATTTGCTGGGTATATAACTCTGGGACACAGCATTTCACAAGTGTTGTTAAAAAGTGCCTACTTAATAGGGTATCCACCTTCCTCCACTGGGTCACTTCATAATGTAACATGCATTTTTGAGCTTACAAAGTGTGATTAAAAGTTTCTCTCCTTTGTTCATAATATACTACTTTAATACATAGCAGTGGTGTTATACTAGACCATACTATAGAATTCTGTCGTTCAAATGCCAACATGCAAAGCATCAAAGCAAACTCAGTGAAGGTGATGCATCCCCACATCGTGCTCACAATCTCAGTACCTGCTAGATACTTCATTTCTGATGAACAAGAAATCCAAGAAAGTAGAGGGAAAAGGCAAAAAAAAAAAAAAAAAAATTCACAGAACACTTGATTATTTGTTAATTTAACAACCCAACACCTTAATTCCATTCAATTATTTGCAATTAGATAGGCAAAGCTGGTAAAAAGCTGCTTATCATTAAAATCATTTAAGTCTTGGCTAACTGGAGAGGAAAGCAATCTAGAGTTCATACCAGCTGCCTCTCCAGCATGCCAGGAAAACATGGGCCACACTGATTCTACTGCTTCTTAAACCAGGTGTCCACTTTAAAGTAAGTTATGTCTCAGGGAACTAGATCTGCTCCCCCTTCAAGTCCATGCCAATTAGCAGTAAAATGAGAATTATTCCTGATTGAGCTTGCGAGACACCCACCAGGATCACTGAACCGATGTGGCCCGTGTTGTGCTAATCTGTGAGCTGTGGCAAAGCTACTGTGGGAGAAGCTACTCTACTGAGGTGTTAAGATACTACATTACGTGGCTTCTCAAAACACGTTACCTTCTGTAATCCAGAAGAAGTGGGGGGGAAAAGAAACATTAAGAAAGGTTATTAAAAAAATAAAACTCCTACTTTCTAAAAACTAAAGACCTGTAGTTCACATGTCTGTATTTTCCTTGATGAAATATACCTTTTTGCCAGCACCAACAGTGGCCTTCGCAGTCCCTCTAACTTTCTTCATTCTGTTCTTGCGTTCCTTTCGCTGTTTTCTTGAGGTCTTTTTCTTCTCATAAAGGCCATGCTAAAGGAAAAAGAGATATAGAGAGATGACTTATAAACATCAACTTATCATCACACACTAATCTGGCAAGGAAATAAACCAGGCTGGAGCTCAAGACATGCAGCTTCCCAAATCAAAACTTTTCAAGTACACTTAGTATTATTTGTTTGAAACAGAAAAGATCATTAAATTAAGAAACTATGTATAGAACAACAGCACCGGAAACAAATATCCACTTAATGCTCCCTGAATGCTAAAATTAGAAGACTACTGTCCAGCCTTGAACATACAGCTCAAAAGATCCCCGTTTCGGCTTCCCTTCAGGGTCTCTTCCATTTCATCTCAATCACTCCCAGCTGAAAGAAAAGCCTTTACCAAGAGTTCTTTCCCCCCACCCTATTGGAGACTTGTTATAATCTACTAATTTTCACTGTCTACTTTTGCACTTGCTAATATTCCTGTTGCCTAGAAGACTGTTTCCAAATCTTTACAAGGATCTCAGTTACAATGTCTCTTCCTCAGCAAGGCCTCCCAAACTACTCAATTTAAAGAATGCAGCATCTACCACATCACCAAGACTTCACTTACAGCTCTTCTATAGAAAGATTTACCTAATAACAGAGAGAAGGGGCTAAAAGGAAACAAACATAAGTACTTCAAAGTTACGATCCATTTGCTAGTTTACTACCTAGATTTTAAGCTAGGAAACTTGTCCAGCCAACTGCTGTGGTTCATTCTAGTGCCCGGTACTCAGGAAGTATCAAAAAACTTTCATGGTTCCTGGCTACCTTTCAGAGTTAAGTCCAAACTCAGATCTTTAGTAATAAGAATCTTACTTTATTTGGTGCCAACCTACGATTCTAAACTCATCCCTACTTCCAGCTCCTATCTCCACTAATACTACTTTATCTGACCTTCTAAACCCTGCTCAGATGCCACCTCCTTAAATGCTACAGACCCCACTTCTGAGCCCCGATACTCTACCTGAGCCTTTATCAAAGAACCTTTTCTCTTCAAGAGTTCTTTAGGTCTATTATGTTGTCCCTCCCCAGACTGCTTGCTCTAGCTCATTCCACTGCACCTACAATACAATGCTTTTGAAACTCTTTAGCAACTGATGAACAAAATGAGGATACCTACTCTTGCAAGTCTATGTTTGGGTTCATTTTTCTTTGCATAGTCCAAGGAATCATAAATCATGCCAAAGCCGGTTGTCTTGCCACCACCAAAATGGGTTCGGAATCCAAATACAAAGATAACATCTGGTGTGGTCTTGTACATTTTGGCTAGTTTTTCCCGAATTTCTGTCTTAGGTACTGTTGCCTTTCCAGGATGAAGGACATCAATGACCTAAAAAGAAGTATCTAGTTTAGTATTTATTAAAACGAAACATCTTTAAAAGCAAAGAACAATTAATCAAACCTGGATGTACTCCTCTGTCTTACCATTTGTTTCCGTTGAAGTAGCCTATTGGTCATGAACTTCCTGGTCCGGATAGTTACTGTGTCATTCTGAAAATATAACACACAAGTTAATAAAACTACTCAACTTTTTCTTCACCTTGCTGTGATTTTCCAAAATCTAGAAGTGCACTGCCCAAATTAGAAGCCACTAACCATGTGAATAATGTATGAAATGCCAATTCTTAAGCTCCAGGAGGAGCCACATTTCAAACATTCAAGAATCACATGGACTAGTAGTAGCAAGAAAGCTTCAATATAAAGAAAAAAGGCACAAAGTCCCATCTCCTCCTCACCCTCAAGACACATCTCACACAAACTCATTACCAAGAAAATGCAGTCAACAGCTTTGTGTAAATCTTACTTCACTGTTATAGGAATCACTCTGGACCATTGTTCCTCAACCTCTGAGCAGTGCTTACCTCTTGATCCAGAGAACTGTTATGGAAACTGTCCTAAGTATTTAAATTATGTCATTTAATAGAAACCTTGGCTTCTAACCACTAGATGCTGGTAGTACCCCCACGACCCAGTTTTAACCAAAAATGTCATTAGGCTTTACCAACTGTCCCCTTTGGGGGAAAAATCGCCCCCCATAAGAACCACTTCTTGAGCAAAATTGCGACTCACATAAATGTTACAGCACTGTTTACAGCCCCTGCACAAATTTGACACAAACGTTGCACTAACTGCAAGAGAACTACCCTTCTTGAATTACCAACTCTACAGCTCATAAAACAGTATTCTTTCTGAATGGCCCAATAGCTCTCTTACACATTACTAAGTAATGCGAGCAATTTACCATGTTTACACTGAAGAAAATAAAATGTCATCAAAAAATTGAAGGGGAGGCTTTCATGGCATGGTCGCTACTGGTTGCTAGATTTCAATTAAACACTAGTGAACCTTTCGAATGACGGAGCTAACTAGTTACAAGGTAAGCCTCTTTCCAGGGCCTCAGTTTCCCCACTGTCCAACAAGAAGATTCAGTCAGCTGACAACATTCTAGCTTACACGTGAGAATGGTTTCATTTACTGCAACTCGCCCGGGCGTTGCTGGCACCCTCTTCACCTTTTAGGCTGCCATCACCTGCAAACCGCCTATCCCAAGTTGCGACTGCAACTGCGACGTGTTTCACTCCATTCCACCCCAACCATTAGGCTTCCCGAAGCCAACAAACTCAGCAGCCGCTCCCTCCGTCCCCAGGCCTTCGACTCCGAAACACGGCATGTCCGGATCCGCAGCGCAGTCGGGACGCCCCGCCGGCGGCTCCGGGAGCCTCGGAAACCGGCCTCTGTCAGACACGGCCAGAGATGAGCAACCAGGTTTCGCGCATCGGTACCACAAACGACAAGACCGGGGGACAAAGGATGGCTCGGATATGCAGCAGATGACTGCACGAGTACGTGGAGACTCACCATGATGGCAGAAGGCCCTCAAGCAGCCAAGGAGGAAAAGAGAGCCACTCTTCGCCGGCCAATCATATCAATGCGTACGGAAGGACCCCGGCGTGGGGCGTGGCCGCACCTCGAGGTCGACCACGCAAATGCCGGATTGAAAGTGTCTAAGGCCCCGCCTCTTAGACCTTTGGCTACACCCGGCTGACCAATCTGCAAGCGAAACAGTTCCGGCCGACTAGATTTACGCAAGCATGTGTTCAGTTTCAGTTCAATTTATTATGTCTCTGAACTGTGCATACTTAAAATTCCGATAAACCGAATTATAGTTTAAATTATCTCCTTCCGAGTTAGAGTTTCGTAAAGCTGGAAGACTCCTTAGAAGGCTAGGCCTATTGATCGGTCTCTTCTTCATTTTACAGCTAAAGAAACTGCAGAAACACTGACTCGAAACGTTTATTTCAAGTACACAAAATTAACCATTTCATTTATTGCTAAGTGTGATTTTTTCTGATATTCTTTGTTGATTTTCTGATTAAAAGTTTAAAAAACTTTTAATTTTTCTTTAAGTCTTAATCCTTACCCAAAAAAGTAAATAAATAAATAAATAAATAAATAAATAAATAAATAAATAAATAAGGAGATTTTAATAAGCTCTTGCTTCATCCAGAAATTAGGTTGTCCAAAGTAAAACAGATATGTAACTATCCAAAACAAAACAAAACAAAACAACACATAATAAGAGTGCTTGTTTTAAGACGTTAGGAAAAACTTCCCAAAAGTTAGTGTGGACCACGGTGCAGGCTTTGAGGGCAGCTTTCATATATTCTTCAGAATAATAAGTGAATATTCATTGAGTGATTGCTATGTGCCTGTTACATTCTAATTACTTTGCCTTTGTTATGTTATTTAACCTTCCCACCAACTATAAGAAATAGGGTACCTATTACTTACCCCTTTTATAGATGGGGAAATAAGACACAATGAGATTAAATAACTACCAACGTCACACAACTTTTCAGTGGTGGTACCTAGATTCCTATGGAGGCACTGTGGTTCCAGAACCTTTAACCTCTTAACCTGTAGTCACTCATCAAATCTTGTTAGTATAGTATTGTCAACATTACTTCAAAGTTATATTAAGTGTTTAATTGCTGAAATAGGTCAGGGAAATCTGATTTGCTTTGCTTTTTGTGACGTTATGGTTTTACTAGGGGGTATCCATGGAGTCTGAAAATGAGATAGCATTCCTTCTTAAAATGCAAAGACCTTGAAGCACTCTGTTAGGTTCTGTTTAGAATTTCTCACAAACAGCAAAGAAGTTTCAGGTTCTGTAGCACTGAGTCCTATGGTGGTGTGCTAATCTCATACACTTAAGATGTCACACTAGGATCACCTCCCATAGGTTGTCACAGACTGTAGGTAAGCAATTTATTTCAATACGTGATCTCTTCCTATCCTCCGTTCATCCATTTATATTCAATACGTGAATGATCTCTTACTATTCTCCCCTCATCCTGTTTCCCTAGTTCACCACTGCGGCCCACTTTTCACTCTAAACTGACATTTCAGCTTCTGTTTTTGTAATCAAAATATGAATTTAATTCTTTTTTTTTTTCAAAATACTTTGTGACTGGAAGAGCATATAGCGTTTTCTGCCCTGTTTATTTCTTTTGTTGTTTGTCTAGATGGTGCCTTCTGTTCCTTGGGCTGGTTCATTTTAGCCTCCACCTTTTCTCAACACAATTGGAGGCTCTTAATTAAGATAGTATAAATGTTGATAAGAACGATTTTCCACTTTATGCAATTTTTGGCTCTCTGGTGGTCTAAGTCCTAAGCAATGTTTTGTAGTTTCTCTACAGGTGACATTACCTGGAAATAGGGAACAGAAAAAGAGATTTTGAAAATACGCGCAGGACTCGCTGCAGTTTGAAGAGGGTACCGCTAGATGGCGGTGTAGGGAGAATGCAAAAAGCGGAGCGCTGGAAGCCTCTCTTAACAGACGCGCCGGCGAGTAGCGGAAGAGGAAGCGACCACGTGAGGCGCTTTACGGTGGCCGAAAGGATCCCGCGGATGTGTTAGTAACCACTCTAGAGGTAACACTTGGAGGTGCGGGAAGGATTGTTTCTCCACTCCAGACCCCCGAGTCTCGAGGAGGGTACTGCGGCAGCTGTCACCATGGTGAAGGAGCAGTTCCGGGAGACGGATGTGGCCAAAAAAATGTAAGATGAACAAGAATGGGCAAAGGGCGGAGAAATTAAGGGCAGGGGGGTCCGAGGTCAGGGGTCCTGTTTCTCGAAGGGTCAGAGACGAGGGTCAGTTAGAAGGGGCAGGCCAGGGATCAGTGAAAGGTATGTGCAAAGGTCAGAATTACCAGGGTAGGTCAAATAATATTGATCAGGCAGAGGGCATTTCAGCACCTAGGGGACTGAAGGCCAGGGTGGTCCCTGGGCTTGGACCGAGAAGGCGGGATGTGGCGTGAGCCTTGGCGATTCGTACACCTGGGCCGAAGCTCGAGTTTTCCCAGGGTCAAACGATAATCCTTTTCTTGTCGCGAATCTTTCGCCACTGCAGCGTGGGGAGCAGTCTGGGGGCAGGGACTGTTTAATTATGGTTTTTGCTACAAAACACATGGCAGGGAGGCAATATTGCTGACCAAAAGGATATAGTTGCCAGCTAGATAGCTGTTTCACTGACAAATAGTGGATAGCAGTCTCAGAAGTGAGGCTGCTATTCTGGGCCTTCTCATTCAGAGCTTATTTATTAGGCCCTGGCCTCTCCTCAGATTTCCCAGTAGAAAAATGAATTCACTCGTTCTTGCAGTAGACATTTCTGAAGAAGGTACTGTGTGCTAGGCCCAGGAACCTTAAAAATACTACAGAAGAATACTGCCTAGTTTATTTGGAGAAGGTAAGTCAACTGTTGGGTATGACAAGTGCAAGGACAAAGATTGGCACAGGGGCTTCTGAGAGCACTGAATGGGAAAGAGGGTTCAGGCAGAAGAAAGTAGACCAAAAATCCTTCTTCAAGGAGCATGCTAGAGGGAGAAAGGGTGGGTGATAATAAGGAAACAGGAGATTTGAACTTGTGTTCCAGAGTCATCTTGCAGGCAATGACGAAGGATTTTAATTAAGCAAGTGAATGTCTTGATAAAGACTTCTTCTGAAAGATCTCTTGATTCTCTGAGGAACGGAATAAGAGGGTTCTCTTGTAGGCCACTGCAGGGATCCAGACAGGGGATGATAATGTCATGCACTAGAGTGGTAGAGTCATTGGAGAGAAGTGGATTTCAGAGGGGGCATAAAATTGGTAGGGATTAGGTAAGGGAGAATTGAGATTGACACACAGAATTTCTTGTTTGAGCAGCTGTGTGAATGGATGCCATTCACTGGAATGGGTAACATCTTACCTGGATGAATTCTCCCAGGTGGTCTCCCCATATCCACCTTGGACTCTCACACTCACCCCAATCCCCTGCCTGTATTTAGATGTAATCTATTCTCATAAAATAACCCAAGTGCCTCTTTCAAGATGCAAAATAGATCCTTGACACTTCAGCTTAAAATCTTTTAGCAGCTTTACGTTGCATAGCATTTAAATTTCCTACCAAAGTTCCCAAGCCCTTTTGAACCTGGTCCCTGCACACCTCACTGATTTCATCTTGTACCGTTAGCTTTCTGTGCTCTAGTATATTGGTTTTATTCGGTTCCTTGAAAATGCCAAGCTTGTGCTGGCCCTAGGACCCTTGCCCTCGTTATGCTGTACTTCAGATGGTCACTGAGAATGGTGCCTAGCATATACATAGTAAACCCCCAAATTGCGGGGGGAGGGGGGGCGGGTAGGGAGTGGAGATCAATGAAGGAGCAGATGCAGGAGAGAAAGCATTGGGTTCTGTTTTAGATATGTTGAGTTTGAGGTACTTGTGGGATATCTAAGTGTAGCTGTTCAGAAGAGATGTCTATATACAATCTTCAGCTGAGTAGAAGTTGCTGGCCTATAGATAGAGATTAGACAGATATCAACATATACTTGAGTAACACAATCACTCAGGAGGAATGTGTAGCATGAAAAGAAAGGAGGATGAGGATTATAACCCTACATTGGGAGAGATGCCAGTATTTAAGGGATGGCAGTCGAAGAAGAGACCACAAAGAATACTTAAGAAGGAACAGCCAGAGTGAGAAAGAAAACTCAAAGAGTGTATGGTGTCACCAAAGTGATGAGAAGAAGGTATTCCAGGATAAATATTTCAGAGGGAGTTCACTGTCAATGCTACAGAGAGGTAAAATGAGACTATATTGGATTTAATAGCAAGCAGGTGGACTTGGTGACCTTGGTGAACACTATTTTATTTGATAGTGAGAATGGAAATGATTCCATTTCAGGAGGAAGAGATACTTACCAAGGAAAAATGGGAGAAGTGTGAATATATTTAGTAATGAGGGAGCAAAGCCTGTGAAGAGCTGGAAGGACATAGTTGATTACGGTGGGACATGTGTAATCGCCATTTTTTAGTAAGTTGTTTTGATGTAATTGTTCTGTTTCTTTCCATTGAAGAAGCCACATCTGTTTTGGAATGAAGTCACCCGAGGAGATGCGTCAGCAGGCACATATCCAGGTTGTGAGTAAGAACCTGTACAGCCAGGACAACAACCATGCCCCCTTGCTGTATGGGGTACTTGATCATAGGATGGTAAGACCTTGCCCCTTCCTGGTTCCATGTGTTTTGACTTGCTGATGAAACCGATGATTTATCAGATTGGTAGAAGTAAGGGTTCTTTTCCATCTCTCCTATTCCTCTGCATATCTCTGGGACTTCTACTTTTGGTCAGTCGGATGTGAATACACTTTAGCTTCTGAGGTGATTTTGATTCTTAGTCATCTGTCCACCTGTGAGGACTGGTTTCATTTTCTAGTCCAGTGGTCTCCATTGATTATTTGCTGTGCTTTTTCCCAAAGGGTACAAGTGAGAAGGACCGTCCTTGTGAAACCTGTGGAAAAAACTTGGCTGACTGTCTGGGCCACTACGGATACATTGACTTGGAACTGCCGTGTTTTCATGTGGGGTACTTCAGAGCAGTTATAGGCATTTTACAGGTAAACATTTTTTTGTCATTTCCAAGGCATGAACTTGGGACTTATCAAATAGGGACATTGGCGTGAGCTTAGGAATTATAAGTGGTGGGGGATACATCTAGGGAAAAATTTTATACTAAACACTTAATCTTGCAATAAATTAATTGCTTAAGGATTCTTTATTTCTTGATTTTTCTTGAGTAGGTAGTAGATGTACCTTGTAAAGAATAATTCAAGCAATACAGAACAGCACAAAGAAAAAAAGTAAAAGCTTATAAAAATTCTCCCATCCATCTTAGTGAACATGGGCTGTCTCTCTGTGCATATCTTTAGGTAGATCTGTGCGTATGGTCACTCTGATATAGGACAGGGCAAATTCCCCTGTGTGGAGGGGGGGGGGCGACTCAAGCCCCACACTGAGAGAGAAGAGAGTTCTTTGCAGAGCATAAGAAAGAATTCAGATACACACCAAAGTTAGAGTCAAAAGGAAGGTTTATTAGAAGGAGAAGAGCAGAGACAAGAAAAAGCAAGACAAAAAACCTAGACAAGGAGGTAAAAGCTTCTAGTGGGGGAATCCAGTTTATATATCAGTCTGTAGTTCCTGTGAGTTACAGTTTAAAGACTTTGTTTACCCATTTTACTTTGATACGGATATACAGTGAGGAAAGATAAGAGTATGTAGCATGAAAAAGCAGCTTGAAAGGCCTTCTGACAGTTCCCAGCCTTTAATCGGTAGGTTCCCTATGGTTTTAGCCATAGGGAATGAATGATTTTATTTTGCGTAGGCCGCTTCTTAAAGACTCTGTTTTTCCTGTTTTCCCATCATAGTGTGGGGAAATGGATTGTTAGCAATTCCAGCAGAAACTTTCCTTTTTTTCTGCAGCTTTCCTTGTGGTCTATCTGCAAGGCTGATCAGCATATTGCAGTCTCAGTATAGTTGGATTTAACATTGTAGTTCTCTTGCCTCCTCCCTACATTAACTCAGTTCTAAGTTTCCAGGACAAGGGGTAGGGGTGGCATTTTAAAAAGAAAAGAAAAGATTTTTTTCATTCTCTTATTCTATTATCTATTTTGTTTAAAAGATGATCTGCAAAACGTGCTGCCACATCATGCTGTCTCAGGAGGAGAAGAAGCAGTTTCTGGATTATCTAAAGAGGCCTGGCCTGACCTACCTCCAGAAGCGAGGACTGAAGAAAAAAATCTCTGATAAGTGCCGAAAGAAAAACATCTGCCATCACTGTGGTGCTTTTAATGGTGAGCGGAAATGTATGAAAGGCTCAGTGCTAGCCCTTTTCATTCTCTCTTTTATGTTTAGCTTATTAGTTTTATGGAATGTTTCAAAAGTCAACTTTTTTCTTGCAAATTTAGGCATTAGAGCCTAGCAGCTGATGCACTGTTAGGAATTTCACCTCTCATCCTCCATTGCTGTAGCGATTTCAATAATTTCATTAACCAGACTGCAACCCCAGGCCAGCCTTACCAAGAACCAAATTTTTTTAACCTTGACAAATAAATTAACTCTTATAGGTACTGTAAAGAAATGTGGATTACTGAAGATAATTCATGAGAAATACAAGACCAACAAAAAAGTGGTGGATCCTATGGTATCAAATTTCCTTCAGTCTTTTGAGACTGCCATTGAGCATAACAAAGAAGTGGAGCCCCTGCTGGGAAGGGCACAGGTGAGTCTGATATGCATGCCTGCCCCCACCCCTAGGTCTAACACACACACTCTGTTCCTGTCCCTTCTGATATACACACCTTCCAAAATGAGAAGTCCATTTAAGTTAGATCTCCAGGAATATTTCCCGTGACAAGTATTTAGCACCGAGTTTAATATGGACTGCCCTCGTAACAAATTTTTAATCGTACAGGTAATGTGTTAACATTTCTGTTGTAAAAGGTTGTAAAATTATAGCTGTGTAGAGCATAAACTGAAAGACCATTTCTCACTTGGATAATGAGAAATAAAAAATTGTAGGCAATTCCCATTACTTTCAATTGCACAAACTTAATGAATAGAATTTTATGAAGTTGCTTATATTGCCTTGTTCTGAATTTGATTAGTACTTAATTCTCAAAGTACTGTCTAGAACCAGTAATATATGAAACTAACAAATTAGTTAAGTGGCTACTGAGTACCAAACTCTATGAGACCTATGGGGAAGCATCAGTAGCTGCAAGACAGTCTGCTCACAAGGATCCACAATTTAGATATCAGTAGCCATTAACCTGTAAAAGGATAACTCAAGTCAGAGTGCTGGCACACGAATGGCAAAGATAGTTCAGTGGGAAATCAGGAGGAAGGTGTCACTTTGGATTTGGTTAGGGAAGGCTGTGAAGAAAAGTGTAGTTTGATCTGGGCCTTTAATATGGGTAGTTTAAAGAATCAAGAGCAGCAAACTTGACAAGTACAGGTGACAGTGCCTAGGCTCATTCAGAAGCTTAGACTCTGTTTGAAAGACCAAAGAGTGCTAATAAAAGCAGCTTGCATTTAGTGTCTGCTATTACATACATGCACTGTTTTAAGTTCTTAACATGGATTGCCTCACATTCAATCCTCATAACATCCCTAAAGACAGCATTGCCTAAGATAATGGAACAGGAATTCTAGTTAACACAACTGGCGTGCAGACCTGTGCTGTAGAAAAGACATTCAACTGAGGCCACGCTGTAGAGGGCAGCCTGCTCTGGGGAGTGTGGAGCTGTTGAAGGTTTTGAGCAGGAAAGGGACATGATGAATAATAAATGGTGAAATTTTAGAAAAGCCTGACTGCTCACTGAAAGACAACGTTACAAAAGTGAAGAGGCAGGCCATAGAGTGCAGGGGAGAATAAAGAGTCAAATCTGACAAAGGACTCTTGCATTCAGATTGTAGGAAACAGTTTTTACAATTTAGTAAAAAGAAAACACCCAAGTTTTAAAAGTGAGAGCTGGACTTGAATTGGCACTTCACAAATGGTCAATAAGTAAGTGAAAAATTGCTCATTGTTATTAGTTAACAGGAAAATGCTAATTGATCCTCCCTTTCCCCTACTCCCTGTCCAGCAGAAAAATTAAAATGTAAAAAACTGAAAACTAAATGTTGGCAACTGGTGCTCTTATATTGATGGTAGCAATATAAACTATCACCACAGCTCTAAACAACAGTTTGGCAATTTTTTATAAAGTTAAACCTACATTTACTGTGTGATCTAACAGTTTTAGGTGTATACTCGAGAGAAGTAGATGCATAAAATATTTGTATAAGAATGTTCATTGCATATTTATTAATAAAAACCCAAATTGGAAACAGCCCAGATACTTGTCAGCGGAAGAATAAACGATGGTCATAGATCCACACAATGGAAGACTACCCTGCAATGAAAGAAATGAACTGACACACACAACCTGGCTGACTCTCAGAATCCTGCTGAGAGAAAGAAGCTTTATACAAAAGGGTACATAGCATACGATTCTGTCGAGATCAAGTCCAAGAACAAGCTGGACTGATCTGTTGTAATAGACAGCAGGAAAGCCATTATTCCTGGGCTGAGAGCTTGATACTGACTGGAAAAGAGGCATCAGGGTACTTTTTGGAGAGATGGAAATACTCTATATCTTGATCTGAATGGTGATATATATGTACGGGTGTATACGTATAAAAATTTACCAAACTCTTTGAGATGTGTACAATTTACTACTTATAAATTATGCTTTGATTAGGAGGGGGAAAAGGGATAGGGGTAACAGATCCCGAACCTGGGTAGCAATAGTGGAGCCAGAGGCCAGAGTCGTTGTATACAGTAAGAATGGACAAGAACTGATGACCAACACTGCGGAGTTGGACATGAGAGGGAGTAACCAGAGGTGAGCAAATGCCCATGCATGGGCATCAGGAAAATAGTAGTTCTGGAAACGGGGTGGGAGGGCAACAGCAATTCATTCAACTGGAAATGTCTTCCAGATAGTTAGAATGAAGCTATTGCAGGGCAAGTTAAGTTGAAAGCTGAGAAAGTCCATCTTGTCCTACAGTGTGCAAGTGAGGCACACTGCAGGCTGGTGACCATGTAGAAAGCTATCAAAAGCCTGGCAAGCAGTCTTGGTCAGTGAGCATGAGAGTGCCCAGGCTTTCTTGGGTGCAGCTTACTTGCAATCTCCCCTGCACTCATTCTGCTGCTCTCAAATCAGCCTCCCTGACACCCCACCAGCATTTTGCCCTGCTGGCTCTCTGCCTGGAGCCTACAGCCACTGTTCTTGCTTGGCAGGGACTACTCTGACACTCTTGACATTAGCAGTGATTCTCCTTTAGGGCCAGAGAGGCATCTTGTTTGGGAAAATCTCCAAGATGACCTGGCCCAGGAAGTAACCCCCTTCCATTTAAGAGTCACTTGTCTAGCACATCAAGCAGGGCTCTCAGACATGCCCCCACTGCCACCACTCCCCACTCCACTTTCCCCAGGTTGACACCCTAGAGGTGGTTTAAGGTATTGGTTAATAGCTTTGGCTTTGGGGTCAGACAGACCTGAGATTAGAACCCTGTTCTACCGCCTGTTCTGTGACCTTAGACGTGTGATCCAACCTGAAACTCAATTTCCTGAACTAAAATAGGGATAACACGAGTATCTGCTTTAGGGCTTTTTGTGAGGATTAAGAGATGATTTCCAGATCAAGTGCTTAGCACAGTACCTGGCACGTAGCAAATGCTTAGAGCATATTGCCCAATTGCAGTAGTAGTTATCACTGCTACTGACATTCCTATAAAAGCAATCATGATAAATATAGATGAGGTTTCCTCCTACCTTTGCTGTGTTCTCAGAAATTCTTCAGCATTTTCTCCAGTCTGGACCCCATTTGAAATCTCAGACTTTCTCTCAACCATATGTATGTTTTCTGTGCTTCATATAACACTTGTGCTCTGTCTTGTACTTTTTGCTGGTTTCTTCAGCTTAAGCTTGGTCCATAATAATATTCATTGTTTTGAGGTCCTCTTTGTTGCCCGTCATGGTGCTTAAAGCATTGGCAGGTCTTCCAAGATCATCAGCTCATCCTGGTTCATTTAATTTTCAGGAATGTAGAACCCTTTGTGGGCAGCATAGTATGATTGAGTTGGAAGAGATCCGAGAGCAGAGGTTCTTGACCTTTTCTGGGTCACAGACCCATTTAGGAATTGGACAGAACCTCTGGACTCTATCACTAGAAGACTAATGTGTATCTACTCTCAATTTTAATACAAATCCAGAGGTTGGAAGACCTGCACACAAGAGTCCCTCCATAGAGGCCATTGGTCCTGTCTTCCCACCAGGTACAGATACTTCCTGTCCCTGGGAGACTGAGTGACAGGCTGCCCTGGCTGACATTCTTCAAGCCACATTCCCTTACTACCACTCAAAGCAGCCCACCTTCCATTGCTACAGAGCTTGCCATTAGGATGTTCAGCCCTATACAAAACTGATCCCTTCTCTACTATCTCACCATTGGTCCCTAATTTTTGTTTCCTGATTCGTAAGAGAATAAGTCAGCAGCCTCCTCCAGGTGCCTCTCCAGAGACAGTTGTTATATCATTTTTGGAGTAGCTACTCTTGCTAAGAAATGGTTTCTAGACTCTTACCAGTCCTGTCCTTCTGGAAGTCTTCAGTTCCATAATGTTCTCATCTAGTACTGACTGGTACTGCAGATGACATCTGGCCTTCATCCCCTTCCTAGAATTCTATGAAATGCCCATTGCTGGGAGACAGGGAAGCCGAGAAAGGGAATTCTTCTCTGGGCAAGGACACAGACTAGAAAACCTTCTATCTCCTCAAATTCACTGCCATCTCCAGGACAACTACAGAAACTTTGTCTTGTAGCAGTGTTCTGACAGCAGTAGCTGTTCAGACATTTCTTTTTTTCACCATTAATTTTTTTATTAGTTTCAAGTATACAGTACATTTGGTTAGACATTTATATATTTTATAGAACAATCCCCCAATTGCTCCTTCTCTCCTCTGTTTTCCACCTAACCATTACATTAATGCTAATCTCATTCCCTATGCTGTGCTCCCCATCCCTGTAACCATCTATCAGCTACTAGTTTGTACTTCTTTAACCCTTCACTCCATTCTCCCAGCCTCCAATCCCCTCTGTCACCAAATTGTCCTCTAGATTTGTGAATCGGTTTTTGATTAGTTTGTTCTTTTTGTTCTTTAGATTCTGCATATAAGTGAAATCATATGGTATTTATCTTTCAGACTTATTTCACTCAGCACAATAACCTCTAGGTCCATCCATGTCATTGCAAATGGTAGAATTTCATTTTTTTTTTTTAATTTTATTTTTTTAATTGAAGAAATGGTTTAAATTTCCTTCCTTCCCCCCTACCTTCTGGTAACCACTTGTCTGTTGTGCAGGTCCATGAGTCTCTGTTTACTTGTCCTGTTCATTTGTTGCTTTTAGGTTTATATTCCACATATGAGTGAAATGTGCTTTTCAACTTTTTCTGTCTGGCTTATTTCACTTAGCATGATTATCTCAAGGTCCATTCATGTTGTCGCAAATGGCAGTATTTCTTATGGCTGAGTAATATTCTGTTGTATATATGTACCACGGCTTCTTTATCCAATCATCTGTTGATGAGCATTTAGGTTACTTCCATATCTTGGCTATTGTAAATTGTGCTGCCATGACTATTGGAGTGCATAGAGCTTTACGAATTATTGTTTGGTTTTCTTTGGATAAATAACCAGAAGTGCAATTGCTGGGTCAAAAGGTACATCCATTTTTAATATTTTGAGAAACCTCCAGACTATTTTCCATAGCATTTAGTTGTACCAGTTTGCAATCCCACCAACAATGTATGAGGGTTCCCTTTTGTCCACATCTTCGCCAACACTCATTCTTTGATTTATTGATGATAGCCATTCTGAAAGATGTCAGGTGATATCTCATTGTGGTTCCATTTTGCATTTCTCTGATGAATAGTGACCTTGAGCATCTTTTCATATGTGTATTGGCCATGTGTATTTTTTCTTTGGAGAAGTATCTATTCAGGTCTTCTGCCCATTTTTTAGTTGGATATTTTGTTTTGTTGAGTTGTCTGAGTATATATTTTGGATATTAACCTCTTATCAGGTGTTTCATTAGCGAATATCTTCTCCCAATCAGAATATCTTCTCCCAATCAGTCAGTTATCTTTTTGTTTTGTTGATGGTTCCCTTTGCTATACAAAAACTTTTTAGTTTGATGTAGTCCCATTTGTTTATTTTTTCTTTTGCTTACCTTGCCTGGGGAGATATAGCCAAAAAGTAATTACTGTTAGTAAGATCAGAGAGTTTCCTGCCTATGTTTTCTTCTAGAAGTTTTATGGTTTCAGGTCTTACATTTAAGACTTTAATCCATTTTGAGTCTACTCTTGTATATGGTATAAGGAGATAGTCCAGTTTCTTTCTTTTTTTTTGCATGTATCTGTCCAATTTTCCCAACACCATTTATTGAAGAGACTGTCTTTACCCCACTGTGTATTCTTACCTCCTCTGTCATACATTAAGTGAGCGTATAGGTGTAGATTTATTTCTAGGCCCTCTATTCTGTTCCATTGATCAATACATCTGTTTTTATTCCAGTATCATGCTGTTTTGATTACTTGTAATATAGTTTGACGTCAGGTAGGGCGATACCTCCAACTTTGTTCTTCTTTCTCAAGAGTGCTGTAGCTATTCGGGGTCTGTTATGGTTCCATATTAATTTCAGGGTTATTTGTTCAAGCTCTCTGAAAAATGCCATTAGTATTTTGATAGGGATCGCATTGAATCTATAGATGCTTTGGGTAGTTTGACCATTTTAATGATGTTGATTCTTTCTACCCCAGACTTCTTTCTTTGTTCCCCTTCTCATTAAGCTATATGTGGTAAATTCTGCTTTTAGCATATATTCTTAGTTATACAATCTTTGATCCCAAGAAAATTTAATAAGCAGCAACAAGACACAAGCTGACCATTCTTACCTTTGCTCTTTGAATGTCTCCAATAATTTTTATCGTTTTTATATTATGAGTAAGTTGTTACAGCATAGCACTTCCATTACATGAAGTCAGCACAAAGCCAATATAAGTCACTACATAAAATTTAAATTTCAAAATAGAAGAAAAGCAATTATAATTCTACTCACCTAAAAACAGTACTGTTTAAACCTTGGTAAACTTCTGTTTTCTCTTTTCTGTATAGATGTACATCCCTAAGATGAAATCATATACACATGCTTATTTTATTTACCAATGTTTTGTGAACACCTTTCATGGAAATAGCTATGTTTCTAGTTTTTTGTTTTTTGGGTTTTTTTAATGGCTTCGTAGTTTTGCATTAATGAATATATACCATGATTTCATATAAACAGTAACCTATCAGGCTGTTTCCAACTTCACTACTAAACAGTTTTGGTGAATATCCTTGTAGCAGAATTTTGTGTTAATTACTAAAATCATACCCTTTGAAATAATTATGAGAAGGGGAATGATTGGCTTAAAGAATGGGAATAAAAGTCATGCACGTTTTTAGGAATAGCATATTAAAAAAATCTCTGACATCATTTACACTTATTTTAAGTGGTAAATATACTCAAGCTATGAAAAATCGACATATGTTTCTTTTCTACCCTTTCCATAGGAAAACTTGAATCCCTTAGTGGTTCTGAATTTATTTAAGCGAATTCCAGCTGAAGATGTCCCTTTACTTCTGATGAACCCAGAAGCTGGAAAGCCCTCTGATTTGATTCTCACACGACTTTTGGTGCCTCCCTTGTGTATTAGACCCTCTGTCGTGAGCGATTTGAAGTCTGGTACCAATGAAGATGATCTAACAATGAAATTGACAGAAATTATTTTCCTAAATGATGTCATTAAAAAGGTCAGTGCTTCTCATTAGCATTTCTGAGCTGTAAGTTTCAGAGTATATCTGTGGAAACAGTTGTGATCAAGAAAGTCAAATTGACAGGCTTGTTCCTGTTCATTCTTTGCTCATTTTTAGCATCGGATATCAGGAGCTAAGACCCAGATGATCATGGAAGACTGGGACTTCCTGCAGCTGCAGTGTGCCCTCTACATCAACAGCGAGCTCTCAGGCATTCCCCTCAACATGGCACCTAAGAAATGGACCAGGGGTTTTGTCCAGCGCCTGAAAGGAAAACAAGGTCTGTTGCCAATAAAATTCAGGAGATAGTCTACCGCTTTGGTTTTGGTTTTGCTTTTTTGTTTTGTTTATTTATTTATTTGTTTTGTTTTGTTGTTAATGTATGTCTAGCTTCTCTAGTTAGAGATCACAGACTTTCCTTTGTCTTTCTACTCAAGTGACCCCCAAACAGCACACTTCGTGCTATGACATATTTTTATTTATTTAGGTCGGTTTAGAGGCAATCTCTCAGGAAAGAGGGTGGATTTTTCTGGTAGAACAGTCATCTCACCTGACCCTAACCTCCGGATTGATGAGGTAGCTGTGCCAGTTCATGTGGCCAAAATTCTGACTTTTCCTGAGAAGGTAGGTACCATTTGGCCACTTAATTCTTTTGTCTTGAATCCTGGCTTTTACATTATATTTTGAGATTCCAAACAACAGACAGTGGAAAATACCCAGTAACCCACTCCACCCTCAGTTTAGTGTGTGTGAGTATTTGAATCTTTCCAGTTCGTTTCATACATATATCACCATATATGATATCTGTAGCATATACAGTCACAACCATGTCTGGATTTGGGTGTATATTCTCATAGATACATTAAATATACTGTTCTGAAACTTTTTTCCAAGTAATAATATTTTTGATATATTTCGGTTTTTGTTTATACCACATGATTTAAAGTAAATGATAAACAGCATGTCTAGTTAATTTTGTTGGAATCGATTTTTGTTTTTAGAATCTTAGAATCAGAGTCAAAGCCTTTAAATAATTTGAGGCTATTGATGCATAACTAGAAAATTACAAATCTTTACACTCAGTTCTCACTTGTATTATAATACTTTCTGTTTTTAATTGATATGTACAGGACTGTTACAGGAGAATATTGATTGGCTTGGCCCTTGAGATTCTTAATTGGTTCAGATCTTAGATGATTCTGGTAAAACTTGTGCAAATGCCTTTGAATTACTAATGATCCAGAGTTTCCTCCTCTGAGTTGGTGTTCCATGAGACTGTTGTCCAAAAGGCTGCAGGACATAGTGATGGAGACCAGTGCCTAATGTGCTGATGTCACAGCTTTTAAACCTTATAAGCTCATGGTGAATCATTATAGATGACGTTGTCACCTGTGTTTAGGATCCCAGTATGTGCCAGAAGGTACCTACAGATCAATCCAGCCCACTTATTTAACTGATATGGATATCAAGGCCAGTGAAGGACTTGGTCATGTAACCGAGCAAGTGAGTGACCACATCCACACTGGATCCTGGGCTCCTGCGTGTCACTCATTGTCATTACACTCAAGACCCTAGGCAGCAGGGTGCCTAGGGCTCTTCCTCTCCTCCTCCTAGACACAGGAAAGTAAAGGTTGAGACACAGTTCAGTATAGTGCACTAGCTTCTAGAAACTTAACATTGTTTTTTATTGTGGTCCTACAGGTAAACAAAGCAAACATTAGTTTTTTGAGGAAATTGGTTCAAAATGGCCCTGAAGTTCACCCAGGAGCCAATTTTATTCAGCAGAGACACACACAGATGAAAAGGTAATGCTTTCCCAATCTAGTTGAATTTTACTACCTTCTCATGACCAAGTTCACTGTTGCCATACTTAGCCACAGAATGCAGTCCAAAGTATAATTTTGGGGACATTTTAGCGTGTGGAAAATATCTGTGTAAATTGCAGTGAGCCTAGGTATATCATTTGCTCTGTTTGACGATTGTAGAAGTATTAATTTGTTCTCTGGCATTTAGTGTTATTGGATCTAGATGGACAAGACACATTGGGATATGAAAGCAGATCATTTTCTGTGTCACCTGTGCTCTGGGATTACCTCAGCTTATTCGTAACCCAGCAGGCACTCATTTTTCCAACTCTGGCTTTCCCAGCAAAACTAACAGGGGTAAATATGATGTAAAAACATCAACAGGGCCCAGCAGGAGAAGCTGATTTATTACTATATTTCTGTAGTTCTAAAACAACTTTTTTTTCATACTTTAGTACTTTTAAAATTAAGCTATGTCTTACAAGCTATGTCTAAGGTGGCCTCTATAGACACCTTAGATTCAGTGAAATATGATCATTTTAGAAGATTGAATCCTGACATGAAGAGTGATAGACTTGGTGAGGGAACTTTTTTCTCATACATGGTGTTTATTATTGTATGTTAAGGTTTTTGAAATATGGAAATAGAGAAAAGATGGCTCAGGAACTCAAGTATGGGGACATCGTAGAGAGACACCTCATAGATGGGGATGTGGTGTTATTCAATCGGCAGCCGTCACTGCACAAATTGAGCATAATGGCGCATCTGGTGAGTAGGAGATTTCTGGTTTTATTTTTTGTCTGTGTGTGCAATGCTAAATTCTAGACTTCTAAAATTAAAATTGCCAATAATTGCAGATACTCATAACTTTTGATTTTCTTTTTAGTTTGAGTAAAACTTTTAAATTTCAAGCTTTTCTTCAATATTTTTAATAATTATAATGTAATATTCATGCACAACAGTAAAACAGGAACTGATTGAAAATTAGTGTGAAAATGACTGGAATGATTTCACTTGCGGACAAAAATATATGATATATATGTGTGCACAAACTTATGTAAAGTAAATGTGACAGAATATTAACTTTTGATTTAACTTAGCATATTAACTAATGTTTAAAAGATTTTTCTTTGCAGTAATCCTCCAACTAAGACCCTAAAACCATAGTTAGGAGGGTGATTTAGTTTTGCAACAGCAGCAATTCCTTTTTCTGGAGATTTAAAATGAAAATGGAGATGCAGCCTTCATTTACTAAATAATCATAAATTCTATCTGCAAAGTGATTAAATCCATGAGCATTTGCAGACAGTGTTTAAACAGATTCTTTAAGTAGTTTTTTTCTAGATTGAGTTTTTCAATAGTTTACGAACACATTACATCAATCAGTCTTTTTTTACCGAAAAAATACCAAAGAAGCAGTTTATGATTATGAGGTTGTGATCATGTAATCTAGGAGGTGAGCAAAAGCCTTTTCTGGAAGCTTGGCTTTGGAGCATTTTTTAAAATAGAAATTTTTTATTTGAAAATTTTCAAATATACACAAAAGTAGAAAAAACACTATGATGAACTCACATTTTCTTATCCTCATTGTTCAGTAATTTTCTACACTTTGCCTCACTTGTTTTATCTCCCTCCCCCCTTCTTTGATGAACCCAGGAGCCGTGTATTTTTTTTCTATGTGTATTCAGTTTACTTCTATAAAACATTATAACCACAATGCCATTATCACACCTCACAAAATTAAGTCATTCTTTGGTATTGTCTAGTGCCCAGTCCATAATCAGATTTCCCCACGTGTCTTAAAAACTTTTTTGTATCTAGTTTGCTTGAATCAGAATGCAAACAAAGTCTACACCTTATATTTAGTTGATATATATATCTTAGGTCTCTATTTTTTAGAACAGTCCTCCATCCTTTTGTTAATTTGAATCTCGTTGAAAAAAAGAAAACAAATCATTTGTCTTGAATGCTTCGTGTTCTTAGTCGGTTCGTATTTGTGTGTTCTGAAGTGTTTCTTCATTTTTCCTGTTATCCCTTTAAGCTGGAAATTAGCTCCCAAAGCATAATCAGATTCAGGTTCAGCTTTTCTGCAAGAATAGGAGGTGCTGGCTGCATCCTCTTGCCTTATTTCAGGAGGCACATGTTATCTGGATATCCCACTCTTAGTCATGCTATAAACATTAGGGATTCACCTGATGTCTTCCTTGAAAGGTTCTCCATCAACCTTTTTTCTAATAGTTCCATCCACTTATGATCCTTGCCTACATTATTTCAGTGGGGCTGCAAAATAGTGATTCTCTAATTTTTCATTCCTTTCACATTTAACACACAGCATTCTTATACTGAAAAACTGGAGCTATTTGCTTGCCTAGAAAAACATAAAGGAAAGACAGCCTAGATGCGTAATTCCTTTTTCTTTATTGTCAATTTGGGAAGTAAAAAGTTGTTGCTCAGTTATTTCCACCTAGGTGGTTTTGGGTTGTGTTGGTTTTTTTTTTATTTATTGTTGGCTTTCCTTTTTTTCAGTGGCAGTATAAACTGAATGGATTTTTATGTAGTCAGTGTTTTAATCAGCTTTTGCCATTAATCTTTTTCATATCAAACTGTGAAATCATTGGCCAATGGCTCCTATGTTGGTGTTTGCCTCATAGTATTAAAACATTGGTTTGAGCTAATAAAGCTATTGAATGAGTCTATAGGTGACATATATCACTTGACAGAACATACTAGAAAGTTACTTCCTTATTCTGAAGTTTCCAGTTTTCCAGGAAGCCATTTTCAGTGTTTTAAAACTAGGAAGTTTTTGGATAAATGACTAAATCCTTCTTCTGTTCTGTTTTGTGTTCCACAGGCCAGGGTCAAGCCCCACCGGACCTTCAGATTTAACGAGTGTGTGTGTACACCCTACAATGCAGATTTTGATGGTGATGAAATGAATCTTCATCTTCCTCAAACAGAAGAAGCTAAAGCAGAGGCCCTTGTTCTAATGGGGGTACGTAGGATGGTACAGCCCAGCTTACAGCTTCTTGAAAGGACGGGAAAGGGAGCACATCCCATTGGAAAACACCCTATAGGATATAAGTAAATTAGTTTCTATAGTAGGTGGGAGGAGTGGGTATTTTCTGACCTATAATGTGGGCTCCTGAAAAAAAATTAAAAATGAGTACAAATTATGAAAAGTCAAGAGTGTAGCAACACCACGACTGTTGGGTATCATGGGAAAAGATGTTCTGCATAAGTAGATTTTCTTGTAGCTAAAGATTCTTTAAGCACCGATGCATTTTATTGAGCATTCTGAATGGAAACCTTCCAAGATGTATTACATGTGTCTTTGTCTTCGAAAGGGCACAATACACATAGTCATTTTTGTAATGACTCTTACCACTACTTTCTTTTACAAACGGTTAAGAAGTGCTCATTAGATGCTAGAGTTCAAGGGTGAGGAAGACAAATGCCTCTCCTCGAGGAACTCTACATGTTGTATCACACGTCCCATTCTCTCCTGAAGCCAATCATAGCACAGAGGCGCAAAAAGTCAGAAGAGTTAGATACCCAAATCTTAAACACAGCAGTTCTTTATGCCTGGCAGTTCCATATACTGGGGCTTTTTGGTTTTTTGGTCTTTTTACATGTCTGTATTTTTAGGCTTTTTTATATAATCATTATATATTATTTTTGTAGTTAAAACTAATGTTTAGAGTGTTGCTGGTGATAACAGCTATCAGCCTGCAGCCAACCAGTGAGACTTTGCCATTGACTTTGCGGTTAAAGATCCATTTTATTAGACATTTTGTCTTAATAACATATTTCATTGGTTAAAAATGACAATAAAAACAGGCCCCAAGGATATTGGGATAGAAGAATCCACAATTACTATCTGGACAAATCCTGTCAATTTCTTGTGAGAAGATTTTCTACTATACTGACTCAACAATCCTATCTCAGTGGAGCAAGTTGGGCTGTAGCTTGAATGTGGCCCAAATTGTCTAGGAAACTTTTTCAAAATACACAAATCTCAGGCTCATGCCCTCTGCTTTCCCAGACCACTCTCTGTCTCACTCCAGAGAGATTCTCTAAACCACAAGTGAACAAATAGGTCTCCCTGCCCAGTTGAAGGCTCACTGCTCTGGGCAGTGGTTCAGAAGAAGGCAGGAACAAGTCTCTGCTCTGGGTGAGAGAGCCCAGAAAACACACACGTGCACAGTAGCATCTCCGCATCAAGACTTGAACAGATGCAGTCTGATCCACAGAACTTCCTTTAAATTTACCTATGCAATGAACAACTAGCATATTTTTTTTCCCAGTGTGGCACTTGTTAAATTTTAGTTAAATCTTTTTGTCGAATTGCTTGTTGTTAGAACCTAATGTCTTAAGAGAAATTTAACAGTTCTGCTATTGCTGCGGAAAAGCGTGAAATTGATTCACTTGAAAGATAACACAGTACTAATTCATAGAAATGAATTTTCTTTGGAGAAATACATTTATTAAAACAATAAAGTCTTGCATGGTTGAGTTCTTTACAGGAATCCAAAAGAACTTCACTCAATATTTTATTTTAGTGTTGATAGAAACCACTAAGATCAACCTTGCTTGAATTTTTTCTTTCCCCTTGACAGATGGAAGAACTGCAAGTTAGTGACAAAGCTGGGATTAAGACCCCTGGCTTCTATTCTCAGCATCATCTTTTCTGCTACTCTCTATTTATTCATAACAATTCAAAGTCTTTGTTGTGCAGATCTTTGGACTGCATCATGCTTTTTAGAATGGCTAACTTATTGTGTTTATTTTTCCTTCAGACTAAAGCAAATCTTGTAACCCCAAGGAATGGAGAACCACTAATTGCTGCTATTCAGGATTTTCTAACAGGTGGGTTCGTGAAATTAACATGAAAGGAGACTGGAACACAGTGATTCTCATTCACAGTGGTTTCATGTGACTACTTGATAAGCTATTTAATTGCCTGCTTTTAATTCTGTTGTTTGTTTACTAAGTTTAACTGTGAACCTACTTGAGATATTTAGTATAGGTTGATTGAATTGAATCATTAAATCAACAAGCATATATTAAGCTCCTACCATAGACTAGACATTTTTCTAATCACCAGGACTACAGCCATGAGTAAAAGTTCCCTTACTTGTGGAGCTTGGAGGACAGAGCCAATAAGCAGCTGTTTGTTTAAATCACTTTTTTAGTAATAGTACAAATTTATTTTAAAATCGAAACATGATTTCCTCAGTTTCATTTCTTTTGTGTGTGTGTCATTTCTTAACATTCTTAGGTGCCTATCTTCTCACTCTTAAGGATACTTTCTTTGACCGAGCCAAGGCTTGCCAAATCATTGCTTCCATATTGGTTGGCAAGGATGAGAAAATTAAAGTTCGCCTCCCACCCCCTACAATATTAAAGGTTTGTACAAGAGGTGCGTGTGCATCTGTGTGCATGTACCTTTGCTGGTACTGGCTTTAAGTGTGATTGCTGTACAATCTCGCTTTATTTGCATGATGGGTGTTTGAGACCAGGCTCAGCCAGCTGATGTTCTGGCTTCTTTCCTCCTTCAGCCTGTCACCCTGTGGACAGGAAAGCAAATCTTCAGTGTCATCCTCAGACCTAGTGATGACAATCCAGTGAGGGCCAACCTCCGAACCAAGGGCAAGCAGTACTGTGGCAAAGGAGAAGATCTCTGTATCAATGATTCCTGTGAGTTAAAACAATGGAATGGGGGAGAGGGGACAGAAAAACAAATGACCAATAACTTACCTTCACCTAAGGAGCAAATTCAATGTTTCTCTAAGACCTTAGCCTAAAGCAGTAAGTTTGTTCTTCAGGGAAATGTAGCTAATGTCTCTCCTCTCAGATATGATTCTCCAGTTCTCTAAAAGGTAGAGATCCTGTAGAAATGTGATACTGTGATTAGAATATTCTTCTCTGAATGTGTTTTGTCTTAAGTGGCTGGTTTCTGTAATTTAATGCGATTTCTTTTATTCTGCCATTGATAAGGGTATCATTTAAGGTATATTAAAATGTATTATTTCGTATCCAAAAAATGTGTTCATTGACCCAAAGTATGGCTAAAGGTTTTAAAAGATGAACTTTTTTCACCTGCCTCACCTGGTCATTGGATTTTATGATAACATGAAGGTCAAGTGTAACAGTGAGAGTATTTTGCAACCCATCTGAGTCATCTAGACTAATTCAACCCAAAATATGGCATTCAGGCTGCATTTACTTTCTGGTACAAGCTCCTAGTTCGTCCTAGACCGCTAAGAAGCAGATCCCCAAGAGGCTTCTTTGAGTAGCACTTTTGGAATGGGCTTCATTAGCAAGGCCTTGTCACAAGAAATGGATCTCCAGGACTCGACACTGAAGAACTGAACTGCAGGGTCTCTCTGAAGGTCAAGGTTTCTACACTCTTGTAATAAAGAGTAAATATTTTGAAGAGAACTGATTTTTCTCAGGTTTATGATCATTCCTTTGAAAACATACACTCTTTTAGATGTTTTGGCTTCTTATTTTAGACTGTATTTTGTTCTTTCCTGGATTTTAATTTCATTTTATTATTGTGTAGGCTATTCATGGGGGTGCCACTGTTAGTTTTTAGTATCTTAGTTGAATAATAGAGTGCTCTACACTTTGTTTACAAAGCACTTTGCTGTGCATGATTTCGTTGATGCCCAAAATGTCCCCATTATGTCAAGATGACAGGTGCTCGATATTGTCATCTACAGTTCACAGATTAAGAGAATAAGGGCCAACTACTACATTTCAGAGTTGGGACTAAAAGGTAGCTAACTGAGCCTTTCATGCTTTTTTAAAGTCCCTTAGATTTCTCAAAAAAAAAAAAAATTTTTTTAAGGAAAATATCTATTTGACCTGCTTTAACTTGTAACATGGAAACAGATTTTTTCCAACTAAAATTTGTTTTGGAATGAAGCAGTGTAATAAATAATTATTTGTTTAGCAGCATAATCATTGTTATCCTTCCAGACGTTACTATCCAGAATAGCGAGTTGATGAGTGGCAGCATGGACAAAGGAACGCTGGGATCAGGATCCAAGAACAATATTTTTTACATTTTGCTGCGAGACTGGGGGCAGAACGAAGCTGCCGATGCCATGTCACGGCTTGCCAGGCTAGCTCCTGTCTATCTCTGTGAGTATCTCAGCATCTTTATTTTATTGCAGTAGTTGTTGGAATTTAAGGAGTTTCTTCTGCTGTTTCTTCTACTATTGTTTTATCCCCTCCTAACACTTACACAGAAAAAAGGTTATTTATTCAAGCAAAATCATATATGCTTTTCTTAATGAAATTAATTCAATACTAACTAGTTTGACTGAAAGTTTGAATTTGCTTTTCAGTTCTCTTCTCAAAATTTATAGTAGCTCCCTATTGTCTGCCAGACAGAATTGTGTTACATAAAGGGCCCTTTGTGGGCTGCTTCCAAAGTACCTGTGTACTCACTGTGGCCCTCTGGACCTTCCATGATTCAGTCCTACAAGGTTATTTAATTTAATATTTTCCTACCTTCCTTGAACTGTCCTATTTCCTTTGTTTGCTCATACTTTGAGCAAGCTGTGGGTGGAGAGTTCTTCGCATGCCTGGAAATATCTGTAGTCTACTCTTATACTTGATTGATTCTTTGGCTGGCTGTAGAATTCTAGATTGAAAATTCATTTCCCTCAGAATTTTGAAAGTATTGCTCTACTCTATAATAGCTTTCAGGGTTTTTTTAACATGTATTTCTGTTCTTATTCCCAAGTTTTTGTATTGAATTATCTTTATTTTGAAGCCTTTGAGAATCCTTTCTTTGTTTTGGTGTTCTGAAAGTTCATAATGGTACATCCTTGGTAAGGGTCTTTTATCATTCATTGTGCTAAGCATTCTGTAAACGATTGTAATATGCAACTATGTGTTCTTAAGTTCTAGAAATTTTCTTATATTATTTTTTCTGATAATTTACTTTTTCTGTTCTTTTTAGAATTTCTGTTAATTACTAAGATTCTGTGATTTTATCTTCTTGTCCCTATTGTCCATTGCTTTGTTT
Organism: Rousettus aegyptiacus; assembly: GCF_014176215.1. NCBI lineage: Eukaryota > Metazoa > Chordata > Mammalia > Chiroptera > Pteropodidae > Rousettus > Rousettus aegyptiacus. The sequence goes on from NW_023416309.1 coordinate 10,116,457, forward strand.
CTGGATTCATTTCTTTAAACACTTCTATCATATATTTAATTTCTAGTTAATAACTATGCCTATTCTTGGGTAATTTTTTTTTAAGGCTTCCTGTTCTTTATCCCAGTACATCTTCCCTATCACTCTGAGAGAATATTACTCAGTTTTATGTTTTTGGCACCGTGAATTTTTTCTTACCTTCTAGTTGTTTTTTTTTCTGTGCTTCAATCTTTCATGGTAAAGACTTTCCTTAAATAGTTGGTCGTCACTGGTTATCATTCATATTTTATGAGTGAGGCACTAAAACACTGATTAGAAATGGAGCTCATTGGCTCATGGACATCTCAGTTCCTTGATTGAGCTGGAAGCTAGCTTTCTGATTGAGTAAATACCCAATATCATTATCAGTAACATTTTTCTCTAGGGAGGCTTTGTTTCTCCAAAGGCATCTTCCAATCTCATTCTCCTTTCCAAGGATAGAAACCTGGCTGCCAGGATTCTGGGAGCTGGACAGAGAAGGGAGCTTAGGGATTTTAGACATAGAATTTGAAGAGTCCCTCAGTGCCTGATTTTTAGTCATCCCCATCTTTCTGCACCTAGTGTCCCCCAATCCAGAGCTTCTCTACTTCTATTTCTTGGTTAGTAAACTCTCATCTCCCACAGAGGTAAGCACCTACAGTGCGTTTTTCATATAGTCTTTACACTGTGGTTCCCTGTTTTCAGCACAGACATCATTCCCAGCATCTGCAGAACTTGGTGATCTAGTTTCTGAGCCCTTCCAGGTTCATCGGTCCTCATTCTCATAACCACTTTTAGGGCATCTCCTTTCCCACTCTGCTAAGCCACTTGCCTCTTTTGTGCCCACTTTCTACCTCTGTTAGGATTATTGATGGCATGTAGTTCCATCAAGGTGGAATTATGGTTTTTTCTTATTCTCTGTGTTTTGGAATGATTTATGAAAAGAAAAACGGGTTTTCAGGTGAGCATAAAAGTTCCTGTGATGCTGTTTTAGAAACAGACAGAAGTCAGATGGCTTCCTTTCTGTAGCTGGCTTTCTCAGGCTGCTCTTGTGTTTAATGACAGTCTGCTTGATATTATTGTTGGTTGGGATATCATCGTGCTCCCCCCTAGATTATAAGATCTGAGAGGAATTAGAGAGTCTTAGTAATTTTTGTATAACTCCCTGGAGACTAATATAGTAATTTTTTATTTAATTTAATTATAACAAATTCTCTGAAGGTGTAAACTTGTTTCCATGTAGTGGGTTGACTAACATCCATGGCTGTCTTCCTTTTCTGCCTGCAAACTATTCTACAGCTAACCGTGGATTCTCAATTGGGATTGGTGATGTCACACCTGGCCAAGGATTGCTAAAGGCCAAGTATGAGTTGCTGAATGCTGGCTACAAAAAATGTGATGAGTACATTGAAGCCCTAAACACAGGCAAACTACAGCAGCAGCCTGGTTGCACTGCTGAGGAGACTCTGGAGGTGAGTCTGGCTCTTTGGGTCATTTCAGCCACATTGTGCTCATAGGGTTGTTCTGTTAACCATCAAGGGAAAATAACAGAGGGGCGTGGGAAGTAAAGGCAGTGGTTTTAGCCTCTCATTGGCGCTATGCTGCTTGTGTATGTTCTCATTTGTTTAATGAGGGGAGGAGGGCCTTCAATCAGGTCCTTTATATCTTTTCCAGCTTTCCCATTCTAAGTGAATGTGAACAGCCCTGTCTGTTCATTTGACCACATGGGGCTGCTCTTGTTCCAACATCACCTTGGGTCCCTTCTGTAAATGGTACTGGAGTCCTTCTGCCCTTTCTATTTCCAGCATCTTTTGACTAGAGACTGGCACCACAGCTTTTTGGATACAGAAGAGGGAAAATTCATGTGTGAAAGTCACATACCAGCCTGCCCCCTCATGTCTGAAACTAGGTTAGCTGAGAACTGGACCAGCATATGTCAGAATTAGAATCACCATCAGCCTCTGAGAGCCCTACATTTTCTCTAAAGCAGCCCAGGTCTGCAGACTGACTGCACCAGGGTTTTGCCTGGCTCTCTTCTGCCTCCTTGGTAGCTCAGAGCTTTCACTTACCAATGTATGGAAGAAAGGCTCTTTAAGCAGTAAGAAATTTTTTGATGAAGTGAATTTTTTAAAGCAAATTCGTGTGAGGTATTCACCATTAGCTCACTCTTAATCTCACTTAAATCTTAAAGAGAGATGAGGAAAGAGACCTAGAGACCTCAGCAGCGCTCATTTTTAATGGAATCATGCCATGTAAGTGATTCAGCATCCTAAGTTGTAGGTTGAGGAATAACATCTGGTTGCTCAAGGACTGAACTATCCCTGTAGAGTCACCTCATCATACGCTTAATTTGTGGGAATTCAAATGTGCACTTGGCAAGAAAAAAAAAACACAAATTTTTAATAATAGTACAAGGATTATTTTACACTTTATACATTTATTTAGGCGTGAGTGTATATATTACAGTAATATAGATGTAGATATATCGTTGTATAGGTTCCTGTACACAAAGCCATGTGCATTCTACTTCATTGCCATCTAAAGGATTTTTCAGTATTTTTTTACTAATCATTTTTACCTTACACACTGACTTTGGAACCTTGTGGAAGACGTCAGTCTATATACATGGGTCATCCTATCCTGGTTTTCTAAAGCTCAGAAACCTCTCTTTTGGAAATCTGACATCTTGCATAAATTTTTTCAAATTTCTTTAAATGTCAGATAGGACATTTGTGATCAGCAGAGCCAGTGAAGATGACTCCATCACACACTTTGCTTTCTCCCACCAGGCTTTGATCCTAAAGGAGCTGTCTGTGATCCGTGATCATGCCGGCAGTGCCTGCCTCCGGGAGCTGGACAAGAGCAACAGCCCCCTCACCATGGCTTTGTGTGGCTCCAAAGGTGAGTATGTCCTCTCTGGCTCATTATATTCTTTGTGTGGGCTGGCTGGTTTTGTTCCAGAAAACGTAAGAGTCATAAATTCAAGAAGACCTTTAATTTATAAGGGCATATCTTTTAAAATCATATGAAGTAGACACTAGAACAACACGGGTTTGAATCACATGGGTCCGCTTAAATGCAGATTTGAAAAAAAAAATCAATCATATTTTCGATCCACGGTTGGGAATCCACACATACAGAAGGCTGACTTAAGTTATACATGGATTTTTCGAATCTGTGAGCAGCTGGTGTCCCCCACCCCACATTGTTCAAGGGTCAGCTGCATATAGAAGGATAACTATTTGCATTTAGGGAAGTTTTACTCTAGAAAAATTTGTGGGTAATGTGTGTGGATTTCTGAGTTTGTGGGTACTTTGAGCTCATGCTTTAAAACAACTTCAAAAAAAAAACCCCTAAGGATCTTTAAAATAATATATTTACTGATTTCTTTAACTTTGCCACCTTACCCACCCCACCCCCCAGGTATTCTCCTATTTCCTGCTCCTGGTATACCCCACACCATTACCATTTCTGTGGCTTTGCTTACCACTTTTCCACCCACTTTGGAATTCCTCCCCCTGCCCCTTATTATGTCTAAATCATAATGTCCTCCAAAATTTCAGTCTGGTAGCTGCTGTCTCTTGAAGACTCCCCTAGAAGTCTTTCCTCCTATCCAAAGAGCTTATTTGCCCCTGGGCACCTCTAGCCCTCTCTCCACCTTTTTTCTGTTACCAACAACAGCTCTACCTTGTATTTTTCCGGTTCCATCTTTTACTATCCCCATACCGTGAACTTATTAAGGATAAGGGGCTGTGCTACGTTGTGTTCCTGTCTTATCCCGCAGATCTGCTTGCATGTTAGCTAATGTCATTTCAGTAAATGACTGTTAATATTCCTGACCCGCTTCCCCAGGTTCCTTCATTAACATATCACAGATGATTGCCTGTGTGGGACAGCAAGCCATCAGTGGCTCCCGAGTGCCAGATGGCTTTGAAAACAGGTCCTTGCCTCACTTTGAAAAACACTCAAAGGTAAGTAGTAGAGGATGAGACAGAACTTTGAAGGATGTCTAGCAACAGTGCAAAAGAAAGTAACTGAGGGTCTGTGGCAGGTCTTCTGGAGGCAAATTATAAGGGCAAGCGCTGCTCAGAGTTACTATTCTCTTTTCAACCCAAACTCAGCCGTGTAGAAGGAAGCTTATTAAACTCAGACCTATAAAACTTGGAACGGTGCCCTCTTATATACTTTCTCTCCAAGGAAGATTACAGGTTACCCCCAAATTACCTTTAAAAATTAAAACCTATAGTTACCTTATGTATATGTTCAATCTGTATGCTTGTTTGGGGGACACCTTCATTAAAAGTATAAGGGTTTTTAAAAAGTGATAGTATGAACCACACTGAAATGACCCGAAAATTTCAGGTTCTCTCTAGAATTCTCACACTCAACTTTTAAATGCCTTCTGAGTTCCATTGTCCTTGTGGTTTGGGCACTCGTGTAAGCAGAGAGGGTGGGAGACAAACTTGTGCTTGGGTCATTCTGGGACTCAGAGTCAAGCAACTATTAAATCTGTAGTCAAGGAACTTACAGAGTAGATTTGGTCACTCAGTAAATTCTGGGTTCAGAGTCAGCAGTTATTCTCATTAAAGCACTGAGCCTCAGCTGCTCTTGACCTATGGAACTGCAGGATTTTTGTCCAGACCCTCCTGGGGAGGTAGGACTGCTGTACTGAGAGTAGTATATGGACAGCCTCTGCATCAGGTAGCCCCAGGAATAATTCAGGTCCTCTGCCTAACATCAGAATTTGCTAAAGGGCAGGCAGATAAGTGGTCACTGGAATGGTACCTGCCTGAGCTTGTCAGGCTCAAAGTTCAAAGGCAGCCTGACCAATTTAGAGGACAGGCCAGGGGCATCCATATTTCTCAATCTATGAACCAGCTGCCCCTTAAACAAAATAGAGGAAGCAGAAGGTTGGCCTATGCATCTAGATTGTCCTCTAAGTAATATAGACCTATCTAGATCAAAGGCCATTTGGCCATTTCACATGATGTTTTATATGTGTATGTATTTTTTTACAATGTTATTGAAATCCGTTTTATTTATCATAATCATCCATTTAAAGTGTATGGTTCCAGTGACCTAGTATAGTCACATAGTTGTGTGATCATTGCCATAATCTACTTGTAGAACATTTTGAGTGCCCCAAAATCAGCCCTTGTAAACATTAGCAACACCTGGTTATGTTTTGAAGGTGGGCAAGCCCAGCCCATGGTAAGAATGTCTTTAAGGGAGTCATTTCCCAGGGAACAGGCACAATACTGCACTTAGTGGATGCTCTCTGAGGTCCTTGATTGCTTGTCTGCTCTATGGGTAACAGCCCGGGCTTTGCTTTCCCTCTCCTGAACTACTTGCCCGCCACTGGCACCAGTACCACCCCTGGCTGAGACCTCGCCTTCCTTGACTTTGGTGAGGATGGGTTGTGCCAGATTGTTTCTCCTTTAGGAAAGGGTGATAAAGCCTGTCACTTCATGCAAGTGTATTGGCCAGGTGTATTTATAGCCTAAAAATGGGTCATTTTCTGATTTGAAGGGATTTTGGAATTGTGGACCTTGGCTCTTTTTTTTGTTTGTTTGATTTTTCTCTCTCTCTCTCTTTTTTTTTTTTTTCCTACCTCTTCAGCTCCCAGCTGCCAAAGGCTTTGTGGCTAATAGCTTTTATTCTGGTTTGACACCGACTGAGTTTTTCTTTCACACAATGGCTGGCCGGGAAGGTCTGGTCGACACAGCTGTAAAGACAGCTGAAACAGGATACATGCAGGTAACTTGAAGCAATGCAGGTCATTAGAACAGAGTGGGACAGGGCTCTGTGGATTTCGACTGTTGAGTGTTTACACATTTTGTACGTGAGCTATCATGTATCTGGTCTTGGTATTTAAATAGAAAAGTTAAGGAACATAGGTGCTCTGGAAATAAATAACAAAAAAGGTAATGTTAATGTTCCAAATCACGCTATGTACCTAAAGTTTTTAAGACTGGGCCAAAACCACACATACCGAAGCTCCACTAGAGGAGAACATGGACTAGAGGTGCCTCCTGGGACTTGCTGTGGAACCTCACTGACCCTCTGTTTCCAGTACATGAAAATGGGAGTGACAACATGGACCTCCTGATTATTGAGAGGACTCTGCTTCTCGCTTTGAACTATTTACATAACTCATTCGTGCCATTCCAATTGACTCTAGGAACCTATTCCAGTGCCCACAGGAAGACTCAGAAGGATGACTCTTTCTCCACTATGTGTACAGTTCTAGGGTAATAGGTTCAAGTGGACAGGGCTAAACTAGAGGGTTTGCTGTGCCTGTCAAAGGTACCTCTAATGGTAGAGGAATAGAAATACATTCCTACTTTGTTCTTGCATAAGACATTTTTTCTGCAGTCTAATTTTCACTTCTACTCTGTGTGGTCTATAATCTATGTTGTTGTTGTTTTTTTAATTTCATTGTTTTTCTCTACTTCCAACACCAGATAAAGTTAACACTCCAAGTTGCTGGGCCATGAACTTGCATGGCTTTGTGTCCCTTTTCTCCCCACTGTGTTCCCAGTTTGAGCAGCATGGTCTTTTGCATTCTGGGAAACCAGCATTGATAGTCCAGAGATATGAATGAGTGAGCCAGAATAAACAAGGTCGATGAGGGTGAAAATGGACTTGGGTCAGTAGACACCTATTTTCATAACCTCTTTTGTGCCTCGGATGTTATTACTGATACTTCCCTTTTAATCATCTTTTGATGGGAAATTGCCCTTCAGTTTTGGAGTGTGCTGCTGTTGTCAGAAACCTAACAGACTGAAATGCTTTTACCACTCTAGCCAGGATGTCTTTTGACTGCTTTTTGTCTTTACCTTTTTGGAGTAGTGAGTATGACTTTCCCAGAGCAATGTGTTACCCTAGAACAAATTGGTTCTGGCGTGAGGGATTTTTGTTTTGAAGTTGCCTGGAGAAAAATTTCTTTCTCTTTAATTCACTGAGCCACCATCACATTGCTGGCTAGAGTGTGTTCTGCTGGTGGAAGGTTTTCCCTAAACAGGTTTGAGAAATGGCTGCTGCCTGCTGATTCAAACACAATGCTCTCCCTGTTCTCTCTTCTTTCCCCTGTGTCCCAAAAGAGGGTCTGCACCTGATCCTCTGTAATTCATTTTGAAGTCCACAGGGGTCCTAGATTAAGTGGTGTTTAGAAATACAAAGCTATTGCATTAATTTATACCTTAGGGAATAAGAGGGAAGGCCAAGCAGACTAGAAAAACAGTGTTTGCATAGTCTTTTGAGGGTGATGGAGTTTAAATTGCATGTATTTTAAAATACACTTAAGGGCTGAAGGTTGGAGCATATTCTAAATCCCCCTAGACAGGCTAGTGAGGTGCTCTTGGGGTCAGGGGAATCTTTTTAAGGGATTTCTAATGTTTTTATGTGATTGAAGTGCTAGTAATCTTGAAAATTAGAGTTGCAAAGCTCATCCTCTGTACATGTAACTAGTCTCCTCAAAAACATCTGAGCTTTGTTTTTTCTCTTTTTTCCCTCTAGAGAAGGCTTGTAAAGTCCCTTGAAGATCTTTGCTCACAGTATGATTTAACAGTTCGAAGCTCTACGGGTGATATTATCCAGTTCATTTATGGGGGAGATGGCTTAGATCCTGCAGCTATGGAGGGAAAAGATGAACCCTTGGAGTTTAAAAGAGTTCTGGACAACATCAAAGTAAGACTTAGCATTATATCTGGGGTTAAAGTGTTTTTCGAGGACATTTCTTTAGAATGGAGATACCCTTTGGAATATTACATACAGTTAATGCTCAGTCATATCTGCCCAACTACTGGGTCAATAGTTTTCTTTTTTGTGTTACTCTGCATAATTTTCCCAAATACTAAAGGAAAGAATATTTTCTCGATTTCAAAGTCTAGTTATTGGTAGTAATCAAATGCCAGGAGAAGAGGGCTTTGGTTACTCTGTGTCTAGTAAAGTGTAATAGATACCAGTGTTATAAGTCATGGGTATTGAAAAACAGACACATTACACATACTTCAACTGGGGGGTATAATTTAGAACCATTTTGGGAAGCTAATTTGACAATACTGATCTGAATTTAAATTGTGGGTACCTTTTGACCCAGCAGTTCTACGTATAGGAATCTGCCCTACAGAAAAGATCTAAATGTGCCGAGTGTATTTCCAGCATTGTTTGTAGTATAGGCAAGCCATCAACAGTGGATAGCTCAAATACATAATGGTCTGCCTGTACATTAGGATGGCATGCAACCATTAAAACTGGGGGAAATTCCATGTGCTTGGGAATGGAGAAGTTTTTTCACTCTTGTAATGTTTAGGGTTTTTTAAAACAACAATCTGTATTTTAAATGCAAATCTGGGGTTGGGTAAAGGTTGGGGAGTAATGGAACAAAACCCACTGAATAACCCAGAAGCCTTGGTGTAATAAGGTGGAGTATTAGTTTACCCTGTTTTCACCTCCACATTAAAGGTTAAGTCTAAAATTTATTTTGAAGGGAAAAAACATCACAGGTTGCTTAAAGCTAACTCTGAGTAAGGTTGTTTGTGTCATAAATTCTCTCAATTAATACTGCTTCCTTCTTCATCACCCCCACACATCACACTGTTCCCTGTTTTTAATACTTGAGGCAGTCTTCCCGTGTCAGAGTGAACCTGCTCTCAGTAAAAACGAATTGATCCTGACCACTGAGTCGATCATGAAGAAGAACGAGTTCCTTTGCTGCCAGGACAGCTTTCTGCAGGTATGCTCCAGGGTGGTAGTCTTACCCGGCTTGGCTGTCTCAAAAAAATAGTTTGCCAAGTGCCGGCAGGTGAATTTTATAAGCTGAGGGGTTTTATGTAAGTGTTTCTTTGTTAAGAAATTCAATAACGGCCTTGGCAAAATCTTACAAGCCAATACAAAGAATTTATCTCATGTCTTTCTTAGTTTATTATCTCTTACACAAGTGTTTCCCTATTAGAAGAAAAATGCTTTAGCTAAAGAACTGATTTTTTTAAAGTCCTATCCACATGAAAACCCTTCTTATCCTGTGGAGTAGCTCTCTCCTCAGGTCATTCTGAATCCTACTAATTTCTATTTGTAATGGTATTTTAATACCATTTATTTTAAATTGTTCCTTCTCTTACCATAGTATGAATCAAAAATCCATGGAGTCAGCCTTCCTTTTTTTCCATGGAGCTGTTATGTTACATTGATATCTTAAGGTTTTTTAGCTCGTTTGTTTTTGTTTTACTCATTTCACTGACCTGCTCAAGCAGCTCTTATTTAGAATTATGGTTGTGATCAAAAGCAAAAGGGTGCGGAAATCAGTAAATGGTTTTTTTGATGTGCTGATTGGTAATTCAGGTGCAGCACAAAATCAGCAGGAATGTATCCCTTTCAGTATATCAAAAATAAAAACCACCAAGTGAAACTTTAAAAACAATTAAGGAAGCCCTTTCCTCCTTTCTTTTTATATTGAGGTATGAAAGGTGAAAAAGAGACTCTTCTAGACTTTAATGTTTAAAGTCAAGATTAAAACAATAGTTTTAATATGGGTAAAAATCAAGAGTGTGGCTAGATCGAGTGCCTTTGTTTTTATTCCACAGATTTTTTTTTTTTAACAAATTAGGATTGTAATTTGGTTTTTCTACATAATTATATTTACTTATTTGTTTCTCTGTTTATCCTTGAAGACCTTAACTGAGACAGGCTATGAGAAATATAATGAGGTAATGCACTTAGCATGCTGTGACTGCTGAGCATAAAAGAGTGAATTCTAGCAACGATCCAGCTGTTTGCCAGCACCAGAGACAACAAATTTCCATCCCAGTGCTGGCAAACACAACTTCTCTATTCATCATTTTGGATTGGTTCCTTTCTCGCCTTTGACAAGGTTTAATGGGTGACCCACTGACCAGCAGTATTTATTCAGCAAGCACTTGTTCAGCCATCAGTATGTCACATGCCATGTAGATCCCAGGAACACAAAGATGGCCAAATATGTCCTTGCCCTTCAGTGGCTCACAATTTGATGAACTCAGATTTGCTAAGAGGGTTCAAAATCCACTGGCCAGATAGATTTGTCTGAGCAGCTGAAATGTTCTCTGGCCCTAGCCTGTGCCAGAGCTGAGGCAGCAGAGGCAGCTCCTGAGTGGCATTGAGCACTAGCCCTGCCAGAGGCTGGTGCCCATGCTCACAGACATACTATAGCACGAGTGTGAGACTTCGCTGGTTAATCGTGTGACTAATTGCCTGCCAGTTGCCATGTTGTGAGTTCCCTATAGTATGCATGGTTTGATTTAGCTGAAGTCTTACTAGCTTATTTTAGTTTTTATTTTTGCAAAATGAGCTTTTTTCTTAACCTCTAGAATATCTAACTTTTGTGTAAAGAAAGTCATTCATTTCAGCAAAACCACTAGAAGCTGGTCCCTGTGGGTGGCAGCTGAAAGATTGAATTTCCAGTTTTTAAGGTGGGCAGAGGGGATGGTATTAGGTTTGTCCTCTCTATTCCTATGTGTGCAAAGTTCCTCACAGATGAAAATCCCCCGGGTCTGCTCGGCCTCGTTCTGGTTTCCCTGCGCCAACAGGTGGGGCAGCCTTTAACACCTGGTGATCGAATGGCAATGTCTGAGCCAAAAGAGCTTTCAGGAGGTTGCCATAAAGGACATAATGACAGCGAGACAACTAGGCTGGGGGAGGAAGTTACTGATGTGAAAGAGGCTCTTTACACTGAAGGATACAGGAGAAAAATTAAATAGCAGCAGGTATTAAGGCCTCTGCATATTCCTACTATTAACCAGAGTCGTGCCAGGAGAGATCGCTCCACTGCCCTCTACAGCTCTAGTTTCCTTCTCTGATTCACAATAACTGGCTATATCTGAAAATGCAGTCTCAAACTCATAATTAGTAAGTAAGCCTGGAGAGTTTCTCTTTAAAAAAAGCCTCTCAAGAATTTTCAAGTTTTTGCAAATTAATAAAAGTCCTGTCTGTATAAAATGATGGCTAAGTAGCACAGTAACCCTGTGTGTATCTCCACGCTTTTTCAATGAGAAGAAGGGCAGTAACGAGAAAGCTATGTTCATGAACAAGAGACAGCCAAGGTATGATAGACACCCGCCCCTCCCCAGGTAGCTCCTTGGTCACCTGGACTCCTAAGAGACAGACTGAAACTCTTAATGGGCAGAGAATACATTGCAGAAACCCCTGCTCCCAAAGCAGACTACTTTCTACCCTAGAGTAGGATAATCTGATATTGTGAAGAGCTTGTCACCTTAGCCACACCCCTGACCTCCTCCAGCCTCTCAGTGCCTTCTACTCTAGAGTAATGGGGCCGATGCCATGCCACCTCATGGGAAGGTCTCACTGAGCCAGGGAGCAGCAGACTGGGAAAGGTCCATGAGCATGGACTGTTTTACTTTCAAAAAAAGTCATACTAGAAATTGCTAGATAGTCTGTGGGAGGCTAAAGAAATTTACTCTTGCACGGTTAGGAAAGAACTGGGTCAGTAAGTGTTAAGCTCTCTACAGGTGCCTTATAGAGTTTAGTTTTTGCAAAAGTGGGTTTCTGATCTAGTCTGCTTTTTAAAACACTGGTTTCAAACAAAACTTGAGGCTTTTTCAGCTATGTGATACTGCCTAGATGTGGGACAGGACATGCTGCTCTTCTCCTTGGGAGCCCCTCAGCCAACCTTAGAATGGAGAAGCAAAACCTCATGAGGCACTATATGGTCCACCCTCAGGCCATATACTCGACCAGCTCACTGTTCTGTCCATGTGTGTGGATCTGTCCTCACCCAGCTACATAGAGCAGCCAGATGCATACGGTTGGCCAGAGTGCCATTCATGCTCACTGTCACCATGATTTATCTAAAACCATTGAGGGAAATCATAATTCCCAGAAGGCTGCTTGAGGGAAAGTGTACTCTGTTCACTCTCCCCGTATTCTCACCTGGATAAAATCAGCAGCCAGCTGCTGGGCCAGCATTGCCTCTGCTGCGACCTCTGAAGGACTGCTGCTACCACATGGTGTGCGCCATCAGCTCACCTGAGAAGTACTCTGAGTCAGTCCCACGGGGCTGATGTGTGACCCCATGGGAAGAAGATTTTGGTACATGTAGCTCATCAAAGCACACCACACCATCTCCTCTCTATAAGCACTCCCCGAAAAGGAGGTGCTGGCCAATCCTGGTTCTAGGAGTGACCACAAGGCTTGGTTTATTTCACAGACACACAATCAGTTACAAAACAGATAGGTTTTCCTTTTTGAGTGGTTGCTAGAAAACTTCAAGTCAGGTGTGTAGCCTCTAGCTCTACCCTGTGGACCTGCCACATGATGCACTTTTCACTTTCCTTGCTCCATTTTGTTGCTGTCCCAGGTCTTAGACTACTGTTCTTAAGTTCAGCAAGAATAGCAAATATACTCATGTTTCATTTTTAGCTTTGAGAGTGGTTTCCAGGAATTCTTCCAAAGTTCTGATTGTGTATGGGAAGGGAGTGTGAGACTGGGGGAGTGAAGCAGAGATGAGAGACAGAGGAAGAGAAGCTGGGTTTAGGAGCATTTCCTTTGAAATAAAGAAAGCTCAGAACATGTGTTCAAAATGTATATATGTCTATGAAGTTATGCTTTTGCTTGTATTTAAATTGATATAACAACTTCAGAAGAAATTCTCAAAAATTGATCAATCTAGAGATTAAAAGTATAGATGGCAGACTCCTACCTGCTCTGAGCTGTGTGAATGTAGACAGCATAGAGAGCAGAAGAGAAAGCAGCAGATATAAAGACTTACCCTGGTGTGACTCTCATGTGCCATGTATGGGCGGCATAGTGGGACTGGGAAAGTGGCTGGTACGTGCCATTGCTGAGTCATCACTAGAGTAAAAAGGCCTTAGAAATACCTAAAACAATAAGTTATATGGCCAGGGTGTGGACAGTATGGTGTATTCCTTGGAAAAACATTTCATTTCAGAACCTATATCCATATTGTGTCCCTAATAGTATATATTCAGCTGTCACTAAAATATGTTTTCCTATTACTAAAGTTTATAAATTGCATTGTGTCATCTGAATTACTAGGAAATATACAAATGATATTTACTGTGTAATATTACAGGAAATAAAAAAATTCATCAAGGGGGTCTCTGAGAAGATCAAGAAAACCAGAGATAAATATGGTATCAACGATAACGGCACGACAGAGGTAACGGCCTTTCCCAACAGGTTAGGAAAGATACTGAGGAATTTTCAGGTGTTTCCAGCCCTAACCTGTACTTGGTTTTATTCTTCCAGCCCCGTGTGCTCTACCAGTTGGACCGGATCACCCCTACCCAAATAGAAAAGTTTCTGGAAACCTGTAGGGACAAGTACATGAGGTAGGGATGCTAATTATCTTGGACTGTCATGCAGTCACATGGGTCTCTCATATCCTTCCTGTTTCTCCATGGAAACAAAATCCTGCACCAGCACCACTTACTGACTCCCAGTGGTTGAACAGGTTCTATCACCTCTTATCTAGGGATTCCAGTGGGTACATTGACTAGATGTCCCAAGATGTGGAAATAATTGCAAAGAAATTTCTGAGTGTCTCTCCTCACAGAGAAACTGCCAGTATATTTGGAAGGTGTTAGCTACTCCGTTTGCCTTCAGTACCACGTTAGCAAAGCTCTCGGATCTTCTCCATGCAATAGACATTTGGGCCCTGTCGTCGCACGCTGACCACAAGGAGCCACAGTATCACTTTCATTACCCTACCCCTCTGAGCATCACGTGCCCCTGGCTGCAAATATTACTGATCTGTCCCAGGTTCTTCCTCTGTCACTAGTGCATCCCAGCTCAGTGCCAATTCCTTCCTGAACCCAATGGCATCTGCATTTTTCCTATCAAAAAGAAATACCAGAAGCCCCTCCCCAGCAGTTTTGCTGTACTTTCATCCATATCTTTTTCTTGTAGGGCACAGATGGAGCCAGGTTCTGCAGTAGGCGCACTCTGTGCTCAGAGCATTGGTGAACCAGGCACCCAGATGACCCTGAAGACATTCCACTTTGCAGGTGTAGCCTCCATGAACATCACCCTAGGCGTGCCCCGGATCAAAGAGATCATCAATGCTTCCAAGGCCATCAGGTGCCCTACTTCTGTTTTTCTTCTGTTCCAAATTGCCTGTCATATTTCTTGAGAAACAATGATTCTCTTAGTCACATGTAATACTCTAGTGGGCAATATCTCAAACTCTAGTGGTATGCTTGTGTTAATCATATTTTAGTTTTTAAAAACTCTACTTGAGAAAAAATAAGTTGAAACTGGATACAGTCAAAATTGAAAAAGTAGTTTTTTGTGGCCAAAGGTCACATAAAAGAGAGAAACATAAAAAACAACTGGAAAAATTAGAGCAGTGTGTCACTGAAGATTTCAAACTTTTGGTGTCACATTTCCAGCCTAACTAGGCCTAAATAACGTGTCTACCACTTGGACTGTGGCCATATTCTGTGATTGCCGCATGATTTCATGATAGGATCTATAGGTGATCTGAAACTAGAAAAGATAAAAATACATTACAGTGCATTTGATGTCAAAATGAGGATTCACCTATGATCTGAATCTAACAAAATAACAAATAGCATAAAGCGAAAACTGCAGTTGATTCTAGGACAGCAGCTATGGACGTCAGGGTGGCAGGAGCTCTGCCTGCCTCCTCTGTGTTGGTCAGATTTCTTCCAGGAATGTGTGTTCTGGGGACACCATCCCGGACAATGAGGATGGAAGCTGATGGCTAGTGGTTGGTGGAGCTAGGGGCATCCTGGAAAGGAGCTAATGAGGCTGAGGGAGAGGGATGGAGCAAGCTGTAACATACAAAGGGCCAATTTACTCAGGGAACAGAACTAAAATAGCTACTTATTAGGACCAAAGAAGAAGATGTAGGTTCACTTGGTTAGGAAGAACTTTCTGAAAGTCGTTTCATTCACTGGTAGAGTGGGTTATCTCATGAGCTCCAAAAATAGTAAATCTGAATGAGAATGTTGATAGGGGCATGCTCAACACACAGTGAATACTCAATAAATTGCAGTTGCTTTTAACATCACAATTCTAAATAGTACTTGGATTTAACAAAGCAGTAGTCTTCCAACAGGCTTACCCTTTGCTGCAACTGTTTTTCCTTTCCTTCTCATAGTACTCCAATCATCACGGCACAGCTAGACAAGGATGATGATGCAGATTATGCTCGTCTCGTGAAAGGGAGAATTGAGAAAACCCTCTTGGGAGAGGTAAGGAGAAATCTTTCTTAATAAAAAGTAAACTACATCAGCAGCATTGCAAGTATAAAAACCAGTTAGCAGTAGATAAACCAGTCAGTGCTCTTAGGAAAGGGGAAGGTGACTGATTAACATTCTAACCTTCTTGACACTACAGATTTCAGAGTATATTGAAGAAGTGTTTCTTCCTGATGATTGCTTTATTCTCGTGAAGCTCTCCCTGGAACGGATTAGACTTCTGAGACTGGAAGTGAGTCACATAATTAATTGTGTAGAGGAAGTCATCCTCTGTTAGTCCCAAGATAGGCACTGATAAACTAGAGCAGGAGCAAAGCAAGACCCAAGAAGCATTGCAGATGCTTTCTTTTGGTTGCCGTTCTGTGTAAGTCTGCTCTCCCTTCACATTCTTTGTTACTAAACCTGACTGACACAGACATACACAGGAAATTGAGCGAAATTTTGTGTAGGCCACAACACCCATTCACTATGACAAAGTGTTACAATAATTGGTGTCCTTGCCATCTTCCCAGCGTCTAGAAGGACCATCAGGCTGGCTGTGTCTTACATATCTGTGGCCCGCAGCAACCAACACAGCACCTGGCTAGCACAGTAAATGTTTTTGGATAGGTAGGTTAACATGGCTTATTATATTGGCATTTACATAATAGGTAACAGTTTAAAGATTATCAGCATTTCTCAAGGATAGACAGAGGTGGGGATGCAAACTGAGTAACATACTGGTACCTTCCTCTTTCTCTCAGGTTCTTAAAATCAATACTAGTTGTAAAGCCTTTTCTCTCAAGTACCAAGTTCACATGTTATCCGTATGACAGATGACCCAAATTAAGCAGCCAGTCCTCCAGGTTGGGGAATTCTCTAACCTGGCTCTGGCGGCCTGCTTTGTGGGTCTTTTACCAGAAGAGCCAGGTAACATTGAGGAGTGTAGCACACAAGGAGTTATGGTGAGGTCAATAAAGAGTGGGCTCCACTGATGCTTTTAGATGGTCCCGGCCTCGAACCTCCCACCTCCTAGACCTCCCCTGGAGTCTGTGTTTGTTGCCATGAATTGAGCATGCATTTTTAATAGGGGGTTATAAAAAAGCTTTTTATACTCTTTATTTACATACAGTTACACAAACAAAAACTTATCTCTGGTATTAAAATTTCATGGTGGAGAGAAAGATTAAGGGAAAAAATGACTAAAAAGGCTTCTTAGAGGGCCAGTGATGAAAAAAGTCTGAGAAACACTGGAATTTTAGGCTCCGTACCCGTCAGTAACATCCTGGATGTTCCTCTCCCTCGCCCCCCACTCAATCCCCGGCCATCTTGCAGGTGAATGCCGAAACGGTGCGGTATTCCATCTGCACGTCCAAGCTCCGTGTGAAGCCAGGTGATGTGGCTGTTCATGGTGAGGCTGTGGTATGTGTCACCCCCAGAGAGAACAGCAAGAGCTCCATGTACTACGTGCTGCAGTTCCTGAAAGAGGATCTCCCCAAGGTGAGACAAAAGTGACCCCTTCACAGTCCTGCCCAGCCTAATGCCTGGGGATTTGTAAAGAAAGAGACCACATTTACCTCTAATGTGAATGTCCAGGCATCAGAGAACCCTAAGGACTCTGTCACTACTGAGACTGGCACCCCATTTCTTTATTTCTTCTTTGCCACATCCCTAAGGAATCAGTCAGCACTCACACTGCCACGTTAGCTCTCCCTGTTAGATTCCTCGCTGTTCTCTCATCTAAAACTAATCACAGAATGAGGTAATCCCCTGAACTTCTGCTTTCTCCCTAATCCCCAAAGCAGGACACGGGCACTTTTTAGGTTTGGTATGGAACTGATAATCACCACTGAGAAGCAGGGATGATCAAGGTAACAAACTCAGGGCGTGACATTCCAAGTTTCACAGCCACTATGGTTTCTGAGACTACCAGGTTGATGGGGGCTGCGGACACTGCAGGATCTCAAGCCTTCTGTCTCTCTGAGTCCAGGTGGTGGTGCAGGGCATCCCAGAGGTGTCCAGGGCTGTCATCCACATCGACGAGCAGAGTGGAAAGGAGAAATACAAGCTCCTGGTAGAGGGTGATAACCTGAGGGCCGTCATGGCCACCCATGGTGTGAAGGGCACCCGAACCACCTCCAATAACACATATGAGGTACTGCTAATACCCAGGGTCAAGTTACGGTTGTTCTCTCTCCTTTAGTGCCCCCTCCAGACCCTCGGCTGGTTCCTGGTGCACTTCTCAGACCCTGCTGTTTGCTCTGGATCCAACACTAAAGATCCAATTTTGGAAAAGGGGGTGGGGCTTGCTGTGAACCTGTAGGGCAAAGGAGGACATAGAGAAGTAGGGTAGCATCCCGAAGGTGGCTGCTTCTACTCATCCTGGCTCTCTGTAGGTAGAAAAAACTCTGGGCATCGAAGCTGCCCGGACGACTATCATCAATGAAATCCAGTACACGATGGTCAACCACGGTATGAGCATCGACAGGAGGCATGTGATGCTACTCTCCGACTTGATGACATACAAGGTTCGTGGGAGGAACCCGGTCTCAGGAGAATGGAGCTGTGAAGCTTCTAAATTTGTGGAATACACAGCTGTCTGTGATGAGCATCAGTGAGGGAAAATAAAATGTCACCATCACCCAAAAATCAAAGCATGGTGACTAACCTAGGTGTTCTGCTAAAATTCCAGTATAAAAATTACAACCTCCTGGGATAAGGTGGAACATGATTTTTGTCCTTATTAGAAATTTTATCCTAAAGCAAAGCTAGCCATTGCCAAAAGGACTCTTCCCTGAGTCCTACACTAACTGCCCAGGATTTCCTGGCAAATCAAGGTGTTCATTCGCTGTTAAACCCATTCATCTCACTTCTGTAGCCAGTTCCAGGTAAAGAATAAGTTAACCTTTTGGGGGGCGGGGCTGGGGTTGGTCGTTTGGTTATATATTTTTTCTTTTCCCCAAAAATGCCTTTCCTCTAGCAGTACCATAGGACAATGGTTTTCTTGACCCACCTCGCTCAAACCTGTACTGTGTTGTAGAACATTCAGAAACTAGGTGGGAAAATGACCCATTCCTACCACCTACAATAAAAGCTGTCATTTTTAAGTTTTCCCTTCCAGTCTTACTCTATATGCATAGATTGTTACCGTAGTTGCAGTAAATAGTGGGCATACTGTTTTTATCCTAACTTTTTATTTAATGTATTTTCCACATTGTAATATAGTTTTTATAAGTGTACTTTTTATGATGATAGAATGTTCCTATTCCTGCTTTGAGGCTTTTAAATTATTTGAGTTGTGAGGGCTTTGAGCCTTAAGAAACATATTCAGAAGTAGTACTTTCTTTTTTTAAAAGTTAGATTCTTAATTCTAGTTCTCAGTTCTTAATTCTTTGTTCTAACAGCCCCTGGTGTGGGTGTAAGGATCCATGTTGTCAGTGATTAATAAATGGCTTCAGTGGGACACAGGTGGGACGGATAGCTGTTAGGACCCTGTTGAAACAACTATGTGGCTGATTTTTGCTTATTCTGTTGAGTGGATGCTATTTTGGTTTTGAGCTTTCATAGGTGGCATGGGTGCCACTCTGACACAGTCTCCCTTGACACAGGGTGAAGTCCTGGGCATTACTAGGTTTGGCCTGGCCAAGATGAAGGAAAGTGTGCTGATGCTGGCCTCCTTTGAGAAGACGGCTGACCACCTCTTTGATGCTGCTTACTTTGGGCAGAAGGACTCCGTGTGTGGTAGGTTTGGTGTTTCTAGGGCATCACCAAAGGCCTTGGTTGTTTGCAGCTTCAAGCCTGGCTAGAGCTTCTTGGGAGGTTAGCTAACTGAGTAGGCAGAGCTTTTATTTTTTTAGAATAAAGTCACAGATCATGGAATTGGAGCCAATCAATCTTTTATCTCCAAAGCCTGGCTGGAGCATCCTGCATGCCCCCACATCTGTTCAAAGGCTTCTCTTTCGGTACAGACAACTTTTGGTCCAAGAAGCAAAGACTGACCCTGGGCATCTGGGAACTTTTCCAGCCCATGGAGTTGTAGTGAGCCATACCAGTCTTTAGGCTGCACAGGTGCTTAGGCTGACAGAGGAACAATGCCAGGCATCCCTGCTGTCCCGACTCCCTGGGAAAGGCAGCCAGCATGCCTTTTATGCTTGTTGAGCTTCTGTGCTGGGTACCTTATATGCCAATATCTCAGCACCTCTGTGAAGTGTAGTTATTAAACCCTTTCACAAGTGGGAAGACCAAGGAAACTGACTTTGCTGCCATCAAGTCCAACTGCAGAGTTTTGCCCTTATACCCCGTTCACAGTACATCTCTGGCAGGCCTAGGGGAAAGGGAATGTGAGCGGGAACTGTCACAAAAGTGCCTGCTGCCCACCTAGCTCTTCCCTGAGTCCTGCACTGACAGCCTGCTTCTATCCTTTTTTATGCCAAGACCCTGCAGGCCCAAGGTGATAGCATGAAAGGGGTTGGGGCACAGGACACTCAGCCTGCCAAAGGCACACTCATCAGCCCAAGCAGGGGTTCCAAGCCTGGCCTTCGTTCTCACTGCCAGAGCTCTGCTTCCTAGTGGCCATTTCCTGTCTCACTTCTTTCTCTTGTGTGAGTTTGCCAAACAGGGCTTATTTTTTGCTCCTAAGATTAACTCCTCCTTTCAAAAAGAGCACAGCTTGTACATGAAAGGAAAGAGAAATTACATAATTCTTTAAGATAATAAAGAGCGAAAGGAAATAAAAGGAACAGAGTTTGGGGCAGGAGAAAGCCAGGGCCAAGGTAACAGTAAGAGCAAGTCTGCAGTAAGACCTAGCACCCCAACCTTGCCACCAGGATGTAGGGCCCTGCTGCCCTCCTGTGGCCCTGCCCACTGCCACCTCTCTCCAAGTCATGGATGAGGAGTAGGGGTAACGAGCCCAAGTTCAACCATTTGATGTGTTGTGGAGCTGGGAGTCAAATATCACTTTCTTACTCCTAAGTCAGTCGTCTTTCGCGACAACCCACCTGCGTATTGAGAAGCTCTCTAACCTTTTTTCTGGTTGGTTTCAGGAGTATCTGAATGCATTATCATGGGGATCCCCATGAACATTGGAACCGGGCTCTTCAAGCTGCTCCACAAGGCGGACAGGGACCCGAGCCCTCCCAGGAGGCCCCTGATCTTCGACACAAATGAATTCCACATCCCCCTTGTCACATAGGCCAGGGAAAAGGGGATCATTCCTGACCTCAGCTCCTTGTCCTATCTGGAAAGGGGCTCGAGATCAACAGCTGCCTTGGCTTTGTACTCCCTGGGACAGGTGCCCTGATGGCCCCACCATGCCAGTAGTCAGAGAAGACCCCCTAGATTCTTCAGGAGCAGCTCACCTGGTAACCCTGACCATACCACAGTGCTTGATCAGGACAAAGTATGGTTTGTCATTTGTTCGAAACCTAATCTATGGACAGCTCCATACCTCCTGCCCAGCCCACCTCCCTGGACTCAGGAGGAGACCCCAACCAGACATCTTTACTCATTCCCACCTCACCTGTCCACCCATCAGCTCCCAGGGGTTTCATACCTGTTCAGGACCCAGGTCTGAGCCCCAGGGTCAGGGCACGGTCTCAGTTTTTTCATTCCTCAGTCATGGTAGAATTTCTCAATGTAAAATACTTGTGTAAATATTGTTACTATTATTTATTTGTTCAGTTTGAAAACTTTGGAGTTTTTGTTACTGGATTTTACTTTTGAAACATAGAAGCTACGGAAACCAAGAAAGCCAGCATTTAAATGTCACTGGAAAAACTGGTTAAGCAAATTAGACTGTCTCAGATTTGTAATTGAGCTGAGACTATGAGGCCCAAGCTGCTCTGAAATGCCTTTCACAGACTCCACGATCACCCTATTTTCATCTACCTCCAACCCCCACACTAGTGACACTACCTTGTCACTCCCTCTTGTGACAAGAGTCAAACCCGTTCTTCGTGGTCTGTGGAAGACTTCCTTGCTGGCATTTGTGGCCTGCTAAGGTGGGGACTATCAGTGTACACAGATGACGAGTAAGGCTGGTGCAGGCTGCCTGCATTGCCTTGGTGACATCAATATCCCTCCTGAGGTATCTGCTTGTCTGTGCACAGGGCAGTTGTGGAACTGTTAGCCTAAAAAGTGCCCCAGGGGCAGTAGTGAAAGAGGGCCCTCCCTGGTACAGGCAGGTAAAGGCCACCCATACAGGAAGGGAGGAGGCCCACATGGGGTGTGGGGGGGTGTCAGCTGGAGCTGGAGACCTGCCCCATTTGGCAACAGCAGGCTCCTTGAAGTGTAAATCTACTATGACAATAGAAAGCACATGTAAGGCTATGGGGACACAACCAGCAGGGTATCCCAGAAAGCCCTGGATTTAATCCTCTGCTCAGGCTTAGGTCAGTGACTGCACCATCATTGTTAACAGTTTTTCAAGGCTTCTGAGGGGGGTTTGTACAACATAGGAAAGAACTGCACATAACTTGTCTTCTGGAGAGAAAAGTTTGCTCCTGGAGACTGTTTTCTTTGCACAGAATTTGCTGCGTAGGATTGGCCCAGGACCATGAGAAAAAATGGCTGCAGCTCCCCTCCCTCTGGAGATCTGTGGAATCTGTCCTTCCTTTCCCTGCACAGAACAGAGTTCCACTGTTGACTCTTCTTCCCCAGTGGGGCTTTGGAAAACCAAGGCTGCATACTTGGGAAGTAGGTGAAAGTGAAAGGTGGGGCTTTCACCCTAAGTTTTGATTTCTTGCACTTGAAGTCTTCTGAAATGGCACAGCCAATTTATCTCATTGTGTAAAGTCACTGGAAGAACTAAAAACCCAAACCGAAGACATGGGAGTTTATTGTCGAGCAAGAGGATGGTTTGGGTGATTAGCGAGGTGGATATGGTAATGAGAAAAAGGGGAGGCTTAAAGAATTCAAGTGGTATTTTATGGACTTTTGCTTACATTCTTTGGACGTTCCCTAGTTCAGCGGTCCCCAACCCCCAGGCCGCAGACCAATACCGATCCATGGCCTATTAGGAACCCAAGCTGCCCAGTAGGAAGTGAGTGGTGGGCAAGCAAGTAAGGTTTCACCTGTATTTGCAGCTGCTCCCCAGCACTAGCATTACCACGTATGGTTCCACTTCAGGTCATTAGGCATTAGATTCTCATAGGAGCTTTGGTGCCAAAATTGGGGACCACTGCCATAGTTGATTTCCTCCATTCTGAGTCAATCCTGCAAAGGTACTAGTATAACCATTGGTCCTTGGGTCTGTGTTAAAATGAGTGCTTTCCCTTCCTTTTCCCTTACTGATGTGATTCTGAATTAGGAATTCTTGACCTGAGTTATTTTAGGCCACGACTGAGATTTAAAATACTAGGGAAATTTGTAGTTTGGCCCAATGGTCCCCTGGCACGCAGGAGGTTGGCCTATGAACTTCTGTGAAAGAGATGCCATTTTTCATTGTGTCCAGCCCCGTATCTTTTAAAATGAGCTAGCCTGGTTGGGACTAAGGAGTAAGTCTATTAACACACTTATGCAGGGTTGCCAATTGAGACCTCACCACAGGAACTGCTGCTCTCAACCTGCAAAGAGCCACAGTAGCAAAGCCGCCTTCCTGAACACTTGCCTGGGAAGTACGCCTCAGGCCCCGGATTGGTACCAGGACTACTGGGATACATGGGGAGCCAAGGAGGGTGGACTTGGATAGCAGGAGGGAACACCAGCACCCACAATCCTCTGTGTGACACATACTTGAAATAAGGGGGAGAGAGTGTGGTAGTGCTGCCATGAGTAATAAAGACATTGCTGGGAGCCCCATCCTACCTGAGGGAGTACTCGCTAGGAGCTAGAGTCCATGTGAAATACGTGTGATTATGATGGGTGCAGGCAAGGGTTTGGCTTTAGGTCAACATGTGGTACTTGGGGAACAGAAGGGTTATATGGGGGAGCACACCACCCAATGAGAAGCAATGTGTCCTATAGGCACTGGTACTCAGGTACTGCCAGCCCTGCTGGGACCACTGGCATAGGCAGCAATGGCTGACAAGCCCTATTTTGTGTGCCCCACTGTGTGTTTCATGGGTGGGTGTTAAAACTCTCCCTGATCTGATACCTGCTCTGTCCTGGCATTAGGCTTTATAGCAAGCACAGAACTCGAAGACCAGATAGCAATGTATTCTGAAGAGTGAGCTCAATAGGTTAGGATTTTACTATGAGCCTGTTTGGAAGAAATAAAAACATTTTAATTCTATCTCATCCATGAACAGATACATATTTCTGACTAGTAGAATCTGTCTAGTCCTTTGCCCTTTTTATATCTTTTGTACAAGGGGATTAAAATACCTCGACTCAGTTTATAGCCCTCTGCTTTGCTCAGCACTTTGAGTAGGAGAGACATTCTGGAGTCTTCAAGTGCCTGCGTCAGAGGTAAATTATGGTGTGTTTCTATTTCAGGGTTTATCCATGTGTATTCACACTGATTCATGTCTGATTGAACCTGACACTGTATAATGATTATTTTTCTTAAATGTTTTCTGTCTCTTGGCAGAACTTTCTATTTTTCTACCAAAACTCAAAAGAGAAAAAAAATTGCTATCCATAAAGTTGTAGCAGTTCATCCCTGTGGATTGTGAAACAGGGTCATTGAGATACATGTGGGCTCTAACTCCTAAAATAATGAATGTCCTCTGTAGCAGGCCCACCTCTCCAGGTGTTAGAGTTCAGCAGTGAGTGTCCAGCCCCACCCCTGGATTGTAACTAATTCAAATCCAGTAGGAGGCAATGCAGTGTTTCCTGAACTGTGTACTGGAAGTGCCTGCCACCTGGCCAAGATCAGATGCCAAGCTTCTTTGTTCTTTAATTCATTCAGCAAATGAGGGCCTGCTATGTCCAAAGCACTATGTCCAACACAGTCTAGAGCCAGAGCATCAGCCCTCTGCAGGGCAAAGAGAGAGGTCCCTCTAAGCCAGAGCTGCCCCCCTGCTTCCAACTCCTCCCTAGAGTGCTCTATAAGCCCCCTGTTTGGCCTTTTTTCCTTGGGCTTGGATTCTAGAGGCAGTGCCCTGATCAGAGGACATTAGCCTGCAGTCACTGAAAAAGGATGATACAATCCTCTCCCCAACCCAAACATAACTTGCAGTGTTAACGAGTGGACATTTAAGTCCATGAATATTTGTTAAGCTTCTGCTCTGTGCCAGGCAATGTGCCAGGCCCTTGGGGAAGGTCCCTGCTTGCATGGGACTTACCTTCTGGTTGGGGTCATCTTGTGGTTAAAAGCCTGGGTTCTATGATCAGACGATGGGAATTCAACCCAACTTTCAGGCGATGGGAATTCAACCCAACTTACCCTTTCTATCTGGTGACTTGAATTCATGACTTAACCTCTCTGCCTTACTCATAAGATAGGAATGAAATTTAGTGGTACCTAACTCATAAGGGTCATTGTGAGGTTTCAATGTGATAATGCATATAAGGTCTTAGTTCAGTGCCTGGAACAGAGTACACACTAATTGTGTTTGCATTTATGGTGACTATCCCTATTTTACTGAGAAACATGGTCTGGATTCTCACCTAAAACCCAATCCTCTAACCCTCTCTAATTCACCCAGATGGAGTTTTTCTTTGTGGCCTTGGGGATCAGGCCTCCCTAGACATAACTCCTGCCCCACTGTCTGCTCAGTCAGTAGATCTCTGTGTTTCACACCACAGAGGAAGAAGGCTCGGGGAGGGGACCAACCTTTGGCAGTCGTGTAGCTGAGGGCTTCAACATTTTAATTTGGGCCATAAAGTAAACGTGATCTCAGTTTAAGAGTCGTGGATAGTAAGACCAAAATAACTCAGGTTTTTTTATGGGGAGAGATAGATATTGATATATAGGTTTATTGTGTAACTCTGTCTCATGAGGTAGAACATTTTTCTTTCAAAGAGGTTGCCATTCAAGTCATTGGTAAAGAATATATTAAGAAACTAGTAATAATGGTTGCCTCTGGGGATAGAAACTAGAAGACTGAAGGATACAGGTGGAGGTGATTTATTTTTCACTCTGCTCCATTGTGCCTTTCTAATTTTATTACCTTCTGAAAGTATTGCCAGTTTTGTTTTGTTTTTTAAATCAATATCTGATGATAAAGAATCAAGTCATCTTGGAGCTGACTTTGTTCTCAAATGTACTTGAGCGCTCTGCTCTGAAAGTAGCTGAGTGGTCCCTTCCAGTTATATTCACATAAAACAAGCAGGTACCAGATATTCAGGGGAAAAGACGGTGTTATCAGGATAAGGTGACAAAAAATCTAAGTTAACGGCTTTAAATACTAAAGTTTTCTTTTCAGACATAATCCAGTGGAGGCATTCCAGGGTCGGTATGGCAGTTTTACAAAGCTGTCCGGGACCTGGGTCCTCCTCAGCCTCACCTTTCACCATCCCTAGGGGATGGCCCAGTCCTCATTCCTCATGGTCCAAGGTGGCTGATGGAGCCTCAGGCATTCTAGCCAGAAGAAGTAGGGAAAGAAAACCATAACATTTCCCTCTAAGGAAAGTTCCCGAAAGTTACTTGACATTTCTGTTTACATCCCCTTAGCCAGAACTAACCAAACCCAGCTCCAAGGGAGGATGAAAATATTTGGGTTCTGAGTGGCTATGTGCCTAAACTAAAAGCAGGGGCTTCTTTTAGCACAGAAAAAGGAACAGGAAGTAGGGAACAATTGCATGACAGCTTCTGGTGTATCGGGATTTTTTTTTTTTTTTTGATAAGGTCAGAATATTCTAAACTCCTCAGAACTAGAATGTTGTACACAGCTTTCTCTTCAGAAGAAAAAGACTAAGACACTGACCCCTTCACTCTCTCTTTTTTCCCCTTTCTTGCACATTTTATGCCTTGAGGTTTTTTGTTTGTTTTTTAAATAAAATGATCTTTAAATTAGATCATATTCCCATAGCAGGCTGTTCAAAATATATCTGGGCTGACAGAAAATATAACTGTCAAACTTATTTAATAAATAACACTGTTTATTGCTCACCTGCTATGTCCTGGCCCCAATACCAGGTGTTGGGTATAGAATGGTGAACAAAATTTTAATGGTCCCTTTCCTTGTAGAATTAATCTAGTAACAGCACTGTCCAACAGAAATATAGCACAAGCCACATGTGATTAAAATGTTTCTAGTACCCACATTTTAAAAAGAACTGTTGAACTTAATAGTAGCAACATACGGTAACTCAAAGTATCCAAAATATTTCAATATGTAAGCAATATAAAATTACAAATGTGCAGGAAGTCCTTGTGGAGAGGCTGGTCCCTCCAAGGGCCAAGGGCTTCCAGTAGGAGCCCGATCACATCCTCTCCAGAAACTCTGAATTGGTGTCTGAGCTGAGCCCGGGCCTCAGAGAATGTCCATGGCTTTGTGCACCTTCTGAAGCTGGCCACTCAGCTTCCCCACCCACTGTACAAGGAACTTTCCAGTGAATACCTCTTGGGCCTTAAACCCCTCGGAAATCATTTTCTGTTGCCTATTAACCTGACTAAAAACTCGAGCAAGGACTATTCGAAGGTGAATAATATGCACTCATGAAAGGAAGAGAGAGCCTGGTGTGGAAAGACTTGAGCCTCACTGCCTTCTTGGGAAACTTTTTGGCACAGAGTCCACACTCTGTGTACATTGTATGCTTTGGGTCTTTGCTTCCAAACTTCTCCGTTTCCTGGAGGAGGTATATTGTCTCCAGGGGAAGCCAGGGGTTAGAATCATGCCCTTCAGTCTGTTCCACCACAAAAGAATGGGTGTGACCAATTTATCATATACGAGTCGGAGAGCATGTCATAACACCTGATGTTGACCTTAGAAATAAACCAGACCCCCCAGATACACTACACCAGTCTCCCAGTTGAACAAGACAAGCAATTTATTCAGCCTTTTGTAATATAGTGTTCGGGTTAACTATGAATTTTCAGACTTGGGAATAAGTTCATTGGTCCAGCGGACATGGTCCTGGACTAAGATATTCAAGACTCAAGTTCTAGTTGCCACCCTGACTACCACTAGCAGCATTGCCTTAGGTGTGCTGCCTCCCTTCCTCAGCTGTCAGTTTCCCAGTCTATACAATGAAGGGTAAACTGAGCCATGTCTGTCTACTTCAATGTCCTGTAAAGCATCAAGGAAGCTAGAAAACTGTAAATTGCTTAGCCATGTTGCCAGAACTTGTGAAAGAACCAGATATTGCTGAAGAGATTCCAATCTTCACCAGATCCTCTCACACCTCACCTTCCTCCTTTTTAGAAATTGTCACAAAGGCTGAGTCCCATGACTGCCTAGGGATCCGAGCCCCTGTGGCAGTGTGTGCTACAGCTTATCCCAGTAGTCCCAAGGCCCTTCCCTAACACTTAAATTACCATCTGACCTGTATAATTTATTATTTATTGTGCTAACTGCATCTTCCCAGTAGAATGTAAGTTCCATGGGAACAGGTATTTTTGTTTGTATTATTCACCACTGTATCCTCAGTGCTTAGCACTGTGCTTGGCATATGGTAAGAGCTTTAAAAATGTTAGCCCAATAAGTGAAGTGGATTAAATTTCAAATTCCCTCTTAGCAGTTAGCATCAGGGATTGAGGGCCTTCCAGCCCAGCAATCCTGAGTTTAAATCCCTGCTCAGTCATGTTCCAGTTTCCTCGCAGCTGCCCCTCATGCTGACCCCACAGTCCTCCTTGCTGTGGGATCTCTCTATTCAAGGGCTGCATGCACAAGCCTGGCTGCTGCTTGTCCTGGCACCACTTCCCAAAAGGCTCAATTCCACCTTTGCCCAGAGAGGGCCCCTGTTAGTGTTAGAATCAAGGGTAACAGGCCCAGACCACAGCCTCCCACCTCCTCCCATTTCTGCCTGCGCGCCTGGGCCCCAACCCTGGCCCCAAACATAAGAGCCAGAGCCAAATGCTTCTAGCATATACCACCATGGGTGATTTATTTAAGGGTCTCCAAATAATCACTTACATGTCACCATGGCAACCTGAAGAGTTGCCATGGAGATAGGAGCAGGAAACGTCCCCATGGAGACCCCTGGGAGACTCTAGGAAATCATTACCAGGTGGAGGGGGCTTGGGAAGGGGGAGCTGGACAAATATGGGAGCCCCATGGTTCTGTGTCCCGGCAGGAGAAGGGGGGGTGAAGGGGCAGAGTGGGAAAGATCAGCTTAGAAAGGCTGGCAAGTTAATTATCTCCACCAACTTGGGTTCTGTGTGATAAATAACTTCTATTATATGCACATAATATATCTGAAGGGAAAGACAGGAAACTAGTAATAGTGGTGGCCCTCAGGAAGGAGAAAGAGAGAAACTTATTTTTCACTGTATGATCTTTGTATACTGCTTGAGTTTCTTTTATCATCACTATGTAAATATTAAAAATTCCAAAATAAATGCATGATTTTCAGAGTATTTGCTATGTCATTTATTTACATCCTTGCAACAACCCTAAAGGTAGATATTATCCCCATATCAGATGGGGAAATTGTGATTCAGAAAGTGGCCCACAGTCATAGGCTGAGCACCTTTAGGTAACTTTCTCCCCTCTTGACCTCAATTTCCTCAGTTTGGGCAAAAGTCCCACTACCTCTGACGGTCTGTGACTATGGCTCTTGAGAGGGATTTTGGAGGGCTGGTATCATAACCCTTCTCTTCCTTTTCCTCCCCCTCACCCATTCCTTAGCTCCCATCTACAGCAATGGGCCTTCGGGGTTCTAAAAGAAACACAGAACCCAAATGTCAAGCTAGAGGCACCCTTGAAGATCCCCTGGATTCTATCTTAGGAGGAGGGTGTGGCCCAAGAGAGGAAATGTGGGCCACAAGCAAAAGGGGGATCAAACCTACAAGGTGCCTTCACAAGCCCATTAGAAGGCTATCAACAAAAAGGAGAACAATAACAGCTGTTTGAGACGATGTTGAGAAATTTGAACTGTCATACACTACTGATAGGGATGTAAAATGGTGGAGCCGTATCATAGCTCCAGCCACTATAATAAAATCCCATAGGCTGGGTGGCTTAAACAATAGACATTTATTTCTCACAGTTCTGGCCACTGGGAAGTCCCAGTCAAGGTGCTGGTAGATTCAATTATGTGAGGGCCCTCTTTCTGGCTTGCAAACGCTGTCTTCTTGCTGTATCTTCACATGGTAGAGAGAACAAGCTCTAGTCTCTCTTCCTCTTCTTAAAAGGGCATCAATCCCATCATGGGGGCTCCACCCTCTTGACCACATCTAAACCTAATTACTTCTCAAAGGTGCCAGCTCCTAATGCCATCACACTGCAGAGTAGGACTTCAACATAGGAATTGGGCTTTGCAGGTGGGGATGGTTAGAGGGGTGAGAGGAGACAGAAACACTCAATCCATAACAAGCCACTTTGGAAAAGTCTGGCAGTTACTTAAAAGGTTAAACATAGATTTACCACATGACCTTACAATTACACTCCTAGGTATATCTCCAAGAGAATTCAAAACATTAGTTAACACAAAAATTTGTAAATGAATGTTCATAACAGCATTATCCATAATAGTCATAACAACCAAAATGCGCATCAACGGATGAATGAATAAACAAAATGTGGTTACAAAGGACCACATGTTAAATGATTCCATTTATATGAAAGTACAGAATAGGGAAATCTGTAGAGAGAGAAAGTAGATTAGTGGTTGCCTAGGGCTAGGGGGATGGGAAGATTGAGTATGAGGGTTCTATTTTGGGGTGAAGAAAATGCTCTTAAATTGATTGTGGTGATAGATGCACAACTCTGAATATTCTAAAAGCCACTGGATTGCATACTTTAAATAGGAGAACCACATGGTATGTGAACGATATCTCAATAAAGCTGTTTTAAAAAGGACGGAGAGTGAAAATACTAACCCAAGGTCATGCTACCACTTAGGGTCCTGCCTGCCAATCTTATGTTCTCTTCAAGCGGGGCAAGCAGGGACCCTGAGGCTGCTTCTGAAATGAGTGGGTGTCAAGTGGCAGGGATTCATATCACGCTCTCCTCCCCACACTCCTCAGCCAGAGCAGCATTCTTTAACAAACTGTGCTACCTCAAGATCTCATTTGGAGAAAGGGGTCCACTGCCAAAAGAAAAGAAAAGTACACGTTTGAAAGCCAATGACCAGAGAAAGTATAAAGGAGGGATAGCAAAGAGATTAAGAACCTGGGCATTGGCCTTGTAGAAAGCATGTTGTTTTATTCTGATGCTTTGACATCTTGGAACCTGGCTGACTCTGAGGAGACTGCCCCTCCCAGGACTAGCCCAGTTCCTAAAGATAGTGAAGGACTCTCCTGTGAACACATATTTCACATGCAAATGAACTGATTCAGAGCCCATATCCCCAACCACTTAAACTCTTACACTCTGGACCACTATTTTCCTGCCTTTGTCACCCCAGGACCAGGTAACAGACAACTAGGGACAGCCCCTGCACCCCAGAACCCAATGAAGTTATTCAAATCAACCAATTCTATACCTGCTTACCCTGCTTTGCCCATCATTTTTGCTAAAATCAAAGTAAAGGCCCTTGCCCATGTTTTCTTTCCCCTCCCTTCTTCTGCTTCCTGACTGGCCCTGGTGCTTCCCAGTGTGGCTCTGCATTGTGAATGACATACTATCTCACTATACCTAAGTAAAAATCAGGTCTACGTTTTAAAGTAAGCCTCATTCTACCTGGACTCTAAGCTTGCCTTGGTCCTCTACGAGCTCAGGCAAACTCCTTCATCAATCGCCTCACTTTCCTCATCCATAAACCTGGTTTATCATTGTACCTGCCTCAGGACCCTCAAATAAGATTGTGTTATATATATATATATATATATATATATATATATATATATATATATATATATATATATTTAGTTGTAGCTTGTACAAGGGGGACATGCCAAGGGCTCGAGCTGGGAAAGCCCCCACTGTGCTTTCCAAGCTGTGAATCTGTTCGGAAGGACAAATATTTTTTCCTAACTTATAAAAAGTCCAAAATGGGACAGGAATGGCCCTCACCCACTTCCTGGGGCTGTCATCAGGACTAAAAGAGGTAAGATTTGTAGAGTATCTAGTATATTACGTAGTACTCAGAAATAGTGTCATGTGGTTTCCAGAAGGCAGAAGGGGGCTCCTAGAAACTGTAACAAGGTCAAGAAAGCTTCCATTGTTTTTCATTTAGGGAGGTGTGCTTCAAGTTTATTTTATTTAAGTCTCAAATGAACAGATATTTTACACACCCAGGTTCATAGCAGCATTATTCACAATAGCCAAGAGGTAGAAGTAACCCAAGTGTTCGCTGATGGATGAATAAACAAAATCTGGTATATAGATATGCTGCAATATTATTCAGCCTAAAAAAAGGAAAGAAATTCTGACACATGCTACAACATAGATGAATCTTGAAGACATTATGTCAAGTGAAATAAGCCAGTCACAATGAGCCAAATACTGTATGATTCCCATGTATATGAATTACCTAGGATAGTCAAATTCACAGAGACAGAAAATAAAAGAGTGGTTGCCAAGGGTGAGAGGAGGGGGAATGGGGAGTTATTGTTTAATGGACAGTTTCAGTTTTGCAAGATAAAAAAATTCTAGAGATTAATTGTACAACAACAATGTGAGTGTACTGAATGCCGCTGACTTGTACACTTAAAAATAGTTAACATGATAAATTTTATGTTATATATATTTTACCACAAATTTTTAAAAAGGCATAGCCAGTTTGTTTGTTTGTCTTTGTTTTTATTCCCATGCTCCCATCTCCTCTCTTTTGACATACATCAGCTTGTTCTCTATATCAATGGGTCTGTTTCTGTTTTGTTTTGTTTATTCATTTGTCTTGTTTTTTTAGATTCCACATATAAGTGAGATCATATGGTATTTATCTTCCTTTTTCTGACTTATTTCACTTAGCATAATGTCTTCTAGGTCCATCCATGTTGTCACACTGACAAGATTTCATTCCTTTTTTATGGCTAAGTAATATTCCATTGTATATATGTACCACTTCTTTATCCATTCATCTATTAATGGACATCTAGGTTGATTCTGTATCTTGGCTATTATTAGTAATGCTTCAATGACCAAAGAGGGACAGACTTAAAGGAGGGGAAAAGGCACTTCTCAACAAATGCATGCACACAGGCATGATTACTGTTGCCCCTCCTGGCCTGTAGAAAAATTGCTCAAGGCAGTGGGGAAGCCACCTCAAAGTGTTTCTCCACTGGTGAGGTCGAGGCACTTGTTTGGACTCCCTTGAGAATGGTCAAGGCTGAGCACTCCATCTGCAACATGGGTAGGATGCTTGGCTCCCCTGCCCACACTAGCCGATATAGTTTATACACATACACACATTAAGTATGTATGTATATTTGTTAATGTGACAGGAGAAAATGCTATTTTTTTATTTTAAATTGTACTTCTTTGTTTTCTCCAGAGGTTCAACTTTTTGTTGACTATTTGTTTTACTTTTTCATGAGTAGCCTGTTCTTAATGCTAGGAGAGCAAGTGTTCTCCCTGTTTTCTATTCCCACTGCCATTTCAAACGTCATCGCCTTGTTTTGATAACTTGCTTCCTTTGGCATCAGGTGTATTCATCAGAGTTCCTGGTAACAAGAAATAGAAACCAAATCTGGCTAATGATGTGGAAAAGTTTTGTTTTGTGTTTTGTTTTGTTTTTGGAAACAGGCAGCTCACAGAATCATCGTAAAAGCTGGAAACCCACAGTGAGAAAATGGGCAAATGGCAGCAGACAACCAGTGGGTTGCCCCCTAGCTGTGCCCTGTTTAGGACCCAGGGCACTGTGCCAGCAGGCCTGGTGCTGCCTTAGTCCCATTGCCAAAATAAGACCCTCCATTCTCCCTTTGCAGATAACCATGTTGGCCACGGGGGACCAGAGGACAGGGATAGTGGGGATCCATCCTGGGGAATGGAAGGCAAGGGAAGGTCTTCATGAAATGGAGGCAGGGGCAATTTAGATGCTGGGCTGTGCAGAAGATAATGTCCAGCAAGTTTCTGAATTGCTTAACAGGGTACAAAGCATCTTCAGTTAACCTGCTGAACCTGTTAAGTGCTATGTCATTAACTCTTAAATATGATCCTCTGAGGTTAGCATTACTCCCCCTGTTTCGTAAATGAAAAAACCAAGCACCAGAGTGGCTCCGTCACTTCCACCAGGCACACAGTAAATGTGAGAACAAAAATGCAAACTCAGCTGCACCTGACACGAAAGCCATCAGGCTTCTCAAGTGGTTGAGTTGACAATCGCAACACCTCTTTCCCTAGAAGTGGCCAGAGGCCACCCAGTGAGTAAGTGGTAGCACAGAACCCCCATCTTCCAACTGTACATCCATTCTATCCAGATCTTTGAGTGCTCTTCAAGTCCGAGGGTGGTTCCAAACACGAGGAACTGCTGTAGGGAAGCCCTGGGTGGGTGTTTTCTGCATATTCTCTATTTTAGGCAGCTTATAGAGAAAAATCTATAAAATGCGTATTTAAAAAGCTTTTATTAAAATTTAAATATAGTTGATATAGAATATTATGTTAGTTACATCAGTTTCAGGTGTATAATATAGTGATTCGACATTTTTATACCTTACGATGTAACCACTTCACTAATTCTAGTAATCATTTGTCACTATGAAAATTTATCACAATATTATTGACTATACCTCCTTCACCTTTTTTTACTCATTCTCATACCCACTTCTCTCTGGTAACCACCCATTTTGCTTCTGTTTCTATGAGTCTGTGTTTGTTCTGTTTGTTTGTTTGCTTTGTTCTAGAGATCATGGAGTAGCTGGTATCCTTTCCTGAGCCATGTGTAAGCAACTATAAAGGTTAGACAAAACATATTAAACAATGCTTCACATACATGGGACGTTAGCTAGTGTGGGCTATGATTATTAAGAGAAAGTTTACCTCACTGTTCACCCTGACGATGTTGTTTTCTAAACTATGGAAAACAGTGTCTAAGGCAGCTGTGAATGAGGAGTGGATGGAAGGAGACACAGAGGAACCAAAAATATCTACATAAAAATCTCCCTTGAGGGCACAGGGAAGCTTTCTGAGGTGATGGAAATGTTCTATAGTTGGTTGTGGTGATGACTACATACCTGTTGTCAAAAGTCATCAAGTTGTACTCTTAAAATGAAGGTTATTTTTAAAATCGATAAAATAGATTACTTTAAAATTCCCTTTGAGGCTTAGCAGACTCCTAAACAGGGCTTCAGGAACAGAACAGAAAACAGTCTCTGCAGTTGCACAGCTGAGTCCAGGTTTCCGAGGTTGTTCACTGCTGGGAGAGTTTGAGTTTGGTCCCAGCCAGAGAAGACAGACTCAGGTGAAGACCTGAGGCTTTCAGGTGAGGCCTCAGAAAGGCTATACACAAACAAAAGGACCATGCCTTAGGAATAAAAACGGAGACAACAACACAACAATAACTACAATTTTGGAAGCTGAAAAGTTAGTGAGTGGCAACTGACTTAGCAGATCCAAGGCAGCTGAATCCTAAGTGCGTGGGGAAGAATCTAAAAGCAAGTAGGTTTACTACTTGGAATCTCCCAAAAGCTCAGGGATTGGTGGCACTAGAATTAGAGCTGAAGGTTGGGAGAAGAACAAGAGAATTGTTGGAAAATTTAAGAAGAAATTAGACACCCCAAATGCCCTCTCCTATTCTACCATTTAAATAAGTAGTGGGAGATGAAAAGTTTATTTTAGGTGATAGTAAACCAGAAGGCCTCTAGATTAGGCTAAGAAATGGGGCTCTGTACTTAGAGCATGGGATTAAGCAAACATTTACAGATGTAGTGTGGAGGCCCAGCCTACTTCATTCATTCGGCACCCAGGACATTGTAACTCCAGGAGATCAATGGAAGTCTACTTTGTGAAATCTGACTCGCTCCCCACCCTCAAAAGACCTAATGATGCTGGTAGCAGGGGTTCACCAATGAAATGGCTCAGCCAGGTCACCATGCAATGAAGCTCATAGTCAGAAAGCACTAGCTATGTGCTCAGGAAATCAGCATTTTGTGCCCTCATTTAGAAAACCAACATCATCAGACATCTGACAAAAGCCTCTAACATGAAAGACAGAGACAAAAAAAGAGGAAATTGTTTAAGCAAGGAGAAAAAATGTAAAACAAGAATTTATTATTAACATCCTTAGAGAGATTTTAAAAATAAATTGCATTGCTAAAATAAGAGCATAAGACTATTATATATGGACATATTCTATATAGACATTACATATATGTACATACAGACCTGAAACAAGAATACAATATTATTGTTTTTTAAAAATGGAACATTCAAAAGGCAAAAGGAGCTCTTTAAAATTAAAAACATCAGAAATAAAAAAAAAAACAATAAAAGCATTAGAAGAGAAAATTGAGAAAACCTCCCCGAAACTAGTGCAAAAATACAGATGTAGAAAATTGGAAAGAATAGATAAGAAAATTGAAGGATTAATTCAGGAGGCCTAACTTCTGAATAATAAGAATTCAAAAAAACAGATAATGGAGTGAAGGGAATGATCAATTGAAAAAAAAAATTTCTAAAACTAAAGGACAGATTAAAAGGGCCTATTGAGGGCCTGATAGAATGGATGAAAATAACCCTACAGCAAGACAAATCATGATAATTCAGAACACTGAAAACAGAGAAAAAGTTCTACAAGCTTCCAAAGGGATGAAAGAACAGATCAGGAACTAGAATGGCTTGAATGTCTCAATAGAAACACTGAAAGCTAGAAGACACGTAAGCAATCCTTCCAAAATTCTGAAGAAAAATGATCCCCAACTTCAAATTTCATACCCAACCAAACTATCAATCTAGTTTGCAAGTAGAAAAGATATTTTCAGTCATTTAAGAT
Source organism: Rousettus aegyptiacus (assembly GCF_014176215.1). NCBI lineage: Eukaryota > Metazoa > Chordata > Mammalia > Chiroptera > Pteropodidae > Rousettus > Rousettus aegyptiacus. The sequence goes on from NW_023416309.1 coordinate 10,152,531, forward strand.
AAAAAAAAAAATGTTTTCATGTACTCTGGAGGATGTGTTTCATGGCTTCTGGAGGATGTGTTTCACCAAAATAAGGTAGCAAACCAGGAAAACGACAGACAACAGGAAAGAGGAATCTGACACAAGAGAAAGGTATAAAGGATCCCCCAGGATGTTAGTGAAGAGATATTGCAGGATAAACACACTGCAACAGGCATAGAGGGCAACCGGCCTAAATCAAATTAGGTCTGAAAGTTCCATTAGAGGTTCCTTCAAGAAAATAAGATCAGTAGAATATTGTCTGAACATATTGAGGGGAGATTTCAAAAACCAAAAGAGTTTAGCATTGATTACCAAAACTAAGTGAAAAGTTGGGAGCAATTATTAACTCCAGGGAAAATAAAAACTTGTACATGAAAAGAGAAGTAGTCGTAGTCCATTCCCTTGCCTATTGTGTAAAGACGTGGGAACAGTATTTACCTAGGGGTAATAATGTAAACACTGACTATTGCTCCAACCAAATTATTATATGGCTATATTGGGAGAATGGGGGCCAGGAAGGGCGAGTGGGTTGCTGGAGTGCAGAAGACAATAAATAGTGCCTAAAAGTAAAAAATCATGATGTAATAATAAAACTACATTATTTAGAAAATTGCGATGGATGCCAAAAGAATAAGCCATAAAAATCGAAAGGAGGTATCTCTGATGAGGGAGAGGACTCTTAAGTCCTGTACCACTATTTGACTCTGAGCCATATGAATAAATAACTTTTATAGAAATTAAAGCTTTGCCTTGATTTCTATCTTAGAACATACAAGCTGAGGCAGGCAGACACAGGCAGACAAAGAATTCAGGATTCTAAAAGAAAAATTTATTTGTAGACAGGGAAGGAAACATGCATACAAGTGAGAGAAACTGTAGTACTTCCACGAATAGGCAGGCCCAGACTGATAGCCAGACTTCCTTAGACTTGTCTAAGAAATAGGCACACATAACATAACCTTTGAACTTGACCTTCACGACGTAGCCCTATTCTTCTGGGACTGGCAGGTGGGAACTTCTTCAGGGAAGGTAGCATGGGATGGAAGTCTCTGGAACCTAAAGCAACCATGGCTCCCCACCCTTTTCTCTGCTCTTTTCCATCCTCTGCACCATCCTCCATCAGTGCCTGCTTCCAGCCTTCAGGACTCCTGCCTAGAGGTGACGGCTTCTGCTCAGGCTTGCAGAGATCAAACTGGCTGAGGGGATTAGGATGCAGCAGACAAACCTGGCTTTACTTTTGCCCCTGACTACCACCTTCCATATCCTCTATCCCCAGTCATGGTTAGGTTGGTAGTATCTGGGCAGAGATCTTTGCCGACCCACCTGCGCAGCTTCACCAGACATTCCACACCCAGACAGTGGTGCCAGAATAAAGCTGCGGAGAAAGCAAAGTATTAGGGGAGAATTAAGGTGAGGAAGTGAGTCAGCCCAGCATAAGCCTGCAGGCATCCGGAGGAGTTCTCAGGAGGCAGTGTCGGCTGCTCGTTTTAGCTTTCAAGCCTGCCTGGGAGTGTTGCTGAAATGTGACTATGCCCCACTGAGCACTGGGGATGGGAGGGGAGAGATGGTTGGCCTCCTGCCTCCTCCTCAGCCCCCAGAGCATCCCTGGTTGTCTGGGGGCTGGGGGCTGGTGTTGGGGGAGTCCTTGGACATGCTAGCAGTTTTCTTTCTCCTAGATTTGTTTGCCTGAGGCAGGGTGGAACCAGGTTGAATAGGTGACTCTAAAGAAGGACTGCTTCTTCTTCACCCCCAGGAGCTGCTCATTAAGAGGACAAAGGATGGGCCTTTGGGGCCTGGCAGGCAGGAACAAACCCCTTGGGGCTCAGAGGAAAGCTACTGTTTTGTGAGTAGTGTGTGGTCTTACAGTCAAACAGTCCAAATTCAGGCTCTTGACCTTGGAAAGACACCAATCTATTGGAGACTATTCATAGAACAAATCCTGGAAACCAAAACTACTTTATCTATTTGTGGCTATTCATTCATTCATTCATTCGTTCCATAAACATTTCGATTTTCCAGGGTGTGGGCTCATTTAGCAAGATTTTTTAAAAAGTAAACTCTCACACCCATTAGGATGGTTATTAAAAAAGAGTTAAATTTGAAAACAAAAAACGAAAATAACAAATACTGATGAACATGTGGAGGCATGGGAAGACTTGTGCACTGTTAGTGGGAATGTAAAATGGTATAGCCACTGTGGAAAATGATATGTGAGTCTTCAAAATATTACACATAGAATTGCCATATAATCCAGCAATTCCATTTCTGGCACATATCTGAAAGAACTGAAAGAAGGGTCTCAAAGAGAAATTTGTACACCCATGTTCATAGCAGCATTATTGACAGCAGCTAAAAGGTAGAAGCAACCCTGGGTCCATTGATGGATGAATGAATAAACAAAATGTGGTATATACACCCAATGGAATAAAAGGAAGGAAATTCTGACACATGCTGCAACATGGATGGAACTTCAGGACATTATGCTAAGTAAAATAAACCAGTCACAAAAAAGACACATACTTTATGATTCCAGTCACATGAGATGCCTAGAGTAGTCAAATTTATAGAGACAGAAAGGAGAGTGGTTGCCAAGGTTTGGGGGAAGGGAGGAAGGAGGAGTTGTTCTTTAAAGGACATAGAGTGTTAGTTTTGCAAGATGAAAAGATTCTGGAGTTTGGTTGCACAACAATGTAAATATAGTTATCACTATTGAACTGTATATTTAAAAGTAATTAAGATGGTAAATTTTATGTTATAAATATTTTAGAACAATTTTTAATTTTAAAATAATTTTCAATTTTTTTTTTTTTAACGAGGTACTAACTCTTCCACCAACATACCCACATATAGCTGGGAAGAAACGAAAACAGCCATACAACATAATGCCTGGAACAGAATAGGTGCCCAGTGCCAAATTGTTGAATACTTGTTAGAAAGCACTATAAATAAGAATGAACATGGTACAAGGAAGTACAGAGGAGGAAGCATTTCATTTTGCTTGGGGGTTAGGGTTGCATTATGGAGGATAAAACATTTGAACTGTACTCTTTAAGATGAGCAGGGTTTCGCCAGACCAGAGAATTCTGGTATCATGCCAGTTTTTGGACTTGGGAAAATTCCCTGATTTCTTTGAGCCTCTCAGTTTCATCATCTGTAGAATGGCAAAAACGCCAATATTGTAAGGGTCCAGTGAGGATTAGATAAGAGAATATGTATTAATAGCCTAGCCTGACACAGGAACTGGCACATAAACACACTCATTTAATGGTAACTTCCAGTATCGTTATTATTAACACCATCGTCATTATTGTTACTATTTTATTTTGGTCCAAGTTATAACTAAAAAGGTGAGTTGGGTCAGATTACAAAGGGCCTTGAAACAGCCAAGGGTTTGGTCATATTTTTCTAGCTATAAGGGGCTTTCGAGACTGTGAATTACTGGGGTGTTAGAAATGAAGTTGCTTGCAGTTAGGCTTATGTATTTACAGTATGTTTACCTGGGCTGGATTAGTGGGCCTCTAGGCCATTGCATGTGGGTTTCAGTGCTGTGTTTATATACCAAAGGGACATTAATTACCAATTCCTTAGGAGAGGCCCAGGAGAAAAGCCCCAGACTTAAAAAGTCAGGAGTAGAAGACTCAAAGAAGAAGATGCCAAAACTACAACTGGGTAAAAAACTGACTTTAACACTGGCCACGTGGGCACCACAGTTTCATAGGTGAACAGATAGTATAGCTTGCAATGCTTAAGAATGTGGCCTTGTTAAATATGTATTTTACTCACATCTTGTGTTGTGGGATATGTAAATGCGTGTACGTTTGTGGGCGAAGGTATTAGGCAGAACTGCTTGGAAATTCTCTTCTAAGGACATTTATGGCAGTGTGTTCATTGTCCTACAAATCCACTCTCTCTTCTTTAAATGAAAGAACTCCCAGCTTTTAGCTGGGCCTAAAGGCACCAAGAATAAAGACTACATTTCCTAGAATCACTTGAAGTTAGTTGTATCCATGAGATTCAGCCTGGCCACTGGGATATATGAGAAAATGTCTTGTGTGATTTTCCTGAAAGTGTATTTTTAAAAAGTGTTGAAACTTACTTTTTCTTTTTTCCTTCTTGTTGGCTGAAGTATGGATGTGATGGCTGGAGCTCAAGCAGCCTTATGGGAGTTTAAGCAGCTCAAGCCATGTGCAAAGGAGAGTGGAACAAGATGGAAGGAACCTATACCATGCAGCCCCTATACCAACTGGGGTAGCTGACTCATGGTGTTCATTTATGTGGGAGAGGAATGTACTTCTATCATGTTTAATCTGCTATTATTTGGGGGTTTCTGTCACTCACAGCAAAACATAATCTTAACTGTCGCAGTAGCCAATAAGTCTTGGGCTTATTCCCCTTGGTGGCCTCTCTGAACCATTTTTGTCTTCAGCTTTCCTCAAAGTTTCAGTCTAATGAAACCAAGGAAGTTCAGTTGATATTACAGACCTATTTTGGAGAGATCACCCTGGTCTACTGAGTAAGATGAATTCCAGATGAGAATGCCTAAAAGCAGGAGCAACCACTTCAGAAAACAATTAGGTATTGCCTGGTAAAGTTAAAAATCTTATACTCCATGACCCAGCAATTTCTCTTAAATATATTTGAGAGATTTATGCACCTGTATATTAGGAGTCACATATAGCAGCATCGTTAGCGATCACCAAAGACTGGACACAGTTCTAATGACTATCAACAGAATGGCAGAATAAATGGAGGATATTTACATGATAGAATCAACCATGCAGCAGCGACAAGGAATGAGCTACCACCACAAGCCCTGACATGGGTAAAACTCCAGAAACACACGTCACACAAAAGAAAAGCCACAGAAGAAAATGTGCAGTCATAGAAAATTCAAAACCAGGCAACTTTAGACAATGTGTTGTCTAGTAACATAAACATTCACAGCCAAACTATAAAGAAAAGCAAGAGAATAGTTCCCACCAGATTTAGGACAGAGATTGGATGAGGGAGAGGAGGGAGACACAGGAGGCTTCTGGGGTTCTGGCAAGGTTCTATTTCTTACCCTGGTTGCGGGAGAGGCAGGAGAGGAGTGTCTGTATGGGTGTTTGTTTTGGAATTATTTTGTAAACTCTCCACACACGTGTTCTGGTGTCTTCTGAATGTGAGGGAGATGGGAAGGGAAAAAGAGTGAAGACTGTTTTGACAGTGCAGGGGAGAGACGATGAATGCCTTTTCCCTCTTTCCTTTCCTGTCAGCAATAATGACTCATTCCACCACCATTTAGCACTTACTCCATTCTGCTTGAATTACTGTTAGCTGTTAACACGTCTGTCTCCCTCTGTCATTAATTTATTCGTTCAGCTGACAATTACTGAAAGTCCCCAAAGTGTCAGAAGAAGGGAGGGGGCAACAGGAGGGAGTTAACCGATGAAAACAAGCAAACCTGGCCTCTTTCCTCCTGCAGCTCAGTCTGCTGGGCCTCACTTGGCCCTGCGCCTTAAGGGCCTTGATTCTAATAGAGCTCCGGAACTTAAGGAAGTGAGCTACCTGAGGGGTAGGGGGCCTTCCTACAGCTCTGTCCCTCTCCACCTGGCATAGCAGGTAAGGCATTCGGGAAATGTTGGTTAGGGCTGGTATGCAGTAAGTGTAAAGTTCTAGAAGCTTAAAATGGAGGCTGCATCAACTGTCTCTAGGAAGGGACTTCAGAGAGTCCCAGTTCTGGGTTCACTGTTTTCCAGACTATGGATAAGCTTCACCTGGGGTGCAGGTTAAAAATTTAGGTTCTCAGGCCTTTGCCCTGGAGGGCCTGGCCTCACAGGTCTGGGCTGGGGACCAGGAATCTGGATGTCAAACTGCCCCCTCTGGTGTCACCCTTATTGTCTAGTGACAGTCTGCTGTCTTGTGAATGTAAGACACATTTCAACATTTGGTAGGCCCTGAAGTGATTGGTAATGGGATTAGCAGGGTGGACTCATTCCCAGAAAAGTGACTTGAAGTAGAGAAGGCCTTATTCATTTCTGTCCCCTTGGACTTCTCTTGGGGGTTTATGAATGTTTGTGGAGCCAAAATAAACTAAGAATAAATGAAAGAGAATTCAGCATTCCCCTGAAATGTCAATGAATCTTGCTCCCAACTTTAGAACACCCAAAGATTCTTCTGTTAGTATTTGTGTTCATTCGAAAACGTTCTGAGACGGTACAGCGAGGAGGTGAAGAGTTCATCTCTGGACCTGGGATTTCATCACTGTTCTTGCTAGTTGTGGGGCTTTGGGCATGCCATTTGACGTCTCTGATTCAGTTTCTCCATTTATAAAGTGGTTGTGCTAACAATGGTACATACTTCAGAGGGTTTTTCTGAGGATTTAAAGAGTTGATACAGTGAAGCTGTTAAAATAATACATGGCATAGTGCTAAAAAGAGCAGTAATTATTACTATTGTATTCCTTGTTGCTTTTGTCCTGCAGTGAGAGGTGGGGCCAGCCTTGGGTGCAGCCGACCTCAGGGAAGGAGAAGAGTCTCCTCTGGAGCCAGTCAGCCTCCCAAAATAAAAGAGGCTCAGGGAGGCTTGGTGGGGCCCCCTAAAACCAAGGAGGATAAGTCCCTGAAGAGGATAAGCCTCTGCACACAGGCCACACCTGGCCTTCCCGGTTGGGATGCTTCTTTGGCTCCTGGTAACTCACTCCTGGGTGCGTTTTTGCTCTTTAGCCTGCTTCAGTTTCATCGTAGGTATATGCCAACACCTGTGGAATTCCCGAAAAGGCTCACTTGCTTGCTTTTGGAGTCTGGGAGTCAGTGGGGAGAAACTGGAGACTCTGAGAGGTTTCTCAGAGGCCTCCAGAAGTGAGGACCTTGAAAGTAGGCACTTTTCCTACCTGGGCTTCATGTTCCTCCCTTGAGAATGATGAAGGAACTTGACAGGTGGATATACCCAGGTGTGCTCAGAACAAAAGGGAAGAGGGTTTTGTGAACAGCTGAATTGAGGTGAGACGTGATCCATGGAGTAGAGGAGTAAGAAGAGGCTCCCCCACAATTCAAGGCAGTTTCCTCTCCAAAGATTAATGCCCAAAATCATTATCCCATTTTATAGGTAAGAAAACTGAGCCACAGAGGAATTAGACAATTAGGAGGTGTGGAAATAAAGACCACCCAAATGAGAGTAAAGGAGCTCTATTTAAAGTTTGCTGTAGTAAGAGAATTGGCCACCATCCCTTGGTTTTGGTGTGTAGAGGAGTGGTACAATTTTATGATGCAAAGAGGAAGATTTTAGATGTTCTCTGATGGGAAGCTGTTGGCAAGGGGGAAGCTAAAGGTGGATTAACTAGTGGACATCCTATGTGATTGATTAGGGCAGCATATTTGACCTTCTCCAGTTGGTCCTAAGTTGCAAGTGGATATAGAAATTAGAGAAGCTGTCAATTATGAAGTCCCGGCTGTTTGGGGCCAGTTGCTACCGGGGTTATTGTTTGGCTTCCTGGATTGGTTGCTGCAGACAGTGGGTTGGCTCTCCAAACTGGTTGCTTCTGATTGTGGGTCAGAGTTCTATTTTTATATATGGTGTAGCCATTGTCCATTGGTATATTCAGTCTCTCTGAGGCTTTCGTGGCCTTGCACTCAAACAGCTACCTCTGCTGTGACCTGCTGCTGTGGCCTGATGCAGGAATTTCTTATGGGGTTATGCATACCTAATTGAGACCTCCCAAGGTGGGGCTTTCCCCGCCAAGGAACAACCCAGTAAATCTGATGGTTCCCAGCTGGAAAACTGAGGCCAGCGTTCTATTGGCAACTGTTTTTCCAGCTGCGGCTTCTGCACAGAGGTTTGGTTAGAGGAAGCGGCCTTACCCACACCTGTGGGGAGTTGTTCCTAAGGCTGTTGATACTAACTTTGGTTCCATCACTTCCCATCTTCGAGGCCTGAGCAGGCTGACTGCTTCTCTGAGCCTCATGTGGACTGGACACACTGTTATCACCACAAGGTGAAGGGAAGAGACAATTAAGAGAATGTGTTAAAGAACTTTGGGTGCCCTGGAAGGGTTGAGGCCCAAGTGGATTTCCGACTTACACAAACCAGTATTGCCACTGTCCCTTCTAATAGGCTGTTTCTGGCTTTGGGACATTCTCACTACCTCCTAGATTCTGACCAGGCCCAAGGGTCTATTTGCATCTGCTTAACATATGTCGGTAGGGACAGGACAGCTGTTGATTTCTAGATTGTTCAGCAGATGAATTTTGTTCCTTTGAAGACAGGAAAAGTTTTGATGCATTTTCAGAAACATTTCTGAGGTTTATCAGCTAGTCTCTGTGCTAGAGAGATGCTCTCCCCTGCAAGAAGGGAGATACATTAGCTAGTAGGGTTGGAAGGGGTAGGAATGGGGTGAACCAGACAAGTGCTCAGTGGAGCTTATAATCCAGTGGGAGCAGTCACTAAACACAGAGCCACATAAAAAATAATGCAAAACGTGATTTTGTTTGTTTGTTTGTTTGTTAGTGCCAGCAAAGAAAATTACTACTCAAAAGGAATAGAACCCAATTTTGATAATTTGGAGGAGATGCCAGATCTAGGTGGGCTTTTGAAGAAGAGACCTTTAAACTGAGACCTAAAGGAGGCTAGCTCTGCTTTGTCCCCACTTTTCCTTGCTTTGGTTCTTTCAATTTTCAAGTTTTTTTGGAAGCATCTACTCCATATATTCACTATCTTAGGCCATGCTGTGAGGGTTATGAGAAAAATAACAGTGCTAGGTCACTGTCCCCAGTGTGGCAAAACACAAGCCAGGGAAACTCATGAACAATGCAAGGAAATAGATAATGGGGGAGAGTCATTCAAGGAATAAGCATATCTAGAGCTCTGGGAGGGGACAGGTGAAGTCAGCAGTAGTGTTTCCTGACCCTAAAGGATATGGGAGGTTTGTGTAGGTAAAGAGGAGCCAGGGGAGTTGGCTCCCTAGAGGACAGAGAGGGTAACAGATGAAGTTGGAAGCCAGCAAGCCTTGGATGTCCAGTTAAGGAGCTGCATTTTGTCCTGCTAGTGAAGACTCTTGAGGAAGTGAGGGAGTAGCACAGTGTTTCAAAAAATGGATAAAAGCATGGAATAAAGACTATAACAGCCAGTCCTGACCCACTAGGGTTCACTCGAACTGCTGCTCAGACATGAGGTTCAGTGTTGTTGTTGTCAAACAACCAATCCTTTGGGAGAAGTAACCAGGAAGATGTTATCACATAGTATCAGATCCTTTCCAAATGTGACTTCAAACTGGTTACTGTAGAAGAGACACACCTTTAGAGTGTTTTAAAGGGGAAGGAGAGATAAAGGGTGAGGAGCTGGGAGGTAAGATTTGCAGGGTTACTGCAGACAGTCCCAGAAGGACTAAAAGCTGAAGTTGAGGACCCCAGAAGAGGGCATGGACTTGAATATAAAGAACAATGAATTTAGGTGATGAATTTAAATCTTTGCCCCCAGTTCTGATAGTAATTAGCTATGTGATTTTGAGTAAGCAACTTCTTGGCTCTTTATTTGCAAATGAGCTTAGCCTGGGCCACAGTAGGCACGCAGTAAATAATTGTTAATTATTTATCTAATTGCTAATCATTAATTAACACTTTCTAAGGATTTCAAATGCTTTGAATCTCTGATCTCAGAATTTTGCCCTGCTCTAGTACTCTGAGTAAGATCCATTACTAGATACAAGTTTCTCTCATATGTCCTGTTTTAAAATATAACAGCATTTGCCTCTGGACTATTCCTGAACTAAGAACAAAAGCAGTTTGGAAGAAAAATGTCTTCATGATTTGAGAAGCTACCAAGAACCAAGCATAAGGTATTTTTTTTCTAAATAGGTATATTTTGTTTCATTGATATAGCATTCCCAAAAAGTTGTGTGAAACATAGCATTTTCATAAATAGAATTTCATTTTCAGCATCCTGGGGGAGTCCATTTTTTAAAGGAACTCTTCAAAGAGATCTTAAATGTTGGATGTTGGGCCACCTGCAATTTCCAGAGTGGAATGGGAAACCATCCTAGACAGGATTGCTTCTTTGCTTGTGCACATCCAAGTGTTCGCAAGTAGCACAGTTTGTACTCGCAGGCATCCACACTCCTGAGGATGCCTCTGTACTGAAACAGTTCCAGTCCTGCCCCCAATGTCCTCACACTTCAGTCACTGTGCATGTGTGCACATGCATGTCCATACCTGCACACATAACTCTAACAGGCAGCCTTGTTTACTGCCAATGGAGCTGCACATGTGGAATAGAGAACCAAGACCTGTTTCTCCATGGAACAGCTGTTGCTTTTCTATTAGAGCATAAAATCCAGGCTCAGAGGTCCCTAGGGCCCCAGCTCAACCAGCCAAAAGAGAAGGCCTGGTTTCTAAGTATCTTCATTTGAAAACTTCCCCTCCAATCGCTGGTGGAGAACTGTATTGTTTTTCATAGATGTCTTTAGTGATTACCCCCAAAGTAAGTCCTGGTGGAAGAGGAGGTTTCCACTCATTCATCCAACAGATTTTTTTAAAATTTATTTATTTTAATTACTTTCACGTATACCGTACATTGGTTAGACATCTATAGAGTTCAGAAAACGATCGCTCCAATTGCTCCCTCCCACCCTTGACCCTCAACCTAGCCAACGTATCAATGCTACCTGCATTCCCTATGCCGTGCTCCCCATCCTCGTGACCATCCATCCACTACTAATTTGTCCTTCTTTAACCCTTCACCCTGTTCCCCCAGCCTCACAAACTCCCATCCCCTCTGTCCATCACCAAATTGCCCACTATATTTGTGAGTCTGTTTTTGATTAGTTTGTTCTTTTTACTCCTTAGATTCCACATATAAGTGAAATCATATAGTGTTTATCTTTCTGTCTGACTTAAGTACATTCTAGGTCCATCAAAGCACTATCTTTTTCCATCCCCTTCTTTTTCATATGTAGGGGTCTTGATTTCTTATCCTTTCAGCCACTCTATCTTTTGGTTGGAGCATTTAATTCTTTTCCATTTAAGGTACTTATTGATAGGAATGTAGTTGTTATCATTCTTTATTCCTGTTTTTGATACATGTTTTTTCTTCTTAAAGAAGTCCCTCCAACATTTCCTGTCATACTGGCTTGGTGGCGATGAATTCCTTTAGCCTATTTTTGTCTGGAAAGCTCTTTAACTGTCCTTCAACTCTAAATGATAGCTTTGCTGGATAAATTATTCTTGGTTGTATATCCTGGGTCTTCATCATGTTGAATATTTTGTGCCAAACTCTTCTATCCTGCATAGTTTCTTTTGAGAAATCAACTGCCAGTCTTATGGGTGTTCCCTTGTAGGTAACTTTTTCTCTTGCTGCTTTTAATATTCTTTGTATTGGCATTTTTATTATGATGTGTCTTGGTGTGGGCCTCTTTGGATCTCTGGGTTTGGAGATTCTCTGAGCTTCCTGGGGTTTTATGCCCATTTCCTTCACCAAGTTAGGGAAGTTTTCCATCATTAGGTCTTCAAACAGCTGTTCGACATTTTGATTTTCTTCAGTTATGCCAATCAGATGGATATTTGGATCCTTAATAGTGTCCCATATACTCCTTAAATTATTTTTATGATCTTGGCCTCTAATCTCCTGCCATCTGATTTATTTCCTTTGCTTTCTCATCCTCTATATAGGGCATTTGATTATTTTCTTGATTGACTTTGTTTATTTCTTTGTTTATTCCATTTAATATACTTCTCATCTCAGATAATGTGTTCTTCATTTCAGACTGGTTCCCTTTTATAATTTCCATTTCCATTTTTACATTTTTTATCTCTTTGTCGAAGTTTTCACTGAATTTATCTACACTTCCCAAGTTCATTGAGCATCTTTATAACCAGAGTTTTGAATTCTGTATCTGTTAGATTACTTGACCCATTCTATCTGGATCTCTCTTCTGTTCTCTCATATGGTTTCTATTTCTTTGTCTTCCCATTTTTGGCTGCCTTTCCATGTGTTTCTATGTACTAAGCAAAGTTCCTAAGTCTCTCAGTCTTATTAGTGTAGATTTGTGAAGTAGGTGTTCAGTAACACAGTCCTGAGAGGGGTTCAGCTGTGGGCCAAATTTAGCCCAAGCCCCTGGCCCTCTGGGACCACCTGTTAAAATTCAGCAAGCAATCCACAGATGCTGTGCTTATATAGATGCCTCAAAGGCCACATCAGAAACCAAGGCCAGCTGCCTCCAATGTGAGTCTAGGCGCTGCTCAGCAAGGAGCATCTGACTCACTGAGGATATACTTGGATATGGCTTGGGTGGGACCACAAGTTGGAAGAGATGGGGTTTCAGGGAATCCTCTGGGTGGAGCAACCTCTGTCATCCAGTTTGATGATGTCACAGCTATGGCGGTGCTGTGTCTGGCACACTGGTAAGGGGGAGTGCTCAACAGGGAGCAATGGATACTGCTGCCACTTCTGTACAGTGCGAATCTTACTTCGGCCCTCACTCTGACAACGTCTCCTTGTAAGTCTCTGGTACTCCCTGCACGCAGTGGAATTGGTACTAGTGCTCAGACGGAGTAGGTCTGTCACTGCGAAAACCCATTCATAGATGCGGCCCCTTTAAGAGGCTGCTGCCTCCATCTCTCTCAGCCACTGGAGACCAGGCAGCCCTGTGTCCTTGCCCAGTCCTACCTTATGCTGTTGCAGGGTGATTTCTTGTATTTCTTCCTAGTTGTATGGCTTGTTCATCTAGGTCTCAGGCAAGTTTTCCTTATGCTGCTCCTTGTTTCTGTCACAACTTTGGTCACCAGAGGAATGAACAGAGCCTCTATTATCTATGCCATTTTTTTCTTCTCCAACAGCATTTTTTGAGTGCCTACCAAGTGGCAGACACTGTAGCAGGTACTTGAGGTTCGACAGTAGACAAGTTTATACTGCTTCTGTCCCTACAGAGCTCATAGTCTTTGGGGATTTTTAGTCTTCTATTTCTGCTGTAACAAAGTTTCCACAAACTTAGAGCTTTAAAGCAATCTGCATTTAATATCCTGTAGCTCTGTAGGTCAGAGGTACAGGTCGGCTCAACTGGTGTCTCTGCTCAGAGTCTCACAAGGCTAACACAAGGTGTTGGCCAGCTGGGGTCTAATAGGGGGACTGTGGGACGAATCCATTTCTAAGCTCATTCACGGTTTTGGCAGAATCCAGTTCCTTGCTGTGGGAGGACTGAGGTCCCTGATTTCTTGCTGGCTGTCAGCTTCGGACTGCCCTTTCCTCCTAGGGCCTCTTTCTGGTCGTGTATGTGGGCCCCTAGCTCTGAGAGGTCAAATGGCAAGTCAAATTCTTCTTGCGCTTGGATTATCTCGGACTTCCCTTTCTGCTGCCTCCCGCCTAAGAACTTCTCTGCTTTAAGGGCTCATATGATTAGATTGGACCACCTGTATAATACCGGATGCTCTCCCTATTTTAAGGTATGTAACTTTAATCACATCTGCATAGTCCCTCTAGCCATGTAACATATTTCATATTCACAGGTTCTGGGGACTAGGGCATGGACATCTTTGTGTGGGGCATTCTGCCTCCTACAGGGATATAGAGCAGTAAACTGACAACTTTAAGAGCGCACTCATATAATTGTTAATAAATGGAAGGTAAAAATCTGTAATGACATCAAGTAGCAGAGACATCTAGGTCTTCTGAGAGCTGGTTAGTAAGGCATGTCTGGCTTCCTAAAGCAGGTAACATCTAAGTTGAAATGTGAAGAATGGGCTCTGAATCAAAGGGTTAACTCTTCCTGGCTGGACTGTTTTTGCAGAAACCTTAAGAGGGCTGTGCCTTAAGACTACATTTGTATGAATTTCTGATCAGGGGCATCTTCAGCAGGGTCTGGTGTACCAAGCTTGTACACAGGACAGGCAGGAGAAGGTGGGGGTCCTGGTGCTTAGCGCTGAAGAAGTAAGGGCTTTGTAGCATGTGAAGTTTGGGCATCATCATTGAGTTTCTAAACTGCCCTGCACATCCTGGGGCACCTGAGTTTGTGACCCTCTCTCCCTTTGCTTCTGATACCCCTCCTTTTTTAGGTGCCCTCCTTCCTCATCTTTCCACTTATAGCAGATGTTACTTTTGAAAAGGGGCCTCAACTCAAAACTCTTTAGTTCATTCATTCATATGTTCACTTATTAATTACAAAATATCCACCGAGTACCAACATATGCTAGGTACCTGCTAGGGTGATACAGCAGAGAACAAGGTAGAAGGGGCCCCTGCTCACCACCCTCTGGGTACAAGTGAAACAGAAGTCTTTCAGCTGGCGTCCACAACCTTTCATTCAGGAACCTGGAAACCTCTGCTCAAAACCTGTTGCTACATGCTGCAGAGAGTTCGTCCTCTCAGATGGATGAAAGTAGAAGCCATAAGAACAGTGATTGAGCACTAACTACTTTGATACTATCATTGATATTCCTATTTTACACATGAGGAAATAGGCACAGGGAGGTTTCCCCAACGTTACTCAGCTACTAAGTAATGTTGCATTCTGACTGCTGAAGTTGCCTGCTCAAGCACTGCATTAAGGCGATCTACATGCCAGCCAGATACCAAGCATCATGCTAGGGTTTTGTACAAGTCCTGGCATTGGACTCTCCTAATAACCCTCCCAAAGGGTGATGTTTTATTCCCAATTTAGAGATGCAGAAATATAGGCCCAACAAAGTTTAATAATTAGCCCGGGGATACATAGCCAGTGAGTGTCAGTGTTGGGATCTGAACTCACATATGTCCAGCTTCAAAGTGATTTCCCTTTGGGAGGGAAGGATGTGGGGAGAGAAGAGGAATGAAGAGTCAGCTGTGAGGAGAAAGGAGCTTGTGGGGGAGGAGGATTTAGAGGGAGAACAAGAAGATGTTCTCTGGGTGGGGTGACACAGAGCAGAGCTGACACTGGAGGAGTCGTAAAGGAGAGGTCTTGTGGTGGCAGCAGGTTAATGTGAAGAGAGAAGTTTTCTGTGTAAAGCTGTGTTCAGAAGCTGGACTTCAAAGCTCCAACTGAAGAGTGGGCAGTTTATGAGCATGTGGAGGACCCCGTGTCAGACAGCGGCACTTTCCTGAGGAGATGGAAGAGGGAAGGGGGCCTCTGAGCATTGGGACACCCCAACCCGTTTGCTGACAAAGAGAAGGGAGGCCTGAGCCAGAGTAGAGGAGGCTGTGTGTGAGTGTGTGTGTGTGTGGGGGGGGGGTGCAGAGACTGTATCCAGAGCATGAGAGGTCTGTTCTCAAGGAGACACCTTTTTCTAAATCAGAAGCAAGCAGGAAAGGTGGGTAAATCTATAGAGAGATTCTTCGGCAACAGAGTGATTTGTAAAATGGGGACACCCGTCTTTGTCCTTCATACATCCTCCTTTGCAATGAGACTGTATTCATTTCCTGGGGCTGACAGAACAAACTGGGGTTGCTTAAATCAGCAGAAATTTACTACTTATAATTCTAGAGACCAAAAGTCAGAAATCCAGATGTTGCAGGGTTGGTTCCTTTGGAAGCTTGGAGGGAGAATCTGTTCCAGGCCTCTCTCCTATAGCTTCTAGTGGGTGCTGCCAATCGTGGCGTTCCTTGGCTTGTGGACGCATCACTCCAACCTCTGCCTCCATCTTCACATGGTATTCTCCTCTGCATGTGTGCCTGTGTCCAAATTTCCCTCTTATTGGATTAAGGCCTGCCATAATCTGGTATGACTTCATTTTAACTTGACTATATCTGCAAAGGTTTTAGTTCCAAATAAAGTCAAATTCACAGGTACTGAAAGTTAGGATTTGAACATATCTTTTTTGGGGGGTGTACAATTCAACTCAGAACAAGGCACAAAGGAGATACTGTGTGGGAAGTTGCCCTGGAGGATATAAAATACTACAGAAATTCAAGGTTATACGAAGGTCACTGGTTAAAGGAATCCTGAAGTTGAATATATTTATAAAGTAAACTATTTCCTCCAGACTTTGTTTTGCATAAACCCCCAGTTTCTAATAAAGGGTTTGTTGAAAGCAGTGTCTATAACTGCACAGCCCCTGGAAGAAAGCACTCTTACTAAATAGACTTCCTCACCGCTTACTTCCCAAGAAGGCTTCCAGAGATGAAACACACATGCTCCCAATCTTCCTTTTAGGGGTTACTGGAAGATGGTGCCTCCCTCCTCGCCCCTCCCATCTCAGGCTTCCTTTGGATAGGGACTTCCTGTTGGTTCTAACCATACACCAAATTCGTCTTAACTTCTTACCTCCCAACCCCCTTTCATCTTCCTCCCACTTCCTAGATTTCTAGTTAGCCCAGCTAAGAACAGAGGTCCAGGTGTGTCCTGAAGGGTGGATGCCTTTGTGGATGACTTAGGCTCTGCAGTTGCTGTAAGGAAAGTGGTGGCCAGAAGGGGGAACCATCTCTCAGGGGCACAAGGGGAGGAACCAGCTAGGGAGTTTGTCTGGTACTATGCCATAGCTAGTCTTCCCCTGTCCTAGAACCTTGTCATAGAAGCCCAGGTTTTCTGAGCAGGGAGGCTTCTTAACTGCCACTTTGGAGTTCATTTTGGGACATGGAGGCCTTCAAGAGTTTGATCAAAGCTATGGACCTCCATCCTAGAAAAATACATAAATGTTCACAAAAAAGTTCAGGTAATTTCAAAAGCTTCATTGACAAGCTTATTTATGAACCCCGGACTAATAACCCCTGATGGAATATACTCTCTCCACCCTGTTTTCCTGAGGAGAAAACTGAGATCAGCCAGGATAATCGATTTGCTCCCATGTTGTAAAGGGAACCCCCAAAGTTAAGTGTAAATTCTCGAACTCTTGTTCTAACAACTATATAGAGTTTGTTTTCTTTAAGCAAAAATGACTCCCCTTTATAAAAGAAGCAGAATCTGGAACAGACATTGCTTTTAGGGGGAAGGAGAATAAGTAATGGTGGTGGTGGTGGTGGTGGGGATACCAGTGTTAGTAGAAAAGCACCCCTAGCCCCAGTGTTTTTGGAAATGATTTTGGAAATGAGATTCTCCCATTCCTACACAGACATTTTCTGGTATCTCACTCTGTACTAGTGCAGTGGGGTTACTGAGAACAGTCAGTTGGGATTCCAGCATTTAACATGGTACCTGCAGGAGTAAGGTAAGTAGTATGTGTTCACAAAGGGCTGTGATTGGAAGGCAGACCTTCTTGGACTTGGAGCAGGACCATAGATCCTCACTGGAGTCAGAGAAGCAAGGTTTCTGAAGGTCACTGATTTGCTTCCTTCTGAGACTAACTAGAATCTCAGGGTGATATCTAGCAGGGAAAGCACCCGTTGCCCAAAAGATCAATGCTGTACCGTAGATCCCCACTACCTCCTCCTCGTCCAGGAACACATCCTCTCCTCTTCCCAACATCCAAACTCCTTTAGTCTCTGGGGACCAACCCATCTCAAGTAGAGGTGAAGAGGATGATTCTGATTAACGAAAATTCAGGAGATTATATTGGAGTGGGGAAATCTCAGATTCGGGGGAGGTCTTAATTTGAAGATGTCCAAGTTTAGGGGCGCTCCCTCCCCCTTAGTTGTCTCCAAACTTTATTTTGTAGTTCTCAAATTAGGAGACCCTGGATTTGGGCCAGGGTTTTGTTTTTTTGGGGGAAGGGGTTCTCCAATAGCTTGGAGTGCTAACCATGTTCCTGGCCGTAGGAGCTTCCTGCGGACACCCAAGTCCGCGTCCCTCACGCCCGACTGCGCCTGGGCTTGAGGGCTGGGAGAGCGAGAGTGCGCGGCGCCCCCTTCTCCCCACCCCGCAGTCGGCCGGGGAGGCGGGACCCCCTCCCTTCGCCCATCCCCTCGGGGCTAGCCATCCGGACGCTCGAAGGGACGCCCGGAGGGAGGGGGAGGGCGCAGGGCCGGGCCCGCGGCGCTGGGGCCTGAGCCGTCGGGGGCCTGGCGAGTGCGGCCCGGGCCACTGTCCCCTCGGAGTGGGGATCTGGTCCGAGGGGCGGCGCGGGGGCTGGAGTGTCAGGGAGGGTGTTTTCAAGGGGCCGGGAGGGAACGGCGGGCGGAGGGGGAGGAGAGCATGCCCGGCTGGAGCCCGGCCTCGGGGCGCGCCCCGGCCGCCGTCCCCACCTCCGCCTCCTCCTTCTCCTCCTCCGTCTCCTCCTCCTCCAGTCCCGCCGCCGCCGCAGCCAACATGGCTGCGCTCCTGAGCCCAGGAGGCGGCCGCTGCTGAGCGCCGCCCGCCGCCCGGGCCCCCAGCCCGCCCACGCCCCCGGCCCATGGCCCCCGCCGCCTCCCGGCTCGCGGCGCGCTAGGGCTGCAGCCAGGCGCTCGCCGCCCCCAGGCGCCGCGGGGCCGCTCGGGATCCCGGGAGCCGTCCGGCGGGGCGGGGCGGGGCGGCCCGCCACCATGGAGCCCCAGCGCCGGGAGCTGCTCGCCCAGTGTCAGCAGAGCCTGGCCCAGGCCATGACGGAGGTGGAGGCCGTGCTCGGGCTGCTCGAGGCCGCGGGAGCGCTGAGCCCGGGCGAGCGGCGGCAGCTTGACGAGGAGGCGGGAGGCACCAAGGCGGAGCTGCTGCTCAAGCTGCTCCTGGCGAAGGAGCGGGACCACTTCCAGGACCTGCGGGCGGCGCTGGAGAAGACACAGCCTCACCTGCTGCCCATTCTCTACCTGAACGGCGTCGTCGGGCCGCCGCAGCCCGCCGAGGGCGCGGGTGAGTGTCGGACCCTCGCCCCGGCCTCTCGGACCTGCCTTCCACTTCTCTCTCCTGCTCTCCGAGGGGGAACTCGGGAGGGCCACTCCTCTACCTGGCACTGGCAGCGGGGACAGCCTTCTTTCTTTTAGCTCGCCTGGGGAGGAGGCAATGCGCGGACCCCTGCTTCACACCTCCTCCTCCAGCCCAGCGTCGCTGTGAACAATGCCGGGCACTGCAGGCCTTGACTCTCCCAGGTGCCACTGCAGCTGGGTCCTTCTGAGACCACCAGGTCCAACCAGGCCCAGCACCTGGGCGACATCAGGGGGATGACTGCCAGTCCTTTTTCCAAGGCTCTTTACCATACACCAGTCCTTTGAGAGCCCTGATAACCTTTAATCAGTGATACAGTCTTGAAGAATGGAACCTGGGCCAGGTTCGGTACTCCTGAATTTTTGACCCTGCCACCTAGTTTTAGGACCACTGATGTCTTTTCACTTTCTGGTTCTCTTAGCTTCCACTGCCCAGAGCTCAGCCTCTTTGCTCGCCCAGACTTGTGGTTGATTATGCACAATGCCTGCTAGGTTTCTTTGGAAACTGGGCCCGGAAAAGTTGGGGAAGTTGCATTGCACCATGGGAAAATCCTAGTAGTGGTTGCTGGGGCTCAGATCCCTCCCTGACCATGCTGAGCTGTATGAGGAGGGAAGGCTGGTGGCTGGTTCCCTTGGGTGATGGGTGATGAATTTGTGAGTTTTTGTGCGTGGGGGTTAATTTTGGGAGTTTGTGACAAGTGTTGGGCTTGGACTGGCTTGGTGGGGGGAGTGTGGAAAGCCAGCCTTTTAGACAAGGAAGCTCAAGGAAGAAGGCGTAGCACTGAGGAAGAAAGAGAACCAGCATTTATTAGGCATCCACTGTTGTGGCAGGCAATCTGGGTTATCACATTTAATTGTTACTATGCTGTGAGCCATTATTCTTTGCCAGAGAGGTAACTCGGGCTTTGAGTAGTTAAAATGCTCAAAGTATTGGGCACCAGGAGTTTTCAATTATGACCCACTGTTTTATTTAACACATTCAGAGCCAGGAGGCTGCAAGTGCCATCGTTTCTATGTCTTGCCTTTATTTTAAGAGTGAACTGAGCGGGCTAACAAACTTGTACACTGGAGGCTGACGAGACCCATTTATATGGCTGTTAAAAACCTCACTTATTAAGAGAATGATTTTATAAGCTGTTGCTGGTAACAGCTCTTATATATGTTGGCGGACACAACCTCACTTTTTATAGTGAAGGAAAATGACATACAGAGAATAAACTGTTGGCCACACAGCACATCATTTTATTGGTGGCCCTTTTGTCTCCATTTTGGGTTTCCGACTCCCTAGCATTTACACCCCTCAAACCTGCATTCTGTCCCACCAATTATATCATATCTGAGTTGCTGAGAAAAACCAGCCCTCTCCTGGAATGGTGCTTTTGAAGATGCAAAGGACTCTCAGATGTCGCCATGAGGATAAGGACAGAGGGAAATCTCATTGGGGTAATCTTCTTTCTTTTTAATTGCTTTTACCTTTTTGTCTGTCTGTCCATTTATCTATCTTTGAAGGACGAGGTTTATCAAAGAAACACAGAAGTTAGATTGCAGATTCCGGTTTTTGTTGGGATATGTTTGAAT
This sequence comes from Rousettus aegyptiacus, assembly GCF_014176215.1. NCBI lineage: Eukaryota > Metazoa > Chordata > Mammalia > Chiroptera > Pteropodidae > Rousettus > Rousettus aegyptiacus. The sequence continues at coordinate 10,172,838 of NW_023416309.1, forward strand.
CAGTGTTAGCTAGCTTTACTCTCTGGAATAGATGGATGAATTGTCATTAATTGGTCCTCACCTTTTCCATGCCTGGTGGAGAAGATGGGGCTTCACAAGGCTGAAGTTCTAGGAGCTGGTCCCAAGCCCTGGGGAAGGGGAAGAATAGAGTTTGGATATTATCCCCAAGGGCAGTGATTTCAGTCCCCTGTTTTACCACAATGCAGAAGTCTGTAGCCTTGCAGAAGGTCATGAAGTCCTCAGAAAAATAATTTTCAAGGAGAAGTTAAATTTATTTTAGCTAATATTTTAGCAAAAAAATTAGGGTAGCATTTGGTATGGCAAGATGCCATCTAGAGCCTCTGGGGGAAAGAGGCAACGTGGTGTGCAAGTTAACAATAGAGCATTGGATCTTTGTGAAGGATGATTTACTGTTTAGTGGTTTTCCAACTTTTATTTTTTATTTTTTTATTTTTATTTTATTTTATTTTTTTAGCCAGGGAGCCCTTCTTATGGAGCAAAGCTTAGTGCGTAAAAGAGCTGCTCTGGTCGAAGGGATGGAAGCACCCCTCTCATCTCCGAGGAGCCAAAGTCAGGGAAACCCAGTCCTGCGTCCTGCCTCCTTGCTTTCCCCAGCAGTTTCCACTCTGCACAGGTCCACAACTCTGCTTCTAAGTAAGGCCTTGGTGCAAGGTCCTTGTGGGATTCTGAAAAAGGAGCCAACTGCCTTAAGGTTTTATAGCATCAAGAGGAGGCCCCTTTGTTACCATCTCTACATTGGAGGTGCCACCATCACCCGGTTATGGGCTTCCTGGGTGGATCCTAATCGGCCGGAGGAGACGAAAATGAGGGTGAGATTGAGCCAAAGCGAAGTATGAAACAGGCTTTATTAGGGTCTGCGGGTGAGGTTCACTGGTCCCAAGGAAAGGGCCCAGAGAAGTCGCGTGTGCCTGGGGTATAGGCGCGGTTTTTAAAGGTTTTGGTCCAGGATGCCAGTGGGGTTACAGGGCGGGGACTTTTCCGTTTGGCTGATCTCGGGATGTCGGTGGGGTTACAGGGTGGGGACTTTTCTGTTTGGCTGATCTTGCCGCCCTGGAAGTCTCTGCTGTAACTTTGGTCGTGAGCTCTCGGCCATCTTAGGTATTGAGCCACCTTCATGCTGGCGTAATGGCGCCCATGAGCAACCAAACGATCCCACACATGTTTTGGTCCAAAGTGCCTATCCCTTGCCTGGCACTTGTGTGCTCTGGGAGTTTGCTGTGCTGCAGGCAAATGATGTGTGGCAGCTCCCCCCACATGGGGCCTAGAACTGGGAGGAAGCTCGCCTAGGTGAAACCCAGGTGAGCATACTAAGCCCATCTGTTCTGCTCATGCTCAGAGCCCCAGACATTTATAACCCACTATGTTTAGGCCTGGGGTATGAAGGTGACTAAGAAAAATACAGTGTCTTTAGATTTTTTTTTTTTTTTTTTGGCGGGGAGTGGTGGGGGGAGGCTCCCATACCAGGATTGATAGTACCTTGCTGTTAGCATTTTTTATCTTACTGCATGCTTTAATCTCACTTAATTCTATGGCAGCACCAGTGAAGTGAGCGGTGTCTTCCCTGTGTTATGCTGGGTTCTATGTTCTCATACATGAGGTGTGAGGACAGGCCAGAAATAGCAAGGCAGAAGGGAGCCAGAGTTGAGGTGAAGCGCAGTGCTCCTTATTTCTGTGTTGGGAGTGCTTCTTCCTGCTACCTGATTAGGCCTTCCCACTACAATTCCAGGCCATTTCCTGTATTGGGGAACTATAGAATTATGTAGCCTCTCATTGTCTATATTCATGGATCTGTAAGGAAGAAGTGATCCTTCTGCCCCTGCTGGTGGTATTGATAGGAGAGAAACTTATTTTCCTCTGAGGTGCTCAGGTCTCTAGGGTTTTTTTCCTACAGTTGTACCAGAATCTTGTTTTTTCACTTGGAACATCCATAGTCTTTTGTTTTTACTTTTTGGTTCTCTGACTAGTTACTAACATCAGGGTTTTCTCACTTGAAGATCCTCAATTGCCTGCACCTGGAGTGAGGGCCCCTTCCTGGTGGTGAGCCTCAGTGACTTCGTCTGTGAGTTGGGATAAAGGGTGCTACACTGCCAGCCTCAGCCACTGGGAGGGCAGAATGCTATCGAGGAGGACTGAAGTGCCCAGTCCTGTGCTCGATCCAGGAGAGAACAGGGTGCAGACAGAGACAGGGGTGCATAGGATATAATTCCTGCCTGCAGGTTGCTGCCTAGTTGGGGAAATGGGACACTCAGGAGAGTGACATTATGAGACAGATCAATTGAGTGATATAAATACAAGCAGGTTTTTTCCTCCTTTTAAAACTCTGTATACAACATGCTTTCTCCTCAGATACAGATACTGTCATCCATCCCTGGGAGCTCTAATTACAATCTAAATGTGGAAGGGCTCCCCAGACCATTTCACCCCAGGCTTCTCTTGTGGGGCAGAAGAGGCAGAGCTTGGCGATTGCCTGCTGGCCTTCTCCACTGTGTTCTCAGGGCTGAATGTTTCCTTCTTGTCCCCTCTTTCACTCCTTTTTAGTTTTCTATTGAGCTGGCTGACTTAGCTTCACCAGAGTTAAGAGAATGGAGATAGCAGCATCTGCTGGAGAAGTTGAGGGAGGCTTTGTGGAGGGATTGGGGTTTGAGCTCGGTGTTGAAGGGGCACTTTGAACATGCAGAGGGAAAGGAAGAGGACTTTCTGGGCCGTAGACATAAGAGTAGAGGCCTAGCCATCAGAGGAGCTGGGTGTTTTGCAACTGCAGAAATTAGATCAGCCTGAATAGAGCAGGGGATTGACAATGGCTCTGGGTGGATGGGGATGCAAAGGGAATCTGGAGGACCTTGATGGCTAGGCTGAGTGAGGGGTTTGGACGTCTCTTGGAATTTAGGCATTGTACACCTGTCAGAAGTTAAAGCTGGAGGAATTTATTTTTAAAGGAATAACCCTGCCAGGCTTTTTCAGCAGGACCAGTGCAGGTGGCTGCTGGTTGTCAGGTGTGGATTATTTATTCATTAGAGGTTACCTGGGCCTTTTGTTCTTTCTCTGCTTCTGGTACCAGCCACCTTTTCTTCATCCACTCTGCCTTAGAGGGTCATCAGAGACAGTGACAAGTAAAAACTCCAACCATTGTAGTTTTTTTTTTTTTAATTGTGTTATTTGAGAGGAAGCACTGGAAGAACTTGAGAGTAATAGTTGAGAAGAGTTTTCTAAGAGAAATGCAGATTTTATTTATTTCTCTATTATTTCAGGGCACCTTTATTTCATGTGACAGAAACTTAGACTGCATTAGAGGCAGAAAATGGATATTTATTACATAATATTCCAAAACCTTGGGACATATTGGGGCAACTGGCCTTTGGATAATTGATCCTGAAAGCTGCAGTCTTTTCTCCTGGGTCTGGAACATATGGCTTCCATCTTCACAGCTCCTGACCAGAGAATACAGGGAGCTCTATCCAGTTTGCCCTGGCAGGAAAAATCTCATAGATTCTGATTGGCCTGACTAGGATCATATGTCCATGTGAGGCCCAGTCACTGTGGCCAGGGCTAGAGGATTAAGATTGGCCCAGCAATGCACCCAACCAGTAGGGCTGTGATTGGCATCCCGTACCAGTACCATATGATTCTTTAGAGTGGGGAGAAGCAGTTCTCCAAAGGAAGAAGAGCAGGAACGTTGTGCAGGTAAAACAGGAGGTGAACGTCTGCAACATGTGGTCTCATCTTTGTGCAATGAGGCAGTTAGCAGACAAGGTCTCTGCTAGAGTGGGGTGATGGGGAGAGATGGGCAGACTTCATCAGATTTTAAACATTGAGCAAGGCAGTTAACCTTTCTGAGCATATCTCCTCTACAAAATAAAACAGTAACTACTTCACTATGCTATTTGATAATTAGTGTAAGAAAAAAGGAACATTTGTTAGGGTGATGAGTAATGCAGCCTGGAACCAGCCTTAGAACCAGAAACCTGGGATATTTCTGAGGGTTATATGAGAGCTCCTTGTAAACTATGCTGAACAGATGTCAGAGTTGCTTTTACTGTGGCTGTGGGTCACCAAGAGTAGAATGTAACCTTCATGAGCCAAATTGGCTGTTCTATTTCTAATGCCTAGAGTAGAGCTGGTCCCAAGATAGGCATTCAATAAATTTCTGCTGAGTGGAAAACTAGTCGGCTGTGTACAGAATGAGTGATGTGACCCTGTGTGAGTCCCAGTCCTCTTAAGAAATACATGCAAATTTCCCGAGTGGTAACTTCACAGTGACAGAAGGCTGTGGGAGTGCAGGAAGGCTAGAATGAGTCTCAGATGCACACATGGATGTCACCGCCCACAGTATGTCCATGATGGAAGCAGGTGGTGTGACATTGGTGTCTGAAGTTCTGAAGGTCACCCATCAGGTACTGACATTGTGGGGCTGCCTGCCAGGAGCCATATGGGGCTCCCACATTGCCTTTTGCAGGATTGGAGAGCCCTTCCCTTCTGCACTTAGAATTTGAATGTCAGCTTGGTGTCTTCAAGAGTCTTGGATGGGGATCTGCTCCTCACTGTGCAACATCTTGATGTTGGATGAGTATCTTAACTACCTGGGGCTTGATTTTTCCCCCAGTACAACAGAAAAAATTGAAGTTTAGTAGTGACTGAGAACTTGCTCAGTCCTGGGGGATTCTCAGCACTTTCAAAGTAGCTTTAGGTCCAAGGAGGCTTGGTGATGGGGTTGGACTAGATTTTTGAGGTTTCTTAGAGCTATGTATCATGTTTACTGTTTTCTCATTGAGTGTTAGGGTAGAGTGAGTCTTGATATTCTGGCTTTCTATTTCCTGAAAAACTAAGCAGCAGAGAAGAAATCTTTTGTCTTAGTTTTTTTTTGTTCCACCTCGTTTCAATGACCTGTACATTCTTTAGAATTTCCTGTAACCTTGGGAAGATGTGAGCCACAGAAATAGAGGATATAGAGCAAGAGGGCTAAACTGTCTATCAGTCTATGCAATAGGGATACTAAACATGTTTAGCAGAGAATTTTAAATGAGATTGAATTGGGGGGTATTGCATCTTTTTTCACCTTTACCTGGGGCAGATTGCGTATCTCTGAATTATGTAACTGTATTGATCTTTTTGAGACAGAGCTCCATGAAAGTGCTGAAGAAACCTTTTAAACTAAACGGATGTTTGGAATGTTCAATAAGCCATCCACCTCTGTAATCCTTGGCAGATAATTGTGAGGTGACTGAACCTTGATGTTCATTTCACACTAAGGCTCATAACACATTTGCTTTGAGGGGTGTGTGTGTGTGTGGTAAAATATACATAGCATAATATTTACTATTTGAACCATTTGTTTAAATTGTGGCAAAACATACATAACATGAAATTATTATTTTAATAATTTTTAAGTATACAGATCAGTGGTATTAAATATATTAGCATTGCTGTGTAACTGTCACCACCATCCATCTCCAGAACTCTTTCATCTTGCAAAACTAAAACTCTATACCCATCAAAGAACAACTCCTCATGTCTCCCTTCCTCCAATCCTTGGCAACCACCCTTCTATTTTCTGTCTTTATGACTTTGACTAGATACTTCATGTGAGTGGAATCATACATCATTTCTCTTTTTGTGACTGACATTTCACTTAGTACAGTGTCCTTAAGATTCATCCATATTGCAGTGACAGGAGGATTTCCTTCCTTTTTAAGGCTGAATAGTATTCCATTAATATACCACATTTTGCTTATCTATTCATCCATCAGTGGACACTTGGGTTCTTTCCACCTCTTGGCTATTGTGAGTAATGCTGCTATGAACATTGGTATATAAATATCTCTGCTTTCAGTTTTTTTAGGTATATGTCCACAAATATCCCTGCTTTTAGTTCTTTTGGGTATATGTCCAGCAGTGGAATTATGAGTCATGAGGCAATTTAATATTTAATTTTTTGAGGAACCTCCATGCTGTTTCTTTTGAGCTTTAATTAAAGAAGTCCGTACTGTCCACAGCACCTTGACCTGGGGGTGAGTGGCCTGGCTGGATTTCTAGTTACAACATTTTCTTTCCTTTGCCTTCTAAAAATTGTGTATTCCCTCTCTCTGCCCTCCCCATCTATTTTGGAAAGTCGCAGGACAGTTCCTTTGGACTTTAAAGGAAGATTTAGTTTCAGTAGTCATGTATAACTCTTTTGAAAAGGCCAGAAGTTACTAACCATAGAATGCTAGCAGCATTCATATCTGGCAGCCAAGGGATGTTCACACATTTCCTTTGTGTTTCCAGTTCTTATATCTCCATCCCCAAAGGCCTTGAAGTATGTTAGTTATTTCTGCTTCTTCGGGACTTCCTCCTCATCCCATGCCGGTTTGGTTTGGTTTTTCAGTCTTGAATCCAGGGTAACTGGCTATTAAGATTTTCTTTCAAAAAGCTTAGATCAGCATTTCCCAAGGAAACATCTAAACACTGGTTTGGTGGGCTGTCAGTGGTGTTATTGATAAAAGGGTTCTGTGGTCAAATGCATTTGACCAGTGCTGGTTTGAGCAGGTCACACGGGCTCCTCTACTGGGAGCCTCTTGAGAGCACTAGTAAGCCATTGTGCTTTGGGACTTCACTGGCGTGGGTTGGCTATACAGCATTTCCTGAACTGATTTGACCACAAAATCCTTTTTCATTGAGCATTTTGCGACATTAGTGTTTTGAGAATGCATTTTTGGGAAACTTCAGCATTGGGGCTCGGATCTGCAACATCAGCGTATACTGTTTTTTGAATTTTCCCTCAGCTCTCTTCACTTGAGGAACCCACACCTGAAACTTTACCATTCTTTGAGATTTTGATACCAGCTAAAGTGGGCACAGATGATTCTGGGGCCAGTAGTTTTTTGGGATGTGTTGATGATTTACATGTACCATAGATTTTGGGGCCAGTAGACATTTTGGTTGTATGATCTTGCATAAGGTGTGTGACCTCCCTGGGCCTCAGGTTTCCCCCATGTGGCTTGGCAGGAATGAAGTCTGCTTTCATGATGGTTCTTTGAGATGGTTAAACCTCTTGTGGTTTTCTCTAGGCCTGGAGTTTGGTCCATAGGCAGGGTTTCCAGAGGCCCCTAGGGAAGAGTCACCTGTCCTGGTGGTTTGGTGACTGTAGGGTCTGGGATTGGTTAACTGTTGGACAAGTCTTTCCTGAGCCCCAGGGAGGTGCTGGGCTGGGGAGCAGGAAGATGGTCTCTGCCCTGAGAGTATTGTTATTTCTTAGAAGATGAGTGACACAGATCATTGGTGGGTTTGGAGCAAGGGAGCGAGGTCACAAAACTAGAGACAGCTGAGTGTCATGAACCCAGTCTTGGGGACCTCCACAGACGAGCTCCCCTTCCCTGACTCTTTCATTTTAGGGTGTGTGACTTCAGCAAGTTGCTTCACCCTCTCTGGGCTCTCTCTTTCCTTATCTGTAAAAAGGCTAATAGTATTCTTCTCTTAGGGCTTTGGTGAGGATTAAGGTGATCAATGTGAGGCGAGGGCAGGCTGCTGCCACCCACCACCGCTGTTGGGGGTGGCCTGCCCTTGAGTGGAGAGCCAATCCCTGCCTGTCCTTGGAATCAGGAGTGTCATGGGCACAGGCCATGCTTGGAGTTAGACACCCAAGAGAGAGTCCAGAATGTGCACGGACCAGGAGGTCTCACTCTTGGGGCTGCTCAGAACACACTTTTACGATGCTTGGTCCTGGAGGCCATTACCATGAGTTCAACTCCAAAAGGACCTTGGGAAGAGCTTATTTGGGAGGGAAGGAGACTTAGAGGCTCAAGTCTCCTCAGAAGGACATGGACAGATGATGAGAGCCAGTTCTCTTTGATCCCAGAAAGTGGAACATGGGCTGACTGGTAGAAGATACTGGAAGGTAGAATTGAGCTGAACTTAAGCAAAGACCTTTCTTTCTTCCTTCCTTCTTTCCTTTTAAACATTAGCATAAAATTTTCAAACATTTCTAGAGATGGAGAGGGTAATATAACAAATACTCAGCTCTTCCAACAATTTTGTTTTCTGTAGTATTTTAAAACAAATCCCAGACAGCATATCATGTTCCCCCATAAATACATAAAGAAGTGTCTCTAAGAGATAAGGCCTTAAAGAAGCGTGACTAGGAGACCATTTTTACAACCAACAGTCTTAATAACTTCTTAATGTCATCTTATACCCAGTTGAAACTCAGTTTTCCTTGTTTCAGAAATGTCTTTTTGTAGATGGTTTGTTCAAATCAGGATTTTAATAAGGTCCACATGTTGCATTTAGTTGACATTGCCCTCTGAGGCTCTTTTTATCCCTAATGGCTCCCCTTCCCTGGGTCTTTGGTTTAAGGAAAAACCTGTTGTAGTGGTCGTGCCATCCAGCTATGGAGTGGACTGTCTTAGGTGGTGACCTTCCTTCACTGACAGTTCACATAGACACTGGGTGAGCACAGAGCACAGGGTGATTACTCAGAGAATGGGCTGCGGAGTCTGACTGTAAGCCCCTTCGGCCTCAGTTTTTTTAATAGCATTGTTGTAAACAATTAAATGATGCGTGAAGTGTAAATATCCTTTATGATTTAATTTTTTTTTTTTTTGCAGTGAGACCCTTTTCATTAACTGGACTTTTACAGGAAAGCCCGATGTGTAAAATAGACAAAGAGGCGCTGTACTGATCTGGTGTGGATGCCTGGGTCTTGTCCCTTTTCCTTGCAGCCTTTGTGAGGCACCTCCGCAGGGTTTCCCAGGGTTCTCCAGGGTTCCACAGAACATAGTTTTAAAACCACTGGCTTGGATGCTTTTGTTTTACAATGCTTGCCATGCCAAAAGAGAAAAGCTTCTTCAAAAACCTTACCTTCCTTTGCCTGAGCCGAGCTGCATTGGTGAGTCACAGGTGGACACAGAGGCTGCCATTGGGTAGCAGCTGTTTTTATGAGATACTCTTGTCTTTGTCTGCTTCCTCTGTTTACCTTTGTAGATTTCCTTTCAGGATGAACCATGCTCTCAAAAATGACAAATGACCACAATGTGGCTTAAAAAAAAAAAACCCAAAACACAACCCACTCTCCACTTCCCAAGACAGTGAGTGATATGGGAAGGAACAGAGTGAAACCCCATCACATTGTCCATTGCAGTAGAAAGTGGTTACTTTTTTAGAAAAAATTATTGTTTTTTACAAATATGGTCCCTAGGGGCCCTATACCTACATTGCATAAGAGAACTATGCCACCGATATATAAACAAGCCCCTGCCAACATGCATCTTGCAGGTGGGGTTGGTGGAGCTGTTCGTGTGGGAAGCAATGCCATCAGAGATAATCACCTGCGACTCAGTGCTGCTGCCTTGTCGGCTGTCTCAAGCCAGGGTGTGTTTTCTCTGCCCACAGTGTTTTTCCAGGTGTGGCATGTCTCTTCAGGAGGCTCTCAGGCCTCTTTTTGTGTCAGCCTCAGGTTACTTGTCTGAATGGTACACGTCTGACTCTTAAGCTGGCCTGGGACCCCAAACAAACCTCACATACATCATTTGACTATTGCGAACCTGCTGTCCAAAAGTAGTGAATCTATCCTACCAATGGTGAGTGATGTGATAACAAAACAAATGGGAAGAAACTGGATTTTTATATTTTTGGTGGAAGAAGCCATACTTTAAAAAACTTTACTGACCTTTTCAATACTCATGAAAACCTCTGTTCTTCTTACTTAGAGTAACCTTTTTTTCTTCTCATCTGGCTAGAACTTTCATTTCCTGTTTATGTTTCTTAAGCAGCTTAAGATTGTTGAGTATCATGGCTGGAAAGGATCTTAGAGACCATTTTGCCCAAACTGCCTATTTTACAAATGAGAAACAGCAGTTCAGAGACACAAAGGGACTCCACTGGGGTCTCATAGCTTGCCACTGGCAGAGCTGGACGCAGGATCCGGGTTTCTTCCCAAGCTGGGGCTCCTTGCATGACATTACTACAGGCCCCAGGCTGGGCGGGGAGTCTCTGGAGCCTTGTCTGGTTTTTCCTGATCTGGGCCTGGCTTTGCAGGCACCAGCCTTTCCAGTGAGGGTGAGCAAGTAGCAATGCATTGCAGTTCATGGAGTTGTGCTATAGCTTTTCATTCCTGACCGTTGAAAAAACTCTTTTCTTAGTCCATGTAATTGGTATTTATGCTCTACAGATTGGCAAATTAGGCCAAGAGATGTTCGTCACCTTGCTCAGGGCTTCCAGTTGCTGAGACACTGGGCAGGTTTCAGAGTCCTTGTCAGTTAGTTTTCTTATAAAGACTGCATTTGTTCTGTGCTCCAGGCCAGCCTGCGAAGGTCGCCATTGAGATGTCTGTGTCCTGAGCCTTGGACACCCTACCCTTTCTCGTAACAGCATTCATTCATTCAGCAGATGTGTTCTGAGAACCTGTCATACAAGGGAAACTTTGGATACAGACGTAGGATGTGACATCTGAATTTAGTGCTGAGTCAGATAATGGGTCTCATGTTGGCAGGAGGTACCTCCCTGCTTCATTCTTTTTGTGACACAGCAAAAAAAACTTCCAGGGCTGCCTGCCGTGGCTTCTTATTGCTTAGCCACAGGACAGAGTTCAAGCAGGAAAATGACGCCATTGAGCCTCTTGTTCCAGAGCAAAAAGCCTTAAATAAAGATAAGAGGATAAAGGCCCCAGGACACTGAATTGGGCCCACTCCCATGGCCAGCCTTAGTGGGAACTGGATCCAGGAAAAAGCAAGAAAGTAAACAGTATCAAAATGTGCTGATTCTGGGTCCTTTTCCTGACCGGGAGTGGGGGCAGAGGGCGGGGAGGAGCTAAACCCAAAGCAGCTTAGATAGGGGCTCTGTGTGAGAATATGTATGCCTGTCTATTCTAATCATTTCTGATAGGAAATGGCAGACCACCTTTATAAATCCTGCCATATTTTCTTTCCCATTTTGTGATCCCAGGGAGAGGGAACAAAACCATATCCAGCTGTCCTTGCTTTCTGTGGGAAGTTGTGGAATTACATGTAAGCTTGTTCTGCTCTCGACCTTCCTCATATTAAGGTGTGTCGTGAAAACTCTGTAGAACTGGTCACAGTAGCTTCTTGCACGCAGTCACACAGCATTTAGGGTGGAGCGCAGACAGATTCGGACCCAGGTTTTAGCTGTCCACTCATCCATCCTTTATGCAGCATATACCTAGTCAGTGGCTCTGCTGAAAGCTGAGTATATAGAGATGAGAAAGACATTAGCATACCCTGTGACCGACACCATAGACTCATTCCAAATCACCCTGACTTTGATTTGTTCTTTTAGCTGGAACATGTATCCTGTTGTTCATCAAAGCTTTTCATTTTTGGTTGCTCTGTGTATTCTTTCTATTCTACAAGAAAGTAATCAGTGTAGCTTTTTGAATTCCTACTCCTTACCTTCCATTTTGTAGTTTATAGCAAATGGCAAGTGTTTTTGTTTGGAGAACTCTGTAAGACTCTCAGAAAGGTGAAAAGAAGATGGTTCTTGCCCCCGCACCCAGGAGTTTATTATCTCATTGAAAAGCCCAAACCTGAAGGATCAGGTATCTAGCAGTATAGATCAGATAGAGCAGATGAGGCCGCCCAAAGGAGTGTCCAGTGAGCTGGGTGCAGGCAGACACCTGGCAGGCCAGATGGGTACTAGAGAGGGGCAAGGAGGAAGGCAGCCCTGGCAAAGGTAGTGCACAGAGTAGGGGAGGAGACTTGGAGAGAATCTAGTCTCCGAAGAGTGTGTCTTTATGGGATTCTGGGCTTCTGCTTAGGGCAAGCATTCAGCAGCACTGGGAAAATGAGGCCAGGCTAACCAGTCCCTGGAAGGCACAGGGCAGGCCTGTGCCTTCCTGTGATTGGGTCTCTGTGAGGCTCTTTGAGCCTGGGGCTGGAGAGAGGAATGGCAGAGTTGACATGGAGTAAGTGGGTGGTCTGTGGGATGTGGGGGAGGGTGCTGCAGCCAGAGGAGGGTTGGGTGAGGGGTTAAAGGCCACCTGGCCTTTGCAGAATCCCCAGAGGTGTCTGATTGGCTTTCTATGAGTTGTTAGCCTCAGGACACTCTCCTTTGGGCGGCCTTGTCTGCGTTTTGTGATCTGTACTGCTAGACACCTGATCCCTCAGGTTTGGGCTTTTCAATGAGATAATAAACTCCTAGGGGCCAAGAACCATTTTCTTTTCACCCTTCTGAGAATCTTATGGATTTGCAAGCAGAAGCACTTGCCATTTGCTATAAATCACGAAATGGAAAGTAAGGAGTAGGAATTCAAAAAGCTACGCTGAATACTTTCTGGCAAAATAGGTTTGGAAAGCCATCTTTTTCCTGTTTTAAGTCTGAGAATTACAGCGGAGCTGTTTAGAAACCAGAGTCCATGAGTCCTCTGGGGAGCTAGAGACCAGTTCCCATCTGCTGGCCTCTGTGGAAGAAAAGGGAGTGGTTGAGGTGTAAGGTGGCTGACAGGGCTTGAGTGTGTCTAGTTGTGTCTGCATGGCCACCTCACGTAATTTATCTAAACCTTATCCTTCTCTCTCTGATAGTGTCCATAACACCACCTCCTTCTCAGAGCTAGTGTGGAAGTAGGTGGGTGGTGTAGAGAAATGGTCTTGTGCATGTAGATGGTAGATGTTTCTATTCACAGGATTCTTTGTGTTTTTTTTTTTTTGTATTTCTCATTTGATCTCATCAGTAACATTTTGAGGGTCCTTACTCTGCTTTACAAATGAGGGAACAGGTCGGAGAGGCCAGATCACTAGAGAGTCAGTTTAGCAGAGTGGTTAAGAGCCTGTATTTAACCCAAACATCAGATTCAAATCTTCAGTCTGCTACTTACTGTGACCCTGGCCCAGTTACTTTCCATCTCTGTGCCTCAGATGAAGATAATAATAGGATCTTGTCTATAACGACGAAAGGAACTACTATATAAAGGGTTAGAGCAGTACCTGGCACACAGTAGGCACTATGTAAGCATAAGCTGTTATTCTTACTGTTACTAATGTTCCAGTCCCATGGCTGTTGAAGTGCTATCTTAAACTGTGACGTCCAGGGTGAAATGGTTGGTTTGTTCCATCTCTCTGTTCCACACTCAGAGTGTGAGTCTGCAAATCAGTGCTGGTCTACAAGCCATTGGTTCCGGGTATGTGATGAAGTTAGCACAGAGAATGAGTAAGTGTTTAGCAACCTTTAGAGAAATTTGACCTTGCTGGGGCTCATTGAACAGGTATAGACTGCTTCAGGTGCTGTCAGATCACATGGGAGTCACATGTGTTTTGAATTATGTGTAATAGTCATCGGGTAGTAGGATCGTGTGATTACAAATAAAAAAGCAGAGTAGCATGAGAGGTCTGCTCTGTTGCCCTCCACAACGAAAAGCTGACTTCCTTGGGAGTAGCCTCTGTCTACTGGAGCAGGTGGGACTCATGGTATTTTGCAAGCCAGTGTGTGATGTTCGTGTTCTAGAAGTATGTGACAACTCAAGGCAGTGATGTCTCCTGACAGAGATTTTTATTAATGAGCAATTGTTTTCATTTAGCTCCACTGACGCTTATTGTGGCAAATGCCTTTCTTGCTATCCTCCTAGCAGGCGTGGTTCTGGCAGATTTGGTAAGACTCTGCAATGAACTCTATCCCTTTCCACCTCTTGGGCTGGCAGAAACTTGAAAGCTGGATGATGTCAATGAACAGCGGGGCGTGGGGATTTGGGAATTCACCTCTGCTGGTACGGCTGTGCTAGAACCTCTGGCAGGGCTCCTGTAAAGCCCTGATCTGCGTGAGATCCTGACCCTCTCTCTCCCCAGGCCCCTTATGCATGTCCCTGAGAGGACAGATGTCTGGAGGTTCACTGCAGTACCTGCGTGGTAGTGTCCATACCTGGGAGAGCTGATGGGTGTAATGGTATGCATGGGCCAGCAGGCCTCCACACATTTCCAAGTGACAGTTGAGACACACACACGGCAGTGGCATGGATCTTAAAGCCAGAGCTCAGTGAAAAAGTAAATAGTAGAGTGAGATGGGTAGTGCTGTGCTGGTATGTAAATTAATACAAAACGATACTTATTTTACAAGAACACTAAGAAAAAGATTAACACAAAAGAATGGTCACCTATGGGCTTGGGGGAAGAGAATGGGAAGGGAACTGGGAATAGAAGGAAATAAATAGAGCATGAGAAGGAGGAAAGAAACTTCGCCCTTCTGCCCTGCTTTTTTTGAGGGTAGGCCTCTTACCTCTTGGTTGCATTTGATCCCTCAACTTCTAGTGGCATGGCATCTGTGTGTCTGGACTGAGCTGGTACCCTCAAGCAGGTTGTTCATCAGAAAAAAGGCCTTAGTAAAGTTACTGGCCAATGAAATGACCAGTGGGGGTGGGGCAAACTGTTCATGGAACAGCAGACTAAATAGGAACCAAGGTGTTTTCAGTAATCATCTAGGTGATTGTGGGGAGGAAGACGTGAACAACACTTGATTTAAACATGGCATTGTGAATGTGTCAGGCATGCTTGCAGACCCCACATTCTCATCCTGGCCATAGAGGGAAAGTATGGGTGGTCATCCTTTAAATCAGTTGATTAAAAAAAAAACAAACTGCTCTGTTCCATGTGTTTATTGAGCTTATGATGCCATGCAAACTGTATTACAGACACAGATTTTAATTTCAGGAAGGTAGAATCCTATTCAGGATAGGTAATAACGTTTTCATTGTCAGAAACTACTGCTCTAGGGAAGGAGATGAGCTGCTGACTGCTGACAGCATTCAGGTAGAACTTCAGGCATGGCAGGGAAGGGGTTCTTCTATCATGTCATGGCTGAGATAGTTGCTATCTGCAATCTTTCCTGTTCTGACTGAACTGGGCTTCAAATTTTAGGTCCGATGCTGGTAAATAGAACAAAAATGTTACTTGGTTTTAAAAATATTATATAATTAGCCATGTTGATGGTAGAGAATTTAGAAAAGTTGGATAATCAAAAAGGAAATAAGTTCCAGAGGTAATCCTACTAACTGGAAATAACTACTATACATTTTTTAAAAAAGAATAAAAAAGAAATTATTTTTAGTGAGTGCACAGTATTGCCCTAGCAAGGTGTATGTCACCAGTTCCTCTTTATGGAGCTTTCTCATTTTTTCAGTATAAATCATGCCAGAGTCAACATCCTATGCATAGATCTCTGTGCACCTCTTTATTTCCTCAGGATAAATTCCTGGAAGTGGGTGCCATTGGGTCAGAGGGTGTGGATGTTTTGAAGGCTGTTGATTACAGATTGCCAGGTTGATGGCTTTGATCCCGAGTCACTCCTAGGTTTCTCCAGGTGTGGGATTTTAGACCAGATTCTTCAGAATCACCCGGGAAGCTTCTGAAAAATGATGACTCCGGGGCCCCACCCTGGGTCTCCTGAAACAGCCTGGGGGTGGGCTGGTCTCAGCAGCTATAATTTTCACCAGTGCCTGGGAGATCTTCCACTCAGTGCAGTGCATTTCCTCAGTATCTGAGCCTGCCCAGGGAAGGGACACAGAGAAGCATGTCTGTTCTGTCTCCTCTGATGAAGAACTGTGGTGTTCACGTGGGTCAGGGAGGCAGAGTGAGAAGAGCACAGTTCGGGGACCTGCCTCTGGGCCCTGTTTTCCTTATCCGTGAAGTGGGAGTCTCTGAGTGGTTGTGAGGAACTGAAAGTTCTCTCTCTATATGAGTATGTGCATGATTGTTTCTCTTACTGATGTCACAAGGTGACAGGGATCTTACTGGGCTGGGCCAGATCTGGGAGAGGAGTGCTGGGAAAGTGGGTCAGCAGAGAGAGCTCATCTTTCTGCCTCTTCCCCAAGGGGACCTGGAGCTGATAGACTGTTGGAGCAGGGTGCTGTTGACCGAGGTCCCCTCCAGGCCCTGGCATCTTTCTGTCCAGGTCAGCAGGGAGGAGCTGCTTCTGCTCCGGATTGCCACTTCCTGTGTCCAGGAGTGAGAGTACCAGAAGGCCTGGGCCTGAGCCCTGTATGGCCTCCTCCCCAGTGGTGGGAGGGACTGAAGAAGGCCTAGAGTTCCCTCCCCAGCTGTGCGGCTCCCAGAAGTCACTGATGGTCGCCTTTACCATGTGGATGTGCTACTTCCTAGCACTGGAATTGATAGTGCTGATGGGGTTGCTCACACCCACCCAGCCAAGGATGAACTATTTGCTAGGTGTAACCTCCAAGAGGCTACTTTAGATGGGTTGTTTACCAGTTGTCCCTGCAAAGGTCAAGTCCACCTCTGACTGTGCTTTGTTTCCTGGCCTGCAAATCTAGAAGGGACATTGTTCATTCACTTATTCAAGCAAACATACTGAGCTGCAGTGGTGACAAGATGAATGATCTACATTAGGGAGCAGACAGCAACACAGCTGGCTTGGGGACTGGTAAGTTGTACTCTAATGTGGGTAGAAACAGGACGCCTTTGAAGCACACCCAAGGGACTGATTCTGCCCTGTGGAAAGGAGAGTTGTCGGGCTGAGGGTTCGTCTCATGAAGAAGATAACTTTTTGAGAGTGGGGCTTTGAGGGTTGAGTAGAAGTCATCTTGGGTAGGTGCATTCCAGGTGTAGGGAGAGAAGCCCGAGGAAGAGCAGTGAGGCAAGAAGGAACCAGTCTTACAGGGTGACCATGAGCACTGTGGTGACTAGATGGCGGCCTGCTCAGGAAAGGGCTGGAGGAGACAGGCTGGAGAGTGGCAGGAGGCTGAGCTGGATCGTACGGCGGCAGACCATGATTACAGTGGTATGGGATGATGGTAGACATTTATGACCACTCGTGGTGTGTGCCAGGGAACTTACACGGACATCTCATGGGTTGTCCCAGAAACCCAAAGATAAGGGGTTATTGTCCCCATTTTACAGATGAGGGAACTGAAGCAGAAAGAGGGGGGAAGTTACTTGCCTATAGTCCCAAGCTAATGAGTCAGGATTTCACCCTTGGTGTTTGGAATCCAAAGAACACACCCACTGAGCTGTGTTGGAAAATCGAGCAGCCTTTGGGGCTGCTAGGTTTGGACTTTTGACTGCCAGTTGCCCACAAGGAAGAGCACTGTGCACAAGGTGACAGGGATCTTACTGGGCTGATCTTAATAGAACCAGAGAACTGCTTAGTAATGGCACTGCTGCTTTTGGAGGCAGTGCGCTCCCAAGCCTGCGGAGGCCTGGACGGCTCCCTGTGAGGGATGCTTTGGGAATGGAAAGAAAGCGAGCCAGTATAACCCAGCAAGTAGACAGGTTACATGCCGCCTGTCCCAGCCAGCCTGGAGACTTTCTGATCAGAGCCCTCTGTTTCTCCACGCCTTCTTCCCTCACATGCCCCGGGAGTGAGTTTTGACCTGGTGTCCGAGGTTGGGGTGGGATATGTATATTTGCAGAGGCAGGTAGAGACCCCCTTGCATAATGGTGGGAATAAGCCCACTGTGTCTCAGAGAACATTGCTGTTGTATTCTGAAGGACTGCAGGAACCTCAGAAATAAACCCTGCAGTTGGGCACATAACTCGAGGCTGATCCATGAGTCGTTATAGTGCATGGAGGTTTGAGGGGGCTGGGGTAGTACCACTTTGTTTCCTTGCGAGTCAGTCAAAATGCTCTTCCCTGCTGAGCCTGCCCAGGTCCACAGAATTCTTTTTGTCCAGAATCCCAGGCAGCCTGCCACAGACAATTGATAAAAGCTATTTGTGAGTTGTAAACGTCTTTGCTGCATCTGGGTAGAAGCAAAATCCTCATCCTGACACAATGCCAGCCTTCTCAGTGACCTTGAGCCAATGCCTTCCCTTCTCAGGTCTTTGCATTTGCCCCTTGGTGACCCCACATAGAACTACAGCTTCCTCTACTTCCTTACCAACTCCTTCGCTCTCCCAGGCATGCACAGGCCTGTTAGGACCCAGGCCCTGGAGGGACAGGGGCCTGTGCTTCCTCCGGAGAATGGACAAGCCCTTACCTGAAGGGAGAGACCCAGGGCCCAGCCTCGTGACTCGTGTGTCCTCAGGAGCTGCTTCTTTGCTACTGCCAGATGGTGTCATCCTGGGGTTGGATTAAAAGATAACTCTTTTGGCAGGAAAAGCAGTCATTTCCTGGTTTTAATAACCAGGCCCATGGCAGGCTCTGTGACGGCTCTCTCAGCGCCTGCTCCTGGGTGTCTCTGTCTCCTCACTCACCTCCAGTTCTTTCCCTCCAGCTGCCGGAACAGCCCTCCTCAGGTGGTGCCTCAAAGTCCGTCTCCCTCCTGTTATCACCACCTTCCCCTCTATGGACAATTTAATAATCCTAATAAGCAATTTAGCAGGATTCTCTTTCCCTTTTCTCCTTCTTTGAGAAAAAGTTCCTAGATGAATTGCAATACAAGTGTGGTAGGACAAGGAAACTGAGTCTAGGCCTTTGGGGAGGTCAGATTGAGGTGGGGAAGCCCAGGGCCACCTGGGCCTAAGCATGGGGGCTGGCTGTGAGCCATGTCTCTTAGTCACTGGTGGAGGAGGCTATTCTGGTGCCTTGAGGAGCCACGAGCCCTGGAGGGGGAAGCTGCTTCTTTGAAGCCGGGGTGGTCATGAATAGTCTTGGGTGGTCCCATGCTCCTGGACCCTCAGTAGGCACTCACAACGACTTTCGAGGGTCTTGGGAGCTCCAGAGAGCTGTACTGTCTGTGGGCGGTGGAGATGGAAGGAAGATCCCTACCTGGAAGCTGTACCACCAACATCAGGTGACGCACAGGCAAGTGGATGAGAATATTTTGGTAGAATATTTTCAAACTTCTTCCCCATGTCTTCTGTCTTTGCAAAGGCCCTCAGTTTGGGGTACACACACTTTTTTTTTTTTTTTTTAAATTCATGCTACCACTAAGAAATGATACAGCAGCCTTTTTTTTCTTTATGAATTATTCTGTATTGGCCTAAACATCACTTTATTAAGAGAAAACCATTTTCTCAGGGTATTTTCTTTCATGGGTAGATGAACCATGGCTGGACATATGTGGCGTTGCTTACCTATGTACCTATATTTAAATCCACAGTAAAATCGCAACAATTTAAAGAATTATCTAGGCAGTGGGATTATGAGCCATTTTATTTTTCTTAAAAATTTTCTTTCTTAAACAAACTTTTAATGGCACAATTTTTTCCTGTAATGTTTTGTAAATTTTCAGATCCATAGAAAAGTTGAAAGAATAGTACAATAAACATTTGTATAGTCTCCACCTAGACTCACCAATGGGTAGCAGTCTGCCCCTTTTTGCTTTTTCATTCAGTCTCTCTATATATTCACATACAATTTTTTTCCCTGATTCATTTAGAAAAAAGTGGTCATCAGGACACTTCACCCCTAAATAGTGAAGCATGTATCACCTGTGAGTCAGGATATGTTCCTATTTAACACACCTCCGTTATCACACCCAAAGAATTAGGCGCTGATACAATAACATCTACCATGCAGTTCATTTCAAGTCTCCCTAATTGTCCTAAACATGCCTTTTATTTATTTTTAAAAACCTAGGCTCTAATAAATGTATTTGGTTGGTATGCTAATGTTATTTTAAAAACTTGGATTATAAACCTGATTATTAGTGACTGACATATCTTTGTTAGAACCCATTGTTATGATATAGACATGTATAGACATCTACTGATTGATTTCCCCTAGGAAATCTTAGAATTCTTGAAACTTAGGAGATCTTTTTTTTTCCTCTTAACAGAACCTGTGGCCTTAACAGTGGAGAGACCTTTAAAGCATTCTAGTGTTGGGGTCTGCATGTGTGTTCTAAATTTCTTCAGTGTATGAAACCTGACGCCTCCAAGTCTGGACGTTTTAAACTGTTCTGCTAAATTCATTTAAGGAGCCAGGGCTCAAATGTACCATTGCTAAGAGTGTTAGAGGTCATTTGACATAAAACAGAAAAACCAGCAGCATCTTTTACAAAGCTCAAAACCTCCTCTTCCCCTCCCCCCTTGTAGCGTGGAGGCACTGGTCTGCTTAGCTCTGGACCCTCAGAAGGGCTGATGATTGCCGTGGGGCCATTGAGGACCAAAGCCCAGCCAGGGAGGAGGGAAATCCCAGAGAGGAAGGAGGAGGGATGTTAGCAGTGAATGGGAGGTGGAAGGGAGAGAGCAGAGAGGGAGGTGCCGTGGTGCCAGTGCAGTTTTGCTCTGTGGAACCACGCTGGTCATTTGGCCCTAGGGTCGGTTAGCTGAGGGCTTACCCTCTGCGCCCCTGGGGAAGCAGTGTTGGGAATGAGACCTTCATTGGAATTGGTCAGACTGGCTTTAAGTCCAGTTGAGTGACTGGCCCATCACTTCCCTGAACCTCTCATCCAGTCATATGGGTGTAGTGAGGATCTGAGAATCAGGCAGGTGCCTTAAAATGCAGAGGGAAGAGGTGGCCTTGCTCCTATCGCTGTCCATTTGGGGGATTGGCAAGCTGTCACCCCTGGAACTGCCAGACATTGGTACAAGATGGACTTGCCCTGGGGTGAGCAAGAGCCAGATAGAGGAGGGCAGGTGTCAGGAAAGGTGCTGTTCCCAAGGAGGAGGGTTGCAGTGTGAGTCCCCAGGGAGGTTGGTCCCCAGGGAGGGCTTCCAGAATGAGGCCAGGCTTGAGTCTTACTGGTTGGGCAGCGGAGCCGTAAAGGCTGGGGCTGCCCTGGGCAGTAGAGCTCCCTGCCCTTTAGGGGATCCCCAGAAACAGACCAGCAGTGAGGGGGCTGCTGCAGCACTGTGTGTTTGGAGGAGAGGGTTCCGTGGGATTCCGAGTCATTCTTCCTACTCTGTCTCAAAAAACAAAAAAACAAAAAAAACCCCCAAACTTTATTCTTTGCTGACAATAAAGCATGCACATTCATGTAGAAAATTCAATTAATGAAGAAAGAAAAGGAAAAGCACACAAAATCCCAGAGGCAACTCTATTAATTTTGTGCTGGGGGAAAATGCAACTTTTATTTTATGCCAAACATTGTGCTAAGTGTCATCTCACTTTATCCTCACACAGACCCTGGGAAGTAGGTACTTTTATTATTCTCATTTTATGAGTGAGGAGAGCGAGGCTCAGAGAAGTTAAGGAAGGTACTCTCAGTCACACAGAACATGCATGAGCTGGGATTCCCAGCAGGCAGGCAGCCTCCAGAGCTTGTACTTGTAACCCCTCCAGGATACTGACTACTCTTGCAGATATCTGACAGTTTTTGTATGTGCATACACATCCTTATATATACAGAACCTAGGATTCAGATTCTAAGTGGGTGACAGAGACCCTAACCACCATGCACTGGGTATCAATAGACACAGCACTGCCTTCTGCCCTACAGCTCTTGGTGTGCAAGCTTTTGGTCAGCTGCCTGGGATTTATAAACAGAGTTTTGTCTACTCGCTTTGGTTGCCGAGGGATAGAGAGGTCACCCATCTGTGGGAAGGATGCAAGACGGCCATGTTGGAAAGAGGAGACAGTGAGAGTGGAGGAGAGGTTGACCCCAGCTCAGTCCCAGGGGGCAGGTGGGGTCTAAAACTGCCCTCCCTTTCTCCATCTACTTATTTCTCCAGGGAGAATTGTAAAATCCGGCAAAGGTGTCTGAGGTGACTTCTAGGCCATGGAGTGTGGTTATTTTTTACTTACTCATCTGAGTTTCCTTGGACTTCTGTCCTGCCCCAAGGCATGAGACAATTTACAGCTGGTGCTATATGGCATCCAGGGACTGGCTTTGGGTTGGCAGGTCACATCCAGGGATTGCTGCCCAGAGGAATGTGGGATTGGAAGATGTTGCTGTCTAGGGGGCAGGAACTCCTGGAACCACCCCCACTTTGGCCCGGAGTAGTTGTGAGAGCAAAAGTGAGGACCAGGGTTTCTAGGGGCACTGCTGGAACTGGGATGGCCTCCCAGGACCTTGTTTTTCTACCTGTACAGTGGGTCTGATGGTATCTGTTCTCCCTGCTCACCATGGTTATGGTAAGAGGCTGGTGGATGAGGGAGATGTGGTGTTACCGGGGAGCTCAGTCCCACTGATGTGTTGTCTTCGGTGCATGTGCACATTCCGTCTATCTCTCCTTGTTCTGATACTGGCAGGTATGCAAGGGGAGGCTTATTTTTTCTCCAACTGAGAATGGAAAAAACAGGTTCAGAGAGGGCTGCTTATGTGATCACGTGGCCTGTACACCTGTGTCAGAGGCAGGACTAGAAATAGGTCTGGTCCCCAGGTCAGTGCCCTAATAACCCTTTAGTATGAAGCTTACTGGTCTTGTCCTTCTGAGGTTTGTGTTTCTTCCCTTGGTTATCCAGCACCTGCCTCATTCAGTCTGAGAAGAGAGCAGGAAGCCAGGGCTTCAGAGTCAGCTCTGTTTCCCCCTATGTGGCTTCAGGATGCCTCTGTGGGTCATGTTTGTTTAGCAGTTGTTCATCGAGCACCTGTAGTGGTGGTGGGGAGCAGTGCGAGGGTGCAGACAGCCTGGGCCCAGCCCTCTAAGACCCTTGGCGATGCTGGAGCTGCAGAGATGAAAGCGGTGACACCCTGGTATCAGTGAACTCACAGTCTGGTGTGGGAGGCAGCTTGTGAACGGTTAGTGCTCACACAGTGTACAGGTGCATTGTCCAGGCGGAGCGTGGTCGGGTTCTGGGAGCACAGTCTTGACCCTGCTAGAGTCTCAGTTTCTCCATCTGTCAGTTGAGTACATCAGACTATTTGATCTTTGGAGTCCCTGACTCTTCATGAAAATGATGTTATCTTGGGGTTAAAACACACCTAGTGCCAAACAAAATTTTATATTGAAAGTGCTCCCAAGTCAGATGGAGAGTAAGGAGCCTACTGTGTTCTGTATATTTATCTCTTCACAATTACTCATTCTCTGATGGGCCAAATACATTTGTTTTGTATGGTTTGGCTTATGGCTGTGTGCTGGTGCCAGGAGGCTGCTTATGGGTCACGGGGTAGGGAGGGATTGAGGGCACATGTCAGATGCGCTGCTGCGGGTGTGAGCCAGGGTTGGGTATGATCCCATTACCGGGGTGGGGAGGGGTTCCCCAGGGAAGTGGCCACTGTCCCTGGTCCTAAGGCATTGTCTGGCCTGTGGGTGTGTCTGTCTGCCCGAATCTGGGCCCTGTGAGCACCACTAATGTGGACTAACAGTAGGGCCGAGTGGCTGCAGTGGGCCTAAGTCACTTGAGTTAGCTAGGCTGTAGGAAGGGGCAGGCCTAGGACAGGTCTGAAGGAGGGATAGAGAGGGAGGAAGGCTGGAGAGGGGGGCCCTGTCTCTCAAGGGCTCCCCCTTTCCAGGCCTCATGCTCAGGACTTGGTCAAGGTTATACAGCCAGCAAGTGGCAGAGCTGAGATAACTCCCAAGTTGGTGTTTCTATATCCTAAAGCTCTCTGGAGAGAGAGCTTTTCAGCAATCAGTGTCTCATTAAAATGAAGCACCAAAGAGCTGCATTTTTCAATAGTGTCCAAGGGCTTTTTCATGGTGTCCTGTGGAGCGATGTGTAGTGGGGACCAGAGGGTAATGTGAGGAAGGATCTGAGGTCAATTTCTACTCTTTTCTCTGTTCTGTGTGTGTGTAGGAGGGAGGGAAAAGGTGAGTTGCCCAAGGGTGGCAAGGACGTTTATTAACTGCTCACATAGAGCAGAGATGCCTGGACCCTTACCTCCTTTGCTCTTTGAATCCGTAACGGGCACTAGTGCATGCTATGGGGGATGCAGAGATAAACAAAAGTCTCTTTCTTGAGAAGTCCTCAGCAGGACTGGATACTTAATTCGTAGCCCACTGCAAAGTAAAAATGCAGAGGCTCTTGCTCATAAGTTATTAAGAATTTCAAGGTGGTGAAAGTAGAGCATGGAACCAGGCGTGGGGCCTTGTGAGACTGCACAGGTCATGCACCCAGGACGCCGGCCCTGGTCCCTAGTCTCACAGGTGAGGCCAGGCTGGGTAGACATCAGTTAGAACCATAGGGAGGAATAAGCAGGGTGATAGGAGAACAGGTCATTTCCCAATGGAGGGATCTGGGGTGCTCCTTGGAGAGGTCCCATTTAAACCTGGGCCTGGAGGGACAGCTGGGGTCTCGGTAGAGGTGGCAGTGATGTTGGAGACGGGAACGTGCAGATGTGGGCAGGAGTGATGAGAAAGTGGCCCTTTAGCCTGGCTGGAGGCCTGGGTGGTGGTGGGGAACAGTACGAGGGGCCCAGCCCTCCAAGACCCTCAAGGCAGGCTTTACTCTGTAGCCAGGGACTCCTGATGCTTGGAGATGGCGCAGAGCTGGGCTGTGGGAGACATTCTTGGGAGGTGGGGCTCTTTGACCTTCCAGTAGCTTGGAAGGATTCTGATGTTGAGACAGACACTTGACATTTGTTATTCATTTAATCCTCTGTCCCACTGTAAATGAAGAAGTGGAGGAGCAGAGAGGTATTCTGTACCTTGTCCATAGTGGTAGGTGACAGAGCTGGGACCCTAGAAACCTGAGGATTGGGAAGTCGATGAAACAGTCCATCTGTGAGAGGTGTCACTGGGATGGTAGCAACAGAGAGAAGTGATGAGTTTGAGAGAGTGTGGAGGTCGGTCACGAGGATGTGGGCACCTGAGTGGGTCACATAGTCAAGAGTTCCCACAGCCAAAGACATCCCGCAGTCCTGGGGGGAGGTCATCCTGCTGCAGGTCAGAGTGAGCAGTGGTGGGGGAACCGTACTTTGAGAAGCTCCTTGCCTTGCTCATCAATAAATCCTGCCAGTCGTTAGATCTTGGTTTTTGGCCTAATCTGCCCCTAAGTTTCCCTGTTTTTTCAGCATCTCCCTTGGGGCATGTAAAGGCAGAGGTCTGTCTGTTCCTCTAGACCTTTTATTTTTTTCTTTTTGAAACTCTTGGTTCTTTGCAACCTCCCACATTTGTTGTGGTTTTATGCTGAATAGGTGGTCCTGATACGGTTAGCTGGGAGAGATGGAACTCAGCATGTGTCAGCAGATGCTCTTGGGTTTTAGATATTCATGCACCTTGAAGATATTCCTTATCTTTGGCCCCTGCCCACTGAGGGTGTGTCTACCAAACCATATCCCCGACACATTACCCCCCTCAGAGAGCTATCTCCTGTACCTCGCACCCCGAGACCTGCTCATGTTACTCATGTGACAAGTTCTAGACTCCTCCACTCAACCACCTTTCTTCAGCCCCCAGTATCAGAGGATACGATACTTAGTGTAGAGGGATGAAATGGCCCTCAGCTGACCCCGCCTGACCCCTTCTTGGGTCTGGAAGCCGAATCCTACAGTCTCTCAGCTTGGTAGGTGACCTGTGGAGCTTGGTAACTTGACACTGCCTTGCTAATTGTCTGCTGAGGTCACACAGCTAGCTAGCCTTTGTCACTGCCTATCCATCAGGACCACAGTCTCCAAGTGGGCTAACTGGTTGAGCCACTGTTCTGGGCGCTCATGGGAAACAAGTGGCCTTTGCGGTAAGCCAATGGACAGAGTGGCCGTCAGCATGGGCGAGGTGGCAGCACACGCAGGCCTTCCGGGCTGGGTAGGGTCCAGGGCAGCAAGCTCTAACCTGGGAGGTCCACAGCTGACCACATTTTTCTAGATGATCAGGGGCAGAGTGGCAGGGATTATTTCTCTTCCCTTTTGGTTGCTGTTAAAGGCAGTGTTTCCTAGTGTTTTTGTAGTGCCAGTGTTAAGACTTCATTTGTTCTCTCTACTTGGCCAAGTCCTGGGAGGTTACCAATGGGCTGTGGTGCTTCTCGGTAAGGCCAGGTGTTTACAGAGTCTCCTTGAGATGAAAACGGGGGAAATGAGACTTGAGGAGATTTAAATGTTTTAATTTTGGCAATTCTTCCTTAGCTATCTTGAGAGACTCTCTACATCATTTCCCCCAAACACAAACCCCAGATGCGCCACACGTTATAAATGACCACATACCTCAAAGGAACTGGGTAAATATTAGGTGACTTGATTTAATTAAGTTAAATTCCTGAAACCTGAGAGGAAGATGTATTTAGTAACAGGGTCCTGGATATCCTTGCCTCAGAATTCCATTTTCTGGACACACTCTGATGGTGTAAAGGTGGATTTGGGCACAGACCTATCTGTTTTTTGAGATTAAGAGGCTCCAGTGAATGATCTTAGAATGAAAAAGTGGCTGACCCTGTAAATGGTTCCAGAAGAATTGGTATCATTAACTAAAGCTATGTCCAACAGCTTTGCCCAGTGAATATTAGTAATACTTTTAACCCCTTCATCTAATTTTTTTTATGTGGGAATTCTGCTTTCTCCTGTCATCATAGTTTTGTTGCCCCCACCTTGCAACAGTTTTTTTTTTTTTTTTTTTTTGCATATTTTTTTCATACCATGTCCCTCCCTTAAGACCATGTCCCTCCCTTAAGACCTTGGAGGGAAGATATGCTAACTTAGCCCGGGGGCATCCACGATGGAGTTGCAGGAGAAAGGGGCAGCTGTCTCTTCCCACATGGACCTGTTAGAGAACATTTCTCTGTGACGGACAGTGAGGGGCTAAGCAGAGGCTCCTGCTGCATTTACCTCCTAGTCATTCGGTCTGTTCTTCCTGCACTTTGTATTTGCTCTGTTCTCTGGTGCTCCCCACAGCCCTCCCCACCCGCCTCTCTCTCATCTTTGATGTAGTTGCCATGGACAAAAAGCTCAGAAAATAATAGAACAAGTTGTAGACTCAGAATGTTTGCCCCCAAGGAAAGAGCATGTTTGCACAAAATCCTGTCTGACAGTTTCTATTTAAACAAGGAAGTTGGGGGCCCAGCAGGCCTAGGAAATATGAAAATTGGTGCTTTGTCGGGCTGCAGGCTGGTGGTAGCTCCATGTCTGAGCTCTGTCTGTCAGTAGAGATTGGAATTGTCAGATGAAAATCGCTAACTAGCCGTGGGCAACTGTCTCCTCTGCTGTTGTAAGCGCACATGCTGCCTGTCGCTTTGGAGCCTGCTCGTCTTCTCTTTGTTTTTCTGAAATGTGATGAAATGGAACATGCTTTTAAAAAACTTATTTTCTGGAGATGGCTTGGCAGGGATTACTGGCCGTGGCAGCCTTATTTCTGCCCTCGTGAGTCCCTTGTCTCACATCGACTTATGGCATACTGGCAAGGGCTGCTTGTACGTATTTTTCTTTTTATTCTTGATAGTCTTTCCAAATATATTCCTTTGATGACTCGTTTATTTGCACACAGGCTGAAGATTCAATAGAATTTCTTAACCATGTTACCTTTTTTTCTTAAGAATAATTCTTTTTCTGATTATCAAGGCAGTGCTCATTAAAAAGAAAAGATTCCAGAACTAATCATGTTAGAAAGTCAGAGTTCTCTTAAGTATCTGCTGAGGCATAGCAGTCTCAGACAGTGGTCGTCTGGGTGGGTGGGGCCATTCTGGGCATCATACTGTGGCTGCTCGGTGGGTAAGGGATGGGCAGAGGGAGCAGGGCTTGTCTTAAATGCAGCCCAGCAGTAGTTAAAAGGTGTAGGGTACATCTGATTTCAAGTCTAGCTGATTGATCCTAGGGCTAGTTCCTTAACTTCTCTGAACTTCAGGGTCATTTTTTGTAAATTAGGGCTAATGGCAATACCTTTTTCCTGGAGTGCTGAGAGTTTTAATTAAGATGACATGTCCATTTGATGGCTTTTCAAGGCTCTCACTGTGGATGTTGTCTGTATTGGAAAGGGCTGCACAGAGCCTGGCACGGTAACAACTGTATCGGTGTGGCAGTGCTGCTGCAATGAAGTACCACAAACTGGGGAGCTCAAACAACAGGCATTTATTGTCTCACAGTCCTGGAGGCTAGAAGTTCAAGGTCAGGGTGTGAACAGCGCTGTTTTCTTCTGAGGCCTCTCTCCTTGGCTTATAGATGGTTGTCATCTCTGTTTCCTCACATGTCATTCCTCCACGTGCACATGCATGTCTGCGTTCGGATTTCTTCTTTTAAGGGTTAGGGCCCACTCTACTGATCTCATTTAAACACCTCTTTTAAAACCGCATTCCCAGATAGAGTGATTTGCTGAGGTACTGGGGATTGGGACTTCAACATATGAATTTTGGTGGGAACACAGTTCAGCTCTTCACAGCAATTATTACTGTTATGCATGGCTCTGAAATGGTAAGGAGCACTGAAGCTGCCCTTGGCACTGTCCCCAACTTGTGTGACTTGGCCCAGTCATGCCTCTCTTGGACATCTGTGGAATGTCAGGGCTAGGCAGTATAGGGGTCCCTCTTAATCTCTGAGGAGGCTGAAGTATAACTGGAAAACGTGGAGCCAACACTTAATCTTCATGCTTTAAGTGTTGGCCTTGGAGTGGGCCTGGGGATAGCAAGACAGTGATGCAGGTTTGGGGTTTCCATTCACTGGGAGGAGACTGGGTGCGTTTGCTGTTAGGGTTACCTGCACATGGCCAGAGGGCCAGCAGCTGGGCGAGGACTGGGACCTTTGGGGGCTGGTGTGCCTTTAGTTTGTTTTGCTGTACTCTGTGGTTGTGGATGTGGGTTTTGTTTTTTTCTACTTGCACAAAATAGTGAATATTTTCTCTTGTTACTTAAGATCAATCTTCTCTACTGAGGGCTGCCTCTGTGTGAAAGATAACCCACTCTTTTTTGTACATTTGAAATACTTCTCTTATCTCCTTCATTTATTAGAATTGACTTGGGGCAATTTGAAGACTTTGTATGACTTGGGGTGGGGTCACACTTTTTTCCTACATTTGAAGGACTGACCATGGACCTGATTTCTAAGAGTTGGAATATGATTTGTATTCAATTGAAGGTAAATATGAGCACTATGTTTGCTGATACACTAGGTATGAAATGAACATGATGGAAGGCTTTGTTACGTGCTTTTTAGTAAAGGAGAAGTTTGCTTGAGGTGTTTCACCTTTATTTGGTGGGGGGCGGGGTAGGGGTGGCTGCAAAAGGAACACTCACTGCTGAGTGTGTTGGTGCAGTGAGTCTTGTTTAGATACTCCAGTTTTGTTTAGAAACTCCTCACCGTGCTCTGGATGTGACGCAGGCAAACATTTGAAACGTAAGTGGATTTCTGCAGGTAAAGACGAGCAGCTGTCCTTTTTGTAAAACATTGTAAAAAGTCTCTGCAGTTTTGGGAACAGACTCTTTTGACCCACTTCTGAAGGTCACCTTTTCAAAATCTCCACAAAGCACGGTTGAAATAAGGGGTGAATTCTCCTTGGTGGTTTCGCCTTATCCAAGAGGAAGGTGTGTAAAGTGTCCTATAGCTTGTTTCAGACGGGAAAACCACCTGCTTTGGGCTGGGTCTCTCACCAACACCTTGAAGAGGCAAACCTTTTGCTTTCTGTTTCTAGGGCCTCAAAAAAAGTGTAGATGGGCAGGGGTCGTTGTTTTTTTATTTTCCCTGAGGGCCCTTTCTGTCCTGGTGTCATTTAAAGAATGTTGGAAAAACAGATTGGATTTCAGAGTTAATTCCAATTGGTAATTAATTATAGTGAGCTTGTTAAGAACCGAGCATCTTGAAATAATGTTTCTGTTGGTAGACCGCCCTTAGAAACTACCAGACCAGGAATGCTGCACCCTCCCTGTCTTGCCCTCCGCTGACATCACTGCTCCATCATGGGCTCCTTTCCTAACAAGCAGGTGTGGCCTCATGCTCTTTTAGCACTGTACTTAGTTTTAATGTCTCTTTAGGCAGTTGTTATGAGATATAGAAGTTCTTTCATGATGAACAGCTTTTTGCCTTTTCTGGTCTAATCCAAGCCCTTCAATTCTGATGGAGCAACCAAGCCAGTCAGTTGCCTTATATAACTTGACAGAGCGTTGTTGCCCTCGAGATGAACAAATCTAATATTTCTTTGTCTTCTGTGTCCTACTCCAGTGTTTAGTGTGGCACATCGCCCCTCTGACCACTCTCTGTCACATTGCCTTCTAGAAGATTTTATTCCCTTGCTCCTCCTGTCTCCCTGATTGATCTTTCTGTGTCTCTTATTTGACTCTTCCAGAAATTCACATTTTTTTCTCCTATCCGCATAGGTCATATGTCCCAGGATTTTGTCCTGTACACACCAAGAACAGTACGTACTAAAACTAGATACAGGGTGCTGTTTTTAAAGTCCTTGATCTGGCTCTCCCCTTCTCTCACTTGTTTCTTACCCAAGGGCTTTACATCACCAATCAGTGATCCTAGAAGTGTCACTCACATCCTCCAGGCTCTGGGGGTGAGTACCATGTGAACTGTGTTAGCCTGAAACTTTCTCCCTAGCTCCAGACTCAAGTTTTAACCATCATCAGACTGCCTACACAGGGATTTTCTTTAGTACATTAAGCCTGAGTCTCAACAATTTCATCATTCCTCTTAGCTGGTTCTCTTCAGTTCTTTGCCTCTCTTCACTGTAGTACCTTCTCAGACACACCAACCCCCAGCATCTTCCTTCACCACTCCCCACCCACAGTCTCCCTCATCCCATCCTTCCCACCTCTGTACAGTCTGTTGTGGCCCTTCCCAGCCTGCATCCTTGTACCAGTGGTTCAGGGATATTCTTGCAGGATTATCCTAATAATTTCCTTTACTTCCAGACCTTCCCTCTTTCCATATTTTGTGTTGCCGGAGACAGTTTCTGGACCTCATCCCTGCTCTTATTCCTATGCTCAAAAACCTCAGGCATTCTTGAGTTCCAGGGCTGAGGAGCTGGGGTTTTTGCTTGTAGGGACCAATGTCCTTGTAGGATTGTGTGACACTAGATAGAGTTTGGAGTACCCTGAAGACCTAGAGATTTTGCATAACTGTAATGAGAGGTAAAGTCCTTATTTTTTTTTTTCCTTCACTGTTGGGTTTTTGGGTTTGAATTTTTTGTGTGTGATAAGAAGCATATATCGTAAAATTTACCATCCTAACCATATTTAAGTATTTAGTTCAGTGGTATTAAGTACATTGATATGTGCTACTACTGGAGGGAGGTGGCAAGAGAACTAAAAGTTAAATCAAGCTATAGTCAGAGACTGTGGTATGCTAATCAGCTCTATGGCTACCCCATGAGGAATCCTGCAGAAAAAAGGAAAATTTCTGCTGGGATTACTAACAAACCATTGATCCATACTGTGAAGGGAAAAAAAGGAAAACAAAGCTTTTAAGTCATCCCCTACACAAAATAAACACATTCTCTACCACTAAAACCATGGAGAACCCATGGATCAAAGGCTTGGAATGGCCGGCAGGCATTTCATGCTACATATTCTTACCTTTTCATGCTGTATGCCATACCATCAACTGAAAATGGGTAAACAAAGTCTTTAAGCTATAATTTATAGAAACTAATAATGATATATTCTTATATATAAACTAATATAAACCGAATTCCCTTGCAGTGTCTTTCTCTCAGTCCCTCTCATTATCCGTCTCTGTCTGTCCCTGTGAGTCTCTCTCAGGGTGTCTTTCTCTCCATCCTTCTCAGTGCCTTTTTCTCAGTCCCTCTCATTGTCTCTGTCTCTCTGTCTGTCCCTCTGAGTCTCTCTCGGACTCTCTCACTCTGTGCTTCTGAGAGCAGACCACTCTATGTCTAGGGAGGCTTACCCCTTCTCTAGTAAACTTTCCTTTCACCTAACTCTGGCATGCGCTTGAATTCTTTTCTGCGCTCAGTCAAGAACTGTCTCTCTTGGTGCAGGCCCCACTTGGGGGAATTTGCCTTGTCCTGCATCACTACCATCACCACCATCCATCTCCAGAACTCTTTTCATCTTGTAAAATGGAGACTATACTATTAACAGTAACTCCCCATTTCCCCCTCCCCACCCAGCCTCTAGCAACCACCATTCTACTTTCTGTCTCTGATTTTGACTACTCTTAAGTACCTCATATAAATGGAATGAAACAGTATTTGACTTTTTGTGACTGGTTTATTTTGTTTGGCATAATGTCCTCAAAATTCATCTGTATTGTAGAATACATCCAAGTTTCCTGCTTTATTAAGGCTGAATAGTATTCTATTGTATGTATAAACCACATTTTGCTTATCTATTCATCATCCATCAATGCGTACTTATATTATCTACACATTTACATTGTAGGTATTGTGAATAATGCTGCTGTGAATGTCTCTTTGAGATGCTGCTTTCAGTTTTTGGGGATAAATGGATCTATTTGATCATATGGCAATACTGTTTTCAATTTTTTGAGAAACCACCATATTAGTTTCACAGTGGCTATACCATTTTAAATTCCCACCAACAGTGCACAAGGGTTCTGATTTCTCCACATTCGCACTGATATTTGTTATTTTCTACTTTTTTGATAGTAGTCATCTTAAGAGTTGTGAGTAAGGTTTTGATTTGTAGTTCTGTAATGATTAGTGATGTTGCGCATCTTTTCATATGCTTATTGGATGTTTTTATATTTTCTCTTTTTGTTTTTATATTTTCTTTGGAGAAATATTTGTTTAATTCATTTGAGAAACCACCATATTAGGTATATTTTAATCAGGTTTTTTTTAATTGTTGAATTTTAGGAGTTCTTTATGTATTTTGATAGTAATCGTTTATCAGATATGTGATATGCAAATATTTTCTCTCATTCTGTGCATTGCCTTTATACTCTGATGATGGTGTCTTTTGGGACTAAATTTTAAAAATTTTAATGAAGCACAATATGTCTATTTTTTCTTTTGTTGCCTATGCTTTTGGTGTTATATTCAAGAAATCATTGTCAAATCCATTGTCATGAAGCTTTTGTCCTATTTTTTTCTTCTAAGAGTTTTATAGTTGTAGCTTTTGTCTTTAGGACTTTGATTCAGTTTGAGTTAGGTTTTGTATATGGTGTTAGATAAAGATCTAAATTCATTTTTTTTGCATGTGGATATCTAGTTTTCCCAGCGTCATTTCTTGAAAAGACTATTATCTCCTCATCAAATGATCTTGGCACCTGTTAAAAATTATTTGACCATTTAAGCAAAGGTTATTTATGAGCTCTTTCTTTTGTTCCATTGGTCTGTATGTCTGACTTTATGTCAGTACCATACTGTTTTGATTACTGTAGTTTTATAGTAGGTTTTGAAACCAGGCAATGTGAATCCTCCAGCTTTAAATCCTTTTAAAGATTGTTTTGGCTACTTAGAGGGATTCCATATTAATTTTAGGATGGGCTTTTCTATTTCTGTAAAAAATGCCATCAGGATGTTGGTAGGGATTTTGCATTGAGTCTGGAGATCACTTTGGGTCACATGGGAATCTTAAATCCCTTGAATCTTTTATTCATTTCCTTGTGTTTGTTGTTGTTGTTTGTGTTTTGAGTAAGAGTAGAGTAAAAGGTGTTTCTGGGAAGAGATGAGGCTAGCAGTAAAGAGTAGAGGTATGAAGGAAACCGGGAAAGATAAGCGGCGCAGTCAGGGAGTGGTGACACTTGTGTCTTCAGAGCAGGTTAGAACATAACATTTTTGAGCAGTTTCTTTACAATTGAAAAGTACTTTTAACGTCTGTTATTTTGTTTGCTTGGCATAACAACCTGTGAAATACAGATAAAGACTTTTTATAGCCTCGGTATCAGATGAGGAAACCGAGGCTCAGAAAAATTATTTGCCTTTTGTCACCCGTTAGTCAGCCAAACCAGGGAGAGCCCAGGTCCATCAAGCACCTGATCCTGTGCCCTTTTTTCACCGTGCAGAGTCACTTTGTGCTTCCTACCCATGTGGCAGGGGTTTTGGTGGGTTCAAAGTCAGCAGAAGTATTGTAGGGGGCAGCAGAGAAGTGAGCAGTTATCCATTATCTCATGGGGACCCAGGCTGAGTTGCCTTGGTGATAAGTAATTTTCAAGGCACCTCACAAAGTAGATAAGGAGGTAGGTGTTTATTCTGTTGAAGGGAGAGGGGGCAGAAACAGTAGCTCGTAGCTGATGAAGACAAGACCTTTCCTTTATAGTTGTCCTCTTTGGGCCTTTGTGGACCAAATGTTCCTGACCAGTCCAACCCAGGGTGTCATGTCCTTGTTCACTTTCCAGCTGACTCCATGAGCCTTGGGCTGTTCCCTGAGCTGTCATTTCCTATGGCTAACTCCTCAGCTTACCCCAATTTGAATTTAATGGAAAATGGTCATTTGGGGGATGATGTCACATTAAGGAGACAGTGGGAGAGAGACGCCTCTTGCAGTTCTTTTGCATCCAGTCTGAGCATCAGAGTCATGATCAGGTTCCCAAAACCCCATTGGTTCATTCTGTTTCCTGCTGCCTTCTAAGACAGGATGGAAATATTTGTCTAGTTTGTTCCAGAGATTGTACTTGTCTCCTCTGGGCAGACCAGAGCAGCTGAGGGTTGGAGAGGTTGAAGCCAGGAGTAGAGTACAAGGCTGGCACCTGAGGTTCAGCAGAGATAACTAGAACCAGCTTTCTTCCTTTTCTTCCTTTCCACTGTTGGAAAAGATAACGTTGGCCACAGTGCTGAATGCTGGCCCACAAGCCACTTCCTGGCATAGTTGCTTGTCAAAATTACTGACCCATCAGTTGTGACTCCTAGACACCTTTCACCTCAAGGCTGCCATTGAACAGGGTATGGCTGCTCACATCCTCTGCTGTCTGTTGGGACAAGGAATTGGTGAGTTTCCGTTTTTCTGATCTCGTTTGAAAGGAGGTACTATAGAGTTGGATAAGAATGGCATTTGAATCTGGATACATCACTTACTAGCTTTGTGGCCTTGGGCAAGTTACTTGGCGCCTCTGACCCTACATTTTGCCATCTAGAAAATAAGTTGTCATATTCCTTTCGTGCGGTTGTTAGGAATATTAAGTGAAATAATCCTTATAAATAGTGCCTTTCCTGTGACAAGTACTCAAAAAATGTTAGCTACTGTGAGTAGTCAGAGTGTGGTAGTATATTTCAGAAGAACTTGAGCCAAAATATGTCAGGTGCCTACTATATGTTGATGGCTCTTCATAACACTTCCTGACTCATTTATATCAGTTTCTTTGACACCCAGGGACGTTCAGGGAGTGGACGGAGTACAGGTACAGTTCGATCAGAAGTCAGGAGGATGGTGTATCCAGCTTACCTTCACCATTAAGCATCTTGGGCATATGAGGCCATCTCTCTAAGGCCCTAGTTGCATACCTTTGTGTTCATTTCCTTTACTTGGCCAGATGGCTCTCCTCCTACCTCACTGCCTGCTTCTCCTCTGTCTTCTTTGTTGATTCCTCTTTTCATCCCTCAGCCCTCAGTGCTCAAGGTTTGTTCCTTGGACTTCTCCGCTGCCCTCTCTGTTCAGACTCTCTCCTTGGGTTATCACATCAAGTCTTATTGCTTTAAATACTGATCATATGTTGACAGTTCCCAAATGATATCTGTAGTCCCATCCTTATCCCTGAACTTCAGACCATCTATCTATCCAACTGCTAATCTATCCATCTCCATTTAAGTGCCTGTGGTTAACTTGGCCACACATGAACTCATGGTTCCCCACCTCCCCCCCCCCACCCCCGCCCCCAACTATTCTTCCTGTAGGCTTCCCCATCTCAGCAACAACCAACTTCATCCTTCCAGTGTCCAGGCTAAGAACCCTGGAGTCACCCTTAACATCTCTTTCTTTCCTGTTCCACATTTAGTCTGTTAGCAGATCCTTTCAGGTTTACCTCCCGAACATCCTACATCCAGCCACTTCTCACTAGCTCCCCTCTTGTCACCCTCATCCAAGCTGCCAGCATTTCTTCCTTGGGTTATTGAATTTGCTGTCAGACTGGTTTCTCTGCTTCCACCCTTCCCTACCTGTGGACAGTATTTAATGTAGCAGCCAGTGATCCTATTAAAATGTAAATCAGACCATATCTCTCCTCTCTATGGCCCACGAGGTCCTGCTTGAGTTCTTCATGCCACCCCCACACTGTACACCTTGGAGTTACCTGGGAAATGGACACCTCATTCACCACCCCATTCGTGTCGAAAGATGGACTATTGGTCCTCATTATGAACACCGAAAAAGGGGGTATAAACATCATTACTCTGATATTTTAACAAGTTCATTATTCTTGTTCCAAAAATTTGAGGAGGGTACTGCAGCTATACTCAGTTTGGTGATATTATTAATATTAACTTAAAAACCTGATACTTTGGGAGATGGTCTGTGTAAACCAGGTGACTCTTCATCTGACCCAGAGATAACAGCAGGCCTCGTCTGTGTCACCAGCATCTCTTCCTGTGAGGGGGAAGGTGATTATCCCACCCTGAGGTGTGTGTGTAGAGTGCATGAAGCGGGACTTCCTTGATAGATGCCCCAGCTTCTGTGGCCATTCTGTTCCAGGGCCACGGTCACCCCATATCTCCCTGAAATGTTGGGGCTTGTCAGCCTTCAAGTTTGGGCCTCAGTGTCCGTAGCTTTGGGCCATATTTTTAAAGGTACAGAGGCTGAGGCTTTAGGGTGGGGCGTGGCTACCCTGAACCCTGGTTCTGCAAGAGGGCTTCTTAATAGCCAAAGGGACTCATCCTTCTAGTACCTCCTGAGGTTCTTTTTAGTGAGGGTGCCCATGACCTGGGACCAGCCTCCACATGGGCATAGGTGTCCGGGTGGGCAGGCAGCAGCCACACGTGTCAGAACCATGAAGCCAAGCTCCTCCCCCTCTCTTTCCACTTTTAGTCCCTATGCCTAGCTCAGCTCACAATGCCTGGTGAGTGTCCTCTTGGTGGGGGGAGGAGGACAGGAAGACCACAAGTCTACTCTGGGTGCCATAAGTCTGGGTTAGAAGGCCCTGCTCTGAGACTTCTCACTTGCACAGGGTGACAGGTTCTGCTTGTGTGTCCTCTGTGCTTATCTGGCTTCTGGGGTGCTTGTTCATACTCCAGGGCCAGCTCCATGATGTCCACCGTGACTGCTCTTCCACTTTAAAGCTGGGCAGCAGCATCATATAGAGGTGTCAGGAGCACAGGCTTTGGGCTTGACTGCCTGGATTTGTATTGTGTTTTTGACTCCTCAGTGGCTCTACCATGACCTTAAGCAAGTTTCTTAACTTTTCTAACCCTTAGTTTCCTCCTCTGTAGAGTGGGGATTAACCGAAACAACACACACACAGCGCTTACACATCCCAGCACTAATGGTGCTTCGTGCCTGGTAGCTGCTGTTATTGTTGTTAGTGAGGGTTGTATAGTCCAGCAGTTTGTCATTGTGAACTGTGTTTCCGTGTCACTCTAGTACAGCTTTCAGTTTAGGTAATCAAAGGATTGAGAAGGGCAGGTTGGAAGATTTGTGATTTGACCATAATAGCAGCAGCTAACACTTGGAGTGCTGACTGTGTGGGTGCTTTTTCAAGCCCTTTTTACATTAACTCAGTTGATCCTCTGTGAGGTAAGCACACCTGTTATCTCATTTTACAGATAAGCTCATGGAGGCAGGGAGAGGCTGAGTAACTTACCTGAGGGCACATAGCTGCTAAGTGGGTCGAGTTGGGAGTTGAAGCCAGGCTGGCTGGCGCCCCATCGGTATCCCGGTCATTGCAGCCTTGGTTTACAGACGAGTGCCCCAGGCTCAGAGAAGGGAAGGGACTTCCACAGACTTCCAGAGTCTCCTAGCAGTGGCACACCCTCCTTAGTCCCTGCTCATCTTTTTTCTGTCAGACCTGGCCTCGTGCCTTGCAGGGCTCAGGCATGCATGGGGAACCTGGTGAACATGTACATCCTCTGTCATTTGTGTGCTAGTTGTGGTTCCTCAGGTGTGAACTAGGAGAGGGTCTCAAGGTGAGGCAAGTGGCCTGGTGGTTACTCTCGCTCTGGGACCAGGCAGCACCTGCCCACTCTGTCACTGAGCCCTGAGGGGATCGTAGCTTGCCTTCTCCCTCTTTCTTCTCAGGTACTTGGGGTGAGGTTGCATGTCCTCCAAGACCAGAGCTGTGTCAAGTCGGGTAGGCAGGCCAGCTTCTCTTCACCCTCCTGGAGCTCAGGGAGGACTGTGTGCTAGCTCAAGGCCGAAACAAGTTCCCTTACATTGTAGGTTTCACAGGGAGAAAGTGTGAGTCACTGGGGCCTTGACAAGCTTCAGGTGAATGGAGGGCTGTGTTAGGGGAAGTTCTTCTGTCTCTTGTGCCCCACAGGTTGCTAGAGTGATTTTAGTGGAAGTTCTTTTGAAGTGATCTCTATGATCCAATGGGGCTGAGTCATAGAGGAAACACAATTAGCAGGGGCCCTGCTGGGCTCTTGGGAAGGACACAGTGAGTGGCCCAGGCTAGTCCCAAAGAGTTCACTGGTTCTCTCCCAGGGCTTCTGCCATGGCTTTCGTTTGCATCCCATCTGCTGACTCTGGTCAGCCTTGGTGTCCTGCATTGATTCTGTCCATGGACCATGTTCCCTGAGCACCTGTTAGAAATGTAGAGTTTCAGGCCTCACAGTATCTGCCCAGCCAGTACCTGCACTTTATGCAGGCCCCCAGGTAATTTCCTATGGCAGTAAGGAACTCTTCTCTGGTCCACACTGCCATGAAAACCTGGGCTCATGCTCTGCTCTTTTTTGCTATAAATGTTTCAGATCCTCTGTTTTTCAAGACCTTTACACAGGGTTGTATGAGATTGTAGGGAGCGTCCTGAGTGACAATGCCTGCTACCTGTGGGTATAAGGATAGAAGGGGAGGGCCTGCGGGCAGTTGGTGGGGGAGCTCATTACTCTGGGCCTCTCCATGAGGTGGAGTATCTGCCTTAGGTTTCAGCACAGGTGGGGCGCAGGTGCTTTCAGGGAGCCTCGGGGGTAATTGTCTCTCATTTGGCCAAGAGTAAGGGGCTGTGAGGGGCAGGGAAGTGCGCGCCTGTGAGACAGGACTCCTGTTGACTTCTTGATTGTGAAACCTCAGAGGCAGTTGACGTCCAGCACCCGCTCCTCAGAAGCACCGGCTTTGAAAGGACACCATGTGACTTTGGGGGAGAGTGACTCCTTTGCTTTTTCCCGACAGTCCTGACCACACAGGCTTTTTAAGACAACAATAGCTGAAGAGACAAAGCATGACCAAGACAACATCGTCCTCGGGCTCCCCCCCTCACCCCCCCGGAATGACGTCTAAGGCCCTGGGAACATTGTAAAGACTGGACCCTGTCCAGTTTTAATCACTCCCTGCTGGCCCCCACCCCTAGATCCCAGGAACCCTGCCAGCTGACTTGGGGGTGGTATTACCCAGAGATGCAGACAGAGATGTCACACTGCCCCCTAGGTCAGGCCCCAGATCCCTTTCAGCACTTTGGGGACAAGGAAGAGGAACAGAATGTGTTGGCTGGCCAGTTGACTCCCCCAGCCAGGGTGGGAGATGAGAGAAAGAGAAGGGTGTCTGCCAAGTTTAATTAACAGTGGAAACTTGCCATGGAGGAGGAGAGCGACGATCTGAAGCGGAGGGGTGGTTTCCTGGAAGATGGGCACTGCCGATGCCAAGAATGAGAAAGAAGCAAGACGTGCCTGCAGAGAGCATCTACTGGAGCACCAGCCGGGTATTCTCAGTGTCGCAGCAGGATTAGGTGTGAGCGGGAGAGTTTATTTGTGCCTGCTTTTCCGAGGATGCATCTTTTGCAAACAGTCCACCAACATACCAGCTGACCAGTCTTCCTTGCCCCCATTGAAAAAAATAAATGGATAATTAAGAAGATGGCAGTTGAGTTTAAAAAAATAGGGACTGTGTTGCACTCTTGTTCTTAGAAGACATCAGTGGATTCCCTGAATTATATCTGACTTTAGTTCACAGATCTTTACACAGTGTGTAGCATTTATGATCTGGAAAGAGCGATGATTCGAGATGCTCATTGTTTAAGACAAAAATGTGGAAGTGTTGAATGGACAGTAAAATGAATAGTGTAGGTTTAACTTGAAGTACAAGGGGTATTTTTATTGAACATTGCTATTCATTTTTCATTTTTCTGGTTCTGTCTTCCTTCAAATTATGTGCAAATTCCCCTCTGATATCCTTTCCAGGGATCTTTGTGGCAGCATTGCCTGTTAGGACATCCCGACCTGAAGCTTTCTCCAGCATCTACTTGCTGTTGCCAGTTCTGCTGCTGGAAGCTGTATTGAACAAACTGAATGCCTTCTGGCAGTCCTACTTGAAGACAAAACACCTGCCTACTCCCCTAATCATCCTCTACAGTCCACACTAAACATCCACTGGATTCTTCAGAGAGTCTCAGAAAATGCTTGAATGTTCGTTCCTGGCCACCGTTTTAGTTTTTACCAAAGTCCCTTTTTTCTTGTTTTTTTTTTTTTTTTTTTTCTTTTCCCCTCCCCTTTCATCTCTTTTTCAGGTGGGCACACACACCTGTTAGCTCACATGTACACTGTTACACCGTGGCTGTTCATCTCTCTGTCCTCCATGTGTGGTCTTCATCTCCTCCCCTCAGGTCTTCCCTGGGGTCTCTTCTGTCCCCAGGCGGTCTCCTCCTTGCCACGAGCATCTCTCTTTCTCCCCTATCCACACCCATCTCTTTATCTCTCTTCTTTCCCTCCTGAGAGTGTGCACACATAGGTGGCTTGTCAAGAGTTGAGATAGGAAAGAACCCCTTAAATTTTTCTCCCCATTTCTGTTCTCAGAGCCCAAAATCTCATTAGTTCTTGGCCACTTTCTGACACTAAAGTCCTAAGGTTTGTTCAAAGGCCTTACGACTAAAATCTCATCTCTGGCTCACTCACTCTGCCCAGTATATACCTTTTCATTGTATAATTCTTTTGGTTCTAGAACAAAACATTGCATTCTTCCCATTATCTTGTTTTTTTGACCCACCATCTCTGCATGTTGTGCTTTTATTGACTCTCAATTTAGTCTGAGTCTGTCTACCCTCTTAATTTTGTGTCCCTTGTAGACCTGATAAACAAAGCATACCTTCTGTTTCCATTAATCAGTGGAGAATGTAATTGCTAAAATGGGACGGGGGAAAGAACCTTGTAAGCTATCTGGTTGAACCGCTTTATTTTATAGACCAGGAAACAGAGTTTCAGAATAAAGCAATTTGCCCAGCATCACCTGGCTGCTCACACATGGATAAGAACTGGGTTCAGAAACTGGGTTTCCTGACCCAGAGATTTTCCCTAATGCTTTAATGACAATGTAATTGCTGATAATTTTATGAGTAATTTTTAGTAAGGGGGCAGACA
Source organism: Rousettus aegyptiacus (assembly GCF_014176215.1). NCBI lineage: Eukaryota > Metazoa > Chordata > Mammalia > Chiroptera > Pteropodidae > Rousettus > Rousettus aegyptiacus. The sequence continues at coordinate 10,213,817 of NW_023416309.1, forward strand.
CTGGCTAAATTATTAAGGACTGAGCTTGAATACTAAGAGCAGAATAATCAGGCAAAAAGAACAAATAGTCCATAGACGTTTAATTTATGCTCTGCTACCCTCTGCATGGAAGCCAGAGTCATACTGATAAAAATCTGTTGGGACTCTCTGGACTCTATTTAACCTGGGGCCTGTTGCTCCCTTGCTAAGGTTTTCTTCAGGTATCCCAACAAGAAGCCAGTTGACCGACTCCAGGTCCCCTCTACCTATGCATAGATCGGTCTCCAGAGCAGGAGGGTGGCAGGAGGCGAGTCAGAAACACCTAACACTAGGCCCTGCTGACCACACCTCCCCTTCTTGGCCCCTTGAATCTGATGTTCAGTCCCTGGTGCATTGTGGGTTCTCAGCCTGCTGATGACTTAAGATCAGTGGTCTGGGGCATAGACAAGAGACCCCTTTGGGGTTAGTAACAAACGATTTCCCTTTCTGTCCCCAGGCTCCACCTACAGCGTCTTGTCCATCATGCCCTCAGACTCAGAAAGCAGCAGCTCCCTCAGCAGTGTGGGTGAGTACCACCTTCCCAGGTACCCCTCTTTCCACACGAGGCAGGAAAGGGATGTGGGTGTGAGCCAGGGCAGTCCTGGATTCGTGGGATGGGAAGTTGGCCCTCACCTTTCAAATCACTCATGGGGTCTTCTTCCATTGATTCCATTCACATCTTCTCTTATCAGCAAAACCCTCTCTTAATGGAGGAGGACAGAAATCTGGTCCTAACACTGGAAGGGAGGTGGGTGCTGGGAGAGGCACATATATTGCTGTTTTTTTACCTACTCAGGGCATAAGATTTCTCAGTGAGCCTGTTGCCACATCCATCCAAAGCCACCCATCTATGAGACTGGCCCCTTTTGGTACTATCCTTTGTAAGCAGGGACAGCCCACTGGAGTTGTTGTTTTAGGGACAGGAGTAGCCAGTCCATGCTGGAATGGATACATTTCCAGAAGCCCGTAGTGTTCCTTCATTTCACTGAAGACATCCCGGAGAAAGGTTGTCATAGTCCTCCAGCTGTCCCATACCTCTGTGATGCACTGCCTGTTACTTGCCCTCTATTTAATATTCTTAGTGTGGTTTCTGGTGTTCTGATCTGACCTTGATGGTTAGATACACCTTTAGTGGTGAGTCCTGTAGTTTTTGAGTCAGAAAGGCTCACAGAGATTATCTGGTCTATTTATTTGGTTTTCCTTTATATAGGCAGAGGGCAGTCTGATGCCAGAGATTCCACAGCTAGCCAGAGCAGACCTTTCATGTGTTAATTGACCATCTTTACAGATGCCTCCAGTGTGCCAGAAGTGGGCTTGGGATGTGGCGAAGAGGCAGGTGTGGTGCCTGTGCTTGTGGGTCTTGGGTCTATGGGGGAAACAGTTAAATGAATAAGTGAGGTCAGAGGGGTGAGAAGGGAAGACGGGTACAGTAGGGGGTCACTGCATTCATTCGCTAGGGCTGCCATAACAAAGTACCACAAACTGAATGACTTACAAGACAGAAATGTATTCTCTCACAGTTCTGGGGGCTAGAAGTCTTTGAGATCAAGGTGCTGTATTGGCAGGGCCATGCCTCCTCTGAAGACACTTAGGTTAGGGTCTGTTCCAGGCCTCTCCTGGCTTCTCGTGGTTGTCGACAATCTTTGACATTCCTTGGCTTGTAGACGTATCTCCTCAGTCTCTGCCATCATTTTCACATGATGTTATCCCTGTGTGTGTGTCTCCAGTTTTCTCCTCTTAAAAATGACCCCAGTCATTGGTTTGGGGTCCTCTGTACTCCAGTCTGACCTCATCTTAACTTGATTATCTGTAAAGACTGCATTTCCAAATAAGGTCACATTCACATTTACTGGGGATTAGGATTTGATCATTTTTTGAGGGGATATAATTAAGCCCCTCACAGGCTCCTTTATCATGTTTAGGCTTCAGGAAGGACTCTTGGGACCATAGTCAAGAGCCGTTGAGTATCACTTCATCCTTCCTACTTTGGGTCAATGAGACACATTGATTGAATGATGAGATTGTCCGATTTTTGAACTTGGGACTACCTTTCAGGAAGTGCATGTGGTGGGGTGGTCAGGATAAAGAGAGCAGTAAGGTGAGGCTTTTGTAAAACTGAACTGGTGGAGCCTGAGGGCGCCTCTTTCCCCTCTCATATCTCACCCTTTTTTGTTCCCTCTTCCCCTTGGGTACAAGGTACAATGATCTAACAGATATGTCACAAACTCATTCACATTGACACTTCAAGGTTTAAGGCAGTACCTTTCCTAGGATCATCTACATTTTAAAAGGAGTTCCAGAGAGATCTATTGCTTAAACCATAGCAAATATTGTTAATGGTGGAATTTTAAGCCACAGCGGGAGGTGTGTTTTGTGCCGCTGGACCTTCATATGCTCTGGAAGAAGTCTTATGTCAGTAACCCAACATTCAGTTCCCCACACACCTGATGGACCTTGGAATGGAGTCATCAGCAGTGTCCCTGGATACTTGTCAGCAGGCAGGGAGAACGCAATGCTGTCTGTGCCCAGATCTTGAATGCTGAAAGACCAGGTTGCACCCTTTCAGGTCAAACCCTCTTAAGTTCACTGAGAACCAAGATTTGCTTCTCTCACTCTTCTGCGTTAGGTGACGTTGTCCTTGGGATGAGTAGCTTCATTTTTCTACAGGCTGACTTCCATGTCCTTGTGGATGCGGCAGTAGGGGTTACCTACTCACACTGCCTCAAACAATAAAGAAATGTGTGATCTCACGTAATGAGAAACACCATTCTGGGCTGAGTACATCAGGATGTGAATCTGCGATCCTCTCTGTGGTGCGTTCCCCTTTAGGCTGATTGATGGTCAGGGATATGTAGCAGCATGTTCCAGCCATTATATCCAGACCTGACAAAATCCAGGGCTGCGTTTTCCATGATGGGAGCCAAAATGGATTTTAAATTCAGAATAATTCAAATGAAACACAATTAAAATTTCTAGTTTCAACAGTCACCCTAGTCACATTTCAAGTACTCTATGGTTGCCTCTGGCTAGTGGCTACCTTATTGGACAGAGCAAGTAAAAGAACATCTCCATTGTCACAAATGGTCCGGAGGTTGGACAGGGTTACCCTCCTCTAGTGTCTCTTTATGAGCAAAGAAGCCTTCCCCAGAAGTCCCTCGGCATAGTCTGTCAGTATTGGGTCACCTGTCCTTGTCCAAATCGGTGGCTCAAATAGTGTGGCCCTGACCAGCAGCATTCAGTCACTTGGTAGAAATGCAGGTTCCTGAGCTTTACGCCATACCTGCTACGTCAGAAGCTGTGAGGGTGGGGCCCAGCAGCCACATGTTGTAGTAGCCCTTGTGGATTGAGATGGGCTGGCCTAACCCATTTCCTGGCAAGAGAACTGGAAATGGCTGGGATGAGTTCCCTGGTGTAGAATGAATGTTAGGGTCAGCTACAGGACCCTCCATCGCAGTACCTCCCAGAGACTCCCTTCTGGCTCAGGCTCACCTTATGATTGGCAGAGCTCTTCCTTCCCCGGTCTTTGCAGGTGCACCCTACCCCTGGCAGAAGGGGGCTCTGGTAAGTCAGATGAAGACTAGCTGTTTTTGTTTGTTCTTGATCTTTCTCCATGAACCTAAAGAAAGGCAAAAGCAAGGTCTTAGAATAAAAATATCACCTTCACTTTCCCGCATGTATCTCCCTAACAAAGAACATTTGGGAAAAGAACAGCAAGTTATATTCGACATAAGAAAAATTGGTAGATGAAGTCTTGAAAATACAGTATTTTCTTAGTGACAGCTAGTACCTGATTGGCTTGCCTGGTCAGCATTAGATCCTCAGGTGGTCTGTCCAGTTTCAGCTTTCCAGCTTGACCCCACTAACAACTCACCATGCCCTTGCCAGCTAACAGTCTTAAAGGTTGCAGTGTCTTTCTGCTTAGGCCTCCCAGGGAGTTTTCATCTGTTAAGTGTTGTGGCTTCTTCGAGGCCTCCCCTTACTCCATGCAGCCCTTTATTAAATAATCCGCCCGATGGGTAGGCCCCGCGGATCTGCCCAGGGATTGCACACCCATTTCAACCAATCGATATTTTTTTCCTCTTTATTCACCCTGACCTGATTTCTCTGGTGCCTTTTATTTCTCATCTTGGATAACTAGAGAAGTTTTAAGGAAAAGAGACATTCTTGGGTGGCATTTATAAAACAAGCCTTAAATTTCATGCAAATTGAAGTGACAGGAGGCTTGTTGTTAGGAGAAGGAGCCGGAGGGTTTCCTTCATATCCTAGTGAAGATTTCTTGAAAGTGCAGCTTCTGGTCAACAGGGCAGGGCAGTACTCTGACTGACTGTGTCCCCTGATCCTTCCTTCTCTGGTCCTTTGGGATCAGTCTGTTTTCCTGCAGTTCACCAGATGAATGGGAGCAGGTCTCCTCTTGGAGCACATGGTCAGTGCTTGTAGGGATTATAGAGGGGCCTGGCCCCTGATCTTAGAGTCCAGCCAGGTGTTTCAGTCCATCAAGGCCGTTATGACAAATATCACACAGACCGGGTGGCTTAGAAACAAACATTTATTTCTCATGGTTCTAGAGACTGAGAAGTCCAAGTTCAAGGCAGATTCAGTGACTGATGGGGCCCGCTTCTTGGTTCATAGAGGCACCTTCCTGCTGTAACCACACATGGCAGAATTGGGGAGAGAGTGCTTTGGGGTCCCTTTTATCATTCACTAATCCATTTGTGAGTGTCTCTACCCTCATGACTAATCATTCCAAAGGCTCCACCTTCTAATGCCATACCTTGGGGGTTAGGATTTCAACATAGGAATTTGGGGGGGGGCACACAAACATTCAGACTATAGCACCAGAAGTGTAAGTGACTGGCCATCTGCTCTGTGTAAAACATAAACAGATAGTTTGGGGGAAAGAGCAGTTATTTCTGATGAGGGGAGCCAGAGTAAGTTTCAGAGAGGAGATAATTCTTAAGTTGGGCCTTTTAAGAATGGTGCTGCAGACACAAGAACAGCCAGGAAGAAGCGGTAGTCCATCGCCACATGTCTTGGTTTGGGTTTCAGCAAAGCAGACCTGGAGTCGAAGATTAGAGAGCAGGTAGCTTATCCGGGGGGAGATCTGGGAGCTGGGCAAGACTGCAGCTGCTGCGTTGGAATCTAACCTCCTCTCACTCTAAGTCCTGGGAGGAGTTGAGCCGTGGGCTTCCAGGAACCAAGGGGGGCAACCCCCTGGGCTTTTAAGGAAGGGGCCATCCCTGCATTTCATTAATGCATGATTCTTTTAAGTGCAGTGGCTACAAGACAGCCAATAAAACCAAGAAGAAAAAGTTAACCGGCCAGCGAATGCAACTTTGGTACAGACTAGAGGTTCTCTCACTTTATCAGGCTTCAGAATCACCTGGAAGGGATCACCCCTAAGGTTTTTGATTCAGTAATTTTAGGTGGTACCTGAAATGTGTATTTCTAACAGCTTCTCTCCTGAAGCTAAGGTGCTTTCAGAAGCACTGGCTCAGGACAAGGGGGCTGTCTCCCCCAGTAGCTCTGGCTCTCCTGGGTCGGAGTTGAGCTTGATTTGGTTTTGCTTTCCCTTGCTTGTGATGACCATGTTCTGCTGCTCCTTAACTTCTCTCCTGACAGCCAGGACCTAGAGATGGCCAGGAAGTTTACCTCAGCATCTCCACTCCACCTGACCACTTTTGGCTGGTGCCAATTTCCTCCTTGGCTTCTGGCACTATGGCCCACAGGGCTCTTGAAGCAGAGTTGCGACCTGTCCAGCTGTAAATAAAACTGAGGGGGCAGCCTTCAAGGTCTGCTGGAGCGTGGTGAAGAGGGAGCTAAAGACAAAGGGGCTTATAGCCAAGAAAATCAGCCAGGGTAACTCTGTTCCCTCTGCCTACTCTACTTCTGCTCCTGCTGTCCCTCTCACATCAAGGCCCAGGTGAGTGACAGCACATTGTCTGAACTCCAGGGTCTGTGCCAGCTTTCCTGGCATCATCCAGCACTCCTTTTGGATCCATTTTAGTCCAGTTCAAACCCCTTTTCCCTGAATCCTATCCTTAACCCAAAAAAGAAAGGAAAATCTGCTGTCTTCCCAAGTGGGGCTCCAGAGTTGGGAAGAGGAAGGAGTGAAGCCAGGGAGAGTGAATGGTTTTGTACTTGAATCTAAAAGAACAACTGCACAGGGTTGGACAGAGAAAAAGGTATTTGACATTTTTTGGACAACTCACTTGAAGTTAGTTTTATTTTGCTTATTACTTAAAATGTTTCCTATAACTGCAGTGACTGGTGAGGGGCTTGATAATCCACATCTCTTCACCAGCCACACCATTCCTGGGATAATGGCTTTAGTTTAGGGCACCACAGTTTTTTTTTTTTTTTTAAACAATTTATTTTAAGGTCATGTTCATTGAGGTAAAATAACATATAGTAAAATTAACCCTTTATAGTATAACAGTTCAATGAGCTTTTACAAAAATTAATTAATTTATATTATGGTAACATTGGTTAACGAAATCCAGTTAAGTTTCAGGTGTACAATTCAATGAGTTTTGACTCCAAAAACATATAGTCATTTAACCACTGCCTTAATTAAGATAGAGAACAGTTCGTTCACCCAGAAAAGTTTCCTCTTGCGGCTTTGTAGTCTGCCTTTAGTCCCTCTCCCCTCAGGCCCACGCAACCAGTGATCTCTTTTCTGCCCCTGTAGTTTTGCCTTTTCTCATGTAAATGTCATATGAATGGAATCATAGATAGCCTTTTGATTCTGGCTTCTTTCACTTGGCATAAGGCATTTGTGATTTCCCCCATGCTCTTGTGTGTGATGGTGGTAGTTTCCTCATTCCTTTTTATTGCTGAATAATATTCCATTGTAGGAATGTAATGCTGTTGTTCATCCATTCACCAGCTACTATAAAGAGTTGTATGCTGGTTTTGGTGAACATAAATTTTCATTTGTCTTGAGTAAATATTAGGAGTAGGATTACTGGGTGGTATCATATGTGCATGTTTAACTTTATAAAAAGGCTGCCAAAGTATTATCTAAAGTGGCTGTATCATTGTATATTCCCACCAGCAATGTTTGAAAAAATATCTAGTTTCTCTGCATCCTTGCCAGCATATGGTGTTGCCACTTTTTTTTTATTTTAGCTATTCTGGTAATGGTAAAGGGACTTGGTAGTTGTTTTCAATACTAGCAGATCTGTTGTGTAGAAGAGGAATTACAGTTATACTTGTAGCCCTTAGGGGTAGATATAGAGTCAGTTGGGGAAATAGAGACAGCTTTTAACTCAGTACAGATAATCATTTTATGGGGAGAGATTAAATAGGCTTTGCGGTGAAATAGTGAGTTCCCTCGCCGTGGAGGTGTTCAAACAGTCTTGGTAGCCATTTGGGGCATTTTGGCAACCTTTTGGATGGGAGGACTATGTCATCTTCAAAACGCCTTTCAACCCTGAGATGCAAGTTAAAGGGAAAACCTTTTAGTTGAATGGGGATGAAATGGGTTTTCTATAACAATTGCTGTTTTGAACTTCCTGGCTTGGCATATCTGGGGCTCTTCTTGAGGTCCCCTGTGACTAGCTACCTTTGTCCTCAGCTTTTCTTACTGTGAAAGGACAGAAGCACCCAGTCAATGTGTCACCTGAGTCAGAGGGCATACAATTTGATGGCTTTTCAGTCTGGGTGGCCTTACTTTTTGTGTGTTTTATGGATTTTCAAGCCTTTGGAAGGGAAAAGAAAGGCAAGGGAAAGGAAAGAGGAGGCCACTCCTGTTAGGGGGCAGTGTAGCATAGGGGTTGAGACCTTGGCTCTGGATGTAGAGCTGAATTTGCATGGGAACCTCCCGCTTTCCTAGCTGTGCAGTCTCTCTCAATGTCATTTTCTTATGGGGTGATCATAGCACATACCCCTGGGAGGACACTGTGGGAATTAGTAAGGCCAGGACAGATTGTATGTAGTACAGAACCGAACCCAGCACCTAGGCTGTGGTGAGCAAAAGTCAGCACCCACTTCATTGTCTGCATGATCAGCTGCCTCAGGTCCTCACAGCTGCAGACAAAGTGGCCTCACCCTGCTGGAGACTGAGACAGTAGGTCATGACTGTGTGGTAACACATCTGTTGACCCCTCCTTCTGTCCTGCTGCTGCTTCTCTCTCCAGCTTCTGTGAAAGCCAAGGGATGTACCTTTCTGCTGCCTCATTTGTAAAATGGGGTGAAAATCCTTTATCTTCCTCGAGGCAGGTTGCTGTGCCTGGTGGTACTTTTCAGTTGTGAAACTTGAGATTTGATATTTCTCTGGTCCACTTCTTGGACTTGCGTATAGCACAGAGCAGCTGTTCTCAAAGCGTGGCCTGGTGTTCCTGAGGTCCTTTCAAGGGGCTGATGAAGACAAAACTTTGACACCAAGATGTCACTTGCTTTTTTCATTCTCATCCTCTCAAACACTCCACTGTAGGATGGGGTTTTCTAAAGGTTCTATCATGGTGTGTGATAATTGCACAGTTATGAGACTCTGGCTGCTGTATTAAGTCAGACATCAAGCAACGTTATAAAGACGCAAAGCAATGCCGCTCTTCTCACTACATTTTTTGTTTTGTAAAGGAAAAGATAGTTAATTTTTCATAAAAGAAATCTTAAGTGAATACATAATGGGCTTTTTAAAGCATTTAATTTTTTAAAATAGTTTCAGGTATAGTACATTGATTAGAAATGATCCCCCTGATTATCTTCCCTCTACACATAGCCATCACCTTACTGCCGTCTGCATTCCCTATGCCATGCTCCCCATCCCTGTGACCCTCTATCAGTGACTCGTTTGTACTTCTTTAACCTATAATGGATTTTTGGTCATTTTTAATTTGGTAGGTATTTAAAATTTTTCATTAGATAGATATAACCCATATAAACAAAAGCTCTTTGGAATCCTCAGTCATTTATTAAGAGTGTAAAGAGGGCCTAGCGTCAAAAGTTTGCCAACTTTTAGTTTAAGGCCTTAGGCTCAGGGGTAATAGAGGGAGGTTTAGTGCTGTCATTTTCTGGCTCTGTGACCTGGACATTTTACTTAACCTTGATAAGGTTTTGTTTCTTGGTCTGTAAAATGGGAATAACAGAAATATCTTCCTTAAGGGTATTGAATGGGATGATGTATGGAGAGCATTTCAAAAACTTCCAGGTACGAAGTGAATGCTGCTCATGGTTGTCATTTGGGAAGCAGTAAGGTGTGGTGCTAAGGAGCACATGCTCCGAATGCAGATGCTCGGGCCCATCTCAGGGCACCGCTTGCTGTGTGTGCAGCTTTGGGCTGATTACCTAACCTTGCTGGGCCTCAGTTTTTTCACCTGTGAAATAGGGATGATAATATTAGTACCCATCTGGGGTCGTTGGGAAGGTTAAGTTAATGTCTGAAATATCTGGGTTGTCTGCTGTTGCTCATGACTGTGAACACTGAAATACCTTTTTTTCCGGGTGTTCTTTTGAGGTTTTTTTTTTTTTTTATCCTACTCTCGGGTTTGTCAGTCCTCCACAGATAGTCCCATCCCTACCCGCCTCCTGGAGTTGTTTAGAGAGTGAGTCATGGTCACCTCCAGGAGGGGCATCAGACTCACGTCCAGAGGAAGCTCCACTTATGAGAGAGCTGGGTAAGTTATTGCAAATCATATGACAGTGTAGAACTGGCCCTGGGCTAAAGCTCCTAAAAGTGACTTCATTTGCCAAAAGAAGATGTTACACAGCCCACACAGAGCTAGAAACAGTCTTTTTTCAAAACTCTAGGGGGCAGGGGTGAGGATCCAGGGTGTTTTGGGGAAAGGTGAGGGAAGGCTTCTCAGGCCATGGGGACGAGAGGTGCTCGTGGAAAGGGTTGCTCCAGGCCCCACCTTAGCGAACATTCTGGCCCTAGAGGTCTGACTTGGAGCACAGGAATCCTGGTGGTTGTGGTGGTGGTTTTAAAATAACATGTATTTCACCGGGTATTAGATTCAGTGGTACCGATGATCTGCGAGCTTGAGGCTCCTTCCTCAGACCATGGTCTAGCTTGTCACCCACAGTGTTGAATTCCTCATTTTGTCTGGCACACCTGGAAGGTACAAAGCCACACCTGAGTGCTGGTCTTTTTTCTTGTGGGGGAGGGAGCGCTTGGTTTGCATGAGCAGTCTACCAACAAGAATCAGTCTGGGTGGGGGTATGATCAGGATAGCAGGGTCAGAAGACATGTATCTTGCCCTTTGCACACTCTAGGGCTACTGGGGAGACAAATGCTGTGCCTTTGGGGTGTGTCAGCCTCCTGGATCACATTCATAAAATGGGATGGCTCATGTGAGTTCCTGGGACCCCACCTCGGATCTCTGAGGGTTAGAGGAGACCTCAGGTGAACATATGGACAGAGTTAAATATAAAGGCACCATGGATTCATCTCTTCTTCTCAGACATTTGAGTGAAGTGCTCTCCTTTTAGAAATAAATTTGGATCTTGTCAGAGGTGCTGGTGGTGGCCACTATTCCCTCATAATTGTATAAGGCGAGGGGTTTCCTTCAGGACACTTTTAATGATGAGGGCCTGATGTGGGCTGGGCAGCCAGAGGCCCCAGGACTTACCGGTATTACGTCACACTTAATCTTAGCTGTAGGTGGCTCTCTCAACATCTTCCTCCATGCCTGTACACCTGGGCTGGTTGGGCAGGTCCTTCAGGCAGTTAAACCCCTCAGAAAAGGGAGCAGTGCAGAGTATCCAGCCCTGGTCAGGGGCAGACGGGGACACAGCCCTTGGGCCCCAGCTTTGGAGCTGGCTCCCTTCATCCTTGGGAGTTTCACTGGGTTCCAGCTGTCCTTTCCTCCTTAGGCCATGTCTTCTGCTCCACTCAGGGCTCAGGTTGGTCTCTGGTTGCCCGGGAGTGGGTGATGCCCGGGGGTGGGTGATGATGGGTGTTTCCAGACTAGGCAAGGATTAGAGGATTAGGCCCCAAACAGCTCATCCTGGAGGTGTCAAAGTTAGGTTGGGAAGAGTGGACGTCCTCAGGGCACTCAGCTAGGGCCCAGAGAGTGGGCGGGTGAGTGCTTGAGTGCCAGAGTGACTGCCTGGGCTTAGGTCTCGGTTCCACTTCTTACTTTCTGCGTCAGTGTTGTCATCTGTGAAAGGGGAATGCTAACAGGACATACCTGGTAGGGCTGTTGGGAGTAACTAATGCAAGCCAAGAGCTCAGAGCAGTACCTGGCATCTGGTGAGCGCTGTCTAAATGCCAGTTCACTTTATTATTTTCCTCCGCCAGGTACCACCGGGAAGGCTCCATCCCCGCCACCCCTCCTCACTGACCGGCAGGTGAACGAGAAGGTGGAAAACCTCTCCATTCAGCTGCGGTTGGTGACCCGAGAGAGGAATGAACTGCGGAAGCGCCTGGCCTTTGCAACTCATGGGACGACCTTTGACAAGAGGTAGTGATTGGCCGCCTCCCTAGCCCAGCACTCAACACCTTGCCAATGGGCAAGGGTTATTGTCCTAGTGCCATCACCGACCCCTTCCCACTAGGGGGTCCTTAGTTCCTGGGGGGGGGTCCCCTTCCCCCTACTTCACATTGAAACACTTTCCCTTCAGGCTTTGGAAGAGGTTGCACAGGCTTGTTTTGCTTTCTCCAAATCAAAATTGGAGCCCATGGCCTGAGTTACATGACTTGGGTATTGAAAGGTGTTAGTGTGTGACAATTATACATTTGGCCCTGATAGTGGTGTCTTCCTATGTGTGTGTGTGTGTGTGTGTGTGTGTGTGTGTGTGTGTGTGTGTATGGCAGAAGAGCCTGGGGACAGCCTGCTATCCTTTCCCCTGGCCTTTGCAGATGGTCGTTCACTTGATGGTCTTGGCAGCAGCTGGAAGGGCTTGGTCCTACTTTGGTGCCTCATCATTGGTTGGCTGGATGGTCTTGAGCTCATCACTATTCACCTCTAGGCCTCTGCCTTCTAGACCCAAGGCATTATACTTCCCTCCTTATCCACTGCTGCTGCGGTGTACAGCCCTTGCCCTAATATAGTTATCCTGTTGCCAATCCCTCGATAGGTCTGCCTGTGTAGGTAAGCGTGTGTGTATGTGTGTCTGCATGTGTGCATGGGCCACTGTCTCCCAGAAGACCTTAGCCTACCTCATATAGTGTGGATCTTTATGTTGTTTGTAAACACAGTAGTTATACCCTGCCATATGTGTTTTAGGAAGGGTATTTTCCACTTGTCTTCTTTGTTTTAAGGAAAATATTTGATTGCTTCATTTGTTGGGATTTGGAGGTAGATACCAGGGAAGGGCAGGCTGTGGGGTGAAGCAGAGAAAGAGTCTTTACACACCTGCATGATTCAAGAGGACTTAATGGAGGAGGAGGGCTGCAGAGGGGTTGATTTTTCCAGAAGATGCTAGTAGGGGTCCGGAGGGGAGGGGTATTGATTTAACCTCTTCCCTTTAGGAACATTAGGATGTGTGCCTTGTCCTGAGGAAGGTTCCTCTGTAGGGAATGTCAGGGCTGCAAAGCCTGCTTCTAGACATTACTTCGTCGAGGCTAGGCCCCAGTCAGATGGCACATAGGCAGGGCCAGTGAAGACACGGGGTATCAGAGTGCATGTTGTCCACGGCTGCTTTCATGCTACCAAGGCAGAGTGTGCGGTTGCACAGTGACTGTGTGGCCAGCAAAACCTAAGGTATTTACTGTGTGGCCATTTACAGAGAAGAGTTGCTGTTGCCTGCTCTAGAGCAGGGATTCTCAAACTCGAGCATGCACTGGAATCACTTGAAGGCCTTGTTGTTGAAGCACAGATTGCTAGTTAGCCCGTCCTCCCTCTCTGCCTTCCTCCCTCCTGAGTGCCTGATGTAGGAGGTCTGGGGCTGGCCTGACAATTTGCATTTCTAACAAGTTCTCAGGTGTTACCAATGTTACAAATCCTGGCACCCCACTTCGAGAACTACTGTTCCTGGCCATTGTTCTCAACTTTGGTTGTCCATTGGAATTCCCTGGGGAGTTAAAAAAAAAAAATCCCAATACCCCCAGGAAGCTGATGTAATTGGCCTGGGCATTGGTATTTAATGTGAGCCCAAGATTGAGGATCACTGTTCTGATGAAAGGAGAAACTTCATATCAGGTTTCTGGTGGCCTGGACCCACTGTGTGCAGGCCTGTTGTAGGGTCTCCTGGAAGCTCCTAGAGAAGAAGATGGTACTTTCAGTTCTCCAGACCCACGCAGGGAGCTCAGGTAACCAAGGCTCCCTCCATCATCCTGGGGATTCTGATTCTTTTGGTCTGGGTATGGCCAGGACATCTGAGCTTAACAAGTACCCAGGTGGTTGTGGTGATTAGGTGACTAGTGTTGGGAACTGCTGGGCTGGAGTGATCGAGGATATGGCTTCCTGGGGGAGAGACATTCCTGTCAGTGTGTTCACGGTAGTGTTTGCTGTCTGGGCCAGGCCCTACCACAGGCTGAATCCTGACTACGAGAGGCTGAAGATCCAGTGCGTGCGGGCCATGTCTGACCTGCAGAGCCTGCAGAACCAGCACACCAATGCCTTGAAGAGGTGTGAGGAGGTGGCCAAGGAGACCGACTTCTACCAGTGAGTGGGGCCTACAGAATGGCTGCCTCTTACCCTTCTTTATTTCTAGACTTGGAGCCAGGGCTTCTGGTTCTATTCCTGCCTCTGCCACACAGCAAGCAGTGGGCCTTCAGCAAGTGTCCTCGGCCCTCAGTTTTCCTAGGTGCAAAGTGAGCCTATTAACCCTTCACACCATCTATTGCCAGCTTCAGAAGCGTAGTAGGTAGGACATTGACATGAGGCAGTGGGCCAGGCAGATCCCTGGGGTTCTGAGTCACTGTTCAGGGGGCTTTGATGCAGCTTCAGCCATAGGAGAGACAGATGGAGCCTGTTCCCTTTTGGTTTACTGGTCCCCCATGAGGGTATTTGCCTGCCAACCTGCTGATATTTGCCTAGCCTCAGTACCTCAGTACGTGGAGGTGCCAGGTCTATACCAGGTAGGGGCTTACCTCCCCACACCCCTATTTTTTGGTTTTGTATATGTGCCCTTTTTGGTGTCAGGTTTTTAATAAATGGTTTGGATCCTTCTGGCATCTGGCTGATAGCAGGCTTTGGCCTGCTCCTGAGTGCTGTGGACCCAGCTTCTGTTGTTCCTGGCTGGTGTATTGGGAGTTTTGGGTCCTGGAGGGGCTGGCGATGTCTTGGGGTGGGGGTTGGGGCTGGCTGGGGCTTACTATGTGTGGGGGTATTTCAGCACACTCCACAGCCGGCTCCTGAGTGACCAGACCCAGCTGAAGGATGATGTGGACATGCTGAGGCGGGAGAATGGGCAGCTGCTACGGGAGCGCAACCTGCTGCAGCAGTCGTGGGAGGACATGAAGCGACTCCATGAGGAGGACCAGAAGGAGATTGGTGATCTCCGGGCCCAGCAGCAGCAGGTAGGGTTGGGCCGGGTGGCTGGGTGCAAACAAAGGTCAGTCACCCACCCACCTACCCATTCACCCATCCACCTACATGATTATTTAATAGCTATTTCTGGAGTGTCTGCCTCCTGTGAGGCACTGGGGTTTCTGTGAACAAACATTCAGCCCTTGCTCTCTTGGACTCTGCAGTCCAATGGGGGACAAATGTTAATCAAATAATAATATGTATTCATGTATCATTATGAATGTTGCAAGGGCTGCCATGGAGGAGGTGCTATGCAGCATGTGACAGGAATTCAACTTTGTCCAGGGCTTAGGGTTCTGTAGCTTGGATTGCATGAGGTTACAGGTGGAGAGAAGCTTGGAAATATTAAAGCCCTGTGCAAATAGGAGATGGAGCAGTTAGTACTGTTATTTTGGGGTGGGAGTGTGTCCTGTTGCTTTTGCTGCTCTGTGCATTCCCAGTCTGTTTCTTTACCCGGCTCAGCTCTTGTTTCACATTGACAAAGGCATGAAGAGCAGGCCAGTCAGAACATTAATTTGCCGTGAGTGATGCTGGCCAGTTCTCTTGTAGCTTACGGTCTGGAACTGCCCAGGGATATGGTAGGGGCTGATGATATGTTCTATGTCCACAGATGGTTGGATGTGTGGGGTTGGAAGACAACACCAGGGAGGGCCAGAGTGTAAGTTTGGTTAGGTGGAGAACTCATCTCTATCATTTATGGTTTCCTGAGTTAAATAAAGCAGGACCGTTGGGGCTTGATTGATATATCTGACATGGAACATTCTGAACTCTGATAATTTAGCATGATATTATCTACACTGCTTTATTTTCACATATAATTTATAAAATTTAAATTATGAAACTATTACAGAGTTACAGAGGAGTTGTAAGTATAGTGCAGAAAATTATTTTTCCCTTATTATTTAAAAGTTGCCAACCTTATCCCCTGAACATGCTAATGTGCCTTTACAAACAAGGATATTTTCCTGTGTGACCAGAACACAAATGTTAGTTAGCATCAGTACTTACTACCACCTAATCATCAGGCTCCATTTGGGCTTGGCCAGCTGTCTCAATCATGTCTTTAATAGGAAAAGGGTCCTGTTCAGAATAAAGCCTTGCATTCAGCTGTTGTGTCTC
The DNA here is from genome assembly GCF_014176215.1 of Rousettus aegyptiacus. Classification (NCBI taxonomy): domain Eukaryota; kingdom Metazoa; phylum Chordata; class Mammalia; order Chiroptera; family Pteropodidae; genus Rousettus; species Rousettus aegyptiacus. Next base: position 10,229,371 of record NW_023416309.1, read on the forward strand.
TTTGGTCTCCTTCAGTCTGGAACAGTTCCTCAGGTTTTGACCTTCATGACTTTGATTCTTTGGAAGATTACAGTCCAGTTATTTTGTAGGCTGTCCCTCAACCTGGGTTAGTCTGATCCTCATTATTTAATCCCCTTTATGCATCTTAGGCAGGACTATCAGGACGTGTTGCTGCCTTCTCCTCTTTGCATCCTCTTGATTGGGGCCTGGCTTGGTATTATGACCCATTACCGATGACGTTCACTCTGATCACCTGACTAAGGTGGTATCTCCAGACTTCTCTATTGTAAAGTTTACCTGTTTTCCCTTTGTTTATCACTTACCTACCTACCTGTTTGTTTATGGTTTCCTGTTTTATTCAGTGGGTTATAATCCATTGTGGCCAGTAGGAGCCCCTTCAAGCTTGCTTCTCCGTCTTTTTATGTCCTCCTCACTCTTTGAGCATTCCTTGCTCTCTGGCACAAGATATTCTAAGCTCACTTTATAATTTCCTTGCCCTCGCTCTACAAATCAACCATTTCTCTAAGGAGCCCTCATTCCTTTTAGTGGAGAATGGTATTTAGAAGCAAGATCTAAGTGCTGGATGTGCTCATCGCTACTGGGGTATCACTGTTTCCAGGCCCTCTCAGTGGACAGAGTAGGGAATATCTGAGTACACTACACTGCCCACCCCACTTGCATTTCTATGCTGTGTCTCTCTCTCCCCCCACCCCCTTATATCTACATCTGTATATGTGTTTTCAGTAGGTAATACATATATTAAAAAACCATGAGTTCACACTAAACTCTTCCAATTCCAGTCTAATACTACAATATCACAGAATTCATTCTAGTTTTCTTTCTTTCCATTTTTGTAACTCCCTTTTATAGCAGTGCGAAACTCAGTTGCTATTATTCTTTATTTACTTAGTCAGACCCCCTGTGTACACACCCCTCCCATCCCCTCTGTAGCCCCCTTCTCACCCTTTGTGCCCTCCTCCAGGCCTCGCCTCCACGCGGCCCCTCCTCATCCTCTGCTGGCCCTGATGAGGCCATGAGAGTTGTGCGCCAACTGTAGCCCACCATGTTGCTCTGCTTCACCTTACGGCTGTGGGTTAAATTGTTCAGAAACAGGAAGGACAAGACTTTCTTTTCATTTTTATACTATTTTTTTAAAGTGCAAAATGAATATTCATTTTGTAACATAATAAAAGAACCCAACAGTGCTGACATTTTAAAAATAAAAGGTAGACTTCCTCCTGTTGTCTCACTCCAAAGAAATAACTTCCATGAGTGTGCTGCCAGTGAAAAGTTTGAGATTTTTATCTGTGCTCATAGAACCCTTATATTTTGTTAATTTATTTCACAGAATGGGATCATACTATTCATTTTGTTGCTGGCATTGTTTTTGGGCGAGACCGAACATATCATGTGAATCTTTATTTCAGTACACATTCTACTTCTTTGTTTTTAACTGCTGCCCAGTATTGAGTTACAGAGAAGCACTAAGATTGATTTAACCAGTCTCCTATTGACTGACCTTTGGGCTATTTTCAGTATTTTCCCATTATAAACTGTATTCTATTGAAAAATTGGCTTCCGTTGTTGATTCCCTTTCTCTGATCTTTGTTGAAACCTTATCTGGAATGCCCAGAGCAGGTTCAGTGAAGGACTCTGAGTTCAATATACTTGGAGATATCCAACTTCTTTTTTGTGAACTCTCTGATTAGGGGGCTTGGTTGAGTGGGGTCAGGTCTGACGGCAGGAGTTAGCAGGCCCTGATGGAGCCTTGGCAGTAAGAAGGGTTTGTGGAAGGGGAGGGGTAAGTGAAGGCCAGGGCAGCAGGAGTCTAGCTGCTGTCTCCCTTCACAGATCCAGGAGTGGAGCCGGGGGTGCTCTGGAAGCATCACTTTTAGGATGAAATGAGGTACCAAGGAGAATGTGCTGTACTGGCCTATAGCTAGTACTGTGCTGCATGCATCGAAAACCCCTGCAGAGGCCCTTCCTCCTTCCTAGAGGGTCCACAGAACTTCCTAGAGCAAAGGGTTAGGACTGAGAGTTTTCAGTTGTTTAGAGGCAAACCGTTTTTACCCCAAAAGATTTCTGGAGAAATCCAGTGTGTGAGGCAGATAAGGATGAGCCGCCGTTGTGATTCAGGGCACATGCTGCCTGAGAGGCAGGGAGAGTCCCAGCTGAGGGCAGCCCCTACCCACCCACAACCTTGTGAATATACCAAAAACTACCGAATTGTGCACTTTAAGGGTGAATTGTATGGTATGTGAATTATCTCAGACTCCAGTTATCACCTTGTCATAAAAAAAAAAATCTGCCCTTACAAGGCATAAAATTTCATCACTGTGTTCCCTCAGGCCTTTTACAGTTTGTACAAACAGCCAGACCAAGATTATCCCCTCTCAAGCCCCTTTTCCTTTTCTCCCTACTATTGACATGGAAAGGTTTTATCTCCCTCCCTTCCATGCCATTCCTTGTTCTTTTCCTACAGCCAGGGGTAGTTTATTGCTGCAGTCAGTGAGTTTCTCTAGTTCTGTTCAGGTGGACCAGTGCCCCTATCAGGTGCTACCTTGGGACCTGACCAGGAGAAGAGTCCAGACTGCTGCTGTGGTGGGAGTGGATCTCTCAGCTCACAGGGCCATTTCACCTTTAGCAGGTCAGGGATAGTTGCCTGAGCTGTGGAAAGCTCAGGTCTTGGGTAAGCCAGCAGCAGAGGCAGCAGGGGACATGGGGATGGCGACAGGTTTCCTCCCCACAGGGCCGGAGGGCAAAGGTTGACCTCACTGGACAAGGCTGGTTTTGTTGCCTGGTTCCTCCCACGCTTTGTTAACTTGAAGAGGCCCTTGCGGGGTGAATGGCGCTGTTTGACTTGCATGTTTGCTTGAGGGATTTGTGGGGCTCCCCAGCCCTCTGCATGATTTATCCTTGAGGAAATGAGGCAGCCCTGGGCGGGGAGGCCCCACAGCCTGGGGTCTGGGCCCTCGCCCACTTGAGAGCAGCAGACAGGTGGTCTTTCTTGTGTGTGTGCTTGTGTTTGCATATGTGTGTGTTTCAGGGGGGCGGGTTGTAACATGGCAGCTCCGTCTCTGGAGCACCTCAGTCAGAATGTGGACTTTTGGGTTTCATTAGAAATGTACAAGATCCTGGGCAGAGATTGTCAACCTTGGTTAACAGCACAATGTGGAGGATGTTTTTGCATTTTTTAAATTTAAAATAATGTCTCTTTTTTGGTTAAAAAAACAAACAGCGAAGTCACTCTCCCATCCCCACCCCCAGCCCCAGCGTCACTCCCTAGAGATGACTAACCTCTCATCCACCTTGGATGTGTCCTTGTAGACATGTTCTGTGTCATACTCAGCACAGAGCGTTATTTTTATTTTCCCTAGCTTTTTTTTTTTTTTATCCTTTAATATATCATGGGTCCCCTTATGTTTTCTGTAGATTTGAGACATCCAACAAGTTAATTCGTAGTTAAGTTGTCAAGTGTTTATTAACTCCAGTCTGTGTGTATTGAGAATCTTGGTTGTCTACATTTTTTTCTATTACAAATGATTTTTTTGGTGGCACACTTACATATGTCCTTGTGCTCCTTTGTGCATGTTTTCTAAAGTTTGATTCTTAGAGGTAAAATTGCAGGGTCCAAAGCAATGCTTTTCTTTTTTTAATAGATTCTGCTATTACTTGAGAAATGTATAGGGCCCTGTCTCCTGTCTTTAAATATATTGTTAACTTTGGTGATTCATAAAAGTTGACTTCTTTTCCTGGGTTTCCCAGGAAAGGGGCTTCTTAGTGTCTGAAGGGCGTGCCTTGCAGAGAAGCCCAGAGGGAATGAATGTTTCTGATCAGTGTAGGGACAGGGGCGGTCCTCTTGTTATCTTCCCTCTGGAGCAGCTCAGGCTGTGGCTGTCTTGCTGTGTGGATGGAACCAGACCCTGGCTTCGTGTCTTCCCCCTTTCACCCCCTCCTCACAGGCCACAGGGGGGTCATCTCTAAAGACTTGCCTGGCCTACCTGAGGTGAGAAGTTTACTGCTGTTATTATTTGAGAATTCAGAACCAAATTGAAGTATTCTCTTTCTCACTAGGGCTTTCATTATAGCCTTAGCTGGGAAGCTAAACATTTGACTTGGGTGGGTGGGTGGGTGGGTGTGTGTGTGTGTGTTTATGTGTGTGTGTGTGTGTGTGTGTGTTGGTGTCTATGCACATGCGTGGAACTTCCTACTAAGAACATGATCTAATGAGAAAAAGGAAAAATTCTAGGTAAATTCTAGATAGCTTTTGAAATTCTCTTGACTGTGGCTGTGATTTTCCCGTTTTTTTCAGAGGCTTTTGATTATGTTAGCATAGGCATGACTCTGAGCCCTGCTTGTAGAGAAAAGTTGAGAAGTGTTTGGGAGCCCATGAGCCTCTTTGAATACATGGATTCTGTTCTGTGGGTAAAGGATTATTCTGCGTGACTCTAGGGCTGGACTGAGAACGAGAGGTTAAGACTTGGAGAAGGTAGATATTAGCTCATAGTAAACAGGACCTTCAGTGTGGTTTCCGCCTGTGGAATGGGTGTAGCCATGGCCCAGACAGCACCCGCATCAGCCTGATCTCCCAGGGCCCCTTCTGTTCTTGGATCCCACCATGTTATCAGAGCTGGGTTGAGCATCAGAAAGGATGCCTGGGCCTGCTCTGGGATTTCCCCTGACCAACCCAACTCACTGGGGACTTGTGACCCATCCTGACAGCAGGATTCACTCTGTCCTGAACTGTCCCTGGATTGTCATGTAGGTGCTAATCCTCATCCAAGCTCCTCACGGGTAAGGCATTTTGGGGGCTATTTCCCTCTGAAGAAAGGCCAAGGCATGGTGTAGACTCCAGATTCTGTTGTGAACCAGTGAGGGTGGGCCCTGCTGGCCCAAGGCTAGGAATGAGGTCTTTGTGTCATTTCAAGGCTGCCTTTAAAATTAGCTTCTTAATGAAACTTGGAAGGTGGGACAACTAACTGCCCAAGAGCATTTGCCTGATCTACCCAGGGCTGCCACCTTGTGGGGAACTCCAGGAATGGTAGCAATGCCTTTGTTGTGTAATAAACTGCTTGACTCATTTGGAGTTATTGAAGTTCTCACTTGGCTTAGGGGATGTTTACAGAGTAAAATATTTGAAGTGGTTTTTAATTGAAATGTTTGAGAGGTATTGCCCACAAGTCAGGGCATTCCTTTCCAGAAGCGGGATCTTTTCCAGATGTGGGTAGAAGGCACCGATTGGCCTGGAAGTCAGGAGAGAGCTCCACTGGTGCTGTGTGTCCTGGGCACATGTGGGACAATGGGGCATTGTGTCCAGGTGATGCCCTTGGTGTCCTCCAACCTTATTGTCTGCACGCGGACGATTCAAGCGTCCTCAGTTTGTCTTGTACTCAGGGCTCAGTCTCATATCGCTGGAGATTTACGGAAAAGAATGTTATATCTTCATCTCACACCATACACAAAAATATATTCCAAGTTGTTTGAAGATTTAAATATAATAAGTAAATACTTTTTAGAAAAAATAGTAGAGTATCTTCATGATTTCAAGATAGGAAGGAAAGAACTTCTTAAACACAACAACTAAAGCACAAACCATAGAGGAATGATTGCTAGATTTTACTGTATTAAAATGTGAAACTTTAATATAACAAAAGACACTGCAAGAAATTTTAAAGCCACATGTTGGGAGGAGATATTTGTAGTAAATGTAACTGGGAAAGGATTAGTTCCTGGAATTTAAAAATAAATCCTGTAGAAAGGGGGAGTGGGAGAGGGGAAGGGAGAGAGAGAGGCAGAAAAAATGAACATAAGGAGAGTTACTCTGTCTTTTTAGTCATCGGGAATGAAAGTTAAAAAAAGAGAGAGATCTTACTTTTTGTCAGTACTTTAAAAAATCTGTTTCACAATTGCTAAGAGGTAGAAATAGCCCAGGGTCCCTCGTCAAATGAAGGGATAAACAAAATGTGGTACAGATATACAGGGAAATATTATTCATCTTTAAAAAGGAAGGAAATTCTGTCACATAGTGCGGAATGAACCTTGAAGACAATGTGCTAAATGAAATAAGTCAGCCACAAAAAGATTAATACTGTATAATTCTGTTTATACGAGGTACCCAGGAGTAGTCAGATTCATGGAAACAGAAAGTAGAAGAGTAGCTGCCAGGAGCTGGGGGAGGGGTGAAGTGGGAGTTGATTAATGGGGACACACATTCAGTTTTGCAAGATGAAAAAGTTCTGGAGAGTGATTGCACAATGTGAATATGCCTAACTACTGAAATGTACACTTAAAGATGTTAAAAATGGTCAAGACGGTGACATGTGCATATTTTACCACAATTAAAAATTAAAAGATAAATCTGGCTGTGTGAAATCTTGGTGAGGGTGTGTTGAGGACAGTGACTCTCAGAACTTTTGCCCTCAACTGGTGGATCATACATTGGTAGAACAATTCGATATCGTCCAGTAAATGTGAAAAAATCCATATCCCGACAGTTGGCCACTCCGCTTCTAGAGAAAAATCTCCCACAGAATGTAAGTGTTCATCACACAGGAAAAGGAGAGTGTGTGGCGTGTTCATACAGTGACATGCCACCTGCATCATGGGATTAAACCTCAGAAGCGGCACTGAATAAAAAGAAAAGCAAACATGATACCATTAGAGGTTTTTATGAATACCTAAGTAATATAAATAAAATATTGTGCGTGGAGATGGTCGACAGCAAATTAGGGGAGTGATTAATTCTGCAAGGGAAGAAGGGAGTGTGGAATAAGAGAGGGTGCATTGGAGCCTTTAGCAACACCAGAATAGTGTATTTCTTTGGAAAACAGTTTGACACAAAGGACATGATGTTAACTTTAGAGCTAAGTGGTGGGTACTTAACGTTTTCCTGCATTATTTGCAATGCTTTTCCGTTTTATTATTAAAAGACTTAAAACAATAGAGTGGGGCTCAGTTAGTGACTCTCTCTCTCAGTGTATAGTCCTGTCTGCAGCAGCGAAGCATTTTTACAAAACAGTGGAGATTTTAACTGCTTGAGGAATTTATGTACCGTTTTTTAAAAACGAATTTTGTATTTTGGTGTCCTTGTAAGATTCCTTTGAAGAAAGGAATGCTCAAAAAAAAAAAAAAGGAAAAAGACTGTAAGCCCAGAATGAGCTGATTTCTGGGATTCCTATTTTCTCCAATAGTCTATAGTATTAGGAGCAAATGCTTAGGTCTTCGAGGAACCATCTCACTTTCCTTGTCTTTATGATGCTGATTTCTAAATTAGCTCTTACTTGGCTTTTTGTGTTAATCGTATTTATTGAGGGCTAACCCTCCCTCTAGAGGTATGCAGGCATACCTCATAGATATTATGGGTTCTATTCTAGACCACTGCAATTAAGTGAGCCATAATCTTTTTTGATGGTGGAGGGGTGTTGCCTTTAATTTGTAAAAAACAACACCAGTTTAGTGCAATAAAAGCGAAGTCCAATAAATGATGTTTGCCTGTATTCAGTAGTCCCAGGTTCTGGTTCTCTGGGCTGAAAAGATCTGATAACTCAGGGTCCATGCAAAATGAGCCAGGTGATGCCTGGACTGTTGGAGCTTGCATGGTTAAGCAGGCTTTTCTGGTTCAGTCCCGTCATTTAAGGAATAAGGAAACTGAAAGCCAAAGATGTGAAGTGACCTGCCCTAGGGCTCAGGTCCCCTGAGGTGATTAGCAGAAATCAACAGGCCCCTGACATTCTCTTAACTCATCTTCTTGTTTATTCTTTAGAACAGTGCCCTGAGCGAACTTCAGTACCTATAATTTGCTCTCTTGCTTAAAACCCTTCTGCAGTTAGCTCCCTTCTGCCTCGGGATAATCTTTGCTGTGAGCCTTGAAGCTGTGCCCACTTCTGTAGCCTTCTTTTGAACCCACAGCTCCTTCCTTGTTCACTGGCCTCCAGTCACTCTGTCCTGTCCTTCTCTTTGTGCCTAGAACACTCTGGTGTTTCCTGCCTCAGGGCCTTTGTACTTGCACACCCCTCTGCTTGGTGTGCTCTTGGCTACTGCTGTTCATTTGCCTCCAAACTCATAAGTCACCTTCTTAGAGACTTCTCAGGCCTTACTTAGCCTCTCTCACACTTACTCTGCTGCTCAAAAGTCTCTCTCCAGCTCATCCTATTTTATTTTTTTATTTCCTTGATAGCCTTTAATATGCTCAGAAGTTATTTTATTTGGTCTGTCTCACTCTCTACCTTTCTGTCTACCTACCTTTTTCTGTCCGTGTGCCCATCTGTGCCTTCATATCTTTCCATCAGGATAAAAGATACATAAGCTACATCCTTTATGTGTCCTTTCTGGCTTCCTCGGCATCTAGAACATCACTAGAATATTTTAGGTACTTGTGTTGAAGGTCTTGTGTTGGGGGTCCTCCCCTCCATCCCCAGGTTTGGCAATTTGCTAGGAGGAATCATAAGATTCAGCATATAATCATACAGCTAAAATTTACTTCAGCAAAAGGAAACAAGGCAAGATCAGCAAAGGGAAGAGGTACCTGGGGCAAAGTCCAGGGGAAACCAGGTGTGGGTTTCAAAAGTCCTCCCTGTGGGGTGACACAGGTTATGCTTTGCTCCTCTAGCACTGAATCGAGACAGCACATGTGACATGTTGTTGCCAAGAAAGCCCATGAGATAGTCTTTGCCCTGGGGTTTTCCTGGGGGCAGCCACTGTGTGGCCTGAGAGTCCAGCTTCCAGGAGAAAGCAGGCACTCAGCCTCAGCCACACTGTTGTCTGGTCTAGGCACAGGGAGCCCTCTGGGGACGTTTTAGGTCAGTGTACAGGACTATTTGCTATGCAGATTCCCCAGGACCAACCAAAAGTTCTGTTGCAGACAGGCCTTTCTAAGGATAGAAGTCTCAGGCCTGCTAGGCTATCTGTCTTCTACACACTACTTAAGAAATGTTTATGAACGAATGAATCACAGTGTGACTGTAGAACCTGTGGAATCAGATCTCTAGACCCCAAAGGCCAGAGGGTGTGGCCTCCCCTCCCTTATCAGTAGTTCTGTCCCTAGACTCGTGGAGGTAAAGAGTGGTCAGTCCGTCCTTCCTCCTGCCCTCAGACCCTTGGTTAGTATAACTCTCTGGTCTGCAGGTGTTGAAGCACAACGGGTCATCGGAAATCCTCAATAAGCTGTATGACACGGCCATGGACAAGCTGGAGGTGGTTAAGAAGGACTATGATGCCCTGAGAAAGAGGTACAGTGAGAAAGTCGCCATCCACAACTCAGACCTGAGCCGGCTGGAGCAGCTGGAAGAAGAGAACCAGCGCCTGCTGAAGCAGACGGAGATGCTGACCCAGCAGAGGGACACAGCTATCCAGCTGCAGCACCAGTGTGCTCTCTCCCTGAGGAGGTAGGAGCTGAAGGCCCAGAGCGAGAACAGCCGAGGGCCAAACGTATCTTTGTTGTCTGGCGGCCACTCAGGTCTGGGCTTGTGGTTTATCTGCAAGGCCCCCCGCCACTCCCAGAGAGTAAAAATAGCACAATAGATTGTGCTTTTTCAGTGTCTTGGGAGTTGTTCCTCCTGTCTGAACAGCACACAGTGTGTACTGTAGCCCTTCCTCCCTCGACGTTTTCAGATGCTGGGAGACTAGCACCCCACCTCTTACCTAATGTGTGCTGACCATCCTGTTTCCAAGGTCTCCCATGGCCTCTTCCCTTTGTGTCAGTCACCCACCTAGCAAATAGGAAAGTTGATTGTTCTAGGCATTGTTTCTTCTAAAATTTTGGTTTATTAAGGTGTATAATCTGTAGGGATGTGTATCGGGCCCTCCAGCAGTATTTTGTAAGGTGCATTCTTGCAGAAAATACCACTTCCTTGGAGCGCTCATCAGTTTCATATGAAAAGTGTTCTCTGGATATAAAAAGGGTTGGGAATTGTTGGTTGCACTGTGGGACTTTTCAGAGCCTTCACTCTGATACTGGGCTCTAGACTCCAAGATGAGACACAGAACGTGTTGGTTCTCAAACTTAAACTATCAGAAAACACACTTTTTTTTTTTTTCTAAAATGAAGCCCTGTGTGGGATTGGTGTTCTAAGGACCACACTTTCAGAAATGCGGTTCTAGAGCTACAGCCCTGATTTGCAGGGTTGCCTGCATGAAAGGTACCTCCTGGCCTGGAAGGGCTGAGCTGTGCTCTCATGCTAACCCGGTGACTTTGGGCCAGTCATCTACATTTTTTTTTTTTTTAATCATTTGTATCTGTAAACTGAGGTGGTTGGATTAAATGATTATTAAGGCCACTTTTAACTCTCATGCGCTATGAGTCTAGCATTGTTTTTGTTTTTCGTTTCGTTTTTTTTTTTTTTTTTTTTAAATAATGTAGCTTGACTGAGGAAGAAATGTGCTATTATTTCTAGTAGAAAAGAGGGCATGACGTCCTCAGTTCAACTTCTGGCATTTTTAAAGGCTGAGAAAAATTCCAGTTCCAGGAGCACTGGTACTCTATGACTTTTTGCTCTTGGGGGCGTAGAGAATGACCTCATTGAAACTTCATGCTTGACTGTCCAGCATGTCTCTGTGCCTACCCCCCGTCAAGTCCTGGCTGCCTTTCTCCCCCAGATTTGAGGCCATCCACCATGAGTTGAACAAGGCTACGGCCCAGAACAAGGACCTGCAGTGGGAGATGGAGCTACTGCAGTCAGAGCTGACAGAGCTGAGGACCACGCAGGCAAAAACTGCCAAGGAGTCAGAAAAGTATAAGGAGGAGCGGGATGCAGTTTACAGCGAGTACAAGCTCATCATGAGCGAGCGTGACCAGGTTATCTCTGAGCTCGACAAGCTGCAGACCGAGGTGGAGCTGGCTGAGTCCAAGCTCAAGAGCAGCACGTCCGAGAAGAAGGCAGCCAGCGAAGAGATGGAGGCACTGCGACAGGTAAGTGGCTGGGGTGCTGGTCTCCCAGCATCTGAAAGCATTGCGGGAGGATGGGCTACAGTACACATGATATCTGCCTCCTCCTGATTCAGAGCAAAGGGCTTCTTATCTTAGGCCTGCTTGCCGGCTGGGTTATTGGACACTGCCCAGGTAACTGCCGAGTTCACTGTGCTCGATGCCCAGCTCTCGTCTGGGCTACAGAGACACAGGGGAGATCTAGCCATGGCCTCAGGCATCCACAGCTTACAGTGTAGGAAGAAAGTAAGATGATATGCCCAGACACACGTGTGCACCATGCATGGACACTGTCACACTCAAACCCATGGTTAAGTGATTATTGATCAGTCTTATGCTGAAAGTTAGCAGGTAACTCAAAGACTTCCTCATTACGAAGCAAGATTCCAAAGCCATAGATACCCGAATCATAGACACCTTTGGCCTTGTGAGTCTGGAAGAGTACCCTTAGGGCTCTTTTCTTCTAGTTTCCAAGGGGTCTGCTCTTTAAGGGGCAGCTGGGCTCTTGCTGGGAAGATGGTATACTAAGCCGAGCCCAAGGCTTGTCTACAGTCTTGCTTCCTAGGGGCCATACCTCCAGGGTTAGAGTCCTGGAATGTAGCATTGGAATTAGACCACTCAGCTTGACTCCTGAGTGATCAGTGTGGAGCCTCTGATCCCTTCCTCCTGGCCCCTTGGCCTCATTGCTGACACCCCTTACTCCCAAGTGCAGGTGTGCACTGCTGGCTCCCTGATTTGAGATTCCCTTCCTATCCCATCTGTGTTGTGGCTCTGTTTAAGTTGCTGAACTTGATCATGACAGACTTTTTCGCCATTGAAATGCCTCTCCATTCTGCTTTTCTATGCAGGTCAGTTAGAATGCAGGCTTTAAAATTGGTCTATGAGAAGCAAAAGCAAGGTGTTTAAGGTCGGGCAAATTGTCAGGGAACGCAGGCAGTGGATTGTTGGAGCCAGAGCTCTTTGGACCTAGCACAAGGCAGGGCTGATGCTGAAGAGTGACTGGTGTCCTGTGAGTCTTCCTGTGGACAGTGATACCTCCTTATGCCTAGTCAGTGCTAGGGGCTATGGTACTCAAGGGGCATAGGCCCTGTGTGTGGAGAATGGGCCATAGTTATGTGATTTCTCACCTTTCCTGGCCTTGGTTTCCTTATTTACAAAACGGAAATGATGATAGCATCTGCTTTGTGATGATCACATGATTTAATATTGAGAATACAATTAGAATAATGCCTGCACAAAGTTGGAATGATTTGTCTTTATTATTAAGGCAGTAATTAGTACTCTGTGAAATTGTCCTTGCAGGCAAAAATGGGCCAGTTAATGGCAATTTCATACCAAGTGGGTGACATTTTTCCAGACTGTCAAGGTGAAAGCCATTGTGAAAAGGAGTATTTGTTTGATGAAATTTCTAAAAGACCATGATGAAGGAATTTTTAATATGCAAAAATAATGTATTAGAACTTAGTAATTGTCCTAGAAAAGCCATCAACTCATTTTCACACTCTAGCATCTGAGAGCTTAATGGTTGGGAAAATGTTATCAAATAAGGAAAACAAGATGGATGAGGAAAACTTAAAAAATGACCGAGTCAGTCCCTAAACTAGAAAGTCAAGGACAGAGTGTCAAGTACATAGGAGGTGAGCCTGTGATAGGACAGCGGCCTACATGGAAGGGTTTTGAAATGATAGAGGTTAACATGTGCCCTTTGTAGGAATGTGGAAAGCACCGAGAAGTATGAAGAACCAGACTTCCTCAGTGCTAGCATCCGGTGGCGGCTTGTCACCCTACTTCCAGCACTCATGCATGTCCTTCAGCCTTCACAGGGGGCATTGGCTGGGTGTCAAGTCTGCCTGTCAGCTGAGGCAGGAATCTTTTCTAGGCACTGATCCGAGTCAGCAGGCAGGAGAGGAGAATCCCCGCCCCCACCCTCACCCAACTCTGGCAGCTTCCAGAACTGAAACCCTCAGCTTTTTCTCTTCTTTGTCTGTGTCTGTCTTCTCGGACAAGACCACTCCCCACTCAGCCACAGTAGGATGGCCTGGGCCATCCTGGCTCTGAGGGGAGGATGAGAGGTTCTTATCTCCCTGAGGTCTGATGAGAACCCCCTGGTGTGGGCTCTGCCCCTGCTGGAGGCTGAGTTGCAGCCACAGGCCTTTATAGGTTGGCCCCATGCCTGAGCTGGGTGAAGGTCTCATGGAAACCAGCCCATCTCTTCCTTTGCCTGTGGTCCCAAGGTCACCCAGAGTGGGCAGAAGGAGATCATGGGTGGTGCTTTTGGATACTGAGATCTGATTTGGGGGGCAGCATGTGTGGAGGAAGAAGCGTTGGAGCAAGAATCTGGCGACCTGGGATGTGGGTTAGGCTCCTTGTTAATGGGTGGAAACTGGGGCAGTCACGTCATGGACCCTTAGGGTCCTCAGTGGTATAATAAGGGGATCAGACAAAGGAACCTCATTTCTTCAATTCTGCCACCCCTTTTAAGATACCTCATTCCTCCTCTCCCTTCTCAGTAAAAACTAAGTGTTGTAATTCCTATGTTTCTCTTAAGGAAACATCACTTTGGGAGTGGTTTCGTTTTTGGAGACTAACAATGACGAGGACCCAGCGAGGAGGAAGGAGAGATGGGATAAAGGGCGGGGACTGCCTGATTTCTCTGGCGCTGGCTTCATGTGTGTCTCCATCTCTGGTCCTCGGCTTGAGATGATTATCCAGGGCCAAATGGAAAGACCTTTCAGTGAAACCACATGTTAACATGTTTCAAATATGAAACTATTTTAATATAAAGCACTGAGTGAAATACAAATTTAAGAAAATGTTAAACCAACTACTTATAATAATAATTTCTTAGAAGAATTAATAAACACGCAACACTCCATAAAAGTGGGAAAAAAATCAAAACAAATAATTTGACTCGATCTTGGGAAACAATGTGAGGTCTGAGCAGAGAAGGCCATGTGTCACTGTTGAGTTAATGTGTATTTTTTGTGCAGATTTTTTTGTAACTCCTTCTGAGTACGTGGGAGAAGAGGGGGAGTTACAAGCTGATTGCACACATTTTCCACTGTTTCCTTATCCCTGTCTCTTGGCTGAACTTTGGGGATCTTCTTGAACTTGTTTTAGCGGAGGCTGCGTCTCTGCTGTGGAGTGGGTGGAAGCGTTCTTGGTATGTTTGTCTTCCTCCTTCTTATCACTAAGAGGTGGAGATTCCCAGTGCAGAGACAGCAGTATCTGCTCTTATGTCTCCTTTGTGTTTTGCTTCTTCAGAAAGCCTTTGAGCTAGAGTAGGAGTTACTCTTGCATGGACACTGGCTCTGTCATTTGTCATTTTCCCCATGTTTTTAAAGGATTATAGCGGCACAGAGAGCACTTTCTGTATAGGTGCTTTTAAGAGTTTGAGTTGAAATTTTTATGGCACATGTAATGATTTGGGGAGGTGTCAAAATACAATGCTTCAGATTTTAGTTTTTTAAACAAACCAAGTTACATAGAACTTTGCCAGCATCAATACTTATGCATATTCAGATATTAAAATGACTCAGTATGCCAGAGCATAAAAACCAGAGTATAGAAAGCAGTACTGCAAACCCAGCAGGTTGGGAATCATCACGATCAGTATCTGCACTCTTCACTGCAGCCAGGCCTCTCATCACCACGTTTGGTCACGGGAGTTCTTTAGAGAGATGTGGTGGCTCTGTAAGATATAAACCACATAAGTGGCAGGGCAGATCCTGGAATAAGCTCTCTAGGGTAGGCCTTATACCTAGGCCACTGAGACCTCGGCCGAGGAGGGACTGGGGAGTTTCAGTCCAGGTTCTCTATGGGGTTGTGAGAGTTTAGACTGGACCCTAAGCCGGCATCACTAGCTTTTTGAGCATGGCTGTGGGGCACGTGGTCATTGAGGGTACAGGTACAGCTGGGGTGTGTTGGGCTGGGCTCTGGCTGGGATTCCAGTGTTTCCATCTACCCAGCTCACGAGAGTTCAGCCTCAGCCATTACGTTCATCACAGTGCACTTCTGGGCCAGAAGGCCCAGTAACCTCCCCCTCTGCTTGCCCTTCATCCCCATCAGATCAAAGACACAGTGACAATGGATGCCGGGAGAGCCAACAAGGAGGCTGAAATCCTTAGAAAGCAGTGCAAGGCTCTGTGCCAGGAACTGAAGGAAGCCCTCCAGGAGGCGGATGTGGCCAAGTGCCGGCGGGACTGGGCCTTCCAGGAGCGGGACAAAATCGTGGCGGAGCGAGACAGCATCCGGTATGGGGTACCTGGGCTGCCGTGGGCTCTGGTCTCCCATGATGCACCAGGTCGGTGGGGTGGGCCAGAATTATTTGCTGTGTGTCCAGGTAAGGTTGGAATGACCTAGATTCTTCCCTTCTCGCCCTATGTAATGCCTCTTCCTCTCCTCAGAGCATTGGAATTTTCCATTAAGTCTCTGTATCCCATTTCACTTCACCCTAGATATCTAAGTATGCACTGTCTAGTTGAGACCCCTGTGAAGTAGCATAAGAACAGGCTTTTTTCTTAGGTGGTTTCTGAGAAACTGACATGTCAGAACTGTGTTTTTTCAGTCAATATTCATTGAGCACTGACTGTGTCAGGATCTTAGGTCCCTTGAGCAAGGAGACCCTGGGAGACAAATAGCTTCCAGGGCTCCCAGGTAGGTGTGACACCTGTGTGGGCCGGCACTGTGGGCGCTGCAGGCAGCTTTGTCAGGCAGGGCAGTGGAGAAGGGAGATGTGTGAGCAGGGAATTCCAGGGCCATAGTCAGAGCTTTGATGAGAGCATGCAGAGCATGGGGAGCGGGAGGGGCAGGGAACAGATGGGGAGGTTTCCCTAGAGAGCATGGCATTTAAACTAGAACTTAAGCATAATTGGGATTTTTCTAGTTGGAGAAAGGGGAAAGACATTGCTGCCTGAGGGAGCATATGAGCAAAAGTACGTGGTGTGCTCAGGGCAGAGCAGGGACATGTCCATGGGTGGAGCAGATTGTGCACTTGGGGAGTCACCGGAGAGCAGCTGACAGGGCTCCTAAGGTTGTAAGGGCCTTGAAATGGAAGCCTGGGAGTGTAGACTGGACCATTAGTTGAAGTAGAGCCAAGAGAGCCGTGGTGGTGGGAGTGTTGGTGGTGAACAAGGACTTGGTCACTGGAAATTTCTAAAAGATTCCCTTTTGGCTGTTTGGAGGAAAGACTGTGTCTGCCAGGCTAGTCAGAAGATGAGGTTTCAGGGTGGGGGTGGATTTGGAGCCGTGGAGAAGGACTGGCCCTCAGGGTCCATCTAGTGACAGGATGCAGTTGTGGAGGTGGCACAGAGCATAGACTCCCCTGCTGTCAGGTCAGCTGTCCCGATCTCCTCTTTGAATGGCTGAGGTGGTCCTGGGGTCCCAGAAGCCACGTGTTCTTCAGTAGAGAGTTGTCAAGCCTGCAGTTAGTACCTGCACAGAGCTCAGGGCTGCAGAGATGCATGAAGCATGATTCCTGTCTGAGTGGGGAGCCTAGTCTGGTTGTGGGGTGTGGGATGGCTCTGGAAAGGCCTATAGGTGGATAGTTATGAGGCATTTGTTAGGTGCTGGAGCACAGGGGCCTGCCAGGTGGGCTGGGGCGGGAGGGTGGCCATTAACTCTAGGCACATGAAGGGTGAAACAGTGAGATGAGCACTGGACATTCAGAACCAGTGCTCGTTGCCCAGTAACTGTGGGTGTATCACTTCTCCCAGGTCCTCAGTGTCACCTCTGTCCCTCAATGGGGTTGGCCTTGGTGGTTTCACCTCCAGACTCTCAAGCACTCCTGTGCATTCGGGGGCAAGGCAGCCACCTGAGATGTTCACTGCAGGCTGTGAGTCCTCCAACCCCTGCCCCTCACTGTGACCTTGCCCTTTGCCTCCTCTGTAGTACACTCTGCGACAACCTGAGGCGGGAGCGGGACCGGGCAGTGAGCGAGCTTGCCGAGGCTCTGCGAAGCTTGGATGATACTCGCAAACAGAAGAATGATGTCAGCCGGGAGCTTAAGGAGCTCAAGTATGCCGGGGTGGGCGCCTTCTGGGCTGAGCTTATACCTGGGAGTGAGATGCCCCCCTCTCCTCTCAGGGCAAGGCAGCCCCAGGTTCAGTCCTGGCCATCTGTCCCTTCTTTCTCTCTTACTTAGTCTATAGAATGGGTCCAAATGCTGCTCCCATTTTGAGAGTTAATTAGAAATTCTTAGATCAGCACAGAAGATGGCAGCATCTGTTTGGCGAGCACGTGGAAGAGGGCAGGCATTGTGTGCCAAAGCACAAAGAAAGGAAGGTCTTGCTCCCAGGCAGTCCACCTGGGGACAGGCAAGCGTGCATTGTCCATTCCTTCATTCCTTCCCTCCCTCATTCCCGCCAACTCAACAAGGATTTATTGCATGCCTGCTGTTGGGGCAAGGCACAGGGAGCAAGCTGACCAGGTGCCTGTGCTGTGAGGCTCACAGCATACAAGAGAAGACAGATCATAGTCAGTTCCATCAGATCAACAAATACATAAATGAGCAAAACAGTGACAGATTGTGGTGCAGCGTTTTGAAGGCAGTTGTGACCACCACTAAGCAGTCTGTCCTGCTGTGTTATTTGGATGCCCATTTGGAAGAGACAGCACTGTTCCCAGGAATGTCATTTAAGACTTGGTGACTCTAAGCAGTAGATTGAAAATACGAAGATCAAAGTTTAAAAAGTAGAAACTGGCAGAGCCCAGTAGCCATCATTGTGGTCTACAATCAGATTCTAGTTGAGGAGCAGTGGCTCTCTGTCCAGTCTAGGAACTTTCCAAGCTGATGGAGTGGTGAGGGATAGTGAGAAGCCCAAGCGTGAGTGTGCAAGCCTTCCTCGCTCAAGTGATGTCTTTCAGGTGGGAGCGCAGCTTCCCTTTCCTCCCCATTCAGTACTACAGAACGTAAGACAAACAACTTCATTTATTAAATAAAACCCAGGACCTCTGGGACTTGAGTGCTCTAAAGAAAAATCTCAGGGGTTAAGAGGCAAAGTGACAGTCTCTCTCCAGGGACCCACCTTGGGTCTAGCAATAGTGATGGAGTCAAATTAAAGTACAGCCGCCCCCCCCCCCCCCCTGCGAGCTTGAGCTTGGGAGGAGGTTTTGCATTTTAATTGAGCTGGAATTGCCTGGACTAAGAAAGTCAGGTTCCTTTGTTTGCACAGCACCTTTGTACCTCCTTTGCACAGCACCTTTACACCTCCTCCCTTGCTAAGTTCTCTAACGGGTGGGGTGCTGGTGAGGGAGTTTGTACTGCTTCCCAGGAAGCCCCCAGGCTGCAGAAGCAAGTGGGTGAGAGGTGAGCAGAGCCTCAGACTGCACAGAGGTGGGGGTCCAGGAAAGAGATTTTGGAGCTCTGCCACAGAGGCTGAGTAGCATTCTAGAGCTGGCCAGTGAGAGCACAGCCCAGATAAAGGAGCGGGTGCATGTCCACTTGTGCAGGAAACAAAAGTAGGTCATGAGTGTGCCAGGAGTCTAATGGGCAGTGCTGTAGAATTGGATGGTGGTCTGGGCCCAGGTTTCTGAGTCTTTTTCCATCCTTTTCACTGGATTTTTCTGAGCGCTTAAGTTTTTCATTTTGATCAAGACCAATTTATTTTTTTTTATTTTTAATTTTTAATGCATTGTGTTATGTCTAAGAACCCTTAACCTAGCCTTAGGTCTCAAAGATTTTCTCTTGTATATTCTTCCTTAAGGTTTGATGGTTTTATTTTTTGCATTTAAATCTGTGATGCATTTTGAGATAATTTTTATATGGTGTTCGGGCTGAGATTTTTTTTTGCAATGGATTTCCAGCTGCTCCCTCATCAAGACTGCCCTTTCTCTATTGAATTACTTTTGCATCTTTCGTACTGGGGCTATTTCTGAATCCTTTATTCTGTTTCATTCATCTGTGTGTCTTTCTGGCAATTCTACTCAATCCTGAGTACTATAATTGTATAAAAAGTCTTCAGGTCGAGTAGAATGGTTCCTCCTACTTAATTCTTCATTTTCAAAATTGTTTTAGCTATTCTAATTCCTTTGCCTTTCCCTATAAATTTTAGAATAGTCTTGTCTGTGTCTACAAAGTCTTACTGGAATTTTCATAAGAATTGCATTAAACCTCTAGATAAATGAGAGAAGAATTTTTAAGTCTTTTTTGAAAAGCCACTATGAAACCTGCTGATATCCAGGAAACCTTGACCCAACACTCCAGATTTACTGGGAAACAGGCATGAAGCATGAGGGGAAAGGAGCCCCAGAGCTTTCATGAGACGTCTGCCTGGTTTCCAAGCTGTGACTTGGGTGGGATATTTCGCCTCCAAGAGGGCCATTGCCATGGCTCTCTTTGTTCACAGGGAGCAGATGGAATCTCAGTTGGAAAGGGAGGCCCGGTTCCGGCAGCTGATGGCCCACAGCTCCCACGACTCTGCCATTGATACAGATTCCATGGAGTGGGAAACGGAAGTTGTAGAGTTTGAGAGGGAGACGGTAAGCTGGCTTTCTGTCTTTTTCTCCCTGCCCCCATGACCTGTAGACTTTGGATGTGGGGTGAGAGGAGGGCCCTTTGCCGTGTCCCCCAATTTCACAGCTACAAGCTTGGAGGTTTGACTTTTCCTCCCAGGGTGCGACTGCACTTGTCCAGGCTGGGTTGTAGCAGGTTGGTCTCCTGTGTCGCATGGCGGATGTGGGCAGAGTGCAAGGAAGGCAGAGGGAAAAGCAGAGCCCCTGGGGGCGATGCTGGTGGGGACATGTGTCTGCATTGGCTAACAGAGGCAGATCGTCACTGTTCATAGGCTGCGTTCTGGGAACTGAATACCCACCCTGTCAGTCATGATGAAAGAACAGTCCCCATATTGGAGTGAGTGGCTTGGGATTTGAGAGCCAAATGTTTGTTATCACTGCTTTGTAAAGTGTGTTGCTGCACATATGGAAGCAACCCAAATGCCCATCAACGGATGATTGGATAAAGAAATTATGGTTCATATATACAATGGAATATTACTCAGCCATTAAAAAAAAAATGAAATCCTACCATTTGCAATGATATGGATGGACTTAGAGGTTATTATACCGAGTGAAAGAAATCAGACAGAGGAAGATAAATACCATGCGATTTCACTTATATGCGGAATCTAAGGAACAAAAAGAACAAACTAATCAAAAATAGACTCACAAATATAGTGGACAGTTTGGTGATGGACAGAGGGGAGGAGAGTTGGGGTGCTGGAAGAATGGGGTGAAGGGTCAAAGAAATACAAATTAGTAGTTGATAGTTGATCATGGGGATGCGAGGAGCATGGCATACTATGGGATGCAGTTAGCATTAATTTGATGGCTAGTTGGAGGGCCAGGGGAGGGAGGGAGCAATTGGGGGTATCATTTTATGAACTATGTAGATGTCTAACCAATGTACTGTATATTTGAAACTAATTAACTTAAAATACATAAATTTAAAAAAATCTCAGAAAAAAAGTGTCACCGCTATTGCTGTTTTGACAGGAGGACATTGACTTGAAGGCTCTGGGGTTCGATATGGCGGAAGGTGTGAATGAGCCTTGTTTGCCGGGAGACTGCGGCATATTTGTTACTAAGGTGGACAAAGGAAGCATTGCAGACGGCCGTTTACGGTAAGAGTTGAGGAGGCCCAAGCTCTGGAGGGAAGATGGGACCCTCCCCTCTGACCCAATGAAAGCTAGGTGGTGGTTAGTTGAATGTACCCCAGGGGCTGAGGGACTGTCTATCTGAGGCCCACAGACTCATCTGCTAATGTTCTTAAAGGACACTCTCTGATTCACGTTTGCCTCTGAATCTGAGCTTTCTTCAGTCACCAGGTGCTGCCTTTCTCATCTCTGGGTAGGAAAGGGCTCAGGCGGTATGTGTGAGAGTGTAAAATGTGCATTGCTTACTCTTTCCATGAAATAGTAACGATGATAAAATAATGCTTACTATTTGCTAAGTACTGATTTAAGAACTTAATAAAATTAATTCATTAATCTTTACAGTCCTTTGAGGTAGGTACCTTCCCTATTTCACAGATGAAGACACTGAGGCCCAGAGGAGCTGAGCCACATAGCTAATAAGTGGTAGAGCTAGGATATGAACCCAGGCAGTCTAGCTCCTGTATTTGAGTTTAACCATTTGAGTCTCCTAGAAGAGGAAATGTTTTGAATGTGTATGTGGGGAACTGTTTTCTGGCATTCGGCTTCCCACAGTGGGGCGTGGTGGGGCTGCCCACTGGTCCCAAGGCCTGCATTGACACTGTCCTGTCTCTGCCCCTCCTTAGGGTCAATGATTGGCTGCTGAGAATCAACGATGTGGACCTCATCAACAAGGACAAGAAGCAGGCCATCAAGGCCCTCCTCAACGGGGAGGGGGCTATCAACATGGTCGTGCGGCGGAGGAAGTCCCTGGGTGGGAAGGTGGTCACACCCCTGCATATCAACCTAAGTGGACAGAAAGGTAGTAGCCAGCAGAAGTGGGCAGAGCATCTCGGATGGCAGAGTGCCCCTTTCTTGCGCAGAGGGATGTGTGTGTTTTCAGGTGCACCTCATTCCCAGGGATGAGGCGTTGATGCTGCTTAAAGGCAGCCATGCGCTTTATTGGCAGGGGGCCGTCTGGGTCCTGGGTCTTGCTTGTCTCTGAGTGATTCACCAGTCCAGACATGACCAAGCCCCTGGGTGGTCTATCCTGGGTTGGGTGCTGGGATGGACAGATTGCAGTCTGCCAACATCTCCTTTATAAGAGCATCTCCCAAAGATGAGGTTGGACAACCAGAGGGCCATGCTGCCTGGGCAGGGGTTAACTGGGGACTATCTGTGGTGTTCCCTGTGCTTCACAGACAGTGGCATCAGTCTGGAGAATGGAGTGTATGCTGCTGCCGTGGTGCCTGGAAGCCCAGCCGCCAAAGAGGGGTCCCTCGCCGTGGGAGACAGGATTGTGGCGGTAAGCCTCGCAGAGCCAGGCCGTCTGCTATATGTAGGCAGTTAGATCATATCTGGGAGTTTTGAACAAGAAGTAATTAACAGAGTTTTATATTTGCCTTGTTCTTTAAATGTGAACATTTAAATGTGATTTTTTTCTTCTGGTAGTATATTTCTGTTTACAGTAGAAAATTAAGAAGTAGAGAAAAAGTTTAGGAAGGAAATAAGAACTTATCTTTTTGTTACCACCTATAGATAACCTTTATTAATATTTTTAATGTATGTCTCTACAGTCTTTATTCTACACATGAATGTATAGTTAGGTCAGTTTTTTATTTTAATAGATATCTATATGTGACTTTTTAAAAATCTTTTTTATTAAACATTATATCCATTTATTTTTAAATTTCTTTTCTATTACCAAAGTAATCCTGCTTCTAGAATAATCTTTGCTGCTGCCATTTGCAAGATGTACTCCTAGCCAGACCATAAGTGCTCATACAAATCCATATACACAGATAATAGGTTTCTGGGTTTTTCTGCTTTGTAAAATAATACAGTAATAGAATCATCTTCTGTTACTATACATTTTGTGTTCTACATTGCAGATATCTTTCCAAGTTTATCGTCATTTTTTCCACTTCATGGTGTTCTGTTGTTTGATTAGCTGTGGTTTAAATTATGCCCTCATTGATGGACATAAAAGTTGTTTTCAGTTTCTGCAACTGCGAACAGCCCTACCATGGACTTCATTTGTGTGTGTACACAGTCACTTTGGGGATATTTAATAGCATCCCTGGTGACTAAACCCCTGACATGCTGTGAGATTGCTGAGTCATAGGGCATGCACATTTAATGCTTATAAGTAACTTTTTAAAATTGAAGGCATACACATTTTCATGACACACACTCAAATTCCAGTTGTGCAAAAGGCACAGAGACAGTAACTCTTCTCTACTTCTAGACTCCCCACCCGTTATTTCCCACCTAGATGACAACCATCGTTAACCATTTATGGTGTTTTCTTCTACAGATGTTCAAAACATGTCTATCTCCCACTTTTTAAAAACCCAGATAGGATCATAATATAGTCAGCTGTTGACCTTGTTATTGTTTTTAACAGCGTGCCCTGTGGTTCTTCCATGTTCACGCCTAGGTCGTTTCAGTAACTGCATGTTCCTAGCAGAAGCAGCACAGGCTGTTAACCAGCCCCCTCGATGGACAGTCAGGGCATCTTTGCCTTTACAAGCAGTGTGTCATGGCCACTGCTACCTCCCTCTGTGGAGCTGTGGGAGTGTACCACAGGGGAATATTTTTGGGTTGGGAGAATTGCTCAATCAGATGAGCATTTTACATTTGATATGTACTTACCCTTGTGTCCCCAAAAGGTTGTGGCCTTACAGTCCCACCTGCAGTATGTGGAGGAGCTCATTGCTTCAAATCTTTTTCAGATTTGGGGGCCACCAGACTTTAAAAGCATGATGGCCATTGTGAAAAACTTCAAGATATGGAAAAATTATGAAGAAAAAAACAACCAGATAGATCCACCACTCCAAAATAATCCATCTGCATATATATTTAACTTTTGATCTTGAAATAATTACAGAAATAATAATTCAGTTATAATATTAAATAATATTAAAAATAGATAAAGTTGCAAACATAATATAGGAAAGTGCTATGTACCCTTCACCCAATTTCCCCTATTGGTTACATCTTACATAACTATAATATCAAAACCAGGCAGTTGACATTGGTACAATATGTGTATTCAGTTCTATGTCATTTAATCACGGTTAGGTAACCAAAAAAATAAAAAGTCAAGATATTGGACTGTTCTACCACTGTGATCTCCCTTGTGTTACCCCTTTATAGTAACACCCACACCTTATTCCTCCTAATTTGTTCTCCATCTCCATAATTTTGTCATCTCAAGAATATTATAAAAGTAGTCCTATAGCATGTGACCTTTTGAGATTGGCTTTTCCACTCATTGTGGTGTTGTGAAACCTATCACGTGGTTTGGTATATGGATAGTGTGTTTCTTCTCATTGTGGGATACTATTGCATGGTATGGGTGCAGCCTGGTCTAACTGTTCACCTATTGCACTTACACTTTTTAAAAGACTGGAGCACATTTCAGTGGGATATGGACAGAAATTCAGGCATAAGCAGTTGTGATGGGTCTTTGTGAGCAATGACGATACTGCATCTCATGTGTTACTTTATAGTTTAAAAAAGTCTTTCACGACATGATCTCGTTTTCTGTCTCCTCTCGCCCCTGGGGGCAGACGTGTTCATCTTCCAGTTTGTGCATGAAGGAGTTCCAAGTCTTGGTTCAGCATCACGCAGCAAGAAGCAACAGGGTTGGGCTGTTACTCCATGGCCCTTGGTGTTCTGGTCCCTGTCAGACAAGTACTTTCCCCTAGAGTGATTTTAAGGCTTTGAATTTCATTTGCTTTAGAAGCCCCTTGACTGGATTCCTTAGGCCTTTCTGGGGAGGGTCTTTTTCTCCCTTGCCAACTCCAGACTGGGGCACCTTACAGAGCCAGGTCCACTGCCCAACCTGGGTTGCCAGGCAGGCAGAGCCCCTTTCCTGGTGACAGGCCTCATGGGTTCTCTGTTTGGCCCTAGATCAATGGCATTGCACTGGACAACAAATCTCTGAATGAGTGTGAATCTCTGTTGCGTAGCTGCCAGGACTCCTTGACTCTCTCCCTCCTGAAGGTAAGACCTCGCCCATCTTTTCCCTGCTCTTCCGCCTGCGAGGCGTGATAAAGTACATGATAAAGTCATTAGGGGTGAAATGTCATATTTGTAACTTTCAAATGTGCTGCAATATTGGTAGATTATAGACAATTTGGTAAAATATTGTTGAATCTTAATGGTGGGTTGATGGGTGTTCATTATGCTTTTCTATCAACTTTTCTACATAGTTGAAAAGATTGATAATAGAATGTTGGAGAAAGTAGGCCCATCCACTTGATTAAGAGACATTTTTAAAAATTATTTTAAAATTACTAGACTTTTGGGGGGAGTAGTTTTAGGTTTATGGAAAAGTTGAGCTAGTACAGAGTTCTCAGATTCCACCCCTTTACTCCCTGCTTTTTCTGTTATCAACATCTCACATTAGTAGGGTTCATTTGTTACAATTGAGCCAATATTAGTACATTATTATTAACTAAAATCCATAGTTTATATGAGGATTAACTCTTGGTGGTATATATTCTGTGGTTTTGGATAAATGTACAAGGACATATACCTACCATTATAGTCTCATACAGAATGGTTTCACTATAACAAAAACCCTGTGTCTCACCTGTTCATCCCTTTCTCTCTCTCTGCCCATCCCTGGAAACAATTGATTTTTTTACTGTCTCCATAGTTTTGTCTTTTCTAGAGTGTCATATCGTAGGAATTCTATAATACATAACCTTTGCAGATTGGCTTCTGTCATTTAGTAATATGCGTTTGTTTCCCCATGCCTTTTCATGGCTTGGTAGCTCATTTCTTTTTATCGCTAAATACTATTTCATAATGGGAATGTATTACCAGATATGTATTTTTAATAATGAATCTTTGCTCTTTCATTTAAAAATTTTAAACAGCATGTAGGGTATTGTACAAGTGATTTCTGAAATGCTCGAAGTCAAGAGAACTTTATAGCTCTCCTGTGAGTTCTCAGTGACCAGGCTCATGAGAAGGCCTCACCTGCCAGGGAGAGGTGTGCATGCACGCGTGCACACGTGTGTATTTGCCTATCTTTTGGCGTGTATGTATGGCCCGTTCCTGACCATTGCTCTACCTGCAGGGACATTTTCAGTGGCAGCACCAGGTTCTGCGGCCTTTCCCTCTCTCTTTCTCACTCCTCTGCATTCCCTGCTTAGGTGTTCCCACAGAGCTCCTCATGGAGTGGCCAGAACATCTTTGAAAACATCAAGGACTCCGATAAGATGTTGAGTTTCCGAGCCCATGGCACAGAGATCCAGGCTCAGAATAAACGTAACTTGATGCAGCACAATAACTCCACGCAGACGGACATCTTCTACGCAGATAGGCTGGAGGACAGGAAGGAGCAGGGCCACCCAGGAGGCAGCAGCTCCTTCTTGCACAAGCCGTTCCCTGTGGGACCCTTCCCAGTCTCCCCTCAGGCCTGTCCCAGCGCCTCTGAGCGTAGCCTGAGCTCCTTCCGTTCAGATGGCTCTGGGGAGCGTGGCTATGGACTGTTGGATGTGCGTAGCCGGCGGCCATTGCTTCCCTTCGAGACTGAGGCAGGCCCTTGTGGGGCAACAGAGGCCCCTCTGGATAAGGATGAGCCCGAGAGCTCTAACAGTGGCGGGACCTGGCCCAAGGCCGTGCTTAGCTCCACAGCAGGGCCCGAGAAACTCTCTGTTTACAAGAAGCCAAAGCAAAGAAAGTCTATCTTTGACCCTAACACTTTCAAACGTCCCCAGACACCTCCCAAAATAGACTACCTGCTTCCAGGCCCTGGCCCTGCTCACTCCCCGCAGCCCTCCAAGAGGGTGGGGCCTCTGACACCCCCCAAACCTCCCAAGAGGAGTGACTCCATTAAGTTCCAGCACAGGCTGGAAACCAGCTCTGAGTCAGAGGCCACTTTGGTAGGCAGCTCCCCATCCACCAGCCCCCCGAGCGCCCTGCCCCCTGACGTGGACCCTGGGGAACCCATGCATGCTTCACCCCCCCGCAAGGCCAGGGTCCGCATTGCTTCCAGCTATCACCCTGAAGCAGATGGGGACTCCTCCTGCCTGCCCGCCAAGAAGTCCTGTGATGAGGACCTCACCTCCCAGAAGATGGATGAGCTGGGTCAGAAACGCCGCCGGCCAAAGTCTGCCCCCAGCTTCCGGCCCAAGCTCACGCCGGTGGTGATTCCTGCTCAGTTTCAGGAGGTAGAGCCAACTCTGTGGTGGGGGATGTGGGGTTGGAGGGGTAGTTGGCTGTGAGACCGTCCCAAGTAGCTCTACACCAGTGTCACCAGGCTCGGACTTGGCTCTGGCTTCTTTGCCTTCGCTTTCAGTACCTAACTGAAGAAAGGAAAAGGGTTAGCAGGTGGATGCCAGTGAGAAGCAGCCCTCCTGAGGAGACTGGAGAGTAATGTGGGGTGTGCATGTTACTGGGAATATGATGCCAAGAGAGGAACACATTCTTGGGCATAGCGTTTGATTTGCTTATTCAACAAGAAGCCTTTGAACTTGTACAGCAAACACTTGTGACATAGACTTGCCTTTAAATGCTTGAGAGAAGACAGCAGTCATGAATCGTTTAGCCAGAAGCAAGACGGGCCCACTTGTTATTGTGGGTGCTGTCGTCATTTCTGGAAGTGGGGAGAGATTGCTGTGAGCAGAACAGTCCATGCTGCTCTCTGTAGACAGCTTCACACAGCTCTGTAAGTTGTGCAGAGTTGTTATATATGTTTCTGATGCACACATGTGATTCACCTTCTACATACGTAATCTTTGTTTATTTGAAAAAAGTTTCTCTGTGCTTTTATTCTGGAGTATTTTTGAAAGAAGTCCTTCCCTTCCAGCTGTGTAAGGCAACTTACACATGACTGGGTAATGACCTCTCCCAACTGTCACTCTTCATGACCACGTGGGAAGAGGTGTGTAAAGGACAGAAATCTCTGCAAACACCTGCGCTTTTCCCTGCTTCCAGCCTCACCCTCTTTCCTTTGGTTCTGCAGGAGCAGAAGTGTGTCCCGGCCAGTGGAGATCTCTCCCCTGAGCTCCAGGAGTGGTCCCCTTACTCGCCGGGGCACTCCAGCCGGCACGGCAACCCTCCACTCTACCACAGCAGGGCATCTGTGGGTGAGTCAGTTGGGCAGGGTCGGGAGGAGGAGGGTCACTGTGGTCCCCACAGGGCTGCCCAGCCCCAGGGGGAGCAGAGGCAGTCAATTCAAGGAGGAGCTATGTATCCTCAACCCAGAGGTCCATAGAGCTGGCAATTGCTGCCCTTTCTGGGGTGATGTTTAGTCTTGTGCCAGTGACATTTCTTAGCTTTGCAGAATGCTTTCTCCCCATAGGAGCCCAGGAAAGAGAAAGCATAAAGGCAGCTCTACCATTTTACAGATAGAGAAAGGCTAGAATCTTGCATGGGTCTGAGCCTGGCTGGGGACTTTGGGGCAGCTGTTCTCATCATCCCATTTCTAGGCACTGTTCCCCGGAGTCTGGCCCCGAGCACCACTGTGAGCTCCATTCTGAGGAACCCCATCTACACCGTGCGTAGCCACAGGGTTGGCCCTTGCAGCTCTCCACCTGTCCCCAGAGAGACTGGCCCTCAGGGTTTGTATCCCAGGTATGTGAAGTCACCCCACACCTCCTTGCACCCCAGCCACCCAAGCTCACCTGGACATAAAACCACTGGTACATAAAGAGCCTTGTGGACAGAGAAGGTTCTTGCCTACTTGGGTTAGGGGCTGGTGTGAGCAGCTCTGGGACCCACGGGAAAGTGAACTTTAAGGGTACTCTCTTGGTTTGCCAATGTGGGGCTTGAAGAGGTGTTTGAATGAAGATGATAGTGATCATAGTCAATGCTTCAGTGCTCATGTACCAGGCACTGTGCTCAGATCTTTGAAATCACCACAGCAACCTTAGAAGTTAAGGACTGTTATTGTCTTTGTTTTAGAGATGAGCAAACTGAGCCTTAGAAAGCGAGTGGATTGGCTCAAGATTGCTCTCATTCATTCAATCATTTGACAAGTTTTTATTGAGCATCCACTACGTACCATATACTGTTCTGTTTCCTAAGGGGATACAATGGAGAACTAAATAGACAAGTTTCTTCTCATCTGTTTGTGTTCACGTGTGGGAGGCAGACAGAAGAGAGTAAGCATAGTGATATCAGATGGTGCTGAAAACTGTAAAACAGGAAGCAGGTGAAGAGTTAGATTGAGTGGTGGGGAGGGCTGCCTGGTGTGTGGGATGCTGCTGTGTCCACAAGGCTAAGAAGAGGCAGCTGCACAAGACCTGGGGCAGAGGCCCCAGAAAGGAGGGCTGTCGGTGCTATAGCCCAGGCACCTGGGAACAGTGCGGAGGGCTCTTGGGACAGAGTAGGGGGGGCTTGGCAGAGGTATGGTGAGGTAGAAGGCAAGCCCAGGGCACAAATCCTGCAGGATCTTCAGCCATAATGCAGAGTTTGGGTTTTATTAATACAGTGGAGACCTTTTCAAGACCAGAGGGTTTTAGGCAGAGAGGAGACATAGTCTCAAGTAGCTAAAAAAGGACATTGTTGGGTCTGACTGCAGGCCACCTGATGTGGGTGATGCTTGGGCTCCCTGCCCTTTGGTTTTCTAAGCACATTCTGAATGAGGCTCACAGTTCCCTCTCTAAGTTCCTCAGTGTCTCTGTAGCCTCTCCCTGCCCACCCTGGAAGAGAGGCTCCACCTTCCTGGCCCCGCCCAAGATTCAGAGCCTCTGTTTTCCCCTGTAGAAGCCCTTTCTCCAGTGAGCCCGACCCTGGCTGAAGCTGAAGTGGATGTGCCATTCCTGCTCCATTTGTGTGGCCCTCTCTACCACATACAGGCCTTGGTGGATGTTCCCTCTGGGCATAGCTTCGGGCAGGCTGCTGTCCTCAGATGATCGCCAGTGGCGTTTGGGCCTCCCTTCTGCTGGCCCAGCGAGGACTTGGTCCTGGCCTGTCACTTGTGTTTCTCCCTAGCGGTTGCATTTGGTTCTGGTCTTCCTCCCATGCCCCTCACCTGTCTGGTTCTCTCACAGTGTCCAGCACCAGGGGCGTCTGAGCCTAGACCTGAGCCATAGGGCCTGCAGTGACTACTCTGAGATGAGAGCCTCCCATGGATCCAACTCACTGCCTTCCAGTGCCCGCCTTGGTAACTGCACCACTAGAACCTTCTCACTAGTGCAGCCTTTTTTCCATCTCTGCATCTTCATGCTCAGACCTCCTGGTGGCCTGCCCACATGGTCCCCTCCCCTTCTAGGGCTGAGGTCAGCTCTGCGCTACATGCAGGGCAATTTCCTTTGACCTTCTTCTGTGTCTCTTCAGCTTTCTCTAGTGGCCAGGTAGTTGTTCACCATGGCCCCTTGGCCTAGAGCCCTGTTTCTTGTCCCTGAGCTTCTCGGTCATTCTAGGGGGCTCCACATTGCTATTCACTTACGGGAAATGCAGCCCAGAGCACATTCTAGCACTTGCCTCGTAACAAGACTCCGGTGGCGCTGCTTCCAGCCTCGTGAGCGATGGCGAGCAGCTGCCTCTGTCATTTGGGTCACTGTCCTCGTTCCAGGGCTAAAAGTGAGATATATGTGATCCTATTCTGGAGCAGTCTTGGCCTGCACAATTTATTCGAATACCGGGTGTTAAATATATGTTTTTCTTGCCTGTTCTACACGTAGGCCTCCTCGGGGATAAATGGCAGGTCCCCACTTTGCATTTTGTCGTACTGTGTATCTGTCCTGACCAGTAAAGTAGTGGTGAGGGAGTGGCAGGGGGGAGCATGTTTAATCACAGGTCTAAAGTTGTGTCCCTTTATGGAACCATAGGGTCTTCAAACAACTTGCAGTTCAAGGCAGAACGCATTAAAATCCCGTCAACGCCAAGATATCCCCGTTCTATCATGGGCTCTGACAGAGGTGAGAACTCAGCACTCCCCTCCGCGCCTCACCTCTCACTGTCCCCATGGTGGAATGTCTGGGCACAGCCTAAACTGCCTCATCATCTCAGCCTCAGTAAACACTGGTTGAGTTCAGCTTTGGGCCTAGTGATGGGGGGACAGCATCTGAATTTGAGGCCGTGTGAGGTGGCAGCAGCGTGGGGCTGTGTGTCTGGATCATGTCTCCCTCTGGGTCTTGGCTGCTGGAGAACTGAGATGAAAGGTTGCGGCCCGCATTACCCCACACCTCTTTTGGCAGGTTCGTTGTCGCA
The DNA here is from genome assembly GCF_014176215.1 of Rousettus aegyptiacus. NCBI lineage: Eukaryota > Metazoa > Chordata > Mammalia > Chiroptera > Pteropodidae > Rousettus > Rousettus aegyptiacus. Next base: position 10,260,097 of record NW_023416309.1, read on the forward strand.
TTCTGAATGCAGCACACCTCCACAGTCACCCCTCAACATCGACACCTTCTCCTCTTGTAGCCAGTCCCAGACCTCAGCTTCCACATTGCCTAGAATTGCTGTCAACCCTGTGGCCCTCGGGGAACGGAGAAAGGACAGGTGAGTGCGACTTAGACATCTGGGCTGGGCACAGGTGTGGATAGTGCATCTCCACAGTGGGTCAGGACTCGGTCAAGGGAAGGGGCTTGTTGGTAGAAGCAGCAGGAGTTGGAGAGTTCCCATTGAGTTGATCCTAGGCGAAGCCACTCTGGTTTAAGTCACCTAGCATTCACTGTCTGTTGCCCTAGCAATCTTTCTTCTCAGCCAGAGCATGTCCTCTTTGTTTTTCTGTGTCAATAAATCCTGATTTATGTTATTCATAATGGCTTCATGGCTTCCATTGTATGGCTGTTATGATTTAGTTACCTGCTGCTCCCTTTTTGAGACAGATGCACTGTTTGGAGGTAGAACAGAGGAAGTGGTATTCAGTGGGGAATGAGGAGCCCCAGACCAGAAAGTATCTCTGCTACACCTGTGGGCTGACTTGGGGTGGCAGCCTGTCTGTGGCTCTGGGCCTCAATGCTATCCTCGGCTGGGGCATGAGGATGGTGTTGTGGTGACTGCTCACTAAAGGCTCAACTCTAAATTACGTGGTGCCCTAATGCATGTTAAGTCTTAGAGTGACAGAGGGTGCAGGCCAGGGACTGATGTATCTGAGCTGGAGGGTCAAGGAAGGCATTACAGAGTGGGTGAGTTTGGGAAGGGAGAACGCTTTGGAGGGCGGGACAGGAGAAGCGACCAGTCAACAAATATTTTGATCTCAGCATCCCCAGACAACTGGGCCCTGGGCAATGGAGATGCACACTGAGGCCCACTGAACTTGAGAGACTTGTGCCTCTAGGTGGCAGGGTGGGGCGTTTCAGGGCCTGACCTCTGCTTGCTGGCACACTCGTCCTTCACCAGGTGGACCCACTCCCACTGATGTGCTTTGGAGGGCAGCCCAAGGAGATGGCACACTATTGGCCCTCCCTGAGCCTTTGGCCACCATTTTTCTGACAGGAATTGCTCAGGGCAGCATGAAGTAGAATCCTGATAGGATGACTCAGTGTCACTTTACTGTCTTTGTTATGTTCCAGGCGTCCGTGCTTGTCTTCCTTCTCTGAGCATCCCTCTCTTTCTAACCTTTCGTACCTTCCAGATGTCTCCACCACCACAGATCTCTTCTGAGACTGCCCATGGCCGCCAGGCCCAGGTCCTCCTCCTTGAGGAGTCTGAGGTTGGCCTGACATGAGGCCCCTGCTCGAGCCCCTTTGTGCCCCTGGCATGGTGGTCAGCTCCCCCTGAACCAGCGAGTGCATGGTTGCCGCCTTGCCCCAAGCCTCCCCTCTCCCTTTTTAATGGCTTGGGCCTGCAGTAGCTTAGTTTCCATGATCATTTTTACATCACCCCTGCGTACTGGTAAATATAAAAACTGATACTTTATATTGTCTCTTCTTGGGTGAATGTCATCTCAGAAGTCATTTCTTCGCAGGGCATCTTTAGACCCCACTGGGGGTTTGTAAATTGCACATTGAGGGACCTCTTCTCACCATGAAAATCTTTGTGCTTTTTCCCTGTATATATCAGTGTTTATAGTTCACATGGATCATTCTTTGTTTTGGGGACTGGGTGCTTCCGTGTCCATTCGGGGGTGTTGTGTTTGTGTAGCATGAGGTTATAGGAATCTGTACCATTGTCATACAAAGGTGGGGTCATTGTGTTCCCATCCAGGTATGTCATTATAGGAGCGTCTGGTGCTCCCTGGCCATATCTGCATAGCTGACTGCATGCCTGACTTCAGATTTCCCCCAAACGTTTCCTTTGTGTTCGAGACCCCCAAACTGTTGTCTCTCTTCGAAGGCCTTACATGGAAGAGCCACGCCATGTTAAGCTGCAGAAAGGCTCAGAGCCCCTGGGCATCTCCATCGTGAGTGGAGAGAAGGGCGGTGTCTATGTCTCCAAGGTGACCGGGGGGAGCATCGCTCATCAGGCTGGCCTTGAGTATGGGGATCAGTTACTTGAGGTAAGCAGGAGCTGCCCTTCTGCACTGCTTTCTTCCTTCCCTCCTCTCCTTGCCTCCCTTCTGTGGAAAAGTGTTGCTCCCCACGTCCCTAGCCCCGACCACGTCACTGAGCTTGCTCTGGGTATTTCCTAGTTCAATGGCATAAACTTGCGGAGCGCCACAGAGCAGCAGGCCCGGCTCATCATCGGGCAGCAGTGCGACACTATCACCATCCTGGCCCAGTACAATCCACACATGCACCAGCTCAGCAGCCACTCCCGGTCCAGGTGAGGGCTTGGGTCTCTGTGGGGCCATCTGGGTTGGGGGAGGAGAGATGGGTGTGGAAGGTGCATGGCTTACTGCAGGGTGAGCCGGGTTACCAGCTGCAAGTTCTGGGTATTCTGCTGCCGTAAGAGAAGAGTTGACCAGCCCTGGATTTTAGAAAAAGGACATACAGAGGGAAGATGCCTTTTCCTGAAATAGGGTGTGGAAACAGATGACTTCTGTGAAGCAGGGAGCCCCACACGTGGAGGTGTGGTAGCCAGGAGCTGAGGCCCTGGGGGTGGGATTTGCACACACAGCCCCTGTCTATGAGCAGACACTGCCAGGATCTGTGCCTGTGCTGTGGGTTACAGGGCAGATGAGAAAAGGGTAAGACATGCCCCCGCTATGTAGCACTGCACAGCTCAGCGAAGTGAGCAGGAGATGAGATGCACAAACAGGAAAAGGGACAGTGAATTCTTGTGTCCTCTAGGCCAACACCTTTGCAGAGGATCCCTGAGTTGAGGACAAGTGGTGAGAAGAGGATAGGCAGATCCAGCAGTGTAAATGACCAGATCCCAGCTCTCCCAGGGCATCTGTTCTTAGGGCTCAGGGCACAGAGCCATGTGACCTGGTCCCTGTTCACAGCCCAACTTCAGTCACCACCGGAGAGGGCTGGCTCAGGGTGGCTGAAGTCTGTGTGCTGCTACTCCTTGTTCTTTCTGTCCTCCATCCCCAGCTCCCACTTGGACCCTGTTGGCACCCACTCCACTCTCCAGGGCAGTGGTGCCACCACCCCAGAGCATCCCTCTGTCATTGACCCACTGATGGAGCAGGACGAGGGCCCCAGCACACCCTCAGCCAAGCAGAGCACCCCCAGCTCCAGGTCAGCAAATGCATTCTGTGAGCCTTCCACCTGTGTCCTTGGTGAGCGGGGTGGGCCAGGCCAGGCATTGTCATGGCCTGAGTACATCCTCTGAGGGATGTGGACACTGGACAGCTGGCGTTAGCCTGTGCTGCGGACGGCACACCAGGGTGCTAGGATTTGGAGTGGGGAGCATGCCATTCCTTTTTCCCTTCCTCCGTCTTCTCTTTTCTTGCTTTCTCTTTTTCTCTTGTCTCATTGAGTGCTTTTAGCTCTATCTCTTCATTCTCTCTCCCTTTTCTCATCACTCATTTTCTAACTGTCTTTAGACGGAATTCCTCAGTCATCACGCAGCCATTCCCAGGGCTCTGGCTATCACTAGTGGTATCCCCCAAGGAGCTCTGGGTTTAGAGCATGGCACACTGCTGCCCACCTATGCAGTACAGTTGACATGCTGGAACGGGAGTACAGGCCAAGCTGGAGCAGCCAGGAGTGCGGCAGGGACTGGTGACAGCTAAGTCAGAACATTCAGGATGAGCTGGGGACAGCCATGCAAAGGGTGGATGTGGAAAGAAGTCAGAAAGAGGTGTCAGCTTTCCTGTGGGCAGGAGGAGGGGGCATGCATGGTAGCTTTAGGGGAGATGGGGAGAGGACCACATGGCCACTCTCTTCCCAGCTGACTTTGTGACCTGAGGCCGTGTTTTCACCTCTGCCAGCCCTCAGCATCCTGTTTATAACCTAAGTCCCTAGAACTGGAGCCCGCATTCAGCTCCCTGTGGTTCTGAGAGCTCATGAAACCTGGTTCGAGCAGAAATGGTTAGGGTATGGCCATTTTTCTCTTTTTTGTGCTCTCCTCCTTCTCTGTGCACAATTGAGGAACTTAATTTTTCTTTCCAAAAGGATGGTGGGAGATACGAGCAAGAAGACCCCAGAGCCACGAGTTGTCTTCATCAAAAAGTCCCAACTGGAGCTTGGAGTGCATTTATGTGGTGGGAACCTGCATGGGGTGTTTGTGGCTGAGATGGAGGATGACAGTCCCGCCAAGGGCCCCGATGGCCTCGTGCCAGGGGATCTTATCCTTGAGGTGAGTTCCGAGCTGCTGAATAGCAGTCCCTGCCCTACTTCATGTGCATGTCAGGCATCAGCTTGGGCACTGGCGTCTAGAGGCAAGATGTTCTGCTCTCGTCAGCAGCAGGACTTCTGGTCTGGTGGAGGGTATCATCTCCTTCTCACTGGGTCTCATTTGATCAGGGAGCTAGGTGTTAGGTATTGAGAGATACAAGTAGTGTAAGTAAAATGAAGTGTATTTTAAATGGCCTTCATTTGCTGGGGGCCAGAACAGGGTTTCTCCTAGGGGAAGCTGTCAAGAGCAGTGCAGACACTGCAGAGAACTCGGCCCTGCCCGTGGAGGGGAGGCAGGCAGATTCCCAGTTAACAGGAGGTTGAATCTCTGCCTTATCCCACAACGTGCCTTTCATGGATGCTCAAGCTGTCACCGGCTTCTACCCTCTGACCCCAACCTCCCATCCCTGGGCAGTATGGTGGTCTGGACGTGCGCAGCAAGACAGTGGAGGAGGTCTATGTGGAGATGCTGAAGCCCAAGGATGGTGTCCGCCTGAAGGTGCAGTACCGCCCAGAGGAGTTCACCAAAGTCAAGGGCCTGCCTGGAGACAGCTTCTACATCAGGTGCGGGTGGCCAGGGGTTCTAGGGATTCAGGGCCAGGAGAGGGTCTTTTGGTGTGGAGATTGTTCCTGGTAAATGTCTCTGTGTTCTTGCCCCCAAGTGGTGGGGCTGTGATCATCACTATTGGGGGCCCAAACCGTAAGCTCATGACGAGATGCTTGTGACCTAGAAAAACTCTTAAGGACTTGAACTAGTCTTCTCTTAGGATTTGGAACCTGGGGGACCTTGAGGCCGCAGAGCCCTGTTTTTCTGTGGGCTAGGCCCATGTCTTGGTTTCCCCCTGACCCAGGTTGCAGATCCTTCTGCAGTGTGTCTACAGTGCCTTGAAGTACAGTGTGATGTGTGTTGGGGACAGGCGTTGGGTGGTTTCTAGGAAGGGCTCGTAGCTTCCTTTTCACTCCCTAAGATCAGAGGCCACAAAAGGAATAAAAGCTGCCCCAGGAGCCTGGCTGCCAAGACGCATGGCTGTTGACCAGCAGCCTCCTGATCCTGTTCCCTTCATCACCCGGTCCAGGGCCCTGTATGACCGGCTGGCAGAGGTGGAACATGAGCTGAGCTTTAAGAAAGATGACATCCTCTACGTTGATGACACATTGCCCCAGGGCACATTTGGATCTTGGATGGCCTGGCAGTTGGATGAAAATGCCCAGAAGATCCAGCGTGGACAGATCCCCAGCAAATATGTGTAAGTGTTCTCCGTGTTTGACTTTGGAGGTGGGAGGGAGGGTTTGCACCTGTGGTGCTATGTCAGGGTATAGGGGTTGGAGCCTCGGTCACTGGAGGATCCCTGCTGCTCGTCTTGGCTTCTGGTCTATATGTTTTGCCAAAATTGCTTGTCCGGAGAGCTGATCCTAGCATAAGCCAATGCTGTATGTAAGTCAGTGCTATACAGAAGCCCAGTGGCAACTTAGGAAAGATAACTTTTTATTTTAACACATTTATTGAGATAAATTTTACATACCATACAATTTACCCAAAGTGTACAATTCAGTTTAGTGTATTCACTGGTATATGTAACCATCACAACAGTCAAATTTAGAACATTCTCATTACCTCAGAAAGAAGCTCTGTACCATTTGTCTATCCCCCACCTTGTCCTTCTGTTTTCTCTGCCTTCTCCCAACTCTAGGCCACCACTAATCTGCTTTCCACATTTCTAGGTTTCCCTGTTCTAGGCTTTCATAGTACGTGGTATTTTGTGACTGGCTCCTTTTACTTAGCCCAGTGTTTTTAAGGTCCATTTGTGTTGCAGTGTGTATCAGTGCTTCATTCCTTTTTATGGCAGGGAGGATAACTTGTATCATCAAGTGAGGGCTGCCTAGCATTTCCTTTTTGACACTCATCTGAATATAGAAATTGGCCTGCTGAGAGCTTGCGCCTAGTACTAGTGTTTGTGTTGCCCCCAAAGCGGTGGTTCCAGGGGTCCTTGGTGGCGTGGGTGGGTGAAGTAGCCATGTGACCTACAGAGGAGTATGGAGGAGCATGAAGTCCCAGCTCTTGCTCTCTTCATGGGCAGGGCATGCAGGAGATGGTCCCTATGGCCCTTCCTAGTACCACTGTTCCCTGTGACTGCAGGATGGACCAAGAATTCTCCAGGAGGCTCAGCATGTCTGAAGTCAGAGATGACAACAATGCTGCAAAGACACTGTCGGCGGCTGCACGCAGATCTTTCTTTCGAAGGAAACATAAGCACAAACGCAATGGGTCCAAAGATGGGAAAGACCTCCTTGCCTTGGATACCTTTTCCAATGACTCCATTCCACTCTTTGAAGGCAAGTGGCTGAACTCTCTTTTTCAACAGGCTGTCAGGACAGGGTTTGCTCTTGACCCCAGAAGCCTCACAGCAGTGACTTAGACAAGATAGAGATTCACTTTGTTTTTGCACAAAGGTAGTCTAGAGGTAGGTGGCGGGTTGGAATGATGGTACTACTGTCTGCAGAGTGTACCGTCCGTAGGATGTAGATCCTTCCATTATCAGGGTCTCCCCATGGCTACCACATGTCTTTGCAGCTCCAGCCATCATGTCCGTGTTCAGGCACCAGGCAGGAGGAAGGTACAAGGCAAAAGTGTGCCTCAGTTGAGTGTGTCTCTTTAAATAGCTTACCTGGAAGCATCACCCTGTGACTTCTACTTGCATTTCATTGGCCACTTGCATCTGCAAGAGAGCTGAGAAGGCAGGGTTTTACGTGGCAGATTGCTGGCCTCCAGTAACAGGTTCTTTTAGTAAGGAAGAAAGGAAGGACAGATATCAAGTAGGCAAAAAGAGTCTCTGCTCAATGCATTGCTTCTAGTTTGCTTTTGGGTTGTTACAGGCTAGTTGGTGGTGACCAGGGACCACTAGTCTTGGCAGATCTTTGTTTGTTTTTTTCTTTTTCTGGCCTTACTTTTGTGTCTATTAATGATTCTTACAAGACCCTCCCAGGGCTGGGTGCTGACCCAGGTCCATGTTTGTATATTAGGGAGTGTCAGACACCCCCTCGCAGATTGTCCTGGTGGAGAGGGTGCATTTGTCCTATAAAGCAGGAGATGCTTGCTCCTGAGACCCCAGTGTGTGTCCACTGTCCTAGAACATGCTTCCTTCTCAGTGTGGATTTGGCAGTAAGTAGCAGAAGGTAGAACAGCCAGTTTTCTCCCCATCCCCCTTCCTCCTTTTCTTCCTTTTATAAATTAAGGCCTTAGGCACAGTGAGCTGGGTGAATCCCACCTTTGTTCATGGCTCACTGTCACTGTCAGGACACCCACTGCCTGTTTTTGTAAGGTCTTCGAGCCAAGAATAGGTTCTTACATTTTAAAATGTAAAATATAAAAGAGACTGTTAGCCTTTTGGCAATAATGCTCGATTTTGCCTTTTGGCCTTCAAAACCTAAAATATTTTACCATCTTGCCCTTTACAGAGAAAGTCTTTTGACCTCTTGATCAAAGCAAGATTTCTTATTTATTTTGTTTTTTGTTCATTTGTTTGTTTCTTCTTTTATTTCTTCGATCTCCATTTTGATATTCCTCTTTCTCTCTTTGCTCATTTATATCATCTTTTTTACATGATGTATATGTCTAGTGGATATATTTGTGTCTTTGAAAATAGCCATTTATCTATTCTTCCTTTTAGTTCTTTATTTGTTTTTTTGCATTATATATTTTGAATTTCTCTTTAGGTGCATATACCTTTTGAATTCTTATATCAGCCTGGTAAATTGACCCTTTTATCATCACGAAATGTCCTTTATATCTAGTAACGTTTCTTGCCTCAAAGTCTATTTTTTCTCATATTGCTGTTAGACTGGTTTTTTTTTTTTTTTTTTTTTTTTTTGGTAAGCATTTACATAGTTCATCTTTTTCTATCCTTTTAAAATAAACTTTTCTGTAGTTTTATAGTTAAATGTCTCTTATAAGTAACATGTGGGTTTTTTTTTTTTTTTTAACCCATGGTGAAGATATACAGAAAAGTGTTAGTTTGGAAAACAGTGTGGTACTGGCATAAAGACATATAGACCAATGGAAGAAAATAGACAGAAATAAACCCTTGTATATGTGGCCAAATGATTTCGACAGTCTCTTTAAAACTACTTCTGTGTTCTTCTTTCCTCTCCTATTTCCTAGACCTTTGACAATGTCCCATATGTCTTTTACACTGTTTTTTCCCCTTCATATTTTCCATTTTTTCTCTTCATTCTTCAGCCTGGGTATTTTCTGCTGACCTTCTTCCCGTTCATCAATTCATTCTTCTGTTGTGTACAATATGTTCCTATTTAAAAAATTGCATGTTTTAGTTCTAGAGTTAACATTGATATTTTTTTTTGTGGTTAAAAAAAACATTGAATCTATTATTTTAACCATTTTTAAGTATCTAGTTCAGTAGTGTTAAGTATGTTTGCATTGTTGTACAACAGATCTCTAGAAATTTTTTATCTTGTAAAACTGAAACTCTATACCCGCTAAATCCTAATTGCCCCTCTTACCTCTTCAGCACTCTTGAAAACTACACCACCTTTTTCTATGACTTTGACTACTTTAGATACTTCACGTGAGTGGAATAACACAGTATTTGTCCTTTGTGATTGGCTTATTTTGTTTAGCAAAATTTCCTCAAGGTTCATCCATGTTGCAGCATATGACAGGATTATCTTCTTTTTAAAGGCTGCATAATATTCCATTGTATGTATCTACCATACTTTATCCAGTCATCTGTCAAAGAACATTTGGATTGTTTGGCTGTTGTGAGTAATACTGGATGAACATGGGTATGGAGGTATCTCTTTGAGATCCTGCTCTGAATTCTTTTGGCTCTATACCCAGAAGTGGGAAAGCTGGATCACATGGTAATTCTATTTAATTTTTTCGAGGGACCACCCCACTGTTTTCCATGGTGGCTGTACCATTTTATTTTACCACCAGTAGTGCACAAGGGTTCCAATTTCTCTACATTATGCCAACACTTGTTATTTTTTGTTCTTTTGATAGTGCCCATCCTACTGGGTATAAAGCGGTATCTCAATGTAGTTTTGATTTGCATTTCTCTTAATTAGTGATATTGAATATATTTTTCTCATGCTTATTGGCCATTTGTATACCTTCTTTGGAGAATTGTCTATTCAAATCCTTCACCCATTTTTTAATTGTTATTTTGTTGTTGTTGTTGTTGAGTTCTAGAAGTTTCTTATAAATTCTGGATATTAACCCCTGTCAGATATATACGATTTGCAGATATTTTCTCCCATTCTTTAGATTGTTTTTTTCCACTCCGTTGATTGTTTGCTTTGACACAAAAGTTTTAAATCCAATGTAGTCCCATTTTTCTATTTTACTTTTGTTACTTGTGCCACACCAATGTCTTGAGGCTTTTCCTTTATGTTTTCTTTTAGGAACTTTATAGTTTCAGGTTTTGTGTTTGGGTCTTTAATCCATTTTGAGTTAATTTTTGTATATGGTTTAAGGTAAGGGTCAAACTTTATTCTTTTGCATGTAGATATCAGTTTTCCTAGCACTAGTTGTTGAAGAATCTTCATTTCCCCATTGGTGTAGCCTTGGCACCCTTATCAAAAATCATTTGGCCATATATACAAGAGTTTATTTCTGTCTCTTTATTTTCATCCATTGGTCTATATGTCTTTATGCCAGTAACACTCTGTTTTGATTACTGTACTGTATCCTTGAACTGTATGGGTCCACTTATACGTGGATTTTTTTCAATAAACATACAGTCAGCCCTCCATATACCCAGATTTTGTATCCATGATTCAAATAACTGCGAATGGAAGACAGTGTTTTCTGTCCACCATTGAGAATACATGTGCCATTTCATATATGGCACTTGCGCACATGTGGATTTTGGTATCTGTGGAGGGCCCTGGAACCAGTTCTCCCACGGATACTAAGGGATGACTGTAGTTAAGTTTTGGGAGAGTCAAAAGTTATACATGGATTTTTAAGTTCACAGTGGGGCAGCACCCTTAACCCTCGTGTTTTTCAATGGTCCACTCTAGTGTGTTTTGTAATCAGGTAATATGGGGCCTCCAACTTTGTTTCTCTTTAAAGATTGTTTTGGCAATTAAGGGTCTCTTGAAATCCCATATGAATTTTAGGATGTTTATTATGTTTCTGCAAAAAAATACTGTTGGGATTTTGATAGGGATTGCATTTAATCTGTAGGTTGAATTGGGGGGTAGTATGGACATTTTAAAAATATTGAATCTTCCAAACCGTGTACACAGGATGTCTTTCCATTTATTTGTATCTTTGATTTCTTTTCATAACATTTTGTAGTTTTCAGTGTACAAATTATTCACCTCCTGGGTTAGGTTTTGGTCTGAAGAATTTTATCTTTTTTGATGCTATAGTAAATCAGATTGTTTTCTTAACTTCTTTTTCAGATTGGTCATTGTTAATGTATAGAAATGCAACTGAGTTTTGTATGTTGATTTTGTATCCTGAAACCTTACTGAAATTGTTTATTAGTTGTAACCATTTTTCGATGTATTCTTTAGGATTTTCTCCATGAAGGATTATGTCATCTGAGAACAGATAATTTAATTTCTTATTTTCTAGTTTGGATACCCTTTATTTCTTCTTTCTTTTCTCTCTTTCTCTCTCTTTCTTTCTCTCTTTCTTTTTATCTTTTTTTGTTTGTTTAGTTGCTCCTGTTAGGATTTCCAGTACTATGTGGGCTCATAATGATGGGAGTGAGCAGCATCTTAGTGTTTCTCATCTTAGAAGGAAAGCTTTGAGTCTTTTGGCATTGAGTGTGATGTTTGCTATGGGCATTTCATGTACAGCTTTTATTATGTTGAGGTAGTTTCCTACTATTTCTAGTTGAGTGGTTTTTTTTTTTTTTGTCACAAAATGGTGTTAAATTTTGTCACATGCTTTTTCTGTATCAATTGAGATGACCATGTGGTTTTCGCCTTTTATTTTGTTAATGTGGTGTGTGATGATTGTTTTTTGTATGTTGAACTCTCCTTGTATTCCAGGTATAAATCCCTGGAGTGGTGTATAATTGGTCATGGTATACAACTTTTTTTAAAAAAATTATTTAATTAGTTTCAAGTATACAGTACATTGGTTAGACATCTATATAGTTTGTAGAACAATCCCCCAATTGCTCCCTCCCTCCCCTGACCCTCCACCTAGCCAACGTATTAATGCTAGCTGCATTCCCTATGCCGTGCTCCCCATCCCCGTGACCATCCATCCGCTACTATTTTGTACTTATTTAACCCTTCACCCCATTCTCCCAGTTCCCCAAGTCCCCCTCCTCTCTGTCCATCACCAAATTGTCCACTATATTTGTGAGTCTGTTTTTGATTAGTTTGTTCTTTTTATTCCTTAGATTCCACATATAAGTGTAATCATACAGTGTTTATCTTTCTCTGTCTGACTTAAATACCTTCTAGGTCCATCAAAGCAATATCTTTTTCCATCCCCTTACTTTTAGTCTGTGTGTGTTTTTTAATCTGAAGTGAGTCTCTTAGAGGCAACATATAGGGGTCTTGTTTTCCATTCATCCTATCCTTTAGTTGGTGTATTTAATTCTTTTCCGTTTGAGGTATTGATTGATAGGAATGTAGTTGTTACCATTCTTTATTCCTGTTTTTGATACATGTTTTTCCTTCTTAAAGAAGTCTCTCAAATATTTCCTGTCATATTGGCTTGGTGGCGATAAATTTCTTTAGCTTATTTTTGTCTGGGAAGCTCTTTATCTGTCCTTCAACTCTAAATGATAGTTTTGCTGGATAAAGTGTTCTTGGTTGTAGATCCTGGGTCTTCATCATGTCAAATGATTTTTTTGCCAAGCCCTTCTGTACTTCATAGTTTCTTTTGAGAAATCAGCTGCCAGTCTTATGGGTGTTCCCTTATAAGTAATTATCTGTTTTTCTCTTGCTGCTTTTAATATTCTTTCTTTGTATTTAACTTTGGCATTTTTATCATGATGTGTCTTGGTGTGGGTCTCTTGGATCCCTGATTTTTGGAAATCTCTGAGCTTCCTGGGGTTTTATGTCCATTTCCTTTACCAGGTTAGGAAAGTTTTCCATCATTATTTCTTCAAACAGCTGTTCAACATCTTGATTTTCTTCAGTTACACCGATCAGATGGATACTCGGACCCTTATTAGTGTCCCATATGTTCCTTAAGTTATTTTTATAGTCTTGGCCTCTTATCTCTTGCCATTCTGATTTATTGTCCTTGGCTTTCTCATCCTTTAGATAGGACATTTCATCCTTTTCTTTATTCACTTTGTCTATGTGTCTTTGGCTGTCCAGTCCTCTAGATAGGGCATTTGATCCTTTTCCTTATTCACTGTTTATTCCATTTAATATACTTCTCATCTCAGATAATGTGTTCTTCATTTAAAACAGGTTCCCTTTTATAATTTCCATGTCTATTTTTGTTTTTTTTAAATCTCTTTTTTGAAGTTTTCACTGAATTTATCTACACTTCCCAAAAGTTCATTGAGCATCTTTATAACCAGTGTTTTAAACTCTGCATCTGTTAGATTACTTGACTCCATTATATCTGGATCTCTGTTCTGTTCCCTAATATGGTTTCTTCTTCTTTGTCTTCCCATTTTGGCTGCCTTTCGTGTCTGTTTCTATGTACTAAGCAAAGCTCCTAAGTCTCCTGGTCTTCTGAGTGTGGATTTGTGAAGTCAGTGTCTAGTGGCACAGTCCTGAGAGGGGTTCAGCTGCAGGCCAAACTTAGCCCAAGCCTCTTCTGCTTCAGGGCCACCTGTTAAGATTCACCAAGCAATCCACAGATGCTGAGCTTATAGTTGCATGAAAAGGCCACACCAGAAACCGAGGCCAGCTGCCTCCAGTGTGAGTCTGGGTGCAGCTCAGCAAGGAGCACCTGACTCACTGAGAATATACCTAGATGTGGCTTGGGTGGGGCCGCGAGTTGGGGGAGGTGGAGTTTCAGGGAATCCTCTGGGCTGAGTGACTTTTGTTATCTAGTTTGATGACATCAGGGCTATGGTGGCGCGGTGTCCAGCCCACTGGGTGGGGGGAGGGCTCAACAAAGAACAATGGATACCACCAGCACTTCTGTACAGAGAAAGTTTCACCTCAGCCCTCACTCCGACAACGTCTCCCTGTAAGTCTCTGGTGCCCCCCGTGCACAGCCGAATTGGCACTGGTGCTCAGAGCGAGCAGGTCTGTCACCACAAAAATCCTCTCTTAGACGGGGCCCCTTTAAGAAGCTTCTCCCACTGCCATTGCCTTCGTCTCACTCAGCTGCTCAGTGAGACTGGGGCAGCCCTGTGTCCTCACCCCGTCCTACCTTCTGCCATTGCAGGGTGATTTCTTGGATTTCTCCTTAGTTGTATGGCTTGTTCATTCAGATCTCAGGTGATTTTTCCTTGCTACTTGTTCCTGTTTCCATCACAACTTTGATTTGGTTGCCAGAGGCATGAACAGAGCCTCTATCATCTACGCCATTTTTTCTGTTCTCCTGAGATTATTTTTTACAGCCATCTGTGTATCTTTCTGGAACTTTTAAGGTTTACATTTTTCATTAAAATTTTTGTTTCATCTGTAATTTATTTTAGTGTAAGATAAAAAGTGGGTTTCCAGCTTACGTTTTTTTTTTTTCCTCCTAAATGTTTAGGCAGTCATTCCCACTCCATTTATTGAATAACCTGTTATCACTAATTTGAATTACATCTTTAGCATATACCAAATTCCAATATGTAGTTGGGTTTTTATATGGACTCTCTCCTGTTTTGTGAATTTGTCTATTAATGCATTGTGCCAAAGTGTTTTAGTTATTGCATATTTAGAGTAAATACTTTAAAATATCTGATAAGGAAGTCTGTCTTCACTTTCCCCCATAATTTTTCTGGCTATTCTCATATGTCTATTTTTCCTGATAAACTTTAGAATAAATTTCTCTAGTTAAAAAAATTATGTTGAAACTTTAACTGGGATTTCTTTGAATGAAGAAAACAAATTTTTATAAACTGATATTTTTTATTCAAGAATATATATCCTTTATTTAAATATTATTAAAATTCTTCAATGTAGGTATAAAGCTTTTTTTTTTTTTTTCATATAGAACCTGCACAGTTATTGTGAAATATATTCTTAGGTGTTTTTCCTTTTTTCTTCTCATTATAAAGGGGATCATTTCTTCCACAGTATTTTCTAACTTGCTGTTATTTGTATAAGAAGAAACTACCCAATTCAATTGTGTTTTTTTCCTAAAGTTTTTTTTCCAGTTGATTCGGATACACTGTATAATCACATTATCTGCAGATCATATTAAATCTGCTTCCTCCTTTCTAATATATTTACCTCTTATTTTTCTCCTTATCTAATTGTATTGGCTTGTACTTCCAAAACAATGTTCAGCAATGATGCTGGTTGCAGATCCCTGCTCCTGAAGACCCATAGATGGGGTCCTCTGCCATCCATTGGCTGCCATCAAACTCTCTCAGAGGAAGTGAAGGGAGTTTGCTATGGTAGGCCTCTGAGAACATGCAGTCCTTGCTAGAAAGACAACGTTCTATATATAACAGTCACCTCGGTTGCCTAAGCACTCTAACCCCTGCCTGTTCCACTTCTTGTAGCACTGAAGTTTTCACTGAATTTATCTACACTTCCCAGAAGTTCCTTGAGCATTTTTATAACCAGTGTTTTGAACTCTGCATCTGTTAGATTACTTGACTCTGTTATATCTGGATCTCTGTTCCGTTCTCTCATATGGTTTCTGCTTCTTTGTCTTCCCATTTTGGCTGCCTTTCGTGTCTGTTTCTATGTACTAAGCAAAGCTCCTAAGTCTCTCGATCTTATTAGTGTGGATTTGCGAAATTAGTGTCCAGTGGCACAGTCCTGAGAGGGGTTCAGCTGCAGGCCAAATTTAGCCCAAGCCTCTGGCCACCTGTTAAGAATCAGCAAGCAGTCCCCAGATGCTGTGCTTATAGTTGCCTGAAAAGGCCACACTAGAAACTGAGGCCAGTTGCCTCTAGGGTGAATCTAGGCCCTGCTCAGCAAAGAGCACCTGATTCTCTGAGGATATACCTGGATGTGGCTTGGGTGGGGCTGAGAGTCGGAGGAGGCAGAGTTTCAGGGAATCCTCTGGGCGGAGCGACCTTTGTTGTCCAGTTTGATGATGTCAGGGCTATGACAGTGCTGTGTCTGGTGCAGTGGTAAGGGGAGGGGCTCAATAGTAGACAACGGATACTGCTAGCACTTCTGTACAGAGCGAGTGAGTCTTGCTTTGCCCTCACTATGACCGTGTCTTCCTGTGAGTCCCTAGTGCCCCCTGCGTGCAGCCGAATTGGTACTGGTGCTCAGAGCGAGCAGGTCCGTCACTGTGGAAATCTGCTCACAGACACAGCCCCTTTAAGAGGCTTCTGTCGCTGCCACAGCCTCCGTCTCAGCGACTGAAGATGGGGCAGCCCCCCACCCTCGTCCTCACCCCGTCCTAACTTCTGCCGCTGCAGGGTGCTTTCTTGGATTTCTTGCTAGTTGTATGGCTTGGTCAACTAGTTCTTGGGTGATTTTTCCTTGCTGCTGCTCCTTGTTTCTGTCACAACTTTGATTTGGTCGCCAGAGGGATGAACAGAGCCTCTATCATCTATAGTTCTTTTTTTTCCCCCTATAACTTTTTAAATATTCTGTTGAATTCAGTTTGCTAGCATCTTGTCGAAGATTTTTGCATCAATATTAATCTGCGATATTGGTCAGTAGCTTTCTCGTGTTTTTGTCTGGTTTTGATATGAGAGTAATCAGAGTAAACTCAAAGAATGAGTTTGAAAGTTTTCTCTCCTTTTCATTCTTTGGAAAAGTTTGAGGTGGAATGGTGTTAGTTCTTTAAATGTCTGTTAGAATTCTCTGGAGAATCTATCTGTCCTGGGCTTTTCTGTGTTGGGAAGTTTTTAAATTACTATTTGAATCTCCTTTTTACAGATTTGTTTAGAGTTTGTATTTCCTTATGATTCAGTCTCAATAGGTTGTACATTTCTAGGAATTTATCATTTCTTCTAAGTTATCCAAATTGTTGACATATAATTGCTCATAGTAGTTTCTTAAAATCCTTTTTATTCTGTGAAGTCTCTTCTTTCATTTCTAATTTTAGTTATTTAAGTCTTCTCTCCTTTTTCCTTTATTAGTCTGACTAAGAGTTTGTCAAATTTTGTTTGTGTTTTCAAAAAGTTAACTCTTGATTTCATTGCCTTTTTTTTTTCTAATTGTTTTACTATTCTCTATTTCATTTATCTCTGCTGTTTATTTCCTTCCTCCTCCTAATTTTGGGTTAATATATTCTTTTCCTCATTCCTTAAGGTATATAAAGTTAGCTTGCTGATTTGAGATCTTTCTTCTTTTTCTACGTCTGCATTTACCACTATAAACTTCCCTCCGATACTGCTTTTGCTGTATCGCATAAGTTTTGGTATGTTGTGTTTTCATTTTTGTTGTCTCCAGATAGTTTCTAAATTCCCTTGTGATTTTTTTCTTTTACCCATTGTTCGTTAAAGAGTGTTTAATTTGCACATATTTGTGAATTTCCCTGTTTTCCTTCTGGTATGGATTTCGTTTTATTCCATTTTTGTCAGAGAAGATACTTTGTATGATTTCAGTCTTCTTAAAATTGTTAAGACTTCTTTTGTGGTCTAAAATGTGTTGTATCTTGGAGAATGTTTTATATGCACTCGAGAAGAATGTTTATTCTGTTTGTGGGTGAAGTGTTCTGTATATGTCTGTTAGGTCTATTTGGTCTACAGTGTTGTTCAAGAGCTCTGTTTTCGTATTGATCTGTCTGGCTCTAGTCATAACCGAGAGTTAGTCTACGTTTGTTCTTAGATCTATAGTGAATCTTTTGCAGACAGTATATAGTTGGGTCTTGTTTTTTTTTTTTTTTTTTTTTTTAAATCCGTTTAGCCAATTTGTGTCTTTTAATTGGGGCATTTCATCCATTTACATTTAAAGTAATTACTGATATGAAAGGGCTTACTATTGCCATTTTGTTTTCTGGAAGTAGCTTTTTGTCCATCTTTTCCTCTTCTTTTGTTTCATTTTTCATAGTAATATATTTTGGTTTCTTTCTCATTTCCCTTTATGTATATTTTATAACTATTTTCTTTGTGTTTATTACATACAACATCCTAAAGTTACAATTCATTTTAAACTGATAATTTCAATCACAAAAACTCTGCTTTACATCTCTGCTCCCCTGACACTTTGTTGTTGATGACACCAGTTACCTTTTTTTACATTGTGTATTCATTAGCAGATTTGTCATTACTTTTATGCTTTTGGTTTTTAATATCTATACCAGATTTAAAAGTGATTTACGCATCTACATCACATTACTTCCAGATTCTCTATTTGTCTGTATATTTACCATTACCAGGGAGTTTATATTTTCTGATTCTGATTGGATTAAGTGATTGGTAAGATGTTCTCTAGCTCCATGATTCTGTAATTATGAGGACTCCTGATGAAGCAAATTATTTGAGGAGGAATAATTTGTGTGCAGTGCACTGTAGAACGCACAGTTGTTACTTGATCCTACTCCAAATAAGTTGAGTGAATGGTGACTTAATGTTCATAAACAGGGAAATGCATAAATAGATGCAGTGTATCTGTGCGTGGGATGTTCAAAAGGAATAAAAGAGGTTAATATGAATCATCATGGATGCATTCCAGAAATAGCTCTTAGTGGAAAAGGGAGTTGTGGAATATTTACAGTATCATGCCATTTTTTTCTCGAACATACACACAAATACACAACATATTTTCTAGTCTTTTTGAGCATATAAATATCAACATGTAAGAAAAACGAACATTGAAAGGATATAATTCCAGCTCATAATAGTAGTTGTTTCTGAGGAAGTGGTGGGGACCAGGATGGGAGAAGAGGTATCAGAGAGGATGTTTGATCAGCATGTGTTCATGACCCTTGGAGGAAGTTCTTTGCCCCGGGCCTTCTCAGAGCCTTTGGGCAGAAATGTGCAGGTGTTCTTGGATAGGGAGTGTGGCTACAAGGCCCTCCGCCGCTTTGTTAGCAACAGATCAGGTCACCAGGCTGAGAAATGTTGTAGAGAAAACCATCTAGATGTACATGCTTAGTCATTGGTCCTAAAAAATGCACGCACAGGTGTAGTGAGGAAGGGGAGAGACTGTGCTTACTTCCCCCTCAATACTGCCCATGAGCTCGGTCTTTATGGAGCTGAGACTGCACCCAGCTCTGTGCCATGTTTACCTAAAGTCCCACTTTCTGGCTCCACTTTCCTCATCTTGTAATTATACCTTGCTATACTGCTGTGTCCAGGTCTTCCAGGCCGAGCCTCTCATTGATCCTTCTTCGAAAGCCCACCTTAGTCTTCCCCTCACCTCAGCCCTGCCCCTGTCCATCACCATCACCCACTGTCCTGCCATGCTCTCTGCCTGGGACACATCTCCTATCTCACCTCCCTCCTGGGCCTTCTTGGTGTTCTCTTCTTCCTCTGATCCAATGTAGTGTTTATTTAACCCTTGCCCTCCCTTGGGATGGCTTGTTCTGTTGCCTGGAGTTGTCAGGCAGCTCTTGTATGTGTGATTGTCTCGCTTATCATGTGGTCCTCCTATCTTGGGACAGATTAGAGTGTGAGCTTCATAATGGCAAGAGCTGTCTGTGTTTTATACTCTTCTTAAAGTGTTTCTGAGATGCCAGTACAGTGACTGATACCGGGGAGGTGCCAAGAAGATATTTGTACTGGCGTTTAGGCCATCTCTTCCTGCAAGGACTTTATTATTATTTTGGTCGAAGGGCAGATTTACTACACGTATCAACTAGGGTATTGGTTTGACTGCTGTAACTGAGACCAAATGACAACGGTTAAAGCATGATGGGAAGTTTATTTCTCTGTCATGTACAAGTCTGAGCTGGTGGGTGGTCCCAGGGAGGCAGCTCTGTTCTGTGGGTTATTCAGAGACCCAGGTCCTTTCTGTCTTGTGCTCTGCCGTTTCTTGAGGGTTGCCCTTATATCTGCAGGGTTGAAACTGGCTCACAGCACCTGGTCCTGTCAATTTTCGCCCATGGGAAGGCGGGCAAGGAAGTGAGAGCTTCATCTGTGCTTACTATACTGGGCAGGTCTGGGTTGCATGACCACCTACCTGCCAAACCTCAGAGGTCTCCTAGACAGCAGAAAATGGACTGAGGGTGGGGGCAATGGGCGTAAGACACGTAAGGAAGAATTCGAGCATAAGGAAGTGCTGAAATGACTTGGGTGTCCACGGAGTGGGGGACACTTGTGTTGGACTCCAGGAGTGACCATGCCCTGGTGTGCCCAAGACCTGGAACTGGACAAGTCTCTCTCTAGAACTGGGCAAGTCCCAAACAGACTGGGATGAGCTGGTTACTCAACCAGGCTCTGGATTTGAGGAGTGAAGAGGGTGGGCCTGCCTGGAGAATAGTGTGTCCCCAGCCACTCTCCCTCCACTCTGCTTCCTGTGACACTGCCTATCTCTACCCCTCAGATTCGGTGAGCCTTGCCTATCAGCGGGTCCAGAAAGTAGACTGCACCTCCCTGAGGCCTGTCCTGATTCTGGGGCCTTTACTGGATGTGGTGAAGGAAATGCTGGTGAACGAGGCGCCTGGCAAGTTCTGCAGGTGCCCCCTTGGTAAGGAGTTTTCTCCATGCCTGTCCCTGTCTGTGTCCGTATCTTCTGTCTCCTGGGTCTGGATCCCACAGTGTCAGAGACCTCCTAACTGTGTCAGATCAGCATCTGGCTTCCAGTTTTTTCTCCGGAAGAGAGGACAGGTGGACTGGGTTCCTAACAGCCTTCCTGCAGTATTCTTCCCCAGAACATGCCGTGATGCCTCACAATGCCAGAGTGTCCTAATTCCTGGGTCTGTGCTTTGCAGAGGTGATGAAGGCCTCCCAGCAGGCCATCGAGCGAGGTGTCAAAGACTGCCTGTTTGTTGACTATAAGCGGAGGAGTGGCCATTTTGATGTGACCACAGTGGCTTCTATAAAGGAGATCACAGAAAAGGTACCTGTTGCTTCAGAAGGCGGGTTAGGTGTCTGTTTGAGCCCTGGCCTTGGGCTCCCTGTGCCTTTGGGCCTCTGCCCTGCACATCTCACAGGCTTGCCCCCGTTGCTTCCGTGTGCTTCCACTTTATAAAGAAGAAGCTAGTCCCAGGCAGGTGTGTAGGAATCACCCCGCATATGGGTCAGCCCTCCCCCTGCGAGGGCATCTGACGAGAGCTTTAAACTCTAGGAAGGGCCTCTCACAGGAATTTCTACAACAGGATCCCAGATGCACCTGCTGAACTTGTGTGCAGAGCTTTATGTGTGCCTTGTTCTGGGGACAGGCTCACAGCTTCCATCAGGACCCTGCCCCTGAGAGGGCTAAGAGCCATTGCTCTGCAACCTAGGCTCTTGAACATGGTGGTGATATGAGGGAGGGTGAGGACATCTGCAAGGTCTGTTGGAAAGACAGCCCTCGAGGGTGTGGGTGCGCCTTGGGCTCTGTCCTCGGGCTGACTCAGGTCACCTCTTTGGGTTTTGGTTTCCTCCTGTTAAATGAGGAGTTGGCTTTTCACAACTGTCATATGTAGATGGCCGAGTTGGAGTGAACGGGCTTCAGTCAGGGGTGCCCCAAGAAGTTAGAAAGCCTGCCAGGGATTGGGCCCGGAGCTCACTGGAGCTTTTGGCAGTTGGGGAGAGCCGTAGGCACAGTGCCCATGGCCTGTGTCTCACACTCTGCCTGGAGGCTCAGGGGACCCCGGGATACATTTCAGTCACAGCTACACAACGACAGACACACTCCCCTCTCTCACCTCACTAAGTCTCGGGTTTTCATTTAGTTAGTCTGACAGAAATAAGGTTTCTGAGGGCAGGCTGGGGTAGTGCTTTAAGAAGTTCCCCATATCTGGGCAAGGACAGGAAAGGATGTTTGTAGTTGGCCAGCCAGAACCCACTCAGCCGTGGCTTCCAGCCTTGACCACATCAGAGCCAGCAGCCTGTGGGGAGAGATTTTCAGGGTAAGCATTCTTCACGATTTATCATGTGTGATCTTCATGAAAGATGGTCTTGCTTTCTTGTTCATGGGTAGAACCTTATGTGTTCGTTTATGGAGTAAGATAGAGTAGTGTGAGATGAGGAGTGGGGCCTGTCGGTGACAGAGAAAGGTGGGAGGTGTCCCCAGAAGAGCCAGACCCCCCACGCCCACCCTGGCACTCATTCTTCATCCCCTTCAGAATCGGCACTGTCTCCTGGACATCGCCCCCCACGCCATTGAGCGGCTGCACCATATGCACGTCTACCCCATCGTCATCTTCATCCACTACAAGAGCGCTAAACACATCAAGTAGGTGATCAGCAACTCGGGGCTCGGCGGGGGGCCTTGCTGGGGCTGCTGGCTCAAACAGCCAAGGTGGGGGGGGGGTGTGGCGGAAGAGCGAGACCAATCTGGAAACAACATGTATAGGAATGACACTTCCACCTCAAACCCTTCTCTCGTGTTCAGAGTCAGGCAGGGTTAACCTAGCACAGCCCCTCCCTCCCACTGCCCTTTCCCCTCACTTGGGTCCAGCTTCGTTTGCAGAGCTATCCTCCCATTCCCCCCATCCCCTCTTTCCCTTTGTCCAGCTTCTCAGTTTGATGCTCACAAGGACGTAGGAACTAGGTGGTCAGGGCCAGGTCCAGCTCTGCCAGGAGTAGGCTTGTGACTTGGATGAGCCTTCACTGAGCGTGTTTCTGTAGTGGTTGGGCTAAAAGCTTGTTAAGGTCCCTCTCTATTCTGCCTGTCTGTGCTTTCAAGCTTCTGGTACTTGCACTTGAGGGCTGCTGGGGTATCTGCTCTCTAGTGCATGCTCTGTGGCACCTACCCTGCCCCCTCTGCCCAGAGCTCCCTGTGGGGACTGCCAGCTATTGCTATGCTTTATGAGGGGGACACATTGGGCCCCTTTGGCAATGAAGGTCTCTGTTACTCTGGACAAAGGAAGGAAAGAGGAGAGGCGAGAAGCTCAGCCTGCTTCCTTGGGTATTTCAACAGGGAGCAGAGAGACCCCATCTACCTGAAGGACAAGGTGACTCAGAGGCATTCCAAAGAGCAGTTTGAGACAGCTCAGAAGATTGAACAGGAGTACAGTAGGTACTTCACAGGTAGGTGTGTGTCTGGCCTAGAGAGGAGCAGTAGGCGACGGGGATGGAAACATGTGTTCCAATGACATTATACTTAGAAGTCCATGCTTCTTGGGTGCCTGGTGGATTTCGTTGTAAGCACCTTCATCATAGATGTTCTGATTGCAGGCATAGGGCAGTGTTAGAAATTTTATAAGTTGAAAGGTAAGATTCACTAAGTTAGCTTCAGGTCATGGTCTGGCTTTGTCCATTCACATTTTAACATAAGCCAGACCATGACCTGAAGCTAACAGAGCAAACCAAAAGGAGCATGGCTCCAATTACTGGCTATCGTTGGACTCTGTGGCTTTCAACCTCTTTCATAAACTCGGTCATTTGTAGGGGGTGTTAATAACCTCGTGGTCACAGAGAGGCCAGGACAGTGATTCTAATTAACTTATAGAGGGTATGGTGATTTAGTTTGGTGTTTCTCATGCAACAATTGGTCTCAAAACCAACCTTCCGGCTTCTGTCCTTGTGTTTGTGTTTTAATTTCCAGTCCATCATAGACCAATATTTTAGTCACATACGTTGTTAGTAGAGAAGTGAAAATTTAAAACTCCAAAACTTACAAAATACAAACCTAGACTTATTAGATTCGACAGACATATAATTACTCGGATACATTTCCATAGCAGTTTCTCAATGTTTCATGTCAATTTCTTACATACCTTTTGGCAAGCAGCTGGAGCATGCTTTTTCTACTGGTGCTGTCCTGGTTGAAACACTGAGTGCCTTGGTCCAGAATCTGTGGGACCCATGGTATTGAAAGCCTGCAGAGCAGGACTAAGCCATAGCTGGAGGTGTCTTTGCTAGGAATCCCCTCTGGACCATGGGATTCCTGGCTCCTAAACCCATCCTGTTTCCTGTGGAGTCCGGCTGCTCATTGGACCATCACACCACTCCTCCAATGGCTTTCCAATGTGCTGGACTCCCTGTTGCAAGACTAGGCAAACTTGCATGTGATGCAGGTTAAGTCCTGGTCACCCTGTTATAGGGGCTGGAGAAGCCTGGCAAAATTTGACACCAACCTTCATTAGAGCCCATATTTTCAGCCACCTATTGAATAGTTGACCAGAGAGAGAAAAAGCCCAGTGATTTGCATTCAACTCTTCATTTTTTGTCTTTTCCAGTTTCTTGCTGATAGAACAGAGTGGGGTGGGAATAGAGTGGTAGCTCAAAACAGGCAGAGAAACAAAGAGTAAACGATGTGTTTATTTGCCTCAAACCTGGTGTCTTACTCTGAGCTCAATGATGTGTGTGTGTTTGGGGGTTCTTTTGCAGGGGTCGTCCAGGGAGGAGCCCTGCCGAGCATTTGCACTCAGATCTTGGCAATGGTCAATCAAGAACAAAGTAAAGTCCTGTGGATTCCAGCCTGCCCACCGTAGAAGGCTGTGCTGTGAAATGACTGTAGCTCATCTGCCAGGGTCAATCCCTGGCTCAGTTCTTTAGTGACTGAAAAAAGAAGTCTGACTTTTCTGTATGTAAACATGACGGGGAAGGATCCATGAACAAGGACTCCAGAAGCACCTCATTTGAGACAGAGGGCCGCCGACGAATGGGATCTAGGCCCAGCCCAGCGGACTATCTTCCTCTCACATGTGTGCTTTAAGACAAAACAAAACAAAACAAAAACACAAAAGACTTTGATAAAGAGGTTCAACACCAACCTTTCTTTAGCCAGCTGATCAGAGATGCTGCAAAGAGAACCTTTCAGATCACAAGTTTACAAGCGTTTTCTAAGTATTTGGTTGTTTATGTTTACTTGAACGGCCCCACATTGTCGGTGCCCAGCCCCTGCCCCTCTGTCGATCCCTCTGTGTTGCTTTGGTGTTGGTTTTGTTCCCTTTTAAAACAAAACAACTCTGGAACCTCATTGGGGCTGCTTCGCTGTAGAAGGTTCTAGTTGGTGGGACCAACGCTCTGACAAACTTTCTGCTCTTCGACGGCACCTCTCCTGGAAGGACATCGCGGCTGCAGGTGCTTAGACATCTGTGGTGGCAGAACCAGTGCCTTTGTGGGACGGACTCGCCAGCAGCAGTGTTTTTCCGCCTGCACCAGGGAAGGCGACTTTGGCAGTCTTACAGACTTGTCTCTCAGACTTTCCCTTCTGCCTTCTACATCCTCTCATTTCTTCTCCGTCTGCATTTTATCATTTCAGCACTGTCTGGTCCATTGGAGCCTCATGGGTTCACGATGACACAACTAGTTCCAGACAAGGTGTTAAGCTAGGGCTGATGCATGCTGTTGGGTCCTCTTTAGGTTCTGTAAATAGTGACAGCGCAGTGTTTTCAGGGTAGTTCTTAAGCTCCGTGGAGTGGGACAGACACATCAGCTGTTTTGGATATGAAAACATTCGTGTTTCAGACGTTGAATTGAGAGTTTTGGGGAAGCATAATGGTTAGTGTTGTCACTGTCAAAAATCTAAAAAAGAGTGGGATCTTTTAGTCTTGGCTGTAGCACTCACGGCATGAACAGTACTCCATGAGGATGTCTTTGGGGATTATTTTTATTTTTTATTTTTTATTTTTATTTTTTTGCACTTCTGATGCTGGATGTCTCTGGCTGAAGATTTGATGTGGTTCCTCCTTAAACTGTGCGTCCTGTTAATAATAGGTACTGTACCAGGCTCTGTGTAAGTGTCACTGAGGTAGGACCTATATTTTAATACTGTTCCTAACATTTCATTTTACTAGCAAGAAATCTTTGAATTCATTTTATTCTTTGTAATTCTAGACACTAGATTGTAGTTTAGCCATACTGACATTTTTAAAAAAGGGATATATTTTCTTGCACAGTTGTTCAAAAAGAGACATGTTTCAGTCCTCAATGCTGCCCTTTATTTTACAGGTACAAGTTTTCTAGCTCAGACAACTAAGACAAACTGTAGGCTGTCTCAAGGTCTTACTCGCATGCCCTCTGGGCTGTTTCTCTGAGTTGCAGACAGAGTGGGACTGTGATGGTACAGTGTGCACAGGTACTGTCCTGACAGACTGGGATTTTCTGTACTAAAACCTTACTTTGTATCAAAAGTTAAACAGACTTTAGTACAATAAATAAAGGTCAATTTCTGTAATTCATTGTGATGAAGATATGTGTTTGACTTGTTTTCTATCTTTAATTGCTCCCTCAGCTTTCCTTTATTCCCAAATTTGAGAGGGCTTTCCTCCCCAGCAGCATGTAGCTGGAACTGGCCGATGTGCAAGGTTCTTTCCAGCTCTGGTGATAATCAAGAGCCCCTGTTACCTGCTGCATCAACCTCCCTCTGACTCCCTCCTTCCCTCCCATGAGACCATCCATCATCCTTTCATCTGTCTCTCTATCCAGCATAGCATGGGTGGTTGGAGCCGGGTGACTGATTTGTCTGCCTTCAGGTACTCACATTGAAGTCTGCAGGTTTGGGCTGGGCCTTGAAAAGCAAAGGAGGTTTGTAGGACATCAGGATCCCCTAATGTTCTTAGTCAGGGCCCTGTCTTCAAGGAGGCAAGGCCCAGACCAGGCCTCAGGTAAGGGCCCAACCTGGCGTGGGGGCTGTGTTGCAATACCACCTGGCATGGCAGGGGTCTCTGGAGCACCCTGCTTGGGCCTGAGAGCTCGTGTTCCAAAGCGGTGGGAAAAGTGGCCAGGAATCCAGGTTTGGCCTCATTAAACACTCTGAGGCCTGGGTCACAAGAGCCCTCCTCTGCTTTTTTTGCTTGGAGGAGCTTGAGGTGAGTGTTCTGGAAAAGCCTCATGCTGCTCCGGTGGCTGGGCCAGTGGAGGTGGACGTGGTGTTGGTCCCTCCCTTGTCCTTTCCTGCTGGGTAAAGTTCCACCATGGATCTGCGCTCTAGCCGGAGCTGTGCAGGACAGTGCAGCTAGCTGGGGCCTAGGGCACAGCCTCTGACCATGTGCACCCAGCCGCCGCGGAAAACTGAAGGGGAAACCAAGGCTGTTCTTGAGGGGGGAGGGGGATAGCTGCTGGGTCAATTTTGTCACCTACCTGGCAAATGGGAATGGGAGCATGGCTGCTTGTTTTAAGATTTCTTTTTAAAGAGCTCAGTTGTAATGCCAAAACAGTAATAGTTTGTACTTACGGCATTGTGATTTTTTTTCTTTAGAATTTTCTGTATTTTCCAAACCTTCTATGAGAAACTTGGTTTCTTTTATACTTACTAGGAAGAAACAACTACCTGCTTTAAAAATGGATGGCCAGTTAAGTCGCTGAGATTACAGATTGGATGTTTGGATGCACTGAGGCCCGGCAGGGCAGCACCCGATAGACTGCCAAGCAGTGCTGAGGGCATCTGTGCTTGTCTCTAAACTAGACCGAGATCGGGCTGGGTTGGGAGTGCAGCCACCTGAGTCTCCGCCCCAAGTTGGTGTTTGTCTCATGCAGGCTCTGATCATTCTGGAAAGACAGAGCTGATTTTAACTCCAGCTGCGCGGCCTTGGACAGATCGCTCTCTCTTGGCCTCAGGATCGGGGCCTCCAAAGACAGCACAGATAAGGTGACCTCTAAGGCTCCCTCCCGTGCTAACATCTGTGGCGACTTCACTCCTGGCCTTGTGGAAGTTGAGCAAGACTCCAGCTCCAGGATTCTCGACAAGTGACTTTTTGGGATGCTGGAGGAAACCTAATGCTTAGGAGGAGAAACTGAAGAAGTCTGGATCAGGTGCCAAGCACCTGACCAAGGTCTTGGGCTTCTCTTCAGCTAAGACAAAGCTCTGAGACTGAGCAGAGCAGCTGGCCAACTAGGGTTTGGTGCTGGGAAGCTGTGCTGCCCCCACGCTGGGGTTGCAGGACAGAGGGGCACCTGGGTCATGGATGCCAAAGATGGAGAGAAATCCGAGGAAGCACAGGGTGAGGCACAGTCAGAGCAAGAGTAACACCATCAGGGAGCTCAGCCAGTGCTGGAGAAACAGTTCTCTGACAAGGGCTGGGGCTCCAAGTCCAGACCCTGGGCAGTCAGGCCTTCTCCATGGCCCCCTTCTACCAGTGTTCTAGCCTGTCGGTTTCCTCAGCCTCATTTCAACTGTCCATACTCTTTTCATCTGCTCATACCTTCCAGAATATGGTCTCTGGCCTCTTGATGGTTTCCCCTTCAGTTCTCCTTGCTATTACTAGGGTTTCTTTTCCCATCTGTGAAATGTGTCACAAATACAGAAGAGCGTATACAATATAAATGTACGGTCTAAAGAAGAATAAAAGGGACAGTGTTTGTCTTTAAGGAGCAGAACACTACCACTACCTTAGAAGCCACCTTATGCCCAACCCAGTTGAATTCTCCACCTTTTCCACTAAACTGAATGCTGTACTTACTTGTGGTTTAATCGTTTCCTTTTTCCCCTGTCTCTTTTTACCCCTGCTGGAGATAACCTGAAACAATATAGTATTCAGTTTTGAAAACACAGGGCATCGAGCCCAAACTTAGCTGTGTGGGGAAAGAACTACATTGCCACTGTTAGATGAAGTCGGCCAGAAAAGGGAATGCGATCTGTGGATCAGAGTGAACCTCAGCTTCCCTGGGAATTTATAAGAGCCCCTCTGGGAAGATCAGTGAGCAAGGACTTGAATGAGCCCTGGAACCAACGGGGCCACCACTGTCAGGGCAGGTGGCAGTGTTCCCCACACACCAGAACCTCACTGTCTGGCAGAAATGGTCAGTGGCTTGGGCTGCTACTTTCTGTTTTCATGCTCGCCATGGCCATCTGGACGTGTTTCATGGAAATGATATCTCATGTGAAAACAGTATAGATTTTTTTCCTCTCATATAATTCTAATTTCTACAAGTAATCTTTGTCTGTCTGGTAATGATTCATCATGGGGATTTCAAAGTTCAGAACAAATGGATAGGAGTGTAGTTTGAGTTTCTCTGTAGGATGGCCTGGCTGGGCTGCTCACTGGGGAATTGTAATGATGGTACCCTTAGGTCTTTCTTCAGGTAGGGTCAGATTCCCCAAAGGAGCCCTTCCTCTCCTGACCGGACGGTCAGCCTGGGAGCATATATGAGTGCATTGGGGGAAGAAGGCTGGAGCTCTTTGCATTCAGCATTCAGCATGGCAGCATACAGCCACTTAATCCTTGTATTTTCAGTATGATGCCACCTCTCTGATCTGTGCCTGGTGTCCCTTCAGAAATCCTCTTACACTCCCTAGGGAGAAAACTTCCCAGATTCTGCCAAGTCGAAGGAAATGCAATAGCCCTGGAGCTTGGAATCCAGGAGTCTGTTTCTCACAGGCCTTCCTGAATTCCATACTTAAGCCATCTTCTCCACCCCCAAGTTCTGGAAGTAACGATGCCACAGTTCCTTGCATTTTCCTCTGTTGGTTTAGGATTTGGCATGCTCAGGTCTGCTAAGTAATTTCCTACTCGTCCATCTGCTTTTCAGCTTCTAAAATGACTTTGTGGTTTTTGCCTCTTTGTTCTCCTTAGATTTATGTCTTTTGAAAAGAAATCCTCTTCCTATATTTTAAGGAAATCTTAATAGAGGAGCAAAATTAAGTTTATATATCAATCTGCTTTCTGTGACCAGTAAGGCTTATACCTTTCTCTATTCCTTTACTACTATTTTACTCTCAGTGGGGCTTGGAAGGACCTAAAATGCAATCCCTCATTCCTTTTAGTAACAGCATCCCCTTACAGTTCACGGGTGTGCCAGTCAGGCTTCATCAAGAGAGGCAGAACCAGTAAGAACCAGTACAATATATATTTAAATATATAAATTTGTTACGAGGAATTTGTTTACGTGATTGTGAGTGCTGGCTAAGCAAGCCTAAAATCCCCAGGGCTGGTGGTCAAAATGGAAAGAGCATGACTGGGTGGAACTCAAGGCTTTTGTCTGCAGACAGACAGGAAGGCAAGAGTGTGAGCAAGATGAATTCCACAGGTATGGCTGAAAACGCTGTTCACAGGTGGAAGTTCTTTTAGTGAAGTTTCAGCGTTTAAGGCTTCTACTTCTAAGACCTTTCAACTGATTGAATCAGGCCCACCCAGGGTGCTCCCTTACTCTCAGTGGGAACTGATTAAGGGCTTTGATCACATCTGCAAAATATCTTTATAGCAACACCTAGCTTAGCGTCTAATTGAATAACTGGGGACTGTAGCTTAGCTAAGTCGACACATCAAAAAAAAAAAAATCACAGCGGGTTTACCAATAAATTAACCAGTTCTCAACAAATGATAAATCCAAAATTATAAGACATTTTGCTGGAAATGGCAGTGAGTCATTTTTGACTAATAGCTTATTTTTTTTAAGGTTATCTGCTAATAATTAGAATGAAAATATATGTATCACTTTTACATTTCACACGTTTACATTGTCTTTGAAGTACAGTAACTTGTTTTTACATTTTTGTGCTTGCAATAAAGTACTTTTGATAAGATTTTATAATTTGTAAACAAAAATTATATTTTTTATGACACCTTAAGTAATCTATTATTTCTACATGTTGACAGGGTCTGGATCAAGCAGGTGATTCTCTAGGAGACTGCTGCTTGAGGTCATCTTCATTTGTGGGGAATACAATTGTTTGTTTAAAACCAAAAATCTCAGAGTTGAATCTGAAAGTTGTGTATCCAAATGCATATTCTTGAAGATCAGAAGATAGGTTCCTTATTTTAGGTCAAGGCCCAGGTATTTGGCCCTTAAAAATGGAGGGAGAGGACCAATCGAAATGTCTAGAAATGCATTACTTGGGACAGAAGACCATAAGAACTCTGAGTCCCTCGCAGGTTGCATGCTCGCCTTCCCAACAGTCTAAAGAGGAGGGCCCAGATGTTGGGGAACAGGAGAGTATTGGCTTCCATGCGAAAGTAGTGCTTCATCTGGACTGGAGTTCACCTTTCAATCCATAACAACAGGCTTGATTTCTTGTGCTGTGTAATTGTGGATTATGTGATGCTCTTAATATTGCTGGTATTCAGAAGAGGTTAAGCATTACCATTTACCATCCAAATACCCAATCAGCAAAAGTCGGTACCCAGCCACTCTACACAGGAAGGGAACTCAGAAAGACAGGATTGAAGTCATGTCAATATATGCACGTGTTCCTGATAAACTTTTTGACATTGTTTTTGGACCTGCAGAGAAGATAATTGCCAGTGCTGATCATGTTTGGAGAGGTTGAAGGCCCTTATGGTGTCTACCATTAGCAGAAATTGAGTCAGCAATCCAATCACTTACACCGCTGCCCCAAATATTGATTGGGTCCATGTGCGACCCTGGTTTGGATCCTTGTAATGGCCATCATCATGAGATTGTTCAAGTCCCCAGGGAAAGAACTAGCTGAGCAAGCCAAGACGTGGCTTAACATAACCAGACAACAGCAACCAGTGGCAGGGATGGGACAGTGCGGACCTCAGGTGGCTGTGGAGATCAGCCATCCCTGGCTGCAGTGGAAGGAAGACATTAAGAAGGCCCATAAGTGAGCATCATCGGGTACCTGCAGGAATTCAACATTCACCCAGGTTTCCTGATCTCTCCACGATAGCCAGTGGGTGGCTGAAACACATGTTCTCGGTTCAGAGTCGTGGAAAGGACCCCAGGAGCTACAGCCACAATGCCCGGGCTTGTCACTACAGCAGCTGGCAGGATCAAGCACATGGGCTCTGAGGGTGAAGACATCCCCCAGGATGCACCTAGTTCCCTCCAACTAGTTGAAAAGGTCAGATATGACAGTTAAACCAATCTATGGGGAGAAAAAAATGCAAGAATAGAAAGAAGCCAGAGGCCCACAGTCAGGAAGGTGTATGCCCCCTTGTTGTGAGCCCACGTAGCTGTGGGAAGGTGCTGGAGAAGAGGCTTCTTGGATTCTTCATGGGGGTCTCACCACTGCAGGCCTTAGATGACCCCCTGGGAGGAGGTGGAGGCCTGCCATCTCTGTTGCATGAAAGGACGTGGTATGAAGCACATCAGTGATGGGATGAGGGGTGGGTGACAATAAGTATTTCAGGGTTTCAGTGGGCGGGACTGAAAGCGCCTCCTTGGCTTAGAAGACCTCTCTCTGGAAGGATTTGGTGATTGGATCTTCCTGGAGTAGTGTTTTTCCTAATGCTTCAAAAGTAGGAAAGATATAAACTATATACACTGAGATGTCTGTCTCTTCTCAGTCTCATTTCACTTCTCATCCCACAAAGAGAACACATTTTTATCAGTTTATCCCTCCTGCTTCTTGAAGCAGATAACAGCTAAATCAAATATGAATTCCCTGCATTCTCACCCAGGAGGAGTATACACAGTGTCCTGTATCTTTTTTTCACATAACCCCAAATACTGGTGTAGCCTTTTGCACTATATTGCACTTACTACTGTGATAGCAAATGGAGCTATTATACTTGAGACCAAAAATGCAGAGAGCCACCAGGTGGATAGCCTAGTGGCAGGAAAGTGCAAGCTTGTGGAAGTGGGGCACGAGGTTCAAAACCCTTCACATGTCTCCTATTCGCCTGACAAAGGCTGTTAAATTCTACACAGCCCCTCAGAGGTATGTGGGGTGGGTTGGGACTGTGTATAAGTGGTGTCCTTGGAGCTATATGAACTACTATTTTTCACACCCAGTTTTTTAGATGAGAACAGGGAATGTGGTTTAAAACAAAAGGAAAAAGGTGTTAAAGATCTTTTATGTCAAGCCAGACTGGAAGCCCTGCTTTGTGCCAACAACTGTGGGGTAGGAGGCTAAGAGAAGACTCAGTCCCTGCTTTGGGGCTTGTGGGTAGTGACTTCCATGCTTGAAAAAGTCTTGTATACCTTGGGGCTACAGGAGGTGGAGATTTTCTGCTGGAAGTCAACCAATAAGAATGCTCACCTTGCCTCACCTCCCCACAGAGGAAAATGGTCATGCAGTTTCACTAATCACTGTAAGGGGTCAGTGGTCCTCTAGCGATGCCACTGTGCTGTGGGGTGACAGCGCTGTGATTAGGATACACTGTGGGTTATGACCAAACATAACCATTGGGAATGGCCCTAGTATTTACAGAACTACTATGTGCCATATATTATAGTAGATGACTTTCATATGATCTATATTTTACATTTTCCCCAGGTTAAAATTCTTTATTTTTTTTGCCTGTTTTTAAAACTTTATTAATTCTTTTTACACAATGAACTTTTTATTTTCTAAAAAAAATGAATTTTAAGATAAGTATATTTAACTGCAGATTTACCTTACAAAAAAAAGAGAAAAGAGGAAATGCTGATATATAAAAAATTAGGAAGCTGTTAAGAAAAAAAGAGCAATGTGGTAAAGGTAAATTCATCTTTGTTAAAAATTTCATATTTCTAACAGTTTCATCAATATTTATAATATTCCTGTGACTTAATGTATATTACTTAGGTTTAAAACAAATCAAAAATGTCATCTTGTTCAAAATGTGAACTATGACATAACTAAAATTATTGATTTATTGCAATTCTTAGTATCTAATAGATGCTCTGTATAAGTTTTCTTTATCTTTTTTAAATTCCAGTAAGAGATTTAACAATTTCTAATAAGATTTTAAGAAAACTGCTAAGTTTTATAGTATATATATTTTTTTATTATTCAATTGCAGTTGACATTTAATATTTTATATTAGTTTCAAGTGTTCAGTGTAGTGGTTAGACATTTATAATTTATGAAGTAATCCCTCTGATTAGTCTGGTACCCGTCTGACATTATACATAGTTATTGCACTATTACTGACCATATTCCCTACGCTGTACTTTATATCCCCGGGACTATTTTGTAACTACGAGTCTGCACTTAATCCCATCATCTTTTCTACCCAGCATGCCAACTCTCCTCCCATCTGGTAACTATCAGTTTATTCTCTGTATCAATGAGTCTGTTGCTGTTTGTTTTTTTAAATTTTGTTTTGCTTTGAAGCCAAGATCATATGTTTCTGGAGCCCTGGAAACAGAGCTTATAAAACTAGTGCTGCTTCTAGCACCCAGCTTTGGGACTGATTTGTCTTTGGCTTCTTGGAGGATAATCTGTCACCTTGTATATAATTTTGGAGTACTTGATCAAGACTTAAAATACCTCAAGCACCACTTTGGATCTAACAATGGATGGGTCACTTTAAACACTATCTCTGATTTTTAGTTTCCTTTCCTATATATGGGGCTGCTGCTTCTTACAACCGATAAGATGTCTTTGAAAGATGAGGAACAAGTAAGAACCACTGCCTGGAAAGCCAAGCATCTCTATCACTGCCGATAGCAGAAAATGTGTCCCACTCTGTAATTCAAGTTTCCTGCAAGTACGTTGGGTACAGTCATTGCCCTGTACCCTAGCTGCAAGGGAGCCTGAGAGAACAAATGTAGATTTGTAGTTTGGGAGGCAGGACCCACTAATGTAAGGGATTTGCCAAATGGAGGAAGGATATTCAAAAGATGCCGAGCAGCTTCAAACATAACAAATGTACACTGTGAATCTAAAAGTCTTCAAATAAGATAAATAAAGGTGCATTTAAAGCATATAATGCAGATATTTTATAAGCCTATTTTGAATAATAGCGTGGAAAACTGCTCAAAATATGTAATATGAAAAAATATATAAAACCACACATTGAGGGTGGTCTCAAATTTTAAAGGGATGCATGGGGAGAAAGCCTTGAAACACAGTTGTCCATTCGGGTCCTCTAAGGAGCAGTTTCCATCATGGGATTAGACATACAAGAGGTTTATTGGGAGAAATTCCTGTGAAGGATAAAGGCTATGCTGGGCATGCAAAGAAGCCTTCAGGCTAGAGGTAGGTCTGGCACCTGCAAAGAGAGAGTGGGAAGGAAGAACAGTAGGAAGAGCCTCAAATTGCAGTGCAATTCTGAGAAAATCTCAACCAGGCCAAAGGCTCTGAGCAAAAACCACTCTTTAGAAGAGTCCCACATTGGCAGGAGTGGACAGCACAACCACCTCTGTTGTGCTCAGTCACTGCTTGGAGCAGCCCAGGGTCTCAAGGGCAGTAGCTGAAAGCTGTTTGAACTCTGTACCCACAGCAGATTCTCTTGAAGGCGACATGGTGGCACATCTGCCCAGCCACCATAACCTGTTGACCAAATGAGGGGTGACTTGTGAGCTGTGTCTTTGCACATGAGAAGTATTATATAGCAAACAATGGTTATTAAAATTGTCTAAGTAACCTGTTTTCTGCTCTGGGAACTGTCACATGTACACAAGGTATGTAAATTATAAATGTATAGATAACAGTCATATACCGAGTATCCATGTAGCCAATGCTTGGGTGGAGTGCTGAGCACTCCTCATCCCTGACTCCGTAGCCCCATGCAATCTCCTTCCACAGGTACATGGAAGCTCCCGAAGAGGGACCCTCTGGGGTGATTTAGAGCAGTTGCTCTATGCTGTCCTTAATAGCTTTACCAACTATGTCTGCTTATCTTCCTCCATTTACCAGTTTTAAACATTCAGTTTGTGATTTGGTTATCCCAGAAATTTCCCTTAAAAGAGGATGAGGA
Organism: Rousettus aegyptiacus; assembly: GCF_014176215.1. Taxonomy (NCBI): domain Eukaryota; kingdom Metazoa; phylum Chordata; class Mammalia; order Chiroptera; family Pteropodidae; genus Rousettus; species Rousettus aegyptiacus. Next base: position 10,294,999 of record NW_023416309.1, read on the forward strand.
GGTTGCTGGAAACACTAAAGCTGTTTTCTCTTCTAGTATTCTACAATTTGAGTTCTAAATTTTGGGGCTTTAGAAAAGTGAGAGTCAGCCATCTGGAAAACCAGTCCATTATACAGAGAACTTCATTTTTATGATTTTGATGTTAATTAACTTATATTTTATACACTTATGTCCTCCGAGATTTCTTCTTCTATTAAACATATTCCACATTCTCTGAATGTAGGTTCTGTGGATTTTAAAGATCCCCATGTAACTCAGAGACCTTTTAGAATAAGTCCGATCCTAAAATGTCATACTTAAAATGAGATTATCTGGTCCCAGGCTTAAAAATTAGGAAAAAAGAAACAGAGGCTTACAGGGAAAGAGTGACTTGCCCAAGGTCTCAGAGCCCCGTGCTTAAGGGACATGGCCTCCTTGACATCAGTGTGACTTCAGGGTTAGGGTTGGCCTGTAGGCCTCTGGAGGCCGGGGCACAGCCTCCCCGTCCCTTGTCAACACTTCTACCCCAAGACAAAAAGAAGCGTAAGAGATGTGGGATCATTTGTTAAGGGAAAGTGAGTTTCTCTGGTATCTATATATCAAATCAGGGATTCTCAAACTAGTTTTATAGCCACAAGAAACTAGAAGGAGTGAAAAGCTATGATGCCCTGAGGAAACAGTAATAATAGTCACGATGACAGCTATGTGGTCCTCACTATGCCCCAGATACTTCCCTAAGTACTTTATATATATGAACTTGCAATCCTATTTGGTAGGTACTATTATCCCTGTTTACAGGTGGGGAAACTGAGAAGTTGAGAAACCGCTTAAGTTATACAGCTAATCAGTGGCAATGCCAGAGTCTGTGCTCTTAATTCCCTTCCTAGCCTGCCTGCTGGTTGAGAAAGTGGCTATCTTCAACCTAGACCTGGGAGATGGGACCAGGCTTGAGAAGAGGACCCCTGTCTATAGAAGCAGGTGGGAGTGCGTATCCAGCAAAGGACGTAGCTTTGCCGAGGGAAGTGGTAGCCAGAGGAAAGGGGAACCAAGCAGGACCTGGAGCCTCCCCTGGAACTAAGGTAGTCTAGTGAGGACCATGGGCTCTGAAGTCACACTTAGCTGTGGGACATTCTTAGAGAGAGGACGGCTGCTTTTCAGCCTCTTTATGCCCTGCCTTGAGAGCATGTGAGCCTTCAGGGAAGTTTCTCTGCTGGGTGACTAATGACATGGAGGGAAACCTGAGATAGCCAGCTTTACCAGTGTCCACTTCCAACCTGGCGGCAGGATTGGCATCAGCCATCAGCCTTGCCAATGTCCACTTCCAACATGGAGGCAGGATTGTCATCAACCATTAGGAAAGGGCCAGAGAGGGGTGTGAGACCCTTTACTACACTGTGACCTCACACACTAGTAATTTTGGCATAATCTGCAGACAAAGGCTTAGGACAGTGACACCAATACTTAAAAAAGTCATCTCACAAGAGGCTCTCTGCTTTCGGAACTCACCAAGCATGATGCCCTCTTCCCTTCTACCTCTCCAGCCTTCACCCACAGAGGTAATTAGGAAGTGGAGGCAATCCATTTCTAGAGCAGACAACATTGACTATGAGAGAGGTAAGCTTCTTAAAAATCCTTTCAAGGAACTATTTTCAAGAATTTTTTTAGAGTTTAACTAGAAGAGACTGCTAGCAATAGGCGTATTGTTGGTTGCCTGGTGGAATAGATATATTTTTCAAATATTTTATCAACAAAGCTGCAATTTTCAAGTGTCTTGCTATTTTAGTGTGTAGGTAGGAGCTCAAGTCAGGATCTTTGCTTGGGAGAGACTCTCCCGAGAAGCCCCTCTTAGCTGTGTCCACCTGAGATGAGTGGCCTGCATGGTGGTAAAAAGTCTCAGACAAAACTCCAGACTTCCAAGGCTGAGTTGGTTCAATGTGCATTTCTCTGAGGAGGCAAGCTCCCTTGGATTTGTTCTTAGTTGTGGGGTTTTGCAGCTGAGTGCCACTGCAAAGAAAGGGTATCCAGGTAAATGTGTCATGGCCCTGTGGGTGAGCCATGAGGACAAGACAGAGAGGTGAGCATATATGGAATTCCGTTATCCAATTCTGACTTCAGTGGGAATCTGAACCATCAAGGACACCATCCTATTTGTGGGCAAGGTTAGTGGTCAGCAGCAACACTATAGAAGCTATGGAAGGACAGCAGTGGAAAACTGCTCATTCCTGACTCTTACCCCAGGGGGCAAAGGGACACAGGTGGGGCAACCTAAGAGATTCTTGGGCAATTGAAGCGGAATAGGGAGTCCCCAGTAGAGACCTTGTGCTGGCCTACCTATCTGGAAAGTAGAAGGTCAGGAGTAGGTCTACACAAAAATGCTACAAAATGTGCAGCTGTTAGCCTGAACTCAAACAGTGGGCCGTGTGCTTACCCAAAGGTAGGATGTAGGCAGTCGGATTCCCCAAGTCCCTGCATCTGTCCTCCGAAGGCTTTGCATGTTTCAGCCTTACAGCAAATCCTGAGGATGAATCCCAGGACATTTCTAGGGGACATGATACCTGGCTTCGAATATCTGAAAGACCATCGGAACCAGGCCCAAGGAGAGAGGTTTCTGGAGGAGATGTTTGGTCAGTATGGGTCAGAGCTTCCTGGCCACCACGCCTGTTCCACAGTGCAATGAGGCACTGAGGCGCCAGGCAGGGTGATGTCTGCGTGTAAATTGGCTGGGCCACAAGTCCCTGAGACCCATCCCAGTCTCATTCTTGGCTGGGTTTCCAGGTTGCCGCTACCTACCTACACACAGAACTACTTTGGAGGAGTCACAAAGGATCACAGGCCCCCTTCCCCAGGTGTTCCTCCATGGCTTTTTTCAGGTGGGCATCCCCTCGCTCTGGGCTCCCTAGTCTTTAGAGCAGGAATGCTTCCATCGGAGGGAATCTGGGGTGAGGTAGAGTTCAAGTTCTCTGTTTAGACTCTTGGCAATATATGTTTAGGTCCCTGAAGATGAGCACCAATGGGAGGAGTCTGAGAACACAGCTTAAGATGCCAATTAATGCCTATTTCTTTAAAATGACAGCTAAAACGACTTCTTAATGAAGGCTTAGTGACATTAAATAGGATGAACAGCAATAAAAGGGACTGTTGGTGCATTTTCACCCGAGGCTGCTTTCTTAGTGGGAATTCTGACCTAGCTTATTGAGTAATGCATTGAGTTAACCATTTGAATTTTCTTTCTTGTATGAAGCATTAAGGTATTGCTTCAAGTACAGAAATCCCTTCTAGGTGCCAGAATTTATTCTTTTTCTCAAGCCAGGGGAGTCGTGTTAAAAAGCTTCTGCCTCTGAATCATTGTGACCTTGACAGAGTCATCCAAGTTCTTTGGATCTCAGTTTTTCTATCTGTAAAGATAGGGTTTGGGGAAAGGGAACATGGAAGACACCCCCTAGGTGATCAGTCAGCCTAGTAAGGAGTCCTTGGCCACATGGAATTTGGAGAGAAGCCCACAACCAAGCTGATGCAATGTGCTGACCAGGTCAGGGGCTGTTCACCCTTTGGATGGAGTGATGGCTAGTGATGCCTCTTGGTCCAGACTAGGTTGGGTTGAGTTGGGGTCATAGTGAAGGTTGCTCAGAGGTTGAGCTGGGTCTCAGAGTAAGGTCTGACCAAGCAGAGTAGGGTCTGCATCCAGTGTCCCTTTGTACTTGGCTCCAGAGCATTAGAGCAGAGCCAGTACTCCACCACCACACTCCCCAAGGCCTTGTTACAGTAGGGGCAAGGCTTCCATACCATTGGCTAATTTTTTCCTAAGGTTCGGGGGGTCGAATGAGAGTCTGGTTTTGACTTCCATATCTTTTTTTTTTTTTATGACATAGACAAAATTTTGTGAAAATAAAAACATTTCCCTGACCAGTAAAAAATTATATCTGACCTATGACTCATGCTGAGTCAGACGTTTTCCTCTGAACTCATAACAGTATGACTTGTGCTCCAATTTTTAATTTTTTTTGAAATTGGATTTTTAAATCACAGAGGTAATATATACTCAATACATATATAATAAGAATATAACAATGCAGAAGAATATAACATGAAGAAGGAAAGTCTCCTTTTGTTTCTAGAACCCTTCAGTATACTCCTCTGCCAAGATGATTGCTGTAAGAGTTTGGTTAGTACCCGCCCAGGTTTTTCTCAGTGCATTTACATGCATAGAGTTTTTTTACATATACATGGGACCACAGTGTATATATTGTATTGTTTACTTAAACAAAAAATAAAGCAAAACTAAGTTTATGTGAACTCACTGCAGTAAGAGAGAACCTCACTTTGGCAGTCTTAGCAGTGATTCAGGAGGGGGGAGTCAGAAATTTGATAACTATAAAGTTTTTGATCTAGGCTCAAGCAGTTTAAGGCAGACAGGAAACTGGCCAAGTTAATGGTACAATGGTTTAGGGTTGGTAGCAGCAAGGAAAGAGTCTTGATAAGTAAATTTTTAATTGTTTGCACCTGACTTAAATAAATTGACTCTAGAAATTTCCTTTATTTTTACCATTTGGAACACTTTTTATTTCTTTGTGTAGATTCAAGTTTCCATCTGGTATCATATTCTTTCTATCTGAAGAATTTTCTTTAATATTTCTTGTAACATATGTCTGATGACAATAACTCTTTTCAGCTTTTGGTGGTATGAAAAAGTCTTTCATTTTTTAATGAACACATTCAATTAAATTTTATTGTTATGTTTTATAGCAATTTTAAAGCTATCCACGGTTTATTAGACTACCTCTGTGGGTAACTTATCTATTCATGGCATAGCTATATCTTGTTACAGTGTTTTATACTCATACAGCTTAAGTGCCTGGACATAGTTATTTTAAAGCAGAGAGTAGTTATTATTTTTTGTCCGTGATTTTCTATACATCTTTTTTTTATTTTTTAATCGAGGTGAAAACCACATAACATAAAACCAACTATTTTAGAGTTACGTTTCAGTGGCATTTTGTGTATTCACAATGTAACCATCACCTCTGTCTAGTTCAAAAACATTAACATCATCCTCAAGCAGTCATTCCCCATTCTCCCTCTCTCCAGCCCCTGGCAACTGCTAATCTGTTTTTTAGCTGCATGTATTTACCCATTCTAGATATTTCATATAAATGGAATCATACAACGTATGGCATTTCGTGTCTGACTTATAGCACTTAGCATAATGTTTTTAAGGTTCATCCACATTGTAGCATCTATTGTTCTTCATTCTTTTATGGATAAATAATATGCTATTGTATGAATATACAGCATTTTATTTATTCATTCATCCATTGATGGATGTTTGAGTTGTTTCCACCTTTCGGCTATTGTGAATAGTGCTGCTGTGAACATTCTTTTACAAGTATTTTTTTAAATCCCTGTTTTCAATTCTTTTGGGTATATATCACATAGTAGAAGTGCTGACATATGGTAATTCTGTGTTTAACTTTTTGATGAACATCACCTTCATTTTTTGAAGGATGTTTTCATTTTTGTAAAATTCTGGGTTGACAATTTTCCTCTTTTCTTTCAGTACTTTAAATATGACACTTTATTGTCTGGGTTTCTGAGGAATGTACTGAGAGTGGGGTTTTGGGTGCCAACGGGGCCTGGGATGCCAGATGGTTTTTTTCAGTGTTCCTGATGCACCATCAACTTTCAGAAGTCCCCACATACCCATGCCACAGAGAGAGTAACTCTCCATGCTCTTGCCTCTCCTTAAGCAGTAGACCACAGTTGCTTATTTCTTGCTGCTAGACTCATGTTGAGAGTGGTATAGGGTTTCCTGACCTCACCAAAGTTTTCTAACTGGACCCTTCAAGTGCCATCCATTGCTTTTATTCAGTGCGCATCTGCATGTGCTAGGCACAGGGGAACAAAGGTGAATGAGACATGGTTCCTGTCCCAAGGAGCTCACTGTCTTGTAGGCAGACAGGTGCACCAAGCAGCTGTGCATTGATGCCTGAGCGCCAAGTAAAGTCTGTCGAGGCAGCTGCCTGCCCTGGTGCCTTCTCTGCACGACAGAGTCCTTCTGCGTGGCTGCCACTCCCTGGATTTAGAATGTCTTTTCTCCTTCCTCTGATAAACATGGAGGATTGTTTCAATTCAAGAATTTTCCTGCTGTCCTATTTATGCTGAACATGGGACAAGAACTCAAGGGCCAAGGTGGCTGAGACAGTCAGATTTCCTGAGTGCTTCTGGGCAGAGGGTCTGTTACAAGATCAGCTCATGAGCAGAAGATGGAACAGGAAGCTACTGGAACCAAGGGCCAGTGTGGGCAAATGCTGCCACCCATCTCTGGAGAGTGAGCCCCTCTTTGCCAGCACCATCTGAAGTGGTGGGTGCTATGGCATTTGGAAAATGTGGAAATGGGGAAGGATGGTTTAGTGCTTGGCTGGGAAAGGGGATTCCTATATGTCCTGTGCCCCTTTGAGATGCCTGGAGGAGAAGTCTCCTGGGGGCACACCAACCTTATTGGTTTGTGTCTTTCCTTTTTTTTTTTTTTTTTTTTAAAGCTACTACAGGGACCTCAAAGGATAAGGACCATCACAAGGGGATGTTGAACGTGGGGACAGGAAATTACTTCAACCTGCCTGAGCCAGTTTTAGAAGTTTTCACAAGGGAGCTAAAACTTCCTGGGTGACAAATGGAATGAGTGGGGCAGGTTTGCTGCCCAGACAACAGGGACAGTGAGGTAGAAAAGCCAGGAGGGAGCTCAGCTATAAGGATGGTAGGACTATGGGATGTAGAAGGGAGGAAGAAGGATAATTATGGTTGATAGTAGGAATATGACGAGTTTAAGGATTTCACAGTGATGAGAGGACTTATATAATCAAATTTGTGTTTTATAAAAGCTCATGTCAGTTTAGAGCTAATGTTTGTCTGTTTCAGAACTCAATAATGTCCTACTCTTACCTCCCCACTTTCCTCCCTTCTCTTTCTGGCCTCAGTATCAGCATATATTATTTTGAAGGGCCATACATGGTGTGCTGTTTGGGTTGGAGGGGCTGAGTTCAGCAGCAGAAGGTTCATCACCTCAGAGAGGTTCCGATGTGACAGTGGCAACAGAGGTAGGGTCTGTCGTGCCTCTTCTAGGTTAGGGTTTCAGGTCTCCAGCCAAGACCATCACTCTGGCATCAGCATTTGGAATAGGAAGAGACCTTGAGCCCAAGCTGACACTGCCTAACAGCTCCTGTAGGCCTTCTCTTTGCTTTTGAGCTTGTTCTCTGGGCTCAGCTCTTCAAGCATCATTAGTTCAGTCATAGCAGAAACTTTCACGGAAACTACAGTTGAACAGAGGAACAGTTGGTATCATACAGCAGTGTTAACTTATAGCTGGAAGGAGTGGGAAGAAAATGTAAGCCGAGGTCTGGAGATGTGTCAGCCACGAGAAGGGCTGCTGTCGCTGTGACACCCCTTGCAGGGCAAAGTCTCCAACTAGACTGCCAGCCCTGTAACTGTGGGCGGAGAGTTCAGAGCCTCCTCATCTCAGATCTCTCTCCTTCTCCCACTTGCCTGCCTTGGACTTATGGGGTTGGGGATTTATAGGTTATACTGGGCCAGAGAGTATGTGTCACTCATTGCCTCTGGAGTGAGCCTGCTGTGTTACCTGGGTAATACATCATCCAATTGACTTTTTGATGGAGTGCTGACAATGTGCCAGATTCTCTTTTGAGTACTCAAGATACAAGGGTATTGAATCAAAAATGAGCCCTGCCCTTGAGCTGATGACAGCTACCTGTGGATGCTGATGCTGGCAGGGTCCATCACCTTCACACATAGTCACAGTGAACACTCAGCCTCTGTTGAGACTAGAAAGTGCTCTTCATTTAGCAGTGAGCTCCCAGTAAAACACAGAGTCATTTATTTATATTGTCATCTTCCCTCAATCTTACCATCAACCCATCACCCCTTGTTTTTTTAGCTTCCAAGTGATTTAAGAGATCCACATGCAGCTTTCTCCTCAAGAATGGACTTCAGAATATAATCCCCATACACACCTCCAACCCCCAATCCTCTACATAAACCATGGCTCTAATGGACAGTCCATTCAGAGGTCATTTGTGTTTGGATTAGTCATGGTTTTTTAAAAAACTTACTTCTCAAGTGCTTTCTCCCAAGTATTGTTGGTGTATTCTCAGAGAAGTGAGACTATTTTTAATATTGAAAATATTGGCTGTAAGAAAGAGAAATAGTGAAATGCAAAGAGTGGGAGCCCAGGAGTCAGTGGACCTGTATTCTAGTCTTGATTCTGATGTGAGCTGGCTCACAGGCCTTTGAACTGCACATCATTTTTATCATCTATAAGCTTGAGGTTACAAACAAATGTATGTGTTATTTATGGAATCACTCAGTGTAGTTTAAAAAGATGTATGGGAATTATCAAGGATTTAGTGGTTACTCTCAGAGAGGGGTGCACATTTCTTAGAGCCTAATTCTGCTCCATGATGGGGCCAGTTGGTATCATACAACAGGGATATCTGTACTTGAAGAGTGGAGAAAATTCTAAGCCAGAGGGTGCATTGTTTAAGTGTATTATGTCCTGGACTATGAACTCATCTTCAGCCAGGTTTTTTTTGTTTTGTTTTGTTTTTTAATCTATGGGACCCTTGTGAGACCTGGCATATGGGTTTATCCTACGTGGAGATAAGTCATTTGCTTATGCAAGGTAATCTAGGGAGATCATTGGCTCAGTGTCAATTTTTTTTGAATTCCCCAAATATGAAGTAGTGTAAATTTAAACGCCAAAGCCTCTGAGTCCTAGACCTTAGTTAAGAATTTTCTGGGGAGTCTATCCTATCGAGAACTGAGGCTAAGATAGACTCTTCTTATGTGAACTTTTCTAATTTCCCCTTTATCTGAGAGTAAGTATTGCTTTTAGAGAGTCCAGTTAGTTTTATGTGTCAGTGTGAGGAGTGTCTTAGTTCCAACACCTCTAGCAAGGCCACAGGCTTGTGTCTCTTCGTCCCGTGTGGGCACTGAAGGCCAAGCTTTCTAATACACTGCCTCACCCTACCACACCCTCCCACCTGCGGCAGCTACAGCAGGGGCTTGTGCTTGAGTTCTGTTCCCTTGCTGTTCTGGCCCTGGGAGTTGCCCTTATTTTCTTGCAAGCTCAGCTCTGCATTAAAAATATGTTTTATAAATTGTACTCAACATTTTCTAGGAGTTTTGTTATAGGAAACTCTTCAGGTTATCCTATCAGCCCTAATGCCAGAATAGAAGCCTCATGGGCATCAGTAGCATTTGACATTTTTCTTTTTTCTTAAAAAACAAACAAAACAAACAAACAAACAAAAAAACAACAACAAAAAAACAAAAAACAAAAACAAAAACAAAAAACAAACAAACAAAAAAAACAAGATCTGAACAGGAAAAGTAAAAAAAGCAGGGTTTCATAGAGATAGGTAGGGAATGTATGGATATTCATCCTCAGTATTTTTCAGTGTGTCAAAATATTTCATAATCAATAAACAAAGGGGTCCTACTTCATATGTAAGATCCCTTTCTGTTTCCAGTTAGGAATAACCTCACTTGTGTGAGCAAGTTTCTCCCAGCAGCAGGGAGAGTAGGATTCTTTGGTATGAGAATTTTTCAGGGGTTAGGACAAATTTAGTTTAGTTTCATGGGTATTGGGTAACAGAAATTATAGGCAAAGCCCCTGGGGCTTTCTTTAGACCCTTACTTCATGTGGATGAGTGCGAGATTATTCAGTACTTGATATAGTGAGTCACATTCCATTGACCAAGAAGTGACCAGCTCTCCTTGCCAGATGGGCCATCTGTCCACTAATATGAAGTGTGACTGTTTATGGAGATGACTACAAAGCCCTGTCCTGCTCGCAGCCTCAGCATCATATTGTACTCTGGTGGCCAAGTGGGAATAAGTGGCAAAATTAATTTGATTGCTGCTTCTTCCTTTCCATTTCTCTTAATGAAACGGTTCTTCTCTAAAACTCAGCAGAAACCTCAGTCATCTGGAACCCTTCCCTTTTGGTCCCTAACTCACCAGAGGCCACCGCATAGCTACACCCTAGGTTCAGGCCCTTATCTCCCAAGCCTGGACTCTTGTAAAAAGCTTCCTGCTTCATTGTCTTGTACAATACAACCAGTTACTCTTCCTAAAACATTTCTTTACTCAAGTCACTCAATGACATTTGAAAAATAAAAATGTCCATGGCTCCCGTGACCAGTGAAGTAACATTCAGATGCCTCAGCCTGCACTTGGGACATCCCAGTCTGATTCACTGATTGCTAGCCTTCTCCTTCCACCTGTACTTTACAAAGTTCCTGTCCAAGAGGATGGGTTTGCCCATTGGCTCTCCAGCAGGTCTATGGCATTCTTAAATTCCTTTGTTTATCCTGCCAAATGGCCCTTTTTGTTTGGTCTTTCCAGATCCTGCCTGTTCTTCAAGGCTCACCAAGTTCAAGTTCCATTCTTGTTGACACTGTCAATTATTTGCAAAGACCACAGGCTATTTACCCTTGAAGTAATTGAAGTTTAACTTTCAGGACCCCATACTCTCAAACTCTGGGCCTTATTTTATATGTATTATTTTTCTTAAAGATTCCCCAATTTTATAAACTGCCAGCGCACATAAAACCTACATCCATCTCTGCTGACCATTGATAGCTCATTCTCTGTTTAACTGATTCATGGGGATGAGTTTGCTCACAAGTGTCTTATTACAATAGGGCTGGAAACGTGCTCAGAGCTCACATCCGAGTCTCCTATTTCCTTTACTTCTGTTTGATTCAAATCCCCAAGAGTATGTTGACATGTATTTTGTGCACAACTTAAGAGCTCCCGGATGTAGCAGAAACAGGGAAGATTTTGCTCTGGCATCAAGGGACACATTTTTGGGCGGATTAAGTACGAACAGCTGTGAAAGTAGGCTGGCAAAGTAAGTACAGTAAGATCTTGAAAGACAAAGTGCTCCCAGGCCGGGCATTTTATCCACACTATCCCCACATCCCAGCAAGGGCATGGTAGGTTTGCTGGGAGGGGAGAGAAAGCAGCCAGCCTCAAGATAGATAATAAGTTAGGGCGGGGGGAGTTGAGCTTCTTTCTGGTGTCCCTTACTCTTCACTCCTGTACAGCAGGTGACAAAGCATTCTCTGTGCTTCCAGTGCTCCCAGCCAGCTCCTTCCTGGCTTTCCCACCAACTTGTGGCCTGAAAAGAGGTGCAAGTGCTTCTCACGTTAACTTTTCGGTGTGCAACGCTTTTAGGAAAGCACTCACCACTTTAGCTTTTGTTTCTAAATCCCCACCTGTGCCCATGAATCAACTTGAGTTTGTTAAAACTCATATCTGGCCAGGATGGACAGAGAAGGGGGGAGAACTCAAGGAAAGGCCCTGCAAGTGTGGGGCCTTGAAGTTTCATTAGCTTCAAGGTAATAGTCTCAGGTCAAGGCCATTCTTCCTTTTGAGCTAAACTATTGCTCATTTCCTTGATTTAGAATCCCTCGTTATCTCTTTGAGGTAATAGTTCCCTTTGCTATGAATGCTGAATCCCTTTTTCAAGTGTAAAGAAATACAAAGAGAAGCCGTGGCTTGCTGCTTTATTCGGGAGTCAGGAAATCAATTTCCTTTACTGAAAAATTTGTACAGATTCTTCCTTCTTCGAGTCAGAGCCTAACCTCACCCATTTGCTCCCTTCTCCACTTTCGCTGCCGAGAAGCTCTGAGCTACATTTTATGCACAGTCACTCTAGCCTCCTGAAGCTAATTATTTGAAATTTTATTTCTTTACTCCCTCTCCACTACCTAGGAGAGGTGACTTCCCCTGCACCTCTTTTGTGTTAACAAGCTTTGGTTCTATTATATTTTAATATATTTATACAGGTCATTTTGAAACTTTTGCTGAATCCCTATTCCATCATTCCACATGTCATTTCATTTACTCTTTGTATGAGAAACCGGAGCCCACACGCAGTTGCAGACCCATGGTGGCGGCACGGCTTTCTTCACTTCAGGACTGAGCAAAACACTTTCCTTAGCAGTGTCCTCTGATGGCAGCTCCTCCCGGACCCAGCAACATCTCCAAGGCCTGTTTCTGACCCAGTTTCTGAAAGATAGCTTCAAGAAGCTCCTGAGTTTACAGAAGCGTGTGTTAGGCCCTGGCTCCCTAAACCCTTAAGGGGGACTACTGGTTTGCCTTTCTCCCCATTTCCAAGCCTCTTTTCTGCCTCAGGGAGGGGAACAGCACCCCGGAGGGCTTCTTTGTGAGATCTTCCCTGCCCTCCTCTCTTCACTGGACCCAGTTGCACTGGCAACTTGGGCTTGGGAGGCTGGGCCAATCTCAGAGGCCTGGTTTCCCTGGCAACATGGGTGGGGTTAACCTGCTAACTGTTGATGACAGTTATTCAAGAACTTTCAGTTGGTCCTAACCAACTAGGAAGGTTGACCAGGCAGGCGCTATTTAACTGCATTTCACAGGGGGGTGGGGCAGTGAGGCTTGATCAGAGTCATGTAAACTGGGATTAAAAATCTAGGCCTCCTTTCTCTGAATCCACATCTTTCTACCTGCCAGTGATCCAGTGCTACCTCCAGCCCACAATGGAAATGCTGGGCCTGAGGGTATCCCATAACCCTTATCAGGTGGCAAACATGGCCTGATTCTGAGAAGAAAAATCTAATGCCAAATTCCACTTAAGGAACGTTTTCCAAAGTGTGACCTGGGATGCCTGAATTAGAATTGCCTAGGATGCTTGTTTCAAATGTCAGGTGGCAGGCCCCCACCTACTCCTTGGGATGGGCCTGGGAAGATGAATTTTTACACAAACCCGACTGACATTTTAAGGACCACAGATATAGGGGATGGTATATCTGCATATATAGATATGCAAGGATGAGCAGAAAATCGTAATGTTTACAGTTAACCGAAAACATTTTGTTGAGGTATAACTTACATCCAATAAGATACACCAATTTAAAATGTACAGTTTGAAGAGCTTTGACAAATGTTTAAACTTTTGAAGCCATTGTCACAATGCTGATAAAGAACATTACCCTCCTGTCCCTATTCGGTCAATTCCCACCCTCCCCCACCCCCGGCCCTACTGGTATGCTTTCCGGTACAACAAATTTTCATTATGTTTCCTAGAGCTTCATGTAAATAAAATTGTACAGTATGTCCTTTTTTGTGCCTGACTTCTTTTGTTCAGCATAATATTTTTGAGATTCATTCATGTTGTTGCATTTATCAATAGTATTTTATTTTTTTATTCCTGAGTGATATTCATTGTTCATATATACAAGACTTTGGTTTTTTCCATTCCCTTCTTTTTGTTTGGGTCATTTCTAGATTTTGGCTTTATGGATAAAGTTGTTATAAGCATTTTACAATCCATCCAAAGTTGATTTTTGTGTGTGGTGTGAGATAAGGGTTGAGATGCTTTCTTTTCCTTTCTTTCCTTTCTTTTCCTTTCTTTCTTTCTTTCTTTCTTTCTTGTTTTTGGTTTCTGTCTCTTTATTCGTATCTCTCGCTCTAGCTGAGCTCTCTCGGTCTTTCTTTTTCTGTCTTGTTTTCGGTATTGCTGCTGCGTAGTCTGTCATGATTCTCCTTCCTTCATTCCTCCTCCTTCCGTCATGCCTTACTATTCCTTCTCCACCTTCTCTCTCTCACTCGCTCTCTCTCTCTCTCTCTCTCTCTCTCCCCCCCACCCTCTCTTTTTTTCTTTCCTGCCTTTTTTAACCTAACTAGGTATGGCTTTCTAGTTATCTCAGAACTATTTATTGAAAACACTCTTCTTTTCCCATTGAATTATCTTGTCACCTTTGTTAGAAGTCAACCAGTCATATATATATGGAGTTTATTTCTGGACTGATATTCCATCAATCTATATGATTACCCTTAAGCCCATTCCCCACTCTCCTAATTACTATAGCTTTATAGCAAAACTTAAAATCAGGTAGTTAAAATTAGCATAAGTCCTCCAAATTCTATTATAGGTTCTTTGCATTTCCATATAAACTTTAGAGTCAATTTATTAATATCTACAAATAGTTTTCTGGGATTTTGATAGGGATTACATCGAATCTGTAGGTCAATTTGAGGATATTGATATCTAAACAATATTTTAGTCTTCGAGTAGAGTATATCCATTTATTAAAGGCTTTTTACATTTCGGGAATATTTTGTGGGTTTTTGGTATACAGGTCTTGTGTATGTCTTAATTTATTCATAACTATTTCATATTTTTGGCTATATTATCATATAATTTTCCATATTGTTTGTTACTGGTATGTACTATATGGAAATACAATTGATTTTTTATACTGACCTTAAATCCTGCAACCTCGCTAAGCTCTTTAATTGTAGTAACTTTGTAATATATTCTTAATGATTTTCTACATACATGACAATGGCCATATCAATGATAAATAAAGACAATTTTACTTCCCTTCTAATCTATATGTCTTTTAAGTTCTCTCTAATTGTCTATTATAATGAATAGAGTCTTTAGTAAAATATTGAATAAAACTGCTAAGGAAATTCTCCTGATCTGAGGGGAGAAAGCATTTGATCTTTCATCATTTTGTGTGAAAATGGCTATAAGATTTTTGTGCCATCTTACATAATCATAATACAATGATCTAAACTAAGAAATTAATAAAGATTCGATACTATTAATGAATCTACAGACCTTATTCAAATTTTACCAGTTGCCCCTCTGATGTTATTTATCTGGCTCAATCCAGGATCCCACTTTTTGTTTTGCTGTCATGTTTCCTAGTTTCCTCCAACTGGAGACAGCAGGTGACCTGAACACATTTTTAAAGTGTTATTTTGTACAATGTTCCTCAATTTAGCTTTGTCTGATATTTTCTCAGGATTAGGTGGAGGTTAGGCAGTTTTGGCAAGAACACCAGAGAAGTGTTGTTGTGCCCTCTCAGCGCATATTATCAAGAGGTACAAGATGTCAATATATCTTTGAGACCAATCACATATCTCCTTTTTCATCATATTATAGCCTACTAATAGCATTCCTTGAAGATTCTGAACAGCAATAATTATTACTGTGGTGTTTATCAAATGGTGATTTTCTATTTCCATCATTTGTCCTACATTTATAAATTGGAATTTTACTGAAAGGAAGAGCTATCCCTTCTCTAATCACTTATTTATTTAGAATTTAAAAATGATTCCAGTCCTGTGTGGGCTCTGAGTATTGTTCAGCTTAGAGCTCTCTGGAAAATTTTCTCTCCCTGGTTGTTGTCGTTCTTGCCCAGACTTCTTGAGTTTTACTCTATGCATGTACGGATTCATATTCAGCTAAATATTCAAGTAGACCCCGGCGCAGATTTCTGGAGCTTGCTCTCTGCATAGCTCTTCCCTTTCCAGCACTCTGCCTTGCGAATTCTAACTGCCTTACCCAACCCATGCAGTATAGCTCATCATGATCCTAATTTGCAATTTTCTCATGGCTAGTGATGTCGAATGCTTTTTTATGTGCTTATTTGCCATCTATGTATCCCCTTTGCTGCAGCATTTCTTCATGTCTTTTGCCTATTTTTTAAATGAGATTTTTTAAATGTTAAATTTTGAGTGTTTTTTTACATATTCTAGATATGAGTCCTTCATCAACTATATGATTTGCAGGTATTTTCTTCTAGTCTGTAGCTTGCCTTTTTATCTTCTTAACAAGCTCTTTTACAGAGAAAAAGTTTTTCATTTTGATGAAGTCCTATTTATCAATTCTTTTTCTTTTATGGACTGTGGTTTGGTGTTATGTCTAATTCCTAAGTGCTGAAGATTTTCTCTTATTTTCTTCTAGAAGCCTTATAATTTTATATTTAAATCTATGACCTATTTAGAGTTAATTTTTTATGTAAAGTATGATGTTTGTTTGTATCAAGTGGCTTTTTGATTGTTTTCCTTTTATTTTTAATTTTTTTTTTTTCTGCCTATGGATGTCTACTTGTTCAAGCACCGTTTGTTGAAAAGACCATCCTTCTTGCACTGGGTTGCTTTTTCACTTAAAAAAAAAAAAATTAGTTGGCTGTAGTGTACAGGATATTTCTAGATCCTCTATTCTATTCCATTAATCTGTGTGTCTATCACACAGCCTTAATTATTATAGCTATGTAATAAGTTTTGAAATTGGGTAGAGTGTGTCCTCCCACGTTTCATCATTCTCAAAACTGTTTTAGCTGTTCTAGTTCCTTTCCATATAAATTTTGGGATAATCTTGTCTAAATCTGCAAAAAAAAAGTATTCCTGGGATTTTTATAGGAAAACACAATATATGTGTTTACTGCAATGTATGTTTACTACAATATATATATATTATATATAGGCATTCTTTACTGTAATATATACTATATATGTTTTGTTATATTTATACCTAAGTATTTAAAAAAAATTTTACCAACTGTAAATAGTATTATATATTTTATTTTAATTTTTTAGATGTATCTATTTTATTCTTTTGTTTAACATATATATGCATATATATATATATATATATATTTACACTGTGTGTTCACTTTTCATAGTTAGATTTCTTTCTGTCACCACTTATTTGACCCTTTTTACCCTGTCTACCTCCTACTCCCTAGAACATGCCGATGAGTCTCTGTTTGTTTGTCCTGTTCCTTTGTTGTTTTTAAGTTTATATCCCACATATAAGTGATATCAAGTGATTTTCAATTTTTTCTGTTTGGCTTATGTCACTTAGCATGATGATCTCAATGTCCATCCATGTTGTTGCAAATGGCAGTATTTCATCTCTTCTTATGGCTGAGTAATATTCCATTGTATATATGTACCACATCTTCTTTACCTAATCATCTATCCTAGGACACTTCAGTTGCTTCCACATCCTGGCCACTGTGAATAACGCTGTTACGAACATCGGTGTGCAAATACCTTTATGGATATCGGTTTTCATGTCTTTGGGGTAAATACCCAGTTGAGGGATTACTGGATCATATGGTAGATCAATTATTAGTTTTCTGAAGGAACTCCATACTGTTTTCCATAGTGGCTGTACCAATCCGCAGGTTCAACCAGCAGTATATTGAGGGTTCCTTTTTCTTTGCATCCTCTCCAACACTTGTTATTACTTGTCCTGTTGATTATAGCTATTCTAACAGGTGTGAGATGATATCTCATTGTGGTTTTAATTTGAATTTCCTTAATAGCTAGTAATGTTGAGCATCTCTTCATATATTTGTTGGCCAGTTCTATGTCTTCTTGGGAAAAGCGTCTGTTCAGGTCCTCAGCCCATTAATTAATTGGATTGTTTGATTTTTGTAGTTATTGAGTTATATGAGTTCTTTGCATATTTTGGTTATCAGGCCCTTATCAGAGGTGTTGCTTGCAAATATATTTTCCCATTCATGTGGTTCTCTCTTTACCTTGTTGACGGTTGCTTTCGCTGAGCAGAAGCTTTTAAGTTTGACGTAGTCCCAGTCATTTATTTCAGCTTTTACTTCCTTTGCCTTTGAGGTCAAATTCATAAAATCCTCTTTAAGTCCAAGGTTTTTGAGTTTAGTTCTTATGTTTTCTTCTATACATTTTATTGTTTCAGGTCTTATATTCAAGTCCTTAATCCATTTTGAGTTCATTTTGGTGTGTTGTGATAGACAACAGTCTAGTTTCATTCTTTTGCAGGTGACCTTCCAGTTTTCCCAGCACCATTTATCGAAGAGGTTTTCCTCTCTCCACTGCATGTTTTTGGCTTTTTTGTCAAAAATTATTTACCCATATACATATGGGTTTACTTCTGGACTCTTGATTCTGTTCCACTGGTTCGTGTGTCTGTTTTGCTGCCAATACCATGCCATTTTGATTATTGTCACTTTTTAGTATAATTTGAAGTTGGGCAGAGTGATGCCTCCAGGCTCGTTCTTTTTTTCTCAGGATTGCTTTGGCAATTCGAGGTCTTTTGTGCTTCCATGCAAATCTGATGATTTTTTGTTCTATGTCTTTGAAAAATGCTGATGAGATTTTGACAGGGATTGCATTAAATCTGTATAATGCTTTAGGTAATATGGTGATTTTAACTCTGTTGATTCTTCCAATCCAAGAACATGGAATATCTTTCCATTTCTTTATATCTTCCTCAATTTCTTTTAATAGGGTCTTGTAGTTTTCCTTATGTAGGTCCTTCATTTGTTTCGTTAAATTTATTCCTAGGTTTTTTATTCTTTTTGCTGCAATGGCAAAAGGAACTATTTTTTCCACTTCTTTTTCTGACACTTCATTATTAGAGTATAGGAAAGCTATGGATTTTTGAACATTGATTTTTGTATCCAGAGACTTTCCTGTATTTGTTTATTTGTTTCTAGTAGTGTTTTTGTGGAGTTTTTAGAGTTTTCTATATAGAGAATCATGTCATCTGCAGAGAGTGACAGTCTGACTTCTTCGTTTCCTATTTGGATGCCTCTTATATCTGTCTCTTACCTAATTGCACTTGTACTCTAATGTTATAGTGAATAACAGTGGTGATAGTGGACAACCTTGCCTTGTTTCTGATCTTAGAAGGAAGGTTTTTAGTTTTTCACCATTAAGAATAATGTTGGCTGAGGGTTTGTCATATTTGGACTTTGTTATGTTAAGGTACTTTCCTTCTACATCAATTTTGTTTAGTGTTTTTGATCATAAATGGATGCTGTATCTTGTCAAAGGCTTTTTCTGCATCTATAGGTATGATCATATGATTCTTACTTTTTAATTTGTTTATGTGGTGTATCACATTAATTAATTTGCATATGTTGAACCATTCCTGTGACCCTGGGATGAAGCCCACTCAATTATGGTGTATAATCTTTTTAATATGTTGCTATATTCATTTTGCTAATATTTTATTTAGTATTTTTGCATCTGTGTTCATGAGAGATATTCGTCTACAGTTTTCTTTTTTCATATTATTCTTACCAGGTTTTGGTATCAGAGTGATATTGGCTTCATAAAATGAGTTGGGAAGTATTGCCTCCTCTTTGATTTTTTGGGAAGAGTTTGAGGAGAATAGGCATTAAATCTTCTTTGAATGTTTGGTAGAATTCACTGGTGAAGATATCTGGTCCTGGACTTTGACTTTTTGGTAGGTTTTTGATGATTGTTTCAATTTCCATACTCCTGATTGGTCTATTTAGATTTTCCAGTTATTCTTGATTCAGTCTAGGAAGAGTGTATTTTTCTAAGTACTGGTCCATTTCTTCTAGGTTATTAAATTTGGTGTTATATACTTTTTCATAGTATTCTTGTATGATCTTTTGTATTTCTACAATATGTCATAATTTCCCCTTTTTCATATCTGATTTTATTGGTGTCCTTTCCTTTTTTCTTTAGTGAGTCTAACCAGAGGTTTGTCAATTTTATTAACCTCCTCAAAGGACCAGCTCTTTGTTGCATTTATTTTTTCTGTCATTTTTTTTTGTTTCAATTTCATTTATTTCTGCTCTAATTTTGATTATTTCTTTCATTCTGCTGACTTTAGGCCTCATTTATTCTTCCTTTCCTAGTTTTTTTTTTTTTTTTTTTTTTTTTTTTTAAGATGAAGTGTTAGATTGTTTTTGGGGATAGGCTGGTAATGAAACGAACTTTCCTCTTAGGACAGCTTTTGCCATGTCCCAAAAGTTTTGATATGTGATACTATCATTATCATTCATTTCTATGTATCTCTTGATCTCTTTTTATTTCTTCCCTAGTTATTCTTCAGTAGCACGTTGTTTAATCTCCATGTATTTGTGGTTTTTCTTGTTTTCTTTTTGCAGTTGATCTCTAGTTTCAAAGCATTATGATGAGAGAATATTTTTGGTATGATTTCAACGCTCTTATATTTGTTGAGGCTATCTCTGTGTCCCAGGATGTGGTCAAATCTTGAGAATGTTCCATGTGCACTGGAGAAGAATGTACAAGCAGCTGTTTTGGGATGGAAGGCTCTGTGAATGTCAATTATGTACAGTTGGTTTAATGTGTCATTTAAGGATGTTATTTCCTTATTGATTTTCTGTTTGGATGATCTGTCCATATCTCACAGAAGGGTATTTAGGTCCCCTGCTACAATAGTGTTTTGGTCAATTTCTCTCTTCAGTTCTGTTAGTAATTGCTTCACATATTTTGGGGCTCCCTGATTGGGAGCATAGATATCAATATCTGTTATGTCTTCCTGGTCCATGATTCTCTTTATTATTATGATGTGTCCCTCAGTCTCTTTCTCTACCTTTTTTTATTATAAAGTTTATTTCTTCTGATATTAGTACTGCTACTCCCACTTTTCTCTGAATGCCATTTGCTTGAAATATCATTTTCCTCCCTTTCACTTTGAGTCTATATTTGTCTTTGGAGGTGAGATATGTCTCTTGGAGACAGAACATGGTTAGGTTTTGTTTTTTGATCCATTCTGCAACTCTATGCCTTTTTATTGATGAGTTCAGTCCATTTACATTTAGGGTGATTATTGAAATATGGGGTCTTCTTATAGTCATTTTATCTTTTGCTTTCTGGTAGCTCAGTGTTTCCATTGCTTCCTTGGTCTTGTGTTTCCGTTTTTGTTATTTTAGTTGGGTTTTGTGGATTTCTCCTTTGGTCCTTCTGGTTTTCTGTTATATACTTTGGTTCTGGATCTTTGACTTGTGGTTACCCTTACAAATATGTAAAGGATAGTGTGTGTGTGTGTATGTGTGTGTGTGTGTGTGTATACATGAACACGCATGCGCGCGCGCGCGCACACACACACACACACACACACACACAGTCATCCCTTTTCTTCTGCTCGTGCCTTATCTCCATTCCCCTTTGTGAACTTAGATCTTTGAATCCTCCCCTTTTCAGTTATTGTTATCTCAATTTGTCCCTATGTATGCTGAATGTTTATTACTATCTTATTATAGTAATTCTCTCATTGTTTAAGTTTATAATCCCCTGTTCTTAGTAAAGTTTGCACTCCTCTGCTTCTATTTGCCTGGTAGTCACTTTTCTCCTCATTATGTTTTGTTTTGTTTTGTTATTTTATTTTAGATGAGTTGACACCTTTCAGTATTTCCAGTAGTGCCGGCCTCATAGTGGAGAATTCCTTCAATTTTTGTATGTCTGGAAAGGTCTTAATTTCTCCTTCATATCTAAAGGAGAGCTTAGCTGGATACATTATTCTAGGCTGGTAGTTCCTTTCACTGAATAGTTTGAATATTTGGTTCCATTCCTTTCTGGTTTGTAAAGTTTGAGCTGAGAAGTCTGATGATAATTTAATGGGTTTTCCTTTATGAGTTACTGTCTTCTTTTCCCTGGCTGCCCTGAGAATTCTGTCTGTGTCATCGATTTTCAATAACTTGAATGCATCTTGGTGAAGGTCTTTTGGGTTGAGATAATTGGGTGTTCTATTAACTTCTTGATTTCCAAGCTCCAGCTTACTCCTTAGATTTGAGAAATTCTCGTCCACTATTTGTCTGACAATGCTTTCTAGTCTCTTCTCCTTTTCCTCACCTTCGAGAATGCCCATTATTCTTATGTTTCCTCTCCTGATTGTATCAGTTACTTCTTGTATTTCTCTTTCATTATTTTTAATTCTTCAATTTCTCTCTCCTTTTTTCTAATTTATTTCTAGATTTCTGTCTTCAATATCACTGATCTTTTTCTCCATTTGGTCGACTCTAATTCCCAAGCTTGCTATTTCATTTTTCAACTCTTTCAGTGTGTTCTTTATCTCCAGAAGTGTATTGTGTTCTTTTTGAGGGTTTCAGTCTTCTTGCTAAAGAACTCATTCTGCTCATCTAGTTGTTTTTTAAATTTCTGAAATTGTTGCTATGAATTGTTTCGGTTCTCCTTGAGGTTTTTTCAGAAGTATCATCCTGAATTCTCTGTCATTTAAGTCACATATTTCTATGTCTGTAAGCTTGTTTTCTGGAGATTTTTCTCTTTTTTTTCTGAGATGCCTTGTCACTTTGGTTGTTCATAATTGACTATTTCTCTGCCTGGGCATTAATGGAAGTGTATTCTGATTTTTTTTTCCCCCCAGAAAGATTTATTATATAATGGCCCCTAGGCTGTTGCAAAGAAGTTGTTTTTCTTTTGGTTGCCAGTAGTTGGTGTCTAAGCCTCTTGGATATCTGCTTTATATAAAATCTTAAGAATGTCTTTTTTTTTTCCTGATAGATGTTTAATCATGCTCACTACCCTCTGTTTCAGTTCCTGTCGATGTTAGCGACAGTTTTGGTAGTGTTTTCTCAGATTTCCTGGGTCTCTGCATGATCTGTCTCAGAGGGTATGGGGGAAGGGGCACTCTGGGTTAAGGGTTGGAAGCTGCAGCTCAGCCTCGGTTTTGCAACCACGGCCAGTAGAAATCAACCGTTGTTTCTCTGCCATCTCCACTTTTCTGTCATTCCCATTTCTCTGCCTTCAGCCCTGATGACAGGTCTCTGCCGCCAGCAGCGTGGAGCTCACAGCACTCCCAGGCAGGGCTGTTCAGGGAAGTCATCATACCTCTTCCCCTCCCCCTCCCTCTACAGGGTGCTCCTGGGTGGCTCCTAGAGGCAGCTTCTTTGTTTCTCCCAGTCCATTGCCTGACACACGGGGCTCTGACCTGTGATAACTCTTATGTGCAGATCCCATGCTCAGATGTGCTGGGGTGCAGTTTGGGTGTTTTTGGTTGAGTTTTAGATGTTCAGTTTATTGTTATTTCAAGGCGAGAGATTCGGGGATATCTCTCACTCTACCATGTTTCTGATGTCACCCTTGTTTTCTTTTAAGGTCCCTTTCTTTGTCCAGTCCTCTACAATTATTAATTTTTTCCACTCATTGACCACCTCCTCCCAGGAGGTCTCCAAGGCTTAGATACTTTGGGGAGCATAAATAATATATTATCTCACTGAGCGCCAAGTGTAGACCAGGCTCTGTTCTAGGCTCTATCCTTGCATTAACTTACTTAACCCTCACAATGACTTGGTGAGATAGAAATTATGTTATCTGGAATTCATGGAGGAGGAGAGCTGGTCAATTGTTAAAGCACAGTTTAGCAGGGCAAGAACCCCTGAGTCTGTGTTCAGGTGTGTGCTCTTGACCTCTACATTCTATTGGACCTCCGATATAGCCATCAGGGAGATTAGATGTAGAAGTGGAATCCACTCCCAGTTGATAAGATCAGAAAATGGATTTCTGAATGATGAAGCAGCTCATGAAATCTCCGAGCGGGTGAATTTTGGCTGGATGCTCCCCAATCCCATTTCTTTTCCTAAGCACAGAGGAAGATGACGTTTCTCAGCCTATTATTCAGTTAGGTCAATGGAATGTGGGGGAAACGATGTGTAGCACTTCTAGGCCTGGCCTAAAATTCCTTGCCAGATCTTTGGCTTTCATTTCCCTGTGAAAAAGAAGTTGGTGGAGTTTCACCATAGGAGCATCCTGGGCCCGAAGTACCACCTGGAGGAGTGGTACCCCAGCAAACTGTCCAAACTGCATGGGCCTGCATGTGATTGGCAAATAAACCTTCTTGCAGTTAGCTGCTGGGAGGTCAGGATTTATTTGTTTCGTGGAATGACCTAGCCTATTCTGATCAATAGAGCTAGAAAATTTGGCTTGGTGTCTCCAAATGTAGGCAAAACACCCTGAGTCATATGCCAGAACTACTTCTGTGGAGACATCTATGCTACTGCTGCTAGTACAGAAATCGTAATTCATACCACCATCACTGTCACGTGGGACAGCAGGCACTGAGGATAGAGCCTCGGCTGGGCTGCCTCTGGAAAGCAGGGGCTGGCACCATACCTGATCAAATAGGTTCTGGACAGCCCAGATGATATGGATATGGGTCCTACCCTCAAAGGGCTAACTGTCCAGTGGGAGCAGTGAAAACCTGTAAAAGGCCATTATAATTGAAGAGAAAGTGGTGAGTGTGCTGAGAAAGGATGGATACTGGACTCTGACTCCTGGAAGAAGTGAGGCTTGTAGGTCAGGATAAGTTGCCTATGTGTTCTTGGGTTGCTGGGACACTGTCTAAGGGTATGTCAAATTGTTACTATCTTTTTCAATTTAAGAACTTAAGCAAAAAGTTATTGAAGATTAAAGAGGACACAAAATTTATGTTTATTAACAATTCAAATATGAAAATTTCACAGTAATGGAAACCCCACCCTTAGCATAACCTCTTGTGCTACAGGTCACAACTCACAATTCTGAGTGAAAGTCTGTGTTATAAAGCTCTGAAGTCAAACTGAAATAAATTAAGCAGCAATATTTTAAGTGCAGCAGAGAGGTTTTCCATGTCATTATTTACAAGGCTTGAATCTTTTTACTTTATAACAAAATTCAATGCAGATGACTTAATTAAGTCCATTTTAACAATCTGTCCTTTTACACCATGACAGATTTCTCTTTTTGGTCACCCTTTTCCTCCTCCTTTTCTTTATTTTTGCTTTTTGACTTTTTCTCTTGTTTTCATGTTTTGGGATTCTGTCTGATTCCACTTCAGTGTCTGGGTGTTCCTTAGGTTTTGTTTCTTGTGCTTTCCTCCTTCTTGCTTTCCTGACTTCCTGCTGTGCTGGCACTGCTACCGTGGCTTTGGGTTTGGCTTCCAAAGAGCTATGGCTTACGCTTGGACTAGGATCCAAGTTCCTAGGATTGCTTTGGCTCTGGCTCCTGCTCAATAAGCCTGATTGGCCAACTGCTGCTGTGTCCTGTCTCTTTTGTTTCCTATATCATTTTACTGTTTAACTTTTTAGAAATTTTTCTGAATTTTCTCTTTTTTTACAGACATGTTACATTTGCTGTCACCTTCATTATAGTCTGGTTCAAAGGCAGCTTCATCAGTTTCTCTAGTTAAAATGGAGAAAAGTCAAAGGAGTTTAACTAGGATTTAGGTTAGATAGATAGCATTCATGTCAATTACCCATTAATTACCTCTCTTTCAGTCTGTGTGTCTGAGTTAAGAATTTAAAGTAATTTATTGCCACTTGATTATTCTTTGCTTCTAATATTTGCTTCCCATGATCCTAACAAGGATTTTTATCAACAGACCTTGTCTCTTCACTGAGCATTTAGTATCATAAGGGCTTTTGTGATCACGGGAGCTTTTTGGTTTTTGCTTCCTGTAGGGCAAAATTACTTCTTGGGTGAATGTTCTGTTTCTCTCTTTCTCACCCTCTTTCTCTCTCTTTCCCTCCTTTTCTCCCTCCCCCACTCTCTTCACAGCTCTCTTTCCTCCCTCAGCTTATTTTTCTCTTCAGACGCAGAAGCTATAGGTTTTTTTCTAGCTACCCCTTATTAAGTTGAGAAAGTACCCTTCTATTTCAATATTTTGTTGATAATTTTTTAAATTATAAATTGATTTTTAATTTTATTAAATTTTTCTGTCTCATGATGATCATGGTTTTTCTCTTTTATTCTTTTGCTGTCATGAATTATTTGGTTTTTCAAATGTTAAGCAAATCCCTGCGTTCCCGGGATAAACCCAAAGAAGTCACAAGTATTAGTGTGAGATTGGTGTTATTGCCTCCTTAAATATTTGATAGACTTCACCAGTGAAGCCATATGGACTGATGTTTTCTTTGTAAAAAGGTTTTTATTTATTTTTTAGAAATTCAGTTTCACATATAGTATCATTTAGATGATCTCTCTTCTTATGTCAGTTTTGTAATTTGCCTCCTTTAAGGAACAGGTAGTTTCACTATACCGATGAATTAATTGGTATAAATTTGTTTATATTATTCCTTTCTATCATTTTAGTGTTTGTGGGACCTGTAATTATGTCTCCTTTTAAATTTCTGATACTGGTAATTTGTGTTTTTTCTTTATAAGTCTAGAAGATTATTAAATTTATTATATTTTTAAAAGATACAGCCTTTGGCTTAATTGGTTTATTTCTATTATTTAACCCGTTCTTCTATTTTGGGAGTTTAAGCTGCTATTTTCTTTCTAATTTCTAATATGAAAGCTTAGATGATCACTTTAAGGCCTTCTTTATTCTTTCTATGCACTGCTTCACCTCTTCTACAAATGTCCTTTTTTTCCTTTTGTAGTCCTAATTAGGTCTGTTCCCAGGAGGACACTGGGGAGTTTCAAAGTTCATGTGGCTTTTGCCACCTCTGTAATGCCTGCTCATCAAATTCTAAAGAGTTTTGTGACCATAAAGATTTAGACTTTTGAAACTCAGTTAAGTATGGAGTTTTAGGTAACTTCTCACTGAACCTAGATCTGGCATGAAAAGCCATTTTAGCAACAATTCTGATGCAGGAGAGAAAATAGAAAATCTGAAACACAAAACTTCTTCCTCCAGAAGATTCTGTCAACTGCTCTGAGTCTTATCGTGTAGAAAGACACAATTTTAACTTTCCCCAAATTCTATTTTAGAACAGGTGGCCTTTTAAAGACAGAAGTATTTGCTGCAGTGGATACATGAGCCTTCCTGGGCTTTCTCAGCAGGGCTACAGACCTACCTAAGTGACCTGGGGTGTTTTTCCTGAGTCAAATTAGCATTAAAGTACACCCAGATACAGGAGATGGAAAATCTCATAGTCTACAGATGCCAGAAGCTTTCTTCTTACTCTCTCTCCATATTTTCAGTTAATAAGCCTTTTTGAAAACCATTTGGACTTCCACTTCTAGTTAATATATAAATAGTTGCAAGAGACCATTACTCTCACTGTAACAACATGAGTAAGCTGCCGGTAAGTTACATAATCATAGTTATTGAAAACCCATAAGAGAGCTGAGGAGTTAAAAAAATTAAACTAAATTCTAGAGTATAAAGAGCCCTTTCTACGATAGTGAGACATGAGACTGCTTTCATCATAGGGGTATGGTACAGTAGATGGATGAGCAAAACCATCTTAGAGAGGGGATTTTTGAAGATGCAGTGAGAAACTAGCTCAACTGGATGAAATTTGCATGAGCTGAAATGATGTATTAAAATCCCCAAAAGACCTTAATACAAAGTGTCATCCACCTGCCAATTCTCACCCATAAGTCCTCACCAATTGCATGGCCCTAGACTGGTGATGGTGACTGACAGAGAAAAAAGTTAGAGGGGCAAGTTTCTGTAGGAGTACTCACCCATTATTTCTTTTAAAGTCTTCACTGAGTACATAGTAGCACAGGGACAGGAAAGGAGACTAGAGAGAGACCACCTCAAGGCACACCTGACTACCATTTTTTACCAAAGAAGCACATAGTCAAAGGTAGAGGACATGTGAAAAAGCAGGAAGATGTGGCATATAATCAAGAGGATAAAAGCAGCTAATATTAACAGAATCAGGAATGACCCAGGTGTTGGAATCAGCAGACAAAAGTTTAAAATTAAATTTAATTCCATTAAATTTCAATGGAAAAGATGAGCAAAATGAGTAAGAAAAAGTGGAAAATTTCATTGGAGAATCCAAAACTCTATAAAAGAATAAAATGGATTCTAGAATTGAAATAAAAATTTTATTAGAAGTACTTCGCAGCAGACTAGATGCAACAGAAAAAGAGAGCAGTGAACTTGAAGACAGGTTAATAAAATTTATCCAAACTTATACATAAGAAAAGAAAAATTAAATAAAATTAAACTAAATAAAAAAGTTACAACAGTTTCAGAGAACTTTAGGACAATATAAAATATTATAAGATGTATATTTAGACTTCCTAAATGACAGGAGCAAGAAAATAGGACAGAGGGACTATTCGAAGGGACTATGCTTGAACATTTTAAAAAAGTAATGAAAAATATAAATTCGCAGGTCTAAAAGCTTAGAAAAACCCAAGTAAAATAAATGAATAGGATACCAATGCATATCATAGTCACATTGTCGATAGCCAAAATTAAAGAAACTGTCTTAAGGACTGTCAGAGAAAAAGAACACATGAATTTAAGGATATAATAATAAGAATAATAACTAGCTTTCTCATCAAAAACAGTAGAATCCAAAAGAAAATGAAGCAACTTCTTTAAAATACTGAAAGAAGAAAAATTTAAATACATACTTTAGGAATGAAAACTAAAAAAAAAAGATATTTGCTCACACTAAGAAGCATAAAGAACTTAGCTCTAACAGACTGTCACTGCAAGAATGTTTAAAAAAAGTTCTTCAGACTAGAGAGAAATACTACCAGATGAAGACTGGATCTGTAGGAAAGAACACAAGAAAGGGTAAATAAGTGGGAAGGGGTATGTTTATGTGTGTGCGTGAATGTAATTATTATTGTTTTATCTGCTCAATAGGTACTTATGTTTACCCATATAT
This sequence comes from Rousettus aegyptiacus, assembly GCF_014176215.1. NCBI lineage: Eukaryota > Metazoa > Chordata > Mammalia > Chiroptera > Pteropodidae > Rousettus > Rousettus aegyptiacus. Next base: position 10,323,159 of record NW_023416309.1, read on the forward strand.
GTAACACTTTCTTTGCTCCATATTAAAGAGTGAACACCGGTATATGGTGGTGAACTCTTTCAGGTTCTGGTTGTCGAGTATATCTTTAGTTAATATTTATTACTAATTTTTTTTCTGGGTAAAGAATTCTATGTTGGCTGTTGTTTTCTTTTGGCACATTGAGATAGTCATTCCATTGTCTCCTAATTCTATTGTTTCTTTAAAGAATTTGGAGAATTCTAAATTGCACACTCTAAAAACTTCTTTTAAGATTTTTTGTCTTTGATTTTCTGCAGTTTCACCACAACATGTATAGATGTGGACTTCTTTTTAAAACTTCCTTTCAGGGGTTTATGGGCTTCTTAAACATGGGGTTTGGCATCTGTGTTAATCTATTCAGGCTTCTGTAACAAAATACCACAGACTGGGTATCTTATAAACAACAGAAATTTATTTCTCACCGTCTTAGAGGCTGAAAGTCCAGGTTCATGACCAAACATGGTTGGGTAAGTGGCCGCTTCTTGGTTCATAGCTGGCACCTTCTCACTATGCACTTACATGGTAGAAGAGGCTAAGGGAAACTCTCTGGAGCCTCTTTCATAAGGCGCTAATTACATTCATGAAGGCTTCACTTTCGTGGCTTAAGTACCTCCCAAAGACCTCTCTTAATACCATCATTTTTAATGTTTAGGATTTCAATAGGTGAATCTTGAGGGGACATAATCAGAACATAACTGCATCTTTTATTGGTTCTGGAGAATTCTGAGTCACTATTTCTTCATATATACCTCCGTTCTCATTCTCTCTTTTTTGGAGAGAGGGAACAGCAGTAAAACATATGTGCTAGATCCTCTTGTAGTATTGTCTATGTCTGTATCTATTAGGAAGCAAATATTTTCATATCTCTGTACAGTTAGGACTTTCTGAGCAAATGTTATTGAAACCTGAATTAAAGAAAGTTAAAGAGTGTTAGGACTGAAGCCATGGGCTCCCATTCAGAGAGGAATAAAACTTATCTTCTCCAAACTTTTCACCTCTTCAAGTCAGATTATTGCATTCTGGAGTGGGGCATTCTCTATTTTTCTTTCTGAGAAAATTCATTTACATTTCAAAGGGGGAAAAACCTGAAAAAATAGAGACAGTTGTTTACATTCCAAATGTAAATGACTAAAGAGCAAATGTTTCTCCCTTTGCCAGACCCCTCTCTTAGGATGGTAATTGGGCATTGTGTAACCTATATAACCTGCTAAAGTCATAATTTCAAGGTTTCTCTCCTGTAGCGCAAAAAGTTATTTGCACCTGCAGGTCTAACCATATTGTTCTCATCATGTCACTTAAAGGTGGAAGAAATTAGGTCTAGGGAACTAATATAGTTATTGATGTAAATTGCTATTTGCCTTTTCCCAAAGCCTCATGTCTTCATTCAGGATAATAGACAAAAATAGATTTAAAACATCACTTAATATTCTTTTTTATTTTCCATCCTCTTGTCTTGACTATTCTCTGGATGGTTTCTGCTGACCTACATTTTAGTTCACAAATTCTCTTCAACTTTTGTAATCTACCATTAAACCATCTTTTGAAATATCTTGGGATGATAGAAATGTTTTATTATTATTATTATTATTATTATTATTATTATTATTATTATAGTGGCCACACAACTATAGTTCATCAAAGTATGCATTTTAAACAGGTGGATTTTATTGTATGTAAATTATACCTCGATAAAGCCGTTAGGAAGATAAAGAAGAAGATAGGTTAGAAAAAAACTTTATTGAATTCTTAATTTTCACATTATCATATTTTGCAGTTCTAAAAATTCTATTTGGTTCCCTCACATACTACTTCCATCACTTTTTATAGTTTCTAGTTTTTTGCCTAAATGGTTTAGATTGACTTTTATCTCCTTGAACATGGTAAGCTTATTTACTTTATAGTCTTGCCTGACAACAGCATTATTTGAGGTTTCTGCGGGTCTATTTCTTTTTCTTCTCATTCTCATTCAAAGTATTTCATTTTCACACATGTCTGGTTATCTTATACCATGTGTTGGACAATGTGTTGGGAAAACTGGTTGAGAGTGTAGACTGTATCCTAATCTTGTTCTGAAAGTGGGTTTTCTACTGCTTTTTCTGGGTGACTGGGAGCACTACCAGTCCAGGTACACCTTAATCCAGGTTCTGGCCTGTTATTTCCTTTGTTATGCAAATAACCTGGAACCAGATTTTTGCCTATGTGAGGGCTAGCTTATTTCTGGTTACTCTTACTTCTAGTATATAGTTTTTGGGTTCACAACCCAAAGTCAGAGGTCATTATTGGATCTAACACTTGGAGGGTCCCAGATGCCAACATTTCCCCCCCATAATCTCTTGAGGCCACCAAAAGCCCAAAAGTGCAGCTCAGTTTAGGGTGATTGATGCCAAAGTACCTTACTAACTTCTTTAGATTTCATACTTCTCTGAGATCTTGGCCAGACAATATTTTACTATCTTTTGAGCTTTATGATTCTTTTAAAAAGATGGTTTTTATATTTTGTCTAACCTTTTTAGCTGTATCCTATAACAGTTTGGTTTGAATTACCTAGTCTGTTTTAGGGAAATTAAAACTCTTAATGCTGGAATTTAAAGTAAAAATTTTATTAAATTAAAAAACATTGATTTCTCTAGTTATAAGAGTCATACCTGTTCATTGTATTAAATTTTAAAAACTAAAACAAAAAATACAACTGAGGAAATATATGCCCTAGGAGTACCTCCAATTACAGTTAAATACTTGTTACTGTTGTGGTGTATTTTATGTCACTCTTTTTTTCTCTTGTGTGTTTAACTATAAGAATTTGAATGCATGTACATTTTTATATCCTGTTTCTATTTCTTAAAATTTTGTTGCCAGTATTTTCATTAATATTTTTTTTGTGTGAAAAAATGGTTTTACCGGCTTTGTTATATCCCAATATAATTGTATCAAAATATATTTAGCCATTTTTCTACTGTTGAATTTTTATAGAAATTAGGATTTTTCCTTATTATTATAGTGTTGATCAATTTTGACCAAGAACTGCGAGGCAAACAAAACGTTTATTTGGGGATCTTTTTAGGAATTGCAAATCCAGAAGACACAGATTTAGGTAGAAACCCAACCATATTCTGAGTGGGAATGAAAGCACAGAGTTTATAAAGAGAGAAAAAAGGGAGCTAGAAAGGGATTACACAAGTTGCTTTGAAAGAGCTGTGATTGGTGCTGGCAAGCAGACTTATACGATACTATACATGATTAATTGCTCATGTCTATTGCTAGATGAAAATTTATCGTATAATGAGAGAGTTCAGTGATGCAGAGCCAGTTCCAGAGACTATATCAGGCTGTAGCCATTTGGTTTAGCTCAGTTCAAAAGTTCAGTTTCACATGGAAGGGGTGTATTAGCCCAGCTTCCTGGAGGCCTCCCAGATTCATTTTAGGTCGCTCTCTTGACAATACCAACTCCATTTTGCTGTTTTTTGTTTTTTGGGTTTTTTTTTTAACAGTAGTATATTTTTTATTTTGTATATGAATATTTGTCTGGACTTCTGAATTTATTCTCTAAAATGGAAATACTAGGAGAAAGACTATGATTAGAAATATTATTTTGATAACAACAGGAACTACCAGTAAGCCAATCTCTTTGCCAATTTATCCTCAGTACATACAAGGCTGTTAGTGTGAACTCACTGTGATTATGAATTTAAGGCAACTTATAATTGCAAATAAAGTGCATCAGTCTTATTTCCTTCACTACTTCAGAGAAGTTTTCTACTGAATAAGTGGTACAGGCAACTCTTTGCCTTAAGGCAATGGTTCTCAACCCTAATTAAATTACATGTTAGCATCACCCAAGTCCCACCCCCAGAACAGTTTAATATGAATCCTTGGGGACCGACATGAACATATACATATTTATATTTTTAATTCCTTAGGTAATTCCAATGTGCTGTCAGACTTAAGAACCACTGTTTTAAAGTAAAAGAAAGTTTGGTCAGTGTTTAGTAGCCAATTGAATTTTAACCGTCCACTTGTTAAGTACCTTTGACTTTGCTTTGTTAGGATTTGGATTCGCTTCTGATTATGGATGTACTTCAAAACAGGGGTTAATGGATTCAATACAGAATGATCAGTTAAATTTGAATTTCAGATAAATGATCAATACTTTTTAAGAGAAAGTTTGTCCAAAATATGGGGTGATGTATTTATACTAAAAATTATTGGTTGTTTATCAAAATTCGGATTTAGCTGTATATCCTGTGATTTTATTTGCTAAATCTGGCCGACTAATTTTGGTTATGCTTTAGGATACATATGCTTCTGTAGTATTCTGCTCTTGTCCAGGATTGGTGACGGGATTCTCTGTTTTATGAAGAGGTTTGTGTTTATAGTAGATATCAACCTCTGAGTCTCTCTGCCTAGGATAGAAAACTATATTCATCAACATTCTGAAATAAGTCCACGAAGAAACTTTTTCAACATTCCATAAGATCTTGGTGGTCCCTTGGCCTATCTTAACCTCTGTTGCAGGAAGCTTTTACTTGGCATAAGAGAGGGTTGCGCGCGCGAGAGAGAGAGAAAGAGAGAGACAGAGAGAGACAGAGAGAGAGAGACAGAGAGAGAGACAGAGAGAGAGAGACAGAGAGAGAGACAGAGAGAGAGAGAGAGAGAGACAGAGAGACAGAGAGAGAGACAGAGAGAGACAGAGAGAGAGACAGAGAGAGAGAGACAGAGAGAGAGAGACAGAGAGAGAGACAGAGAGAGAGAGACAGAGAGAGAGAGACAGAGAGAGAGACAGAGAGAGAGAGAGAGTGCGCGCGCGCGAGAGTTCCTGCTGGCCATAAAGTATATAACAGACTCTTCAGACATAGTTAGAGTAAGCTTCTGCCACTTTTACATGTCAGTAAACTGAACTGTATATTCTGCAGTAGGTTTTTGTTCAGACAGTAGTTACCTGAGCCCATTTATGCATAGGTAAGGGGAGTTGATACCCACTATCCTGAAAAAAAAGTACAACAGGGCATCTTATTTTTGTTGTTTTGAGTGTATATGTGTGTGCTTAGAAAATGCTTTTCTCCCTTTAGTAGTTAGTCTCAGTGGGAATGAACCAGTCTGTCCAAGCTGTCCAAGGTGGCCAGGTGGGCAGTATGTGCGTGTGGGGGGTCTCCCGTGTGTAAATGCACTTTGACTACCAGGTCAGTAGCTGCCTAAAACTTGAAGTTAGGGGTAACCTGTTAAAGTTAATTGGCATGGCCCTGCCCATGGCATTATTATAGGGAAGAACCCCAAGGGATCTGGAAAGGACTTACCAGAAAGGAAATGAGAGTCTGGGTTGGTGAGCCAAAACCAACAAGGGACTAGAAGCCCCATTGCATTCAAAGCTTCCCCCCCCCCCCCCAACCCCAATTCCCAGTGTGATCTGAGGAACAATATCTAAGCATATAAGTGAGAGTATAGAAGAAATGAAGCTTCAGAGCCCCAGTGCAGCACCTTACTGTAGCTTGGACAGGAACCTGGACCAGGAGGAGCACCCCACCAACAGACAACCTGAACCAACATTATAGGATTGGCTTTCTATACTGACACCTTGTGGCAACATCTGGCAATAGCAGCAGAGGACTGTTCTTTTGTCCACTTGGTGAAAAGAAGTAGAACTGAAGGAGTAGGATTCTTGGACAATGCAGGGGTAGAGGGAGGGCTCAGGAGAGAGAGCCTGGATCTCCTGTACATAAGGGTAGGTGGATGCTGAGGCAATTATGAGAGGTGGTTTTGCTGAGTTCACATCCTTGTTTTGCCACTGTCAGAGAAGTTGGCAAGTTATTGCATCCTTTTCTACCTTAGTTTCTTTATCGACAGAATGATGCCAATAAAAGTACCTATCTCCTAAGGTTGTTGTGAGGATTAAATGAGTTAGTACATGTTAGAATAGTGCCCAACATAGTAAGTGCTCAGTAAATGGTGGAGGCTGATGCTGTAGTTATTATTGCTAGGAAAGATAAAATAGATGAGGCAATATTGGCACCCATGTGGTGGATACCATAACGAGCTCAGAGGTAGATATCATGATTCTCACCTTGTAAATGATGTGACTTAGTTTCAGAGAATGTAAGTGACATGATATTAAATTTGGTATTCTGATCTGACTTGCATTTCTCAGAAGCTTGAAATTACCTAACCTAAAAACCAGGTCTCTGTGATTCTTTAGCCATGGTCAAAGTTATTTTTATGGCAAATAAATCTGAAGCTGAAGTAAACCCCAAAGGAGAAAATAAATCCTATTTATGTTACCTCTGATTTTTTCCTCTTGAATCCATTGTTTCTTTTCCATCTTCAGTGCCCCTGCCTTGGTTTAACTCTGATATCTTGCTTGGACTCTGCAGTCATCTCCTAACTGGTCCGTCTCCCCTCCAGGCTCTCCTGCATACATCTAGAAGGGTTGTCTTTCTAAACTCTACCCCCACCTTGAGCCTTTCAGTGTGTCCGCATCTCATGTGAGACTGTCCAGAGTGGTTAGCTGTATATAATTGGACTCCAGTCTCCTGCTGAGTTTCTTTTCCTGCTTCTCTCCCAAGAGCTAGGTTCTCTTTTTTTTCTGTTTCTGAAGTAGTTAGACACTTCTATAGTACCAGTCACTGTGTTGTAGTGTAACTGTTGTTTGTATTCTTTGTATTCAATTATTCCAGGAGACTGAATTCATTGAAGGCAGGGATCATATCTGATCATATCTGTGTCCCTTTAGTGACTAGCAAAGCACCAGGCTAGGAAGTGTTGCTAAATGGGACAGATCATCTTTAGGGCTCATTTACGATACAGAGGTGGACACTCCTTGAGTTTAAGATCAAATGCAAGTCCTCGTTGCATCATGGGTAGTGTGAAACAGATGTGAAGAAAATAAATGGCCATTATACACTATAATAATGTGCCAATTCTATATCTTTTAAGAAAACTAAAATATTGCAGTTTGGCTATACATAAAAGCTCTCTAATCAACAAAGAAAACAAAAAACATATTATTTTATGAATTTATTGAGGTACTTTGTGGTGATATCAGGGAGCAACAATTCAAGTTGGAAGGCTTAGGCGGGTCCCAAATGGCAAATCAGAAGCCAGAATACTGGGGTGCTCTGAAGATTTATATGGGCATGTGGGGGCATCAGCAGCAACTCATCAATTCTTTTGACCAATGATATGATAGAGCGGCAAGGTGCTGCTAACCAAAGTACCTGGATTCAATCCTAGCTTAGTTGCACTAGCTGTGTGACCTTAGACAAACTTCTCAGCCTGTGACAGTGTTTACTCCTATGTAAAATTGGAATAGTAATAGCATCTGTCATAGTGTTGTTCTGCAGAGTTAATACTTGAGTTGCCCCACAGGAAAGGGTCTTCCTTTCACCCACCTAGATGCTCCACGCCCATGCACACAACATCTCTACATTTTTTTTTTTTTGCACACGTTAGAAGTAGCTCTGGCTCTGAAAAGAGGTAGTTCTCATTTCCTTTATCCTGTAGAGCTGGTTAACGAGCCATATTTTCTGTCAGAATAATTGAATCTGGACTATCTGACCAATAGATCACCTTAATACATTTGGCCCCAGTGCCCTGTTTCCCTGTCTCAAGAGCTTGGCATTGTGAGTTTAAAAACAAAAGCTTTCTGAGCTTTGAGTTATATCTTCCCTCTGTTTCTATTGCCTGGCTATACTGAAGAATGTTCTGTCTTAGGCTCTTTCATTATAGATACCAAAGTTTTTCCCCTTGATATATTGCTTAAATTGTACCAATTGCTTACTGATAGAGTATATTTTCTAGCATTTTTCCATTACTGTTTTCTGAGTGGACTATTTCAGGAGCAAAATATATCCCCTTTTCTCCTCCACCCCTTTTTCTTTTTCTATCCCTTGCCTCACCCATCTCTGCTTCTGGTAGTATAGAAGAGGAGAGAGAGAGAGAGAGAGAGAGAGAGAGAGAGAGAGAGAGAGAGAGAGAGAGAGAGAGAGAGAGAGAGAGAGAGAGAGAGAGAGAGCGAGCGCACTGGGTTTCATGGCAGCTAGGGATCTGAGTTTTGGAGCCCTATTGTCATCTATCTACTGTGTGGACTTGAGCTATCCTTTCATCTCTTGGAGCCCGGGGTCTTCTGTTAAATGAGAGGATTGGACTAAGGTGATTGCTAAAGATTCTTCCAGCTTAGTATCCTCTGATGCTTCACATCTTCTCCTCACTCCTGACTTAGAGCTGACCATTCATAAACCCCTTAAAAGGGGTGGCAGAGAGAGTCCCCATTTGCTGCAGTAGAGGAAAACTCAGGAGTGTCAGGCTACATATTGCACTGGAAATATACAATGCCAGATTGCTCAGCCTATGGGTCCTATCTCCCAAATTGTGCTCTGCTGATGCAGAGGATCCAAGAGTTTCCAATAAATAGGTGTCCAATCTGAGATCTGGAGATCTTGTCTGGTTAATCAAAATTTCAGTGGGTCTAATGGCATCTCATAAGAGGTCGAGACTAGCCCCTTGTTTCTCGTGCATCTCTGTGATATACAGCATAAGGATGGGTACATTCTAAATGTTCACTAAATATTTTGACTAATGTAATAAGTCAGTGATAGGATATAGCTGCTGAGAAACTTAATGTCACTTAGGCTGTATTAATAGAAGTATGTTAACTATAAAGAGGGAAGAGATAGCTTGACTGTTGCATGCTGTAGAGATCTCATCTGTAGAACTAAGTTTTTTTGATTGCCCACTAAAGTTCCATGAGAGTGGGACAGCGGTTACCTTTTTTTTGCTACTGTATTGCCAGGAAAAACATTGTCACACAGCAGGCTTGCAACAAACATATTGTCTGCCTGAGAGAGGGAGATCATGTTCTCCTTCAAGATTGCAAGGCAGATCATTAGGGCACCTTGTGAACAGCAGCAGGAGTAACTGGGGGGATATTTAACACACCAACCCAGCAAAGTCTAGAGTTTTTCTCAAATATTTGAATAATGCATACTGTCAAAAAAAACAAAATTCAAATTGAGTAAATTTTCAAAATCTTCCTGGCTTTATGCAACATCAGGCGACATCTCATCTAACAAATAGAAAGACCTCCAAAGAGATGTACAAAATGAAAGGCTTTTATAGGCAGAAGGGGGCAGGGCAAGAAAGTTACTAGCAAAAAGTGGATCATTTCAGGTAAGGTCACCTTCCTTTGGGGGTCAACAGGGGACTATCAGGCAGATTACTTCACTAGTGGTAACCAACTAATTCCAGATGGACTGGTTAAGATTCCACTGCTAGGAGAGATTGAAACTGTAATTAAGTTAGGTATTAAGTCTTGGTTTGGTGATGTGGACTTAGCACAAGTGACTCCATTTTGGGCCTGTTGTCTCTTTTTTTACAACCTCTGTGTTTTCTCCTGCCTAACATCCATTCCTCCTTTCAGTTATAATATCTTGAATTTGTTTTGGAAATCCCTTTGAGTACAGCCCTATGGGACTTGTTAATCTCACTGAGTACAGTCTTGGTGGGACTATTTCTCTAGGTGCCTTAGGCTGCCCGGCTAAGAGTGGCACACGACTCGAGCTGGGATTCTCTAGAGTGGTGGCTCCAAAGGATGGTCCCAGACCAGCAACATCAGAGGAGTTTGTTAGAAATGCAAAATTCTGGAATCCTACTTCAGAATCAGAAACTCTGGGTGTGGGCCCCAGCAATCTGTGTTTCAGAAAGCCTTCCAAGACATTCTATTGCTAAAAGTGATCTCAGCATTATCTGAGAGTTTGACTCTTTTTCTTTTTTAATTTTTATTTTTCAATTAGAGTTGACATTCAATATTATTTATATTAATTTCAAGTGTACAGCATAGTGGTTAGGCATTTATGTAATTTATGAAGAGATCCCCTCGATTAGTGTAGAACCTACCCAACACTATACATGGTTATTATAATATTATTACAATATATATTCCCTATGATGTACTTCACATACTCGTGACTATCTTGTAACCAATTTGTACTTTTTAATCCCTTCACATTTTTTCACCCATCCCCCATCATCCTTCCATCTAGCTATCATCAGTTTGTTCTCTGTACGTACGAGTCTGTTTGCATTTTGTTTGTTTATTTTATTCTTTAGATTGCACATATAAGTGAAATCATATGGTATTTGTCTTTGTCTGACTTATTTCACTTAGCATAATACCCTCTAGGTTCATCCCTGCCATTGCAAATGGAAGATTTCATTTTTTATGACCGAGTAATATTCCATTTTATATATGTACCATATTTTCTTTATCCATTTGTCTATTGATGGGCACTAAGGTTGCTTCCATACCTTGGCTATTGTAAATAGCACTGCAGTGAACATAGGGGTGCATATGTCTCTTCGAATTGGTGTTTTGGTTTTCTTTGGATAAATGCCCAGAAGTAGAATTGCTAGGTCATAAAGTAGTTCAATTTTTAATTTTTTAAAAAAAGTTATTTATCTAAATTAGTTTCAAGTATACAGTACATTGATTAGACACCTATATAGTTCATAAAACAATCACCCCAATTGCTCCCTCCCTCCCCTGGCCTTCCACCTAGCCATCATATTGATGCTAACTGCATTGCCTATGCCATGCTTCCCATCCCCATGACCAACTATTGACTACTAATTTGTACTTCTTTGACCCTTCACCCCATTCTCCTAGCTCCCTAACCCCCTCCCCTCTGTCTGTCACCAAGATGTCCACTATATTTGTGAGTCTCTTTTTGGTTAGTTTATTGGTTTTGTTCCTTAGATTCTGCATATAAGTGAAATCATATGGTATTTATCTTCCTATGTCTGACTTATTTCACTTGGCATAATGACCTCTAGATCCATCCAAGTTATTGCAATGGTAGGATTTCATTTTTTTTAATGGCTGAGTAATATTCCATTGTATATGTGAACCAAAATTTCTTTATCCAGTCATCTGTTGATGGGCATTTAGGTTGCTTCTATAGCTTGGCTATTGTAAATTGTGCTGCCATTAATATTGGAGTACATAGATCTTTATGAATTACTGTTTTGGTTTTCTTTGGATAAATTGCTGGGTCAAAAGGTATATCGATTTATAATTTTTTGAGGAACCTCCATACTGTTTTCCATAGTGGCTGTACCAATTTGTAATCTCACCAACAGTGCACATCTCCACATCCTTGCCAACATTTGTTTTTTGATTTATTGATGATAATCATTTGATTTATTGATGATAGTCATTCTGACAGGTGTGAGGTGATAGCTCATTGTAGTTTTAATTTTCATTTCTCTGAAGATTAGTCATGTTGAGCATCTTTTCATATGTCTGTTGACCATCTGTATGTCTGAGAGTTTGACTCTTGATTTCAACAAAACATTGAGAACAATCCGTACCTATTTATCTGCTGATGGAGGTGAGAGGTGGGGGGTGGAGGGTGTGACTTTCAAGAGACTGCCCAGGAATTCTTGCTCCTAAGATCCCTGAAGCCTGTCCTGCCATGGATCTAAGTCTCCAGCTTTCTTCGATCCAATGAACTTCTTTACTTTCTCCAAATAATTTTTTAAAAAATTTTTGCTTCATTTAGGTAAGGCCAATTTTTGTTTCTTAGAATCAAAGAACCTAATTAACACTGGTTGGGAAAGATTTGTTTAGGCTCTCTTCTAGACTGGCACACTTTAAATGACTGAGTCAATAAATGCCCAATAGATGGAATTAAATCATATCTTTTCTAGTTTGAGCTCAGAGAAGTAAAATTAGGGCAGGGGAGAAAAAAAGTTGAGGAATGCGAATGATAGAGACTCCAGGATGACTGGAGTTCTGCCTGGACCGGGATTAGAGCAGGCATTAGGAAATGTGTTCTCAGTGAGTGCTCCTTTGTTGACTGCCTGGGTGACTTTAGGGAAGTCATATAACCTCTCTAGGTTCCATTTTTCTCTCTGGAGGAGAGGATTATTTCGTGCTCTTTGTTCATTCCTTTTCTGTAGCTAGATTAAAATGCACGCATGACTAACAGCAGTCTTGTGGTGGCTTGCATGGAGTGCTGCCTGGTGGGTTGTGAGCAATTTGATGAAGAAGTTTTTATCTTGGTAATTTGGACCAGATGCTTGAGTACAGACTCTGCTGATGCACCAACAGCTCTGCCTTCCTGAGGGCTGGGCTAGGGGTCACCTCTGAGTTAATACCATCTGTCTCCCAGAAACACCCTGCTGGGGTGGTGCAGTGGAGTGGGGGCAGGAGGAACAGACATTTAGGAGATTACTCAGGGTTCTGAAGGATAGGGAGTTTTTCTAGCTGCTATTAGGATTTATTGGAAAGGAGCCTTTTCTGAGGAGAAACTGGTAAAAATGAGTGTCTACACATGGAATTCAGAGGGACCATGAAACACACATGAATTTGGAACAGGAATGTTCAAAAGTGCCAGTTCACAATGTTTTCGTGGCTATTGGAGGCAGTTTTGGGGAAGGAGAACCAAGCTCAGAAGCTAAACAGTGCTGGGGGTTTGGGAGGTTGGGCTGAAGTCTCTCTCTCACTTTGTACCCACAATGTTCTGTCTGCCTCCCTCACCTTCTCTTTGTCTCTCTGTGATCCTTCCTGGTCCTCTAGTTCTCTGCTCCTTGCTGCCACATGCCAATTTCTCTGCAAGAACATATCTTGATTACGGGTGACTGATACCCAATTTATAACAACTTGAGGATACAGGGGACTTTATTGGCTTATAGAACAAATTTTGAATTTGAACAAATAAATCTTTTAAAAGGAAGGGTGCAGATGGACTTCAGGAATGGCTGGAACCAGGGCTTGAATCTGACGATGGTCTTATCTTTACTTCTCTCTGTGTGATGGTTCCACTGCCTCTCACCATAGACCAACTTCTGCCACATGGCAGGAAATCTGGCTGCCAACAGAGTTCACAGTTCAGCTTTTGCAATTCCCACTCCTGGAGAGAGGCTATATTTTGTTAAGGAGAAAACTCAAATGATTAAAACTCACAGCTCAAAGTCATGACTCACTTAGTTCTGCCAGTGACTACCCTCTCTGAGTAGCCATTTTCTCATCTGAGAAATGGGAATGACCATAGTGCCCAGATCAGAGAGGCAATTATTGTCTAGCAATTGGGAGCAGAGGCTCTAGGGGGCAGACTGCCCAACTCCAATTTCAGTTTTGCTATTTAGAAGCAATGTGACTTTGGGCTGGTACCCCAGACTCTGGGTGCCCCATCTTTCTCATCTCTAAACTAGGGATGATTATAGCACCTACTCACTGGGGTGTTGTGAGGATTAAATGAGTTGGTGCTTCTAAAGAACACAGAACAGTGAATGTATCTCCCAGGCAATCAGTGCTAGCATTTATTCCTTGCCATCTCTATAACTCTACAGTGTCTCTCCATGGCTGCAGCTTAAGAAAAATAGATGGTGAGCTGTGGCTATTTTCTCAGCTAGTGGTCACTCTACTCCTTTCTATGAGTAAAAAACGAGAAGATTGTTCTTATAGGAATGAACTTGAACTGGTTCTAATTTATATTTTTAAAAAGTAATCGTTTTAGAGCTTTGGTTCCCTATTTTGAATGGGTTGATTTTAAGAATAAATTCTTTCACTTTACAGAAATATGGTGGAGTGAGAGACATCCCCGAATCCCTCCCCTTGAAACAACAATAAGCTGAACATCTAAAACTCAACAAAAAGCACCCAAATGGCAAACCGGCATGTCTGAGTGTGAGATCTGCACATAAGAGCTACCACAGGTCAGAACCCCAGGTGTTGGGCAGTGGACTGGAAGAAATAAAAAAGCTGCCTCTCACAGCCGCTGGAGCTACCTGTAGGAGGAGGGGGAGAGGAGAAGGAGTGGCAAGTTCCCTAAACAGCCCTGCCTGGGAAAGCTGTGAGCTCTATGGCCAGCCAGCATTAGGGGCCCGTTATCAGGGCAGAAGGCAGAGAAGCGGGACAGGACCTCAGAAAAACAACAGTTGATTTTTACTGGCCATGGTTGCAAAACTGAGGTGATCTAGAACTTTCAACTCCCAACCCAGAGGAATCCACCCCTTGTACTCTCCCAAATCTATTACCACGGAGCCCTAGAGGAATCTGAGCAAACACTGTCAAGACTCATTGATGCTGACAAGGACTGAAACTGAGGGTAGCAAGCATGGTTAACTATCTACAAGAAATTTTTTAAAAGGCATTTTTAAGGCTTTACATAGAGCAGGGATCAAAGAGGCTTACACTCTACTTACTAGAAACCAAAAGAAAAGTGCCTTCTTTGCAACAGGCTAAAGAGAGACCTTTATCTAATAAGCCTTCTTTCTGGAAAAACATCAGGACACACTTCCATTAATGCCCAGGAGGAGAAATAGTCCATTAAACACCATGAACTACCAAAACAACAAGGCATCTCAGAAAGAAAGAGATAAATCTCCAGAAAATAAGCTTACAGACATAGAAACATGTGACCTAAATGACAGAGAATTAAGGATGATAGTTCTGAAAAACTCAGTAAATTCTGAAATGAGTCATATCAACAATTTCAGGAATTTAAAAAACAACTAGATGAGCAGAGCAAGGAGATTGAAACCCTCAAAAAGAACAGAAGAGATCTTATGGAGATAAAAAAAAAACACACACTGCAAGAGTTGAAAAATGAAATAGCAAGCTTGAGAAATAAAGTTCACCAAATGGAGGAAAGGATCAGTGATATCGAAGACAGAAAACTAGAATAATCAGAAGGAAGAAGAGAAACCAAAGGATGCAAAATAATAAAAGAGAAATACAGGAACTAGCTGATACCATCAGGAGAGGAAACATAAGAATAATGGGCATTCTCGAAGGTGAGGAAAAGGAGAAGGGACTAGAAAGTATTTTCAGACAAATACTAGATGAGAATTTCCCAAATCTAAGGAATGAGCTGGAGCTTGGAATTCAAGGAGTCAACAGAACACCCAATTATCTCAACCCAAAAAAGCCTTCACCAAGACACATTGTATTAAAGTTATCAAAAATCAATGACAAAGAGAATTCTCAAGGCAGTCAGAGAGAAGAAAACAGTAATTTATGTAGGAAAACCCATTAGATTATCATCAGACTTCTCAGTGTAAAACTTACTAGCCAGAAAGGAATTGAGTCATATATTTAAACTATTAAGTGATAGGAACTACCAGCCTAGAATAATGTATTCAGCTAAGCTCTCCTTTGATGTGAAGGAGAAATTAAGACTTTTCCAGATATACAAAAATTGAGGGAGTTCTCCACTACAAGGCCTGCACTACAGGAAATACTGAAAGGGGTCAGCTAACTTAAAACAAAATGACAAATATATATATATATATATATATATATATATATATATATATATATATATATATATATATATAATTAGGAGTAAGGTGACTACCAGGTGAATAGAAGCAGAGGAGTGCAATCCTTACTAAGAACAGGGCATTATAAGCTTAAATGATAAGAAGAGAATTGCTATAGCAAGATAGTAATGAACGTTCAGCATACATAGGGACAAATTGAGATAACAATGACTGAAAAGGGGAGGATTCAAAGATCCAAACTCACAAAGGGAAATGGAGATAAGGCATGCACAGAAGAATATATATATATATACATACACACACACACATATAACTATCTTTTTTATATTCATATTGATTACTACACACTAATGATTCAGAACTCAAGTATATAACATAAAACAAGACGAATCAGAGGGAACATCCACAAAACCCAACCAAAATAACAAAAACAGAAACACAAGGACAAGGAAGCAATGGAAACACTGAGCACCAGAAAGCAAAAGATAAAATGGCTATAAGAAGACCTTATATTTCAATAATCACCCTAAATGTAAATGGACTGAACTCAATAATAAAAAGGCACAGAATTGCAGAATGGTACAAAAAACAAAACTCACCCATGTGCTGCCTCCAGGAGACATATCTCAGCTCCATAGACAAATATAGATATACTCAAAGTGAAAGGGTGGAAATGATATTTCAAGCAAATGGCATTCGGAGAAAAGTGGGAGTCGCGATACTAATATCAGATGAAATAGACTTCAGAATAAAAAAGGTAAAGAAAGATACTGAAGGACACTTCATAATGATAAAGGGAATCATGCACCAAGAAGACATAACACTTATTAATATCTATGCTCTCAATCAAGGAGTCCTGAAATATGTAAAGCAATTACTAACAGAACTAAAGGGAGAAACAGACCAAAACACTATCATAGTAGGGGAACTAAATACCCTTCTGTGAGATATGGACAGATCATCCAAACAGAAAATCAATAAGGAAATAACATCCTTAAATGACATATTAGTCCAATTGGACATAATTGACATTTACAGAGCCTTCCATCCCAAAATAGCTGCTTATACATTCTTCTCCAGTGCACATGGAACATTCTCAAGAATTAACTGCATACTGGGAAACAGAGACATAGAGATAGGCTCAATAAATATAAGAGGGTTGAAGTCATACCAACCATATTCTCTGATCAGAATGCTCTGAAACTAGAGATCAACTGCAAAAAGAAAACAAGAAAAACCACAAATATATGGAGATTAAACAAAATGCTGAAGAATAACTGGGTAGAGAAGTAGTAAAAGGAGAGATTAAGAGATACATAGAAACAAATGATAATGATAGTAGCACATATCAAAAATTTTGGGACATGGCAAAAGCAGTAGTAAGAGGAAAGTTCATATCATTATCAGCCTATCTCTGAAACTAGAATGAGCCCAAATCAACACCTAAGGCTTCATCTTAGAAAACTGGAAAAGAACAACAAAGGAAACCTAAAGTCAACAGAAAGAAAGAAATCACCAAAATTAGAGCAGAAATAAATGAAATTGAAAACAAAACAAAAAAACAAAAACAATAGAAAAAATAAAATGGAACAAAGAGCTGGTTCTTTGAGGTTAATAAAATTGACAAACCTCTGGTTAGATCACTAAAGAAAAAAGGAAAGGACAAAAATAAAATCAGGAATGAAAGAGGGGAAATTATGACATATTGCAGAAATACAAAGGATCATATAAGAATACTATAAAAAAGTATATAACGCCAAATTTAATAACCTAGAAGAAATGGACCAGTACTTAGAAAAAACGATCTTCCTAGACTGAATCAAGAAGAACTGGTAAATCTAAATAGACTGAACAGCGGTATGGAAATTGAAACAATCATCAAAAACCTACCAAAAAGTCAAAGTCCAGGACTAGATGGCTTCACTAGTGACCTCTACCAAACATTCTAAGGTTATTTAAGGCCTATTCTCCTCAAACTCTTCTAAAAAATCAAAGGGAAAGCAATACTTCCCAACTCATTTTATGAGGCCAATATCACTCTGATACCAAAACCTGGTAAGGATAACACAAAAAAAGAAAACTACAGATCAACATCTCTCATGAAAACAGACGAAAAAATCCTAAATAAGATATTAGCAAAACGAATACAGCAACGTGTTAAAAAGATTATACACCATGATCAAGTGGGCTTCATCCTAGGGGCACAGAGATGGTTCGACATACACAATCGATTAATGTGATACACCACATAAACAAATTACAAAGTAAGAATCATGTGATCATACCAATAGATGTAGAAAAAGCCTTTGACAAGATACAGCACATATTTATGATCAAAACACTAAAAAAAATGGTGTAGAATGAAAGTACCTTAACATAATAAAGACCATCTATGACAAACCCTCACCCAATATTATACTTAGTGGCAGAAAACTAAAAACCTTGCCTCTAAGATCAAGAGCAAGGCAAGGCAGTCCACTATCACCACTGTTATTCACTATAACATTGGAGGTCCTAGTGAGTGTAATCAGACAAGAGAAAGATATAAAAGGCATTCGAATAGGAAGAAGTCAGAATGTCACTATTTGCAGATGACGTGATTCTCTATATAGAAAATACTAAAGACTCCACAAGAACACTACTAGAAACAATAAGCGAATATAGGGAAGTCTCTGGATACAAAATCAATGTTCAAAAATCCATAGCTTTCCTATATTAATTAGAATGAAGTGTCAGAAAAAGAAGTGGAAAAAATAGTTCCTTTTGCAAATGCAGCAAAAAGAATAAAAAACCTAGGAATAAATTTAATGAAACAAGTGAAGGACCTACGTAAGGAAAACTACAAGACCCTATTAAAAGAAATTGAGGAAGATATAAAGAAATGGAAAGATATTCCATGTTCTTGGATTGGAAGAATCAACAGAGTTAAAATCACCATATTACCTAAAGCATTATACAGATTTAATGCAATCCCCGTCAAAATCCCATCGGCATTTTTTAAAGAAATAGAACAAAAAATCATCAGATTTGTACGGAAGCACAAAAGACCCCAAATTGCCAAAGCCATCCTGAGAAAAAAGATCGAGTCTGGAGGCATCACTCCGCCTGACTTCGAATTACACTTCAAAGTGACGGTAATCAAAACGTCATGGTATTGGCAGCAGAACAGACACACGGACCAGTGGAACGGAATCGAGAGTCCAGAAGTAAACCCATATGTATATGGGCAAATAATTTTTGACGAAAAAGCCAGAAAGATGCAGTGCAGAAAGGAAAGCCTCTTCAATAAATGGTGGTGGGAAAACTGGAAGGCCACCTGCAAAAGAATGAAACTAGACTGTTGTCTATCACCACACACCAAAATGAACTCAAAATGGATTAAGGACTTGAATATAAGACGTGAAACAGTAAAATGCATAGAAGAAAACATAGGAACTAAACTCAGGGACCTTGGACTTAAAGAGGATTTTATGACTTTGACCTGAAAAGCAAGGGAATTAAAAGCTAAAATAAATGAATGGGACTACATCAAACTAAAAAGCTTCTGCTCAGCAAAAAACAAAACAAAACAAAAACAAAAACAAAAAAAGCCGTCAACAAGATAAAGAGAGAACCATCCAAATAGGAAATTATATTTGTAAGCAACACCTCTGAAAAGAGCCTAATAACCAAAATATACAAAGAACTCATACAACTCAATAAGAATAACAAAACACCAAATGATTCAATCAAAAAATGGGCAGAGGACCTGCACAAACACTTCTCCTTAGAGGATATACGAATGGCCAATAAATATATGTAAAGATGCTCAACATTGCTAGCTCTTAGAGAAATACAAATCAAAACCACACTGAGATACCATCTCACAACTGTTAGAATGGCTATAATCAATAGGACAAGTAATAACAAGTGTTGGAGAGGATGCAGAGAAAAAGGAACACTCAATACACTGCTTGTGAGACCTGCACATTGGTATAGCCACTATGGAAAACAGAATGGAGATTTCTCAAAAAACTAAGAATTCATCCACCAGATGATCCAGCAATCCCTCTAGTGGGTATTTACCCCAAAGACTTGAAAACGCATATCTGAAAAGATATTTGCACATCAATGTTCATAGCAGCACTATTCACAGAGGCCAGGATGTGGAAACAACCGAAGTATCCTAGGATAGATAATTGGATAAAGACGCTGTGGTACATACATACAATGGAATGTTACTCAGCCATAAGAAGTCATGAAATACTGCCATTTGCGACAACCTGGATGGACTACGAGGTAATCATGCTAAGCAACATAAGCCAGACAGAAAACACTGAAAAGCATTTGATATCACTTATATGTGGGATATAAACCTAAAAGCAACAAATGAACAGGACAAACAAACAGAGATTCATGGACATAGATAATGGACTAGTGGTTACCAGAGGGTAAGGGGTGGGGGAGGAGAGTGTAGGTAGATGGTGTAAAAGGGGTCAAATACAGGGGGTTAGGTAGAGGGTGAAGTGGGTAAAACAGATCAAATATATGGTAGCTGAAGGAAACTGGACTTTGGGTGGTGAATACACAATAGAATATACAGATGTCAAATTATAATGTACACCTGAAAGTTATATAATTATACTAACCAATGTTACCCCAATAAACTTAATTAAAATAATAAATAAATAAGGATAGATCTATGCTGAGCATTGTGACATGTGCTCCATATCCATTATTTAATTTAATCATCACAACAACATAGCAGGATAAGTATCCTTAACTCTTTTTTATGGACTCAGGAAATGTGCCTAACTTGGGGAATAACAGTAAATTGCTAATGGTCATACACCTGGCTTATGGAGGAGCAGAGATTTACACCCAGCTTGTCAAGCTCCAAAGCTTATGCACTTGACCCCTGTCTTTGAGGCACCTTCTGCTGGAGGCTGAGTTTGGGTTGAACCCAGGCATCCTGGAAGATTCAGCCAGGCCTTCCCTCTCTCTCCCCTCCTCCTTGAGTCAGGAGGGTCTGTTTGCATATAAGCTTATCTTCTGCTGGCTGGTGTTTTGGCTTTTCTATCTTTGTGCTCCTTGTTATGAGGCATTTCCCCAACTACACAAAAAAGCTCTGTGCAATACACATTGTGCCTTAAGTCTCTGTCCCCTTCATATCCCCAGAAGGCAGGGGATACAAGCCAGCCCTCTGGAAAAGCCCCATGAATGGAGATTTGGATGGAGAGGAATAAAAAGGAGCATGCCATTCCTGTTTCTCACCAGGCGATGGCACCAGTCTGCAGGTCAGGCCAGGCTCCTGGACCGACCAGCTGTCACTAGTTTGGAGCTGGCAGTGCAGCCTCAGTTCTCCTCAGGGTTCCCACCTGGAGAAGCAACAGCTATTGGTGTTATCTGTGGGGTGAATGGCAAGGAGAGAGGTCCAGGAGAGCAATCAGAGTGTAGTATAGAGTGACCATTTGAGCGTCCTGCCCAAAAGTGCTCTGAGTGCTCAGGGGTCCTGCTTTCCTGGGGACATGCAGGATGGTCAGGCTGCTCCAGTCCTATAGTACTCATGGGGCTGGGCCACTCTCAGCTGGGGGAGGAAAGAGGAGGAATGTAGGATGGGAAGGAGTAATTCCTTCTAGCATCAGACTAGTTCGGTGAGCATGTTTTCCACTTATCTGGGCCAATGGGGAGATTGCCCTATGTCTGGTCAGGCAAGAGGGAGGCCAAGGACACCCAGAGAGCAGGTGTCCCAATGTGATGCAGGCATAACCTTCCCTTTTGGAGATCCTTCCAATTTTGCCCAAGACTCTCGCCAAATCCCCCTTGCTCGAGGTTCAGTTCTGAGGGCTACTCAGCCTGAGATCACAGGCTTGATGGGGACGAAGGGGGCTGACTTGGGGAGATCACGGCCACCACCCCCTTTGATATCTTGATTGTATCCCTTGTATAACATATATAATGTGGACAACCTCTCTAAGTTGGCAGAATACCTTCCACTTGGAGATCAACACAGGTAGTGTGGTCCAGAGGGAAGAGCACTGAACTCAGAGTAAGGAAACCTGAGTTTGAGTCCCATTCCTGTCCACCATTTTTCTATCATATGATCTTGAACAGTCATCTTACATTTTTTGCTCTCAATTTCTTCATTTCCTACAACTCTTGTCCCTATGACAGGATCAAATGAGATAATATAAATAAGAGTACTTTTAAACTGAATAGGGATTATGTCTGCTAAGTTGCTTTCAGTTACCCAGTAAAAGAAAACAAACATTGCGCTGGCTTAAATTATGAAGGAAATATAATGGCCTCTATCCATGGAAAGCCCCAGAACTGGGCAGACTTTGGTACCATTGGTTTCTCTGTGGTTTCTCTGTGTGTCTTTCAGTTCAGTCCTCCTCCCAGGGTGCTGGCTTTATCCTGAGGCTTGGGCTGAGGTGATTTCAGGATGTGCATGTTTTCACTACACCCACAGTAAAAGAGAGATTCTTGGAAAAAGAGAAAAATTTCTCCAAGTCATCCATCTTTTATCTTACAGGTCTGAATTGGGCCATATATCTATTATGGTCTCTGAGAAGGCCCCAGTAAGTAGCACTCCTTGTCTCTAAGTAATAAAAATTTTGACGTAGAACACAAAAGAGTAAAATATTACCTTTAGTCCTGATACTGTTGAAGGTCATAACCTAGGGTAAGAACACGGTGGGGCTGCTTCTCGAACCCCCAGTTCAGGACAACCTACTTACCCAGTCGGGATCTCTGGTTATGGGAAACCTGCCGTCAGTAAGTCTCTCTACATGGTGAAACAGAGGAGACTCTGTGCCCTTTATGAGCAGCTCACTCCTTAAAGGAATAAGAGATGAGCTGAGCATGCCCAGTTTATTCTTCCCCGATTTCCATTTAGATAGATTACTTTGCATCTCCTGGGGCAAGGTGAATAAAGGGGTAGAGAGAGGTCAGAAATCACATTAATGGATTTTTCCTTCAAGGGAAGGAAACATTAGGAGAGGAGAAGATACATTCTCCTCTGCCTCCTCCATAAAATCGCCATTCCAGAACTATTCACATGGCCAGGAGAATATCATACACTAATTAGTTTAGGCCTGGTTTAACTGAACTAATCAGTATGGCAAGGGAGATGGAATCATACTAATTGGATTAGAATAATATGGGCCAATCTGAAGCCATAATTAAACTAACTTCTTCCCTCCTGTCAATTCTGTGGCTACCAGACAATGGAAAAATGGTAGAAGAGATATTGAGAAGATAACTACAACATTCACTTCAGTAATATATAAACAAGTAAGTCAATAACAACTATGATTTATTTAGTGCTTATTATAGACGAACATTGTGATAAACTGGTTTGAGCTCAAAAATCAAGTAAATTGAGACTTCCACTTCTATCCATGGTAAAGAATTTGTTTTTTCAGGACAGTTAGTTTTCTTTAAATATTTCTTTGGGGGTGGGAACACCCACTCAATTAGAGGCCTTTCCCCCACCCCCATACCCATTATGCCATGAATGTACAGGGAATGGGTTCCAGCAGCTCAGCCTCCTTTCCATTGGTTCTCATGAAGTGTGCTTCTCTGGGTGGAGCAGACTGGCGCTTCAGTTGAATCCAGACACCTTTCTTGTTGGTTTCCTTCTTTTTTTGCTCATTTTTCTACACAAGTTTCAGGAAGCTGTCTTGGCTCTTAGAGTGCTTAATATGCTCAATACGTACATTAATTCTTGCCGTTAACTTGTTTGTTTACAACAATGCCAACCACATGCTGGGTAACATTGTAAGCTCTTCCAGTTTTGCCAGGGTGACATTTGTGGGGCATTCCTTTTCAAACAGTGCCCATTCCCTTGATGTCTACAATATCACCTTTCTTGTAGATTCACATATATGAACAACTCCATGTTTTCCAAAAAGCCTAGAGAACATATAGTGGGTACCTCTCCTCTTTCCCTTTGTGTTTGTCATTTTGGCAAGTTACTGGAAGATGGCAGTTCTTGCCAAAAGGCCATGATGGAGTAATTATACCAGATTAATCTTCCTTCTATAAATAATTACAAAACTGGAAAAATACATGAAATAAATATCTTCAAACATTGGACAATAGACAGTGGAAGATTGTAGTCCCTTAGAAAGGCACCCTACGATTGCCCTGGCTTTCTACCTGGAAGCCCTTTCCAGAGACTAGTAGAGAGAGGGGGATCCAAGCAGAGCACAGCAATCTCAATGAACTGGGGAAATAGAGTCTTGAGTTCAGGGAAGCTGAGATATCTGGAATTTGTGGGGTAGAGTATTGGAAAGAGCTTTGTAGACATAGAGCTCCAGAAATTTGCTAAAAGATTCCCTTGAGGTGATGAAAATATCTAGAATTAGATGTGGCAATGGTCGCACAACCTTGTGAATATACTAGAATCCACTGAATTAAATACTTTAAAAGGGTGAATTTTATGGTATGAGAATTACTCCCAGTAAAAAACAAATTTGGGACAAAAAGGATCATCTTAGGTTTCTGAGTGAATACTAAGCTGCACATGTGTAGAGTGAGACCCCAGAAGGCCAGACATAGAACAAATGCTGGGAAATGAACAACAACCAGGAAGCTGAATAATGAGCAGAGCACTTATAAGGTTAGAAGCCTTGAGTTCTGACCAACCAGAATAGAAAAAACTCAATGACCCATGGAAACATTTAGTAGTGACTTCAGAAGACCACATCTTAGAGGAAGGATTAAACTATCCCTAAAGTAAAGGCTGGTCTAGATGTACTTTAATAAAGCTTAAAAATAATTGCCCTGGAAAGCAGCAGGCAGATCCACAAGTAACTTAATGGTCTGTTAGAACAAAATAACATTTTCAGAAGAAAGAGAACAAATTTCAGTATTCAAAAACATGTCATTCATGATGTCTAACATTTAATAATAAAATTTTCAAATAAAAAATAGAAAAATTCAGTGAATAGAAATAGACCTAGAAATAGCAGAGATGTTAGAATTAGCAGACAGAGACTTTAAAATAGCTTTTAAAAATATGTTCAAGGACTTAAAGGTAAATGTGATCATAATAAGAGGACAGAAACTATAAAAGTAACAAAGTAGAACTTGTAGAGTGAAAAATACAATCTCTGAAATTAAAACTTTCCTCGATCAATAAACAGCAGATTAGACACGGTAGAAGGGAAGAGCAGTGAATTTTAAGACAGGGGATATAAACTGTGCAAGTGGAAGCATAGAGAGAAAAACATTAGAAAAAATTAGAGCCTCACTGACCCTCAGAAAATATCAACTGATCTAACATACATTTCTGGTTTACCAGAAGGATGATTGGGGCAGAAAAAAAATATCTGAAAAAATGAGAACTAAAATTTTTATGAATAGAATGAAAAATATAAATTAACAGCTCTGAGAATTTCAACCAGCTACATGCAGAATAAACACAAAGAAAACCACATCAGAAATAGTGGAGAATTGCTGAAAACTAATGATAAAGAAAAAAATCTTTTAAAGATCCAGAGGAAAAGAAATTACATATAGTAGAATTAAAATAAGATTGACTATGACTTTCCATCAGATCAGAAACAACATAAGCCAGAAGATAATGGAAAAATCTAACCAATCTTCCAAGAAAATTATGACTCATAGAAATTGAGATATCAGCCTAAATCATACTGTACAGTGGAATTTAAACCCAGATGTGTTGACTATCTAAAGTCTTTGATATTTTTTCCTTTTCCCAGTTTTCCCCTTTTTAATGCATCTATAAAATTTTGGTAATAATTACTATGTTTATAGTAAAAAAATCAATATATGAAAGTGCCAAGAAGTAAAAATAACCTGAAATACCCCCATCTAGAGATCAATCACTAATACACTGGTAAATATCCTTCCAGACATAACATGGCATAAATACATGTGTATATTTACAATTTAATGAGTATGAGGTCATACTCCATGTAATTAAGACTAGTAATTACCTGACAAATATATATTCTCATCTCTTCCTTTTGTAATAGGACTCTGGGCAGTATGTCCAGTTGAAAAATTCCTTTTCCAGGCTCCCTGGCAGATAGGCATGGTTGATGAAGGTGGCTTGGAAGGGCTGTCATGGCCCTTCTTTGGGGTTCCCAGGTCATGGGAAAGATGTCTGAAGCTACAGTAATCATACTGCGGCCTTGAGGCTAGAAGTCACCTTCCAATGATGGCAAAACAGAAGGACCGAGCCTCTGATGATTGCAACAAATTTTCACACCAGCTTAGACTGTCTATGTCTAACTTCTTTTATATCAGAGAATAAATCATTGGTCTGTTTAATCCATTGGTTTTAAAAATATACCCTGTACACATTTTTAAGTTTATAACTAAAATTTTTCATAAGTTTAAATAGTTGCAAAGAATGTAATTCTCACTTATTGAAACTGTTAACATTCTAAAACAGTCACATCCCTTTAAAATGTATTAAAGATATACATTTCATAATAATTCTATACTTACCATTATCTATTTGAAAGTACATGAACAAAATCTTTAACAGTCAAATTATAGATCATTTTGCTACTTGAACTCTTATTTTCATTCTATTTATATTACAAAATTTCATCCAAACATTTTTATGCTTTAAAGTCTTTTACAAATTACTTTATTTTGAGTCTCTAAAAAAATTACAAGTGGTACTAATATCAAATGAAATATAAAATATATAGACTTCAAAATAAAAAAGGTAAAGAAAGATACTGAGGGATACTTCATAATGCACCAAGAAGACATAACAATGATTAATATCTGTGCTCCCAAACAGGGAGCCCCAAAATATGTAAAACAATTAATAACAGAACTAAAGGGAGAAACAGACCAAAACACTATTGTACTAGGGGACCTAAATACCCTACTGTTGGATATGGACAGATCATCCAGACAGAAATCAGTAAGGAAATAACATCTTTAAATAACACATTAGACCAACTAGATATAATTGACATTTACAGAGTCTTTC
This sequence comes from Rousettus aegyptiacus, assembly GCF_014176215.1. Taxonomy (NCBI): domain Eukaryota; kingdom Metazoa; phylum Chordata; class Mammalia; order Chiroptera; family Pteropodidae; genus Rousettus; species Rousettus aegyptiacus. The sequence goes on from NW_023416309.1 coordinate 10,349,413, forward strand.
ATCCCAAAACAGCTACTTATACATTCTTCTTTAGTGCACATGGAACATTCTCAAGAATTGACCACATCCTGGAACACAAAGAAAGCCTCAATGAATATAAGAAGGTTGAAATTATACCAACCATATTTTCTGATCAGAATGCTCTGAAACTAGAGATCAACTGCAAAAAGAAAACATGAAGAACCACAAATACATGGAGATTAAACAACATGCTACTGAAAAATAACTGGGTCAGAGAAGAAATTAAAAAAAAGATCAAGAGATACACAGAAACAAGTGATAATAATAGTACGACATATCAAAACTTTTGGGACATGGCAAAAGCGGTCATAAGAGGAAAGTTCATATCATTACCAGCCTATCTCCGAAACTAGAAAGAGCCCAAATCAACAGCTAAGACTTCATCTTAAAAAACTAGAAAAGGACAACAAATGAAACCTAAAGTCAACAGAAGGAAAGAAATCATCAAAATGAGAGCAGAAATAAATGCAATTGAAAACAAAACAAACAAACAAACAAACAAACAAAAATGGAACAAAGAGCGGGTTCCTTGAGAAGGTTAATAAAATTGACAAACCCCTGGTTAGACCCACTTAAGAAAAAAGGAAAGGACAAAAATAAAATAAGGAATGAAAGAGAGGAAATTATGACATGTTGCAGAAATACAAAGGATTTCATACAAGAATATTTTAAAAAAGTAGATAATGCCAAAATTAGTAACCTAGAAGAAATGGACCAGTACTTAGAAAAAACGATCTTCCTAGACTGAATCAAGAAGAACTGGTAAATCTAAATAGACTGAACAGCGGTATGGAAATTGAAACAATCATCAAAAACCTACCAAAAAGTCAAAGTCCAGGACTAGATGGCTTCACCAGTGACCTCTACCAAACATTCTAAGGTTATTTAAGGCCTATTCTCCTCAAACTCTTCTAAAAAATCAAAGGGAAAGCAATACTTCCCAACTCATTTTATGAGGCCAATATCACTCTGATACCAAAACCTGGTAAGGATAACACAAAAAAAGAAAACTACAGACCAACATCTCTCATGAAAACAGACGAAAAAATCCTAAATAAGATATTAGCAAAACGAATACAGCAACGTGTTAAAAAGATTATACACCATGATCAAGTGGGCTTCATCCTAGGGGCACAGAGATGGTTCGACATACACAATCGATTAATGTGATACACCACATAAACAAATTACAAAGTAAGAATCATGTGATCATACCAATAGATGTAGAAAAAGCCTTTGACAAGATACAGCACATATTTATGATCAAAACACTAAAAAAAATGGTGTAGAATGAAAGTACCTTAACATAATAAAGACCATCTATGACAAACCCTCACCCAATATTATACTTAGTGGCAGAAAACTAAAAACCTTGCCTCTAAGATCAAGAGCAAGGCAAGGCAGTCCACTATCACCACTGTTATTCACTATAACATTGGAGGTCCTAGTGAGTGTAATCAGACAAGAGAAAGATATAAAAGGCATTCGAATAGGAAGAAGTCAGAATGTCACTATTTGCGGATGATGTGATTCTCTTTAGAGAAAACACTAAAGACTCCACAAGAACACTACTAAAAACAATAAGCGAATACAGGGAAGTCTCTGGATACAAAATCAATGTTCAAAAATCCATAGCTTTCCTATATTAATTAGAATGAAGTGTCAGAAAAAGAAGTGGAAAAAATAGTTCCTTTTGCAAATGCAGCAAAAAGAATAAAAAACCTAGGAATAAATTTAATGAAACAAGTGAAGGACCTACGTAAGGAAAACTACAAGACCCTATTAAAAGAAATTGAGGAAGATATAAAGAAATGGAAAGATATTCCATGTTCTTGGATTAGAAGAATCAACAGAGTTAAAATCACCATATTACCTAAAGCATTATACAGATTTAATGCAATCCCCGTCAAAATCCCATCGACATTTTTTAAAGAAATAGAACAAAAAATCATCAGATTTGTACGGAAGCACAAAAGACCCCAAATTGCCAAAGCCATCCTGAGAAAAAAGATCGAGCCTGGAGGCATCACTCTGTCCGACTTCAAATTACACTTCAAAGTGACAGTAATCAAAACGTCATGGTATTGGCAGCAGAACAGACACACGGACCAGTGGAACGGAATCGAGAGTCCAGAAGTAAACCCATATGTATATGGGCAAATAATTTTTGACGAAAAAGCCAGAAACATGCAGTGCAGAAAGGAAAGCCTCTTCAATAAATGGTGGTGGGAAAACTGGAAGGCCACCTGCAAAAGAATGAAACTAGAATATTGTCTATCACCACACACCAAAATGAACTCAAAATGGATTAAGGACTTGAATATAAGACGTGAAACAGTAAAATGCATAGAAGAAAACATAGGAACTAAACTCAGGGACCTTGGACTTAAAGAGGATTTTATGACTTTGACCTGAAAAGCAAGGGAATTAAAAGCTAAAATAAATGAATGGGACTACATCAAACTAAAAAGCTTCCGCTCAGCAAAAACAAAAACAAAAACAAAAACAAAAACAAAAAAAACGTCAACACGGTAAAGAGAGAACCACCCAAATGGGAAATTATATTTGCAAGCAACACCTCTGAAAAGAGCCTAATAACCAAAATATACAAAAAATCTCATACAACTCAATGACAATAAAAAACCAAATGATTCAATCAAAAAATGGGCAGAGGACCTGCACAAACACTTCTCCTTAGAGGATATATGAATGGCCAATAAATATATGTAAAGATGCTCAACATCGCTAACTCTTAGAGAAATACAAATCAAAACCACACCGAGATACCATCTCACAACTGTTAGAATGGCTATAATCAATAGGACAAGTAATAACAAGTGTTGGAGAGGATGAAGAGAAAAAGGAACACTCAATACACTGCTTGTGAGACCTGCACATTGGTATAGCCACTATGGAAAACAGAATGGAGATTTCTCAAAAAACTAAGAATTCATCCACCAGATGATCCAGCAATCCCTCTAGTGGGTATTTACCCCAAAGACTTGAAAACGCATATCCGAAAAGATATTTGCACATCAATGTTCATAGCAGCACTATTCACAGAGGCCAGGATGTGGAAACAACCGAAGTATCCTAGGATAGATGATTGGATAAAGACGCTGTGGTACATACATACAATGGAATGTTACTCAGCCATAAGAAGTCATGAAATACTGCCATTTGCGACAACCTGGATGGACTACGAGGTAATCATGCTAAGCAACATAAGCCAGACAGCAAACACTGAAAAGCACTTGATATCACTTATATGTGGGATATAAACCTAACAGCTACAAATGGGTAGGAAAAACAAACAGAGACTCAAGGACTCGGACTATAGACTAGTGGTTACTAGTAGGGTGGAGGAGGAGGGGCGAAGTAGATAAGATAAATGGGATCAAATACAGGGGGATAGGAAGAAGGTGAAATGGGTAAATGGGATCAAATATATGATAGCTGAAAGAAACTGGACTTTGGGTGGTGAACACACAATAGAATATAAAGATGTCAAATTATAATGTACACCTGAAAATGATATAATTGTACTAACCAATGTACCCCAATAAAATTATAAAAAAATAAATAAAATTACACACCAATACACACAGTACATATACATACATTAAAACATTTTTAAAAGTTTCTTTTGACCATATGTCTCTAAAGATTGATTGAAAATTTACCAGAATTGAGCTATATTACAATCTTAATGAATATACAAGTGAGCAAAACAATGTAAATAAATTATATTTTTATAAATAATGAACACAAAAGTAAAAAATAATTGGAATTCATTTTTTAATAACATGAATTGGACATATTTAAATAATTGATTTATTTACCCATGGTTGAATATTATATATTGCTAGCATAGGACAGGTTTCAGCTAATTTTTCTTTATATTGATTGTTTTTATAGAGGTAAGCACTAAGAAACCAGTTCACATAAACAAGTAAATAGGAATGGAACATGTTTTATTATAGCATTGCCATATAATTTTTTTCTCAATAGAATATCAAGTATCAATATTCAAATGTTGATACACTGTTACAACAAATTCCCACTAATTCACAATTTAATATCATATGCATTACATAATCAAATTTTTGATCTTTCACAGCATGTTAACAAAGTCAGTAGGCAAACTTTACTACCACTACAAAAATGTTACACAAAATTCTGACAGGGAGAGCTAAGATCATGGAGTGGTTTTCTTTAGGAAACAATTCTACCAAAAACATAATAATAGAAGTAATTTAAAATGTTTGAGACATATTAAATGCACGACTGACTCCAAATTGCTTTGTGCAATAGGATATAAAAACTACCTCCATCTATGGAATGTTGAGCTGACACCCAAGACAATCAAAGCTTCCCATATTCAATATCCTATTATTTTCTGGTTGTACCAAAAACAAACAAACAAACAAACAAACAACCAGCAAATGATTTCACCTTTTTTAAAAAACCATTTACACTTAAAAAATGTGATGAGGTGGAATTCCCTTCTTCTTAAAAATGTTTCTAAGGCTACTAAAAATTTTCGTTTACAAAATAGTCGATAAAAATATTCCTCTGGATTGTATGAGAAGGAAGATAGGAACCACTGATAAGACATGGTAAATGATATTAATCAGACTTAGCTTCTTTCTCTCCTGCTTCATCAGAGGCTGGACTCTCCTCATTTTTAGTTTCTGCATTTCTTGCAGGTAAACTTTTAATTTTCGGTTAACCACTTTGGCCTGTTTTTCCTTTGTTCCTCTTGTCCACTTTTTTTTTAATTAAAAAATTTTAAAAATTTATTTTCTATTTTTTTCTGGCTTTATTGAAATATAATAGAGAATTAGTTCCTCATATTTACATTGTATGATTCAATGAGTTTTTAAAATTATAGTTGGCATAGAATAATATCTTAGTTTCAGTTGTACAGCATAGTGATTAGAGATCTATATAACTTACAAACTGATCACCGCACTAAATCTAGTACTCCTCTTACCTCTTAGTATTTATTACAACATCGTTAACTATTTTCCTTATATCTCCATGTCTATTTTGTAACTATCCATTTGTACTTCTTAATCTCTTTGCCCTTTTTCACCATCCCTCCAAACCTCCTCCCATCTAGAAGCCCTCAAAATAATATTCTCTGTATTTGATTTTATTTCCATTTTTGTTATTGTTTATTTTGTTCTTTAGATTCCACACGTACATGAAATCATGTGATATTTGTCTTTATCTGACTTACTCATCCAGTGCGTGGACCATCAAGGACCATAGGGCCATCAAGGCAATATCTTTTTCCATCGCTTTCCTTTTAGTATTTTCCTTTAATCTGAAGTGAGTCTCTTGTAGGCAGCACATAGGGGTCTTGTTTTCTTACCCATTCAGCCACTCTATCTTTTGGTTGGATCACTTAATCCTTTTCCACTTGAGGTACTTATTGATAGAAATGTAGTTATTACCGTTCTTTATTCCTGTTTTTGATACATGTTTTTTCTTCTTAAAGAAGTCCCTCCAACATTTCTGTCATACTGGCTTGGTGTTGATAAATTCCTTTAGCTTATTTTTGTCTGGGAAGCTCTTTATCTGTCTTTTGACTCTAAATGATAGCTTTGCTGAATAAATTATTCTTGGTTGTACATCTTGAGTCTTCATCATGTTGAATATTTTGTGCCAAGCCCTTCTGTCCTGCATAGTTTCTTTTGAGAAATCAGCTGCCAGTCTTATGGGTATTCCCTTATAGGTAGCTATCTGTTTTTTTCTTGCTGCTTTTAATATTCTTTTTATTTAACCTTTGGCATTTTAATTATGATGCGTCTTGGTGTGGACCTCTTTGGATTCCTGGTTTTTAGGATTCTCAGAGCTTCCTGGGGTTTTATGTCCATTTTCTTCACCAGGTTAGGGATGTTTTCCATCATTATTTCTTCAAATAGCTCTTCAACTTCTTGTTTTCCTTCGGGTTACCCCTATGACAAGGATATTTTTACACTTAATTGTGTCCCATAGGCTGCTTAAATTATTATTGTAGTCTTGCCTTCTTTATTCTTGCCATTCTGATTGAGTGTCCTTGGCTTCTCCATCCTCTATATCTGTGGTTCGATCCTCTTCTTTCTCCACTTTGTTGATTCCCTCTAATATACTCTTCATCTCAGATAATGTATTCATTTCTGACTGGTTCTCTTTTGTAATTTCCATTTCCATTTTTATGTGTTTTTTTTTAAATCTCTTTGTTAAAGTTCTCACGGAATTCATCTACATTTCCCAGAAGTTCATTGAGCATCTTTATAACCAATGTATTTTTAAAATTAATTAATTAATTATTACAGTGACATTGGTTAACGAAATCCAGTAAGTTTCATGTATACAATTCAACGGTAAGGCATGTATAAATCACATTGTGTGCTCACCACCTATAGTTATATTTCTTTCTGTCACCACATATTTGACCCCTTTCACTCTATCTATGTTCTCCCTCCCTCCTCCCCCCACCTTCTGGTAATCACTAGGCTATTGTTCATATACATGAGTCTCTGTTTGTTTGTCCTGTTTGCTTGTTGCTTTTAGGGTTATATCCCACATATGAATGATATCATGTGGTTTTCAACTTTCTCTGGCTTCTTTTATTTAGCATGATTATCTCAAGGCCAATCCATGTATAACCAGTGTTTTTTGAACTCTACATTTGTTAGATTGCTTGACTCCATTATTCCTGGATCTCTGTTCTGTTCTCACATATGGTTTCTGCTTCTTTTTCTTCTCATTTTGTCTGTTTTTCTGTGTCTGTTTCTATGTACTAAGCTTCTAAGTCTCCTGGTCTTATTAGTGTGGCTTTGTGTAGTAGGTGTTCAGTGGCACAGTCCTGAGAGGAGTTCAGCTGTAGGCCAAGTTTAGTCCCAGCCTGTGCCACTCCAGGGCCACCTGTTAACAAGCAGTCCACAGATGCTATGCTTATAGTTGCCACACCAGAAACTGAAGCCAGCTACCACGAGTGTGAGTCTTGGCTCTGCTCAACAAGTGTCACAGGACTTGCCGAAGACACAATTAGATGTAACTTGGATAGGGCGACGAGTTGGGGGAGGTGGAGTTTTAGGGAATCTTCTTGGTGGAGTGACCTCTTTTATCCAGTATGATGATGTCTCAGCTATGCAGCGCTCAATCCGTACACTGGGAGTGGAGAGGACTAAACAGAGGAGCAATTGCTACTATCAGCACTTTTGCCCGGGAGAGAGCCTTGCCTCTGGCCCTCACTCTGACAACCCCTATAAGTCCCTGGTGCCTCCTAAGCAGACAACCCAGCACAGGTGCTCAGAGTGAGCAGGTCCATCAACACAAAAATGGTTTTGGACAGGGCCTCTTTAAGAGGCATCTGTAGCTGCCGCTGTTGTCTCACTCAGCCGATGGGGACTGAGCAGCCTTGTATCTTCAATCCCTCCTACCTTCTACCTTTGCAAGTTGATTAATTATTTCTCTCCCTAGTTGTATGTTCATCTAGATTCCGGGTGACTTTCTTTGCTGTTTGCTCCGTGTTTCTGTCACAACTTTGATTTGGTCGCAAGAGGGATGAACAAAGCCTCCATCATCTACGCCATTTCTCCTGTCTCTCCAAAAGCCATTTTTAACATTCTATCAGCTGATAATTTGACTAAGTCGTCTTTCAGTTTTGTTGAAAGCAAAGAATTAGAAACCACTGATTTACAACCCAGTCATTAGAGTAATTCACATTCTCAATTTCTGGGAAGTACATAAAAAAGGCTATGTACCAAGATTTATCAAATGACTATTAATTACCCTCTTATTTCTTTGCAGAGGGACATTTGTTTGAACTGATATTCACAAAAATTAACTGGGAAAAATTCAAACATAATTTCAACTTACCCTTCCCAACATACTTTTGATGAAATACTCTTGCCTCAGTGGACGCTTTAAACATATTGTCATCCAAATGTCGGAAAATGTCCACCAAATATCCTAGATGGCAAAGCTAGTTCTCATTGTCAAATCAATTAGCCAAGTCAAGTTCACTTATTTTGAAAAATGACATACATTCAGAAAAGTTTACTGAGCAAAACTTTACGGGTCAATAAATAATTAAAAAGTTAACATACATGTAATTGTCGCTCTTTGCCAGCATCCTAGAAGCTCCACCTCATGCCCCTTCTGCCTCACACCACCCTCCCTTTCACCTTGAGGATATTACTGTCCTGACTTTTAAGGTAATCATACTTTTCTCCTTTATAATTTTACCATGTACATACTTATCCCTAAACTATATAGTTTTGCTTAATTTTGAATTTTTATGGAGTCTTACTATGTGTGTCATTTTGAAATGTGTGTCTGAACATTATGTTTGAGACATTCACGTGTATACTTACAAATAGCAGTAATGTGCTACGTTTTCATTTCGATACAGCTGTCCATTGTATGACATTATCACAGTATATTTATCTGCTCTATTATTAATGAAATGGGCTTTTGAGTAATTTCCAGTTTAGAACTACAAGAATCATGTTGCTATGAATACGCATCTTGTTCCACACAGTAGGATTGCTGGATTCTGTGGTATGCCTACCTTTAATTATAATACATAGTGCCAACTTGGTTTCCGAAGTTACACTCATACTCTGAATACTAGAGTTCTCGTTGCTTTTCATGCACAACCACACTTGCATTCATCAGTTCAAACAATACACATTTGTACATTTTTGTAACTACCGTATATTTGTCAGTCCTTGTTCTTTTTGTACTTCTTGTACATTCTGTATATATGACATCTCGCTGCGATTTTAATTTGCATTTCTCTGATAATGAATGAAACCTAGTTCCTCCTGCAAATTGCTTGTTCAAGACTCTTGCTTTTTTCTATTGGAATGTTTATTTCTTGCTGTTTCGTAGGAGTTTTTATTTGGATGTGATCCTATCATCAGTTATATGTGTTGCAAAGATCTTGTCCTACTCTGTGGTTTCTCTTTCCAACCTTAATTTTTTTTTTTTTAACGCCTACAGCACCTAGTCTTCCTAGGTGGTCTCCCATCCAAGTACTAGCCAGGCCTGACCCTGCTTAGCTTCTGTAATCAGACAGGATCGGGCTTGTTCAGGGTGGCATGGTCGTAGACTTTTAATGGGTTGTTTTTGATTAACAAGAAGTCCTTAGTTTATAAGTAACAATCCAAGTAACAATCTTTTCCTTATTAGTTAGTGCCTTTTCTTTTCTGATTAGGAAGTTTTTCCTATACTGGGGCAATGAAGATAGTTCCCCATATCATCTTCTAGAAGCTTATTGTCTTCTTTTAATTTAGGTTTACCATACAGCTGGAGTTGATTTTTGTGTGAAGCGTGAAGTAGGTATTGTTTTATTTCCCCCCATACTGTATAGATACTAATATGCCAGCTTTATTTATTAAAATATTGTCTCTTTGCTATTCTCTTGTAGTTTATAAATATTATATTAATAATAAGTTAGTAATATGTTAATTATTTAAGGTAGTTGCTCATATACTTGAGTTTTATTATTTTTACTAGCTTCTTTCTATTTTTCCTGTCCATTCAGTTCCCTCTTTCCTCCTTTCCTGCACTTTTGGTTTTCTTGAGTATGTTATCACTCCTTGTATACTCTACATTAGATTGGACATTATACATGTCATAATATTCTTTTGGCATTTACCTAGAAATTACAATCTTTATCCTTGATTTACAAGAAGTATAATGTTGATTAGAACATTACTATCTTTCTGGATAATGGAAGGTTGTTAGAACATTTTATTCCATTTATCCCCTTCTTGGCTTATATTGTTCACATAAATTAAACTTTATAATATTATTATTCTTGTTGAAACACTCCATGGTTATTTACATTTACCTTGCATCTCCAACCTTCAATCTGAAATCACTGTTTTACGGTTAGGGGAATATCCTTTAGTAGCCCTTTTTGCTGGTTTGCTGGTGAAAATTTTTTTTCAGATTACTTGAAAATGTTCTTATTTTGTCTTCATTTTGATAGATATGTTTTGCTGGGTGTAGAAGTCTAGGTGGCAGTTACTTTCCTTCAGTTCTTTACAGATATCTCATTTACTCCCAGTTTTTCTTGTTTCATTTAAGAAGACAGTTGTTTGTCCAATCTCTGTTTCTTCAAAGGTAATCTTTTTTTTTTCACTTACTTGCTTTTAAGATGTTTTCTTTGTCCTTTATTCTCTACAGTTTTATATGGTGTACCCAGATGTTTTCTTCCCCTACCCCTTAATAATAGCATACTTGGGAGTTGTAGGGATTCTTAAATCTGTAACTTGTTGTCTTTCATCAGGATGGCAGCATTCTCAGCCATTATTAGTTTAAATACTTGTTTTGTTCCATTTCTTCTTTCTCCATTCTTTCTGAGACTAATTATGAATATGTTGAAACTTCTCTCAGTGTTTAATCTGTCTCTAACCCTTTTTTATATTTTTCTATATATTTTTTCTCTGTGTTTCATTCTGGATAACTCTTTTCTAATTTTTAAATTCACTAATTCTCTGTGTAGATATATTGATCCATCCAGCTAGTTATTACTTTTGAATCTTGTACTTTTCAGTTCTATAATTCCTATTTGTTTCCTTTTCAAATATGATATGTTTTATTGTAGAGTTTCTAGCTCTTTGCCAACATTATTATTGTTTTCTTTTATCTCCTTGAACATAGTAAGCATAGATTCTTAAGAAAACTTTTATTATGAACATTTGTGTGTATATGGATCTATATATTAAACATACGAAATGGAAAAATTCTATAATAAATGTATAAATTCATTGCTCTGCTTCAATAAATATCAATATTCTTTCATTATTTTATAAAAGCACATTCTTTTTCCTTGCTGCTGCCTTCTTCCTCCTCCTCCTCCTTCTTCACTGGGGTAATTTAAAGCAAATTCAAAACAGTATATTTCTCTAACAGAAATGGACTTAAAAAAAGCATTACCGCAAAATCGTTATACTCTACAATAGTAATACTAACCCTTGATGTCATCCACTACCTTGTCCGATTTAAGCTAAGTATTGTTTGCCTTGGTTTTATTATCATCTTCCTGAACCTTTCACTGGTTTGGTCAAGAACTCAATGAGAAAGTGAATGTGAACTCTCTCTGAAATTCTGCAGCGTGTGCAAGGACCTCCTAAGGCTCCATCTCAATCCCAGTCAGCTAAGGTTCTTTCCTGCCTTTAGACTGTTCGTGTGAGCAACACTCTCCCATAAGTAACAGTGCTCATTAAACAGTAATTCTTACCTGGGAAAGACAGACACAGAGAACGAGGGTGGGACAGGGAAGGGGACATACTTGTCCACTAGAGAGGTATACCTTCTCCTCCCTTCTCCACCCAGGAAATTACTGAGTGACACAGATAGTATGAAAGATGATTGTAGATGAGATGCAGGAAAGGCAATAACAACAGTATATCAAAAGGCAGGGCAGTTATTCTCCTTTAATTATCCTCAATAGTTCTGACTACATTAAAAAGAAAGTCTTGTTTGGTGTTTGTAGGTTTCAGAACTTCTTTAACTGTTGTTCATTTTTATTTTAACAAGGAGAAGACTGTGCTTCAGGCAGACAGTCTCTGGTTAATATTTAATACATTGGTGTATAGTGATACAACACAAGCTCGGGAAAAAGGTCTTTTATAGTGTGTGACCTACACTGACAGTTCAGCATGAAGCTCTGGAATTGCCTGGGTTCAAATCCCAGCTCCACCACTTATGAGCTGAGCCAGATGACCTTCTGGCAAGCATCAGCTTCTTCAGGTGTAAGACGGTGATGATAGCAGTGTCTATTTCACAAGGTATCTATATCAATTAAGAAGAGACTTAATGGAGGCTGTGTTATATAAGACACTTAACACAAGGCCTGGCGAACAGGAGGTACTACCATAATTAAGATGCAGAATCTCATTTATACTTAAAAAGCACTACTTTTGCAACCAAAATATCAACAAATTGTTCTCCCAGTTGTGGACTTGAATGATAGCTCAGTCTAGAGTTCTAGTGTCTAAGTTCCTAGGTACCTATTACTTTTGTGTAGGCAATCTCTGGCATCTCATGTATCACTATATACCCCATCCCCCATCATGCCCCAGGCACTGTGCTTGGCACAGTCAGGCTCTCCATAATGGTCTGCCCACTAGAACTAAAAGTGCCATCCATCAACTGGAGGAAGTTGTTCCAGAAAGATAGCACAATCGCAATGCCATGGAAATGAAGCCAGGAGGACCCTTTCAGGCAGACACCCAGCTGTGACTTCAGCGAAGCTTTTTCTGATTAAAGGTGCTTTCAGGGAACTTTCCAGTGAGTCCAGGTGCTAATCCAGGCACCAGGAGCTAATTACATATTACAGATAAGTAATAACTGATGGGACATTGACAACACACAACAAGATTTAGCACAGCTAATCCTGGGTAGGTCATTTTGCTGCTCTCTAACTCAATCCTCATCTTAAAAAATAGGAATAAATAATACCTGCCCTTCCAGGGTTTTATAAGGAACAAATTAGCTCATAAGTATGATTGTAAATGTAAGTGCGCTCTCTCTCTCTCTCTCTTTCTCTCTCTCTCTCTCTCTCTCTCTCTCTCTCTCTATCGCGCGCGCGCACACACACACACACACACACACACACACGCACGCAGTGTTTACTAGTGATTGGTTTTTCTATCTTCTCATCCCCACAGGCTGGTGGGAAGATAGGAGGACCCAAAGTCCCTTTTCTTCACATTAATTCAGTCCTTTAAAGCTCCCCTTCTGGCTGCAGCCCGTAGAAAAAGGGGTGGGCGTGCTGCTTGCTGGGCAGTGGGAGATGGATCACTAAATATGGTAGTGGTGACCCTAGTGATCGTAGCCTAATAGGCTCAGGGAAGAAGTATTTTTCAGATGGGAGATTCATGAACAAATAGTAATCCCTCTTTAAAGGCAAACACCTCAGAGCTGAGTGCAGAATGAAGCTCAGACTTTTGCCTTTTGTAGAGTCTGGGCAGTTCCAACTCAGCTTTAATTTGTCAGGACTCTGCATTCCTCTGGGCTTCTAACGTGGGCCCTGACCTCAACTCCAGCTCTCCCATTGTCATTTACAATGCTCAATAAATAATAATAATAATAAACTTTGAATGGATTGTTTCATTTAATTCTCAAGACATCCCAGCAAAGCAAGTATGATTATTATTCCTATTTTTCATATTGGGAAACTGAGATATAGAAAGGTTAAAATGGACCATGTTACTAAGTCATATGCCTGGTGAATGAGAATTCAAACCCAGGCAGTTGGACTACAGAGTCTACATTTTTACCCCTATACCTTACTTGCTGCCCACAACTTGGATGAAAGAAATGGATGGAAAGAAGGAAAGAAGGAAGGAAGGAAGGAAGGAAGGAAGGAAGGAAGGAAGGAAGGAAGGAAGAAAGGAAGGAAGGAAGGAAGGAAAGAAGGAAGGAGAGAAGGAAGGAAGGAAGTTAGTTTTCCAAGTTGCGAGAATTAAATAAGATACCGTGTGTATAATTGTGCTTTATAAAATTTAAAGTGTAAAAAATGGACTAATATTGTCACTATTAGACCAAAGTTGTTTTAGAAAGAAGTTTGTCTCCTAAGCTGGGACTTCAGCACCTCTGGCATCTGGTGGAGACTCCTGAGCTCTTCCATTCTTCAGTGCTCTCCTTACCCCCAGCCCTGAGGCTCATCTCTCTGGGATGTGAGAGAAACTAGGGAAAACCTCAGAACTGGGATATTTAAAGGTTTTTGCCCTTGCCCATCTCATTGCTATGTGTGACATTGGGCAAGTCCCTTAATCACTCCATGTCCACAAGTCTGCCTTTGTCTCTAATGAGAAGGTTGCCCAGCTCTGGTGGATCTGTGAGAGCCTGCGTGCCACAGCACCTAATTCAGCTGCGAGATTTCAAGCACTCCATAATCACAGTGACTGGTGGGGACCATGTTGGACAACAGAGATACAGAACATTTCCACTCCCACAGAACATTCTATTGGATAGAGCTGCTCAACAGTTCTATATTTATTTAGTTTTTTTTTCTCTTTTAAGGTAAAACTTGCATATGATGAATCTTACTATCACTCTAGAAATTTCTCTCATGTTCTATCCCAGTCAATCTCTGCCTCCAACCTCAGAGGCACCTGCTGTTTTGATCATTTTTTAAATCATAAATTACTCTTGCCTGTTTATGAAAGACTCTACTTGGCTTTACCAAAGCTCCTTGGAAGCTTGCACCAATTTTCACTCCTCTCAGGAGAATGAGAGTCTAGAGACTAATGATTTTCATCTTCTGACCTCTTCACATCACTGGCTTCTACATCCTACAAGCAAATGCAAAGCAGAACCAATCTTTGAGAATGTAAAAACAGCCGTCTTCAGGGAGCCTCCTCCATTTTGCCTGCTTTTGTTTAGATTTGACCACTTGAGCCTGGGCTAGACATATTTCCCACTGTAATCTTTTCTAGGAGTGTCTGATTGGCATTCCCAATGTGGCTTTCTGCCACTGTTTGCAGGACTGCAGGTGGGTGGGACAGTGGGCAAGGAGAACAGATGCTGTCGCCTTTTAAGGACTGCCAGAGAGGAGGTTGGCCTGGAGGATTTTGATTCAGACCATACCACATGGTCTGGCTGGTTACTGGTGGCCCTGACTCTGCAGTGGGGATTACAGGACAGTAGAATCAAGTTTGAGCTGGAGAGTGGGGGCCATAAGTTACTTTTGACTAAGAGTTCTGGGTAAGGGGTAGGGAGCCACATTTTACCTTATTGCTTCAGGTCAGTTGAAAAAGGCTCAAGAAAGATAAACCAAATTCAATGCTTTGCAGGGATATGTTGACATAAGAAATGTCCAAACCCATATAGAATATTTAGGAGTTTATTTGAACCGAACTGATGACAATTTCCAGGAATCAAAATCTCAGTGGACTGAGAAAGTGCTCCAGAGAATGGTTGTTTTGCAGCTTATTTTATACATTAGAATCAAAGGAGGAGACATGAGGAGGGTTACTTAAAATTCATTGCTGGTAGATTGAGGGGGCAGGAGAAAGCAAAACAGAGAAATCTCTGGGAATGTTTAAAAAGTAAAACAGGGAGACATATACCTTTTTTTCCATTGATGGGTACAGGATAGTTAACATTTACAACACATACAGGTGGTACCTTTGGGAAGACAAGATAACAATGAGGGGTTTTGTGGTCTTGTGTTCTGATGCTGTGGTTCTGCTCTGAAGGGTCTGGAAAAGATTACTTTGACATTTTAAAGGTATGTTATCTTAGATGTAAAAAGACAGTCGACAGGCTCACTTAAGGTAAAGATTGACCATTGTCAAGAAAGGTGCAGGCCTAGGAAGTAACTACCCACCATGACTTGCTTTTAGTTAGGAATTTTTATGTTCAGACCATTCTATGTGGTTAGTTTTCCCCTCTGAGTTTGTAAAGACCAGTTTTCATCCAGTTCACAAATGTTATCACACAGATTTGGAAAATTCCCAGGTACTCACAGCCTGACAACCCCAGGAGGTGGCTAGGCAAGGCTTCTGTGTGCCGAGAGCCAGCTAGAAGGACAGGAATTTGATTTCAGGGACTCCTGAGCTGGTAACAAATGGCCTTCATTGACTTTTTGTTGAGGGAAGGGGCCCCACTGGGGTGGGGGTGGGAAAAGGGTGCAGAGATAAATGTCACAGAACAGTGCTGAGATTACCTGGGCCATCAAAGGGGCTTGGGGCTGGCTTCAGTGCCTAGCAGGAGGAACCTCTATGCAAAGCCCAGAGACTGTCATCTCCTGCTGTCTGTTGGTTGTGCTAACTTTGGGGTATACTTATTGGCAGCTAGCCAGGATGAAAGAAAAGGGCCTGGTGGCCTGGATCACAGGAGGAAAGAGAGGGCAGCTGAGGACACTGGGGCTGGGAGGAAGGAAGTCAGGGAGGATGCAGCTGGGGGCTGCCCCCAAGGAGTTTCTGGAGGCGGCAGATCTTGAAGCTGTTGGGAAGCAAGCAGGCCTGGGATGGTGAGGTACCTAGGGACCCGCCCAGCAGCAGGAGGGCCACAAGTACCCCTGAAAACACACGGTGGCCAGGCCAGAAAATGATGGGCCAGGAGTAAGATGTGGAAAAGCGACCTTTTTTTTTGCTCCCTGGGCAGGGCCCCATGAGTAAGTGAATGTCAGAGTGGGGGAGTGAGACCCTCTGGGGCTGACCCAAGGGTTTCAAGATGCCTCTGTATCAGAAGCTATCACAGAAAATTAGGATGTTCTAGAGGTCTATTTTTAGAGGCGGGGGCGGTGGTGGGGTTCCAGCCTCTCCTTTCTGCTCCCTCTGTGGCCTCAGAATTCACAGCACATAAGCAGATTGCTACCTGCATGGTCCACTTGGCTGGCCTGGCCCTTTCCCTTTTTGCCACCCAAACACTCAGACTCGGAGAGAGAGAAAACTCTTTCCCTCCAGCTGGGACATAAGAATTATCAAGGACTTGTTTCCAGACTTGGCTTAAGCCTGTATTGGGCACCGACGATGCACAGACCTCAGCCCTATGTGTATACCTGGCAAGGATGGCCAGATCCTACTCATTCAACAAGGGGCGGGAATAGGGCCAGGGGGTTGGGGGTTGTTATTGCTGAGAAGCATTAAATAGACACTTTCATATTTTGAGTAGTTGGAGCTGTCCAATCACAGATTGGTAGAAACTCACTAGAAAAGTAATAAGCTTCATGTCACTAGTGGTATTCAAGCTGAGACAGGATAAACACTTGGTAGGGAGAGAGAGAGACAGAAAGAGAGAGAGAGAGAGAGAGAGAGAGAGAGAAAGGATTAGATTAGTGTTTCTCATTCATGTAGTGTATTTTGGATTTTTGGCATATCTTTTTATTTATATACATTATTTATTTATATAAATTTTTCTTTAGATAATTGACTGTTTGGACATGAATCAATATGTATAAAGAAAACTTGAAATCAATACCATAAAGGAAAGCCAGAATTGTGTGTTATAGGATAACACTTAAAATTGCCACCACCACCACCACCACCACCACAAACTAAAGCAGGGTTATCAGGACCTAGCTGAATACTGTTGCTTGTCCTGGCATCTATGTCAAAATGGAGCTGGTGAGTTTTGTAGGGATGCTAAAGAAAGATCTTCTCCCAGTAAGGCTTTCTCTTCAAGATCATCAGAAGAATTTGGAATGAACTGCAAAGGGAACAGGCTCCACCCTGGGAGATCTCTCTAACATCCACTCAGGCATCACTCTCACTCACCCCTTGGTTATTGCCTTCCGCCTGCAGCCTCATGTGGCCTGGGGGAGATATCCCTCACTCCTGTTCCACCACCTATAAATGAGGTGTTTGGCTGGAGAACAATTGCTAGGGTCCTTTGCAGCTCTAACTTTCCTTCCAACTTCAGTATTATAGGATTCTTCCACTCTGGTATGATTTCTCAGGGTGGGATTTCATGGGGTCACGGGTAGGGACCCTTCCCTGGCTCTACCATAAGCACCTGTTATCCCAGAAGGAAAAACATGCTTTGCTACTGAGCTTCTGTCTCCAAACTCTCCTTAGTGTCTCTCCTCGCCCCTGCTTCCCCCTTCCCATGCCCCTATTGCCCTTGCTTCATGTCTGGCTGCACTGAGAGCTTCACATAGGCTAAATGTCATTTAGAAAAATAAGATTCCATTAAAAGATTATTGTCTGTCTCCTTAGTCAAGCCTCTGAGATGGAGCCTGTCCTTATTTGATTTTAGTTCTGGGGCACTTTCAAAAGAAGCAGTGGGATGGGAGGAGCCGGTTTATCTCTGAGAGTGAGGCGGTCAGAGAAGCAGGTTTTATTTACAGCTTTGTTCATAACTTGGAAAAGTGTTTCGAAATATTTCCACCAGCAGGTGGTTGGCAGGGTGATGCCCTGTTAACCAGAAAACCTATGCCAGAACACAGCAACACCTGGCTTGAAAGAAGTCCATGATGTGAAAATTAGTGGGCAATTATACACTCTACACAGGAAGGGTTGCTATAAGGAATCTTTTAAACAGGCAAAACCTGGTGACTTTGAAATAAAATTCTATTTCTTTTCGGGGTGTGGTAAGGACTTAATAAGATGACCATGTTTCAATCAGATGCATTTCAGGATGGATTTCCTCTGGGAAACCACTGACCTCCTTCCTATCTCTACGCATTTACCTATTCTGGGCATTTCACAGAAATGAGACCTTATACTATGTAGCCTTTTGTGTCTGGCCTCTTTCATTTTGCATAATATTTTCAAGGTCCGTCCATGTTGTAGCATGTGTCGGAACTTCATTTCTTTTTATGGCTAAATAATAATATTCTATTGTGTGCAGGTACCAAGTTTTATTAATTCGTTCATCAGTTGATCACCATTTAGGTTGTTCCCACTTTTTAGCACTGTGAATAATGCTGATATGAACATTTGTGTACAAATTTCTATATACGGACCTCAGCCTTAAATATGCTTGGTAAGGATGGCCACTGTGCTTGATGTGGGATATTTGGGTTGGATGACAGGTAGCAAGACCATTGGAGGGGAGGCAAGAATGTCTTCCAGGAACCACTCTATCAATCTGTCTGTTCCCTCAGGGCTGTTCTCAGCCTGCATAGCCCATGACCTCATGAGCTCGAACTTGTTTGTCGTAGTGTACACTCTTTCCAACTCTCGTGCTGCCCTTCTAGGTGACTTTGTGGGAACCTACACCCATTCCTGGCAGCTACCGAGTGACCTTATGTTTGTGGCAAGGGCTTAAGGGTCAGTGACTTCACTTTCTGTGCCTGCTGGTCAGCATCCCCAGACAGGTTAGAAAGCTTACTGGAAGCTATAGGAGGGAAGAGGGCAGGGAGCATGAGATTTGGTCACATTTCCTCCTCGATCTGATCGTGGATAAAAAAGTGGCCACATACTAAACCCAACAAGCTCAGAGGAGGCCTACATGGTGGTCCTTATAAACTCAGAGACTGAAAGTAACCACATAAGATGGTCTGAACATAAAAATTCCTAACTAAAAGCAAGAAATGGTGGGTAGTCACTTCCTGGGCCTGCACCTTCTTCAACAAAGGTCAATCTTTACCTTAAGTGAGCCTGTCTATTGTCTTTTGCATCTAAGATAACATACCTTTGAAATGTCAGAGTAATCTTTCTTTCCAGATTACAGAACCCCTCATTGTTATCTTGTCTCCCAAAATGTACCATCTCTACATGCTATAAACATTAATTATTAACTATCTTGTATCCATCAATGTAAAAGAAGTGTCTCTCCATTTTACTTTTAATCCAATTTGAGATATCTCTGCTTTGCTTTCTCCCGCCTCCCTAATCTACCATCAGTGGATTTCATGTAAACTTCCTTATGTCTTCTCCTTTGATTCTAAATTAAAAAGCTGAAAAACTGCCATTCTCTGGAGCATTTTCTAAATCCTTCGAGATTTTGCTTCCTGCTAATTGTAATCAGTTTGGCTCAAAAGCCCAAACCAAAACAACAACAACAACAACAACAACAACAATGACAACAACTCTTACAAGACTTTTTCTTAGCCTGGATGTTCCTTTGTCAACATAAGTGAACTGTGAATGTCTTCTGTTTTCTCCCTATATAGAGTGAGTGGGCCATCCAAGGTTGATCTCATCACCTTTGGTTCTGTCTGTTTTTAACAGACACTGAAAGTGCCTCTGAGCAGGAGTCAGGGGGTGGAGAAAGATGCCACAGACTCTCAGACTCCAAGAAACTAGGCTGCAGAGCTTTCTGCTAAGAAGCAGGAAGGTAGTGCCTGCCTAGTCTCGCTCATGGCTGCACTCTACTGTCTAGGCCAGGAGGGTACACAGGAGGCACTCAGAGAGTATCTGTTAAATAAAGGGCTGGAAAGGAAAGTAAATCCTATCTGATTCAACCTTTTCACTTATCAGGCAGAAAACTTAGGCCAGGAAATGGGAAGTGGCTCAGTTAAGCCAATATTTATAGCCAACAAATGAGAGAATGAGAGAACCAGGCCAGGCCTCCTGCTGTGCACTTTAGAAGTGGTGTTTTTTCCTTGGCACCAGGTGGCGGAGGTCTGAGGGATGCCTCTCCTAGAGGGAGCCCAAGCCCTGTCTCTCTTTTCCTCCCAATCCCTCTGATCTCCAGGAACATCTGCTCATTAGCAGCCCAAATTGGATAATTGAGAGGCAAGGATGAGCCAGTTAACCTTTGCATTTTAAAACGCTTTCACCAGGGGTGGAGAAGGAAGAACAGGAATGGGAAAAAGAGAATAATGACAATATAGTGACAGCTATGACTTATTGAAGACCTGCTAGGGGCCAGGCAATGTGAATGGTCCTCTTTACATGTATTATTTTTTAATTCTTCAACATTTCTAAAATATATTATTGCCCATCGTCAGATGATCCTGGTTGCTGCTTAAAAGAAAGTAAATGATGGAAACTTTATAAACAGAATTGAAAAGAATATGGGTGGACCCAAGAACCCCAGACAAGAGCTGACAAGTCTTGTGCTCCACCCAACAGGGGGGTTGGCAAAGCTCTCATTGCCTGACCTGTGTGTTACTGTGGTCCTGGGACCTACAGTCCTCACCATGAGCTGTGCAAACAGAAGGTCTTGGGTTCTAATCCTAGCCCCACCACATGCAACTGAGTAGTTCTTTTTCACATTCCAAAAGTAAGTGGTTCAGAGTATCTACCTCTCAGTATTGTAGAGAGGATGAGTTAGTGTGACAAAAAGGACCTTCAGTCCATAGGATGGCACACTGTAAGCATTTAGCAATTATTAGTTCTCTTTTCTCTCCCACCTGCCAGTGTCTATTTCCAAGAAAGAGGATGGACTTGCATCCTCTTTCCCTAAGGAATCAACATTTTAACCAATGGTTATTAGAAATCACAGAATCTGGAGGCTCGAAAAAGTACACTTCAAAAGGTAATTGGGAACATAATAAAAACCACTGACGGGTACACTTAAGAGAAATTGAAATGTCGTGATACTTTTCGGCTGCCACAAGAATGGTAACAATTCTGAAGAGGTACATGGCATTACCAATAATAAGTGGTGAAGCTGAAAGGAACTCTTCTAAACCATAAATGATAAAATAATAAAATTTGGCAAAAGAAAAAGAAGTAATTGGGAGAGACATGTAGTGGTACCGGACATGTATGTACACTAGATGGGATAAAAAAAAGTCCTATGCTTTAGAATAATATTTTTATCATCCTTACAGGATGGGGAATGAGAACAGATTAAGTTTAGTTTCAGAAAAGCATTTAAAAAAGTAATGTTTTGTATGCCCGAGTGTGGAGTAAAAGTTAAATATGGCATAGATGCATATTTCCAGCATATTTAAGTGTGATATAATAATAGTGGATCTATACACTTTTATTTTTCTTTTAATGATATAACTGAAGCCCTTTTATCTGATACTATTACTGCTGGTTAAAGAGAAGGTTAAGAGAGTAATTATAAACATTATATATATTAAATATTTTAAAACTTTATATTATAAAAAATTTTAAATGTATTAAAAATAGGCTGGTTAGTATAATGAATCCTCATGTACTCATCCTCCAGCTTAAAAAATTATTGACTCATGGCCAAGCCTCTTACATCTATATCTGTTCCCCCAACATGCTATATTACTTTGAAGCAAATCCCAAATGTAATTTTACCTAATCCCGAGTATTTTCATCTGCATCTGCTATGGACTGAACTGTGTCCCTAAAAAATTCCAATGTTGAAGCCCTTGTCCCCATTGTGATGCTGTATGGAGATGAGCTCTTTGGCAGGTAGTTAGAGGAGGTCATGAGGGTGGGACCCTTGTGATGGTATTAGCGTTCGTATAAGAAGAGAAGAGATGCCAGACAGTTTGTTTCCTCTCTCTCTGCAGCCATATGTACCAAGGAAAGGTACACAGTAGGCAAGTGGCCATCTGTAACCCAAGGAGAGAGCTCTCATCAGGCACCAACCTTGTGGGTACCTTGATCCTGAACTTCTAGTCTTTCAGATTGTGAGAAAAATGTGTATTGTTTAAGCAACCCCTAGTCTATGGTATTTTGTTATGGCAGCCCATGCTAAATAATAAAAAAATAAGGATTCTTTAAGACAAATATAATAACAATAATATTTTTGTACCTACAAAATGTATCATTGAATCCTTGATTTCATCAGATATCAGCAGGTAAACTTACAATGTAGGGCTGGGGCTCTTCTTTTGAGTGTGCATCAGCTAATTGGGTCCTGCATTGCCTTATATTGAAAAACACATTTGTAATGCATGATCTACAAACAGTTTCAGTTTTTTAATGTGGAATGAGAATTTAAAGATATTTTAGAAGATATGAGAACAGAATTCTACCAGGTAGTTATTACTCTCTCCCACTATCTTTTATAGTTGATATACACCTATTTTGACATCATTTTTTTTTAGAAACTCACTTTCATTGAGCATTTTCAAAGCATTAACTTTAGCTTTCATAGAAATGACTATCATTTTTATACTCATAATTAGTTTTTTGGTAATCTTTGATTATGAGTTAATAATATGTACAACTGATATAAATAGGTTTGGGAACAAACAAATAATTTTTGCTAAGCATCCTATTCAACTTGTTGGAGGAGGGCCTTGAAATGCTGGAGAGCGGGCCATGGTCATCCCATGGTGCTTTACAGAGGGACTAAGAGCATCAAATGATTTGATAAGTCTGTTAGGTGACAACTAAATAAATGAGCTTCTTCATATTTTGATCTTTTTATATTAACACAAATTGATCTACATTTTTTTCTTATATTCTGCATAGTATCTGTCGTGTAGATGTACCATACGTCATCAACCACGTGTTTCCTGTTGGTAGACAGAAATTTTTTCTGGTTTTTGTTCATTTTGCTTTTTTGCTAATGTATAAAATGCTTCAGTGAGCCTCCTTATTCATATACCTTGATGTACTTTAACCAATTTATCTACAAGATACGTTTTTTAGTGTGAAATTGCTGGGTCGGACAAAAATACATGTATTTACATTTTTTTATTGATATTGCCAAATTGTTCTCCAAAAAAGCTGCACCAATTTATACTCCCACCAATAGTATTTATAAGTGTGTATTGCACAGACTTCTCACCAAATATTACCAAACTTTTTCATCTTTATCAGTCTGATAAATAAAAATGGTATCCTAGTGTTTTTATTCTATTTAATTTTAACTGAGCTTTAGCATTTTTCATGTGTTTAGTGGATATTTGTACTTGCTTTTCTATGAACTGTCAGTTCATATCCTTTGCTCTACTTGTCTTTTTAGTAGTTCTGTGAAACTCTAATTTGACAATATTTGTCCTTTGCTTTTCTATGTGTGACATAAATTCACAATGAGACCAAAAAGCTGAGTGTTCATCAGAACTGTGTGCTTTCCCTTCTGTTGTGTGGAGTTGACTCTGCAAAGAGTTTGCCAGCTAGGGGCTCCATGTCCCTGACACTTTTATGGGTGGGGCCATGTGACTGAGTGCTAGCCAATTGGGCTGTGAGCATGGATGATATACACTACTGCCAGGCCTAGCCCGTCAGAATTCCCACCAACTCTCCTCCATGATGCCATTTTTATGTTTTTTTAATCTCTATTTTGAAGTTTTCACTGAATTTATCTACACTTCCCAAAAGTTCATTGAGCATCTTTATAACCAGTGTTTTAAACTTTGCATCTGTTAGGTTACTGACACCATTATATCTGGATTAATGTTCTGTTCCCTAATATGGTTTCTTCTTCTTTGTATTCCCATTTTGGTTGCCTTTCGTGTCTGTTTCTATGTACTAAGCAAAGCTCCTAAGTCTCCTGGTCTTCTGAGTGTGGATTTGTGAAGTCAGTGTCTAGTGGCACAGTCCTGAGAAGGGTTCAGCTGCAGGCCAAACTTAGCCCAAGCCTCTTCTGCTTCAGGGCCACCTGTTAAGATTCACCAAGCAATCCACAGATGCTGTGCTTATAGTTGCATGAAAAGGCCACACCAGAAACTGAGGCCAGCTGCCTCCAGTGTGAGTCTAGGTGCAGCTCAGCAAGGAGCACCTGATTCGCTGAGAATATACCTAGATGTGGCTTGGGTGGGGCCACGAGTTGGGGGAGGTGGAGTTTCAGGGAATCCTCTGGGCTGAGTGACTTTTGTTATCTAGTTTGATGACATCAGGGCTCTGGTGGCGCGGTGTCCAGCCCACTGGGTGGGGGGAGGGCTCAACAAAGAACAATGGATACCACCAGCACTTCTGTACAGAGAAAGTTTCACCTCAGCCCTCACTCCGACAACGTCTCCCTGTAAGTCTCTGGTGCCCCCCGTGCACAGCCGAATTGGCACTGGTGCTCAGAGCGAGCAGGTCTGTCACCACAAAAATCCTCTCTTAGACGGGGTCCCTTTAAGAGGCTTCTCCCACTGCTATTGCCTTCGTCTCACTCAGCTACTCAAGTGAGACTGGGGCAGCCCTGTGTCCTCGCCCCGTCCTACCTTCTGCCATTGCAGGGTGATTTCTTGGATTTCTCCCTAGCTGTATGGCTTGTTCATTTAGATCTCAGGTGATTTTTCCTTGCTACTTGTTCCTGTTTCCATCACAACTTTGATTTGGTTGCCAGAGGCATGAACAGAGCCTCTATCATCTACGCCATTTTTTCTGTTCTCCTGAGATTATTTTTTACAGCCATCTGTGTATCTTTCTGGAACTTTTAAGGTTTACATTTTTCATTAAAATTTTTGTTTCATCTGTAATTTATTTCAGTGTAAGATAAAAAGTGGGTTTCCAGCTTACGTTTTTTTTTTCCCTCCTAAATGTTTAGGCAGTCATTCCCACTCCATTTATGGAATAATCTTTTATCGCTAATTTGAATTACATCTTTAGCATATGCCAAATTCCAATATGTAGTTGGGTTTTTATATGGACTCTCTCCTGTTTTGTGAATTTGTCTATTAATGCATTGTGCCAAAGTGTTTTAGTTATTGCATATTTAGAGTAAATACTTTAAAATATCTGATAAGGAAGTCTGTCTTTACTTTCCCCCATAATTTTTCTGGCTATTCTCATATATCTATTTTTCCTGATAAACTTTAGAATAAATTTCTCTAATTAAAAAAATTATGTTGAAACTTTAACTGGGATTGCTTTGAATGAAGAAAACAAATTTTTATAAACTGATATTTTTTATTCAAGAATATATATCCTTTATTTAAATATTGTTAAAATTCTTCAATGTAGGTATAAAGTTTTTTTTTTTTTCATATAGAACCTGCACAGTTATTGTGAAATATATTCTTAGGTGTTTTTCCTTTTTTCTTCTCATTATAAAGGGGATCATTTCTTCCACAGTATTTTCTAACTTGCCCAATTCAATTGTGTTTTTTTCCTAAAGTTTTTTTTCCAGTTGATTCGAATACACTGTATAATCACATTATCTGCAGATGATATTAAATCTGCTTCCTCCTTTCTAATATATTTACCTCTTATTTTTCTCCTTATCTAATTGTATTGGCTTGTACTTCCAAAACAATGTTCAACAATGATGCTGGTTGCAGATCCCTGCTCCTGAAGACCCATAGTGGGGTCCTCTGCCATCCATTGGCTGCCATCAAACTCTCTCAGAGGAAGTGAAGGGAGTTTGCTATGGTAGGCCTCTGAGAACATGCAGTCCTTGCTAGAAAGACAACACTCTATATATAACAGTCACCTCGGTTGCCTAAGCACTCTAACCCCTGCCTGTTCCACTTCTTGTAGCACTGACCACATGACATAGGCCACCTTCACTATCTGTCTCTCCCATGATAATGGGAGTTCTTCTGGGACAGAAACAGGTCTTCTGGTTCACTGTTGTTTTCCTCCAGATAAGTGCCCTGCCTGCCACATAGGAAATGAACAGTCAATATGTGGTCAATGAGATGACACAATCAGTTAGCCTTTTGCTCTCCCTATTAAAAATGCCCATCCTAATAACAGCCTCTTGCATCTTTACAGTCTTTCTGGTAACAAAGCCCTTTCACATGCATTATCTTTATTTGTATCTTTATTTGTTTTTCTCATTGAAAAGCCTGTGAAATTTTCCTTAATTCTTCTTTTACAGATATAGAGAAAAAGGTTCAGAGAAGTTAAATGATTGGCTTAAGATTGTTCACCTAACAAACGGTAGAGTGAGAGTCTGTTGTAGCCTTTTGGTTCTTTCCATTGGGCTGTGTAACTGCTCAGTTGAACATCCCTTGGAGCAGCTCTGAAGATTTTCCATCTTGGTAATGAAATGTGACTTTTTGAAAAGCTGTTAGCTGAAGGAAAGAAGGGAGGGAAGTCGTACTCCTCAGAAGTTGCTACTGATTTTGCCCCTGCCAGAAAAAGGTAGGTTTCTGTGGGACTCTGGGAAGGCATGGTAGGGATAGGGTGGGAGTGGTTGGGTTGTGAGAGGGGTGGCAAACTGGACACCCTTCAACTCCCTATCCTGATGAACAGGCTTCATCTGTGGTGTCTTGGAGCCCTGGGAACAATGATCCAACGTTGGTTCCTTGGTTGGTGGTCTTGTGGTGGGTAATGCAGCCTTCCCTGCACATGCAATCCTGTTCTGGCCACTTTGAGATGGCCCAGAGAAGGGAATGAGAGCACCAATCCTAACCTTCAGGGGTCCATGTTCTGAAGAGAGAGACTTAATTAAGCACCTACTATGTGCCAGGCTGGATGCTGGCCACCTCACATACGTCATATTGAACTTAGTCCTCACCATAACACAAGAACGGGCTATAATAATGTCAGTAAACAGTCTCATAGAGTGAGGATCACAAAGTCTCTCCAGTCATCAGTATCAGAGCTAGAATTCCAACTTGGTCTGCAGAACCCATGCTCTTTCTGTTGCACCTTGCCATCTTCCCACATAAATGAGTGGTTTAATGTGTATGAAATTTAAGGTTGCTTTGCTGGGTTCCATCAGGGCATGGAATCAGGAAGGCTGCCTGGCAAGTGAGTTGGAGGAAGTGGTCTGAATGGCCCAAGGGAAAGCAGACAGGAGGGCACAGCAGGCTTTGAGAAGGGATGGGTAAACAGTTTGGTCTGGCAGTAAAGGGAGAAGTGAGGGATTAAACTCCAGTCCTGTGTTAAAGGGTAACTTCTGAGTCAGCAAGACCCAAGGCCATGTTCCCTGAACAGCTGACCTTGGCAAAATGGTAATAAAGTTTGGCTACTTTTTCAACCCCCTCTCAGAGCCCAGGCTGGCTTTGGATCCCAAGAAGCCTTTCAGTAAGACATAGGTCAACTCTCTGCCCCCTACCCCCTCCCCATCATCCCTACACAGTGTCTCTAGCTCTCCACCTGTTCCTATCTGGATAGCTTCAGCACTTAAGTACTTCTCAAAGACCCAAATGTTTTCCAGGCTGTCTGTGGAGAAAGAATTCCCTAATAAATAATGTTTTTTCCTTTGTAGAGTCAAGGAGCTGGGCCCTAGAGAAGTGGAATAGGACATTCAGGTAGTATACCAGCTGGCAGGAAGGTCTCCCAGCATCCTTTACTGTCTAGTGAACCACCCACTATCTGCTCCCTAGTCCACACAGTGATCCATGGGTTCAGGAAGTTAAAGAGCTAAGTAGATGACTTCTTTCCCACCTTGATACTGACTCAAAGAGAGCACTGCTGGTGGTTCTTCTCATCGCTGGCCCCAGAACAAGTCCTTTCAGTGTCATTGACTCCCCTCTAAACAAGCAAAGTGGAGCAGTAATCCCAAGTGGCAGCCCGCCATCGGGCGACTCAATTTCACTATCAGGATGGAAAATCTTCAAAGGTTATTATTTTCCAAAGGGCAGGCCACTTCCCACCTCATGTCCATTAGTGGCTCCTTAAAAGGCAATCCAATATCCTAGTGAAGATCACTTTGAAACCAAATCTGGTGTCCCCTGCTTTGCCTTAATCCTTATAAGCCTCCTGCCCATCGCTCAGAGCTGACCCAGCACTGGCCCCCTGCGGCTAGATCCTAAAATGACTTGGCTTGGGAAGTGGGATGGAATGAAATTGGTGGCTCGTACTTATAGGATGAACAGTGAGAAACTAAATCTGAGGCCACAGCCCTTACATGTTTGAGGCCCCTTAAACTGCAGGTAACAAGCTATCCACAAATGTGTGCATCCTTAGCAAGCATGAAAAACCCTTAGTCAAGGGTGATGATGGACCTGTAAGGGCCCTGACAAATTGGAAAATGGGATTTAAGATATAAAACAAGATTGTGGAAACAGTTCTGCTTAAACTTTGTTGAGGCCAAGGTTGTCATTGGCTTCCTAACCTCTGTGTGTTTGACCCCAACTCTAATCTATCCCAAAGAACAAGAACATCGGATTAGCACTATGAAGACCTATCTTCTTTCTCATCAGTATTTACACACACACACACACACACACACACACACACACACACACACACACACACAACCTTGCCTCTCACTTCCCCAGTTAAATCCCTTTGACTTCTAAAAGAAAGTAAGACCCTGAGAAGTTAAACTAGTTAAGTGGAGTTTCAATGAAAGAACAGGGTTCCAAAGAATCTGGACATGGTCCCTGGACTGACCTTCAAAAATTCTTAAGCTAACTCCTGTTATCACTTTATACTCTTTGCTTAAGAATCTAAAACAGTATCTCTTTCTGTCACCCCACATCTTACCTAATATTCAAGATAATTCTCTGAGGCTCCGTTGCTTTGCAGTTTCCCCCTCTTCCCTCATGTGTGTGCACACTGAATCTCTCTCTCTCTCTCTCCCCCTCCTCCCCCCAGCTCCTCTCCCTCTCCTCTCTCTCATTTCCCCACCCCTTCACTTTTCCTCTTCTCACAAAAGACCTTCCTCCCTGCCCACCGTTATGCAGTCTGACCCTTCCCTTCATGCTAAGCCTGGTTTCCACTTTTGCTTGAGGTCTCCTCTGATACAGTTTCTCCTCTCCTCAGAATGCCAGGAGCATTTAGAATGTGATTACACCCTCCTTTCTTCCTGCTGTCACTTTTTTCGCTCCTTATTTGGCAGGCACAGAGCCTTTCTTCCTAACTAGTTTACAAACTACATGAGGACATGTGTTCTTCTCTGCTACTACCCTGTGTCTACCACAGTTAGCCCTCAGGAAATACCAAATAAGTGAGAAGTTTGATATCTCATTTCAAGGCATGTGTTCTAGTTGTTTTTTAAAAATCCAAAAAAAGCAGACTAAAAGAAATGTAATCAGGAAATTTGGATATTTTTCACAAGATGGTCTAAGAGTTCCTGCGTGCGTGCTGTGTGTGTGTGTGTGTGTGTGTGTGTGTGTGTGTGTGTGTGCATGACAAGCTTGCCCTAATAGGTATATGTGTGGTAGTTCGGATCCAAGACAAAATTAGGCTCATTAAGAAGATTCTTGCTGACCACCTGCATATGAGAGTATCCCCAGTCCTTAAATTTTCCTCATTTGAGATGCCTTTTTCTTCACATGTTGTAACAAGCCCACAGTAATGACAGGGAGCTGAGGCTGGAATGCCTAATGAGCTTTGGATTAAGAAATGATGTGATGGCATCTTGCAGATTGTAATTAACACGCGGCCTCGATTATGTCCTATCAGAGCTGTATCTTCTTGCTGACAAGTAATTCCCTAAAATAATCACTTGCCTTTCGACATCTTATTGTGGGGACTAATTGTGAAGAGTTCCTGCCTAGAAAGGCCACCCGGAGCAATTCGGGGACAATTACATGGGAACTAATAACTGCTGGGCATAATTACCTGGACTTGAATATATGGTGAGTAAGACCAAATGAGGGGAATGAGGCTTTCACCAGGTATTCAGACAGCACCTGTCCATAGCTTCTGTCTTCATAATGTGTTTTCTGCAGAATTAACATGTTGCCCTATAATAGAAGAATAAAGCACTTGACAGGAGTCTTTGAAAGGACTTGAATAATTTTTTTCTTAAATGATACTAGTCATGATTATCTGTAGAAAAAATTGGAAAATATAAACAACAAAACCATTAACAACAACTTGTCATGATGATAGTCATAACCATTACCACTGTCACCACAACCATCATCATCATAATCACCACCATTATCACCGTCACTATCATCCCCACCGTCATAATCGTCATCATCACAAACACTACCATCATCATCATCCTCCTCCTCCTCAAAATTGCTACCATTTAGGAGTTTTTGCTTATTCCATTTACTTTGCTAGGAATCTTAAATTTGTTATTTTTAGATCTAACAAAAATCTTGCAAGGTGGGCAACTATAGTCCTTTTTTGTAGATGAGAAAATCAGTCCTAACTCATACAAAGCAATAGCTGTCAAGGGTGGATTTGAATTTGGATCTGTGTGTCTAATATCTGTGTATATGCTGCCATGCCTGTTTCTCTTCTTTAAGATGGGTTGATGACCTTTCTCTCCTGACTGCCATAAAAAGTTGCTGTGAGAGTTAAATAAGATACTGGATGTGAAAGTTGTGCAAACTGTGAAGTCCTGTAGAGAGAAAGAGAGAGAGAGAGAGGGAGGGAGGGAGAGAGAGAGAGAGAGAGAGAGAGAGAGGTTTGTTAGGCAGTGTTTGGCATCCATCCAGATACCATATCCAGCTGCCAAGTAAGTGAGCAATATTCATTAAATAGTGTTTAACTTGGTGTCGTTGAGAAGCCCAGCCCAGGAGGGTCTGTGCAGTTTTCCCCCAGGTAAGGGGAAGGAAGGGAGAGAATCAAAGCAAGGAATGTGGGCATGGATATCATGAGTCATGAGGAAAGAGAAATGACTTGACTGGAGAGAAGATCATTCTGAGCAGTAAGAATACCCTGATCCTTCCCATAAGTTACCCCAAATATTTATCCAAAATCAAAATAATATGCTTAATATGCAAGTACAGCTTCAAAACAAATTCTCTAATCTTATTTCCAACCAGATTGTCAACTTCTTATAAAAAAAATTCCAGAGCCATTGTAGATTCTGAAGAAGAGGAGAGGTGTAAGTTTGAAGATGTGGAGTGAGTTCAGCTAAGGGTCTGAGTGTAAGAGATGGACCAGAGCCAAATCTGGAACAGTGTTCTCTGATTCTGCAGCCAGTCTCTCAGCTTCTGTCTCTGCCTACCTCACTGCCTCTCTCACCTTCCTTTCATTCTTACTCTTGACTTTTGGGAATATGAAGAATTCAAAAGTCCCTACTGTATTTGTGCGAAGTATTGAAATCAGGAACTGATTCTCATATCAAAAGGCAGAGATAAAGAGGCCTCGACATCCTAAATGTCTACATAGGACACCAGCCAAATGCCCTGCATGGCTTGGATGCTATGCTCCTCTTCCCTGTTGGAGGTCCTGATGTCAATCTGAGAAATTAATTGAAGTTCTGTTGGGCAACTCTTTGTGAGGGAACCTCTCCAGCCCCCTGTGGCTTTTGCAGTTGTCTTGGAAGAACCCCAAGACAAGAGTGGAGTTTGACCAAAAGTAGGTGGAATTGACTTGTAAGAGCGAAATCAGGCAATCACTACCTTCCAAAAAAGAAGGTGGATGGGGAGGGAAATTGGGCAGAATGAATGCAGATGGTACTTTGCTTGGAAAGAGCGAGGCTGGCTACGTGTAACCACATAGGTCCTCCACACAGGTCCTCGTGCCAAGGCAAGAAATAGAACCCGAACTTGATTTCCATATCTACAAACTGTGAAGAGGAATCATCCCAGGTCCTATCTGTCCTAGCATGCAGAAACAACCAGGCTGATGATATAAAAGGGAACTATTTATTCTGAACAAGTGTCTTGCAACTGGCTGTATGGCCAGTGAACTGGGAGAAGTAGGAAGCCTACACTACTTCTGTTCATAGCTATGTGGTGACAACCTTAGAGGGGACACTAATGGTCATGAACTTTCTTGGTGCTTTGTTCTGTGTATCAAAGGCTGCTTCTGCCTTCATTCTTGAAATTGCTGCTGGGCTCAATGGAGAAGCAGGTGTTGATGTGATATTGCTCTGGGGGAGATTTTTAAAGAGGAAGGACAATGAATAAGGGAGATTTTCTCAATGGAAAAGAATGAGTGAATGTTTAGGAAATAAAGCTGTTGAGTTGCAACAACAAGCACATACTTGGATAATTTAAGCTGAAAAATCACATAGAACAAAAATTGTGCATATACATATTATCTAAGTGGAGTTCAACACCAGGAGTCTGCCAGCCTATTAATCACTATCAATTAGTAGATTTTGATGCTGATGCTGTTGCTCCCCCATAAGCTCTGGAGTCCACAGGGATTTCCAGGGGGAAGAGAGTAATGTTGTTCTCTGTGTCTTCGTGCTTTGGCACATTGCCTCTTTACTCTGTCCTGCACTGTGTCTGTGTTATCACAGGGAGTGAGAGACAGCTCTAGTCAAGGTGGAACTTGGCCCCTGGAATGTGTTGTTCAAAGTTAAACTCTCCATCTACATATAGAGAAGGTTACTTTGAGAGGGTGTTGTGAGCCTCCCTAAGTCCTACTGGGATAGGCTCACATGGTGAACCTCAGAAATATTAATTAAATACCAAAATCCCCCAGCGATTCAGCTGAGGAGCCCTATCCAGTCCTGGCATCTTTTGGCCCAGGCCTAACCAAGCTGATAGTCCAGTACAGGAGCCCTCATAGACCTCCACTCTGGAGTGAGACCTGGGGAACCATTTGTTTGAGCCTCTGACCCAAAGAATTCCTCATTTTTTATTCCATTTCCTCAGTCTCCAGGTCCATTACATTCTACCTGCTCCTCATCTGTATTCCATTCCCCTTTCACTGTGTAGGATCCACTCTCTACTTGTCTCCCTTGTTTCAACCTGCCAAAATGCTTGTGAGAATCTAGAAACCAAGTTTTATGAAAGATATCTGAAGAATGGTGGGCTATTCCAATTGGAGAAGAGGGGATAGCAGGAAGAACCATCATTGCTCTCTTTAATCCACTGATGTGTGTGTATCTGGCAGAGTGATCAGATTTGGGTGACTCGCAAGGTAGAATAATTAAGATCCACGGATGGGAGCTAGAGAGGGACAAGTCAGTATAAGGAAGTTAGCAACTCTATACCTAAGAACTGAGCCATCTTTCAAGCAGCTGACCCTGGTGAAAGCTTGTTAATTATCATTGGCTTCATCATAAACATCACCGTCACCATTTACTGAGTGCCCAGCCCTCTGCTAAGCACTTTACCTGCATGGTCAGTTAGTGCCCTTTCTACTTACTGCCACCTTCTTTTCTTTCACAGGCTCATTATCATTATTCCCTAAAACTCTGGCCTCCTGAGATTTGGAGTATGGGACCGGAAATCTCAACAAGGCTGGGGACTAGAAAGAGGGCAGTCCTGCTAGGAAGATGCCTACAGAACTTCAGGGCTTAGAAAACAAAATACTTGCATGGTGCAAAAATAAATTCACCCTTGTGTATCTGACAACCAGGACTCATCCTAAATCAAGTAAGCAGATAAGTGTATTATTTGGCTGAGCCTTCCTCTTAATCCAGATGCCATGAGATATACTATCACCACCCCTTTTCACTCCATATGGAAAGCTGCATAACAAAAAAATCAAGTTATTTACAAGTTTATGTGACATTTAAAGATTTTGGTTTCCTCTTCCAGGGCAATTTTTGTAGTAGGCTTATCTCTCATATTACAGTGAAAGTCTTTGTTTCCTTATTATTAAAATAATGTTATGGTTCTAAGAACAAGTGGTAATATTTCAGGGGGCTTGGAAGGAGACTTAGTTCCCTCAAACTATGTTACATTGACAGAGAAAGCTGGATACAAGGGGATGAGGAATTATTATTTAGTGGGTACAGAGCTTTTGTTTGCAGTGACAAAAAAAAATCTGGAGGTAGATAGTGGTGATGGTGGTACAACATTGTGAATGTAATTAATGCCATTGAATTGTACACTTAAAAGTGGTTAAAATGGCCAAGGGAAAGAAACAGTGGTTATGCATAACACTTGGAGACATGGGAGTTAGCTAGCAGAAGAAACAATGAAGAGTTCAAAGGGATTGCTTCCTCTTGTATGTTGCTGGAAGGGGCTCAAGTTGGTATAGCCCTGATGGAGAGCAGTTGGCAATATGGACCAGAATCACTGATGCTCATGCCTATAGAGTCAATGACCTTACTATATCAGGAGTTCATTCTAGGAGCGTGCCTGCTCTTGCACAAAAAAGGTCATTACTGCAGTGGTGTCAGGAACTATGGAAGGTTGGCATTGGAAACAGCCCAAAAGTGTGCCCAGAGGGGGCTGATTAAAAAATTGTAGTAGGGCCACTTCATGGAATGCAACGTGTGTATGTGTGTGTGCTTGCATATAAGAGAGAGAGAGAGAGAGAGAGAGAGAGAGAGAGAGAGAGAGAGAGAGAGCGCGAGCACTTTCTATATACTAATGTGGAAAAAATGTCTGTCTATTGTAAAGATTTATTGTAAGGTAAAAACATCAAAGAACAGAATGATGTAAATAGAATGTGTCTGAGAAAAGAGGAGAAATCTGAATATTTGTGTAATGTATACGTGTAGAAGAATACTGGAGGATACATAAGAAGCTGAAGTGGTTGCCCGAAGGGGCAGCAGTGAGGGAGGGAGCGGGTGGACAGAGACAGGGGCGGC
Organism: Rousettus aegyptiacus; assembly: GCF_014176215.1. Lineage (NCBI taxonomy): Eukaryota > Metazoa > Chordata > Mammalia > Chiroptera > Pteropodidae > Rousettus > Rousettus aegyptiacus. Next base: position 10,383,964 of record NW_023416309.1, read on the forward strand.
AGCTTGACTTCCATTGTATATTTGCATATTGTTTGTTTTGATTTTTCAGCCACATTTACCTAGCCACGTTTTCTTTAAAAAATGTCTAGGAAGGTTCTTTGCAAACTCTACCACACTATACAGCTCTGAGGAGCTAACAATGAGAAAAAAATAATGATAATAATTCTCGAATAGATACCATTTCTCAAGTGTTTACTAAGTACTATGTGTTCGCTAAATACTTTATATCTGTGATCTTCTTTGATCTCAACACGACCTTACAGCTGGGATTTGAACCCAGATCTGTGTGCTGCCACACTTCCCTTCATGCCATTGTCCTGTGTAGATTTTCTTACATGGGCGTTTTCTTTATTTTCTACACAGCCAAGGTAAGTACAATACTTTAGTAGTCTTCTTGTGACATTCTCGGAAAAAAACCAAACACTTCGATACTGCCAGTCTGCCTCAGCCCATGTAGTCACTCTGTTTTCAGGAGATATTTTTGGTTGCAATTTTCCTACACTATCCGGACAAATGCCATGATTAGGCATAATGCTTCCTTGTGGTTACTCCTAGCCTTCCTGAAATATTCATCCAGTACCTCCACCTCCTTGGAGAGAGCCCAAAAGAAAGTTTTTATGGAACATGTCTTTAAAATGGCTTGGCGATAAAGTCAATATGCACATGTATGCACAACAGAATCTTTTCTTGTGTTCAGACAACTTGAGAGCCATGTGGTTAAACATGCAAATAGGGCTGGGTAAATACATGCTCCCAAAAGACTCCCAACAGTCAAATGAAAATTTGGTTGTAAAAATAATTAGATGAAGGACATTTAAAAATAGGGTCCAGAGGTAGAGCGACAGGCTTCATCCTCATTTTACTTCAAAGAAGGGACCCCAAACTGAGAGTAAGTTGAGAAGGAAAAGTGCTGGCATTTGGCAGATTGAAATTTCAGGCTACATTTCCCAGGGGACGTGTCTGCTGCTGGTGGGATCCCCAGATGGAAGGAGAAGACTTTTCAGAAGATTCCATCTGGGATTTTCACAGCTTTCAAGTGAATGGAGTTCAAACCACCCTTTCCCCAGCACCATGCTTGATGACCTGTCTCTTCCACAATAGTTTATACATTTTTTAAGTTAATGGTTTCTGTGCCCAGAAAGCAAAGCAACTGATGTGCAAGTGTTTCCCAGAGGAGGTGTGAGTTATGGGATGTCTTGTGGAAACTGAGGGTCCATTTTTTTCAGGATAAGTGGCTTTGTTGTGTTCTATTTTCCTCATCTCAGCTGATTTCCCACAGCCAGTCTAGCATGTTTGGATGTAGCATTGGGTAGGAAGATGAAAAAGTAGTGTTTTATTTGCCATAACCAGCCAAGGTATCTTAGAATATCATCTCCCCTCGGGCCATCTTTTTCACCCAGAATCCGAGCACTGGTCACAGTTCAAGTCTCCTTGGCTAAGTCTCAGAGTTTCTAGACCTCTTCCTGGTTAAGTCTGTTGGTGAGAACCTGGCTTTCCCTTTCAGTGATGGATATGGTGAAAACCAATGATTCTTCCATAGTGATGTCAAGGGTGGCCCATGCCATGATGAGGAGAGAGAACTCTGATGATCTGGTCCCTGAAATTAGGTTCTCTGTCTGACCATCTCCATGGGAGTTTCCATTAGAAGTCTCAGAAACACTGGCTCCGGTGCAGGTCTCAGATGCTGTTCAGCTGTGGGTGGTTAATGAGACTCAGTGGTTTCCCCTGGTTGGTTGGTGATGCGTTGGTAGGGATTGCTCCCATTGGCCTCTGTTGTGGGTTATTTCTCTTTTCTATAGAAAACTTCAGTAAATAACTCAGTGAGATGCTGCTTTTGCAATTTTGTGGGTTTTGTGGATCTTGCTTATGAATTCCCAGTCGATTTCCTGGCAACTTTTTGAAGGAGCTTTTCCTCATATTCCTAGAGCCAGGACGTCACTGTAAAGACATAATTACTCCTTAATCTTCTTACTCCCTCCAAAAAGGTTCACAGAATTGCACACAGAATTCACCAATTTCAGTGGCCATGTATGATCTCAGGTGGCCCTTTGTAACAACTGCAAATTCTCCTTTCTGTGTCCAACTGTGGGCTAACTTGGGAAACCAAAGCCCATGGACAACCTGAGTTACCTGCTGCTCCTAGTATAGGCTGAAAATCATCTCCAATGTGATCCCAGGTTACTTTCGGGCAAGGTCGCATACAGAAGAGTCCTGTTCAACAAACACAACTGAGGTATAAGTGGAGATGTCAAGCTGGCTCTAAGAATTTATTTATATTTTCATTGCATGGAGGGCAGGCATCTCCCACTCTTCTTCTACTGAAGCAGTACGGGTCTTCTATGTTTACTTTAGGGAAGGCACAGTGGCAGCAGCTCCACAGATACAGGAGTATGGTTTCCCACATTGGCAACTACTCCCCCATTCATACTCAATCCTCTAATGCAGGCTTTCTAAACACTACTGCCATTTTGAACCAGATAATTCTTTGTTGTTGGAGGCTGTTCTTTGCATTGAAATGTGTTTAGCAGCAGTCCTGGGTTCTACTTATTAGATGCTAGTATCAACACCTCTATCCCCAGATGTGCCTACTAAAAGTATCTCCGGACATTGCCAAATGTCTCTGGTAGGGGATCGGGAGAGGAATGGCAAAATCACTCTGGTTGGGAACCACTGTTCTAGTGAAACCAACCTGCTTAGACTTCCCTGCATATGTCACTCCACGTACATTTGGGTCTTTGTTCATGTTCCTGCCAGCAGGGATGCTTCCCTCTTCCCAAGTTCTTTGCTAGAAAACACCTGATCCTGTTTCTACCAAGACTTTCTTTCTTGGGAAGCCTTCCCTTACTTTCCCTTCCTTCCAGAGTCCCCACAGGGCCTCTGCATAGCTTTACCATGCTTCGACCGTGATGGAGATGTCAGAGTGGTCAGTGCTTATGTATCTCTCTTGAACTCTTTGGGATCCAGGACAAGTATTTACTCTAGTTTGTGTCCCCTGTGGCTGGAAGAGTACCTGGCACCTAGCAAGCACTCAACTGGACAGGATTCACATAGCCAACAGCAGACTATGGGGTAGTCTCCTGAGAGTTGGCACATTGTAGCCATTTAAGATGATCACAAATGAATCAGGCCAAGTGTTTTTGAGCTAATTAAATAGCATGTTGGGACTATCTCGTGGGGGTTCTCGTCTACTCTTGACAAGGCTGTTCTTAACCCTCAGGAATTCACGGATGACCTTCAGGGTATCTGCAAAGTCACCGAAAGTTTTGTGTTTATGTACAAACAGGCATTGATCTTTTCCCCCCTTGAGGTGAAATCTCATAGGTTTCATCAAAATTCCAAATGGCCCCATGTGTTAAAAACTGTTAAGAATAATTGCTTTAGCCAAATAACCTAGACCCAAAACTCTGAGCACTTACTAGTGGCTCAGCTGAGTGCTATGGCGAAGACAGGGTGAGGCTGGACCAGGATAGCTATGAAACAAAGATGATTTCAGAGATGAACTGCATACTACAAATTGTCAATGCAAAGTGTTTTTAAACAGGAGGATGAATACGATACCAAGTTCATTGGTGCCTGTGGATGATCCCTGGGAGGGCTCATATGCTGTAGGGTTGTTGGCTTTCAGATTCTTTGTTCCAAAACTTTTAGTGACTATGAAGAAAAGCTGTCAATTGTCACTATGTAATATAGTTTCTTTAAAACGTATTGGTAAAAATCGTAAGAACCTGCTCTATATGAAGTTCTGTGTTCATTGCTTAGAGAAAAAGTAGAGCCTTTTAGAGGAAAAAAAAAAACAAACCCTGGTTTCCTTCTAGCTCTGCCATGTAGGAGCTTAGGCTTTGGGCAAGTCACTTGACCTCTGTGTCTCAGAATCTCATTTGTAAAATGATGATAATGAAATCTGCTCTTGTGGAATCTATCATTATGTCGTCCCCTTCTGTTAGAGAAATGCTCCTTCCCTGCATTAGTCATGAGGTTTTGGCTGGGGGTTTTGATAGTGATACCCCACACCTTGGGCTGGGTAGACACTTGCCCAGTACTTGTCTAATCACAATGGCCTACCCTCCTGAGCTCACATAAGGAGTGGGGTTGTGACCCACACTTGGCCACTCAGAGTCCTTCCATAGGATTTTTCCAATGAGAGATGCATCTCTGTCTTTCACTTAGATTGGTTTAAAATTGGTTTGTTTTCTGCGTCCAAAATTGTACCTATTAACCTACATCATGAGATTTATTGAAGCCATAGAAATAATGTATATAGAACAGTTAGCATGGTAACTGACACCTAGATGCTTGAAATCTGCATTAAAAAATAGCATAGCATAATATTGAGAAGAATCTCCGTTTACCCCATATTTGAATTTGGTCTGCTGAACTTTGTTTCTTTGTAGATTTCTTTGCCCATGCACTTTTTCTCTGTTTGCAATGGCTCCCCTTCTTCACCCACTATTACACTTATGTTAGTTCTACCCATTTTTATCTTAAAGTCTATTCTGTTTGATGATAAAACAATTAAACTACTTTCTTTTGATTAGAATTTTTCTGGTGCATCTTTCTCTAGTCCTTTACTTTTACCTTTTCTGGATTCTCAAATTATAGACGTGTTTCTGGGAAATAGCACATTCCTAAACAATTTAAATTCGATCAGGCCATTTTTTAATTGGTGTGTCGAATCTATTTACATTTATTGTAATTTTAGATATGTTTGAATACAGTTTACTATTTTCTTTTATTATTTCTATTTATCCTTCTTTATGTTGTCCACCCCTCTTTCTGCCTTCTTTATTTTCCTTTTTATCCTTCTTTGTTTTGGGAGCTCTCCATTCCATTTTTATTCCTTCAGTGGTTATTCCTAAAATTTTACCATATTTACTTGACTTAATCTCAAGTCAATTCATACTTCTACCCTCTTACAAACAGTCTGTGTCTTGATGTGATTATCCCTGATGCACTGTCATTGTCTTACATGTTATCGTGTCTAACATTTTGGTTTTATCTTGTTTGGTACTGCCCAAATTTATCATACAGCATTACCAATATGGTAATCTCTCTCTCTCTCTCTCTCTCTCTCTCTCTCTCTCTCTCTCTCTCTCACTCATCAGTGCTGCTTCTTCATTATTCCCTTCTGGTTCAGTTCCTTACCCCCTGAAGTTTATCCTTTAGAAATTTTTTCAGGGAGGGTCTCTTGGTGACAGCTTCTTTTGGTTTTCATTTGTCTAAAAATATTTTATTTCAGCTTCACAGATGAGTCACAATGTAGTTCAGTATAGAATTCTAGGTTGAAAGTTATTTTCATTCAGTCTTTTGAAGATACTTTTCTGTTGCTCCTGGTTTCAGTTTTTCTGTTGAGAAGTATGTTGATTGTCACTCCTCTGTAGGTGATTTCTCTTTTCTCTCTTGTTGGTTTCTCTACAAGGCATCTATAGATGGGTTCTTATTTAACTTGCTTAGAACTTGTGTTTTCTGAATTCCTGTTTTTCATCAATTCTCAGCCATTATCTCTTTGGATATTATTTAGCCCCATTCTTTATGATCTTTTTCTGGAACCCTCATTAGGTATACTATATAACTGACATTCTCATTTTCTCTGCTGTGCCTGCCATGTCAATGCTCTTATTTCTTTTTTCCTTTTTGTATTGAACATTCTGGGTATATTTCTCAGATCTATTTTTATTTGCCTAATTCTTATAGTCCAACCAAGTCTAATCTGCTATTTATCCTACTCATCGAGTTTTTAAAATATCGGCGACCATTAAAATTTTTTTCATAAGTTTTTGGTTCTTTTCCCGATATATTTGTTTTTGTTCTATTACATATGTTTCCCCTATTTTTCCATTTCCTTATTTTACACTTTTAATAATTTAAAATTACTAATTTTGTGTTCTCTCTCATATTATTTTTTTACCTGAAGTTCTTAGCAGTTTTATCTGATTAGGCTTTCTCCTGTCCATTGACATTTGATTACGATGTGATTCATTTTTCATAGGATTTGAAATTTCAAGTTGTGAGTTCATATTCAGTGAGGCTTTATCTTTGGGAATCTTTCCTATCTTGAGTTTAGGATGTATATCTTTTTTAAAAAAAAAAAGTTTTGTATTCTCAGCAATTAATATACTTTCATATGCAAATTAGATCCCCCCAAACTCTTGTCTGTGTTGATGAATGAACAACCTATGGAAAGGTAGCTAAATCTCCTTACTCCCCTTTTGGGAAGGGGACCTGTTAATCTACCACATTCTTTCTAAGCATTTTTTGCTTATGGGTCTGTGAGATTTTCATTGTTGTTGAGACTCACATTTTTGGGACAAGAGAATCTAGTTGGCCTTGGAAGAATAAATGAGAAAAGATTCTGGAAAGGAGAAAAGAGGAGAGAATAATTCTCTATTCACAATATTGAGTAGCAAACAAAAATGAGTAAACAAGAATACCATTATTCCTGGATCGACATAGGGGAGCAAAGACAAGAATAACATGGTGATGCACAAAATGGGTGGGGGGAGGTATCTCATTAAACGCTTTAGGAGATGGAGACTGATATAGTGGGAGAGTTTATATAACCACTTTTCTTCTCTTATTAATAAGACTAAAGGACAGTAAAAGACCAAGACTTACCATGTACTGGTACTGTGCTAAGAGCTTTATCTGGATTCTTTCATTTGATCCTCATAACAACTCATTGAAGAGGCACTTTTATTCTCCCTAATATTCAGATGGGAAAATTGAAATTCAAGAAGCTAAGAAACTTAACCTACACACAACAACCAGAGGGAAGGGCAGAGCTGAAATCTGAACCCAGCTCTGTTGAACTCCAGTCACTTCAGGGCAGCACTTCCACTGGGTTGTAATGTAAAATCCTCTAATACACGTGGTAGCTCCTCCAGGGACCCCTCATATGGTAGTTGGGGATTGCTGCCATGGGTGGAAATACCATGCCATTGAAACTGTCAATAACATAAAACGCATGTTAATAACTATTTGTCTAATAAACAAATAAATTTTTTCCTTTGTAGAGTTGAGGAGCTGGGCCCTGAAGTGGTTGAAACATCTCCTCCCTAGCTCTGTCCTTGGATATAAAGTTTTGTGTAGCCAGCTGGAGAGATGAATGTCCTGGTCACTTTTCCTGGGAAGGAGACTAGGCTGGGTGGGACTCTTGACAAGCACATCACATTGCAGGCTAGTAACAGTGATGAGAAGTCACTGCCTGGCTGTTTGGTCCCTCTCTTGGCTGGGTGGCAATTTCTAGATAATGCTCCTCCTAAGTCCTACATCAATCCTCATGTTGGCGATGAGCGATGAGCACAGAATTCACAATGAAGGGATTCCGCCCTTGTCCTACCTCCTGTGCACATAGCCCAGGCTCACCTCCAGCCAATGCAAACCTGGAGACTTTATAGGGCTTGAATGTTCATTCTGTAGGGTGTGCCTGACCTGTATTCTGCAGGCAGACCCGGCATCTCAAGCAGCTCTTCTCCTTGGGAAAGGAGACAGACCAGGGTGATGGAAACTTGGGGTGGGGGTTCATCTGCCAGGAACTTGTAACCAAGATTCTGTCTTTCCTTTATAAGGGAAATGATTTTTTTTTCTTTCTGCTAAAGCTGCAATCTATCTGTGCTTTGCAAGGGAAGGGGAGCACCCAGAAGAAGGGGCCACCAACTGGGGCAGCTGTGAGTCTCTTTGTCTTCCTGTGTCTCTGGTCTCTTCTCTCTCTCTCTCTCTCTCTCTCTCTCTCTCTCTCTCTCTCTCTCTCTCTCTCCTCTCTCTTTTTCTCTCTCTCCCTCCCTCCTTTAACTTTTCATTTTGTTTTCCCCCTTTCCTTCTCTGCTTGCTCAGTTTCTCTCTCATGCCTCACACGTTTGTTTCTGTAAACTTTCCATAGCTCCATCCCAACAACTCCCTGCTCTCCAAAGGCACAGCATGACTCCCATTCATGCCATTCCGCATTACCCCCACCAGGCCTTGAAAATGTCTTGGCTTGCTGCAATCCCAGGGATCATTCCTCAGAGGTTCTTCAAAGCTACTGCCTTGGCCTCAGGCTGTGTCTGGATTCCAGGGAGAGGCCAAGGAGCTGGGCCGCCAGATGTACCTGCTGAGTTTAAAGTCCTCCACTGGAGAGCATTTCCTGGGCTAACTGGGATGCTCAGTCCCTGCAGGGTGCACAGAGGCCCAGATGCCATGAGGGGTGAAATCCCTGGGTGCTTGCTATCAGCCCAAGGGAATTTTGAGGTCACCTGGCATTGGGGTCACAAGGGGGCAAATGGCTTCATGGGGCTTAGAGATCCAGATTAGCATTTTAAAGAAAGGTCAGCAAGAAAGGATTTCTGAGACCTGCTGGGAGCAGAAGCATGATGGTGAGGAAAGTTCACCATCTCCTAGGTCTCGGACAGGCTCATCTGCTGACCAGGTGTCACTTAGTAGGCAGAAAAGTCACCACCAGATAAAGAAGAGGGAGAGTTGGATTCTAACTTCAACTGAGTCACTTTGAGCAGAGTTTGGGCTGATTACTTAATATCTCTGAAGCCTCGCTTTCTTCCTCTCTCAAAAGAAAAAGACAGAATGATCTCTAAAGTCCTTCCAGTTCTAGAATTATGATGGTCCAGGAAGGCGGGCAGAGGCTGGGTGACCTAGTGAGGGTGCTGCTGTCCACTGAGCTATGAAAAGGCCTCAGAACAAACGCCAGCTCTTTTTGTAACACTTACTAATTTCTTCTTTTAGCAAAGGGAGTCCAGGCCTCAGGGTAAGGGCGATGCGTGGACAACACCAAGCTCTGATTTGATAAAATCAGTTTTACTCACAATGTCTATTTGTGAATTTCTTTTTGAAATAAATTTGAGTATAAAAAGAGTCTATTGGAGACAAACATTAAGTAAGTAATTCTAAAAGCAGCAGGATGTATGGTAAAAATTGTAAAGGCAACCTAAGAATTCGGGAAATGTTTGCATTAAATTTGGGGATATGTAAAGTGCCCCTTGTGGTCCCTGACCTCTTCGGTGGATATCCATGACTATTATTGCTCTAGAAGGAAGGGCATGTACTGTCTACATGCCATTTCTCTGTCTGTCATATCAGCTCTAGGTAGTGCTGTTGACACTATTCTCTCTGGAAGACACATGGGTGAGAGAGCAGAGTGAGCCCTCTGGCCAGAGTGAAATAGGGATACGTTCTTTTCAGTCTTTAGATTGGTTTTGACTCAAATGGTTTTACACATTGAATTTAATGAAAAGTCATCTCAATGGGGCACCAGATTATGAACTATGCAATTTCTACACTAATGATAAAGGGGATGGAATTCCCATCTGAGCCATTGTGCTTTAAACAGAATCTGTATTATCATCTGAAATAAAAGCCGCTTATGCATACCAACCAATCTGTCTCAGTATAGTGTCACTAAGACAGATCTTGATTGAAGAGCCAAGAGCAAGTCAAATAAAAAGCTTTAAGCCTATGAGTATCCATCACCCAGGGAGTTCCCAGCGCTGTTAGGACAGCTCGTGGATCATTTTGTTCAACTTATAGCTTTCTATTTTGTTATAAGGAGGGAAGAACAAAATGAGATTTATAGGTGACCAAAAGGATGTTTCTTGCAGGCCTCCAATCCAGCATAGCACCTTGCAGAAAATGCATTAAGCACCGTGTCCTGGTGATCCCGGAGGATTTCTGAAAGCAACAACTCAGCCACATGTCCCACTGTGTCTGTCTCTAACAGTCTGCTCTGGCCAGCTGCATAGGTCCAGGTGTCTTTCTAGAAGTAAATGAAGTATCTAAAGTTTGTGCTCATATAAGCTCATGGCAAAGGTTCCCAGGGAGGAAGATCTGGTAAGGTACTCAGTGGATGCTTCCAAATAGCAGTAGTTTTAGCATCTGGAGAAACTAGAGGTCTCATCTCTGCGTTTGGACTTGTTAGAATAGCCAGGCAATTGACACAACTCCTCTTCTGGATTAAGACAGCTATGCAAAGTCCACTGGGAAAAATCCCCTTGGTGCCAGATTCAAGGACTAGGTCCTGGCCAATGGTGAGGATCAACCTCTCCTTGTCCTAGGCAGTATTCCTAGAATAGTATTTCATACATTCTGGGAATCTAACAGTGTTCTTCTGGCAAGAAACATGGCAAACCCCTTCCATAAAGATGTTTAATAAACTTCTCTCTTGAGCTTGGCAGCCAGTTTATTGGATTGTGTTTCCTTTATGGTTTATTCTTCTGCAACTCCGAGGATATTGCTAGATTGGGTCTTTGTTTTGTTTGTTTCGTAAAAGTGGCATTTCTTCGTTTCACACAGATAGCCTTATAATTTTTTAACCCATTAAATTCTCTCACATTTGGGAAGCAGAAAGCTTGGCAACTGTGGGGTAGATACTAAAGATGGAGAATGAATGCGACTTCAAGGAAGGCCAGTTGTTGGTGTGAAAGGAAGGCTTCCTGCTTGGATAACATTATGCCAAAAGCAGACACCAAGAGGGCAAGTCAGAATTAGAAATCAACGAAACCCCCAAAGAAGTCTGCCTTTGGACTTGTCTCATTCTCAAGAGGGCTTTTAAGTGGGAAAGATGATCTCGGCATTATTCTTATTTGCAATGTGGCAAGAATTACTAGACAGAGGCAGGATTAAGTCCCTTGACTCATTTGCGTGGTCCGTTTTACAAAGTAGTAATTGAGTCCTAGACTTCCCAGATCTTGAACCAGAGGTTTAGCGAAGATCAGATCAGGGACCCTAAGAGGAAAATTAGAAAGTCTGTTGGTCTGGAAATCAGAAGAACAAGTTGAGTAGTTTCAAGGAGAATTTTTTCCCCTTTGGCTTCTTCTTTTCCCACCAGTAAAAATGGGTGGACTAATTTTTGCCTTGCTACCTCCTAGAGGCCAGGTCCATATCACTCATGTTCTGGTGGGGTGGCATTGATGATGAATAGGATTAAAGGTAGATGGGAATTTGAACAATTGTTAGACTGGAAGTTCTGTGGAATGCAAGTAGAAGATGAATTTTAGCCAGGACTTGGTCCATGAGTTAGGTTTACTCTGACCCAGCTGCAGCTGTATTTTAGGGGAATAAAGGCTATGTTCTTGCAAGTTTGTGTCTTGGCTGTCACTGGAGACAATGATTAAGGAAGATGTGGTAGGACTACAAACACCATTTTCCCCCAAGAAACTGGCTTTGATGGGTTATAAAAGGGGAGAATTTTATGTTGGTGCCATTTGCTAGCCCACACATTCAGAACTGGCTGATAAGAGGCCAGAGATGATGGTCAAGTCGGGGTGGTACCCCACAGCCAGGATGGTTCATACATGTACTCTCCCTTGAAAAAAAGCGCTGAGTCTAGGATGTAAGAATATCAGTGGAAATATTTAGGACATCTTTCTGACTACAATGAATCACTTACACACAGTTTTAAGACTTATTTAAAAAGATGTTAAATTTGGGAATAATCTAAATATCAGCAGTATGCCATGTAATAGAATATTATTCAATTATTTTTTTAAAAAGTGTTTCTGTAATCTTTAATGACGTGGAGAAAAATGCTTACAATTTAATGTTAGGAAAAAATAGACTAAAAATTAGATATTCAATCTAACCCTAATTTTGCAAAAATACACACACACAAGGAAAAGCGTGAAAGAAATATATAAAAATATTAATAATGGCTATCTGTGGGTGGTGGAATTCTAGGTGATTTTTATATTTTTATGAAAGTTTTGCTTTCCAAATTATTTATGAGTCTGAATTATTCTTATAAGCAGAAATAAATATAAAACTAATATTTATAATAAACCCCTCAAAGCTTGCTTTCTGAGTCCCTCTCTGCATCCTAGGAATCAATTATCCTTTCTGGTGCTCAGAAGCTCTTGGGCATGGTTTTAAGGGGTGTGCCACTGTGGTCTTTCTCCTTCATTATACATCACTCTTGTGTCAAATAACTTGACAGATCTAAGCCTCAGTTTCCTTACCTATAAAATTGGAAAATAGCTTCCACTCTTTCTTATGCCACAAAAAGATTATAAAGATTAGAAAAGTGAGGAAGGGGAGAGTTCCATTAGCCATCCAGATGGTAGTTGAAGGAGTGGGAGGTTACAGCTTAGAAGACAGGACATCAAATCATGGTATCAATACAAATCCATTAGCCGCCTTTATCACAATAGTTTATACGCTGGTGGGATTGCAACTGGGTAGTTAATATTATTGTGGCTGTAGGTTTTTTTTTTTTTAGGTGAGGCAACCCTCGGTTGACCTCACAGATTGCAAGGATCTTGTCAGTTTACTATCTCTTATTATTTTTTTTACTTTTTTTTTTTTACACCTACAGCACCTGCTCTTCCTAGGTGATGTCCCATCCAAGTACAAACCAGGCTCGACCCTGCTTAGCTGCTGAGATAAGATGGAGCGGGCTTGTTCAGGGTGGTGTGGCTGTAGACTGGTTGTAGATTTTTATAGCAAGACTTTCCTCATTGGAATTTTCATACCAAATTTCTGACCTTTGAATAAACCCATTCTTCAGTCACAAAATGATGTCATGTACCAGGAAGAGTCACCAGAGGGCGGTAGATCACTTGCAGAGTCCACCTGGCTTCTCCATAGCAAAAGTACCAATGTTTATGTCGAGAATATTGGGACTAAGTCCAGGCTCCAGATAAATAAAATCCAGTGTGCTTTAATTATGATGTCGGGCCAACATTTAATTAAATAAGCTTTTTTTTGTTCTTGGCTATTACTTTGGTTACTCTGCTTTTTTAGTTTGTATGTGTACTTTTCTTTCTTTAAAATCAGTCGAGATTGTTCAGATTAGAATTTTTTAGAAACTTGAAACCCTGGTTTGCTTTGAAAGCTGCCACAGGCACATGTTCACATGATAAGAGGCTGACATCCTCTCTGAGATGCTTATAAATGTACTTAGAAATAAATAAGTGGCCAGTACTGTTTTCAGAGCAGAGGAAGTTGCAATTTCTACTGTAGTTTAGACTTTCAGTTCTTGTGCACTAGCCTTTAATTCCAAGTCTACAGACACACCTACAAGAGGTGAAATGCACCTGGCTATTCAGAGGTGTTTCTCCACACTCCACATTTTCAAGGATACCCCAGGTAGCAAGAAGACAGTAAGCGGGCATGTGAGTCAGGGTTCAGAGGACCCATTCAGGCTGGAGTGGCTCTGCCATGCCCTGGAGACTGTCCAAACTTGGCTGTCTGTGAGGCCCTATGGCTGTAACGGCTGCAGCAGAGTGCAGGAGTAACTGGCCTCAGTTCCGATTCCAATGAGGGGCCTCTTGGGGTACAGAACAGCAGAGTAGGGAGAGGGAACAACAATCCTGCCTGCATGCATCTCCCTCAGGGCATGGTGTATGCACACACCTCAGTACTGGCTTGGGGGTAAGAAGAATTGATCATATTTTGGCTGTTTTGGGGTCACAGTAACTACAAACAAAATCTTATATTTTCCTTAGAAATTAGCCTTTGAGGTAGGCAGGGAAGTTCCTGTTTTTATTCTAATTTACGAATGAGGAAACAATGAATGAAAGATACCTAGCATTCAAGTTTGACATTCCATCTTGTCTGTGCAGAACATCTTCCTGGGTGAAACTAGGTGCTAGGTTTTCTGAAGCTGGTACAGGTTTTGTGGATGAGAAGAAAGTAGGAGAGAGCCAGGCAAAGGCCTGATGAGGTCTCTTTCTGGTGGATGGTGGTGGATGGTGGCACTGTCTCATTCAGCACATACTGGTTAGGCCTTTGGGGAGGCGGTGAGGGACTGGGGATTGTAGGAATGGTGAGACATTGACAGTGAAGGTCTCTGATGAATACCAACTATGGTTTTGGATAACACAGAAGTTGTTAAAAGCTTTAATCAGCATGATGGAGAGATCAGGAAATGATGTCCAGGGGCCTCCCAGCACGTTCTGGAAGAATGATGAGATGATGAAGTTGGTGGTGGAGGAGAAACACAGCTGGGGATTCTGCATTTGGGTGACAGAAGGCACAGCAACCAGTGGCCCATATCTAATTGCCCCCACCTGGTATTGCAGGGGACCCCAGGCTGTGGGGGAAGTCCAGGAAAGCCTGGAGGGGATTCATTGTTTTGCAAAGGTGAAATTTGTGAGGCAGAGAATCCATTCTGGGGCTTTTAGATCCCCCTGGGGAAACCATCTTATCCTTTGTTGCTATTTTTATGTTATGGGTGTTTTATTTTTAAATTTCAAATCTTGGACTTGATTTAAGCAAAGTCTTAACTGTCCTGACACACCTGACATATATGGAGGCCCAAAGGCAGCAAAGTACACCATTTAGAACGCTAACAAAGAAACTCAAGGCCAAAGTCACCTTCTCACATATCCCGCAGTACTTTTGGAGCTGACCCTTTCTGTTCAACCCAGTGCAGGTAAGACCCAGTGCCTTTGCACATATAGTACAGATTTGACAGAGTGGTTGCTGAACACGGGAAACTGGAAGTACCAAGCAGGTGACAGACAATTTCACTTTCCGGAAAATATTGTCTGTAGTTCCATTTACATACTACTTTTGGGTACCAAACACTTGAGAACCTTGGCTTTGATGCTTTTCTAATGGATGTGTGTCCCGAGTCTAATGAATGTATTGTGATTGAAGCAAGAGAACCTGAAAATATCCCCTTCAGCCCCTCTGCCCAGCTCAGCCTTCCTTGCCCGGTCCTCTTCTGCATCTGAGGGCCTCCAAGAGAGAGGGGATGGGCTGAGCTCTAGTTCAGGCAGAAAGGTATCCGTCTATGCAGTGAAGGATGATCATCCTCATCACAAGAAGGGCTGAAAGGAACCTGAGGATTCCAATTAGGCTTAAACTAATGAGCTGGAAACTTTGGGAAAACCACCTGGGCAATGGGGGAGAGTGTAATCATCTTCCTTTTAATTAGCACTGGAAAACCCTGTGGTCCAACTGGTAGCACAAGGAAGGATGGTTTCCAGAAGGAACAACGTTCCTGAGACTATGGGATTCCCCTGGTGGTGAAAGGATAGAGGCTGCTTAGTAAACCCGGACTCCTTCATCTTTAAGGGGAAAGGTGAACTTGAATGAAGCCCGAAGCACCCCTTCTTCCAGCAGCCCTCTTCACACGATGGATGGAGTCTGAAGCTAGGTAAAAGAAAGCGACTTTAGGGAACTCTGCTGCCTATTGGAGCCTGCAGCGCTCCTGAGGCAAGGTCTTCCCTGCCCCTCTCTGCCTACCCTCTTAGGCAGCCTCTGTTGCCTCATGAGGAAAAGGCAGAAAACCATCTGCTGCTGTCGGAACCACGGACCACCACCCCAGCCTCCTGGGTGGTCCTGCATTCCAGTCGCACACAGGTCACTAGAGCATCTAGTGAGGAGGAAGGGAAGAACGAACTAGGGATCGGTAGGGGTCGAACTAGGGTGCATGTCATGAAGAAGGGTCCTCCTTACTCCCGAAGCCCGAGGATCCTGAGGCGTCCGGCCTGTGGAATCGAGTCCACAGCTGGTCACTCCTCCCCTCTCCACTGGGCTCTCCTTTGGGAAAAATGGTCTGTCATGGGGGCCTGGCCAAGCTCCTTGGGACCCCTAGGGAGCTCTGCTGGGGGCGCAGCACATTGGAGAGAGGTACCAGGTCTCGCCCTTGGGCTTAGGGGGCACTACCTCCCGCGCTGGGGTCAGGGGTGCCTGCCAGGCCGCCGCCTGAGGGTCAGCCTGACCCTCAGCCCAGCTTTGGGCCAAAGCGAGCCAGCGCTGTGAGCCTTCTTCCCTCCCGCCTCGGGCGGCCTGAGCAGGCGCCCGCTCCAGTTGCTGCAGTTGCTGGCGGCCGCGGGGAGCGCGGGGCGCGCGCCGAAGAAGCTGGGGCGGCGAGGACGTTGACGAGGAGGAGCCGGAGCAGGCGAGAAGGAAGAACAAGCGGAGGCCGAGGAGGCTCAGCGGCGTGGCGACGCGCTCTGGGAGCATGGACTAGCGGCGCCGGCGCCGGGCGACGAGACGCGTTGAACCACCGGTGGCCCAGTGCGCCCAGGGACGGCAAGCAGGAACCGAGCGCAGCCGGGGGAGGAGGAGGGCTAGCGCGGGGGCGACCGGGCGGAGGGGGCTAATTATTCATTATTAACGAGTTGCTGCCTAATAATCCAAGAGCAGCGCTCGAAGAGGGGGTCCCGGGCCGAAGCGCAGCGCACACGCGTGGCGCACAGAGGGCTGCGCGGCGCTGAGGGCACCCGGGCCCGCGCGCAGAGCCGGGGCGGGCCCGGGGGCGGTGCAGACCCCGGGCGCAGGCGGCCCGCGGCGCCCCCTCGCTCTGGGCGCTCCGGGCTAGCGCAGCCTGGGGCGAGCGGGACGCGGGCCGGGGAGGGGGACCTGCCCGCGCGCTCCATCCCCCTTCCCCCCCGCCCCCACCCCGGGCGGGCCGGCGGCCGGGGGGAGGGCGGGCGGCGGCAGCGGCTGTATATATCTCCGCGCACCCCGCCAGGTCGCGCACAGCGCCCCGAGCCCAGGCGCCTCCCCGCCCCCCTCCCCGCGCTCCGCGGCGGCAGCGGCAGCAGTAGCAGCAATATGGCTGTTGATGGGTGTTCGGGGTGGCGCTGGCGGCGGGAGGAGCTCCCCCGAGCCCCTGCGCCGGCTGCCCGTTGCTAGCTATGGCAAATGGTGGCGGCGGCGGCGGCAGCAGCGGCGGCGGCGGCGGCGGCGGCGGAGGCAGCAGTCTTAGAATGAGTAGCAATATCCACGCGAACCATCTCAGCCTAGACGCGTCCTCCTCTTCTTCCTCTTCATCCTCCTCCTCGTCCTCGGTCCACGAGCCCAAGATGGATGCGCTCATCATCCCGGTGACCATGGAGGTGCCGTGCGACAGCCGGGGCCAACGCATGTGGTGGGCTTTCCTGGCCTCCTCCATGGTGACTTTCTTCGGGGGCCTCTTCATCATACTGCTCTGGCGGACGCTCAAGTACCTGTGGACCGTTTGCTGCCACTGCGGGGGCAAGACGAAGGTAAGGCGCGCCCCGGGCGCCCACCCCTTGCGCTAGCCCTGCCGCTTCTCGGCGTCCCCAGCAGCCCACCTCCTTGTTCCTCACAGTGCCGTGCTTCCCTCCGTCCCTGCCTGCCTTCCTCTCGCTGCCTTCCCTTCTCTTCGCTCTTCCTGCTTCCTCGGATTAGGGCAGCGGGCAGCGCGCCCAGGATGAGGAGTTGCCCCCAACCCGTGCGCTCTGGGACGCGGATCCCAGTTTTGTCCGCTTGTTTATTGTAGGATTGTTTGCAGCTGCAGCAGGGGCCAGGGTGGGGAACGCGCGCCGTTCGGGTGCTGTGGTGCGGGGTAGGGAGAGCCAACCCTGCGGGCACCGAGAAAGCTGGGTGCTTCTGGATGCCTTGTCCTCAAGGCTCACCTGCTGCGGCTCGGCTCCTCGCGGTGGGCAATGGGGAGCACATCAGCCCTCACTTTAGAAACCTGTTGGGGAGATGAGTTCATGGAGTCAGCAGGAAGGGAGAATCTTTTGGGCAAAGGAGAAAGTCTTTTGGGCTAGGAAATCCCGGGGGAGGAACATGGCCAGAGGAAGTGGGAGAGGGTCTGGGGGCGGGAGAAAGTTGGGGAGATGCACCCCAGTTTTGGAGGCAGCACGGAGTCGGCCACTTTAGGAGTGTGTCGAGGTCGCATATCTGATGTCACCTCCCTCTCCATCGCTTAGGTATTCTCGTGGAACATACCCCCACCCCAAGTTCTGGGGCATCTGTATTCTCTCCCCCATGCCACCCTCTGTAGGTCCTTCGAAATGCCACTAACAGCGGGGAGCTGGGGCAGGAGGTCCTCTGGAGAGCCAGCCGAGGCCACGGTTACACGGGGAGCCTCCTCTCCGTCGCTTTTGAGGTGGCTGGATGTCGGGTTAGGCTATTCCTGGAGCAGAGACGCCCACCAGCACCAAGACTCACTACATTTTATGTATGGTTGCTAGGCTGACTTCCTGATCTGTTACCAGATCCCTACAGATGTCCTCTTTCCCCCCTACTGGCTGAAGGTAAGGGGCAGAGGGCAGTTTTTCATAGAAAACTACAGAATAAAAAAGAACTGGCAAAAAGAGTCACCGAAGCTGCCTTCTGTTGGAGTAATTCCTATCCTAGGGGACTTCCAGTGCCAACATTTTCAGAGGGTGGGGAGATCAAGGGGAATTGGGGAACAGTGGAAGGTAGAGGCAGATCTCCCTCAGAATGTTCACACCTTTTCTAGGAAAGTTAATCTTTGACAAGGCACAGCAACTTGTCGCAGGCTCCTTTGTTGCTGCTACTGGAAGAAGTATGGAATTCAGGAACTGTGGGTGACACACAAGGATGAACCAAAGCTCACTCTCCTGATCATTAATTATACATCGTGTTAGGTGTTGGAGCTCAGGTGTGTTTTGTGGCAGCACATTTGTGTTTTGGAAAATACTGGTGTATTGGAAATAAAGAAGAAAAATAAAAGCCCTCACTCTCTTCCTCGCCTCCCAGTTCTCTGGAAGCCCAGCCAGCTTTCTTTGGAGTTACCTTCTCAGCCATACAGGATTCTCCTTACTTGTTACAGTGGAAAACCTCTTGAATCCCAGAGAGGCCATCAGAGTCAGCAGAATCCTAACCGTGAGACCCTGAGATTATGCCCCTTGCCTACTCTCCTCCTATCAACTGCTTATTCATAGAGCCTTCTTATCCACACATTTCTTGTCCTCCACCTCCCCGACAGTCTTCAAACCTGGAGTTTATTTTCCTTTACTGAGATTCGGTGTTTGCCTTTAGGGGAAAGATAGCTCATAGCTGTATGCATCTGAAATGTTCTCTAGACTGAATAATTTTGGTGAACTTTTAAACAGCCACCTATCTGTAAAGAACTGGGCAATAACTTTTTATTTTTTTTTCAATGAGCCAAAATAAGTCTTGGTGTTTTTGTGATCCTGAGGTTTTAAACATAGTCTCTAAAGTCTTTTTACTCCAGGGGGTACATTAATGCCACTGCAGTGTCTGTGATAAAATGTCGATTATATTGTTCACATAAAGAATATCTTTCCTAAATGATGACCAAACATAACTTCTGTCAGTTTTCTTGAGAAAATAGGTTTTTGGCAATGATCATAAGAAAAAAAAAAACTATATATATAAGGCTATATTTTGCAGCTCCAAAATCTGCTGAGTTGACATAACTGGAAGTTTCTACAAAGAATCAGCCCTGGAAGAGATGCTTGCAGCTGGTTGGGAAGATGAGAGGCTGCTGTAGATCAAGATCAGATTGCTTTTGATACCATTAGAGTTCATTTTAAATCATGCTCAGAATCTTAATATTTATCCCTTGATTTGCTCTATTAAACCTAGTGTAGCCAGCTCCTTATACCCAGTAATAATAACTTAGGCCTCTTATAAGCTTTCTTTCTACCCTTGAGGTCTGTATTTATACTGCAGTTATGGTTTTTTGCCCTTCATTCTTTTTGCTTTCTAAGTATTTGGTAGTTGTCAAGATGTTTTACAGAAAAATGTTTTTGGCTTGAAATTGGAATAATTATTTTAGTGCTGGGTTTCCCAGGCAAACCTAGGTTGCTGTTCCACAAAATTCTCCTGACCCTCAGATGTATTCACCCTCACCTTCATTCAGTCCCAAGATGGTTGGACCAGGAGCTGGAATCCAGTAGAAGGCTGGTCAATTTAGCATCAGAAATTCCATGGGAGATAAGTTTCAGCAGGGAGCTGTGGAATCACAAGAATTTGGCCTCTGGAACTGCACTATCCTTTTTGATCAAAAGAACCCGGGACTGTGGGTATGCATCATGAGACATCTCATCATTAATACCTTTGGCCTCTGAATCCCAAATGGTGAATAGCTCTACTTTTTGAAAGGAATGGTGTGTGTGTGTGTGTGTGCGTGTGCGCATGCACGCGCATGTGGTTGTATATTAAAATAAAGACGAAAACGAATCACATTTCCCCCCTGTTGGGGACTTGGGGACAGTCATTCCAGTACTATTCTTTGCTATACTTTTTCACATTATTCTCTTTTCTCTGTTGAGTTTCACCAGAGCTCTGTCTTTACTAGGCTATGACGTTTTGCAGTCCAATCCAGGAGCAGAATGTAGTGAACAAGGAGCTGCTCTGGCAGTCTGAATAAGGCCGTGACCTTGAAGAAGTCATTTAACCTCTCTGATCTCTTTTTTCTTGTGTTTAAAATGTGGAGATTGAATTCTGTGTGTTCTAATGTCCCTTCCTGCTTTCTGATTCAGTGTCAGAAAATGAAAGAGGTTGACAAACTATGGGGAAAGTTTCTAGCTCAGAAGTGTTTTGCAATTCTCTAGCAATTTCTTTGGGAATTGAGTCTCCGAGCACTTATGTGTCTTTATTTCCATCTTCTCTGCTCCTCTTCCAGCACACAGTCTGCTTATCTTTAAATTAGTCTAGGAAAACTGAGGCTAACCTTCCATGGAGCTGAGATTTGTCAAGGGGCCTGCATATGGCCAGGCACGGACTTGCTTCTGCTCTTAGTTTGAGCTGTAGAAGTCTGGGCTTGATTGAGGTTGGTCTGAATGTAATGAATTATTGAAGTATTGTCTCCATGGCTGTGTCTGAGAAAACAACATGTTTTCTCTGTCAGGCTCGTGACTAGTATAAATATCACATCCCATTATGGTTTGGTAATTACCCGGGGTCTGGCCTGATGCATCCAGTCAGGGCTGGAGCTTCGCCGCCTCAGAATTCTTGATGCCAGATTGTTCCTGGTGCCTCATCTTGTTTGGGGATCAGCTGCATCAGATGACCTTCAGATACTCCTTTTCGATCAGATCAGTTAGGGAGGCCTTGGAGAAATTCTCAGGTCCCAGTCCTGCTGACATTCCCTTGTCCAGAGAGCTTTGCTTCTCATGCCTGGCTTTATGGAAATGCATACTTGAGTAGAGGCTACAGTGAAACCCAAGTGCGAATCGTGGATCTCACACTCATTAGCAGGGTATCTTTGGCAACCATGTCAAGCCTTGATTTCTTCATCTGTCAAAAGAGCATAATGATGCTTCTTATAAGGAATGACAATAATGGGTAGGTGACATCTAACAAATGCCTGACATTCATCTGGTCTCCTATAAAGGGGAGCTAATATAGCTCCACAAAGTGGTGAGTTTATTTTCTCTTTGATTCCTTGAACTTTTGGCCCCTGTAAGGCACAGACTACAACAAATAGAACTTTTGAGGCAAAAGGAACATCTAGACTCTGAAGTCTACTGTCAAACTACCAGAATCAGAGTGAGATTTGGGCTCATAGCTTTTGGGTGATGCAAGGTTGGAAATTGGGATGAGACAGCCAAGGAAGGCTCTGTGGATGAGGACTTGGCAGGATGGCTAGTGGTTTATGGTGGGGAATTCAGTGGACAAGCATTAACATTGTGGGGCTCCAGGAGCTGTAGACCTATCGTCAGAAGTGAAAGGTTTGGTGGGTGGGTGTGGCTTTCCAGTATCCCTTGAGAAGGGATGAATTCCATCTCTGTTATCCCCAGTCTGGAGGTCACAGACCTGTTTTCTCAATAATATAACAGTTTCTTAGCCAGGGTGCTCTCTACCCTGACCGGCTTTACCTCGACAGCCCCCCAGAGCAGTGTTTCCCAAAGTGTGTTCTGTGGAGCACTTGCCCTTAAAGTAACCTTGTGAAAAAAAATTGAGAGTCATGGCACACCTGAGTGACCCCTTGGGGAGTCCCTTCACAGGCCTAGGGGAATCCTGTGGTAGAGAAATTGGTTAAACTGCTCTTCACTGTGCTCATTTAGAGCAGCCTTGCTTAGATGTCTAGCCAGTGGTACAGTATCCAATAGTCAGCCTGTGACCTTGGGCAAAGACTTCACTGCTGTGTGCCTCAGTTTCCTCATATGAAAATGGGATTGTCATAGAGCACAGCCCTATGGGATAGGTATTCTCAATAACCCCATTTTATAGCATTTCCTAGAAGGATACGGTGACTGCAAGCTGTGGGCTGACCTTGCTTTCAGATGGCCAGGATCCTTGTCCAAACATGCATCAGTAGGGAGAGAAGAGCTGCCTTAACATTTGGCCTGGGGGTGGAAGGATTCCAAGAGCAAGGACAAGTGAGGCCCCTCTTTGCCTCACCATTGTTTTTTTCCCTGAATGGGGCATTCACTGGGTGCCTGGAGAAAACGCTTCTGGTGTTCCCTACCTCTACCCCCCATCCACTCCAACCAGGCCAAGAGAAGCCTGGTGCTGAAGCATTCAGGCTAGCATTGGATTGCAGTGCCAGGACCTTCTTCCCAAAGTGGGCAGCAGGGGTGTCCCAGGCTCACAGTGGCAGTGGCCCTGCTAAACTGTGAATCTTAAGAGCCAACACCACCTTCTTGGGATTACAGAGCTGTGAGCCCCTGGAGGGCTGCCTCTGTGGTTCTGGTAAAAACTACTGTGTTTGTGTTGTGATGATGGATGATGCCTTAGCTCTTGGGGCCCTGCTGAGGACACTAGTATTCAAGGAATCATGGCCGGGGGTCAGACAAGGTCAAGCCTCCTGCAGGACCTCTGAAATTCTGGAGCTTTCCTGTGGATGGCAGGGAGCAGATCAAGAGTGTCTCCTTTTTTTGAGATGCTTCTTGAGTGGGTAGAATCCTGGCCCTCAGCACATGGAGTAGGGAACTCAGGGGCCCCACCCTCAGAGGCAGAGGTGCCTTAACATTCTGGATAGAAGGATCAAGGGATATTCAATTGGGGTATCAGATCTCTGCCTCCAAACGCTGGAGAGAACTAGTCTGTTTAATCCTGGGGCTTCTTGCACCTTGATATGCACATGAATCACATAGGGAGCTATTAAAATGAAGATTTTGATTCAGAAAGTACAGATGGGGCCTGAGATTCTGCATTTCTGACAAGACACAGGCAATGCCCTTGCAGTGCAGAGTAGCAAAGATCTGGTCCATTCCTCCGCCCCCTGAAGACAGGCCTATTTTTAAATACGGAAATTATCTACTTTTAAGCAGTAGGAAGGGATGAGAAGAAGAAAGTTCTCTGTGCCAGGACAGCTAAGTCAAGAAAACTCTGCTCAGGCCTCCCTGAGTTGCTGCATTTCAGTCTGGGCGCTTATTGCTCAAGCCGATTGTTCGGGTGCCTGCTCTCAAGGAACCCACAAATGTTGGTTTAGGGTTGGGTGTGACGGCCAGGGCAGCATTCTACAGATGTACAGGGTGTGGTCAGAGTGTCTCCTTTCAACGTGTGGGCTCTCCCTCGCACCAGTTGGTCACGCTGCAAGGGGTGAGACGTTCTGAAGTTCAGGATGGCGACTCAGCCAAACCGCCTTCTTGAAAAATTAAAGGCTTGTGGCGTAGCCAGGGCTACACTGTGGTGATGCTCCAGGAAGCCGGCTGCTGTTTGAAGTCAGTGGGCAGCAACATTGCCATCCTGGTTTTCCATAGGGACCTGGGTGGGCCTTCCCAAACAGAGGGTTCCGCTTGAAAGAATTGAGCTCAAAACCTGATCACTCAGTGGGAGAGATGTGTGGCACCGTGCTGTGCAACCTTCCAGTGGCACTTCTCAAGAATTCCATCTCATGAAATTGAAAGTAGCAGCTTCTCTCACCACAGCAAGGTTTTTTTTGTTTATTTGTTTGTTTTGTTTTTGTTTGTTTTTTACAGCTCATACTGTTAGGGACTTTTTCCTTGAGATGTGCTTTTAATGTTCCATTTTCAAAAGGGAGAGAACCTGGAATAAACGTGACCCATGAGCATCTTCGAACGGCCCAAATGAAGACGGGCTTAGTATAATAAATACCCAGCACACAGTAGGTTCTCAAGTCTTAGTTATTATGATTGTTTTGCTTTTATTGCATAATAAGTGCATACTATGTACTGAGTTAGGTGCTAGAGGAAATATAAGACCCAGTTCTGACTTTATTTGACAGGGTGGGAAGGAAAAAACCAGTTATATTCTCATTGGATATGCATATGTCTGGTCTCTGAGTTGCCTGCAAACCCCTTAAGACAGGAAGTGAGTTGTATAAATCCAAGCACACGTATGTTGGGAGGGCCCTTTCCATAGTGGTTAGCTAGGGACTGGGTGCGAATGTAGTAGTGCAAATACATTTTGCTGCTTTTTTGAGTAATTTGTTAGAAGCTGTGGAGAAACTCTGGGTGAATAGGATGGGTCGATTTGGTGACAAAGTGATGTTTGAGTCATTCCTGGATTTTAATTATTCATGCCACCCGATCCCTCTTGACCAGTGGATGACAAGGATTTAGTTCACGATGAGCTGTGTTTCTGAGGTGCATGAGTCAGGCAGCAGACGGAGGGGCAGCTTCAAAAGCATGGCTGCTTAAAGATGGAATTTGCTTTGTTTTCAGCATTATTTGGTGATTGTCTTTGGGACATTATGTCTAATTGCCAATTTGGAAACGTAATTGGCACTGCAGGTTCAGGATGGGTATACTTAACATCGTCAAGCGGAGCCTCCAAATTATCTCCCTATAAGATCTCATTACCTGTATGACTAATGCATCTTTACGTGGCCAGAAACAAAATGATTCAAAGCATCTCATTTACTTTGTATTCTTTATGTTGTTTCATTGCCCTCCCCCCACCATGTTTTCTTGGGGACCCAGATCTGCTGGACTCTGGGCATTTCAAAGGTAATTAGAAAGAGAGCCTGTATTTCTTCTCTCTTGTCTTCTGCTTTTCATCCTTTCCTTTATTTCCCTTCTTCTTTAGTGGTTCCTGCCAAGTCCAGGAGCAGAGGGATTGAAGTTTGCAGGTTAGTGGACAATAAGTAGGGGGCTGATTTTGTAAGTTTGGAAGCACATGGGATTACGAAGTGATAATGGTGAATGGGGGCTTCGGGTTTCAGGTTCTGCTTCCTCCCCGGTGGCATGTCTGGGAACCCTCTGCCCCATCACCAGAGGAGACTGGGGTTTCCATGATCTCCTGAGGCCACCATTCCATTGGAGACAAACCCACTTTAGAATCAATGGAAGGTCTTTTGTCCTGCGCCAGTCCCTCTTTGCTTTGGTGTGTTTCTGGGACATAGGGAACAAGTCTTGGTGGATGCTAGATTTCAAATTCTAAACCCAGCTCAGGAAGGCCCAGAGCTGGGAGGTGTTTTGATGTCAGCAGTGTTGTTGAGACATAGAGCAACTTGTATTGCTCCTGTGCAGGATACTTTCTTTCTCTTTCTCATGAGTCCCTGGTATCTTTCTTCTCCTGAGGCAGTAAGGTATCCCCTTGCTCCATTCTTCAAAGTTTGGAAAATGGTCCATTTTGACTGTTGGTTCTTATAATTTGCCCTGTGAGACCTGTCCGGTCTTGTCAGAAACTGTGGGTGGAGATTTTGGCTGTCCCCGGACCATCAAATTGCCTCTTTATTACTGGCACGTGCCCTGTGTTTCCAAAGTTTATCTTCCTTCACAGTTTAGCACTAGGCTTGGCCGTGAGCAGATGTAATTTTGGGGCCATGCCAAGAATCCAGGTGTAGAGTGTAGATCCTTTGTTAAGAGGCCCAAGATGGTCCCTGCTTTCTGCCTGTTGGCTTTTCCTAAAGGAGAGAAAACAGACAATGATCTTGAGCCTCTTTTGCATCATTTAAATATAGGTGCTGTCTAGAATTGAAGATTATTCTTCCCCAACCGCTCATCTTATCTCTTCCCCTCTTGGCTTCTAGATATGATTGCTGCCATTTCCCCTGTTTTGCTGAACAGAAAGAAGCCAGAGAACATGCAAGAGGAAAAGGAGAAGGGAGGGCAGGGGTAGGGAGAGGTGTTCACATGAAGAAAAATAGAATGTCTTTTCTGGAAGCTGTAGGTTAGATAAATATGTAATTGGATGGATTTTGTTTTTAGTGCCTTAACCTTTGTTTTAAAATTAAAAAAAAATTCAGTTACAGTTGACATTCAATGTTATATTAGTTTCAGGCATATAACATAGTTCTTCACCTTTGTCTTAATGAATAAATGATAACAAGTGACCTCATCCCCAAGAAGTGAAGCTTTTCATAGAAAGACTGGCAGAAAGAGTGATTTCACTTTTGGAAGATTTTAGCTTTTCTAGTGAGAAGTTTCATCAAATTAATTGCTTGAGTGGGGCCTGTGGCCCAGATGCTAGGGTTCTAATTCTTTCCGGAGATCTTCTTGATGTGCTTCTTGTACATGAGCAGAATTCACTCCTCTTCGTGAGAAGTTGTTGTATGGACTTGTGACTTTGGAAAGTGGACCTTCAGTGGCTCTGAAAGGGGAAAAAGGAGCTGTCCAATGGTGATCTAATGGAGAACTCAGAGATAAGGGCTCTAAGGCTTGGAGAAAAGATTTGGAAGAGGAGAGGGTTTATCCAAGCGTTGGGGATTTTCAACAGCTTTGTACATTGTTTTTCTTTGTGCATCTGGGAGCACTTTCCTCACAGTGCTTAGAGGGATTGTTTTAGTTACCCATGGATCACAGCCATTTCTCGGGTGGATTGTGGCAGCCTCAGCTGATCAGGTGGCAGGATTCTTGAAGAGTATAGGAGTGGCACCTCTAGCTGAATGCACAAGAGAAGTCGCTGGTTTGCCTCAGTCTTAAAAAATAAATTCTTAAGTTCCTATGCAACCCTATTTTCCCCCTAAGATTTTTTTCTGTTGACTTCAGTGTTTTACAGTTTTTTTCCTTAATCCTAAATGCACAGTATATTCATTGTAGAAAATATCAGCAGTGTAGAGAAGCATTAGAAAAAGAAAAAGGGCACCACACACCCACTAGTGTGGCTACTATATCAAAACCCAGAAAATAACAAGTGTTGGAGAGGATGTGGCGATTTGGACACATTGTACACTGTTGGTGGGGATGTAAAATGATGCAGCCACAGTGAAAAGCAATATGATGGTTCCTCAAAAACATTAAAAATAGAATTACCATATGACCCAGCGGTTCTGCTCTGGGCACATACCTCAAAGAGGATGTTCGTACATCTGCGTTTATAGCAGCATTAATCCTAATAGCCAGAAGGTGGAAGCAACCCACGTATCCATTGATGGATGTGATGTATACATACAGTGAGTGGATCATCATTCAGGTTGAAAAAGGAAGGAAATATTGACACATGCTACAACATAGGTGAATCTCGAAAACATTAAGCTAAGTGAAATAAGCCAGACACCAAAGAACAAATATTGTATGATTCTTCTTACATAAGGTATCTACAGAAAGTAGACAGAAAATAGAATGCTGATTACTAGGGGCTGGTGGAATGGGGAGATGTTGTTCAAGGGGTTAAGAGTACCACTTCTGCAAAATGAAGCAGTTCTACATAACAAAGTGAATATACTTAATACTACGAACTGCACACTTAAAATCAGATAAAATGGTAAATTTTATGTGCTATTTACCACAATTAAAAATTGGAAAAAAAAGAAAAGAAAAAAAATCCCTTCAAACGTCACCTCCCGGTGATGAGCACCATTACCTTTGAGCGCATTTTCTTCCTAGACACGGTTTTCACCATGGTGTTCGCGTTTGTTGGTGGGGTGGCTAATGTTCTTCCCCACCAGGACTGGTTAATGGCAGTCCCATGAGAAATACCCAGGTTGGCTCTGTTTGATTTTGACGGTATCCACTTTGAGAGCCGAGCAGACTGGTTTAATGGTATTTGTTTCTAGAGCGAAGTGAAAGGATTATTGGATTTTTTATTTTGACGCGTGAGTAACTGTGATGTCTTAGGCAAGTCTTTGTCTCTGGGTCCCAGTTTTCTCATAAGTAACAAGCTCTCTGATTCATTGACTTCAATATACAGCCATTTCTTAAATCAGATTTCAGAGCAATCATTTTTACCTGATAAAGAACCTGAGAGTAAATTATTCAAGGGAGTGGGTCCAAGGAGTAGTTTTGATTCCACTATAAATTACAAGAGTGAAATTTTGATGGACATGTCCCCAAAACTTCAGTATCGACTTTGATGAGGTGGCATATTTACGAATTACAGTCCAGGGACACAGACCCCATTGGAAATACCATCA
This sequence comes from Rousettus aegyptiacus, assembly GCF_014176215.1. Classification (NCBI taxonomy): domain Eukaryota; kingdom Metazoa; phylum Chordata; class Mammalia; order Chiroptera; family Pteropodidae; genus Rousettus; species Rousettus aegyptiacus. The sequence goes on from NW_023416309.1 coordinate 10,411,850, forward strand.
AGCCTGTCATTAAAAAAGTCTCAGAAATAGGTTTTTGAGACTTTGCTATTACTTCTAAGGATATGGCCATATCACCGTTGAGGGTTGTGTTTTCATTTTTGGTGTGGGGGAACGGTTGGAAACGTTTTCGATTATAGACTATAAAGAATGTGCTATGATAGGCTGCCTTTGTTATGGTTGGGCATGAAAAGAAACATCTGATTAAAGAGGAGATCATGCAAATTAATTTACTTTGATGTTTTCCTTAACCCACCCCAGAAGCAACCCCAGAAAGAGAGTGTTCACGTCAGCCCTGTTCCACAGAGCAGACCAGCTGCCGAAAGCAGAGCCAAGATGACCGCAGCTTCTGTGGCAAAGGAGAGAGTTTCTGAAGGGATGATCCCCACACACTCAATAACTTCTGAAATACCGCCTCCACCCCTCCCCCCACACCCCCACCCCCAATCGTGAACTGCTGGTACATCAGAACTTACTGAATAGTCTCTTAGGTTATATAACATCAATTAGATTATGCTGCTGGGGCCATGTATTAAATTTTAACTTGTCATAGATACATTACATTTACACTTCCCAGGTCCACAGAGTACCAGGTAGCTTTGGGGTGTTATTGAGTGAATTGATGATTGCGGAGGACCTGAGGAAGTCCAGCCAAAAATACCTCCTTAGATTTTACCATCTTGTAGTTTAACTCTTCTTGGTGGATCGGACATCTTACAAATATTTCTTACAAAATAAACTAAAAATTTAGGTAGTATTTAATGCATCTACAGTGCCAAATAGTTGATTATGGCCATGAACCAGATATGACAGAGATTTTTAAAACTCTGGGAACCTTTTCATTTTCCAGTGACAGGCAGTGCAAGCACGATATTTTTAATTGGCCCCTTCTTTAAGTCAGGAGCCAAAATGTTATCATGCAAATCTCTGCTGAGTTGCATGGAAACTAATAAAATCACAAAGGTTTCTATTTGTACTCTGTGAACACAGACTGAAATGAAACTGAAACAGCTATCTCCAGGGATGATGCTATTTAAATGCTAGGCAGGGCTTTGCAACGGTTTTGATGGTGCAAAGAGAAACTGGCAAGTGAGATGTACCTGTTCTTTCCTCCCTACCTCACTGGCACCTGTTCACTGTGCTGCTCTGTACCTCCTGACCTCAGAGAGAATTAATTTAAAACAAAGACCTCTCATCTCTAATATATCCTGTCTGTCACCTGCTTTAGAAAACAGCAGTTGATTCACAAACGTTCTCTCAGCCTTTTTCTCTTCCTCCTCAGACATTGCATTGGTCTCCATATTTATTGGTGTTTGGTTTTGGTAAGTCTTTCTATGTGAACCAGAGTTGCTAGCTTCTTCAAAAAAATTTTTATAAACTTTTTGAGTTGTCGCTCTGCATCAGCATTGTTTAAAGCCCCTTATGTTTATTGTTATTTAATCTTTAAAACAATCCTATAGAGCAAACACTTTTACGATCCTCATTTTACAGAACAAAAGACTGAGGCATAGCATAGAAAATAAATATTTTTTTTGGATAATAAACTTTGATTGCTTTCTATGTGTCTGATAGTTTCTAAGCTCTTTGTATGTATTATTGTATTTAATGCTCACAACTAGTGAAGTAGGTGGTAAGTCAGCCTCACCTTACAGATGAGGAAACTGAGGCATGGAGAAGTTGAGTAACTTGCCCAGACTCACACACTATTGAGCCACATTTAAATTTAGGCAGCAGGACAGTAGAGCCCATGTGTCTAACCCCTGCACTGTACACCTACAGTTATACCTCCTATAATGACAAATTGGCTTTGCTCAGCTCATTCCTGCCGCAGCGTGAGAGAAACTGTGAGGACATAGAACTGAAAAGAGAAGTTAGTGTGTCGAGACTCATGCACTGTTCTGTGATGAGATGTGAAGTCCCTTGGACAGGTTCAGAGAAATATGTACTATCAGGATAGAAACAAACCACAAAGGTTATTTAGTCATTTTACTCTAAGTCTTGGTTTTTCTTGGCAAAAAAATGGGATAATCACTTTTTCTTTACCTGATGGGCAGGTGTACTGTGTGCAGTTGTGCAGGTTGCTCACTGCACAACCCTAGGGCTGCTATGAGAGTCACATTAGATAATACATAATTGTACTTTGTGAACTATGGCACATGTGCCATATCCCTGTGCTGAGGAGTATGTGGAGGAATAAAATAAACATCGGGGTGCTTTTTTAAGTATCGAGTTTCCTTAAAATTTTGGGTAAAAACACTTTTAAATATTAACACATACATGGAAGGTATTAGGAGTAGAATGTAGAATTTGAGCACATTTTTAATAACTTGAGAGAAGTGTGTGTGTGTGTGTGTGTGTGTGCGTGTGTGTGCGCGTGTGCGTGCATGTGCACACATATTCAGGAGAGCCTAGAGGAGTGGAAAAGTTTGATGTCCACCAGCAAAGTCTTATTAAACTGTGATCCCAAGCATCTTGATGTAGAATGATGCCTTATTATTCCCACATGCTACTTGCTCATATCTCAAACTCTGAAACTGTGTTATTAAAAGAATGAGAATCTATGAAAAGCAAATGAATATATCTGAATTCCCTGATCTGTCATAAATAAAGTGCGTTTTGGATGTCGTTGGGACAGAGAATTTAATTTGCACACTCAGAAGAAGGTAGTGGTAACTCATTCAGTGGTCATGAATCTTCCCTTGCCTTAGAAAGATCAATTCCTTGCCCCTCTCCACCTCCATGGCCTGGAAATACATTATTGTATCACAATATGGATTTCTTTCTAGACCATTGGGCATTGCGGCCTTATGCCTGCCAACCCCCATGCACTGAATATGTGGAGGGAGGAGATGAATCGGTCAGTCCCCGAGTCTTTATTAGCATGGCTGTCCTCTTCTCAGGGCTATAGGGTTGTGTAAGACAGTGTTTCCTCCCTGGCAGCGTTTCCTCCCAGTAGTCACATTGTGTGATTCCAGGGACACTGTATGCAATTCCAGGGGCATTGTGCATTGCACAGCCCACATGTCCATATGCATGGCTTTTCTAGGCATCTAGCTGGATTGGTATACTCACATGAGAAATTAAAAACACACAGAGAGGCCCATAATTCTTAATGGCCAAACATGGAAGAGAAACATTAAAATCTTGAGATTCAGAAAAAGTGGGAAACACAGATAGTTGGTCTGAGAGGGAGTGGCCAGAGAAAGCCCACTGGGGACATGGGAGTGTGAAGGTGGACCTGGCCTTCCCATTCTTAAGCACCTACATGACTTCTGACTTCTGTTCGGATTCTGACGTGATGTAGGAGGCCTCCCGCTCCCCACACCTTTTCTTAGCATGAGCCTTTGAGAAGGACAAATACTCGGTGCCAACCGTGTGTGTCCCTAAGTCCCATGGATGAGCAGTAACAGTACCCTGAGGATTTGGAAAAGGTCTCTCCGTTGCCAGCTGTGCTATTTTTAGCTCCCTCCCATGGCTCCTGCTGTCCCCAGGTGTTTGTCAGCAGAGCATCCTGTGCCTGTATGGAAAATGGCAGTCGGAGCCCAGCCTACAGCAGTCTCACTACCAGGTCTGGCAACCAGGCTGGATCTCTGAGACTGGCAGGCTCCTGCAAGGGTAGTTGCATAACTGGCCTTTCTGCCAGCCATGGTGCCTGGTGGTTCTGGGTGAGGAGGTCAAGCCAGAGTAAACAGTATACAGTCCAATGCCCCTCCCTGAGCCCTAGTGTGTTGGACAGGCTCATGGGCCTGGTGAGGAGCTGGCAGTCAGGAGCTGCTTGGTGCCCAGGCCTGAGCAACATGTCTGCACTGGGGAATGTGGAGATGGCTTGGCCTGGTCCATGCGTGGTCCAGATGTGATAAAAGGCTGAGTGTGGCCTCAGGGATGGCCCATTCCTTCCCTCCCAACCATCTACTTTGCCACCCTTATCCTTCAAGGCTTAGCTCACTTGCTGGGCATGTCATCTTTTTGAGAAGCCTTTTCCTTCTGCCTGAAGCTTTTTTTGTCAGGTCTTGCTCTCTCCTCTGATACTGTTTGTCTTCTCCATCCCACATGAGCATTGTCCATCTGTTGCTCCTTGTGGATAGGGCTGGTAATTTTCCTTCTTTAATTTCCTTTGCCTCCTCAGGTGGTCCTGGAGCCTGGGTAGTGAGGGGATCAATAACAGTATGGTCACTAGTATTCAAAGAAGGCTCTCAATGAACAGGGGTTCATTTGGGTTATCCCCCCTTTGAATCGGGGCTGGTTCTGTGACTTGCTTGTAACCAATAGAATGTGGTGGGAAAGATGCTGAGATTTCCAAGACTAGGTCAGAAGAACCCTTGTAAGTTCTGTCTTAGTCTCTTGGAACACTGGCTTTTGAGAAAGCCAGCCGCCACAGATAAGAAGTCTGACTTCCCTGAGATGTCCAGGCCACATGGAGAGGAGAGAGAGAGACTGCTTTACACAATCATTCAGGGTCTTTGGCCACATGGGGGATGGGGGAGAGAGACTGCTTCACACAATCATTCAGGGTCTTTGGCTCCTTCGTCTCTGGACCTGCCATCTTCTAGGGGACCTGAAGGTCCCTGCTAAATTGTCTGCATCCAGCTGACACACAGGGAATGAGAAGCAAGGATCACGAGGTATGGTTTTGTGGGAGTAGTCCCGGAAGTCATTCACATTTCTTCTGCCTACACGGTCCATTGCCCAGAGCTCTGTCACGTGGTAATCTTAACTGCAAGAGATCCTGGGAAATGTAGTAGTGCACCTGGGAGGAGTATGAAATGAATTTGGAGAACACCCAGACTGCAGAAGGAGCTAGAGAGTGCCATGCTGGGGGAGTACTGGGGTGAGGAGTTCTGCTGTCCATAGCTGGCTCTGCCATAACTAATGATTGCTGTAACCCCATAAGAACACTGGATGTTTGCTGGGTGCTGCTAGGTGTCATACACAGTATTAAGCACTCTATATGCTTTATCTTACTTAATCCTTTCAAAAAGCCTATGTCGTAGGTATTATTACCATTATTTTTGTTTTATAGATGAGCTAAAACCAGAGCACTGAGGCTTGCAGTGGTTATGGCACTTGCCCAAGGGACATCTGTAAATAAGTGGCAAGGTCCCATTGGAAGCCAGGATTTTCAGACTCCAGAGTGTTAACTCTTAGCCACTTCCTATGCTGCTGGGGTTCCTGCGGCTCTCTCCCTTCTTGTCCCTGCCCTCTGCTTCCAAGTTACTCTCCATCTTAAATACCTTCAGGAACAAAGGGGCAAAGGGGCTTAATTGCCTCCTCTCTCCACATTCCAAAGAGAACAAAGGCATCTTAGCTCTTGCCAGATGACATTTCCCTTATTCTCCAAGGTGGAAATAAGCGGTGGTGAATTGACAGCAGTTGCCTGTACTCCGGAGTTTGCAAGCACAAGACTGACCCTCAGCTCTCCCCTGCTTTGAATATTACCCTGAGTGGCTCTTTGCTTGAAACATCAAGAGCATAAGGGGAATGGCTAGCAGAGTCTGGTTCTCAGGTCTCCTTGTCTTCCTCCTTGTGGTGAGGTGCTTTAGCCCATTCTACCCAGTTGAGATATTGTGTTTTAGCAGAGTGAGTTCAAGAGTTCACTGCTGAGACAATAGGGGATCAAACATGAATAATAACATGAGCAATGTGGAAGCTTTTCTAAAACCCAATGGACCAGAGCGTACATGTCCAAATGAGCATCATTTCTCTTTCTAGTTAGTTCAGTGTAGTAATCAAGAGCATGCCCTCTGGAGTCAGACTACTTTGGCTCAGATCATAGTTCTGCTACTTGCTGACTTTTAGTCCTTTGGCAAGTTGCTTAACCTCTCCGTGCCTCAATTTACTCACCTGGAAAGTGGGATTAATAATAGTAACCAGTTCATGGAGTTGTTGGGAAGATAATATGTTATTGCTTAGAGTGATACTCGATATGTAACAAGTGCTATTTAAGTGTTCGTTATTGTTATTTCACTTTGATCACTTTTGGGAGACTGATTCTTTTCCTAACATGGATATCACCTCCTAGGTGGTCACCCTGTCTTCCACAACTCTTCACTCTAGTCCACCCAACTTCCAGAGGGATGGCTGGCATGCCTGTCCCCCGACCAGAAATGTAATGTTCCTGAAGTCTGGGACTGTATGCCATCCATCTTTATACCCACAGTGCTTGGGACAGTTGAGGTTCTCTGCAGAAGTTGCCTGAAATATTGTCCCCATGTTGAAGGTTCCAAGAGGATGTGACCTTTTTATGTTTATCTCTGTTTCCTTAGCAACAGTGTCCAGCATCACAAAATGCTTTTTGAATAAATGCAGACTGAAAGAACTAATGATTTCATCCTTACTTAGAAAGCGAGGATCTTTTCTTGGTGGCTTATCCCAGGCTGCGATAGCATCAGTATGTTCTCTTGAATGTAGCTGGGATGACATCTCTCAACTTTTGAAAGTCAGTTTGATTTTAGGAGACTGTCCAAGGGAGTTTGCAGGCAAGAGTAATGAACGAGAGGGAGCCAACGAGGGTAAGGTACTTCTGGTCACCCAAATGTGTAATTACGTGTATTGAATCTGAAGGTTCGAGTACTGTATAAAGTTACCTTTGTAGGTGATTTCCAAAGAAAGCTCCAGAAATGCGTTGAGTTTTGGCAGCACTATATAATGTATAATTCTGCCTCCCCCGCCCCACTGCACAGGGGCAGCACTCATTCTGCACGTTGGCGTTGGTCTCTCAACTTGAGTCTTGTGAGCTTTATAGCCTAGCTTGAGGTTGGACAAAGGCAGTCCTTAATTCTACCTCTACATGGCATTAGCTCAGTGGCTTTGGATAATTTCTTTCACCTCACCAAGCTCACCTTCTTCATCAGTAAAATGTGAATGCTAAAAATACCTGCCATGTAGGGTTTTTGTGTGGGTTAAATGAGATGCTCTCTATGAACAATCGTCACCTCCCAGGTACTCAATAGATAGCTCTTGCTGTGATGAGGTTGACTGTTATTTTAGACCCCTGTTCTCCATCAGTGGGCATGACGAGGATGCTACTGAGATGAAGAGAAGGCCCCTTGAGGGAGTGTGGTAGCCAGCGGCCAGTGGTGAGTACCAAGGCAGGTCAACAGTGAGGTGGAGACTTTTCCTTGAGATACCATGTGTGCAGGCATAGCTTAGGGTAAAAGAAAAGTGGGGTCAGAAATGTTCCTCTCCTGTACCTCCACATCACCCCCATCTCTTGTAGGTAGGAGGAGGAAAGGAGGAAATGGGGGAGAAGGGAAGGGAAGAATTTGGAGTATCGGTGACCTCACTTTAAAAGGGTTAATTCTCTGGAGTGTGGTGTGCTGTTTACCTTCATATAAAATAAGGATTAAATGAGGCAATTAGGAGGGTGTCTTGTGGCTCCAACAATCCCATGTTTTTGTAAGAACTTTGATTTTCTCCTAAATGTTCTGCCCTGCACCCCCACGTTCCATAGCCTCAGGCAGATGGAGACAATAGCAGAGAGGACGCAAAGAATGGAAAGTGATGCGGAGCCTGGAAAGTGCTTCTCCCAGAAGGCTAAGGGTCTGTGAAGAGGCTTTCGAGTCTGGTGGGCCCATATGTTTTTGATCCTGGCCGGCCTTTCTGTCCTCTGAATGCCTGTAGGGGCCTGCGAACTGTGAATGGACCAGAGGACCTTTGGGGCTGTAAGGAACAAGAAGAAGGACGTTTTTGAGCCTCTGCTTCCACGCTTTGGTGGGCTTATTTTTTATTTGACAGTTTCCCCCTTTTAGGAATAAGTGCTACTCTGATACACTGAGGTAGGCCAGGTGCCTGCTTTAAGGTTTACATAATATCTGATGTTTGTCCTCAGACTACTTCCTCTACTGGGGATTATGTGTTCTGAGGCACTAAAAATGTCTTCTGTACATTGAACTCCTCCAGGAAGACTTCCACGTTGTATTTCTTTCCTACTTTCCACTACCTCTTATCACAAGCTTATTCTGTCACAGTCACTCAGTTAAGCAAATATTTTGCTCATTGGCAACTTATCTCACACTGTGCCAGGCTGTGAAGAGGATCCCAGGGGCATTAGGCACAGTGGCACTTCCTTAGGGGGGAGTCCATGGTTGAGTTGGGGGTGGGTGAGGGTCAGACATGGGTGCTTCTCCCTGTGCTTGTGCGGTGAGGTGGGAGGGGCAGGGGACTTGGGGCACAAGGACCCGGCCTCAGGTTTTGCCTTACACACTGATGGGCTATGTGGTCTTTGGCAAGTTGTCTACCTTCCCCAAGCCTCAGCTTCCCTTGCCTGTAGGATGCAGACAATGCAGAAAATTCTATCTAGCTCATGAGAGATGCTCAGTAGATAGTGGCCACCATTTTTATTATGGGTCCGGGTGGAGCGATGCCATTTTGCAGAAGTAGATACAGTCAAGCCCGCCATTGTGCTCCCCTTACACAAAGCACTATGGTAGGTGGGGGGTGAGGACAAGCCCTGGAGAATTCCACGCTGCTTCATTTACCCAGCTCTCTGGCTAGATTGTAAGCTCCTGACTCTGGATCCTTCAGGATTTGGCACACTCTGGGCTGTGGGGTTCATTTACTCCTGAGTCAAGCACGTGGCATAACACAAGGTGGGCACTTGGTGGACATTGGGTAAGTGAATGAACAAATGAGCATTCAACAGATTCTTGACTAATGGTCCACACTGGCTAACTCTATATTTTTGGCATCAGATTCCATGCTCTGAGCAGATGAGACGCCTGTCCAGGCCTGGGGAGTGGCAGGCTGTGGATGCCCGGGGGTGTGGATGTCTGAGGGTGGGCCTGCAAAGGTAGCCTCTCTCTGTTCCGTTTGCCAGTGGCTTGACATATGGTCCTGAAATGTCTCATGCTCAGCTTCCCCAGAAGAAAGGGCATTTTGTTTGTTCTATGTGTAAGTGTTGGACAATAGTTTTCCACCTGCAGACTGTCTTCATCCGTTTGATAAAGTGACAGATTTCGTTCTTTTCTTCCCCACTCCACCAAACTCCATCTACTTTTCATTCCCAGTGTGAAGGGGCCTTTGTCACGCCAGCCACCAGCCATCGTGAGAGGAGCCAAGTTCTTCATCTCACTGTGCTGAACCGAATTGCTGCAAATTGGACAGAGGAGGCAATTTTAGCTCAAATGCAAACATCCTGTCAAGGAACACAGCGATTATAGTTTTTGCTGCACACAGGGAATGACAGCACGGAGGTGAATTGCGGCATCTGTTTACTGTTAATTGACCCCTTGGTGCACACTTGCATTGCCATGTGAGCTGGCCTGCAGCCCGAACCGCTTCCTTTAAGGAAGGCCACTTGGTAGCCAAACTCGGTTGGCCCAGATGCCTCCATGAGCTTCTTGCTTTACTTGTTACCCCCAGTGGGTCTGATTTTAGACAAAAGCATTGTTTTGGGGTCAAATGGCTTCCAGTTCTTCAGTAGGGCACAGAATGTATTGGAGAGAGGCACAGAGCACCCAGGGGTGGGGTTGGTCAGTTCCAGTCAGTCAGGGTTTGTTGGGCTCCTGGAGAGTTTTAAACCTTATGACTGGGGGAAGGTTGGAGCAGGGGAGCTGCCGTTACTCAGAGATTACAGTATGTCCCATTCTGAGCTGGCCACTTTGAGTCTTAGCTGGTGAAATTCTCACAGCGACCCTGAAGAGCAGGTGTGGTTCAGGAGCTGAGACTCAGAGTAGTTAAGTAATTGCCTCAGGGTCACATAGACAACCTAGGAGGTGTAAGACACAGACCTGGAGAACTTATATCCCTATTGTATGGGCAAGAGTTCCAGACTCTTGATAATTTGTTCCCATAAAAAATAATTATTGAGCACCTGTTGTATGTCTGCACAGTACAGGGTTTCCAAAATGAATCGGCTCCAGCTTTGTCTTCTCTTCACTTACATTGTTTTGTATTGGGGCCAGGAGCTGTGTCAGGGATATATGTGGGGCAAGGTGAGGAGGAAGGGACTCATCCTCATTGGTGAAGAGAGGAAGGCTCCCCTGAGAATATCACATTTTGAAACCTGCTTTGAAAGATGTGTAGGAATCTGCCAATCTTTTGACTTTCATTTTTAAGTTGAGGTTTAAATACATACAGGGCGTGCACAGGTCTTCATTGTACACAGGCACATACCCGTGTATGCATCTGTGTAACCGCCAGTTCTTGGAGGAAGGAGCCACACATCGCCTTCCATGTTCAGGCAGAATGATGAGATATGGACCATGAGCATTCCGAGGCATTCAGAGGAACTGGAGCTCAACAAACTCTTCACATATCTGGTTCCCATCATAAGTGAAAGGAAGATGAATATTCATGTATCTTAATCTCTTTTTGCATCATTTACATTTTGCTTTCTCTGGATTGGAGGCTCCCCACCTGCCCCGGGTTCTGAAGAATAATTATTTCACACATCACATTCCTACTGCATGGGGAGGCAAAGAGGGGAAAAGGAAAGAAGTTGGGGGAGGAGAAATAAACTTGCCTCCTTGAGTAGTTTAGCCAGCTTTATGTGTATGACTTGGAATGTATCTGGGTCTCTGGTCACGTTCAGAGAATGTGTACACTGTTGTGGGAGGAAGGCCTAGTGCTACTTCCTTCTTATATTCTCTAAAGGGCTATATTTGGATCTGGGTAGACCCCTGTGTGGGAGCAGAGTGAGCCAAGAGAAACCATAATGCCACCATTTCTTTCTTCCTTGAACCCTTTTAGCTTTTGCTATTGAATTGCTTAAATCATGTAACTAGGCAAATGTATGCTTTACTGTTTTGTGGCCCTTGAGCTTGCTTTCCAGATTAGCTTATAAACTCCTCTTTTGGTTTATAATCCAAGTGCCTTTTTCTTCTCTTACACTCTTTGCCCTGCCCTACCTAGTCTTGCCTGAGCACATAGTAAATCACTCCAGGAATGCTTGTTGTGTGCACTGATTATAGGGTCTTTGATGAAGTTGTCTGTGGCTTGCCATTGCAGGCATATGGAATTGGATTTTAAGGTTATACATCAATAATGTTCATCTCTAGACATCTGGGGGAACATTGGCCTTGGTGAATAGCCTATGAAAAGTTTGGAAAAAATCACAGTAGCTCACACTTTGAGAACTTGTTATGTGCCAGGAAGAATTTTACGTAGCTGAATCAGTTGTGATGCTTTCGATTGTAAGGAGTCGAAGTGCTGCTGTTATTTGGCTTAAACATTAAAGGTACTTTATTTGCTCATATAATTGAAAAGGTGAGTCACTTCAGATGAGTCTTAATCCAGTGGCTCAATGATGTCTCCAAGGACCCAGTTTCTTTCTGTCTCTCCAATCTGTTTTCTATACAGGATACAGGTGGCATCATCCCAAGTCTTCTTTGCCTCTGGATTCCAGGATGACTGCCACAGTTCCAGAGGGCATGTGGTGCTGTTATGTTTATGCTTGGCAGGAAATAAAGCACCTTTATTTCAGTATTCCTCACGTAGGTCCAGAGAATCACTCTAATTGGACGGACTGAGGCCAGGGGATGTGGGCCGTGTCCTCAGAACCTTAAAGATCCCAAAATGGAAAACAGGGTCTGCAAGGAAGTGGGAAGATGGACATTTGGACAGCAGTCAATGAAAGGCCCCTACTCATGATGGTTCAATTTAACACTTCCAACACCCTCGTGAGGTTTGTACAACTATTACCCCCATTTACAGATAGGGAAACTGATGTCCAGAGAGGCCAAGTAATTTGCCTGAGTTCACACAGCTCATGGCACAAGCCAGAACTGAGCCTGGACAGCCTGTCTTCAGAGCCTGCAATTCTGTCCACTCCATGGCATTTTTTCAGCGAGTATCTTCTTTTATTAATTGAGATAAAATTTATCTTTTTAAAGAATACAACTCAGTAGTGTTTAGTTTATTAACAAAATTATGCAACCATCACAACTATCTAATTCCAGAACATTTTCTTCACTCCAAAAGGCAGCCTCGTACCCATTAAGTAGTCACTCCCCATTTCCTCTCCTCCCAGACTCCGGGTAATCTACTTTCTATCTTTGTGGATGTGCCTAGTCTGGCCATTTCATTTGAGTGGAATCACATAATATATGATCTTCTGTGTCTGGTGCCTTTTGCTTAGCCAATGAGTTGCCTTTGACTGGGATCTGCTGGGCTTGACCTTAAGGATTCTCCATTCTTGTCTGTTCTGTCATAAAATGGACAGTGCTACAGGCAGGCTGGGGAAGAAAGAGATTCTGTGCTAGTGCGAGAGAGGTTGTGGGGGAAAGGGGGGAGAGAGAGAGCGCTAGAGAAAGAGAGAGAATGAGAGAGAGGGAGAGAGAGAGAAAGAGAGGGGTGGGGTGGGGCAGGCACACATTCCATGGACAGGCTCTGTAATGGCAGGGGTGGGCCTTTGTCTGTTTACCCCTGTGTCTGACGGGGTTCATTCTGCATTCTCTTTATGCCAGGCAGTGTTTGATGATCTGGGAGAACAGCGGGGAAAAGCGCTGGCTTGGGAGCAGGGGTTGTGGAGTGGGGAGCAGATAATCAGCAGTCAATCAATAAATGAATGAGGTAATTTCTAGTGGTACAATGGAGAAAACTGCAGAGGGTGATGGAATTGAGGGTGTTGGAGGGGACTACCCTGGTGGGTGGCCAGGAAAGGCTTTCTGAGGAGGTATTCAGGCAGGATTAGTGGCAGTGTACAAAGCCCCAGGCTGGGAAGTGGGTGGCATTTGGGCTAATTGGAGATGATGGTGACTCCACCTTGTTTCTGCTTTTCCCTAATGATTCCTCGATCATCAGGACCTTCTTTTACCTGCAGCCTCTGCCCTGTGAGGTTTTGAACATGGCCTAAAGACCATGGTGAGATTCATCCCTGGAGGCTTTGGAATCTGTCTGGGGCTCTATCTCCTTCAAGGATTTTGAAACTTCAGCTCAGAACTTCTCCCTATTTCTGACTCCTGTCTGAGGGTGCTGATCAGCTGTCTTTTTTTTTTTTTTTTAAAGAAAAATTTGATTATTCAGAGACCTTCGTGCTTTTTCTTTTTGAACGTTGTGTAAATAAAATTCCAGGGACTGTAGACCTAGTCCAGATGTATACCTGATGTTGCTGGTGATTGTTGAGTCTACTCTACTGGGGAGTGAAGCTGGATAGGAAGAGGAGATTCTTGCTTTCAGGGAATTTGTATGTTTGAGAGGAAACACGTAGCACACACCATATAACCCATAGCACAGCAGTGATGGAATGGCTTGTTTTGGTAGAGATGCTAAATAAAGCAGTACTGGGTAGTGGGATCAATGAAATGTCTACCATGAGTAGGTATGAATTCAGGAGTGAACAAGACATCCACCGTTCCTGCCTTCAGGGCCGACTAATCCTATTGTCAGAACCTAGAATGAACACATAATTTCATTCTTACACACACACACACGGAAGTGAAGAAAGACCACGGAATATGGCCAGGGTCCATCCTCATCTGCTGCAAGGCTCAGGCAAGGCTTCTCTGCAGAAGTGAGACCTAAAAGATAGGGGACATTAGCCAGGCCCGGGTGGGCGAAGAATATGCGGGGGGATTGATGCATTTGAAGTCTCTAAGGCCCCAACAAAGCTTCCTAGAGGCGGAGGGCTAGAAGCTGAAGGATAGGGAGGACTTGGAGAGGCAGATGGCAGCATAGTCCAGGCCACAGAGATCCTAGAAGAGAAGATAGAGGAGGAGAGAGAATAACTATGAGATCTAGGAGAGCAGGAATGGGTCTCTTTTGCTCATTGCTAAATGTCTAGTGGCTAACACAGCGCCAAGTGTGGAGAAAGCACCCTGACTGCTCTGACGGACTGAGTGTGTGTGTTAATTTTCTATTGATGTGACAGAGTACCACAAATTTAGTGGCTTAAGACATTGCAATTCTAACAGCCTGGAGGTCTTTAATTGGTTTCACGGGGCATCCGCAAGGCTGGTTCCTTCTGGAGGCTCTGAGTGGAGATGTTCCTCGGCTTTGGCAGCTTCCAGCGGCCACCTGTGTTCCTCATTGGCGGCCCCTCCTCCATCTTCAGAGCTCATCACTCCAGCCTCTGTGTCCACCTTCACATCTCTTACGTTCTCTTCTGTAGTCATCTCTCTCTCTGCCTCCCTCTAATCAGGACCCTTGTGATCACATTTAAGGATAATCCAGGAGACCTCCCTGTCTCAAAATCCTTTACTTAATCACATGTGCAGAACCCCTTTGTTGCATAAGAAACACTTGCAGGTTCTAGGCATTAGGACATGGACATCATGGGAGCCATGCCTCAGCCAACTACCACGTGTAAATAAATGATGTTTTTTAGGGAGTTGTGAGGGTAGGAGAGTCAAAGGAGCATGTTCAGCAGGGGAGCAGCATCTTGAAAACAGAGGTAAGGAAGACCAGTCCTTCACGTGGTGCTGGCCCAGCTCGATAGCACTGCCTCTAACCTCTCCTTTCTCACTGCTGAGTGACACGAAGGCAGTTCCCTGGGGGGGGCTTAGAAGCACCTACTCTCACTTTTTTCTGACATTCAGTGTTTCCCCTACCCTGCATTTCTTCCTGCTTTGTTTGCCTTTCTATCTGATAAAGCCCTGTATTTGCCAAAAGATTGTCCAAAGATCTCACCTAGAGGTGTCCCACATCCTGCCCCATCTGGTTAGGTGAGTCAGAATTTTCTGAAGGTAATTGAGGTATTGGGGAATTGAGCATAGCTACTGCCGAGGGTCTGTGGGAAGGCTGGCTTCCCCAGAGGTCTTGTAGGGTCTTCCCCATGGTCATGGAACGCAAGATGGCTTTTGGGCGGGACACCAAGACAGCTCTTTGCAAGAGTTTGTTGGCTGAATCTGGTAAATCCCTGATGGCTCTACCTGCTTCAGAAAGGGAAGGCTGTGTGTCACTAAGGGTAGCTGAGTAACAGAACGATGCTGCCTGCCCGGTTCCTCTAAGCTCGAGGCCCCCAGAGTGGGCTTAGGAAGAAGGGAACTGCCAGGTGCAAGCAGGTCTCTCTTGACTCTAGGGAGTTCTGTTTCAAGGACTGTTGGAGACTAGGTGTTTCTCCAGAGAAGGTGCTTATACCTGATTGTCCCATCCCCTCCTTCCAGACAAGTGGAAGAGTTACGTGGGGCAGAACTGGGTGACCCTAAACTCAGGGCCAGCCTGACCTTTCAGCAGCTTTACCTTCAAAGGGACTATAAGGCAAAGAGGGCCAGGGGAAGCCAGGGGGTTTGAGTGAGGGGTGGAAGGTGGAGCCTGAGAACAAACACCCAGACCACAGAGTGGGCGTCTATGGGTGTGTCCCTGAAGGGTTGTGTGGTGTGGTGAGGAGGATGGATTTAGTCCCGGCTCTGGCACTTATGGCTGCATGACCTCGGACAATTTGGGTGTCCTCCATAAATCTCAGTTTTCTGTAAAATTGACACTTCATAGAGTGTTTATGCCAACATGGTCAGCTAACATTGGTAAATACCTGGCATTTGGGAAGCACCTACTGAATATGAGCCACTTCTCTTATCATTACCATATGTTGGAGGCCCGAGGGCCTGTGGGGCCTGGCCTGAGACATGGGAAAGCTCTCTAGAAGGGGAATAGGAGATGCTGCCCATCCTGTCCCCCAGCCATGGCTGGAGTGTGGGGAGGCAGCTTGGGGCTCGCTTCCCTGAGACTTCCCTGAGACTGGGGACTGTCCTAGTCAATGTAGGAGGCTGTCATGGAAGTCAACACGCCCAGTGTCAGGAAGGCACTCAGCAGAGGGCCGAGAAGCCCCCAAGTCCCATCCAGCATTCCTGAGAGCCTGTCACTCAGCCTCTCCAGTTGAGAAAGAGGGAGATGGGCATCACCCATGTTTGGAGACAGGCAGACACGGCTTAAAGCCTGGTGCAGTTGCTTCTTAGTCGTGCAACTACTCAGAGCATCAGTTTCCCCATCTGAAATATGGGGATCCTAGCCAACTTGCTGGGGTGCTTTTAGGCTTAGGAAAGCTGAAAGGTACCATTTACTGAGCTCTTCCCGGCAGCAGGCAGGGCGCCAGCTCTTTCCTGTGTTATCTCCTTGACCTCCTTTATGAAGGGCGTTGGTGTGATTCCTTACAGCAAGTGAGCACTGAGTGAAGTGCCTCTTCTTCCAGGTGGCCTCTGAGGACATTGTAATCCTGTGTCCTTGGGCTGAAGCTGGGTGGGGTTTTGGGGAGGAAACACCTTCTGCGGTTTGTGGGAGCCCAGCAGCTGTCTTCTTTACTCTAGTCACTGGGCGTCTGCTATTAGAACTTTGGGTTTTTATGGCCCTTCCCTTCTGCTCAGCTTTAAGACTGTTTTATTGGCCAGTTGTGTTCTTGGAGCCACACCTCAGATGAGGCCAGGCCGTTGAGATCTCTGAGAATCTCTGTGGGCCACAGTGGCTTGTGGTGGGCACCCTGAGCTGCATATGAAAGGAGGGAGCTGGGTTATGAGGCCAGGACCTAGAGTTTCTGGAGACTCTGAAGCCCTCAGAGAAAAGTGTTGGTTTTCCAGTTGCCACTTCTGATAAGAGCTGTGTGCTAATCTTTAGGAAGGGAATGATAGCCTGGTTTCTGTGCTCCAACATGTGTTCATCTCAAAGGACCTTAAGAGGAGAATTTGGTAACTTTTCAAAACAAATAAATGCCACGCCTGCTGATTGTTTTTTGAAGGGCCTTACTTTGTTGTTGTTTTCTTTTTTCATTTTGCATTTCCCTGTTCCTTGCTGTCTTTGATGAGAAAGGCTTTTTGTGTTCACTGTGGGTTTTTACAGGAAGCATTTTGGTGTAGGTGATTAAAGGTATACACTTAGACTCAGACCTCTCTTGATTTGAATCCTGTTCTCACCACTCAGCTGATTTGATTGTCACCTGGACTAGAGCATTTATTTCCCCGAGGTAATGAAGCATCGACATCCTGCCATGTATGGGGCAGCCCCACACAAGCAAGAGTTGCCTGGTCTCCAGTATCAGTAGCTGCCCTGGAGATACGTTGTTAGCGGGGCTTCGATAATATCTGACATCCATTGCACACTTGTATGTGTCAAGCACTGTTGTGAGAGCTTCAGATTAACCCTGTGAGGTAAGAAAGGTTATTACCCTTATTTTAGAGATGGAGGACTGAGGTGAAGTTACTTGTTTTAGGCCACACATTTGCTAAATGGCGGAGCCAGGTTTGGAACCCAGGCAGCCCAGTGCAGGGTTTACAGTCATGATCACCAAGCTGTTATCTCTCCAAGACTATGGTTCTGCCTGAGTATTGGGCAGCCCTTGGCGGGTAGAGGTCTGTGGAAGGAGTGAGAGGTGACTCTTCCTGCTGTGTCATGGGAGGTGATGGGTGTGAATTCAGGCTGACATATTGTCCCAGCTGTTCCACCCCACCCCCACTTTGGACTCCTTCCCCTAAACATTGTCCAGAACCCCAGGAGTGGGGGGCAGGGTATCGCATCATTGAATGGACCTATGGCCCCTCCCCCACCACTAACACATGCTCAGACCTTGTTCTCCTAAAGAAACACACATGTTTGGTTCTCAAGCCATGAACCACATTTTTGAATTGGCACATCAGAAGGAAATCCATCCCATCCTCACGATCTTTAGAAACATTTCTCTCAGTCCTGGATTCCTCACTGTCCTCTTTGTGCTATGGAATTTCATGCTTCGGTGGTGAAGAAAGGGGAGGTAAGGAAACTCAGAGAAGTCCAGAGAGAGGCTGGCCTTGCAGGGACTCCTGAGAACGCTGGCATCACAAATACCAGGGCCTGCTGCTTTATTTTTAGCAGTGTGAGGGGCCCCGAGGGCAACAGGGGGATGTGGGAATCCTATTTTTTGCTCTGTCTTGCTAATGGAACCTCTAGCAGTTTTTATGCCTCATTTGTCTTCCTCTGAAGTCTGTCATGCCTGCAGTCCCAAACCATACTTTTCCTTCCAACAAGAAGAAAGGTGGCCGTCTCTTTGGTTTTATATCCTTCTCCATCCCGGCCTTGGATAAAAGCAGCCACATTCTCTACCAGATGAATGAATATTCCCAGAGGTGTGTCCCGGGAATGTTCTGAGAATGTTCCCATGCTTGCCTTGGTTTCTTAGAAACCTTGAGTCCATGGGAGGGAGGAGGGCAGTTGCTTGGCAGGAGGGGCCTGCTGAGATTTGGACAATTGAAGGATACCGTGTGGGGTGCTGGTCTCACTTCAGCAGGACTACTAAGAGCACTGAGGATATCAAGACCCAGTGCAGGGGTGACAAATGGCAAGACGTAGGGCAGGGAAGCTCTTCCTTACTTGTTACATTCATATTCCCTCTCTTCACTGTCCAAATAATAATAATAATAATAATAATAAAGACTGTTGAGATATTATTCACATATCATAAAGGTTACCCTTAAAATGGTTTTCAGTGTATTCATAGACTTGTGCAATGATCGCCATTATCTATTAGAGAACATTCTCGGCATCTCAAAAGAAACCCTCTACCCCTGAGTAGTCAGTCCCCATTCCCTTCTCCTTCCAGCCCTACTAGCCACTGGGCTGCTTTTGGTCCCTATGATTGGCCTGTTCTGACAATTTCATGTGAGTGGCCTCTCTGATCTCCATGTCATGTTGCAAGGGTGAGCCTATGTACTTTTCTGTAAGTTCTTTTATCTACAAGAGTCATCAGAACCTGAAAAACTGCCACCATGAGGGTATCTGTCTTTTCCCCAACACAGGCTTTAGTGCCCAGGTGGAGATGAGAGACCTGGGATGTCTAGCATGAATTTTTTGCTGTCAAAAATTGGTGAGTTTTGTGAGCCTTGCAAGTTGGAATAAATCCAAAAGGCCCCTCTCACTAACTAGGATGCTAAAATATAGAAAGAATGGCCCTTGGACCTAAACATTAGCATGATTGATGCCACCTGCTTTGGCTCTTGGTCCAAATAATTTGCTACATCTCTTGACCAGGCTGACCTTGGCTCTGTCCTTGAGGGCCAAGAGGTTGCCTTGAGGTCCATGTGGTTTCTGGGTGAGTCACTAGTAAATTGTCCATGATGCTTACCAGGCCCCATGGGGAGGTGGGGCACCATGGTGATGACCTCTGATGATCAACAGAGCATTGGAACCAGACTGTGGCCTCCAAAAGCCTGCTCCCTTCTGTGTTGGAACCAAATGCAGGAGCCGCTTCATCCTGTGACTGGTGGGAGTGAGTTGCCAATAGATATTTTATTTCTAAGTTATAAAAGTAGAGCAGATGTATAGTCCAAGGATATAAGGGTCATATGGTCTGAGTGGAAAGCTGTAGTATTATTTCTGCTTGATTGGCCAAATCACGAGCTAACTTCTTCCTCATTCACATCATCAAACAATTATGTAATGCCTATCAGACACTAGTCAACATCAGAAATTTGGATTTGAACATGGGCTTAATTGTAGCTCTGCTTTTTAATTAAATGTTCGAGATTGTCCTTTCTTTTCGCCCATGAGGCTTTGGTTAAGATGGAGGTAATGATGGTCCCTGGTGTCCCTGGGCCTGAGTGTGCTAGTCCAGCCGAGGGGCCTTGGGCAGAACCTTTACATGTGAGCCTCGGTGACATTCTCTGTAAAGTCCCTGCTTCTCAGAGGTGTGAAACTCAGATGAGATCATGTTTCTGAATACACAGTGGGCCTTCTCTGTTCGTGTAGGTTCCACATCTGCATGTTCAACCAACCACAAATGGAAAATATTCCAAAAAAGTACATTGTTGCTGACATGTACTATGTATTACGGATTTTTCTTGTTATTATTCCCTAAACAATACAATATAATAAATATTTACACAGCGTTTACATTGTATTAGGTCTTATAAGTAATCTAGAGATTATTTGAAGTATACTGGAGGATATGTGTAGGTTGTATGTAAACACTATATCCTTTTATAAAAGGGACTTGAGCATCTGTAGATTTTGATATCCTTGGGGGCGGATGGAAAGGTCCTGGAAAAAATCCCCTGCAGATGTCGAGGGATGGCTGTATTTTGAAAAGGTGAAAAGGGCTGGCTGTAAAAGCCATACCTTGGACCTTCCTGTGCATGAAGGGCCAGGATGAAGTCTCTTCTTTGCTTTGAAGATGAGAAAATGACTTTTGTTCACTGGGAGGGACCTTTGACCATCTCAGTGGGAAGAATCATTAAGTGCTCATTATGTGGCTGTCACCGTGTTAAGCAGTTTAATAAGCAGTTTGATGCCCTGTAGTGAGAGGCAGAGTGGTGTAGTAGAGGAGGCGTAAGGACTGGAGCAGAGGTCCTTGCTGTATACCTGAGCTCTGTCACCAGTCGATTCTGTTACCTTGACAACTGTGTGTGTATTTCTTAGTAACTTCTCCAAGCATCCTACTAGCTAAAAGGGCTCTTGTGAGGACTAAATGAGGAAATATATGTAAAGTGCTTAGAAAGACTCACAAATCCTACTTCCTGCTTGTCCCTCTAGGCTACCTCCACCTCCTCATTTTTCTTCTTATTGGTGTATTACCCTCTTTTTACAGATGAGGCTACCTGGGCCTCTCTTTATCTTGTGTAGAAGTACCCTTTGTAACGATATTGTGGGCGGCATTTCCGCCTCTGTTTAAATACTCAGGGAGCAGGGAGTTTACTACCTCCACAGACATCCTGTTCCATTTTGGAATAGCTTCATGTGACTATGTTGACGTGGTTGGTAAAGTATTTACATCAAAATAATGAGCTGCTGTTCTTGAGAAAACGATATGGTTGGCCCAATTCCTGTAGTGTAGGCCTGGGATGATTTCTCATTTCATAAACATCATTGGCAGTGAACTTTTATTGGCTTGATGTCCCCTTCATACTGGTAAAGGCCCATGGCATTTTATGGACTAGTGAATGTTTGTAATGGGGGTGGAGGAGATTAGCCAAGGGAGTTATAGAGTTGAAGAGGGGATGTGACTATCGGGAGAGCTCTGACAGCTGAGGTGGGATGACATCATTATGTCCATGGTCACGGGATTTGTGCCTGACTTTGAAATCGAACATTGGGACAGGGGCATCTAATGCTATACAGTCCTGTATTAAAACAGATTTAGTGGAACAACTGTGTGGTTTGATCTCTAATTGTCAAGTAAAGCATTCAGTATAATCCAGTCAGTACCTGATGAGAAAACATTGTGAACTTGGCACAGAAGGAGTCTTTCTTAATCTGATGGTAGATAATTACTAGGATCTATAGCAAATGCTGTTCTTAATAGATAAATACGAAACACATTTCTTTCAAATTAAGAATAAGACATGGATGCCCACTATCTCTCTTTTCATCAACATTGAACCATAGGTCTGAGCCTATGCAGTAAAACAAAAGAAAGTTAAGAGAGACAAAATGATGAAATGGAAGAGATAAAGTGTCATTTTTTTTTGCTTGGTGATCTGATCACTTGGTTAGAGGAAATCTTAGACTCTCAATCTATAAATACTAGAAGCAACGGAGTTCAGCCAGGTGTCCAAAAGTCAAGTACAAAAATGTATGGCTTTCAATAAGAAAACATTAATTCAGAAAGATATATGCATCCTATGTTCATTGCAGCATTATTTACAATAGCTAAGATGGAAACAACCTAAGTGTCCATTGATAGATGATTGGATAGAGAAGATGTGGTTCGTTTGTGTGTGTGTGTGTGTGTGTGTAATGGAATATTACTCAGCCATAAAAAAGAAGAAAATCTTTCCATTTGTGACAGCAGAGATGGACCTAGAGGATGTTGTACTGAATGAAATAAGTCAGGCAGAGAAAGACAGATACTGTCTAATTTCACTAATATGTAAGCTTAAAACAAAATAAATGAATAAACAAAACAAAAACAAACTCATAGATACAGAGAACAGATTGATGGTTGCCAGAGGGGAAGGGGGTTGAGGGTGAGTGAAATGGATGAA
Organism: Rousettus aegyptiacus; assembly: GCF_014176215.1. Lineage (NCBI taxonomy): Eukaryota > Metazoa > Chordata > Mammalia > Chiroptera > Pteropodidae > Rousettus > Rousettus aegyptiacus. The sequence goes on from NW_023416309.1 coordinate 10,433,662, forward strand.
GGGGGTCAATTCTATGGTGAAGGATGGTAACTAGACTTTTGGTGGTGATCACTTTATACACATACACACACATACACACATTATATATAGATGTCGAATTGTAATGTCACATACCTGCAACTTATATAACGTTATATACCAATTTTACTTCAATTAAAAAATTTCATGGCATCCAAATAGACCAAAGGCAACTGACTAGAAAACAGAGTTGAGCAAATCAAGGCTCTATGTAGTGTGGAGCTTGGACACTGTCCCATGTGGCATCCATGATGTTGATTGTCTCCTAACTTATATTTGTCTAGTGCGATAAAGCACTGTCACACACATCCAGCCCACTGGGACAAGACAGATTTCTTTTTTTATGTTTATTTTTATAGAGGAGGAACCTGCGGCTCAGAGACGTTAGAGTGACCTTGCCCAAGGTAGGCAGAGCTGGGACCTTGCCTCCCAGGTCAGTGCTCCTTCCTCTCTGCTACTCTCTACCCCCTATTTTCAGACCTTCTCATTCCCAGTAATTCTTCTCACCCTGTCTATTCTTTGGTATCCATTTCCAATAATGGCAGAGACGGTCCAGAAACATCTATATTTGTGTTAGCATGTACTCTTTAGTTTCCTTTATGAGCAACAGCTGTCCTTCCTAGCATGCTTATGCGTGTGATGTGGGAGGGATTAGTTTTCTTCCAAGGGCGCCAGGCCTGAGGCTTAAGGAGAGAAGAGAGGATCATGCGGTTGTTGGATGTGGTCTTGATTCCTTCTGGCTTCATTTTGGCTTGCCTACCTTCCACTCTGTCTCCTCTAAGTCCAATTTACATCTTTGCTTTTAATTTTATTAAATGCCTCTTCAGCAATTATAATAATAACGTATTTACTGCATCTGGTAGAATAATAATACAGTTGCCCCTTGAACAACATAGATTTGAACTGTGTGGGTCCACTTATACACAGATTTAAAAAATATGTAGGAGAAAAGAATGCATAGGAGAAAAGGTAGTCTTTGACAGCTCTCTGCTGTCACACTCTTCTCTCCTGCGGCTCCACTGACGGGTGGTAAGAGTCTAGTATAAATTTTTTACTTATTTCTCCAGGCACATGTCAAGATGTGCAAACAAGTTTTCATGCATTCAGTGGGAGCTGCAGGCACTGTGCTAGATGCTGCGGGTACCACAATGAACAAGAGACAAAAATCTCTCATGGAGCTTACAGTCTAGAGGGTTGAAATAGCTAATAGTGAAGTGTCTCAAGTGCCAGGCAGTGATAAGTTCTACTGAGAAAAATAAAGCAGGAACTGCCCCCCCGCAACCTGCCTTCTAGTTTTAAATGAGGAGGTCAGGGTAGAGTCTACTGAGGAGAATTTTGTACAGAGACCTAAAGGATATGTGGGAGAAAGCCATGAAGATCTCTGGGGAGGAGTTCCGAGGGTGGGGATAAATGCAAAGGCCCTAGGGTAAGATTGTGCTTGGTAATGAGCTCTGTCATTTGGAGTGGAGCAAGTGACAGGAAAAGAGGTAGGAAGTGGAATCACAGAGGAGGGGGCTGGGAACTGGAGGAGGAGAGGCTGTGTAAGGCCTGCGGGCATCATATAGGACTTTTCTGGTTGTGTAATGAAAGGGGGTTCTTATTATGCTCGTTTTACTTGAACTTGCTTTTCTTATTTAATAATATATCATGGACACCCCTTCAGGTCCATAGATAGAGGTCTCATTTTTTATATATATTCATGTACCATAGTCGATTCAGCCATTCTCCTTTGATAGACTTTTAGGTTGTTTTCAGGATGTTTCTTTGCCTACTCTGGCAGTACCTTCCATTCTGGTGCTTTTATTTTATATTTTGGAGTATGGGATTTCTACATCAAGGGGCATGAGTATATTTCATTTTAATAGATATTGTTGGATTTCTCTTTAGAAAAGTTGTTAGCTGCTTTTAAGATAGCTCTGTTCCTAAGTCTCAGACGGCTGGCTTTGTCCTCAAGTTGCTAAATAGCTAGTCTGCAAAAGGGGAAATCATACCTACACAAAAGGACAGCTCTGAAATCCTTCACATGGTGGAAAGGCGTGTGGCCTTCTGGAGTGTGCTCCTGGGAACAATATCATTTGCTCTTTTTTGGAGTTTGTTTGATGGTTGTAATGTCAAGGGAGCCAAGAAGATAAAAAAAAAAACAAAAACAGCTGTCACTGTGTTGTTTACATTATGGCTAATTTTCCATATGCTTAAAATAAGCACCACATTCAGGAACTGCATGGACACATTTTCACACCTTGTCAAATATTGACTCGTGTTCCTGTAGCATCTTAAGGATAAGGCTCCTTCTTAGTGCCCCGTCTTCTGAGAATGTGAATGACGGTAGAATGGTAGTGGGTGTGTGCTTGCTTGGCCCTACCCGCCCCCCCCTCACCCTACCCTTGATGTTCCAGAGTAAAATACTGTAAACTTAGAAGCAGACTTCTCATCTGTTTAATAGCTGCATGTACTTGTCTGATTTGTACTGCTGGATATTAGGCTGTTTCCCATCTGTCACAATTCAAACAATGAATAATCTTGCGCCTAAGTCTTTTTGCACATGTGTATGAAGATATCTGTTGGGTAGATTTTTAGAAGTAGAACCCCTGAATTGAAAAGATTTGCTGTTTATATCTTAATAGATATAACTGAATTGACCTTCCTGGGGTGAGGGACTAGAGTCCCTGTCCACAGGCTGTGAAAGAGAGCACCTTCTTTCCAAACCCTCTGCAACACAGGGACTTCTCACACTTTGAATTTGCCAATCTAATGGGTGGGTTGTATAGCATTACCATTTTATTTTGTGTTTATTTCTCATAAGAAAGGGCGAGATGTTCAGGAACTCTTTCTGTTTTATGTTGGTGAACTGTCTTTCAAATCCTTTGCCCTTTTTAATTTTCCTGGTGAATTTTAGTCCCTTATCTAGCCCCTTTCGACTTGATCTGTCCACATTATGAGAACATTTGACACTATTATCAGTTAACCTAAACCGACTAGTTACAGGTCGATCCACACCATCTATATTGTCAGGAGTGAAAATCTAGATGTTGAAGAAAAGGAAGTACGTTTCAGCACCAAACTGTAGATCATAGTTGCATCTTGACAAGTGTGTGGTACTGACTGTTCTTCAAACAGGTTGAATGTGGACATAACAGGGAACTGTCAGGCCCTTGATTTCATCGGCCGGGAAACATATTTTATGTGGTCTCACTTTTATTTCATAATTGGTTTGAGGAAATAAGAATTTTGAAAGTAACCACTCCACTGGTCATTATGCTAGTCCAGGTAGCCTAATTGCTATCTCAGACAATCCCCAATTTCAGTAATTTAACACAATAATAGGGTATTTCCCACCTCTGTGATATTTCTTATTAACACCAACATGGGTATTCCCAATGGGGCACCACCCCAAGTGTTTGATCAAATATCTAGACTCCTTTTTTTCTGTGGCTCTGCCCTTTCTAGGTCTCCAGAGGCCTCTTTTGGGTCCTCTGCTGGCAGAGGGGAAAGGAAAGAAGAGGGTTATGTGTGGGAGGGTTTCATGGGCCATGTGTTTTGCCTAGACTCCACTGGCCAGAACTCAGTCTTGTGTCCCATCTAACTAGAAGGAGGCTGGGCAGTGGAGGCCAGCACATGCGCCAGGTAGTCGGTCCTGATCCCAGGTGCTCGATGTGCCATGATCTCTTAGTGGCGTGTGGAACTCGTAAGTTTTTAAAAATGTCTTTTCAAGCATGATCTTTGTTCTTTGACAGCTCTGTGAAGGAGCGATGAGATGAATGCTTTCAACCCCCATTTGGAGCAGAGGAGGCTGAGGCCCAGGGAGCATCCTATGCAAGGCGAGGCACTTTGGATGAACTTAAGATAAGTGTAGAGTAGGCTGGAGAACAGAGTTCTCACCTGGCTAGCCCTTTCTAACATGACACAAGAACAGTCACCCACTCTGAGCATGCTGGAGCCCACCTCTACACATGGGAGAACGGGGCTGTTTGGTAAGGGGGCAGTGGAGGCTGGTTGGAGCCTATCCTCTACCCTGGTGTGTAGCAAGAAATGAAGGAATCTCTTGCCCTTTGTAAATAGCAGTCAAATAGTTAGGGGTGACAGTACCGTTGCTGGTAGGAAAGCTTGGCCAAGGCGTTCCACATAGGACAGTGCCATCATAAACCTGGTGCCTTCAGGAGAGCAGTCTCTCTCCTGAACTTTGGCCATTGTCTCTTTCTTATCATTTGCATGAGGCACTAGAATTGAAATTGGAGCTTTCTTCTTCACATTTCCATTCCCTTTATTTATTATTTTAAGACATCTGATGCTGCAGTGAGATCAACATGTGAGTGTGATATCTCATCTATTCTATTTTGAGCAGCAGGGAAACAAAGGTGGGATACCATTGTCACCCTTCTGGGTGAGGACTGTGCCTCCAGGAGCCCATTGGATGGATGGAACCAGGGTAGCGCTGGGCACACTTGAAATGCTTTCCCCTCCAGGGCAGACAGCTGGGTTTCTGTATAGTGTGAATGCCTTGAACTAATCTGGTCAAAGCCTATAAAGACAGAATCATAGGTGGTTGCATGGATTGTGGTGGTAGCAAAGACAGCATCAAGCAACAGAAAGAAGACGAGGCTTCAAAAGGCTTATGGCGAGGGCTTAGCATGGTCACTCCTCATTGAATGGCCACTGAACTTGATTTTCTCATAAGTGCAAAAGGAATAACATCTTTCCTGCCACTCTCACTGGGTTCTTATGAGGATCACACAAGATAATGTGTGTAGAAGTACTTTATAAATGGAAAAGCACTCTACAGTATAAGGTATTATTTTATTAATAGTAACAACTGTCATTTGTAATTCTGGTGATTCATTTAGGAGACCATAGATCTGATCACTGCTACCATTTCTACTCACTTTGTACTTCAAAGCTGCAATGACTGTGTGCAATTTCGTTTGCAACTTAATGATAATGGGACGTTAGTACTTGAAAGAATCAGTTAATCTTGGGGATTAACTGATCTAACTGTATCACTTTATAGATGGTGAAACTGACACCTGGGGAGAGACTTGTCTGAGGTCCCTAGAACTCAGGTCTTCAGACTCTCAGAGTGGGCTATTTTGCTTTTTGGGTTGTGATGCCCTGTGCTTTCTAAGGAGGCTAGAACCTAGGAGCTTTGGATGGGTTATTTATCCTTAGTCACGAGGTGGAGTTGCAGCTCTGACTCATGTTTGCTTGCTCACACTGACCCTACTCTGAGTGCCACTGCTCCAGGTTCTGGTCAAATTTGGACAGTGCTCATAGAAGCTACAATACTTGAGCAAAGGGTCCAAGAAAGAAAGGAGTAAGAACCAAAGTAGTTTGCTGGCAAAAAAAGGAGACCAGGGCAATTCTGGAACAAGGAAGGCCAAGGTGCCCTTGCTTTTGACCTTGGTCCTTGTCAGGCCACCCCCCCCTCCCCTTGTAGACTCTCTCTGACTGGTCTCTCCAGGGGCACTGGCAACCAGGGCAAACTCAGGAGGCGCAGCTGCAGACTATGAGGCTCCCTCTGGAAGAAAAGACTGAGGGGCACCCAGCAGTGCTTTAAGTATTCGGAGGGCAGTCATACTTAATCTAGATAAAAGAATGAGGACCAGTGGGTAGATGTCCTGGCAAGGTGTTGATTTCCTTTTCATTTACAAACCTCCCTGGTTGGCTCCTTTATTGCCTCCAGATCTTGCTCCCATGTCACCTTTTAGATGCGACCTATGAGAACCCCTCTACTTAAACATGCAGCTGCCATGTTTGATCCCTCTTTCTGGACTGTATTCACCATCCAAAATAGATAGAAAAGTTACAGATTAGAATGGAGAGTTTCCATCTGCCCTGCACCTAGCCTCCTCTAGTGTTCACATCTTAGATAACCATGTAACAGCACTGCTGGAACACAAGAATTTAATGTTTGTATAACACTCTTCACTGAACTATGGACCTACTTTGACTGTCACCAGTTTTCCTACTAATGTCCTTTTTCTTTTGAAGGATCCAATTCGGGATCCCACTTTGCATTTGTCTGTCACACGACTTTATCTGTGACATGACTTTATCTGTCATGACTGACATTTGTGAAGAGCACAGTTTAGTCATCTTTGTAGAATGTCCTCCAATTTGAGTTTGTCTTAAGGTTAATATATTTGATTTTATTTACTGTTCATTGGGTCTCTCTCCCTGAACTGGACTGTCAGCTCCCTCAGAGTGAGCATCCTCGTTTGACTGGTTCGCTGATGTACCCCGGCCCCCACTGGAGTGGCTAGCACACGTGCTCAGTCATTATTTGCTCAGTGAATGGATTAGGCGGTGAACTTCCCAGCCTAGCAGTACATGTGACACCTGAGTGTGAGAGAAATCCAGAGCAGAGCAGCTGGGTACTGGCAGAGCCTTGGTGGATAGCTGGGTGGCATGGGCCCTCAGGCCCCTTCCAACATTCAGATTCTGTGATTTTTATAACTCAGTGGTGATATATGAGCTCAAGTTCATTAAATTCTACAGGTGGTAGCTGAACATATGCTTGCTGTGGAATTCTGTGAGCAAGGTGGGGCCACTGTTAGACACCTGAGATCCAGGCCCTGAAATGAATTTACGTTTCCTGTGGACCAATAGCCCAGGGATATGCATGAGAAGAGTCAGTGGCCATGCTCTCTGGAGTGGTCTAGAATCTGGACTCTAGAACTTTGGTTCTCAGACTCCAGCCTACTTCATAGTCACCCAGTGAATTTGGTTAAAACAAAGATTACTGGGTCTCACAGAGTTTTTAATTGACTTGGTTTATGGGTGGGGGCTGAGAATTTGCTTTTCTAACAAGTTCCCAGGTGATGCTGATGCTATTGGTTTAGTGACCCCACTTTAAGAACCACTGCCCCAGCTGTTCAGAGGAGAATTAGGCCACTGCCAATTAGGAAAAACCAGGAAGGCTTTGTGGAGGAGGAGATCAGGCTTGAGTGAGATAAGATTTACCCAAGTGGGGGTGGGGCTTGAATCACACACAGCCATTTTGCTGCTGCTGCATGCAATCCGTGGGTGCCTCATGGTGGCCTTGTCCAGCCTTCTCAGTTCCATGAGCACTTATGGCAGGGGAGTCTGAGACCCCAGAAGAGGAGGCTGACTAAGCCTTTGATAAGAGTTGACCCTGGCCGGCCTGGATGAAGTCATTCTGAGGCTTGCATGTGTCCTATATGCACAGACTGTCTAAAAATGTTTGTTTGCCTGGGCCTCACCTGCTGACTGTTGGCACTGTTTGAGGTGTTGCTCTTGGGCTCCATGGCTCTATTTCTGTTTTCCTGTCTTGCTCCAGCTCAGCAGGGGCAGATAAGGTGTGTGACCATCCTTGCTTTCTTCCTGGCTCCATGTTCTTCTTGAGGCCAGCACTTGGTCAAGTAGAGCATTGGAGTCTCACTAGAGTCTCTGCTGTGGAAGCAGAGGCTTCTTTTCAAGAGACAGGCATTCTGTAAAGGGTGGGAGAGCCTTTAGAGAGAGACATAATTACATTATGTATGGACTTAACACAGCGATGGTAGGATGTTTACACATGTGCATATGTACTTAAACTTCCAGAATCATTTAGGAGTTTTCATTCTTTTAAGTGACATTCAAAAGTTGATGTTAGAGGTGGGAGGAGTGGCATCAGGAAGCTTGGGAGAGGCCATATTATTTGTGTGGTTGGAAGACTCTGGGCAGAAAGGAGTATGTCATCCATATCACACAGTGTTCGAACAAGAGGAACATCCTTGTGCTTCTGGTTCAACCTGGTTATTTTAATTCAGACCATTATTGGATAAGTGGCTTGCCCTGCTCAAATGTCACCTTCTCAACTACCCTTGACCAGAGAAAATCGCTCTCTTTCCTCTGTGCTCCAAGGTTGTTTTATTAATAACACACCTGTCATTTTATAAGTAGTCATGTATCATGTACAGTTTCATTTTATTTTACTCTCTTAGATTAGGGATCAGCAAATTAGAACCTGCAGGTCCAATGTAGCCCACTGACTGTTTTTATAAATAAAGTTTTATTGGAATACAACTGCACCCCTTTGTTTATGTATTGTTAAGGCTACTTTTGCACTATAGTGCCAGAGGTGCTTTCTCTACAGAGACCCAGTGACCTGCACAGCCAAAAATATTAGTTATTTGGTTCTTTATAGAAAGTTTATCAGCCCCTGTGAGAGAAGATGAGCTCTTTGAGAGCAAGAGTGGAATTTTATTTATTACTTTTTTTTTGTATCTTCTGTTCCTCATTCATAGCAGGTGCTCTCTAAATGTATGTCAAATGGGCTTGAAATGCAGTGGGTCAATTTGTCAAAGATTGAGTGTGCAGGACCGGAGCCATCACCTGGCTGAACTAGTGTCCCCAGCTTTCATCCCACTGTTGGACCACTCTGTTCCTCAGTTTTCTCTCTATAGAAAGAAGGTAATATTGCCTGCCTTCATCAATCTGTGGTGAGGATAGAATAGGATATTAAAGTGTCTTATTAGATCTGCAGGTCTAGCTTCTCGTTCTGACAATTCTATCTGACGATTCTTAGCACTGGACTTCTCTTTATGAAACTCTCTTGCTCTCCTGCTTCCACCCTCCCTTTTGCCTGCAGGCCTGCCATTCATGACCCTACTAACTTAGAACCCAACCTACCTGTCTTGACCTTTCACTCCTCCAGTGCAACCTTCTTCTGCATCCAGAATTTTCTGCATGATGTCTACTATGTATTTATGACATCTTTGCTAGGGGGCATTATCCCCACCAACCACCCCTTCCCTCCTCCTGTTTCTCTGTTGTTTGCTTTTACAGGTCCCCTTTATGCTGATTCTTTTGATTTTGACTTTGAGTGACTGTCTCATTTGTCACCCAGTGTAGTGTTTTTATTGTTATTTTTTAAATTCTTGTTAAAAACAAACAAAACATAAAACAAAAAACAAAACAAAACAAAACAAAACAAACAAAACAAAATAGAAGCCCAGGCCTCAGATGCATGGAGGTAGAATCTCCAAGGGTCAGACCCAGGCCTCTTTGTTTTTTTAACAAGCTCCTTATGTGGTCATGATTCTGACCAAAGTTTGAAGAACACTAAGTTAAAGTAGAGTGCTTTGCAGCAGTATTTATTTATTTATTATTTTTTTACGAGACTTTTTCTTGTCTCTTCAAATAAACTGAAAACATCTTAAGGGCAGATATGGGTCTCATTTTCTTTTCAGAGTAGTGTACGTGCACACACACACGTACATATGTGTGAAGATTAGGGCTGTGAGGTGACTTGTTGGTGAGATTATCTCCTGCAGCAGGCCTTGCATCTGATAGGCGCTCAGTTAATGTCCACTTTTGATCAATACAGGTATGAAAGTGCTCATGAAGGCAGAACAGGCCCTGCAAAGCAGGAGATTACTACTGCGTGTGCCTTCTACTGATTCTGCTAAAGAAGTCCTCAGATTTCTGGATGTTTGGCAGCTCAGGCACATAAAGTCAGCCTCCTGCGAAATGTTCACCCAGCAGAATTCCGAGTGCCTCTCTCGCTTTGTTCTCTTAACTTTCATCTGCCCAGACTTATGTGAAAAGGCTCCTTTTCTTCTCCCCCTTTGGCCTTTGCCAGTAATGCAAAGCCATAGAAGTGCATGCTGCCGGGAAAAAGTTTGTTTGGACTCTTAAGAATGTAGAGGAGGGTTTAGTTTGTAGAATGAGTTTTGCTTTCCCATCTAAAATGCTTGGAGAGAAGTGCAAATGTTTCATCTCTAGCAAGTTATATGGTTTGTTTACACAATTCTGTGCTCTGCGGCCTCAGAAAAGGCTTCTGCCTTCTGTAGGGTGTGAGGACACAACCTTGGTGTTCAGTCTCCAAGCAGACACAGTGCTCAGGACTCATGTCTTCATTCCAGTTGCATGGCAGGGAGGTTATATTTCAAAAAAATAATTTCAGACAGTACTTTGTTTAGAACCATTGTGTAAGCTTATTTAGAACACGAAGATGCCATCTTTTTATTGAGCAGGGCAAAAAGACCACCCATCAAGCTTGTAAGCCTGGGTCCTGGTCAGGGCTCTCTCTAAGTGGAGTAGAATTTTTTTTTTTTAAATTCTTACTTTATTAATCATCTCATGAAAAATCTGCTCAGTTATGACAGATAAAGTCACTGACGACTCCTGACTCTTTTTTTGCCAGCACCAGCATCGGCCTTTGCAACCCCCCTCGCTTTCTTCATTTTGTTCTTGTGTTCCTTTTGCTATTTTCTTGAGGTCTGTTTTTTCTCATATAGGCCATTTCTTGTGATGTTTGGGTTCATTTTTCTTTGCATAATTCAAGGAATCATAAATCATGCCAAAGCTAGTTGTCTTGCCACCCCAAAATGGGTTCTGAATTCAAAATGAAGATGATATCAGGTGTGGTTTTCCCGAATTTCTGTCTTAGGTACTGTTGCCTAAACAAACCATATAACTTGCTAGAGGGTGAAGGACGTCGATGACCATTTGTTTACGCTGAAGTAGTCTCTTGATCAAATGAACTTCCTGGTCTAGGTAGTTACTGTGTCTTCATGAGAGTGGGCTGACCCTCAAATACCCAGGGAGGAAAAGAGTACATAGAAAATTCTTAGTCTGTCATGGAAAGAGATTAAACAATAAAAACAGATATTATATAAACAGAGCTAGGAGTCTGATTTGGGAGAATTTTCTGTATTTCCTTAGAATTTACAGTCATCTAAGCATATATGTGAACCTTGGCCTTGGCAGATAAGTGCTCTCATGGCATGCGTATAAAAACTTCTTTATCCTATTGTTTCATTATTCGCATGTCTCATGTGGGGGAAAAAAATGTAGGTTCTAAAACTTACTCCCCACCTCCCTCATGATTTCACTCCATTAATATTAAGCTTAATTATTCCAATTTATTGTATTAGAGGCTATTGCTTAATTTAAAAAAATTGAATGGGTTATTAGCTTTTTAATAAAGAATAACGTTTACTATTTACTGATGAGGACTCAAATCATTTAATTTATTATTACATCTCTATTTTGTTCATGAAAAGGAACAAAAGCTATTACTTATCAGAAACTGGACCTGCTGACTCTGCTCTTACAAATGTGGACAGTGGATGATGACCCGTGCAAGATCCAGGACGTGTTTCGTACGGAGCACAAGAAGAGGCCGTCAAACATGAGATGATGCATCTGTGTCTAAATGCTAGAATCGGCTTTCCTCCACTGTCCTTAGAATCAAGAGCATGGGTGGGAATAGCTCAGTAGAATGGCCATATGGTCCTGTGTTACAAATGAAGACAAAATCTGGCATAGAGTCCCTCCAATGATGACTGTGAAACCGAGTGGTAGTAGTGAGTATTACATACTGATTTTAGAATAATGTTGGATGAAAATTGGGGCTCTTTATTATATAAAGGAGATAGAATGTGTGTATTGATAAGCACGTTGTTTGGGTTGGACATTCCATTTCATTGTGCTGTGAAGTGCGTTTGGTCAGATTGGCTTCTATTTTTGATAAAACGAAGTTCTGGAAGGCTATTCTGGCTCATGCACGTATGAGAAAGAGGTTTCAGAAAGGAGTTTTGGTGTGTTCCCCCACTTAAATAGCAAGTCTATAATCATTCTATCACTGGACACTTGGCACTGAAAGAATGAAAGCATGAGTGAACTCAGTCTTTGTCCTCAAGGAACTTATGTCTGTGGGGGCGTATGGTATACTTACATAGAAGGGTATAACTAAAGGTGGTGTGGATCTGTGTTCTTGGGTGCCAGAAATCCAAAAATGGCAGGAAAGCTGTTTATCTGAGGTCTCACAAAGCATGTAAGCCAGCTTATAGAGGTGGCATCTGAGCTCATTCCTGAAGACTATATGTTTTATAAACAGAGGTAGAAGAGGTAAAGAGAACAGAGAAAAGTAATAATGTATAGAGCATGTTCAAGGCAGGTTAATGACTATTTTTGAGAGCCCGATATGTACATAGAGCTGCATTGTAGTGAAAGGAATCAGATAAGAGTTCAGTATAAAACCAAGCAATATTCCTTGTACTTATCTTCTTCACTTCATACAGAAATGATTGAATATGATAAATATCATCTTTAATTGCGTTAATTCATTTAATCATGACAGCAACTTGAAGTAAGAACCATGATTCTTCTCAAATTCTAGCAGAGGAAACTGAAATGCTCGCAGTTAAGTGACTTGCTTAAGCTTACATGGCTAGTTTGTCATGAAGAGGAGACTCACGCCTGCTAGACCCTGAGCATGTGCTCTTGGCTGTGGCCCCAGGCAGAGCCTCTTCTCACCCTGAGTTGCAATGATTCATTTCTCTGCTCACCTTTTTCAGTAAAATGTGAGCAGCTTGAGATCAGGGACTCGTTTCATTCCTCTTGGTCCCCTGTCATCTAGCAAACTGTCTGCCATGTAGTCTGAGGTCATTAAATCTATGCTGAATACAAAAGATTTGCTATGGAGATTTCACGGAAAGAGCAATCATATCTTTTGGGGAACAGCTTGGAGAGTTAGGTAGGGCATTTCAGGGTGAGAGAAGAACACAAGCAAAGGACTGGAGTGGGTAAGTGAGGGGACCATGCAGGGAACGAGGGATCCTGATGTTCCTAGGGCAGGACTGTGTAGTGCATATAGGGAGCTGGAGGTGATGCTGGGGCAGGGGAAGGTGGTGGCCATGCTGTGGTGGGCTGTAAGTATTGGGGAGAGCTGGCTTCTCTGGAACGTCTCAGGGTCTGAAGGATTGTGTTGGACCTCCAACCCCTGAGGTGATATCAGATGGCCATGGGCTCCAAAGGCCAGGCCCTCTTCCAACTTTGCCTTTGGTGTCTCTATCAGTGGTGGAGTCTGGGACTGAATGACCCATGGCCTGGATTCCAAGAAGCATTTCCTTGCTTAAAACATTTATTGAACAACTCAAATGTACCACCTGCTGTGGCTTGAGAAACCAATAAGGGTCAATCCATTATCTGCATGTTGGGTAATGGTTGACAATGTGAGTGGAGACCTGTGTTTGTTGCTGGGGGAGGACTAGATGGGTGGTGGGGACCAAGGCCTAGCCCACGGCAGTTGAGGGTTATAGTAGTACCAACACTGTGGACTGACAGTGTTTCTCTGACCCTGTGTTGCTGACTGGCAGGGTACCTAAGTTCTGCTCTTTGGGTTTTTGTAACTGAGTTAAGCAACTGAAGAAATCAACAAATTGTGTCACCCAGTCAGGTCCTTGATAAAATATTATAAAGCATTAATGACACGTGAAAGAGGAAACAGAGGTTGATCATTCTGCCCCCAAAATCAAGCCTCCTGCAATCTGCATCATTTATGAATAAGACTAGTTTTCAGAAGTGGAAAATTCTATTAAAATCTACATAGCGTTATACCTCCTTAGTATCGCCTACCTGGGCATGGTCAGGACACGGGGTTGGAGACTAGGCCTTTAGGAAGTGGGATTGGACGTGTTAATCTCTCCTGTTAACTTCTCCAGCACTAAGGCTGAACTTGGGGAGCCCCAAAGAATAAAGACTCAACATCTCATCGCCTTCACTTTTCTTCTGCTACAAAACCAAGGAGGTTACCCTTAACCCAAGACTAACCTCAACTGTGCTCTATGTGGAAAGTTAAGTCATTGATCAGAGAATGATGGACCAGTTTCCCTCAAGGATAGGTTTTTAGTCATGAAGCTGATTATTATATTACTCAGAATTCAGATCTTAGAAAATTATAGCAGCATGGGCTCCAAAGGCCAAAAATTTTATAATCATTTCTTCTTGAGATTAGACTCTTTGGGTGTTAGACCAGTCCCTGGAGGTACTGCCTTCTGAACTGGTGACCCTGTATGAGAGATGATCCCTACCCAGGCTTTGTCAAGCCTGTGTTTGCCAGGACCTGGATTCCAGTGGCCATTTGTGTCCCCATCCATCTTTCTGTGAAACTGGGCCAGTGATACATTGACCTGATTTCCAATGATCTTCAACACTCAGAGTGGAATCAGCTGTGGTTGAGCCAGGTTGAAGCCGACTAAGAAGAAGTGCAGCATGGGAGCCTAGGGATCGGAGCAAAGGGTCAGGATCCTGGGGGAGCAGGCAGGCCCACAATGGCCAGGTTCCGAGTGGTCAGTGGTCAGCAAGAGCAGCCTTGCTCGTGTGTTTGGCACAGAGGTGCCCATTAACCATGACAGTCCTGGACCTGTGAGTGATGTTTGTAGCCAAAATATGGTTGAAGGCCCACTGTGCTGCTGACTGAAGTAGGAGGGGATGGAGATGCTGGAATTATCTCGCTTCACCAGAGTCAACTTTGCCCTGCAAATTGGCAGCTGGGGCTGGTAGCCAGTCATTGAGGAAGACAAATCATGCAGGAAGTGGGGCCTCCCTGGCTGGCTGCTTGCCCCATGCTTTGGGGCCATGCCCATAGCTAAGCAGACATATGTCTATTAAATAAAGTTGGCTGAAAGTTTTATCTGAAAGCTAATATGGAACCAAACACCTGGGTGTCTGCCAAGGTCTCAACTGCTCAGGTTAAGAAGCACCCCCTGCCCAAAGGGGCATGGCTCTGCGAGCTGCTCTTGTGAGCATCCTGGTTGGGGCAGGCAATTCCTTGCAGTTGGTCAAGAGAGGGCAATACCACTTGTTTGTTTTAGGGATACAAGAGGGGAGAGATTTTGGGCTGGCAAAGCAGAGGTTGCTTTCTAGTGAGTGAGCATTTCCAGCTTGAAGATGATGGTGTTAATACTAATTGCTAGCAGTCATTAAGCTCCTGTTTGACTTATTTTAACGCAATGCCTCATAACAACCATGTATGGCAGGCATTGTTATTTTGTTTTATAGAGGAGGAAGCTAAAGGAAAAGGACATTAAGTGACTTGCTAAGGCCAATCAGATAGTAAGTGTCAGGGTCAGGGATTCAGGCTCAGGCCAACCAGCACCAGAGCTGCATGCCGGGCTGAGTGTCTGTGATGGCATCGACGACCTGGGGATGGATCCACTTTTGCTCAGGTGGGTCTGGTTTGAGTTGCATTTGATCTTGGGGCAGAAATTGCCAATCTTCTCATTCCTCAGAAAATTTGAGAAGTGGAACCTCAGAGCTATGTCCTGAGGGCATGTCTCCGGGATCACTGAATTTCTAAAAAGAGGTTTTACTTTTTTTATGATAGGCTTTCTTGCCCGGATATAGGAAACCGATGTCAGCTTGTAGATCTGGCCTCTGTCCTGACTCTCTCTCACCCTTCTACAGCTCAGGTGCTCTTTGAAGTCCTCCCTTCACCCGTTGAGGGGTATGTGCATCTGGAGTCAGAGCCAGAGAACAGTGCTAGATAGGGGAGGGTGGCCTTTCTGAGGCTAGCCCCTGGGCAGCCCCCAGGCAGCCCCTATTCAGCATCGCAGTCACCAGTCCAGGGATGTAATGGAGCAAATAGGGGCCCCCAGGCGAGGAGGAATGCCTGTTTCCCAAGGAGAGAAAGAGTGATGGGAAGAGGCAAATTGGGATCAGGGGCTGATTGGCCTAAGTCACTGAGTCTTTGTCCAGCCTGGGTTAAAAGTTCAGCCTTGAGTATCAAACAGGTCCTGGTGTCTGTCCTAGAGTTGCCTTTTAGGAGCCTAGAATCAAGCAGGCATTTCACAAATGTAATTTTTAGCTGTGCCGTGGCTGGGCAGGCAGGTGCTGGAGTTCGATGGCTAGGATTTACTAGTGAACCATGTAACCTGAGTCCCTTTACTCTAAGTAGGACTAGCTACCTAACTTACAGGGGCCAGTGCCAAGTGCCCCTTGTTCGAATCTTATTAAGAATTTTAAGTTGGTGATAGCAGAGCATTAAGCCAAGCAGGGACCTTTCTAAGTGCAAGGACTGTGTGACTGAGCATGTTGTACTCTACTCTAAGCCTTAGTTTCCTCCCCTGCAGAATGGACATAATTGTAGTATATCCCTCACAGGGCTTGTTGTGAAGTTTAAAAAAGATGATAATGCACGTAAAACATTAGGTGCATGGTGTAAGGGCTTGATAAAATGTTAGTTTCAATAAGTGTAGTGTTAGAATTTTACAGCCTCTTTTTGGTCATTGGCAAAGGACTGTAGAGAGTGAAAGAACTCTGAGTAATGGCTAAGTTGAAGGAATTGTTCTGGACTTTGTTCTCTGCCCTCATCGATTTGTGGCTTGGGACTTTCGCCTCTTTTGCAAAGCACAGGTGCCTCCAGACTGGGGGAACAGGAGGCTTCTCATGTGCTCACATGTGCACAGGCCATGCCCTGCATTCCCCAGGCCATGGACTGGAGAAGGGCTGGCAGAGATGGCTGCCGTTTCTGCTGCATTCATTTTTTATTTGCTGAAATACATTAAAGTCCATTACTAACATCACAGAATTTCACCCCTAAGAATTTTACCATGCCTCCCTGGAAAATAAGAACATTTTCTTACATAGGCACAGTAACGTCATAGACATCAGGCTTTTTTTTTTTTTTTTTTAACCCAGCATTTTGTGGAAAGTTTAGCTAAGTATATGTGGGGAGGTGAAGCGATCAGTGTAGATTTACTTTGTTGAGATGAAGGGCTGTTATCCAAATTCAAACTCTGTATTCTTGTTTGCCTTTGACCTAATTGCTATTCATAGAAAGCAGTGGCTCATAATTTTGGTAAGAAAGATCCTGGGATACTTGCCTCATTGCCCTAGTGGGTTAGAATGAAAACCACTTTCCAGGGGTGCCTCCATGTCTCATTTCCTTTGCTGGGGTCTCTTCTGTTTTTCACCTAAACTATCCATCCCAAAGGTCTTCTGAAGGGTCTCCTGGTCTTTGGAATAACTCCTAATTGGTCCATCCTCCAGCAACCACCAGAGAAGTTGAGAAAGTCACCTGGACCTTGAGAATGTCACCTGGGCCTGGTCATTTCCTTAATTAAAGCCTTTTAATTGCCTGCAGCAGAGGTTGGCCGGCCACTTTTATCTGTATGGCTGATTAGCTCAGAATGGTTTATACATCTTCCAGTGGTTGGAAAAAAACAAAAGAATAATATTTTTCGACATGTGAAAATTAGGAGAAATTCAGATTTCAGTGTCCGTCATTAAAATTTATTGGCACACAGACATGCACATTCATTTACATATCTTCTATGGCTGCTTTCACATTACAGTGATAGAGTTGAGCAACTGCACAGATCTTTACAGAGCTCTAGGCTAAAATTCATGCTTTTTGGCAGGGCATCTAAGGTGCTTTGTCACTGTGGCCTGCCTGCTTTCCCACCCCTACCTGGCTTTGTTTTGCTCTTGATGCTCTTAGGAACTCCCAACAAATTTGATCTTCATGGGCTGTTTCCACCTTTGCACTTTGCCCTCTCTCATCTTTCCATCCCTTTTCCTTCTTTAGCTAGACATCACTGACTCAATCCTGCAGAAATCACCTCCATCAGGAGGCCTCTCCGACTCGCCTCTCTGGTTTAGTGCCTCCGTGCTTTGAGACTCACTGTTTGAGTAGAAAAAATGAGACGCCCAGAGGCTATGAGAGCTTGGGAGCCAGGAGCCCAGCACAGGAGAAGCAAGACCTGGGGCAGAAATGGCTCAGGTCAGCAGATGTGTATAGAGTAGCTAGTACATATACTTTAGAGGTGAAAACAACAGACTTGGGCTCTGTCTCTGAGGGGCTTGCGTTCCAGTGAGAGTCACTTAATGCATATATGGACACATCTATGAGGGTTTCTGGTCTTCATTAGTGCTCTGGAGAGGGGTAGGGGAATTATGGAGAGGTGGGTCGTCAAGATAAGGAAGCCAGGCAGGCCTCTGAAGAGGTAACATTTAAAGTCCTGAATGAGGCAGAACACTGGGCGGCCAGAAGCTGTGGAGAGAAAGGGGGAGATGAGATCTCTTCTAAAGGCATCTCTTCCATTTCCTCTTCAGCCAGGAGGAAGTGGTGAGAGGTAGTGCTTCTCTTCTCTTCAGGCCCACAGCGCTAGCTGCCTGAGAAGTCACACCAGGCTGTAAAACTCAGAGCCCTCCCTCCCGGGTGGGCTGTACCTACCCTTAGGGCCATCTCTAGAGCCTTCTGGTGTTTATCTCCACCACAGGACTTAACCAGCCCACCCCTTTTGAGATCTATGAAGTGGCTGGGAGGCCCTTCAGCAGTGGACCTGTCTGACCTCTTCGTTTCAGGGGACAAGACTGAGGTACAAGCAGTTGAGTCCCTTGGTCACAGGGCTAATCGGAGACAGAGCCAGGACCAGAATCCTGGTCACTTAACCCTCAGGGTAAAGGATCACTCTTTTTTCTTTCGTTTTTATTGGGAGATGCCAGGAGAAATCAGTCCCCAGAATTGGCCAGTAGAGGCCATTGGGAAACTCTTTGGATCGACGCACCACCCAAGAGAGAGGTCATTGGCTGGGACTTCTCCTGTATGTCACCACTGCTCTTTGCTGGGTGTCCAGAGGCACTCTTTGAAGCTGCTGGCCTCTAATCCTCCTGATTTAGTTTAGCTCCAGTCCTGAGGGAAGCTGTGCTAATTATAGTGAGCCAGCCATGCCGAGAGCTATAAATAGGGCGAGAAGCACCTGTTTTGTCATTAATAGGCATTTATCAAGGTATCTACAAAGGACTCAGCCACTGGCCTGGGCATGGTGTAGGCAGTATGGGCACAGTGTGGGCACAGTATAGGCACGATGTGGGCACAGAGAGCTCCTTGAAGCCTTGAAATGTGCTCATAAGTTATAGTTTATCAGAGGAAACCAGTGTGAACAGTGGAGTGGGGTCAAGAGCATGACTTGGGAACCAGGTTGGCTTTTCCTAGCTTTGAGACCCCAGGACAGTTATTTAAACTCTCTGACCTTTAATTTTCTCATCTGTAAAATAGAGGTCTTAATGATTTCTTCCTAAAAGAGTGCAGGATTAAATGTGTACGTGTATAAATATATTTTATATAGAGATTTATATATTATAATACAGAATTATCACAATATGTAATTATTTATATGTTTATACATAGAGAATTTATGTGTATATATGTATGTATCATTTAAAATAGCCTGGTATCGTAAGTGTAATGAAATCGTTTGTTATTTATCATACGAAATGACATGAGGACAGCTCTAGACACAGCCTGCCTGGGAATGACCATCTGGCATGGAAACCTTGATTCTGGAAGAGTGCTCAGTCTAGATCCCTCCCAGCCTTTGATGAGGTAGTGCTATGTGGCAGTTAAGAGTGTAGGTTTTCAACCTGGGGTTAAATCTCATCTCTGTTATGTCCTATTACTTCATGTTACTTCCCACCTGTAAGTCTCCATTCTTTGTCAGTAAAATGGGGCACCATAATTAATGAGCATTTCTTGGGGTTTTGTTAGGACTGAATGAGACAACACCTGTAGAGCACTTTACACAATGCCTAGCACACAGTAACTGTTAAACAAGGTCCGTTGCTGTTGTTCACATCTTCCTGTTTGACTTTGGTCACACAGCATCTCCTGATGTAGTTATTTCACCTGGAGAATAGAGCCAGCACCGTAGGGTGCAGAGGGCGGCAGCGCTGAGACTCCTCATCCTGAAGATGGGAGCCTGAGTCTTGTTCCTTTGTAGTCCTCTCTTTCCAGCTGTTCATGTCTCTCCTCTTGGGCCCCATGGTACCCTTTCTTACAATGCTGTTTGCTTCCTGTGTCTCTGCCTTGTGCCTCAGCTGGGTTCTCAGTGCCTAGGGGCACTGAGGAAGCAGGTCCCTAGTGGAGAGTTGTGTTTGCCATGACAGAGGAAGAATAGTTGAAAGGATGGAAATTGTTAGCTTTGTATGGAGGGAGGCCAAGGAAGGGGTAGAGGTATGGACAATATATCTGGGAACTCTGCTGGGAAAGGAACATACCTTATCCTGTGCCTCAGGGCAAGGACATGGGCATGGAAGGGTCAAGGAGGCAGATTTCTGTTAGGGAAAGGGTGAGTTGCCTGGCTCTGGCCTGTTTGAAGTGAGAAGTTGGGGAAGAATGTGGACCCAGAAGTTAGGCATGCTAGTCTAAGTCTTGCTACTCAAAGCATGGATAGAGGACCAGCAGCATGGATCTAACCACAGACCTACTTAGCCCCAGGTGTGTGCATGGAAGACTGAGGAGCACTGTTCTAGGCCAGTGCTTCTTAAGCCCGGAGTCATTCTTCCCAGTCCACAGCCGAGAAAACTGAGGCTGGTACATGGGCCTTGAGCATTGGTTCTCAGAGTTCTGCTTTTCTTCCTGGAACCATAGGGAGCACTGACTGGTTCTTTCCTTGGACCAGCAGTGTCAGCCTTAGCTGGGAACTTGTTAGAAATGGGAATTCTCAGGCCCTGATCCAGAGCCAGTGTTTGGGACCTCTGGGGGTGGGGCCAGGGTGCTGTTTAAACCAGCCTTCTGGGTGGCTCTGAAGCGCTAGTGAGACTGATAATAGCCAGGGGTGAGAGCACAGGTCCTCAGCCCCAGCTGCACATTGGAGTCACTTGGGAAGATCAACAAAGGAAATGCCTAGGTTAGCAAAGAACATCTGGGTGTGTCAGGGGCACTGGGAAGATCAGAAGCTCCCCAGGTGATTCTTATGTATAGCCAGGATTAAGAATCAGTGCTTTAGGCCAGCAGTCCCCAACCTTTTTGCCACCAGGGACCAGTGCTCCTGCAAGAATCTAATGCTTGATGGTCTGAGGTGGAGCTGAGGTGGTGACGCTAGAGCTGGGGAGTGGCTGCAAATACAGGTGAAGCTTTGCTAGCTCACCTGCAGCTCACCTCCTGCAGCACTGGTCCTCAGCCCAGGGGTTGGGGACCTCTAGTTTAGGCTGATGAAATATACCTCAGTTTTATCAGCTGCAAATTGGGTAGAACTGGGTAGAATAACTCCTTATTTGCCTGTACGCAATGTGAAAATGCCTTTGGAAGCTTTTCATTTAGCTCCCTGGAACCTGGAAAAGTACACAGCGAGATAGGCTTCCATCTGTCAGGAAAGGTGCGGCTGAGATTCCTGTGCTTGGGGAAAGCCAGATTGGATACCCACTATGGCCTCAGGGGTGGAATTGTAACGTGGCTGCTGGCTGATCCAAGTACTAAGTGCTGTAAAGACGATACCCTGCTTGATGCAATAGCTCTGCTCCACAGAAGGATATTGCTAGTTCCTTGAGAGCCCAGTACAGTCATTCTCCTCCTTCTGTGCTGCCCACCCTTTGCCTCCAGTGCCTAATTCTGGGGGTTGCCTTTAGTGGGTCCTTTGCTCTGTGTTGGGAAAACAACGAAGTCTGATCCTGTCCCAGGATCCCTTGGATTAGAATGGTGAGGCTGTTGGGAAGCTGGGCCCCCTTACCCTGAGCACTGGTGGTGGCAAGAATGAGGTTTAGAGAAATATTTACCCAAAGTAATCCCTCTGCTATGCCACTGCCCGTCTCCCAGGTAACTGGGTAACAAACACAAAGTTCTGGTCACAATTTATTGAGGGATGAGCTAAGCCTTCCAAAGGCTCGGATAAGGCAGGAGAAAGGGTGGTGGTTATGGTCTCTAGACCCAGGTCCTGCAGTGATCAGGGTCTCGCAGCTCCTGAAAGTAGCCATTAGTTCTATGAGAAGGTGGCTGCACATGCATCATAAATGCTGGACTCTAAAGCATCATGAATCACCAGACATGGAAATTAATCATAATCTAATCTTGAAAACTAAATTACATGGCATTATGTGCTCAGAGGCACTATTCTGAGTATTACCTTATGGATCCTCATGACCACCCCCCACCCCCCCCCCCCCCCCCCCGCCACGAGCTAAGTGTCATCATTCCTCCCATTTTACATGAACCATTGCTACTCAGGAGTCTGCAGTGGTAAACCTCTGCACTTCTCAAATGGGTAAACTGAGGCTCAGAGGTCGGATACCCATTCAAGGGGCCATAGCAAGTGAGCAGCAGAGATAAAATTTGAAGTCAGGTTACAATAATTATAGTGCATCTCGAAAACAAAGGGTTTAGAGAAGGATTTTTTTTTTTTTTTTTTTTTTTTTTTAGTGTGGGATTACTTTAATACAGAGTGCCTGGATTATGTAATCCAGAAAAAAATAATTCACGGGATATTTGTTCTGAAGAGATTCACAGGAAATTATCACAGTAAACTTGAATTTTTTTAGACCATGTCCTATAGTAAGAAACACACTGTACATTGTGCGTCTATATCTATATATTATTTATACATGTACATATACATACACTATCATATATACATATATACATATCTGTATTAGGTATATATATGTGTGTATGTATATACCTGCATCTCTATCTATTATCTATTTCCATATATCTTAGAAACAAAAGTTGATGAAACAATAGCTGTTCTCCCCACATAGGCCAACTTGATCTATTCTATTCTATTCTGTTCTGTTCTGTTCTGTTCTGTTCTATTCTAAAATATTGCTCATAATTGATTAAGTAGGTCTCATGATCAACCAGTGGGTTAAATCCTGCCATTTATAAACTACTGGCGCAGCTCAGCTCTCTCACTTTGCATAAGAAGAAGGTGGAGCTTTGCCTCATGTTACACATCTCTATCAAAAATCTGAGACTAGAATCCAGCTGTAGTGATTGCCACCCGCACTCTGTGCTGACCCTGCCATTGCACCTGAGACTTTGCCAAGAACCTTTTGGGGCTATTTGCTGGCAAGTTTTGTGGTTTTATGTCCAGACTTTTCCTTCTTCCATGAGCGCTCTGCAAACTTGAAGCTCCCAGGCCTGGCCAGGCTCTCTGGCTGTCACCCATCCTAATGCTTCTTTTCTGTCCTGGTCACTGCTCTTTTCTGTCCCTTCAAGAACCAGAACATGGATTTTGAGACTGAGTCCCAAAGATTTTGGGCAGGTGGATTTAAGTGTGAGATATTTTGAGAGTGGACTGATTTATCTGGGTCTACAATCCCTTAATCACAATCCAGAAATCCCCAAAGTTTTGAAAAGTGAGGCTTTTTACATAGTTCATATGGGGGAAAAACCTGCCCTGAACTGATGAGAGGCTATCTATGGTCTTATTCAGCTAGCTCAGCCAGCATAGTCATATGTGTCGTTGCAAAAACGGTGTTGTGTGTGACTGTGATGTGTGGTCCAACCCCCATAGATTCACCTGATTAATTTTCTAAAATCTGAAATAGTCAGAATGCTAAGACATGTGGCCCCAGGATTTGGGTAAGGGATTGTGGACCTATAGATTTATTTGCAGTGCATGTGAGCGATGTTATCGATTAATCAGTGACTGTTTTTTGAGAGCAGAGAGTGGTAGATGATGGAAAGTGCAGAGGACCATTTATCAGAAAGTCAACTCTCAGCAGTTAAAATAAGAACCTTAGAGGGTTTTTGTGAGGATGGAGTGAGTGATGGGAACTATAGTGGTCTGTACCTACATAAGGTGTTTCACGTGGTCTGGTTTCTTTAGGAAATTGAATGGTAGTTTCTAATCATGCTCTCATTTCCAGCTTTAACAAAGGCTCAAATCATGCGTGTGCATGCGCACGCATGCCCATGTAAGTCTGAAAAGCTGTCACTTTTATTTTGTTCTTTTATCTTCCTTCTTTACAATGTCTCAGATATCACTCAGTAGAAACTGATGACTTCACACTGGGATACCCTTTTATTCATTATTATTATTAGCCTTGTAAGTCATTAAGACTTTATGTGGCTACTGCTTTTTTTCTTTCCCAATAGAGACTTCAAAATTTCAAAGTTTTTAAAACTTCTGCCTTAGAGGTCCCTGGAAACTCTGGGCTCCTGAGATTAGAGAAAGGCACATCCAGTTTCCATTTGGGGACAGAAAAAGACACAGATCCTGTTCCTGAGAGATACTTGGATATGTCTCAAAGAAATTAGACCAAGACAACTTCAGACTTTAAGCCAAGATTGAAAATGTGGCTTTTACTAAGGCCTAGGAGACTAGACCTTGGGCCCTTGCTATGTGGGAAGTTGGAAATGAGATTCCTACATAAAGTTAACCCCTCTAGGGAGGCGATGCCCTTAGGGAACAGGAGGTTCAGCAAACACCGGCCAGAGGGCAAAGGGAGCAGACAAGGGAACTTACCTGTTTCGACGTTGACTTGGTATTAGGAAGGATGTAACAATGTTTTCTGTAAGAATTTGTAATCACGGATCTGCCTTCATGCAGATTCAGGTTTGAATTTATACCACCTATGGGACCCAGGAATCCCAAGCTGCGAAATTAATCTGGTGTAATTTTGGATTGGGAGCACCCCATAGTGCCTGTTAGAATCAAATGAAAATTCTCTCTGGAAGGACATACTCATAGCTTAAGCATCGAAAGATTTCTGTAGGTAAAACCTAGCCACTCAGACCCAAGCTTTTACCCTCAAATGACAGAACAGACAAGGAAACAAATCACCATGAGTGAAAGTCAGCAGAAACAACACATAAAAGAATCAGAGCCCCTAAAGGTTTTCAGATATAAGACCAATGGGATATGTAATGTATTGAAAATGTTAATAAAATAAAATAAGTTGTTAAAAAAGTGAGTAAAAAACACTGTACTAATTTAAAAAATCTATGGGTATTTGAAGAAAAATAGAACTTCCAGAAATGAAAAATAAAATACCTGATATTGAAAATATGATCTTCAGCATTATGCATGTACTTTTACGGGTTCTTTTTATTAGAAACATTAAGAGCAATTCGGAATAAGGGTGCATCAAACACAACATTAAAAAACCTAATTTGCACAATTTTGCAAGGTCGAATGCATTATAACATATTCGAAAGAAAGCAAATGTGAGACTCAGACAGGCTTTTATTTAATGCTGTGTAACCTTGGGTTACTTCTTAACTCCTTGAATTCTCAGTTTCTTTTTGTTTAATCTGATCCCACAGGTTTGCTCTGTCAATTACTTTTTATTTGAAGGGTCTTCAATTTCCTTTTTCCTTTACTTCTCTTGATTCTAGAGACTACATAGTCTCCACCTCCTCCCTTGGGAAGAGTACTGCAGTTTCTCATTCAATTAAATTAGCTCCTCAGATGAATAATGGGACCGTGTACATAAATGCCAGTAGCTCCTTCAGGAACTTCTGTATGCTCAAGAGTTGTACATCTTCATCTGGAAGCTACTGGAGGAGTCTGGTTGCTCTACGAGGAGAGGGCCAGGATGGCTGAAAGGCAGGTCACCAGCCAGAGGGGTCAGCCCTGGGTAGCAAGGCTCTGGCCAGGCCTTCTATCCTGAGGTGGTGATGGATGGCGGGGTTCTGACTTTGAGAGAGGCCTGAATGTAGTTAATATGGTGACAGATATAGATCTTGGTCAGGCACAGGCTGCAAATCCTATCCCTAATTAATCTAATCCCAACCCTTAGGAAATCTGACCTTTGCATTGAGTTTGATCTCCACTTTAGGGCTCAGACCCAATCTGTTACATGGCTCCTCAGGCATCCTGTGTCCTGTCCTCTTGGTTGGCTCTTCCAGAAGACAAGACTTGCCAGGACAGTCCCAGGGCCCGTGCTCCCTGAACAGTGAGGAGGAGGGAGGACGGGCTGTACCTGGGTAGTGGGGCTCAGATGGCAAAAATAGCCTTGGGTCTAGACCTTCTTCTTTCCCTTCTCTCTCCTTCCTTCTTCCTTCCCTACTTTCTCTTTTTTTTCCACTTTCTTCCCACCCATTCTTCTTCATTTACTTTCTCTCCTTTTTTCTTTCTTCTTTTCTCTCCCTCTTTAGTTGAAGAATGCGAGAAGATTCTTTTTCATTACTGGAAATGAGTACAGTGAGAATTTTGAGGATAGGTCTCATCTGGGCTTGCCTGGACCCAGTACAATGTGTGGCACATAGTAAGATTTTTAGAAGCTGTCAGATAGGATTGTCCTGGACCTTGGAATAGCTTCTGGATCTTTCCTGGTGTGAATCCAAGTCACGACAATGGAATTGTACCCAGGAGGGGAAGCAGGGAGCCTGAGCAGTGCTGGGCTCTGAGAGGAAATGGCTGGGTCCCCCTCCTCAGTGACATAGGCCTAGCCCAGCCGTGGAACTCAGCATGGTCAGGCCTGAGGATGACGTCACTGGCTTTCCACGGGACAGCTGCAGCCAGCAGCAGGACACTCCAGAAATGCCAGCAGTAATTGGAAACTTTATTTTCAAATGCTTCCCACAGCATTTATGCATGGCAAGAAGTGCTTCTGCTGTGGGACTTTTCAGGTGGCTGCCTTGAGCAAGACCCCTGGAGACCAAGGAGACCTGAAGCCAACCTCCTGCAGGGTAGGAGATGGGGACATTTCCCAGAGAGCTGCAACTTCATGTCTGTGATACTCCATTTAAATAAGCCTCCAGAGCCCATGGGATATATTCCTTGGCAATAATTCGAAGGCCCTTTTTTGCTGTTTCATTTAGAAGATATTGTCTTACCAATATCTGCTGCCTAATCTCTGTGCGGCAGGTGAAAATAAGAGAAACGAAGAGAGAGAGAGAGAGAGAGAGAGAGAGAGAGAGAGAAACACAAAGATTTTAGAGAAAATATTTTGTGAAGACACAGCAGCTGCCTTCCCATGTCTGAAGGTCTGTAATGGGGACAAGGCACCAGCTTGTTCCTTATGTGTCCTCTGATAAGAGACTTAGGGCTGTGGGGAGGCACATTTCGTCTTGGAATTTCTGTGGGGGTGGGGAGCTCTATCTACACACCTGCCCTGGGACAGCTGTGTTTTTGGAAACACCCTCTAGGACACTTAATGGCTACCAGTTACTGGCCACTTGTCAGTCACAAGCCAGGTGCTAAGTTCTGTACCCATCAACTCATATAATTCTCATGACTGCCCTGTTGGGTGGGAACTATCATTAACAACATTTTACACATGGTTGGAAATTGATTCATAAAGAGTTCAGTTGCCCAAGGTCACAGGCTAGTAAGTTACAAAGGCCGAACTGAAATCAAGGCAATCTGCCATCAGAGTTCTCCTCCCCCCAGCTTATAACCACCTGGATTTACTTTTCAATGTTGTTTTAATGTGAGTTGAACCTACTGGGCCTTTCTTTCACATTTTTTCTCTACTATTTTTTTTTCATCCTAGTCTTAACTATCATATTAATGTATTACCTTATAAAATTGATGAGAAGGTCCTACTCTGGGAAAATGTGCTTAGCAGTGAGAGCTTTCTCCCTGCCCCACCTGTTTATATCCTTTAAGGGAGAGTGGGCTGTGGGGGTTGTCATCTAAAAATTGGCTGGCTCTGCTTTAGAGGGATTCAGGAGGGGGAAGGTGACCACTTGCAGTAAGCCAGTGCTCAATGTAGGGCTAGAGGACTAGAGGACACTTGAGGTTCAGTCTAATGAGGACAGTCGCCAATCATGGCCCTTGCTGGAGGTCCTACTGTTGTAGAGACCAGTGCTGCCAGAAGCGTGATTGGGCTCAGGAGGCAGTGACATCCTGATCCTCTCACCACCTGCCTGAATTATTGCAGTTGCCTCCTGACTGCTCTGCCAGGTTCACTTCGCTCCCTTCTCTAGGGTGTCCTGCATGCAGCTGCCTGGCTAATCTCCCCAAATGCTGATTTCATGATGTCACTCTGAACTCCCTTTACTCCCCTCTGTGCTCAGAGGCCTAAACTCATCAACCCCAAAGTCAGGGCCTCTGCCTTCAGACCCCGCTTGCCTTTCCAACCTCCCCTTCCTTACTGTCCTCCGTGAATTTCACTCCACCTGGTCTGGTCTGCAATGCGCCCTAATGAGCTCTCATGACATACTTGTTCTTATCTGGGATTCCCCCATCCCCACCAGGTATCCAAGTTCCTGTTCATTCAGGGATCCCTTCATTCTTTCATTCACTCAGCAAGCATCTGTTATGAAGCAACTTGGGCTAGGAGGAGGCTGGGAAAACCAAGACATACAAGAGAAGTCCCCTTGACAAACTTAGTCTGGGGTAAGGCCATGTATGAAAGCACCATTGGTCAGTGTGGTAAGAGCTGCTCCGGGCCATGTTTAAAGCTTCCTCTTCCAAGAAGCTTTCACTGATTGCTATAAACGGCCCTCAGCTGGAGTCCTATAGCTCCCAGTCTCTGTTCTTAGTGCCTGTTTTCTGCAGGGTGTTTTCCACTTTCTTTTACTGCCACTATCTCTTGGACTTTATCTTCAAGGAACATACCACACTGTGCTGCCCCATGTGCCTATTAATAGGAATACATGTTTATACTGAGGCCTGAATACGGAGCATGTTCACATCCGTGATTCCCCTTGATTCTCATGACAACATGATGGGACAGGCAGAACAGACGTGATGCGCCCCAGTTTGCAGAGTGGTTAGCAACTTTCTCACAGGCATGCAGTTAATAAGTGGTAGAGCCAGAGCTAGGGCCTGGGGTCTTGCTGTGTGTCTGTCCGCCAAACAATCCTGTGGAAGGATGGACAGATGCCATCCCATCACTATGGACTCTCACCTGGGCCTGCAATGTGTGCCAGGGTGTGTGTTTGGGTAGGACAAGAGGGTGGAGAAGAGAATCTTGCAGCTGAAATCCAGGGGATTCATTAAGGAGCAGGGAGGTACTTGGGTGACTGGGGCTGGTTAGACACAGTGTGACATGTACCTCTACTTCTGGATGAGCAGAGAGCAGGTGAGCAGGACCTGGGGATAGGCAGTCTCTTCTCCCGGTAGGATGGACCCTTGGGTTTCCTTATCACTAGAGAGGAGGAAAAGCATCAGCATCAAATACCAAGCTTAAAAATTTCAGAATTCTGTGTAGTTCTTTAAAGTACTCAGTGGAACTTGAGACAAAGTATTTAGTGGAATTCCAGCTCCCTCTCATTCTGGCTATTCATTCTTGGTTTTGCAATTACAGTGAAGATGCTGCCACTGTGAACACTAGCTAGTAAGAATGCTTGGGCTTTTGAAGCTCAGCTGTTTGAGCTATATATGTGTTAAAAAAAAAATGCTACCTCACTTTAACAAGAACAAAGTGTGTTTCTTTAGCCCGGGCATGAATCAAAAATAGTTTAACTTTTTTTTTTTTTTTATTTTGCTCCAGTTTAAAAATAAAAAAAGTTACCTTTGGGCAGAGATCAAGAATGGAAAATTTCAGGGCATAAGAGTAATTTTTTTCCATTTGTTCTGTCAAGGGACGATAAGGCATGTTGATTGAAGGTTATATGTAAACGTCACCTGTGAGTCCCACTACATTATTTCTTTGCAATGTTTACTTGGTTAAGATGTCTTGAATGAAAGGCCCCCTCCCTCCTCCTGGCACAATTGAATATGCAGAGTACCAGGGAGGTGTGTGCATAAGCTACTAACTGGAACAGGCAGTGGAGTGGGTGGCTAACATTAATGGAGTCTTCGCCTCCTACAAGGTTAAAGTACAGGTTAGTACCCCAATGATCAATTACTAAAGCTCTGGTTTGGGTAGTGACAAGAGTCTAGAGATAACTGTCGGGCCTAGGGAATTGCTTTGGCAAATGAGAATGAGGACATGGACACTTTTGAATTTCCATTAAAAAAAATCTGGACAGAAAAAAAATTCTGGATAGTCCTGGATTACTGTAGTTAATTTTGAATGGTCTTATGGTTAAAGTTTAGTTAGTTTGAGATCCTATATTCTTAAAGTTCAATTTATTAAAGTATGAAGAAACCATTTTATGTATGTCAATTTTACTGTTTCTGACATCTTCCGAGGAAGTATACATTTGTGGAACAGACTTTCTTGAATGTTAATGCTAAATTTAGAAGCTGCCACCAATGGATGCCGAAATCAGTCACACAAAATTTAGGTGCTTACTCAAAAAGTCTGAATACCCATGAAGCTGGCACAGTTGCTAGTAGAAATTTGGGCAGCTGAACATTTCTCTTAGGACCTTGGGATTGTCAGGGTGTGACATATCAGCTGGGACCAGGCTCTGTGAATCAGCATGCATTTATTGAGAAGAGTCGGTGTGGATGGAGAAAATACAAACACCATGGACAAACCCTCAAAGCACTATCCAGGGTTTTCGTCTTGGCTCTGTCACTAACTTCATGATCTTGGGCCTGATGCTTTGCATAGTAGCATAGGTTTCCTCATCCATAAGATGAGAGTATTGAATCATATATGCTCTAGGGTCCTTTCCAGATCCCCAACCCTGTAATTAATTAAACCAAGATTCAAAGGCTCAAGTAAGAGCTTTAGCTGTCTTTTACCTGGGCTGTTGGTATGGTTATAGTTGATAACATATTGAAAAACTTCCCTGCTGATTAAAATAGCCATTACCCTAACCTCTGTGAGTATCTCTGTCACTCTGGTTGCTTCCCTGAAAGCCTCTGGACCTCCCCATGAAGCAGCTTCTAAAAGTGCAAAGTCTGACACTGTGGGTGGTCTTCTGCCTTGGCTCGTGTCCATTCTGATGGTCATGACCCTGCCTTACCTGTCGTTAAATATTTTGACTATCCCTGTTCCCCAGCTTGTGAGTCCTCTGGGTGGAGTGGACAAAAAAAATACAAATTTCCTGGGCCCTGTTTCTGTACCTGAAAATAGAACTGATCATATGCAGTAGAGTAGAGATAGTTATGAGGGCAGGTTCTGAAGTTGGACCGCCTGGGTTCAAGTCTTGATTCTGCCACCTGCTAGCTGTGTGATCTTGGGCAAGTCATGTAGCCTTTCTTGCAAATTCATTCCTTGCAGAATGAGGATAATAGCACCTAATTTATCAAGCTGATAGTGAGATTGAATAATACATTACATATGAAATGCTTAGAGTAGAATATGCATGGTAAATGATAGCTCTGGGTGTGCATGATATTAACATATGCACCTATGTTATAGAGCTTTATATCAAGTGAAATAATAATATCAGGAGGAGACTTTCATCTGTGCCAGGCTCTCACAGAGCACATGCTTGCATTATTTTCCCAGTGGCCCCAGAGGTGGGCCACCTGTGGAGACAGGAAGGCTGGCCAAAGGGCTTTAGTTCCTTGCTGGAGGCTTAGCTTGAGAAGGGGCCCCTTGGACTCAGTGGCCCCATGGTTCACTGGTGGGACTTTGTAGGTGGCAGAGGAGGGTCCTCAAGATGGAGGCTGGGCCCAAACAGTGCCACCTCAGCCTGGCTATGGGAATGGAGGTTCTGAGAAGTGTGTCTCTTGAAGGGCCTCGAGGCCGGGGTCAGGAAGTCAGGTGCTAAGGTTCAGTCTTCTGGTGAAAGTCACAACCCTGCTAGAGACCACTCGAGTGCAGGTCTTGGGGGCTGAAGAGCCAGCTACTTAAGAAACCAGATGCCTGCATACAGAGCCAGAGCCACTTAGAAGAGAGGGAAGGCCTCAGGCCACGTGGTCTGTAAATCACCTTCATGCTCCATACTCTCTAGTAGCCTTGCCCAGGTCATGCTGCCTCTTTGGTCTCAGTTTTCTCATCAGTTATATGGTGGAATAAGCTAGATCAGGGGCTTTCAAACTTTTTTCCCTGGAGACCCCCACTAAGAGATCCATTTTCTTTTCCAACCTGCTATACACATCCATGCATATAAATTAAAGTTTTGTTCAGCAGCACCTTTCTGCATGCGATACTTTTCATTTTCTACACAGTTATGTTTTCTACTTCAGCTGAAATATTTGTAAACTATTAAATTGATTCTGTGTTCTGCTCATGGCTCATAACCTGCAGTTTGAACACACCAAGTTAAATGACTCTTGGGCCTTGAGTACTGTTTGCTGATTCTGCTGGGACAGCAGTGGAGGGAGCAGCAGCTTCTCTGTGTTTGGCCAGAGACTGTGAAATGTCTAGTGGATGATACCAACCAAACTTTTAATTCCAGAGGTGGAATCAAGAACTGATGCTTCTGCTTTTTTTTTTTCCTCAGAAAAAAGTGGGTATTTAAATAGACTCAGAGGTTTGTAGACAATACATGTATAGCTATGGCTCTCCCTCCAATACGTCCCGTTCCCATGGGAATGAAGGGAAGATCCCTCGCTCGAGAGGAGAGCTGGGGATGACTCCTCACTCTGTAGAGGAGGACAATAGATAGTGTGGTCCCAGCTTGTTCTCAGCAAAGCTAGGTCCTTTAGCCTTCCCACCAGTGGGGCGCTGTAGCTCAAGCTACAGCACCATCAGCTGGGCACAGGCAGGGACGGTATGCACGTTATTTTACAATTGTGGTGGCTGGGCACCAGTGCAGTCCTGGAACGGCATCTACCTACTGCACCAGGTACTGACTCTTGAGGTCCTGGATCGTGGGAGGCCTGGGGTCTCAGTGGAGGGGTCAGGGTGATAGTGGGCACGCAGGAGTTGAGGCAGAAACTACTACTAACATGTAAAGAGCGTTCAGTATTTTAACTCTGGTAGAGCTGCACCAGTGCATCCATCCCAGTCTTAGCCCTGGGCATAGGCCCTGCTGCCTTAGGTTTTCCCAAAGAGACCATCAGTAGACCACTACCTCTTATGGACCAGCTGAGGGTGGTCAGGGGCTGGGCTCACCAAAGGCATGTGGATGGTGACTAGCCCTCGTGAGCTGAAGCTCTCAGGCAATGATAACCCGTCAGGCCTTTTCAAGCAAATGGCCAGAAGTCAGTCACTTCCATTCCCAGTGTAACATTGGTCCCTAAATGTACACCACTGTGTTATGATGAAGTTGTATCAATGGCTTGCCACTGAAGGTGTATAGGTGGACCACGACCACTTTAAGGGAAGACTCATTAGAAAATGTATTTCTTAGGGGAGGTCCTAAGGCCCAGCAAGTGGGGGCTGTGCCAAGGGTTTTATTAAGAAGCTTGGCTTGATGCTTTCTTCCAAGCCTTTGCTCCTTGGGTTTATTTTGTACCTTCTGCCCTCTTTCACCTGGGTGGGCAGAGATCGTATTTGGATTTCCAGGACTGCCACTGAGGCCTCTCTTGAGATGCAGCAGTATTCCTGACTGGCACAGGCAGGCCTGTGGGCCAAAGGGTACATGGTCAATAACAACTTTATTGTAAGCACCTATCTCTTTGGAACCATCTGGAAGCCTGACCTCTTCACCCGTAGGACACTGGTCATGCCAAGGCACCTCCTGGTTCTACATTGATGCTGGAGAACCATGGGTCAGAGTTCTGAGTTACTTTCTTCCAGGGCTTTGATTGTTCCCCTCTCCCAGCGCCGTCATGATCAAATATATCTGATGAAATAGCTGTCTGCTCCCAGTTGGGGGTGTGTGGTGCTTAGCTCATCCTGCCTCTACATGAGACATGTACCTCTACATGGATCTGATGAAATAGCCATCTGCTTCAGGTTGGGGAGGTGTGGTGCTTAGCTCATCCTGCCTCTACATGAGACATGTCCTGCCCTTTGTGTTCTTATTTTTCAAAGACCAGAATTACAAACATTCCTGTAGTCAGCTGGAATCTGGAGAAATGAAAACTACTTCCTGAGCCTTTTCCTTATCCTTACAAGGCGAATAAGAATACCCACTTCACAAGCTTGTTGTTAAGATCAGATGAGATGGAGAACTTGAGACGGCCTTGCAAATTTTTCAAGTGAAGGTGAAAGAAAATAATTTATTGTTATTAATTAGTATTGCTGTTTCCTGGGATTTCTTAGATTTTGCACATCCAAATGCCTTATTTAATGGGTGCAATCTTTATACAATCTCAGACTGGGATGTTAACTTACTTGCTTAGAGAATGGTGCAAAAAGAAAAAAAATCACTTCCTGGGCAGTCTAAATTTCTTAACTTGATCGGATGGCTTAAGTTTTTTTGAAAACGAGGGGTGGGGTGGATCTAGATCCACCCAGCCCCTCTCCTGATAACACGTTGTTACTGTGCTTCCTACATCTCCTGTTCAACTTTGGAAACCCTGAAGAGGATGAAATTATATTCTCTGTCACTGCCCAAGAGTCTCCCATGAACCATATAAACAGTATTGAACTGTACACTTGTTTCTCATAAACCCAATTGAGCTAATATTATAGATGTGTTTCTGTCACCTCTGACAGGCTGGGTATTTGTTTGTCCACACATTCCGTATGCCCAGGGCACATGCTGTACAGGAGGATCTTGTGCCCTCCCAGCTAGAAAATGCTCATAACTCATGAACTCAACATCGAAGGGCTAATTGTGGGCCTTGATTCATAGTGCTCCTGAAAGCTTTGGGGCAGGACTCAACTGCCTTTTGGCAGTGATTGACAGCTGCCAAGATTGAAATAATGAGCCCAGAGCCCCTGATTTCCTGTGAACCACACTGGAGTTAATTTCGTTGCATAGCATTCCCTACCTTTCAAAAACCTGCCTCTTTTGCTGCTCTTTGCTCAGAATATGTCACATCCATCTCCTGCTCTTTTTCCAGACTTAATTGTCAGAATTATATGAGTGAGTTATTTATATTAGTCTCCAACCAATCAGCTATTGCAGTTAGAGGACCATCATATAGAACACATGCTCGATTGCCTCAGTGACTTTCAGTCTTGGCACTGGCAAGGTCCATAGGAGATGAGTTTGAGGCTTTGAGGTATGATTGTGCCTATGATTTATGGGTCAAATGCTGGAGCTGGTGAAATGCCCCAGCGATTGTATTTTATTAAGGTGTTTTTGGCTCACAAGTGTATCATAGAGGCATGGCCATTGGGCGTTGATGGAAAATGGTGCCCTGGTGTTGGGAATTACACTTGGCTGGGTGTGTTCATGACCCACGCTTGTTGTGAACCTCAGTTCTGGTTGGGTCTGGTCTATATCTCTGGTGTCCTGGGTTCTACTCAATGCAGCATGATCATCTTTGTGGTGAGTGAGGAGTGGCCTTATTATATCACTGTCTTCATAATCATCATCAGCAACACAGACACCTCCATAGGAGCACTTTAGAGGTGACAGAGGTCTGTCACCTGAATTACGACTTTGGGTTCCTCCCAATCACTTTGAAAACTTTTTTTTTTTAAGACTGCAGCACTCAGTATTCCTAGGTAGTCTCCCATCCAACTACTAACCAGGCCCGACCCTTGAAAACTTGAAGAAACAGGCTCAGTGAGGTTGAGTGACCTGCCCAAAGTCCCCCAGGTGGTAGGTGGTAGAAAGTGGCACAGAACCTGGATCAGAGGGCCAAGCTTTTTCTCTCTGGCCATGCCATGTGTCCACTGCAGGTGATTTTCCAGTCTTTTTTTGATAGCAGTACAGAATGCTATAGAAAATCTGAATTTTGCTATTGTTCCTTTATAGAATGTCATTGTCTTTGGTCTGTCATAGTTCATTGGGATCCGTGCTGTTGATTCTAGAGTGGAATCAGTGGCCCCCAAACACGACGGCTTCAGTAGCATCACCTTCATGAGCTATGTGTGTGTGCAGGAGGGCATGGTGAAGCTAAGTTTGGATCTTTGTACTGTTCCCTTTTCCTCTGTTTAGTTTAACCTCCCAAGGCTTATACCGTGTTCTCTGTGCCAAATGGAAAATGATGTTTTTATATTGCTTCATATATCATTCTTAACTCCAGCGTGGGGCTGGGATCTTGGAACATTTCAAGACACTACGTACAAGACTCTACTTAAAGTTACAAGAAGCTCTTGGAATTTGTTTATTGTGAAGTTGGCCGAACTAGCATAACAGTTTTACAGTTTTTTTTTATGTTTGATTAAGAAAGACATGCTTGAAAAAAATAGGTGACAATGAAGTGTCATTTTATTAAATGAATTTTTTTTCTGTTAGAAAGTTTAGCTATTCCTTGATTCTAATTTTCAGATTATTTCTTCAAGATGTTCATTTCTGGGATTTTTTTTTTTCCTGACCTACAAGATTGTTTTTTATAGTAGTCAGAAATGACCTTGATCCACAGAGTTGGGCTCATATGAAGTTCCAAGAAGCACCAAAGGCCTGGTGACTTTGTCATATAGTCGCCCTGGCCTGGGAGGAAGGGCCCTGCTGATGCTGTCTCCGAGGTGTGCATCAGCCACATCTCACCATCTCTCTGTTTCCCTAGCCACCCAGCTCACTGTCATTGAATAAATGCCCTCCTCTCAATCATGGGAAATTTTTGTCTGATACGTGTTTCTGTACACACCTAAGTGCATTTGTGTGTGTGTGTGTGTGTGTGTGTGTGTACATGTTTGTGTCAGAGTGAAAAGGTGGTGAGGGGAGAGGTATTGTAGAGTTTTCATTAGAGAATAGTTTTTCTCAGAAGAGAAATCACTTTCACATGATGGGAGAAGCTAATAGTCAGTGCCAACTCCACCACACTCCCTTTGTGATTGCCTGTTCCTGCGTTTTCCTTGTATCCCACCTTCCCCAAATTCCTCGGGAATTTCCTAGTCCGAGAGAAAGTGCGGTGATTGTGGACTCCATGGCCTTGGTGCTGTGACCACAAAGTCAAGGCCTTTCAGGTGCAAGGAGTTTTTGCAGATGGCAACATTTCCAGGAACAGAAAGTACTTGGAAAGTATTCATGCTCATTAGCTGGAGGCAAAGGTTCTTTTGGACACTTTCTTGGTCTTCTTCATTTCCAAATCGCAAAAGTGATTTCTGCGACTCTTCCTTACCTCATTGGAGAGGACTTTGTTCTCAGGAAATGTCTTTAGGGAGCTTCGGACAGTTTCCCTGCTGGACCCTGTGGCATAACCTGGGCTTCCAGAGTGTTAAAGAAGAAGCAGTCTTGCCCTCAGATGTGGGATATCTGGCTCTGACCAAACACCAAGAAATTGTTTGGCCTGCTCTGAAGAGCTTATATTAACTCTTTTAGTTCTCCTTCTACCCCCATAATGTGTGTACACGATGATCGTCCCTGCTTTCAGAAGAGGAAACAGACCCTTATTAAGGTCAAATAGCTGGTAAATGGAAGAATTATGATTCTCATCTGGACAGATGTTCTCTGGAGGTCTTGGTTTTAGCCACTGCACACGCTGCTGTTTCCCGAAGCAGAGGGTTGCTGGGTTCGACCTGCCCCGTCCCACACAGTTCCTTGCACTTTCTCGCTGCCCTTAGCACTGGCAGGGTTCTCCCTCATAGGACTTTCCTCGATTCTTTGCATACAGTTTAACAAACCTCCTGCATCCAAACCCTTTTCTTATCCCTCTAGGTTTCAGCAACTCCTGTAAATTGAAGATTTGTCCAGGGGTATTTTCCCATGTGGCTCAGGGAGGCCTGTGCTTCTGTTGCTGACATTTGACCTCCTCCTCGCCACTTCTAGCCTTCTAGTGGGGCTGGAATGTGTAGGTGTCTTTCAGCTTGGAGCCATAGTGTCCCGTTTGTGGAATCAACATCCCAGAGCCATCCTCTGAAGGAGGGGATGACTTCTGCATGCACATCTGCCTTCTTAGTGATGGCTGGAGTAGGTGTGCTGGCCAGGGTCCCAGTCTTCCCTCAGTGCTTCATACATGGGTGCTCAGAGGAGGAAGGGCCTTCTCTGAGCGATCAACGGTGCAGCATCTGCCAAACACTGGCTATAATCTCCAAGCATTGCTGTACTCAATATTATTAAAGTAAGGATGGACCTTTTGTACTGTGCTGTCCCAGGCACTGGGCAGGATAAGTTAAGTTGAAAATGGTTCCTGGCCTCTTGGCGGGGAGTGGCTAAGATGGGTGATAATTTCCTGGGAAGAGCATTGATTATGGGGCTCAGGACCTTGGGATCTAGTCTGCTTTGTTCTTTTCTTTTGCTGGGTCTCATTTTTCTTATCTGTAAAATGAAGCCGTTAGAAATTTGGTGTATGGTGTGACATCTTAAACTTACACAATGCTATACATCAGTTATATTGCACTAAAGCTGGAAAAAAAGTAATGATACTTTCGAGAATTTTCTACTGAAGTTCTTTAAGGGGAGAGAAGAATGTAAGTGAATGAGCCCCTCCCACCACCCCTCCCTTCCAAATATAGGAGCACAATCCAAAGTCACCCACTTTGTGCACATTTACATAATAAACTCGTGTAGACTCTTCCTGTCACTCCATGATGCATGTGTTTTATTTAATATAAAAGTAGTGTTTTCCCTACATCTTTGGATCAATTTTATACATCATGAGGATGTCCCCTGAACGTCTCTGTATACTTCTGATGCAGAATCTGACTCGGGCCTTACCTCTTGAGGCCGAGCTTGGAGAGCAGGGCCTGTGCCATGGTTGGGCTGGGAGGCTGCATATAAAACTAGCACCCACATGGACTTAACCTTTCTACTTGTCTCAGGGTCCTTCTTGCGCTGCTGTAGCATCTTTCTTTCACAGACTTACCGATCATGTCAACATCCTACCTTAAAAATGTTCCACTTTTGAAAATGTGCTCAGAAGGATCTTGTGCAGCTCTTGCCCCTCCCCAGCCATTCTGCTTCTGCCTAGACATGGCCCTGTTCTCTGGGGAGAGGCATGCCTGAATCTGAGATGCTTGCTTGGGAATGTTTTCCAAGGCTTCTTCCAGCTCTTCTGTTCTGTGGGTCTGCATGAGGTCACAAAGCTAAGGCAGGCATGCTGACAACTGTGTAGATGGCATAGCAATATGTTAATCCCAGAATTAAAAAAGAAAGAGAGGTAGGAGAGAATAGTACAGAATCCCAGAGGGAGCTTGAGGCCTCAGGGACTTCCTCTTGCTTCCAGCCTCAGAAAAGACAGCACTTCTCAGTACCAAACATGCTCAAGTCTACACTGCAGGCACCAAGAAAGAGAGGCAGCCCCAGCCAGAACCAATATCAGATGGGAGCCTCTGGGGAGAGATGGTTCGATTTGGCTTGGGAGGAGGGCCACTCCTTTGCCTGCCCTGACACCCCGCCCTCCCGACCGGATATACCAGGACTTCTTCAAGACGTGCGTTCTATCTCTGCCTTCTTTTCCTTTCTCCTTTGCAGGTGGTGAGCAACCCAGATATGAGCATCATTGCCTGGCTCAGGAGAATCTCTTGGATGGCTGTGGGTGGGGGGGAAGTCCCTGCACAGCCTCTGAATCTTACTCCTTCCCTCCACTTTCCCCTCTTATCATCTTCCTCTTCTGAAAGGGAAGCTGTTATGTCCCTGAATAAACTAGCACTTTTATCCTTCAACATTAACAATGGAGAAGAATATTCCATGTGGGTAAAAGGTGGCTGCATGTTCCCAACTTTCTCCAATTTTACCTTCCTATTGGGGGAATTTCTCACTAATTAGTACTATCACCAAGATACTAGTTGTACAGGGCACCATTTTCTGTGAACCGTGGTGGCCCAAGTTTGGGTGCATGACTTTCCAGCCTTTCCTTAATTTCTTATGTTGTGTTGGGAACTCGGCCTGGCATTTTAATAGGACTTTACCAGAAAACTTGGGATGCCTAAAGGAAAATAAGCGGAGGGTAGCATTACCAGGTAACTGCCTTATGGGGTATAACTCTCAAGCCCCCTGCCAGCTACGGAATTTTTGGCCTTCCTCCATGGGCTGGGGTCACTGTTCTCCTTGCAGCCAACAGTTAGATATCTGGTCTCCTGGAAACCCCCAGCCAGGAGAGTGTGGCCCATAGGGGTGAGATGCAGGGGCCATCTCCTTGTCAGGTTAAGGCTTAGGGTACAGCTC
Organism: Rousettus aegyptiacus; assembly: GCF_014176215.1. NCBI lineage: Eukaryota > Metazoa > Chordata > Mammalia > Chiroptera > Pteropodidae > Rousettus > Rousettus aegyptiacus. The sequence goes on from NW_023416309.1 coordinate 10,472,978, forward strand.
TTTTGGTAGAAGCCATCCCCTTCTTCGGTGACTGAAATAGGAAATGAGACCTTCTTTTTCCCATTCCGTTACACCTTCTCCCAGTCTGGAGGGGCATGGCCTTAGTCCTCGAGATTATGATGGGAGAATTCAACACAGTAAGTTCAGTACCTCCTTTCACTGCAGGAGATACCGGGAGGGGTAGGACACTTACATATCCTTCTTAGTAGAGGCAGGTGTGATAGTGGTTACATGTATGTGCCCCAGTGTCAGAATGACTGAATTTTAATCCTGTCTCTGCCTTTACTTGTGTCATCCTGGGAAAGCTTCACTATTCAGGGTCCCTCCCAGCCTGCTTGTTTGTAGAGTATGCATATTAACAGTGCCTTCTTCAGTGTTGAGGCTGTTTGTGATTGTAGAGTTAACATGTAAAAGGTATCTAGAACAGTTCCCGGTCAGTGACTATCAGCAACTCGGTCCCAGTAGGTCTGTCTGTGTAGATCTAGTCCATAAATGGCCTAGAGTGGGAAAATAATGTCACCATCCGTGATGCAAGTGTATCATGGTTTTTCATAGTATTCCTGCATGCATTCCTTATTAGATTCCATCTCAACCCTAGAGTGAAAGCTCCATGAGGCAGGACTTTTGACTTTCTTGTTTTCCACCATATCTCAAGTACCAGAACAATGTCTGGCCCATAGTAGATGCTCAGTAATTGTCGACTGACTGAGCTCTCTGAGTTAAGTGTAGCAGGTAGTATTAACTCATTTGACAGCTGAAAAAGCTGAGGCCCAGAGACATGAAATGAATCTCCTAAGGTTGCATGCAGAGTGAGCAGCAGAGCCAGGACGAGACTACAAGTGTCCTGAGTCCTGGTCCAGTTCTTCCACCCAAGGTGCTGTTACCACTATCAAGAATCATGCTATAGGTATGCTGGAGCAGGGACTCATTAAAAGGTGGCAGCTATCAGGTCTGCTTCTGGATCCCATGCACCCTACTGCCCTCAGTCTATCTGTGTGTACTTATGTGTGTGTATGCTGTGAACTGAAAGCTTTAGAGCTGTAGACTTGTGGTATCTTCTGCATGAGCCAAATGAGGTGAAGCAGATGATCGTTTGTCCTCCTAAAGCAGGCATTGTCCACATCGGGCTTCCAGGTGTTGGATGTGGTTGCAGGATGAGGCTGCATGGTTATACCAGGTATGTTGGTTCGGCTTCCCTAAGGTAGTACACGGATTGCCCTTCCGTAAATAGGTTGTCATCTGAAGCACCGGGGATCAGGCACCCTGTCTCTTTTTTGGCTTTTGGTGGGGCTGGAAGGGACCTCCAGAGCCATTTTTTTTCATCCTTTTCCTTCCATGCAACACTACTGTCTATATTCTAGAGTTATTATTTGCTCTTTAAAAAGTTCAAGAAATCCACCCAACGACTTCTGAAAGTGGTTGTGCTGCAATTCAGCCACTCAGCTGTGACTTTGTAGCATGCAGCCAGCCATAGACGGTACATTACCGATGAGCATGGCCGTGTCCCAATAAAACTTTATTTACAAAAATGAATGTTGGGCCAAATTTGACCTGTGGTCCACTTGCCGATCCTGTTCTAAGTGATCATCTTTGGGGTCAGCACATTTCCTTTGGTCTTTCTGGTCCTGGATACTGCCTGAGTTAGGTCACCCAAGAGGAAGGCAATTCCATGCTGATTTTTCAGTCTCTGCTTCAAAACCCTTCTCAGATATTCTTGCTCAAGAGAGGGCCTGGGACGTTCTGGTAATGTGCCTTTCATGTAGAAGGCTTACTGTGTGTGGAAAGGCTGGCTCTCACCCCAAATTCCAGTTGATCTGAAAGAGCCACACAGAGGTGGGCTTGAATGGTGGGGGGGGGGGCTGTCCTGATTTACTGTAAATGTTCAGACACTTGGGTTTTTGGCTCCATGTCCCCTCCTAAAGCCAAGAAAAATGAAAGGCAAGGGCTGTCTGAACTTGGGCATAATATTTAAGGTTTAGTGGGTTGGGTGAAATATAATTGACCAGTTCTATTTTTTCAGCTAAGCCTGAGTTATTCCTTAATAATTCATGGTGGGGACCACATGTCGGTGGGGAAGCAGTGGGACTCTTGGGAAGGCATGGGAGGGATGTCTGGATTCCAGGAGGTACTGTCTTACAAGGCAGATTCAGCATGATTTTTCAGCTCATCTGTGCACAAGGAGATTTTTATGGAAATTTAACACTCCCAGCTAAATACTCTTGCTGTTAGCATCTTTCATTTTGACAGAGGTGTTTTCTTCCTCTGCTCCGATAGATGATCCACGCTGAGCTCGGTTCCTATGTGGAGTTTTGGGCACTCTTTAGGGAAAACATTTGGTGTGGGAGGAAGATCATGGTTCTGGGACTATATTTATGTCTGGCCATGCACCATTCCTCGTAACGGCCTCAGGCAGTGTCCTTGACCTTTCTGAGCTTCAGCCTCACTTTCACAAGGGGGTGATGATACCACCCCCACAGTTGTTGGAGGACTGCATGAAAGTTGGTGTGCAAAGCACCGAGCAGAGTGTCAAACACATAGTATGTGCCCATATAAAGGAAAGCAAAAATTTAGTTTTAACATCCAGGTCTGGATCAACATCTTTGAGGTTGTCTGTGAGCTTCCCTGGCAAGCAACCACCAGGAAAGGAAGCCTGTAATGTTTTAAAATGTGAAGGAGGCCTGAAAGGACATGGTGCTGCATGGTGAACAGGCATTTCTGAATCAGCCTGTCCCTTTTTCTCCCCATTAGAAATGTTCAACTGGCATGGGGGCCGGGCAGCACCACGGGGAAGGGGCACGTTTCTGAGAATCTTGGGAAATAACCTTCTTGTGTGAACTTATCCAGACGGAGGAGACAGGAGTGGTCTCGATCTCTGGATATTTCCAGTTGCCTTCTTTGAAGAGCTAATCTTGCCTCTCTTTTTGTATTGGTGTTTTTGTAGATTCATGAAGGCTGAAATGTTCCTTTATTCTTCCCCTGCATGAGGCACCTTCTGTCCAAACACAGTCTCCTCCTGCTCCCTGAGTCCCATATATCTGTGCAGGGCAGTGGCACTGCTCACTCTTTTCCTGATGTGTGCACCAGAGCTCACTGTAGGTTCTCAATGGAGCTGGGTGCCTCTAGCTCTCTGTGAGCCAGTGGGAGACAGTAAGCTGGGAATCAGTGGAGGAGGGAGGCCTTGAAAGCACGAAGAGGGGCCAGGATGAGAAGGGAGAGGAGGAGGAGGGAGCTCTCTCTCGGCAAAGAGTGTGTGATCACAGCCAGCCCCACACAGACTTCCCTCCAAATGAGGAGGGAGTGAGAAAATGTAATTTTAGTGTCTGGCTTTTGACTGATTCCCTGCGGAGTTTTCCTTCTGGGCTGTGGTGTTGGGTGTCTCCCCTCCCCTCCAAGGGACAGACTGGCCAGGATAAGTGAGTTCAGATGTTGCCTGGGGGACGCCCTGGGGAGGAAGTGGAGAGCAATGCAAGTGCCTGGGGGATCTGGGGGCTTGTATTTCAGGATATGGAGGTGACGTCAAGGACACTGCAGAGGATTTAGGGACAAGTAAGAGGGTTCATCAGCCCAATTGGGCTGAGCTATATTGGGTCTCAGTTCCTATGCCGAGGAATGAAGCCATGTTTCCAGGCCCTGTTCCATGGCCCCGCTGCCAACACAGGTGTGCATTTTGGTGGAGGCCTGCCTAGCTCTGTGCAAAACCAAGGCAGCGGAATCTTGACTTGGAATAAGAGCCTGCTGGGAAGTGCGCAGTCCTGGGAGAATGTGTTCCAAGCAAGGCCTGGGAGGAGTGGGGGTGGGGCACACCTGTGCCCAGTTGTCTGCTGGCTCCTGGCACGGGAGATGCTAGGCAGTACATACTGTTGGCTGGACAGGCTATTGGCGTCTGTGTGTGAAAATCAGACTTGGGGAGGTTATAAACCAAAGAGACCCCGCCACCCCAATCCCTAGTCCCCTGCCCAGCCCAGAAAGCTCTTGGTGATGGTGTAGGGAAGATTCACACTTGGTGGAAAATCCACTTAACATTTTCATCCTACTTTCCCTCCTCTCACAGCCAGTCAGCATGTTAAGGGAGTAGAAATTCATTTAAATATGAATTTATGAAAAAATATAACTAGGAAGGTAAATTGAAAAATGCACATACACTTCTGTGCCAGATGTAAATTATTTTATCCACACCACTCCACGCATCCATTAACCAGGAGAGTTGGGAGTTGTCTGTGACTTGACACTCTCATGGGAGGTTTTCTCAGGGACCCCAACTATTAGGAACTCCTTAAGAGTGGGGAACTTAAATGATAGCATATAGGTAAGAGCATCTTGGAAACTTCACAGTTCCATTTAAATTTATCATTCAATGACTTCATCATGGGTCAGAAAAAAAAAATGCAATCTCTTTTCCCTGTCTTTTGCACCTGGTGTGGGATCGCTGGGGAGGAAGGCCAGGCAGATGAGGGTCATGTGACTTTTGTCTTTTTATTTGGAAAGCAAGGACATATGAAAGCAGTTAGACTGTTTTGGTGTTTCCCAAGAGAGCAGAGTCAGTACCATTGGTTAGATGTTATAGAACGGTGGATTGTGGATCAAGATAAAGAATCACTTTCTAAAGCAAAGCATTTTGGTTAAAAATTTGGACTTCAGAGTCAAGCTGAATGTGGGTTGAAGCTTAGATTTACTACCTACTGTCCGTGGGACCTTGGGGGAATTTAATTCTCTGGATCTGAGTCTCTTCAACAGGAAAATAGGAACACTGTAATGAAATCTTAGAACCTCACAGGGTTGCTCTGAGGATTAAAGGAGAATGTAGAAGCATATGATTAGCTCGTGGTTAGGGCAATTCAAAAAAAGTAAGTATTAGTGCTAGAAGATAGGATGACCAGAGAAGCAGTGGTAAGAAAATTAGCTGTACTGTAAAATTAAAGTTACCCTTCAGTGAGATGGGACAGTTGGGTGATGGTGAATACCTCATCGTCCCTGGAGATTTTGGCAGCAGCTGGGTGGATGGCTTCTCGGGAGTGCTGTGTAGAGATTTCCGGGTGAGATTCAGTGGTCCTCAGACTTGGCTGTGACCATCTCAACCATTAGAGAGTTTTTCTCTCTTAAAAATAATAACAATTGTTTTTGAAATATTCAGTACAAATAATCTAAGCAACAGCAATGTTCAGGGAGAACATTTAAAAATAATTCCAAATCTCACCACCTAGAAATAACCATCTTGAACAGTAGGAGAAAATCACGAAAGAATCTTCCTATGAATATATGTACAGTTGGAAGGAGGCATAGATCACAGATTGATAGGAGTAATTTTAGAATAATAGGATCACACTCTGCATCTAATTTTAACAAGAATATTAACCTACGTTGCTTAATATTCTTAGAGGAAACATCTGAAGGAAGTTCTGAGCTCTGGGTAAATATTTCTTTACTGAAACAGATATTTTCTAAAAGAACTCACTAAGGTTATAAGATTATTATAACCTAAATATTATAAGGTTAAAGTCATTCCTTTTAGACTTCGAGTCCATACTATAAACGATGAAGTTAGCATTCGCATACGTCTTTCCACCTCCTCCCCCTGACTTGTTTTAGTAATAGCATTGTTTTGACATTGTTAAGGTTAGTAATATTGAGTAAGTTCCAGAGTTGTTTAGTTTCAAGCCTTTCTCCCATGCAGGAATTCAATTTCACTTGTATTCTTTCTATCTCCAATTTATTCAGAAATCTGAAATGGTTGCTGTATTGGTCTTCAGTGTGTTGTTTTGTTCTTGTAATCTAACTTTTCTTGTTTTATTGAACACATTCTGATTAATTACTTCCAGAGCATTAAGCACTTGTGGGAAATTTCCTGTTTCTTTTGCTATTTTCTTCAAAACAGGGGTCTTTATTTTCTGTATATCGTGTTCCTTATTTCCACCCCTGTAGTATGTGTATGCAAGTGCCATGATCTTTTTTATCTTGCTTTTTGTGAATTTGGGTAGCTTTGCCTAGTCCTTCTAATTGCTCTGATACTATGCACAAGTGCTTTATGACTCCTTTCATAACTTATCTAAAACCTCTGCTTTGCTAAGCTATAGTTTAAGATGATTTTTGATGCCTGGGAGCATTTTAGGGGAACATGGGGAGTGAATGAGGGTAAAAGCTTAGAGCTGTGTGTTCCTTTGGGTAGGAACACACGAAATTCTGTTAATTGTCCCGTTCCAAGGTTTATTTAATTTATGGGGGACATACTGTCCTCCATGAGGGAATGACCCTGACATTTAGATGATACCCTCAATTAAGGATTGAGCCCTGAAACCTGTGCATCTATGAGAGAGAGAGAGAGAGAGAGAGAGAGAGAGAGAGAGAGAGAGAGAGAGAGAGAGAGAGAGTGAATGAATGAGGAATGAGGCCAGGGGAAGAGAGAGAAGGAGAGCGAGTGAGCGTTGCACGCTCTAATTGTTCACACCACTTTTTATAGCTTTCTTCCTAGTTCCAATTTGTCCCCTCAACTCCTTCCCTATTAAGTTAGAAAAGGGAAAAAATAACAATACAAGTATAGTCTGCTTCTTTCCAAATGTTCAGTAACTAGTGAAAAGTCTCTGGATTTTGACCTCATTAATAATGCTTCTGGGGGGTGGGGTGCAGACAGGAACCTCACAAGTTGTGCCAGACTCTATTCCCCCTGGTTCATGTTGGTGGATAGTTTTGCATCCCCTCCTTTTTCCTTTAGCTGGTTCATAAGCTATAGGTCATATTCTGTTTTCTTTGTGATTACTCTTAAAGTTTTAGCATATATACTTCACCAATTTTTTTCTAGCAACAGTGAAAATGATACAAGATTATTAATAAAATATTATATGTAAAGTATCCAGCATAGTGCCTGATAGTCATTAAAATGCATAATAATTTGTAGTTACTAATAATACCCTACTACTACCAACAATACATTAACATTAATATCATTTTACCCAAAGAACCACTAAGCATTATTTTATTCATGAGTACATTATCAAGAAGGTGAACATTATGAATGTTATCTAGTAGAAATTCTAATCTAGACAGTTTTTCCCAAAGGAGGGCCTGTTAGGCAAGATAGCACTGTCTTGGTGCATTTTATCCCAGGGCTCATGACAACATAGTTTCATACGAATTTTCCCATTTGCAAAATGTTACCCTGAGTATTCAATGAGGTGAATCTTGCAAAGTACATACTATATAGCTGTTGTATGGAAACCAAGCTGAACTTCCCTTTTCAAACACCCCAGCCTTGACTCATTACCTTGCCTTATTCTCCTGAAAGCCAGTTCTTGGTCTGTGTCCCTCTGGCTCTGACTGCCTGACTCAAAGCTCCTGCAGGCTGACCATGGATGTGACTGCTAAGCTCCACCTGGCTAAGGCACAGCCTGGCAAGAGGCAGCTCAGCACTGGGAAATCAATCATGATGATACTGGAAGGAATTCTTGGTGAATTAGTGGAATGCTAGGAGGGACGGTCCAGATGGAGGTAGGTGTAAAGTAGAGCTTTGTTGGATGGAGTTGTTTTTGCACAACATATTGATCTCCTTGGGGTGGGAGAAAAAAGAAACAGAAGCTCCTCTCCGCTCTTTGGAGTGACGGGTGGGAGAGTACAGGTGGGAGTCTGCGGGCCCCCTCAGCTGGCTTTTTTTAGATGTACCATCAGGTACTGCAGCTGTATTCCCACTGCTCCCCCGGCAATGCAAAGGGCAGATTACTAAGCAGGGTTGGGCTGGTAGCGAGCTTTGCTGGTTTTCCTCAGCGACCACAGCATTCCTGGAGGTTGTGAGTGTGGATACTCTGAGAAGGGGCGATGCCCATGCCCGGGGCGCACAGACTGAGCACAGAAGTGAGAAATATCACTGGGAATCAAACCCTTGGCTCCCCGGTGCCTGGGCTTCCACCCATCATGGACCTTGGAAATAGCAGGGGCCAGCAGTATGGAGAGCATGGACGTCTGGTGGTGACGGACCCCGCCGGAGCTGCGTTCCATCCTTGAAAGTGTCTCCCAGATCCCCCCTTGAGAGGACAGAGTTCTGATGCCCCAGCCTCAGTTTCGCCTCGCCTCCACAACGCGTTATTTAGGAAATTCTCTCTTATCCCACCTAAGTGTCTATTCCCCAACCTGTGAAATTAGAGTTGCAGGTATTTTAGTGGATTAGGGGTTAGGAAATGAAACCTAGGTTTTAATTCCAGCTCCATCACTGCATGATCTCATGCAAGCTACTGTGTAAATTGCAAACCCTCCTCTCCCCATCCTCCCATGCTCCCTCCTAGGGAGGTTGGGAGGGCAAATGAGAGAATCTCTTTGCAGGCTCTGGGTGGGGGAGAAAGTTAAAGAGAAGGGGGCTCCTTTACTTAGGGTTGGGGGAGCTGGATGTGAATGGTATAATCTCTTAAAGTCTTCAGCCTCTTCCCAGGGGTCCTCCTGGACCAACCAGCCTGTACAGGAATCTGTTCAGACCATGGGTAGATGCAGGACTATGACTTGCAGCATGAAGGAGGCAGATCATCACTGCTCAGTGGGAGGAGGGACCTGCTTGCAGAGGATCCCAGCCTTGTTGTAACTTGCACCAGGCAGTGACTCCATGCCAGGCCTTTGTACTCTCCCATGTAGTATCCCACGTAATCAGTATCCCCCTCACAGGCATGGACCAATCAGAGGAGATGCTTTTTGTGGCACTGGAACAGGATCCTAGAGGCCCCCTGTTTGGCTGGGCTTTAACGCTTTAGTCATTAGATTGTGGGAAGATTTAGGGGGATCCATGGAGGAGGGAGAGGGTTGGAGGCACTTATGCATTCATAGTCTTGGGACTCACGATCTGCCTGGGCTGCTAAGGACTGGCTTCATGTTAGCCCTGGAGTTTGGTGCTGGCATTCTCCAAGATGCTCATGAGGAAATTGAGATTCAGAGTGGTTAAGTGACATTGCCAAAGTCACACAGCTAATAAGCTGAGATTTAGACTCAGATCTGGCTAACTAAGGAGTCCAGGTGGAGATAATGATACCAGTGAAGGCTCTAGAATTGGAAGGGGCCAGAGAAAAGGGTGCTTAGGGCTGCTTCAGTGGCCAAAGAACTTGTGGTGAATCCTGGCCCACAAGACCACAGTAGGGGGTTCCTGGGTGCCGGTGGCCAAGGGTGAGAGTAGAGTATAGCAAGTGTATTGAATAAGGGTGAATAGGCTGTGGAGTGCAGCTTGTATACAGCATTTGTGTGTAGGGTGGGGATTGTGTGTGTGTAAAGTTCTGCGTAGAGTATATGAGTGTGTATATATGTGTGTAGAGGATGCAAGAGTGTGTGTGTGGCATGAGGATTGTGTATGTGTAGTATGTGAGTGTGTGTGTGTGTGTGTGTGTGTGTAGAGTGCCTTCCCAAAGGACCCACTCCGCAGCAGTCTGCTCTTTCATCATTGTAACAAAAGCCTGTTCTATTTCTGCTGGGCCCCACCAAAAAAAGTTGAGTGAAGAGGAGGTGCCCAGGAGGAGCAGGCAGCATTTTATGGTCTAAACGGCTCATTGTAATGATTTGAGTGACAGTGAGGCCAGCATTGCCCCTGAGACTCTCATTGGCTCCTCAGAAGCTGTTATATTTTTAGTTTTTTCTTAGTGCTAGGTAGGTTTTTTTTTTTTTTTTTAATTTCTTGTTTTAAAAGCAGAATAGGAGGAAGAGGGGGAGCTGGAAAGATTTCAGCTATCATTGAACAAATTCTAAAGCTCTAAGAAGAAAGAATTCTGACTGATTTTTATTTTTTTTTGCCATCATGAGAGGATCTTAACATGGAAGACACTTTCTAAGCAAACTCAGGTGTCTCAGACTATGTAAGAGCCCTTCTCAAGCTCTGTTCTGGTGTTTGTCATGGTTTGGGGAAGGTGGGCCAACAGGGAGTGGGTGAGAATGTGATTTCCCCTATAGCATAGCTTGGGGATTGCAGACTCAACTTGATTCTGCTGAGTGAGTGGCTCTTGTGGAAGAATAGTGTATCTCTTGAGTTGTCATTTGGTGAGGCATGGCATAGGATGGACCAAGAGGAGGGTATTATTTCTTGACTGCATGTACGACTTATAACTAGTACTTACAACAGTTTATAATCTATACGTACACCTACAACCTAGGTATGGGTTATAGGTTGTAGATATGGGTTGTAGGTTCTAGGTGTGGGTTGTAGGTGAGAAATAAAAACAAAGAGCTTTTTACTTCTCAAGGTCACATGCCTTTAGGACATATCTGAAACTTGAACCCAGATTTTTTGATGCCTAGATTTATGATCTCTCTGAGCCTATGTTCCTCTATGAGAAATGAGATGCTTCATAGGAAATGCTTATAGTTTGCTGTCATAAATATACATAAATGTAAATAGTGGAGGGACCTTGTCTTTGGTCTCTACCTGGAGACACCTATTGGTTATGTTTTGATGCATTTCCTTTAAGCTTCTTTACTTTGTACAGCTTCTCATATTATTGCAATTTCCTTAGCTATGATTGTACTCTTTATCCAATTTTGTATGCTGCCTTCCTACACTCCATTACTATAACACATGTTTTCTGTGCTGTTGAAAGTCTGTAAACTTTTTTTTTACAACTGCATGCTACTCAGTATGGCTGTACCACCACTTAGCCGTTTGCTGGTGTGGAATATTTAGGCCATTTGTACTCTTTGGCTTTATAACTAAGATAACAATCATCTTTGAGCTAAGTTATCTTGAATATAGTATTTTTAGGTTTCCAAGGAGAGTGAGAGGCTGGGTGTCGGCCCTGCCCAGGAGAGGCTGTGGGAGGCCTGGTAACTCCCTGATGGGAAGCCTGGCCTGGGGTTATATGACCATCTGGCTCAAGTGTGCCCTTGGCAGAGGTTGCCGGCCCAAAGGCCAGTGTGGGGAAGTGTAACGGGCCAGCCCTGGAGTAGATGGAGTTAACAGAGGGAAGGGTTCTCATTCTTTTAGACAGGAGTAGAATATTCAGGCATAGAGGTAGGGAAAATGGATGCCTTTCAGAGATTTGGATCTATAGTGCCACTAGAGGTGGCGCTGGTGTGGGAAGGAGCAGCCACATGTTTATAACCTCCCCACACTTAATCTCAGGGCATTTGTGCCCTGAGTTGTCAAAAGGCAACAGGCAGTTCTTTCCCACAATCAAAGCCTAAGAAGAGGACAGTCCACCCTCCTTTGTAGGGTTTAGGAAACCATAGTTGATGATCATCAGAGGGGTCTTTGAAGATCAGTGGCTAAAGGAGTGAACCCACTTAGGGTTCAGTGAATCTTGCAGGGTTGAGGGGTGAGGAGAGGGAAGGGCAGAGCTTGTCACAAAAAGGGGTGGTGAGTGGAGTATGGAAGAAAGACTGGTCCCTGAACTCAGGAGGTTATGATCCTCAGGAGCCCTTCTCCAGCCCTGGATGTTCCCAGTCCCGAGATGCTTTTCCTCCTTTTGTTTGGCTTGCTTTTACAAATGAAGCAATCAAGTCCTGGAGAAGTTATTTGTCCAAAGCCATGTAACCATTGAATGGGGATGGAAAACCAGAGCAGAGAGCTCCAGCTTCTCCCATGGCCTCTCCACCATGTCATGCAGCCTCTGACATGTGTTGGCTTGTATTTCATTAGGCTCTCTGCTCCTTGGGGGTTAGGGTTGCATCTTACCTTATTAAATCCTCCACATGTATGACATTATCTTGATAGGACATGATGGGCACATAACTGCCCTGGATGATTTCCAAGGGTGAAGAAGGCTAGGGCCTGTCATGGTGTGGACAGTTAGTCCCTGTTTGGTGAATGCATGAGTGTTCATCTATCAGAAACACACATGCATTCATTCTACAATTTTTTTAAAGCACTTGCCATGTTTATCCTGAGCATAACAGGAGAGCTTTTGTTTCTGCAGTAGAGAAAGGCATTAACAAGAGTAATAGAATTAATAATTACAGATGGTGGAAGTGCGAAGGAAGAGAAAGATTTTGGGTTGCCAAGAGAACATATACAGAGGGGCATGGCAGAGTTCAGGGAATACCTTTCAAGGTCACCTGGATGTCCTGAGCTTACAAGTCAGGGCCTCACAGTTGGGAACGGACAACATCCCCTATCAGGCTGATGCAGTGTGCAAAGTTGAGCTACCATACACCTGGGCATGGGGGAGGGTTTCATTAAAATAACTAGATTTTTCCTCATAGATTCTGGTTTTAGCTCCGGCCAGGTTATTTTCAAAAAGTCTTTTGCTTCTTTATGTCTTATTTGCTTTATATGTAAGCGAGAGATTATATGAATGAAGAGATTATAAAATCCCTCTGTAAATAAATAACTTAACTGCCCCTTCACCTCCACTACCACCACCACTATGGAGGAGACACACCAAGGAAATCGTAACCCTGCCTTAAAAATATTCAGTACGCGCAATATTTTAGTGTTAGTGCTTTCTCTTTTGAATGGGGTGTGGTCATTGGCTGATTCCTGGTGGATAAGATTGGAGAAGGTGTTTTCTACGCTTAAAGGGGGGAAGAAAAAGATCTGAGGAGAAGTAAACTGACCCTAGCTTTTTTCTACCCTGCAGGGGTGTGCCTCGTATGGGACACATCTCTCTTTTCATTCGCGGGTTAGTCCCTCATCTGTCATCAGCCTGTTGCCCTACTCACTTGATCAGATGGTCCAGAGAACCCAGCACCCTGCAGGGGAGAATCTGCCCCTTTTGCACATGTCATGGGGAGGCTCAAAGGCATCTTGTTGGAGTCAAATGACTTGTTAGCACATGCCTGCTTAGGTGTCCTTCTTCAGTTGATGTGTTACATGACACATGGGGGTTTTGCATCATGCTGAAATGCATAACAAGCCTCTTCTCTCTCTGAGCACCAGTTCAGTGCATTTCCCCTCCAATTGCTCCTTTTTGTAGAAGATTATTTCTGATGCATATTGACTTGTTATTGGAAAACGCTTCAGAGGGATAATGAGCTGGGTAGTTTTCTTCTTCATTTTTCTTTGTTATTATTGTTGTTGAATTCATATGGGTAACTGGGCTCTCCACTTACTTTATCGATTCCTGACTTTAGGGGATGGCTCTGTAATTGACAATTTCCTTTACCCAATGTGGGCAGAGAGAAGGGCTGTACCTGTGGGTGCTGACTCTGCCAGAGACCATATGTGTCCAGGGCCAAGGTTCCTGCCTGAGGCAAGGACATTTCTGTCCAGCCCTGGCCTGACATAGCTGAGTGCCCTTGGGCAAGTCCCTCATTGCCTTTTCCCTGGCTCTATTTTCCCCTTGCTATTCTACCAGGAGTCAGACCAGATGACATCGGGCGCTGGACCTCCCAGTTCTCACATTTTCCAGGCTGAGATGGAAGCCCTTTTCATTGCTGGCTTGGTGTGTAAAGGCCCGGACATTCCTGCATTCACGGGTGACACTGCTGACCCCACGTGCTCTCATCACAGTTTCCCCAGGAGGCCTGACGGATGTGTGCTGAGTCACACACATGCACAGCCAGAATCCCTTGTGACTAAGCTGTGTGTTTTCGGGAGGACTGGCAGGGCCAGTGGTGCAGCCTGAACTCAGCGTCGCCCAGAAGGAGAATAAACCGTGACCTTGCCACTGTGGACAAGGGGCACCTGCCCATGGAGCTAACCCATCTGGGCTAACGCAGTGCTCTCCTTCTCTCCATTCTGGCATTCTGGCTGTCAGCTTTGCTTATGCATAGATGAATTACTCTTGTTTCAGATTCTCATGGAAAATCTTACTGTCAAGTTCTTAGAACAGGATTAAGTAGAATAGACAATAAAGGTCGTCAGCCTCATTTCCAATCTCTTGACTTTTATTCACCCCTGTAGCCTGTGGACAAGCTGGATGCTTATAGGGGTGGCAGAGACCGGGGATTCAGAATCAGGCACACCCGAGTTTGAAGGCCAGCTGTGGTGCTTTTGGCTGTGTCACCTTAAACACTAGCCTCCCCAAGCCTCAGTTTATCTTCTCTAAAAGGGCAGGGAACAGCATTGACTGAAGAGGTTTGCTGGTAGAGACTAAGTGAGCGAACACCGTGTTTTGCAGCATCCCAACACTGGTGGGATGCCTTTAGGTGGGACACAGACGAATTTCTTATTATAGTTGTATATTTGAATGTGACTGTGAAAAAATAGAACTAGAGCATCAGAGCTCGTGATTTCACAGATATTATTACTTAGGACAATGCTAATTTAAAATAAAGTGAGGCAATTTAAAGTTGATTTAAAGCATAATGTGCAGGGTATGTAGACATGGCAGAAATCAGGAAGGTGGGCAAGTAGGACAGAATTATCTCATACAGGATACATGGTAGGAGCGGAATCAGTGTATCTTTGCTTTCTTGTCTGCTCCTAATCCAGAGAAGTTGTAGGGGCTGGTGTAGAAAGCTCAAATAGAAAGGTTGATGGTAGCTCAGCTCTGCCCATTGCATCCACCTGATAGGGGATGCTGTCCGTTCCCAGCTGTGAGTTCTGCTAAGTGATTGTGGACAAATGGCTACTTTTCCGGATACTTAAAGTGCAAGTGTTAGTCATTATAGAATTAGCCCTAGAGCTAGAAGAGATCTGGAGACAGTCTACTCCATTTTATATTAGACTTAGGTGATTTTAAAAAAAAAATTATTTTTTAAAATAAAAAACGGATCCAGAGAGGTATAGGCTTACTCTAAGATGCACAAATAGTGGAGTGGGTGGGACAAATCTTCATGTGTCTTTCCCTGAAGATTTTTCTTTCCTCTTTCCTGCTTCCCTTCACTGTCAATAGCTTCAACTATTTGAAGTGTGTTCTTAGAACAGGACTCACTTTGACCTGGATGTGTAAGTCTAGTACCGTGAGGGTCTACTCTGCAGTATTGTCTGTGTTTCTGTATTTCTCCTGTCGGTGAGAGAATTGAAGAGCCAACCGTTTAGATCCTTTGGGAAGAAGAGGGAATGAATTTTAAAATCACAAGTTTTGGCTTTTTGTTCCTGGAGTGTCACAGATTGGCTGTGTGATCTGGACTTGCTGCTGACCTCTCAGATCCTGGGTTTCGTCCTCTATTTGATTTGACCTCAGCAGGTCTGAGTGAGATAAGAGGTGGAAAAGGCTTCGTGCCTAACTCCCTTGGTCAAGGTAGAGACTGAGCAGGGTCCTGGAGCGTAAGGGGAGTCAGGCAGGGTGCTGGGGGTGGCAGGGGTGCATGCCTGGTGGAGGTGATAGCACAAGAAAGGCCTGGAGCACGGTACAACTCTCACTGCCATTTGGTCCCAGAACTTTTTTGTTACCCCAGATGGAGACCCCATACGCATTAGCATTCACTCTCCGTTTCCTCCTCCCCTTACCCCTGGAACCAGGGACCTACTTTCTGCTTCTGTGTATTGGCCCGTTTTGGATATTTCATATAAATGGAATGATGCAGTATACGGTCATTTGTGTCTGGCTTCTTTCACTTAGCATAATGTTTTTAAGGTTCATCCATGTTGTAACATATGTAGCATGTTCTATGGCTAAGCCATACTCTGTTGAATGGATATACTGCATTTTATTGACCTGTTCATCCTGATTTTAATTCTTTTGGGTAATTCTTTTTGGCCTAGGAGTGAGATTGCTGGGTTATAATGGTAATTTTGTATTTAAAATATAGAGGAAATTGCTGGATTCTTAAAGGTATCTTTCAGCTCCACCTTCTACCCAGAACTGTGCTCTTTTAGATCAAAGCTTACAGAAACGGACTGAACGATGCCAGGCTTGGTTTTGCATCCTCACTGGGAATCCCAGGACTTGTGTCCTACTCTTGTATCCACATGAGGAGACTGAGGCATGGAGTGGTTAAATACCATCTCAAGGTCACACAGCTCCTGAGCAGTGCATCTGGGATTTGAACCCGGACAGATTGTTTTTAGAGCCAGGTCTCTCCTAACACAGCACATAATGTCTTAGAGATGGATGTGTCCACAGAGGAGATCACAGGCTGAGCCTGGAAGGCCTCCTAACTTGAAGCAGGGAGGCCGTGTGTGCAGCATGGAGCCCACATGAGCCCTGGGTTTGAGCCCTGTCTTGGGACCCACTCAGCTGTACCACCCCCCCCCCCCATTATTTTTTCGCCTTGCACCCCCAACCCCACCAGCCTCAGTGAAAATGGTTTATGAGGTCTCCAAGAAATAATATCATAGAAAGACCCTGCCCTCGGGTGAGGAGGTGGTGGACACTCTTTGAGTAGATCTGAGGAGAACCCACGGGACCACCCTGCCTGAGGGGTTTCATGTTGCTTCCAGGCTTGCTGCAGAGGTGACCCTGAGCTAGGCTTGGGCTCTGGTGTCTGAGGATGCCCTCTTCCCACCTCGTGACCACTCACAGGAAAGTTGGCTTCATCTGCTGTTGTGTAAGCAGCACCCACAAAGGACACTTCATGCTAGGGCCAGTGTGGTTTCCCCTGGCTGAGGCTGAAGGTGGGGAACCCTGGGGAAGAGGTGGCCTGGCCTTGGAGAGCATTTTCAAAGCCCTCCTGGGACATGAAGAGGGAGCCCCAAACCAGTTTATCCTGTGGGAACTGGCCCAGATTATGGCTTACAATGTAAATTTGGAGGCATTCCAGGGCCATATTAATACTGCATGAGGCAGTAAGGGGACCGCAGGCTTGAAACCGGAGCTCTGGCCTATAATGGAACTGAACAGTGGACCTTGTCTTAAAGGGACATGACACGCTCCCAGAAGTATGCGTGGCATTATTTCCCTCTAATGCTGTTTACTAAATTTGTACACAATGCCCCTAAGGGTTTAAAAAGGAAATAGCAGTGTAAGATGGGAGGTGTTTTTGATTGTACATGATAGCACTATTTAATGCTCATCGACTTGATTATTGTTTCTTTTGTTACATTGGTGAGAGTGATGGGGGCGGGGAGAGGGAGAGGGAGAGGGAGAGGGAGGAGGAAACCTCTCTTTTTCCCTTATATTTTACTGAAACCTATCTCAGCTAGTAAGCAGACTGAGAAATCTGAATATTCTCAGGTGGAACGAAATGAATAACGCTTCGAAAGCTCAGAACCATGAACACAACACAGAATTCACCCTCAAGGTGCCAGTTTAACTCTTCTCCTCTTGTAATTGAGTTCATGGCTGTGCCCATTGTTTCCATGGAAAAGGGCAAGTCAGTGCTGTTTCTTATTGGACTCCTCGGGCCACTTGCATTTGTCTAGAAAGCAAGCGACTACAAAGTATAAATATCTGGATTCTATTGGCTTATGAGGAAGAAAGGGAGGTGATATCATGGATTTATTTGAAAGGGTACCCTCCACCCAGATGGTGTCCTAGAATATTTCCCTAGATATTAGAGGAAGATCCAGCTATGCAGAGTATAGTTTTAGTATTAAGTATGTTTTGGGCTACTTTTATTCTTTTCATGTTGTTGGTCCACTGTAGTATTTAGGATCCTTTTGACTGTAAGTAATGAGAAGTATGGATTCAAATTGGCTTATAAACAGTAAGGAAGTATCTCTCCCGTAGGTAGAACAGTGGTGGCTGGGATGGGGGTGACTGCCTGGGGTGGGTGGCTCAGTGGCTGAGTGATGTCTGAAGCCCTGTCTCCTGCTGTTTCTCTACTCTGCTCATTGGTGACAGCTTCACCCTAAATCTGGTTCCTCTTGTGGCTACAAAATGGCTGTAGCAGTTTCAGGCATCATATGTGGACCTAGCAATGTCCAGAGGCAGTGTGGGGATTATCTCTTCTGGTGAGGACTTTATATAGAGAGAAACTCTTTCCTAGAAGCCACCCATAAAGTTCTCCATCTTATCTTATTGACCAGAACTAGTCCAGTTTCCCACCCCTAAGTCAGTGGCAAGTGGAATGTGAATGCCTATTGATATAGACCAGACGGGTCCTAGCAGCTGGTGAGAGAATGGCTCAGCTTACCTGAGGTCCAAGGCAATGTAGAGAAGGGTTAGGAACCTGAACAAAATGGGACTATGCTAGGAAAGGGGAGGGGGCTGATGTTTAGCTATCTTTTGAATCCATGAGTAAATAAAGGCAGCTCCCATTCAGTTGGATTCACGGGCATCTGTGAATGCTAGGAATTGGATGGAAGGGAAATTACAGATGATATATCTCAATCCTTTCATTTTACAGATGAAGAAACTGAACCCTGAAAGCAGGGGTGACTTACCAAAAGTCACCCGATCCACCCTAGAACCCAGACTCCAACCGTGTGGGTACAGCAGGCATTGAGGGTATTTGGCTGATGTTGTACAGTTTGTGGAACAGTACCAGAACCCAGGGTGGGAGAATGTTGGCAGGGTTTCTCGAAACTATGGGGCCTGTCACTTTCATTAACAAATTTATTCATCCATTACTGAGTCTCTAACCCTGCACTCTCTGGATGTTATGAGGGGAAGTGCAATAATGAATCCTCAAGACACCCACAAGAAAACAAATTCCAACCCGTGAGGGCATGGCCAGAGCTAGGTATGTCTTCTCTTCTGGGGAGAATTCTCCTTTTTCCTATTCTCACTTCCTGGTTCCAAAACTTAGAACAGTGTCTGGAACACAACCAGTACTCCATAAATGCATGTCAGATTGCATCAATTAAAACTGCACGAGGCCCAGAAAATGTCGATTTCATCTTATTTTAACCTGTACAAAGTGGATATAAAATTAAGTCATGGTAACGATTCTTTAGACAAGATAGTCCAACAAAAAATATTAAACCACCCGCTTCCTGAAAGCGAACCTGTCTGGCTTCGTTGTCAGATGCGGTCCTGACGGTTGGGCATTGACTTGGTTAGGGAGTAAGGCAGTGATGGTGGTGCAGCCCACTGGTGTTGAGGGAGGCTGGAGCTCAAGTCCATGTGGGTCACCCATGATTGCCCTGACTCCAGTGTCTGAAGGGAGTGTGTCTTCTCGCCTCTTGCACAACCCTCAGGGTATACCTCGGAGCCTTCTCTCACTGTCATTGTGGCTCGACTTGTCCATTGTGGTCTGATGCCAATTGCAGAAAATGTGAGTCGGGAGTAGCTCATGGATAACTAGACTCAGATCCCTCAGTCCCTAGGTACCACCCTAAATAAAGTGAAATAGCAACTCATAGCTCCATCAATGTGCCTGGCATTTTCGTTTTCTCTTCTAGAATCAAGTCACCAAGGCAAAACTCATTCCGAACTCAGAACACCACACACCCCACCATGCTGAGGTTTCTAAAATCAGGCTCTGGTTCCCATGTGATCTTGAGAGTGTCAGAAACTCCAAAACATTCAAAGATTCCCAGAAGAGAAAGGAGTAGTTGCCTTACTATTCTGAGCGAGTGTAGTTTGCACATTGTTGGCTTCCTCAGCATTTGGATTCTTGAGCCAGGCTGGTCTGGGGGTAAAGAACAAAGTCCATTGAAGTGTCTCACTTTGTCGAGCTGATGTAAAATTCTCTGCGTCTGTTTTATTACTCCAGCATTCCACATTCCCTTTCGATATCTCACATGCTCCTCCTGCCTGCCTTCGTGCACTGGAGCCTTCTCGTACTCTGTAGGTGGTAGCAGCTGAGTTCTCTGTACAATGAATTTTTGTAAAACAAATTCTATTCTCTCATTGACTTTATTCGGACAGTGAAGATAAATGTCCATGGGGGAAATATTGTTTAATCATTTCTTTTTTACCTTTTAAATTGAACCAAATATGATACTGAGAGTGAACATACCATAAAGTCTGTGCATCTATGAAAAGTGAACACGCACCCAGTTAACCAACATATAAATCAAGAAAGAGAATCTCATTATGTTGCTCGAAATAAACGCTTAACTAGAGATACGAGGCCCGTGTTTGTTCTTACAGTAGCATTTCTGTCCTCCCGCATCTCCCCTCTGACGTCGTCTCACTTACGCATCATCAGGCGGTGGGAATTTCTCCCCCACATGGGGCTACCTGGCTTGCATTTTCTGTCTCTTCCGTGTGAGTATTCATATATCTCCGGTTTAGGCAAACTCAACATATGAAAAGCCATGTTTACCTAAGCGTTAACCGGGGCCAGTCTAGTTCAGCACCCGTGCTGCTTCCTTTTCTACTGTGCATTCAGATGGTGAGTTCCCCTCTTGCATTTAAAAAGTGATTCACCTTCACAATCCACACCTATTTTTTAAGCACCTGCGATGCAGCAGTTATTCTGGCAGATACTGTGCATGCGCGGTTATCTGTGGTGTGAGTGTAGTGGAAGCAAGATACAAGGACATGCCAGGCTAGGGGAAGACAGGATGCACACTAGCTCGATCACGATCTTGCCACAGAAGTGAGATATCAGAGAGGATCTGTGAGAGAGTTGGGGAACTTCCCTCCCATTCAGTCTAAAGGTGGGGAGGGTGATTCAGGAAGACCGTGTATGGGGGGGACATTTTACTTTGCTGCTTGGAGATGTGACTTTGCCTCTTGATGGGACTCATGCTTACATTTATGATGTGAACCACAGGGAAAGGAATCTTATGCTTTGAGAGTTGGTGCTGCTATTTAATGCATGCAGCTTATGCAAAGGGAAGATTTGGGGTTTATTAAAGGAAATTAGAGCTCTCTGCGTTAGCAGTTCTGTAAGTTCAAAATGTGGTACAGTGGGTTTACTTAAGCTGTTGGTTGCCCTGAGACCCATTTCTTGTGTAATTGGCAGCTTGGCAGAGTTTGAACCTTTGGAGATCGCCTCTGAGGGTAGAGGCTGGAAGCAGGCACCAAGATAGGTCCCCCAAACTCTGCTCCCTACAAATCCCACTCCTCTGCCAGGTTGTTCAAACTCTGCTCTCGTGCAGCGACAGCTGCGAGGCGTGGATGAGGGGCTGTTGCTAAGAAAACGACTCCAGCTTGCCTTGTCTGACGTGTGCGTTTAAATTAGCATCCTTAAATGCAGTTTCCAACAGTTATTTCAATTTCGAAACTTCTGGGGATTGGGGGCAGGTAGGGGTGTTAAGGGGGAGGAAAGGTGATTTGGAAAGACAAAACATTTGGGGATGTTTTTAAAAAGGTTAAATAAAAGGAAGAATGTCGACTGGAGGAGTGCAAGCAAGTCTCAGGTCAGGCATAGTGACAGAACCCCTTGTGGGATCATAAAATCACAAGGGGGTTCTGCCACCTCTGTACCAAGGTGCTAGAGATGGCCTGAGGAGCCAGTTGGATAATGGCTCATGGGAACATATGGGAAGCCTTGGTCCTCTTAGGGTCTCCCTGAAATCTTTGTATTGAGTAAGAATTTGGGATGGGCGCATCTGGTGATAACCACGCCCCGCCCCCTTACCAGTACAAGAGGGCTCAGGTGTTTAGGAATCTGGATGTGGTACCAAGAGGGGTGTCATTCCTCTACCCAGTCATCACTCCCAGGGGCTGGGCGGAGAAGGGATATCTAATGATAAAAATGATGATGCTTAAAATTGATAATGATAATGCTCACATTTATTGGGCACTTTCTGTGTGTCAGGGATTGAGCTAAGAGCTTCACATCTTTTAGCTGTCTAATCCTTGCAGCAGCTCACAGAATTGGTTCTCTTTTATCCATGATTTACAGATGAGGGAACTAAGAGGTTAAGTAACCTGCCTCAAATCACCAAAGTAGTAAGTTGCAGAACTGGGGTTGAAATCCTGGCTTCCCCGCAGTAGTGTTCATGTCCCTAACCTTACACTTGGCTGTCGTCAGGAATAGGACAGAAACTGAGGGAACTCAATGAGAGCAAGAAACCAGACGTCAAATTGGCATACAGGAGATGGAGCTCAGAGAGATTTGCTGAGTTATAGGTGGTGCCTTCTGTGGCCTTTTATAGGTTGCTTTTGGATGAGGGTGACACAGTTGTCAGTCTGTTCTGGACATTATCAGCCCCTAGAATCCTGTCCACAATGTACATGCCAAGCTACTGTATACCTCAGGTCTTTTGCACATGTTGCTCCCCATGGCTAGAATTATTGTTCTGCCTACTTTTTTGTATGTTGGCTTCTTCTCATCTGTTCCATCTTAGCTTAAAGCCACTGGGACAGAGAAGCCTTCTTGACCATTTATACATATTATTTTAGGTAAATGCATCCATACAAATTATTCTAGGTATATGGCATATAGTAGTAAACGGACATAAATCAATGCCCTTGTGGTTAATTCTAGGGTGGTAGGGCTGGGGTTGGGGGAGGCAGAAAATACACAATAAATAACATATAAGTAAAATTTTGTATTGTGTAAATTTGTTATTCTCTATTTCACCACCCCATTCGGTTCTCTCAAAACCCTTATCACTATTTGTAATTATTTCCTTTACTTGATCATTGTCTGTTAATCTCTCATGTGCCCAGCCCCAGAGCCTGGCACATAGTAGATGTTCAGTAAATGTTGAGTAAGTGAATGAGAAGTAAATCTCTTGTACTTTTGGGAAACAACTGTGCTGAGAAGTTTCGAGTAATTTTCTGTAGCTGAGTCTTTAGTGATTTTGATGTCTTCCAAAGGTCAGGGTTGTTGGAGAAATGGTGCCCACACTGACATGGGACCTCACCTGAGCTGTGGTCCATGCCTTTCCCTCAGGGCAGTCCTTGAGAACGTTTCTTGGATGCATCACGAGCTACATGGGGCTGGTGGTGCCATTTCCTTTCAGTCGAGGAGGGGAGGGGTGCGAGGGAGCAGGCTTTTGGGGTACGTGGCTTCTGGAGCAGAAGGCTGTATGGTGCGGAACAATTGGTGGCCTCCCCGGGAGTGCGTGCTGCACAAAGGACAAACTGAGGGATGGTGGAGGACACGCCGTTCTCGTCTCCATTCCTGGGCTGGCGCAAGGACCGAAGAGATCACATCATTGTATAACTATAATAAGAACTGGTGTTTAGGGAGTGCTGCTCCATCCTGGGCACCGCGCCAAGCCCTTTAAGTGCATCCTGTCCCTGAGTCTTCACTCGGCCCCATGTGGTGTGGGAACCTTCCAGGTGAAGTGACTTGCCCAAGATGACACAGTTCTGGAGCTGGGAACCCAACCCAGGCAAGCCAAGACCTCACACTGTGCGCCCTCAAACAAGTCCTTTTTCTTATATTTTGTGTGTCATCAAGCAGAAGATATTCACATTGTCAGACGATTCCTAGCTCGAACCTTAGAAAAACATTTCTCGTTTTGTCTTTCACCAAGGACTGTCTTAACTGTTGTGTTAATAGCAGAACTCATTTGTTTTTTACGCACTCATGTCATTTATTGCTCTTGCTATTATTAATAAAAGCCATAACAACTCAGTCTTTGGGTTAGAGAGGCAGCAGGAGGGAGCGGAGTGACCTTGGTCGGGATGTTAATACTCTTCTGCAGTCTCCTTTCTATTATCCAGGCTAATGGAATGGGAACCAGTGCCCACAAATAATCATAAAACAAAAAAATCAATTATCTGCACACGGGGGTGTTGGCTGACAAGTGGATACTAAGCCTTTTATGAGGCTGGCCTTCAAACGTGACTCCCTTCTCTGGTGATCCCTTAGAGAGGGCGAGGTGGGACTAACCCGCGCTTTGCAGTTGGGATAGAGAAGCGGCCTTGCTCTGGCCTTCCATCTCAGGGTAGAGAGGGTGTGTGAGCTGCTTCAGCAGCCAGTGCTGTTTTTTCTCTTTCCTAAAGCAACTTGGGTGATGGAGTGAGTTGTCTTAATCCCTCCCCCACCCCCTGAGTATTTTGCTGGCTTGTGTGGCTGCATGGAAAATGTCAGCGTGCTGGTCTGGGCCAGGCGTGGCTTAGAGCTCTGCGGGGCTGACGTGGCGCGTGGCAATAAGGGAATGGAAAGGTCAGAAAGGCCTGGGACAAGGGAGTGGACGGAGCCAATGGCACTGTCCGGTAACATTATATGGAAGATGAAATTGTAGTGTGGAGCCGAGAGATGCCGGGCTGGGAAAAGAGACCTCAGCATTTTCCATGATTAACTTTCTAATAGTAACCGTGTGTATATAGCCGGTGCTTAGCAACCAGGAGATGATCTTCACTGAGTGAGCAGTAATACAAGTGTGTGTGGCTTTCCACCATGGTTGGGTTTCCCCCGTTTTGTTTCTATCACTGTCCCGTCTCTAAACATCGGGAGATCAGACGACAAACCTGTTGTCCTTGACGGCAAACTGGGAGGCAGCTATATTTGTCTCTTCTCCTAATTGATCCATCCCTCCCTGCACCCCAAGCCTCAGGTGACTACAGATCCCTTGCAGCAATGTCACGAAGAAATAAATGCTTAGCGAGGTAACCTAGAAGTTGAGGACAGAGTTGGGACCATTAGCCAGGTCTCCTCCTTTTCAGTTTTGTGCTCTGAACAGCGGTCCCATGCTTCCTATCCTTCTCCACATACAAAGAGGAGGAGGGGCTGAGAACACCTCTTCCATATTCATTTCCTTGTCTTCATGGCCTGCTGGGAGGTGCTGGCAGGGAGCAGGCTTCCTTGCCTCTTGAGCCCCAGCTCAGCGGAAAGGCCAACGGGTGGTCACACCTCAGAGCCTTGCCATTCCCTCAGGCTGCAATGTTTGTTAGATGTGTAGCTAATAACAAAGTGCCCAATACTGCACTGATGCCTCTCTTGCTTTCTGAGATCTCCAGGGAATCCAGGTCTATGTGTTCATCCCTGCTATAAAGCCACTGGGCGCCTGGGCTCCCTCTGAGGGACACCAGTGACCCCAGCCCAGGGAGCCTGAGGCACCCATGCTTGATGTTGGCCTTCATCCTCCAGGGTCTGCTTTGATTGCTCGGTTGCAGTTGTGGAATTGCCTTCTCCTGTAATAGAGGAGGCCTGGGTTCCGATTACATTGTTTTCTTCCCATATAGCTTGATATAGATCAGGGAGAAGAAAGGAGGGAGGAGTTCTTACTGAGGACCCAAGGGCAGTCCCCATTTCTGTGCCTCCTGCAGGGGTTGGCACCAAGGAGAGGAAGCACCCTTACCTTCCCCCACCGGCACACCCTCCCCACATTCACGCACATGTGCACAGCCACGCACGTGTGCCTGCTTCCCTTCACTCTTGCCTTTTTAATACACATCCCCATGTCCACAGACACCCTCCCCCTCACCAACTCACTCGTGCCCGTACGCACCCACTCGCGATCATGCACACTAGCTCACACACCTGCAGCTCCCCAGTCATGCCTCTGTGTGTGGGGGGCTCCTCCACCCCTCCGTCCACCGCTAAGCACTCAGATGCCCACCCACATCTGCTCCCCTCACATGGGCCCCCCAGCATACCCTCTTACACTTACACAGAGGGGTTCTTGATCTGTTTTGTGGCACTGGAGCCACAGAAATATGCTGAGGAATGATAAATGGAAAGTCCTGTAGGTTTCCTCATTGATAGCAAAGGAGGAGGAGAAGGAGTTGTTAGGGGGTCCCAGCTGCTTCTTGGACCTGTAGGGGGCTCAGAGGTCTTGGCTTCATGCAGTACTTTTTGTAAGGGTCTTACTTTCTCTTTAAATTCATTCATTTAGCCAACATTTTTTGTGCCCCACCATGTGTCAGGCACCGTCCTAGGCACTGGGGATACAGCAGGGAACAGAGATGCAAGCCCTGCTCTCACGGTTTGTGTTCTAGTGGTGGGATAAACAGGATAATTAAGGGAACAGTAAGTCAGATGGTAATAGATGCAAAAGGACAAAGAAAAGACAGAAAGGGGAAGTGATGAGAAGAGTTCTTTCATACAGCATGGTGAGAAAAGTTCTGGTGAGGTGAGCTTGGAGAAGCTATGGGCTTAGAGCATGGGGGAGCAGGAATAGCAGGTGAGGATGTATAGAGGAGCCCCGGGAGGGTGGCCTAGAGACAGGCCAGGGCGAGCGTGGCCGTGGGCGGGGGCAGTGAGGAGCAGGCAAGAGTCTTCCTGATGGGGGATTCTTAAACATCTGACACCCCCTAAAAAGACTCTGGTTTCCTGAAGCCCCTGGATGTGTGAGACTCATATCAGTGGCCTTATGTGCCCCTCACATGGTGCCTGGAATAAATTGGTGCTCAGGACTTTGTTCCTTGATGCTTTGCCTAGTTCAGTTCTACACAGAGCTTCTTCTGTGTTCTGAGATGTCTGCTCGCGCTGCTGCGGATGACAGTTGGAAACCTCCAGCCCTGCCCTTGACTCACGCCTGGCTAGTGAGGCGGCCAGACAGATGTGTGAATGTTGTGAGTGTCCTGGGAGGGATGTGCAGGGCCGGTAGACCCAGGGACTGGCAGGAGGGCACTGTGTAGGGGTCGGCTCTTTGGAGGAGCTGGTACTTGAGCAGAATCTCTGGGAAGCAGAAGAAGTAGCTTTGAGTAAGAGGAAGAAAGTAGAAAGAGATTGAGAGATGGCCCACAAAGATTGGGAGATGACAACTGCATGTTGTACAGTGGGGGGGTCCTCAGAAGTTGGGGGCTGTAGCAGTGTTATCTGCTCTTGCATTCCTGGCCTGTTTCTGATGGGCAAAGAAGGGAGGAAAACAGGGTCCAAATACTTTACCTGGCTAGCTGACATTATCATGGGGACAAGCTCTGTGGCTCTCTGTCCTGTCTCCCCGGTCCCTGGGAACATCTGATACACTTCATCCTTCTCCCTCCTGGTCATCATCCTAGTTCCGTCCTCAAAGTGGTGAGAGCCACATCTCCTGACTCATGGGTCGGACCTCGTCCTCTGGCCTGTGCTGCAGTTTTAGACGCAGGCCAGGAAGACGTCCTAGGGAGAAGCCAAGAAGGACGGGGACTTCCGAACATGTTCTCTGCAATCCAGTCACCCACCCTCGCTTTCATAGGGAACAGGCTGGTGGTCTGTAGGGACTTTTGGTTTGGCCTGCATAGTTTCATAGCATTTTATTTTATGTTTTGTGTGTGCTGTGTGTGTGTGTGTGTGTGTGTGTGTGTGTGTCCGCACACGCGCGCACACGTCATAATTTCCTACATTTACAAAGAGGAGTATTTTGAATTAAAAACGGGATTTCTAGCTTTTCCTGGGGAAAAAAATTGAAGATGGCCATTTGTGGGCCCATGTCCACTTGTGGAGACTATTGGCCAGGCAGAGCAGTTACTGCCCCCACCATACAGAGCACCTTATGTAGCGCTGTGGCCTGGTTCCCACGTGCATGTGAGCCTGCACCCCTTATTTTTGCATTAAGGAAACAAACGTGGAGGATCCTACTTCTGTAAATTCTCATGATGGCTTTTGAGTCCTTAAACTCTTCTGGGTCATTCTCATTTCTCAACTAGAAGCCAGTGGGGGCTCCCTCTCTGTTTTCATTTGCTCCAGGGTAGTTGGATTTCATCAGAAATAATGGTGGGGGTGGTGAGTGGAGGGGGCAGGGCTCTAGGCCACATAGCTGAGAGATATAGGCCCATCTCCAGATTTCTGTAAAAGTGGTGTCTAGATGTAGGTGAAAAGGTAAGAGGTCAGAGGTCTTGGAAATCACAAAGGCTGAGCACAGAGAGCTCAGGGGTGCAGAGGGTGATGGCAGACCCAGGATCTCCTTTTCTCCTTTCTTGCTCCCCAACTTTCCCCTCATCCCAGTCTACTCACCCAGCTAGGTCCTCAGTGAATCTTTATGAAAAGAAGAAACGATTGATACAGTAAAGGGTCTAATGAGATGGTTACCCTTTCCCCCGCATCCTGTAGCACACAGTCCTTTAGCTTCTGGGATTCCTGATTGGCCATTTTCAGAAAGCAGGAAGCCTGGGGTCCTGCTGGAAGGAGGCACTGCATTGGGAACTTGCCTCTGGAGTCTGTACTCCAGTGGGGAGCTGTGTTGTCCTCTGATCTCTGGTTCACACTCTGAGGAGGAGACTGAACTCACGCCACCTGGGCAAGCTGCTTTGATGTGACCACACGTGGATTAGGTGTCAGATGACCACCTGGGGAATGTACCAGTTAGGCAGCCAGGAAATGGAACGATTTGCTTCCCCCTTGCCAGTACTTTCCAAGGTCTACTGTTTGCCTGTGGTTTCTGGTGAGTTTTGGCCAAACTCCGAGGGCAGACCAGGACACCTGTGGGTTCAGAAGCCTATAAGGTGGCTCTGTCAGGCCCTCTGGACTTGAGCAAGGCCCAATGCATGAGGGCACATTGGGGAAGCCACATGCTGCCTACCACTGAGGTTAGCAGGGAGGCTCCAGGCTTGGGTGCCAGGGTAAATTGGTTTTTCAGCCTGCAGAACTTCTAAAGATAGGCTCGGGTGGTGCTCTGCTGGCACCGGGCGTGATGGGCCATCTGTGACTCACAGCCCCACCCGCTGTGGGAGTGCAGGCCCCAGGCAGGCAGAAGGGCTCAGATGCAGGAGGGGAGGGCTAATGCAGGGTGAGTCAGCCCTGCTTGTGAGGCCAGGATCCCCTCCCAGGCCACCTCCAAGGAGGGGGTTCTGCCGCCAGACTCTGGGAGGACTGCAGCCGCCTATAATTTATGTGGTTCCTATGGCTGGGTGGAGCAGATGAAGCCTGAATAGAACAAATGAATTGTCAGTGCGGTTTTTGCTTCTCAGGCCTGCAAGCATCGCATATTTAAGAAAATTAGTTGCTTGGTTTATTTCTTAAATCGCCATTTAAAGATCTTCTACGTTCACCCCAAGTTGTTCATCCGCCCCTTCCCTTTTTCCCGTATTTTCTCTGAATTACTTAGTTGGCTCTTTTGGCAACTTGTGACACGTTTATGCAGCACTTTACAGTTTGCAACATACTTTTAGGAAACATATTTACTGATCTCCTGCTAGGCACTGGACAAGTGCTAGGGAAGCAGCAGTGAATAGACAGCCGTGGTGCTTGCTCGCAAGGAGGCGATGATAAGCTGTTGCTAACATCTAGGAAGACAATAGCGTGAAATGATACTGAGTGTTTCTTTACTACGGATGAGAAAGGCATCTCTGAGGAGGAGACATTTGACCTGAGATGAAACCGGCCAGGTAGAAATTTGGGAGAAAAGGCATTCCAGGCAGTGGGAACAGCTAGTGCAAAGGCTCTGGGATAGGAATAAGCTCACTTGTTTCAGAAACAGCAAAAAAGCCACTCTGAATTTCGGACTCAAAGGAGAAAGTGATGTGGAAGGAGGTTGGCAGGGGCTGTTTCTCGTAAGGCTTTGTAGGCAAAGATGCGGAGTCTAGAGTTCCTTGTCAGTACAATGGGACATTATTGGAGGGGTTTAAGTAGCCATGCATGTAATCTGATTAACATATTTTAAAAGCTTGCTCTTGCGACAGTGAGACCAGGAAGCGAGGGCTGGAGGAGACGCAGAAGGACCTGTTAGGAAGCTACTGTGCTTATCCTGGTGAGAATTCATGGTGTAACCATGGCTTGGGCTCTAAGGCTCAATTCGGATATACTGTCTCAATTCTAACAGCAGCCCCATGAGAGAAAAAAGAAGAAAAGAAGTTCAAGAGTACCAATGACTTGTCCCACACGAGACTAAAATTTGCAACCAGAGCCCCAGTTTAAGGACGTCTGTGCTCTCTTCATCTTAGCTGTGGTGTCTCAGGAGGCCTGCTCCCACTTTGGCGTGATGTGATGCTGGGTCACGAGCTGAGGGTGATCCTCATGAGCCCCTGTATTAGTTTCCTAGGGCTTCCCTAATAAATGCCACTGACTGGGTGGCTGTTTTTGAACAAGGGAAAACTGGCCCCTGTACATGATGGGCAAGGAGAGACAGAAGAAGGAGGCAGGCCACTACAGCTTGGTAGATGGCAGATTTAATAAGCAGGGAACTTACTTCCTAGGCTTGTCTTGGATGACTACAAGATGAGTAAATCTTGTCACCTACCCACCAGAATCTTAACGTTTCTGTAGAGGCCCTAGCTGGGTTCGGCCATATACACTATCTAGTCTTGACAGCACCTCTCTCCAGGCTGCTTCTTTGAGAACGGCTCCCACTGTGGGAACAGTGGCCTGAACATACATCCAAGGACAGAGGAGGCCCGAGGAGCCTCTGATTTCCTGGGTCCAGCTCACAGGTCAACAGCAGTTACATCTTCTCAGTGACCTCCTCCAACAGTGGCATAAACAGAGGAGTTTAATTTTTTAAAATTCTAGAGGCTAAAAGTGTGAGATCAAGGTGTCGGCAGACTTGGTTCCTTGTGAAGCCGCTCTTCTTGGTTTATAGATGGCTGCCTTCTCCCTGTATCTTCACACGGTCTTCTGTCTGTATGTGTCTGTGTCCTTGTTTCTTCTTCTTCTTCTCAGAGACCAATTATATTGGATTAGGTCTCATCGTAATGACCCATTTTAACCTCTTTAAGGACCTTGTATCCACATACAGTTATGTTCTGAGCTACTGGGGGTTAGAACTTCAACACAGGAATTTGGCTGGGACCCAGTTCAGCCTTAGCTATGTTCCTCTTAGAGCTAGCTCAGTAGGCAGCATGGAACTTACATGTGGTGCTGCTGTCCTCTGAACGCTCAGGGCCCACACGTGGTTTTCTCCAGGATGATGAGCAGCCAGTGCTGACAGACATTTGTGGGTATTCGTGTGCAAGATTTCAGCAACACAAACATGGGGTCCTCGAAGAGAGCAAGCGGACTTGGTGTGAGGCAGTGGGTGGGAGGAGTAAACTACATCTCTCATAGCCATCGACTTTAAAAAATGTCACCTGACAGCACACAGATCTGTTTGCCAGATCTGGTGGTTAGATAACAAAGTTATTGAAAAAGATAACCAGTATTTATTGAACACTCGATAAGTGCCAGGCACTCTCCCCAGCATCCTGCATGCTGTTTTTCAGCATCACAGAAATTCTAAGAGCTAGATATTATTATCACCCCCATTTTTGAGATGAGAAAACTGCAGCTTAGAAAGTTTTCGTAACTTGCCTGTGCTCCTTCGGCCAGGTGGTGGTGGAGCTGGGGTTTGCACATGTGCTCTTTTCTGATTTCAGAGTCAGCTTCTCAGACCGCTCTGAAATGCTTCCCTTAAGAACTTGTCTCAGAAGAGAGTGTATGTTTCACATTCTGAATTAGACTTGATTTCTTTGGTATTGCGGAAAGTACATAGATTTCATCTATATCCAACATTAAACTTGCACATGAGGAGTTTTTTACTGTCTACATCACTGGTTCTCAAAGTGGGGGCGGGGGGGGGGGTCCCTGGACCAACAGTATCAGCATCACCTGAGAATTTGTTAGAAATGCAGATTATCAGGTACTGCCCTGGATCAACTGAATCAGAAACTGAGACTAGGATCAGTCAGCACTCTGTGGTTCAGCAAACCTTCTAGGTGATTCTCATGCTTGCACTGGTCCACTTTACTCCCACATACTAGCAGGAGTTTGCCTTGGAAATCCAAGGTTTCAGTGGGATGAAGAGTAGAGCAGAATCTCTCAAAGTCAGTTCCATGTGATGTTAGTAGGCATTGCACCAAGAAGGTATCTGTGGTCAGTATGTGTGAGAAACATGGGTTTCTTTACTGAAGCTCTTTAATTCATTGATGACTCTTTTGCTCTTTTTGGAGATACTGATGTTTGTGTTTCCCAACTGTATCTGACCATAAAGCCTCTTTTTGCGAGAACAAATAACAGGACTAAGGTTTGTGAAACATTGCACTCCATAGAGGCTCACGGAGAACATATAAATGATTGAATTGGGATTTTCACAATGATGAATTTCAATTAATCAATTAAACGGTATTTACTAGTAGGAATGCTTTGTTTCTTCTTGTGGCAGACACTATGAACAATTCTAGAAATGAAGAAGGATCAGTATTTATTAAATACCTACTCTATGGCAGGCAGAGTACAAAGCCCTACAAACCTTAAGGGACTGCCACCATTGGTCTCAAGTAGCAGATGAGAAAACTGAGGCACAGAAAGGTGAAGTTACTTGTCATACAGCTGGTAAGTGATGGAGCAGGGATTGTACGCCAAGACCGTGTGAGCCCCAGATCTCTTCTCTTTCCCTTTCTATATCACCTCTTGGAGCTGGCCGGGGGGGGGGGAGGGGTGACCAGAGCCATTCATGGAACAGAGGACCAGACCCCACAGGGGCAGCTTCGAGGTGATGCTGTGTAGTGCTGAGGGCAGGAGGAGGCTTGAGTTAGCCCCGTAGCACCGATAGATGAGGTAGGCAGCAGTCAATATATTCCCCAGCAGAGTTAATATTTTTTTTCAATTACAGTTGACGTATGATATTATATTAGTTTCAGGTGTACAACCTGGTGATTAGACATTTATATGACTTCCACAGTGATCACCCCAATAAGTCTAATACCCATCTGACACCATACATAGTTATTACAATATTACTGACTGTATTTTCTATGTCTACACAGTTTTAAAAACAGTGTGAATTATAAACATAATACATACTCCTAGTAGGAAACCCTGAAAATATGTAAAAATACATAAAATATATAAAGCTCTGAAAAATACATAAAAATGCATAAAAACTCTGAAAATACATAAAAGTAAAAAATGCATACCAATTAAGATGGCTATTATAAAAAAAAACACAGAAAATAACAAGTCTTGCTGAGGATATAGAGAAATTAGAGCCATTGTGCATTGCTGGTGGGAATGTGAAATGGTACAGCTGTTGTGGAAAATGGTGTTATGGTCGCTCAAAAAATTACACAGAGGTCATATGATTCTACAATTTCATTATTAGGTATATACTGAAAAGAAATGAAAACAAGGACTTGAACAGATGTTTTGTACACCCATGTTCATAACAGCATTATTCATAGTAGCCAAAGGGTGGAAGCAACCCAAGTGTCCATTGATTGAAGAATGGATAAACAAAATGTGATATATACATACACTGGAATATTATTCAGCTTTAAGAAGGAAGGAAATTCTGACACATGCTACAACATGGACAAAACTTGAAGATATAGTAAGCGAAATCGCCAGTTACAAGAGCACAACTATTACATAATTTCATTATAGGAGGTCCCTAGCGTAGTCGCATTTGTAGAGATAGAAGGAAAGGTGGTCGGTTGCCTGGGTGGGAGTGGAGGGAAGGTGGAGTTACTGTTTAATGGATACAGTGCGTAAGTTGGGGAAGGTGAAAAACTTCCTGAGATGAGCACTGGCGATGGCTGCGCAACGATGCAAATATACTTAGTGCCACAGAACTGTACGCTCACAAATAGTTAAAATGGTAAATTTTATTTTATGTATATTTTACCACAATTTTTAAAAACTATAAAAATGAAGCAACTATTATATCGTAGAGATGATCTCTGTTAATATTTGGATATATTTTATAGCAATCTTTTTAATGTATTTAGTTACATATACAGGTCTTTTACTAGTTCATCAACAATTCTTTGAAAATATACTTTTTAATGATGCATACTAGTTTTTCAAGTAGATGCACCACAATCTAATTAAACATTAGATGGTTTAATCTATTTATCTCCCTGTTGTTGGCCCTGTAAGTTAGTTTCCGTTTTTCACTGCTCTAGTCTGTGCTGTAGGTAAGGTCTGTATATATCCATTTTTATTCACATCACAGATTGTTTCCTTAGAACAGACTCCTAGAAGCAGAATCTGCAGGGCCAGAATGTGCGTCTTTTAGAGATTCTCTATCTACATTGCCAAGTTGCTTTCCAGAAAGGTCAAGTAGCTTTCACGCAGTACCGCTAAAAGCGTGTGTCTTTTCCCATTAGCTTCCCTGCTTCGCAAAAGAGAGACTAGAGGCAGCAGAGAGAGAAGGAGAAAGGTAGCCTGGTCCCTTCAGATCTCAGAGCTGGGGCTCAGCCTGTGCATTTTTCTTCTGGGCAGTGAGTGGGTGCCTCCTTCGCCAGGCAGGACAGAGCTGATTAGTGCTCTGAACGGCTAGGGTTTCGGAGCCCACCTGTGGGAATGAACTGCTAGTTCAGGGATGATCCCTTGATATTGGTGCTGTGATTTCAGTCTAAAGATTTTTATTATGGCTGTACTTGCCAGTTCGGCTTTGGGCTGGGGCAGTTTCCGTGGCCTGCAGAGCTGGTCAGGAGGGGTTCACTGAGCCTCCTGATTCGATCTTCAGATCTCATTTGGGGGGTGGAAGGGGAATGATATTCAAAAGCCGTCTTCCTGTTGCTTTTCTCCAGTATACCCTGGTTTAACATAAGTAGTGATTAAACAGTGCCTGCTTTCTATTCAACAGGGAACTAAACTAAGTTGCAAGAACATATATATTCCTTTGGTGTTCTATATAGCTGTTTACCTTTTGAATTAAAAAAAAGTAATGTAGAGACTGCAAAGCATTTTCCATTTTTTTACTTAATTTTTTTCTTTTTTTTGGTGGATTGTTGAAACAAATGTTTACTTGCCCCAGCGCATTTGGGAAATAGTGTGCTGCTCTTTATTCTGCGGTGACAGCATAAACATAGGTCTGGATCGAATGGCCTATTCCTATGGAGTTAAACTGTGTGATGGTGCTGGGAGAGGTTTAGGAGCAGAGCCTGGGAGATGCCTGGGAGCTGAAGGATTCCGAGGAAAACTCTTTACCTCTCTTTCTCCCTCTTCCCCTTTTTCTCTCCGCATGTAACACCCCCCTTGCATTGCACCCGCGCACGCACGTGCACGCGCACACACACACACACACACACACACACACACACACACACACACACATCTACGCCTGTTTAGTACTTAGGAACATCACCTCTGACTATGTCCTTGGTTTCTCTCTGGGTATAGGAAGCCCTAACAAAGCTCCCTGAAAATTCCTTTTGAATGTGGATTCTTCTTGAAAGGACACGTTCCCTGACTCTAGCCATGCACAGGGGAGTGGGGCTCCCTTGAGCTGCGCCTCTTGGATGTGGAGATGACATGAGGAAACAGTATGATTCAGAGGCCTGACGATCAGGGTCTGTCCAAGGAGGCTCACTGTTGGTGGTTTCAGAATTTTCAGAAGAAAATAATTAGCTTCCCAACTCCACACAAGGCGGTAGAATTGAACTCACCAAAGAGGGATGGGGGAGTGGAACCACAATTCCCTATGGGGAGATAGGAAAAAGAGTTTTGCTTTCCAAAGTAGCATGGTTTTCAGGGACCGACTTTCCTGTGCACCTTTTCTAGTTTGTTGCCAAATGCTAGCAGTAGTCCCCCAGTCATCCCTGGTATTAATTCCCCCTCTCCAGTGAGTGCTGCTGCCTCTCGTCTAGTCCAGGCTTCATTGCTTCTTGCTGGGACTATTGCAGTAGTCTTCTAACTGGCCTCATGGCTCTTGATTCTGATTAGTCAGACTAATCAGAAATTTAGAAATTGAATGAACTGCCCAGTTAAATTTCTCAGCGTCAGGTGATTATTTCACTTTTCTCATCAAATACTCTTTCATAGTTCCTCATTATCCAAAGGAAAACAAAAGGTCTAAATATCTTTTCTCGGTATTTGGAAATCTCCAT
The DNA here is from genome assembly GCF_014176215.1 of Rousettus aegyptiacus. NCBI lineage: Eukaryota > Metazoa > Chordata > Mammalia > Chiroptera > Pteropodidae > Rousettus > Rousettus aegyptiacus. The sequence goes on from NW_023416309.1 coordinate 10,508,155, forward strand.
AATTCCTGAGTCCCTCTCATTAATGTCCCTGGCCGCCAGCCCACATGGCTGCTCCCTGTTCATGTTCCTCTGTTTTCTGCCTCAGGTGGTAGTTTATTCTTTCTTTTCTACTTCCTTGTCTCTGCACCCCTAAATCCCACTAATTCTTCATAGCCTGAGGCCAAACCCAGCTGTTCCAGGATGCTTCTGTTTTGGGTGCTCAAGCTAGAAGTGATCTTTCCTTCCTCCTCCATTCCCTCTCTTAAAGCACTAAACTTTTGTACCTTCTGTTAGAGTTTTCTGAATGCTAGTCTTACCTCCTCGGGCTTTGTAAAGCTCCGATTCACCACTGCCAGGGTACGGTGCTGATCAACTTTTATTTTCATCCTGCTTTATTTGCCCTGCCCTCACTTGGACTGGCTCCTGTTGGTGACAACTTGCTACCCAGGTACCACTTTGTTTAAGTTTACTTATGTATTTCTAGGCATGTAGCAAGGGACAGTGAGTTAGTGATTCATGAGTAGGTGGAAAAGGTTATTGCCTTGAGAACTGCTGACTCAGTTCCAGCCGCTAACCTGAGGCTCCTCTGGGTTATGAATCAGTGAGCGGATGGTATGAATGAACAGATGGTCATGGAATCTCAGGGAACCTGGGTCTTCTTGATCTATACTTCCCAGCTTTAGAAGTACACAGCTCAGGGGCTCACAGGGAGTACTAGAAGCCTCAGTATAAACGGCACATTTTCCTGGAGAATCAGTTCCTTCTTGAAGCTTTGTGAGTACGTATTCTTTAATACAGGGGTCCCCAATTTCCCAGCCATGGGAACCAGGCTGCATGGCATGAAGTGAGAACCGGCAAGTGAGCTAAGCTTCATCTGTATTTGCTGCCCCTCCCCAGCGCTGGCATTACCACCTCAGCTCCGCCACAGATCATTAGGCATTAGATTCTCATAGGAGCATCGGTCCCTGGTGCCAAAAAGGTTGGGGAGGAATGCAAATGTGCACACATGTTAAAAGATAAAATGTAACTCTTTAAAGAAGATTCCTGCCTATGGAATACTTGTTTCAGGTTCCAACCCGGGTATCAGGTCATGGGGTCAGCATTTCATGATGTTTCATCTTCTTGCAGTGAGAGACTATGATGCTAGTTTCCCCATCACCTCCTCCCTGCCCATGGCGGATCTTTAGCAGGGTGTGGACTGTGTTAACACAGTCACAGTCTGTGCAGAGGTTAGACTTGGAGAATGCACACCTGATGTGCAGACATCGTATCTGGAAAACTGTGGAGGAAGGGGCACTCATGCTCTGTGTTTCCAGAGGAGAGACACAGATGCTGGAAACATGATAAGACTGTGAGAAGTACACGTGGAATAAATTACATAGCCAGCGAAGTTTAATCCCACGGGGATCAGTGTGAGAAACACTCTTTTCAGGCAGGAAGGTAACTGAAAATGAAACAACTGGGACCCCTTCATTTGATAACGCCACTCGGCTGTACCTCCTCGGTGGAAAGACTTTCCAGTGCCACATCCCAGTGACCTGTGCTCCTACCCTCCATGCTCCCCTCCCTCTTTTCAGCCATGCGGACCATTCCCTAGCTGTGTGACCTTGGGCAAGTCCCACTCTCTCTCCCTCAGTGCCTGACTTGTTAAATGAGAAAATACCTAATGCAGAAGGTTGTAGTGACAACTCTTGTACCTTGTAACTAATACCTTGTAACTAATTTATCACTGACTGCTCCCTGCACTGGAGCACCCCATAGCACCTTTGCCAGTTCAAACATGGGAATGGACAGGTTGTTTGCTCCCTTGGGTTTCTGGAGAACTGGTTTAAAGAATGCCAGCTCCATGCGAGCAGGGACTTTCCTGATTTACCCTCGTATCCCTACCTGTTGGAATAGTGCCTGGTGCTAGTAGGTGCTGGACCAGTATTGAATGGCCAGATGCAGGAAGAAGATCCACTAACACATGAGGGCACCCAGGCATGTGCTCAGAATCTCTGAGAAGGTTACTGGCTAAAATGTTGTGAATTTAACGACCTCTTCAATTTGAAATAAAACTACCAGGCTTTTCTGAATCTTTCCTTAGGAGCCTAGGACTAAACTCTAGGTCTCATGGAATGCTCTAGCTGGGTAAGTGGATGGAGGTGTTTCTAGAATATAAGTGAAGTTCCTTTCTCTCTAAGGTACTGTGGGGAGAGGTGAGCATGATCTGTCTTTAAGGGATTGAACTAACTTTCTGTGTCCTGGAAGAAAGAAAGAACATACCTTGATGTGTATTGTAACAGTATTTGAGGCAATCAAGAAATCAGTCTTTGGGAAGGAGCCACCATGATTCTTCCTCAGGTAGATTGTTTTAGCTAGGCCAGTATTTACTCTTAGATATGAGGTCATCAGCTATTTACAGTGGTCCCTTCTTATCCGTGCTTTTGCTTTCTGTGGTTTCAGTTACGTGTGGTCAACTGGGGTCTGAAAATATTAAACGGAAAATTCCAGAAATAAACAACTCATAAGTTTCAAATTGGGTACTTTCCTGAGTAATGTGATGAAACCTCACTGTCCCGCTCCAGCCGCCTGGGATGTGAATCATCCCTTTGTCCAGCATGTCCACAGTATATACACTCTCTGCCTATTAGTCACCAAAGCCATTTTTGCTTGTAAGATCCACTGTTGCAGTATCTCAGTGCCTGTGTTCAAGTAACCCTTATTTTACTTAATAACTCCAAAGCAAAAGAGCGTGCCAAAGATATGCCAAAGAGAAGCCTTGAAGCGCTTCCTTTAAGTGAGAAGGTATGAGTGGATATGAAAAGCGGTAAATATAGGATTCGGTAGTATCCACTGTTTTAGGTATTCACCTGGGGTCTTGGACTGTATCCCCGTGAATAAGGGGGGATTACTGTGCTAGTCAGTTATTGCCATGCTCAATTGTGCATTGCCTTTGATGGATTTTGCTCATATGCATTGGGCCTCTTTCTCCAACAAACTTAACGCCCTTGGGTATGAAGTGTCTTTTATGCCTTTGTGGACCTTATGTATTCATTACTCAAAAGAAACGATAATAAAACGCATTGATTCCTAAGATGAAGAAGGCTTTGAGCTATCCTTTGTGTGCTTTCCTGAGATTCATGAGGTGGCTAGGTTAATTTTTGATTTATGATTTAGGATTTTATGATTACATTTTAAACCAAGATGTTTGTTACCATCCCATCTCCTTCCCTGACGTGGAGGGTTTGAAGTTGACATACCTGCAACATTTTAGTCAAAAAGGGTCTTAACCTCTCTACACTTCTTTGATAGAGTTGCCAAGTAGTCTTGGACGAATCACACCAAATTGAAAAGTGTGTATTATATACTAATGATAATTACCATTATTATTATTTTTGTCATTTTTATTATAGTGACTTCTGTTCAGTATCTATCTATTGGGGCCGCTTAGAGCTTTATACATATAATCTCATTTAACCCTCACAGCAATGTAGGAGGAGGGTATTATTGCCGTTTTCCATGAAGGAAAACTGAGGCTTAGAGAGTTTGTGTATTGCTCAATTACACAGGGTAGGTAAGTGGTAATGGTGAAATTTGAACTCAGTGATATAAAAGCTCAGGCTTTGCCACCAGATAGACATAGTCTTTCTCTTGATATCAATGGGGTGTCAAGACATGTAGGGGCTCTGCTCTCTCTTTTCAGACAAAACATTACTGGAAGTCTGAGGAAAAGTCAGGTGGTATATAGTTAAACCTGAGCTCTGATTCCTTTAGGGGGATCCTTGTGGAAAATAGCAGAGTAGGATCAAGTTTTCAGAGAGGGCTTCTGGAGGAGAGGGGTATGTCAGGGTGTAGGTAGGAGGAGGAGCAGGCATTTTGAGTGGAGGGAGTATCTGATAAAGGATTCAGAGGCAGCTCGCCTAAGTGTTCTGGCCTCAGTCTCCCCATCTTCCTAGGTATGTTTACTTATGAGTAAAACAACACAGGAGGCGTTTTCTCCATGTAATAAAAACGCTATAAAGAAAAGGCATTTCCTGTGTCAGAAGCACGATTATCAGTGGGAGTGTCAGGTCGAAACTTCTCTTTTTTATGACTTTTTCTCTCTTCCCGGGCACCGCAGCTGTTGTGTTTCATAGCAACCCAATATAGTAGAAAGAAGTTTCTTTTGGAATTTTCAGATGTGTGTGTTAATCCTCACTGTTAGATTTTTCTGTTGTGTGACCTTGGGGCTGCCCGTTTCTCTATGTTTCATAGGTCTTACCTGCCAGATGAGTGGTGACACTGGTTGATTTCCTTGGGTACTTGTAGCTCTCAAAGGCTTGAATGCATGATCTCAGCATGATGACACACAGTCAGCAACAGTGAAATCCCTGCAATGTCTCAAATTTGAATTTCATTTTATTTTTATGAATAGAAAAATTGTGTCCTGCCTCCTAGGACATTTTCATTTAACTAGGACATACCTGACTATGGTCTGCTTACAGACACAGAGAATTTGGCATGTGTCCCAAGGCTTCTGCCTGCCCCTGCTTCTTCGCTCCATGGGCAGCAATGCCTGTTTGTTACTTGAAGACAGTGTTCTTGGACATGCCTAGGGCTCCGCTGTGTGCTGGCTTTCTCTCCTCTGCAGACACCAGCGCCTGGAGTCCGGATTTGCCTTTGCCCAGCTCCACAGATACACTAGGGGGAGGACGAATGGGGCTGGGGCTGGGAGGCAGGGATGGAAGGCAGTGTGGGTGGGGGAAAGAGGCCCTGAAATGACAAGCTCAATGAGTCACTCAGTGTCTGCTCCAGCTGGAGAGAGTCAGGGAGAGGTTTATGGTGCTGCCTCATGCAGCATGCGAAGAACCAACCATGAGATGGCATTGATTCATTGTCAGGGGGCGGCACATCCTCCCTGGGCACAGGCAGGGAGGAGTGGGTGCAGATAAAGGTTCACTGAACTGGGAGGCCGGAGAGCTGGGGATTCAAGGCAAGCTCTGCTGTGTGTCTCCGAATTGGCACTAAAGCTGTCAGTGTGTGCTCACCCTGCAGGTACCATGACTCGTTTACAGAAGTGATCTCAAGTCATCCTCATAGCCATATCAAGAGGAAAGCATTATTATTCTTCTCAGTTTGTGGATGATGCATCTGAGGCACAGAGAGGTTAAGCATCTTGTCTGAAGTCACCCAGCAATGACTAAACAGATCTGGAATGCTCTTGGCCTTAGGAGCCTATGGACTTAATCTTTGAATCAGTGATCATCAGTGATTCTCAGCCTTGAACCTGCATCAGAACCACCTGCAGGGCTAGGTCTTGGATGGGTCCGAGAATGTGCATTTATTTCTAATAAGTTTGCAGGTAATGCTGTGTTACTCAGTGGATACAATCCTTGACTTTTAGGCTTTCACTTTGTATTAGGGTCTTTATCCATACAAAGCCTCTTCATTATCTAATTTAATGTATTTTGTCTTGAAAATCTCTTGATATGCATACCAGTGCCTCTAAACTGCCATGATTACTTTTACTTGATTTTTGCTGACACGTTTTTTGTCCATTATTGTACTTTTAACCTTAACTTATCACTTCATTTAGGGTATATTTCTTATAAAAAGTATGTAATTATGTATATTTATTTACCATATGTTTTATACCATATATATGATAGTATATGTAGGTGTGAGCATGTTTTGGCCTTCTGATTTCCTTCTGTTTTTTTTTTTTTGTCTTGCTATGATGAACCATTTTAAATTTTATTGTATACTATTCTACAGTAAATTGGCATATTAGCTCTACCTTTATTTCTTAGATATTTAAAATTTTCTTCTACTGTATTTTGATAATGGTTAATGTGCAGAAGGAAAGAAACAGCATCTTTTGACTCTCTACCATGTGAGATAATGACGTTTTTTTCTTCTCATTCCTCTACCTCTGGAATGTTACATTCATACTTTTACTATATAACCTGATATTTTAACTATTGTGTTATTACATCTTTTTCACATTTTTATATTTTCCTTAAAGAAGTTTTATTTTTAGTTTTCATTTTGATTTGTGATATATCACAGTTATAACAATTATTTAGACCTAATGAATCTGAGCATTTGTTGCCAGAGCTTTATCACCATGGGTATCCCTTATTATTGATTTCCTTATTTTTGTTAATGCCTTTGTCATGAATATGAAAAGTTAACACCTATCTGACTTTCATGGAAAATGTATTTGGTTGTATTGCATTTTGTTTCTTCTGTTATGAATGACAACCTGGCCCTGTTGTTGAGTTGTGCAGCGAAGTCAGATTCCAGCCTCTATGATCTTTCACAGGTAATCGGCCATCTTCTGTGTGGATGTTTGTAAACAAACAAACGAATAATAAAAACACATACCGAGTAATCATTGACCTTTAGACCAAAGTCTGTCTTCAGGGTGGGCAAGTTTCCATGTATTCTCATAATTTTTCAGTTCACTTCGTTCTGAGTTGGCCGCCTTGTCCTCTCTCTCTCTTATCTTTCTTTGTGTAACCCGCTGTCTTAGGCCTCACAGTATGTCTGCTTGTGTGTGTTTTCCTCTTCATTTTGGGAGTGCTTTTTAAATATGTCCTTCACAACACATCTTGTTTCAGATTTAGGTCCCTTTGACTTTTATTGCAGACAATAAAATAGATGGAATAGTTTCTCGATGTTTCAAATAACATGAGTTATTTACTGAGTACTTACTATGCTCTAGGCTCTGTGTTAAGCCTTTTGTGTGCATTACCTCATTTAATCCTTAGAACAAGTCTGAGAGGCATGTGCTTTGAGTGTCTTCACTCTATAGATTGGGGAAACAGGTGCTCAGAAAGGCTGAATACTACTCAGGCTCACTCAGGTGGTGAGTGTAGGGGCCAGGATGCAGGGCCAGCTGGTATCCCCACAGAGCCTGTGCTCTTGGCCATGATGATATAATGCATTTCTAACCAGTAGTTCTTTTTGAAATCTCTTCTTTTTTTTGAGTGGTGTGCTCTCTGCTTTTTGAGTTTAAGAATTCTTTCACAGATTTGTTGGGAGGTTTTAGTGTTTTTCATCCATGACTACAGACAGTGTTTGTCCATAAATAGGAAGCATCAATTCTTTTGAGTCCCTTTGAGAGAAGGGCCCGGTCTAGGCCCACTGCTGAGTTCTCTGGAATTCACACATGATATATCCGGACACTGGAAACGCAGATCACCTGGCACACCCTTTTACAAGATGAAGAGAAATTTCATACATGAAGTAGAAAGGAAAGGTGAAGTCTGAGTTCATCTTGGAACCAATCAAAGGTCTCCTACTCACTACCAATGAAAATATCTGAAAGAAACCACAGCCAGTCCCCTTATCTGCACCTCACTGCTGATAGAGTGACTCCTCTTGGCTCTTACTTCAGAGCACTGATTGATGAAGTTTTACGTGATCTAAACTGTAAGGATGGGCAAATGAGCTTGAGCCATGAGTCATTCCAGAAGGGAAATTTAATCTCCATGATATTTCTTCTCTGCATTTGATGAACTCATTGTTCCATGAGCCAACTGTTTGCATCTGGCTTGCTGTTGAACCTGGCCACCGTGCAATGTACAAATTGTGCTTGAACTTGTCCTCCTTCCCGCAGCTGCCACCTGCCATATCAGGGACAAGCCCCTGCCCCAGCTAGTTTTCTTCTTGGTGTACCTGCCATATGACTTCTGGGTTTCCCGTGGCTGCTGGTGACACACACTGCTGCGGATCCTCAGTGATAAGAGGGAGCCTGGTGTGTGCTTCATGCTTGGCTCACCGTCCATTCAGTCCTCCCCATCTAGGCAGCTCTGATGTTTGGTTCTTCAACAGCCTCTATTGTTGCACAACAATTCTGCCACTTCTCACAAAGCAAGGCTGCCCAAGGGGCTTCACTGCCTTCTCCCTTCCCCCCCTCCCCCTGAGATTCTTTTGGGTTTCTGGCACAGGGGTGTCACCTGTTTCTAGCTTCCTGAGCTGTTACACATTTTCTAGGCTTGCTGTACTCGTTTGCTTATGGCAACAGGAATCTGGGGAGGAAGGCATTGCAAGCCTGTGCTCATGTTGCCATGGTGACTTGTAAAAGGACAGTTCCCTCTGAAGCCTTTCTCCCTTCATTGCCCATGTTCATGAATGTGAGGATGTAGCATAAGTCCCTACTCTGCCCGACTTCTCTGTTCATATACTAGTTGTACCTCCCATTTTTCTCCCTTTCTCCCCACCTCAGATCTGAGGTCTTAGCAGGAGAAGATGAGGCCTCTGGATTTGACATTGAGTTGAATGAGGTCATTACAGCCTCAGATTCTGTGACTTTGCGGTGTTGGTTCTGGTGGCCTAGTCAAGGGTAAACTATGCTCCTTTAGGAGATCAAGGTATTTTATAATAATCAAGTGTGGGTGTTCTTCCAGCTCTCCTGTATGTCACAAGGTCTTAGGCTGGGAAATTGGTTTTAGAAGCTTGTCTGGGGTTTCTGGAACTTAGGGGTGGATTCAGTAATTTGGCATTGATTCATTGTCAGGAGGTGAGAGAAGCAGTGTCGGGAATACACTGAGTGTGTCTCACTCATCCTCAAGTGTCACAAACTTGGTGTATCGCTTCCATCCATCTGTGTTTGGCACTAGGCACAATCACATTCTTGAGGTTTAGGTGATGGATAGTCATTTCTACCAAGGTACCTGACACTCCAGAGACATCAAATGTGATATGCAAGTGGCCTTCGCTCCCAAGCTAAGAAAGGATGATCTTTTCACATTGGACTTTGATTATTCATAAATGTCAGTTGATCTTAAAGCCCTGGCTGCTTCAAAAAATTCATTAAATGAGGTTGCAGAGTTTTTCGAATGAGAGCTAGGACAGAAAACCATACAGATCCGTGATTAACTTCCCAGGCAAGTTGAGGTGTGCTCTCTGAAATGGTGCTTGCTGCCGTGCATTGGCCTCTGCAAAGACCTTGGGGAACACTGGTCCTTTCGTTGCCAGAAGAGGAGATGGTAATGGCACAGTGAGGACAAAGAGTACAGGAAGAGCAAGATTGGGGGCGGTGGCTGGTGAGGATGGGGAGCAGGAAGCTTGCGGAGGGGAAGACAGTGAGTTGAAATTTGGATAGGCTGACTTTGAGGTACCTTTGGGAAACCAGGTAAAGACAGCTAATGCAGGGAATATGTCTGTAGTGGTGCAGAGGGTGGCATCGAGCTCCTATTTACTTTTGTGTTTTGTGAAACTCAGTGTTTTTGAACTTCATTTACCTTACTTGTAAAATAGGAGTGTTCATAGCACCGCACAGTGCTGTTGTGAAATCAAGTCAGTCAGTAAACATATGGTGTTCTTCGGATGCCCACTGGCCTGACATGTGCTCAAAATCCCTTCCTTGAAGGGTACTTTTTCTAGAATGTTCTTTGTAACAGCCACAAGGTGCTCTCCTATCTGGAAGGCCTGTCCCTGGTGAGGATGATCTTGATTAGAAGGGTAAAAGATAGGTAGGATTTTGTTGGCAGCAAGATGGTAGGGAAGGGTCTGGAATTAAGATGGTACTAAAGACTAGCCGGGCTGTGCTGTTAGGTGGGTATGGCTACACTGAAGATGATTCAGGGGACCTGAGCCAGCGACAAAGATGTGGGTGAGAAAGTCCTCAGACATCTTTTATAGCAGACTAAGTGCAGTCCAACACCATCCATATCCAAGCGAACCCTCTGTCTCTTGAGAATGGGCTTCTCGGCCTCCAAGGAGGGCTTTGCTTCTTTATCAGACTAATGCTGGCTGAGAATCTAGGCAGATGGTCTCAGTCAGCCTTGGTACCAATGAGCTTCACAGGCAGGAAGGCTTCCAGATACTGGCAGCCTTCCGTAAGAAACCAAAGGGAGTAAGGCAGAGGTGGCTCAGAAGCCCTCTGTTTCCTCCCCAGGGAAAGGAGATATCTGTCTCTGGTCTGAGGGTCTCTTCCTTCCTCTATGCAGCGTGGAGCCTCCTTCATCCTTTGCTCACTCCTTGGGCTGGGGCCAGAGCACAGCCACCTGAAACTGTCTGCACCAGCCTCTGAAGCAACAGCCTTGATTTGGGCTCCTAGTGTGCTTCCTCACTGGTGTCTCAGGGAACATTCTGGGAGTGGATGAATGGAGAGTTTGCTTTTTTTTCCTTGTGCAAATGAGGAACAGGCCCTGAGAAGTCGAGGGCACTCTTTGGCTAATGTTTTTGTTGACACATATTACCAGGGGTGTGGAAGGTAACAGGGCAGGCCACATTCTGTCCTCTAAGCAGTGGGAAGCTATGGGGCTGTTGAGCAGGACAGTGGGACTCAATGGTAAGAGTCAAGGTTAGGCGGCGTGGTGCTGGAGGGCATAGAAGGGAGGCAGGTGAAAGTCAGCTCAACCAGCAAGGAGTCCATCACAGCAATGCAGGCACGCAGCCACAAAGCCTAGGCTGGGCTGGAGCTAGGAAGTCCTTTCAGAGGTCTAGCCTACATCTTGGGATTCTGCTCCAGTATATTAGTAATGTTAGGAGTTCCAACTTGACTTTTTTTTTTAAACTTTTAACTTTGGGAAACTCAACCTTATAGGTTGAATTATGACCACCTCCCCCCACCTCCAATGTTAAAGTCCTAGCTGCCAGTACTTGAAAATAGGGTTTTTTGCAGGAGATCAAGTTAAGATGAGGTCATCAGGGTGGGTCTCTAATCCAAGATTTCTATAAGGACTGGTGTCCTTATAATAAAGGGAACTGTGGGCACAGATGTTCATTCAGGGAGACTCCTTTGTGCAGATGAAGTCAGAGATCGGAGTGATGTGTCTGCACACCACCAGAAGTTGGGAGAAGACCTGGAATGATTCTCCCTCACAGCCCTTAGAGGGATCTCACCCTGTTGACACCTTGATCTCCGACTTCTGGACCCAGAACTGTGAGACGGTAAATTTCTGTTGTTTAAGCTGCTCTGTTTGTGGTCCTTTGTTATGGCAGCCCTTGGAAAATGAATACACCAAGCTTTCCAGATCCCTGTTTTCCACTTCCTGGAAAACTGCTCCCAGTGATGACAAAGGGTCATGTATGTGACCTCTGGAACCTGAGAGGTTCTTCGATGATGAGCCTCCTGCATCTCGGTGGCAGAGGCTACTTCCTAAGCTGCAGAGAATCCAGGTAGCTCTTATGGGCAGAGGCTGCCAGTTCACATCCTGTCTCTGGGGACCTTTCTCTCCATTTCCTCCCCATGTACATGCCTGACCAGCTGCAGCCTGCTGAAACCTCTGTGGGGTCTGGTGACAAAGTTGCCCCTAACAAAGAATGTGTGTGCTGAGTCCGGCCAGCCTCCTTCTGCAGGGTCCGCCTTAGAAATTCCCTCAGCACTTATCTTGCCCCGAAGGAGGGACTGGGTAATAAAGACTGGGACCTTGCTGTTGGGGAGTTCCCTGTCTGGTTGGTGAGATAGCGAGACTGAACAGAGGCCACCTTTCAAAGTCAAGTGCAATGTGGTGAATTTCTTTAGCATTCACAGTCCTTTGCCACGGCTATCCCATTCTCTTGACTGGTACGGTCCAGTTGTGTATTTAACTCAGCAGCCCTGTATTGTGCTTATTGGCTTTTCAACCTTTGATTCCATCCCGCTTATATTACTGACAGACCCCAGAGGGTAAAGACCACTTTGTCTTGTTTACTCTTGCACAGGAGAAGCTGCCTCCTTCTGCCTCATTAGGCAAGCCTGCAGGATATTTTATTGGTAGACTCTTTATTGTAAGGGGGGAAACCTAGACTCTGGGTGGAATGATTTGTTCAGTGTTCCACAAGCAAAGCTGGACACAGGGGTTCCTGGGCACATAGTAGGTTTACAAGAAATTTAGTACCTTGATTGGCAGAGTTCTGTGTTTGATGGTGCCTTCATCATCATAGGTGTTAATCTTGCATCCTAGGCTGTGACCATGAGCCATCAGGGACAGGGATAACCTCTTCACTGCCGCTCCTGGGCTGCCAGCCTCGAATTGGGCACATACCCCGTGCCTGTGCTGATTGACTGGCATGGTGTTAAACGTGTGGCCTTTTGTAGGCAACTCTAGGAGGGCGATGAGCTTTATAAATGTGCCTGGTGCCTAAAATGGAACCACACACATAATTCATTCGCACATACTTGCTCACTTGGGTTTGCATTCTCTCTGTCATTCTGCCTCCAGCTCATGCTTGACGCCTTACAATTCTAGACTTCTCCAGCATACAGTGGCATGTCTGGCTTGTCCCAAATTCCTGACCTTTAGGCCTTGGGTCCCTATGGGCAGCTTGTTGTCATCCGAACATCAGAACCTGGCCCTCATGAGGCTTCATCAAATGCTCTGCCACCTTTCCTCTGCTTTCAAAGCACTGTCCCTGCCCGGGGGTGGGTCTGCAGAATGGAGTAATAAGCCAGGACTTCCCTGGGAGGGGGCAGGGCTCCTGATCTGCAGCCAGGGACCCCCATTTAGGAAGCCTTGCCAGAAACCTAGAGTGGTTATTGAGTCCATTTAAAGGGCCTGACCCCGTGCAGGGAACTGAGGGGAATGTGAAAACACTGTCACTATTCCCAGAGATACAAGACAACCGGCAGAGGATTCTAGTTAAAACTCAGACTTGTGTTCAACTACTGGTTCAAATCCCCATTTACTAGCTTTGACCTTAGGTAAATGATTTTACTTCTCTTAACTTAATTTCCTTGTAAACGTTTTTAAGGTTTTGGTGAGCATTAGCCTAGCATATATATATAGCTCACTGTAGGCACCCAATAAATATTAGGTTAAAACATTCTGGCCCCCCCATTTCCACTGCAGTGATAAGAGCTGACACATAGATAATGCCTGCTGTATGCTGGACACCTTTAAAGAGGTTTTACGGGTGTTCACTCATTTCATCTTCATGGGAATCTAGGGAAAGACTGAGGCACAGAGTGTTATAAAGGACTGTCTAAGATTACAATGTGCAGAGCTGAGGTTTGATGAAGACAGTCTGGCCCTGAGTCTACACGTACCTTTAACTACCACAATATGTGGCCTTGCTTAGACTGGTCTATGAGACCTTGGACAACGTCCTTACATCTTAGTTTCCTTATCTTTAAAATTGGCACGATTAGGGTTCCACTAAGGACCCTTAGGAGAATTCATTGAGCTTTGTAAAGGGCTTGGCATGATGCCTGGCACTCATTAAATGGCAGCAGTTCTGAGGAACACACGTGCACAGGTGACCCAAAATATAAGCTGTCAGATATGGAATACACCCAAGGCGATACAGCTCTTTTATTGTAGGTGTTTACAGGATGAGCTCAGGATAGGCTGAATTAGGAGAGATGGGAGGAGGTGTTCCGGGGGGGTGGGGTTAACTTAGGTAACAAGGAGGAGGGGGAAAGCAGAGTGAGGGGGCAGAGTGCCAGGGAGAGAGTCTGTGGTAACGCTAAGTGTGGGAAGTTAGGTTGGGAACTTCAGGTGTGGCTTGTGACCTGTGGGCTATGGGGAGGCATCGAGGGATGTCATGCTTGTGGAGATCATTGCAAAGTCTTCTGGCCTGTTAGTAGCTTGGCTGTCACAGACAGAAGGACTTCTTATTCAAATCCTGTCACTCACCTCTGGCGAACAGAGCGGTAGTCACAAAGGGAGGGAATAGCAGGGCACAAGATGCTTGCCCATCCCCTCTATTTGCTATCCCAAGGGGCTGGCCCTAGACACCAGACACATTCAAGGCTAAGAGTTTACTGCCTTTCAGCTGCTGTTTGTGTCACAAATGCCTGTCCCACAAGGGGCATTAAAAATAACTCAGTGACTATTAGCATTTCTCAAAATAACTGCTTGCAAAGTGCTTTGCTGGGGTGATTGGCTACTAAAATTAGACTCCGTGTGTGTGTGTGCATGTTCGTGTGTGTGCATGTGTGTGTGATTTGTAAACCCATTTTCCCCCAGGGTGAGGCCCATGGTCTGTGCCCTTTTGTCCTATGGTTTCTCCTGTCATTGCTGGGTGTCCCAGAGTTGTGTTTACCTGCTCACTCCACAATGCCCCCTTCCATCCTTCAGTCCTCGGCAAATTGGAGCGGCTGCTGCCCTACATTGCCTGGTTGTCCTGCCCCAAGGAGCAGAATTTTGAAGAATCTTGGGGGGCAGGGTGGCCTCATTGTAGCAGTGTCCTCATTCCTTGATGTGCCAGGTAATAATAGCGCACCATGGGGGGATCTTGCTCAGAGTGCTGTCCAATGGGAAAACTGGGCCACAGAACAGCAAGGCAGCCCCACTCAAGGTGCCCTAGTAACTGAGGGCATGGACACACTATGTGCCAGGCTCTCGTTTCAGGCTGAGGCTCTGGAAATTTTTAGTGGTCTCTCAGTTAGTCCTTTGGGCCACTGGGCAACTGGTCTCTCCAACCCAATCATTTCTCTATTCACTAATAGTACAAAAGGGAATGTGAGTATCCTTGGAGCAAGTTACAAAATAAAGGGAATCAGCACTCGGGAGAATTTTGGATGCAGGACAAACAGAATCTGAGGGCCAGGAGTTGGTTTTCTTTTAGATAATGACTTGCATTGAAAGAGGTGGGTAGCCTCAGTGTCTCCACGTTTGAAATGTAGGAACATTTGGTGATTCATTTAGCAGGCATTTGTTGAGTGCCTGCTGTGAGCCTGGTTCTGTGGTAGGCACTGGAGTTACAAAGAGGTAAAAAGTATGGTCAAAAAACATTTATAAGCCAATGTGCTGTGTGTATGCAGTGCTCTGTGGGACCTGGTGTTCTGTGTAGTCTGAGGTGGGAAGTGCATGCTCCACACTCTGGCTGCATTGCTGTGCCTGCTGGCGTTAGACGACTCCTGGAGATTTGGGTCCTGAGAGGAAAGCCTATGAGTAGAGGCCCAGGGAGAAGTGAATTTCCCATTCTCTGTGGGAGCTCCATGTGTTGGAATGTTTTTGTAGTGGGAAAGAGCACAGGTTCTGGAGTCAGGTGGACTCCGTAACTTTGGTAAATTGCTTAACCTCTCTGAACCTTTTCATTCAACTACTAAACGTGAATAAACATAGCCTCAAGCTCCAACTTCTGTTGTGAGGATTACACGACATAATGGATCCAAAGTGCTCAGTGTGATCCTGATATGTAGTAGGTGCTCCACACATTATAGATATTGTAGTAGTAGTTACCTTAGTGCTAAGTGAATAAAAACTGTGTTTCAATAATAAAATAATGAAATGAAATGAAATAAAATAAAATAAAAACCGGAAAAGTTCCAATAATCATTGCCTCCAATTGGGGTGATGATAATTTCATTTTGGGGTATGATCAAGTCATTGCTGTTCGTAAGACCATCAGAAAGCCAGAGTCACTTACTGGAAACTGGTTAGGCCACTTTCTCAGTGCTGGAGTTGGGTAAGGTGGGGATGTATTTACAAAAGTTTACGTGTAGTCAAACTTTGGTGGATCACATTCTGTGTTAGATTCATGATGGGAGCTTGATATTGAAGAAGAATCTTTTTCACAAACACACATTTAAAGCCAAAAATTGTTGACTTTTAAAGTTGTCAGGAACCCTAGACAGCAGGACATACCGTCGTCTAACCCAGTGATTTTCAATCAGCCATGATTTTACCCTACCCACCTGGGGACATTTGGTGTTACTGTGGTGGCATGTTATACGTATCTAGTGAGTAGAGGCCAGGGATGCTAAACATCCTACAGCGCACAGGACAGCCCCCATGACAAAGAACTATCTAGATCAAAATGTCGATAGTGGCAGGGCTGTCAAAGCTTGCCTAACCTGAAGATAAGGGGGTCGACTGCCAGTAGAGAGAATTGAGTTGACAGGGTCACAACTGAGCTGGACCTGAGACCCAAAACTGAGTTAGTTGACCAGAGGCCAGGTCTTTTCCTAATGTACCTTGATGCTTTAATCTGACTGTGTAAAGCAAATCAACTATAATCATGTTACTGAGATTTTACTTAATACTTTATCACTTTCTCTTGTGATATCCTAAGTTTTGTAGGGGAAATCCAGGTTTCTCTACTCTTGGGCTTGCTGATAAAGTAGAGTTGCTAGATTTAACAAATAAAAATACAGGATGTC
Source organism: Rousettus aegyptiacus (assembly GCF_014176215.1). Taxonomy (NCBI): domain Eukaryota; kingdom Metazoa; phylum Chordata; class Mammalia; order Chiroptera; family Pteropodidae; genus Rousettus; species Rousettus aegyptiacus. The sequence goes on from NW_023416309.1 coordinate 10,524,137, forward strand.
CACTTACATTTGACTTTTAGATAAACAAGATATAATTTTTTTTAGTTTAACTATGTCCTCTGCAGTATTTGGGACATACAGTCTTAATAAATTATTTTTTGTTTATCTGAAAGTCAAATGTAACTGGGCATGCTGTTATTTACCTGACAACCCTTTGTTCTCTACCTGGAGCCTTGAGATCAGATGCAGGCCATGGGACCTCCCAGCTCCTGTTTGAGGCCCCAGCATTACTCGTAGGCTTCTCTGTCTGGAGGAGGAAGGTGGAAAGGGGCAGGTGGGCCTGAGGGTTGAACAGGCATCTCTAGCTACTGTCCTGCAGGTGTCCAGGAGGGACTAACTGTCCACACCAGGCCAAAAAGAAACAGCCTGTAAGCTGAGTGTGTGGCCAAGTTGTCCATTTCTGTAACTGGAGAATAGTTCCAGTGAAGTGTTAGCAAGTGGACTGTGTCCCTGGAACACCAGGTCTGGGAAAGTCTTGAGCCAGGAGCACGGTATCCTTTCTATCCCATTGGCTTCCAGAGAACACTGCCACCTGGGCATGAGAATGCCTGGGCTGTGGGCATCTACCCCTCAGCTGGGCCCTGGCACTTTCCAGGACCGAGGTGCTATTCCTCCATAATCCCTTAGCTCTGGGCTTGCACCTGAGGTTGGAGCTGGGCAGCTGCAGTCAGCTAGGGGGAGAGGACGGGGCAGAGGGGTGCATCCACAGAGCTTCCTCTGAGCCAGTGGGTCTGGTTGCTGCCAGTTCCCATGACCCAGCCCCTTTGTTCAGAAGAGGCCTAGATGCAGAGACTGGCAACAGGCTGGGTGGGAAGTGATGCTGGCCCAGCTCTGCCCTCTCAGGCTCATCCTGACCTCTCTCCTCTCTGGGCCCTGTGTCCTTGCTAGCCCAGACACTGGTCTCCAGGTCAGGTGCTGATGGCCAACTGTAGGGAGGTGAGTGGGCTGCTGCCCTAACCCATCTCTTTCCTCTCCCCACCAAAGATCAGGCTTGTTGATCCTGGGTGTCAGGATGTCATCCGTCACCCCTTTCCAGAGCAGCTTCCCGCTGAGGAAGGTCATCCCCACAGCTGTTCCTGAAGGACAGTCAGCTGGTCATGCAACAGCACAGTGGCCTTTCTTCATGTTGATCAAGAACTACCTCTGAAGGTCTTCAGATGAAACTGCTTAGGGGATTTACCACATTGCCTGCCATCTTGTGGACATTCCTGGGCCACACCTGAGGAACAGTGGATACATCTGGCCTTTGCTGTATAGGTGCTTAATAAAGGCATGGTGAATGAATTTGTGAAAGAGAACACAGCAATGCATGTGGTAGAAGGTGTCCGATGGTAAAGGCTGAAATCATTGATTCTTAAACTTGGACTTGAGCAGCATCAGTATCACCTGGAGGCCTTTTTAAAACAGAGACTGGCCCTGTCCTCAGGATTCCTGGCTCCCTGGGGTAGGGACCAAGGCTCTGCATTTCTAGTCAGTTCCCAGGTGACACTGCTTGCTGGTCAGGGCTTAGATTATTGCCCTTCTCAAATAATTTGCATTTAAACCTTGCTTTTATTAAAATTTTTATTTATTAACTATTTAAACAAATCTTTATTGAGTACCCGCTATGTCCTGTGCACCAAGTTTGTGGAATAAAAAGACAAAAATGGCCTTAAGGAACTCACACTACAGTGAGGGAACCGCACATTAAAAACAATTGCCAACTAATCTAATTGGAGCATTACGTCAAAAGTGCGGTGGGACTGTAGGAGAAGAGACAATGTGGGGGTGGGGGAGGTGTACCTTTGAAGATCAGTGTGATAGTGTCTCTCTTTTTGTGCTTTGCCCTTTTGTGTGGTTTGTCTCTCCAGGTGACCTGTGAGATCTCTAAGGGTAGAGGCTGAGGTGGATCTTGGTTTTCCATTTTAAAGCATGTTTTAGTTCTGGGGACATAGTAGGAAACCAAAAAAAGTATTGCCCAAGAATTTATGACAGTGTTAAAGAAGTGAATGCCTAATGATGGAATTTCAGGCCTAGACATTTGTGAGACTTATGGATTTGGATTCTATCATACATGCCGACTTTTAGACCTGACCTGCATGGAGAACAGCTTAAGCAGGAGGGCACCCTTCCTGGCCCCCAGCATCAACTTGCTGCCTGACTTTACAGGAAATGCTGCTGACATTTTACTAGCAGGGATTCTTAAAACCTGACATGCTCCTAGAACAGGCATTTCCAAGAAACTTAAGTGGTCCTGAGTTGATGCTTAATCTGGACTTGTCATGGCTCCAGGGGACATGCCTTTGCAGCAGGGGAAAACCCCTCCAACATGACTGCTTAGGGCTATCTATGAGCTCTAACCAGAAATCAAAGGAAAAATGCTCTTCCTTCTGAACAGGGTCGGGAGAAACCCTTGGGCTTTGCCTGGGGCCAGGGCTGGCTCACTGTGACTTTTCCTCCACACTTTCCTGGTCTTGTCCTCTCAGGCTTCAGAAGTGGCATACAAGAGCAGAACTAAGTCTGGTCTCCCCATCCTTGATAATGAAAAATATTCACAAGAGCTCATACTCATGGAGCACTTACTGTATGTAGAGCACTGTTTTTAAAAAATGCTGTAGATTCCTAACAGACTGAAAAGGGTCAAGAGAAAGTAACAATGATCAATACTGATGGAGCACATGCTCTCAGACATAGTTCCAAAGCACTGTGCTATGTAACTTTATTTAATCTTCGAAACAACTCTCAGAAGCGGGAATGTAATTGGTCCCATTTTAAAGAAAAGAATACCGAGACTGTGGGAATTTGTGTAACTGTCTCAAGATCTTTCTAAAAATAAAAATAGAGTAGCATCAGGTTTAGATTCAGTGAGTCTCCAGAGCCTGGGGTACTTGCTCTGCTGTCCTGCTCCAGATGGTGGTGGTGAGGGGTGGGAGGAAGACGAAGGTGAGAGGGAGGGAAGGGCGGGTTTTGACTTGTGCTAAATCTGCCACCTCCTAGACCCTGGTTTCCACCACAGAATCTGTCCCCATTATTGCAGCCTACATTAGACCCTTTTCCAACCCCTGTTCTGACCTGGTATGGATATATAATTTGGTTTGGCTTTTATTATTATTATTATTATTGTTATTATTATTATTGTTATTAATTATTATTATTGTCTCTATCTTGTAGAATTGCAAAGCCTTTTAGAGCAGGGACTGGCCTCAGGCTCCTTCTTGCTCTCCTGGGACACCTTAGAGCAGAGGTCAGGGTGGGGCTGATAAACACTCAAGGTCACCCAGAGCCTGTTCACACGTATGGTGACCAACCATCCTGGTTTGTGTGGGACTATCTTGATTTTAGAAGCTGCAAGTCTGGCACTTTGGGAAATCCCTAAGTCAAACCTAGCAAACCAGGATGGCTGGCCAGCCAATACCGCATTTGGTGGGCAAGGACACTGGTGCCTGGGGGACACAACATGCCCCCATGGTTATTGGTGGAGGCCAAATCTGGGCCTGCTCTCCGAAGCCTGATCTAGTACTCTCTCCTCCCACTGGCTCTAGAAATGAGGCTCAGTCTCCTGCTCCTCACCTTTAAGACACAGCTTTTATAGACAGCTGCTTTCTGCTCTCTGGGCTCTTTGATTCTCTCATCCTCTTTCAGAGAAATGACCCTCCAAATCGAGAAGCTTTGGCTGAAACTCCTTATGCGACACTTGTGATGGGCTGGGGGCTTATCGGGATAACTCTTTGAGGGGCAGTATGTGCCCTCAAAGGACTTGTAGGTAGCAAATCAGAACTTGCTTGTGCCTATTACAGAGCACAGCAATTCTTCATCAGGGGCAAGGGGGCAATTAACAAGTTCTCATGGTTGATCCCGGAAGTGGGGACTGATTCTAGGTCAGAGGGAACACTGAATTCTAGACCAGTAGTCTCCAAAGTGGGATACGCAAACTATTCTTTGGAATATGGTAACACAATATTAAAACATCTATTTCTATTTACTTATATCATTCTTTAAATGACTATCTCCATGTACATTTAAAATATAATATTGGTGTAGTACAGCGTCTGATGCTTATTCATGTACACACGTTGAGGCATGCACTGTTGGGAGTCTATCCAGAAGTGCTCTCCATGTTTCTGAAGAAGAGGTATTTTAACAATCATGAGATCTCTTGCCTGGAGGATGACGTTAGAATCCCTTTCAGCAGGGGGAGGTCCAGATAAAGAACAGAGTAGGTTTTAGTGTAAATTGGCTTAGAATATCCCTCGGTTGATGTTAAACTGATGCAGATGGTGCTTAAGTGTTTCTGTGGAAGATGTGTGCTCCGTGTATGGTAACAAGTCTAGGGAGCCAGGTTTTGTGTACCGGGGAGGTAGCTTCCTGCAGACACTTTTTTGCACACCTTGTTTTATCACATCTCTAACAGGATGAACGTGTTAGCTGACGGGTGACAGCAGGCAGCGTTAGAGCAGTGATTCTCAAAGTGGGGTCCCTGGACCAGTAGCATGAACATCACCTGCGAACTTGTTGGAAATGCAAATTCTTAGGCTCTGCCTCAGACTCCAGAATCAGACTAGATGTGGGACTAGGTGTGACCAGCCCTTCAGGTAATTCTGATGCATGGGAAAAGCTGTGAACTACTGTGATACTGACAGGAGCTTGGATTTGAGTCCTAGTTCTGCCCCTGCTGGTTCTCTGGCTCTGGGTAAGTTACTAATGGACCAGAGTCTTGGTTTCCCCATCTGACCAATGACGATTATAACACCTCCCTCCCGATTTTATATGAGGATTAAAATAGGAGATAATTGGTGTGAAGTGTTTAGCACCATGCCAAACACGTAGAAGGTGCTCCATATCTAGCATCAGTTATTATTTTTCTCATTAATTAAGTTGAGATGGGATGTTAGCATCTTCTATTAGAAGGAGGTACAAAAATGTCATTCATTAGGTCTGTGACCTTGGACAAGTGACTCCATGGTTTCCTTGTCCCTAAAATATGGATAACACCACCTATTTAATAGGGTCACGTGAGATAAGGTGCCTAAAGTGCTTTATAATTTTTAAAATAAGCAAATATGAGAAATTTCTAGATAGTTATTTACTGAGGTGGCTCATACTTTGCCCTCTTGGAAAATACTTGCCCTCTTCCCAAATAATAAAAGAAAGTCAGAAATTGTACCGTGTCAGACCTATAGATGGGGTCACAGAGGGGTTTTATGCCCCAAGAACCATTTTGTTTCCTCTCTATGACATTTCTGTCCCCTCCCACCCCTGATGCCACCCCGCAGATACTATCCCCACAATTTTGTGGTCTGAAGTTGATCCTTTATTAAAATATCAACTTCAAGTCATGAAAACTGTCTAGTTTCCTGGAAGAGGGGAGAGTGGTAGCAACTGTCCAGCACGTTCTTTTGTCATTACGATAATGGCTTGGGTGGCCGTGCCAGGACACCAGATAAATTTCCTCTTCCCATTAAATGTCTCAGTGCTGTTTTTGCAACATGAATTGTTTCTGTGCAGAGATAAGCTTTGCCCATAATTTCACCAGATTCTTAAATGAGGAAAATGGGCAAACAGCTTTCCCTTCTCCACACACTCCTACTTTTTCCATGACAATATCCAATGACAACACATCCATCACCATAGAGGCCTCGGAGCCGGCCAGCACAGATTGCTGGAAAGTTCCTGTCTTCCCCTGAGAGTACTGAGGGCTCTGTGAGGGCGTCTGAAGAGCAGAGATAGAGCCGAAGGTCCTGGGGGAGGGAGCCCTCCACCCCGCTGTTTATTATCAGGAGGCAGTAATTCTTCTCTCTGGGAGGAGAGGAACATCACTATCCACCTCGTCACCTGCCTCAGCGAGCCATATGCTGATGAAGTGAGAACTTTGTCACAACCACGACTCCTCATTAAGCTGATGATGAATAGGGACAGCAGGAAAAATGAGTTGTGCTCTGCTGTGGCATTCCTCTCCTTTTTCAGCAAACTACCAGGATGTCCTTCCCCTGTAAAGGTGGAAGGGAACAACGAAGATGCAAAGGGTTGGGGCAGAGAGCTTTCTGATATGCTGTTAGTGGTGCAGCCAATTAAAAAGAAATTAAAACAGAAATCTCTGCTGGCTGCTGGAATGCAACAGTCTCCTCTCCTTGCCCCTCTACACCCTTGAAGAAATTAGTTGGATGGATGTTGACTGGATATTGGCTGAATGCTTAGATACCAGTTCTGTTTTAGACAGAGAGGAAGAGTGAGAGAGGGAAAGAGGGAGAAAGAAAAAGAGCGAGAGAGCAAGAGCGAGAGCGAGCGAGAGAGAGAGAGAGAGAGAGAGAGAGAGAGAGAGATACTGAAGGTGGTGGGGGTGATTTGGGGGCAGTTCAGGGATCGAAAGTGTGTTGCGTGAGATTTGAGCATTTGGGGGTAGAGAAGACAAAATCTGTTGGAATTTCATCTTGAAGACAATCAAAGGACTGAGAGAAAGACCTAGTCCTGGAGAAGGCAGTTTGAGTCTGTGAAGCACTCTTGCCTTCAAATTCTTCTTTGTCTCTAGACTCTAAAGCATCATGAGAGCTGAAATGAACTGTAAGGAGGAACTTTGTGACTGTGAGAATGTTGCTGGAAGGGGTGAGTGAAAGGTCACGAAGAGTTCTATGGTGCTATTAGTTGGCAGGGAGATGGACAGGATGACTTTGCCCTAATGCTGCATCATACATTTGTCTGGAAGTTTTTTCCTATGTGTGGCCAGGCAACCTGGGAAAGAGATGGAAGGTTGGAGGCTGCCTCCCCTTTCTGGGACCTGGACAGTTTGGGTCACCTGGGTTCCTCCCAGACCTTGCAAGGTTTTCAGCCTGCTTTCCCCACAACACCTCTTTCCTTGAATGGCAGCTGTGGCCCTTTGGCCCAGGAATCCAGAATGATCATCATATTGTGGTCAGGCAGGTTAGCAGTCGTAGAGCAGTGCCCCATTATGCCTCTGCTTCCGGCTGCCTTGGCCAGCTGCTGCCCTATACCAGGGCTAGAGGTGGATGGTTCCTGGCACACACTGAGCCATGAAAAATTAAACCACAGGGTTATCAAATATTTAATCTGCCTGATGAATGAACGCTTGCAGATTCTTATGAATTCTTTGCTTTGATTAGATAAAATTGAAGGATGAGAAGTGTCTTCCCAGCACTTAGCAAAAGGCAAGTCAGGGCAGTTACTTTCTGCCCAGGACTTGGCCCCCGGGAACAGCTCGAGTCCTGTAGAATCTACCTGCTTCATGTGTCATCACTGACACTCTACATTCTCGAGTTTTGGACTTTGCCCAGGTTGTGGTCAACAAAGGCAGTTTTAAGGCCAGCAGCCCTTTACAGTGTATGAAGCATTATCCCAAAGATCCCAACTCCGATATCCTCAACCTTGGATAGCCCTCTGATGTTCATTTTCCTTACGTGTAAAATGAAAATAATAATATTTATAAGATTATCATGTGAGATATATGTTAAATGCTTCATATCTAGCACCTAGTAGGTTCTAAGAAATTATTACTATTATTATTACTGTATTTCTGTAACATCGTGATAGAGTTGAGTATCTCCTTGGATTTGAAAAAGCATGGTTTTGGAGGAAAGCGTTCCTATATAGGCTGCTGCCTACAGTTCCTTGGAGTTACCGACTGACCAGTCCATTAACAAGGCCACTGGTTTATTTATTCATTCATTAATTCAAGGCTGTTGGGTCCATCCCTCAGCTAGATACAGAAAATATAAGAGATTGGATACCTGCTTTTAAGGAAAATATGCTTTCAGTGGGGGAAATAACACGTATATGCTATCTATGTATGTACGTTTCTTAATATGGTCATCATGCAGGGAGAGAAGAGGTTCATAAAAATCAGAACTATTGTGTGTGGGGTTATCAGGGAGGACTTTACCGGAGGGAAACCTGTGCAGAGCAAGGTGTGGGGCCAGCACTTTGGAGAAGTCTGCAGCAGTTCTTATGGTTTTGAAAGAATTCAGAGAGAGAGCGAGCGAGCGAGCCACAGCCCACTGTCTCCAATTGTGGAGGATCTCTGGGGCAAGTTTAGGCTTAAAGGGTACAATTGTCAGTTGAAGCCTCCTTCCCCAGGCATACATTAGCTATATTTCGCTTTCCTGGAGTGGAGGACTGCTTCCTTATTTGCCTGGGTGCTTTAATAAAACAGTGAAGGTAAACATGCCCCTGTTTGAGTGCCTTTGCCTCAGCTGGGAGGAGATACTCTCTGCTGTAATTTAGGAGGGGGCCTTGTGGGTCATCAGATCAGACTGGAGTTTTATGACTGGGATTTGCCGGCTAGAGCCCTGGGTTACTGTGCCAGCCCAAACCTCAGGTTAGAAACTGGAATTGGATCCTTGTGGCCAGATGGGAGGCGGGCAGGGCCAGCCTTTCCCCATCACTGGCTTGTAGCCAACCCAGGTCTGGTGAGAAGCGAGGGACACATTCTGATGTCTAAGTACCCTGCGATTTATTGGCTGGTGGCTCAGCTCCACGTGGGGCAAATGCCAACATCACAGTTGACATACATTGGCGTCCTGGTTGGTGAGGTCAATGGGTCCTGAGGGAAGTACATCAGGCTTCTGTCTTGGTTAAAGGCTAGGGTTCCCCATGGATCCATTCTTCATTTTAACCTATTCAGTCAGTTGATGAGCAATTATTTCCTGAGAACTGAAGTGTCAATTATTGAAAAAATGTCTAGGCTTAGCTCTGTAGGGGGTACCAGGAATTATAAGGGAAGGACTCCCACCTCCACCCAAGGAGCTCCCAGTCCAGTTGAGGGAAGTGAGAGGGAGATAGACATGAAAGGTTTAACATCTTGTACTAGCCTCAAAGACAAGACACATAGGCAGCAATTCAGGAGCTGTCCCAAGGAGGCATGTGCTCAGCGCCGCAAACGTCCAGAGCGACAGTGGAGGCCGGGCATGGGGGAGTGCCTGCCTCCTTGGTCAGTGTCTGTGTCTTCTTACTTCGCCAGGCTTCTTTACATAAAATGAGATAAATTCCTTCTGTCTCTTCTCAAATTCCAATAAGGACGAATGATTTCTATGGACATTCTTTTCTATTTCTTAATCCCTCTTACTGCTTATGAAAGTCCTACAGGCACATTGACAAAAAAACAGAAGTATGCAGCGAAGCAGAAATAAAATCACCTGTAATCACACCAGAAATATATGCTGCTATTCACATTTTGCTTCATATTCTTCCAACAATATTTCCATGCTTTTTTCTTTATGATGTCGAGATCATAGAGTATATACAATTTAGTATTCTGCATTTTCCCTTAACATAATTTATTACCGTCATTCCTATGTGTTATTTATTCAGACTCTAAAAACATATTTTAAAATGTCTAATTATCCCATGATATGGATACTCGCCACTTTTCCTTATATTTCCTTTTTAATCATTCCATGTTTTTGTTATTATAAATAGAATCATGCCAAATGTCTTTCTGTGGAATTGTATACACCACTTCATTTGTTCATTTATTTTAAAAACTTTGACTTTCTGCAGTGTGCAAGATAATGTGCTTTTAGCAAGTTAATTTTTCTGGGCCCCAGTTTCCACACCTGTAGTCACTAGATGGGTTCTAAGCTGCCTCCAGCTTCCAGCAGTCGGTGGTTCTAACTGCAGATGTAAGACCACCTAAGAGCCCTTCTTCCTTGACAACTCACTGGAGACTGTGTTTGGAGTGTTCCTGGTGCACAGATGCTGCTGCTACTGGGCCTGAACAAGCATGTCCTTTTCTCCTCTTCGTCACATTCACAGTGCTCATTTGCTCAGCTCTTTTTTTCATAAGTAGTTCAGGGCTTGACTGCAGCCCAGCTCTGTTTGAAATCAGCACAGACATAGGAGAGTTTTATAAAATTGTGACCAGAGTAACCAAGGAAGTAAGACTTCACCAAAATGCTAACATGCCAAGAGAGAGGGTCCCCTTTACAGCCGGCTCAGGGTAAATCTTGGACAAATGGGAAGAATTCCCACTGCATTAAACCCATGAGAAACTCAGAGAACATATTTCCCTGAGAAGTATTGAAGGAGGAAAGTTGCAAGGACTTTCAAAAGATGCCCTAGAGTTGAAGGGCAGAGGTGTCTGGTCTCTGCAAGGTATTTTAGCGGGACACTTCTATGTGGCAGTGCCAAAGTTCCACAGACCCCCAATAAAAGCACCAAGATATCTGGGAAAGCTGAGCTATCTGGTATAAAAACATGATTGTGACGTGCTAGCACGTTTAAACTGGGACCGAGAGACTAGCTGTTTTCCAAGGGTAGTTAGTGGTTTCTTGCTGAGGTCACGCTTTGCTGGCTCAGAGAACTTAATTTTAACAATTCACACAGAAGAATTATGTTCGTAGGATTGACCAAAACTCAGCTAACTCTTGAATGGCTGGAGGATACAACTACAAATGCATACAACAAGGATCGTGATTGAGTGGGAGTATCATCTGTCTAAGGCATAAATTCCAAAGTGCCACCTTCTATCCCTTATTCATAACAGACGTCATTAATCTATCAGGACACTTCCCAGCTAAGCCAAGATGCAGGCTCAGAATCCTTCTCAACACAGGGCTCCAAGCTGCTACTACCGGACAAATGGAGTTTGTTTACTCCTGGAGCAAAACCTTCTTGTCATTCCTATGCATAGATGAATTCTCTCTCCTATAGGCAACACCATGTGGGAAAATAGATCAACATCTAAGAGATTCCTTGGTAAGCACAGACATGATAAATTGCCTTTCCCTAAGGATGTTTGTCCAAGGAACTAGATACCGTCTTGAGTAAGACCAGGGAATGTGGGAAACCAAGGATAACCTTTTAATTACCAGTCATCAGAATGAAGATTGGTTCATGTCATAGTAGCAAGTTACTATGTTGTAGGCACTTCCCAAAGGGCTTGTTGTTGTATTCTCTCATGGTTCTCCATGGCAACACCTGCAAGATAAACCAAGGTTAGGATTATCTCCATAGAACAGATGATGGAGGCTCAAGGAAGATAAATGACCCACATGGGACAATCCACACTGCTAGGGGCTTTTCCTGGAAGCCGGGTGTCCCTGCCTCCAGATGCCAATTCTCTTTGGTGTGTTTTTTTTTTTTAAATTAAAACTTTTAACTTGTAGCATTTGTGCTAATGTGAATTCCTTTAGGACAGGATCATGTATTATTTATTTCTGTATCTTCGACTACTTTCCCGCTCAATCTCAAGTGCTATGACTAATACATAGAAAGTGCTCAAGAAAATATTTATAGCATGTAAGTTAGCAGACAATACATCATTCATTCATTCATTCATTCATTCAAGGAACAGGAAGATGCCCCTTGCTTTCTATGCTGGCCTTTCCCAGTCCTTTTGGGGGGAGGGAAGTGCCTAGAACTTTAATTGCAAGAGCAGCTCTGGCTGTGAGGCTGCCCTGGCACGTGCGCCTGTGCAGCAGACAGTGCCAGTCCACTGGAGGCCGCCTTCCCCATAAAGAGCCTCGTCCTTACATCCTTATTTGTAGTCCCTGGTAGCAGGAGCCACAAGCCTCTAACTAGCTCAGGACCTGGGGTTAGAGCTGCTTGGGTCCTGAATAGAGGGAGCCCTGTGTGGAGGGATTTCCAGGAGAGTGACAGTGCCTCTGCTGCAAAGGGGTGGATGGCTGGGGGAACAGGGGCCCTACTCCCTCCTGGTGCCTTGCCCTGAGCACCCAGGCAGTTGCTCAGGGCAAGGCACCAGGAGGGAGTAGGGCGTAAAGGGGTGGGAAGAAGATTGGATTTAGGGCTTTAGGGAGGGGTGGGAGGCCAAATGACCCAGCTCCCCAACCCCTCTCTGGACCTTCTTCCAATTTATAATATGCCCCCTTTGGGGATGGCCTTTTGACATGTGCTAATTATAAATTGTCCTGTGCATTCCGAGAGTTCTAATAATTAGAATTTCTAATTCCAGTCCTCTGAGCTTCTCCTGCCACAGGTGCACTTGACACATTTGCTTTTCTGCTCAAAGTCACTGTGCCGTCTGGGGGAAGGACCCAGATTTGGGGAGCAGGGATGGAAGCTTCTCCGAGCCATCCAATACACATATTCTGGAAGAACTGCTCTTTGTGGTTTATTCATTTTTACAGAGGAATATTTTCAAGGCACATGGTCAGGGCAGGGTTGTCTAAGGAATTGACCCCCTGGGCTCTGGTCCTAGCTTGACCAGAGCTTCTCACTGTGGGACCTGGGCCAAGAGATTCTTGGAGCCTCAGTTTCTCTCCTGTAGACCAAGGGAATCAGATCTGTGGTTGCCCAGCGTCCTTTCAGGTTTGAGATTATTTGATTCTATGAAATGTCATAATTGTATGTTCTGAGTTGAAGCCCTCAGATCATATAGTGACTCTGTCAGAGCTAGCTATCTGACTTCATTTGCACGTAATTTAATAACAAGATATTAAATAACTTGTTCAAGGTCAAGATAAGACCCCAAGCCATGTGTTTTTTTTCCCACCCCACAAGCACTGTCTTACCTAACTTCCCCTAGCTTTGGTTTCTTCATCTGTAAAATGGGAATGATAACACTCAGGGGCTAGTATCAATGCTCTATGTAAAGTGCAGAGCACTGAGTATGCATAAGGCTCTTTATACTGTCACTCTAGCCTTGCACAGAGCCTTCACAAGAAGCATGTTACAGTTTTTCACATCGGGCCACCCTCCTAAAGCATTATTACAGCCTTAGCAGTTTGGTGTCCAGGATTGTGATGGAGGGAGATTAGCACTCCAGCTCCACCTCTGATGGAAGATTCACCTTGCCTTGCTGGAGAGTTGACTTGTGGGGACTCTGGTAGATGTGAACGTCAGTTCTGAGAAACTAGTAGGAGTCTACTCTGCCCTCTTGTCCATGATTAATGGCGAGCATGCTTGGTGTGGTCGGATGTTTTACTGGTACACAGCACAAATGCTACCGTTATCTCCTTTACAGGTGTGTGCGTGTGTGTGTGTGTGTGTGTGTGTGTGTGTGTGTGTGTGTCTGGAGGGGCATGCTACAGGCCATGCAGCCAATAAATCGAGGAACAAGACAGGGGCACATCATTCATGAAGTGAAGCAGTCCAAGATCATCCCTACTATGTTCCGCCCCACTCTGCGTGCTTCTCCTGAAGTTATCTCACTCTGCCCTCCATGGCCTCTCCCGTCTGCACTTATGCCCCAAAGCTGCCCCTTGCTAGCTGGATCCTCATGCCTTAGAACTTGACAGAGTGTTGTTGGTGCTGGAGGGACCCTTACATGTCATTCGGTCTAACTGTTTCAGTTATCTGATGATAGTAACAGTTACTGAGATGGTTGAGTAGTTCATGAGCACATAGCCTGTTAAAATAGCCTGAGATGACTGGCCCTCCTGAGATGACTGCCCCGTGCCTTTTTTCCTACACTCCAGTACTCTATATTGCCTTTCTTTCCTTGAAATTCCTTTAGGGGCTCATACACTGGTAAAAGTGAGGTCCAGAGCTCTGTTTTGTTTAGCTGGTCTCATCTTTAAGAAATGAGGAAAATAGAAGAATTTAAAGACTCCAGACAGGACATGTACCACACTCCCTGTATGGGCTGCTGTAACAAATACTCCGAAATGGGTGGCCAGACGAGACATGTATTGTCTCAGTTCTAGATGTTTGAGATTGAGCATTGGTTTCTTCTGAGGCCCCTCTCCTTGGCTTGTAGATGGCCATTTTCTCTCTTTGTCTTCACATTGTCTTCCCTTTGTATGTCTGTGTCCTAATCTCTTTTTATAGGGACACCAGTCAGATTGGTTTAAGGCCCACCCTCACTAAGGACCTGCTTTGAATGTATCACATCGTTAAAGACTGTCTCCAAATACAGTTGCATTCTGAGGTACTGTGACTTTGAGTTTCAAAGTATGGATTTTGGGGGGACAGTTCAGCCCCTAACCCCCACTCGCAAATTCCGTGTGTGGTTTGTACTTTTTGCTGGTTGTCCACTGCAGGCTCTCACATTTTCAACCCCATCTTCTATTGGGTGTCTTGTTGAATGATCAGGAGAATGATGCAGTGAATGTTCAAGGGATGCTGAAGAGGAGGAGGTGGAAGGGGCTGCCTATGGCCACTGCCCTCCTCTTCATCCCCCCTGGCTCCCTGGACCTGTTTGTAGTGAGGACGGAGGACCAAGCCTGCTCAGAGTGCAGCCAGGGCTGAGGAGGGAGCTGGCAGTCCTTCTAGGGAGTGTAGCTGATTAAAATAATCATATTAACTGGCCCTCAAAGAGACATATTTATAGCCATGGTGACACGTTATTAAGGATCTAATTTGGATCAGGACTCTGGGAATTTTATTTTTAGGCCCAGAGGAGAGCCCTGCAGGCAGGTGACCAAGAGGTCTCCTGTGGCTTTGTGTTCATTCTGCTGAATTGAAGACTCTCAAGGTTGGAAGAAATTAGAAAGGTCCTGTCAACCCATTTTTCTGCCTGAGGCTCGTATCCAGTGTCCCCACCGAGGGACCATCCAACCTCCTCTTAAATGCCTCCAGTGTCAGGGATCCCCTTTCTGTTCAAGGAGGCCCATCCCATCCTATGAAAGTCAGAAGGAACTTTCTTCTTTTTAAATCTTCCATCTGCTGTTTCTGGTTCCACCCTTGGGATAGGCAGAATGTGTTAAGTATTTGGCAGGTCTTCAGAGATCTTGAAGACAGAGTTAAGGGCCTTCTTGGCCTTCACTGCTTCAGGCTAAGGGCTCCAGTTTATCCTTTAGTGGCTTCTCTCAGGATGTAGTTCCATCATGCTTTTGGGGGGATGTGAATTATTTGGGGGTCCAGGACTTCTGATGTCTGCCTCATGGGGACAGCTGGAATTCTGGGTCCAAATGAAATCTGGCCAACTGTATAGTCAGTTGACCTTTGTTGAGGAACTTGGAGGAAAACGGGCTACTTCTAAAAAAGAAATTACCCCACAGGCACCTGTGCTGTGAGTTTGGCGAGGAGAAAGGCAGAGGCTTAATATTGATAGAGGGGGTCTGTTCCACATGAGGAGTCCCATGTGAGGGACAGCACCATGGCCCTGCGAGGATCCGGTCCAAGCCACAGCTCAGAGGTGGAGAGATAAGCATCCTGATGGGTGGTCCTTCTGGGAAATGAGTGTTTGGGCAGCTTTGGTTTGCATACCTCCTACTCCCCACTCAGCCTGTGAATGGTGGAGGCCCACCTGTAGGGGTCCATGGCAGGGGGAGCCTGGGGTGCATCTCGTGCAAGGTAGTGTCACCATCAGTGTCACTGAATGGATCACATGCATGAGAGGCCTAGCTCTATAGCTGAACTAGTCCTTGTGAGACCTTGAGCGAGTGCCCTTACTTCTCTGATCTTTGGGTTTTACCTGCCCCCTTTGTAGTTCTAAGGATGAAATGAGATGATGCCTGTAAATACAGTCAAGTGCTAACTTTCCCCACAGATATCACAGATGAAAGATTATGAAGCTACTTCTGCATATGCAGATATTTATATTTTAGTGCCTAACAATAGCAACAACAACAACAACAACAGAACAAAAAGAAATAAATTAGTTTCAGATGTGAGAAAATCATTGTAGAAGATAATTCATAGGAGTCTATAGTAGGATTGCGCCAATTGTCTAAACATCATTTTAAAAATTTTCTTCTAAAATTGTCTATTTTCTAATAAAAGCAAGAAAACAAACTGTATGTGTATATTGTGTGTGTGTGTGTGTGTGTGTGTGTGTGTGTGTTTTGAATATTCTTTGTTCAAACCAGGGGTTTTTCTCTGTGTGCAGTAAATCCCTCATAACCACTCCACTCCTCACCCCAATTCCTCCTTCTCATCTCCTCAGCTGGCATAGTTGTACTCTCATTACCTAAGGGAACACAACAGAACTGTCCAAGTTTCAGGACAAACAAATGCTTTGAAATGACACCTCTTGAATAGCTTTTGGTGGCTTTTCTAGAGAAGCCCTCGTTACTTGAAATAAGATGAGTTTCCCAAGTTAGACCTCAGGAAGATGGCAGATCCTATGGGCAGGCTTTAAAAATGATGAAATTACTCGTTCAATATGATCAGGATTATAGTCGAGTGGCTTATTTCTACTCTTTTGCTTGGCTTGCAGCTAAAAATAAGATTCAGGCATTTTAGATTTTTCTTTTTTTGTACTCACCAAAGAGCATCCTCTGTGAGCACTGGCATTGTTCCCAAGGAGAGTCCCCGCTTAGAGGCCTTGTATGGTGACTGAGTTGCTCAGTAGCCCTGCATGCTCAGGATAAGGTACATGGCCTTTGGTTTCTGTTTCTGGGGTCACGTTCTTCTGATACGCCCTTCCTCCAAGTGGAGACTCCATCTGAGGTACCTTCCTACCAATTCTGACACCAATCATAATTTTTGTCACCAATTAAGGTTGTAGTCACCAGTTACAATGTGTGGTTTTTCCCCACCAAGCAATTTTCAGAGACATCAGCTGGATGACCTGCTGTTAACATAATTCTGACACTTTTTACTTGGAGATAGCGTCATATCCTACAGGTTAAGGGCTCAGTCTCACAAGACTCTTCCTTCCACTCTCCACCTTAGATACCAGTTGCAAGTCCAGGTTCTCCCCTGCTATCTGATTTACTGGCTATAGATTGGGGGTTCTACTGACATCTCCTTTGAGTTCAATTAATTTGCTAGAATGGTTCATAGAACTAACAGAAACATGTTACTAGATTACTGGTTTGTCATAAAAGAATATAACTCAGGAATAGCCACATGGAAGAGATGCACAGGGTGAGGCATGGGGAAAGAGGGTGGAGCGTCCGTGCTCTCTCCCAGCATGCTCCTCTTCCCCCAGTCTCCACATGTTCACCAACCTGGAAGCTTTCCGAATCTCATCCTTTTGAGTTTTTATGGATACTTCATTGCACAGGTATAATTATTAAATGATTGGCCGTTGGTGATTAAACTCAGTCTCTAGCCTCTTTCTTAGGGGCATGCCAAAAGTCATCTCATTAACATAACAAAAGACAACT
The DNA here is from genome assembly GCF_014176215.1 of Rousettus aegyptiacus. Taxonomy (NCBI): domain Eukaryota; kingdom Metazoa; phylum Chordata; class Mammalia; order Chiroptera; family Pteropodidae; genus Rousettus; species Rousettus aegyptiacus. The sequence goes on from NW_023416309.1 coordinate 10,541,080, forward strand.
TTATTGGATGCTCAGCTTAGAAAATTGCAAGTGTTCTAGGAGCTCTCAGGGCTGGGGTCAAAGACCAAGTATATGTTTCTTATTATAAATCACAATGTCAAACACCCCAAGCCTTTTCTTTGCAGCAACTAGCGTGGAACTGTAATGACATGACTCTGGTATGTTTAACCAGAATTATTGCTGGACCATGATGAGGGCAGAGACTGGGTCCATTTTAGTCTTCATTGTAGCCATGGCATAGTGTAGGCGGTCATTTGTAGGATAAGTGAATATATTTCCCTTTCTAAGAAGGCCCTCCCCAGAATTGGCACAGGGAACAGTGGAGAAAATGGTGGCCCTGGGGTTTCTGCCCCAGGCTCTAAATCCTGTGTCTGTCCTAAAGAGGCTCAACGGGCAGAGAGCCAGAGACACAAGCAGGCATCTGACCTTTGCCTCCTTGCTCACTGTGACTGATGGGATTAATAGAATCTTGGTGACATCCTTAGGTCTTCATCTGCTATTAGCTGATTAAAATAAAAAAAAAAAATTATCTGCATCCCCAGATGGGCTGTTCTTGATTCAGATGAAGAAAGACAGAGACGCTATCAGCTATTTCCTGGCTTATGTGGCCCTATTTTTGGCCCCAAATCCATTGTGAGTTACAGTCTTTCCCCCAACCATCAGTGGGAAAATCCATTAACGAATGAGAAGTCCCTCCAGGATCAGAAGGACTTTAGTTTCTGGGTTTCTAAATGATCTTAATATTAATCTCCAATGCCATACAGGTTTAGAAGCAGCCACAGTCACTGAGTCCCTTGCTACTTGCTGAGGCAGCAAAGGGCTGGGGTTTTCAGTTTAACCAAGCTTCTGGGTTCATGGTGATCCCTCTGGAAGCCTTATTGGTTTCTAAAGGTCTTTATGCACTTGTCTTCACTGGCCTGTCCCAAACAGTTTCTCAGTCAGCTTTTGATAAATTCACACACCCATGGAAGTTTTCCACAGTATCTGGCTATTTTGTTCTAAGCCTTATAGACGAAAACCACATACTAAATCTGACAAGCTCAGGGGAGGCCTGCATAGCAGGCCTCACAAACCCAGAGACTAAAGTAAGCACACAGGGTAGTCTGACCATAAAAATTCCTACCTAAAAGGGTCATCATGGTGGGTAGTCGCATCTTAGGCTTGTAGTTTCCTTGACGAAGGTCATTCTCTAACTTTAAAATTGTTGATTGTTATGGTGTGTCAAAGATAGCATACCTTTGAAATGTCAGAGTAATTTTCTTTTCCAGGCTCCAAGGGCACAGAGCATGGAGCACAGAGACACTATTATTGTCTTGTTGCCCATGTACTGTCTCTACGTACTGTAAATGTTAACTACCTGTACCCAACAATGGAAAAGAAGTTTGTCTTTCTCCATTTTGTTTTTAATCCAATCCCAGAGATTTCCCCATTTTACTTTCTCCCCCCCACCCAAATCTACCACCAGTGAGTTTCATGTAACCCCCTATGTCTCCTCCTCTAATTCTAATGTATGAAATAAACAGCAAAAACTGCCATTCTCTGGAACAATATCGCAGTCTGTCGAGATTTTGCTTCACGGCAATTGGTGTCAATTTGGCTCAAAAGGCTCTTATGAGACTTTTTCTTAGGTTGGACATTCTTTCGTGGACAGCACCCAGGAGTCTCCTCTGGTGACTGTTACATTCAGGGGCCCTTTCCAAGACAAAATGAGACACAATTCTCAAACTGCCACCAAAAGGCTGCATTATATTTGGGCAGCTAGGAGAGCTCTAAATAAGGTATTTGGAGTGAAGGGGTTGTTGGGAGAGAGGGAAAATTGTGCAGAGTTTGAGCTTACCTTAAGAAAGTACTGTTCTTTGCTGTAATTGTAAACCTCTTTGCTCACACCCAAGAGGAAGATAAAACAGTTTGCCAAGACCAGGTTGGGTTAAGGCTCCTTTTAACTAATAAGAAGTATAAGAAATATTTACTGGCCACTTATACAGTGACAGGACCTGGGTTCTCAACAGAACTCTGTGACGAGGGGACTATTACTATTTGCTCTTCCCCGATGAGGAGAGAGAGGTGCTGTATTAGTTTGCTGTAACAAATACCACAGACTGGGTGACTTAAAACTACAGGAATTTATTTTCTTATAGTTCTGGAGGCCAGAACTCTGAGATCAAGTATCAGCAGGTTTGGTTCCTTTTTAGGGCTGTGAGGATAGGATCTGTCCTCGGGCTCTCTCTTTGGCTTATAGATGGCCATCTTCTCCCTGTGTCTTCATATCATCTTCCCTCTGCACTTGTCTGTGTGCAAGTTTCCCCTTCTTAGAGGGACATTGGTCATTTTGGATTAGAGTCCACTCTAATGATCTCATTTTAACCGAACCATCTCTTTTAATACATTATCTCCCAAAGTGGTCACATTCTGAGGGACTAGAGATTAGAAATTCAACATGAATTTTTTTGAGGGGAACACAATTCAGCCTATAACAGGCACAGAGAGGCTAGATAACTTGCCTGAGGTCACATAGCTACACGACTAAAACTCAGGCACTCTGAATCCAGAATCCCCTGGTTCTGTACATATTGAAAGAAAGAAAAATGAAGAAATGCCAAAACGGGATTATGCAAATGATGTCTATTTTAAATGTTTACATGAATTAAATAAAGGAAATCTTTTAAAAAGAAAATCAAATACAATATGATTATGCTATTCAAACAACAATTACTTAATATGTAAACTTAATTCTTAGTATACTTCCATGGATGAGATCTGGTGCAGGATAAAAGTCTAAACTTGGTAGGCAATGGTTCCATGAGATATATATGTAACCTCATCAGGGATAGCTCAGAGGTCTAAATTCAATCCCCCCTGTGAATGTAGAACTTGACTAGTGGCCTCCTATACCTCCTCGCCCCCTTGAAGACCCCCTATCATCTGGTCTTGGATTACTGTGTTTCCTCCCAAATTTGGAAACTTGGTTACTGGTCTCAACTCTGCTAGGAAGCCACATTGACCTTGGGAAGGTCAAAGGCCTCAGGCTAACCTTCCCTATCTGCAAATGGAGACATTAGATAAAAGGTGACCTTCATGGGCTCCAGTAGCTCCAAACATCCCCAGAACTTTGATGCTGTGACTGAGAGAGCTCTGTCATAGAATTCTATGGCTGAATATGAAGCCAAATTGAACTTCGATGGAACCCAATTGGATCGCCCCCAATGGCACCCAGAACCCGTTGGTGTCTTCTAATCGCCCAGTGTTAACATCTACTAAATGCTATTCAGCCAGTGTCATTGCAGATGACTTCATGGGAGATGGACTTGCCATCATGAAAAAACATAGTCAATAAAGAGGAGTTGGTTAAAGTGTAGGTATTTGAAGCCTGTCCTGTTCTACCAACAGCATAGTAATAGGCTCTGCAATGTAAGATTTATTTTAACAGATGGATATGTAAGGCCAAGAGCCATGGGAGGTGATGATGCATGTCAAATAGAAGTGGCAATAGCTTTATAACATGATGTCCTTCACAGGCTGGCCCAGAGGTCACCCTGAGATTTGGGAGAGGCCCTGTGTGCTTCCAGATGCATTTTCCCTGGCACAGGTTTCTATATTTCTTTTTTTCCTTTTACTCTCCTCTTCCTTTTCATCTCCATCTCTTTTTTCCTGTCTCTTCCAACCCGCTGTCCCTCCTCCCTTTTTCTTTTAAGTCCTGTTTATGTGATGTAGGCTTCACTTTCTTCAGGGCTTACAAATCAAAGGGGATGACCTCCTCCCCTGTGGGTGTCACCATTCCATATAACATAACACACACAGCTTCAGTTCTGTGCATAGGCATCCAAGTGTAATCTATTGCATAGAAGAGTTCTTTGCTCATATTCTCCTGTCTTACCTTTCAGACCCCTTACTATCTTTCTAGAGCTATTTTAGTCTTTTCTTCATGCATTAATCTTTCTATGACTATTGAAACCTTCAGTGATTGATATAAATCTTAATGCCTCCCTTCTTGAAGGTCATCACAATTTAACACATATGTATTTGTATATATCTCTCTATATAAATAACATATTTCTCCGCTTGACTGGTCTTTGTCTCTCAATAGTATAAGCTCTCTAAGGACAGGGATCCTGTTTGCCTTCTTCACTGTTGCACTCCCAGAGCTTTACACAGTATATTTTCAGTGCACTTTAGTTGACCGTGTGTGAGCGAGCTCATGAGACTTTCTACTACCCTGTGGGGCAGATGAGTGGGTAAGTCAGTCTTCCTTTGGAGCTGTGTTAACAGGTTCAGATTGCTAGGTGGATTGCCCAAAGCATCACCACTAGTTAGCGAGAGAACACAGACCCAGATTCTCTCATTGCATTCGATTTAAGGAGAGGTTCACAGTGATTACTGCTCATTTTCCATGGAGACCTTACTGTCTAGTTGGGGAGACCAGTTGAAGGAAGGGAGAGCTGTGTTAGGAGCAAAGTATGGGCAGCCAGGTTTCGGTGGGCCAGGGAGCTCTGGGCCAGGGATGGTGGATTAGCCCTGAGCCACAATGGTCCATCTTTGCCTCTACTTTGAGCAACTGAAGTTGGTTCTGATGCTCCTGCCAAGGGTGCGCCTTTACTGGGCTTCCCGCCTCCTGCCAGCTGAGCCCCTGCCAGGAGCACTTTCTGATGTGGTCCCCATTCCTTGCCAAGACAGATTTGGGTCTGTCTTTTCCCTCCTAGCATCTCCTGGACATCTTCATAAGCTGAGATAAGGTGTGGACTGCTCAGCCTTGGGGTGGGGGGCACTGTGCATTAAGACCATGATGTGGGCAGGACCCCTCTGTAGTTGTGCAGTGAAGCAACCTTGGGGGGAGTGATAAAACAGGGAATCAGGCAGACTGGCTCACTTTCTTGATATAGTATATGAGGAAAAAGATCATTCTCGGGGAGGGCCCACCCCTGAACAGTTTTGTTTGTTTTACTTGGGAGGAGGAAGCCAACACTCATTTGATAGATTGCTCTTTATCAGGTGCCAACGAGAAGTGTTTCATATATGGTATCTTATTTAACCCTCCCTACAGCCCCGTGAGGCTGGTATTAGCCCCTGGTTATTATCCCCATTTTATAGATGAGAAAGCTGAGGTTCAGTGTGTTTGTGTGGCTCACATAGGTGGGCACAGCTAGTAAGTCACAGTGTCCAGATTCAGACTCAGGATCCTTCAACTTCTACCTGAGTCCCTCCCCCCCAACCCCCCGCCCCCAAGTATTTCCATGACACCACAATGTCTTCTCAGATCTTGGAAAAGCCAGGTGGCTCCAGAGACAATAGGTGCCATCCTGGAGCCAGAAGGGAGGACCCATCACAGATGCCTTTCCATTTGCAGTCAAAAGGCCTATAGCCACAGACTGCATGGTGCCCCTGGGTCAGGAGTACTGGCTTTGCACTTAGTGGAATCTCCAGCCCTAAGAACCCTTCCCGGAGCCCAGGAAGGCCAAGCAATTTACTCTTGGCATTCTTGGAAAACAGCTGTGGGTGAGGAACCTGGCTTCTGCTGACACCTCCCTGCTACTCCCAGCATCATTAGAGACTGTGTTTGACGCCCAGGTGGGGGCTCAGAAGGACCCAGGTCTGGCTTTCTCAGAGCCTAACGTGAGTTCCTAATGTGCTCATGTGTTCCCTTTTGGATGTACTTAAGTCTCTCCTCTGTGTTTTTGGTTTAGAACTTGGGAAATATCCTTTTGTTTTCTATCCCCATGGATTTACCCCTAATCACAATCCTGTGCCAAAGACAGGTGCTCAGTTATTTCAGCACCTGGAGATAATGGAGGGAAGCAATGAATTTGATGAAACAAGCAATAATTTAGAAACTTTCTATCTAAGCTCTGTCATGTATTTCTTCCCACAGCAGATTTATTTTCTCAATTCTGTTTAACTCAGACCCAAATTAGAATGGCTTTGCCTTTCCTGCTTTCACACTTACCTGGGTTAGCTGTCAAGGGCACAGGTATCCTGAAGTCCTTATGGGTGTTTGTCTTCAAAGGCAGGGAGTGGCTGGCTTCTCATCTTAGCTCTGTCAATGGCTGTGTGACTTTGGCCCATTAACTTACCTCTCTGAGCCTTGAAAGCCTATTTGTCAAATAGGAATTCAGTAGTGATAACCTGAATTTCTTGAAGACAAGGGACAGTGCCAGACCTGGGATTTCTAGATGGAATACTCTATCTTATTTAGCATGTCTCGGATTTGCTGCTGCCCCATTAGCAAGAAGCTATGTCTTTTTTTTTTTTTTTTTTTTTTTTTTTTTTAAATTGAGAGCCATGAAAGTTTCAAATGAAATTAGGAAGCCATCTTCCTGGCCTCAGTGTGTCCTTTAAGGATAATCTCCTCATCTTTCTCCCTGTGCACTAATGGTACCAGCCTAGCAGGACACCAAATTATTTATTTGCAAAGGCCCTTACACTTCTCCAACGGCTTGGGGATGGATGATCTGACTTGAACACACTTGAACCCATGAGAGAGAAGCAAGGCTCACTTGCCCTTAACCCAGGTAAGGTTATCTCCAGCACCCAGAGAGGTCAGCAATCCCCACACAATCACACAGCAATTTGAAGGCAATAGCTGGGCCAGAACTGAGGGGTTTTGACTCCTGGTCCAGTGCTTCTCAAACTTTAGTGTGCACAGGAATCTCCTAGGGACCTTGTAAAAATGTAGATCAAGAGGTCTGTGGTCGTGCCTGAGATTCTGTTTTTCAGTCAATGGCCCAGATGATGCTGGTGCTTCTGTCCTGGGGGCCTTGCTTGAAGTAGCAAGGGGTGTGATGAAACTGGGAGGCTGGGGTCTTTGCTGCTCATCAGGTGTGAGCAAGAACGCTGTCCTGTATGAAACCTGCCCCACCTCCTCACTGATTAGTGTACCGCCACCTCTTTCCTCAGTTTTCTTTTTCTTGTGCTGCGAAGGCCTGGGCTGCTGCCCCACTGCCTCCCTGGCTCATTTTCTCTGGTTTCATCTTGCTCAGGATTGACGTAAATGCTGCATCTTAGCCGGATTCTGCGAGGTCCCCTGGCTCACGAGCTTACTACTTTAGGCTCCCAGTCCCCATCCCAAGAAGATTCGAGTGCCTGAATTAACTCTCTCTTGGAGCAGTAAACCACCCTGAGTGCCAACCTAGTTTGTATTTTTAGATTATGCTCCATCGGTTACCTAACTTGCAGAGCGGCTCCTCTCTGCTCATCTGGGAGGTGCTGGCAAGAAATGTTCCTCCTCAGGCTTTTGTGAGGTGCCCCCCTCCTCGTTCCCATCTCTCATGAGCTGAGAGACCTTTTTCCTCAGCACTGCGTCCTTGGCATTTAGGATGGAGAGATTGTTCACCCCATTTGGTAGATGTGGCAGAAATACTGAGTGGGTGACGGGTCCTGCTCAGGCAATGCAGTGTGACAGTGCCAAGAAGCGGGGCTCCTAAGCCCTTCTCTCTCTGCTGGGGAGAGGTCATGAAAAAAGAGGCATCTTCCCAGGCTAAGCAGGGCCAGGGAATTTCTCTCTCAGCCACTGTTTTGCAAAATGGTTGAAGGGAAGCCAGGTAGGAAGGAGCAATGGCCCCTGTCACCCTTAGGTGGAGTGAGCTCCTGGCTCTGGTCTTTATTTATAAGTTCAGCTGGAAAACCCACATGGTAAAAATCTACTTTAGCTTGTGGTTTCTGCCTCACCTTCCCCACTCCAGGGAGTCCTTTGACCCCACCCCCAGTCAGGTGTTGCCAAATGACTTAGTTTGAATTTCATTGGGGTTTCTTCCACATCTCAGCAGACGTGTTCATGAGCAGTGCTCCACCAAGAGGCTGGCAAGAAGCAGACTGGCTCACAAGTTGGGCTGGGCTGATGAAAGCCCCTCTGGGTGGGACGAGAGCTTCTTTGAAATTCAGGGACGACATGGTAAGGGTCAGCACTTCTCACACAAACTCTGCTCATGGACTTAAGGCCCATGGATGTGACAACTTCATTCATTCTTCTACCAATTAAATGTGAGCACCAGTTGTATTAAAGGCACCAGGAAGAATGCTGTGGGTGTTCAAGGGCCCCCAGTGGGAAAGGGAGCGAACAAGACACACACAGTCTCTTTCTTAGAGACCTTAGACATCTTCCTGGGAAAGCATTGTGTATATCTGTAAAAGTAAAAGCTAAAAGCAACAGGCCGTGTGTGTACATGTGTGTGCCCACGTGTACGTGTGTGTATATGGGTCTGTGTGAATATGTGGGCACGTGTAGGTATATGTGGTGTATGTTTATGTGTTAGTGTATATAAGTATGTGTGTTTGTCTCTGTGTGCATGCATATGTTTATGTGTGTGTCAGTGTATGCATATATGTGTGTACACACATGTAGTCGTGTACATGTGTCATATGATAGTGTCAATATTTATGTGTGTGTTTATGTATGTGCCTATATCTGTGAATATCATGCCTGTATGTTGTTTATGCCAGTAGGTGCATATGTGTCTGTATTTCTGTGTCTCTGTGTGCATGCATGTGTATATAGGTGTATATGTCTGAGTGTGTGTGCAAGTGTGTGTGTGCACATGCTTGTGTGTATGTGTCTGCAAGCATGCTTTGAGCTGTGATTCTTTGAAACCAACCTTCAGTGGGGAGCACCCAAACAGCCCCAGATCCAGGCTGCTCTGGAGTCTGTCTCTGATGCTTTGGATAGTGGAAGAGATAAGGAAACCTTTCCTGTGGACTGTCTCTGGGTCTATCCTGTATGTACCCCCTGCACGGAAGACACTGGATAGTACTCATAGGTGCGGGGAGAGGAAGAAAAAGCAAATGGGATCAACTCCACTTTTTTCCATATGTGCCTGGTCCCACATTGGAATTATTACAGATCTAAAGGGCATCCAACTTGCCTAGAGTGAGGGAGGAGCCTGAGGCAGGAAGTAAAGAGCCTCTGCGGGGGAGGGGGCCGCCTGACTAGCTAGCCCTAAATAAAGGCTAGAATGGCCCCTGGCTATAGACAGCAGGTAATTGGCAGTGGAGCTTTCACGGATGAACAATCTGTGCCCGCTCCCCTTTGATATTGTAGCCTCATTAAAGGTGAGACTATACTGAATAGAGATGCATGACACTCAGTGTCTGGTCCTGACTTTTGCTGTGTGTCCTTGAGAAAGTTACTTGGCCTTTCTGGGCCTTGCTTCCTACCTATAAAATGAGGACACTGGGTCATCTCATCCTACAGGAACCATTAAATTTAGCAACTGAACAAGGCACTCCACAAATGGCAGTCTGGGACAAGTGTCATGATAGCCAGCATAGTGCTTTGTGGATGAGGCTGAAAAAAGAGGGAGGGTCTAGGAAGGCTTCTTGAGCTTGGCCTTGAAAAATGGGTGGAGGGGAAGTCAGAGGAAACAATTCGAAGGAGGATGAGAGGCAGGAGGGCATATCATGCTTTAATTATTCATTTAACAAACACTAATACAGCACTTACTATAGAGCAGGCGTTATTCTAAGATAGAGGTTGCTGTTTTTCTAAGATATTGCCCACAGGGAAATCCGGCCCACTCCCTGACTTCAAAAATAATGTTTTATTGAAACAACCCTTCCATTTTTTGTATGTATTGCCTGTGACTGCTTTGGGCTCCCGGGCACAGCTGAGAAATTGTGGCAGAGACCATATGCCCCACAAAGCCTAAACTATTTACTATCTGGCTCTTTACAGAACACATTTGTTGCCACCCTGTTCTAAGTCCTTTGCAAATATGGACTCATTTAGTCCTAATAACAGCCCTATTGAGAGGTGTTGTTCTTACTGTGTGTTTACAGATGAGGAAACTCAAGCTCAGAGATATGAAATAATGTGCTTAAGGTCACAAAGGAAGTAGGATGGAGAATGGGATGTGAACCCAGGTAGTCAGGCTCCAGAGAGCCTGGGCTCTGGCCACTATGCTGTGCTGAGTGAGAGCAGGCCCCTGGGGAGAGAGGATAGGCCGAGAAGGAGATTCTGAGTGCTGGTCTTTAGAGTACTACCTTGACCTTGCCAGTCTTTTGACTAGGCCAGTGATGTCTCAGGGCTCTGCTTTAAAAATTGCCTTTTGACTAGGCCAGTGATGTCTCAGGGCTCTGCTTTAAAAATTGCCATAATATGGATATTCAGAGACCAGCCTGCCTAATGGAGTACTCAGTCTCCAACCCGTATCACTTAAGCTCTAGATGGTTCTTGGAGGCAACACCTGCATGCCATTAGCTGAGCACCGCTCAGAAGGGCTTCTCCATAAAGGCTTTCTAATTTAGTTTATTGGTCAGTAGTTTGTACAGTTGCCATGTGCTGTGGTCTGTGCCCTAGCTGCCTGATGTAGGTCATAAATGCTTAGAAGGCCTGGGTTGTGTCTTTCTCGGTGTGTTTGTTGTTCAGGGCAGAATGGCTTCTCATGTGGCCAGAGGATTCTGGGGCCATAGTCCTATCAGGAAGGAGCTCCTCAAAATGCCTATACCCAGAGGGGCTTTGACAAGAATGAGAAGTTATGTGCAGAGGCCCCTGGGGATTGTAGCAGGTGCTGTCAGTGCCCTGCTCATGTCTCTAGCACTCTCCATTTCTATCCCACCCAGCTGCTCCTACTGCCAGCACCCTCCTCTACCCCCTTGCTTCCTGGAGCCAGAGCCAGGACAGCTGGAAGTACCCCGAGTCAATGCCCCCAGGAACAGCCCTGGTCACAGACCGCAATGGGAGTATAAATAGCCCAGATTCTGGCCCCTCAGACAGCACAACTCTGAGACATGTTCTATGCCAGTGTTGCCCATAGAACTTTCTGTGAGGATGGCAATATTCTGTATCTCTGCTGTCCAGTATGGTAGCTACTGGCCACATGTGGCCGTTGAGCTCTTGAAATGTGGCTAGTAAGACTGAGGAAACAAATTTTTAATTTTAGGTAATTTAAGTATTGGCGGACTTGGCTATGTTGAGCAAGGCTCTTCTGCCATGCCTCCCAGAGGTCCCCAGTGAGACTGAGCCTCGGGTGTCGGATGTCGCCGTGATGTCCTGACCATTAACAGACCCTGCATTAAATTTCTCACCTTTCCCACTCTCCAGCTGGTTCTTTCCTGGAATCACCACCCAAACTGTTCATTCAAGCCATACGAAATTTCCATTTTCTAGGTTGAAAAATGGTCGAATGTCAATACTTTCGTATGATTCAGTTTGCACTGAAATTCTCATTTTGGGTCTGTGTCTGGTGGGGAAACCAAACTCACAAGGTATGAAGTTTGTGTGTGCAAAATGTGGGGGTGGGGTAAGGGTGTAGTGAAGTCATTCCCTGCCCTGGCTAGTTTCTAATCCTTGCTCTGCCTCAAAGTGGCTGTGCAGCCTGAGGCAAGCCACAAGCCTCTCTGTGCTTCAGTCCTCAGTGAGGATGATCCTACCTGGACCCCTGGGTAGGTGCTTGCCCTACCTGCCTTGCATAATCGTTTGAAAGAACAAGGGAGCATGGATGGGGCTACTCTTTAAAAGAAATGAGCACAATGAGAAGGTGTCATTCCAGGGTACAGTGCCTCAGCTGCACGCTCTCCCTGGGTGGAAGGATACCTGCTTATGGTTGACAGAATCCAGATGGCATGTGCTTTGAAGCTATAGGACTGGAATTCCTGTCTGCCGCAGGCCCTCAATGCAAGTGCTCTGGAGCTGTCTTGCATACTCGGGTCTTTTTGGCAGGGCATACTTAGCAGCTAGCATGAGCTGCTGAGCAGGAACGCTGGGAAAACTCACCCTGGCTGCCATTTGATTCAACGGATGGCTGCTCAGGGCTACACATTTGTTTCTGTCATCCACAGAAAGGCAGTAAACAGTTTAACTAGGTGGTGATTGCAAGGCTTTCCATTTTTAGCTTTTTCTTGGCACAGAACCGGACAGGATGAGGGCATTGCCCTTGCAGGAAAGGTGGGTTTTCCTAGTCTCTTCCATCTTTTTGAACTTCCTAGGGATTTGTTCCTTCAGCTCAGACGGGCCTTTCCCAGAAGCTCAGAGCCTTCCAGAATGCCCATGCTAGTGGGAGGCTGATCCACCAGGGACCATTTAGGGAACCAGAGCTCATGCCAAATGAAGTATAAGGAGTCTGTATGGGAAACTAGGTATAAATGTGTTGGAGATCAAAAGCAAGCGACAGCAAGAAGCTACTAGCATCCCTAAGGCTGGAGGGACGGGGAGGAGCCAGTGTCCTGGCACCCAGGATCCAGCCACACCTGAGGATGCTGGAATTTTGGAAGGCTTGCTGGGTGGGGCATGACCACAGAGGAAGGGGCTCTCTGAAGAGAGCCAGAGACTCAGTGTTGGTAGAGCCACTGGGCAGATACCAGCCAAAGAAGAGAGGTTTCTGCCCTCCTCCTGCCCTTTAGTCTTCTGCCTATATACCTGTTTGCCAGACCTACCAGAAGGTAGAGGAAGGGAGCTGGGAGTATAGTCTTTAAAGGGAGGGGTCAGGACTGGGTCTGAGGGCTAGCAGGCAAATGACCAGCATGGAGGCCTGAGAGAGCTTTTAGATAAGATGTTCTTGTCTTGGGACCTATGGATATGGTCCAGGGAATTCTGTGTATCTCTAAGAAATGTCACTGTTTTGTCTCTGTGTGTGCACATGCATTTCTTCATATTCTTAAATTGCTATGTACCCATCAGAAGATCCAGTATAATTGATAATGGAATCACCTTGTCTTATGCATGGGAAATCTAAGGGCTCAGAGAAACATCCATTGGTGTGTATACTATCGGTCAAAGGTCCTTCCTGTTAACTGGCTGTTGTCCTTCCGTTGCCCTGACCAAATGAGCCCATTAGAACAGTCCCCTCTCTGCTCTCTGCCTCCCTAGAACTCGCTGTGCTTTTTATCTTCTCAGGAAGCCTTCCTGATCTCAAGCACACAGACCTGCACCTTCCAGCGGGCTCCTGCACCCTGTGGCCGCCGTGCCGCTGATCTGGATTCTGGTTTAGGTGCACCACACAGTGTGTGAGGCAGGCAGAGCTGACACTGGAAATAGGACCCAGTCTCCTTAATTCAGTTTCCTTCCTTTAATAAACATTTACCATATACCTGTCATGTGCCAGGCATTTTGCTAACTGGTGGAGAGATAGTGCAGATGAAGATAGATGATGTCCTCGCTGTTGTGGACGTGGAGGTAGAGTCAGAAAATGAACGAGAGTAAATACACAAACAAGATTGTTTCTGATGGTGAAAAAATGCCAAGAAGATAATAGAACAGGGTAATGGGACAAAGTGATGAGGTGGAGAATGAGAGTTACTTTTGATAGGGAAGGCCTCTCCTGGGAGGTCACATTTAAGTTGAAATGTGAGGGATGAGAATGACTTAGCTTTCCAAGATCCAGAGAGAAAGCCTGTCAGATGGGGATTAGAGCCTGTGCAAAGGCCCTGAGGTGGGAATGAGGATGAAAAAAACCACAAAATAGGCCTTTGTAGCTAAAGCCAAATAAGAGCTCTTGCCTCACAGCCTTTGACTCTTCTGGCTGGTCTTGCCATACCTCATGCAGACTTTTCTTGCTTTAGTGGGTGAATGGGTGGCAAATCGGCCCTTCCTTTAGCCATGCTACCTTCTCAACAGGGTGTCTGGCAGGTGGCTAGAAGCTGGCTTTCTGCCTCCTGAAGCAGTGGCTGAATTTTCTTAGTGTCTCTGAGACGCCAGGAGGATGGCAGATTGTTTCTGTTCAGTCCATCAGTTGCACAAAAGCCCTGAGATCAAAGAGCATGGGCTTAATTTATTTTGTTTATTTTGCAGAGGAAATAGTGCTTTCTTGGACTGAGAGCTCTGAGGGCTAAAAGCTGAATGGAGAGGGGGAGTTTGGATTAAATGAATGGGCTGGCCAGCTCTGACCCAGTTTCCACCCAGCACGGCAGTGATGGGGGAGGGAATCGCATTCCAGCTCTCTCCATGCTGGCCAAGGGGCCGGTTGCTTCTACAGCCTGCCCTTTCTTGGGGAATGGGCCTTCTGTACAAGTCAAGCTTGATGGAAGTGTCCTTGAAGGTGGCCCATAAGGAGGGAAGAAGGGTCACAGCATGCAGTGGCTTCTGCCCTGTTTGAGTTCATCTTGTATCTTTTAGGCCTGCCTATCACTTTAGCAGAGAGGGTGTAGGTAAGGTGAAGGTCACTTCAATTTTTTTTATGAACACATCAAATGTGAATGAACTGGAAGGAAAAAGTTACTGCTTTTAGGGATTGCAAAGGAGCACTCAAAATGGGGAATTATAAGGAGGTCTGGAGCATGCTGGGCAGGGTGGACAGGGGACATGCCAACTCATCACTGTGACCAGTTTAGGGCTATGACTGGTGAGCAGGATGCGTTCGTGTGAAGCTTGGCTCTAAGTCCTTGGTTAGCATTCTTGGCTCCATGTTTCAGTAGCTGTGTGACCTTGAGTAGGTTGCTTAGTCTCTTTTGAGGCCCCAGCTTATTCACCTCTAAAATGGGGATAATGATACTTGTCTGTCCTACATCTCAGGATTAGTGCAAGGTTTCAAAGGAATACAGGATTTGAGAGTATCCAGGATTTGCCAGGAAGAGTAGGTACTCAATAAATGTTTGCTTAAATGAAAGAATGAATGCATGAGTAACTGAAAGAGGCCAAAGTGAGTATATTACTCTAGAACTTTATGACTGTAAGGAACAAGGATTAATATGTCAGCAACAAGGAGGCAGTTAAGGTGGACTGTTGCAAGGTACCCGAGGAGTTCCATTATCCTGGGGGCTTGACCACCTCTTTTGGGTGTGCTCATTGAAGGAAGATCAATCTCTGGACAAATTACAGATTATCCTGCTCATATGGGATGGATAAATGTGAAGCACAACCATGGGGTGTTTGGGTTTGTTTATGGATTTTTTTTGTTTCTCTAGATTCCTTTAGACAGCTGTTCATACGACCTAAAAAGAATAGAACCCGTGAGTGATGGAAGGCTCTAAGCATGGCATTTTGAGTAAAATGCCATTTGTTAAATAATTGCATCATTAATCCCCAAATGAAGAAGGAAAGGGATCAAAAGAAGCAAACATGCTCAGATGCAGTAATTGCTGACAAACCCTTATTTTAACAGACCCTTATAAATGAAGAATGAAGGGCCATCTCGCTTAGGGACTATTAAACGAAATTCAAGAAGGCTGAAACACAGGATAAACTAAAACGGGTAAAAATAGCTAAAGATGGCTACAGACTTTTGTAAAATAATATGCCCAGAGTTAGAAGATGAATGAGATGGGATAGTAACGCCACTCAGGAAAGGTGACACTGTTAGCAGACAGGGACACAAAATAGAAAGAGAACATTTTGGTGTTTTCTCTTTGTCGTTTCCACCTACAATGACCCTCTTAAGAATGAAAAAAATAGAGCAAGACTCTTAGAGGGACACAGAGAATCATTTTACAGTGCTTTTCTGGGGCTAGTTGGGTTCTGTGTCAAGGTCTTGCTGTACACTGTGGATGTGATTGCAGAGTTGCTTGGGATATCTTTTGATTTTTATTTTCATTATGGGTTGTATTTTTATGTTTCTTTGCATGCCTAGTAATTTACAACTAGATGTCAGACAGTAAATTTTACCTGGTTGGGTGTTGATATGTTAATGCTCCATCAATATTCTTGAGCTTTGTTCTGGGACACAGTTAATGTACATGGAAACAGTTCGATCCTTTTGGGTCTTCCTTTTTAAGCTTTATTAGGTGGAGCTAGACCTGCCTTGATCTAGGCCTAATTTTTCCCCACTGTAGACTCAAGACCATTCTGAGTGCCTGCATTAGTTTGCGAGGGCTGCCATAACAAAATACCACAGACTGGATAGCTTAACAACCAATGTTTATTTTCTCACAGTTCTTCTGGAGGCTAGAAGTCCAAGATCAAGGCGCCATCAAGGTTGTCTCTTCTGAGGCCTCTCCTTGGCTTGCAGATGGCCATCTTCTCCTTGTGCCCTCATATGGTTGTCCCTCTGTGTTGTCTGTGTCCTGATCTCCTCTTCAAAGGACACCAGTCATATTGGATTAAGGTTCACCCTAATGACCACATTTTGATTTAATTACATTAAAGACTAGCTCCCAAACAGTCATGTTCCGAGGCACTGCGGGTTTAGGACTTCAACACAGGAATTTGGGAAGACACAACTTAGCTCAAACAGTGCTCCTCCTGGTGCCCCATGAATTTTGACATGACCGATGCCCAGCCCATGTGAGCGCCAGGGGTTCTCTGTGCTCTTTCAGGGTGTTTCTCTTCCACCTCGAGCAGTTTCCTCACATGCCTCTGCTGAACCATACTTAGCTGAAGACTCAAGGGGTCCCTCTGCTGATCCCTGGAGTCCTGTGTAGGCAGCTCTCCACTCTGGTGTCCTGCCATGTGAACTCCAGCTGCTGTGGCCTCCCTGAAATCTCAGCTCTGTCGTTTCTACGGATGTGATTGCGAGACCCCTGGGGCCTACCTGGGCTCCCCTTCTCTATGCCGCAGTCTGGACACTCTTCAGGCAAGAGGGCGGGGCATCCATAGGCTCACCTCGCTTGTTTCTCAGGGATTGCTGTCCTGCCCTGCCTGAGACCCAGTGGCTGCAAACCCTTGTTTCAAATGTCATTTCTGAATTTTTCATTGTTTCAGGAAGGGATGTAAATCCAGCTCTTGCTACTTCCTTTGGAGAGTCTGTGAATGGTGGGGAACATGTCTAGTGCTCCAGAACTTCTCATTCTTGATAATATTTCTTAGTGGGTGATAGATGGTGGGTTCTAGAGTCTCCATTTTAATAATGTCATGGCTTATGGCTTATCCCTGGGAATAATTTCGGATTGGATTATTAAGCCAAATGCTTGCAAACCCTTAAAGAATCAAGTGGTTGTCATAGGAGCCAGCCTAGACCCCATATAAACAGGTCAAACTGGAACTGCCAGTTATTAAGGAAGCAATGTCAACCTGTAGGGCTTCCTTTATCATGACTTAACCTTAAGTCATGGCAATAAATTTTTACTACATACCGGCTCTTGTCCTTAAGAGCAACCCTGTCAGGCAGGTGCCATCATCCCAGTTTTCCAGATGAGGAAACAATAGAGAGATTAAGAAAATTTCCCAAATCTAGGGTTTGAACTCATTTCTGCTGGCCCTTAAATAAGATGCTGCATTGTCTAATATCTTAATCAGAGTCTCGACTGGGGAGGATCCAAGAACTAGAACTTTAATCAAACCAGCAGAAACCAAAACAACAGATCAGATGCAAGACAAAAACCATTCTTTGTCCATGCATTGAGAAAAGAAGCCATCCCCAGAAGCAGATGGTGGATAAATACTTATACCTGGAAGACTTTATTTTAGAAGGAAACTTATAGATTATGCAGTCCCCAATTTACAGGTGGGGTTAGTGGTGGCCAGTGGCCGTAGTTCTGGTCAGACAGGATGCTTCCCTGGTAGATTTCTCCTGGCTTCAATGTCCTCTGTATGAAGATGCTTTTCCTTGTGCATTTCTAAAGTGTGTAATTATCCCATGAACTGGGTGGATGCAACCTTGTTGATTATAAGTAAATCATCACCTCACCTCTTCATCACCATCAAAATGTCTTTCACGCTTCAATTACATTAATCCACTTACTTCATTGTCTGATAAATTTTTACAAAAGTTAACCCCTCCCTCTCCTGACTCCATCTGGAGAAGAACTCTGGTTGGATCTCTGCCTTGTTCTCCTGGGTGTCCGCCTCAGTAGCTTCTTCGAGTGTATCTCCCTCGGTGTGATCATTCTGCCTGATCTAGGGTTCCTTATGTGATCTGGGTGACCACACGAGGCATGACCAGTCTTACTTCATTGTGCGAGTGACCCGACTGAATGGGGAGGGGACAGGCAGAGAGAAGATTAATTTCTGGTAGCTTCCTTCTTCCAGTGGTCTGGTAGCTTCCTTCTTCCAGTGGTCAGGTGGGGGAAAGGAAGTGTCTTGCTGATTTTTATTAAAAGGGCACTCTGCTATGTTGGAATGCCAGATCTTGCCCAGAGCAGCAAGCAGATATAGGATCTGTGCTTTTATTTTCACTATTATTAGTAAAGTTTTGTGGAAAGGAGACATTGAGTGGGGAATTTAGTCAGCGCCAGGGATGTTTCACAGAAAACACTTGCCAGGCCTGGTTTCCTATGATGAAAAGATTCAGGAATTTTAAAAACATTTTGTGAATATCCACAAACTTATTTACTATGGGTTTATGATTGAGCCATATTCCCCAGGAATAAACAAAACCAGGCACATAGGTCTCTGGAAATATAGGTGCCCTAACAGGGTGATGGATGGCAGCCTTGTACATAAGCAGGAGGGGCAGTCACTAGGACATGTGGTCTACACATTGCAGAGACTGCCCACACCTGGGCAGGCGAACACCTGGCTTCTCACCTGGACTTCTAACCCAGTTTGCATACCACTTCTTTGGAAACCATCCTTGTACCCGAGGCCGGAAGTGAGCTTCCCTCCTCTGAACCCCAGAGGTATGGGTGCTCTTCATTCACATCTCTGCTGTTAGGGCTCTTTCTGCTTGAGATTTGAGTTAGTTGCATACGTTCTTACCTCCTTGCCTAGACTGCGCCCTTCTTTGGGGGCTGGGTCTAGGTCTGGGTCATCTTCGTGACCCCTTCAGTGCTTTGCACAGAGCAGATATGGCCTCTCATTGGTGGGAGGATCACCTTCAGGGCTGAGAGATTCATTTTTTAATCTTCCTATTGCCCTCCAGCCACTGTATTGCTCAGGGTGAAAATAAGAAGATTCTTTCCCTGTTTAATTCTGGGGTGTCTCTGTTACAGGTATTCTTGAATTTCAGGAGTCCAGGGCTGATGGGGAGTGGCTTCCGCTAGGATTTGAGACTGACCCACTAAAAGGTTTGAGTCTGCTACAAGCTGGCTTCTTGTAGTGGGTCTCAGGTGGCCCCTTTTCTTCCCCTGTACTCGGGATATTGTGACCCTTTGGGTGGGTCTGAGGCAGGACATGACTGCTAAAAAGGCTGAAATTTCCAAGGTCCTTATTAGAGGTATATGTCTTTTTACTAATAAGATGTCTTGAAGTTTTAAAAAGAGGCTTTTTATGATAAAATTACATGTTTATGGTAGAAAACTAGGAAAATACAAAAATGCATCAAGAGAAAGCCATCTCATCTACAGTTCTGCATTGCAGCAATCATATTTTGATATATTTTATTATAATGAATGCTATTCTGAAAACGGATCATAATATATGTAAAGCTTTAAAATATATTTTTAAAATAAAAGTGACATATGATAAACATTCAAATAATTTATAAAAATATAAAATGAAAAATAAAAGTTGCCTGCTCACATGCCCACCTTAATCCCTGAAACCTCTCTCCAAACCTATGTGCTCTTCACGCTCCAAAAATGCTGTGTCCCGCCCTGGTGAGGGGGTGGGGAGTCCTTGTATTAGCTTTCATCTGCATGTGTAGTTAGACTTCTTTGTTACTTTTTAAACCTAGAAATAGGTAGTGAGCATTTCCTCTTGTTGCTACCAGTATTTCAAGGATATTTTTAATGGCACCACCCTAATCCATCCTGATGCTATCCAGTCTTTATTCTCTGTTGTTGGACATTTAGTTTCTTTTTGGTTATTAAAAGTAATGCTTCATAATAAAAACATTTTTTATGTTTTTAGTATGAAGCATTACTTCATAATAATGAAGCCTCTGCTTCATTTTTCAAGACAGATTTTCAGAAATGGAATTATTATAGCAAAAGACAAACTTTTATGGCTATTGGTAGATAACTGTCAAATTATGATATGTTTTCCCTATAGAAATAGGACCATTTTTCTTGCCCCAAAATTCT
The DNA here is from genome assembly GCF_014176215.1 of Rousettus aegyptiacus. Taxonomy (NCBI): domain Eukaryota; kingdom Metazoa; phylum Chordata; class Mammalia; order Chiroptera; family Pteropodidae; genus Rousettus; species Rousettus aegyptiacus. The sequence continues at coordinate 10,560,835 of NW_023416309.1, forward strand.
TTTTGATGTTTTGGAGATTAAAAAATACTACAAGAAGATCTGCTCTTTGTAACGAACGGAAATAGTATGCAAGTACACGGAAGGGAAAGTAAAAGGCACCCCTCCTCAACCTGCTCTGCTCGGATGTAAGCCATTGGATGTTGTTGCTGATTAGCTGGGTGATGGTGGGTTAGTTATGCAGTTACTGAGCCTTGGTTTCTTTATCTATAAAATGGGTGTGCCGACAATCACCATGTCAGATTGCGTGAGAATGAAATGGGTGTGTGCAGAGCGCCTGGCCAATGGTGGGTACTATCAAAATTATCATCTTTATTGGATGACTGGTTTCTATTCTCTATGTGATGTGTAGTCTGTAGACTCAGGCTGAAATCATGTTAGAAAGCAATCCCCTCATTCTGATGAATGCTGGCCCTTTTCGGCAAGGTTGTGTTCAATCTGAACAGATAGAATCACAAGGCTGATTTGGGGGGTCTTCTTAGCCAGTTGCTTGAGGCAGCTCTAATTGAACAACACAGAAATAGAAATGTCATCCTAGCACTGACCTCTCACTCAGTATCTTCCTCTTTCCCATGTACCGCGTTCTTCTCCCAGCCTCTTGCCTCCCTCTGGCTTTCCCCTAGTTCTCCACACCGTGCTGTCACTTGCACAGGAGGGTCACACCTTGAGTCTCTGTTGCTTGAAGTTGGATTTCTTCTTGAGTGTTCTCAGAGGCCCTGTCTTAGGTGTTGTCATGATGGTTTGGGATTTGATGAAGGAGCACAGAGAGAGTGGCTCCGTGGCCTATTTGTGGTTAACATCCCATGGCCTTGACTGATGACTGTGGTGACATCTGTGGACAGTAAGCAGGTCTCTGGTGCAACCCCATGTGATTGAATTTCCTGAGTTATTCCATATCAGCAGTTAAGAGGCCTTGTTGCTGGCTGCTAATTGTGCAGCTCGTACTGGTGTTGAGTTTGGGTTTCAGCAACCTTCCCTCTCCCTCCCCCTTTCCCCCTCTTTCCCCACAATGCCGAGATCTGTTAGAAAATACTGCATAGTGAAAATAACAATTATGCTACAGATAGTAGTAGAAGTGTCTAAAGGTAAAGTCAATTATATTTTCGATAAAGGGTATTTTTAAAATTGGTCATTCATTGATCTCTTTCAACCATGGGGACCTGTATATATTTTTATTTTTCCATATGCGTTTGCATCATTGCATTCTGAGAGGGAGGGAGAGAGGGAGGGAGGAGGAAGGGATCTCTTTTTGGAAGATCCAGAGGTGGATCTTTTCCCTTTAAACTCCCAGCAGAGCTCAGCTAACCCCTGGGGCCTGTATCAGCTCAGCAAACAGAATATTCTTGAAGCTTGCCTTGATGGAAAGTTGAGATACTAGCTACATTTTTTCCCCTTATGGCTTCCCTGGGCTTTTCTGAACCTGAACAAAGCTCATTCTCTGTCTCTAAATACTTCCATATGGTCTTTGGACCAACTTTCTGGACCTGTCTGGGACAAGCCTTGGACATCTCATGGGTGTTTGACAGCCACAGTTGGATTGCTATAGAAGCCAAATCTTACAGTGTAGCATGGGCCAGGTTATAGTTCTTCGTATCTTGTCCCTGACCTGCAAGATAACGGTGATGGTGACACTTTTGCTCCTACCCCAAGCTGGGAATTCCTTGTGCCATCCAGCAAGGCTTTTCAAGGCCCCAACCATGGCAAACATAGCAGGGAGTAGGTAACTCTTGGGGGGCTGTGTTTCCCCTTGCTCAGGGGGAGCCTTCACCTTCATACAGGCTGCTCAGCTGCTCCTCCAGGTGTGGCAGCACTCACTGCAGCAGGGAGTCCCTCAGGCCTTCGGGACTGCCTGGGAAGTCCCCGGGATAACCTCCACTGGGGCTGATAACCATCCTGGGACAGCTGCCACCTCTTAGCATGGAGACAACTGAGGCATATCACATGCCATTTTACATCTCATGAACCAGTTGATAGGAGAGTGAATATAATTGTCATGTGGCAAATTAAGGTGGCTCCAAGTCAGCTAACAGGTGCCATTTCATTATTAATTTCAGTCAAAGACATTAGTTGCTATTTAAGGATCTAGCTGCTTGGCCACCTGCACATCCTTCATCCAGCTGCCTGTAACTTTTAAAGAAGAGAAAAGGTCTCTTTCTCTTCCCTGTTACTTATCCCTGGAGGATTAACTTTGGTGCAACATTGGATAAGTCTCAAGACTAAGTGTATCTCCAGAGCAGAAAGAGTCTGGACAAGTCACCACAATAATTCTACATCTGGCAGATCTCAGTCCCATTAAGCAAGATCCTACCATGTGCTTGTCACCTTTCTAAATTATTTCCTTGTATTCTCAAAACAGCCCCTTGCGGAAGGCATATTTTCATTCCCAATTCTCAGATAAGGAGATCGAGGCTCAGAGAGGTTAAATGGATCAGCAGCATTCACCTAGCCAGGAAGCGGCACAGCTAAGACGTGACCCTGGCCTTGATTACAAAGTCTCATATGTCACTGAACTAGTGCAGGGCCAGGCAGGCCTAGTTCCTCGTGTGTTGAGGTCCCTGCACTGTCATTCTCTTGATCAGATGTCTCACCCTGTCCTCTGTGGCCCCTGTGAAGCCCAGCCTAGATCAACTCCCTAAGAAGAATTTTCCAAGCCACAATCACAACCTATAAATGACTCTAAAAAGAGGGCTTATTGATTGATCTGAAGAAGGTAGATGTCTGTCAGACTTATGAACACAGCACCTCCTTCAAGGCTAGGAGCAACCATGCCTCTGCAAGCAAGAGTGTCCCAGAAGCCTACTGCGACCACTTAGAAAACCTTTCCTTTGGGAAAACATGCATGTGGAGGCAGTCTGACCTCAGTGGGAGGCTGGTGGCCCCCAGGGCCTTTTTTCTCTGGCCTGGCTGCCCATCTCTGTGTGTGTACCCATCCATCCACTCCTGGATCCCAGATTCTGGGCTGTTACCATGGTAACCGTGTCACTGGGCAAACACATTAGCTGAAAAGCAAACACATGCTAGGAAGGAGGGCTCCTTGGGCATATTGGCCACCTGTGCAGAGTGAGCCCCCCACCAAGCCAAGATGGGAGGAGGGACACTGACAGAGGGTAAACAGCAGGTGTCAGACACTTAGGGACATGTTTTCAGATTCAGACTGGACAAGATCAGGAGCCCCAAGGACAGAAGTTGAACATGCAGACTCCTGTTGGCTTCTGGCTTTCTGATGGAGGGAAGAAGGGAAGAAGGGAGAGGGGGAACAGCTCCTCATGGAACACATGCTGAGCTCTGTGCCTGTGGGGGATGGGGGCTGAATGTAGAGGAAAGCCGTCAGTGACACTCTGGGGTCATTGCCATGAGCCAGGCTCCAGCAGAAACCCTTACTGCTCTTTCTCATTTGTCCTCATAAGCATTTTGGGAGGTAAGTGTCATTATTGTGCTTGTTGTACAGTTGAGGAAATTGAGGCCCTGATGATTAAGATACTTGCTCAGGGTAGCAGATCCAGAAGGTAAAGCCAGGCTTATCTGGCTTTCCTTGGGTTGAGGAGGACAACTTAGGAGCTAGGGTAAGAGAAGGCTAAGACGCACAGTGCAACGAGCCTATCTAGGAGGGTGAAGAGACTAGTGGGGCAGGAGTGGCGGCCGATGATGGAGTTCGAGATGTGGCAGAGGCCCAGGTGGTAAGGGGAAAGGGGCCCTTGGGTACTGAGCTCCCCTTTGTGGGCCCTGGGAATCCAGGACAGGTGTTTCTGCCCTTGAATGTTTACTCAGCTCATCTCTTGGTTCTGGGTCCAGAGGAATCCATACCTTGGAGCAGCAGCTATAGCCTGGCAGTGGGATGGGGCCAGGGTAATGGCTCAATATGGGCTCAGTGTGTGGTAAGGCAGAAGAGGCCTTGAATGACCAGAGATAGGTCTGAACCCATGAGCAAAGCGATACCTCAAAGCAAATGGACTTTTCCAGTCTTCTGGGTGATGATCTCTTTCCTGCCCCACTTCCTGCCCCACTCCACCCAGGCTTCCTCTAAGAATTGTCAGTGGCCAAGCAATCTGGCTCAGCTGGGAGAAGAGAGGTCCCAGCAGACTCAGGGCATTTCTGAAGCTGCCTTAAGCTTTGTGGCTTACCTAGAGGGAAAATGGCCTGGATCCACTGAGTGAAACCTTCACGTTCCTCATTCTTCCAACTGGGGACCCTATCTTTCTTTGCACGACAGAAAAAAAATTCAGCCTATTGTCCAGTCCTTCTATTTATAGCCACTAAATAATTAAGCAGATCAACCTGTCTGGGATCTGAATGGGCCACCTGACTGGTGGGCCCTGTGGTGGGTGAGTCTACAGGATCTCTGCATGGCTAATAGGAGAGAGGAGTTTGGAGAGCCTCTTGTTGATGTTCATGCTTTACTTCTTCTCAGTGCATTTTTGATCAACAAAAAGGTTAAACATAGCATTAAAAAAATTCTGTTCACTGGACATGACCCTGGGGGGCTCTTTGGATAATATTTTCTTGCTTCCTTGATGCCACAACTGTTAAATTCTAAGCAAACCTAGGAACAAGGCCAATGGAAGACTTCAGGTGTCCCCCTCCCTGTTCAGTGTCTGAGGTATGTCATGACCTCGACCTCTTGCTTTCCTTTGTCAAAAAACGCAAGGTCTCCTTGGCCAACATGTCTAATAATTTATCATGTTGCCCCCTTGCCACTCTCTAGACATTTTTGCCATGATACTTCTTTACCCTCGCTTCAATTTCTTCTTGGCTCTGTCTTACCTATAGGGTACAATTCAGACTCCCTGGGCTGGCTTAGTCCGAGTTACCCTGAGGCCTGGCCTTTCCACCTTTCCACCTCTGTGCCCTGCTCTCCTAAACACCCTCAGTCATTTGTGCTCCCTTACCTCTCCAAATACAGGGTTCCCTCTTTGAGTTTTGCCTCTTGCTAGAATGCTTTCTTACTTCCTCTTTGTTCAAATCCTGCTCACCTCGCCTAAGCCAGTTCCCATTCTATCTCCTGGGCTTCCTACAATCTCAGCATGATCTCACATGTTTTCCCCCTAGACCCTTAGAGTAATTCTGTCTGATCACTTTCATTTGGCAATTAATCATTTACTGCCAGTCAGTGTCTGCCCCTAATGTTATCTCAAAGAGTTATTTAAATATTTTATCAGCATTTAAATCTTCCTATTTGTTATGCCGTCTCAACTGGGCTGAGTCTTATTGGAGGGCAGAGAGAGGGTCTTAGGCTTCTCTAGCAGGCAGCTTTGTGTTTTGTTCTCCCACACAGACTCAAGGGCCTGCTGCTCTGTGTCATCCTTGCTCTGCTTCTTACTAACCATGTGACCTTAGGAAAGTTCTCACTTCTCACAATGTAGATAAAAACTGCACCCACCTCATAGAGTTGGTGGTAGAACAGGGCTGCGTTGTGTCTGCTGAGATCCTCAGTGTGCCTGCTTCTCCTCTACCCAGCCTGGCCCAGGTGGACAGCAGGCAGGCCAGATTTGCTTGTTCTTTTCATGTTGGGTAGGGTCATTTGTATCAATGAGAAAGCTCTGACCTAGAGAGGACAGAAGTGTTTCTTAAGGTCACACAGCAGGAAGTGGTAGAGATCCTAAAGTGTCAGGACTGAGATTCCAGTGCTCCCAGAGCCTGGTCCCAAGGCCTTTTTAAAATATGTAGCCCCATTGAAGGTCTTTACTTTGCAAGGAGCACTGAGAGAAAGCTGTTTTTTTTTTTTTAATTAAAAAAATTTTTTTTTTTTTTTTTAGTGGTTTAACACCTTTCCATGGAGCACATGGAATGGGGTTTGCCAGGATGCCACCACCCTGTAGGACTCCAGGGGGACCATTCACATAGTCTTCTATGGTAATGACTTTCCTTAAGGTGTACAAAGGGGCCCTGGGAAGAGAAATTTCCCGACGACCCTCCCATTTCACTTCTGGGCCTGGTAATGGAGCCCAAGGCTTCCTGCACCTGGAAAACACAAAAGCTTCAGAGCCGAGAGGTGCCATTAAAATCCCACTGGAACAGCTCGAAGGCCTCTGCAGGTGGGCACGGCCACCCGTTCTCGTGTGCTGCCCCCACTGTTGGCCCCTGGCCACTTTCTGGTAGATGCCTCTGGGCTCAGGGAGGCATTTCATGGTGGCAAGTTACCTTCCCTCCCTGCTTTGTGCCAGGGGAGAAATCAGAGTTCAGCTGGTACACGTGGTGTGACGATGGGTACAGGTGTCCCAAGAGCAATGCTCCCCTTCCTGCCTGACCTGCCCCCACCTCCAGCCATGGAGGGAATAGCATGAGTGGGTGTCAGAAGAGGCCACATGATTTACTTCAGAAATGGCGACATCTGAACTAAGCCTCGAAAGTGTTTTTCAGGCTGCTTTTCACATGCAACCAAGGGTGATGACAACCTGTGGATAGATTTGTGGCAAAGCAGTACAGTAAAATGTAATAATGTTCATGGTAGAATCTAGGTGGTGAGTATTTAGGTGTTCTCTTTGAAATTCTTTCAACCTTGCTGTATGTTTGAAATTTTTCATACTAAATGTTGAGTGAGGACTTTGTAGCTAACTGCCTACATAGCCAGTCCAGCTTTGCTCCTTTCTAGCTGTGTGGCCTTGGACAAGTTACTTAACTTTTTCTGAGCCTCGGTTTCCTCATTTGTAAAAATGAGGCTACTTATATAATGTATCACAGGAACATGTCATTGAAGTACATTGAAATGCATTTGAAGTGCTTCTTAGGCAGAGACTTGGGAGAGTGGTACATTTACTATCCAATTGAGACATATCAGCCATTATTAATATCAGTTTGAGAGCTTTGTTTGGATAGGATCTTAGACACAGACATTGAATTAAACAATTAGAATGCTATTAGTAATCTGAAAGCCTCCTAGAATGTGTTTGGATAGGGAGGAGAAGCCAGATGAAGGAGTTTAGATAGAGAAGGGGGGTGGGTGGAGAAGTCAAGGCAGCAAGCATGGACTCTACTTTCAGAAGAGTTATTAGAAATAGAAGAGAGAGCTTGGCTAAGAGTTTGAGAAGGAAGGGAATTTGAGGAATAGAGGAGACTTGTTTGTGGGCCACAGAAAGAGAAAGGGCAGTAGGGAAGGAAAGTTATAGATGTGCTGCCTTGCTCCTCAAAATGTGGTCTGAGGACCAGTGGCAGCTGCATCACATAGGAGCTTGTTAGAAAAGCAGAATGTGCTCAAAAAGGCTAGAGAAGCTCTAAGCTGGAATACACCGCAGAACTGGAAGGGACTTTTCAGCAGGAAGCTCAGATGTCTAGTTTCACAGGAGACAGAGTAACATGGTCCAATCAGGCACTTTGTCACCTTTCCTTGGGGTCAGGAAACCTTCGCAGAAGCTCTCCCCATTTTAGCAATGGTTAATTCCATGTAGAAGTTTTCTACTACCTTTTCTCTTGTCAGTCTTCTTTGATAAAAGAGGTGTATTAGAGGTGCCATGGGGCCAATTGTGCCTCATTGTGAAGTAATAAAGCAAGGAGAAGACAACAGGCTAACTGGACACCCTACATGCCTAGGGAATTTCTGGGACATCTAACCCAGAAAACACATCCAGAGTTTGCCTTGCCTTCAGGGTGCCTTTTTGAAGATGCTTACAGAAAATTTGAGATTTCTGGCTTCTCTTGAAAAAAATCTGTTTTAGCAGCATGAGACTTAGAAATTACCTGGGTCTGAGTGGCAGCTGCCTCCTTGACCTGGGAATCCTAGATCGTCATAGGCCCTGGTGGCCCTTTTAGTCTTGTGTCCATAGTCTAACTCTTCAAAGCATAGGCTCTTGGTCTAACAGAGCCTCTTACGTTTAAAGGAGTGGAACTGGCCAGCCGGGTTAAGGGGCTTGCTTGAGGCCATCATCTTGTCTACAGGTTAAGGTCCTGACTCCCGATGAAGGTCTCTCCCTCTGTACCTTGTGGCCCTTCTTTCTGTGGTCATATCTAGGCTCTGCTACCAGAAGCTGCATTCGAGCTTTGTGAAGATCCTTAAGGTCCAATGGACCTTTGTTCTGGCTCTTAGGTGGCCCCAAGGGGATGTGTTAGGAACTGTATGTAATAATTTTTGCAAAATTATCACAAAGTTCCCCTTGGTGAGTTGCTCTGAATTTTCTTTTTTTAAAAATTTTCATTTTTCAATTCCAGTTGATGTTCAATATTATTTTATATTAGTTACGGGTGTACAGCATAGTGGATAGATACATAATTTATGAAGTGATCTCCTGCTTAGTCTAGAACCCACCTGGCACTATATATAGTTATTACAAAATTATTGACTGTATTCTCTGTGCTGTACTTCACATACTTGTGAATATTTTGTAACTACCAATTTATTTATATATCCCTTCACCTTTTTTACCTCTCATCTGGCAATTATCAGTTTGTTCTCTGTATCTAAGAGTTTGTTTTGTTTTGTTTGTTTATTCTTTAGATTTTGCATATAACTGAAATAATATGGTATTTGTCTTTTTCTGTTTGGTTTATTTCACGTAGTGTAATTCCTTCTAGGTTCATCCATGTTGTCGCAAATGGTAAGATTTCATCTTTTTATGGCTCAGTAATATTTCATTGTAAATGTATCACAATTTCTTTATCCAATCCACATTGAATATCTATCGATGGGCACTTAGGTTGCTTCCATATCTTGGCTATTGTTAATAGCATTGCGATGAACATAGGGGTTCATATCTCTGTTCAAATTAGTGTGTTGGTTTTCTTTGGATAAATACCCAGAAGTGGAATTGCTGCATTGTAAGGTAGTTCTATTTTTAATTTTCCGAGGAACTTCCAAACTGTTTGCCATCCCACCAATAGTGCATGGGGATTCCCTTTTCTTCACATCCTCATCAGCACTTATTTTTTGATTTATTGATGATAGCCATTCTGACAGGTGTGATGTGATATCTCATTGTGGTTTTAATTTTACTTTGCATGTCTATGATGATTGGTGACATTGAGTATCTTTTCATATGTTTATTGGCCATCTGTATGTCCTTTTGGAGAAATCCCTATTCAAGTCCTCTGCCCATGTTTTAATTGGATTTTTTTTTTTTTGGTGTTGAGATGTATTAGTTATTTATAAATTTTAGATATTAACCCCTTATCAGATATATCATTGGCAAATATCTTCTCTCATTCAGTAGTTGTTTTTTCATTTTGTTGATGGTTTCCTTTGATGTACAAAAACCTTTTAGCCTGATGTAATCTCATTTGTTTATTTTTTCCGTTTTCCTTGTCCAAGAAGATATATCAGTAAAATGTTACTAAGAACAATGTTAGAGAGTTTATGCCTATGTTTTCTCTTGGGAATTTTATGGTTTCCAGTCTCGCATTTAAGTTTTTAATCTATTTTGAGTTTATTCTTGAATACGGTGTAAGAAGGTGGTCCAAGTTCATTTTTTCCATGTATCTGTCCAGTTTCCCCAACACCAGTTATTGAATAAATTGTCTTTTCCCCATTATATATTCTTGCCTCCTTTGTCATAGATTAAATGACCACATGGGTATGGATTTATTTATGGGCTTTCTATTCTGCTCCACTGATCTATATGTCTGATTTTATGCCAGTACTATGCTGTTTTGATTACTATAGTCTTATAGTTTAGTTTTATATCAGGTAGCATGATACTTCCAACTTAGTTTAATATCAGGTAGCCTAATACCTCCAAATGGCTATGGCCATTTAGGGTATCTTATGGTTTCATGTAAATTTTAGAATTATTTGTTCTACTTCTGTGAAAATGCCATTGTTATTTTGATAGGGATGACATTGAATATATTAGATTGCTTTGGGTAGTATGGACATCTTAATGATGTTGATTATTTCCAACCATGACGTGATGTATGCTTCCATTTATGTTTTTCTTCTTCAGTTTCTTTCTTCAATGACTTATAATTTTCCGAGAACAGGTCTTTTATGTTCTTGGTTAATTTGATTTTTAGGTATTTTATTGGTTTTGATGTCATTGTAAATGAGATAGTTTTCTTAATTTCTCTTTCTGAAAATTCATCATTGGTGTATAAAAATACAACCAACTTTCAAATATGAATTTTGTATCCTGATACTTTACTGAATTCATTTATTAGTTCTAACAGTTTTATGTTATAACCTTTAGGGTTTTCTCTATATAGTATCATGTCATCCACAAATAATGACAGTTTTTTTCTTATCTAATTCGGATGCCTTTTATTTCTTTTTCTTGTCCGATTGGTGTGTCAAGGACTTCTGCTCTGAGTATTCTGTCCAGTTTCCCCAACACCATTTATTGAATAAATTGTCTTTTCCCCATTATATATTCTTGCCTCCTTTGTCATAGATTAAATGACCACATGGGTATGGATTTATTTATGGGCTCTCTATTCTGTTCTTATCCCTGTTCACTCTGGATTTTTACTTGTTGTAAAAACGATATAATAAGAACTTTCAAAGACATTTGAAAAACTAGTCACAATCCCACCAGCAAAACACAGCAGCTGTTTCTATCTTTTATTTATTTATTTAAAAAAAGCCCTAAATCACTGAAAAACTTATTCTTATTTTTATCCTAGGCCACTGACAATATACTTCAACTGAATTTCCTGCCTTCTACCTTCCCTCCTTGCCCTTCTCTCCCCTCCTGCCTTTTTCTGTTCTTTCCTTCCATCCTGCCTGGCCTGGTCATCTGCCGGGGGACACAATGCTTCCATTCTACATCCAGAGTTTATCTCCTTTAGGAGGATACAATTGTGATCCTGCTCAGAAAACAGCCCAGGCCTGTCCTTGGTAACAGAGCTCTCCGCTTTGCCATCTGGCCAGCCAGTTACGTTCCAGATCCTAGGAGGCAGAGAGGGGCAAGCTAGGCATCCGGGGTAAGCCGGAAACACCTCCATAGTCCTTGCTTTTCTGTCTCCTCAGGTAGAACATTTTGGCTGAAGGATTGTATGTGTCTGCTTGTGTGAGCAGGTACGTGTGTGTGTGTGTGTGTGTGTGTGTGTGTGTGTGTGTGTAAAGAAATGGAACTGGAATGGTAGAGTTTTAGATACCAGGAATTTCTTCCCTTTCTAGCCTTGTATATTCAGATAATTTTCTTTTGATGCCTCTGACCTGTGTAAGTTTTTAATAAGTTTTAAGTTTCATATAGTCGTGGAACTTTACTGTATATGACATTGTCAGCATTTATGTATATTCATTTCAAACAGTTTTTGAATTGTGCGTCAGCAGGCCATATTTCTGTACTTGGTGATAACAGAATACAAATGGCACTTCCCTGGGAAGGTCATGCTACGTGCTTCTGGAAACAGCCTATGCTTTTGGTGCCAGAGTAGCTGTGTGACCTTGGGTAAGTCACTGTTCCTCTCTGTGCTCAGTTTTCTTTTCTGTAAAGTGGCAATGATCACGCCCAACCCTGCTGGGGAGATTAATTAACTGAGATACTGTATGTTAAGCATCTACCAGAAAGCCTGGCAGACAAACAATGTAGGGATTCCAGTTCCCTCCCACTTCCATTCCCTACACATTTTCTTTGGCGCTTGAGAACTTGCCGCGGAGTTAATAATCTGTTAACAAACACTTAAGCGTTCTGGGGAGGCTGAGACTACAAAGGATGGCTTTTGGAGGGTGGAGAATCTTCTTGTAATATAAATAGTCAACTCTAGTTTGTTTTTAAATTTGGTAAGCCCCTAGTTTAACTTGTGTTTTCTTTGCCTAGCATAGCCTGGGATTCTGGGAACTCTATCGCAGTTGAGTCATAATTGAGAAGTGCGGTCCAGGTATGTGGCCTGTGAAAGCCAGTTTGGCTGTGGTCTTCTTGATTTCCTTGAGACACGGCTTTGGATCGAGCCTCTTGTGCACGCTTCCTCCTGTAGCTCTTAAGGACGCGTGGGGATCCAGTTTGGTCTTCCCTTCCCAATTCAGGCACATTCTGCACCTGCCAAGATTGATTGACTTCCTCCATTTCTTAGGAGTCATTAGGCTGAATCCTATTTGTCTAAGTTCAGGAATGAATGCATTTTAAAAATCCTTCTCTTCTTCAGGATTCTGAGTTTCATGATATAATTGGAGACTGAGAATTCTTCACTTTGTCACTGCCACCTGAGCGAACTGGGCGCATTCTCTCCCTTCTCTAGTCTTTTGCATTTTCATTTGTAACCTGAAGACTGCAGAATATATTTAAACTTGGGACTGGGGGGCAGAACCTTTGGAAACCTAACTCAACCAGCAGCCCAGTATTGTTTGAGCATTGCCTGTCTTTCTTGTGCCTGATTTCTTTGACATGAAGTCATGTACTTGCGGTGTTATAGGATCTGGAGAGTGACTATAGGATCTGGACAGTGAAAGAAACATTGGGAGTTTGTTTAGGCTTCAGGGTTTCTCCAAGCTGGGAAGCACAGCATGGGCAGTGTGCCAGATACAAGGACAATACCTCGAGTCACCAGGAGCATGATAGTCCCTTTGCAGTTTTCTTCCAGTCCTGAGTGTCTCAGGGAGAAAGCCTCTGTTCGGTGGTTTGAACACTTCTCAACACTCACCCATGTCCCTTTGAACAAAGGCACAACCAGGTTGAGGCCAAGAACCTTTACCAACAGTGGCATCTAGTTGGAATTTCATGATCTGGTTCTGTTTTGCATTGTTTATTTTGAGGGTTATCTTCTCTTTATACATGAGTAATTTCAGTGTTTCACATGTGGCAGTTTGCAAAGTTTCATTAAAACATGTTTACCTAAATAAAAAATATGAGACCACTTAAAGAAAAACCTTGAGTAGTTAGTGCAGGCGGAAGGCGGCTAGAGTAGAAGTTGTGATGGGGCTGTGTGACTAGCATGTTTAGGAGGCACTGATTGAATCTTTCTTCTGGGTTAGTCTAAAAAATGCTGACCCTGACTCCGTTTCCTACTTCACCATTACAAATAGCAATGTGGCAGCTTCTACCAGCCAAAAAGTTCCTTGCAGGCAGAGCAGAATCTTTCTCCTCCTTGCCGTCCTGCGCCCTGCAGCCTTACGCTGGGCCCGAGGGTCTGGGAGCGAAAGCCACCATGTCTGGGCTCTAGGGGCTCTCAGAACACTGCTGGAGGCTACTGTTGAATGTGGAATGTCTTCATATAGAAGAATTCACACTAGGTTCTTAATGACCACAAACATACTGCACACCAACAGGCGACCTGGCACTGAGGAGAGGGATGAGCTGGCATCTCTAGATTGGCCTCTAGATGTGCGTGAAAAAGGGCATTTTCAGTAATAGCTGTTTCTCCAGACCATGGTATCACCCAAATCTAGTCACTGCAACTCTATTCCACACTGTCCAGAGCCAAGATCTTTGCCCAGGAATGCAGCATTCTCCCCCAAAATGGCAGGAAGGCTATTTATTCTGGTGTATATGACTTCCTTGCAGTTAGTTCTTCCATGGGGAATATGGCCTAGGAGATGAGATGGGCCTTGCTACAGATGTCATAAAATGTGGTTAAGACCCCCTATCCTGGAGACTACATGGCTCTGAGGCTAGCCTTGCGTGTTATTTCAGAGAGGCAGGCACATCCTATATTGGGCAAGTGAGGTCACCTGTGAGGTGATGGCATGTTGGTTTCCCAGGGGAAGGCTTTCTGTGGCTCTAATTGCATCACAGGTACCTTCGTGGTCTGGATTCAGACCTGGGACAATTAAGACATTGTGCTGTACTCAGCCTTGATGCCACTGTGTGGACTGATGATGTCAAAACAATCTGTCAAAAATGGAAACCACGCTTATTTTGAAAAATTAAAGCAGGCATCATGATTGTTGCCTGATTCCTGAGCCTCTTACCTCCCTGAGTTTTGAAATATGAAGTCAGTGCTTTTTTCTTATTATGAACAGACTTCAGTGATCTTTCTTCACCCTCGATCCAACTCTATCCCTGATCTTGACTCTCCTTGACCCTCCCTCAGTTCCTCACCTTATACCATTCTTAACCCTCCCCACTTTTCCATCCCACCCCTGGCCCATCTAGGAGTCTCCCCCACCCAGATATAGGATACAAAGTCTATTTTGCTTCTTGCTTGCTAACTAAAAACAATGTCGAAAGTTTAACGCTTTGTTTTTTAAGTAATACCAGAATGTCCCAGCTTTAAAATGACAGGGAATGGGAAAATTTGGGTTGAAAGTGGAAACCTTTGGGTTCTCTGCCTTCTGGGCCTGACTCAGCCACCACCTCCCCACATGATGATACCTGAGCCTGTCACTTTCCCATGACTCCATTTTCTCATTGGCTGTCGGAATGATTTGGGGTAAGATGAGTGAGTCTCTTTTATTTCTGCATGTCAGTGTGCTCCTTGGTGTGACAATGATGGTCAAAGCCAATCTCCAAGGCCTCTTCCCATTTTAAAGTTCCCTGAGTCTGACACTGGATGGCTGTACCTCAGTCCCCCCACTTTTGTGAAATGAGGAAGTGAAATCAGGACAATAACTTGTTTTAGATGGGTTTAATGAGGAAGGCACTGTAATAGGATAATATCAACAAGTAAGCAAGGCCTTCTCTGGCTTGTTTGGCACCATGTGACCAGCACCTAGAATAACGCCAGTAAAAAAAGGCTGATTGAGTGATTGTGTGAGTTTTGTGCAAAGCAATAAAGAAACCTAAAAGAGCCAAAGTCCTTTTGATTTATCCTTAAACATGACCTCAAAGTGCCAGCAGGGGAAAGAGAAGGAGAGAGGAAAAGTGAAGACATGGCTGAGTCTGGAATCCTGCAAGTGTGAGAAGCCTGCTGTGTGGTTTTCCTATTGTGAGGGGCGCAGCCTTTGAGTCCTTTGCTATCAGTTTTCTCACTGCACCGACTCGGAGGAAGCTGCAAATATATCCAGCAGTTGCTGCTGCATCTCATGTTGCAGCTGTTGAGACACCCGTTGCCTGCAGCTGCCCCAGGCTGAGCCCTCAGCCTCCCTTGCAATCACCTCTGTATTCTTCAGACTGACTGGAGCCAAAGAAAACCAGGATGGGGCCCCAGGCTTGCCCTCCACTTAGACCCTTCCCCATTCCATGTCCTTACACCCTTTTGTTTGGCAAGTCATCATGGGCTGGGCAATCCTCGGGATCCTCTTCTTCTCCTGAGCCCTGAAAGAGTATTGACACCAGAAGCCTTGAGGTCCTATCATATTTCAAATCCCATACAAAACTGTAGAATGTTACACCATCAACAATTTCCTTCTCCATACTATTTTTTGTTGTTTTGCACTCTGAGAATGGGAGCCCATCTATGGCCCCTCCAGTGCTTGGTCTTGGCAGCTGAAACTCTCAGAAGAATCATCAATCATTCTATGTGAACTGGCCCAAAGTTACAGGAAACTGGAACCTTGATATGCTGCTTTCAGGAGGGACACGGACCAGCTGATCTAGGCTGGAATTTGATCTCGTATCTCTTGGAATTGGTGCAAGTGCAGAGATGGACAATGGACACTTTAGGGGAGGGACAGCTGCCATCCTCCAGAAGAGTAGTCGTCGGCAGCTTAGAAAAGCCAGGATGAGATGTCACCCAGAAAATCATGAAGAGTAGTGAGGCTTTATGGTGTAATTGATCATCAGTGAATTTTAATCAAGGCATGTTGATGGTCACAGCCTTGGCCTTTGTTGACTAACGTATTCCTTCCAGCAAACTTAACTGAGGCCCACTCTATACCAACCACAATACAGAGGTGCCTTGTGTCAGTACAAAGATGAGTTAGGTTGAGTGACTGTGGTGGGAATTGCATTTATATGGGCTGGTGACATGAATGGCATCTCCCTGCATCCTCCTTCGGTGATGGCGATCACTTACTGTGAGGTCCTTCTTGACTCTGCCTGCAGAAAGTGCCTCCTTTGTTTGCTCTCCCGGGGAATATTCATGCTGATGTTTCAGTCGTTTTAGCTTCCCAGGTGGATGTTCTGGATGGTGTTGGTAGAACCAAATCTGACATAGCTGAGGAAGGATAGATGCCTGTATCCTGTTGTGGAAAAAAATTCAAATCATTTGTACAGGAGGAGCAAGACTGGGAACTAGGACTCCAGGTTTCCAGATGTGGCTCTGCCATTCACCTGTTAATAGGACTAGGGAACATGACTGGCTTATTGCTTCAGTTCACCTGGTCAGTGGGGAGGATGGGTTGCTTGGTATATTGCACAAGCCTCCCCTCATTCCCTCTACACAGATCTCACAATAAGTTCTTTGGAACATTAGCTATGAAAGATGTAAGTAGATAATAAAGGCGTTTTGTTTGAGGTAGTTTGTAAGATATTAGGTTAAAATTCAAGGTTAAACAAAGTTATTCAACTGGTTTCTTTTTACTGCAGAACTTCTAGGGCCTTTTAATATACTAATATGGGAAACTACTATAGTGGTATACAGTGTTTAGTGATTCCCAAACTTAGTTGACAGTGGAAATCTTGTGTTCTAGGGGAGCTTAATGAACTTGCATTCCTCATAATCTACTTTGGGACTCACTAGGCTAGATCGGTGGTTCTCAGCTGGTGGTGATTTTGTCCCTAGGGCAGGGGTCCCCAATTTCCAGGCCACAGACCAGTACTCACCAGTGGTATGTTAGGAACCGGGCTGCACCGCAGGAGATGAGTGGTGGGCTAGCCAGTGAAGCTTCGTCTGTCTTTGCAGCCGCTCCTCAGTGCTAGTATCACCGCCTCAGCTCCACCTCAGATCATCAGGCCTTAGATTCCCATAGGAGCACCGGCCCCTGGTGCCAAAAAGATTGGGGACGCTGTACTAGGGGACATTAGCAATGTCTGGAACTATTTTACTTGTCTGAACCGGGGAGGAAGGGAGGGTGCTACTGATATCCACTGGGTAGAGGCAGAGATGTTGCTGGACATCCTACAACACACAGGACGGATGCCCACAACAAAGGTTTATTTGGCCAAAACGTCAGTAGTGCTGAGGTTGATAAACCCTGGACTAGGTGGTCTGCAGGCCCCCACCCCTTCCCAGCTCTAATACTTGGAGGATTGGGTGGTTTGGTGACATTTCCTGACTTGGTACACCAGTTTACCCTGAGGTGATCTTGAACGTCATAGCTCTCTGGAAGGCAGGAGAGGTGAGGCCTTTCTGCCTCCTCCTTGTAGAGACTTTCAACTCCTGGCTCGAGGGCTGCATACCCACATATCCACATAGCCATGTGTCCATATATTCAGTAAGCATGGCCTGGCATTTCTGACAGCTCTCAGGCTGGTGTCTGGCTGGGGAGAACACGAAGTCTCCCTTTCCTGGGTCCTGCTTCCCCTCTCCGTGGCCAAGCTGGGGGAGCTCACTTTGTTCTGTTGCCTGAGAAACTTGGATTTCAAAGCCCACGGCCTGCCAGGCGCCATCCCCGCAGATGGAGCTGAGACTCCAAGAAGAATCTCCAGCTCACAGAGATTCATTATCTTTTTGAAGTTTTAAAACCACAGATGGTTTTTATGGATACTCGAAGTAGTCCAGCTTTTCATGCATCCCCTTAACTGCCCCGCCCACCCCACTCTCTCTCAACACACATTTTTCTCCAGTAACCAAAACACAGTGGGTAATGGAAATTCCATCACAGGCTAACCCAGAGACCCAAATGGGACTAGTGCAATTATACCTGAAGCAAGGCACTGTCGTGACTAATTAGCCTCTCACAGAAGCACATTTTCCTATGGACAGCTTCAGGGAAATCAGCCTGCCATGTCTCTGGGTACACTCTCCGAGAGCTTCTCTTCCTTCTCTAGGCTTCTGAGGTATGCTGTCTCTAAGGATTCTCTGCTACCACTGGGCCATGGAACAGTCTTACTCAAGGTGGAAATTCACTTTCTGCCTACCCTTCACCCCATCAGCCCTGTGCTTATTCTCATCACAGGCGGCCTCGTTATCTTTAGGGGTAAGAGCCATTTGCCAAGAAAGCCGCTTCTCCCTCAGAGACAGCGCAGGCAATGCTCAGTGGCTTATAGTCCAGCTGTGTCACCTACAGGAACTTAGGAGGAGAAGGGCCCTGGAGAATCATTCTGGGAGTCACCCTCTCCATCTTTCCCATCTATGGGAAGAGGAGCATTGTCCTGTGTCCAGAGGGCCCAGATGAGATGAGTGAGTGAAATTTATGCAACAGATTTTTTTGGCCACCGGCCCTGGAGGGGATTGTATGAAACACCTCTTTCAAAAGGACACTCAATGATGGATGACTTAATGGGGAAAGCCCCAGGCCCTTGCTTAGTTGGTTTAGCTGTTGGAGTGTTAATCATAACTAGTGAGTGCTGCTATTTCTTCTGCTGGTTGTAGGATCTGTAAATGTGGAGACAGAGAAAGCGTGGGTCAGGATTAAGGAGGCTGCAAAGAACTCCCACCACCAACACTTAGCACCGATTCAGTGTTATGAGTCCCAGCACTTTTCTGAGTGCTTTCTGTGCCTCAGCTAATCCTCACAGCCACCCACTGCGGTGCATATTAACCACCCCCATTTCCCAGTGAGGGAACTGAGGCTCACGGGAGGTAAAGAAACCACCCAAGTTTAGTACCTAGCAGAGCTAGGCTTTAAACTCATTTCCATCAGACTCTGAAGCCATGCTCTTAATCGAGTGAGTGCTAGCTTCCATTAGCTACCAGCTTATATCCATCCAGTCTCCACAGACTTAGTGCTCCTGCTGGATGCAGGGCTCTGGGGAAGGGTCCGAGTGACTCTCTAGGCTGTGATGCACCATGGTGCTCACACAGAGTAGACTGGGCTGCCTGGCTCTGCCTTTAGGAAGAATTGCTGTGCCCTGCACTCAGATGTTGCATGTGCTGCATATTAGAACTGAACTCCCCTAAGAAGAATTTTTCAAGTCATGGCTGCAACCCATAAGTGGATTATAAAATCAATTTAGCGAGTTGCAAACAATGCTAAAAAACCCCCCGAAGACATGAAAGTACCTCCCTTTTAATAAGGTTAGGTATTGTTTCATGAGTCCTGTGTTGCAATTACTCATATACTAGATGCGTATGGCTCACAATGTAAAATCCATTTCTTATTCTGAGTGGAGATCCCTAGTTTGGAAGCACTGGCCTGGAGGGAAGGTGGGCATGCAGCAAGACCTCCAGAGACAGGCATGCAGGGTTTGGGCTGGGGGACGGGTTGAAAGAGGCAAGCGATACAGTAGGTCTTGGCAAGTGGGTCAACAAGGGTTCGCTGTGAGCGCATTCTGAATTGGGCTCTGTTAGGTTCTTCGAGGGCTTCAGAGATGTTAGAGAGGAGGCTCCTGTTGGTCCTCAAGGTTCTTCCTTTCCAGCAAGAGATCCCAGCTCTGCCCAACAGGATAAGGGGAGGTAACAGCAACATCCGCAAGACTAATATGGGGCAGTGCAATGTAGCTGTGATTAAGAGCATGGATTCCAGAGTACCTGTCTGGGTTTAAATCTGAGCTCCACTCACTCTCTTATACCTCTGTGACCTAGGGAAGATCACCTGATCTCCCTATGCCTCAGTTTTCTCATCTCTAAAATGGGCACTGTGATGCTACACACTGCATAAAGTTGTTATGAGGATTGAATTAGTATTTACAGAATGCTGAGAACAATGCTTGGCTTAGAGCCACCATAGATATTTGTTTGTTGTATTAAAAATGAGTCATTTGAGCTTTATTTGAGTGCCTAACAGAAAGCTTTACCAAGGCAAGCCTAGAAACAGGTCTTGAAAATTACTCCATTTAATATTCTTCTTACCAACATTATCATCAATAGCTACTATTTTTCTTGTTATAAACATATTCCAGACACTGTGCAGAGTCTTCCATGTATGTCCTACAATCCAGCAAAGAGGGAATCATCATGCCTGTTCTACAGATGTGGAAATGAGTGTTTAAGGAGGGGCCCAGCCACACTCCAGACCCAAGTTGGACTGGCTCTGAAGCCTGTGCTCTTGAACCAGAGGACACATTCTGTCCTTGGCCCGCTGCCACTGTTTCCTTTGAAGTTGTAGCTGTCTAAGTCCTTTCCTGGTCCTGAGAAATGGATTGTCCTCTCCACTGGGCAGAGGGAGGGTTTCAAAACACACTGGCTCTGTGGACTGCCCCAGGGCCACCTGAGTGGTGACTCAGACATCTGCCACAGAGATCTGGTTTCTTGATGACTCCTGCAGGCCTGGTCTGGTTGTGATGAGGTCTGAGATGTGTCAGCAGCCTGCTCTGCCTCATGCCTGGCTCATTCTCTCTCGATCTCAGAAGCCAAGGCCTTGTCTGGATAGAGGGTCCATGAGAAACACAGGCCTCTCTTTGAAATGCTATATGAAAGAGGCTTCCAAGCAGGATGCGTAGCCCAACAGAGACACATGCATTCTTAAATGCCTGTTCTCCTGCCTTTGGAGGAAGGTCCTCAAAAACTGCCAGAATCATTATGGTTCTTAGTCAGCCAGCTCAGCACTGGGGAATTAAGGGTCTTGGCTCTGTTGTCAGCAGGGGGAGTCCTGGGCCTGTGCAAGGCTAGAGGGTAGCCCAGGCTGATGATGAACCTCCCAGTCCTGGGGGGAACCCGCTCTGGACGCATGCTTCCAGGGTAGGTGTAGGTCGATTGGCAGTTGGCCAATGGGAACAAATGAGGACAGTGAGAAGGCAGACCTCTTGGTAGACTTGCGCTCAGCACCCACTGGATACAGGTCTCCCTAAGCACTGTGGGCAAACATGACAAGAAGGCCGGGCTAGAAAGATGCCTGTGCTCAGGATCCAAAAGCCTAGTACCATAGGGAGAGTCAGGAGAACTGGAGTGATTCTGAAGAGCCTCTCGCAGGAGGGAAAACTCAGGTGAAGGAGCCAAGGAATGGGATTACTACAGTGGTATGTCTTGGGCTTTGTTTCTACACATAAAGTTCATTCCCGGAAGTGACCACTAACCCTCCAACACTCACCTTTTCCTTCCTTCCTTCCTTCCTTCCTTCCTTCCTTCCTTCCTTCCTTCCTTCCTTCCTTCCTCCTCCCTCCCTAACTCCCTCCTTCCCTCCCTCCCTCCTTCCCTCCCTCCTTCCCTCCCTCCCTCCCTCATTCCACAAATATCTCTTCTGTACCCACTCTAATTCAGACCCATTTCAAGGCCCTAGGTGTACTGTGGTAAACACAGTAGCATGCTGCCTCTCCTCCTGGACTCATGGTCCAGTGAGAGACACCTGCATTAAACAAAGAAAGCCACAAATATCTGTGAAATTAAAACTGCAGAGAATCTGACAAACAAAGCAAATGGGTTGGTGTGAGAAAGAAGAACAAAGGGGCCCTAATTTAGACTGAGCCATCTGTCAAAACCATGCCCATCCTTTAAGGCTCGGCAGAAATCCCAGCTCCTTCATGAAATCAGCCTGTTCCACAAAGACTCTCTTGCCATTTAACAACCTCCATCATGCTCTATCTTCCTCTCCAGTGTCAATCATACCTTTATTTAGTTTCAGGCACTTGTCTTATTTTCCCTGATAGATATTCACCTCCTAGAAGGAGAGGATGTATTTTATTGTCTGAGAACCTACTATGAGCACTTCTTAGTGGCACACAAAGACATTGTTCTTGAATAAATAAATGAATATGGGACTTAATTCCTAACCCAAGAGACCACCTAAAGGGATGCAGGAGATCTTTTGATGAGCCCACAGGCTCCACTGCTAGTTGGCTGAGGGTCAGCTCAGTGGCTCACTGGCTATGTGACCATGGCAAGTACTTCGACTTCTCTGTGCCTCTGAGTCCTCATCTGCAGGATGGGAGATGTTAGTATTTATTACAAGGACGAAAAGGGTACAGGTACATTGTTTGGATTCACACTTTGCCATAGTGAATTGTGAATTAGTGTTAGTGTACTTGATACATCTAATGTCTCACAAAATCCTCACAACCCCCCTGCAAAGCATTTATTATTATTTTTGTCTTATAGCTCTGAAACCTGAAGTTTCAAAGGGTTTACTGACCTGCTGCTTTTTGTTTGGCAAATTAGATTTTAATACAAAACAAAACTAACATAAAATGAGGCAAATCTGCAAACCCAGAACTGTTTATCCCCTATGACAGCATGCCATTCACCTGGCTAGCCTAATTCTCACTCCATAGTCAAGGCTGAGATGTGGATGTTCCAGAATTCCACTCTCCTGGCCAAAGACTAACATGTCTTCATGGATGGACCAGGACATTGAAATTAGATGCTGGCCTTGAAAGGTATGAGGGAGAGAATTCTTAGCTTCTGAGGATGGGATGCAGGGTCTTTGATCCTCCTGTCTCAAAGAATCAGATCCTTCTCTTATTTTTTAAGAGCCTTGGGGTGGAAGAAGACATTTGAAAGTCCCATGATCCTGTTGTGGCAGGAAACATGGCCTCAGCCCACCTATAAAACATCTGAAGTGTTTCAAGTTTATACCAACTCCTCATAAGCAGCCAGCCCTGGGTTGGTTGGCACGGTTTGGAGATGTACGGAAGGTGTTTGGTTGCTTCTGTTTTTTCATCATGTAGCTTCAGAGCTTGAGAATAAAGAGTCCTCATCTCCTAATGTCCCTTTTGTCACCATCAACAATAATAAGCTGTGTCCATATTCCCTTTTTGGCTCCTTCTTAAGGTATCAGGTGTATAGCTATGTCTGCTTCTTTTGAGAATAAAAATTACATCTCTAATTTTTCCAGAAGGAGAGTTGTATAATTTGTGACAAAAATCGGCATGTTCAGACTGTGAAAATATATGCTACAAAGCCATTTCTATATCAATTAGAGAAGACATTTCTAACCCAGACCAGAGGAGAAGAAACTTTGTGGCTGAGAAGCCCCTTGCGAGTATCCTGGTAGGAAATGGGACTGCTGGAGTCAGGATGTGGGAAAGCCAAGTCTCCTCAATTTATTCATTGACTTTTTTTTAGACTAAAAAATAATCACATGCTTTTTGCCAAAACCAGCCCCAGGGCAGGAATCCCACAAATCATCATACTAATTATGTAATCTAATTTCCAAATAGAGACCTGAGCTCAAACCCTCACCAGCTAGTTGTGATGTAGAGATGACAAAAGGCTCAGAGAGCTGAGACAAGTCGTTCCCTTGAAGTTCATGTGGACATCCAAAAAGGTTAAGGCCTAGCTAGAGCTGTGCGTGTGTGACTCTTATGTCTGTGATGATGAGAAACACCCCGTCTGGGGGAAAGGATGCTATAAACTAGGTGGCTGAAAACAACAGAAATTTATTCTTTCACAGTTCTGGAGGCCCACAGTCCAAAATCAGGATTCACAGGGCCATTCTCCTTCTGAAACCCACATGAAAGAACCCTTCCTTGTCTCTTCCTAGCTTTTGGTGGTGTCTGTCCACCCTTGGTGTTCCTTGGCTTGCAGCTGCATCACCCTAGCCTCCTCCTCTGCTGTCACATGGCTGTCTTCCTGCATCTCTGTCTTCACATGGTATTCTCTCCCGGTGTTCCTCTCTCTTCTCTTGTAAGGACATCAATGATACTGAATTAAAGGCTCACTTGATTACATCTCCAAAGATTCTATTTCTAAATAAATGATATTCATATGTACTGGGGCTTAGGACTTAAAACATGACTTTTGGGGAACACTGTACAACCCATTACCTTGCCTTGCCCTAATGCTGGAAGGATTGGTCAGGGTTTCTTCTTCTAGTGTGAGGAAGTAGACAGTTGGGGTTCTCCTGGGGGATCAGGTCCTTGGAAGGAGGAGGAATGCTCAACTGAAGGACTTAGCCTGGAAGGTCTTTTTTTTCAGATCAGTGTTTCTCAGAGTGGGGTCCCCAGACTAGCAGCATCAGCATCAATGGAGAACGTGTGAGAAATGTGAATTTTTAGGCCATACCTCAGATTGACTGAATCAGAAACTCTGGGATGGGGCCCAGAAGTCTGTTTTAATAAGACTTTTAGGGGATTAGGATGTGCACTATAGCTCTGAGACCCTTTCTGAGTTCTTTTGTCCTCAAAGCAGTGCTTTCTAATGGGGTTGCCTGTGGATTCTAGTAAATGTTTTGAGTTAAAGAGGAAGTTCTTTGGCCAGGTGAGTTTGGGAAGCACCGTATTGGTCTAAATCGAACAAGTTCCTTGACTAAAGGACAGTTCCGATCTTTCGATATGCTTAGTGCACTGAATGTTGAAAATTTTCAAGAAGGGAACAGTAGTAACTTCCGCTTTCATTGCTAAAAACGATGTGTGTATGTGTGTGCGTGTGTGCGTGCATGCGTGCGTGCGTGTGTGTGTGTGTGTGACATCTCATTGGACTGGTGTTCTGCAGAGTACACACTGGGAAACCCTGCTCTTGTCCACACATCAAGGCATTCAACAAATTTTTATGAATCACCAGGCCTGGTGCTGGGGGAATACATCAGTGAACAAGACATAGTTTCTCTCTCATGGAACTTATAACCTAGTGTTGGAGCTGGCAAACTAAGGGCTGCGGGCCAAGTCTGGCCTGCCATCTGTTTTTGTATAGCCTGTGAGCTAAGAATGGTTTTACATTTTTTAAATAGTTGAAAAAAATTTAAATGAAGGCTATTTCATGAAATGTGAAACTTACATGAAATTCAAATTTCAGTGTCCATAAATAAAATTTTATTGGAACACAACCACTCTCATTTGTTTACATATTATCTATCGTCACTTTTGCTCTATGACAGAATTGAGTCATTACTACAGAGACCATATGGCATAGAGCCTGCAGAGCCTAAATTATTTATTCTCTGACCCTTTACAGAAACCCTGGTCTAGTGAAGCAAAGAAGTGCTGAACAAATATTTGTAGGTACCTTGAGTGTTATGGAGGAGGAATACAAGGACCAGATGGCTGGGGGCTTTACTTACCGATGGTGACAGTAGAGGGGGAAGGGGCGTTAGGGAAGGCTTTCTGGAGAAGGATCTTAAGGATGAGTAGAAAGTCTGGAATATGACTGGATGAAGAAGGCTGTTACAGGCAAAGGAGATAGTACATGTAATTCCTTGAGTCAGAAAAGAGAACCACTCATTGAAGGGATGGAAGAAAGTCCAGTATGACTGGATAATAAAGAAGGTGAGGCCAAGTGGTTCCACATGTGGCCAGGTGCCAGGCAAAGACCAGATGTGCAGCAGCATGTTTGGAGGCAATTCTGAGGGTTTTGAACTTTGCCCTGAGAGCAGTGAAGAGTTTAGGCACAGGGATGACATGATAGGTCTAAACTTTGTGAGGACTCTCTGGCTTCAGTGTGGAGAGTGGGTAGGGGACTGGAGCCAGAGTGGATACCGTGCCAATAATTATGAAGCATAGTAATCGGCTAGGGGAGAAAAAGAGGGGGTGGAGAGACATGAGCGAATTTGAAATGTAAAGGCCCTCTGTGATGCTCACCATCCCTCCTGCCAGGCCTGTGTGCTCCTTGACCATCTATGGAACATTAGAACATTGTTTCCTACATGCTGGGCCTGCATCCTCTTGAGCCCTGATTTATTAATAAACTTTGATTGCTTGTTGCACACCCACTACATGTACATTAGGCACAGTGCTGGATGTAAATATGAGAAAAAAAATATATCCTATAGATATGAGAAAATTGACAAGATTCAGTTTTTGATCTCAAGATTCTTAGCTCGGGGAATGATGGATATATCCAGAGTGCTTGAATGTACTGAGGGCTAACTACTAGAGAAACGAGTAATTCTCTGAGGAGATGGAGAGGAAGTGCGGAATGAACACCACTGGGAGGTGTTCATTCTAGTTAAGAGATCTGGAGAGGCTTCATGGTGGAGGCAGTTTTAAATTGTGTCTTGAAGGACATGTCAGATTTAGAAGGGAGGGGGTGGTAATTAATCCAACATGTACAAAATGAGGGAGTCGTGACAGCCTAAGGTGTGTGCAGGAAAGCGGTGTGGCTGGAACGAGTGGTAGTGAAGGCTTGCAGGGGGTGAAGAGGTGGTCCTGGCTTGGTTTTGTAACTTGACTCAGACTCCTGATTGCTTAATGTCCCTGACACTTTATTCCAGGCTGTGCCACAATCATGTGTAGTTCTCAGGAGAGGACAGGCAGGGCAGTGGAAGGCTCACTGTTTCTCTGGTGGACAGGGCCCTGCCAACCTCATTTCGTGACCTCCCAAGGCAGGTACAAAGCATGAAACACACCCCCTCCCCATCATCTTAGGCCAGATCAACACCAAACTATTATATCAACAAGTGCTTTTGGGGTTTCTAACCCATTGATTCTATGACTTTTTCTAATCATTTCTGACCTCTGCTTTGACTTCCTCTTTCTGGCTGGTGCCTGGCACTTGGCTGTGCCCTGAGACCAATAACTTATAATGAGTTTTTTTTCTAGTTCTTGGTTCTGTTGACACAGGGTTATTTCTGGCATCCTGTGCCAGAAGGTGTTAAATAAATGTGGATGATGATGATGGGTCCCTTAAAAACAATTTGGTTGATCTATTTTTAAAGGTCTTTTTGGAAATAGTGAAACAAAACGAATATACATAAAAACATAAAATATAGAAGTACGAAATAGTGAATAATCATGAGAAAATCCATGTAAGAACCTATTGGCTCAAGAAACACAATATTGCCAGTATCCCTAGAGGCTTCCTCACGTGTCTCTTTTCCTTGACGGGTTTCTCACATTTGCATGCTTAGAAATCTTAGCAACAACCATCTTTGTCAAGCTTCTGGTCAGAAAAGCAGCTCCAGAAGGAGAATAAAAACTGAGATGGGATTCAGGCAACAATCTAACCTTTTTTCCAGAGCTGCCTACACAAAGGAGGTCCCATCTCCATGAGTGCCTAAGGCGACCTGACAGTTGTTATGGAAACCTGGGACATGCAGGATACCGGGTGAGGTGATGACCCCAGTGTGCAGACAGGAGCCCCTGTCCTACAGGGTCCCTCTCACTGTAGTCATTAGATCTTCGTAACAAGAAACTTCTGCGATTTAAAAGAATCTCATCTCACATTATCTTCCTCCTGGTGCAAACCTGGTGTGGCCCCTCTCAGCACGGGAGATGGAGCACTGATATAGGGAGAGTATATTTCTTTTTCTTTCTTTCTTTTTTTGTTTTAGGGGATATTGTAGTTCCTCAAGTGAGAATATTACTGAACAGTTCAGTAATACTTCATTAGTAAATGTGACATTTGGGTTGCAGACCTTTTTTCAAACTGTGTTTTCGAATGATTATCTTGAGCCACCCTTTGGTTAGAGTCTATATTTGTGGAATGAGGCTAGTCTGAACAGGCACAAGGGGAGAAATAATCTCCTTCAGAAGAGAAGGCTAAAATGCTTTTTTCACCCTGTCTTCCAGGAGAAAGGTTTGTGTCTTTCAAGATTTCAGTAGTCGAGTCACTTCCCCCAGTTTCTCTTTAGTTATTTATACTGGGTGTATTGCAACTAAATTTGCAAATTCAGGAAACTGAGAGGAAGAGAAGGTTACTGTAGGGAGAGAGGCCCCTGTGTATGCAAGTGTGTGGACCTTTCAGCTTCCTGTTGGCTTGTTTTCTATATCTGACTTCATCTTTGGGCTGGACCCTCCACTTTGTCAAGAGTGCCCTCCTGACCGAGGTCTGGAGACGGGGAAAGGGTGTGGGTGCCCCTAAGGTAGTGAGCCAAGGCATCCAGACACTCGGTGTGCTCTGTCTGGGTGGAAAACCTCATCTGAAGCCAGACTGAATCACACCAGTTTCTAAGACATTCCTCAACCATGTTAGGCAAAAGAGTCCTCTGCTGACCAGCTGGGATAGAAGGAAAAACGATATAATTTTGGAAAAACCTTCAAGAAAGAAGGTTCTCACAGCTGCCGAGCCTCCTGATGTCCAGAGTTGGAGGGGTCTCAGGCCACAGGGAGGAGATTGATGGGCTCAGGGGTGCCAAAGAGAGGGCTGAGGCTTTGCAGTGCTGGCTGGCGTGGCGGGGGTAGTGGGGAGGCTTACCATTCCTAACTCCTTTCAGGGATCGAGAAGGAGAAGGAAAAGTAGTCATTCCAACCTGGTAGAAATACAAGTCCCCTCTCCTTTCCCCAGGCTGTTGAATTTATTATTTCACATTAACAGCCCATCCAGATTCTTATATTTGGCTACCTGCTGTGTTGGAAACCTAGATACAAACTAGGGGGGTGAGGCCCCAGGTACATAAAGACTAAGGTTAGGGAGCTCAGTCAGGCCTCCCAAAGAAAGGGGGGTGCAGAACCAGAGCTTGGGAGACAGGCAGCTCTGTAGAGCTCCAGAGATCTGCTCCTGGGCCCCCACACTGGGTGACTGACCATTCACGTGGCTCTGTCCTGAGTTCGTCAGTATGACTGGTAACCTGGCCATCCTTCTGCCTGCCAAGGTTTCTCTGACTTGCTAGGTTTCCTGAATGGTAGGTCATTGGGATGACCTAATTTAGACAACTCTTTTGACCTGAAGCCAAATCCTATCCAAGTTCAGCAAATGGAAATGGTAGAAAAATGTTCGGCTGGTGAGGTCTATAGGCGTTCACTGGGTAAGCTCCTAAATCATGGTGGAAATTTTCCTGGAATGTGACAAATCTTTTTGTAAACAAGAATATTTATCTTTTTTTGACTGATGTGTCTGGTGAGGCATGTCCCTCTCATAAGCCCCAGGACATCCGATCTTGTTTGGAATATGGTGTTTGTATTTGAACATGTAGCTGCACTGAAGAATGGCAGTTTGGGAGCTAGCACTCACTTCAAACTTCAAGTCATGGAAACTGGCCTTGTTTAGCCAAGACGTCAGTGATACCTGGGAAAGGGTTGGTTTTCTAGTGCCTACTGAGCAGAGTTTTAGTTTATTCATTCAGCATATATATATTAATCACTTTCTGTATGCTAGACACTCTGGGCATAAAAAAATAATGGGGCATTGACTCCAAGGAGCTTTCAGGCTAATTGGGGCAATGACATGCATGGATAAAAAGATGACTAAGGCTACCAGGCAGTCCCTGTCCATTGTTGAATGAGGGAAACAGATTGTGGGCACTGGAATTAGGACAGGGAGAGCTAGGGGCGGGGGAGGGGGTTATTGTCAGGGAAAGGACTTCGGTGGACCCCTGGGATTTGATTAAAGACATTTGGTGGAGAGGAATGGAGAAGGTATCCTAGGAGTATGAAAAGCTGGCACAATGGTGTGGAGGTCAGGAGGACCAGGGCACATCAGGGAAATCTTGTGGGAAAGCAGGCTCTGTGAGGAGTGGGGAGGACAGACCCCAGGCCTGAAGAGCAAACCTGGAGGAATTTGAGTACTGTGCTATGGACAGTGGGACTAGGGAGGATTTTTGAGATTCCAGAAAGTATGAACGAAGTGAAAACAAATCAGAACAAAACAAGGAAACAACAACAACAAAAACAGAATCTATTCAATCATTTTTTTTTTTTTATCAAACTGTTAAGTCATCACTATATGCTGGGCACTGTTCCAGACTCTGAGGATATGCAGTAAACCAAGGCCCTGCCCCACTCTAGTGGAGACTGATGGAGAATAAACACCCCCGTATGAGGTGAGGCAGATAGTGGTAAGCCTTGTGAGGAAATAACAGTTGTGATGGATCAAAGCGATCTATTTCATTTGGGGCATTGAGCTGTAACTTAGATTGTTCACAAGTCACATTTTTACTCCATGTTCCTTCTCAATGTTGACTTGGAAGGTAATATTCAACCACAAGCAATTCATCTCACCTGCTATCCCTTGGCAAATTCTTTTCCCACTTGCTCTCTTAGTGATGGTTTGGGGCCACAGCAATAACTGCACTGTTTTCAGGGAGACTATTTAGGTTCTGTGTATTTCCAGCTGTAGTGGTAGTGAGGTCGAGGACTCAGGACCCTGTGGTATGGCCCTGAGCCCTGAAAACTAAGGCATTTCCTTCTCTCTTGCTTTCTGGGCCATTGCAAGCTGAGCTGTTGGAGCCCTGTTGGAGCTGTTGGAACTCTCGTCTCTGTCCCTTGGGCCCTAACTTCCGTGGCCCCAAGGCTGTCCTTGATTGGTGTGCCAAACACACTCTGGGGTTCACATAGTAGGGCCCAGCTACTATGAGCATGGCCTCTCTGGGCCTTAATTTCCCATCTTCAGAGTGAGGACCAGGTGAGTGGTTCCTAGACTGTCCTGGCATACTCAATTAAACTTTAAAAACCATATAGATTATCAAAGGGTTGCCAGCTTTTTATTTTGACAAACAAGGACATAGAAAAGAAACTGTAAAATGCCAGCTCTATCATTGTCATTTTATTAAAAGGGCATATTCTTACCCAGCAAAGGAGTAGTGACATAAGTCAGAGAAAAGGACATTTCTTCCCTGGAGAAGAGTGTTGGCTGTCTTTCGCTGACACACATACATTACATTGTGTTGTTTCTTTTCATTTCCAAAGTCCATCCTGGAGCAGTGCTGCTTCATGGCCCCAAATGTAGGGACCACAGGAACAGAGAGCCGTGAGCCAGCCTCGCGGCATCTTTTGCTGTAAAGAATGAGACCCTACCTGGGTCAGATCCTCTTCCTGATCCACAGAGGTGGCGATGGGCTCCCTTCCTGCTTCTGCTTCTTCCTTCTTGACCCTTCCACTGTCTCTCGGCAACTCCTATCCTCAGGAACTAGGAGAAGGTAGGCGAGAATAAGAGCCCATTGCCTCTGACCGAATGAGCTGGTACTTCAAGCATCTGAACTCCTCATGGTTGACCAGCATTCAGTTGTTCCTCAGCCATGTTTATATCTTTGTTTTGATTCAGTTTGCCTTTTTCTCCACTAACTTGAGTCATAAAAGTTATGGCGATGGCGTGGAGATTTCTGCCTTCTTTTATGAAAATGAAGGTTTTGGATTTCCTGTAAGTCTGTTATCCATGTCCAGTTTGTCTTGACCAGAAACCAAATTAGGCCTCCACTTTGGTGAAGTGGACAGAGATCAGGTTTGCTGCCTGAAAATATGGCTTTATATCCCTATCACCTCTTTATTTGCTGTAGGCTCTTGAGTTAGGTCGGTGTTCATGGTCATAACAAGTGCATGATCTGGCACTTAGCTAATAATAACAGCTATTTGCTGAGCCCTCACCATGTGCTTTGCACTCATCATCATGGTCGATCCTTACAGATACTCTTGGAAGAAAGTATTTGCAAGCCTGCTTTTCCAGTGAGGAAACTGAGTCTAGCATGAAGTGGAGTGACTTGCTCCAGGTTGCACAGCTAATAAGATAGGAAGCCAGGAATCAGACTTGGGATCTCAGATAATGTTTTTGCTTCTTGTGCCATCTCTCAACCTCATGGGCCTCTACATAGTTTCTGTATGAACAAGCTGTGTTCCTACCCTTCTTCGACCCTAGGCTCTTTCTTTATGAAGGAGGGGAATCAGGCTGCACAAGTTCTAAGGTCCCTTATAGCTCCGACCACTATAGCTCTTTGACTCTGAGATTAATTTTATTTAAAAAAACAAACAACCATTTTTTAGGGGTTTGAGTGTGCTCTTTGAAACAAAAAGTTACTCTAGATTGCCTTTCCATTAAGTGCAAGGTTCTTCCTACAAGGAAAAGGGATTGGTGGTGAGTTTCATGAGCCTCAGTGGGATTTGGAAGGTGACCGTGCTTACCATAGGCCTTCAGAGAGCCTCAGTGCCTCAGTTGCTCATCTTTAAAATAGAGATAATAGATAACAGTGCTTAACTTGCTATATTGTTAACAGGATTAACCAAGATAACACAAGGCATTCAGAAAATTACATTCGGTATTAATCCATCTGAACTTCTGGCCCTGCCTCAGACTTGCCTGGCGTTATTATACGTTATTCCTTAACTAGAAAACAAATGAGTTTTTTTGCCTTCTGACTGGGTCACTATAATGGTTTTCATGTTTGGGCAGCTCCTGAGCTGTTCTTCCAGGGCAGGTAAGGCTTTCCTGCAGGCTAGCAGCAAAGCCCCACTTTGCAGGTGAGCAGGGTGACATGAACCCCACCCAGGTCGCTCTGCCTGAGGGATCAGAGTTGAGGTCTCTGCTAATTTAATTTCAAGTCTCAAAGGCCCAGTTAGTGAATTCTGGATCATCACTTCTATGTTAAAGCTAATTGAAGGAGAATATCATTATTTTGCAACATGGTTTACTGATTGAGATATATGTAGTTGTCCTGAAAATTTGAGGTTGACTTATTAATTTTAAGCAACAAATGTGGCCATTTGAGAACACATCCCACACAGAACTTTATATTTAATGGGTCATTCTATTCCCAGGTTGGAACCCACTTCTCTAGGCCATTTCTCTAGCTCCTTATCCATATGTGGCTGATTATAACCAGATTTAGATGTCTGTACTACAAAATTTTATCAGTTAGAAGCCCATAGGGTATAAGATGATTGTTTCAGTGGTAGTAATAAGCAGAATTTTATAAGGAGATACCATCTTTTCTTTGTACATTTCACCTAGCCCAAGGAAGCATGGAATAGAAGAGAAATACAGCGTTTCATCTTAGAATAGACTGGATTTAAATTTCAGCTCTGCCACTTACAAGATGAGTGATCTTGGAAATTACCCAACGTCTCTGGGCCTCATGACATTCCTATCTTGAAGGCTTGTCGTGAGGATTAAAAGATGGTGTAAAACCACCAGGTAGAAAAATTTCTTGAGGGATAGCAAATACCTTTGGGCCACAGGAGACTGGTGAGCAGCTTGGAGCCTGGCCCTGGGAGGAGTCCAAAGGACTCCCGTCCGCCCCCAGCATTTCACACCACTGGACATGTATAAGGTCAGGCTAGACAGAACCTTGGGGAACATTTACACTGCCCCTTTGAATTTGAGACAAGGAAACCTGAGGCACAAAAATGGTAAATGACTCGTTAAAGGTCACGTGACCTTTTTTGGCTGTCACTTTTTTTCTCCCACAAAGACTGATGAAGAACAGTTGTTCACACACAGCTCAGGGCTTAGGGCACTCCTAGCAGTGAGAATCGTAAGAGGCCTGTGTTGAAGTATTGCATGAGACATGGTAAATTCCGATGATTTTCCAACATCCCGGAGCAATTGGCTTTGTCTGAGCTTCTTTTTAAGCTCCCGTGGCCTGAATCTGTGGACACCGTGCCCCTTTCCTGGGGTTGTGGGCCATAGTTAGCAAAAGTGGTACTGCTGGTTAAGTTCATCCGGCACAAACATGGAGCCCCCTGCCAATGTGGGGTCCTGGGATGTAGATAGGGAGGCTACAAGGTGCAAGGGTGGCTCTGACCTGCCACAGAGAGGTTGGATAACTGGAACTTGCCAAGGGCAGAAACCAACTGTGCCAGCCGCTCCCTCCGGGCTGGCTCCTCTGCTGCCCTGTTTCCCTGGCCCTTGGGTGTCACGGTGACCACCTTCTTCCCCCCACCCCTCAGAACTCTCACATGAAAATCCCAGCTGGTGGTGCCCACATTATGCTTTATTTGTTTGAGCCGCTTTAGGTAATCGGCCTAATCCCTAATACACAGGATTATCAGTACCTGGGAGGATCTCATTGCTGGGCCACCTGCCCAGGATGTGAAAGAGGCTTCTGGGAGGATTTCCTCTTGGCCTGTTTGGCAGGAGTGGGGGTGGCTGGGAGAGCCTTCTCCGGCATTTAGGCCTGGCGAAGACTGGGACAGTGACCTGCACAGAGGCACTGGGTGTATAGGTATTGAAGTTTAGGCATTTCTGGATTTTAAGCCAAACTGTGCCACAGACTGTCATAATTATTGCCATGAAATAAAGCATCTTTTGAAAGCAAAACAGGCCTATGGATTTTTACTCAGCAGATTTTAAAGTTTCTTTCTTCAGGAAACTCCTTCACTGAGAGGTAGAAACTGCACAATGCTGAGATGGTTTGATTGTCATGGAGGCCAGAGACTTTGCCTCCTCTGCCTTCCCTTGATAACCCCCTGAGGCACCTCATGGAGCACGTACTTTGGATGCCAAGGAACAGAAAGGTGTGGGTTTAACACACTGTTCCCTCTCGTTTCCCAGATAAGGACTTTGTTCAGAGAGGGTAGGTGGCTGGCCAGGGCCACACAGCCTGTCCCTCACAGAGCTGAAGATGGAGTGTAGGCTTTCTGACTTTAGGCCCAGAGCTCTTCACTCTGTCCCAGAGAGATTAGGGGAGGCAATTCTTATCAGACCCTCTGTACCACAGGGCCAAGTGGCCAGGCCTCACAATACCCTCCACGCCCTCACCCCGAGGATGCGGATGTGCCAGGGGATCCAAATTGTCTCCTTTGGCAGCATCTGCACAGTGAACCTTGGTGCTTAGCAGGAGGACTTCACAGCCTGTCAACCTAGCCATGTTCATTTCCGACTCGATGCTCTGCTCCATGAAGGATGATTTATAGTTCAGAGCTGGTTCTTGGCTGAGAAAAGAACTGTGTCCCTCTGTCCTTGATTTAATGCCCTCTCAAAGCATGGGGGACCTTGAAGAAGGGCCTCTGTGATATACGCAGTACCCAGGCTTCGTGGGGTGAATCGAGTGTTGAAGATGATAATACACCTTTCATGGGCACTTTGCAGCAGCTCATCATCCTTCTACACACATTATCTCATTTGCTCCTCACACTGTTCCCAAGAGGTCACCAGGACAGGTACTTGTCTTTTTTTGGTGTCAGACAGCTGGGTTTAAATTCCAGCTGTCTTCCTGGGCCAGCTACTTAACCCCTCATCTGCATATGAGTGTCTTCAGACCTACCACATAGAAATACTGTGATGATGCTCTAAAGTAGCCAATGTTATTATTATCATTTGCACTTATTAGTAATTGTATGTATTTTAGGTGTCACATGCATGCCAGGAATTGACTTGCCATATGCTGCAGCTTTCTTTTCCTCCCTCCCTCCCTTCCTACCTTTCATTAAGATGTGTCTAGTGCTTACTCTGCGCTCATACTGTCAATGTCGAGGATACAGCAGTGAACAAAAGACAAAAATTCTTTCTTCATGGAGCTTACAGGCAATAAAAGATGGTTAAAGTATGCAGACTAGCAGATGGTGGTATAAATACTCTGAGGAGGCCTAGAGCATAGATAGGGAGTGATCAGGGTAGGGTGGCTGTTGTTTTCAGTTGGGTGGGCAGGAAAGCACTCACTAATAAGGTGTCAAAGACCCAAGTAAGGCAAGGGAGCAGTTGTATGGCTATCTGGGGCCAGGGGAGCAGCCAGTGCATCAGCCTTGAGATAGGAGTGGGCCTGGAATGTTCCGGCAGCACAAGAGGGCTGATGTGGCTGGAGTGAGTGAGTGAGAGAATGGGAGACTCGTCGGCTGATGGCAGGAGTGGGGCAGATTGGGTGGATAGACTACGTGAAGTCCGTGACTTGTCCTTTGAGTGGGATGAGTGCTGGAAGGTGCTGGCATGGCAGTGATGTGATCCGACTTATATTTAAAGAGTAGTTTTCCTCCCAGATGATCACTGCTTAAGCAACTTCCCTGATATGGGATGAGGAGTCAGTGTCTGAAAATTGAGATGTAATTAAACCCAAGACAGACTTGTGATCTGGGGATAGCCTCAGCAGTGAGCAGTGAGGGAACTCTGAAATCCTTCTGCTGGTTGCTCCCCATCTCTGCTGCAGTTACCCAGCAGGTGTGGTGCCCAGGGTGGCTTCAGCACCTGGCTTGGCCTTACAGGTGCCGGTGAGAGCATACCTGGGGTGTGTGAGCATAGCTTGGTGGGGCCAGGTGTAATAGCAGCTCATAGGGAGGGTATGGCTAGCATGGCGGACCACCTGGAGGGATTTGGCAATTTCAACATCTTTTTGGGGCTCAGGGAGATAACCAAGGCACTGCCCTGCAGGGTGCACCTGGGTGGGGATCCGAGAGTTGAGCTGCATGCTCTGCAAGGCCCGGCTTTGGGGTCCAGGACCCTTTTCTGCAGAGCAGAACTGCTTTCTGTTTAGAACCAGAGGAAGCAAGGCAACCATCACCTTCATTAGGAAGAGGGTACTTTAAGAAAGTACTAGACTCCACCATACCAGATTACAAGGCTGTACTCATTACTGTCTACAGAAGAGGTTTTGAGAAAGGAAATGACATGTCCAAGGACATTCAGAAAAGCTGGACCTGGATATGAGTATCTTTCCATTCTCAGACCTTTTCCTACCATGCCACAGACCTGAAATTCCCCATATACTGGGTCTAATTCAGAAAAAACAGAAGACACAGCCTGAATCTGAGGGCTGGGGGCTGTGGGTTGTGGGTCCTGGGATTAGAACAGGCTTGCTCTTTTGCTGGGCCGGGGCTGCTCCCACTGCTAGAGAAAGCTAGCTCTTTGAAGACAAAAAGGTTGTTCGCTCCATGGCCCCCACATCCAAACCCTGGACCAGGCTGAGCGGAGGCTTCTGGCCATCCTAGGAACACATGGACTCCAGGTTGCAGGCTGGTGTGGCAGAATGAACTGCCTGTGAATGATGGGTTCCCTTGGCTAGATTTGGAGGAATCGTCCAACTGGGGAAGCAACAAGAGATAAGGGAAATAGAGCCAGCTGGGGGTATATGTCTTGGCTTGGGGGTTATCTGGTTGGACTAGGTGGCACGGGGCATGTGGTTCCTCCCGCCCTTGCAGGCCCTCGGTATTCTCATCTATATAGGGAGGGGTGTTGGCAACTGAACTGGTTGGTGAGGTTCCTTATCAGGCTGTGGTCTTTGACTTGGCGATTTGGGGAAAATGCCTAAAATCCAACAGATGTGTGCTCTGCATAGTGACTTCTGGGGGACTATAGTCTGGTCAAGTCCTTGGCCACAGGAGACAGAGAAGTGGTAAGGCCCTCTGTGGCCATGTCAATAGGAAGCCACTGGGGAAAATCTCCCCAAAAAGAATGTGGAGAAGGCAAAAAAGGATGAGACTGTATGCCCATGCCCAACCCTGTGAGAGGCGGCCTGCAGTCAGAGGGAACTGCCAGCCACTCTGCTCTCTGGTGTCCCCCAGCCTCCTATACCTGCACCCTCACCCTACAGCCCTCCCCACCCTCTGGTTTGGACACTGTGATTAGATGTTGTCCTGTGTTATCCCTGGGAAGCAACTGTGGCTTGTTTTACACAAGATTCTGGTGAGGAGAGAGAGCATGGCTTGAGGGAGGAGTGACCTTCAAAACAAGACTGAGCCCCTTTCTCAGGGGGTGCTACAACGGGGCCTCCACATTCTAGGATATCTGCCCCGCCCTGCCCAGTTTCTTTTTAACCCTGTTCTTCCCTCTTCCACATCCTCCTTTCTCCTCCACTGCATCTTTTCTCTGCAGTGGGAAGTGGGAGTTTGGGAATGGATGGATGCTCACTTTGCCATTCAGGACAAAGTGTTGTTCCCCCTGAAGCAGCATCCCGTGGGGCACAGGAGAGTGAGCAGTATCTTGAGACCCAGGAGACAGCCTCTCTCTGGTCCTCAATTTGAATCAAAGGTTGATCTCATAGACCTCAGAGTCAGAAGGGATCTAAACGGCCACTTGGTCCAGGGCTCACTCTGTGTAGGACTCTGCCACAGTTATCCTGGGAATTGCCACCCAGCTCCTGCTGGAACCTCTCCTGAAGCTGGAGCACCTTACCTCCCAAGGTCATAACCATTAGGACCTACACTCATTTATGCTTCATTCTGTAATTATTTATTAAGGTTTCGCTCTGGGCCATTGTCCTCTCAGGGCCGTCAATTGATGCTGTGGTGCCCCTTTACCCTCAGAGGCAACCAGTCCTATCAATGGGTGCTCCATCTTGACTGCTATAACGCTGCGCACGAAGCACCTTGCCAAGTGCTGTGCATTGCTCTTCTCATATGAGCTTCCCTACCACCTTAATGCATGCCTGTCTCTGTTTTATATGAAGGAGGCCAAGACTTGGGAGCTAACATGCCCATGGTAGTCAGCTTGTCAGTGGTAGAGCAGACCTAAGCCCAGGTGGGCTCTCTGTGTTCAGCCCAAGCTCTTAGGCTCTGTGCCTTCCCCTGAGAAATACCTGTTCTCACTTGCCCTGTGTGTAAAGTGGGGATAATTCTACCTGCTTGTCAGATTTATTATAAGGTCTAGGCAAGATCATGCATAAAAGCACTTAATTTGCAGTTTCTGACACCTGGTTTTGGATTGATAAATGATGGCCAATCACTATTATAATTCACTCTGCCCCTCACCACTCCTTCCCCCTGTGTGTCTCCAGCAAGTCCATTTAACCTCTCTGGGCCTCTGCCCCCTTTATGCTGAAGCATGGGGTTGTAATCCCTGCTCTAGATGAGGGATGCTTTGGCCAGAGTGAGGTCAGCGGTGGAGAGGGAGCACTAACCTGGCCTGCTGGCATCAAGCTTTGTAGAGCTCCCGCTTCCTCATTCTCCCCGCCACTCCCCCAGTCCTGCCTCCCACGCGTGTAATTAAGCTTGCAACATCCAGTGTAAGCAAATAATAACAAGGGCATTATCTCCCTTTGTCTGTGTTTTTCCTTGCCTATCATAAAGTAATTAAAATAATGAATGCCTTGTAAAACAATAGGTAAGAGGGCTGGCAAGAGAGCATTATCTGCCATATACCACTTGTGCTGTGAATTATTGATGCATTGAAACCACTGTGACTGGAGAGGACTTCCTGCCTCCTAGCCATTTTCATGCCGATTCCCTCCTCCAGGGTTGGCTAGGTGGCTGGGAGCCTGAGCCTCCCCCAGCTGAGGAGCAGAGAGTTACCAGGCTCCCTGGCCATGGCCCTGTACCAGTTCAGAATGTCCCTGGGAGGCACTACTCCAAAGGAAACACCAGAGTCTCTGATTGGAGAGCCTTTCTCTGCCTTGACTTCTTCTCTTTTAATACCATGTTCTCTAGTTCTGAAATAAGCAAGTGATTCTGTGCCTGGGAAAAGGAAGAGGCTGGGAAAAGGCTGTATGTTAAGATCTGTGTCCCATTTTAGATCAGGGCAGGGATGATGATCAAGCCATGCCAGGATGATTAGGACCAGTGGTTCTCAAAGTGGGGTTCCCAGACCAGCAGCATCAGCATCAGCATCACCTGGGAACTTGTTACACATGTAGGTCGGGGCTGGGGCCCAGCACCTTGTCTTAACAAGTCCTCCAGGTGGTTCTGATGCCT
Source organism: Rousettus aegyptiacus (assembly GCF_014176215.1). Classification (NCBI taxonomy): domain Eukaryota; kingdom Metazoa; phylum Chordata; class Mammalia; order Chiroptera; family Pteropodidae; genus Rousettus; species Rousettus aegyptiacus. Next base: position 10,599,681 of record NW_023416309.1, read on the forward strand.
CTTCAAGTTTGAGAACCGCTGCTAGAGTGTCAGTGGCTGAAGGAGAAGCAAGAGGCTGGAGGAATAATTAAGTGAATATGTATTATGTGCTGTTTGGCACTGTTTAATCCACACAATGCCTATAGGCAGGCAACATTGCCCCATCTCATATGGGAGGTCCCGCAGGTGCAGGAGAACCAAATCTACACCTTTAGTTACTAAGGCTGCCTCTGGATCAGGGTCTCTTATTCTTCTAGAAAACTCATTTGTGTAGAGTGTTCACATAGCTGAGACTCGGGGTCCTACCAAGCCACTGAGATTGGCTTTAGGTGGCTTGGGCAGTGGACTCCATATATGTCAGCAGGAGGCCCCCAACCACACTGCCTGCAGCCTCCTCTTGGACTCTTCTAGCTCCATGGGGCCCCACGCACTTGGAAATAAGACATGAGCACCTGGTGTCGCTAGTGCTGCTTCTCTCTTCCCAGCTTCCCTGGGTCAGAGGTGGCTGGAGGGGGAGAACCAGGCCTCAGGAGCAGCTTCCTGCCTGCCTGCAGGTCCTCCAGAGGATGACTCATGCAGTGCCTGCCAGCTCTCATTTTCTCATTCTGCACCACTCCTCCTCACTGCAGACAAAGATTTTCACTTCCGCCTTTGGTTTTCCCTCCTCACTCCAAGTCACAATAATTCTCAGGCTCAGTTTCCTTTGGACGTTAACTCTAGTGTTTTAAATGATGAAGATAATTTTGCTGGCCTCTTTTAAAATATCTATATCTGCCAAAATAATCTCAGTGAGTATTTGAGTACAAGGCTCAGTTAAATTTAAATTTTAGATAAAAAATGAGTATGTTTTTAGTATAAGTATGGCCTGTGTAATATTTGGGGGCATAGTTACACTAAAAAATTTACTTTTTATTTGAAATGCAAAAATTTCTGGGTGTCTTGTATTTTATTCAGCAATCCTAAGTTCAAGTTACATAGTCAGTGAGGGGCTGGTACTTATAACCCTTTCATTCATTCATTCATTCATTCATTCATTCATTCATTCATTCATGTTTATTAAGCCAACTGTATACCAGGCACTCTTTTAGGCTCTGGGGATGTAGCAGTTGGGGGAGGCAGACAGTATTTGAAATAAGTAACTGAATTACAGAGTGTATTAGAGGTTTTAAATGCTGTGGAGAAAAATAAGAAAGGCGATGCTGTTGGAGGGGTCGCTATAGGGTTGCAGTTTTAAAACAGTAGCCAGAAAGGCTTCATTGAAAAGCTGATATTTGAGCAACGACTTGAGGGAGGTGAGGGAGCAAGCTGAGACTCTTTGTGGGTCGAGACTATTCCAGGCAGAGGGCACATTGTATGCAAAAGAGTACAGTTTAGGGCTCGATGTGGGGCTCAGTTATCGGATAATGTCGTCCTTGTTTCCTCGAGCATATTTCAAGCCACACAGGGGAATTTATTGCCTCCTATTACCGAAGACATCTGCTGTGGATCTCAGGCACAGCTGGATTCAGGTGCTGAAATGATGACATCAGTGTTCTGTCACTTCTGCTTTTCTCTGTGGCACCTTCATTTTCAGGGAAGGATTTCCTTTTCTGCTCTTTCCAGCAAAAATCCCAGACTTGGGTGTGTATTGGATTGGTGTGTGTCATGTGACCGTCCCTGATCCCATCACTGAAGCCAGGGGGATGGAATGATATGGTTGACCAGTCTCCATTCCTGGGCCAATGTGGGCATATCAGTCCCTTTTGAACCATACAGACAGAAGATGAAGAGATGAAGGCTTCCTTAAAGGAAAGTTTGAGGACTCCAGTGAGAAGGGCTTGAAGGGTGAATAGGCAGAGCGCCCCACACAGGATGCTTTTCCTCCTGAGCTTTGTTTCTTGAAAATAGGAAGAGAATAATCTCATTTTTCTTTCTTTCACAAAGATATTTGAAGGAGAAAGAAGACTCTTTTTAAAAGATTTAAAAAAGTGATTAAAGCCATAATCTATTCCTTCTCCCCTACCCCTATACCTTTAAGCTTTGATTTTTTTTGGATGGGTTGTGTCTTTAAAATCCAGCTTGTTCCTATGTCTCAATCCTTATTCTCTTTGTTCCTAGGAGGCCCAGAAGATTAACAATGGCTCAAGCCAGGCGGATGGCACTCTCAAGCCAGTGGACGAAAAAGAGGAGGCGGTGGCAGCCGAGGTCGGCTGGATGACTTCTGTGAAGGACTGGGCGGGGGTGATGATATCTGCCCAGACGCTGACCGGCAGAGTCCTGGTGAGTCCTCAGCACCCTCCTCACAAGAGGATTCCTGCTCTCCGGTCCACAGTTGCTTTGTTGATAGGGATGTCATGTTTTGTGGAGTCTTCTCTAGGCCACTGGCTATTGGGAGGTGGGATAAACAGAGTACTTATGTATGGTCATAGAGGAGAGGCTGGGTTCAGGTACATCTAAGCCAGTGGTTTGTGGAGGGATTTGCAGAGCGGGCCAGCATCTGGGGCTCAGAGGTTCTGCTGAGGAGGGACTTCTGAGCATGTGTATGTATGTGTGTGAGCGCATGCTGGCCATCTGGGGATGTTACTATTGTGCTCTGGCCACTAAGCAGAGAGCCCCTTTGGGCAGTTTCCTAATATCCTGCCCTTTGTGATCCGGATCCTCCTCACAATGTAGATCCTTAACATACTGGTGAAACTTGTTGGCAGCTGACTTGAGGCTGTGTGGCCCTGTGCTTAGATCATTTCTCCTCTGGCCTTATGTCTGATGAGGCTATTTCCTAGGCCCATCTGTAACCAAGGCTCATCCTGCCCCTTCTCTGTGCATTTCTTGCTTTCTCTCTGGTCCGCTTATATAGAGCTTGGCTTCACTGATCTCCTGGTTCTTGGCAAGTATCATGGGTGGGACAAGCCTATAGTGACCAACCATCTCAGTTTGCATGGGATTGAGGGGTACTTGGGACTTCTCAGTGAGAGACTGGGAAAGTTATGGACAAACAGGCACAGATTGGTCACTCTGGCCAGGCCATGCTTCTGCCATATGTGGGCCCTTCTGGGTGTAGCTCTGCCCACTGGATTTCTTAGATCTGCTCTGGTCAGCAGTTTCTCTGAGAACGATTTTGCATTACAAACGATTTCTTATGATTCTGGAAGCCGTTTTGTATGGGCTGCCTTTCCTGGGCCTGAAGCTGGAGTTTGTTAAGGAGTCATTCGGCTCATAGACAGAATGAGTGGGGACATCCTGATACCTGGTGGATCAAAGATCATGTAGGGATGCTGGAAAATAGATATCATCACTCTCAACATTTCATGGCAAAACTCAGTGAGGAGGTGACTGTAGATGTGGGGAGGTGGTGAAAATTTCACCTGTCAGTGTCCTTTTGAGGGGGAACTCTATGTTTGGGACCAATATCTTACAAATAGCTTACAGGAAGGAATAAGACACTGAATGCTTGAGTCACAGAGGCAGTAGCCAAGCAACCTTCAAAGGGGACAGGGTTCTGTTACCTGAGGGACCTGTCATGAACTGAGCCTTCTGAAGAGTCTGAATATGAAGCTATGGATGATGTCAATTGATAGCAAAATGGAAAGGGGAGAAATTAAAAGTCAGTATTTTGGAGGAAGTGGAGAAACTGGTGAGGCCATTTGCTGCAAAGAGGATAAAATGGGCAGTATTGGGTGTCTAATAAGGAATTGAAGGTGGCTTTCTGTGGGTTCTGCTATGTAACCACCATCCTTGTCCCTTCCCCTACTCCCAGAGTTTTCATTAAAGTCTCCATTGCTCTTTAGTGCTTGTACATGAATAGATTCTGTGTGGGAAACTTAAAGAGGTTGAATTCTGGGTCTGGACGTTTACTTGGGATGAAATGGGGGCAGTGCCTTCTCTATGTATGGTGGTGACTGTGGATCAGGAACAGCAGACAGTGCGATGGCACAAATGTGCAACTCCTGTGGCTTCCATGTGGCCATTGCAGACAGTTTTAATTATCTTCATCAGCATCATCCAAGAGTTTACCAAGCACTGACTCAGAGCCAGGTGTTCTTTCCAGCCCTGTGGAAAACGAGGAGGATCCTGATTCCATCACAGCATGGATGGAAGTTATTGAAGGAATGTCTGGAGAAATGCTATGAGTACAAGTATTGTGTGAGTGTGTGTTGGGGTGGAAGAAGATGAGTTTGGAGAAGTTTAGGGACATCAAGAAAGCAGTCACAGGGAGGAAAGCCTTTGAGCTGAAACCTCTATTTCAGGATGGACCAAGCACACGCTAGATGATAGAGATGATATAAAAAATAAAAACATACCCAAGCTTGAAAAGAAGAAAGAGACTACTTAGTGGGCCAGCAGCTGAGAAGTATACCTAATAAAATAGAGAGCATTTGAGTTGAACTTTGAAATGTGAATTAGGATCTTGACGTCAAAGTAGAGGAAGTCATTCCAGAGTGAGGAGCAGCAGGAACAGATATGGGCCATGGCGTTGATGGAAAGAGGCTCCGGCTGCGAACACAAAGGCACCCGAGGTTGAAGTAAGGCTGGAAAGGTGGGCTGAAGACAGCTTGTCCACCTTTCAAACGCTAAGCAAGAGAATGTGGACTGAATTTTGTAGGAAATGAGATTTTCAAGGGGAGAGTATCATGATTGGTGGTTGTGTAGAGAAGGCTGGTGGACAAGTGAAGACCAAATTGGTGAGGTGGGAGCTTGAAGGTGCTAGGATCAGTTAGGATAGTGAGCTCCTGGCATCTCTGACAGGATGCAAAGAGATTCCTGTGGTGGACCTGGTGAGGGCAAATCCTGAACTAATACTGAGCAGTGGGGACCAGTAGGTGGATGTGGGTGACATTGTGAAAATGGAATCACAGGCCAAGTGCACCCAATCCACCTTGATACTACTGACATTATCAAGAGCCTCTTGTGGGCTGGGCACCGGGTTAGACCCTATATGTTAGGATCAGATTGAAGGGTAAGGACCATGTCCTATTTGTTTGTATCTCTCATTTAACTGTTGTTTTATAGGGGTTTGTTACAAGAAAGCCAATCTTATCAATGAGTTCATTTCCATTTTATAGTTGAGAAAACCAAGGCATAAGAAGAGCAATGACCTGCCTAACAATATGTGGCCACAAGTGACAGAGCCAGACCAGTACCTGAAGGCCTCTGGACTTCTGTCTAGTGCTCTTTCTGTGTCATTACTTTCCAGTCAAAGATAATGCCTCTTCTTTTCTAAGCCACTTCCAGCTGTCTCTGGCTGTGACATTTTGACTTTATCATCTCTGAGCCAATTAGGTCTTAAGGCTACTTGGCTTGATTCTCTTAACATTTGCGTGGACAAGCACAGCCTGCCCACGCCTCCTTGCCTGGGAGTACCCAGGATGCCAGCTGCTCTCTAAAGGTCTCCTTGGAGAAAATCCTGCCTGGGTTGCTCTGACGCACTCAGGTCCCACTGCACTGAAAGCAGGCTTCTCAGGGGTCCAGAAAGGGACTCTCCTTTAGGAAAACGCATGTCCTTGCTCTGAGCAAGGAACAGGTTTCCCATTGAAGTCTCGGTGTGCAAGAGAAAGCAGCTCTGCCTGTTCAGAAACCAAAGCTGTGTTTTTCTTGAGCTGTCCAAATGTTTATCCTTCCAACAATGGGACTAAAGCAAGACTAGACACCCGGCTGTTCAGAGTTTCCTTTTTCAATTTTTAATTTGTTTTCCTTGACGCAGGGCTCAAAAGCTTAGCCTTCACATCTGGGCCCCTTTTTCACTTGTTTCATTGTCACAGGTGAGAGTCTCAAAGCTCCCAGGGCATTGTGGGTAAGACCCTGCTGGGAAAGGATTCTCCAGGACAACCTCGGGATATCTGTAGACTCCCCTTTTGTCCAGGATCTCTCAGAAAATCACATCAGTCATTCAGGAAGTACTTATTTCCTACCTGCACCAGGCACTGTTCTAGGCACTGTGCATAAAGCACGGAGCAACAGAGATCTACAGTGTGAATGATTTATAATGATAAACGAGATATAAAGTTGTAGAGCTCAATGTAAAAAATGGCAAGTGATAGTCACCATCCATCAGTGCTTTTTATAGCGAACGCCAGGAGCTTCATCACCAAAGTGATAAAAATTCCTTGACCAGGTTTCAGAATAGCCTGTCTTCATCTTATCTCTCACCTTGGCCCTCAGGCTTTAGCTTCACAAAAACAGCATGACTAGACAGAGCCTTCTTTTGGAGCACATGGCTGAGAGATTCCACATCAAAGTGAATACCAGGCTGTCAAGGGTTACTGCTTCCTTTATCTTTTCTTAAAATTAAAAACATTTATTTTTTGATTTTAGAAGTGGTACATACTTATTTAAAAAATTTGGAATGTACCGGAAGAAATGCTGATAAATTCCACTTTGGGATTTGGAAGTAGCCCACAATAGGAACATGTTCATGTAGCCATAAATGCCATCAGGATACCTCCCCACTGTTTGGGCATCGTCGAGGACTTTCTTCACTACGTCTCTTGTTAGCCATTCTATACACAGACTCAGGGGACAAGTAGTTCCTTGTGCCAGGTTTGCTGCGTTCCTCTTGGTGAACTTCCAGTGAACTCTCTAAATTGGGAGAGGGATCATGGCTCTCTTTTTGTCATGGCTGCTTGGAGCCAAGTTGGTGACCCACTGAAAATACATAGTGTCTCAGGGTTTGCATTCTGTGCATTCACATGCCCTTGACTTCACTGTTGTGTCTTTCCTCTCATTTCCCCTTCAACCTAATTTCCTCACTCTTCTCTTTAAACTTTATATTATGTGGTTATGTGTTCTATGTAGTTTTGTGAGCAAATTAAAATCCATTTAAGATTAAGAAAATGTATAAATAAAGAAGACAAGAAACACACTAAGTCAGCTTTTGTATTGTTTGGTTGTACTTTATAGAATCCTAAACCAAACTCAATATTAGTGATTCAAGGTCAGTAAGTTTTTATGTAAAGGGTCAGATAGTATTTTAGGCTGTGCAGACCATTGGGATTCTGACACAACTACTCAACTCTGACTTTGTAGTTTGAAATCAGTGACAGACAATACACAAGTGTGACTGTGTTCCAATAAAACCTTATTTACAAAAACAGGTAGTGAGTGGACCAGATTTATTTCATGGGCCATCGTTTACTGACTTTTGGTCTAGTTCATCTCCTTATTTTAAAAATAAAGAAATCGAAAGTCAGAAATTGAATGAAATTCCTTAGGGAGGAATTTCCTAAGAAATATAGCACAAGATTGACAGTATCAGAAAACCCATTTATAATGGGGATTGTTATAGACACACAGATACACACATGGATAAATACAGGCACATATTATACATACCCATATTATCTATATTAGTACCTTGTTTTTTTTGCCCAGCATTTCCCATTCCTTTCTCACCATGAAACCCTTTCCCCATGAAACACCTGTGGGCATGATAAAGAACACACTTTGGGAAACACATAGCTAGCTTAGGGATCAGCAAACTGTAGCCCGTGGGCCAAATCTGGCTGACTGCCTGTTTTATACGGCCCATAAACTAAGGAGGGTTTTTACATCTTTAAATGGTTTATAAAAAGAGTCAAAAAGAATATTTTGTGACATTTGAAAATTATATGAAATTCAAATTTCAGTGTTCATAAACAGAGTTCTATTGGGATGCAGCCATGCTCACTCATTTACATATTTCTATGGCTGCCATGCTACAACTGTAGAATTGAGTAGCATCCGCAGAGTCCGAAATATCCACTGGCCTAAAATAGTTACTGTCTGGCCCTGTACAGAAGAAGTTTGCCAACCACCAAACGAAACCAGCAAGTTCTCCTGCTCTATGACTGTCAGTATCTTTCTCTAAATGGCCAATGTGACTTCTTCGCAGTTCCTGATAACACAAAGTAATGGATAACATGTATTATCTATCTCCTTTTTATAGAGACACACCACATTTACCTCCACAAACTCAACTTAATGATGTGGTAGAAATGGGGAGACAGAGCCTAGAGCCAGATGGGCCCCCAAGTTCCACAGCAGGAAATCACAGCGTAAGATTTACCTTTCCCACATCAGTGGAATGTGTAGGGGACTTCTGTAGCACAGTCACTCCCTAAGTCTTCCCTTCCATTGCCTGTATCCCTTGCAGTCAGTGCACCCTAATCCCCCCTCCCCCTACCCTACGACAGCCTGCTATGGATAGCACCCTTGGTTCAGGCTCCTCAGCCGTGCTGGCTGTGGGTCTGCCTTGCTGGCCTGCAGGCCACGTGCTGTGTGTGCAGGCCTCTCCAGAGCATTCTGTAAACAGCAGCTGTTAATTTTGCTAGCTGGCGTGTTGGCTTCTCTGACCTCCCCTGAGAAAATGAAGGAGAGTTTCAGAAATCAATTCTCTGACAGCTCTGGAGAAAGAGAGAGCCTCTCGTGGCCTCCAGTCGCTGGGGTTTGGGGGTAGAGGGTTGGGAAGTGGGTGCCTGCTCTGTCCTTTCACCTCATCCGTCTGTCTGCTCATCCATCTACATACATTCATCCATCTGTCTAGTACAAATACCTTTACTGGTATTCCCTGACACACAGAAGTGAATGTAGCACCCCGTCAATGGGTGCCTAGTAAACGTGGCAGGGCGCTTTGGTGTCTGTGTGGTAAACAGGCCAGGCCAGCTTTCCTTTGCCAGTCTCCCTACCTCTTTTCTGTTTCAACTTCTCTTTTGGGGCTGGGAAATAGGAGTGCTGCCCCTTTGCTGACCCAGCCCTATCTGAAGTGGGGCTCCTGCTCTCTTTGTGTTCCTTTCTTACTTGATTAGAACTGATGAGGAAGATGGGTGGAGCACTTAGCACCCATCCCCAAAACTTCAGCTCCTGCTTTACCTCTGTCTCCAGGATGTGCATCCTTAGAGGCTGTGGCCCTTGGAACGTGGAGCGCTGCTATGTGTGGTGTGGTAGGGCTGTTAGGAGCCCAGGGCCTACAGTCATTTTGCTGAGTCCCAGCGCCACCACTCTCTAGGGCTTTACCCTGGGGTACTTGCTTCATCTTTCAGTGCTTCAGTTTCCTCCTCTGTTCAATGGGCATAATAATAGTCCTTGCCTATTAGTTTGAGACATTGATGGTCAGGGAATGTAAAACATTTAGAACAGTGCCTGTTTCATGATTAGTGCTTAATAAGCATTGGCTATTATTATTTTTGTTATTGTTGGGTCAGCCTAGTCACCATGTCAGAGAGGAAAAGAACTGGTGTGGAGACACGGATGAGTGGAGAATAAATCATTTACTATGACAGAGATGGAGCAGCCTTCAGACGTCATCAAACTTAGATATCCTCTCAGTGTTGAGCTAGCTCTGGGTATGGACATTTGAAAGGAGTCTGAGTATCCCAGGAAGGCCCGGGTTTGGGTCCAGCGAGCTGACGATGTTTGTTCCATACACACAATTCAAGCCTTGTTGTTCCTGAAGCTGGCTCATGCCAGCCTGACTCACCATTGTCAAATTGGCCAGGAAATTATCACTTCATATAGCTTCCCCAATCTGGCTAGGGGCCAGAGGGAGGGTTGGGCTCTCCCTGGGAGCTGTGCATTGTAGTAGTGTGTGTCACAGGAAATGCCTTGGCAGGATGACAGATGAGTCTTGTAGAAAGAAGGTCAAGTGTGCGCACTGTGGCCCCCATGTCTTGTCCTCCCTGGATATGGGTGAGGCTGACAGACACAGGGCTGGTTTCAGAGGGCTTGTCAGCTCCAGTATGTGGGAGATGTCTTTAACATTCATTTTGGTGGACAGCAACCACAAGTCCATTGGATGAGTGCAGGAAAGTGTGTTAAGTGACTAGAAGATAAGGATACCAATTCTATTGTAAGTGTAGAATCCTCTGAGCTGCTCATCCATTCCTTCAAACATTCCTGGAGCACCCATTAGGTGTCAGACACTATTCAAGGCACTGGACACATGTTGATTCTTTTAGTAAAATCTGCAAAGTGAAATTGTCCAGAATGTTGAAAGTGAAAATGTTATGCTTGTATTTTGCTATAAATCTTTTGGGTGGCAAGGTTTTTGAAGTAATTTGGTGATAAATCAGAGCCTGCAGCCTATCCCTTAGTCCTTGGACAGGCTTAGGAGGTGACTGTCCCGATCCTGATCTCATATCCTATGTCTTCCTGATGCTGGACCCGAGGGGCCTGAGCAAATGTGTTTATTTGACTAATATTAAACCCACCCACCCACTCACTCACTCTTTCACTCATTCTCTCCCTTCCTTCTTCCCTCTTCCCTCCCTTCCTCCCTCCTTTCCTTCCTTCCTTCCCCCTTTCCCTCCCTTCCTTCCTTCCTTCCTTCCTTCCTTCCTTCCTTCCTTCCTTCCTTCCTTTCCAACCAATAAAAACTGGCGCCCCCTGGAGGCTTTTTAGGAGATGGAGCCCGTCATCTTGGGCTGGGATTGTTTTCTCACCCAGCTTCTCTCCCAGGGCCTTTGGAGGATGCCAGTGATGTAGCAGATCCCGTTTGCCAGAGTAATATCCTAGTGGACTGAAACTCTCCTTGGAGCCTCCATTTCAGCTACGAGGAAGTTTGGTTAGCAAGCCGACTCAAAAATAGAGATGATGATGATGATGATGACGAAGTTGCTAGCCATTGTTATTGCTGGGGGGTACGTGCTTGGAAAGTCACACTTGGGACCACATGCAAGCTGATGCTTCCAAGTTTAGTTTACTGGGCTATGTTTAGGAGCAGGCAGACTGACTCGTGCCTGCAGGCCCAAAACATCCCAATTTGGTGCACTAGAAGCCCCATTTTTAGGGCCTGTGTTCAGAAAGAAGCTCTCCCCAACCCCCAGTGAAACAACTTCTTCAGAGGAATGGTAACAACAGAAATCTGCCATTTGCCCTAAAATTTTTATTGCTAAAAATGTTCTCTAGTGTTTGAGTAGTGAGGAAACAAGGACAGGACAGTTAGTTGTTTCTTTTTCTTTCTGAAGGAATTAGGGCACTCGAAAACTCAATTAAAGGCACCTAGCCCTCTTAAGCACGAGGCCTATGTTTTTGCTCATCCAGTTAATTTTAGTTCATAAAATTGGCCTGGTGCTAACGTGGAGGGAATGTCAAAGCTGGGCAGCTTGGTTGTCTTGAATGGAAGCTTGGTTCCGGTTCACAAGCCTGTGGAAACACGGATTTCCCTAGGGCATCGCAAGTTACCTGTAGACTGTGTGTGCCTCCTTCCTAGGCAGGCACATCTCTGTGTCTTCCTTGCTGATTGGAGATGGGTTAATCAAGAAAGTAAATGGACTGGGGATGCTGGCTTCTTGCACCTGTGAAGAATTTAGGATCCAGCAGATTGATTCGAAGGGTTGAAAAACCATCACCTTCTTACAACTATTCCCAGACTGCTTTAGCACAGATGCTGAATTTTGACCTTTCCCCACAATCTCCCTCCTTTTTTTTTCTTTCCTTTTTGTTGAGGGACTGTCCTAAGGGAAACAGGGAAGAGCTCATTGAAAAGAAGAGAAAAAGAAAAGACACCTTCTCACACCACCCTCCCTTAGGTTTGAGCTTTGCTTACACTAAAAATAGCTCGAAACAGAGGCCAAATCGCAAAAAGGCAGCATTTCAGAGGGCAGAGGCTGCTGGCTTTCTGATTGTCATATGAACTTGCTGGGTTTGTTAGCTTCTGCATCCCTCCGGATTTGCATGGGGACATGTGGGGTTTGGAATCCCATAGGGAGGGGTCCAGACTGTTCTTGTGTGTCTTGCTAGGTCTGTCTGGAGCTAATTATATCAGCTGGGCACTCACAGAGCAGGCTGCCTGGGCTTATGCCTCCAGGGGTAAAGAAATAACTTCCTGCAAAGAAAAGCTGTTGTTTTCAGGCGCTGTTTAATCTCACAGGCACCTGCCTGGGCTCCTGGGGCAGCTGCCATGAGGTTATTGTCATTCTCTGAGCCATGAGGTAGGCGAGTTGGTTTCCTGGCCACCTTAGACCTTGCCAGAAAGAAAGCTTAGAACACCAGAAGGAAGAAAACAGTTTACTTACCTAGGTTCATACAGGTGTCTCTCTGGGTCTTGGGGATTGGCGATGGTGTTTGAGATATGAGAATAGACATGACAGGCCACTGTCATCTGAGGAACTGTGGGCAGCAGAAAATTGGGTTCTAATTATGGTTCTGCCATAAACTTTTTAGTGGCCTTGGACAAGTCAGTGCTCTTTCAAGGCCTGGTGTCACCATGGATAAAATGAGGGAAGAGTAGTAGTCTGTTAGTAGTTTGTTTCCTTGTAGCCTAGAATGTTTCCATGTTTTCTCATTCCTTCTACCATCCTCAGTCAGCAAAGACAGCAAGGGATGACCCCAGACCTGCTGAGTACTTGGCACTTTGCTAGGCACTAGGAGAGTGGCAAAAAGGAGAAAGAATAGTTTTTTTCCCAGCTGCTGGAGCAACTAGAGAGAAGCAGGAAGTAGTCAAGGAGTGTCCCTGTGTGGACCTTCCCTGGCTTAGTCCACTTGAAATAAAATCTAAAACTCTCCCCGTGTGATAGGGCCTTTGCCTTTTACTTATCTCCCATGGTTATTTTCCTTCCAGACTCCTTTCCAGGTGGATTTTCAATCTACAGAGAAGAAGAGAAGCATGGAGTAGCAGGAACAGGGCCTTCGACCATGGAGTTGGGCGGGAGGAAGGGTCCCTTGAGAGGAAGGGTTCACGTCCCAAGGGGCTGCTTTCTCCCAGGAAGAGTTGGCTTCTTTTAAACTCTGTCAGTCTCGAAGGCCCCTCCTTGAGTTGTCTTCAGATAGTTGAAAACCTCTGAAGAGGTCACATTTCAACTTGGTAACCCCACTCGCACAAAAATTAATGTTAAGGGCCTCCTTTCTAATTGAGCAGGCTTTGCCTGGGGAGACCCTGGGTGAGAAGTCAGAATGGCTGCTGAAGCAGGTCATCTTGTTTCTGAAAGTCCATTCGGAAGGCAGAAACGATTCTCTCTCTACCTGTAAACATTTCATAAGAGGCACATTTATTTTAAATAATGACTGGTAGAAGCACTCAGGAGGGACTGAGGAGAAGGAAACATTGCTGTGGTGAATGCTGTTTTTATTTCTGGAGCAAGATGGCATACCAGTGGGCTCGTGGGAGCTTCCAGGTGAACCCCCAAATTTACAGCAAAGGTATGAACACTGTGGGTGATTAGTGGATTTGGCATTGCAGAAGTTCCCTAAATGAGGCTTTGTTTAAGGTAAACTCTTAGATGAACTTAAAATACGACAATAAACCTTCAACTGACTAATACAGGTGTTTCCAATTTAACTTACATGATTTAAGCAAAGACTGTTAGTAGCCTTGCTAGTAAAGCCTGAGCTTTGCCTGGGTGCTAAATTACAAAACACAGCTATTTCCCTGACCTGTGTTCTCTTTGAAGACCAGTGGGTTTCCTGGTTGTTTTTACCAGAAGGTTTCATCATTGAAGCAGGTTTCCATAGCACCCTGGCCCAGAGGGGGTTGAGGTGTTGGGGGTTTAGGGTCATCCCCAGGAAACACCTTGTAGAGCCAATTCAGTAAGCCACCCTTCTGGCCTTTCTAGAAAGATACAATTCCTTTTCCTGGGGTTGTGATGGAGAGATCTAGACAGAACAGAAATAAATTAGTAACCAGATTCTCTTTTATTTCACTTTCTTTCAGGCACAGCCTCTGGTGCTAATTATTTCTGCTGTAGATTTTATCAGACCTTGAATCCCAATTTTTTTGCCATAGGTGGTATATTTTAGAGATGCAAAATGACATGAAAAACCATCAGCCTTCCCGAAGGATAATTTTGTGTACATTAAACAGACAAAGTAAGCCATTTACAAGTGAGCTGTTTGTTCTCAGAGATCTGGAGGAAATCTGAATTTCTAATTCTGGGCTCTTTAATAATTTTCAAAAGAACCAAGGGTAATAATTAAATGTCTTTGAACTTCCCCAGGCTGTCTTCTATTCCAAGGTCTCAAAGCATTTGAAAAAGAAATAGAATCCTCTACCTTGATGAATTCCTTAAGAGGGTAGAGAGGGAATCAACTCCAGAAGGAGTTTTTTATTAGAATGGGGGAACCTAAGGTAAAGAGGCTCAAGGAAAATACACAAGGTCACTTGGGAGCTTCAGACAGAGTTGAGTGAAGGGCCTTTAAGCCCTTTTTTCCTTCATAGACTTTGCTGCTAAGATTTGGGACAAAGGCTAAGGAGAGAGAAAGAAGAGGTAGAACGTTGTTAAGGGTATTTGTAATAAGAATCCATGTGACGTGTAGCATTTTATAGCTTTAGTGTTTAAGGATTAGAAATGATCTAGTTCAGGGATGGTGAGCAAGTTTCATCTCCTGGGCGCATTCTGATTAACTGGTGGTGGTTACACAGGACGCCTAGCTGATCATTCAAGGCTCAGAAACAAAGAGTAAGTGGGCTCTACTTTCCAAAATACTGTAGGTAATTAGTGACTTCTGCCATGAGCAATGGCTTGGAGGGCGGTAGCAACAGTGTTATTTATGCCTTGGCTATGACTTGGCTATGTCTAATTTAGGTCATTTTCCCTAAAGTTTACTTTACGTGTGACTAAAGTGAGGCTTATCCAAGGTCACACAATTAGTCCCAAACAGCATAAGGACAAGAACTCATGCTTCCTCACTCTGCCTAGTATTTGATACTCCTAGGTTAGATCTCAGAGGAGCAGAAAGTTGTCAGTTTTCTGTATGAGCCATCTTTTTCTTTTTTTCATATTGCGGCCTGACTTCAGATTTTTCCATCTGGAAATTTTCTCTGGTGTTTGGAGAAGCAGAGGGGGTGGATTTCAGATCTGCAAAGATGCTACAGACAAATGGAAATGCAAGCACCATTTCCCATTTGTTAGATCCACCCTCAAACCTCTCTTAACCCAGAGCACATGGTGATCACGCTGATCTTGGCCCTCCCACTGCAAAGCTTTCCCCTCAGCCCACTTCTGGGGTTTCATTCTTTCAATCTCTGTGATGCCTTTCCTTGCACCCCATTCCCCCTTTTGCTGTAAAGAGCTTTCAGTGGGGGCCGATGCATCATTATTTCCTTTCTTGCTTCAGAAGCCTCGCCCTCTATTTCTTTGTCTTTTCTCCCTTCATGTTTTATCTCTTCAGGTATTCATGCTCACATCTTAATAGCTGTGCTTACAGAGATAAATACATTTTGCTTCTGACCAAAAGCAGTTTCTGCCCTGACTTGAATTTAAAAGCCTGTAAGAGTTGTAGGGTAGGAGCAGCGTAGAGTCCTCGGCTTCATCCCAGGAGCCATAAAAGTTGCGAAGATTTTATTACCCTCATCAAGATGAAAATGGGATTCCAAGCCTTCAAATATGAAACATAAATAATAAGGGAAACTTTAGCTTTTGTCTAAACAAAGTTCTCTTTATAGTTTTATGAATTTACCTATTGCGCCCATACCCTGGCATCTGTTTCATTCTGATGTCAGACAGAAACTTCTTAGGAATTTATACAAAACCGGGGCTGGAGAAAGGATTTCAGACAATTGGCAGAGCATGGAAGAAGGCTGACAGATCATGATCTTGGGTTATAACTCATTCCCAAACTCCTCCTACATCCCTCAGTTCCATTCTCCAAATCAGTGGGAATTGGAATAGAAAGTACCATTAGTTGTAAGACACAGGTTGGGTTCAGATTCTGGTGCTGTGATTGATAAGATAGTGTAACAGACAGGACTACAGTTTGCTTGCCCAGGCTACCTTTCATGTTTAAGGTGCCCGGATTCTTTGTCCAGATCGAATTTGTGATCTTGGCTTTAGTAATGAGCCACACACAACTGGGAATGGCTCAGCCTGCATTTCCATGTAGTGCTCAGTTGAGCCTCTTGTTTCACCTTCTCTGGAATCCAGTGCTTCAAGGAGCCCATGTGCCATACTGGGCATCCAAGAAAGTACCCAGTGAGTGTATCTGGAACTTATTTCTGGTTTTAATGATTTGGTGCAAGACTGATATAGACATCTTACATTCTGGCAGTAGCCAAGTCGTGTGGATTTGCTCCTCATGCTCCTGTCTCCATTGTCCTGGTTTAGGCCTTGTGACCTCTTCCTAAATCCATTATAACAGCTGCTGTGTGACTCTCCCCATTTGCCCCATCTCCTCCCTTTAGTCCACCTTGTGTACCATTGCAATGTGAGTTTTCCCCAAAGCCAGCTTGGTTAGGTTCTTCCATGGCTCAGGGATCTTCCGTGGCTTCCCTTGGCCTAGAGCCCAAATTCCTTGCAGGACTCATCATCATCTGGCCCCACTCTCCAGCCAGCCCTCTTTCTCTTCTCCATGTACTCCATGTGTTCAAATCTAATTCATCTTGAAGATGAAGCATGGGTTGTCCCCTCTGTAATGCACCATTCTTGTACACTATTCACATACATTTGTGCAGGCGATGTATGTGCCCTATTAAAGACAGTAGCCAATTGGTTAAAAGCACTGGCTGTAGAGTTTGACTTTTGAGCTCAGTTTGACGTTTGCCCTGCCATGTGCTAGTGTGACCTTGGACCAGTAATAGTAGTAGTACCTACCTTGTTAGGGGTATTATAAGAATTAAATGAGCTAATATTTATAAAGTGTTTAGAACAGTAGTTGGCACATACTATATGTTATATAAATTGTTTATTAAACTATATCAGTAAACTGCAGAAAATTTGTGAGAATAGGAAAGATGTATTTTAATGTTATAATCGCCTTTGTCCCAGATTGCTGTGGGAATGAAATTTTTAAAGAGAGAGAAAGAGAGAGGGAGTGGATGGGAATACATGTGAAAGTACTTTGTCATTTCTTCATCCAACTGATATTGAGTACCTAGAAGTACCAGACTCTCAGCCCATTAGTTGTTAATGATCAAAATGGAATGAAATAGTTTCAATATTCAAGGAACTCACAGTCTAGGAGAAAAGACAGAAATGTAAGTCAATATCTAAACATGTTGTCTACAACCGTATGGAAGACAAGTGACAAACTTTATTCTGTTCTCATCCTTGTCTTATAGATGAGAAATCCAAGACTCAGAGATTTTTTAATAACCTAGGTAAGACCATACATCAGAATTGGGATTTAAACCTGAGTTCCTGTAAGTTGATGGCTCGGGCTCTTTCTGCTGTTCCACGTGCTTCTTAGTCAAGAACAAGTGAAGGAATGAATGAATGTGTGAATGAATGAATTGGAAGTTCTCAAAGACATGTGGCTCCAGGAAGAGAAGATCAAACCAGGGATCTGCTAGAGAGGATGAGTCAGGTTAGGCAGGAGGTAAACCCTTGAAGTTATTCCCGTTTGCCCAGTCAAGAATTTACTATGGTGGAAAGTTGGGAGAATTTCTTGCTTCCATTTTTAGACCATCTTGCTCTTACTGTCATACCCCGATGTCCTCCAGCCATTTCTCTCTGAGGCATGGGTGGTTTTTTTTTTCTTCGTCTTTGGGTAATAGCAAGGACAAAAAGTGGATGTGATGATGGATGGAAAGGTGTGCAACCATTCTCTCTTTGATCTGCTTTCATCATAATGGGCCCATTTTGAGGGTTTCCATAGGTACAGGGACAATGCCTCTCCACTGGGCCTCATCAGCCACAGAACGATCAAGGCATCAGGGAAAAGTCTGGAGTGAGGCCGGTTGGTTTCCATAGCAACCATTGCTTGCCTCAACCCTGCACACACACTTCTCTCTTTCTGCATAGGCATGTATTTATTTATTATTGGCTCAACCTGGGAGTGCCCAAGTGGCTATGTAGATGTCTCTGCTTCCATTTCTGAGGTCACCCTCTCAGTTCGGGGATCACCCACAGGTGGGTGGCCAGAGGCACAAACTTTGTCCCACCAAGAAAAACTCTTTTTTGTAGGCCCCAGACCTTCTGTTGTCTGTAGGCACGATGACAGTGATCCTGGGGGTGGGGGGTGTTAGAGATGCTGATCTAAAACTATTAGAGTTGGACACTGTAGGGTCCTGCAGTGACTTGCAGACTGCTGGAGAGCTGATGGTGATGCATATACCTTTCATAAACAGATGGCTTGTTGCTCTCTCCTGGTGATGCCCATGAGCTGGCTGAGCATGCATGGACATGAGAAGCTCTAGACCTAGGCTGTCCACTAACCCCAGCTGGGTACTGAGCATTTGAAATATGGCCAGTCTAAATTGAGATATACTGAAAATGTAAAATTTAGTACAAAAACAGTACAAAGACTAGAAAATATTATTAATAATTTTAATATTTATTACATATTGAAATGATACTATTTAGGACAACCTATTCAGAACCTAATCTAGGGTAAAGAAACTATCATATTAAAATTAATTTCACCTTTTTTTAATTTTGAAAAATATGCCTCCTTGATAAATAGTGATGGTTGTATAACATTGAATTTATTTGATGCCACTGAACTGTTACTTAAAAATGGTTAAAATGGTAAACATTACCTTATATATTTTACCGTGATTAAAAGAGAGCAAAAAGAAAAAAAAAATGTTTGATGGGAAAGGAGCCATCTCTTCTAGGCTCTTTCTTAGGAGTCTGGAACACTTTCCCAGAATCCTGCGGGAGCACCTCCCCTTTTATCTTATGAGCCAGGACATGCTCGATTTTAAAATACTTGCTGACAAAGGGATGAGACCACCAGGCTGGCTCAGACTAACTAGGTCTGTCTACCTTAGAGTGAGGCCAGGATCTCCTGAGGTTACCTGCATCCCTGAACAAAACTCGGGCTCTCGGAAGAAGGAAAGGGATGGAGATGGCTGTTAGAGAAGCAGCCAACACTCAATCTTAAAGGGAAATACACCAGAAAACCAGTGTATGTGAACTTCAGGTGAAAGCAATTTGCAAACTTCTTCCCCCAACGCTTTGTAGCATTAATGGTTAAACACAGGGTCCAGGCTATTCTCTCTCATTTACAAACTCTGTGAGTTTGACAGGCTGCTTTACTATGTCTCATTTACTTCATCTGTAACATGGGAATAATTAGAACTGTGTCGGGCACATAGAAGGAGCCTGACAGAGTTTAGCTATCGTTGGGGACTGCATGAGGGCCGTGGCTGTGCCGAAAGCCTCCCAGCCCAACCTAGCCTGCACACCATGGTTCCCCTGGTAGGCAGAATGCCGACTCTGAGATACAGGAATCACCCCGAAGGGAGAATTTAATCAGATGTAATGATGATCGCTTGATGGATGGTTTTGCTTCTCTGGCTGGTCCTAAGATGGCTATTCCTATTTGAAAGGCCTCCTCCTGAGCACTGTATCAACTTCGTGAGAAACAAAGAGGGGGAAAAAGATCCATGACGAGGAAACCCTTTGCTAGGTGCCATCTCATCCTGGCAAGTCTGACTTAATTGAACTCAAGCCTACTGTGCTCACTTGTGTGGTTCCTGGATAAGTGGGCATTTGAAGCCTCATTGCCCAGTGCCCTTGCATTTGTAGTCCCGCTTTTGAGCCTTTTTAGGGGTTCATGCCTATCAGGAGGATGTGTTAAGGTGTCTAAGGGGAAGAAGGGCCTGAGTTTAAAGTTATTAAAGTCAACAATTGAAGAAAATAAAATGATAGGTGAATTTGTGATTCCCCTCACAGTTATATGGGACCAAGGGCAGACATGGAAGATTTGTTGGTATTTAAACCTGGGAGTAGCGAATGTGGGGAATGGTTCTTTATAAACCTTACACCACAATCATTAGATATAAAAAAAATTCTAGTCTCAAGTCAAATTGCTACCTATTGTTTAGAGAAATAGAATTTCAGTGCTAGGAGGTACTATAGAGAGTACTGCAGAGAAGCAAACTGAGACTTGGCTGGAGCAGGGGGCGTGCTCATGCTTACACAGCGAATTGGTGTCAAGCGCCACATTTTTCTGAAAGAGTCTTCCTTATATTTTTTATAGCTTTCAATTTTTTTTAGAACTTCCCCTTATTTTGTTATTTCTATTTCTTGTCATTTAACTTTCATTTTTCTTTATAACTCTTATAACTCTATAATATATACATACTTTGCTTACCTATTTTATTATCTATCCTTCTCTGCTTCCACTAGAATCCATACTAGCCCCCATGAAAGTGGGGATTTTTGTCTGTTTACGTCACTGCTGTATCATTAACATCTAGTTCCTGGAATGTGGCAGGTGCAAAGTGAATAAATCTGTTGAGTGAATGGGTAAGAGCCTAATGGGCCTCATATGTCCATCTAATTCAGAGTCCCTTGGAGAGAAATAGGAAAGCCATTTCCATTCCAAATGGGACTCTAAGGTCAGAAAGGCATGCAGTTGCCCAGGACTAAGCTCTAAATATTGACTTTCTAAGAGGTCATGAGTTTTGGAACATTGCGCGCTTTCTTTATTCAAGTAGAAAACTCTCACATCGTTGTGCCCACTTCACTGTTTTAAGTAAACATCAGACAGGGTAAATGCTTGGGGCATCATTCCTTCCAAATGGAAGACGTCTTTCATATGAGGCATCAGTAGAGTTTTACTGGGTTAAGGGGATGGGAGAAAGTCTTCCAAAGCAAGGCCGTGAAGCAAAGCTGTGAAGGCAGACATGATCTTTCATTCAGAAGACATTTATCTGAGCACCTACTGTGTGCTAGGCTCTAAGCTGAATATGGATCTGTGGCTTGTTTATGGGTACATTTAAGAGAATAAAGGTTCAGGACTAGGATACTAAGGGAGAGAAAGATTAACATTTTATGCCAGGTTCTAGAAACGTGCCTTCATTCTTCTGTAACGTAGGCTGAGCAAGAAAGTAATGCAGGAAGAAAGGGTCTCTTCAAAGGACGCTTGTTATTGGTGTTACATGAAAATGTTTCTTTGTAAGGAAAATGGAAGAAAGAAACTAAAGTGATTCTGTGGTTGAACCACAGGCTGAATGAGGACCTGAAATACGTAAAATGCTTCTCAAAATTTGAGTCTGGGTTGGGCTTTCTAGAGAGGACTTGTGGGGGAGGGAGAAACCACCAAGCTGAAAAGCTCAGGGCCAGAACCCAGAAGCTGAAAGATATGCAATGACTCTTTGGCGGAAATTGAAGAATATTCTTCATGTTGGGTATGAGAAGAGGGTGGGCCGAGTATGATGCTTTCAACCCAATGAAGAAAGCACTTTCAGACGATGATATAAAATTTTCAAAATATTTTTATTTAATCTATACACACACATTCATTCTTTTCTCTCTGCAAGATGAACTATAACTCCATCTAATAACAAATGCTAATATTTATTAAAGATTTCCTAAGTGCCACACATGGTGTGAGGTACTTTCCTCATGTTATCTCTTTAATCCTCACATCTGTTATATGAGATGGGTACCAAGTGCATCCCCATCTTATGTACCTATATGTGAGGAAACTATCACTTGGGGAGGCTAAGTAACTTGCCTTAGGAAGTGGCACCCCTGACGGATATACTGGCCCATGTAGATATTAAATGTTTTATACTGAAAAATAATACACTTGGTGTTATGGGGTGGAGATGATGAGCTGCTGGCCCTTGAGCTTGATGTAGACTTAATGTGACTTTATCTCATTAAGGAAGCACTTACCAAAAGGTTACATACTCTTTAACTCCTGTAATTGTAAATCTATAACATAGTTTTAAAAGCTTTTAGTGATAATCTTTCAAAATTAGAGGTTGCTTATAAAAGTTTCTCTTCATTTCTCATTGTATTATTGTTGTTTGTTTTCTTTTCTCTTACCTATATCTGATTTCTTCCTTCCGTCTGCATCCCAGACACCTTTCTCAATCACATCTCTTTGTTTCTTTTCTGTCAGTCTTGTTTTCTCCTCTTATGAATCTATTCAGCTGTTTCTTTTCTTTACTTTCCCCTTTTTGCTCTGTACTTGTTGGTGTCCCTTAAATGCCTATGACAAGTAAAAGAGAGTTTTATGCTTTAATTAAAAATTGTTGATGATTTTAATGCTTCTCTCTTTAAAATAACATTAAGTTGCCTTTTTACTTAATTGGTATCAGAAAAAATATTCTGATTCCCTTTTGGACAGTGGTCCTTGATGGGGCTGGGGGAAAAACGTGCAATTTCCTGTTCACCAGTTGTGTAGAGAAGTTCCTATTTAGTCTGTTGTCTTTCGTGGTTATTTATTCAATTTAACATGGAAATTTTTAAACAGACACCGTTTTCTACAGTGTCAGGGGACTGCCTTGTTATTCCTCAAACATCAAATAAAACAATGCTCGTGAACCAAGAACCTCTGAATAGAAACCAGACAATTACCAAGGGTGCTATCAGCATCTAATCTTGGTGTTTGTAATTGAAGAATGAAAACCAATGTTCACGTAGGGGCCATGGAATGAGGCTTTTAATTTGAGTCAGAATATGGCACAAATAGCTGTCATTTACGGCATTATACAAATAGTCCTACAATGAATAGTAATTCTGTGTTGAAATTTCTTCCTTACATTCTTCTGCCAAGTGATCACCATAGATTTATACAGATAATAGTGTTTTATATTTGCATATAGTGCTTTTCACTTGTCAAGGTGGTGTCTCCTATGCTATCTTATTTGACATTTGAACATCGCAAATGTCCTCAAAGTCATGAGACCTGGAACTAAGATCTCTTTTTACAATGTAGAAGCTGGAGATCAGAGAGCTTATGTCACTTGTCTTTTTATGTACATCAAGTCAGTAGTGACAGTTGACCTAATCTGGGTCTCTGCTCCAGATCCACGATTTTTTTCTGAATGGACATGTTGGAAGGGAGACATCATGCTATCCATTGCGCTGAAGGTGGAGAATGGAGAACTTGGCAGCCCAGTGTACAAGGTGTGGCCCTCACCTTAGCAAGAGTCAAATTCTCCTTCCTGTTCCTAAAGAGTTAAGAAAAGGCAAATGTCTTCAACTTTTTAGCTAAGCCTTTGCCCAAACCTTAGGCATTTGTAAGATAGTGTGAGCGATGAGGAGGCGCAAACATATGACCCACAGAAAAGCAGCATCCTCACCACCTCACCACCTGGAGAGATGAGTCAATTCCTTTTATGTCCATGGCCCGTTGGCTCCAGGGGCACTCTAGGGCTGGGGCTGTAGTGACCAGTGTTGCTTCAAGTGGATGAAGACAGATCACTTTCCCAATTATGTCTTCTTTTCTCTGGTTTTAAGCAATTTAAATGCTGGGGACTTCTTTGAATTCAGTAAGAGAGATGAAGTCTCTTTGCCCTCATAACTGTAGGATTAGAAGCTCAGCTTCAACCCCAGGCACTGAGAAGGGCCAATGCTCACTTCAAGAAAATATTAAATGCCCCAGTGGCTTCTCACATTTATTGAGGAGTCACTCTGAGCCAGGCACAGAATGGAGCACTTAGTGGGCCGTACCTTGTTTAAACCTCACACCCAGACCAGGAGGTAGGTACTGTTATAATTACTCTTCTACACAAGTGGGAGCCCAAGCCCAGAGTGCTTGAGTGACTTGTTAAGGGTTACACAGCCACAGAGTGGTCTGAATTATGTCCCCTGCTCTCTGGGATCTTCAGCAAGGGACATCCTCTAAGGCAGTGGCTTCCATAGTCTTACAGGCCCAGAGCTCTGTGTAAATTAACAGAAACCTAGTTGCTTTGCTTACAGGTTTGGGGTTGGGGGGAGGCTGGTGCTCCACTCACGCCCCATCACAGGCCCTGCAGGAGTTCTGTGATACACTCCTCTCTGCCAGGGATGCCCCGTAGAGCAGCGTACCCACGATCTGGTGCCAGCCTTCCCTGTAAGCCGTATGAAGAGGAGGTCGTTTCCGCTGTGCCCACGAGGCATCTGTCTAAGTCAGTGTTGCCTGTCAGGGCCTCCGCTTCTGTTCTATAAAATCAGGAGTTCCCTTCCTCTAGGCAGGAAGACCCAGCAGCCTTTTCTCCTTGACCTACCTCTTCCTTTTGTGAATCTGTCAAAAAGACTCTCAGAGGGGCCATCTCTGTCCTTGGGAGTGAGAAAAGAAACCCGCTCCCTTTGCGAGGACATACATGTGAGTGCTGGAGATAGGAGTTCCTCTCAGCAAGACCCCTGCTTCCTGAGACAGTGCAGGTGGGGGAAGGGTGAGGTCGGAAATGCCATTCTCTAGTGGAGGCTATAGGTTGGGGAAAGGTGAGCTAGGACTTCTGAGACAAGCTGGTTCTGCCACAAGATGAACCAAGGAGGCTGCCCTGGAGTGTGCTGTGGACAAAGCCGCCTAGCTCTTACTAGTGCCCCCTTCTTTTCCAGCTGCCCCGTCTCTGCCAGGTGGCTCTGACCAGGCCCGAGGGTGTGCGAGCTCCCGTCCTTCACCTCACTGCCAAAAAGAACTAACTGGCATTTTAAATCGAAATATTCCAATTCTTTGTTTAAAAAATTAAGCATTTCATGCTTTCTTGAAAAAAAAAAAAACGTGGCAGGTGATAAAATTATTATTTTGAAATTAGCCATTTATCTTCTGGAAAAAAATGTTTCTGGTTCTTCTAATATTGGTGGCAGCTTCTTCCTCCCTCAGGGTGACTTTCCAAACAATGCCCTATTCTTCACATTTTTGTTTTTCTGAGCCATTCAAGGCCCTCAGTGACTCCCGGAATAAAAGATGTTGGTGCTGTCTTATTGAAGGGTTTCTCATATGTGTTATTCTGCTTCGTTTATCTCTCTGCCCAGGACTGACTCTCCCAGATGCACAGGGAAATTGAACCTGGTGGCTTTTGTGGTGGAGAATGTCTGCAGAGCCCAGCTTCCACTTGAAACTTCCCAGGCCTGTTCGAAGGCAACTGGGTGCCTGCTTTTCCTGGATGTAGGCATTTCCCATGTGACAATGCATCCCTTGGGGTGATGTCAGCAGCAATGCTGCCTAGGACCTACAGGGGTCGGGACCGCAGGCTCTCCAGGCAGCACTCTGGATTTGGCAGGCAGGGAGTCAGAGCAAGGCTCTGATATGTTAAATCGCTCACAGAGGTCAGCTGGTAGGGGAAGGTGCCAGGATTTAAACACAAATCCAATTCTGAAGGCTATGTACTTTATTCAAAATTGTGTCTGAAATTGGAGGCAGGGTCAACAAGAAAGATGCAGTTGTGGGTGTTTGGTGGCATCCCTTCTGCTAGCCCTGCTCATGCCCTGTCTTACCTCTTTGTCTTTGTTCTAGCCATTCCCTGGCCTGTGATATCATTTCTTCATGCTTCCTCCATGATGCCTTTCCCAGTTCTCCAGCCGGCATAGCTCCCTCTTCACCTCGACTTTTCTCAGCTGGTCATGATCATGTGGAAAAATACCATTAGTCCTATGAGATTGCACACTTCCAACGGGCATGGGTGTTATATGTGCACTGATTAAGGCCTTGTTTGAGATTCTTTTGCTCATAGTTTAGGGAGTTTGGTGTGAACAGCTTCCTTCTCCTCATAGAGATACTCTCTAACCCACTTCTCTGGGAATCGGGGTGTTGTAAAACACTGGCAACCCACTCAGCCCTAGGAGTCATGGGAGAATGCACTGACTTGCCCACTAGGAGCCTAGTTGGTAAAATGTCCTCAAGTTTGTGCCTGCTTGAGGAGTCTGTAGCTCCCCTACCTCATGTACCTATGAGAGGAGGTATAGGGCAGAGCAAGGCATCAGCAAGTTTGAAGGAGTCGGTGATCCTGTGTTTACCGAAGGGGAGACTGGCATGGATCCCTTTTGAAAGTAGGTTTGGATAAAACCCAAAGATTCCAAGGCCTTGACCTCCAGCCCCTGTGACCTATCACTTAATCAAATAGCCAAAGATGTGTTAAGGGTGAGAAATGTGTAAATGTTTAGAGAACAGTGATTTGTGAAGTGTAAATGGCCCTGGCATGTTTATGAGAAATGAGCAGGCTAGAAAAGAAACCCCAATAGCTTTTCTTTCTTTCTTTCTTTCTTTTTTTTTTCCCTTGGATAGAATTACCAAACTGATGGATGGAGGGAGTATTCTGGTTGTTAAATATTTGGGCCTCTGGAGTCTTTTGATGTAGCTCCTTGTGACAACTGCTTGCAAAGTGAGCTCAGCCTAGCTTAAATTAGCTCAGGGCCACGTGCTGGGAAAGGGAGACTAGATGTAGGAGTAGATTCCTTCCATGACTGTTTGTAACTCTCCAATCTAAAATCCTTGGCCTGATCATGGCCCCCAGAAAAGGGTTTGTATCTTCTGATTTACCAACACACACAGCGCTCAAGGTCTGGGTGAGTGTAGAGAAGCATCAGATCAGGGAAACTTATCCTGGTTCTCAAACGCATATTGCCAGGCATCAAGACCAGTCTCTCTCCCCATCTCCATTGGCCACCGTTCATACTTCACGCAGCCTTCTTGGCAGCCTGCCACAGCTGCTCACTGGTCATTGTACATGTCCCCTCCTCCTGCCTCCAGTCCTTTCTGTCACCCACAGTTCCTTCGGCCAACAATGCTCCTGTAACCTCTCTCTAATCCTGTTTGAACCTTCAGGGGCAAGCTCAAAATGGCATCAGATAATTTTTCTGGTCTGACCAGCTAGAAGTAATCATTACCTCGTCTAAATGCCATTTCAGTCAATTCGATAGATCCAAAGGGAAAGTGGGAACCATCTTTGTTTTGTCTTAGCTGGATGATGGATGGGTAGACAGGTGAAAAGATAAATGGAAAAAAAACATAGATGGAGGGATGTATGTAGTATCTTCTGATTAAAAAACACGACATTTTAGCTTTCTTAACCTCATCTGTAAATGGGGCTGGTAACAATAGCATCTAACTCTTTATGTGGGAATTAAATGGAATAGCACTTAATACCCGGGACTGAATAAGTGTTAACTGTTGTTATTGTTGTTATTTTTGGAAATAACTCCATAATTTGTTCAGCTCCATGAGGAAATTATATGTTTTAAGATTCTGTACTAAAATCAAAGGTTTCCAGGGTTTGTAATTCCCCATGTAGATCCACTTCTCATGTTACTGATAAGGAAACTGAGTCTAAAAGAGGGAAGGGAGAGATTGCCCATACTCTCATAGTTGGTAGCAGGCTTGGTGTCAAAGTTATAATATTTAAAACGCTAAAAACATGAATCATACAAACATGAAATCTACACATGTGAAAATTGCATTTAGTTCCTTCATGAGAGAATCAACAGGATAGCAAAGTAGAGTTACATATGTGCTAGAGAAGGAACATTGGAATAAGATGACTAGATTAGATACAAAACTAGTGAATGTCTTACAGGGCAATGAAATAATAAACTTTGGGATCATGTTTTCTACTGAGAAGATATCATTTGTATTTCTACTGGGCAAAACCCCACGCATGAGCATACAACTTTACAGACTAAGTCTTTAAATGATATTGAAATATTTCTTGGGTGGGATGTTACACAGTGGCCCAAAGATGACATTGAAAAGGTGTGCTGTAGTTCCTGTGCCTTAACCCTGCTAATAGAACCAAGTTTTCTCACCAAACCCACTCTTCTTCTTTCCTCTTTCTTTCCTCCCCTACATGTGTGGAGCCTGGGTCCTTGCTTCCATTTTCTATTGGCAAAACGAGGATCATATCTTCCTCATGAGCTGGTTATGTTCACTGGGCTTGGCACTGGGCACACACATGGAAGAAGCTCACACTGTTTTGGCACTGGAGGAACTTGACATCCATGGGTGAGGTAGAGTCAAGCAAAAATTGAACCACCATTTGGTAATGGCTGTGACAGTCAAGAGTAATGTGCCGCAGGGGTCTAGAGAAAGGAGTGATGTGGCAGAGTAAGGGCAGACAAAAGGATTGAGACAGGAACATTAGATGTAGGATTTCCAAGCACCATAGACCTGGGTGGTTGGTGAAAAGGAAGAAGGACATATTTGGCCAGGTAAAAGAAATATGGAAAGTTGTAGAGGACGAAAGGTGAGGTGCTTTTTATTTAATGTGTGTTTGTTGAACTTTCTTCATGTGCCAAGTTCTGTGTTTGACCTGGGGTGTGTGTAGGGAGTGGAGAAGGTCGGGATACTCATCAGTGAAGCAGAAAGAAGTCCTCATCCTTTTGGAGTGTTCTTAGGAGATTGGGGTTTTAGGTGTACCTGGGAGGAGAAAAAGGAAGTGGGGAGAAAAGGAGACAAACAAGGCTAGAGAGGTGGGAAAGCCTGGTCTTATAGCTGCAGTATGGATGATAACACTTGACCAAACAATTCACCTTTGTCCAGAACCTTCTCTATGCAAAGCCTTTGGCCACCCTCTGGGGTGGGCAAACAAGTGTAGGCACTTGGTGGACTGCTCACGAAGTTTACAATTTAGCTAGGGAAACAGGGCACACTCATAGGAAAAGCTAACAATGTGCACCTGTGAGTAAGGTAACTATTTACTCGAGGCTTTGGGGGAAGGAGAACTCTTTGTGGCTTAGGCAGTCAGGAAGAATTTCAAGAGAAGAGACACTCTCAATTGGGTCGAGTAAACAAAAGAACAGAGAGGGCATTCTAAGCAAGGGAATAGCTCCCAGCAGCAGTGAGATTTTCCAGAGACCTTGAGAGAAGAGTTTGAGTAGGTTTGGGGGCCAGGTGGTGAAGCACCTTGAGTGTCCAGCTGAGGAACTGGAAGTCCATATTGTATCGGGGAGTGAAAACTTAGATGCTGACCTAAGGTCATGCAATGAGGGAAGAGGGCCTGGTGGGGGCCTTGATCAGCAGAGCGAGAGTTTTCCCAACTGAGGGAGCAGCTGCCTCAGCGCTTGGGCTGACTGTGGCCTTTGGCCAGTTTGATTTTTCAAGAAAAGTCAGAAATCTGCATTTTTGTGAAGTCTGCATTTTTATTTTACATGTTATTAACTAAACAAAAAGTTAAAATCATTCCATGGGTAAAATTACTCTATGGAGCTCTAGCCTGTAAACAGTGTGGTCACTGAAGGTCATTTCAGCTTGGGTCCCACAGGGAAGATGGTAGAAGGACAACGGGGGTGCTGACTTGAAGAACTGACCAAAGAACAGGCAGCATCAGGGTCAGGGTCAGTCGTGCAGTTGTGGCCAGGGGTCACAATCAATACCAAGCAGGGCTCACCCTGACCAAGAACTACAGACCCAGAAAAGAAGGGTAAGTAAAGGAAAGGGAGCGAGCTGTCTGTTGTAGGGTTGAGAGACATGGAGTGTACAAATCTAGGTTGTTTTTTTCCCCTCACCTGCTGTCTTTAAAGAAGCCTGGGTGGTACTGGCCTGTAGATGTGATGAGGGCAGGGGATTTAACCCTTAACCCAAGTGGGCTTAGAGGAATGGCTCAGGGTCTTCATATGGTGGAACTGTGAAAAGAGCGTTGGACTGGGAGTTGCAAGATCAGGGTAAGCCACTGCTGTTCACTGATTACCCACTGTATTTCAGGCACTTTATGAATTCTTACTAATTCTCCTAGCTGCCCTATGAAGTATAAAACACTGACTTTACTTGTTGGAGGTCAAGGTCACAGAGCTGGTCAATGGCAAGACTGGTATTGAAACCCAGGTTAGTTGGATTAGAGACCAAGTCCTTTCTCATGGACTCCCCGGCCCCCTCCCCCCACTGTTTTGGTCTGTATTCAGTCCTTCCCTATGCACCATATCTAACCTACTGTGTGACCTTGAATAGTTCACTTTCACTTTTTCACAGAAGAGTAAGAGGGGAAATCTCAGGGCTTGCCTGATACAACCTCAACATGCCGTGGTCCTGCAGTTGAGGCATTTATATATTAGGATTTTATGATTCTAAAAGTCTTTGAATGTTTAGCTTCAAACAAAGAACTAGGAGTCAGAAATATGTCATCCTCAGGCAGTGACAGCAGCGTTGAGATTGAACTTTGCAGCCTCGCTGGAAGGGATGTGTTCTCATCATTTTTGGAAGGCTTTTTGGTAGGAAATAGGTAAATGGATGTTGAAAATATAGGCATTCCAGCATGTCTGTCACCAAGGCCCCAACCTAGAATACAGTTTTTGCCATTTTCATATCTTTCTCTCCTTCTGTCCTCTATGAGTGTTTACAACCCTCTGAAAGGACCTGCAGCTTCAAAGAGAAATATTATTGATGCGTTGAGTCTATTTGGCTGGCTGGGTTGGTGCACATCCAAAACAGAAGCATTTACTTTTACATCCATTTTTATCTACATCAGTTCCTCTCTTCCCCAAATCCATTAAAAGATAACAGAAACAAAACTGTCTTTAGATAACATTTAATCGGTTCATATTTGGGGGCCAATATATCCTGCCTTCCATCTTGCTGTAGCTGAGACATGCATTTAACATTTCTGAGAAGCCTCAGAAAAAGACACAGGAAAACTTTTGTTTGCTGTAGAGATTAGAGCGGGATTTCTCTCTTAAATATGGAGCTGTTTCTCTGACTCAGCAGGAGAAGGAGGTGATTATGAAAGCAAACGATGTTTCCTTGCTATGAAGCAAGTATTTTCGGTCGCAGATCTTATTGATTAGACTTATGCAATTGGACATTTCTCTTGTGCATGCACACGTTCTCTCTCTCTTCTGTCTCCTGTTGACTCAGTAACTTTCAGAAAAACTTCTAAGACAGGAAGCAGCCAGAAGATAAGCTTCTGGAATCTTGCTCCAGTTCCTAGATTGGATGGAGAAAGGCAGTCCTCAAGTATAGGAGATATGTTGGACCAACAGAGGGAGTTTGGTCAATTTATAAATCAGAATTTCTCCTTGAAAATTCTCATTGAGGCGATCATTGCAATGGAGTTTAGTAGAACCTATGGCTTTAATCAGACTGATTTAATAAGCATGTGGCCAGAATCATGGGAACCCAGATTCTCATAAGCCCTTGTCTGAGGCTAGAGTAGAGGAGTAGGGTTTTACACCTGGTTACTGCTTAGAATCACCAGGTGAACTTTGAAAAATTCCAATGCTTAATCCCATTTTAGAAATTCCTATTCAGTTGGTCAAGGTGGGACACACCTTGTCTGTCTTCCCAGATTACTTCGCTATGATTCCCACTCTAGAGCAGTGAGCTTCTTAAACTCTGATGTGCCAGAGGAGTTATCTGGGGATCTAGTGAAAATGGAGATTCTGAAGACTTAAATAAATGGCGAGGAATACTGTGTTCACATCAGTAAATATGTCAGTTCTCCCCAGATTTCTCTATAGCTGTAACACAATTCCTATCAAAATCTAAGCAAGACTTTGGTAGATATAAATAAACCAATTTCTAAGTTTATGTGGAAAGGCTAAGTAACTAGAATAGCTAAATAATTTTGAAAAAAAATATGTTTGGAAGAATCACACTTAAAACCATACCTGATTTCAAGACTTATTATAAAGCTGTAGTAATCAAGACAATGTGGTGTTAGCAAAGGGATAAACATACAAGTCAAGAGAATAGAGTACAGAAATAGACTTAACAAATATGATCAACTTGTTTTTTGATAGAGGTGTAAAGGCCATCCAATGGAGAAAGGACAGACTTTTCTACAGATGGAATTGAAACAGTTGGACATCCAAAGGCAAAAAAAAAAAAAGTCAATCCTTGATCTAAACTCATACAAAAATTTACTCAAAATGGTCTACAGATATAAATGTAAAACAATAAAACTTTTAGAATAAAACATAGGAAGAAGTCTTTATGACCCATGATTAGGCAAAGAATTCTTAGATATGACACCAAAAAGATGATCCATAAAAGAAAAATGGGTCTTTTGGACTTCATCGGAATTAAAACCTTTTGCTCTGTGAAAGACGCTGTTTTGAGAATGAAAAGACAAGCTACATACTGTGAGAAAATACTTGAAAATCACATATCTCACAAAGGACTTTGGATAGCCAAGATATGTAAAGAACTCTCAAAATTCAACAATAAGAAAACAACCTAATTGAAAAATGTGCAAAAGACTTGAATAAACACTTCATCAGTTGTCACCGCTTGACAATTTGCAGAGTGCTTCCTTGGAACTAACTCTAGAAGTTAGGAGGATCTGTAAGAAGATACATTGAATTATTTACCTCAGCATAGTCTGTCAGAGTTTTATTTTCTCAACCCTCTTAGTTATTATTCTCATTAGATACTCTACATTTGTGTGAGATCCTAGGCAGGAATTCTTATCCCTACTTTGAAGATAATATAACTAAGACCATGAGAGGATAAGGCTTTGAGTTCGTTAGTGAAGGAGCAAGGAGGAAGTGGTTTCTTACCCACTAGAGTGACCAAAATCCTGAGACAGGTGTGTCGAGTGGCCTGAACTGTCATGGGGCACAAAGCACAGGAATAGGTTCCCAGGATGCTTCTGGAGAATTGTCTCAATTTCACACACCAGGGTGAAGATGATAATGTGAAAGCCTGGATGGAGGTAAAGAGCAAGGGGAGGAGAAAAAGAGCGGAAAAATATGGCTGTCAAGGGTAGGTTCAAATACATAGTGAAGGACTGAAGAATGCACCTTTGTGAAAATGTCGAGTCTGCAGGAACCCATAGTATCATTACCCTTAGTAACCTTTCCTCCGCTCCCAACCACAGGAGGTTGTGTAGGAAAGTTCAATGGTTGAATTAGAGGCTCCTTAGAGTCAGAACATCTGGGCTTCAGTTCAGCTTCAGCTGGCAGCTATGTTTTTGAGAGATCTTGAGCAAGTCAATTACAATCTTGTCTCTGGAAGGTCCCTGAAAAGGATATGTAGGTTGCTCAGGAGTTGAGAGTGGAAGATGTCCATGAATTTCCATTACCTGCCTTGGAATGGGTGTGATGTCTTTGAAGGAGGCAGGAAGAGGACCCAGGAAGAAAATGCACTGATTTTCTGTCATTTGTTCCAAGTGCTCCTGCCCTCAGTTGTGTTTTGGTTAATAACCTTAGTTGATTATGCTATGCAGATAGCTTGCACTTCAATTTTCTTGGCAATTACTCCTCCACGGTGCCTTTCTTGCAGCATACAACCTCAATTAATCCTTAGTTAAAATGCCACAGAGACTGAAAGGCTTTTTTCCTTTGTTCCCTTTTTCCCCCTGAGCAGATCGGATTTTGTGCAGCTTCATTGGGAAAGGAGTCAGCTTTGAAAGCAGGTTCAGATTCTAGCCCAGTTCCTGTTTATTTATAGCCCAAGTTATTTCAGCAACTGCTGTCAAGTAAAAACTGTTTAATCAGAGGCAGGTAAACATGCCAATTCCATTTCATTGCCCAAGCAGCCTTCTCTGCTGTGGTGGAGAATGATGCCACTTTGGGTCTGATTCTGGCTGCTGGAGTTGTGATGACCAACACAGTAAAGACTTGCTCCCCACTCAAGTTTGGGCACTCAAGTTATTGTCACTTATGTCATTGGGTGGAAAAAGCAAGAAGTTATGAGCCAGAGGTTCCAATTCTGGTTTGGCTACTTGCTGGCTCCATGACTTGTAAAAGTTACTTAGCTTCTTAGAGCAGGATTTACTCATTTAAAAATGGCAGCATTACTGACTGCAAATAATAAATGGGCTAATGTCAGCCTCCAGTATAGTACTCGGTCGACAATGGTTTCTTGATTCATGGTTCATGGAAGCTCTTTGAATGAATGAAGTCAGGCTTTGGAGAACTGAATGAATAAATGAACACATTCATTCATCAGATTTGTTGAGAATCTGCTAGGCGTTGGACATTCCGTCAGCCGATGGAGAAACTCTGGTATTGTCCCTGATTTCATTGAGGTTACATCGTGAGGAAGGAGAAGACAACAAATACAGAAGTGTGTAGTCATGCATATTGATAGGTCTGTTTTTAAAAGACCTGGAGAGAGGCGGGTGGGAATAGCTTGCACTGGGGAGTTGTCTTTTAGGAATCAGCGTTTGAGCTGAGACCAGAAAGGAGGGCAAGAATTAACTGGACGAAGAGGAGGAAGAGCATGTGTGCATTCCTGAGGCAAGAAACTGCTACACATATTTGAGGTTGGAAAAATAAGGCCAGGGAGACTGAGTGTGGTGAGCAAGGAGGGGCCTGGCTGAAAGGGGGCAGCAGAGAAGGACAAGAGCACATGGGCCTTGCAGGCCATAGGAAGTATTTTGCATCTTGTCTTGGGTACTACTGAAAGCCATAGAAAGGTTTTAAGCAAGAAAATAACGTAATTCTATTTATTAGGACTGGATGAAGTTGAATTGAATAAAAGGTTACTAAGAATACAAATGCCATTTTAATGGGAAGAGCTTGTGCACTCAGCCCTGAGGGCTGGCATAAGGCAAGGGTGGACTTGAGATTGTCTTCTGTTTTTTCTGACTCTTGTCCCTGTTATGAAGCTGGGGACAGGCTTGTAGATGCTATGGCTCTGGGTCCATGGGATCCTGCCTGTTTAAAGCCATTGACCCAGGCCCATCACACTTTTGGGTTTGAGAAACCCTAGGACTTTTGCAAACCCTGAGAATCTAAAAAGTGCCGGCTATGAGGCCTCAACTGGCATTCCAATTTGATTTAATTCTACTATTGATTGGAAGAGAAACAGTGAAGCTGTGCTGTCAGCTAGAATAAACTGGGTTGAGGAAGCTCACCATGTATTTTTCAGAGAAAAAAAATCTTAAACTCTTAGTTCTCTCAATATTGTGAGTCACCTTGACCGCAAAAAGATTAAAATTGTCTGCCTCTTGGTCTCGCGATCTTGATGCTTCTTGGTACCTGACTCTACAGGGAGATTCTTCATGCTAAGCCAGCCATGCATCTCTCCTTCCGCCTACTGGTGGACCTTAAACACTTTGAAAGGAGTCATATGTCTCCTGTTCCTACTTCAGCCTCATTTGTGGAAAGGCTTAGCCTAGAGAGCAGCAGGGCTGTTTCACAGTGTTCATCTTTATATAGCAAGTAGTCAGGGGGAGATTTGTTAGATACCCATTAGATTGATGCATGTCTTTTTGTAAGCTGACCATTCAGGGTAGAGTCCCTTTTAACTGACAAGACGGATGGTGGCAGAGAAAGATAAGAAAAACCCAGGGATTTTGGGCAAAGTCATGCAAAGACTTCCTTGCATTTACTCAGAGTCTGCTATCTTTTGGGCTCCGAACTTTTCTCATGCCACCTTGTTTATCCTTCTCAGTGATGCTCCATTGTATAGATAGGGTAACTGAGGCTCCTAGTGGTTATCTACAGTGCCAAAAAGCATATGGGCAAGAAGGGATTGATATAGGCTGAATGTTTGTGTCCCCCCAAATGCATATGTGGAAACTTAATGCCCGATGTGATGGTTTTGGGAGGTGGGGCCTATGAGAGGTGATTAAGTCATAAAGAAGACCCTCATAGTTTTAGTGCTCTCCTAAAAGAGGCCCAGAAAGCTCCCTCATCCTCACCATGTGAGGACACAGAGAGAAGATGGCCACCTGTGAACCAGGCACCAAATCTGCCAGTGCCTCAATCTTGGACTTCCCAGCCTCCAGAAATCTGACAAATAAATGTGCATTGTTTAAACCACCAAATCTATGGTATTTTATTATAATATCTCCAACAGACCAAGACAGATAGAACTGGATTTGAATGCAAAGCTTTCTGTGTCTTTCCATGCTGCTTCACAGCCTACCCAGCTTCCTGTGCGTGAGAAGGTCATCGATGCCCTCCTAAGCATGTATCCTGGTGCTAAGTCACTGTCCTTGGGTTGGGGGTGGTACAATGAAGAAGTACTGGATTGGGAAGGTCCCAGTGTTGCCTCTGGCCTGTCAGTGGGCCATCATTTTCTCCTCTGTTAAGCAGGGTCAGTGTGCCCTTCTCGCTCACCTGCCCTCTACCAGCCTGCTAGAGCCTGTGTGAGATAATGGATGTGAAAGGTCTTCAGGGAGGGGAGAGCAAAGGAGAGGAGGCTGAGTTGCTAATGGGAAGCCAAGACGCCAGCAGCTTGCGGGGGCAGCTCTGGGTCCGGTTCAGCTACAAGTGGGCTCACCTCCAAGGGAGCAGAGAATTGGACCACAGTTGGCTAGCGCTAGGTTAGAAACAATGTTTCCTAAGCGCATGTCACTAGCTTCCATTTGCATGGTTGAGGAAGTGCCTGGGAGTCCTGCCTGGCTAGTGACATACAGTATAGGTCTTCTCATTCCTGCTTCTGAGACCCCAGCGTTAGTCAGGGGCAGCTCTTGGACTATGTGGGATAGCCATGGGCAGTGATCACCCACCTTGTCCTGGTTGACCACAGGAAGTCCCTTCAGCCACTCCCAACTGGAGCCAGTGCTCCTGTTGATGTCCATCTGGTGACCTAGACCACCAGCCCCTCTAGCTTTCCTCCTACTTTCCTCGCCTGCTCCCTCCAATCCCTCTGCATTTGCAGTGGGGAGTGGTGGAGCAATTAAGTGGACACACCCTTTCTATTGCCTCTGATTTTGGAGCTCTCGGAATCTCATTAGTTCCTGTGTTCTCCAGTTCTGCCTTCTTGGTCTGAGCTAAAAGTAAATACGGGGCCCGGCCAGTCACCTTGTTGCTCAGGAGGAAGGTGTGACACCAAGCAAGTGGCACAGGGGCCTTCCGGGGCTGGGGGGGAAGGTTCGTATTTGAGAGAGTGCACTGGGACTCCTCTAGGCCTGTTACATTCCAGTGTCCACCTTCTCATTGTCTGCCAGAACGAAGGGCTCTGGATTTAGAGTTGGGAATTCTGGAGCCTGGTCTGAGATATGTCTAATCTTGATGATGATGATGATCATGATGACAATCATAGTAATACTAATAGTAGTTAAAATAGCTATCCTTTACCAATTGCCTGTTTTGTACCAGAAGCATTTAGAACTCATTACATTTGATTCTGATGACATCCCTGCAATATAGGCATTATAGTTATTGTACAGATGAGAGAATTAATGCTCAGACAGTTGAATGACTTGCCCAGAATCAAACAGCTGGAAGGTTACTGAGTGGAAGTATGTACCCACATCTCAGTGACTTTAACTCTATCTCTGTCCATTGGACTTTGGACAGCTCCAAGGCTACTCACTTAGAGCCCCCACCCCCCTGAGCTGGTGGGCCCCCGATCATTCCAGCTCCCTCTCTGTGGTGGTGAGGAGGCTCAGGCCCTGACTATACCAGTGTCCTGGATCCTCAGTTCCTCCCTGCCACCCCGTGTGCCTTCAGAGAGTGCAGCTCTCTGAGATTGCCTGAGCTGGGCTCGGTGCTTCAGAAAGTGCCAGGCATGAAGGAAACTCGAAGGGCTTTGATTCATCCTCTTCCCTGAGTTTTCTTTTGGAGGCCTGAGAAACACAAGGGGATGGGGAGATGGGAAGAAGCAAGCAAAATAGGAAAAAGAAGACTAAAGACTTCAGATGTGCAGAGGATGCCCATTTCCCCAGATGCTCAGGGAAGTATCTCTTTTTAGAATGTCCTGAGGGGAGAGTGTCCTCTCTGGCACCACAGAGGTCCAGGTGGAGCGAGATCCTGCTAGCCTGGACTCTCTACTTCCTGGAGACATTCAGAGACCAAAACAAGGTGGGCTTCCCCCAGCCTCGACGTACCCTCATGCTCCACCAGCAGCGGGCCCTCCCTATCCCTGGGAGGGCTGGGAAGCCCAGCATCTCTCCCACTCCTGGGCTCATAGAGAGGACAGTTTTTGGGAGCTGGGTTATCCTGCTTCTCCTCAGGCTTCCACCTTTCTTCCAAGGCCCTCTCACTGGCACCTCCTCTGGGAAGCCTTCTTTGGCTGCCCCATAATCATGGCTCCAGACCTCATTCTGGAATATCTATTGCATTATATCTATCTACTGTTTTATATATGTTTCTTCCTTTTTTCTAAGACAAGACCTGAACTCTTTTAAGCCTGGGATGATCTCTTCTTTTGAGCATAGTCAGTTCTATGAAATACTTTAAAAACTACTAGCATAATTTAGCATTCACCATGAGTTTAAGCTCTTGTGCATTTAGATCATTTTCCATTTCTTTGTAGTTGATATTATTAATTATTCTTATTTTCACTTTGCTTTGCTTAGTTGTTCCTTTTTTATAGTATTGCTTCCTGCTGCTTTCAATGTTTATTTGTTCATTCAACAAATAGCTGTTTAGCATCTACTATGTGTCTCTGTTCTCAGTGCTGGGGGTGCAAAAGTGGACAAAATATTAATTGGCTTCTACCACTGAAAAGCACAGAATTAAGACCAACTTAGGGTGAGGCTTGATCCATTGGCCTGACAATATCCTTAATGGAGCTGATATTCCAATGTAGGTAAAGTGAGTATATGGGGAACCCTTTCCTGGATACCCCTCAAGTCATTCTTGAATGAGTGGTTCATCTGGTAATGAATGAGGGCACCCACACTTGTTCCTGGAGTTGGAGCTACCTTCTAAGGTTTCATAATGAGAACATGCTTTTTTTAGGGGAGCAGGTGTGTGGTAGATTCCGAACTCCTACGCGACTGTCTTCTGATTATTCCCGGAGAACTGCACCTCTCCGATCTGGTTTGGCTGAGGCTGTTTTTGTCACCCCCACAGGGCGGTGTTGTTTGTTCCTGAAGCAGAGAGACATCTGTCATCCTTGCTGAGCCTTGACAGATGCCACATTCAAATAAGCAGCACCCGTCTAATCACGCACAGCAGCAGCTCTGTCATCGCCACCCTGGCTTGACACTGCACCCTCGTTTCCTGGTTCTGTGGCTTGCCCTTCCTCCTCCTGGGCACACCTTCCTGCTCCCCTCTGCCAGCCCATACTCCCGCACTGCAGGTTCAGAACCAACAGTACCTGTGTGCACTCTGACATCCAGCAGACTTGAACAAGAGGGCGGGAGTCTATAAGATGCGAAGGAGGGTCTCACTGCAAAATTGTGGGTTGTTAGCACCTGCTGGGTGGCGAGCACATTTCTGCCTCTCTAGGTAGAATGGAGCTTGGGTGGTTGATTGTGGGTGCAATGAGAAAGCAGACAGCACATCACCTACTCTGGCGTATGAATGAGTCTTCCTATAGGAATTGGTCCTGTTGTTTTCAGGAGTGAGAGCTTGGGAAAGTGATGTGGGCATACACAGAAAAGGCTTACTTGTAGTATTAAGAGGAAACTAAGGATGCTCCACTCATGTCATAACAGAGAAAAAGCTTGGCTGAGGATGACTTCTAAAGCAAGATTTAGAGAGATGAAGGATGGGGATGGTGGGGTGAGGAGAGAAAGAAGAACTGGGCACAAGTTCATATCTAGTTGAATGAAGACCTTGCATTTGTTTTACTATGATGTAGAACGTTTCCTCTTATTTTATAAAATCCTACTAGTTTTTGATACTTCATTACTTCCTCCCTGTGGGTCCTACTGTAATAATCCTGCAGTGTTTCTGGCCTTGTTTTGGAGAAGGTTAGGTTGAGTGAAGGGGTTGTAAGGAATATCGTCATCCTTGGCAAGTTTCTGGAGGGAGTGAGTGTCATGAGGGAAAGAGGCTGAAAGGCAAGGTCCCTAAGGGAGAGAAAGGGAGAGGTGAGTCCTGTGGTATCCTGGGGAAGAGAGCAACATTTCTTAGGTTCTAGGCACTGCCCTGGTGCCTTGTCTCAGATGGGAGGGTGGGGGAGATAGCATCCTGCTATGGTGGTTGGTCAAGGAAAAGTAGGAAAGGAGGCTTAAGTAGATTTAGCCAGATCTACTACAGACAAGCCAATAGGGTGAGTCCTACTCTTCACCATGTAGGCTTATGACAGACACTAGTTGAAAAAGACTGGTCTAATCCTGAAAGCTCAGTGTAGCCACAGCCAAGCTAGAGTTGTACAGCTCTGGGATGATGGGAAATAGCATGGAGGGAGGCCTGGTTCTGTGGCTCAGTTGGGGGGAGTCCAGTTCTCAGTGTCCCTCTTTAATCCCTCCCTCTTTGAAACAGCTCTTCTACTTACAGATCTTTCTTCTATTGTGCTGTGCTTAAATGTTTTATTTAATAGAAGAAAAAAGGCATCAGGAATTAAAACATTCCTTTATATCCTGAATGTGATCATCTGCAAGGGCTCTCTGACTCTAGACTAATTTTGTGACTTGGTGGTCCAGAAACCCAGACCACTTTACCTCATCTTGCTTTTAATTTTTAAGCTACTCTTTCTTTCTTAAGCTTAAGACATTTGAATTCCTGGGCCATTCTTTCTGCATTTCCCCAGATTATATTTGTGATTAATCCTTCTCATGTTGTTTTAAGTAATATAGAGCATCCGTAAAACTGAGGGCCTTCTTCGTAACTGTGGAAGTTACTGGAACCTATAAAATATCAATTTGTATACAGGAAATTGAAGTTTAAGAAATTCTAGCTTTTGCCTTAATTTAAATGACTGCATCTCAGGGGAAATTTAATTTTGTAAAAAAATCACATATTCTAATAAAGAAGAAGCTCTGCTAGATAAACAATGAAGGTGTTTGCTTAGAAAATGATTCTTTATTCAGCTAGAGAAGAGCCAGGGGACTAGAGAAAGATAAAAAGTGCTAGATGGAATCTATAAGACCAGATTTTGAAATCAAAGCTAAATTTATCATCTCTCCTTTTCAGTGGGCTCTGTCTAAGTAGAGCTAAGCAGACCCTTTGCTGAGGATCCCCATCCCGGCTCTAGCATCACCAGAGGATGCTGTCAGAATGGCTGTCCCAAAGTTCATGAGTGTCAGGGTACAAAGCCAGGATCTGTTAAACCGATAGAAAACCTCACCAGGGTGACTGCATATATCATCCAGGATTTTTGTATGCAAGTGAGAGAAATCTGGTCGAAGTTGCTTAAATAAAGAGAGAGAGCAAGAGCGAGAGTGAGAGCGAGAGCGAGAGAGACGGAGAGAGAGAGACGGAGAGAGAGAGAGAGAGAGAGAGAGAGAGAGAGAGACACCTCTGCTTTTTTTCCGTATTGGTTTTTTCTCAGGTAGGCTTCCTCCATGTGTAATCTCCCAACAGAATCAAATGCATATCATATTCGCTTCTTACCCTTAGCTCTCAGTGAAAAGATAACTTTTGTTGCAGCAAAAGTCCCAGAAATGACTCTCATTGGAACAGGTTGGTTTGCATGCTCATTCCTGAACCAACTGCCAAGGCTAGGAAGATGGATCTGCTGTTCTTACTGGGGAAGCCTGGTGGACACCCACTCCTGGAGCTGGAAGGTGGAGGCGGAGCCCTTCCTGAACCACAAGGACTGAGAGTGAGAAAGAGTTTTATTATCAGAAGAGACAATGTATGCTGGGTATTGTTTGGTCAGGTGGATTTGATCCTCTTAGGTGATTTCTTCCTGTTTGGTTTCCTACAAAACACCTAAGTTGTTGGCACGGTCCTGCTGCTATCTTGCTACTAGACATTGAAGGTCATGCAGAGCGTATTTTACCAGCTCAGACTTGATCAGGAAGGTGAGGCAGGCAAGCTCTGTGCCCACACTCTCCCCCAATTACAGAGTTAAGAAATCACTTCCAACCCTCTATGCTTAATATTAATTTTTGGCCACTAATTGAGAACTGAGCGCTATTAAAGGTTTAAAAAATTATCTATCTATATATCTATTTAATTTTACAGTCTGAACTACTTAATTAATTGAACAAGTTTTTATGAAATACACACAGGTGTCTTTTATTGAGTACTAACTATGTACCAGACAGTTGCATTCTTTATGCATATTAAGTTATATTTTGACAACCCTGTGAGATATATGATTAGCCCTATTTTAAAGGAGAGAAAACAGGGTCAGAGTGTTACATGACTTGGAAGAGCCCATGTGATGTGGAGCATCCAGCAGGCTCAGTTACTTGTGCTGGGTTTGATGCGTACAGGGATGCATGAGACATGTTCCCCGCCCTTGAGTAACATGTTCTCTGCCCTTGAATAGTCTGTAATTGCTGTGTGTTTGTAGTGACATAAAGAAATGAACAGTACGCTTCTATGGGAATACAAGATAAAACAGAAAGAAGTGGTTAATTTTGCCTGAATGTAGTCTGGGAGGCAGGAAGAGACATTTGAGCAAGGCCTTGGTGGGTGAGTAGGAGTTTCCCATGTGGATATGTTCTTTTAACTGAGAGCATTTGTTCTTTTAACTGAGTAATACATGCGTTTTGTATGAGATAGAGCTGCCAGTTTTGGGTACTCTAACATCACCTCGGACTCTGCTTTCTCACATTACTGGATGGCCAAAGTGATAGATACATTTATATTAGTTCAGATGCTTTCATTTCAAAGAGCAGAAACCCCAACACAAACTGGCTTAAACAATAAAAGGGATTTATTGTTTCATCTAATTGAAAAGCAAAGAATTAGGACTGGCTTAGGGTGAGACCTAATCCATTGGCTCAGTAATAATACCACCATGGGTCTGGTTTCTTTCTATCTCTCTGTTCTGTCTTATGCCATGATGTTTTTATAGCAAAGTGTGGCTCATTTTAGGGCCCTAAGATGGCTGACGGAGCTCTTGGAGCTATATGCTTCCTTTATCATGCCCATTAGGAAGCAAAGGTGGCTTTGTCCTAGCATTCCTAGCCAAACACCTGAGAGTCACTCTGTACTAGCTTAGGTCACATGGCCAACCCTGAGTCAGTCATCAATGTCAAGGGACCAAGTACTTTGATGGAGTCAATTTCCTTGGAACCACATGGATCCCTGAATAGAATTTTGGGAACTATTGGAAGGAAGAAGTAGACACTGGATGCTGGGAAGACATCAAATAAATGTTCACTACAGCATTTAAGTTTGTATATTCTCTCTCTTTTGAGCAATAAACATGGCATATACCTACCACATATAAACTTTGATGCTCAATCTGTGGCACCTCAAACTCTATGCTTGATCTTGGGCATCCAGCCGTTGAATTGCTCACTTTTTTTTTTTTTTTTATCTCTGTATGTCTTCCCAGCTGGACAGCTTACTTGACTTTACCTCAGGACACCCATAAGACCAGAGTGCTATGGAAACAGTACCACACAGGGTAGTCTAGAACTTTATAGGAATGAATCTCCTACCTTTTACAGAGCTGCTTTCTTCAAAGAGGGTAAACATCTGACACAGCATTTTCTAAAACTTCCCAAACTCCAAAACTACCACTTTCTCTTCTTATTGAAGTAGCTAAATTTCTTCTCATTCATGGAATGGCATAAAAAGGAACTTCCTTTTTTTATTTTTTATTTTTTTTAACACTGATGAGAGGAAGAAATATTCAAGGCCATTAGCCAGAGTTATAACGGAGGTAAAGTGGCTCTAGGAAAGAGTAGCTGGAGATATGTAGGCCTGGGTTTCAAGTCCCAGTGCTACCACTTTTAAGAGGCAGTATTCCATGGGGGTAAAGAGTACAGATTGGTCAGACTGCTTGATTCTAAATCCTGGCTCTGCTGTTTACAGGCTGTGTCTGGGTTCATGTCCCAGCTCTATTGTTTACTAGACCCAGATCAGGAAATAGCTACCAAGTTCTAATCTTCCAGTCAGGGAGTTGTTTTCTAATGTTTCTCTTGTCATTTGGCCTTCTGATTTAGTTGGGAGGGTGATGACTGTCATTTTGCCTCTTTTGGTTCCATTATTTCATCTGTAAAATGTGGTTAGGAATAATATAGCCACATTATAGGGTTGTTGTGAGGATAAAATAAGTTAATATGTAGTAAACACTTGACAAAATCTAGAAAGCACTAATGATATGAATAATGAGATATATTTTGTAGTGTTGCTCTTAACCTTAGAGACATTGCATATATATTGTCTGGGATATAGCAGATACCTGATCAGCCATTATTAGTAATAATTATGCTGATCAAACTGCTTAATAATAATGTGAGTCATCTGAGTAGAGCTTTATTGTTTCCTAAGCTTGCTACCAGTATAGTCTCCCTTCAACCTCACAGCTACTCAGTGGCGGGGCTCCTTCGCCTGTTCAGTGGCTCTCAGAGAAGGATTTAATGCCTGGCCAGGTGGTCACTGTCAGGATGGGGACAGGACCCATGGCAAGGAACTTCCCAGTCCACGGCTCATTCCACACCCCCTCACCTCCCACTCCTATCCCGGAGGCTTTGCAGTCATTTGTCACAGCCTCTTTTGAAACGCATGTGTTTCTCATCAATAATATCCTG
Source organism: Rousettus aegyptiacus (assembly GCF_014176215.1). NCBI lineage: Eukaryota > Metazoa > Chordata > Mammalia > Chiroptera > Pteropodidae > Rousettus > Rousettus aegyptiacus. The sequence continues at coordinate 10,643,365 of NW_023416309.1, forward strand.
ATTGTCCCATTAATCTCCTTTAAGCTTCATAAAAAATACAAAGGGCCAGATCAGGAAATAGTTACCGAGTTCTAATTTTGCATTCAGGGGATTGTTTTCCATGGACGTGAAGAGACTGATGTTTCTCTTTTGGCATTTCGCTTCTCAACTAAGTTGGGGAGAGCTGTCACCTTCTGAATTATCAACCAGTTTACAAGATTGCATCTATATTTTGCCTCTAATGTGTCTGTACCTTTTGTTGCCTCTCTATCTGTGTGTTCTCTTCTTCCTAATGGATGTTGAACTGCCCAGAGGGAGTGCTACGGAATATCTTTCGTTAAGAGGTTAGAATAGCAAGAAGCATAGAACTTCCAGTAACTCCTGTTGTGCATGTTGCTTAAACCCTGACCACGGAACAGTTCTCACTACAGAAAGAGCAGTGTTTGTTTTGTTTCTCTCTCTCTCTCTCTCTCTCTCTCTCTCTCTCTCTCTCTCTTTCTCTCTCTGTCTCTCTCTCTCCAAGGTCTTGACTTCACTGTTTAATATGGTAGCCACTAGCTATGTGTGGCTATTTAAATTGAAATGAAATGACAAGTTCAGCTCCTGAGTCACTCTAGCCACATTTCAAGTGCTCAGTAGCCACATGTGGCCAATGGCTGCCATGTTGTACAGCACAGATAGAGAACACCTCCATCAGTGTAGAACGGTATGCTGGACAGCATTTGACATAAAGGAGAAAAGGAGAGGGAGCTGGCACCTGAGCCTTAGCATTAGCTGCATAGTACTGTAGACCAACAAATATTAAATATTCTTCTTTCTTAACTCTCTGCAAGTATTTTTCCTTCGATTTCCAAGGACCTTTGTACCAGGAGAGATGAGAGACCGTTGTTCCCTGATCTAAAATAAGCATTCAATGAAAATAGGATTTTTTATATTATGAAGAAAAATAAATGCGTATTTTGCTACCTAACATGAACAACGAACTTGGATGGCATATTGTATGTGTTTCATCCCACTAGTGACTGTCCAGGAAGCCAGTGTAGAACCCTTTTTATCTTAGAAGAGAGGGGATGCAGGAAGACTCTCCACAGACATTGCCTGCCATTCTTGTCCAAGCTGAACTTTAGCATTTCTGGCTGTGGACCCCTCAACCAAATCTATGAATTTGCCTCCAAAAAGCAGACATCATAAATGACTGGAAGAACAGACTTGCTTTTGGTAATATCAGGATGGTGTTTGCTGTTTGTTTTGTTGTTAAATATCAATAGATTACTCAGTAGTACCAGTTCCAAAAAGATGAACATCATTGCATGAATATTGCAAAAAAAAATCTGTGGACCTTGTGGGGCCCCCAGACCTAGTTTTTAGAATGACTAATTAAACAGTTTGAAGAGTTTAATTCACATACTTGGATTCTGAATCCTTCTGTCCTTGGAAGGGGGAAAAAAACTGAGGGTGGCACTGGCTGTTTGGGCTGAGAAAGCAAGGGGGATCTGTGGTTGCCCCTGAGATCTGAGATCTGAATGACAGAGCTGGTACAGGGAAGAGCTGATATGCCTCCTGAGATGGGCTTACTCAGCTGTGCCCGAAGTCCCTGATGAGTGTTAAGGTCTTTGTGTTCCAAATTGTGGCCAACTTAGCAAACAGGCTAGAGTCTGGTGGAGAGTATCTGTAAAAACTTCCAGAAACCAGAAGTCTCAGCACAAGAGGATAATCTCTCCCAAACGTCCTTGTAGTCTTGAGTTAATTGTGACTTCCTGGGAATTTCGACCCATGTTTGGGGTCATCTTTTTGGTACTTTTTGACCCTTGGTCCCCTCAGAGATGACTGGTAATACTGAGATGAAAATTTCTTGACTCCTGCCACTGACAAAGCTCTTGAAAAATTTACAATACTCTAAACACATCACATTAATAAATATAATATCTCTGTAGGTCTTTCAGCTTTTTGAATAAGGACCTCTGGAATATTATCTTAGTGCTTTTCAAACTTTTTTTTATCCTTTAAAAAAAAAGGATAAAAACTACCTTTGATAGAACCCAGCATATAGTACAGATAAAAGTGGAGTTGTGACTGAAGGAAGAGAATGGATAGAGCCTAGCTGAATCTCTGCCCCCCCAGGCCCTCCCCTAATCTTTGAGTGAGACCCTGAGTTTCCAGTGAGTGGCCCAGAGCATCACCCACTTATATCTTCACAGGCACTAAGGAGGGTATTGTGTCCCCTGGTCATCATGCTGAGTTGGTACTGCCTCTGAAATTAGGGAAGCAGCTGAAGAGGAGAGAGTAGCCCCCTCACTGCTTGGACCAGTTCTGTCGTGACAGGAATGCAGGGAAAAGGATTTGTCTAAGGTCTCAGATAGGATAGGGACTGGATTCTCTATAGGCTCTTTTACAGAGTAGAGCTTATCCTAATAGAACTTGTCTCATGATTTTCCAGGCAAAGTTAGAGTTTTGAGCACTGGCCTCCATGCCACCTGTCTTTAGAGTGGCTGTTTTTGCCACTCAGGGATTCTGCTGAGAAGACCCTCTAGAGAATTCTCAGCTTACCTTGAGCTCAAGGCTGCTCCAGTTCCTCTTGTTTTGAAAACTCCGATGTGAGCAGCTGGAAGCCCCTGCTGTGGTCTCCACCTGAGGCTCGTGAGACCCATCATGCTTATTCGGCCTCTCATGCTGTTGCCTAAAATAAAACAACTGCAGTCACAGTGTTAGTGGGTACACTTGTTTCTTGTGCAAAGATGAATGAACAGTTATCTTCCAAGGTCTCTTGTCTCAGTAGAGTGTCATGTGCCCAGTGCCTCACTATTCTTGCCTGTGAAATGGGCATGTAAATAAATCTATGTAACACGCACTAGAAGATTAAAGCTCTTTAAAAAGTTTGGTTAACAGCAGATTTTCCCAAATCAATGTTAGTTGTAGGCCCAGAGTGTTGAAATGGCTGGCCTCCACTTCAGAGACAGTTACTGCCACACTCCATAAAATGTCATCACTGTTCTTGTTCTGAACTTGAAACCCAAGAATCTGAAGCTGTGGCTTTTTTGTCTAACCTTTGCTAATGATTTTCAGATTGACTCTATACACAAAAGAACTACTGATTAGTTTCTTAGAGGGGAAAGCAGATGATGAGGAGAAAGCAACTAAGCTAATTTTCTAAACTTGGTTTCCTTGCTGACTCACCCAGTGGGTTGGGAGCAACTTTCTGAGTCTCCATATCCACCCTAGAGATGGGTGACAGTACCCTTTAGCCCAGCCACTGAGGTGATGGGGGAGAATGCCAAGGATTGCATTAAGAAAGTGAGTTGCAGAGCAGAGGAACTTTTCAAAGGCCAATACAATCTTAGTAATCTTATGAAAAGCCTTCCTGGTTTTGGAATTCGTTCCAAGGAATTTGGCACCGGATTGTAGATTTGCACAGAAAGTGAGAGAGAGGAAAGGAGATGCTGCTTTTATCAGGAATTCCAGTACCTTCCTTTGCAAGGCTAGCAGTGCAGAGATATACCCTAAAGAACAGTGGCAGCCTATCCTTGGAATGGAAGCTCTTAATTTAGTTTAATTGCGGCAATTTCTAGGAGTCACTGGGAAATTCAGCAGCTAATGAACGTGCCCCTGTTCTGTCAGATCCCTATCAGAATATTCCATATTCTCTTTTTTCCATACTTATTGGCTAAGGGAATTACAGAAATATATTTCTGAAGCCTAAACCTACTTTCCCACTAGATGGGTCCCAATAGCCCAGGTGAATATCATACCTGTGTTAACAAGGCTATTTACTTTTCAGCAGGCTCTTACCAGGGCCTCTGCTTCTCAGGACTGTGCCAGGCTGACCTCATTCCCTATTCCTATGCCTTACCGGGGCCTCTGTGGGCCTTCTATTCAGCATGTGGCTTGTGGTTGTCCAAATCTGCAGGCAGACACACTTCTGCAGGTATGGACCAGAGATCAAAAGACAGAGGATGAAGGACATTGGGCTGTCTCTCTCCTTTTGCCTGTACCTAATGTTTCCAATAGCCTAAGGGAGGCTGTTTTATGTAGAGTAAATGACCCAGATGTGGTATTTTTGAAATCATATCTCAGGACATACTGTTACTCCTCAAAGTTTGGGGAAGGCTGCATTCTCTATCTCCCTCTTTATGATTTATGTGCATACTTATGTATTGAAGATCATGGAAGTGACTTGGACATGCTTGCCTCTGCGTATCCCACTGGTTCTCAGTGAGACCAGGATGATGGTGATCTGGAGGGCACAGTGTAGATATGTTACTCACCTGGACCAACTCATCCTTTGAATGAAGTTTGAACGTGGCCAGATGAATAGCAAACTTGTAAGTTTTCAGCATCTGGTTTGGTGCCTTTGAGCAAGTTACTGAGCTGTTACATGCCTCAGTTTCCTCATCTGTAAAAGTGGATATTAAAAAGTGCCTACCTCATAGCCTAGTCATGAGGACTAAGTGCTTTCGTTAAGCTCTTAGCACAATTATTGAAATATAATTTATCCCATATGTTAGGTATAATTATTATTAATATTAATTATTATTTACTGAAATCCTTAACATGGTGCTAAGTACTGTAAATATCTTCTCTTCATGTCATAGAACATGGTATAGTATACAAATCCTACCTTGGGTAAAAGATTACAAAACACCACTGTTTTATTTAAGCCTCACAACAGACGTACAAGAAAATTGCAGTTGTCCCTGGTGTATGGTGAAGGTGAGCATACCTACACGATAAAGAGACTAGTCTCGAGTCAACCAACACATAGAGGACTCAAAGCCAGGCCTTCTGGCTGCAAGCCCACCATCCCCAAGCAACTCCATAGAGATGCCTGTCAACCAACCCCTGATGGAAACCAGGGAAATGATCAGCTCTGGTAGGAGGCACCCTCTATGTAGAGCCTGGGTTCAAATCTTAATTCTACCCCTCTCTTGCTGCTTGTCTTTGTTCAGGTTGCTTGGCTGCTCTGGTCGTCATGCTTCTCTGCTGTAAAACCGAGATGGTGAAACCCGTTTCTTATGGGTACGATGAGGCTATGACATCATGTCAAACACGAGGGCTGGCATATATTTAGTACTCAGTAAGTTTTAGCTCTTAATGATACTCTGTATCAGGTTTTGTGCTAGGCTGCTTTCATGCATGATCTCATGTAATTCTCACAATACCACCAGGAGATTTGTACTCTTCATTTTTCAGGTGGGGAAACTGAGGGTCATTGCAATTCAGTGGTAAGGCGATAGATCGTGATTGTGAAGTTGAGTTTCAAACTCTGGCAGCCTTACTCCATATAACCTTTCCCATTCCTCTTCTGTAGAGCCAGCCATGTGTTAGGATGTATGCAGGATTTGTGCATGGCCACATTCCTTGGTCAGCAGGGCAGTCTGGCAATGGACATTTTAATCATGTCTATGTGGGACAGTACTATCATTTGGGCTCGAGAACAATGCTTCTGAACCAGGACAGTAAGGTAGAAATTTAGTGCCGTTTTGCCAGGAAGGATGCACCAACTCCAGTCTTGTGCCCAGCAGTTCTTTCAGAGATGATGGCCCATTCATACATGCCTACGTGGCTCAGTTTAGTTTGTGCCAAGCACAGAACCGAGAAACCAATGAGTCTGTTTACTTACCTAACAGTCCAGGTGCCCAGAAAAGACACTTTCCTGCAAGATGAACTGAGGAAGTGCCAAGCCAGTCTTCCAGCTAATTGGGGGAAGAAACCCAATGTATTACAGGATGACAGAATTTGAATGTGTTCCAAATTTGAATTCTCCAGTAGACTCTGGTTAATAGTTTTAAAACTGTGGACGTCCTTTAGTCTGAGGGACAAGAGCAAAACAAATGACCTAAGGAACTAGATGCAAGACACTAGAATAAGAGGAGGGAAGGAAAGCAAGGAAGAGTCCAGGATTACTACCAGGGTTTTCCTACTTAGTTGGTTTTCAGAGTCCAGGGGAAAAACCAAGGTGGATTATTACAGGAGTATTGATTTGGCTTTGCTGAGCGGTTAGAATGTTTCTGCTTCCCAGACATGAAAGCGCACTTGGTTTGTGTGACTGAGTTTTGAATTGCTCAGTGGAGCATCACTTGGTACTGGCCTGAGTCTGTGAGGCCCCGCGATTCTAGTAGAACAGTTGCTGCAGCACGGTATTTCAGGGTGGGTCACGGGAAATATCAAATTTCACTTCTCAATTAAAGCACTTTTATTAGGGTATCCCTATTTTATCTTCCTTGGCTCAGGGCCCTGTAAGCATCCCTGCTGGGGAGGGGAGTACATATCCAAGGTTAGTTGGTACATGAATGTGTCCAAGACTTGGGTCCGAGGAGGTGGAGCCAAGTGCAGCAGGGCAGTCACTGGGGAGGGGAATAAAAGCCAGGCCAAGACAGGGAGGAAATGAGTCCTTCATTTATCCAGTCAGCATTTAATGAGCACCGACTGTGTGCCAGGCGTTATTCAAGGCATGAGCATAAAGCATGAAGTAGAGCAGAATCATGTACAGTCATGTCACAGACAAAGCAAGCCATGGGAGCAGCAGCGGGGAGGAGGCGTTCAATTGGGATTTAGAGTCCTGTGTTATATGATTATGCTTACTTAATAACCCTTTGAGTTCTTCTCACTCTCAGAGCCAGTGCAGTGGAAAAAGTGGTTTACTTTCTACCTCCCTCCCCTCCCATCCTATCATCTAGCAATTGGTACTCCAGTCTCTTTTGCCTTTGCCTCTGGACAGAAGGGTGGACACAAGCATGAAACCCATAACTTTATCTCTCTGAGATTCAGTTTCTGGACAGAGGGAGGGGGTCTTCTGGACCCTCTGAGGTCAGCCACTTGCTTCTCAGAGGAAGCACCTCCTCCTGAGACTTTGGTTTGTTTTTTTTCCTTTCTGAAGGAACTGAGTCTGTGATTTCAGGTCAGGCCGACACCGCCTGGCAAAGGGAGAACTGGGAGACCTGAGCTGGACAAATGAGATTCGTTTTTGAACGCCAGAATTGAGGCAAGTGCCAGGCTAGATGTGAGGGTTCAACCGAAAAATATTGTGTAGAGAATTTAGAGCCATTCCTGGTATGTAGGAAGTCCAGCAAGAGCTGAAAACAAATAATCCTAGGAAGTAAAGCAGGAAGTTAGTCATTCATTTACTGTTCATTTGCTCACTCTACAAATATTTCTTAAATACCTAAGTTAAAAGAGAATGGGTCTAGAGCCAGACTCCCTGGGTTCAAATCTTGGCTGCTTTCTTTACTATCGTTGGCACCTTGGGCAAATTAATTATTCTCTATGCCTCAGTTTTCTCTTCTGTAAGATGGGACTAATCATTATTAATAAGTGGAGATTCTTATGAGGACTAAAAGAAATTAAAAGCTCCGTGTGTTCATTATAAGTATCTTTTTGTTCATTTGTTCAATGGCTATTCATTGGTCTGATGTTAGGATCTAGCTAGTGGACACAGGTGAGGTTCCTGCTTTACCCATCTTACATTCCATTGAAAGAGCCAGGTTATCGAAAAGCTAATAAACTGATAAATCATATATTTTAGGTAGTGCTATGTTGGAAGTGAGAGAGAATACTGGGAAGTGAGTAATTAGGGGTGAGGACCAATAATATATAGAGAAACAAAGGAGAAGGAAAACAGGCACTTTACATAAAGATCATTCTGAAATAAGCAAGTCTTTGGAATTTACAAAAAAGAAGGAGAGAGGGAGGAGGAGAAGGAGGAGGAGGAGAGGAGGAGGAGGAGGAGGAGGAGGAGGAGGAGAAAGAAGAAAAAAAGGAAGAGCGAGAAAGTACTCTTTAAGTTTCTAAGAGAGGCAAACAGGATGATGAGCCAAAAATAAATACAGTTAAATAAAGATTGACTCTGGGGCCAAACAAGCTTCAAGATAATTATTCCTCCTGGTAGTGAGTTATTATGTCTCACAAATGAATTCATCTTTTGATGTTTTCAGTACCAAAGGTCCTTGATAGATGGATTAATCTTCCTTTTCACCTGGCTTCCTTCACCTGATCCCTTCACCTTGTTGAATTGAAATTAAGGGCCATTCATTTGGAAAAACCTATTAACTCCCTGCTCCTAGAGGCTCACATCCCACTCAGCCTGGCTAAATTCCACTTCTCAGGGCTTGAGCCCTTATGCATCTCTGCTGTCTCCATTATTGTCCTCTTTGGGCCTGTGGCCGAAGGCAGTAAGGCTCACCGAATATCCCAGGTGCACCTGTACATTTTCTGGATCCTACGGTCAGGCAGGATTTGGGAACCTAGGAGATGGGCACCACTTCTGGGTGGAGGCAGGCAATCCCTATGTGGGGTGCTCCATTTGTTCTCTTTCTCTGTGATGGCACCTAAGGAGGTTGGGTGCTTCTGAGAGCACCATGCAAGATGGCAGAGCTTCTGTCCATCTGGACTCCTGAGTGGGTGGGTGGAGTCTAACCCCACACTCTTTGTTTTCCCGAGTCTCTAACTTCCAGCTTCTTGAGGGAGTCAAGGACTGCTCACTTCCTATATTCCATAGGCATTAGAAAGCCTCTACAAAATGAACTCTCAGTAGGCCTGCTTCTATTAAAGTTAACTTTTTCTCTCTTTAAAATAACTTCTGTACCTCTTTCCGTTCTAGTCACTTTTTCTGACTTCTCTGTTTTATTATGTTTCACAATCGATGATATTATCTTAATTATATGTTTATATATTATCTGTGTCCTCTCACTAGACCATAATTTTCCATCTGTTTATACTCCACTGCATCATCCTCAGTACCTAGAATGGTATCTGAAGTAAAGAAGGTGCCTGATAATGTGAATGAATGAATGTCAGCCACCAGGGAGGCACCTCCCTTTCTACCCCATCACTTTTCCTGTTCCTTCTCCCCTGCTGCAGGGCTCTGCTGAGGGGTTAAGGTGGTAGAATGTATGATTAGGATAATGGACTTCAGAGCCGGACTTCAAGGGCTTAAATACAACACCCTACCTGTGTGACCTTGGGCATGTGTATCTGTGCCTCAGTTTTCTTATCTATAAAATCCAGATAGTAGCAGTACCTATCACATAGGACTGTTGTTCAGATTAAATGAGTTATTATATGTAAAACACTCAGAAAAGTACCTAGCTCATAGTAAGAGGCATGTAATGATTACCTCAGTTACCAGTTGTCAGGGGGAAGAGAGGAGCCTATTCCCAATCTGGCTGCTAGGCACTCTTTTCAGTAACTTGTAGGACTGGCCTCACTGCTCACCAGGGGTCCCTGGGGTTTCCCTGGGGTCCATTCAGCAAGAAGATACAACTACACTGAATCGAAGTCCTTATGCCCAGGAGGCATAAACCTGCTTAGCCTAGAGGAGTTGTCCCGAGAGAGACAGCCAACTTGGATGAGGACAAACAGTCCTTTTCTCAAGGTTGAAGCTGTCCAAGGCTTGGGGAGGCCCCTCCTTCAAGGCTCCATCCTTTCCTCAGTCCTTTAGCAATATTTCCATAATGTTATTAAAAACGGATGTATGCTGGCCAGATGAGTGACACTTTCCAGTGACGGGGCTTTGCTCTGCTCCTCTGGGCACGGAGAACTTGTTCAATTATGTGCCACCCTTGTGATGGGCCCAATCACAGGCGCACACATTAGCTTCTGATTATACCCTTGTTGAGTTTCTCTTGACAGGAAGGAAATGAATTTACCTCATGTCACCTCTGTAGTTTGCAAGCAGCCTTGACTTTTGTGATAATAGCACCTTTCACATTTTTGAGACCAAGGAGTTTGAAGCCAGTCCTTAGTGGCCTGCGTGTTTAAGCCTGGAGGTGGCTTGAGCTGATTCCTCATGGGATGATTGCCTTGGGGCTTGTAGGGAACTGGCGCTGCAGTGAGTAGCACCCTGAATTCTTAGGGTCTTGAACTATTCAGGCCACCGAATCAAATTATCAACTCTCCCTGGGCCTCCACTTCCATTTGTAAAATGAGAGTAGTAATAATAGACATTATCTCACACTGTTGGTGTGAGATTAAATGATGTAATCTATATAAATCACTTATAATAATATATGTCCAAAAAATGGGACTGAGAGCCTGGGAAGGGCTTTCCTTTGACCTGTAAGAAGACAAGATTCCATTAGCACATCTTCCGAAAGCTTAACAAACCAAACTTTCTTCAGTTATTTCCTTGGAATCATTTGCTGTTTAATTTTTAAATTCAATATTTCTTGTCCCCAGTGAATTTCCAGTAGCGGTCTCAGCTTGCCTGGGAGAGCCACTGTGTGGACAGGGTTGCAAAGTCCCAGAAAGCACTTCGATCTAATTGGAGGTTCAGAGGCTGAGCAGGGCATTACGTCTGGGGCCTTTCTTGACCTTTAGGGCTGCCCTTGTTGGGCCTCTCAGGACATAAGGCACATCTGGGAAACTCTGCTCTCAAGGGAAGCCACTATGGCCTCATAGAGGTTTGGGGCCCAAAGGCCATGGGTTCTACCCACCCTCTGAGCCCATAGCCTCAGCAAACCCAGTGACTACAGCAAGAACCCTGTTGTATGAGGGGACCTGATGCTAGGTCTGCAAGAAAGGAGATCTTTAGGAACTTGGGAAAACTGGAAAAATTTCTATGTCCCCACAGTGAAAATGAATGGGAGTAGGGGAGAAGGGTGAAAAAGCCAGACAGAGATAGAGGCACTGCAGAGAGATAGAGAAGGAGAGAGCTAGAGAGAGACCAGGAAATGAGAAATCTGATAGAAAAAGAGTTGAGAAATGAGACAGAGAAACTCACAAGAATGCAGACCTACAAAGGGGGGGGGGGTAGAAGATCATCATGATCACTATCAAGTATTGACAACATAGTATGTACCAGGCACTGAAACAGCACTTTGCATATTATATTTCATTTAATCTTTGCGATGATACTGTGATTTAAGTACTATTCACAGCTTAATTTTTTAGTAAAAACAATGACATTCAGAAAGGTCAGATATCTTATCTAGGGCCATATAGCTTTTGGTGGGGAGTCATTACTAGAGAACCCAGGTCTACTTGACTGCAGAGATATGGAGTATGAGTCAGTGTGGCAGAGCCTCCCTGGTCCTCCCACTTCACATGCCCAGATATTGAGAGGCATAAGGCATCCTTATGTAGAGATGTGTTTGTAAGGAGCAAAGGCAGATGGGTGAGTATTTTGCATTGTACTCTTGACTCCTGTTACTTAGAATGCTTTTGGGTAACAACAGAGAAAAGTATTTTTCTACACAGAAAAGACATAGGTAGTTGCTGGTGCTAGTTCACCTGCTATGTTATGTTAAGATTGACCCCTCTAGGATGTCAAGATTCTCTTGGCTTTGCCCTCATGGGAAAGACCGATGGGCAGCTTCAGATCTTGTATGTATTTTAAGGTAGGAGGTAAAGAGCAGGGGCAACATTAGGTGAAGCTGTTCCCTCCTCCTCCCTATCAGACTTTCTCCCATGCAGAGTATATGAAATGGCCATTCATAGCTGCAAGAGAGGCTAGAAGGTGATTATTCCGCTTCAGACCTCTAGGACAGGCAGGTTGGGAATCCACCTTGGAAGAGCCAAATGACAGTGTCTGCCATGTTCCAATAAACCAGCCAAAGCCCAGATCCACCAGCAAGCCTCATCTTCTCCTTACCTCCCAGGATGGGAGATTCATTTAGTTCTCATGGAAGTTGTAGGCAAGCCTTGACTTGCACAGTTCTGGTTCTGAGTGGAGCTGGGCAGCGGGGGAGTCGGGGAGGCAGGGCTGCTAAGCTCTGTCCTGCCTTGCTGCTCTTGGAGGTGGGTATGGACCCAACCATGTCCATCACGTCTGGAAAATCAAGACTAGAGCTTCTCAGCTCTCCAGTGCCTGCTTTCTCTGCAACCAGCTGCTCAGTTTGCATCCCAGGGGAGGCAGCAGATTAGATCGGTGAAGTAGCAGAGAGGCTGGGAAGGGGGTTTAGGAGGAATGAATGTGGATTTGACAGAATTTTCAAAAATATCATATTATTGATTTGGAAGAGACGCAAGAGAGGAAATGTAAGAGATGGGTGATAAGAGGCTCAGCCAAGATGGGCATGAAAGGGGCTGCTTGTTTTTTGATTGGCGGTGTCATCAGACCAGTGTTTCTCAACTGATTTTTTATTACCGTTTGCTTACGTAGCTTTCCTAAACATTTTTTTTTTACCTAATAATCCCCCCAGTAAAAATTTAATGTAACAGATATACTGTTTAGCTATATATATGTTTATATATATATATCTTTGCTTATACATAAGACGAGTAAGGTTATTTGCACTCTCTGAAATACTAATTTTTGCCCCCTTGGGGGAGATACCACCCCCATTGAGAATACATACATTAGACACATCTCTGGTGATACATCTGGGCTTCCTTGGAGATGGAAGGAGCTGCCCCCGCCCCCAAGCTCAGACGTTCTTGTAGTGAAGAGGACCTGGGAGGAATCTCACGTATCTTAAGCACCTGTTATGTGCCAGGCACCATGACAGGCATTTTAGATACATCGTCTCACCTGATGGGTGGTCAGAGCTGTGACCTCATTTCACAAGTGAGGGCATTAAGAGGTTCACCCCTCCTTTATAGAGCTCAGACTTGCCCAGATGAACAAAGTAACATTATTCCTATTACAGGTTATAGCTGGGTGTCAAATGGGTTCAGAGCTGGTGGGATGAGGAGAACAGAACAGAGTGGAGTCTGTGGCGGCACTTTCTGGATGAGATGGATGGGAACAGGCTTTGATGACTCAGTGATGAGGAGAAAGTAGTCTAGGTGATGGGGATAGCAGGAGCGTAGGAGGCTTGAGATCCTATGGCACCCTGGCTGAAGCTGAGGATTCCCACTGGGGAGCTGAGGGAGACTAAGGTAGAGTCATCCAGGCAACAAGAAGAAGCCATAGGGAGGCCCACTTCCCCTACAGGCTCTGGTTTGAATGTGATATTAAGTCAGGGATGCAGCCCTGCTACTTAGTGCAATTGCCATAAGGCCCAAAGGCATTTTTCCCCCCACAGGATAGGGCAGGAGATGGAAGCATAAAAGGCAGAAATTTGAGGTTCCTAACACAGAGACTTTGGGAAACTGAGTGGTCTTTTCAGAGCATTTCAGTGGAGGAAATCTCTGAAAGAAAGAGGCAGAGTGTGTGTTTGACGAGAGACTGGAATCTTGTTTCCTTTTCACACCCAAGACGCTTCCAGCTCACTCACCCCTCACCTTTATAGGAACTAATCTGGGACCCTTATGGACTAGACTGTATCAAGGAGGATAGGCTCCAGGAACAAATGATCCTCAAATCTCTGTAGGGAAATGCAACGAAGATGTGTTTCCCACTCATGATTCGTGCTCTTCATGCTTTGTATTAGAACCCAGGCTTCCAGAGCCTACATTTCCTCCCCTCCCCCTTCCGCCCCATGAGGCTTCATTTTCACATGTGCTTTTACTGTCACTGTAGTGGGGGAAGAGAGCATGGAGAATCGTTCACGGCCCCTAAAGTTTCTGCCAAGATGTGACTCATGCCACTTCTGTTGACATTTCATTGGCCACTGTGGTTTACATGGCTTAGCCTAACCAAATTCAAAGGGAGATGGAAAATATAATCCTGCCATGTATCCCGGATGTGAAGGGCAGGAGATAGATATTTGTGAACAACATTAAAGATGACTACAATGACAATAATACCTGATGAAGAAATTAAATTGATTTTCAAGATCGAGTAGTAATTTCCCCCTGCCCCTCCCCATTATCTCTGTGTAGCACTCTATTATCTTTTTATTGGTGCCCATATTAAGCTGGTTGGTAACTATTTATTTGTTACCCCAACTAAAGTCAACACTCCTAAGAGCAAGGAGAATGTTAAATGAGAGACATACAGATGCTTATTGAGGACCCACACACTGTATATCAGGCGCCATGATATACAGAATAAAACCCCAGTCTCAGTGTGGTAGGTCTGTTGGAGGTGCCCGATGAGTTGCCTCTGACTTCTGGAACACCCTGGGCACTGTTTAGTCTAATGGCTTGTTGATTGTTTCCTTAAGTTAGAAATAAGAAACAAGATTCTAGTCTCTCTTCTGTCACACACTCTGCTACTTACTTTAGGAATTTTCCTACACTGGGAGACTAAAAAGACCACTCAGTTTCCAGAAGGAGATGGCCTACGAACCAGTAACCTTGCATAGGCTCAACACAAGGCAGATGTATGATGCGTTCTTGGCCTTCATAGCACTTTGCTTTTGACAATAGTTCATTCATCCCCTTATCCCACTTGTTCCTTTAGGTGGTGCAGATAGTATTAGTCCTGTTTGGAAAATGGGTAAATAATCTCAGAGTTGGCTCATCAACCCAGTCTGCTTGGTTCTTTGAGGATGAGAGCTCATCTCCTCTCTGGCTTTGTCATTTGAGCCAGGCCTGCTAAGTTCAGGTTTCCCATCTCTCAGCCCCAACACCATCAATCAAATGTTCTCAAATTGGTGGAGCTTAAAAATGACAGCCATTTGAAATTGAGTAGAATTCAGTATTATTAAAATAGCATTCTAAATTTTAATCTTGTGCATTGACTTTTTAATAGCTTCTACTTTCACTGAAAATTATGAGCCATGCTCACAGACATTCAATTTAAATACTGTCAGGCAAGACTGATTTCTCTTCCAGTATTACCAGATTCCCCCTTCCATCCTCCCCGCTCCCTCCTTTCATTCTCTCCTTTCTCCTTCCTTTTTTTTAAACTACTGAGTTAATTTCTCACTACTTAGTGATTTTCCAGGGTAAGAACTCTTAAGAAAGAGAGCATATCTTTGTCTATGGCCCTTTTATTTTTCTTTTATAATTTGGCCGTCTTTCCAGTCTATCCATTGATGAGGGAAGACAATCTCTCCTGTGGAAGCCAAATAATGTTTTTGTTTGTTTGTTTGTTTTGTTTTGTTTTGTTTTGTTTTTCTGGGGCATCTTTTCTCATCACTACCTCATTTCAATGACACCAGACAAGTTTAGTGATCAATATTGGTACCCTCCCCCATGGGCTCTCACAATGCTCAATCTCTTCAGTTCTCGCAAAAGTTTTCCAGGAAATTCTGGCCCTTTATGAAGGCTGCCTCTCCCTTCCTGATTCACCTACTATTATTTTTTCTTCTCCAACTCCCCCCAGTCCTCCTGTCTGCCTGGTCATCTTCATCCTCTCATTCTTATCCAAGTTTTTTACCTTGAACCAAGATTAAGGTGGTTGAGATGGGGGCAGGATTGATAATAAGGGACAGAGGCTGAAAAAGAGGGATGAACATGGGTTTTGGTGTCAGACTTGGTTTGAACATCTTTTATTTTGCCAATTGTTTTGCCAACTGCGACTCTGGAATATTACCCAGCCTTCAGAGCCTTAGTTTTCTTACCTATAAAAGGGGGTTGGTGACACTTATCTTAAATGAAAAAATGTACACAAAGCACAATGCTCAGCGCTGCAGAGGATATCTATAGCTAATAGGCCATTCTCTCCTCTCCTTCAACTGGCCTTTCCTACATCCCCACCCAGCAGTTCTAGGTTCTGTATACACATTAGAATCACCTAGGAGCTTTAAAAATGTACCAGAATCCCCAGGCTTCATTCTAGACCAATTAAGTCAGAATCTGGGAGTGTATACTAGTTTCATTGTTCCTTTACAAACTCTTTCCAGGTAAGTCTGATGCATGCAAGGATTGAGAACAACTCTTAAGTCCCTAGGGTTGCCTAAGGCATGAATATATTTTTCTTTTGAGATCAGAGAAATCTTATTTTAGTGCTTGTGGGCAAACAGCCAGATCTCTCATTAGCACTGGAATGGGATTTTACCTTTTCTCACAGTGCCTAAGAAAATACAGCGAGGAGGTAAGATGGAGCAGGGGGTCTCAGATGGTGAAACTAGGCACCCCTTTTGTTTGTTTTCTTCTTGGGATGTGTATGTGTTCTACACACATTACCCTTGCATCCAAGGGATAGATGGAGAGGGAAGGGAGGGAAAGAAAGGGGAAGAAGAAAGAAGGGAGGAGAGGTGACTTTCTCATGCGGCCTTCTCCAGACTCTCCTGCTCACAAAGGTATTCCTCTCCTCTGCACTCCAAAAACCCTTTGTTCTAACCTTGAGCAGTCCAATATGGTGGACAATAGCCACATAAGGCCGTTAGACACTTGAAATATGGCTAGTCTGCATTGGGGTGTGCTGTGTCATATACATATGCAAAGATTAAGTATAAAAAAAATGTAAAATATTTTATTGGCAAAATTTTAAAAATATTGGGTACATGTCCAAAATATTTTGGATGTATTGGGTTGTGTAAATTACTAAAATCAATTTTATTTCATTCTAGTTTTTAATGTGGCTAGTGGCTAGTAGAAAAATGTCAGTTAGCTAGGTAGCTCACCTTATTCAATTTCTATCAGATAGCACTGGTTTAACCTTGCATTAGACACTCAACCTATGTTTCCTATGTGCTTTCATCAGACAGACAATTTGAGTACAGGCACCTCAACATCTTATTTCATGTCCCGCAAACACCTGTTATCAAAACACATTGTATTCAGCAGGTAGTGGTAAGTTTTTTCTGTAACTATTATTGATGATGGCAATGGTGGCGATACAGATAATGATGATGATGATGATGATGAAATAAAGCTCAAATGGTATTTTGGGGCCAAATTGCAAAGATTTTTGAGAAACTATGGTAGATGAAATGTTTACCTTTCTTCGAGTAAGTGTCCTCAAATACATCTTAATTGTTTGGTTAATTTACACTATGAAGAACCTTGGTACATGAGACAGAAATATTTTCAGTCATTTGTATTTAGAGGTGGAGCAATTTTTAAGAAGTCTTATAATTAAAACTATCCTAAAATATTTAGTGAACTGTTACTGTGGGCCAGTACTAGGTAATGGAGATACAACAGTGAACGAATGAGAAACGAATCCCTACCTACTCTTTGGATCTTACACAGTGTATGAAAATAAACATATTTCCAAGTAAAATGCTTATAGGTCAGATGGTATAACAAGCAGTCTGGTGGAAATTAAAGGAAGGCAAAGGAATGGAGGTATGATGCAGTCATGGGGTGACTTGCAAATTGTCCATGGTGGCATCAAGTAAATAACAAATGATCAAACATTTGAGGAAAGTGAACAAATCTCTTGGGGCTTACTTTATTTTATTGTTTCTGTAATTCACCTAATGTCTCTTTTATTCATTTAACAAATACATGTATTGAAATCCTATATGTGCTCTCAGCACTGCTGAGATGAGGAAATGGGTTCCACTTTGCAAGGAGCTCAGAAGCATGAAAAATGCACCAATTTTACATCACATCCTCTGTAAAGTAGATCCTCAATTAAGCAACACTTCAGCAGCTGCAGAGTTACCCTGTAGTATTCTCAGGTACATCTCATCTGAAATATCCTTCAATGCAAGATGTACGAGAGTGGTAGCCTGGGAAGAGATCTCTCAAGAAGCCTGAGTCCTGCAAGCAAATGCTGTGAGGCTCTGGTGATGGTTTTAGGCTCAAAATGAGTCGAGGGCTAAATATGCTGCAATTTCATATCAGTGTAGTAGTCTGAATTTAGCCACAAAGGGACTGATTTGTAGTGGTGTGGTTTGAGAGGACTTAGAGCTGTTTTCCAAGCCTTTCTTGATACAAGCTGTTTCTCACCAATTTTTTCCATTAAGAGAGGTGCCAATAGGCCCTCTTTTCAGGGCAGTCTAAAGCGTTGGTACCCAACCTTTTTGGCACCAGGGACCAGTGCTCATATGAGAATCTAATGCCTAATGATCTGACGTGGAGCTGAGGTTGGTGATGCTAGCGCTGGGGAGTGGCTGCAAATACAGATGAAGCTTTGTTCACTTGCTCACCCGCCGTTCACTCACCTCTCACTGTGTGGCCTGGTTCCTAACAGGCCAAAGACTGGTACTGGTACTCAGCCTGGGGGTTGGGGACCCCCCATCTAAGGTAATAGGTTAGCATCCTGCTTTATACTGTTCATGTCATTGCAGCTTTACCTTCTGGAATTGGCTGGCAGAATTGATATCTACCTTGACCATCTGAGGCAATTTTGGAGCTCCAGGCAGGAAGCAGAATGAAAACATGTGTTTGTTTTACTCACAGCTGAGGAGTCTGCATTTTCTGTAAGGACCTCACTTGGTTAAAGAGAGAATAATCTCTTTTTTGTTAATTTCACATTTGAAACTAGAAAAGTTGTTTTTAACTAAGTTAACGCACAATTCATCGTTAAATAAGTCTAGTGTCTCTCTCCCTGAGTTTGAAATTTGGAAGCTGTGGTGAGGCTGATTAAACGAGTTCCTTCTGAGTGCCATGTGCTTCTGTGGTTTCCACTTCTCTCCTTACACCTTCCTTGTGCTATCCCACAGATGTAGTCACAGTTTGCTGTTACTCCAGGACTCTCCTGGCTCTGCTTGGTGAACCCACAAATCCCCAGTGTTCCATATCTGGTGCTGTGGGGAAGGAAGCAGATGACAGGGCTGGTCATTCTGCCACCCGGGGAGGCAGGTGGAGGAGTAACTAGGGTTATAGTAGCAGGTGGGTTCAGAGCTGAGCTAGAGGGAGACACCAGATCATCCATGGCCATTGGGAAGAGCAGCTCACTTGGAACCAGCACTTCCAGCCAGAGGTAGTAGCAACTATGGACTGCTTCAGCTCTTGAGCAAGCAGTGAACAATGTTGGGTGGGTGACTGGGAGTTGCTGCATTTGCGTAATATCACTTGCTGCTGCTTGTCACCTCACACCTTTACAGTGGTTTCCTTGACGTCCCCAAGTTCTGTGACAAATGTGACAAATTCAGCCCAAATGTTCCTTGACGCAAGGCAACTTCCTGTCCTTTGCCCCTCTCCTCTGCTGTTCAATGCCTCTGTACCCTTTAGGTCTCAGCTTTCAGCCAAACATCTGGAGTTAAGAGAAAGTACTCTCTTCTACCCTCCCCCAGACTCAAGCACTTGGCCCATCACACTGCTTCGTAATTGCCTTTACGGTCTGTGTTCCACACTGGGTGGTGACTTCCTTGGTGGCTGGGACTATGTCTTGTCCCTCATAGTATTTCCAGGGCCCTAAAAAGTATACCTGAATATTTCTAGCCTTGAGTGGATCCCATTTGTGTGCATGTTATCATTTAATCATTTATAGACATCTCTTGATTATTTACTAAATGAAAGGCAATAGCAGTCTGGAAAATCCAGAAGAGCAGACAATCTAAAGTTTATTTCCTTAAGGCTCTGCAGTGCTCCATGGGGCAATTTGGTGGAAAGGGCCAGATTATCTTCTTGACCATTGCCATATTTATTAAATAAAAATGAGGACTTGGGTGGTGTTTGAATATTGATAATTATAAAATGCCTCTAACTGCCTCTTACTTCAGCATCAATTCATTTTTATTGGTTCTTCCTAGTGAAGACAGGAAAGATTGTTTATGGAAATGGATATATTTCATTGACCCATGGCTACCATGATGGAGTATATCGTAAAATTGAACATAAGGATGAACAGAGTTTTTGAGATATTAGCTATTACATTCTTCATGCTCAGACCTGCTGCCATTCAGTGCCAGGAGCCTGGGAATATGACAAATGGAATGAGCCAGGCCAGTATGAGATTTGAAAGTTTCCCAGATAAACCACGTGTGATAACTGAGCTTTCTGCAGTTCAGACTTCTGACTGGCAGGCATATCAGAGTGGTGGGGGGAAGGGATAGTAGGAACATAGCATTTGTTTGAAGCTAGTGTACGCTACTGCCTCCTTTAGCCTAGATTCCATGTGGCATTGCATATTGGGAAGAGAACTGGACTGTCAGATAATGTGCTAGATAATAGACTGTTCTTTGCATACATTGTTATTCACCCTCCAAAATTCTGCATGGTAGATATTATTGCCACTTTATAGATTAGGAAACTGAGTTCCCTAAGTTATGTCACCTTCCCAGAGTTATGCAGCTAGTTAAGTGGTGGAACTGAGATTTGAACAGAGTCTCCCTGGCTACTTTTCCATGCTTTCTTTACTAAATCTGCTGCCTGCAGAGCCAGTTGGGGCTATCCTGAATTCATTGGTAGCTGTGTGACTTTTAGCACATCATCAATCTCTAAGCCTCAACTACCTTTTCTGTATAATGGGGATGGTACTAACTGCCTGCTGTGGAGGGATGCTAAGATTTAAGGAACTAAGGTGAATGGCAGTGTTTAGGAAAGTATTACAAGTTCAACATCAGATAGGATCATTATCATTGCTTGTTTTCCATCCCGAATGTTGGAATTTCTAGGTTGTGAGCTGGAAACTTTGAGCTAACACTGAGCATTCTTCAAAGGAGCCAAACAATGTAGGCTTTACCTTTGGTAACCTGAACAGCATGTGTCAGCCTTGTGAGCCTCCTCTGGAGGTTGACAGAATGATGAGGAAGCAAGTCCAGGATGGCCTCAAGCATGGCTGAGCAAGGAGTGAAGAGTGGCTCTGTCGTGATGTGGACCGAGGGCCCTTATTTCCCATGGCTTTTAGGGGAATTGTAGTTTTATGTTTTTATTCTCTTGTAGTTCACAAAATTTCTGAGTTCTTTTTATGTTCAGTTCAATGGGTGGGTGAGTAGACAAATTTTCCTCATCTCTTTCTTGGTCCAACTCCACAATTTGCACAGGATGGGGATAGAAGGGAGCAGATAATAGGAGCAGAGAGAAGGAAGGGTGTTTATACAAACCAAGATGTAGGAAGGAAAAATAAGGTTTCTTCTTTGTTAAGTGTGATTTGGAACAATAATAACAACAAAGAGAATTTAATGTTAATAAGAATATCTTTATATTTACTAAGTTCTTACTATGATGCATGTACTTTCTATGTGATTTAGGTATATCATCTTATTTAATTTTTAAAATAACCTCTAAGCTGAGTACTATTTTTATGATTATTTTTATAGATGAATGAACTGAGACATGAAGAGGTCAAGGAACTTAACCAAAATCTTCTCTTTATAAGTGAGGAGTTAAGATTGGAATCCAGGCCATTTGACTCCAGAGCCTTGCTCTTAATAAATATTCTCCAGCTCCTCTTTGCAGTAGGTAAATTAGAGAATAGAAGAATTAACTCATTTCAGGTTAGGAGATACACGTTTTTCAATTTCTTATTATCCAGGCCAACAGAGGGGAGCCAGTGATGCTCCAAGTAATTTATGTTAGCTCTGGTATGCAGTATGAGGTTCTTTTGATAAGTTTCTATTCAGTAGCACAATAGGTAGGGAAGCCCAATTACTAAGCAGACACATTTATTCTCAATAGTTGTGTTTATTCAAACATGATTTTAAAGAGTGTCTCTCTTTTCTACTTGGCAATCTTTCACAAGTCGTGACCTCCCATCAGCCTTTGTCCCCTTGTCTCTTTCAGGACCATGGACAGGGTCCTCAGTGTTGGAGTGGGCAAACATTTTAGTTAGGTTATGCTTGTATTCTTGGCTCAGTTTACCTTCCATAGGAGATTTTACTAAGCTTTGTAGAAAGTCACATTAGCACTGTCTGAGTACACACATGCTGACATCAGAGTTTATAATGCTTCAAACATTTTCCAAGGATAATCTGTGGAGTCAGCAACTGACCCTTTTCTGCTTTCTCTGGACTTATTGAGACTTGACAGGCTTTAAAGATTTAGCCTTATAGTATGGCTTGCCTGCCTGAGATATTGATTCTTCAATATGGTTGTTCCCAAAACCAAAAAAAAAAAAAAAAAAAAAACAACGAATAAGCATTTATCCTTTATTCAACGTTATTAAAGGACGATGATGAAAATACATATTTATTGTGTGCTTATTGTGAGCCAGGCACTGCTCTGAGTGCTTCCATGTGTTATTTTATTTAATCTCCACAACCACAACAATCCTAGGGGATGTGGATAACAATTGTAGTTTTGTAGGTGAAGAAAGTGAGACAGAGAGACGAAGTACATTGCTCAAGGAAACACAGTTAGGTTGTAAGCAGTGGAGTAGCACTTGCCCTCTGAACCTCAGGATCATCCTATGTCTATTCCTGTGGGGTCTTCAGAGTGGAAGTGGTGATAACCTTTCTCAAGCAGAGATGTAAGAGGTGTGGTTGGTGTCTGATAGCATTTTATGCTCAGTCCATTGCTCCACTTACCATCCAATCTCGTCTGGACAAGAGGGTAGTGATACTCTAGAAGCCAGGATGGAAAGGGAAGTTGCCTTAGGAGTCATAAAGTGTGTACCTAAATACAAAAATGATTATGCTAGGCAGAAGGGTTAATCAGACCTCCAGTGTGGATCATTTTGTGGCAATGTCTGTGCAGAGGAAATGTCAACCATGATGCTGACTGGAGTAATCTTTAAAACAGAAAATATATTAATGTTGCAATGAGAATTGAGGTTCTGTTGGTTGGCTGACATAGATTCCAGTTTCTGCCATTTGGATTCCCAGGCATACTAAGTAGGGATAACTCATATGGATGGAGGGCAGGCCCACTTTGGTGTCAGCTAGTCTCATTAATAACCATGGAGTTGCAATATCATCAGATGGAACCTCAGATCCTTCTAGAAAACTCATTTATTTATAGCACAAGAATCTAATGCCCAGAGTGGGAAAGCAGGACCAAAAGCCAATGTTTGACCCCCTAATTCAATGCTCTCTCCATGATTTTATGCTGTCAAACTGAAAGCATTATTAATAGCAATAACAAAATATTATCAATATTATTAATATTATCAATAAAGCTTACATCAGGACTAAAGCATTGTGCTATATGCTTTGAAATTTGTCAAGACAAAGTAAGCAGTGGTCCTTACCCTCAAAGAAGGAATTGGTAATTTGGGGTTTGAGATACATAATATCCCCCTCACCATCACTGTTCTCATCACCATCATTATCATTATTACCTGAGATAACTATTTTGAGCACTTGCTATGTGCCAGGCTATGTGCTTAATTTATATTGTGTCTTAATTCAAAACTTATGGCAAACCTGTTATTAACCGTGCTTCCAAATTAGATTCAGAGGCATTAAGTAACTATTACAAAGTCTTCCATTATGAAGCTCCTCATGGGGGATGCAGTTAATCAGGTACAGTAGAGGCTTAAAAAAAACAGAACAGTGTAGAGTCTTCATGGATAAGGTGAGACTTGCAGGGAGCCTTGAACTAAGCTGTGAAAGTAAAAACAAAAAGGATAGAGAGGGAACTCTAGAGAGTAGGGAGTACATGATAGTTTTGGGGGTAAAGAAGGCAGAAGGTTGGACTAGGGAACAGTGTGGAGAGTGGACTGAAGAATGAATGAATTACCTTCCAACCACTACTGAGCATGTTCCCTGTTCCAGACTCTGTGCAAGGTGGCACTGGGCATGCAGATGTAAAAGTACACAGACTCTACACTAAGGAATGGAGGAGAAGACCCTGAAATAGAGAACCATTATCCTGGATGATAAGGACTGAGCAATGGGCAAACTCAAGGGACCACATGATTTTAGAGGAGGAATAGGGTCAATCTCAATCCTCAGTGATTGGCTAAGGGTTTGAGCTTTATGTTGAAAGCCAGAAGGAGTGACCTGGGTGGGTCATCCATCTGGGGAGACACCGCTGATACTGTGGAAGAGTGCCTGGAGACAAAGGGACCTGTTTGCACTGTGCAAGTGAGCACAAGGTCCCAGCTAGTAACTGGCCTCAAAGGTTGGTAGTCCACTCATCTTGCCTGCCTGTTCCCTGTCTGTGAGCAGAAAGGGAGAACTTCTGTAAGTGCCAGTTCCTGGCTTGGTCAGCTGCCTGAGCTTCAGCCAGAACCCCAGAGCTCCCAGAGCCAGAGCTGGGGGCTCTCCGGGGCTATCACTCATGGAAAGGCTGTTTCCCCTCTGAGGCTGGAGTGGATGTGTTTATGCTTACTGTGCCAGCTGCTTCTCCTCTCCTCAATTCCCAGGGCTGAGACTGGGCTGCTGCCCAAGGCCGGGCTTCTGAGAGGCCAGCCTTACCATAAGGAGAAGAAGGGGAGGGACACAGCTGGTGCCAAGAGAAATATTAACTTGACATTTAGCAAAAGGGTGAATTCATTTATTGCGCTGCAAAATGAGGTGTTTGCATTCTGAGTTGCCTTCTATTTTCCTATTGTCTTTCCTCATCAGTGGTCTGGCCAGGCTGCATTCTTGGCAGTTTAAATCAGCGTGGTAATGAAGGAAAGGCTCCTAGTCAGTTCAAACTCGATCTCTCTGTCTCTGACTTTTTCTCTATCTCTCTCAACACACACGCGCGCGCGCGCGCACACACACACAGAGAGAGAGAGAGAGAGAGAGAGAGAGAGAGAGAGACTGATTTTTCAAAATCTGTTTCTCCCTGATTCCTTTCTTGATAACCTTAAAGTTGCAGTTCCAGCCCAGACAACTTGGACACTTTGAAATGCTTTCACTTTGGCCTGGCTTTTCAGTTACTAACAAACACCATTTTCAGGAAGAATGGAGCATGGATTGAACTCCTGCTATATACATTCAGGAATGCTGAGAACATGACAAAAATCACCTACATATCCGCACAAGAACTTTGTAGTGACGGGGCTTTTGCCCTTTTATCATCTCCCAGTGGGTTGGGGAGATGGACAGGGTGGGTGTTGTTCTAGGTGAGGAAACTAAGACCCAGGGCTCTTGGATACTTACAACGTGCCAAGCTTGGGTGATGAGTTCTTTAATTGCATTACATTATTTAATTCTCACCAGAGCCCAGTGGGGTAGGTCTAGTTGTCCCATTTTATAGATGAGGAAAGTGGAAGAATTTGGGAAGTGGCAGAGCTGGGCAGGATGCCATATGTACACGATCTTGAAGCTGCTGGAGAGTGGACAATGTCCAGTGGGTGCCACACTCTGTGGTCTTCCTCTACTTCAGTGGCCTGCTTTGGTCCATGATGGAGCATGGGTGTTCTGGAGAAGGAGCTAACACTCCTTTTGCTTCACTTCCTATCCTACCCCCAGAACCCCCGGAAAAGACATTGCTTCTTACCCTCTTGTGTTGCACAGACTGGATCTGGTCTCTTAACCTCTGAGTATCTACCTCAGGACCACTCAGAAGCTCATAGAATGTTTTCTGTAGAAATTGCCTCCAGGCTTCACCCATTACAGCCCCAGGTCAGTGGGAAGCTCTTTTGCTTTGAGCCCAGTCTCAGCTTTGGAACACACCTATCCTATCCTTCGATTCCCCAGCCCAGGCCCCTCATTCTGCAGCAAGAGGGAGTTGCATAGGTCTGACATAATAGTTGACTTCTAAAGTTTACAGTGATATGTATGGCAGGAGAGAGATTTGGAAAACATGTATCCACACACATGTGTGGACACACACACACACACACACACTATATATTGTGCAACTTTTTTCAATCACTAAATAGCACTCTCAGTTATCTACACACTCATATCACCCCTCTTACACCTCAGTAGGTATGGTAAATCTCTCGCTACAAAATTATGTGTTCTTGTAACATGATGGGCCTGATCACAGTGTAGGTGGGGCAAACCAACAGATGCGGAGTAAAATCCTGTTCTTCTAGACCCATCCACATGCCTGTGTCCCTGGTGGGTTCCCAAACTATCATGGAATGGAAAGGCCCGTGCTTACCATTGGGAAAGACTTTGTTCATTAGTATTTGTTCCCACCTCAAACACATCCTCCCAAGTGTATAAACATCCTTCTAGGGAGTTCCACTTGTCACTAAAGGGAAAACCCAACTCCTGGGAGCCTTGGTTTTTAAAGGAGGGGACCAGTCTGTTCTCAATATGAAGACGAGCCTCAACCACTTTGCCCTCCATCAGATGTTGATGGGAACCCAGTGGTCTGCTGATCTTGGTTTGGTCCATATCAATTACTTGGTCTTGGTTCTCATTTTAAGACTGAATAAGTCAATTTAGTGCTAGTGGGAACCTTGTAGTTTTCTCCAGTGCAATGGCTGCAAAATATGGTTGTGTGTCAGGATAACCTGGGGTTGCTTATTCATATGTTGATTTGGGGATTAATACTAGATAGATTGAATTAGTATATTTAGAGTCTGTATATGTTTTTAACAGTAAGTCTTCCTTCCAGTGTTTGTGAACAATGATCTCATTTATCTACCAGCTCCCAAGCAGAGGCAGATTTGCCATGAAATATTCCCAGTATGTGTGCTCTTGGCCAGTCTTCATTCCCTCTCCAACCCCGATAACTTTCATTCTGCTTTTGAAGCAGGGATCTCATCAAAAACTCAAGATGACCCTCCTCTGGTTTATTCTTTTCTTCCCAAAGCACAGGGATTTGTTACATCTGGCACTCCTGGGATACTCAGAAGACAAAGAGAAGAAACCTTTAGGTTCTAATAAACACATCTGTGCCAACTAATGAACTTAGAGCACAGACTTTAAGGGCTGGAATTCAAGAGTTGTTAAGTAGATAACAATATCATAAAGTGTCCCAGCACCGCAAAATGAGAACCTGTGTGGATGGAGATTTAATGGTGAATAAATAACCATGGACTCTCCCACTCCTGCAAGGACCCTTGCAGTTTGGTGCACTGTGAGCACAAATGACATGTAACTCTTCTAGCTTGAGTTAGTGAAAAGCTCCTGCCTGCTTCTCCATGCTCTTTTTTGACCTGTTATGGTGATTGCAGAGGCTGTGTGTTGAGATGGTAGAACCATAGATAAAACCAGGGTGGGTCCTTGAGTCATCTCTTTAAAAGAAGCTACCTTGAAGAGCCACCAGACCCACATGACTTTGCATGAGTAAGAAATGAATGATGAAATGTTAGGTCTTTTCAATTCTTGGGTTTCTTTGTTACTGCAGCATAACCTTGCATATCCTGATCAGTGTGGTTGCTATGGTTCTGAAGTAGGTCCTTGAGGATGAAACTTCTAGTTATTGACATTTGTAGGTTGCTTCTCTTCCTAAAGAATGAATGGAACTAAAACTTTAGAGGAATTCTTTTAAGCTTCACTAGTGATTTCCTGGACCAGAAGGAACATGGTTCTTTTGAGGCACGTTAGGAAAAAAATCAAAACAGATTTGGGATGGTTGTCTTCCTCTCAGAAAGGAATTTAAAATAGAGGCATATTGATAGGGGCTAAGACAATAATAACACTGCCCGATCTGATGTGAATGTGTTCTTCGAAAGTAGCAATTAAACACTCATGCAATTTTAAAGTATTAATTTAAATGCACACAGCTTATAAATCTCTTTTTGTTTCATCTGCTGGATAAGTTTGGACAAAGCTAGCTGAGGATTAATTGATTAATAACAAGCTACAGCCTGTATGTGTTTTCACTGACAATATTCTGAGGACATGGTCTACTTAGAGCTGCTTTTCTGTCTGTGGGTGAAGTGGTTTCATCTTTAGAGGAAATTTACCACTCAGCAGAGTTATCTAATCTGATCCTTTCTCCTCCGTCCATGGCAAAAGTTACTTATTTGAAAATTGATACTAATGTTGTGTTTTTTGGAGTGTAAGAGGCTTATTTGGGATATATGAGACACAGAATGACATATGGGGTGAGGTGCTCAAGAAAAGGTCTTCTGTCCATCATCACATCACGAGGGTCTTCTGTCTATTATTATCCATCATATACTGAAAAATTCCACTGTGAGTAATACATGTCTTGCATTAAAGATATATCACCCCCAGAAGTGGTTTGATTAAACATGAACACCTTCCCAGGGAGGGCAAAATGGTAAGTCATTAACACTGTAAATTTGAAAAATTTTTTAGAAAAAAAAATTCTGTTCAGGACAGAGTTCAGCAGGGGCAACGTGAGCAGGATGCTGTAGTGGAGGACCCAGCAGATCCAAGAGCTCTGACCCTAGATATAGACAATGAAGTGAGTTTGGGTCATGAAAGGTCCAGATTTGTTCAGGGTAGGTTGTGAGAGCCTGCCTTGGTGTGTCATAAAGTTCCGATGGTGTTGATTGTTTTCACATTAAACACAGGCTATCTGAACATTTTAGAGCTGTGTGCAGGTTTTCCCTGTAACTCCTAGGGTGAAGACATATTATATGTATAGAACAAGTGACCTATCTGCTATTTTCAGTTGTGGTGGGATTGGCAGGTAAGAAGTAGAGAGAAATGAGGCAGAGGCCAAATCAGAAATTACTTTCCATTGTGCATCCTGGCCTGGGGAGTTGGCTGGTAGGAGGGCATGAGTGGGCAGGCTTGGCAAGGCTCTCACACTTATATAGAGTAAAGGCTTTGGTCCAGTGATACACAGGGCTAAAAGTCACTGGAGCTCTTTCTTCCTTTCTCAAGTTTTCTTGGGGTCCCAAACTCAGCTTTAGAGTTCAGAGCCACATTCAAATTTGATTCTTAGGGAATTGTTCTCTTTCTTTCTTGTGGAAAAGCATTCGTGGAGGTTGAGGGGATATCACCTCCCTCTTGAAGGTACCTTGTGTCCTACTAGTTCTTGTGTCAATGCTATGTTGACACACCATCCTTTCTCCTGGCACTTACCAGAGCATGTTTCTTTTGTGCCAATTGGAATTTCCTTCCCAAGATTTCCTCTTAGAATCTCCACCATTTTGTTTAGGAAAAAAAATTTATGGATGAGTCTCTTGAGGGTAAAAGATGAGACTTCAAGGAGAATGTTCAGCTGTCAAAAGGTGCCATAAACTGCCTTTTGCAGAGTATAGAGTCTATTACCTAGAAGATTTTTTTTGTTTATTTGGTGAACTCTAGGATTTAGTTGAGCATGACAGTTTGCCTGTAGATCAGGGCAGAGCTGAATCGTTCTGCATCAGAATGTCTGGATCACTCAGGTTAGGCCTTATTGTGCTGTAGTAACAAAGATTCCCAACAGTGGTATAAGATAAGAAAGGTTTATTTCTTGTTCTGTACATGTATAATATCAGTCACGGAGGGCAAGGGGAGAAAAGAGAGAGCCTCTTCATTAGGGTCACTCGGTGAACCAAAGTGATAGAAACTTCCTCTTGGCATTTGCTTTCGATATCACCTGAGCCTGAGACAATGGTACACCACTCTGGCTGAAGGCTTCCGTCCAGAAATGGCACACATGACTCTGCTCATGATTCATTGGCTGGAGCAAACCACTCAGCCACAGTTAACTCCAAAGGGGCCCAGAAATTATCCCACTAATTGCCCACAAAGAGGAAAGAATTGAAATATTTGTGACTATCCCTAATGATATGCATAGGGGTAAAGCCCACTCTTGTGGGAGGGTGAGGGTCAAGGGGCTTTTGGGGAGCAAGTTCGGGCCTTAGGCTTCTCAGGGCCATGTTTCCACCTAGAGGAACAGTGTGAGGAAGGGTCAGATAAGTAATCCTTGGTTGTACCATGACCTAGAAGAAACTGGAGTGAACTCAAAATCTCCTGTTAGACCAATTTACTATGAGGTAAATGACTTAAATTCCTTCTCTATCTTACTTGTCAAATCTTCTCAGTCTGTGTTATTCCTATTCCTGTGTCTGGACGCATGGGGTTGAGGTGGGGGACAGGAGGCAGGGTCTCAAACAAGTGCCACATTTAGGCTGTAAGGGAAAAACTTGAGGCTTTACATATGGGCCCAGTCACTGGATAAACCAGAGATGGCTGACATCAGAGTTAATGTCCCTGTTATTCTTCCTTCTAGGTCATAAATTCCTCAAGGTCAAGGACTATCTCTTATTTATACGTATGTCCTGCACAGAGCTCAGAACTACTCTGGATGCAGTAGGTTCTCAATTGCTTAAGGC
This sequence comes from Rousettus aegyptiacus, assembly GCF_014176215.1. Classification (NCBI taxonomy): domain Eukaryota; kingdom Metazoa; phylum Chordata; class Mammalia; order Chiroptera; family Pteropodidae; genus Rousettus; species Rousettus aegyptiacus. Next base: position 10,672,964 of record NW_023416309.1, read on the forward strand.
ATGTTGTGGATGAATGAATAAATGAGTGAGTGCATTTCTGCCTCTTTCCCTTGTGCTATGAGTTGGCAGCCTGGGAAGGATGTGGGGTGGACCAGAGTTCTTGCTCAAAAAGTAACTCTCCTCAGTCCAGCCTTGACTTCTAGACATGTTAAAGAAACAAAGGCGCCAACTGCTTCAAAGCGGGGTATAGAAAACTTCCTCAACTGTTCTTGCCTATGCTGGTGAACACTGGGCTCTGGAGAGCAGCTTCACCAATATGCTGAGAGCCAGAAGGCATTGTAGGAGCCCTGGACCAGGACATGGTTCGGAGATGGTGGGCAGGGGAGAGAAACACATGTGAGGAGTGGGCGTTGTGGGTAATGGACAGGATGCTGGCTTTGGAATGCCTTCCTTCACTTGCCTACACATCTATCCATTCACTCACTCCTTTACTCATTTATTTATGACTTCATTCAGTTCTTCTATCATCCATGATGGTAAAATAGGATAGTGTATACGGAGCTCCTGGTACAATACCTGGCACATAGTGAGTGCCACGGATATGTGCTTCCGCCTTCATTCATCGGCAAGAAAGTTCAAGTGCCTGTTTTGTACCAGGCACTCCACCAGACCCTGAGGGCATAGCAGAGAACAAACAGACAGACAATGGTCTCTGCTCTTATGGAGCTTACATTTGCGTGCATGAATGGGAGTTATTATTACTTTGAACTATTTATAATATTCTGGGAATCCATAAAAATTGACGTATGGTCTTACTTCTCACGGAGATTAAAAACTAGTGAGAGACAAAACACATGCATGTGGAATATAAAATACAATGGGGTTGTCTATGTGGGGCTCAAAGGCCATGTGTTTAGGGCTGTCAGACCTTAAGTGAGGGCATGCTCACAGCGGGCTTCATGCTCAGGCAGAGCAGAGAGGCAGGGTAGGCTTTGGAGAGGATGAGGGGTGGAGGAAGCAGGATTGTGACTGTGAATGCTGTACTCTTTACTAGCTTTGTGACTGTGGGCAAGTTACCTAACCTCTCTGTGCTTTTTTTCCCTCCTCTGTAAAACCTCATAAAGCTGTTGTGAGTTAATATTTTGTGAAACTCTTGGAACACTACCAGGAACAGATAGCAACTATATATAGAAGTTTGTTATACAATGCATGAATCAAAGAGGGGGATTGGAGGACCCATATTGGACGGCGTGGCAGACCACGTAGAGGACAGCCTCGAATAACATCGGATAGGCAAGAGCTCACTTGGGTGCCCTTCCCCAAATAGTCAGTTAGTTTCTTCCATTTGTTCCTGTCCTTCTCCTTCCTCTCTCTGCCCTCTTTTTGACTTTCTCCCTGGCTGTGTGCAGTATCTAGTTCCCTTCTGCACCCCCCAGTGCCTAGTGAAGTGTCAGGGAGACAGATGGTATGAAATATGTTTAATGAACAAATTAATATCCTTTCATCAATATTACTAGACTTCATACAGTTTTATTCAGAATCTGACTTCTGATTTTCAGGTCTCCAAAGCCTCACGTGGGAGCATAAGGAGGCCAACAACCTAAAAATCCCTGTATTTCTCTGCTCCCCCTTCTACTGCATGTTATCCCAGGACTGACTTTCATATGTTGTTTTTTCTTCTGAGCCTCCCCCAGGACAGAGGGAAGGCAGGTCTGTTCCCTTTGAGTCATTGTAGACAGTGGGTGGGAGGTGGGGCAGAGCTGCTGGGAGAAAAGGGGCATTCCATCAACTATTGCCTTCATAATCCATGTGTGGGTCCAGTCTTCTTATCTTCCTGAGCCTGGTAGTAGTAATAGTAATTGTCGTCATCATCATCATCATGACAGCAAAGAACACTTAGGGTGGGATGTTCCCTGGTTATCAGTCACTGTTTCAAGTACTTTACCTGCACCAGGGCAGCGTTCCCAGTGCCCCTCCCCACCATATCCCTATGGCCAATCCCAGAGGCCACTTGAAGATGGACCCTAAGGATGGTCACCTGAAGATGGACCTTATCTGCACAGATGACTCCCTCTACCTCCTGCCTGAGGGCATTCTCTTTCTCTGCAAGGGGACAGGCCTAAAGTACCAGGCAGTTAACCCCCTGGCAATTATGGGCAGGTTGGCAGAATAGATAACCCAACTTCCTCCTTCTCAGTCGGACATCTCTGTTGGAGGGCACCTGGGGAGACTGAGTCTTAGGTGCCCACAGCAGGAATAACCCACTCATCAGTGTGTTTTGTTGATTTCCTCCTTTCTTGTCTTACTTCCCTTCCCCTCAGGGGGTTTCCCTGGATCATCTTCCAAATAAATTACTTGTACCAGGTGTTGGCCTTTGGGACTGCTTTTAAGAGAAACTTAGCTTAAGATGCGTATTATTATCCCCATTTTATACATGCAGTAAAGGAAGTAACTTGCCAAGGTGACACAGCTGGTAAGTGGTACAGTCAGGACAGAATCTGGCCTGGGTCCAGAGCCCCCATACCTAATGACTGTATAGTCCCTCCTCTTCCTCTGTCTGTGATTTCTAAGTCAGATGCTGCAGGCTATTTGCTCCAAGACTTAGGGTCCTGGATGCAGACCCGAATTGCCCCCTTGCCCCTAGCACAGTGTTTTTGGAACAGTCTGGGTAGTAATGCTCTGCCTGGTCCAGGCAGAAACTTCACTCCCTCCATTTTTTGTCAAGAAGCTGCCACCCCCTTCCCCACTTAGTGTTTGTTGGCAAGACACAGTAAAAGCATTCCTGAATTAGAGGTAAAGTGAAATGACACTTGAATTCTCTGGGGAACAATTCTGCAATGATGGATAAACATGTTAATTACTCAGAATTTAACCTCCAGCTGCTGCTTTTTGGAGCTTTCTCCTCTCAGCCTGAGCTTGAGGCCTGGTGTGGTGGACTCTCAGGGAGCGCTCTGATCCTGGAGAGCCACCTATCCCCGCACACAGCCAACACCTGGGAGGCAGGAAGTGGAGCTACTCAGAGCATGTGCTCTGGTGCTAAATGGCTTGGGTTCGAATCCCAGCTCTGCCACTCATAAAATCACGGGGCCTTGAGCAAGTATGCCCCGCCTTGCTGTACCTCACTTTTTCTGTCTGTAAAATGGGTTGCTGTGAAGATTAAATATGTTAACCTCTGTAAAGGACTTCAGGACTTAGACATGTCTGTGCTATGTAAGGAAGGGTTTGCTTTTAATATTATTATAAGCCTCATGGTAATGGCCACTTTGGTGCCCAGCTTTCCCCTCTGCAGGATTTCCTGGTTTTTTTTTCTTTAGTGTCCCCACTGCCTTGCTCCAAGCTCTCTTAAAGAACTTTGCAATTCATTTTTTCCTGAGCCTCATTTTAGCTCTCTCAAAGAAGAATAGAGTGAGATGCATTTGTAAAGTTTACTGGGACATGAATAAGGATTGCTTATCAGTTCATTTGTGTACCAAACATTTAAAGAGTGCCTACTAGGTGCCAGGCCCTACACTGAAAGCTGAGGCTGCAGCCTCCAGTAGGACATGGCCTGTAACTGCACACTGCTTTCTTAAGGGGAGGGCAGAACCACAGGTGAACCATGTGTTGCAGCATAGAGCTGTGGGTGGTGTGAGAGAGGGAGAGGGTCCTCTCTGGTGGTTTCCCCTACAACAGGGGTTCCCAAGTCCCTGGCTGCAGACTGGTACCAATCCATGGCCTATTAGGAGCTGGGCTGCACAGTAAGAGGTGAGCAGCAGGAAAGCGAGGGAAATTTCACCTGTATTTGCAGCTGCTCCCCAGGGCTAGCATCACCGCCTCAGCTCCACCTCAGATCATCAGGCATTAGATTCTCATAGGAGCAGCAGTCTCAGGTGCCAAAAAAGATTGCCCTATAACACCCCCATAATGAGGGCAGCACATAACAGCATGGGCTTCAGAATCTGACAAACGTGAATTTTAATACGGGCTAAGCATCTTTGTTGTGTGACATCGAGCAATGCATTTAACTTTTCCAAGCCTCAATTTCCAACCCAAAAATGGGGATAGTAATAGTGCTTAACTGACAGGATTGTTGTGAAAATGAAGGCAAAATCCTAAGCTCCGTCACCCAAAAAGTGCTCAGTAAGTGTCAGAGATGTGATGATGATGATATTGCTGATGGATCAGCTCTCCAAGATGGAATGTCCTCTGCTAAAAATAGTACCTCGCTCCCTGAGCTTGTGATAATTAAATGAGGTGACTGGTACAAAACACTTACCACTTTCTGGGTACAAAGCAATGATAGGTGACATTTACTCAGGGCTCTTTTTGTCCCTGCCTCTCCTCCCGTAGCTCCTGACTTACCTGCGGGCCTCAGGGAGCACCCCCGTTTGGAGCTCCAGTTGGGATCGAGATTCCCCAAGGAGAGCCATGCAGGGAGATTCCAGCCTTCAGGTTGCCTTCCACAGAATCCTAAACTAGGCTTCCTAGGCTAGAAATGGCTCGCTGCTGATGGGATCATTCAGAGTGCCAGCCAGATCTGATCTCCGCATTTGGAGGTTTATTAATATCACCTCGAATTTATCTTCCTTGATGGGAAAATTTTGCCAGTATCTGATGAAAGCAAAATGCACAGCAGCTTCGTGCCAAGGAGAACTCTTTTCCTGTCATCAGCTGTTAGCAGAAAGCTAGTGCAGTGGGTTGCAATGGGACTAATGAAAATATAGGGAGAGGAATGAGTTTTGTATTCTCAGTGTGGAATTTGGACTTCAGACCCCTTCTGAAGGACTTCCTCCTCAAAACTGAGCTCTGAAAAATTTCAGCCCAGCCTCTCCCCCTGAGAGTGTGCGCCTCATCCTCCAATACTCATTTGACCACAGTGCTCCCAGTGAAACCATACTCGTCCCCTCCAAACACTTCCATGAATTCTGCTTATCTTCCAGTCTAGAGTGCAACCACAGAAGAATATCAATGAGTGGCATGAGTGGAGCTGGCTGCAAATGAGGCAAAGAAATTATGACAGCATACATTAGGGTTTCAGCAAGGAGGATTCGAGGTTGAACTGCTGAGGAAATGGGTCTCTTAGCCCGCATTACCTGAGTCAGGTGTGTACAGCCAAAGGCGAGGACCCTCCAGGACAAAGACATCAGGCCATGATTCTGAGGCAGTCTTGACTTATTTGCTGCAGAACTGGCAGTGGGAAGCCTTAGGTGTGTTTGGGGAAGCTGAACTGATACATGATGCTGAGGGATATGTGAGGGAGCAAAGGGCTTTGGAAGCTTCTAGCTTAAAGGCACCCGCAGTCCATTATAAAATGTCCAGTGCCCTCATTTCACTAATGAGAATATGAAGCCCAGAGAGGGGAAGCCATTCACTCAGGATCACACAGCGAGGCTAGAACTTAAATGGATATTTGCCTTTCCTGTCCAGCAGTCTTTCCCACCAGACCGTATTCCTGCCATTCTTCCTTATGTGGTTAACTTTAATTGAACCCTTTCTACCCGACGAGCACCCTGCTGAGCAATGGATATTCCCTGATGACCTTCACAACCATCTTATGAAAAAGATACTCTTGGTGCCTTTGTTTGACACTTGGCGTCATGGGGATGGGAGAATTTAAATTACTTGCCTAAAATTACAGACTAGTAAGTGGTGAATTCAGTGCTCCAACCTAGACAACTGGCTCCAGAGCCTTGCTTGTAATCAGCAGTCTAAACTAGTGCTTCTCAAAGTGGGGTGCCTGGAGGAACAGCATCAACCCTGGAACTTGTTAGAGGTGCAAATTCCTGAATCAGAAACTCTGGAGAGATGAGGCCAGCCATCTGTGTTTGAGTAAGTGTGAGTTGGTCTAAATTGTTTAAGCCATAAATCTTCCAGTTGTAAGTCTTTCTACCTCTCAGCAGCCTAGCTTCCTGTGGCCTTTTTTTATGAGATTCTCTATTGGCCCAGGTTTTCTGCCCCCAAGAGGGGTTAAGTGTGCCTCTGAGCTTGAAGACATCATCAAAATTGGCATTGCTAAAGCTTCTCTTTGCCAGAGGGGATTTTGAGAGTCCTGTCTGCTTTCATGCAAACTTGGACAATTTGGTCCAGTCAAGTGGAAAATTAACAAACCAGAAAAGAAGGGGATATGATTGGAGACCAAATGTTCATTGCAACTAGGGTGCTGTCAGGCTTGTAAGCATTGTTCTTGTGAAGCCTATAAGAGTCCCATACTGGAGATATTTTCTTCTAGATTCAATAGACATTTTCTTGCACTGACCAAATGCCAGGCACTTTGCCGATGACTGGGAATAAAAAGAGGAAGGGATGAGGTTCCTGCCCACAGGGAGCCCACAGTCTAGTGTGATTATCTAGTGATGGGATTCTCCACTGGGGAAAATATAGTAGCTTTTAGTTGATGCAGTTGATGATGTCTAGTTAATAGAGTCATAAAAATAAATCCCCTGATGACCTGGTGGCAGTTGGTGCCACTGCATACTAATGAAGGCAGCACTTCTTTGATGGTGTGGGGTTAGAAGACTTGCAGTCTAGTGAAGGAGAGTATGATGAAGACTTCATTATTTAATGAACCATGTCATTGTGAACAGCTGTAGTGTAAACCAGCCAGGACAATTACTCAAGTTGGATTATGTCTCCAGTAAATCGATTCTACTTTATTTGATTAGGTTGGTTCTCCAAAGACAAATTCTTCCAAGTTGGGTTAGGGGGAAAAATCACTATTCAAACTTTGCTTCTAACTTTTAATCTTTGAAATGCTTCTGCTTTCAAATCTTAAGAGGAAACACACTATGGCCACTATGTTATCAGCAAGAGAACCAATAATAATCATGTATTTGCAGTAATTATTAGTGTGCTCTGTACCAGACTCACAGTCCTTTCTCAATAAGCTTGCCCACAGAGACAATAAGAGACAAGCAGGACACTGTGACCACTCCTTTGTGCCAAGCTCCAGCTCACCAAGCAGTTACCTTTTTTTCCACACAGCCCAATGCGGGCATGTAGCTGAACATAATGAAAAGAAATGGAATTGATGAGAAATTCTTCTCAGATCTCATCCTGCCATTTTCAGAGTATTAGATACCATCCAATCCAGTGTCACTGTGGGCCATAATGCATTAGTAGCTTGTGAGATCTATTTAATAGGTGATTGGTAACATTAAAAAATGAAATAAGATAAAATATCACATTGCATGCCATTATATGCAGTAAGAATAAATATTGCTTTATGAAACTATATTTTGGTTTGTGTGTATCTGTGTGATGTGGTGTGTTCTGAACCACATAATTCCCAAGGCCAGAGAGTCTGTAAGTAGAACAGGTTGCTTCCAGATGAAATTTATTTTCATAACAAGAGGAGCCTGGAAAGGCTGAAAAATCATTTGTCTCAGATGCAGACTATAAGAGTGAAATCAGTGGCTTTCGGACTTATTAAGACAGTGTACACCCAGTACACATACCCGCAAATACAAGTCTGGCTTATTTATACTTACCCTTACTACATGGGATACATTATGACCTATTCTGGTCTGCTCCACCCCGCCCCACCATACTCTACCCCATCTTACCCCACTTCACCGTCTCCCCATTCCATTCCATTCCATTCCATTCCTGTTTAATTTATAAAGTGATGGTCAGGACTCATTAGATAGATCAATTTCATGATCTAAATTTAAAAAACACCAGATTAGGTTACATTCAAATTTCCTTTCAACCCCCAAATTCTGTGACTCCAATGTAAATCACTGCTATAGTGTTAGGGTTTAAAATTCTATGTGTAGCAGGCTCCCAGATGAAGTTTTTGGCTGACTAAAGATCATCTATTATTAATCACTAGCTCATTCATTCCATTTATTACTTACCATGTACCAGATACTATGCTAGGTTGTGGTGATATAGTGTATATAAAGTAATAAAACACAGCCCCTACCTTCAAGTTCATAGTTATTAGGACACTGATTAGTTTTCCGTGGGTTCTTAGGATCCTAGCAGCTGCTCATCCTGGGTTCCTCTTGGGAGGGAAGACCTTTGTACTTCATCTCTAACACATTCTCCTCAGTGTTCTTGGGCTATTTGGCCCTAAAGTCTTGGTCCAATAGCAGAGAGTTTAACATTCTGCATTTAATAAAAAATTAAAACTCAAAATGAACACATATTAGAAAATAAAGGCTAGCAATGCTGTGGAAGCCCTGATCTCTGTTGGGCCCTTGCAGGGGTATCAGAATCCCTAATTACTTGTTGTGTATTGATTAATTTCCTATATAGGACACTTATCCTATGGTCTGACTTGCAGGGATTAATAAAATAAGATTGCTCAGTTTTGGCGGCTAATCAGATTTCTTATGTTTAGACCAGCGTTTTGCTAGGGTTTAGGGAGGCTTTTGACTCAAGGCCTGGAAGTGCTCTGTTTAGCCATTTCCTAGATGAGTTAGAGGCATACTGGGCCCAGAGGTGTGGAGTTGGGCTGGGCATTCCTTAGGGCTCCCCTACAATGAGAATCCTATCCTCAGATGTCCCATTTGATGTTAACCTTTCCAGGGCGTCTTGGCTTCTGAGGGCAGTTGGGAGGCCAGCCACATGTCAGTTTAGAATTATGTGCTAATATTTTCATGATCCTTTATTTTATTGCCTAGCAAGATTATATACTCCTGGAAAGGAGAAGTTGGCTGACTTGATATAATTGCTCCATGGCTCTGACTTGCTCCTTTTTTATGCATAAAATGGAAACAGGTATGACCCCAACCAGGCTCATGGGGAGGGCTGAGTGACAACCTGGCTCTCAGTAAGAGCCATTACCCTCTCCCTCAAGTCCCCCTACACTCCCCAGAAAGCCAGCACTGGGCATATGGCTTGTACCTCTAACCCACAAGCTCCCCTTTCTCCTCTTATTCCAGCCTGGAAATACCAGCACGTCAATAAACCTCCTGACATTTTTCATCCACGTTTCTGTCCTTCCTCTCTACCCTGACCTCATGCTGCACCCTTCATTCCACTTTAGACCAATCAGCCACAATCACAAATACTTCCCCAAACACAGCTCCCTGCTTCTGCTCAGAGTTTACCTTTGTCTCAGGAGTGTCTCCCATATTCCCCTAAGGCACCTCGCGCCAGCACTCCCTACACTGAATGGAATAACCTCTTTCGGTGTTCTCTGTTGAATTTCTTCACTTGAACAGTCATAATAGGGGCTAGCACTGACAGGGCTGTACACACCAGAATTTGAGGGTTGAACCCAATGACATCAGCAAGATAGAATGTAAGTGATGGATGGGGTACCATGATATTCTGGCTTACTAGTCATACCATAGCTTCAGTGAGGCCCAGGAGACCTGGGCACTCCCAGGAATGTGTGTGAAGGGCCCACTGAGATGATCTCCTTGAGAACAGAATGTTGCAAGGAAGACTTGTGGAGTGGATAAGGCTTGGGTCTCTGAGTGAGGCAAATAGATTCTAGTCCTGTGGAATTCAATGCTTATCAATGCCTTTTACTACTGAGGAATGCAAGACGAGGCAAGACCATTCCCAATGACTGGCTTAGTTAGACAAGACACTGGATCCTAGGGCATTGGAACTGGAAAGGTTTTGCTGGACCAGCTCTCTTCTTTTACAGGTGAACAAGTTGAATCCAGAAGCAGGGCATGACTGGCCCAAGGTCAATGAGAGCTGTAACCACCAACATGTAGGGAGGTGGCAGCCATCTAGGCTACAAGGGAAGGGAGCCTGTTGCTACTTCTCTTACCCCTTGTTGCCACTTTCTTCTCTTATGCCGTTGTCTTTCCCTGGAGCCAAGAGACAGGGAAGAAGGAGCATCTATTGTCATGGAAACCAGAGAGCAGACTGCTCTCCCCATTGACTGTAGCTCTTCTGACAGGGGCTGCTGCTGGTTCTCTGCTGGGCCCTGATGGGAGTTTTAGGATCAGTCACTCTATTTGCCAAGAGGGAAAACTGGAGGAGTAACAGACATCTTCTAATAGAAATTGGACAGGCTTAGCAAAGTGGCCATTCTTTTTGCTTTTTTACATCAGTTTCTCTTCAGCAGAGACACCTAACAGGATTTAAGAATCTTTTTTTAGAAAGAGATCAGTTTTGAGCAGACTCTGGTCTTCAGATGCCAGAACTAAACTTTTTAAATTTAATTTAATTAAATTTAATTTATTAATTAATTTATTTATTTTAGGCGAGGCAACCCTTGGTTGACCTGGTAGATTTTAAGGACCTTGTCATCTTACAATCCCTTATTATTATTTTTTATGCCTACAGCACCTGGTTTTCCTAGGTTGTTTTCCATCCAAGTACTAACTAGGCCTGACCCTGCTTAGCTTCCAAGATCAGATGGGATTAGGCTTGTGCAGGGTAGTGTGGCCGTAGACCCAGAATTAAACTTTTGAACTGACAGTACCTCTAACTGAAAGGTTCTGTTCATCAGACCTGCTAGAAAGAAATCTAAAATAAAGAGTTGGAGTTGGGGGAAAGAGAAAAAAGAAGTTTATTTTGCTTCCAGATGTATTTAAATCTCCTAAATCTTCTAGGAGTTAAATGTGGCTATAAAAATCAATAGATTTTCCTTTGAGACCAAAGAATTCATGAGTTAAGAAGGGTCTTATGAGGTCATCTCATCCATCCCTCTGCCTCCGGGCCTATTTGAATCCTTCTTGTTTATAAAACTCTCTGCAAAGGTGATTTCATAAGCTCCCACAGTAATTTGTTCCACTGTCTAACAAGTCTTGATCTTAAAGCCATCTTTTTTTGTAGCAGGGCCAAAGTCCTCCCGCTGCCTCCAGTGCTTGTCTGTTGGTGGGCCAAAACTATTCAGAGGGAGCTGGAATTTTATGAAATGAGCGTGAACTTGGGCCTGTTGTCAATGTTCAGGTCTCGCCATTTCTACTTATAGACAAAATGACCTTGGACAAGTCACTTAAATATTCCAAGACTCAGTTTCTTTATCTAAAGTGATTAGTGTGAAGTTTACAGGAAGTAATATATGTAAACCTGACATTTAGTGATACTCAATGAATGTGCCATGCTTTTCTGGGTTGGCTTGGGTGCCACGGTTTGGCCATGGATCAAGACCTCAGGGATTAACCCTTTAGTTGTTGGATTGTGAGGTGGGTTTGGGGGAATTGGGGACTGGGGCAGCAGGGGCAACTGAGGGGGCATTCATGGGGCTTAGTCATTGGCTGTTTGCCAACCAATGAAAAAGGTTTCCGTATTTCGTAGGCCCATTTGGCTGTACCAGTGCCTACTATCTAAAGTAACAGCCCTGGTAGTTCCTTCAAAGATGCCAAGCACATCGCTGCCTCCACGTCTTTGATTGTGCCACCTTCACCCTCCTCATCTTTAATGTCTTTTTGAATCCTACCCATCAGTGAAGACCCAGCATCATATATGAATATGACTCAGCTCCAAACCCATAAATTCAATGCCCCGTGTTCTTTATACAAGAGAAAAGAGAAAAGAAGGACAGTTGTTTCTGCATGGCCAGTTGAGCTATTGGCTGAGTTGAGCCATCAAAGAACATACAGCCTGAAAATCATAGAATTGGAAACTTGGGGGGATAGGGACTTGCCCTAGGACATGCCAGTCATCAACAACAGGTCTAGAACCTCAGTATCCTGAACTGCTGCTTAGACTTCTTGTCCAACACCCTGTGACTGTGGCTGTTCCTTGAGTTGGAATTAGAACGGAATCAGCCCCCATCCTGCGTAGCACCTCTCCTGCCCCTGCGCATGCTGGCTGAGTCGCTCAGAAGAGAGGTGGGTAGGAGGAAAATACACATTTTCCTTTTTTTTTTTTTTTTGAGAATGTACATACCAGTTGGGAAAACTGAAGCCAGTCAGTGTGGGTGAGATCGCCCATCCACGTTCTATCCCAGCCCTCACAGCAGGGCTAGAGCACTGGGGAAATGAAAAACATTGACGTTTTTCTTATCCTCATATGGAGGTTGTTTGGGGGGAGGTATTGGTATCTAACTTTAAGCATCATGCTGGGAGAGTGACAGTTTTACTGTTGAATGGATACTTTACTTGGCTTAGCTTTTGTAAGACTTGCCTTTAAATGGAAATTCCTTAAACAGACATCATCTGCTGGCAAGGAGTTGCTGCCAGCCTCTGAAGCACCTGGGTTTAGAAACATCTGGAGGGGGTTATTTAGGCCAAGAGACTATAAGATAAATGTTTGTAGGTACATGTGTGTCTATGATCCCCTTTGCTAGCAGCAAATTTTGTCATTGCATCATGGAAAAATTCTTCCTTAGGAAAGTAGCAGGTGCAAAGATGCTGATGTTGGATTCATTGAGGAAACAATTTTGGTCATAAAAATGATATTTATGCACTGGGTTGGCACGTGGTTTGCCAAAATGGGGAAAATACTGCTGCGATGCACATGCTCCTTTGGGAGTAAGGGCCATGGAATGGCTCCCAGAGCAATAGCAGAGAGTGTAGGATAGGGAAGCATGGTGCTTTGGAGCTCACAGGGCCAGAGTTCAAATCCTGACTTTTCTGCCTTCTAACTGAGAAGCCTTAGGCAGCACTCCGTGCTTGAGGCTGGTTTGTGGGTAGGGGCCCAGTATAAATTCTGGGTTCCTTCTCATGGGGCTTTCAAGAATAAACACAGTGGGGCATCTCAGGGGAGAATGGCCCATAGTTTTGAGCCTTCCAACCTTAGACATCAGCATGCACTCAGGGTAAGAAAAGGGTGTGTGTGGCTATATAGAGACCCACACAAAAAGTGACCCCTTGAGTTTCCACTTTGGCCAAACTCAGTGATAGCTGACTTGCTTCATTTCCTGAGTTCTGACAAGGCAGCAGCTGGAGTCGTCTTCTTTCCTGGTATCTGGAATAGCTGCTGGGATTTAATAGTGCACTTAGAGGAATTACCTGGAATCACAGCAGGCATTAAGAAATGGGAATGTATTTCTGTATGCCAAGCTAATGTTTGAGAGTAAGAGAGCAGAGTCTTCCATAGTGGGTGAGATACAAAAAAGGACTAGCCTGTGATTGTGCTATAAATATGAGTAGTGATTTCATCTTGGTTGTATTCAGCATGGGATTTCAGTTGGATATTGCGTGAAAACGAGTAACAGGATCTGATTGGGGAAACTCTTTTCAGGTCAAATGCTCATGGAAGCCACCATTCCTCAGCACCAGGGCAGTGACAACCACCTTGGCTAATACATGAGGACAACTGAGCATAGCACAGTGTTCTGAACCCATCCCCCTACTCTTCCCTGTTTAGCTGGTGTCACCATAGTCCCATTGGTATCTCCCTCTTTCCCAAGTTCAGATGTTCTTCTCTCAAGTCAACCAACTCCATTTTCTGATATTTAATTGGCATCCCACCGTGGCATCACACTCTTAGCTATACTGTGATTATATTCTAGTGGTTTAAAGTCTTCTTGGGAAATGTGATTAATGAACATGCAATTATGAGGCAACAATAAAGACAGTACAGATTATGGTTCCAAACCAAATCTAAGCAGCATAGATATGTATAGGACTGATTTACATCTTCTTGAAACTTAGAAGAGGAAGAAACTTCTGAACGCTGGCAGATATTGGCTTTGGATGAGCCATGTAAAACTAGAGCCCTGCACAGCCTATGGGGAAATGCACCAGTTGCAGAGGGCCATTCCCCTTCTTCTGACCCTTCATTTGATGAACTTTGAACCTGAGGCAACAGCAGAGCTGGGGTTAAATAGAAGGAAGGAGGGTCTGCCTCATATGTCCTTTCATAAGCCGAGAGTTCCATCTGGCTTGAAGACTGCTTGAGGTTGCCACACACGTGCCTAGCTAGGTGGTCACTTGACTTAGTACCAACACTGGCTATTGAGTGGCTTCCAGCTGTGACCCTGGCTAATGAGATTAGATTCAATGTTGAGTCAGTAAATAATCACCATTTAGCTTTTGTACATGTCCTTGGTGCCCTGCCTGGTGTTATGCTGAGTACTGGCAAAACCCACACTGAGGCTGACAGCATAAATCTGTCCATCTTCATAGTCGTTGCTGTGGTCCATTTGCTTCTCACCTATTTCAGGCTACTATCATCTCTTGTGCTGACAACTGAAATTATGGCCTAGAAATCTTCTCACATTTCCTCCTAGGCCTTTCCTCTCTATCAAATTCATTCCTCCAAAGTGGACAGGGGGACTCTTCTAAGATGGTTTTCTGATCATGTTAATACTCTTTTAGAAACCCTTCACTGTTTCTAAAAGAGTTGTTCATAGAAGAAAATCCATTCTCCTTATCATAGCTTGTCTGTAGCTGAACTTTTATCATTCTCTGTATGCTACTCAAAATGTAACTTAAAAACAAAAAACAACTGATTTCTAGCCATGTAGACCCTCTTTTGGGAACGTCGCCCTCCTCCATTCCTGTCCCCCACCTTTTTTACTAGTTCCTTCCTATTTGTCTTTCGTGGGCATCATCTCTTAGCAGACCAGGATGGCTGCTCTCATTCCACACCGCACTGCTTGTTGTACTTTTCCTTTGTAGCACCTATGAATTACCATATGTTACCCATGAAGATTTTGTTGTTTAATGTTTAATGTCTATCTTTCCTCTTTTTCCTCCATCCAATGACTCACCAGGTCCCCAAGGGCAGGAATCATTCCCATCTTCTTGACTACTGCTCAAGACCTAGCACAGAGTCTACAACTCAGAAGCAACTGGGACATGTTTGTAGAGGCGGTGGGTCTTTTGGGTTTCCAAAGCTTTCTCACAAGTCCCTGCTGTGTTGCACTGACCAGGGAACTGAGCTCCAGACAACTCAAGACAGATGTTTCTGTCTTTAGATGAGCTTTGTGCCTAGGTGCATAGTAGGAAAGACTATTTTGACTCATTAACTAAGCAAATTTATAGTGGAAATCAGTGTGAAAGAATAAATATCAATCCTCATGATGTCATTTTATGGGCCGCTTTATAGATTGTAATCACCCAATCAGAGTTTTCAGGCAATTAATTCTGTTTGCAGAGAGCCAGGTCTCTTGGGGACAGAATTTTCAGGGCTGTGGTGTCAGACACACAGATCTAGGCCTTCAACCCCTGAGAGGTTTTGTAAAGAGGAGGAGAAAAAGTGTCTGAGTGGTTGGGACTCAGGGGCCTTTCCTCTAGTTCTCCTCCTGGACATAATTTTTAAAATATTTTAAAAAATAGTTGTTCACTGTTTCATTATCTTAATCCTACCCTAGTCTTCAAGCCCCTCCTTCCTGGAAGCTCAGTGATATGTGGGGTTTTGCATTCTACACTAGGTAGAAAGAGCTCTCCTTATGAGGGCTGAGGGGCCCTGAGGAGGAGAAGCATTGGATTGGACAGAACTGAGTAAACTCTAGCTCTACCCCATAGCTTGTGATCTTGAGCCAATTTTTGTTGTTCTTGTTAATTTTCTGACCCTTTTTTCCTCTATAAATTGTGACCACCACCTTCAACCTCAGAGAATGATTGTAAAGTTAAAGGAGATGAAATAGGAAAGGCACTTGGTACTCAAAAGGAGTTGTAGGTAATAAAATGATTGTGATGATTGGTGTTTTAAAGTAAGCCTGGTACAGTGGGAACAAAATGAAAACTAAGAGTCCTGACACTTGTTCCCAACTCTGTTACTGACGTGCTGGGTAACCTTGGGCAAATTAGCCTCTTTGGTCCCAGATTAGTGAAACAAGAGGGTTGGCTCAAATGATCTCAAAGATGGAGCAGCATCACCTGGGGATTTGTTAAAAATGCAGATTTTCAGGCACCACTCCAGCCCCCTTGGCTCAGAAACCCTTGGTGTGGGGCCCAGCCATCTGTGTTTTCATTAGTTCTCCAGCTGGTTGGTCGGCACAGTGAAGTCTGGGAAGCATCACTCTATGATAACTTCTGGCTCTAACACACCATGTCCACAGCCCTCACATCATGTCCTGTGTGGGCTTCCCAAGCAGTAGTCACCACCAGAGCCTTCCGCCTTGGGATCTTGGACCACAATGGCCTCTGGCAAGAGGAGAACAGAATAGAGTAGGAGAAAGAGCCCAGGATCCTAAATTAAGGCCCAGTGGGGATTTGAACCCAAACAGCCTCATGTGCATCTGTGTAGCTAGTGTTTGGTTCCCTCTCAGTGTTATGGTTTCTCTGCCTCTTCCTTGTCTAGTGACCTTGGCCAAGTTATTCAAACCCACTGGGCCCCATTTTCCTCATTTGTAATATGAGAGAATTCTAGGACATGTTGTCGGGATTATATGAGTTACATGAGAAAACTTTCCGTAGGGCCTGCACATAAGCAGTGCTGAGTGTATTAGCTGCCGATATCACCATTAGTGTCCTTCTCCTTCTCATCCACCATGGCTCCAAGGGTATAACAACATAGGCTTTGGAGTAAAATGGAAGATCAGGGGCCTGAACTCAAGTTTCCTAATTTGTTCTGTGACCTTGGATGAGTCATTTAAGCTTAGAGAGGTAAGATGTCCTCATTACTTAAACGAAATGTTTATTTTTTTCTGCTCGTAGTTACTGTCTATCGAACGCTGACACGGGGCAAGACCTTGAGAATGCAGCATGAGGAAGGCAGATGTAGTCCTTGCCCTCACTCTGCCCACTTTCTCTGAGCCCTTGGGTCTTTGTGGGATTTGATGAGATAATAAATGAGAAAGCCTATCATGGTTGTTAATCATCATCCTTTGACCAACACAGAAACAAAGTATATCATTGAGTTAAACATCCTTGAGTGTTCTTTAGTTGAGTGTTTTGGAGATTTATTCCCAGGAGACAGGCCCTGACAGGTCCATTAGAGAGAGGAGGAGAAGGAGGCCTTGCCCGCACAGCCCTAAGAGCCTGTGGGCAGATGTACCTGCTTCCTGACAGCCAGGCTGAGTGCCGTGCCCTCCAACTAGAGGGGCTACCCTTTCATGTTTTGGGCAGTCATCAGAGGTATGAATCTCTTCCTTTCCCAGGTCTTTTTTTTTTGAAGTCTTTGTTGTCTGCCTGCACATGTTCTATCTTGGAGGTTTCTTTGGAGCCTCGATGAGGTGCACGAATGCATAAGGTGTCTCTGGAGTCTTAGTTTCAGACAGAAGGTTGGAGCTGTGGAGTGAGGAGGAAAGGGGCACAGGTCCTTTAGTATAGTGTTGGTTAGATTTGTCTTTGAGAAGCCGCTTTAAATATTTACTGTGGAAATCGCTGGTGGCCTTGCCAACAGTCTGACTATATGCAGATGAGGTCTGCCTATGGTTTCACTTTCTGGGCAATTAAAGGAGTAAAGCAATGACATTTCTCCCAATGCCACATTTGAGTTGCAGCATTCCTACCAGTATCCGGGGTCCTCAGCAGCCCAGCTTCTCCTGAGGAAAGGAGTGTGACTGTCAGGGCTACCCAGCTGATTTCCAAAGATCACTTTCTAAGTTCAAGTTTGAGTCCCATGCTCTGAGAAGTGGTCCATTCATTCTTTCAACCTAGAGTGTCTCCTGTGGACCCAGCCCTCTTCTAGACAGAGGGGAAGTATAGTGATGTCATGTACTCTGCTTTTCGTGAGTTCACTCTCTAATTGCTGAATCTAAGTCACAGGGTAAAGTGCCACCATTTACATGAGGAGGAATATAATTTAGGATTTGAGTGGCACAGGCAGAAGTGAGATGACAAGAGAACCTTGGGTGCTATGTAGGACTTGGCATTTTAGCTGGACCTGAAGGATGGCAAGACAAGTGGGTGGACTTTTTGAGGAAGAAAAGCACCCAGACGAAGAGCCAGACAGACATGGAGCAGTTGGTGACTCCATCAGCAGAGCACTTGGGGTGGGTAGCTCAGTTCTCAAACATAGATGTGCAACCAATATCATTTCTATGTTTTAATCTTTTCATTAACTGAACTCTGACTGTAAGCTTTCATCTGTATGTTTATCAGGGGGATTTCCTCTGCTCCGGGTAGTGTACAGATTTGTATTGAATAAAGCATCTAGTCACAGGCTTTTGGCCACTAAGAAGTGTGCGTCTGGCCCTTGCTGAGATGGTGGTTGTGACACCTGATCCGTTTGGATTTGGGGCTGTGCTGCTCGTGTGCTGCACACGGAACCTGCACTGGTGGCACATCCTCCCCAGAGTACCATGCTGCCACCCCCTCTGAGGCCTTGTCCCTCACTGCCACCAGGAGGGTACAGATCTCTTGCTCCTAAGCCCTCATCCACCTACTTCTCTTTAGTCTAGAGAAAAATCTCTCCCTCTCTCATTTGGTTGCCCCCAAAGGCCCTCCCTAGCCCCCATCCCTTCCATGAACCCCATTGTATGAACCAGAAGAAGAGCCCTATTGTTAAGCCACCTATGTTTCTCAGCTGCGAAAATCCCCTCAGTAAGACCACTGACTGGCTATGAGCAGCCTGCAGGGAGAACAAAAATAAGTTGGTATTTCTGGAAATTATCCTGCCGCATATTTTAGAGCCCGAAGATCAGGAGTAGTATCTTTAAGTAGCTGAAGTCAATCTTGCCCTTTGGGCAAATATTAACTGGTTGCTTGGGGTTCTACTGGATTCAAGTATAAGTCACTCGGAGCCAGAAAGGACTAAGATCAGACAGCTGGCAACCAGTGAGCCACCTCTGGGTGGCTACAGACAAAAGCAAATATTTCTTTGACCATTTACCCCAAAACACTCTCCCAAAGTCTTGGAAATTTTCCCATTTCAACACATGTGGGCCCTGCCCAGAAGACCCATTCTCCAGAATCAAGCACACAAGAAGAGGGTCCTCCTCTAGTTGTCTGTCAGAGTTCCCAGCCCCTGGCCTCAGGGACTGATCTGAAGGACCAGGGAAGAAAGTGCGGAGACCTGAGTCCTTGGGGACCCTCTCCTGTGGAGGTGAAGGTAGGAGGTATGACTCATAGTGGATGGCAGACTTGAATGAGATCATCTCTGGGAACCTCAGAGTCTCTAAGATATGCTTATTGGTTATTACTAAGCAATCAGATGGCAAGATAATAGTTTTTTTCCAATCCCGTGCTAATAACATTCACTCATTCTCAAAGTTGGGGGAGATACCTGCAGGGTAAAGATTGTGGCCTCATTCTTTCTCTCTCCCATTTTCCCTCCTACCACGTTTTTCTTTCCTGTTTCTAGAAGGTGTGCTAGTCCAGCTCCATGAGTGGGGAAACTGGGCAGTGGGAAAGATGAGGTGTGGTTTGAAGGGACACGTCATGGTCCCATGGCCCATCAACGTGTCCCATCGATTCCTTAATTAGAATTGGTCTGAAATGCCCATGTTTTTTAATCCTTTGGGTCAAGGGATGAAGATATCTGTCACACTGCCAATCTTATCTCTGTTTTAGGATGATAAACTAATTTAATATGAAAAGCTGATAATGTTTTAAAGTCAATAGATGGGACTGGAAGTGCGTAGATTGCAATGAGTATAATCTTAAATTTTATTGATGAGCAAGGGAAGTAGTGTAGTTTAATGATTAAGAACTTTAAAAAATACCAATGCCTAGGCCACCCTCCCCTCGCCTCCCATATCAATTAAATCAGAATGTCTAGGAATGGGGCTTGCTCCTTAGTATTGTAAAAATCTCTCCCAGATGATTCTCATGTGCAGCCAGTGTGTTGAACTAGTAATCCACATCTTCACAGGTCTTATAAAAATTGCCTTGTAATCTTATTAAAACAGCTTCTGTACCTCAACTCCAGCTATTCTGATTGTGTTAGGTTGGGGCCCAAGATTGGCATTTCTAGCTAGCTCCCAAGGGACGCCGGTCTGCCACTGGTCTGCAGGTCACACTAAGTGGCAAGGTTAGAACATAGCAAGGAGGGAATATGCTATCTTTGGTCAACACTGGATGTGTGTGAAGGCCCAGTGGGGCAAAATGGGATTTAGCCTTACTTATATCACTTATGAATTTTTCCAGAATGGAGGTTACAGGTGGGGAAGTAGATGGTGGGTTAAGTAGTAGAAATTTGTCAGAAGTTGCTTCAGTTTAGGAAAATGCAATCATTAAGCTTCAGAATCCATTATGAGACCTTGGTCATTAAGCATCTACGGTGAGCTAGGTCCTGAGGGATAAAAGAAAAACAAGACTTGCCCTGAAGCATTTTGCAAGACACACACCCTTGAAAAGATGGATAATGGAGCTATGTGAGACAGTGCTGCTGGAGAGATGTTAGTAATGGTGAGAATGAAGAGCCAATTCTTGTTCACTCTTCTGTACGCATCATAAATGAACTCATTTAACATGCATAGTGTAGAAAGTATTCTTATTTTCATCTCACAGTTAGAAAAACTGAGGCCAGAGAGGTTAGATAGCTTACCCAAGTCTACACAGCTTGGAAGTGGTAGAATGGAGATTTGAACCCAGGATTGGTCACAGGACAGTTTTAGTTAAGTGCTTAAGGAGCAGTGTAGAGGGGGAACAATACAAGAATACAAAAAACAGAATTCTCAACCAAGAGCTTGTGGAATTCAGAGAAGCACCCCATTCCTCAGGTCTGGATCTGTGGGTTGGGAGCAAGTTGCTCTGCCTTTTGGTGTGACGAGGGGTTTGAATCCCAGGTCTGCTGTTTATTTCCTCTGTGACCTTGTGGGAATCAATATAATTCCTGCCTCCCAGTGACTGTGAGAAGGAAGTTAAATGAGAGAGTACATGCAGAGACCAACTCCTGACACATGGGATGCCCTCAGTATTAGGACCTTCTCTCCACTTTGCTTGTTGTGACTCTGCTCCCAGGCCCTGGAGTCTGGGACCAGCAGTCACCCCACCTGGCTTTAATTGCCTGGGATTGCTACCATACTCTCCAGGCTCACTGGGACTCTGTTTTCGAATGGGTTGAAAAAATTAAGTGGTTGTAAGATGTTCCCATTATTGTGATTTATAGCTTCTTGTATGCTTAGTGTAGCTTTTGCCAATTTCTCAGAGAATTAAACATTTAGTGCCCAATCGGATGGTTTCCAGTGCTAAATACACGTGGAAATGTATGTGCACCCTCCTCTAGGGGGTCAATTAAAGCGCCATCACAGCCAACTCACACTAATTCTCAACTAGGGTAGCATCTTTGTGGTTGGTGAAATGAGTAATGTTTATAATTGGCTGGAGTGTAGCTCTGAAAGGAGAAAATGGAGGGGAAACAAGATTTGGAATGGAGAAAAGCTTGGCATGGATGCAAGAGGAAAAACAAAGGGGAAAATATCCCTCAAAAGTGCACCTAGTCTACCTAGAAGCAGATCTACCTAACACGTTAGAAGAAATTGGCTTCTAATGATTATCCTTACTGTTCACCATGTCTTAGGAATCAAGCCAGCATTAAAGTTATCTCGCATTCTCAGCATGGTTGGTTTAGAGAATTAGATCATTTGTAAGTCAGAAGATTTCTCCAAAATTCAAAATGTGTTAATATCCAGGTATCTGAGCTTAACTGGCTAGGAAGAAGGGATCATTTTAAGGTAAGTTTCCTCAATTCCCAGCTTAAAATTACCTTCAAGGTCTTATCCCCATCTCAAAATAACAAAGGCCCTGCCCGAGGAAGAACTTTTTTATAGTGTTCTGAGACCTAAGTTAGTGAAGGCTACCCTTTCTCTGGAATTCAAGAGAAGGCTGCCAGTTACTTGTTACCTGCATGTCTTGAGGGAATTCAGATAGGAGCCATGGTTCTCAATCCTAGCTGCATGTTACCGTCCTCGGCAGAGCTTTTAAAAATCTGATGCCTAGGGCCTACTTTCACTGAGAAAATTAGAAACTCTGGGGTGGCCCAGCTCCCTGGGATTTCAGGGAGCAATCAGGGCTGAGAACCACTGGACCACATGCTCCCTCTGGTCCTCCACCAAGATTCCTCAGAATTTGGGTTTGGGAACGCTGTGAAGGGCTTAGAGGTGCTGGGGAAAGAAGGAAATGCTGCCAGAGATATTACTAGAGACCAAGCTGCAAAATCGCCAAGAAGGGGGTCTTTAACACTGCATCTGTTGCTATGCATGAAAAGGTAATTAAAAGATTATATCTATGATTTGAAAATACATCGGTTAGTAAGATGCACCATTGAATTTAATAACTGCCTTTTTGGAAGATAGAGATAGGAGAAAACTCTATATTTAATATGTATTGAAATGTACATTGATATCGTAAGGTATATCTCAACCTCACAATCTTTATATTTTAGAAAATGTGACTCTTGGAATTAATCTAATAGCATAATGATACAGTGCTTTGCAAAAATGTGCTCATTTAATCCTCATAACACCCCTATCAAACAAGTGCTACTATTGTCCCTGTTTTACTGGAGAGGGAATTAAGGCAAAGAGAGGTTAAATAATTTGTCCTAAGTCATGGAGCTGGTTGGTGATGGAACTGGAATTTGAACTTTGTTTTTTAGAGTTAGCCCAGAAAATGTAATGAGAACCAAGGCTGCACTTTCTCATTTTTCTTCCCTTCCCCCAGAGCGGGCAAAGATGCTTTTCCATGACTGGGGCCCCGAATCTCCCCAGGGCTGGGACATCTTGTATAGTTGCTCTTGTTACAGGGGTGGCGGACATCTTGTACAGTTGCTCTTGTATAGGGGTGCCTGACTAAGGGATCAAGTGGAGTTGGAATCCAACTTTGGGTCCCTCTCCAGGCTCTGTGATCAAGGGATTGCTTCTTCTAATTCCGTAATGACTCGGGTCGGGCTGGTGGGGCCCGAGGGAGAGGAGCCGACGGGGACTGGGCCTAGGAGGGAGCACTGAGCTGTGAGCGGGGCCTCCCCACTGCTTCCTGGTGGTTCTTTCTCCTATCGTCCACAGTCATTGTCGTGAATTATTTGATGGCAGAGGACTAGGGAGAAGGAATTTGAGGTTCTCCTAGCTCTGGGGCATTTGATGCTGTGCTTTTTGCCCTCCAGGGCAGTTTGCTCCAACGAGCAAGCGTGTGGGGATGGAAGAGGGGTGGGTGAGCCGACCAAGAAACACAGAAACCAACAGCTCCAACTTCCCGACCCTGGCCCCTCTTGCGCAGGTTTTGCCTTTTCTGAAGCTCCAAGCTGCACTTCTTAGGAACCGCATTCCAGAACAACCTGGGTAATGGAAAGTACAAAAACAACTTAGACTTGTTTCCAAACCTTGACGGCTTACACTGACTTCTCAGAAAGCATCCATTTGGACCCAGAATTTGAAAAAACATTTCACAGCTCGCTGGAGGAGGGCCAGAGGGTTACGTAGCTCCTGGTGTGGGTCAGATGGGAAATCCAGATGCTGGTCCGGTGAGTGAGGTTCTTTTTGCTGCTCATTTGGGTTGTCAAAGCAGCAGCCTCTTTAGGACCCTTATCACATGCCTTAAAATGTTGCTTCGTGGGGAATATTTTAGATTGGGGGAAATGTTTAATCAATACATATGGCATTTAGCTGGCATTAGAATCATAGTTGTTTAAAAGAGGGACATGGGTGTCAGTGGTGGAGGGTGAGTGGCAGTGTTGGAGGGTGTGGTCTCTGTTACACTGCCAGAGTCACTCCATTTCAGCACACAGTATCAATCTAATAGTCTGCTGGCTCTGCAAATGCATGTTAAGAAAGTCCCCAAGGTCACTGTGCTGTAAGACTGCACAGATATACAGCTGGCGCTGCTGAACATGTATGGAGAAACAACACCAACAACAAAATCAGTTGTTTCAGGAAGCTGACTTATTATTTCTTAAACAAGGAGGCCCATGCGACACACTGGGATGTGGATTCCTTAGGCACCTGCAGAGTGGGTATCGAGGATCAGCTCTGCCCAGGCCAGGCCCTGCCCCAGCTGTCCGCATTGAAGATCTCCTGCAGACTCTCCTCCCTGCCCCACACACAATGGGAGCCCAGTCCGTCTGTGCATTTGGTGGTCATCATTCCAGTGGGCACTGAGAAGAGTACCCGCTGGATACTATACTGGATCAGTACTGGATGCCGAAGGCCACAACTCTGTAGCCTTGCTGGCTCTCAGGCAGAGTGACCTTAATGAGGAGACCTTTGGGAGGTTACCTGATGTGGTAGGACCTAAACTCATCTGGGCATTGGAATTAGCTGGGGAACTTTTTTTTTTTCAATAGAGTATATCTCTTTGCTCTTTCCCTTAGAGGGGCATATTTGTAGCCATTCAGTGCTCTTTGTTGACAAGCTTTCTCTGGTTTAGCAGAGCGTAGTGGATTACAGTTATCATTGAATTCTTATTATATAATTCGTGAAGCTGGGTTGGATATACAGGTAGAGGTTGCTAGTTTTTTTGACAACTTCAGGACCTACCTTGGGAAGAAATGGTTTGCTGAAAGCCTTTGGGATGAATGCCATTCGATGTCCTGAGGGTTAGCACTGGTACCGCTATGTGCACTTATTTGGGGGCCAGTTAAAACACAGATTTTTTTTATTTCGGTTTCCCTTTTGGAATCCAAGGAGGAGAAATTAACCAGAGGGCGAAGAGCATCTTCCTTTCTCCATGGCAGTGATGTTCACATTGTGGGAATAAAACGAGCATATATAACCTGGCTGAAGAAGGAAGTGTGTTTTCTTTTTTTTCTACCCTTCCTCTCACAGGTAAAGGCTGTCTCTTTTGTACCATCTGTCTTAGAGTGCAGCCGAATTAATTACGTGTGTATTTAGAGCTTTACTAGCCTTGCCACCAGACATGTGCATAGTGCCTTACATTTACAAAGTGGGTTCACATGCTAATCTCCTTTGACTTAATGAGATGATGATTCAGCGGGTTATAAATCATCATAGCAGCACGATGCGCCATGCACGGCAACCACAGAGTTTGGGTGAACCTGTCACTTGAATGAAAGAAAATGATAAAGGCTGTGTTCCCCAAGCAGAAGCAAAAATAGCTGTAAAGAACCATTGCGTTTCTTGCTATTACATTTTTAACTCTTTATCTCATACTTAAGACACCTAAGAATTTTGGCAACAACACCTGTAGATGAAATGAGACAATTGATTGGGCTTCACACTGCGTAATGTTGGGTGGGATAGGGCCACCTGTTTTAGCTCTGTTCTTGGGACAAAAAACAGTGGAACTCTGTTTTGGTTTTGTAGTGCTCTGGAAGCCAGAGGAAGGCTATAATTGTAAACTGCACCTCTCACAGTTTCCTCTGTATCTCAGCAAAGCCTTCTTCATGGGGACAAGGTCTTCAGTCTTCATGATGGGGGGTGGTCTTAACTTCTGGAGCAGTGAGACAAGTCTACATCCTCCTTAGACTTCTTGGGTGCAATCAGGTGAATGGTTCAAGGGAAGAAGGAAGTTGAGGGTCACAAAAGAGCTTTTTTTTTTCTTCTCCACATTTGCACCATAGACATTTGTTTAACATTTCATAACCCCTATTAAGAAGTTTGGCAGGAGCTCTCATTCATTTCTTTTCCATTGCCGTGTCACCTGCCTGACAAATGAGACTGACGCATGTTTGGGTAGGGATTCAATTCTGTTAAGAGACTAGCAATTAGGCCAGACAGATGCTGAGTTCACCCCAGTGTGGGGCTGGGGATGGCGGCTTATCAGACTAAGGGAGATGTTTGTCATTTATCAGACTTTATTGTAGCCGAAAGTGTTATGGTTAACCTGTCATATCTCCAGCAGAAGGATCAGCCAGGGCTGATGAGCCACCATTTGGGACAGGCCTGATTATTCTCTTTCTGATGTGCAAATTAGACTTTTAAAGGTATACTCCTATATTAGTTAATGATTGGTGCTATAACAAATTACCGCACATTTAGCGTCTCGAAATAATGCAAACTTATTATCTTATTGTTCTGGAAGTTAGAAGTTTAAAATAAGTCTCACTGGATTAAAATCAAGGTGCCAGCATGACTAGAGGCTCTAAGGGAAGATCTGTTTTCTTGCCTTTTCCAGTTTCTGGAGGCTGCCTGCATTTTTTGACTCATGTCCCCTTCTTCACATGTCTGACCTCTGCTACCATTTCACACCTTCTCTGATTCTGACACCCATTTTTACCTCCTAATAAGACCTGTAATACATTTATCACTCACCTGGGTAATGCAGGATAATCTCCCTATCTCAAGATCCTTAACTCTATCACACCAGCAAAGTCCCTTTTGCCAGGTAAGGTGACATTCACAGATCCTGGGGATTAAGCTGTGCACATCTTTTGGGGGAGGCATTATGTCTTCCACAACTTCCTGTTGGTGAGTTCTCTGTTTTATTTACCAAAGCCTCAGGGAACATTGCATCTGCTATTTAAAAAATACATATATTTTTAAAAGATTAAATTTGTACTATGGAAAAAAAATGAAAAAAAAAAAAGAAACCATACAAAAAACAGATTTACTTTAAAATGTCTTTCTTTACTCCTGATTTCTAGTACTCCAGTTCCCCTTCTAAGAGGTGAGTGAAAACTGAGTTCAGCAACAATTTCTAGTGTAACCTTCTAGTAAGAATTCATGCATGTACAAGTATAGATGTACACATACATATGTTTATATGTATAACCATCCCATGCTTGTAAACAAATGATAGTTAATTTTCACACTATATTTCTTAGTGCTCAATTCATATCAGGATTTATATGCCTG
Organism: Rousettus aegyptiacus; assembly: GCF_014176215.1. NCBI lineage: Eukaryota > Metazoa > Chordata > Mammalia > Chiroptera > Pteropodidae > Rousettus > Rousettus aegyptiacus. The sequence goes on from NW_023416309.1 coordinate 10,699,326, forward strand.
CCCTTTTTAACAGCTGCATAGTTTTCCACCACATAGGTATCTCAGAATATATTTCACTAGCCCCTTATTCAGAGATTTCATGATTGTTTCTAATTTTTGCTATAACAAACAATATAAGGACAAATGCTTTCTTACATTTGTCTTTGCAAATATGTGCCAGTATACCTATGGGGCAAACTTCTGTGAGTGGCACTGTTGGGTACCAGCTTATGTGCATCTTAAACTTTGATACATATTGCCACATTGTCTTCCAAGAGAAATATATCAGCGTGCACCTGGAGACCATGGCCCCTGAGTATGGCTGGATACCATGTTCAGCAGGGCCCTGTTGTGTCACTCACTGATTGCCTCTGTGGCACCTCATCATAGGCCTGTCTCTGACCACATTTCTGTCACTACAGGTCCCCCGCTGGGAGAGCTGCTGTAGACCTGGGCCCAGAGTTGCAACCAGGATGGACATGCACATTTAAAACTATATTCACAAAGTATCACATTCCAAGAGAAATGCTGGGGATTCAACACTGTGTCTTGAAAACCACTGATTGCTTTTGTCTGTCCAATTTCCAGAGCCAGATAGTGTCAAGACTCTGACTTGAGTAGTCAGGTAGAAGGCTGTTCTGGGAGGAACAGACCTGAAAGATGCACTGCATTTGTCCAAATTGCAGCTGCACTGGCTGGGGCCAGAGTGCTTGGTGGTGACACACCTATTGTTTGTGAAAGAGATTTGCTGCTTCATTAGAGAAAAACTGTGTACAGAAACACGGCAGAGATTTCTTAATGGCATTCTGATGAAAGGAGCAAACAACCTAAATGCCAGATCAGTAGCATTTTGGGAAAGAATGGACGATGGGGACTGCATTTCTATTTTCTCTTTTTGCTCAGCTTTACTTGGCAGCACACATTTATCCCTCTGAGAAAATGAGAGAGTCCAGCTGATGTAACAGAGAAAGAACTGGGCGCAAAGCAAAGCATGGAATCTTGGGGCTCGCTGATAGTCCAAGGGGGCAGGTGAGAGATTGAGTCCCGGAGTTCTGAAATAGAAGTCTGGACTGCCCACTGGACCACCTCGGAATGCGGAGCAATGCTTGTACTGGTCACCAGGAACCTTCTGGAACAGTTGAGGAGCAGGCCACTGGGGTCTTTGAGTCTGTCATGCACACAGTTGGTTATCTCTCCTCTCCTTTGACCTCAGAGCATCGTGTAGCTGTTTTCAAGGAATGAAGGTCTCTCCCCCATAATCATGCTTCAGGAGCTGTAATTGTTACCTCTGTCATTCTTTATGAAAGTTGATTAGGTGGTTGGTTAGTTATCTCTTAGATGGGGTAATGTACTTAGGGAAACACATTGGGGAGGAGGGGTAGATTTAAGAATCTCTCTTTCTTTCTTTCTGTGGACAATAAGGAAAATTCTCTATACATTGGCCAAAGCGACTGTGGCTCCCTAAACATTCCAAGCAAGGTTTGCACACCACTTTTGTCATGCTGTTTCCTCTGCCTGAGTGCCCTTCCTCTGGCCTCTTCACATAGCACTCTTCAGATCATGGGGGAGATGTCCCCTTGCCATCTGATGTAGTCTCTTCCCCTGACTCCTGCCACCTTGCTGCTAATTTCCTTCATAATCCTTAGCACAGTTAGGAACAATTATTTATTGGCTTATTTGATTGTTTTCTTGCCCTGGATTTCTCCCCCATAAAATTAAGTTCTAGGAGGGCAGGGATCTGGTTAGTCACCTCTAGCTTCTGTAGGGGTCAGTCTAGTCAGGAAAACTAGGTGGTTAAAGAAAGAGAATTTAATGTGGGGAGCTAGGTACTCAGGGTTAAGAAGAGTAGAAAGGCCAAATAAACCACTGCAGAGCCACCTAGAAGTTAAGAAGTTGGAACTTGTTCCTGGAAGGATGAAGGGAAGAGGTGGTGATATGGAGGAAATCCCAGTCTGCTGGAGGCACTGCCTGAAGAAGAGAGAAGGAGAAGGAGAGAGAGAGAAGCATGCCCACTCCCGCTTCTCCCTTCCTTCCACCCTCCAGGCTCCCCCAGTGCTCTCATTGGCTGAATTCAGTAGTGAACCTGCCAGTAAGCTTGTCACCAGGGAAATGTAGTCTGTGGGGTTAGCCCCTGTAACCTGAAACAAAGCAGACTGAAGGGGCGGGGAATAGATGTGAGAACAGCAAGTGACTGGCACCTTGCTCTTTGCCCAGCATCTCTGGAAGTCCTCAGCACATAATACGTCCTCAATAAATAGTCATTGAACCCATGAATGAATGGAATGTGCCTTCCATGCAATTCAGTTCTAATGGGGCCAATCCCCATTAAAATGCTGGAACCTAAGAGGGAGGAGCTCTGAGGCCTGGGCACCAGAGTCACTCCCTGTGGCTCTGTCAGGTCCTGAATCTGGTATGTCTTCTCTCTGCTGCTCTAGCACAGGTTGAGGGGAGGAGGAGGGAAGGATTCTTATTCACGGAAATAACACTCTTTCATGAGCCCTTTAATCTGAGCCCTCTGATGCTTTTATATGTGCAGGCTTATGTTACTTGAGGAATTCCTTTGAAGATGACTTTAAACTTTCATTTCTTCTCAGTTTTAAAATTTGAAACATTTGGGACCCTTCCCAGAGCCCTGGATTTATTCATGGCTTCAGGGTGTTAAGGGACTGAAGCTGAATTCCACGGTCCTTTGACCTCCATCTGGTGACTCTGGGGAATTGATTCATGAACTGGAGCCTCTAGCTATCTTTAAGGTGGAGTTAAAAACTCCTTGGAGGGGACACAAAGTAGTAAAATAAACAACCCAAGTACATCGCTAGCACACAGGAGGCGCTTGATACTGTCGATTCCTTTCCCCCAGACACTGGGAGGTGGCTCAGTTGTCCCCTGCTCCAGGTCTGACCTGTGGCTCGTCCCAGCCTCTGCATTGTTTTCCAGTTTTGTCCTGCTAATTATCCATCATAAAAGAAATTGGTTGGAGCGAAATCAGTGATTGGCCACTCACTAGTATATCTCTTTCTCGTAACATTTTCCCCTGCTAAAGGAGTAATCGTAAATTTTCCATGATTTTTTCTGTAAGAGTTTTCTGCATTAAAAAAAAAATTGTACTCTCCCTAAACTGATTGATGTGGGTAATTTCTGGAGTGCATAGTTTTCTTTTTTTTGTCTTTTCCTCTTTGTTTGTGCTGAGGCGATGCCTTTGCTGGCTTGTCCCTGGAGTTTTGCATGAGGGTTGAATTTTGAGCTGCAACAGTTTTTCCCATTTAAATGTGGGGGATTGGTGCTTTATCAAAACTCTGTAAGTACTTTCTATTATTGGAAATCTAGTAGGTTCAAATTCAGGGATTTTTATTTAAACCTCTAGTGTAACAATGACACTGACCTGTAATTAAGGCATTTCTGGAAGTTACTACAATTGAATTGTAGAAAGGCAGACAACAGCCCATGGGGGATGGTGCTAAGTTCATGGGAAAGACATACATAGGATGCTGTGGTTTGGGAGGAATGTGATGTGGGGTGTATGTGCATGTTAAGTTTCCATAGTTTCTGTCTGAATGGGTAATATGATGGTAGGTAAAGGGCCCCTTCTAGAGAATGGAGTATGTCTGGTGAACATCCTGTGTACTGAATCTTCCGGTCTTCTCTTCACTGCAACTCTTAGCCTCATGAGACACTGATGAAAAATAAGCTGCAGCTTTCAAAAAAGTTAACCTCACCCCTATCGATTCACAGAACTGGGCTTAGTTAACTTTGTGATGACAGAGAATTTTCCTCGCTTTGAAAAGTACCGGTTAAGTCTTTTTGTCCCCTGCTCTTCAAAAGGAGAATTGTGTGTGTGTGTGTGTGTGTGTGTGTGTGTGTGTGTGTGTGTGCGCGCGCGCGCGCGTGTGTTTTCTTTTCAAAGGCACTGTAAGGGCTGCCAGTGGAATTTCCCACAAGACCAGAATTTCATCAGCCTTCATTCATGACCTTAGTACTTTCAGTTTTAAAGGACAAACACTCTATTTTGAGTGTTGAAGGAAAAACTAACTCCAAATGATGAGTCTCTGCACTTAAATAATTGTGCGCAATGTGATTTAAGTGCATGAAGTAACAATTCCCCTCAGGTGCCCCCTTGTCCCATATGAGGAAAGTGAAGTTCTAAGGGGCAGTGGCTGTGGGCGGGAAGGGCTTGGGGGACCTAGGCCCTCAGAGCCTCAGCTAGTGGGTGGTTGTAAGGCGTAATTTGATGTCTTTCTCCCAGAACTACTACTTCTTTTATATCTTCCGTGTCCTTTTTATTTTAAAACGCACTTTAATATGTCATTTCACTTAATCTCCCTGCAACTATATCCATTTAAATTCTTGTTAAATGATCAATAATATTCTAAATATGATTCAATTCAGGAAAAACATGAAGAAAAGTCATCTTCTGGAGAAACACCTATTCCTTGGCTTTTAAAATAATTTTCGTTTTTTAAATTATCATACAGCAAAATGGACTTATTTTCTTTTGTGTACACTAATGTGAATTTTAGCACTTGCATAGATGCATGCAGCTACCATCATAATCAAGATATAGACTGTTCCTTTACCCCATAAAGCTCCTATCCTCCCATAACCCATAACTCTTGCAACCACTGGTCTGTTTCCCCTCCTCTATAATTTTGTCTTTTTGAAAATGTCAAATCAGTAGAATCTGTAGTATGTGACCTTTGAGACTGCCTTCTACTCTGGGCCTATTTGATTGAAGCAGGTACTCACCCTTTGGGGTCATCTGTATCATTTTATTATTTACTCCTTTTGTACGAGCTTGGAAGAGTTTGACTATTTCCTTAAAAGAGAACTTACTTAGGAAATTGGCAACCAGGACTAAAGGGTGGCTTTGAGATTTTCCTTTCTGTCCTAGACACTGACACCTAGTGGGCCTTTGGTAACTTCCGGCTGCTGTCTGTTTCTCTTACATAAGTACAGGTGTAGGTTGTGTGCCTAGAGGCAAGCTGGCTGGAACTCCAGATGCCAGAAGATAATTAGAATATTATCCATTTAGCCAAGTGTGCTGGCACCCCAGGGCCGCTCAAACGGGGACTGCACACAGCTGCTCCAACACAGACCTCTCCCGAGGGCATTAATATCATGGCAGGAGTCACATTAATGTCGTGGCAGGGGTCACATTAATGCCCTCGGGAGCCCCATGCCTCTGAGGCTCTTAAGTTTTGCCAGGAGAACGAGGATGTGTGTCTTGGGGCAAGGGGTTGCTTGGTTCAAGGTGGAGAAGGAACTGTTCCAGTGTGGTCGCCTGCCAAGGAGGTAATTGGGAGAACTGGTTTGGTGATTTCAATCTGACAGCCAACAAGAGACTTCCCCAGAAGCTGGGGAAGATAAACCTGTCAAGATTCTTTCTTCTGTTTTAGGGCCAGAATTGTCACTGCTGCAAGGAAGATCTTTGGGCCTCCCAAAAAGGGAGTAAGCAAGTTGCAGCTCAAATCATTGAGGAATCACAGACTGCATGGCTAAGCTGGTTGGAACCAGCCATGTCATCTGGTTCGCAGATGCCCATTAACCTTTATTCTGGTCTAGCTAGTGGTTTACATTTGGGACACTAGCCTCAGGTTGTGTTACCTAGTTCCATCTTTTGTCTCTCAACGTACGTCGAAATGGGGGTGAAAATAGCATTTTATCTTAAACCTCAGATCTCTTCTAATCGACAATCTGTCATGTCAATCAATTGGTTATAACTGATAGCTGCTATTAACCATGATTGAGAGACGCTATGGTGGAATATTTAAGGCCTCTGGAACCACACCGCATAGGTTCCAAGCCCCACCTTGGTCTCTGATTGGCTGGGGTGACTCTTGGGCAAGTTGTCAACCTTCCTGAACCTTAGTTTCCCCATTCGTAAAATGGAGATGACATGAATACGTCTTTCACAAGATTGGTGTGAGGATTAAATTGGTCAATAATACATCTAAAGCAACTACCAAATACAAGCCTTTTTTATAAGTTATTTGATCACTCCATATCTGGACTCTTCCACTAGTGTGTTGCCATGTCCAGGTAGAGAACTGCTTATCAGTCTAATAGTCTCACTTTGCAGAGAAGAAAGCTGAGGTCTACAAAGGATTAGTGATATGCTCAGTGGCAGAACTAGCGCTAGAGACATCCTGGCTCTTAAGCTTTTTTCTTCACCCTGTACAGCAGAAAGCTGATGATCTGTATAAACTATTTCTTATTGGGCACTTCATTAACCAGAAATCTCTATTAACTCTATTAACTTGGACTTTCATGCCTTGTCAAGAAAATAATAATTTGTAGATCAACAAACTCAAGTCACCAGAGAAAGATATCAGTTACTTCAGTAGAGTTTCAGTGTTCAGCATATTTTTGTTGTGCTTATTTATCTGCATAATGAACACTGTATATGATATGTAGAGTAGTTCATAGTGAGCTGGAATATTTACCTAGCAAGAACTTTTCGTTCACTGAGCAGCAGAGATAACGGAGTTTATTGCCACTTGATCCCCTTAGCCAGCCCATCTGGGTCAGCTTGTTTCTCTCTGGTGTTCTCTCTTTCCATCAAATTGTTCCAGTGACTAACAACTGGGTTTAGTGATGACAAGTCTGTTAATAGTAGAGCTCAAGATAAGGCAGTGTTAACTCTCTTTGCCCTGAGAGTTTGCTGCCTGCCTGTTGAGTGATCCAGGGACTTGTCAGCCCTTTGAGTTGCCATGTAAGGTGCTGGAGGTGGGGAAAAGCACTCAGTTTGCTTTCAGCTTGCACACGTGTCTCTGAGCTCAGCACTCAGCTTGCCAGTACCCAATCCCCTTCTGGGAAACCTCTCTCTCTCCTTGCAGACGATACTCATGCCAACTTCCATCTAAAATATAAATGTCTTTGACTTAGACATACATTCTCTTAGGCACACAGGTGTTCAGAGTTTTGGCTTTTACTCAGTCCACAAATCAGATAATTCCTATTGTTTGTATGAGTGATCTGCAGTCAGATTTAGGATCCCAAACTGGGATTTCACTGATCGAGTTTTTGGACTAGGCAACATCATTTAACATTACTAAAGTGAATGTGACAAGCAGGAGAAGAGGACCTAACATTGATTCAGAACCTCTCTGTGCAGGCGTATAGTCTTTGCTTTCCTTGTGCAGACTCCATGAATGCAAGGACTATTTGGTGGGGGTGCTTCTGGACTCTCTGTGTAATACATTCACCCCTTTTAGAGTGAAGAAGCAGAATTTGATCGTACACACAGGATATGTCTTTGCCTTTCCATTCATCTTATTAGAGTGGTATAAACTCTGAAGTGTGAATTAACTGGGTCTGTGGTTGAATGAGTTCGGATTTGCTGATCAGGCTGATTCAGGGCACAGTCCTCGATTCCTCTGCTGTTTATGCTGTGCAGACACCCTTCCTAAGTGAATGTGGCATTTGTATTGGATGAAGGCCGTAGCTCAGTATGAAACGTGATTACATGTCTACTCTAATCCTCAATAGGCGATGTTTTCCACTTAGGGTCTTTTAAAAGACACATGTGTGGTAGACTCACACAATATTTGATCAAAGGCATTTATGGACAGAGATGGAAGGTGTGAATGGTAAGCTTAGAAACCTAACCTCAGGAGAGATGGGGGTCTGGAGGACACATAAAGTTTAAGTAGCCCCCCTCATACCCCCCATACATATACATACACACCATCCCCAGTCAAATTTGCAAAGACTTGCCAATGATATTACTGCTTTCCAGGGGGAATGTACAAATCTGTAAATTTCATGAATTCTAATGTCTCACTCTGCAATTTTAGAAATGAATGGACTAGAATTAATTGGGAGCCTTCCTTCCAACAGAATATTGAAAGTATTCCTTGCTGTCATAGAGCACTATTTTTTTTATCCATAACACTACCAAATTGCAAGTCACTCTAGATGACATTGTGAGAGATGGGTACTACCAGGATTTTAGATAATGAGCTAACTCAGCATGAAGTGATATAGATTCATGTGGTGAGAGAGTTGTTTCCTTTTGCATGGTTTATCAGAGGGAGAAAGTCTCCACTTGGTTCTACCATGTCTTTACCGCCTCTCTAAACTGAGGTAATCAGCCTCAAGTCTCAGGCTCTGAGCCTTTGGTGGGGTAATAATAATATTAATTTAGAATCTAAATTATCTGAGTTTTCTTTTTCGTTGTATGTTTAAGGTTACTTTCTAGTTATGGCAAGTGAGATGGGGTTTTTATTTCTGGTAGTAATGTAAGTTCCATTTAAGTAGTAAATTTACAATGATGTAGTTTAAAGAAAAAATATTACATAATTAATTGTGCAGGTGGAACTCAATTGTAACATGTTCTCTGTTGAGACAGGACATGAGTGACTGAGGTTAGGAAACTGGCATTGGGGATGATGGGTGCTCTGATCGCGAGGGAGGCGGTAGGGATGGGCTTGTCCCTCACCTTATAAACACTGCCACCATTTCCAGCAGAGGAATGCTGACGGCTAACCTTTACAGAAGCTAAGCCAAGGACCTTTCATACATTTCATTTAATCATCCAAACAACTCCATAAGATGAGTATTATTACAGTCCCCTTGTTCTCAAAACAGGGAAGCTGGAGCTTAGAGGTGGTGACTGACATTTCCAAGGACACAGGACTGGGAAGGGGCAGAGCCAGCATTCGACTCCAGCACCTGGCACTTCACCCTTCTGCTACATCCCATTTCATGCCTAATATTCGCCTCCGGGCAAATAACCAGGGAAATGGTATAAGAGAAAACTCTAATCATTCCGGTTTACTACCTATTGGCAAATTGAATTTGTAGTGAGCAAAGAGAAAAACACAATTTAAAAAGAAGAGAGAGAAAACACAAACCTAAACTTAGACAGTTGAGATCCATATGTAATTCCCATGTGCCTTTTTTTCTTTCACTTCTGTTTCACTGTCTGTTCTCTGCTTCATGCTGGCAACCACTGAAGATAGATGGACATTCTTGAAATTTGAACGTGTCATATTCCTTCTCTCAAATTCTTGGTCACCAACACCTTTGGATTCGGAATGCTTGGTGTGGCTATATACCAATATTTATGCATTGATATGAAGGTTTTTTAAACTTTAAAGGAGGGATCCTTTTGCAACTAGACTTAATTTAGTCTGTCAGCAGTAATTTTACATATTTATATGACCATTGTAGGATAATATATACCGTCTATAAATATACACAATGTTCAGCTCAGCTGAATGCATTTATTCCTTTTTGCAAGTTTTCCAGACAAATTTCAGGACCATCAGGATATCATTGAAGTTGGTAGATTTTATTAAACCTCCAAGAACGTAATGAACTCATTTTACAAATTGTTAATGCTTATGGAAACTCATGATACGTGAGACCACTTAAGACCATTTTACGAGAAAACAGAAAAAAGCAGTTTATTAATGCTGGTTCCATGTTCTGACGCTGTGAGAAATAAATGAATATTTATCATTAGTTGTAATAACCTTTATCTGAGAATTCTTTAAAAAGCAATTGCATATATTTACAGAGTAATAATGCTGTCATTTAGTTTAACATTTTCAGCTTAACCGAGTATCCTGGAAGATTACAAAATGGTGCCACCTTAGAGTTGGTTCTGGTCCAGTTTTCTCATTTTAATATGCCTATATCACAACCATTTTAAGAAATAAAAAAATATGTCAATAACCAGTGTCAATCTCTGTGCCACTGCATTTTCCTCTGCTCTCCAGGAGGCCTCCAGGTACTTTAGTTCTAGCTGCTTATTTTGTTGGCGGTATTCCAGCCAAGAATTTTACAGTGTGCCCCCTTCTTCTAGTCACGCCCTGGAACCCAGTCACCTTTCCAGAACCATTAGGAATTGTCCTCCTCTTCCCAAGCTCTGTGTGTCCCTTTTCTCCTCAGTGTTTGGGATCTTGTCCTGTTGGCTTTGCCCAATTTTCCAAGGTACCACACTTTTTCTCATCTCTAGGCTTTGCATGTGCTGTGTTTCTATTTGGAGAATTTTTCTTCATCTTGTCTCCTTTTTCCATCATCACACATCTCTCACGTGCTTAGCACCTACTGCTCCCTAAGCTGTCTGCTCAAGGGCTGCTTTCTTGGGAAACCTCCCTTCACGTGTTCCTTCGTTAGCGGCTCTCCTAGAATTGTGTTCTGTTCTTTCTCGCTCTTATCTGTTTGGTTTACTCATTCACTGGGGTGATTATTGGATGTCTACTTTCTTCAATAAGTTAAATTCCCTGAAAGCAGCCACTATTTCGTTTTTTGCTATAGCTACATCCATAGCACCTGACTCTTCCCAGAGCATAAGCACTCAGTGAAGTATTTGTGGAATGCCTGAGTGGAAAGAAGTGTTTACCAACTGCCATGTTCTAAAGCCTTGCCCTCTGTACTGAGGGACCCAGCTCGTCCCATCCTCCCTAAATTCTCACTGAACCAGCCTATGATTTTGACTTAACAGGATAAGTATGTGAGGGGATTAGAGAATTACTGGCATTTGCTGGAATTTATCAAGAACCTGATAGGGAGCATGACTTTCCCCAGTGAGCTGGAGCTGTCAGTCTGTGCATCCATGTGTCACTGGCCTGATAAGCACCATCCTGGCTAGCTGTGGGGCCACTGGGGTTCCTTCCCAGGCAGCAGGACCACCAAGCCTCAGTGAACTGGCTGATCTGGAAATGAAACCCTGTTTCTTTCACTTTCCTCCTCAAGCCAGAGGGCGGTGGTTTTAAGTTCTATCTTGATAGCCCGGAGATTGGAAGAAAGGAAAATATAAAGTCCGATGGAAATTATTGACAAAGAAAGAAGTTGCAGGTGAAGAAAGAAAGTGGACATTTTCTGACTATTCACTGTGTCTCAAGTGCTCTGCGAGGGAACACACCCATTATCTTCTCTTATTCATCCATTATCACAGATTAGTGAGCTTGAGCACCAGCAAATAGAGAGAGGTGGGTATTTAAACCTAGGCCTGTTTGGCTGCGAAGCTCATGTGTTTTCCACTACAATATGCTTCTATAAAGGAACTTTAGCCCTCCCTGGTCTGACTCCAAACGTGGGATCACTCATCCTGCCAACGTGGGCATGTACTTGGCCTTAGGGGCACGAGTCTTGAGGCAACTTGTGTTTCCTATCAGGCCATCTAGCTTTTTGTTGTTGGAGACTGGAGCCTGGGTGGCAGGGAGATAGTCATGACCACTGGAAGGGCAGATGGATGAAAAACTAACCCATGGAAGTAGTCTGTCCTCCTGTAATTCCCTGGGCATGATCTAGCTGAGTCCTATAATATGTGAGTTTAACTACAGGATTCAGATACATCTGCCTTGTGCATGCATGTGCGCACACAGGAAATGTTGCTGCGAGAGCCAATGGATTAAAAATCAGGAAAGGCTCCCTAAAGCAACACTTGAATTGAGCTCTGAAGGACAAATAAGAGTTATCTGATGATACGGGTGTCGGAGAGGGTGTTCCAGAGAGAGTGCATCGCAGTTACAAAAGCCTAATGGGAGGATGGAGGAAGGCACACCTGAGTAACTGGGGAAAGGCCAGTGTGGCTGGGGCTTGTAGAAGAGGAGGAAGCCTGAGGCCAGGTGTCAGGGACCAAATTTGTACAGATTTCGTTCTCTTGCCATCCTGTTAGGAAAAGAATAAAGGGAGTGAGGGGGAAGATCTAAGTGATAGAAGGAAAGTGAGAAAATGTTGAGGAGAAAGGCCGTGATAATAACTGAAAACGAGAGTTCCTATGAGTGAATTTTAAGGATGGAGGCAGAACTAGCCAGTGTTAAAAGTTGAGAGAATCAAGCATCACTATGAAGTTAACCTTCCTGTTAACCTACACTGAGATCTCCCTTCCCTGGACTCCTGGTCCCTTTATTGTCATCAATGTCATAACATCCAGGCCCACAGTTTGGGGTGTCACGGGGAGACTCCTTCAACCCTCTGTACCAACCCCCAGCCCGAGGCAACCACTATTTTTTGTTTCTATGGATTTCCCTATTCTGGACATTTAATATAATTTGAGCCATATGATAAGCGATCTTTTGTGTCTGGCTTCTTTCACTTAGCAAACTGATTTCAGGGTTTATCCATATTGTCAACTGTATCAGTACTTAATTTTTTTTCTGTTGCTGCTTGGGTACATCTTGACCCCTTGGAAAAGCATTCAGTCATGGGACAGTCCCCAGATCCCATGTGTGGTTCGAGCAGGGTGCCGCAGAGTTAGTGATTGTCTTCAATCCTGTTGGACCTCAGAGGTTTAGATCAGGCCAACCAGGACACAGGTCTCTTAGGTTCGCTCTCATCTCACTAAGTAGCAGCCATCCTCTGGCTGTACATCCCTGTTATGGTTCTGGGTCTTAGGCTCTGAGTGTTCTTTCTATCCAGGGACACCATGTATTGTGCTGTAGAATGAGCGGCTGCCCAGGGGTGCCTTGCTGAAGGTGCAAGAAAGGGCCCATATACAATCCGCATCCCACTTGCCAAGCCATAAACTCCAGAATGGGGCTATGTCTGTCTAAAGGAGGAGGTCGCCTTTTGATAACTCACACAAAGCTTTGTCATGGCTTCTAGCAGTTCTTTGGCACTTGTCAGAGCTGAGGTCTTAGGCTCAGTTATAACATATGTCTTATAATTGAGTTAAGATTTAGGTCATGACAAGCTAGAGGATAAAATTACAGATATTTTCTAATTTATGGATTTGTTCTTGTAAGAAAAAGTTTCTCTACTTTGTGCTCAGAGATTTATAGCTCTACCATGATGAGCAAGGGGAATTTTCAGCCTCTATATTCTCCATCAGTTCTCTTCTGAGTTCTAACATCTCTTGCTGTTCCCATCTGTGTTTCTAACTTTGCGGTTGAACATTTCTAAGGTTGAATTGGTGTTAAAAAATAATTTTCACGTAAAGGGTAAAATCATGGCTGTCAGATATCAAAATGGATCTGTGTTAAAATTTTTATTCTACTTTTTCATCAATGGAGGAACCAGGCAGATGTTATAACTGGGTGTTGATAAGAACAGACACATTTATAGAGCAAGAATATTAGAATGAATGTGCTAATGGAGGCAAAGCTTCCCCCCCCCCCCACACACACAGAGGGAGGGAGAAGCCAAATAAGCCTCTCCTGGGCAGGACAGAATTTACATGTCTATAGACAAGACTTATTTGCATTTCTATCATTTATCTACAATTTACAGAAATATGAAATAGCTTCCATACGATCAGAACAAGAAAACTCAAAGGAGTATTCTCTAGTCTGACAATGCATCTTTTTCTATGAAACCACACATTTCCCCCTACAGTGGTGATATCTGGTGTCTCTAGCACATTGGTGAATTTAGATAAGGTTTGTTGTTCCAGTTGAGATTTTAAGATGAAAATGAGATTTCCTTCAGGTTCCAAGTGCTCTTTGGTATTTTATATTCTCTGTTGGAGGGAGAGGAATCTGGAAATTTTCAAAGACACTAGTTGGTTCAAAGAGCAAGGGTGAGTTGCAGTGGGGAGCTTGGAGGGAGGAACCTATTAAACTGGAGACTGGGGAATAAGGTCTGGATTTTATTCTTAAAATCATTACACACTTCCTCTGTGACCTTTGGGCTTGCCATTTATCTCCCTGCTTCTTTGAGACAGGAAAATAAGTATTATTTGTAAAGTGCATTGATGTTCCCTGATGAAAGGTACCAGTTAACTGTGAAGTGGTATTATTAATTTGTTCCTCCTTGCCCTTTGTATTCCTGCCCTGGGTAGATTTGTCTTCCATCTCTTCTCTCTTCCCACCATTAATTTCCATGGCAGCAGGTAGGGACTCCACCATGAGATTAAGGAGTTTCAATGGCTGCTTTGGTATTTACTCTTGAAAAATCTATTATAAAAAGTCTAAAACATCCATCCCAGTTTCTTTGCTTTCCTTTAAAATGTTTAAGTAAGTAGTTGATGGAATGAAGGAATGTTTACGTAAGTAGTAGAGTATCACGCCGTCTTATAAAACTTCTATAAGTTCAAAATTAGTCTTGTCAGAGCTTAATGGAATTCGTCTGCTTTGCCAGGCACATTGCCACAGGTGATGGAAAGGAAAATACTGAAACTCCCCTTTAAAAAAAATGGTGTAGGTGTGGGAATGCTGTCGAGATCTGTGCTTAGAATTAACTCCATTTTTGTTAATCACGAGGGGATCTTCAGGTATATTTTCACTCAATGAGAAAAAGCCATTTATATAGAAATGTCTGTAACATTTGCGGTGTAATATGTTGTGTGTCAACTCAATTAGCTTCACTTCAAAAAACTAACTAGCAGTGGGATGTTGAATAGTGACTGGAAGATGTATTGTACCTTTTAGCTATGACACTTTAATGACTTTACATCCCTCAGTTTTTCCCCTGGGCTGAGGTACTATTCTTTTATAAATTAAGTCATGCGATTCTTAACTTTTACCACACCAAACCCTACATACCTTGCTTCTATTGTTAAGTTGTGCTGGTGTCCTAATATGGCAGGGAAAACTATTTTTGTCTTCACTGTCATGACCAGTTTCTGTAGTACTCGGACGAGGCTGGATTTTAGAAGCTGCTCTTATTTCCAGACAGATGCAGGAGTGAGGACTGACAACAGCATTTCAATCCAGCACCCTAAATATTTGTTTCTTTTTCGGGATGCAGTGCTAGGACTCAATTACTTCACATATTTATCACTTTACTTACTGTTGACAGATTATTTCCACAGTCATTCTATCCACTCTGATCACCTGCTTCTCAATTCCTAAGATTTTTTATTATCACTCCTACTGATAATTCCATTTAACCATACACAGTCTGATATGATTGTCAATTTGTTGAGTATTTATTCATTTTGTTTTCCCATGGGCCATATATATTTGTTAAGAGAGAGGATCATATTTTATATTTCTTTTTGGTCATCTAAAACATGTAGCAGGTGGCCAGAGTCACCATAGTTGTTGAGCAAATTCTTTCTAATTTCCTAAATTCAAATATTATTGGCTAGACTTGTGCTAAGTTATGTAGATTGTCACTAAGGTTTGTAACAGAGCACACTGATACTATATATGTGATCAGCAGTACTGACTTGAGAAATAAGACATGCTCATTTTTGAATGGGGGTGGGCATAGTGTGGTTTAGCTGAATGGGCAGCTTCTGGCATTGATTAATGGAAGGGTATAACCCTTTAATTATTTGGATGAAAAGGAAACATCTCTATCATTCTTTTTTTCCCTTGGATGAATTATTAGAAACTGAAAGATCTTAATAACCCATTTCCATAGGGATAACTTTAGACTTCTCAGGCAGCTTGGCAAATCAGTACCCTCCCACTGACCTCTGGTACTTAGGATCAAGTATAGAAGCAGGGAAACCAGTTAGGAGAATAGTGTAAGAATTTGGTGAAAGATGATGGTGCCCTGGACTTTGTTTGGTTCACTAGGAATGGTGAGACATGTGATCTGATGAATCTATTCAGAAGGTAGAGCCAGTTACATAAATAAATGATCAAAGCCCTTTTAGTGAATCCAGCAGTCCAGCAAATGAGGCCCAGGAAGAATTCTGCTCTCAGTTTGGAGATGCTCTCTGGCCCTGGAGTGAGTTGTTAGGGGTAGATCTTGAGTGCTCATGTCCATTGTGGTCCGTCCGAGCTTCTCTGATGGGTTGGCATGTGGACCTCGTGATCCTTTCAGCTAATTCCTCTCCCTGGGGAGGCAGCATCAATCATTCAGAAGTTTTAAAAATGCATCAGCTTCTGGCCGTTCCCCTCTTCCTGGGTCCTGACACATTATGGTAAGCTCTCAGGATTCAGACTCTGCATTTTGCATTAGTTGACCTCTTTATTGTGAGGGGCCTAGAATCTGAGCTCCTGGAAGGAGAGTTCCAGGGGGGTCTCTTATTTCTTCTTGTTAGGATCTGGCCTGGAGCACAGCCCTGCAAACACTGCCAGTGGATGGGATGGGCCATATTAGCTATTCCTCAGCTCCTCCACTCCTCCCCTGGGGGAGGGGCAGCTCTTTCCAGGGGAGGCAAAGCTCTCTTATAAGGTAAGTATGACATGCTGAACACATCTCTTCAGCTCCCAGGGCAGAGACAACAAAGGGAAGGGACGAAACCTGCAGCCCGCAGCAGTCTAAGGAAGAAACTGGTTCTAAGAATCCCAGCTTTGTGCCATTTACTGCTGTGGGATGTTGGGCAAAGGACCCAATAACCCCGAGTTTCAGTTTCCTCAGCTAAAAATGTGGGTAAATAATAATAATACTTATCTCTTAAAACGTTTTGTGTGGATTAAATGAATTAATATAAGCAAAATATTTAGAATAGTGCCTGGCCCAAAATAAGCACCATATACACTTTTGCTCCTGTTAATATGACATAATATGTTATACATTTATTATCTTAAGTTATTCTATAGTTATTAGGTTATTAGTATACTCCAAGCCAGGCCTAATCACTAGCCTTTTGATACTTACGTCCTGTGGATTGGTGCAGGCAGGTTAGTTACTGGATCAACCTGTGTGAACCCTGTACAGACCTCACTCATAATGCAAACACCTCTAGTTGAGAAGCTTCTAAGCTTGGATCTGTGTAGGAAACTTTATATCCATGAACCACAAACCTGCAGCGTCAGTTTTAGAGAAAAGATACTGAAGCCCAGACGGTTAAGAAACTCCAGAGGGCCACACAAGTAAAATTAAAATCAGGTCCGCTGACTCCTTCTCCAGTCCCTTCTCCATGATTAGGGTTTACATTGCCAGGTCAGCAAGTGTTTTTTCATGTTCGCTTTCCACCTCGTACCGTGCAAGGCACTTGGAGGCAGTTATTCGTGACTTGGATCAAGACTCTGAGTTTGCAAGTCTAGGGTTGGGCCTAGGCCTCTGCATGTTCATAGGGACCTCTGGGAGCTTCCAGTGCAGGTGACTTCAGAGCATACTCCAGGAATATTGGTAGAAGGTATGCAGAGATGGCCTTCAACTCCCTAGGGATCTTGTTATGGATATGATCATCAAATTAAACATAGGCACATAATAGTCACTAATTCTGCACACTTCTGCTATAACTGTTCTGAGAAGCAGCCCAGTTAACCAGTGAGATCCCTGATATACATGTTGTCCATGCTCAGAGAAGGACGACATCATAGGAGGCAGGAGAGGCTAGGAGAAACTTCGTGAGCAGACCTTCACAGACTGGTAGAATCTGTGAATGTGGAAAAGAGGGGTGCTCATGAGGTCACTCTTCGAAGAGAAGTTCAGAGGTAAAAGGAATATGGCATGTGTCAGGGATGACGAAGACTCTCACAGGCACATTTTCTCACCTTCTCTAGTGAACTGAAGACCTTTTCTGCAAAATCAATGGCTTTTTCACATTGCCTTCCTCTGCTTTCACCAAGGGGGCCTGGGAAGAGAGATGAAAGGCAATATAAGCTTTCCACTTGGTAAGACAAATGGAAGAAAGAGGATTGCCTAAATAGGTTGGACCTTGGTGAGTGCTGCGCCTCCCTTGCCATTCTCTTTTTCCTGGTGACAGTGTTGCACGCTTCTCACATTCTTCTGCTGAGTGATGAGGGTAGACCAGGGTAGCCTGCTGAGAACTTCCTGTGGAAGTGCATGATGTCCCTCTGTTTTGTGGGTCTTATTGTGGTTATAAAACATAATAAAAGTCTTGTGCTTATGTGTAGCTTAGCCAGATTTGCCCTTTCTGGGGAATCAGCCACTGAAAATTTGGCAAATCAATGGCAGATTCTCTGGGCTTTTCCCTTTTTCCTTTGTCATCCACTCTCCTAATTTGGCCTTTGCCTCTAACACACAGTAGGGTCTTGGAAAAGTCAGTTTCTGACTGGGTCCCAGTTTACTCCTCTACTGTACAGGCCTAGAGCTAGGTGACCTTGATGACTTCTTCTCATAGTAATACTCAATGACTTTTTTGAATACTTGGAAAAATCCTTCCTGTTCAGTTCTCTTGGCTTTGAGGAGACTTCCTCCTTCACTATTAGGTACCCAAGCAAGGGCCCAGGTTTCCTGGGTTCATCCCCCTTTGAACCTCTTGCAAGACTGGAACTAGGCAGAATTCAAGAAGGGAATTCTGGCACCATAGCCATTCCCTCAAATCTCTGCTCATGAACTTTTTGTTGGTAAAGGCTCTCTGAGGTCAAAGCCATCCAAATAGGAAGAACCTATTCTCTATGTTGGCAAGCATCCATGATCACCCAGTGACAATCCATGAAAAGAGTCTCAAATGGTAAGCCCTTATGTACACAAGATGATCACTGCCAAGGTTTTGCACTAAAGCACAGATCTGAACAAGGAAATTGTGATTATTCATTGGGTGTGAACTGCGGAGGAAGCAACAAGCATCACTCTACCATCTAGAGAGAAAAAATCTCCTGGGATGGCATACTCTGAAAAATTGAGTCCAATCCCCATCTCTATCTTTATCAATTCCCTTCTCAGCTTCTCTCCTTTCAGAACTCTCCAGGAGGTCACTTGTGGCAGTGAGGTTTACCATTTAATAGAAAGGATGTCCAAGGGCAGTTGGCTAAACTTACTCCATTTCCTCTGACAATCGATAATTATTAATCCCCTGCATTCTTCCAAAAGCTGTACACCTGCCTCCCTTTTGTGTTTCTGGGACAGCAAATGGAGCCAGGGTTAGCCAGCCAAGATTTGTGCTGCCCAATGTGCTTGTGTTTGTGCTTTTGGCTTAGGCTGTCTTGCTGGGATGAAATAGTGGGCCTTCCACTAGGCATGGCTCAGCAACTCTGCTAGTGTCTGTGTTTTATTGGGCAATAAATTAATACAGAGCACTGCCAATGAAAGAGAGAAATGGATAGGACAGCAAGCACATTTTTAACAAGGAAAATGGCTTTGTTTCTCAGTAGCATCATTTAAATGATTAGCTCAGTAATTGTGTAGGTTCCTTGATTAAGGATGGGAGAGGGGATCCTGATTAAACACATCTCTGGGAGGAACTGTGTGGGCATGCTCACTACCTTTATAGCTTTGGGGAAGAGGAGATTGTTTTAGGATCCTGGGTCCCGAAGAAGGCTTTCATTTTCATTATGCGTGATAACAAATTCTGTCTGGGTTTTAAGCCTATAAGTGGTGTGAGGTTCACGGCTGGCTCTACCTGTGGGCTACAGTCAGGATAGTCACACTTGAAGGAGTTGGGAGAAATCTTCGATGATGTGTCATGGTCATTAACTGAATTCCACAGTTAATAATGGTGAGAAGAAAGAAGAAAAGAAAGAATAGATTCTATGAGAGGAAGCTCCTTATTTGCAATGAAAATGCCACAAAGCCCAGAGACATTCTAGATGTCATCTCATCATAAAGGAAAACATTCAAGGCTCAGGAGAAAGGCAACAGAAAAGAAAAAATAAAACCCTTCCTTTCCTGTATGTACATATAAACATCAGATTGTGCATGTCTTGTCATAACCAATTTCTAGAAAGGATCCTCTCCCCACCAGAATATCTGCTGCATAAAGGGCCTTTGTCCCTTGTTCTCTGCAATATTTCTCATCCTGGGAATGTTTCCCAGCATATAGTAGGAGATCAATATGTGTGAATCAATGAAATTATAAGTGGACTGTGTTCTACCCTCCACGTTCTACCCATTATTCCTTCACAGCTTAACCACACTTCCACCAGCCCCTGCTCCCACTGTTCCCATCTGAGTCACTCCTCTCCCACTGCTCACCTGATTAACTCTTCTTTTTTATTGTGAATTATGTCCTTGCTTTGGACTATCTTCTCTATTGTCTCTATTTGCCATTAAAATCTTATAATATTGATCTTTTTATATCCATTTCACAAACCTTTTCAGGTTATTATAAAATTTTCATTTGCATTTCCCTAGGAATAGGTGAAGTTGCATAAATGTGAATTCAATTCATCTTGCAAGTATAACAGCTTTTCATAATAGACCCTTCATGTAATAAGTACATCAGAAAATAATTTAACCTTTATGGATTTTTTTTTCCAGCTTCAGATGATGGGGTTGTATGCTTAATAGTTCAAGAACTCAGCTTCTATAGAAATTGAATTTGTATTTGCATGTCACCAACCTTATGATTTTTGTTTTAGAAGGACAGAAAGAAAAGAAGAATGGGAGGAAGCAAGAGGAAGAGAATAAAAGGGAAAGAAAATATGGATGTATGGATGTGTATATTCGTGTTCATAGCTTACTTCATTATAAGTTTTGAGGACTTGTTTATAATTATTTTTTAGAAAATTTTTATAAAAAATAAGCACCATAGGATTCGAAATTGGAGAAGAGGGTAGACGAATTGATGCTTCTGCCTTAGAGAACGTATCTTGGTGACTTCTGATTAAGGAGACTTTTCCAACTTTCTCATCTCTGGTGCTTATAATGTTTCCATGTATCTCTCCTTGGTAGGGGGTTTAGAAGAAATGACAGCTCTTTGCCAAGGAATAGCTTTATTGGAACAAATCATTTGCAATAGAAATGTGTTTACTAAGATAAGTGCTATTTTAAATGTAGTGTGCTGTACCCCTGGCAAAAATTCTTAAAGATGACTCAAAGCTTTTTTGAAACACTGCCATAATTAAAGAAAACCAATTTAATGATCTAACATTTAACATGATTCTTTATAGTTTTAGTCTTGGATTGGCAAAGAGTTGTGAAAAATAACTTCATTCAATTATAATGAGAAATATAACACACACACATATTTCATTGTATAAATGATTATTTGTAGAAATAGTCTACTATACGTGACCAAGAAAATTAATTTAGGGGCTTTGCTTTGTCCTTCCTATTCATTCATCAACAAGTCTTCATTGACGATGTGCCTTGTGCTGGGCATTAAGCAGGCCACAGGAAGAATGTAGCATTCATGACACAACCTCAAGGGACTTATAGCCTAGTTCAGGAAATAAAACATATACACAAAAGTAGTTAACCATGTATATTTAGTAGTATGGAATGGAGTGTCCTTAAAATGTGAAAAAATGAAACATGCTTTGGAATATCAAGAAAGGAGAAACAAAGGAAATCTATACATTAAGGAGGGAATTTATTTGTTTGTACATTCAGCAATTCTATAGAAAGCACCTACTATCTTTCAGTCACTGTAATGGTGTTGGGGTACTAGCAAGGACAAAACAGACCAGGTCTCTGCCGTTACAGTTTATTTTTCTTGAGATTAGATAAGCAATGAACAAGTAGAGAAGTAAAAAGACAGGTGATTTCAGGAAGTAATAAGCTAACAAGGAAATAAAACATTATGAGGGGACAGGCCAGTGCTTTGTTCACCCATGTGCATGTGCATACTCATACACACTCATGATGAAATTTTAGAGAGGTTGGTCAAGAAAGGCTTCTCTGAGCAGCTGGCTTGAGCTCACGTCTGAATAAGGAGAGGGAGCGTTTGGAAAGTGTGGCATTCTAGTCTTGCTTTGTGGGACCAGGAAGATATAGTTTGGAGGATGGGAAAGAGACAAACATTCTGGAACATTTCAGATTATTGAGCTCCTTTTCCTGTGAGACGTGAGGTTGCGGTGCTTTGCATAAGGTAAGAAGTTGGTAAATATTCCTTGAGTGAATCAATGAATGACATTGGTAGCCGGTGGTAGCTGTTTACAGATGAGTGATTTTTTTTTGGTTCTTCCAGTAAGATCATTCTGAGATGAAAGACACAAGCATGCTCAGTGCCCAGATGGCAGCCGTCATGCTGGAAATTTATTTATTTAACGTTTACTTATAGAGTACTTATGACATGGCAGACCCTGGCTTGAGTGCTTCAGAAATATTAACTTATTTAATCTTTATAACTCTGAGGTAGATTCTCTTCTTCCTTCCCTCTGACAGATGTGGGAACGAAGGCATAGCGCTCCATCTGCTCAAGGTCACATGGTCGATAAGTGGCTGGTTGTACAGTTCTAGCCATTAGCCATTGGGCTTCCTTTCCATGGGAAAAGCTAGGACCCATGTCACTCGGAACATTTCCAAGTGCTTCCAGCCTGGACTGGTGGAAAGAGAATAGGGATCTTTCCAGTGGGTCAAGGGGTCTAGAGCTGTGCCGCCCCAAATACCTTTCTATAAGGATAGAGACATTCTTCCTCTGTGCTGTCCGATACAATAGCCACTAGCATGTGTCTACTGAGCACTTGAAATGTGGCTAATGTGATGAGGAACTGAGTTTTAAAGTTTATTTAACTTTAACTACTTTTAATATACACTTCGAAACTGAAGCAATATAACATATTTTTCTGTTAAGAACAATTTTGTTGTTTCAGTATGACTAATTTTTACTAAATGCAATTAATTGTTGCATCCTATGAGATGTATTGTAGTGGATGTGCTAGATGCATAGATTGTTTCTAGTATTTTGTTAACAATTTTCAGTATTAATTCCGTGTTGAAGTAAATATATTTTAGATGTATTGGGTTAAATATAAAATATTTTAAACATAAATGTCACTTGTTTATTTTTTATTATTTAAAATGTGCCTACTAGGAAATTTATAATTACAAGTGTGGCTTAAATTCCATTACTATTGGACAGTGCTGTCCACTGGAAAGGGTGCTTGAATAAAGAGGAAATACCTATTGGGTTTTGGTGGACTTGTGCCATCATCTTGATGACCAGTGCTCCATGGACTCCTGGGTCCTCAGCCTCATCATTTCAGTTCCTAGTTCCCAGGGACCAACATATTACTTAGGTTTTGCAGATAGAGTGCCATGAGATAGAGGTTTGTAGGACCTCATACATTGCACATAACCAACAAAGCTGTGGATTTGGTTGAAGTTGGGGGATCCCTGAACCAGAACCTACTCATTTCTTCTGCCGTTGCTTGTTTCTTGGCAAGGACTGAATCCTACATTGCCACTCGCAGGAAGTAGCTATCCACTCATCCCCATGCTTGAGGGCCAGACCCTGAACCTAGACCCAGAGGTGCCAAGGAGCTGGGTGGAGGACCCCCTACAGAGCCGGAGAACAGCCTGCCAAAACAATGCAGGCTACAGGTGGCAGCAAATGACCCAATCAATGCCAAGCTCTGGCTCAGTCCTAAACTTCACCTGTCATCTGTTTCCCCCCATAGCTCCCACATGCTGCAACCTCACTGTCAGCCTTGGTTTCAAAGACTGGTACGTGTGGAGTGGTGGAGCTCCTCAATGACTGAGTTAACCTAGGACTGCTCTTCCAGGGTCATGGAAGTGGAGACTTTGGAGAACCAGGTAGTCTCCACTTGACCAATACAGAGCCCTGACTCTCTCTTTTACCCAGGCTCTTGACTGTCTTTGCAGATTTCATTTCCCTCTGCCTTAGGGTTCCTCCCAAACACTGCTCAGGTGACCACAGTTTTCAGGTAGGTGTAATTAGTCATTCTTAGCCTAGGTTGCATATTTGAATTACCTGGGAGCTTTACTTTTAATACATCAGAAAGATCCTAATGCGTGGTCCTCACCCCAGAGATGCTGATGTCACTTCTCTGGGATGTAACTCAGTGCTCTGGGTTTTAAAAACTCTCAAGTTCTTCTCATAATGGAACAGATACATTAAATGGACCTTTTTCAAAATGTATTGGAATTTCAGGGAATGAGGGTAGGATGTGCTTGTTGAAAATACAGATTTTTGAGTTCTTCAAATATCTGAAAACTTTGGGATCATAATTGGAAATACATTTTTAACAAACATCCTCAGTAGATCACAGATATTTTAGCATCACTGTATTAAATCATTTAGAACTTATATGGATTAGTTTGTTATCCTTCATGCTTATCAAGAGAGCCAAGAAAGAGGGTTAATGTAAAAAGAAGTATTTAATGGTAAAATTTTAGGATCTTAGATGGGTAGATCTTTTGGGGATGAGGGGGTCTTCCAGAAGCCCTTGAAGTGATGATGTGGAGGTGACTGTCTCAGTTCTCAAGCCAGAACTAGGGCAGTGTTTCAACCAGTCATTTAGAGTTAGGGGGACACTGTGTGGTAGAAAAATAGCTTATGTCGCTGAGTGGCCAAGCATCCTTACCTCATTCTCTTCTTCCCAGGCTGAGGATTGCTGGGAGCTTCTGCCACGAAATGCTTGGGCTGTGTTTCTCTTCACTGGCTCATTGTCTCCTGGGGATCACTTTATGTTCAGTTATTACTGGGGTTTGTACTCAGTGAATCACTCTGCTTACATGGCAGCAGACCAGAGCCACCCTCTCTGCCAAAATTGAGCCAGCCATATGTGGCCTTGTGTTCCGACCCATTCTGTGCACTCTAATGTTTTCCTTAGAAATAGTAGTCGCTGTTGAATATGGTGCTGGTATTTTGTTGAGCATTTTTGCATCTGTGTCCTTCAGGGACACTGCCCTGTAATTTTCTTTTTTTGTAGTGTCCTTATCTGGCTTTGGTATCAGGGCAATGCTGGCCTCATAAGATGAAATTGGAAATACTCCCTCCTTTTCAATTTTTTGGAAGAGTTTTGGAAGGATTGGTGTTAATTGTTCTTTAAATGTTTGGTAGCATTCACCCGTGAAACCATCTGGTCCTGGGCTTTTTTTTTTGGTTGGGAGATTTTTTATTTTGATTCAGTCTCCTTATTTGGCCTGTTCTGATTTTCTGTTTCTTCATGATTCAGTCTTGGGAGGTTTTGTGTTTCTAGGAATTTATTCATTTCTTCTAGAATTCAGTTTGTTGATGTATTCCCTTATGATCCTATGTATTTCTGTATAATCCTGTAAAGTCTCCTATTTTATTTATAATTTTATTTATTGTGTATTCTCTTTCTTTCCCCTGGGTTAGTCTAGCTAAAGGTTTGTCCATTTTGTTTCTTTTTTAAAAAAAAGAAGCTCAGTTTTTTAATACTTAAAAAAATTTCAATTGACATACAATGTTATATTAGTTCCAGGTATACAACAAGGTAATTATATAACTTACAAAGTGATCACCTCAATAAGCCTAGTACCCATGTGACACCATACATAGTTATTATAATAGTATTGATTATATTCTCTATCATTTACAACCCTATGACTTTTATAAACTGGCAATTTGTATATATTAATCACTTTCCCTTCTTCACCCAGTGCCTAACCCACTCCTATCTAGTAATCACCAGTTGGTTCTCTGTATCTAAGAGTCCGATTCATTCATTCATTCATTCATTCATTCATTCATTTATTGTTTATTTTGTTCTTTGGATTCCACATAGAGATGAAATCATGTGGTATTTTTCTTTCTCTGTTTGAGTTTGACTTATTTCACTTAGCATAATACCATCTGGGTCCAATTCATGTTGTCACAGATGGCAAGATTTCATTCTTTTTTTATGGCTGAGTAATATTCCATTGTATATATGGACTATGTTTTCTTCACCTAGTAGTCTATTGATGGGTGCTTCAATATCTTGGTAATTGTAAATAATGCTGTAATGGACATAGTGTTGTGTATGTCTTTTCAAATTAGTGTTTTGGGATTTTTTTTTTTTTTGATAAATACCCAGAAGTGGAATTGTTGGTTCATATGGCAGTTCTGTATTTAATTTTTTGAGGAACCTCCAAACTGTTTTCCATTGTGGCTGCACCAATTTGCAGTCCCAACAGTGCACAAGGGCTTTCTTTTCTCTATACTGTTGTCCACACTTGTTTGTTGATTTACTGATAGTAGCGATTCGAACGGGTTTGAGGTGATATCTCATTTTGGTTTTAATTTGTCTTTCGCTGGTGATTAGTGATCTTGAGCATCTTTTCACATGTATATTAACCATCTGTATGTTCTCTTTGGAAAAATGTCTCTTCAGATTCGGTTTTTAATATGATTTTTTGGGGGGTGTTAAGTTGTATGAGTTCCTTATAAATTTTGGATATTAGCCCCTTATCGGATGTATTATTTGAGAACATCTTCCATTCAGCAGGTAGTCTTTTCATTTTGTTGATGGTTTCCTTTACTGTGCAGAAAATTTTTGGTTTGATGTAGTCCCATTTGTTTATATTTTCTTTTGTTTCCCTTGCCCAAGGAGACATACCCAAAATAAATATTGCCAAGAATGATGTCAAAGTTTACTACCTGTGTTTTCTTCTATGAGTTTTATGGTTTCAGGTCTTAAATTTAAGTTTTAAATCCATTTTTAGTTTATTCTTATATATGACATAAGAAAGTGATGCAGTTTCATTCTGTTGCATGTTTGTCCAGTTTTCTCAACACCATTTATTGAATAGATTGCTTTTACCCCATTGTATATTCTTGCCTCTTTTATCATAGATTAATTGACCTTAGAGGGGTGGGTTTATTTCTGGGTTCTCTGTTCTGTTTCATTGATCTTTGCGTCTGTTTTATGTGTGAAAGTCTTGTCTTATTCTAGTTAACTCCTTTTCTTCTTCTTCCTCGAGGAATTATCTTTGGACCCCATAGTTGACAAAGCTCTCCTCTCCTCCTCTTAGGAGTTCTCCTCAGCATGTTCAATTTTTATTCACCAGTGTGACCATTGGTTGAGTTTCTTTCCTTTAGACTGTAAGGTTCATGAAGGCAGAGGCCCTTTTTACTTCTCTGCTGTATACCTAAGCCTAGTACAAACCTTGGTATGCAGTATCCACTCAATAAGTGAAGGGTAGGGACACAGACATGAATGACACACTTTCTGTCCTCAAGGAGATTACAGGCAAGTGACTGAGAAGAAAACTGGTGACTACAGTAGAGATTGTGAAAAAAGCTTTGATTAAAGTCTGCTCAGGGTCTTTTTGGAGGCCTCCTTAGAGGGAAAGCAGATGAAGTGTAGTTAGAGAAGGCTAAGAGTTGTCACCTCATCTGTGTCTGAATGGCTTAATTTTTTAATAGAAGTAAAAAACAAATAAATGAAAAGAAAAGAAAAGAAAAGAAACAAGACCTAAAAAAATCCAACTACTCTATGTAGTCGAAATAGCATTTAAAACAAAATCTAGAATGCCAAATTAAAATGATAAATGTGGCTGCTACCAGAGAGAACATGCCAAGCGGGTCTGCATTATTCTGAAGGTATGTCAGCACAGAGCACAAAGGGAAGCCAAATTACTGCCAGAAGGTTCTTGCAGGGGTAGAGCTTGAACCACATGGGCAACTCTTCTTCAACACTGTTTCTTTCCAATGATAATAGAAGTAGTTCATTGATGAGCTTCCTTTTGTTTGTGGTACTTTCTGATGACTTTTTCTGGAAATTGGAATCTCCTCAGCTATCTCTTACAAATTTTATAATCCTGGTGAAAGTATGTCTTCAGAAATCGAAGCCTTTTGGAAGTGGGGATTCTAACAGTTTCATTAGCAACAGTGCCATCATATCTAAATTCACAAGGTAGCTTTCTATGGAGAAGATGTATCAGCTTAATTAAAAAAAAAACAAAAACAAAACAAAACATCTTGCAGGCATTGTCTAGCCTATCAAACTAGAATATAAAAATGATTTTGAATAATATGTCAACATAATGAGTTCTAGCCATTTTTTCCCTTTCAGAAGCTTTTGAGGTATCTTTTTATAGATATTTTAAGGGGATTTTATCTAAACAGTACATATCTAAAATCACCAATTTAAACTGATTTTTACATCCATATTCAAAAAAGAAAGAATATCTTGAAAGGATAAACTTTTTCATTCTATGATGGATTAAAGGAGTGTTTCTCAAAATACGGTCCCTGAATCAGCAGCATTGTCATCACCTGGAACTTATTAGAGATACAAATTCTCAGGCTCCCCCAGGCCTACAGAATCAGAAGCTCTGGGATAGGTTCAGCAATCTGTGTATTAACAGACCCTATAGATAATTCTGATGTGTACTCAAGTTGAGAACCACTCACTGTTAGGTTAGGGCATAAAACTCTTGAAAGGCTTTTAATGCTAGGAACCTCATTTTGACATCTGTCATCCTGTTTTGGATAAGAATGAAAAGTAGAGTTCAGTTTTATAGAACAGGAGCGTTCTCCAACTCTGTATCCTCTGCAGCTCCAGCCCTGAATCCAGGTGGACACTCAGTAACTGTGTGGAATGAATGAATGAATGGATGAATGGATGGATGGATGGATGGATGGATGGATAACTGTAGAATAGTGTGAGGAATTCATAGAAATGAATTTTTGTGCATAAAAATCTTTTAATGGAGTAGATGAGGAGGGGGAATTTGGTGATCGGGCTGTGCTATGCTGAAATGCCTGGCTGGATCATGGCAAGAGAGCCCCTCAACCTGAGAAGGCGATGCTTTTCTCCATATAGAAATTGAAAACTTGAAAGTCCACACAAAAGGCTTAAATATATCCACCTCAGTTCTGATACTCTCAAAAATAGGAAATAAAAATAGGAAATAAAAAACTTCTCCTCACATTTCCTGGCCCCTGCCTTGCTGAAGAGCTAAGCATGTGCCTGGTCTGCCTATCAGAGATGCTGAAGTATAAGCCGACCTGAACACCAGACACAGGCTCTTCTCTTTTAAATGGCTTTGTAAAGACAAGTGGCATTCCACAGATAGTCTTCTTTTCTCCTCTTTTGTTTCCAAAGTCAGCATGAGGATGAGAGAAGCAGGAAAGCTTGTGTTACCTGACCATGCCCACCTCACCCCAACCCCCACCATGTGTCCCATGTAAGTGGAGATTTGTGGTGTTCTGACTGTCTGTAGTGAGCCAGGGCTCCGGTTACGCTGTGCGGCGCTGCTAGTGTCTGATCCTCGCTGGACCACAGGGAGATCTGTGAGACATTGCAGGCGTAGAGCTACAGCTGGGGCTGTGGTCCAGCCTTTCTAAATTAGCAGTGATGTAGAGTTTAGTGGGGCTTCTGACCCTTGCTTGTGTTGAGGTTTGTACTGCATTGGCCCTGCCTTCTGATTTTCTAGGCTATGGGAGTGGGAATTTGTGAGCTATCTCTTAAAGCTTTCTACTTCCTCCAGGAGGGGTAGCTTATCTGTAAGAATTCAATAGTAAATACCAAAAAAGAAACAAACAAACAAACAAAATAAAAAATAACTCCATTCCCTGAGGCGAGGGAAGAGGGAGAGATGTCAGAAGAGAAAATGTTAGTGTCTTCTCTTTGGAGACCTGGATTAACCCCTCTGTAAATCTTAACAAAAAGGGCTTGCTAATTTTATTCCTTTCCTAGATGGTGTTTGCCAAGGTCAGCCCCTTTGCTATGGTTAGCAGTCGGTTCTACAAAGGAGAAAATGAAGTGTAATACTTTCCAACCAAGTGTGTGAACATGCACATCCATGGTCAAGCCCAGCATGGGGCGGGTGACTGATTCTGAAGCCAGTTCAGTGCTGGTGTCAATGTTGTATTGTCATTGAATAGTTGTTTATAGTCTCAGGCCAACTTCTTTGATGCCGAGGGGCTTCGGTGGCACTGCTTTATGGGGTGCATTGGCAATCCTTTCTAAAAGCAACACCTTTGGTGGCAAAATAATTACTGTAGAAGATGGAAATTTTAGGTTGTCTCTAGGGGTGGCGTTAAGGTCCCATCAACCCACTAAGGGCCTATAACCACGTCATTACTGCAGCTTGGCCTTGAGCTTTAGACTTGGAGACCAAATGCCCTGTGTGTCTATTCTATTATCTTCTAGAGGAAATCGTTTCATATTTTTAAAGCGGTTATAAGCCAAGAGCACAATCTTTTTTCTTTTCTTTTCCTTTCTTTTCTTTTCTTCTTTTCTTTTCTTTTCTTTTCTTTTCTTTTCTTTTCTTTTCTTTTCTTTTCTTTTCTTTCTTTTCTTTTCATTTCTTTTTTTTCTCTTTTCTGTTCTTTACTTTATTCTATTCTTTTCTGTCTCTTCTTTTTTCTTTCTTTCTTTTTTATTATTATGCTAAAGGGTATATACTCTTTTTAAAACTTCCAATCATATCTGGGACTTTAGCTACAGTTGCCAAAAGACAAAGTAGGCTCTGGCTCTAGTTAGAATTCATGATCCCTAAGAAATTCATAGCCCACTTCGTACATCAGTAATAAACAAGGATGAGAGTGAGAGGAGAAGGTGGGGACTCATGGGAAATCTCTATAGATCCTGGAAACTGAAAAAGAAATTCTAGCTTGAGAAGGGCTATGATCAAACACTCTCAGAGGGGCAAGAGTCATTTGTATGTAATAAAAATTTCTTGGAGATACCCACTGCCATTGAAAGGAGGAATATTAACATCCCTCTGAGAAAGTGATTATGTTTGAGTTTTGAAATGTAAATATACTGCTAGATTCTACTTGCTAGTTCTCAGAATTTTTCTTCTATTTTTTTATTGTGATAAAGTACACAAAGGATTTACTGTTTTAGCCATTTGTAAGTGTGCAGTTCAGTGGCTTGAGTACATTCACAGTGTTGTACAACCATCACCACCATCCAGTTCCAGACCTTTTTCATTAACCTAAACAGAAACCTTATACGCATTAAACAATAATTCCACTTAGCACTTGGCAGCCATCCCTCTACTTTCTATCTCTATAAATTTGACTATTCAAGGTGCCTTATATAAATGGAATCATATAGTATTCGTGCTTTTGTGTCTGGCTTATTTCACTTAGTGTAATATCTTCAAGGTTTACCATGTTGTGGCATATCAGGATTTCCTTCCTTTTTAAGGCTGAAATATTATTTCATTAGGTATATATACTACATTTTGTTTGTCCATTCATCTGTCAATGGACATGTGGTTTACCTCTACTTTTTGGCTGTTGCGAATAAAGCTGTTATGAATTTGGGTGTGCAGGTCGGTCTCTGCTTGAGTCCTTGCTTTCAATTCCATATTTGTCTTTAATATACTATAAGAACTGGCAAGGTTTGAGAAGCAGGACAAAGATGGCCATAAATTTAGTAAATGGCAACTGGTGACTTGACAGTGCTATAGAAGTTTTCTCATCTTATAAACCTAATTAAATTAAAAATCCAGTTGGCCAAACCCACATACACTTGAGCCAAAGAATTTTTCCAAAAGTTCATTAGCTGCAAACTTGGGAGCTCCATGAACAGATGGAACTTTTTCCCCTGGATTTTTCAGTAATTAGACAGGAAAGGTCTTTAAAACTTCAGAACTCAAATGGAAGATTTTATCTTGCCAATGCATCAGTTTTAATGCCTTTGGTAAAAATATGCAAAAATCAACCATTTAAGTTTTATGATGCAATGATGTAAGATTTTGGTGTCATTAAACTTCGACTCTCAGGAAGGGCACAGGTTTTAGGAAATTTTTCTGACTTAATGTTACAATTTCTTTTTATTTTATTTTACTTTTTTAGTTTATTATTTCAGTTATATTAATTGAGGTGTTAGAGGAAGACATTGAACTCTTCTGTATTTTTATGTTGTGCAAAAGAAGATGAGCATGGTCAACAAAATCCAGATAAGATAGATGACACTCCTGTGACAATTAGGGAACACTATCTTGCAGATTCACATAGCTTGTGCCTTAGAGTTATGCAGAGTGAAGTTTGGACAATTGGCTTATCATTTATGCCCTACATGCTTCTATGGAGAATATAGAAAACACAAGACTTCAAATCCTGTATATCTGGAGGCTCACATTTGTCTCTGACCTCTCCCAAAAGCCCATGATTACACTTAATTTTTTCTATATGGCAACAAATATGTGATTTACAATAAACTTGCTCTTTGCAGTTTACACTCAAAAGGAGTTCTGTTATTTTCTAGGGCTCTCTTTTTATCTACAGTAATTTTGAAATTACATAGTTTGAAAGTGAAGAGAGATACTTGCTAGGAATGTAGTTGGTTTGTGATGGATTAGTGGAGCATTAGTTTATCTCCGTCCCTTGCAGCCTACATATACATTCATGTATTATTTATACATTTATGTTATTTTGTGTCTCATCTCCTCAGGACATGTGCTTCGCTATATTTCCACAGGTTCCTAGTCCTGATCCCAGTCTAAATTCTATGCCTCTTTACCTAACACTGCTGATATCTACCACCTTAATTGAACTTGTTTTTGCTGGAGAGATTATTTCCCTCACTTCTCTTTATGGATGTTGCTTGTTTCTTCATAGACCAGGACCACTGGATACGCCATTGCTCTTTTCATCTTTGTGCAAAACCCTTTCTCTTGAGGCTTCTGCCATCAGCTAAATCCTTACTCTGTCTGCTCTCCATGATGCTCTCATCTGCCTACTTCCATCTGCCCCCACTGTTCAGGATGGCTTCCATCCTTAACTCTTTCTTCTCTCAACCTCAGCTCCAGCCATCACCTTCGAGTCTGTGCACACGAATCTCCTATCTAGCCCCAGATCCTTGACCTCCCCAACTATGATGCACCTCAGACAAGTGTCCCTTGGATCCCGCCATCACAGGGAACTACTCCTCACCTCTGTCTGAAGTTTTAAACTCTAAATTCTCACTCACTGAGGGTCCATATTCTTTCATCTCTCTTTGGCTTTCACTGCACCCAGTTGCCAAATTTATTCTTCAGTCTTTCCTCCAAATACTCATTTAACAAATATTGATTGAGATATTTTGCTAGCTTCTGGGAATTTAGCGATGAGCAAAAATAGACATGTATCCTGTCTTCATAGAACTTGCCGTCCAGCAGAGAGAGAATTAATCAAATGATTGCACAAAGAAATTTAAAATTGCTACTGTGCTCAATGCTACAAAGTACAGACTATGCTCTTGGAGGACCTTCCCTAATTAGGTGGACAGGGAAAGAAATGACAGTAGAGCTGAGATCTGAAGGATTAATAGTCTATGAGGATGGTAAGTCTTTTAGGAGGAGGGATGTGCTTATGCAAAGGCTCTGTGGTAGAGGGGGTGGGACATATGTTAACTAAGAAGAACTGAAATGCCCATTAACTAGAGTCTAGAGAGACGAATGTAAGATAAAACTAGAGATGAAGGAGAGGTCCAGAGTTTTCAGCATCTTGTAAGCTGTAAGGGATTTTTTCTTCATACCAAAAGCTGTGGAAGTGATTTGAAACAGTTGAAAGACAGAGGTTCCTCTCCAATTTATTATATCATGTGTCTTAGAAATTCATACACTGAGTATAGCTTTATAGTATTGTATTTTTGGAAGCACACAGATTCATAGGCATATTACATAGGCTTCCTTACATTTGAATAATTTTACTCTTATCTGGAAGTGTCACACATTTTTTTTAATGCTATAATTCTAAATACTGACTACTGAAAGCACTTTTTTCTTTTCCCTTTATTTCATCTTGAATACATCTATACTTATACCATTGTTTGGAACCTTGGTTTCCAGTAAATCTGTCTACAGCACTTTTGCGTAAGCACTTGCTTAAGTCAAATGTAATGCACCAGAATTTTAGGGTGTAAGCTTAGGGGACCTATGGATGTTTAAGTGGTATTGTCAAAATTTTATATGTTACAAATCTTTTGTTATTTATGATAACAAAATTTTTTTGTGTGTGGTAGCAAGATTGTATCTTCTATTGAGAACCATTAATGTTTTAGGGAGGAGAAATACTTGCCAGATTGTAAAGAAAAATATCTTTCCCTTTTTCCCTTAAAAAATTCAGAGGATGAGCTTCTTGTGGTAAAACCTACAGGAATGTGGACCTTGCAGGGAATCACAGAGGCAGGAGGTGAAGGGACTGGGTCAGACCCCCCACCCCACTCACCAACTCGGTTCCCCATAGTGAGGGCAGAGCTGAGGCACAGACCCAGGAGACAGCTGGTCAGTGTCTTCTCTGGCTTTGTTTTGGTTTTGTGGAATGACAGGCTGAATGAGCAATTGATTGCCTATTGGAAACACAAACTATGAATCCGAGTGTCCATGGAGTTCCCACTTGTGATTTTATGAAAGAAACAAGCCTCTCTGACATAGATTGGAGACACATTATTGCCATCATACTGAGTTATAATTATGCACAAATGGCATAAATGAGAGCTGCCTTTTTAAGCAAAGTTTTTAGTTCTTTCACTGCATGCAGTAACCTGTTAGGGCCCCCACCTGATAGCCATCTGCTTTGATTCCACCATTTCACGGACTGAGAAACCGAGTCCCAGAGACATGAAGTGATGTGCTCAAGAGCATACTGCTTATTGGGACAGAGCTGAGATTCAGACCCAGCCTGACTGGAGTCCTGTCCTCTCTCCATCGTGTGTCAGTCATATGATACAGCAACAGTGAGGGGGACATAGAATATCAGGACCTCTTCTTTCTTCTTCCTCGGTTTCTGTTCTTCCCTTTTTCCACTTTGGGTGTTTGAGATGATGGTGGTGTTACTTCTTTGCTCCTTTCTTCCTTAGACGCCTTGTAGCATCTACTTGTATGTGTGGCATTTACTGAATTCACAAGGGATTCCTGAATAATTTAAACTTCTGGATTCCATATTCGTTGCAGGTAAAGACCAGGCTTGAGTTAGCAATTTTAGTTTTTAATTTCCCTCTCTGTCTGTCTGGGCCTTGTGTGTAAGAGTTCAATAAGTGTTTGTTGGAGTTGTTAAATCACCAGACCAAACACTATAATTTGGATTTTGGAATGATGGTATCTCTCATAAACAAAATGTCTCCAGATTGTTAGGCCAGGAGAGCTCTCATGTCTATTTTATTAATATAGTGAGTTTTATTGTATATAAATTTTACCTCAATCAAAAGGGTCATGTGCCTTCAGGATCATGTATGGAAAATAGTCCATTTTCTAAGGGGTCACTGCTGTCAGCCAAGGGCTAAGTCCTGACCAAACATGTGGAATCATTAATCAGGGTCATTTGTTCTGCTGTGAGCTGAGCAGACTGTGTAAAACCTGCCCAAGAGAGAATTAATTCATCTTTCTCTCTGCTTTTTTAGAGTACACCTAGCACTATTCTCAAAGCCTGCAGGCTTCATGCATATGTTCTAATGGGCTAATTGTTCAAGAGACATTTGTAAATTAATCTTTGACTTGAGCTAAGCAGTTTCCCCTAATGGCTTTAATGCAGTGACTCCCGTTCTTGGTCACACATCAGATTCACCAGAAGAGCTTGTTAAAAACAGAGGTGCCCAGCTTCCCCCTCTCTCCAAGCTCAAGAGTCTCTAGTCCTAGTGAATGAGGATGTTTTCTGTTTCTGAAGGAACACTCCTGAGGTGATCACATCTGGTAGTAGCCACCTTTGTGAGCCGTTGCTTTAAATACATGTCCGAAGGCCCATGTAGCTTCATGTGTGGATTGAAAGCATTTGGGCCCAAACCCGACAACATGTAACCAGCTTCTAGAGCAGGCAGCGTCTCTAAAGGGCCGATTCATTCACTTCTGACTGTGTCATATCACTGGATCTGACGTTTTCTTGAAGAGCTCCTAAGGGTGGATATTCTGTGCTTTGCCATACTATTTTCCACTTCTATGAACTTTCTGAGACTTTTGAAAGATCTTCAGGACCTGGAATTTCCCTCGTGAACATGGCCATGAATATTTTCTTTACTCTCCACTTGTCATCAGACTCCTGGTGACAGGTGTTTCGGGGACAGTGTTTTAGTGCAGTGTGTGTGTGTGTGTGAGTGTTCTTGGCAGTCTTCTGTGCAAACACACGTCATGTTTGATCTTGAAGTTTTGAAAATAGATGCCTCACAAGCGCCATTGTTCGAATGACATTTATGAAATCTTTTTTGTTTTTAAGAATCCGGCACTCTATAGATATTACTTAGTACTGAGTATCATCATACAGCATGTGGGTGTTTTCAGTAAACCTAAAAATATGGCAGTTAGCACCATGCAAGTAGCCAAGGTATTTGGTGAACCCAGACTATGAAAAGCTGGAAAGGCTAGACAGGTGCTAGTGAAGGTTAGCACAAGGTATGTCCTGAGAAGGCATGCTCACATTATCCCCGTATGTCAGACTATTCACAAGCCCTTGTTCACAACAGTCTTTTTAAAGAGCTTGGTCCTTGTAAGGGGCATCCTGTGACTCAGCTGCTGGAGGGCAGGTGTTTCCTTGCTTCAGGTATTACACTTTTCTTGGCCTCATCTTACCATGTCCTTGGAGCTTCAATGTCCCTTATCCCTGGACCCATCGAAGCGCAAAGATGGACTCCCAAATGAGAAGAGACAATGTAGGAAGAAGGTATACTTTGGGCATGGGGACGATATTGAGATAAAGGCCCCTGTTGTTCCTCCCCTTCTTAACTCCTCCATTTAGGTATGTTCCATTTAGCTTATGTATTGATCGTGCCAATACCACACAATCGAGTACTGATTAAATAATTTTGCGTAGAATTCACATGCATGAGCATTACCTTATGAAGGAGTGCATTTTATGGCTCCACGGACTTCTCTCATTTGTTTTTCTTAGGGCCTTATGTATGGCAGATGCGAAATAAATACTTGGATGATTATTTGGAGGTGCTCTATAACGTAACTATTTAGGCTAAAATCTGATCATTTCGTGTAGTCAAACTGGATGTTTTTCATCTTTAAAGTAGGGTTCTCAGGCAATGGGGGATTTGCCAAATAGATAGAGATAATAAATGGCAGCGAGATAGACAGAGAGGACATAGCCTTTGTGAGGGCCTGTAGGAGATGAATCTCTGTTCGATCCCTGTTTTCATGGCCAAATCCAAAGGGCTGGTTTATTTTCTGCAGCACCTGGATCCAGATTGACAATGTAATCAAGTTTGATGATAAAGAAGCATTTAGCCAGTTTATAAATTACATGCACAGTTGTTTGAATACTGAGAAATAGATTCTCTCCCCTTCGATCATTTCATGCCTGAAGGGAAGTTGGCACCCTTTGGAGAAAGCCTCGCAACTGAACACGAGGACCCAAGCATAGGTCCATTCAGCAGAATCTTCAGTGCCTGGGAACTTGGGAAGTTTTCCTTCTGGATTTCTTCCCTCCCTTACCTTATCAGAGTGATGCTGATATGTGAGTTTGCATCTTAGGAGGATAGCAGGATGCCTTCCTTCCTGCCACTGTCTGATTTGCTTAAGTAAGCTGCACACTGTCTCCCATTAAAGAGGCCAGCAGGAACAAATTAGGGTCAGATACTTTGGCTACTCCAAGGCTTGGAAATCACCAGCATTGAAGAAAAACGTAGATTGTAAGCTCGTTTCAGAATGCTATAGATGCTATTGCAAGGACTTCTTTCTTTTTCTTTCTCCTTTCCTTTTTCTCCTCCTCTCCCATCTCCTTCCCTTTTCTCCCAGCCTCTTCTCTCTCCCCTTTCCCCTCCTCTCCAGCTTTTAGTGGAATAAGCCTGACAGAAGCTCATCATCCACCCCCCCCCCCCCCGCCCCTACACACACACACTGACAGAGATTAGTCTTGGATCAGCTGTTTATGAATGAAAAAGAGGTCCTTCCCCTCTCTTCTGGCCACACCCTTTCTCTTTGCAGCATTTTGGGAATGAGGTCAGGGCCAGGATCTAACTGCTTATGTCTCAGAAATAGCGCAGATCAGAATTAATCTTAAGCTATTTGTTTTGCTGCTTCATTCAGATAATGGAGGGAAAAGTAGAGGCCTGTTTGTTTTTATTTGTTCGTTTTTGTGTATAGCTTTGCAAAGGATGAATGAATGCACGTGTGTGAGGAGAGAGACTGAAGTGAACTGCCAAGGGGTTTAAGCGCTGGATGGACGGTAATTACTGACAGACTGCAGGAGTTTCCTTGGCTTCAACTGGGGACATGTTTTAGTTTTTAAACAAAATGGAAGAATAAAATAGGTCCCAGTGGTGTATTAATACCTCCTTCCATAAGCAAAATTTATCAGGTGCTATGAAACTGCATATTCCTTTTACAGTGTCCAGTTGTTTTAACTGTCAGTTTTTAAATGTGCAGCTCACCATCTCACCCCAGTAGCTCCATGGTTTTGCAGTGTTTCCAATGAATATGCAGATTTCATTTTCTATCAGCCACTTTGGTGCACATACACATAATACGGACATATGTACATGATTCATTCTCTCTCTCTCTCTCTCTCTCTCTCTCTCTCTCACTCACACACACACACACACACACACATATGGGGTTTGATTTTGCCCTCTTTACATAAATTGGGATTCATCTATATCTACCAGCCAATGCCACAGGGATGTTAATAGATACTCTGAGGAGACTGACACTTCTAACCTCATTCATCCTGTAATCTCTTTAGGCCAGTGGTTCTCAACCTTTTAGCACCAGGGACTGGTGCTCTTATGAGAATCTAATGCCCGGTGATCTGAGGTGGACCTGAGGTGGTGATGCTAGCACTGGGGAATGGCTACAAATACAGATGAAGCTTCTCTCACTCACTGCTGCTCACCTTCTGCTGTGTGGGGTTGAGGACTCCTGCTTTAGGATATTAGCATGTTGAACGTTATTTGTCGAGCCCTGGCATTGCATGTGGTGGTGGTATTCACTTTTTATTCTCAAGCTCAATTGTTGGCTCTTAGTATCTTTTTTTTTTTTTTTTGAACGTCCTTTGAGTTGGACCACCACTCTCCTGTGTGAACAATTAAATAGATGAATTAGAATATTAAGTGAGCACAGAAGTGTCAATATCAGCCCAATTGGCTACATATTTGTCTGATGGACTTTCATGTGACAGGTATCCTCTGAAGGAAGATGCCAACTTGTCTTTTATATCATTGGTGATTAATTTTGAGTGAAGAATGTAAAGAAGACCAAGGATTGTCATTTAGTTGGCCTAATGTATTACCTAATTTGGCTTTCTGCACCTCAAAGGTTTCCAAAATACTGGAGAAGTGTTATGCACGCCCCCCCCCCACACACACACATGCACATGCACAGATATTTGCACAAGCCACAAATTTGTGTTTTTCAATTGATAGTTCTTTTATAGAAACAGAAAGTGAATTAGTGATTGTCTAGGACTGGGGCAAGAGTATGAACTAGCTGTTAGGGAGATGCGGGATCTTACTGGGAGGATAAAAAGATTCTGAAACTAGATTAAAGTGATGGTTGGACAACTTGGTAAATGTATTTAGTCATTGATTGAACTGTATATTTAGAATGAGTGAATTTTATGATATGTAAATTATACCTCAAGAAAGTTGTTAAAAATTGATATTTCTCTATTTAAGTTCTCTTGGGGCCTAGGTTACATATAACATGAAAAGTCGTATCACCCCAAATTTTTACCTGCTCTTTTCCCACCCAAATGTATTGACTTCAGTGTGGAGAAGCTGGACTGTGAGGTCACAGGGCCAGGTAAGAACCTTGTGCTTTAGGTTACAGGGTCTGCCCTGCCCCCTGTTGGCCAGCAGCGAGGTTGCAGCCCACTGCAAGGTAAAGGAGCAGCATCAGGGGAGCAAGGGAATGAGATATCCAAGCAGGTCCCAGAAAGCCATTGGCACGGTGTTTGTTAGCCGCAGCTACACATGTCATAAAACTAAAAAATAAACACCTCAGTGTTCTGCTCTATAGTTATGGTGTTATTCTCTTCTTTTGCAGGTGGTCTTAGTCTTTGCTCTCAGCATTGGTGCACTTGTAATATACTTCATAGATTCGTCAAAGTGAGTATCCAAATACCTTCTATTGCCTTCTTTTTCTTTCTTTCTTTCTTTTTTTAAATATGATCATGAACTTTTATGTTGATCAATTGATTTACTTTAACACCAACCTTTGCAAGAGCTTCCTGTGTGGAAGACTTGTAGAGGAAAGCAGGATTGTCTGTTCTGATTTTCTGAATGGGAAGGCAAGCTCTCACAAGGAAGGCTGCCTTAATCCTGCTGATTATAAGAAGGAGGAGGGGTATCTGAGGTCAAGCCTTTTTGCTGGGTTTTATTTATTTTTAAATAGCTGTTTCCTGATAAAGTATTTGCACTGAAGATCAAGTGTGTAAGAGAGTTTTGATGTAAATTTGCAAACTCTGTGAGGGTCACAGTATCCAACCATGGAGGCTATGGGTCCATTTCTTATTAGGGTTTTCAATGCTTTAATCTTTTCGGAGGACAGTTAGAAAGCGTGATGCTATCCTTTGCACCTGCCAACCAAATATTCGGCTGAAGCATCGCTCGCTGGTGCTTCTTGGGTTGTGAAGGTAAGGAGATGGGACAGAGGAGTTCATGATGACTCCCAGAAGTGAAGAACCATGGCCATCTGAGAATTTTCAGAGCAGATGCTTGTGCAGACCTGGGGGTGCTGGCTGAGTGCACTGATGCTTCAGGGTAAGCCTGGGGTGGGTTCTATGTGACAGATGGTAAAGGAGGTAGAAGAAGTCATTGAGCAGAGCTGCTAGGTGGCAGCCAGTTCTGCTCTGGTCCAAATAGACATCACCCATAGGTACATCATTTTTTCCCAACTATTCTATTGCAATCTTAAAGATGACGGCATCTGATAAACTGGAGCTGAGCTGGTCTGACTGGCCTTTCTCTGGTGACATGAACTTGATAGCCAGACAGCGACCTTGAACTCTGTCTGAATTGTTTACTATGAGAGTGCTTAGAACTCCTTGAACTCTATCCCTGGTATGGCTGGATACTAGACTTTGATCCCAGGAAACTTGCTTGGTGTCCCTGTTGGCACATGCCCTGTTGTATCAGAATTCTAAGTTTAGCACTCTTTCTGTGGCTCTGGGTGGTGAAAATTTCATGCATGCCTAAACTCTGAATTTCTCAGAGGCTTCTTGTCACTAGCCAAAGGATATTGTACATTTGGGTGCCAAGACCAAAATATCATGTCGTGGAAAAGAAAGAAAACATCTTCTTTATCACCTGTTTCTGCGAATCAGCCACATTTGAGAATTTCAGGTCCTTCAGTCCATCCTCACACACAGGGCTAGGCTGC
Source organism: Rousettus aegyptiacus (assembly GCF_014176215.1). Taxonomy (NCBI): domain Eukaryota; kingdom Metazoa; phylum Chordata; class Mammalia; order Chiroptera; family Pteropodidae; genus Rousettus; species Rousettus aegyptiacus. Next base: position 10,739,892 of record NW_023416309.1, read on the forward strand.
CCTTGCCCATCTCAGATGGAGGGTCCTTTGAAAACTTTCCAGGAGATGAGCTGCCACACGCTCCTCCATCAGATCTTCCTGGCCAAGAAAAAAAAAAGAAGAGCTCTTTTAGTTTGGAAAACCCTAAATAGTATGACATCGAAGGTAAACCTCTTTTAAATATCTACTCTTAATAATTTTGGATCACATTTGAGTTGAACCAAGGATTTCCTCAGTCTTATTCCTTTAATTTGTCTCTAGGCTTGAAGAGTGTTCTCACACATCTTGGGTGTGTTCCCTGCCAAATTCCATGCCAGGGCTCAGGAATTGGGTTTAGGCATGTAGTCTGTATAACCTAGGCAGAGTAAACCCATACACGGAGGTGAGTGTGGAATGGTTGGAAGGACAGATGCCTCGGTGCCATCCTTCTCTTCCTCTCCCTTCTTGCTCCTTTGTATTTTTCAATTAAAATAAAATCATCTTATTGATGGATTTGAATTGTGTCTTTTTTTATAGAGTCTATGAGGAGGCCATCTTTTGCTCTTAGATTTTGGAGTCCTTAGATCCATGCGAGAGGATAGAAAGAGATGGAATTCCTCAAGGCAAGACCCTCTTCCTCGGATGCCCTGCACTACCTCAGTGCTCCTTAGATTTAGCTATGATTCTGCTAAGCCTTGGGGAAGCCGGCTTTGGGGTTCTCTCTAGTTCTGGTCCTTTTATACACTTTCCAAGAGTCTATTCAAAGAATGTCCTTCCATCCTGTTCTCAGCTTTTCCCAGCAAAAATGCCAATTATCTTAGACCCAATATCATTCTCGCTCTCCCTGGGGACTGTTCTAGCCTTATCCTAAACATTGTCTTTCTTCTCTGTCACTAAACTGTGCGGTTTGGCATGAAACTTGGTACCCAAGAAGACCATATGTTTGTTTATGTAGCCCTTTTTGCTTTTCATTTGCATTACTTCTTTTGTTTCGGAAACCATATCCCAAGGCTCTGTCCTGTGGGAGATCTGATCAGCACAGTCAAAACCAAGGAGTCTGCCATCTTTCTGGGGACAGCCAGCAAGCATGTTTAAGTAAGAGGAAGAATTAAAGTAGAATCTATAAAGTAACCTTTATGACAAATCCGTAGATTCCTAGGCATTATAAAAATAAAGAACCAGTTCAACAAACTATAACCAAGCAATGTGAAGTTCAGTCCACACGTAAAATGTAAATGTAAAGCAGGTGAGAAAGCAGGTGTAAATTCTTAAAATTTATCTTTTCCATTCAAAACCGTCATCAGTTTTATACACTGCTTGGTTTGCTGGCCATTCGGAAAGAAATGGTCATCTTGGAAAAATAAACTTTAAGCTTATCTTGCAAGTCATATGAAATCACTACCCTGGAAAAAAGTACACAGTATTCCTCAGATGAATTTTAGTTAGTATTTATACCCTTCAAATAAGTGAATATCTGAAAAGATAATCTATAGCCTTTCCCTTGTGTGAACCTAATAGGTATAAAACGGCTTGTCTCTGTACATTTTAACAAGAGCTGGCCTCCCCCAAATGGTGAGGAGTACCCCAGGAGCACAAGTTAAAAATCGAAGGCTCTGCTGGTTCAGAGTCAAGACAGTCTAATTCAGGAGGTGCAACTGGACAGGTGGTTATTCTACTTCTGTGTGGCATCAGGTGAGGAAGGCACTTCAGATAAATGTCATAATTGATGGGCATATGATCTTTTTAACTTTCACTACTTATTTTACTATCAAGAGGCAGTGGGTAAGTTATGTCCAAATATATCCTCTCCTACATGTCTTTTCTGTTGTTAGGCCAAGATGATCTCTGAGCAGTTCTTTCTCAATCAAGGCTTTGGGAAGCCCTTCTTTGAGTCTTAATTTTCATTAAGTGATCACCACAAAAGAATCACTTGTGCAGCCTCAGGTGATTGTAATCTAGCTAAGATGGATTGTCCTTAGAGCTCCTGGAATTGAAAGCCAAAGAGAATTACATTAAAATGTGTTAAAATTATGCTTTATCATCCCAGCAGTAGACTCTCCAAACACTCAAGAAGGGGGAGCTGTTCCACCAAGTCTTTGGGTAGACCTCAATGTCAATTCCTTAGCAGTCACGGAGATGCATTAAGCCCACCACGCATAGTAATCCCATACCCCTACCAACTCCCTTCGAGCCACATGAGACAGATATTATCCAAAAGAACTCTATTTCTTTTTCATTCTTTATAAAGGTGTTATGCTCAATTTAAGGCACTCCTATTTCTGATGTCTCTAGATGCCTAGCCCCACCCTTTCTCCCTACACACTGGATACTCTGTGAAGCAAAGATTTTTTTTTTAATTGTACAACCAAGTCAAAAGTGCCCCTAGACTTCCTATGGGTGATAATGTCACTGTGGTTGGTTTCATCCCTGTTTCCTCCCTTTAACAGAGGAATTGTAATTCTTCCCTAATAGATAAGGAATACAAAAAGCCCAAGCATGTCAGTGTGCTGGCAGGATTCATGGATTGCATAATGCAGTAGTTCCCGCTGCTTCTAGAATTTCAAGAGAAAGTTGGAAAAGAGAGAGCCTCAGGGCCCTGGGTATTTGCATTTTTTTTCCAGAGGAATTCTGGGAAAGGATGACTCATCTGTGTGAAGGTATTTATTCCTTTGATTCATGTTTAAACTCTGCTACTTTTTATGCTGTAGTTACATGGATTATGAATATTTAATGCTGCATATACTGAAAACGAAGGTCAAGTCCTGCTTACTGGTGACTTTAATGCAGACTCATGTCTCGGAAAGGCAAGCTACCTGCTGTTAGCAGAGTAGAGCTGAAAGGTTATACATTGTTAAAATTTTTCTTAATGACTTTATCTGCTCCAAAATGTCTGGTACGCAGTGGAGAGGCGCCTGCTGCTTTTGCCAGCCTTTGCTCTTGGCTTCTGGTTTCAGCAGTGCTGGTTTAGGATATGGACATTAGGAAGGGGGGAGCAGGGAGGAATGGCAACACAAATTTTGGAGAGCATCTGATTGAAGGGCTGGATTCTAGGGTAGCAGCAGGGTTACAGTATGAAAATGGCCTCCCTTAGTCTTTAAAATTTTACGTTTATATTCAATGATTCATTCATTTTTATATTCATTCATTTGAAACATCTTTAGTGTGATGATGCTGAATATTTTCCACGTGGCAAAATTGGTATGGTTAGTTACGGTTAAGGAAAACTGTTTTTAAGATTGCAATAGAAATTGACCAGACTGTTTTCATAGCCTCTGAAAATAAAACTGGCATGGTTGATGTAATAGAGATATCCAGAGCTTTGGCAGAACTGGCCAGTCACCCAAGTATTTTACTCCTCAATTTTTCACATGGCCAGGGCTCTCATCCCTCAGCCTAGACATTCTCCTCAAAAGGAAAGAGAGCGGCCGGTGGTTGGAGGGAACTGACATTCGCTGATCACGTGCTCTGTGCAAGGCATAGTACTAAGAACATTAGAATAAATAACACACGCACACAGTTCCATTAAAGTCTCCTTGCAACTTGATGGGGGAGGTATTATACATCCTTTCCAGTTACAAATGAGAAGGATGAGGCTGCAACATTTGTCCAAAACAGTGTAGCTAATCCTGGAGCCAAGATTTGAACCCAGCATGTCTCAAGGCCCCTCTCTTCCAAGTGTCAGGAAGCAAAATTCCAGATTGTGGAAGTGACTAAATGGGTTTAACGAGAAGTTGCAAGAATGAGAGGTCCCTTAGCCTCATCAGGCTGACTCATTTGTCTTATTTTCCTTTTTGTTCTCCATCTCCATTTCTTACCCGTGGGGCCAAGACTGAAAGTCAGCAATACTTACGGGGTCCTCTCACAGCTTTCTCCCTAGGACGTGGGACATATCCGTGAGATATGTGCTGTCTGATGTCTGTTTGGATTTTGATTCATTTCTTCCTAATTATGGCTTAATAAGACTCTCTTCTATCTCAAGGAAGTAGCAGTCTTTTGTAATGGAATAGAGTCAAGTTAGCAAAGAACAAGCAAAGATTATTGTTTCTCAAGGGCTCTTTCCACTTAAGGGATGTTTCCAAGTAGAAAGACCCTTTGCCCTCCCTTCCTTACCCAGTCCTCCGTGCCTGTTATTTGGTAGATAATGACAGAGGCCCTGCTTCCTCATTAGATAGATTCTTTTATCTCTTAACTAGAGAATTGCAGACTTTAGGTAATTAGTGATAGTTCTGCATTATGTACCTGGAAAGTTAGTATTATCGTACCAATGGACTTAAGGAAAACTTGGTCCCAAAGATGTTGCTATAGAGGTCTTTGAAATGATGTAAGACATCTGGCCTCCTCCTCCAGTCTTGTTCTTAGTTACTGTGCACACAGGTGTTGACACAGCCCTTTCCCTATGCCAAGCCTCTTGACAGGCACCTGGCAGAGCTGTGAGAACAGGGCAGATCACCTCTGTGAGAATGCACTGAAAACTGTAAAGTATGTGAAAGCTACTTTCACTGTCACCCTCAGCACACCCCTTGCTGTGCAGCATGAACAGCTGGGCAGCCCATTTGCAGATAGGAGATTGACCATCTCCCTCTGTGCCCAGCTCCTGTAGGGAACCTGGCCTTTCCAGTTAGTATTTGAGAAATTTGCACCAGCTCTCCACCTTTATGTCCTTTTTGAGAAGTCACGGAATGCGTTTAACTTTTATTAAGGAAGTCAACACAAATCACTGTGTGTATAGAGCATCTCTTTATTGTTTCTTTCCTTTTAAAATACCCCCACCCCCACCCCAATTTTCTCCACCCCTCCTTGACATTTTTATTACCAGGCTTTGGTTTGGAAAATTATGGGTAGGGAAAGTTCAAGGGCAGGATGTTCAGAACAGCACTGCACATCTGTGAAGGGAACACAACAGGAGAGCCAGCAGCTGTTGAAAGAATGGAATGTCAGATGGTGGAGATGCTGAGCCCACTGAGAGGTGGGGGAAGAGGAGATGCCTTCGGGGCAAAAAGGCTGTAAATAACTCCCAATGGGAAGTCCCTGTTCCCTTTCAGAATTTAACCTTTAATGACAGCACTCAATTCTCTGAAATGGGAGCCACCCTAACTCAACCTTTCTACCTCATCTTGTTTTCCAAATTGCTATTCTCTCATTGGTTGGGTATAAACCTAGTAGAGAAGACTGGTGAATACTATGCCAAGAGAATAAGCAGCCTCCCCTCGACCCCTCCACATCGTTTAGGTGGTCTCAGCTTCCTGGCTGATTTCTTATTCTGCAGGTGATACATAGGTACCATATGAGATGGCATCTAGGAGTGTCAGAGAACTGCTTACCTTTGGTATTTCCTTGGAAAAAATTAGGGACCATGTTAGGAGTGGGAGGGAAGATGGAGATAGACCTTCCAGGTTTGCCGGCAAAGAGAACGTTAGAATAAATGTTAGAACTCAAAGAGGCGTCAGAGTCCACTTGGTGCCACAGCATCCTCTCCTGCAGAATGATGGCTAAGTGACCTGCTCAAGGTCCCCCAAGTCATCAGGGGCAGAAATAGAGCCAGAAGCCAGAGCTCTTCCCTCCCAGTCCAGACCCTTTCTACTTTATCTCTTGGGTTTTTGTTTGTTTGTTTGTTTCTGCTAACTGAATAATAAACAAAGATGTGGCAGCAAATATTATCCATTAAACAGTGAAGCAAACAGTGACATTTAATACCAGTTCTGGAGTTTCAGAATGTCATCATGGGGGAAGCTCTAGGTCCATGGAGAAGCACAGAGATAGTCCCAGGTGGAAAAGATTGAACCTAGTCAGGTGGGTGCTTGGGTAACTTTATTTCATCTCCCTTGGCAAGAGGTCTTGAATTCCTTGATTTTATGATCCTGCTACTTTTTTTTTTCTCTGTACTATTTCAGAGGGGGAGGTAAGAGTTCATTTCTGTTGCGGAAGGTCAGCAAGGCTAAACACATTGGTTTGGCCTGTTTGAAATTTGTTATATATAACTTTTGAGGACATTCTTCCCAATTGCTCATTTGTTTCTCCTATGCACACACTATCTGATAACTATGTCTTTAAATCCATATCTATTCTACCCTCCAAAATTAGAATGAAATGTTTCTTCTCATCACTCTCCAGAATTTCAGAATTAAGCTTTGGATTATCTGACACCTTCTTAGCCTTCTTGCCTCTTAAAAAAAATTGATTATTCCAGGGCAAATGAAGAAAATGCATCTGCTTTCAGGCCCAGTTAGTTAGTTATGTATTCTGCAATTAACACGTGTTTATACCACAAGAGCGCTGAATGTTCTCCGTGTTGTATGACACTGGTCCTCTACCTGAGGTCACGGCCAGGCCTACGATCAGAAGCTGCTGAGAGATCAGGGTGGGAGCCAGCTGGAGGGAAAGGTTACAGCTTGAAACAGTTTAATCCAAACACAAGAGCAGAACTCATGCTTAATACAACTGTGGTTGTGCTGAGATGTGGGGTCAACTGTTATGGCTTTATTATGCAGTTTATTGGCTGCTGCAGATGGGAATGGAGATGTGATATCTGTCTTTACTTTTATTCTCCTTGTCCTTCTTCCTGACAGCCTGACAAGTTGTAACTTTGGAGAGACCCTGGTCAGCGATGATGAGTCATTCATGGTTTTAAAATAGAATGCCTTGCAGGAAGGATGTCCTTGGGACTTTTTGATGCACATGTCACCATTTCCAGAATTTGGAAGAAGGGAGTGTGTGTCTGTGTGTGCATGTGCATGTGTGTTTGTGTGTGTGTTGTGTGTGTGTGTGTAGGGGCACAAGCTGTTCCACCTATAAGTCAATAGGAAAGCATAGTATGGGAGCATTGGCTACAAGTCTCATCATCATAACAGGGATGATGCCGAGAACTGGGTACCTGTATCCTTAAAGGTATTAATCAGGTAATAGATCTTTAATAAGTACCAACTCTGTGCAAGGCATTTTGCTATGTGTTGGGGAATTTCATATACTATGTATAAGACTGGATCTTTTCCATTAAGATGCCTAAATTTTATTTATATATATATATATACACACACACTCACATATATATATTTAATTATATATGAATAATTTAAATAAATAAATAAAATAATTATATGTATTTACAAAGGCCAAAAGTCCACCCATACACATAGGAAAATGAAGTCACAAAATAACAAGTGAAATATCACTGGGCAGTATTTCATCAATTACTAATATGAGCCCTGCTAATGATAAATGCTAATGGTTGAGAAGCTGAAAAGAAAGCTGGATGTTATGGAGTGTTTTGGCTCTGGAAAGATTTTGAGTTGAGGAGACAGAAAACTCAGTCTACCCCCAACTCTGGGAATCCACAAGAGGGGCTGTCATGATGGCCTGCCTCTGGCCTCTGGGCTTTTATTTTCAGTGTGTGCTGAGTCCAGGGAAGCCCTACCTTGAAACCAGCCACTGAGGGTTAAGGATTGAGAATGCCTCGAGGATGGCAAAATGGAATCAGAAAAGCAAAACTTTCTCAGATATACCTATTCTCCAATTGCACAAAATTTGGAAATTTCTAAAAGTGGCTGAGTGAGAGTCATCTACTTCATTATTTTGAAACCTAGGTCAGGGGCACTATGACTTTCAGGGGCCTTATTTGTGAACTTGCCACAGGGAACGTGTCCAGGGATGTGGTGGGGAGGAAAGTCGTGTTAAGTGCTATGGACAGTGGCCACAGCATTAACCAAGGTGCTTGTCTGGAGACCAGCATTTGCGTGGAGGGCCACACTGGGATCTTCATGAGCTCTAGCGACTCGTGCCTTCTTGGGTCCCTTTCTTCATAAAGAATATTAAAAGTGATATTTTATGTCTGCATTCACATAAAGAGGAGTATAATCCAGGCTGGATTTATCATTACATATTCATTATTATTTTAGTCGCTTTTTCTTCTAATCTTAAAGAAATTGAAATTAATACACTTTTATGGTTTGCTAGAATAATGGTAGGCCCCAGGCACCGTGTCTGCCATGCCTGATGGAGAAGTTGGCCCTGTTTTCTCCCTTCCTGTCAGCCTCATCCGTCTGGAAATTTTCACAGATAAGAAAACGTGCCTAGAGACAGATGCCTTATACCACATCCCTCCCAGTGTCATCTGATTGTTTCAGATGAGAAAATAAAAATAAACGTTCCATTTCAAACCATGTCTTATGCCTTGGCTTTGAGAAATATTAACCTCAGCAAGCCAACATTTAAAAAAAAATGGCATCTGTGGATATGTCAACAAATTTTTAAAGAAAACCTAATAATCTTGCTTTTCTGCAGAGTTTTGGAGAAAGATATGCTTTGTTCATTTTTATATCTGAAAATGAGTCTTGTCATTTTAGGAGATCTGTTCTCTTTGAGTACCGCAGTAAAAATAGCATTTTCTACATCCGAGGTTAGCAAGCTCAAGTAGACAGGGGTGGGCAGATGTTAGGAACGAGGGAAGAAGATCTGGGGAGGACAGGTGTGAGCTGAGAGCTCAAGCTTCTCCTGAAGTGGCTTCTCAGCTCCAGCTGATTGTCCCTAAGTGCGATTGCAGACTCCTGTGGCCAGGTCTTCTCATGTTCCAAAGAGAAGAGAGGAAACTCAGCTTTTGTGTCCAATCTCCAATTTTAAAATATTACCCAGGACTCCAAAACTTTTAAAGGACTCTGCAGGCCAAGCAAAACACCTCTGCAGGCCAGATTTGGGCCTCTTGTTTTCAGTCTCTATTCTAAACGGTGTCTCTTTCTGGTCTTGAATTAGCTCTGCCTCCTGGGTGCCAGAAAATGTAGTTAAGTCTCAGTCCTCTGTCTCCCAAAAAGGGCCCCTATTCTCTCCAGGGTGAGGAAATCTTGGCTTCTAGATGCTCTGGCTTATTTCTCATCTAACACATTTTCAAATGCTGCTTAAGTCAATGCCTACTTTTCTCTAGGCAAATACTGTATGTCACAGCAATAAATCACCCACAACTTACTGTAAATCCCCAAAGCTACATACCATGAACTCTACGTCATCCCTGAAAATAATGTCGTTAGGACCTCATAAACATATGCTCTGTTTGTTTAAGAACTGCAAGATCTTTTTAAACATGGTTGCTAAGTCACAAGAGTGTATTTTCCAAGACATAAATGGAAGCGAACATAACCCCCTTAAATTGTCAGATTCTTTATAAGAAAAGACGCCCAAATCTGTCTGTTCTGCCAGTATATTAACTTGACCAAAATAGTGTTGATTATACCAAGCATGAAAGTGTTGATAATTACTCAAGAATATCTCCTGGTTCACTTAGCTAAATGGGCACATTGTATGAAACTTGGTTTACTTTCTAGCATATGAGGTTGTGGAAGCATGGGTTAACATAAATAAATCCTGGCTATAGTTTTCATCAACCTTAAAGTTTCCTATTTGCTGAGTATTAGGGTCTACATTTATTGCTGAAATTCTTTTGCCATGGCACCTTCAAAAATAAAATTAGAAGCATCTCTGGACCTTTTTTTTCCCCCAGATATGGTCCCAAATCTGAGCTCTGCCTCCACCTCCTGACCTTTCACTTTTCACATGGAAACTTGGCAGTTAATGTTAGGGCGGCAGTATGCTCTGCTAGAATGTAGGGTCTAGAGCTTAGATATTTTCAGAGCTGGGTAGAAGATCATCTCCATTATGATATTCCAGATTCCAGCTGCTTCTTCATCTGCTTTTCAAATGGAAAACACTCATGCCACCTTTCACAGTCCTCTTGGGAAGAAATTATAGGTATGGCTTCAGGCCCTGCCTGTTACATGTTGGAATCTACAGGGAGACACATGTCCCTCTCTGCCCCATGGTCCTATTCTTGCCCACAGAGCCCCCATCTCTACCCTGGAGAGCTAGTGTTTTCACCTCTCCTTCCCTTAGCCCCAGAAAATGCAGAAAGTGAACCTACAGTCCAGTTTGAGATACATCGGATCTTGATGCCTTACAGGGAAGTGCAGAGACAAGCTGTAGAGAAAGATGAAGAACATGTACGCTATTAGACAACGTTACCTGGCACATGCTCTTGTTTTTTCCTTTAGCATCAGCAGAAAATGGGTGAGGAGTGCATTAAGGATTTCTCCCTCTTCATAATAGCATGAACGGACTAACAAGGCAAGGTCTGTTAAGAGCAGAATTAATAATGGAGATGTGATCTGGGTAGCCGTGCAGCCTGTCAGTGCCATCGAGCACTGTCTGTTACCAAAGATGTGGTGAGGCTAGAGAGTATACAGGGCGGGGCACTTTGCGGCTGTGCATCTGTGTGCGTGTGTGTGCATATGCTTGCAGGAGGCATGAATGAGTAAGAGTTGGAAGATACAGTGAGTTAAATTGTAGAAGGCAATGTGTGTAGATTACCATGTATAATGGTGGTGCTCCTTCTGTGGAACAAGTACCCCTTTGGGAATTTTATGAACACTGTCGGATTTTGTTTGCCAGGGACCCTATTGTTGGTCCATGGACCCCAAGCTAAGGATTCCTGCTTTTTGGGGTTGGTTCATCTGCTCACCCACTTTTGTTCTTCTGTTATAAAGATTACGTGGCAGACAGAGGGCAGTCTTCATACGATAGGTAGCCATCCCCCTACTTCCTAGCATACAAATCACATTTAAGTAGGAGTCTCTCTGCAGTTTGTTTTCTCTTCTTGAGCCAGGTGCTCCCTTTCACAACTGTTTTGAAATCTTGAAAATGGAGAGAAAATGCTAATGAAACTAGGGAAGGGAGGCTCTAGCCTTCCTAGCTATTCCTTTAATACCAGGCAACACTGAAGGTAGTATGTAAAGTGAAAAACTCTATTTTCTACGTCTTCTATACACTGTGGGCTACCACCTGTTTTTAAGGGAAGATTTCCTCCTCAGGCATGCAGATCATCTCCAGCCAAAATTCCATCCAAGATCCAGAGCTCGGGCACCAGGACCTAGGCACCTCTGGGCTGCCCAAACAGATGCTAGCAGATGCCACTTCACAAGGCTGTGTCTCTCACCCACAGCTGGAGAGTCACTGGTGACCTTTGCGGGCTCATCCTACCAGTTTTCAGACCACTTTGACAGAAAACAGAAGAGCGGCTTTGGAAGAAGCCCCATCTCCCCTGAATTCCCTGCTTCCTTCAGATTTCTTTCTGTCCACACCTGTCTCCAAGCCAGCCGACTGTGACAGTTTAATTGGTGTGTGGGAGACAGGGCAGAGAGAAGCAGGCAGGGGTGACTGGCATTCTGGAAGAAGACTCCCCTGAGATGAGTGAAGAGAGCAGTGATAGACAGGCCTAAGAGCCCTGTATACAGGCAGAATTTCACTGACCCTGGTTTGAAAAGTGTTGGCTAAAATGGAACTGTTTGCCAACTTTCTCCCCACTGAACTGCTTGGGCCAGCATGTGAGTTCATGTGTGTCATAGGTGCCCTGTTCACTGAGGGGCCAAGAGTTCGGCTGGGAGGCCGAGGGGCCAAGAGTTCGGCTGGAATGAGATGGGTGGAAAGGAAAGGCCATTAGCAGTTAGCAATTAGCAGCAGAAATTGGAATCAGGCCTTTCTGGACTTAATCTTGCTGTACTTACCACTTTATAGCTGTGCGTCCTTGGGTAAGCTAGTTAACCTTTCCAAACTGCAAGGCCTTTCCTTTGTGAAACGAGGTGAAAATGGGGCTGAGGGATGAACGTAATACCTACCTTATGGTTGTGTGTGGAAGGAATTAGATGACACATGTCAAAGCTCCTAGTCCAGTGGAAAGGGGCCAAAAAAGTATTAGATACTGTTGTTACTTGTCCTTTTGAGGTTTGTTTTGAAACTTTTAACAGGTCTTTAGAGAGATGAGATGTGAACACATTAAATTTAAGAAATTAAACGATATATCGTAAGGCAATAATGTGATTAATTATCGAGGTAGTGGACAAGACCTGAGGTTAAAACTGCAAATTTTAACTCATTAATGGTTTGTGAAAGCAATAGAGTGGGTCACAACAAGCATTTTGAAAAGATGAGGTTCAACAGCCTTAGATAAATATACTGATCCGAAAGGTCAATGTGATTATATGAAACTTTTGTTTCAGTTAACACACACAGATCTATGTTGTATAAACACACGTGTGCTGGTTTGTGATGTCAAATATATTTCTTCCTGTAGATTTTGGTGAAAAATAGAGTTTGAGTCCAGAAAGGAGTGTGCTGCCTGGCCTGCAGAAAGTTAGGGCACCTTTAAGGAGGAAGGGATGCTAGAGCTGGGTGCCCTGGCATGGGTAAAATTTAGATAATATGAAGAAAGGGGAGAGGACGAGCCGTCCACATGACCACCCTCACTTCTCACACCAACTGAAACTTCAGGGAGCTCCCCCAACCACCCTCAGCTTTGATAATTCACTTTAGAAGGACCACAGAATTCAGTGAAAGCTGTTATGCTCGCAGACGATTTACAACAGGGAAAGGATACAGAATATAATCAGCCATGAGAACAGGCACAGAGGGAAGATCTGCGAAAATACCTAACAGAGCTTCCACTGTTCTCTCTCTGTGGAGTCTCGTGAGGTGTCACTTCTCCAGCATCCACGTGTAACAATGTACAAAGAGTGTGTTGCCAACCAGGGAAGCTCACCAAGCCTCAGTGTGCAGGGTTTTTTTTTGTTTGTTTGTTTGTTTGTTTTATATTGGGACTCAATCACATAAATGTGGGTAAGTGACCTATTTCCAGTCATTTTGGAGGTTTACAGATACTGTGTGACTCAGAGCTCCCCCACCCCACCCCAATCACATCATTACTATCTCCCTGACCCAAGACTCCCAGGCAAAGAGTTTTATCAGCCACAACATCCCAAGAGTTTAGAAACCGCCTCCTGAAAGCTGAGGGCCAAGACCAGACCTCTGTCTGGGTAAGGTTAACATTTTTACAGCAGAGTCAGTGAGGAGACTGGGCTTGTGGAGGAGCGTCTCTTCTGGAGAGGACTGGGAGTGGGTCCTTTGAACACATGGCGTTTCCAGGGTCTGGTAATGTCAGCAAAGTCAATTTTGAACACGATGTGATTTCTCCATCTCCTTGGCCCCTGCATATTTTCAAGCTGGATAACTAGTCAGATGAGTCTATAGGTGATAAAGTGAAACTGGTCATAGGGGATGGGATAGGGCTGGCCTGGATGTCTTATCCCCATGTGGGTGAGCTGCCCTGGGCACACTGGGCCTTTGGTTTGAGCCAATTTGCTGACATCTCCAGGTGACCAGGACTCCTCCTGTGCCCTGTTCCTTTGCACACCAGATAGATGGGCCTCCAGGTGCCTTTGGCAGCTTTGGTAAGGAGAACATCTGTCTCCTTGCTCCAATTTAACTTTCCTACTATAAGGCTTGATGAGGTCAAACACAGAAAACACTAAGACCTCAAACTGGGGATAAAATGCATATCCGGCATGTCAACAGGCCATGCTGCCCCCTTGCCACCTGACAAATGAGATGATCTCCAGCCGGGGACAGTTTGTAATTGTGCAATCAAATTAACTTGGATTTCAGCTTAATGAAATGCTTAATGTCTCAAATGAGGCTGAGCCCTAATATTTAGAGAAGCAAGCTGGACCCCAGGAAAGGCAAGAACAGACTTCAGTTAATGCCCGTTAGTATTAATTGTGCTTTCAAAGTAAGCCTTTTCAGAAATTCATCCTCTCATGTGAGGCAATCTGCTAGCATCGGTTCTGCTGTATTTTTGCTGAGGGAATTTCTTTCTGTGGTTCATAAACAGTGGAAAGAACATTTTACTGGAAATCTCTACTGAACTCTGCATCCTAGGACATATTTGTTAATTTTTCATCACCTCAATTTTCTCAGATAGACAACAAGAAACATCCTCCTTTTTTTCTCTGAAATTTCTAATTTTTTTCCCTAGAAATATATATTTTTTGTAGTTAAACACTGATATCCTGGGGACAGATTGACCTGGTTATAAATCCTCACACTGTCACTTACTACCTGTGTGACCTTGGGAAGGAATTAACTTCTCTGAGTCTTAGTTTCCATAATGGTGAATATGGATAAATAATAATTCTTGCTCCTTAGTACTGAGAGCAGTGAATAAGATACTGTGTATAAAGTGCTTAGTATAGGACATAGGCTATATTGGCATTTATTAAATTTGATCGATGATGATATAAATATGAAATGATTTTCAATCTGAATTATACACTGCCAACTTTGCTGTCAGTAGTTTTTATTTTCATTAAGCTGATGATTTAGCTCTTGTTTAGGAAATGACTGAAGTTTTAGTAATTAACTCAATAAATATTTATTGAATGGGTATTATATGCCTGGCATTATTTTAAACACTAGGCATTTACCAATTGCAGTGTCAGAGGGACAGAGACAATAAACATGTCAACAAATAAATAAAAATAATATAATTTCAGTTGACGATTAGTACTGGAGAGAAAATAAAAACAGTAATAGGAAAAGTAGGGATTCTTAACATTTTTGTGCTCAGAAGTCCTTTGGCAGTCTGTTGAAGACTATGACTCCCTTTTCAGAATATTTATAAATGCAGAATATTTATAATTATTTAAAACATAAAACATAAAACATTGGATTGCAAGAAAGCAAGACATTTCGAAATAAGTTATCAGAATATAAAAAACAAATTCATGGTAGGGTACGTGTGCTCCTTGACTGATGTGTTATTATCAAGATCAAGTGCAACAGTTCTAATATGACCCTATAGTTTTAAAGTAGGATTAATGTAAATGACATTTTGTAATATCTCTATCAGTTGTAGTCTTTATGTAAATAGCTGAGATTTTTGTTACTAACAAAGAGTTATCATTAGTAACATTCTAGTTTCTTGCCCACATTTATAATGAAAGATAATGCTAAATTTAAGGTAGAGGTTAATAAAAATAAAGATGTAGTTTTTCTCATACAATATCATGGACTCCCTAAATTTTATCCAAGGACCTCTCGTGAGTTTGTGGTTCCTGATAAGAATCCTTGGAATAGAGAGTGGCTTGTACTGGGTTTAAGCTGTTTTTCAGAGAGATGAATAAGGTGATTTCTGGTTTTAAAAAGCCACTCTGGACAGTAGATTAATGGAATACAATTGAGAGTCCAGAAATAAGATCGTACAGCTATAGTTAATTGATTATTTTGACAAGCAGGCCAAGATCATTTAATGTGGAAAGAAGGAACAGTATTTTCAAAAAATGGTGATGAGACGACTAGATAGCCACATGCACAAGAATGAAGTTTGACCCTTACCTCATACCATATACAAAATTAACTGAAAATGGATCAAAGTCCTGAGTTTGAGAGGAGAAACTATTAAACTTTTAGTAGAAAAGAAGAGTAAAACTTTGTGATATTGGATTTGGCAGTTAATTCTTACATATGATACCAAAAGCACAAGCAACAAAAGAAAAAAAAATAGATAAATTATACCTCATCAAAATTCAAAACTTTGTGTGTCAGAGGACAAGAACAAGAAGTGAAAAGACAACCCACAGAATATAAGAACTATATTTGCACATCATATATCTGATAAGAAGCTTGTGTCTAGAATATATGAAAAACTCTTACAACTCAGTAATAAAAAAACAAGCCAAATAAAACATCAGCAAAAGATAAATATCAGCAACATATTGGCTGGCGGGGAAACGAAAATCAAAATCACAATGAAATACCACTTCATATTCACTAGTTAGTCTGGCTATAATGAAAAAAAGAGCTCGTAACAAGTGTTGGTGAGGATGAAGGTGTAGACAAATTGCAACCCTTGTATATGGCTGGTGGGAGTGTAAAATGATGCAACAGCTTTAGAAGGCAGTCTGACAACTCCTCAGAAAGTGAAGCATTGACTTATCATTGACATAGCTCTTCCATTCCTAAGTATGTACCCAAGAGAAATAGAAACATATGTCCACTTAAAACTTGTACTTGAATGTTTATAGCAGCATTATTCATAATAGGTGGAAACAGTAGACAATTGGATTAACAAAACGTGGTATATTCTGCAGTAGAATATTATTTGTCCATAAAAAAGAATGAAGTATGATACATACAACAATATGGATGAACTTTAAACACATTATGCTAAGTGAAAGAAGCCAGTTACATAAGAACATATATTATATGAAATAGCCAGAATAGACAAATGTATAGAGACAAAGACTAGATTAGTGGTTGCTTAGGGTTTGAAGGGGCGGGGAGATCATGGATGGAAAACTGAAGGGTGCACGGTTTCTTTGTGGGGTGATAAAAATGTTCTAAAATTGATTATAGTTGCACAATTCTGTGATACACAGAAAACCATTGAGTTGTTTACTTTAAATGGGTGAATTGTATCATATATTAATTACAATTCAATAAAGCTGTTGCCAAAAATGTCATTCTGACTGCAATGTGAAGAATCAAGCATGGGGTGCAAGATAAAAGCCAGTAGAATATTTAGGTGTTTGTTGCATTAGTCCCTGTTGAGAGGATGATGCCTTGGGCTGAGTGGAGGATTGGAGGTGGTGGAAGTATCACATTCCAGAGGTATCATGGACAGGATGGGCTCTTTAGTTAAAAACAGAGAAATTGAGGGTGATTTATAGCTTGTTGACCTTAATAACAGGCACTTTCCTCCTAGAAGGCATGAGCTTCGGTTGCAGTTTGTACAAATGTTGAGAGGACTAGTGGCAGACCTAAACACTACAAACTCTTTGGAGAGTTAGATTGCAAGGTGTTATCAATTTCATTGTGCCTTTTAACAGGAAAAACTATTTATTATACACACACTCACCACATCTTCATGTGAATTCTCAGTCATGAAAAGCAACAATATCAAAACCACATACCTCAGAAAACCAAGCCTCTGGAGAAAGAACAAATCTCCGGCTTTGTGACTTCCCATGTTGATGCTAATTTGTTTACTGGAAAGAGGTCAGTGATTAGAATAAGTAAAGAGAATCCATTCAAGAATTTATGTATCTTAAACATGTCCATCAAGTATAATTTTCTTCCAGTTACGTGTTAAAATAGTAAAGGAGGGAAAATGTCATTTCAGGACCTTGGGTATTACAAGATTTTGATAATGTCAGCAAAATAATGGCTAAAATAACCATGATTTCTTTAGTCACTTGGCCCCTACGGAATCTCAGGCTAAATAAATTGTCAGTCCAGGTGTGTTAAAATCTGAGTTACTTAGGGTTCTTCTCTGGAGACAGCATGGCTTTAGTAATGAATGAGCTCTGGAAATTAAAGAAGTAATCAGATTGTTTAATTGAGGTTATTCGCTTCACCTCAAGCAGAAACAGATGAAACAGGCTCTTTCTTAGCATAGTAATCTCTCTGTTGAGGGGAGGGAGTTCCATGATGTGGAATTCTCCATGGTTTGTTTTCACATAGAAGTAGGAGGCCCTTTTCTCTGGGGTGGGGGTGGAGGAAGCCTTCAAAGGAAACTTTGCCTTGAGCCAGAGAGCCAGTGATGCCTGAAGAAGATATATTTCCTTCAATACTTTTCTCCTCCCCCCCACACCCATGACCCTTGGTAGCCTGGATGTCCAGTCTGTTAAATTAATTGACAGAAAGTCCATTTCTAGTCTTGATTGTGCCAACTTTATCTGTATAATGCTAGATGAGACAGTTAGACCTATATGGTTTACTTTTCTCATCCACAGAGGACAGAATGGGTTAGAGAACTTGTGAAGTTATCTTCTTAACTTTACCTCTCTTGGTGTTTTTACTTGAATTGAGGTAAAATTAACAGCATAAAATTAACCATTAGCCATATTAAAGAGTATGATTCAGTGGCATTTAGTACATTCACAATGTTATGCAACCATCACCTGTGTTTAGCTCCAAGACATTTTTATCACCCCAAGAGGAAACCCCATACCCATTAAGCAGTCAATTCCCAGTGCCCTGTTCTCCCTGCTCCTGGTAACCAATGATCTGCTTTCTGTCTCTATGGATTTACCTCTTCCGGATGTTTCATAAACACAGAATCACACATGTGGCTTTCTGTGTCTGATTCCCACACTGAGCATAATATTTTCAAGGCTCATCTATTTCGTAGCATGTATCAGTATGTAATTCCTTTTTGTGGCTGAATAATATTTCATTGTATGGATATATCATATTTTGTTTATCCATTAATCAGTTGGGCATTTGGGTTGTTTCCGCCTTTTGGCTATTGTGAGTAATGATGCTCTGAACATTCGTGCCCAAGTATTTGTTTGAATTTTCGTTTTCAATTCTTATATACTTAGGAGTAGAATTGCTGAGTTGTCAGATAATTCTGTTTAATTTTTTGAGAAATCACTAAACTATTTTGCGCAGTAGCTGCACCATTCTACATTCCCACTAATGTACGAGGAATGCAATTTGTCCACATTCTCACCCACACTTGTTATTTTCTATTTATTTATTTTTTTGAGGTGGGCAGGGGGGGCGGAGTTTTTGTTTTTGTTTGTTTCCTTAGAGCCACTACCCTGTTTTTGATTTCTAGAGTAAGAATAGCTCCTGGTCAACATTTGAATCCCACTCTGGTTCATCTCAGGGGGTTTGTTCCAACTACTATGGGAGCTTTAGAGGTGGGTCAGCAGGGCAACATTGGAAGAGCACAGACTTTGAACTCAGTTGGGATTCAAATTCAAGTCTGCCTCTTTCTAAGAGTGCAACCTCAGGCAAGTTATAATTTCTGCAAGTCTTGGTCATGTCATCTATACAGATGGCTATTATACGTAGCCATGATACTGCCTACCTTAACACTGGGGTAAAGAGATGAGTAATGTTCTAGCACATGCCTAACAGATAGGCTGAATAATGCTTTTCATTCTTAGTGATGAATATCAGTAGAGGGAAAGGGATGGCTTTTAAACAATATGCTTTTAAATTTTTCTTCTTATTATTTTTGGTACTGGAACCTATTGTAGAATTTCTTTGCAGTGGATTTCCTGCCAAATCGTGCTTGATAAAATTAATATTGAAATTTTATATATTTATTCTCTATGTGTATACCCGTTGGTGGGCGTGAAGGAGATGAACATCCATGACAAAACTGGGAAGGTATACTGGACTAACTCTTGATCTTGAGATGCCCCAGATGTATGACCTACCTTTGTTAATTTTCCATTGTGTCCATGGTCAGGCTAGACTTGGAATGGTTATTGATCTCTATATTCCTCCCAGAATATGTCCTTATTGGTGTATAAAGAAATGAAAAACTGTCAGCCACAAACTGCTTCTTTAGCTTTGGAAGAGTCAACAACTATTTATATTACTTATAAGGAAAACATGCATTCCTACATAAAAATTTCAGCCATATCTCCCAGACAACACTCACTGTTAAGTCCCAATGATGTAAGTGCATAGTGGATTATACTTTTCTAGGTCGCAAGCATTGCAGGTCCCCCACAAAAAGAAAAATTTGGAGTTTGGCCTTGGTGGTGGTGAAGGTTTCAGATGGTTTCCTCATGAGGAGGGAGATGTCACATGACCACAGGTGGCTGGCCTGGAATTTCTGATTACTGGAGGTGGTTGAATAATGTGAGAAAATGAGAAAAGCAGTGAGTATGTTCAGGCCCAAAGCCCAGTTAGCAGACTAAGGCGGTGCTTAAGCAGGCTAATAATTTTGCATGCCTTAAAATTGATATTCGTTACATATTTATTAAATATTTATTTAGTGGCAAGACTGAGCTTTATCTGGGGGAAGACAAGAGGGGAGGGGAGAAGAAATGTAGTGCCTTAGTCGCCTTAGCAATTCAGAGACCTGTTGGTCTTTGAATCTTTACAGATTCTTACTTCCTCATAAGTGGCTTTTCCAAGTATTTATCCTGATTGTGTATAGTAAGTACTCTTGCTGAAAATTCCATTTTTCCACCTCTTGGGTATCTTATACATTGACCCCCAGAAAACTGACCAGTTGGCGCATCCCCTAATTCATCTTTGCTGAGAGTTTTCTAAAAATATTTTAATTTAATGCTTACCTCCTGCCAGGTATGCTAACGAGCTCATTGTAAGTATGACTTCACTTCATCTTCACAACAGCATATAAGGTAGATAACAATATTAACCCCATTGTATAGGTCAGGAAACCAAGGCACATAGAGGTTACAGTGGCTTGCTTATAGTTGACAGCTAGAAAGTAGCACAAGGAGGATTTGAATCCAGATCTTTAATTTTAATCTCTACATTTGTCTTGAGAAAAATCATATATTATTTCTTTCAAATCCAGGATTTCAGACCTCTTGATAATGACAGCAAATGAAAGAAGTTTGGGGATAATTTGATCCCCGAATGTCATATATACCAAACTTAGTGATTTATTTTGTAATCCAAATTGCTATATTATGAAGTGCAATCCATATTGTAAACCTTTCTGAGAACTGACAGGAATTACCCCTCTATAAAGGTGGTTCTGTTTTAATTGGGTTCCTAGGAAGTATAGCATTTACATCATAATTTGCATTTGGCAGTACCTTCCAGATCATTGACTGACCAAAGTTTCATAATGATGAAACTCTGAAGTTCACAGGCATGTTCTTGGGCCTGGTGAACCTTGGAACCGGAACCTGGGTTTTGTTAGGCACTCTAAGGAGAGTGATTGATCGATCACTTTTTCTATCTGTAAGTAGTTGCAAAAAAAGAATGCTGGAAACTTAGGGAAAATTTTCCGTTTTCTGCTTTTCTCTATAGACCTCAAATTGCTTGATATTTTGGCTGTTCCCAGGGTGTTGACGTCAGTGGAAACAGCATGCACAGAATAATTATCTAATATGCCATAAACTCCATGCTATGGTCTGGCAAAGGAAATACTGCCCCAGGCAAAGGGGAGGTTGGATTATATAAAAAAGCAATAAGCCTTTCCTTAATTACTCCCGAAGAAGGAGAATTCTGGCTTTTAAGATGAATGAAAAGTATAAAAAGAGCCTATTTTGTAATGAGGGAGGTACACTCTCAGAATACTAAAATTATTCTTCTAGACATTGGCCATCAATACAATGGAGACCATAAAAATCTCCAGTTACACATACCCAGGAGTGTGTGGCCATCCCGATAGCCCTCCCTCTTATCTGAAGCCCCTCCTTATGGGGGTGCACAGGTTTCCTGAGAGCCGATAGGATTTATTCCTCGTCTCTCCTGAAAGCAGCCAGTCCTGGGCCGGGGAAGGGAAAGATAAATGACTCCCAGTGGCCATGCTGTAGATTACTTAGTGCCAGTTGTCAGTTCTTTTCTTCCTGGAAAGGGTTTGAAATGAGATTGTTTTCGACAGACTGTCCATGATAAATGATTTTCTGAGTAAGAAATTGCTTTCAGTGCTGAACCTTACCAAATCACCCTGAGAAATGTTTGTTGCTGCAGGGGGTGGAGGGGGGGTGCATTGCTGTTACTGTCTCCTGCTTCAAGGGATGGAAAGGTGGGAGTCTGGGAGCTCCAGCCAGGGTGGGTCAAATAGGGTGCCTCCTGGGTGAAGACAAAGAGAGACAGGGGTCTTTGTTTCTGGACTGTGCATTTGGTCCGCTCTTTTCTGCCGTTGCTAAAAATCTTTTAGTGGTTGCTGAAAATCCAAAATATTCTAGATCTGAGAGAAGTAGGTAGGCTAAAGGGATGCATACATCTGTTAGTTCCGGGTTATTATGTTGTTTCCATGTATAACCGTTAGGAGAGAGGTGACTAATGTCAGTTATAAATAGAACAGTGATGTGTACACACAGCAGGGGCAAGAACCCTCTAGGCGATGTTCTCAACCTGTTATTAGTCCATGACCCTTCCTGAAAATTCATAAAAATAGCATGCTCTCCTTCAATACCACTTGGCATTTCAAAAGAAACAAAATACCATGTATAAAATCACAAAGGACAGATAGAGCATGCCTTTTCCAGCTGTACAGAGCCCTCTTCCTCCTCGAGATTCTGGGAGAGTAGGGCCCTCCTACATGACAATCACAGATCACTTGGCAACAGAGGCTCCCAGGGCATTGGCAGGAAGACACCTCTAGAACTAGAATCTGGGGTCTTAGCCTGCAGCATCGTGGGGTTGTTTAGTCAGGGCCCAGATGAGATAACAGTTCTGCAAGAGGGCCCACAGCACTGTCAAGGCTGCAGATGGGACCTCAGAAGTTCCAGTTCTGAGGGGTTGTTATTCTCCTCCATTTGGGCATGTGGCTTCCATGCCTCCTTGTCTGTCTGTCAGGTTTAGTCCTTGCCTGAAGTCACAGGAAGAAGACTACAGATGCCTTTCCAATGATGCTTACCCTGTGGCACAGTGCCCAGGCCAGCCCTGTGAGTTTCCCGTGGCTGGGTACAGGAGTTTCACAAGCTTTCTGCCATATGGGTTTGGAGAGAGGCAGGGTGAAAGGTTTACTCCGAGGCCTATGCTAGGGAGGAATTAGCTTCTAGGTGAATAGGAGCAACAGCACACCTCAGAGAAATACTGAGGATACCAGTTGGCTTCTGTTGTGACACCAGAAGCAAAGCCTGTTGAGAGCTTGCTCATTTTCCTGGTTATAGTAGATCTTGTGGGGCAGGTGGAGAAAGATAGATCATGCTCCCATCCCCACCTTGTTCTTCCTGAAATGGTACCCTGTCTTCCTAATAGTTTTAGCCTCTGTTTAGATGTACAAATGGATGCACTGAGGCCTGAGGGAAAATGTGGGTGCCAAGAAACAACCAGTTAGTCAACTTTAATGTCCTTCTGTTTTGTACAACATCCATTCCCCTTTATCTGTCCTTGCTTTGCTCAGATCCTCTCTGTCTGGTATGCCCAGTGCCATTCTTCTCTCTCTCAGCATACTGTAGGAAGGACTCAATAATGCAATCATTGCCTAGTAAATCTGAATGTCAGTGGTCCAGCACTGCCTGGGACTGACATCATTCATTCACCCATCAAACATTTACAGAACCTTATTCTGCATCATGCTTCGTGCTGGGTGTTGGAGCCACAAAAAGAAACAGAAAAGTTTCCTACCCTGAAGCATCACATAGTCTCACATGGAATCTGAGTAATGATAACAATGATAGCAAAAATACATTGAATGCTTGCTATGTTCTAGTATGTTCCAGTCTATGTTCTAAGCATTTTATTTTTTTATTAACTCATCTAAGCCTTATCATAAGCCTGTGAGGTGGATGTTATCATTCTTATTTTATAGATGAGGAAACCAGGGTTCAACTCCCCAGCATCACATAGGTAATGGGCAGCACCACCAAGGTCTGTGTCCAAGGAATACCAGCTCCAGAGACACTGTGGTGGAGGTGGGTCTGGGGTAGGATGGACAATGAGGGGAAGAGTGGTTGTCACCTCAATGAGGTAAGGAAAACCAGCTTTTGGTAGTTGAAGCTTGAGTTGGGTCCTACATTTTCCCACAGCATCCTGATCTTCAGTGTAGATGGGAAGAAGCCCTACATTCCTGATCCTCTGGCCTGGCTCTAGGTGCCAGGATCACCCTACAGCCCTTTCTTGTGGTGTGAGGACCTTCTCAAAGGAGATGTGTTTACCAACGTTCTCCATTTGGATCCAGAGATTTGGGAGTTGTGTACGAAGGAAGATATGTCTATCTATGTGTGGAGCTCCATCTTCAGAACATGACTTTCCAAGTCACAGTCAAGTGGGATTGAAAGCCTTTGCAACCCATTCAGTTCCTTTCCCAGTCTGGAGTTATGAGCTATAGGCCAAGGTCATGCCTTATTGGTTAGAACAGAAATTGAGATAATAGACTCTCTATTTTGGGAACGGACACACCTAGGGCTAATTAGATCAACTGAACTCTAGGTGTGTCTGGGTCCATGGAACTGTAACACCCTTGATATTCAGCAAATATGGCTAAAACAGGACACAGGCAGAGACTGAGATTGAATGACTCATGGAAAGTACCCCTTTCTCTGTGCCTCAAGCTCAGCAGCAGGTCAGTAGCAGAGAGGCCTGCTAGGGAAATCAGTCCAGATCCTCTGTAGCCATGAGGTTCATACTGGGAGTGGCATAGTTGGCTTGCTTACAGACTTATCTGTTCTAGAACTTCTCTAATGTCAGGCGATACTCCAAGTAGTGAAGAGTGAAGACTCCCACACACTTGCTTACTGCCCCAGATCTCTGGTCTGTTGGGCTCTTTGGTTCTGCACTTCAGCAAGCACCACCAAAACTTTCCTACCTCCCTCTTCATTTTGCCCATGACCTCTGCCAAGTGACCACGCTTGTGGCCGAAACTCACCCTCCTTGAAATTGTACTATTTGAAACTGTACTGCCCAGAGAAAGGATGCTGTTAAGGGACCGCCCACAAAACTGAGGAAAGAAAGGAGGCACAACAACCAAGTAGAATCAGGAGAGAGGGCAGAACACCCACATTGGAGAAAATGGACTTATGGCCCAGTGAGCTTCATTGCCCTGCAGTGGCTCTTAGAGCCTTTGGCCTGATGTTCGTGCCTTCTGGGTTTCCTGCCACCATGTCCAATTAAGATGGTATCCGAAAAGGCCACCACTGCTCTGTGGTTCTCATTTTCAGTTCATCCTGGACACATTTATCTTGTACTTTCTTTTGAACTTGTGTTGGGGACAGATGGCTTCTGTAGCTGGAGAGAGAGTCTGATAATAAGGGCTTAAAAGATGACAATACAGTAGGGCAGGAATCACCTGAGCAGTCCCAAGATGAGCAAATGTCTGGGTCAATGTCATCTGAAAAACCAACACATTCCCTATTACAATATGGTCTGATGAGGAAAACTGACCACTAAGTCTTCCAATTTATAGTTCATTACAGCCAAATAAAAATGGCATAATTATTTAAATGCAGTTTAACCCTGCATTAGCACACCCTACAATCCAATTCATAATGTAAAATCAGAGAATGGTAATCAGCTCCAATCTCTAACCCAGTCTCATCTATTTAGGCTAAAGTGTGTTTGTTTGTTTGCTTGTTTGTTTGTTTGCTTTTCGGGGGGTGGGGCAAGGCAACTTTGCCTTAGGAAGCAGAAGTGCAGAGTGTGGGGTCCTCTTGTCCCCAGTGTTTTCTAGGCCCTATCTCCCTGGAATCTGGAATCTGGCCAATAAAACAAGAGCTGACTAATCAGGATGTTTCTGGAATCATTGCTGCAGTCCTAGAAGCCCCAGCAGCCAAAAGACTTAAAATCATCCTATTGGTGTTCACCTTGGAGCAGCCTACTGGCCCAGGTAGGACCAGGCAGCTACTGGGATGGAGAAGATGTAGATTTTGCAGTAGGATCCCCGTGGCTGGCCATACAGGCTCCTTCAGGTCATTTTAGCACCTTTTCACTGATGCAAGTTCATGTGTTACATGATTGAAATATTTAGACCTCTCTTATATTACATTGAAGGAAGGGTGCAGTGGGTAAAGTAGGTGGGGAAGCAGAGGGTTACAGGTCTATATAAATTCATATTGGGCATTTCACTCTGAAATCCATGAAAAGAGTTATAATCTAAAAAGAGTGCTCCTAACTATTTTCCTGGGACTTAGAACCTGATTATCTTGGTAGAACAGTGACCTTCATCTGTAACAAAGCCTGAGCTGCACTCCCAAAAATGGAAGAGCAAGTTCACTGTTAACTAGCCTCGATCTACCTTTTTCTCTCTCCTGTAGAGAGGATTTTCATTTTGCCCCCTTCATGCTTTTATGTATTATTTTGTTTAATCACCCAGTAATCCCGTGATTAAGTTGTTATGATGATCATTATTTTACAGATGAGGAAATGGATGCTCAGGAAAGTTAAACATTCATATAGCTTGTAGGTGACAAAGCTGGGATTTGAATATGAGTTTATCTGGCTTCAAAGTCTGAGCTTTCCTACTCTGTGTCATAAATGGCCTTGTGATGCAGTGTTTTGGTAGGTATGGAGTGGTTCATTAATGCCCAGTGCTCTTTTTGAGAGGGCGGCGGGAGATGTAGACCTGCTTAAGAATTTTATGAAAACTGTGGACCTCTGGTTGGCAGCAGTCAGGAAACACTCAACCCCACAATTCTGAACATAATTTCTGGGAGTACCTTGGGCCCTTGACCTCATCCATGGATTATTTAGGCTGAGGGTAGTCCCAGGAGCCCAGGTTAAGCTAATTACGGTCTTGGGAAGATTCATTAAAAGTAAAAGATTCATTAAAATTTTTTTTTTTAAAGAAAAAGATTGGGTGATTGAAAGAACATTTTCAGAAACTTCTTTTTGGCTCTTCGGGAATAAAGAGCAGGGATGAGGAGAGAGGAGGATGGAGAGGAAGTGAGTGAAACGCAGAGGAAGCAGGATGGAAGGTATTAAGGAATTATCCAGCAAGCAGTAAAAGCAATTTGCATTGTAAATAATTAAGGTTGTTCAGACCCTATGGACTTGGCTGAAGCACCATTCACAAGCACTTTCTTTTCCAGTTAAAATTAATTGGAGTGTTGGTTTATTTATCTTTTCCCTTGGTGAACCCAATGACTCATCCTGATTTGTAAACCTCCACCTATCCACTCTCTATTAAGTTCAGTGAGGGTGAGCGATTGAAGATTTTATGGTGTTCCCCAGGGCCATTGTTTGTAGAACCCAGATGCTGGTGGCTGGGTCAGTTACTGCTAGAGACTTCTCAGAGTCCCAGAATCTCTAGTTTTAATGGAAAGAGAAAACAGGTAGCCTCATGAGTTTGGATGTCGTTTATGTCTTCAGGCAGACTTTTTAGCAGAAACTAAACTATATAGCTAAGCAGATAAGGAGGATGAGACCCCAGAGATTGGGATTTTTTAGACATCAAAACAAGGTAGAGTTTCCAGCCCACCAGGAAAGATACCTGATATAAGCTCCTGTTCCTTGCGTTTAGAGAGGACCCCTTGAGACTACTGTTAGAGTGACTCTTTTATATGCACCAGAATGACCCAGAATCCCTTCATATGGCTTAATTCCTCTGCTAAAGTTTTTAATCTCCTACAATCAGAAATAAATAAGACAAGGAAAAAATTTCCAGCCTAGCTCTAAGGAAAGCAGAGCATTCATCCCAGACCCTGTTGGCCAGTGTTTGGAGATGCTGCAGAGGAGACATGACTCCACAGTGATCAGGCAACTTCAGAGCTCATGGCTACTCCTGCAGCTGTAGATTCTGACCACACGGAATAGACTCTTGGCAATAGCCCTGACGAGTGGTGTGACCTTGACAAGTCAGCCTAGAGGTTAAAACACATCTTGATGTCAAACTGCCTGAGTTTGAATTCCGTCTAGTTACTTGAATTTGGGCACATTACTCGACCACCTCTCTGTGACCCAGTTTCTTCTTCTATAATATGAAGATAACATAAATCATCATAACATAAATAAGGATGTTATGAGGATTGATTGAGTCAATATATGAAAGTGCTTGGAATAGTGCTTGACATGTTAAAAGGGTTAAAACAGTACCTTTAAGGAATTTTAGTTATTATTACTTAAACTCTCTGAGTTTCAGTTTCTCCACTTGTAGAGATAATGGGATTGATAATGGGATTGTCGTGAGGATGATGATGTGCTGGGCAGAGCACTCATGTTGCATCAGTGTTTGGCAGCGATGGGTTATAACTTTAATGACAAGAGACAGACCAGGGAGTATCTTGAATTAAGAGACAAGGGTGCTGAGAAACCTTGTAGTGGGTCAGAGTGCTTAAAATATTGATCTTACCTCCCAGGTCCTATTTCACATCAGTTGATGCCAAAACTTATAAAGCCAGGGTGGCATACCCCTGGGCCCCCAAAATGGCAGGGATACCTGGGAATGGGATTTGCCCCTCCCTCTACCATCCCTAAATTTGAGTACGGTGAGCCCACATGCCTGTACCCCTTGTGTATTAAGTTGCTCATGCCAGCTCACTAGTAGTAATAGTGCTTGAGAGAAAGAAATATATTGGGGTTCTTCTTAGAATGACTTCAAGATTGCATTATGCTGATGGAAAGCAGAAAAATAAATCAATGCTCCTCTGTAGGCCCTGTGGCCTCAAAGGGTAAAATTACTTTATTAAGTATGTCTGTGAAGCAGTGGCTATAGAGGCGTGACTCCAGTGCTGATTCTGGCAATAGCAGTGATACAAAGTAATGATGTAATCAAATGAAGAACCCCAACAGGCACTTCGGGAGCAGAGACTGAAAGATTTGAAGAAAATGCATTTAAAGAATTTGGACATGTTACTCGACCACCTCTCCGTGAAAAAGGAAAAAGAAACAGTCTGATAAATGTTGAAATCTGACCCACAGTGGAGAAAGGACCTTCTTAAGATTATGGATATATGCAGGCTATTGGTGGGATTGGGTGAAGCTGAACTGCCTCTCGCTGAAGTGGTTGAATCACGTGTGCAGCTGAGCTCCGAAGGGCCTTCTTCTGGGGTTAAAGTAAAATGCCTGCAAGAGTCAACCCGGACATAATGCAGTATGGAATAGTGGGGCCTGTGGAGACATGTCTACAGGGGACACCTCCTCAACTCTGGTAAATTATTCCCCAGTGGGACAGATCTTTCAGATCTGCCATTTAGTCAAGTGATTCTGGAAATCTGCTTGTTGTCATTTTTAATGTAACACTTTAACTTTGAAAAACTGTGTGGGCGGCCATTTTGTGACCTTTGACTATAGAAGACCAGGGAGCTAGTATATGCAAGGAGGCCATAGGGGTCAGCTGGGAATGGGGTGCTGGACTCCTTTACCTTTGGCCACCCTCTCTGCTGTCAAGAGAGAAGGGCTCACAGCTTTTTGGGACCCGAGGGAGATACACTCCTCCTCTGAGCTCCCCAGTCTCCACTCCCCACCTCCAGTGGTGGTCCTGGAATTCATTTCCAGGGCCTACGTTTCCTCATCCTCTTCCAGGAAGCATCCTGTCAGCCCTCCCAGTGTTTTGAGATATACAGTTGACCCTTGAGCAACATAGATGTGAACTGCCTGGGTCTACTTATATTTAGATTTTTTTCAATAAATACTATAAACATGATTTCTTTTATGATTTTCTTAATAACACTTTATTTTCTATAGCTTACTGTATTGTAAGAATACAGAATAAAATGCATATGACATACACGATACGTGTTAATCGACTGCTTATGTTATTGGTAAGGGTTTTGGTCAACAGTGGACTGTTAGTAGTTAAATTTTTGAGGAATCAAAGCTGTGGATTTTTGACTGTGCATGGGTCAGCATCTCTAACCCTCATGTCGTTCAAGGGTCAACTGTATATTTAAAACATTAAGGAAATGACTTTTAAATAGGGTAGAAAGGCACATTTTAAGTCTTTTAATAATCTTTTGGTCTCATGATGTTCTTGCCCACCAAGGGTCTCAGAATGTTATGGAATGTTTATGTATAGGTAGGCACCACCTGAAAAGAAAAAGAAAAATAAGAAAACCAAATTTAAAACAGAGGCTTGGAATTAACTATTCTCAGCATAAATGAATTTTTCTCATTATAAATTTTCCATCGCAAAGTTTCATCACAGTGTTCTTGTTGAATTCACAATAGGGTTTAGTTTATAAATCAATTTGATCTACATATAATTTTCAACAAAACATCTGCAGCATAAATTGAGGTGCACCTGCACTTCATCTCACTTTTTTTCTTGTTTTGTTTTTCATTTTCTATTTTGTTCTGTCTGTGTCATCTTTAAATATCTCTTCATCTTCATTCTTAAAGCTCTTGGAGACTTCATAGCAAATTTGCATATCGAAAGTAGGGAACTCAATGGGAGCCAGAAACACTCTTGATGTTTTTGGATTATAGTTCCCACTGCTTTAGTATATACACATTGATGTTAGGAGTAGGTGACCAAAGAAAGAAAAAAATAAAGAATGAGTGATGGGGTCGATCTGGCATCTACAACTCAATGCTTAATACAGGAAAAAATAGAGTACATTAAAAAAATAAAACAGCAACGAAGGCCTCTGCTCAGAAGGTTTATTCAGTTGAGCTTGAGACTTAGAGACGTGGTTTAGAAGCCTGGCTCTGCTACTTACTAACTATAGACTTTTCTGTAGCCTGTTTCCTTTTCTGTAAAATGGCAGCATGATGTTTATCTTGAAAGATATTTGTGAGAATTCAATGAATGAGTAATTCAAAGTCAAAGTCATATGCAAAACTAATGTCCAGCTAATAGTACTCATTTTGATAAATGTTCATTTTTTTTTCTTATGAATGAATCCATGGTTAATGAATTCCCTCTAAAGAAGTAATTCATATTTAGAAGACTTTCTGGAACTGATGCCTAGAATTAAAGAAAGCTACCATATTTCATTAATTTTAAGATACACTTTTTCATACTTTAACATCTTTAAAACCAAGAGATGTCTTTATAATTAATAACTTCTTAAGAACATAATTGGCTGATTTTTTTCTTCTTAGTGGTACATGAAATAATGGTCCATCTTCTTACTGATGGTAACTTAAGATTTAATGAAATTGAGCATATTTTTAAAGGTGAACATATAATTATACATTACATATGTAATATATAACCTACTCCTTTTTCCTCTTTCCTCTTATTAACAACTTTTGACATATATTTCATATGACTTAAAATTTACCTATTTAAATGGTTCAGTGGTTTTCAGTATAGTCATAGAGTTATATAACCTTCAGCACGATCTAATTCTAGAACATCTTTGACACTTCAGAAAGAATCCCTGTGTCCACTGTTAGTCACTTCCTAAAAACCTGTATACAAATGTTCACAGAACCATTATTTGTAATGGACAAAAAGTGGAATTAAACTAAATGTCTATCAACTGATGAATGGAGAAACAAAATTTAGGAAATCTACACAATGCTTATTTGGATGAGATACTAATGCATGCTACAAAATGGTTAGACCTTGAAAATGTGATGCTAAGTGAAAGAATCTAGTCAGAAAGGCATGTGTTATGAGATTTCATTTATGTGAAATGTCCAGAATATTTTCATTTCTCTTGAGTATATACCTAAGAATAGAATACTAGTCATATGGTGTTGTGGTTAGCTTGGGCTACCATAACAAAATACCATAGACTGGAGGCTGGAAGTCCAAGGTCAAGGTGCCATCATGGTGAGTTTCTAGCAAGAGCTCTCTTCTTGTCTTGCAGACAGCCACCTTCTCCCTTTGTTCATACATGGCAGAGAGAGAACGTGAATGAGTAACAGAGTGAGAGGGCATGAGAATGAGAGATTAAGAGAGAGGGAGGGAGCTAGCCCCATCCTCATGACCTCAGCTAAACCTAATTATCTCTGAAATGTCCATCTCCAAATACCATCACATTGGAGTTTAGGGCTTCGCTGTATAAATTTGGGAGAGAAACAATTTAGTCCTTAGCATGTGACATCTCTATGTTTAATTTTTTGAAGAACTTTTAGCTTCTTATTAGTTCTGCTCTGGCCCCAGCTTTTATAGTGACCCTTATGAGTTTACTATGAGGTACATACTCTTCAGCTTATAGATGCCAACACCATGGCCATTCGTGTATCATTCAGTGGAAACTTAATTACCTGATCTCTGTTGGATGTTATAAACCCAGTAAACATAATCAAGGATCATTTGTAATCTAGTGGGGAAGACAGGTGGGAAAAAAGCAATAATAAAACATGTAAATATAAAACTTAATTGCAATCTGTAATCATGCTCTGGAGATAAAAGAGGAGACCAATCAAAAAGAAGATCGGAGTGGCTCGACTTGGTGGGGAAGTTAAAGGAGAGACAGACATTTTGGACAGAACTCACTGGTGGATTGGATGTGGAGTGAACCAGAGGAGGAATCAAAGGTTGTTCTAAGTGTTTGGCTTGAATAACAGGTCGATGGTGATGCCATTTACTGAGAAGGGAAGGGCTGCATTGGGGGTGGGGTAAATCGTTTGGGGAGAAATTAGGACTTCTGTTAAGTTTGAGAAGTCCGTGAAACGTGGAAGGGGAGATGTCAAGTAGAAAGTTAGATATAAGAGTCCAGAAGTTGGAAGAGTGTCTATGCTGGAGTTAAAATTTCAGGAAATAATGCAGAGGATTTTAAACTCAGGGGAATGGATGAGATAATCTAAGGGAAAGAGGAGAAAGTGACCCAACATTTAGAGGCTGTGTAGAGTAGGAGCACCCTGGTTGAGAAACTGAAAAAGATCAGAACCTGGGAGGGGTTGGGATGGCAGGAGCCTGGGGAAAGGAGAGTTTTGAGGAAGAGGAAGTGGTCTACTGCCAAATGCTGCTGAGGCATCTGAGAAGATAAAGGCCCAGAGTCATCTGTAGAGTTTGCTACAAGGGTGTTTGTTTGTTGTGTTTTTGACAAGTGCTGACAGTGAGTAGTAGGAAGGGGGCCAGGGTAGGGCTGACTGAGTGATGGAGCTCCTTTGGAAATTTGGCTGTCAGTAAAGACAATGTGAGTCAAGTGTCTGAGTGGGATGTGGGATCAAGGAATGTTTTGTTTTGAACAATGGAAGATAGCTGAGTAAGTTTATATCTTGGTGCCAGCACTCCAGTAGTGGGGGAGAGATGGCTAGAGCAGCACAGAAAGAACAAAGCCAAAAGAACATCTGGCCATGGAGGGCATGGCCTTTTGTAGGAGAAGAGAAACTTGTCCCACTGAACGAGGCAAGAGGAGGGGACCGGATGTGTGAGTGCAGGTTTGGAGGGCTGCTGGTAGGAAAAAAAGTGAAACTTGATCTAATTTCATATACTATTTTTAATGATATTATGAAAGGAGGCCATCGGCTAAGTATGATGGTGCGGAAAAGGTCATGGGAGGTTAGAGGAGAAAAGAGAAACTATAAAATAGTGGCCTTGGGAAATTGGGAAGCAAACCAATTCAGAAAAATAGCAGTTTGCTAGTCGGTATTGTCAATTTGCAGTGTGAGATCATCAGTTTAAAGTGAAACCAGTCATTTCAGTTGTATGGTTTTATCCTGGGATTTTCAGGTGCTCAGAGGTCTGTGTAGAGCAAAGGAAAAGTTAAGTCCCTTGTGGGGAGGACTTTTGTTAAGGATGGAGGCTGGCTGTATAGGTTTGATGATAATGCAGGACTGTGGAAATTAGGCTAGACAAGGAAGATCATGAGGCAGGGCAGGGAGCAAATGGCTGGTTGGGGTTCGGGGGCAGGTTGGGGATTTGGAGGTTTTTCTGAGGTTGAAAATGATGCCAGTGTGGCACTCCTGAGCAGGCAAGCCCAAGGGGTAAGAGTTCATGGTTGAAGAATGCAGTGTTTGGGGTCTAGATTTCAGATGTGTTGCACTTGCTATTGATGACCATGTCCAGAGCTTGCATGGAAGTAGGTGGATGGTGTGCAGTAAAGGGTAAGGTCAAGGACGAAAGAACAGAATTCCTAGTAGTTCAACTATGTCATAATTATCAATATGACAGGAAGTAGAGTGGATGGAGAAAACTGTGAGGCAGAAGCTGTTCTCAGTCATAATCATTAGGCCTTCTTGTAATTGTGTTTGTGATGTGGAGATATTTGCTAACCTGTTTTGTGCCCTGATTACAATTTTAAATTTAAAATGGACATGTAGGAATACAAGTTTCAGAAATTCAAGTTCATTCCTTGTAGATTCTACTTCATGTTTTAAAGATGGTTATTTTGGTGACCTGGTCCTTGGACCTGTGGATGCTTCTGCCTTCACGAGTCCCTTCTTCAAGCCTATTCTGCCACTGCCTTCCATTTGCACAGAACATAGGTATCAAGAGTTAGATTAATAAGGTAAAGATGAATAGGAAGTTCAAGTGTAGATACAGTGAGCTACTTTTCAGCTCTCCAACCTTAGCTGCATTCCATGCATGGAGCACTAGAACTGTTTTCGCTCTTTGAAGGGTACCCTGTGAATTATACCACATCATAATTGTATCATTGCACGTCATAACAATGGGACTTCAACAGTTATTATTGTACATTCTAATTATGTGATTACTCAGTCTTTCACCAATTATGTAATTAGATTTAATTACACCAATTGCACAAATAAACGATAGTCAACTACAAATTACTTAAAATAAAATCCAGAACTGTGCATGTGTCGGCAGTTGCCCCGAAAACAAGAATAGACAACAAGAGAAGGAAGACAGCTTATGAAACCAGTGAGCAAGTAAAAGGAATGATGTTATCTGGACAGATCTGTAAGGGTCATGGCGGGAATCACCTCCTCTAAAAGTTTCTTGTCATTTTTTTCTCCCACAAAGTGTGGTGGTAAGAATTGTGGATGTTGAAGTCATGAATGCTCTTATTTCCTTAAAGAAAAGAGGAGAGAGCAAGAGTGAAGAAAAAACAAGAGAGACTGATGGGAGGGAGGGAGGGAGGGAAGGAAAGGAAGGACAGAGGGAGTGAGAAGAGGGGAGGGAAGAGAAGGAAGGGAGAGGGAGGGGAGAGGAAAAATATAAGAAGTTTGACATTCAGTAATTAAAAATAATACAGTATGATTTAACATGGAGTGCAGAATTAGTGCTAAGGTAATGCAAAAGTATTATTTGAACCTCAACCTTACCTAACCCGTGCAGTATTTCTGACTTTTTCTTTCCTTCACCCTCGATTTTGGTTCCCAAAACTCCTTTTGTTATCTGAAGCTAGAACTTTAGGACCAGGAGTCTATTATGTTCTTTTCAAGATTAAATTTATGAGACCAAAAATTAATAGGAGAGAAACTTAGTATTTGGAACACAGAGTAAATGTAGCACTCTTCATTTTTCATTTGAATTGTCTGGGGTTACTAGATGGTTTTGAACCGCGGTGCAAAACTTGAAAACTTGGGGCTATACCACAGGTGACTATTTGTTTCTATGGAGACATCTCAGAGGGGTGGTCTTGTCCAAAAGTAGGTTTCCTCTGGCTCAAGTCTCCGAGCTGGAAGAGAAAACTGTGGTCTAAAACAACAACAACAACAACAACAAAAGAAAACTGCACTAGTCAGTTTTCTCGGCTTCTGTGCCTGCAAGAAGGACTACCCTGGTTTCTAGAGGGGAGAGGCAGAGTGCTTTGTGGAGGTGGGAACGTGCACGCATCTGGAGAGTGTGGGCCCGCTGCATTTGTACTCTCACAAAGAGATATAATTGGTAGGTGCCATTTAGGCATATATATACTTAGGGAAAATTACCCGCTGGGCATGGCCGAGTGCTGCATAACCACTGAGCTCCAGGATTGCTCAGCATCTGCCCTGGGCTCTTAAAGTGGCTGACAGAATGAGAATTACTTCAAAAGTACACATAATGGCTGGTGTGTTACTTAACACTGCTATAAAAATACGTCTTGATGCTATTGAGGGTCAGGTTGGGGGTGCAGTGTACTTGGTTAGCTCTTGCCTGTACGTTAAAAATGAACAAATTGCATAGCTACAGTAATACGAATGAGGGGGGAAATGTGCTTTTAAATCTAAAGCAAAGGTGTGTTAGTGCAGTCTCTTCTAATGTGTGTTTGTTTACGAAAGCCCTTGATATGGACAGTGGAAGCTAAGGAACCTTGATCAAGGCTTACTCATCTGTCCTTTCATTTCTCCAAAGCGCAAGGATTTTCAGTTTTTGCTCTGCTATGATGAGCATTCATTCCTGCATGGTGGTTTAATGCCTGTTGAGCTCAACCTGCAGCTTTGGAAAGTGGCACCTAGGAGAGGGTAGTACAGTTATGTTGGAAATTTTGGCAAGCGAATCCAATAAAATTGGAACTGCGAGAGGGGAGTCGAGCTGGAACGTTGCAGCTCAAGGATCTGTTTCCTCTTCTCCCAAAAGCCACCAGATCAAATAAGGTTAAACTGATGCTCATCAGCAAGTTCGTAACAGTGTAGCATTTTGCTTTTCTTGTCAGAAGCTAGAAATGTGTAAAATGGAAGATGTGCCGATACTAAAGCAGCCAAAGCTATTTCCTAAATGAGAGCAAAAGAAGCATAAGCAGTTTACACAAACAAGTCTACTCACCGAGCTGTTATAATCAGCATTCCAGATTCCCAGCTCAGAGCTGGTTGTTCCTGGTTTGCTCTTAAACAGAAATGCCAATGCAAAGATTAAAGTGGAATGTACTGGTACATGAAGAGAAGGGCAGGAGCCAGCATCAGAGTCTTATAGAGACACTTCCCTCATTAAACATCTATGGTATGTGTGCAGTTCTGGCTAGAACAGGCTCAAGAAGAAAGGTTCTACGAAACGTATCACGTAAGTCTAGAAAGTACTACACAACTTGAACAGACATCAGCAAAGAAGGGAGGGTGGCTGCCACATGACTAGTCACCAGGTACCAGCCATTCATCAGCCAATATTTACCAGATGTGCATGAGGTCAGGCACTGACTTAGCTAGCTGTCTTTAAGGGTTTCTGACTTTAGTTCCAGTTTGTTCTCTCTAGGCCTATAAGCCCTTGCCATATTTGTTGAGAACTTACTATGTGCAAAGATAAGCCTTTTACAAACTCATTAGTCAACTCAGTAGCACTACTGTGATTTTCTCCATTTAATTAATGAAAAATGAGAGCCCAGAAAGGTTAAATAACTTGCTTGAGGTTGCTAATTAGGACCAGAATTTGAGTTTCTGATCTGAATCCAGAGTCTTTTTTTCTTAGCTTCAAAATTATATGCCCTGTTATATGTCAATATCTAGGAAACCCTAGACAATTCCATCATTGTAAGCATAGTTTAAGTGTGGAGATTTGTATTGGTGGGCTCAAATTTATTTAGGCACAGTCCTTTATTAATGTATGTAATAAGAAGTGCTTTGGATTAACATGGGACAGGCTGTCAGTTTCTTCTTCATATAACCTAGAAAGGTAATTGACAAAGTAATGTTCTACTTTGCTTTCAAGTGAGATTGGAAGTATGTAGTTAAATGTAAGTTAAAAATTAGACATTAAACATCTTTGCAGGTGCATATGTTATAGAATATTAAATTCTCAAGGAACTCCTTATGTTGGGTAGAAGAGAAGACAATCCTTTGGTATGGGCACAAAGTCATATATACATAGGAACTGAGGTAGGAGTAACCTCATGCTAATAATCAAGGTTTGGCAAAGGAAGCACTAGCAAACTATTATTCACTATAGACTTAATCTTAGCGAGATTGAGCTTGAAATTTAGTCCTCCTTTCCTCCCTTTCCCCCACCCCTGCCCCCATCTTCCTTTTATTTCTTCCTTTGGGCTTCTATTTATTTGTTTATTCATTTAGCAAAGTTTATTGAGTACCTACCATGCTCCAGGCACTTTTAGGCTCTCATGAAGCAGTGAACAAAGCACATAAGTTTTCTGCTTTCATGGATTTTGTGTTACAGTGGAAATGGACAAAACTTGTGGATTTGGAGGAACAGAAAGAAGGTGAGTGTGGTCTGAGCTTAGTGCAAAAGGGGGAGTGATGTATAGAGTAGTAAACATATATGACAGTGAAAGAGGACTGGTCTACAGTGAGACCTACCCAAGAGCAGCTGGAAGCTGGTTCGTGGCTTTACATTTAACACCTGGTAACAGTTAATGATCCCTTTCTAGGTGCCAGTGACTGTCTAAGTGCTTGTCATATTTTAACTCATTAAAACTTTACAACTCCACTCAATGAAATTGAAAACATCTCTACTAAGTTGAAAAACAATGACTTCAATGTCATGTTGATAATTGTAAAAAGTCTTATTGATTTAATAGTAAATTAGGACACTGTGGCATTAAACTACTTTTTTGTTTGTTTCAAACAGATGATACTGATTGCCTTAGCACTAATAGATAATTTTTAACTGAGGAAAAGTGTTTTATATTTAATGTGATTGTTTTTAAGTTTTATATTCAAGTGTTCTCTCTCATGTTGAAACTGGGTCTTTTGAAAATGGATCCAACGAATGGCTTTATTTTGCTTTGTTTGTGCTATGATATGTTTATAGTTTCATCTGAGCAAAAGTTGAATTTTGATTCGTACAATTTTGTCACTATTCATAATAAACAAGTATTATTACATCTTTGCTTCTCTATTAGTTCACACATAACTATAGATGGCCTTTTTGGAATTGCTTACACAAGCATGGTGTTTCAGAATTTAGTGACAGGTTTAAAAATTTTTACAATTTCATACAATTAAAAAAAATAATCCTGATCTTTCATCCATTTAATATTCAGGCAGTGATGACTAGAAGGAGCTGTCCATTAAAATATATGCTGATTTGAGAGGACAAATTAAAGGGAAAGTTACTATTAAATGACTTAAATACTTGGTTCAGAGTTGACTCTTCCTGAATATTCATTTTTGAGGCTTTAGGTCAGGAGATTTTATTTTTTGCACAATTAAAATATTTTTATTTGTTTCTATTAGAAGAGCCTTCTCAAAGAGATATAAAATGGTTGACATGTTTATTGTAAAATCTTCGACATTATAAGGATTCATCTTTACTTCATTTTAGCTCAGACTTTACTTCTAATATAATTGTCTAGGACAAGCATTTAATAGTAGATAGAGTGGATGGCCACCCTTGGGTGATTTGTGTGTGCTGCAAAGACCCCCGATATTCTAAAACATCTCTCCTTCTAACTTGCAATTTACCTAAAATTTTACAATTATAAGTCCATTCTTGAAGTCGTTTTGATCATTTTAAAAAATCTAGGTGTTTCTTGTTATCATCTTATTTCTAAATCAGGTATCAATTATTGGCTCCTTAGTATGGCAAGCACTGAGCCCTGGGAAGGCAAAGAGACAGGCTGAAAAAACAAGCTAAAGGTTAACTTAGTTCAGGACCAGCTTTATGTCAAGTGGGGCAGTCATTATAGCATTATTGAACACAGCTTGTTTCCTGACCGCAGCTTTCCTGAGATTACTGTGAGTTAATTCTGGAAGATTCCATGTCACATTAATGACTTATATTTATTGACAGTTGATTTTGTCTTGAGATATTGTCTATGAGAATTTGCATAGTGGATAGATGACATCTCTGCTGAAATTAGTATTCTTCTGAGAAAGGGGGTAAGATAGTTAATATTGATTGGTATTCCCAGCCTATCTTATACTATTTTTGTACCTTTTGGAATTGAACACAATGCTACACATGTAATAGGTGCCAAATAAATAGTTTTAAAAAAATTAGTATATGTATACACACACACATACACACATTTGAGGCTCATATCACCCCAAATATTAGCCTGACATCTGGCTTAGGTATAACCAAGCAGGAAAATAATTGATTATTTTATTATAACTTTATTTTGAAATAGTTTAAGATTCACAAGAAGTTGCAAAAATAATGCAAAGTTTATGTGTACCCTCCATCAGTGATAGCACTGTATGTTACATAGCCATGGTATATTGACAAAACCAGGAAATTGACATTGGCACAATACTGTACTCAGGCATTTTGGGGTTTTGCCAGTTTTTAGAGTCACTTCTTTTTGGTTTAGGTTGAGGACATTTTATCACATACAGATTTGTGTTTTTTCCTCCCAATCAGAATATAGAACTTTTCTATCAGCACAAAGAAACTTCCTTGTAAGAAATTAAAATTTTAAGAGAAATAAACAAGTTGAAAAATAGACACCAAAATTTTTTATAAGGTCACAGTAATGAATTTTAAAATGGTTTTAAGTTCAAGATAACTTTGATTGAGGTTTAAAAGCAACTAAAAAAAACAATTTTTATTCACTTGATTACCTGTAAATACAGTATGTGTGGGTTTTAAAAAATCACCTGTTTTCTTCTTTTTTAGAATTTGTAAATAAAAGTAGCGTCGAATTTTGGCCGAGTCTATCGATCAAAATGTGAACTTGCTATCTACTGAAAAGTTTATGTCATGCTATCTGCAGTCACACACAGACGCATGCATGTGAAGGTTCACACAGTCATTACTATTTCTAGGTAGGCATCTGCTAGGAGCAGGTGAACCTACTTACTGAGCTTCTGGGAGTCAAGACATTGGGAGACATGGGCGGGA
The DNA here is from genome assembly GCF_014176215.1 of Rousettus aegyptiacus. Lineage (NCBI taxonomy): Eukaryota > Metazoa > Chordata > Mammalia > Chiroptera > Pteropodidae > Rousettus > Rousettus aegyptiacus. Next base: position 10,779,559 of record NW_023416309.1, read on the forward strand.
GGTCTCAGCTGCTGCCATTTCCCAGTTGGTTTCCATCCGACAAGTACCAGGAGAGTAACCTGGGGAAGGTGAAGAGATCCTAATGCTACTTTATATTGTTACCTCTTTGGAGTTCTGAGTCTATGTTTGTTCACCTACTGGGGAAGCAGTAAGGATAAAACTGCTTTTGTTGAGTGTTCATCTTTTTACCCAGTTGGGAGAGAAAGGGAGAGGCATTAGGTAGCTGAGAATAATTTACGCTCTTCCCAGGCAAGACAGACTTACCCCTTCTTCCATTCTTCAGAGATAACAGCCACCTGGATTGGATATTTTCTTTTTAACTTTAGTTAAGGCCTGTTATACTCTCCTTTGAAATGAGGCCCTGCGCCAGTGGCTGCCCCAAAAGGATGCCTTCCTGCTGAGCCTGACCATATCCTTGAGTGTCTGCTAATAGCACAGTAGTTGTCACTTTAGGGAACATCAGTCAGCGTTCCTACTGTGAGTTCAGTTTATCATGTATTCTTTGCAAGTCTGAGTGCAGAGGGATCATTTCCTCCCACGTCAGCATTTGTACTCTTGTTCTAGCTTCATGGAAATGCCAAATTCGAATGGACTTGGAACAAATGAAAGTCCACCAAATAAGCATGATCACTTGGTCACAGCAGTATGTAAACAAAATTTTCCTGTTTCTGCTTCATCAGCTAAGGGTACAGAGTTCTTACCACACTTGTACTTGAAAGGTGAGCTAAGTGAACATCAAACATACTTGGTCACTTTTAAAGAGAAAGCATATAAAAAATGGCATTTTCTCTCTTGCTGTCTTGACTCCAACCAAAAGAAAGCCACAGCCCCCAGAATTCATATTCTCAGGCAACCCTTGGAGATCCGAGGATATCTAAACCCCTAAAGCACAGGACTCTATGAGAGAAAACCAGCTCATCATGCTCATAGAAGCATATGTGTACATAGGATTTGATGAACAGTTGAAAGGTGGTTGAGTATGAGGGCTTGATGGCATTGCTGAGTTCTTTAGGAAATGAGCAGAGAAAGTGGATGCAGAGAAGGTATCAGCTATTACTTTTCTAAATGACTGTGTGTTCACATGTAACTTGTTTATGATTGTTGCCATGTGTCTAGTATGTACTGGTGCCCTCCATTCGAGGAACTGAAATTTGTTCATTGTATGTAGATTCTAACTATAATTTAGAGACTGCTCTCCCAATAACATAGAAAACAGCATCTTAATAGGATGGGTCCTTTTAGATGATGAAGAGACACCTACTTCATGACAAAAAGACTGTAATAGACATGGAGGGCCACCATAGGAGAGAAAACTATGTGGTTGAGGTACCTACTTCAGTGATATTGAGTCCTCTCCCTAAAAAAGCCCTGGCAGCATCCTGCCCTGAAGGGGAATTTTCCACAATATTAGGATACTTTAAATGTGTTGTAACAACAGTCTTCATCTTGGTATTTGCATAGGTGACTTTTCTTCTTTGCAATTTAATTTGACTAATTGACCTCTTTGCCTCCACATTCTCCTGCTTCCAGTTTCTTCTCTATATCTTCACCAGAGTTAACTTCCAACAAAGGCAAAGATAATAGCATCATTCTCCTGCATATAAACTTGTATTATTCCTTGTTTCCTGTAAGATAAAGACTAGACATGCTGCCGAGTCACATAGATGCTCCGCAGCCTCCTGTCTGACTCCATTTCTTGCCAATCCTCCAGTATACTTAGGCTCCAGTCGTGTGGCGCCTCCCTCCACTCCCAGATGCACTGTGTTCTCTTGTGCCTCCAAGTTTCTGCCCACGCTTATCCCTCTGCTTCAATACCTTATCCTGCCTTCTCTCTCTGATATTCGAAACCTACCCCAAAAGTTAGACAGAGCCCATCTTCTGCTTCCAGAGCCCTTTATTTCTTACCTGTATTTGGGTACTAATGATCACAATAGCTAAAAGTGACATAGCATTTACCATGTGCCAACCACGAACAAAACAGTTAATGTTTACTAACTCGTTTATGCCTCTCAACAACTTGAAGAGGTAGGTATTATTTAAATTATATACATGAGGAGGCTGAGGTACAGAGAGATTCAAGAACATGCCTAAGGTCATACAGGGTAGTTAGTAGAATTTTAAAACAAGGCATTCTTGCATTATGTTTTCAGAAATTAAAATCTGAGAAGGCTCTTCTACTAAATGATAAATACTCAAGAGCAGGAACCACATTTGATTGAATTTTATGTCCCTAAAACTAGTATAGTGCCTGTTGCAGAAGAAGAATCTCAGAGATATTTGTTGAATGAATGTACAGACTATTTTCATTCAAAACTGTAATCATTTTGAAACATGTCATTCAACTTAAGCCTTTAACTTTTTAGTCAATAAGAGGGAATAAATTGTGGTCAATCGGAAACAGCTGTCTCTTGAAGAGTGAGGAAGGTGATGCTGGGAGGAATCCTTGTTTCAGTTCTACCTGCATTCATCCATATGACCAGTGGTACAAGGTTTCTGGTGGATGGAGGGTTGAGATCATGCCCTGCTCATTCATACTGGGCCTGAGTTCCCTCTCAAAACCGTAATTGCACGTATAGGGGATGAGAAGGCTGAGCTCCAGGAAAACTTTAAGAGGAATACCTGCTTTCTTCACTATTTCCAGTCACAACCAAGGAGGGAGACGTTGTGAGTTAGGGCTAGACCATACCATCCTTTGAGTTATGTTCAATGTGACAGAGAGCTTAAGCGGGAAATGGGGAGGGAAAAAGAAAACAGCTATTATGTTAAGTGGTCAGTTCACAGGAAAGCAGTTATTAGTTATCCCTTGTGGCCTTGATGGCAGAGGGTGGCTTGATGGGCCCCTGCTAAATGAGTAATATTCCTTTATATTTTTTTTGTTGTTGTCGATCATTTGATTTTGATAAAAACACCTGCGGGGATTCTCACCTGTAACTAAGGTTCCGTGAAATGGTCAAGGCACATGTGGTGAACTCACTGTTGATCTGCCATGCATGCTGAGATGAAGAAAGAGGGCCTTCTTTGGAATGTGTTTAAATTCAGGGTCATAGGTAGCTTTCGGGGGTTGTAGCTGCAGAGATACCTACCCTCGCACCACCCCAAGCTTCTGTGATCAGTGGGTTTCTTCAACGCCATGTTATGCCTCAGGGGTCACCATGAGCTCTGTAACCAAAGTGTTAAGGATGATGGCACTTAACTGTCTCTTATTTATCTGACCAGCTCAGCTCTGCTTCTGTAACGAACTAACCACAGGAAATCATGGTGTGTATCTTTATGTAACTGATGCCTTGCTTCTCCTGAATTTTCAAAATACCTTAAAAATTGTGGTTGTTGTTAAAGACTCTAATGAGGTTAATTGATGAAGCAACATACATTATAAAAAGATATGCGTGTGAAAAGATGGCCAGTGAAACCATCTCATCAGAGTAATAGCCAATTCTGTCCTCACTTTCCCTCCTCTGTCTCTCCCCTCCTCATCCCTAAGCTGCCTCTCATGTGTAATGCTAGTGCTCTGTACAGTGTTCTGTTTATAGTGGTTTGAACATTTTTCTGCCTGTGTCTTTCATTGCTGAAGTAACTCACCTCTCTCATATCGACTCTTACCCAGGAGCCGCTCTGCAGACTCTTTGATGTAGGTCTTTTCTGCATGGCAGCTAAGGCCAAGCTGTGATTTTCATTGCATGATGCAACTTCACCCTTTTGGTTTTTGCCTCCAGGTTAACCAAAGCCTTTTCCTGCACTGCCCATGCATGTGGTGTGCTTTTCCCCAGGGCCCGCCCGGACTTGAATGTAGTGAGCACTGGGCGCATGCGTGGAATTGACAGCGCGCATTCCAACACACCAAAGCACTGACATTTAGGGTGTGGGCCCCCACCTTGCTGTCCGACCAGAAAGGCCACTCTGTCCCTTGAAAACTCAAGACTAGAATGTTGGAAAAGAGAAATAAATCTCCTGTTTTTAGGCATGTCTGGTCAAAGGCCAGTGACAAGGAATTTGGAAGCAAGGGTCAGTTTTCCAAGTAACAGCTTAACTGGTGATTTGTCCTACAAATTCCCAGCTCTGCACGGATGTGCCCAAAGTGACCAGTGTCATGATACCTTTTCACATCTTTCCGATCAGTGTTACCTAGCTTGATTTTGCTTAGATCTAATAAATGTTTAAATGTTTATATTAAAAAAAAAAAACCTCTTAAGCTAAATGTCTTGGAAATACAATCAATGGTCTTTGTCTTAGTTTATTGTGTAAACAGGAGTGCCACTAATTCAACTTTAAAAGATATAAAATGGTAGTACTATAAAGAAATACCATATTCATTGAAGCATGTTGGCATTGCGTTCAGCATTATTGATTAGGAATTGTGATCATTTTCTCTCATTGAAATATAGTGTTGCCTTAGGGCTGTCTAATGACTTTTTAAAAACTGTTTTTTCCTTTTTTAACATGTGATTTTGTCTCCTCCTTTATTCTCATAATGGACTTCTGTAAACATTACTGTCAGGATCTGTTTTCTTACTGGATTTTTAAAATTTCATGGAAATAGGTGCTTTACATTTTAGACAGAGCTTGGCTGTAAATTGAGAAAGATGAAAGTGGGCAGTACCAAGCTCTGATGATCCTAGGATAGTAATAATAGTTCATAGAGAATTCCTGGTGGTACTAGCTTACCAGAGCCCCTTAGATTAAAACTATGGACTAAGCAGTCATAATGACACAAAATTGAATGTTTTGTATCTCGTTTTTATTTTTCCTTATGAATCGTGATTTCCTTATATCAGGGGGATCTAAGAGATTGGAGCCCTTTTCATGCTTCCCTTTCCCCCTATTCTATTAAGCATATCCTATTTATCCTATAGGAGCAGACATTGCTTAGAGTTTCATGGCATGTTCTTTCGGTAAACGCTATAAAGGTATTTGAATGGAAGCATTTCCCTTTTTGAGGGAAACTTCGGTGGAATTATAGTGCAGACCTGTGCGGAGCAGATGACCCTGACCAGCATGTTAAAGTGCTCTCACTCTTTAACAGCTTTCAACTGGGGGTTGAGAAAACAACTGATCCTCTTTTGTGAGGTTCTTCAGTAAAGAGACCCATTTCTCCTTCTCAGAAAAGCACAGTGCTTCCAGATAAAATGAAAAGATTTCTGAAACTGAGCATAGAGTAGGGACAAGTGGATCCATTCATGGAGACAAAGGAGAAAATCATAAGAAATCAGCTTCCTAGGGACTTCCCGGGTCCCTCACGGAGATGTTTTTACAGCGATGGGGAAAACAGCTGTAGAGAAAATCAAAGACAGGACAATAGAATTAAAAAGGGCAACTGCAGGAGGAAGCCAGGGAAAAAAATTTCACCCCAGTGAGCATGTAATTCATGATATTTCCTTCTAAATTTGTATTCAAAGCCAAGTGACACCACTGGTATGGTGGAAAGAGCTCTTATGACTGAGGCATGTGCTGGGCAATTTTAATAAATAAGTGATTTCCATTGCTAACCAAAGCAAGTGGGAACAACAACAATAACAACAACCACAACAACAATAACAAAATGAAGGAAAAGTAGTGTTCCAGGAGATAAGAAAGTTAAAAGTGTATACTTGAAGATATGATTGTATAATCATAGGATTTAACAAGTCCTCACTATTTTCCTTGTTAATGATGACAATTTGTTTCTAAAGGTAGCTTGTCACATCTGATTTTTGGTGGGGATGTTGGCCTCCACTGCCCAGGTTGTTTTATGGCATTCCCAAGGAGTAACTCCTGCTTTGTACTCAGCGGACTCATGACTTCCAATCAGCAGCATCCTCGGACTCTCCTTTTTGGCTGTGAGGCTGCTGGGCTCTAAACAAAATTCCTAAATAGGAATACATACAAAACTTCCATGCCTCGGCTGTCAGCCAGACAGAGCTAAGACAGCTATTTTATTCCCTTGTGTAATAAAGGTATAATTGTTTTCTATACCAGATATCAGAAAGATTTGTACCAGGTCTTTATCTGTGTCTTTTTAAAAATGAAACAAAACAAAACAAACAGATAAAAACCTCAGGATGTCAGAAACAAAGTTATCATAATTATCTTTTTGCATCACTCATATTCATATGTAATTTTTAATAAATGGCAGTGTCCCTGTGGTGAGTGTGTTTTGGGACAGTGTTCTGTTTAAAATGAAGCAGCAGATAAATGAAATATCTGTTTCTTCACATAATTATTTTTTTCTAAATGCTCTTTATCTACCTAAAATCATTACCAGGTATGTCTTTAAGTGTCGCCACTGTTTGTGGGTGTAGCCCTTTGAATGCTACTACTGAGGGGATTGTACATTATTCTATGTGGGTTCAGATGTGATTGGGAGAGAGCAAGGTTGAAACTATATTAGGTCTCCTAATCTGCCAGTTTGGGACCCAGGATAGACTGGGCCTGGCTGTGGCATCAGTAGTTTTGGCTTCCCACTCTAAGTCCTTGCAGGTAGACCCATAGCAAGGAGGCATTGCCAAGGTCAGGCTGTCAAAGTGCATCAAGATAATGTAAAAGTCGGGAAGGAGAATAGGGATGAAGCATAGGGCATAAGCTAAGCAGGAGACTAATGAGTGATCAGGGAATGCCCAGAGAAGTCCAAGACAAATATTTGGAGAAGAAGGCTCAGACAAAAGAATTTTGAAGTCTACACCTAATAACGGCCCAAAGAGGTCCCACAGTGATTTGAACCTGTTATGCTGTGAGAATCACAACTCACTTGCTCAACTTTTCCCTGATTGGCCAGCCTTTGTAAATAGAGGGCTCATGCTTTTATGCTTTTCCTTAGGAGCCTCTGCCATTCCCTGTGCAATTAGGAGAGCTTCTTCCGTGTGGAGGGTTGAGGCCAAAGTGCCTTGAAACTGTGCCCCAGGCTGCTTCCTCGTGATTGCTCTCTTGTTAAAAAACGAAGACACGAGACATTTGCTCCTCAGTGTTTAAGAGTTGACTATTGGTTATTACTGGTTAACATGATTGTTTATGGGCCTTCTAACCCATGTATGACAACATTTAATATCCAGAAAAAGGCACTGGAGGCAGAAGGTAGCAGTAGGAAGGGTCCTTTATTCTTGCTCTTGCAGTTCTAAGTTTTTTTAGGCATGAGAGGAGTATGACTCCACGGGTCAGAGGTATTGCCCTCCATACCAGGCATTGTGTCTGGGTTCCTTGTTCTCCATTCAGACCTCGGACTTCTTCTCTTCCCTCTACTTTCCCCCATTTCTAATCACCTCACTCAGGCTGTCCTATTTTGTAAATAGTCCCATAGTGAGGTTGGGGTTGGGTAAAGAGTATCTGTTTGTGCTGGAGGGCTGTGGAGGTGTACACATGTAACACCCCATGCCTGTACATGGCATTTGCCCCTGCTCTTGAAGAACTCTTGGTCTGTTTTATAGTGTTTGCGCTTGAGTGTATATGCATTAAGTACTGTTTGAACCATCTACTCCATTGTGTCTTTAGGAAACATGAATTTACTAAAAAAATAGCTAGTGTCAGTGAAGGTAAGGGAACGAGAGCATGACAATCAGTCACGACTCCTTAGATAATGCAGTGCAAACGAAAGCAGCACTCATTCGCTATATTTTGTGTGATAGCTTAACTCTGATTTATTACAGAAAAGTTGCTGGCAAATATGAACACTAATTCTACTCTGGTAACAACTGTGATCGGAATAATTGCAGTTTGTAAACAAGCTAGAGAAAACAGGCATTAGTGGCTAGCTGTCTTGGACATCATTCCAAGAGTCCAACGGTGAAGAAATATGCAGTCTTGTGGACGTAGAATTGGAAGAGATATTTAGAAGACGTATGACTGGTTCTTCCCCCTGCCTGCCCTCCAGATTCATGCTAAGCCAGCCAGGCAAATGAAACTCTCTCCTCTGCTAAAGACCTGGGAAAAGGAGAATATACAACCTCATGTGGCTGTTTGTTAAAGTGACTCATGCCTTTCTCTGTCAGGAAATTTTGGTTAATTATTTAGTACTTATGAGGCTGTGTGGCTGCTTTCATGGAAGTATAAATTTCCCAGTGTTTCTTCTTTAATATTACCTAAAGTCAATGCTCTAATAAATAGAATCGCACCAAATGTTAGCTCACTACCCATCCTATTGGGCATTTGAATTATATTACAACACCTGAAAAAGAGGTGATAAAGCAAATACAAATGGAAAAATAAAATGTGAAATAATAGATTCTGTTATATTTTGTTCATTTGGATGATTGCCTTTCTTGACATCTTTTTCTACAATTGTTATCACTATTATTATTACCTTAGTTTTTAAAATAGCTATCGCTTGTTCAGTGCTTAGTCTTTACACATTATCCACTTTCATCCTAACAATAGCCTTTGAGGTTTGTATTATTATCTCCAGTTTACAGATGAGAAAGCCAAGATTTCTAGAGGTCAAATTATTTGCCCATGATTATACAACTAGTAATCAATAGAGCAGGGATTTTAACTCTTCCATCAAACTCCAAAACTACCTGACTGCTAATTGCTCCTGAGGTCAATCTGTAATGCCTACACTTTGCTTTTGATTTACTATATTTGGGTAGATTAGTGGATGAAAAGATATGGAATGAAATGAGAAGGAGAACGTAAGCTCAGATGAGATATTAAAGTCTTGTGGGAAAATTTAAAAGAGCTCTGTAAGAAAGTGACAGAGATTTCACCATCTGAGTTTCATGAAAACAAATTATCTGTGTTTCACTGAGGAATCCAATGTGTAAGGAACTGACATATTTTGTTCCCTCCATCAGCGATCTATGTCATTTTCTTTGTCTCATAGAAGAATACTTAATTATTAGGACTAATTATTCAGGTAGACACCCCGAGCCATACAACTGCTCTGAAGTCTATTGCTATTATTGTTTCAGAGTTCTCCTTATCACTCAAGCTCAAGAGGACAGAGCACATAGAATTCCAAAGAGAAGTTAGGGTCTATATACCACCTCTCCATTTGTTCCAATTAATTTCAACAAGACCCTAATGAGGCATATGTTTGTGACTGTTGGATCACATGCCATCAATTGAGCAGTGGCATAATTAGAATCCTGCTACTGCCAAAAAGATGAATAGACCTATTGATACAAACCCATAACTGAAGCTTTCTTAACAAAGCCATTTAACCAAGTGGCTTGGGATAATGACAGATCAATACTGCAAGTAACAAAAAGTGTTTTCTATTTACATTAGAACTGTTGCAAAGTGTAAGAAAAGTGTTTTAAGATAAAACCAAGGTCTCATTTTGATGTTATTATCATTAGCATTAAAGATTGAACACAAACTTACCCATCAATGATAGCAACATCTTAGAAGATGACTACTCCAAGATGATGTGGGATAAAGTCACAATGATGATCAACAGAAGAGGCTTGCTTCTGTTTGGCCAAGTTAATAAAAACTACACAATTTACTGAATACAGGTCCCACCCAGTGTATACATGAAAAGCACCAACATTAAAAAGATAAGCTCTTAATTACCTTGCTCTGACAGGTAATATAAATGGGGGCACTTGAGAGAAGCAAAAAGAGAGTAAACTTTCAACTCTAATCCGGTCAAGACCTGGGCAGTTTTGGGGTACTGTCCAGTTTAGAAGACAATGTTCTACATAAAGATTATTGATTTCTCAAAGATTAATTAGTATCATGTCATTCATACTGGTTCACTATTGTTATTAGCTTGTAAGATATTTTTCTGCGACTTACAATCATATGAATAAAAACAGTGATTTCTAATTTGGAGTAAAGCCAACTCTTGAACAATGCAGAGGTTAATGGCACTGACTCCTATGCACTCAAAAATCCACATGTCATTTTGACTTCCCCAAGCTTTAACTACTAATAGCCTGCTGTTGACTGGAAGCCTTCCCTAGAACATCAACAATTGATTAACACACATTTTGTATGTTATATGTATTATATACTTTATACTTACATTAAAGTAGGCTATAGAAAAGGAAATGTCATTAAGAAATTTGTAAAGAAGAGAAAATACATTTACAGTACTGTACATATTTATTGAAAAAGATCCATGTATAAGCAGACCTGCACAGTAAAAACCCATGTAGTTCAGGGTCAACTGTACATCTCAAAGACTTGCTTACTTTTTAAAATTTCTTGGGCTCATAATATTCTGATTAGCTGGGTATATTTTTTTTTCTCTTATTTTGTAGGCAGGAAAACTGGGGCATTTTGCTTATCCAATAAATCCAGATATTTCTAAACCTCAAAGTTACTAAAACCTCAAATCACTTAGATTTACTTCCTCTTGGTTACAGATAGATTCTATCATATCCATGACTATATGGTGCCAGATGGATGACTAGGAGTTATTCCTCTTTAAGCAATGGAACTTGCCCTCAGCTGGTGGGGTCAGGCTCCATATTGTTACTACCACTCAGGTCCCAGGAAAGACTTCTTGGGATTAATAATGTCCCACATGACGGCCATTACAGAGCAAGGTTAGATGTAGGTTGGATAGGTCAGCTTCCTCTGAATTTTCCCAGACCATTTGACACACGCATGAATTTTTTCTAGGGCAGCTTAACCTCCTCCATAAATCAATCAACCCCTTTGTTTTTGCATAATTCTCATGCCAGGTTCTGAGGACAGCAGATACTATGTTTCTTTTGTTCTTTGTTTCTTTTTCCTCTCCAAGGATGGTACAGTTCATCTGGAGAAGTAAAATGTCATGGAAGAAAGGCTTTTGGTCCTCTGTCCCAACTACACGGCTTAACTATGTGATCTTGGGCAGAAGTCTGAGCCTCTGCTTCTCTGTCTGCAAAATGGGGATTATAAAAAAATATCTGCTTTATTTTGCCAAGTTATAGAACCAAATGCAGTAGTATGCATAAACTCTGTATAATTGCCAGGTAGTCTATTGAATTGAATAATAATCAACATTATTAGACAGTTTAGAATTCCTTGCTCCTAATGCTATAGGAATTCAGAGATGGGAGAGGTCAGTGAGAGCACAAGTAATTTGCCAAGCCATGGCTTTCAGTTGGCCTTGAAGGCTGCCTATGGTTTGAACACACAAAAAAGAAGCATTTGAAGATGCCAGAGCAAAAGCATAGCTTTAAAATTAAGAATACGTGGGTCACATTCACGATAATGGAGGCACCAGCTCATGGTAACAAAGGGCTTGGCTGGAGCATGGCAGAAAATAAGATGGGAGATGTAGAGTGAGGCTGAGTTTTAGAGGTTCTTCACGACCAGGCTTAAAATAGATGTATGAGGCAGAAGGGAGCCATCATGGTGGATGAATGACATCTTTTAATTAAATTAATTTGGCAACATTGCAGAGGTGAGACTAGGAGAAGAGTCTGGAATCATTAAGCCTATTGTATTGATTCATGTCTGTGATGCCGTAGGTCTGAACTCTAGTGGTCCATAATCCTGGTGGGAATTGAGAAAGCTCCATCCAATTTAAAAAGGGACTGGCCACAGGAGTGAGGAGAATTTAAATATTGGAAATGATTTCACAAAGTGCTGTTTTGTTCCTTAGCTAGTCCCTTTCCTCTCATGCAGTTATTTATTAAATCATCTCGGATATTTGCTGTTGTTGTTGTTCCTAAGATGCTTAACATTTATCTCTTATAAATGATGGCCTTCATAACCTCTCCCCATCTACACTTCATCATTTTCCCTTTTAATCCTAAACTAAAACTGTGCTGCTCAGGCACACTCTGATTGTTAATTGGAATGTCATTGGTGAAGCTTGCATAGTGGTGTTGTAATTGCTTCCCGGTATTATCTTAATTTTTTCTCCATGTTCAGCAGCTGAAACTGAAAATAGCTGCTCAACCCTTTGCTCTCAACAATTAGTTAAGTGGAATAGCTGGTTATCTGGGGGCAGGCTCAAACGCTGACTCATTCAGGTCTGAATAGGGATCTTCTCAAGCAGCAAAACCTTAGTATGTCATTGCAAGAAAGTTCTTCTGGAGCAGTAGTTCACAAAGTGTAGTCCCCAGATGAGCAGCAGCATCCGGGAAATAGTTAGAAATGCAAATTCTTGGACCTCTATCCCAGACCTACTAAATCAGAAGCTCTGAGATGCAGGGCCCACCAATGTTTTAACAAGCCTTCCAGGTGCATACTACAGTTTGAGGACTACCACCCTGGAGAAGAATTTTTTTATAGTTGGACAGCCAGACTTCAGAAAATACCAGGAATTTTAGAAGCTGAGTATAGAGGGCAATTACTTCCCTCTTGGAGATGATGCAGACATCCAGAAGAATAACTACTAGAACTGAGATTATTGCCTTTAGCCCTCTGCCTTTTGAAAGAAAACCTGGGTAGCCATGGCTTGCCTTGTGTTTTGGAAAGACAGGTTCTTAAGTAAGTATTCAGGACGGACTGTTAGATCTTCCCGTGCCTGGGTGTTTATTGGATATTATATTGTTAAATTGATGAAAAAAGAGATATATTTCCCATTTTGGGTGAATCTCATTTTTTCTCTATAGAGACACCTAAATACTGAGGATATGCTTAGTTAATGGTGAAGAGAAAATAGGAGTTTGTATTTCAACCTCTATCCTACACTGAACATTTATCACATGAGAAACAGCTCTTTGTTGAGGTTCTTTTGAAGGTGCTGTGATCATAGAAATCTGATCAAAACACTAAATTTGCTTAAGATTTTAGTATCACACTTGATCCATGTGGGAGCCTAGAATGAACAGCTCATCAGCTTACCAAGTGTTTTGTGTCCTCTAGTTAGTAAGTCATTAGTTAACCAAGAACAATTTAGAGAAAATCAGTTTTCTACTACCAGGATTTGAACTAGTAGCCTTATTTCAATTCTTGAAACTCTACTTTATTTTTATTGGCAACATATGTCCACAGATAGTGTATTCTGATGTGGGCATACCTCATTAGGAAGTATGTACTCCAGAGTCACTTCCCTTTGTAGTTTAAACAAAGCAATTTATTTTCTAGCTTTTGAAATTTCTGTGCATCTAGACAAGGAACTCTCCTATTTTACACAAGAAGGAAGAGGAGTTTGTATTCCATTCTCCATCCTACAGTGAGCATTAATCATTAAGATAAAGTTTCTTTGGGAAGAAAATAAATCTCTGCTGATATGTCCAACACTTTGTTATTGAATTAGTATTTTCGTTATATAAGATCAATGAACTTCTCCATGGGTTATTTCCATTAGGGGAATGAAATGTTGGGGCTTTAGAATCTCCACTCTGTGGTCTCTGATTGTGTGAGTCCACAGACTAAAGGCACTCGGAGGATTTATCTCAGAGGGGATCCTGAGAAATAGTTCTGTTGCTACTTGAAAAACCTCGGCAGGACATTTCTCCTTGTGCTCTCATGGAAAGCAGGAAAGAGCTAAACAGAGGTAGAAAACACACTCACTGATTACTCTGGTCCTACCTGGGTCCCAGGGCCTAGCCCTCTTTTGTCCCCGAGTTTCCTTCTTCTCTCTCCCTCCATCCCAACAGAGTGTGCTCATGTTTGGTGAGCTTCAGCCAGAGAAAAGCTGCCAGCACCAACAGCATAATTTACTCCCTTTATTGTTTCAGCTCAAAGTCTAGGACTCGAGGAATGATATGAAACAATGATTAAATAAGCTCTAAATTTGGTTGGAAAAAAAGGTCTATTATGGTTTCAACATCGTTCTCTGTAAATCAGAGGTGCTGTTGAGGTATATTTTTCGATATGTCCTTTAGCATTGAGCCTTTTCATTGTTGCCTTTTGGAGTGTGCAATGTAGAAGAGAGCAGCAGAAATGACAAGGAAGGCACAGAATAATCGGAAGAAGTTGCTACAGCCTGATTCCGTAGACTCTTTTAAACATCTGCTTCCATCTGTGTTGAACCAAAACATCCTCGATGGCACTGAGCTAACACATCTTCCCCCGTTATTCCTTTCTCTTTCACAGCCTAGCAGATACTTTCTGTACTAGATATATTTCAAGAGTACTGCCAAATTAACCTCAGAAACCATGGAATTGATAGAAGCTAGAGAATTCACAAGACACCCAAATATGCCAACAGTAACTCCACCAAAAACTAGTGTGACGGCAACAGTAAGGTTATTATTTGGCCTTGGTGAAGTGATGCTGGGTTTTCCATAATACCCTTGGGAACAAAGCTTTTTCTCTCTGTCCCCTTGGTTGTGTACACATCACTTGATGAGTAAGAATTTATGACGCACAAATAAGTCATTGCTGGCACACGCGAAGACATGAGTGCAATATTTACCAATAGATCTCCCAATCCTCATTCTCTCTCACACACACACACTCACACACACTATTTTTCAGTAACGCATCATAGCAGTGGCTCGCAGAGGCCAGAGATGAATTGTCTCTTTATCTCTTGAGATCTGTGGTGGATTTCTGGTCAACCTAGTTCATATACTCCTTTTCAATTCAGCTAGAGTAGCTAAGAACTCTGACACTCTGTAAACCTTGTGGGCCTTATTCTTGAAACAAACAAAAAAATGCCAGCATTGCTTTGGAATGGAAGAAGTGTCACTTATTAACTCTAGGTCTGGATTTTCCATTTTTTAATTTAAATTAATACCTGTATAGGAGAGCAGGCAAAGAGCAGTGGTAGGCTGTGATATTTAGCTTTTTCCCCCATCTCCTTTCAGCACTGGTCTAAAAGCAAGCTCTATGAAGTCCCTACCTTAGTGAAAATAGAGCCGTTGTCATTTCCTTTATAAAATAATTATAAAATAACTGTTTTTTTCAGTGTTTGTCTTTTGTTTTAGTCACTTAGTTTGTAAATGCAAGAGTAGATTACTCTTAATTTTTTGTCTGAAGATTTCCCCACATATTTTTGATTTGAGAGATGACAAAGGGCATGCTTGACTTGTAATAGAGACGAAGAATGGGTGAATCAAGGTGCATGTCATGTGATCGGGGAGTTCAACAGACTGACCCACCATGCTTCTCCGTGGGCCTGGCATTCCTGTACTGCACTAGATTTCTGCCTGTTGAACAACCAAGCATTGTCCTCATAGAAGTACAGCTATACTAACTGGTATTGCCTACAGCAATTTCCAAAGTGGTGATGCTCAGAAGTCCTCTGTCCTGCACTTCCCAAGCTAGAGTTCTCCTGGCCTGGTGGTCCTCAATGCTTCTTGTCCAGAGAAAGTATTGGCTTTACCCCGTACTCGCCTCACCTTCTTTATGTTCCTGGCCTAAGTGTTACCATTTGCTTACAGTGGTAACAGTATATTATGAATTTTCATTTACAGCTTTGAGATGCTCCTGAGGCTTTCCTGCTGCCCACTCAGCCCCAAACTTGGGACTTTTCACACACTGATCCTCTGATCAGTTTGATGTGGGAAAGCACATGGAAACCATGAACCAGTTTGTATAGTGGTACCCTTTTAAACTGCCTACTCTTGAACGAAGTAGACTGTGCTGGGGATTTGCACTGGCTGCTTGACACACAAATGCCAATTAACCTGCATGGCAAAAAATAAAAATAAAATTAACCCTTAGAGTACTGCTTCAACATTTTGGTTTAATAGTCTTGAATTTTCCCAGTTGGGCAATGCTTCTTTCCTCAGATCAGAATGCTGCACATTAAGTCCCTACTTTGCCTAGCCAGAACATCAACCAGGATCCTCTCCTCCACAGCATTCCTGAGATGCTCCTGGGTCCTTCACTGTTAATCAACTTAGGGCTTTAAAAAGTCCAAAACACAGCCACTGTGTTTAATTAAAAATGGGCTGAATTTCTAACATGCTGGAGGGTATGAGGGACTGTTTTTAGCTTTGGTACGTGTCCTCTAAAGGAAAAAAGTCAGTTCTTTAAGGGTTAATATGAAATTAAGGAATTTGGTGGTGTGTCCTGCTTGTCCTTCCTCCAAGGTGTCTGCATGATCTTCTTTAGATTCTTAGCTCAATTGTCGAATGATGACAAAAATAATATTTGTGTAAGATTATGAAAACAAATAAAAGAACAAGAGACTGAATGGTTGAATGGAAAGACCCCTTGACAGTGCTTGCTCAATTATCACAGGGGGTAAAAAGACCAAATGTTTTATTTTCTGAATATTCATTTTGTCCTCTACCCTGAGCACCACCACTGCACAATGTTGTGGGAGACCTGATGATGCTTGTCATTTACCCTTTGCTTTTTCTTCTTCCTGTCTAATAGCCCAATAGAATCCTGCCAGAATTTCTACAAAGATTTCACGTTACAGATCGACATGGCTTTCAACGTGTTCTTCCTTCTCTACTTTGGCTTGCGGGTAAGTTTAGGCAACAATGCCCAGTATCACAAAGGGGCATGCAAGTCGGGGACCCAGTGCCTGCTCTTACAGGCCAGATGAAGCTCAGTGTTTCCGGGGAGACAATGTATCTGCGTTCTGATTTTCAGTTTGTGAGAGAGCCCTCTCCTTAGCACACCGTTTTCTGAAGTACATGTTAATTGTGTTCACAGGAAGAGAAATAGGAATTGAAACAACTATTATACTTCTACTGGCCGACAGTTTCTCTTCCTTGTATTCAAATATGGGGGCATAGTTCCCTTAAATAGAGCCAAAAAAACTTTCGACCCTTAAATATGTTTACCAGTGCTCACTTAGCTGAATCCTGAAAGAACAGTTGCGAGGAAGGAATCAAAAAGAGGTAGGGTAGCAGAATTTGAGGCTTAGAGGTTTTATACTAGACCCTGTTTATGACTGGAGCTATACAGATGTGGATTGCGTGCGCGTGCACGTGCGTGCATGTGTGTGTGTGTGTGACTATATTGGTATGTATTGGTATATTTATATTAGAGGGTCTAATGAAGGTGTGATCATTCAAACTTCTCTATAATGCTGTTGAAAACCAAAGATTACAGCCTAATCTTTCCCTAAGGCTAATGTAGCACGTAGTCACTCTTTAGAGAAAGACTGTATATCTGAATTCTAAGACAAAAATTACATGTAATTGGTGTATACATATATGAGACAAACATAACATCTTCCTCTAGAGCCACAGGAAAACCAAAACATACCCTTTGGCAAGAGTATAGTTTGAATGCCAGCACTGTGCTTCTCATTTTTTTTTTTTCTTCTTTTTTCTTTTCCCTAGTTTATTGCAGCCAATGATAAGCTGTGGTTCTGGCTGGAAGTGAACTCTGTAGTAGATTTCTTCACAGTTCCCCCAGTGTTTGTGTCTGTGTACTTAAACAGAAGTTGGCTTGGTAAGTTGATCTCTCTTTCTTTCTTCTTATTGGTTCCTGAGCCATGGTTGAAATACAGAATCTAATGTGGACCAGAGGCTTAGAGTTTTGGAAGTTGATGATGACAGTTCTCTTTGGAGAACTAAACTGTAAGGATTTGCACAGCTCTTGCTTCAGGTAATGCAGTTTTACATTGTCTAAGCCCTGGTGGTCATCGCTGTCATAGCCAGGAACTCTACATTTATGGTTCTATCACTTTTCATTCAACGTAGAGTCCATACTGGACAAATAAGCCCCCGGGGATAAGGCCAACTTTCTGAGTAGCTGACTTATGCACCCCAGAAAACCTGCCTGCCAACGTTCACTTCTACCTGCTTCTTAGTTTTATGAAAAGTGGGTCCTGTGTGGTTTATTTATAGTTATAAGTTCCTTTGTGGAGCAGAGTAGGGTAAACTTCTTGAGTCACCCCTCACCCTGAAGGAGATTGAGCTTCCTTTCTGTGTCAAAGGAAGAGCTTATCCTTTGACACGGGAAGGAAGCTCAATCTCCTTCAGGCTGGTACTGTGTTCACATCTCACTTTCCACTCCGCTTGGCAGGTCACTTCTTGTATCAGGATTAGGACAATTTGGTGGAAAAAGTAACTAGCTCAGAGACTGGTTATGGCAGCTAAAGGCTTAAAGAAACAGCTTCAAGGTTCTCTTTGCCACACTGAATAATATTCTCAGAATGTTTCTGCTACCATAGTCGAAAGGGGAATAAAAGAGGCTGAAACAGGATTCAGAAGACCTTTGGAGTTCCATCTGTCTTTATTTTTTTAGAAAATTTTATCAAAGTGAAATACATGTGTTTTTTTCAAAGTGACACATTCGAATTATGTATACATAAAGAAAATATTAATCATCCCTTCTCCCTGCATTCATCACTGCCTGCTCTCTGGGACGCTCAGTGTTAACAGAGTTCCATACTTTCCTTCATGCTTATTTCACTGCAAACAAATGTGGATATGCACATATAATAGTGTTTTAGAGGTGATGGTCTTTGTACAAAATAATCGTGTCAATCACATTGCAATGCAATTTGGTTTTCTTACTAATAAATGATGGAAATTCTTTCAGCTCTGTAATAATTCATTTTACAACAGTTGGAGAAAATTCCAAAAATTGTTGTACTACAGTTTACTCAGCGATTATCCTAACGATGGACTCGATTGCTTTATTTTTCTACTATAACCAATGGTTTAATAAACACCCTCATCCACCTACTTGTACAATTCTATTTCTATAGGTAGTTCTAGGTGCCAGAAGAGCACTGACTTACTGGATCAAAGAATATGTGTATTTTAGTTTGTACAAATGTTGATGAATAATGTTTCAAAAATGTTATATCAAGATATGCTTCTATTAGCAATGTATTTTGATGTCCTTGTTAGCACTGTGAATTTATTATATACCTACTATCAAGTATTTTTAAAAAGCATCTTTTATGTATAATATAGGCAGTAATTATATACACACATATGTGTGTGTACCTGTGTGTGTGTGTGTATATCCTATAAGGATTCTATTTTCTACCACTTTTCCCATTAGAATTGTATCCATTTTCTCAATGGAAAAGTTTTCATACTTGATATGAGGTGTGCTTGCTCAGACTGAGTTTTCTAGCCAGCACAATGAGACCATTAGAGCTGCACACAAATCCAAGAAGTATCCTCAGCATGACCTAAATATGCTTTGGTGCCAAAGGTCCTGGCTGCCTCAGCTTAGCTATTGACTGGCTTTATGACACAGGGGATCTACCTTTCATCACTTGGCCTGTTCATCTGTAAAATAAAGGTTGGGCTAGATGATATCTGAAGTTCTTTCCGTTCAGAAAGTCTCTAAGATGCTTGCATTATTAATGGGAAATTTGGGATCTAAGTTGTTGAGGAGGACTGGGAAGTTAGTGAAATTAAATCATCAACATTTCTGAGTCAAAATTATGTGTGGGCTGCTAACCAGGGCTCTTTCTAAACCATCCCATTGTGAAGGGTCCAAACACACACACAAATACACACATACACACCCAGAAAGCCTTAAACAAAGAGACAAGGAGTGAAGGAAAGGAGGAAGGGAAGCAGGGAGGGAGAAGGGTAGGAAGGAGGAAAGTAAGAAGAACTAAAGGAAGGAATCTGCCTTCTCTACCTGGCTATGCTCTAATTACTCTGTAGACATCGAATGACCACTTGCCTTTTCTGGACGATCAGTTTTCCCATCTGAAAAACAGAAAGTTTGGACTAAATTACTACTTTCCTGTCCTTACACTTCATGAAACTGAATTTTATGTGAAGATTCATTCTCCCATGGTTCCTTGTTGTCTTAGATGATTGGGGATACCCCTTCATGGCTGTGGTGGAGGCATCCCTCTTCTGAAGCCAGCAGATCTCACCCTAGCTAAGGGTGTGGAGCCAAGTCTCCTTGTTGTGAGTGAAATGTTCCCTAGAGAGGCTTAGTGTCAAGAGAACTTGAATGTTTTAAAAACCCATGCCTTGTAGTGGATGGTTTAAACCTGATTTTTAGAGGTGTGCTCTGATTTAATGAAAAACTAGCAGAGCAAACAGAAAAAGGAGAAAATGAAAAAGGAAGAAAATGAATTATACTTTTGCATCAACTGTGTTTGCGCTTCAGAAAAAAAACTATGTGCTTCAGTTTGTTCATTAATTGAACAATATGTATTAAGCACCGATTGCATGCCAGGCACTTTTCCAAATGATTAAGAGACAACAGTAAATAAAATAGCATGCTGTCCCTTTGACATTGCAATGGGGAAAGGATAGGAAAAACATGAATAAATATGTTATAGGGTATATTAGGAGCATAGGTACTATTGAAACTAAAAATATAAGCCTATGACCTTTTGGGCTATAAAAATAATAAGAACAACTACCCCCTCTCCTTTTGTAAGAGAAAACACCTTTAATGAAATAGTTTTGTTTGTTTGTTTGTTTGTTTGTTTGTTTGTAACTAAGCCCCTTGGGTGAGATTCAAAACTGGTCTGCCTGTTACAGAAGAGAATTTGGTAGAATAATGTTTCAAGAAGGTTCTCTTGTCTGATTTAATACGCGGGTTATTACATTGTGAAACAATTGTAGCGATGAGCTGTCAGAAATAAAATGAACATTCCCATGAGGTATGGTGTACAGAGAAGGAATAATCCCATTAAATGGGACATTTCAGGAAGTGCTGCCCGCCTCCCAGAAAATGAAAAGGTGCTACCTTTACTAGCTGAGTTTTGGGATAAGATGCAGGAAATTGAAGTCTCTCCTGGTTCTCCTGTACACACTTCCTGAGCCCTGCTGAGAGCGGAGATCTGACCTGTAGCCAGAACTTTGGGGGATAAAAAAGAGAACAAACGTCATGACTTGCCCTTACCTTTCCCAGACCATGTTTGATTTCTGATTTTTAATATATGGTTGCATATTATATAGCATAGTGTTTATTTACTTTATTGCGTGCATTTGACAGCTAACATTTATTCTGGTTCTACTATGTGCTGGGCACTCTGATAAGCCCCTTACATATATGAACTCATTTAATCCTCAGAGCAAACCTCTGATCTAGGAATTAGTTTCCCCATTTTGCAGATGAGGAAACCGAGACTCAAAGAGGCTAGCTGTCTTCTCAAAGGTCACGTAGCTGGGAGTAGTCCAAGGGGTGGTTTGATCCGGAGTTAGTCTGACTTAATGTCCATATTAACATTGTCCTTACCCTTGGAAGTCTTGGGCTTTTGAAGACTGGGTTGGGGATGACAGAGCTGTTTTCTCTACTTTATGTTGGCACCCCTCCATCGCTTCTTACTTAGAGAGGGCTTCACTTCAGGTGGGCAGGGAAGAGATCTTATTTAAGAACACATACCCTCACGTCTCCTCTTTTCCTTCTCATTCCTCCTTGCCCACCTCCAGTTTCTAGAGTTGCCACTAGAGAAACACAGAGCTAGTGTGTGTATCGTTATTTCCAGGGTACGTTAGCCACTTGGGGATCAGAGATACTTCACCTGAGAGAAAGAGGAACTAGGGGCTACCACACGTCCTTAGTTAATAGAGCAGAGTGAATCAGAGCCAAGTTCTGGGCTCTACCACCTCACTCACATTTTGGCTCAGCCACTTGCTGATGGGTCACTCTGAGCTAGCTTGTTTTTATTTGTCTTAAACTCAGTTTTCTCACCTGCACAATAGGGATATCGATAGCAATAATCTTCTAAAGCTGAAGCGGGGATTCAATGAGGTAATGTGAGTTAAGTACGATGTACGTAGGACAAGCTTAATGAGTATCCTGGGCCTCTCTTTCTAACCTACCTATCTTATTTTAAAGTGCCAGGGAAGAAAACAAACCAGAATGGAACCAAAAATAAGGCAGCGGGATGTGAGGACATCCACGCTGGCAGGCGGCAAGTCGCTGCTTATTTTAATTCCTATTCCCACACACTAGCTTATTCATTTTTGTTTCTCTCACATAATTTTTATCCGACCTCACTAAAATAAATGTACCTTGAGATGAGAGATGTATCTTATTTTGAGACTTGAATAACATGCTCTGAGGAGAACTTTTTGTTTGTCTCATTCTTTTTGAGAACCGTATCCCCAAGGTAGGTCAGTAGGCTGTGCCTCCTTTGTTTGTTTATTATTTTTTTGTTGAGGGTCATCTTATGTTGTTAAAAGAAGAGAGTAAAACTGATCTGTTTTTATTGAGCACCTACTGTGTGCTCAGCATTGGGATGAGAAGAACATGCTTGGCCACCCTATTTTTCCAACACTGTCCCTGTTCTCTGACTGACGAAATCAGGGGCTGGTAAGGAGCCACCATCATTAGACCGTGGCTGCAAAACTGTAAATCTGATTCTCTAGCTCACGTTAGACCTGGACTTGGATCTTAGACTTTAGAATCTTCAGCAGACTCTTCTAGAAAATAGAAAACTCTGCTAAAAAAAAAAAAAATAGAAAAATGAGTTAGTGCCCAGCCATAGGGCAATTAAAATGATTTAGGATATCTGCTTATAAATATATGCCTGGGCAGTCCTTTTTTGTGTCAAAAGGTGATAAAAACAGGGTTGTAAAAAAAAATACAGGTTCTTAAAAACAACAACAAAGGACAGGACATAGTTCCTGTTTGAGACCAAGGTTTCTATCTAGTTTTGGAGCCAAAATAAACACACATGCAACAACAGCAGGTAACACTGCCCACTATGTAATTGGCGTTCAAAATTACGAGGTACAGGCTGTAAGAGCCATGGGAGTTCATAGGAGAAAGAACTCTTGTGGGCACAGGAATGTGAGGAGGCCTCTGGGAGAGGCCTGGCTTCAGCCAAGGCTTGTGGCCATGGGTGAGACAGGCAGTGTGGGAAGCAGCGGGCGTTTCTGAGGGGAAAAATACCTGCCTTGTGAGGAAGGTCACAAGTGCCTATGGATAACGCCATCCTAGATAAGAAAGTACCCTTTCTATGTACCAGGCATCAGCCTCACTACCCTACAAGACAGATGTATTAGTTTCCACTTGCTGTGGTAGCACATTGCCACAAGCGTAGTGTTTTAAAACGATACAAGTTTATTACCTTACAGTTCTATAGGTTAGAAGTCAACATAGGTCTCTCCGAGCTAAGATAAAAATGTTTTCAGGGCTGTGCTCCTTTCTGAAAGTTCTAAGGAAGATTCCATTTCCTTGCTTTTTACAGCTTCCACAGGCCACCCACATTCCTTGGCTCATGGCCCCTTCCTCCATCTTCAAGGCCAGCAACAGTGGGGCTGAGTAATTCTCACACTTCATTTCTCCGAACTTGCTCTCTGTCATCACCTCTCCATGACTCACTTTTCTGCCTCCCTCTTAAACTTTTAAGGACCCTCTTGATTACACTGGGGGTCCACCTGGATAATCCAGGATAATCTTCCCATTTTATATCAGCCAATTAGCAACCTTAATTTGTCTGCTACTTTGATTGCCTTTTGCCATGTAAGTTATCACATTCAAAGGTTCCGAGTATTATCAAGAACATTTTTTTTTGGGGGGGGGGTGAATTATTCTGCCTACCAAAAGGGGTATGATTATTATTTCCATTTTTCCAAAATGGCTCAGAGAGGTTTAGTAACTTGCCCAAACTTGTAGAGCCGGCAAGAGTTGGAGCTTGGACCCATGTTCCTGTTCTGCCTGCCAGTGGCTCTGCATGGCTTGTGGAGTCCCAGAGCTCTAGCAGATGTTCAAGGCCCTCCACATCCTTGCCTCCTTATACTTTTCCAGCCTGTTCTGGGAGGGGACCCTTGGAGAGATTCTCATTGGAGTCCGAGACCTTCCCCATATCCTCACTTCTATGTAGTTTTTTATTTGTTTGTTCGTTTGTTTAATTTTTTATATTTTCTTGGGAACAGATGAATTACTGGACATCTATGCTTATTATCCATGGTTTTAAGCAAGTTACACCAAGATCTGGGCGCCCCTTCCTGTGTGGCAGTTGGGGGAATGCATTAGGTAGGTCTGCCTGTCCCCACTTAAGAGTCCTCATCCCTTAGACCTCATGCTTTCTTACCTTTTTGGAGTTTACTTAAAAGAATAGAGAGCAACCAGAATTTTAGAGTGCCAAATGAGGCGAACAAGATTCAATGGCATGTCACCGTTTTCCCAAGGAAAACAATGCAAGGGGTCAGAACAACACTTTCCCCCTTCAGTAGTCATTCTTCCAGGGGCTTGGTTACAGTCTCAGGAGTCTCTCTGCTGTCCATCCACTTCATAGAGCATCTGGCCTGGGGCTACTCCTTAGCTTGAAGAACTCCACACTAGGTGAGATGAGGTTAATAGTTAGAACTGACATTGACCAGCTTTTGGTAAGAGTTATCAAGACTGAAAGCTGTCACGGATTTCCGTTTCCTTAAATCAATGTATCGAGATTTGAGCAAAATGGAACCCAACACAAACCTGAAAGCAGTGCAGTTTGGCCAGAGAGTGGAGGCAGGCCCTTATGGGCAGCCCCAGGCACACAGCCCTGATTCCAGCCTCCCCTTTCCCTTAAATTTTCTGTCCCAGCTGCACCAGGCCGCTAGCTGCATTTGACCTCTGCATCTTTCCTCTGCATCTTCTCTGGTTGGCATCTCTCTCTCTCCTTTAAGGCACAGCCCTAACTCCACTTCCTGTCTGAAGCTTTCCCATCTTCCAGCTGGAACGAATTTCTCCCTGACCTTTGTTCCTTTGCTTTTATGATTAGCAATATAAGAGCAGTATAATTAGTTTTAGACAATCAACTAGAATGCAGATTCCATGATGATAGTGTGGCAAAGATGTTGATCACCTTGTTTTGTTGTTGTTGTTGTTGTTGTTGTTGTTGTCTTTGCTGTGTCCTCAGTGCCTTGAACAGTGTCTGGCACATAGTTTGTGCTTGTTGAGTAAGTGAATGAGAGAATATTCTTACACTAATGATAATAATGAACAATTATTGATTGTTTATTAAGAGCAGACACTGGGATCAGCATCTTATAGGCATTATCTCAATTAACATTTACAGCAACCCAAAGAGTAATTACTTTTTGTCCATTTTCACAATTTTGGGAGCTGAGGTTTGGGGGATTGGTAACTTTCTCAGGTAGTAACTGGTGGGTCCAGGGCTCAGCTCAGGACAGTCTGATTCTGGAGCCCATGCTTTTAAAATTACTGCACTGTTCGTTCTTTCTCATAGTGTGGTTCCCAGACCAGCAGCATCAGCATCACCTGAAGACTTGTTGGAAATGTAGATTCCTAGAACCCAGCCTAGACTCAACGAATCAGAAACTCTCTGAGTTTGATCCAGCAATCCGTTTTACAGCTTTCCTGGTGAATCTGATGTTCACCCAGTTTTGAAAACCACTGTCCTAGGCTGTGCTAGGATGGTTCTCAAATGGGAACATTAAAATCCATTAAAATCCCCTAGAGAGCTTTTAAAACTTGTGATATTGCATACAAACCAGCAACCAATTAAATTGGAGTCTCTTGGTTGGAGGGGGCTGACCTAGGCTCAGTATTTTTTAATGCTCCCAAGTGCATTTAAAGTGCAGTAAGGATGATAACCACTTGTGTGTATCTTTTAACCATGGATATCAAAGTCATTCCTCCCTAGAAGAGTGCTTCCTAAACTTCAATGTGCATATGAAGCACCAGGAGATCTTGTCAGAATTTAATTTCTGATCCAGGAGGTGTGGGGTGGGATCAGAGATTCTGCATGTCTACAGGTTGCCAGGTGATGCCAATACTTCTAGTCTGGAGACCATACTGTAAGTAGCAAGGCTTTCCAGTCTGGACTGTGCTGTCCAGTATGGTAGCCAGTAGCCACATTTAGCTATTTAAATGTTAATTAATTAAAATTAAACACAAGCTCAGCTTCTCAGTCACATTAGCCATATTTCAAGAGTTTAATAGCACCATGTGGCTAGTGTCTGTGGTGTTGGACAGCACAAATATAGAACATTTTCATCATTACAGAAAGTTCTGTCTAATCATGCTGCTCTAGAATGTGAGTCTTATAATAGAAAGCACCATGAATTTTTACTTTTTGTACATCCAGGACACTCTTTAAACAGTGAAGTTTAACAAATGTTTACTGAAGTGATATTTGGTGAAAGGACCAATAATGAAAGTCTGTATCTGAAAGAAGTAAATAACTTTCTTGAATGGATGTGGAGAAATCATTAGTACACTGAAAAAACCATAACTCCCACCACCCTACCAAAATTAAATTATTTAAGGTTTCTGTAAGCAAAAAAAGAAAGAAAGAAAGAGAGAGAGAGAGAAAGAGAGAAAGAGAGAAGGAAAGAAAGAAAGGAAGAAAGGAAGAAAGAAAGGAAAGAAGGAAGGAAGGAAGGAAGGAAGGAAGGAAGGAAAAGAAAGAAAGAAAGAAAGAAAGAAAGAAAGAAAGAAAGAAAGAAAGAAAGAAAGAAAGAAAGAAAGAAAGAAAAGAAAGAAAGAAAGAAAAGAAAAAAAGCACAAAAGAGGCTCCTGGCCTGGCCTGGTTGGCTCCAGCGCCACCCCCCCCCCCCCCCCCCCCCCCCGCCCCAACTCTCTTACTGCTACTGAAATGGCCTTTTGGGCTTTGAAAGGAAAGGCCTCTGGTTCCCCCTACAGGACTGATCTGGAATTTACTGGTTTAGTATGAGATTAAGCAGGACTGAGGAGGGAAGGACAAATTGGGTCAAAATCAAACGGGCAGTTTGTGCTTAGCAGAAGTGGAGGTAGGCTCACTTTGCATTCCCATGGGGGAGTGGGCATTTGATGACTTAACTCAATCACTGTGACCATGAACTCTCCATTTCTTCTCCTCAAGGGGTTCCTGGTCCCAGTGCCAAAGGTCTGGAAGGAAGGGCCTTAGAGACCACAGAAGTCACCTGCTCTAGATGTCCAGCAGACAGCTGGACATCTAGAGTCTCTAAAATCTAAAGCTTTCTAAGTAACCCCCTCCCTGTAGTCAGTGATTTTATTTAAAATAGTAACAATTTAAAAATGTAGCTTTCCTCTGGGGCCAGATGTCTTTGGAATTGGGAGACAGAGAGAGTGAGAGCTCTCTAAAATAGGAAGGGCTTCTATAACCAGAGTAGTGTTGTATATATTCATATACATACATGTATATGTGTATGTGTGTATATGTACATGTATGTACGTGCATTTTATACATATACAATTTATAATTGCCCCAGGTAATCTTCCAAACAATACTATGAAATGAGGATCATTTTCAGCCCCATTTTATAGACGGGGAGACTGAGGGCTGGGAGATTCATGAACTTGCTGGGAGTTACATAGAAAGTGGCAGAGCCAAGCTTTGGACTCAGGCAGTCAACCTCTGAGGTTCCTGCTCCTCAATACTACATTAGGCTGATTCTCAAGCTATAAAGTTAACTAGGCATAATAGTTGCGCTTAAAAAATTAGTCTAACAGTCTTGTTCAGTCAGATCAAGTACTGAATGCAGCTGCTTCCTCCTTGCTCCTGTCCTCTGACAAAAGGCAGAGAGAGACTCCTTAACAGTTTCATTGGTACTCCCCAGGAGAGAAACAAAATTAAGAAGAAAAGTAATCCAATTCATTTTGTGGAAACATTGAGTTAATACAATCTCTGTAGCTAACCGGCCTCCAAACTGCTTTTTTTTTAATACCTTAAAACATTTCATTTTCTTTTTACCAACCTCGTCTTCTGAACTTCTTGGTTTATTCTATATAAGCAGTAAAATAAAGAAAAACAATCCATGTTACTACTCTTAGTCCATCCAGAAATAGTATGTTACAAATTATGGGCTCTGGTCTTTGCCTGAGCTTGTTTATTTATTTTTTTTTATTTTTAGATGGGGAAAACTCAGTGGCATTGTGCGTCTTGGGAATAACATTGGGACAGTTGCTGTAGGGTGGCAAGAGAAATGACTCATTGGGTTCTGTCCCAGTGACTGGGCTCTCAAGGAAGACAGCACCAGCAAAGTGGCATGCTCAAAGTTCAGATATTTTGTAGGGAGTGGATTGCCATTCTGAAAGCTGTTGTAACTGAAACTGCTTCTAGAGAAATGATTCCCCTGTAAGTGATTTCCAGTTGTGTTCCCTTGATGTTGCTTTGTCGGGGACATGCTTTAAATAAGATGCCTTCCGTAGGTAGCAGAGGGCCTAAATCCTCATTGCCTTGCACAGCTCTGTTATATGCCAAATTGGAAATAACATCCTAAAATGAATGTCTTCAAGGAACAAATTCAGCAGTAGGTTTCTGTAGATGCCAAAACCTCTCCAGATGGCTGTACTTCATCTGGGGTATTATTGGAACAGCCTCCTCAAGCAATCTAAATCTCTAGATCTGGATGGATATTTACCTTCACCTCATCTGCAAAAATAGATGCCTCGATTCTTCTCAATAAGCTCAGGGCCATGATGTATTGACCTGGCTAGCACATTA
The DNA here is from genome assembly GCF_014176215.1 of Rousettus aegyptiacus. Classification (NCBI taxonomy): domain Eukaryota; kingdom Metazoa; phylum Chordata; class Mammalia; order Chiroptera; family Pteropodidae; genus Rousettus; species Rousettus aegyptiacus. The sequence goes on from NW_023416309.1 coordinate 10,807,610, forward strand.
GGTATGGAGAAAATGAGCACTGGGAATACTGAGATACTCCTGCACCTATTTAACTGAACACCTACTCTGTGCAAGCCATCAACTCCTAGGAGTCTCCACAGATGGAGAAAACAAAATCTCGCCTTTAAGGTGTAGATAATTTAATTGTAATTGGATGGGTACTTTATAAGGAACAATAATAAAATGTATAGGAATGAGGGGAGGGGAAGTTGACCATCCCAACCCATAGTAGATCTCAGACATCTAAAAAGCAAGCATATTCCTCCTAGAGCGAAGCCACTAAGAGGTGGCCTGCAGGCCAGCACATCACCTGGCAGCTCATTAGAACTGAAAATTCTCAGACTCAACCCCAAACCTATAGACTTTTGGGGGATGGAGCTGAGAAATTTGGTTTAATAAAGTATTCTGGTGGTTCTTATACACGGTAAAGTGTATATTAGATACACGAATATTTTAGTGTATATTATCATATACTTGGCAATGTATTAGAATCAACTGGGGAGCTCTGAAACTTCTCCCCTCTCAGTCAGATTACACTTTAGCTCAAGTACCTCAGAATCGGTGGGGTGGCACTCAGCCCTTAGAAACTTTTAAAGCTCCTTGTGTCATTCAAATGTGCAGCCAGTGTTGAGAAGTCCTGCACAGTAGTGGTTTTTATAAGAATCAGAAACCCACATGAATACCTGAGAAACTAAAGAAAACAAAAAAACAAAAATAAAACATTTAAGCTCCTTTCCAGACCTACTGAGTCAGACTCTCCAGTCATGAGTAAGGATAGTTGGCTTAGAACATAGAGACTGCATGTTCTAGCTAGAAATGGTTCTCAAACTTTGGCATGCATCACAATCACCTGGACGGCTGGTAAAAATCCAGGCTCTTGGTTCCCATGCCCAATTTCTGCTTCATTAGCTCCAGGTGGGGCCTGAGGATTTGGATTGCTACGAAGTCCCAAGCGATGGCTGATGCAGCTGCTCTGGGGCCACACTTTGAGAACCAGGGGTCTTACCTGGTATGAGGTGAACATAAATTCTAGTAGCGGCTACTTCCATTTTCTAGGATTCACACATTGCAGTAAACTTTGCTATTTTTGTGTACCAAAATATCACTGTCTTTATTGATTGAATCCCTTATTTCAGTGTGTTTTCGAAATTAAAATCTGAGTCATTTACTTCTAGAGATATACCCAGCACATGATATTCCACATTATAATTTCAACTGGAACAGAGGAACCCTCTTTAGAAAGACTTCTGATTTCCCATATGTGACCCCTTCTAAGGTATTCCAAGTCCTGCGTTACTAATAAGTGTGAAGACCTATGTTGTGTTTATTATCACTCATATTTCCCCAGAGCCAATTTGGGTTGTTCTCTCATCCTAAACTTCCTAGAATTAGAATAGTGTGGGTTCATTAAGGAAAAGAGGAAGAGGGTGTGTTGGAGATTTGGGAAGAAGAGGGGAGGAGAGAGATCCCAGTGCCATTCTTACCCCTTCCCTTGAGCCTGTCCTCCTTTCTCCTCCCTCCTCCAGGATGAATTCCTCAGCTCCAGCCTGCAGAGAGTGATTCTTTTAGGACCTGACCTGTCTAGACCACCAGCTAATTTATTTTAACAAACATTCTTTCCCATTAATACTACCTGGAGACACTGAGATACACAGGTCTGAACTGGGCCTGCTCGCAGAAAAGTAAGGGCAGGTGATGGGTGAAGAGAGCTCCATTTCTAATGAAATACATCAAATTACTTGAAATAAATACCACATACCAGTATGGTGCCACTTTGCTCCCATATCACTAAATTCATCTTCCTTCTTTAAGGCTGAATAAGAATTTAGCAACCCATCTCACAAAAGATACTATTTACATATGATATCCTGAGTGGATGGCAAAACTTTCCCTGACCAGATTTTGGGCACAGCAAGCTCTTCCTTTTTGTAAAAATCAGCCTCACGGACTCTGTCTTTTATATTCTCACTAAGCCTGCATTTCTGCCTTTCTGTCTCTTCTCTGTGAATCTCTCCCCTTTTTCTCCAATCAGCCTACTTACCAGCCACTGCACCCCAATCACAAATGCATTCCATTCCACTAGAGAAGGTCTAGTACCTTCTCTACTCACCTGAACTCAATCAGTTATGACTGTGCTTCTTTTAAAACAGTTATTATCTGAATCACTCATGGGTGGTCCTCTGATTTGGCTATACTTTTGTGAGTAATATGCAATGTCCTGGCTCATCAATCAGATCAGAAATTGACAAATCTGGCTCACTGTTTTTGTAAATAAAGTTTTATTAAAATACAGCCACGTTTACATGTTATCTATGAGAAAGAGACAGAGAGCCACAAAGCCTATCTGGCTCCTTACAGGGAGTTTGTGATCTGATCCCTGCTATAGGTTAGCAGCTACATTGTATAATCTTTTACATTCCTCTAAATATCTGGCATAGTGTTTTGCACATAGTAGCTACTAATCAGTTTTGATAAACTATATGAACTCTCCTCTGAAATCAGTTACAAATATAAGTTAATAAAATAAAATCTTATTTTTGTTATTGTTATTATTATAGCTACCATATGTTATATGGCAGTATTGGCCTACTCTCTTTGTATACCTATCTCATTCAGTCATTAAGGAAAATGACTGAATGACCTTCACAGCTCCATAAGGTAGATAAAAACCTGGAACCGAGAGAGGTGAATGAAATCAATAGCTGTGTGACTTCAGCAAGTGATGTAGCAAGGTCTTTGTGATCTCAGAGCCTGAGCTTTTAATAACTAATAAATATTCACAGTTCAGTACTAGCCCTTATATGTGATGAGAGACTGAAGTCTTCAAAAACCCTATCAATGAGATAAGGTCTGTAAACAAAACTGGCATATGGTATAAAGGGAACTAGGAGGAGGTTGTGTCTCGAAAATGAGCACTTCCTTAAATTTTGTTCCCTGCACACCTCATCTGCCTTACCCTAGTCTCAGCCCTTGTTAAGAAACCCTATTAAATATTGCCATTGTTATTATTATGATCATCTTCATTTATTCATTCTTTCAACAAACCTTTGAACAAGTGTAATGTCTTGGTTGCATTACTAGGTTTGGAGTTTAAATTGTGAATAAGATATCTTTCCCTATCTGTGGTAAAGACAAATATATAAACCCCAGGTTGCAAATCCATGTGTTTATAGGGACAGGAAGATAACAAATGAGTGAAGGATGCCAGGTAAAGGCTGTAGCTGGAGAATGACTGCCCCTCTTAAAGGTAGCCATTGATGACCTTTGTCTGACTCTTGCCATATTGACACCCTCAGTGTCTAGTAGTACTTCTCCTCCCCTTCCTCCCTCCCCCTCCCTCCTCTGCTTCCTCCTTGGCCTCCTCTAGATGAATTATTTTTGGTTACAGTGACTTGCCTTTTGGAAACTGGTAAAGGCTGCAGCATTATTTCTCTGCTTAGAACACAGGAGATAATGGTGTCTTCTATATAGGAAATGGTCATCTTAGACTATTTTCCTTCTTACCATGTCTGTGGTCCAGTGTCATTACAAGGCCTATAACTTGGCATCTGCTGATAACACTAAACTGGTAACAGAAGATAAATAAAGTCTTAACATGGTAGGCAAATACCTTAGGAAACTTAAAACACTATAACTTGAATTTGAAAATTGGGTCATAAATTTGTTTTCAAATGTTATGGCATGTGGAGCAAAATGTACATTGAGAACTTACGCTATTATTTTTTAAATTCATTTTAGGCAATAGCCTTTGCTTGCCTCCTGTCAGTGAAAATGATTCTAGTCTGGTGGAGAAGGACCCGGGCCCCACTGCAACCACAAGGGGCCTGTGGGAAATACAGATGTTATAGGCTTTTCCCTGCACTGACCTCCCCCAAGTGTCTGTTCTCTTCCGAGGCCCTCAGAGTCTCTTCTGAACTCTGCACTTCAGCACAACTGCATTTTTCAGGCCACTGTTCTGAAATTTGTTGTGCAGTTCTGCCACCTAGTGAGAGAAGATAGGAATGAAAACCATAGTGGCTGCCGTCCGCAGAATGCTCTCTCCCCTTGAATCCTGGTTAAGTAACCTTAAATAAAACAGGCCTTACGTTTTTAACTCTTAGAAGATAACCTGTCCCTCAGGTGGTCCCCAGACTATGTGGAAAGCTGTAAAAAGATAAATGTCAGGCCAATAGCTAGGATTCTGAAAAGCAGGTATATACATTCAGGCTCAGCAAGCTCTGAAGTCACTCCCCATACAAAGCCAAATCGCAGTGGGCTTCCAAGGCAGGTGGAGGAGAGGAGGAATTCCAGCCTGACTCCGGAGTGAAGATGTTACCTGTTTCACTAAAACGAAGGACTGAAGGACTGGCTCCAATTGTTTATATAATCTTTTCAAACCCAGTCGCATATTTTTCTTGTCTTTGCACTGAATGGTTTTGGATTTGAAAGAACTGTTGAAGGATCTGTCACGTGCATTTTTGCATGTCAAGCTGTCAGCTTTGAACAATGAAAGAATGTGTACCGACTCTGAATGGATGCTTGTTAAACCTAGACAGGAATAGGATCTTTATTAATAAACTCGAGTGTGGTCATAGTATGTGTACCCCAATAAGGCGGCACTGGTATATGAACCAGACCTACAGTATTGAAAGGGGACTGCACTGTGTTAATGTTTTAAGTGATACTATTTCATTCTCTTCTTCTGAGAGGTGAGTTAGCATAATATAACCCTTGACTACTAACCTTTGGGTGGGTCCCAAAGGTCGTTTCTGTGGAAGATAATAGAGCTTTTCATATGCTATGCTTTCAGCTGCATAGCAGATGCAGAATATTATGAAAAGAGGCCAAAGAAAAGTTGTGAATATTTTTATCCTGGGTTGTCATTCCTTGTATCAACTCATTTTTAGAGAAGAGAAAGTCTGTTTTTTTTCTGTTATGACATTTCTGTCATTTCCTTTGACTTTTTGGCTGGACTTTATCTCAGCAAAGTTGGAAAAAAAAATACATTTCAGATGGAAAAATAAGATGAGATGAAACTTGAGAAGGGTGAGAACCATAACACAAGGAGAAACAGAGCTCCGGATGCTCTGTTGCTCTATCAAACACTTAGGTTTTTAAGGAGGAAAATCCCTCAGCTGGTCATGTCGTTTTTTTGCTGGGTTAACAGGAATCCTGGAAGCATTTGTGGTTGGTCAGTTATCTTGCTATAAACGCTGTAAAACTAGGCAGTTAACCGGGCAAAATAAACAAATGGCCCATGGGTGCAAATGTTCTTTTGTCCAAACCACTTCCATGGTCCCAGACACCAAAGGTAAACAACTGCTGCCAGAGTTGGAAAGAATTATAAAATCATCCTGGAATCAGGTTTTCCTAGCTCCTTATGTTCCAAGGTCTTTATAAAATGACTAATAGCATGTATATGGGAGCAAGGACAACAAAGGGGGTGATTTTTGTGTGTGTTAACATAGCCACCCATCTTGAAGTTGCAATTTAAAAATAGGTTTATGAAGAAAACCCTTATGATTCTTAGCTCCAATGGGCCAATTTATGAAGTCAGTGCCCTCTCCTGTCTCTGCTTGTGTGTGTTCAGCCGGGCCACCCTTTATGTCAAAGACCTTGCATAGACCTTGGCTGAAACTCCAAGGTATGCTCCCTGTTCACTGTCAGCAATGATCTGTGGAATGGATTGGTGTGGGCTGTGTTGCCTTGGGCAGGGTTCATGTGTCATTCAGGAGACCATGCATCAGGCTGGAGAAGCAGAGGGAGGCTACCTTATGTCCATGGAAATTAGTGAATCAGAAAGCCAGATGGGGGCCAGCTCTAAGGACATGAGGAACTGCAGAGTGCAAAACTGAAAGGACTTGGGAACATCATGTCCTTTATTTTACTTATGAGAAAACTGAGGCCTGGCGATGCCAAGAAATTTGCCCACATTTTTTTCCAATAATTAATTTTTTCATTTATTCAGCAATGATATCTGAGTGTTTCCCCTGTGTCTGGCTTTGCTCTAGGTGCTGGGGTTTTAAAGAAAATAAGTGTTGCACAGGGAGCAGAAACTTGTCACAAGTCAATCTGAAAGAGAGCCCCATTGAGAATGAAGTGTCTCAGGGGAGGAAAAGAGAGAACAAATAGGGAGACACTTTAGCATTGTTATACAGTTTGGGAACTGATTTGGCCACCTTCAACAATTATAATAACTATCAGTGTATAATGGTGATTACCCCAGGCACCATCTCTTTGCACCCGTCAGAGTTAATATTGCAAAGGTACTTGTAAGATTATTTGATTAGTTTCTTTTTCCTGCTTCAGAACCAGACTGTGAATTCCATTATGCAGGGATCCTTGTTGGCTCTATGTTTTATCCCCAGAACCTGAGAGAACACTTGCCATGTGGTAGATACTCAGTAAATATCCATTGAGTGAATAATAGACCGAGTGACAAAATGATAAGGATGCCTGTGTTCTATTCTGTAGGATAGGGAAAGGCAAACTTTAGTGAAGGCCAGATACTAAATGTTTAAGGCTTTGGGGGCCTACAGTGTCTGTTGCAATTATTCAACTCTGCCTTTGAAGTAGGGAAGCAGCCATAGACAGTATGTGAAAGAACGGGTATAGCTGTATGGGAGTAAAGCTTTATTCATAAACACTTAAATTTAACTTTCATACAATTTTCATTGTTCCATGAAATATTATTGTAATATTTTCCCACTATTTCAAAGTGTAAAAAAAACTCACACACAAAACATTCTCAGCTTGCAAACTATACAGAAAAAAATGACAGGACAGATTTAGCCCACAAGCTGTAGCTTACCAATCCCTGCTCTAGGAATAGATTAGTGGTTGGAATAAAGGTTTTATGAAATTTTTAATTTATTGGTTTGTTCACCTCTTCAAATGCTTATTGAGCACCTGCTCTCTGCTAGGCTCTTTACCACATACTGGACACATAGCAGAAATAAGACACGGAATCTGTCTTCAGATGGTTTAGTATCTAATTGAAGAAGATACATGGAAAAAAAATAAGTATGATAAAATTATAGTAAAGTGACCTAAGCTTGGTTCAGGAAGGGAGAGGTCAGTTGTATTCTAGAAGGACAGGAGAACTTCATGGAAATTTTGTTGCCTGCATCAAGTCCTGAATGATGCATAAGTGATGGCTAGGAACAGACAGGGAAGGCTCCACATGAGAAAAGGCTCAGAAGCAGTTTCTTTTATGGGACATGGATGGATATGATAGGGACAAGGCCCTAAGAAGGCAGCCCCAGGAGGCTGGGGCCATATCTGCCAGGTCTTTGAGTTTGACATGTGCAAATTAGATCTTGGAATTATCTTCCTGAAAATCCTTTAGAATCCTGTAGTCTACAGGAAAGAGAGTGGAGAGCAGCCTGTGGGAGAAATGTGGAGGGAATTGAGTTGGAGAAAGGGGATAACTTGAGACCATTTCAGAATCTAGGGGAGAAGTCAGAAGGGCTTGTGTTCATTAGGGCAGAAGTAGGAATTATGGAGAGGAGGAGAAATTCAAGAGAAATATTTAGAAGGAAGACCCTAAAAGACTTTGTGGCTGATAGATGTGTAGAGGATAAGAGAGTAGGAAAAATCTAGGAAAAATGGCTTGGCTGTTTCCCCACTAATGGTACCATTGCCCACATAGTGAAAGAGGGTATGTTTTAGGAGTGGGGAATTGGATCTCTGGTATTTCCTTCTTTGGTGATTTTTTTAAAGGATTTCTCCTTGTGAGGTTTAATTCCTATATTTATAAAACAGGATTGATTATTTCTGTATTTCTTTTGGGAGATGGAATTGGTATGACCAGCCTCTCTTGGCAGTCACAATGATGATTAGTCACAGGTATATAGAGAAGATCATTGTTCCCAGAAGGTCAGATCTTTGAAGGAAGAATCATGACTGTGTAGTAAACAAGAAGCCCATAGACCATTTAATTAATATATTCTAAACACTCTAACAGTAATTGGGGATTTCCAGAATACACCTTCCAAATGTCACAAGCATCTTTGGAAATGTTCTCCATTTACAGATTAGAAAATCAATGTAAATGGAGTGTTTTGTTTTGTTTTTTTTCCTCCCACTATCTCTAAGTCAGTTTGTCTGTCTGGTGCTCAGAAACTTTCTGTTTGCTCTCATGCTCATTCTTTGCCTATCATAGAATGCTGGTGGATTTTTAGATAGCTTCCCCAGAGATTAGAGAGAAAGATTTGGGGAAAAAAACATTCCCAGCTCCTGTCATTTGGCTTGGATGGTCTCAGTCTTCATCTTGATCAAAATTAGAGGCAAAGATGTTATCTCTATGTTGTAGTCAGAAAACAATAAAATTCCCTCTCTGTTTTATTTCCTGGCAATGGGAAGTGGTCCAGGAAAATATTAGTATATAAAATAGAAGTCAGACAATATTAGATCCTTGAAAAGTTTTTCATAATACGTTTTTTGTTTGTCTATTTCTGGCCTGCCTTAATTCAGTGATCTATTATACTCTAGCTAGTAATTTATTTCTCTATCACTAACAATTTTGCAATCTTTCAGAATACTTTTGGGCATTCCAGAAGCAATTGGCCTTAAGTAGCAACTTAATTGTCTGAGAGATTTTATTTGCTTATTAGAATTGTTTGGTCCCAACAATTCCTTTAGCTGCAGTCAGTTTTGTAGCTCCTTGCTCATAGGATTATAGTTCTTTTTACATAAAAGGATACTTAGAACAGGGTCATCCAGAGTGCCAAGTTTGGGTGCTTCTAACTGAGCCCAACCCAAAGTAATAATAATTTGAGTATAGTCAGTGTGCCTTTTGAGACTTGAAAAAAAGGCAGAGAGATAAATGAGCAGGATTTGGTGATGTAATTTAAGATTAATAAATGAGTCATTAATAGATTGATAATAGCACTGTCCTTGTCATGTGGGGTATACTGTGAAATGTAAGACACAATTTCAGCCTAGAGTAGCTTAATCTACTTATGGATGTGGGAATTCAAAATATCTGCAATGGGAGTTTAAAGTCTTTGATAAGTAAATATAACAGAATAATGGATAAACGATTAAATAATAACATTGAAGAGTAAACTTGAGAAGACATATGTTGAAATGAATGTAAATGCACTTTTTCCTTTGGATATAATTCACACATTATCCATGTGTTGATTACATGAGATACACACACATAATTGAGTTCAATTCAGTAGGCTAGTAATTGGAAATTAGAATATAGTTTTCCTGACTTTTTCACATTAGGTATCTTGTTGGCACAGTGCAGTAACTAATGTTAAAACCAGTGGAAGGTACCAGTGAGTCAAATAGAACATCTCCCCTGTCCCACTCACTTTGTCCTGAATGAATGAATGGATGAATGAATGCATCCATAAAACAGCTGCTATTTATTTCCCTACCCCACATCTGCCCTTGAAGACCATCATGTGGCAAAGGATCATAAAGTAGGCAGAGAGCACTTCCATCAATGGGCAGTACAAACCAAGTCAGTGGCTGACCTTAGTGAGTGGATAAAAGAGCCTTTGAGGAACTGGGCCTCCTAGAAAAATAGGCTTGTAAGTCAAGAGTGGGATGTCAGCTCCCTGTGTAATTTCATGATGAAAGTGAAAGGAGACCTAACTTAGGAGTTATTGAGTCTCTCTCTTGAACGTTCCATTCTAAATTGAAAGGAAGCTGAATGCCAAGGGAGTATAACACAGGAAAGGAGTGGCCTCAGTGAGTGACCAAAACCGGGACCTATTGGGACTGTTTGAGTTTATTTATGTATAAGACACACAACATTTATACAGCTGTTAACTCTGTGAAAACACTTTGTGAACACTATGTTATTTAATCAACTCTGTGATGAAGGTGTTATTGTTTTCCCAATTGACAGGTGTGGGCAACGATGTTGCAAGAGATCTCTCCCACAGCTTGTAAGTGTCATGGCCAGGGCTAGATTTAGGGACCTTTCACCAATCACATTTTTATTATGGTATGAGAGCTATAGCATACCCTGCCTTCTCAGTGCTGACCAGTTAGTTCAGGTAGGTGCTCAGATGGGGTGAACCCTTATCTGGTGAGGAGCCACATGTATGCCACACACAGTGCTGCTAGTTTAAAGCAGGGAGATGCGCCTGTTCCATGCGGACTCGCTGGGGGAATGGGACTTGAGCCTTACATCCTGGGGAGAGTTTGAGTAAATACAGTGGAGGGGAAAGGCCATTCAGACAAGAAGAAGAGGTAAGGAGGGGGAGGAATTTGCACTCTGCTTGGGGAGCCAGTAAGCAAATTAGTGTGAATATTTCATTGTTGGTGTTGGAGGGAGCTGATGGATCGGCAATAGTGGTGAGAATAATTGGAGTGATTTACTGCAGGGAAGGCAGGCTGGTGAAAGCCACTTGGGGAAGATTGGGGAACTAGAGGAGAATCTTCCTGTTGCCTCTTTACGATCCTTCTCTTTGACCGCTTCCTATAGATGTGCTATAAATGGAATCCATCCACCTATCCATCTACCCATGTCTTCATTTCACTTCATTTTGTTTAATTCAACAGATATTTATTATGCACCTGCTTTGTTCCAGGCATTATGTTAAGTCTTAGTGAAGTTACTGTAAGACACCCTCTGTATTTGGTGAATTAATGGATGAATGAATGAACAAAAGAAATGAGACATGGGCTAGTGAGCTCATTCATGGGGGGTGGGGGAGAGAGAGAAGTAAATAAAGAATTCCAGTGTGTTGGGCTGAGCATAGCCTTTTAGAGCTCTGGGAACGAAGAGAGAAGAGACAACTTGAGGTGCCAGGGAAGGCTTTCTAAAAGAAGTGGCATTTTGGTTGGTTCTTGGAGTTGGAAGTAGGATTTTGCTGGCTAGAGAAGAGGGGACTAGGCAAGTCTAAGTGAGGGTTAGTGTTTGCAAATGAACATAGGCTTGAACTTCGGGTGTGGAGAAGGGAGAGCAGGAAAGTTAGTAGCCTCGAGTTGAAGGGTGGAGGAGGAAATGGCAGAAGATGCAGGAAAAATGTTTCCATGTCAGACCTAGGGTTATGTCTACATCCCCTTAGGCAAATGTTGGGCAAAAATGGTGCTGCTCTGGGAAGCTTTGTAATTTAAAGCCCAATACTAAGCTCATCCTTTTCTTAAGAAGGCCAAGGAATATCTACCTAAGGCTAGATGCCCAGTAATTTAAGAAGAAAGAGAAAAGGAAGTGATATAGTATAGAAGAAAAGGAGGAAGGGAGGGGCTACTGATACTGGACTATTATTTTTTCCTAAAACAAAAGCAAACGATGAGGTATCTTTTAATAGCTGGCCTAGAATGCAATTCTAGGGGGTTTAGGAAAAAATCAAAATGGATTAGAGCTCTCTGCAGACCTTGGGTGGTTTATGGCAGCATCTAAAATTGGTGGTAAAATTATGACCTTGTAATTCACGGTTGTGTCATATATTCTCTAGCACACAGTGTGATTTATATACCAAACCCATTGCTTTGAAAAAGAATTCGGAAAAAACTCACGACAGAAATTCATAAAGTGTTGTTATTTTTAATGTATAATGTCTTTTCCCTCAACCGGCACTGACAGGAGTGTTGACGTGCTCTTGGTCAAGGTTATTGGCACAGTACTTGTAGGGTAAGGTCAGGGTATTAGGATTACTTATTACACTTACCCATTGGCTGGCCAGGAACATACAATTCTCCCTTCTTCCTTTCCACAAAAAGAGCTGTCACCTTCAATCCCTTTTCCTTTTGAAAGTATACCTGGGCATCCACCAAAGCTTGACCTTGACTTGCATTAAACCTGAGTAAGAAATTTAACCACCCCTGGGACTTCATCCTCCCTAGAAAACAAAGGGGCTATTCAGGACAGCTTGTTGGGAAGCCATACATGGAATTTCCACCAGGCTTTTCAAGTCAGCTTGCCTTTGACCCCTGTTACGGAGACAGAGAGTACAAGAGCTAGGAGCAGACTAGAACCCATGGAAAAGGGGCTGTGGGGAATTTCAGATTCATAAAAAAATCTCACTTCTCTGAGAACGTGATGGGAGAGGGAGAAGAGAGGCCACAGATCGGTGATCATGTGAGAAAAGTTATAGACGTGAATCTAGAGACCTGGTTGTGGTCCAGGCTGGATCCCTGCCAGCTTGGTTGACCTTGAGCAACTCGCCTATAGAAAGGAAATGAGCTCTTGCCTTTGGTACCTAATAGAGTTATTGTGAAGATCAAAGGAAATATTATATCTTTTAATTCTAAGCCAGTGGCAAGGGTCTTTATTTTTCTCTCACATTGTTTCATTTTCCCCTCATTGTGTTCAGTCCTTTCACCTCAGTGAAGATTCTTAATGATTTGACTCAGACTTCCTTCTCCCTAAATGACTTCCTTTTATTCAGTCTCATTTTTGTCTTTCCGGTTATTCCTGATTGTTTTCTCTGAGCCTGTTAGAAATCTATCACTTCCCTGTGGAGGACCTGTTTACACTTCTTTGACATGACCACATGCTTCTCTAGGTCAGATCCTCAATTTTCTTGGTTCATATCCTGCCTGCCCTTGACCCACAGGCACCTGAAGCAACAAGAACAGAGGCAGCTCATCACCAAGCAGAAGGACCTTGCTGGGACATTTGTGATGCAAGTGACCAGAGCTCAGAGTTCACTGCATTGGTCCCCGAGAAGGTGCCAGGACTCTGTTCCCGTTAAAGGCACTGGGGCTTGGAGGACACTGCAGCGTCATGCTCAGAACCTCCCAGACTTTGCCCTCACTGAGGAACTTGGCTTAGCTCAAGGCAGAACAAAGGGCTTTATTTTGTGGTTGGTACATTGCATCCCAAATACCATAAAACTGCTTTTGATTCTTCTCAGATAAAGAAGCGCTTATTTTATTTTAATGTGAAGATTTTATTTAATGGCATTGAGTCAGAGGAGTCTGGACAGCTTAATTATGTATTTTCAAAGTAAATCTTTTATAATTTTTATAAAAATGACATTGTCGTTTAAAAGAAATGGAAGCAACACAGAAAATACAAAGAATATGTCAAACAAAGTAAAACAACATAAAAATTTCAATAACATTAAGTGAAGATCATTTTAGATATTTTTCTATACATTAAATAAATATTAGATGAACAGAAATTCATATAAAATGAGTTCGTATTACACATGGTGTTTTAAACATAAAAAAAAATGTTAAATTTTTTGCACATAGGGGAAAAAATGGAAGAAAAATGAAGGAATTGCTAAACTTTGGTAACTTTTAATGCCAGAGATGTACCGATATGATTATAAGAAGGCAATTTGAAAAAATAATGATGGTGGAGTAATGTTTTCTTTTAAATCTATTTTTTAATTAATGTAATATGGATGAACTTTCTGCCATGAAAGGAGAGAAAATTATCACACATTTCCTCCCACACCCTTTTCCCTCACTAATTAGTTATGTTATTATTTTCACTTTATCAAGATTTCGTAACATTCTATTCTGAAATTAGAGTTCCCATTATTAACTCTTTAGTTAAGTATTTAAACTGTGAGGTCCTTGCCCCAGGTCTCTTCTTTGCATAGCTTCTTCTTTCTGTTTAAGTTTATTTAATAGCAGTGGAGAAACTGCCTCAGTGTGGCTAGGAAGCCCAGCTCTGTCACCTAATTGCCGGGTGAGCTTGGCCAAGCTATTTAACCTCTCTGTGCCCCAATTGCTGCATCTGTAAAATGGGAACAACTACAGCCTCCTCATAGAGAATTTTGTTGGGATGAAATTATTTTAAAATGCTCAGAAAGGTACCTGACCACACTGCATTTGTCGTTGTTACGGAATCACACTTTTCGGAGAGCAGTAAGTAGCAGGCAGGAAAGCATGCTCTGAGACTGCCACACTGATGTCCCTTGTCTGTCATTTGCAGGAATCTTTTAAAATGTCAATCCTTTTCAATCGAATCACATCATTCACCTGCTTTAAGCTCTTTTATGCCTTTCATTGTTCTCAGACTAAAACCCAGTCTCCTCCTTATGGCCCACAAGTCCTGCTGTGGTGGGCTCTTGCCTTCCCCTGCAGCCTTGCTTGGGCTTCCCCTACCCCATTTACTTCAGGATGCATCCTTGCCTTTTCCTGGACCCAAAAGGCTGCACATGCTGCTCCCACTGTTCGATGGCACTAGCTCCTGCTTCCCTGTAGATGACCCATTCTCATCTTTCATTTCTCAGCTGGTCTCCCACCTTATTAGAGAAGCCTGGTCTGACCACACAGTCTAAAGTGCCCCTCATGGAAGTCTGTTTACTTTGGGACCACTTGCAGCAATTTGTAACTATTTATTTGTGTTTGATTATTTATTTGTATAGTCTATGTGCCCCTCTAGACTATAACTCCTTGAAAGCTAGGATCATGTCTATCTTATTCAGTGCTATATAGCACAATGCCTGGTACGGTAAGTATTTATTAAAATATCTGTCTGTCTATGTACTTATATGTATAGGTGGCTATAACAAATATAGATTGTCAGCTCTCTCTGTCTCTTTGTCTCTGTCTCTCTGTCTCTGTCTCTTTGTGTCTGTCTCTGTCTCTGTTTCTTGTCCCCTCCCCGCCCCTCTCTCTCTGTATCACTACCTATCTGTCTATCTATCTATCTATCTATCTATATATATCTATATATATATATATATAGGTAAATGCACACACAATTTTTGGAGATCAGAAAGCAGCAGGCAGACTTTATACAGTTATAGGTATAGATATCCACTAAGCAGCTTGTATTAGTCAGGCAATATTCCTACCCTTTCATCATTCCCTTTTCTCTTCTTATGACCGTGGTCTAAGTCAGTAAGAACTTGAATCAGAATTCTTGTGGGAGTGGTTAGAGGAGGAGATTTGAAAGACAGGTGACATTCATTGAATAGTGCTGGATGCTTTGTGCTGCATTTTACTCAATCTTTATAACAACACGTGAACTAGAATCATTTTCTCATTCTACAAATGACAGTGGAAAAGTTATTTAATTCCTCACAGTTAATAAGTGACAAAGTTAGGACTGGAGACTCCCATCCATTAGATAATGCTGCCTATTAAAGAAGTATGACATGGTAACTGCTAACCAACTTCAGGCAACTTCAGGGAGCCCCTTCTTTGAAGATATGAGCTACGCCTATGGTCCCAGAAGGAGTCATTTCGAATGGCAAGGTAATACCAGCATGAGCCTGAGAAGAGAAAAGTAGGGAAATCTTCAGTATGGGTTGTAGTTCATCAAGACAGGAGGTGAAATCAGAGGATTTTGGTGGCACTAAGGAAATATATTTGTCAGCAGAATTTGGGAGGTGAGCTGAAAATTATAGAATGCTGTCCCGGATAAAATTTACCATCCTCAGGCCTTCTTTTCCTGAAATGTCCTTCATGGAATTTTGGGTCACCCAGAAAGTTGGTAAGCATTATGGAAAAGGAACTCTATAGTCAAGTAAGTTTGGGAAATCCTAGTTTAGGAATTCTCAGAGCCTTTATATGCTGGTGCACACTCAGTTTCCAAGGACAGGCCCTGTGGTGCCTTCACACACCCTTGGGAGAATGTTTTTCAACCTGACATGACCTCCCAGCAGTGAGCCCTCAGTAAATGGAGCCACACTGCAGAGAGTCGTAATAATAACAAGTTATTTCCACATACTGTTTCACTTAAGCCTCATCACAACCTAAGAGGTTGGTTTTATTATTCCCATGAGGCAGCCTATGTTGGTGCCTCACCTGTATCCCCTTGCCCTTCCCTACCTGCAGGTGGCTGGATTTTGAATTGCCAGCATCAGCATTTCTTTGCCCGAGGCTTTTCTCCAGTCCCTGAAGCTTGCCTGTTGGCCTGCCTCCAGGTCATAAGCACTTGGGAATTAAAGCTTCCTTCAACCAGTGGCCAAAAATCAGTGGTGCGTCAGTGCTCCAGTACCTCACCCTTCAGTGAGAGAACTCTGCAGTACCTTCTGCACTTGCTGCCCCACCCCCCAGCGGGATTCTGCTCTAACAGTCCACAGTGACACTTGCTCGATAAACTCTTTATAGCTGACTTCTTTCTATCCCTTTTTCATGACACCACTCCCCTACTGGTGTTTCCTGAGATCACCCCCTACGTAAACTATTCTTATTTGAATCCTTTGCTTAGGTTCTGCTGCTGCTGGGAGAACCAGAACTGAGATATCCCATTTTACAAAAAGTGAAAAACAAATGTAAAAAGCCCAGAATCTCCACGAGCTTATAAAAGGTACCCTATGTCACAGTTAATAAATGATAAAGTAAAGCTAGGATTTAAATTTAATCAACATATCGAGCACCCCCCTTGTGCCTGGGACTATCCTATATGCTGATCTGACAAGATGAAAAACTATCCTCTGTCTTGAACGAGAGACAAAAATAAATTGCCCCGGCCTGTCTTAAAAGTGTCTGCCTTTAACCACAGTATTCTGTGATTTCTCTGAGGATAGATGCTTGACCCCTACTAAACTGGGAGACTTTTTCCATACTAGACCCAGAATGACCTCTGAGTCAGAAGCTGTGATATTCAGTTCCCATACTGTCCTCTCAGCCACACAAAAATGCATCAGATCCAGGTTTTCGGTTTGTGATAAATGCTTCATGAGAAAATTGCAAGATTCGCTGACTCAATAATTTTCCTGCCCAGTGTAACATCTCTCTTAATTAATGAGTTTCAATTAGCATTTATAAAACAAAATCATTTCATAAAGTGAGACCACTGAGATATAACATCTTGTTCCAAAGCTGTCCTCCTGGTGTGAGCGGGATCATTCAGAAATTAGGCTTCTTAATAAGCCTTGTGCTCCAGCATTCAAATGCATCTGGTCCAGCTGGGCCAGGCGGGGTCTGGGGCAGGCACAGAGAAGTTTACAGCAGTGAGTCAGTGCTCAGTATACAGTAGCATTTGTTCATGGTTACAAAGTAGCTTTATAAATTATAGATTTGTGAAAATGATTTTTATTTTTTATCTTTAGGCTATTTTAAAAATATTTCTTTGTCCATGGGTGACCTCTAGAAGCACAGAGATATATAATTTTAGAAATTTGATTTGAAAGGGACATTAGAAATGATCTACTGCTAATACTCCCAGATCCTTTCTTCTTCTTCCCTTTCGCTCTCTCCCTTCCTCTTTCTTCCCTCCCTGCTCCCACACTCCCTTCTTTCCTTCCCCCCTTCCTTCTAATGAGAAACCTAAATTACAGAGAGGGAAATGACTTATTTAAGGTAACAAGGTATATTGGAGCAGTCCTGAGACTAGAACCCTAGGTTCTTCAAATTGTCAAAGAGATGTACATTTCTCAGCCACCAGAAATCTTTTTTTTTTTTTACTGTCTTCTTTTTCTCCCTCAGCAGTTCTGACATAATTATCATAAAAGAAAGTTGAAATTGTCTATCAGTGTAAGGTTTTGCATTACCCATGTATTTCTGCCTCATGGACCTTGCTCTTCACACTCTTAAGATATTCATAGTCTCTTCCAATAAATGATTATGATGTTATGATTATTTATATGCTGTTTTTCATTTTCGCTTCTATTTTCTGTTTCATGTTCTTCTTTAGAGTAGAGACCATGTCGTATAGTGTTTATGGCCCTAAAAACTTCCAAAAAAAGGACCAAACATGTAATAGGGACACGGTGACTTACTGCTGATCAATTCATTTATCTCTATCCTTCCTTTCTGTTTACTGGGTTTGCAAATTGCCCCCATTTATTTCTTCTCTTGTCCCCTCATACAGTCATTGGAATGGCTACAAGGAAGGCATTTGATAGAAGAGAAGGAGTTGGCCTCTTTTACCCCCTAATTGAATCCTCAGTCCACAGTAACAGGGGCTTAATTTTATTTGCAGACCACACCTCAGGCAGTTAGTTGGTAAAGGAAAAACAGCATAAGCAACCACAGAAGTGCATTGTTCATTTACATTCTCAGTTCATGTGTGGTAGGAAGTGAGAATCCCCTTATTGCTAGTGATAAAGCTGTGACTGACCTTATTTATTTTCACATAAATCATGTCTCAGCAGGTGTTTTCATAGTGCACTCCAGCTTGCTGTGGTTCGTCTTATCTGTAAGATTGTTCCTGTTATGTATGAGCTATTTCATAGAGATCAAGAATCACTGCTTAAGTGTAATCCATCTTCATCAGTGAAATCCTATGTTGTAAGGACTTTCTAGACATTATCTGTCACCACATGGCCATTAAGCAGATGGTTTTGTGTCTCCCTCCTAGTTCTGTAAAGGGATGGAGATTTCAGTCCTCATCCCTTGTCATTCAGAGTCAATATGCAAAAATGGGTGAAATCAGTGGAAACTTGCAGGTCAATGAAGCCTGACATTTAAACTCATATCAGCGATCTTGTACTCAGGGACAAATTGGAGTTACGGATGCAGGCTGAGATTGGAGACAGAGTATTTCACTAGGTGGTGCTAAATGTGAGTTTGAACTAGGCAGCGCAAAAGCACAAAGTCTTGCCTCACACAATATTGTAACTGCCTGAACCAGCTGATGAAGGCCTTTAGCATAACAAAGGGCTTATGACCTAAGCCCAACTGATATTCGTGTTCTCATTCATTTAACACATACATATTGAATGCTATCATATGCTGAATATTGGGGATATGAACAGAAGGAGACCGAAGTTATATAGCTATATATTTGTAGGAAAAATGCTGAAATGAACACATAAGCCAAGGACTTTGGGATCACAAAGTGGGACCTGCTAATTTGTTTTTGGTCAGAACAAGATTTATGCCTTAAACGTAGCTTTATTCAGGCCTTCTTAGAAGCATATGAGGTAGGAGGTGACAATCCATCCTTTAAAAGAGACTCTCCTTTTAGGTTGAAAAGATCTCCAAGCCCTCCCATATTAAAATCGAAGATGTGAATCACTTTATTCAACAAGCAGAAAAAATCATTTTAATGATTTAATGTCTGTGCCAGGCATTATGGAATGTACACAAAGAAGAGGGGCAGAGACCCTGACCTCAAGGAGTTCATAGTCCGAAATGAATTAAAAATACCTGGATTAGGCTAGGAAAAAATATAAGCAACATAATATCAGAACGAATTATTACTAACTTGCAAAAGCACCTGTTGGCAAATGAACCTTTTCTTCTTCTCTTCAAAATGTCAATAAATCTGAGTTATTGAACAGGCTAAATCTGGTCCACCACCTATGTTTTCATGTTACAGTGACCAAGGTGAGTAGTTTTGACAGAAATTATATGGCTTGTGAAGCCTGAGATGTTTACTTTTGGCCTTTTACAGAAAAAAAAAAAAATTCTGTTGACTCCTGATTTCGATCATCTAAGTTTATCCTGGTGTTAATTTAGAGCATCAGAACAAAAACATAACTGAGGTGCACCTGGTGGCAAATTAATTCCCCCAAAACAAACACTTCATTTTCATCCTCTGAGTTTACCCTAAGTTAATTTTGAGTATCAGAATTAAACATAGCTAAGTCCTGTGGCACCTGATGCCTTTGCGAAAATGTTTTTACTGACATAAGATTCACTGTTCTGCTTTTTGCCTTTGTGTAGAGAGCTAAATCAAGAGTGCCCGTTTGGAAAGACTGCCTCTGTTCTTTGTAAACCGTAATTGAAGATATAATTCACTGTGTTCCTCAGACTCTATTCGAAGCCGCTGGCACAAAAATTCTGCTTGAATTTAATTTTACGATAACATTGATCTCTGAATTGACTTTATAGGTTTTCCAAGTTCACAACAATCATAACCTGGTATGTTTCTCTCTTGCCATAGGTGACAGAAAATGCAGAGCTGATTTCAAAAATGAACTTAGTAGCAGATTCATTGCAGTTGCCAGGGCTGGGACTAGGTGGGGCAAGAGAGGGACACAGGGTGCAGAATTCAAGGGGGCACTAACTCCAGGGGCATTGCAAAGATAGGGTTGGCCTGAGAAAGGGCTGCCTCCTTAAATGTGGGGCTTGAGATGACTCTCTTGCCTCACTGTTGTCTTAATGTTGGCAGGTGCCCCATAACGCCCATCCCTTCTACTTCCAGATGGTGGGGGCCCTGTCCTAGTTTATCCTAATATATGGGTTTTGCTCTTTTTATTTTTGGACCATATAAACTGATTCAGGTCTTCCCTGCAGTAGATGGGGATACAAATCTCAAAATCAAACCTTTGGGCATTTCAGTGACCGGAGACTGCCATCTGTGCCCTGTGGGTCCAAATGTCAGGCAGGAGGGATACTCAGGGCCATGTGTCAGCTTCCCAGTGGGGGCTCAGCATGGAAAGTAAGATTAGGGAGGATTATTCCAGCTCTCTTCATTGAGCTCAGGTTTTCATTTTAGGGAAGAAGAGGGGATATTGTATAAGGTTGGTTTCACTAGTCTCCGAGATTACATGTAGTGTACCAGGACAGATAGAGGCTGTTACTTTGGAAATGAGAGGAAACTACAGGTACCAAGAAGTTGACCACGTTCAGTGCAATGGTAACTGGTGATGAGGGAGGATGGGGCCGGAAGGATGGTTTGAATTACAGACTGCTCTGCACCTCAAACCTTTAGTTCTCAAGAGGAAGGGAGGGAGGAAGAAAGGAAGGAAGAGAAGAGGGGAGATCAAGTGGAGAAGAGGGAAGTAGATTAACTAGAGATTAGGAAAATTTTTCTTGAATAGTTAAACCAGGGACCAAAGCAAAACATTCATTTATCTTGTAATTCAAGGCCTGTGAAAACACCACAGACTTCTGGTCTCCAATTTTAAAAAGAGTCAGAGTGTGAGGCGGTGACCCTGAGGCACTTAATTCAACTGGTCTGGGATTTGGGGAATAAATTGTAGTACTAGTGATATGGGCCTGGTCATAGATTGAGCCTTGACATTTATCTTTCTATTTCACAGATGACTTCTTTTTCAACTGAAAATAGGACCATCGCTTGCCAACAACTAGAGTTGGTTTTAGTTCACAGTTTGCTTCACAGTTTGCCCTTTCTACCTCATCCTCTGCACTCCCTTCCCCCATGTCTGCGTGGGTTTGTCACTTTTCTCCTTCCCTGCCATTGGCCCTTTCTTTCTAATTGAGAGACAAATGACTCCTAGGTAGATGTGTATTTTAATAGGGACCAGACCATTCGACTCAAGGAAGAGGGGCCAAGTGCAGAGGCTTTGGAAGAAGTCAGGAATAAGTACTTATATAGCACGTTCTCTGTGTAAGGTATTTAAAAATCATGTTAAATCAACTTATGTTCACAACCACTTAGAGGCATAATTATTATTTTTTTATTTTTTACATGTGGTAATAGGCTTATAGGTTTCATATAAGCACCCCAGGTTCTCACATGCACGAGGTAGGAAGCCAGGGTTCAAACACATATCGATCGGATGCCAGAAGCACAGTTCTTTCTTATGGTGTATAACACTGCTGCTCTAGTGATGGAATTTCAGGCATCAATGAAAAAGTGAAGGAAAACTATTACATTTGGAGTCTTCTCCTAAAATAAAATGATATAAGTAGTCATCTTTATCCTCTAACTAAATACAAGTGTAGATCGTAAATTGCTCCACAAGACTATTAATTCCTTGAGAGTGGATTTATAGCTAATCACATTTGGATCCCTAGTGTGCTTAGTTCAGTATATTAACAATAATAATAGAAACATTCATTAATGCTTCATATGTGCCAAGGACAATTTTAACTGTCATAGAGGCATTGATTTATTCCTTACAAAGACCCTGTGAGGTAGGTTGCTGTTACTATTCCCAATTTATAGTTGGGGAAACTGAGACACTATGCTTTGAAAGAACTTGCCAATGTTCACTCCCAAGTAATGGCAGAGGTGGGATTTGAATCTCATCATTCTGGGTCCAGAATCCTGCCTGTCTCCTTAATACATGCCTAATTAAAATTTGTACTTGAGTAATGCACCATCGATTTGTATAGGACCTAGGTAATTGGATGTCTTGATTTCACTGAAGGGGTCAGTGCGTCAGAGTTAATTGCTTGGTCAATATGTTTAAAATAATGGATTGATATTCTCATATTCTTTCCTGACCATCCCTTCTGAGAGAAGCAAGCCCGATGTAGAGGAGGAGGAGCCGAGCAATTTCACAGAGACCGTAGATGAGGGACAGTTCTCCATGTTGGCAACAATGGGCCTCCAGGACCATATAAAGAAAGCTCTTATTTAATTCCTTGGGGCAGACAAATAGGGTAGCAACTGTGGGACACACGGATGGGGGTGTAATATGTGGATACAGTTTAGGACGATTTTTGCAATACATACATGTTCAGAGAAATGAGCCTCGATTGATCTGAACGTGTGCATATGTTTACATAGATTTCTCTTTAAATTCTTAAAAATGATTGTAAGAAACTCTTTCTTGGCTGAACAAATTTATCTTGAGAAATCTTTCCTATTTTTAAGAAGGAGGGTTTGAAAAACTTTCCCATAAGCGGAGATGCTGGGATCCAAGTCCCAGCAGTCTGACTCCAGAAGCCACACTTCTCATGACCACAGCAGTGGGGTCTGTGAAAGAAGCTGGCAGGCATTCTCTGTGGAGACAGGGAAGGTTTGGTTATTGACACTAGGAGACCAGGTTGCCCACGAACGCTGGGGCATTCTGTGAGCAGAAGATAAGCAGTTTTGTTGGGCCCTCGAATTTTTGGTAAATTGATGGAGGGGAATTTGCAGGGTGTACCCTGTCTCAGTCCCTGTGCAGAGCTTCATCAATATCATTTAATCTGGATAGTCATCTGTGAAGTAGGTAGTAAAATCTCTACTTGAGAGACGGGGAAACTGAGAATAGGGGTCATAACTTGTTCAGCCACATAGCTGTGATGGAAGAGCCTGAGTACAAGTCCTTTGCACCTTGCACTGAACCAGCTCTCTCTCTCTCAGTTGCTGAGGTTTTATGACTCCAGTGTTCACTCAAAGTTGGGAGGAAATTTATAAAGTTACATCAGATGATTTCTGTGCGAGACATCGAGTTTAAGTTCAGTGTTCCTAAGGTTGGTACAAGCAGCCTCTGTTTGTATACCTCTGGTGACCAGGAGATTACCACCTCAGGAGGCAGCCTATCCCAATATTTTTAGTGAGGTATATGTGACATACAATAAAATTCATAGATCTTAAAGGTACAGTTCAATGAGCTGATAGATGTTTGCACCAGTGTGAAACAATTTATCACTCATATTAAGATACAGAACATTTCCATTACCCTGAAAAGTTTCCTTGTGCCCATTTCTAGTCAATAATGACTGCCTTCTTCACACAGCCACGGACAACCATTGCCTAGATTTCTGTCACTATAATTAGTTTTGCCTGCTCTTGAACTTCATATAAATGGAATCAGAGAGGGTATTCTCTTTTTTGTCTAACTCCTTTCACTCGAAGGAAGGTTTTTGAGATTCACACATGTCGTTGTGTATGTGTGTGTATATATATCTCAGTAGTTTGTGTATGTGTATGTGTGTGTGTATATATATATAGACATATATATGTATGTGTATGTGTATGTGTGTATGTATATCAGTAGTTTGTTTCTTTTTATTGCTAATACTATTTTATTATATAGATACACCACAATTTGTTTATCCAGTCCCCTGTTGATGGACATTTAGATTGTATCTGATTTTTGGTTATTTTGAGTAAAATTGTTAGGAGCATCTTTGTACAAGCGATTTAGTGAACATATGTTTGGATTTTTCCTAGTAATGGAATTTCTATGTCATAGAATAGATATATGTCTAACTTTATAAGAAGACTACAAAACACTTTTCTAAGAGTTTACACCATTATACAGTTTCACTGTTAACATATGAAGGCGGCAGTTGCTTTGTTTCGCTGCCAACAATTGGTATTGTCAACTTCTTAATTTTAGCCATTCTAATGGATTTTTGATGATATCGTTTTGAGGTTTTAATTTTTCATTTCCTTAAGTTATTTGTCAGATATGTGTATTGCAAATATTTCCCCCCAATATGTGACTTATCTTTTAATGTTCTTAATTTCTTTTTGATGAGAAGTTTTTAATTTTAATGCTATGATATTTAATTAATTACTCTTTTTTTTGAGTCAGTGCCTTCTGTGTCCTAAGAAATCTTTACTCCAATGTCCTCAAGATAATTTCCAATGTTCTTTTATAGAAGCTTTATTTTTAGCTCTTATTTTTCAGTCTGTGATCCATCTTAAGCTAATTCTGTATATGGTGTTACATCAGAGTTGAAATGCATTTCTTTCCCTATACGGACGTCCAGTTGTTCTAGTACCAGTTTTGAGAAGAGTTTCCTGTTCCCATGGAATTGTATTGGTGCTTTTGTAGTAAATCAATTGACCATTTATTTGTGGGTCTGTTTCTGAATTCTACTTAGTTTCATTATTTAACTTGTCTTTGGTTAGGCCATAATATACTGTCTTAATGCACTTGACACATGTAGTTTTATAGTTTTTTTTTAATAATAAAGTGAGTGTTGTATTTTGTCATTTTTTCCCTGACATTATTAAAAGTCACGTGATTTTTCTCTTAATTTGTTAACGTGGTGAATTACATTATTGGCTTTCATTCGTTAAACTAATCTCATGTTTCTGGTGTAAACTCCACTTGGACAGGCTGTGTCATCCCTTTTGTGCACTTCTGGGTTTATGTTAATAGCGCATATTTAAGGATTGTTTTTCCTATGTGTTGGGCTATAATTTCTTCTTCTTCTTTTTTAGTAATGCTCTTCTCAGGTTTTGGTGTCGTGATTGTTCTTATGTCATAAAACAAGTTAGGAAATGTTTCCTCTTCCTCAGTTCTCTGAAAGAGTTTATGTGATATTAGTATTATTTGATTTTTAAATGTTTAGGAGAATTCTCCAGTAGAAACCCTGTAGACCTGAAATTTTTATTGTGAAGATGTTTTTAATTGAAATTGAAATTTCTTTAACAGGTAGATGGCTGTCTAGCTAGGTTTTCTGTTTCTTCTTGTATCATTTTGAAAATGTATTTTTAAAAGAAATTTGTCTTATTTAGTTTTCAAATTTGTAGATATATTATTGTTCTTAATATTCATTCATTATCCTCTTAATGTCTGTGGTACCTGCAGTTACGTCTGTTATTTCCAGAGAAATGTAGGTGTTAAAAATTACTCTCTCATCTCCTGTTTCATTTTAGACACACTGAGTTCCTTTCAAGTCATTTACTTCCCTCTTCAGGATGTTTGTTATTCTGTTACCTCAGCCGAAAAATTCCTCTAACCACAACCTTTATCTATTTTCACCTGGCTGCCTGCTACTCAACTGTTAGGATTCAGAATTAGTGGGAAGCCCTTTCTGGTGATATACATCACAGCATTTCCACATACATACACACTCATGTACACATATATGTTCCTGCACATACACACATACTCACATAGATGGCTACTTCATACTTTTACTTTGTAGCACCTTACCAAATTTTTAATTTATTAAAATTATGATAAAACATTTATATTGCTTCTCTTCTCTGTTAGACTAAACTCCATCAAGGCTGGACCTATGTTCTCATTGATTGATGAATACCCAGTGCAATGCTTGGTGCATAATAGATGCTCAGTGGTTGGGTGAATGAACTGATCTACACTAAGGAGAAATAAGTTGCTATCTCTGAAAATTACCTCAAATAACGTTAGTTTTGCTAGAGGGTAGTGTGAAGGTTGGAAAATCAGTGGAGGCCAGATTATGGGGAGCCTTGACTGACAATTTATGGAATTTAGATATTTCTCTGTTTATACTTTTACTATATTTCCTCTCTGTGTTTATACTCATTGCCTGTGGGAAAGAGGGGGCTGGTGCTGATAATGAGAGGAGAGGGTGAAAACTGTGAGGTGGGGGAGTGTGTGTGTGTGTGTGTGTGTGTGTGTGGAGGGGGTGAGGAGCTCTAACAAGAGTGTCTCCTCCCTTCTTCCTCTGGAAAGCCCGGAGACCCTCCTCCACCTCAGGCCTACATGCAGGATTAGCAGAGGATTTGTGTATTTGGGTTACTCTGGTGATGGGAGGTGTTATAGGGGGAGTGGGGCCATTCAGTTTTTCTCTCTAGTTGGGTATCACATCCTATAAGAGAGTCTTCTTTATGAATCCTCAATCATCAGACAGGTTCACTAAAATAAAATAAATGGCCCAATGGGCCCTCAACTGCAGCCTTCACCACACTCTATTCTGTACCCCCTGATTTGAGGAATTATAGCCTTTGATCTTTCCATCCCCCTAAACCATGTTTAAAGGAGCTTATCTGATAATTTCCAGAGTGAAGCTGATTGATCAGCTTGTAGGACATAATGGATAAGAGTGCTGGCCCCCTCCCTCCCCAACTGCCTTTCTGATGCTTTCACAGTGATGCCCAGAGCATGCTGGGGTTCTTGCACATGAGCAGGGGGTTGCAGGAGAAGGGAGTCTCTGTTTGCCCTTCCCAGAGCATAGATGTTGGTGAGCCACACTGTGGTAGACAGGAGGACTTATCTGTAGCACGGGTCAGAGGGACATAGACTCCTCCAGGTCACTGTACAGCGTTAGCTTGTGTAAGAAGTGAATTGAAGGGAACCTGGAGCTCAGCCCAGCTCTCTGCCTCCGCCATGATCCCCAGTAAGATTCTGGTGTACCATCACCCATCCAGCAGTACCAGCGCAGAGGTTTACAGACCCAGTAGGCGCCGCAAAAAGTCCTTGGGCGATCTGTTTCATAATGGCTACCGGGTGAGGTCTGGGCCTGCAGTCCCGGAGAAGGAGGAACCACAGGACTTCTGGCAGTCGTTGGTGTCTTGCTGCAGAGTTTGTGCTTCATGGGGTAAGGTCCCTCCCAACCCTGGCACTTATGCCCCCAAAAGCACTCCATATTCCCAGAGGCTGCTCTGGAAAGAAATGCCCTCTCTGTGGGCTGGATTAAGTGTGATGTCCATTAGACAGATGATAGCCTTCTCTGTTCTCCTTTGCTTGGCATACCCCCTGAATGCAGATGTGCTTGGCCAGGCAGAAATTCTGTCCTTCCTTTTCAGATGAATATAACTGGTCTCTAGAGCTTCTGAAAGTTTTTGAGCTATTAAAGAATATATTTCAGAAATGTTAGGGAAAGCTTAGCAAATCATGAGAATAGCCTCCTTCTTATTTATTAAGTGGTAATAATTTTCAGTGAGTCAGCGTTTCAGAAGAGGTATTTAGATCTATCGACCATATATATATGCATAGTTTTTTATTTATTTTTTTTCAGGATCAACGGTGCCTTTCTGGTTTGCTTTCTTCTTCCTCATATTGGGCCATGGAAATACTGTCTCCCCTGTCCTGGGTGGTACTTCATTATTCTCACCCAGCAGGGATCATAAAAGACACCCCCTGGGAAGACTTTTTTGTTGTTGTTCTCAGCTACTTTCCAATAAGGATTTGGTGTTATTTGGGCATCCATAATGTACAGGAGATTGGAACAAATAGCTTAAATTTACATTTCTGGAAGTCTTCTTTCCAGAAAGGTTTCAAATGAATTGCGGTCTCTTTGGAAGTCAGCTTAGGATTCTGTTGTGGGGAGGTAAAGCTCAGACTGCCTCTGCATTATGTAATTATGTGCAGCAGAATTAGGTATAGGAAGTGATAGGTGAATCTTAGTTGACCCTTTCCTTTAGAACTGACATAAAAGGCTTCCTTGGGCTGAATTATCTGCATAGGCTTTGTCTGGAATGTGAATATTCATGCCCCACGTCTGTGACCTTAGATCTGCTGACTAGATTCTCATGTTCCTTCTTTCTTCACTTCAAGAAAGAGCTGCTTTGTGCTTTATGACATCCAGCTTTGGCGAGGGCCAGCAGGGAGAGAGAAGAGCACGAGTGATGGGATTATTAAACTAAGAGAAAAGGGACCATTTTCTGAGAAAGCGCTGAGCAACTGGGCAAAACCACAGGTTTAACTTATTGTACAATCTTTGTTCTTACATTTCCTTTGAAACGATTCCTCATAAATTCATTCATTCATTTGTTTTCAGTAGCAAATGATTACGATGTGCCAGTCATCCCTGTTCTAGAAGATGATGGTCATAGTGGTGACTAGGGCGTGAGGGGCCTGCTGCGGTGGAGCTGATGTTCTGCTGAGGAAGACAGACAGGAAACATCTAAACAAGTGGATAACATTGTTTTGGATAAATGATACATCCTATATGAAAAGAACAAGGTGGCCAAAACAGAGTTCTCTGAGCTAATGTCAGTTGAGTCAGCCTTGCAATGAGTTAAAGGAAGAACGTTCCGAAAAGGAATAGAAGGGAATGCCCCGAACCGAGATTGAAATAGGGGATGTTTGAGGAGCAGAGACATGTTGTGGAGGGCATGAAGAAGGGAAGAATGGAAATGAAATGAAGAGAGACTAGATCAGAACTATATTTTTAGTGAGATGGAAGCCATCTGAGGGCTTTTAGCTGGAAGTGGTGAGATCAGATGGAGTCTGAAAAAAGATCACACTGGTTGCTTTCTGGACAGTGGATGGTGGGGCAGGGGGAATAAAGTGAAGCAGGAAGACTGGCTTGGGGGCTCTTGGGCAAGCTAGAGGCTAACAGTGGCTTGGACCATGGTTCTGGCAGTGGAGAGGGAAAAGATGAGTCATTTCGTATATATTTAAGAGGAAAAATCAATAAGCTTCTTTGTTTACTTTTTAAAAAACTTTGTTGTGTTGTTGTTTACTTTCTGGTACCCGTATTCCAGTAAAAGACTCCTGAAGCAGGAGCTTCACACCTATGCCTTCAGTGTGTAGAACAATGAGTGACTGGTGCAGAGCAGGAGCTCACTGCACACGTGTGGCATGAATGAATGAATGAGCAAGCGAGCAAGTGAATAGGTGACAATCTCAGTTTGAATACAAACTGATGTTTAGTATCTGTCAGATAGGAAGCAGGACTAGGATGAGGTGGGGGAACTAGACAGCCTGAACAATTACTGAGGAAAAGATTTGAAAATGTCAAACAAGCAAGCACGGTTTTAAAATACAGGCTCTGACTAGAGGAACAAAAGCCCAGGGGCATGTGAAAGCTAGAAAGACAGTCTTCTCCCTCCAGCTGGGAAAAGAAGGCTGCTTGGCCATGAAGCATGTGACCCCGGCAGTGATTGAACTGGGGATGTGAGGTGGAACCCAGTGATGGCTTCAGGGTACAAGGAACACCCTGGAGAACCCTCCCTGGAGCAGCATCTGTCCCCCTTTCCCCTGATAACTCCTGTCCTCTGAGCTCTCAGTCTGCAAAGCCAGATGACCATGACCTTGTCAGACACCACAATCAAAATTGCTCTTCGGGATTTGTGTCAGGGTTGAGGGATTGGAAATGACAGAGGTTTATTTGAATTTTTCAGCTTTTTGGATTTAAAGATTAAGGAGTTAAAGCGAATGGAAACAGCAAATTGGAAAATGCTGGCAGGCTTCCTACCATGGGCTGGGATGTGTTTGCTTTTGTTTTTCTGTCTTCTACTGCAATGGGACCTTCCTAGCCGGAATGTCCTGAGTCCTTTCTGTCCTAGGATAATGGGCGCCCTGAGCAGCAAACGATCTGTCATTTACCTGTGTATCCCTCAATCTCTGTCTGTACGACAATTCTGCTTCCGTCGGAAAAAGAGGTCCTCAACCCCTTAACCTGTCTAGTTGGCCAATGCTAAAAATCCCATGGTACTGGTTCTCAGGATGCCTCCAACCTGATTATTCAGGTTCCAGGTGCCAAGTTTGACCCTCTGAAGGGACAGCAGTAGCTGGTGTCCTCCCTAGCTGGAGCCTCTGGCCTGAGGTTACTGAATCTTTGATATGAGTACAGGGCTCAGAGCCAGAAGACCTACACTCAGCCTTGGCTATAATAGCAGCAACCAAAAGTTATGAATAAAAATAGAAATTTAAATGTAAATATTATAGAAAGTTGGAAAAACGTGAGGAAATTAAAGAAATCTCAAAACCCTGCCTCTGTAACACAATCATTTTTAACATTTTATGCTTTTCTTCTAGTTTTTATTTTTCATATACTTGTATTTTTCATAGTTTTATCAAAGAGCATGTACTTTAACTGTTTTCAATGTTTTCAGTTTAGTTTTTTTGTTGTTGTAGTAAAAAACTACAACATGAAATTTTCCATGTTAACCATTTTTAAGTGGCATTAGGTATATTTGCATCGTTGTGAAAACACATCTGTAGAACGTTTTCATCTTGCAAATCTGAAACTCTATACTCATTTAACTCTCCTTTCCCATACTCTCAGCCTCTGATGACCACCATTTCCCTTTCTATACCATATTTCTTGAACTTAACACTCTATCATAAGCATTTTCTCATTGTTACATTATTTTTCAAATTTGTATGATATCCCACAGAGAAGATGGACTATATTTAAAACCTAGTTATAGATATTAAGTTGCTTTCTTCTTTTCTTGTTTAATGAATAATTTTGCAATGAACACCTTTGTTCCTGTCGCATTCTTTCATATTTTGTTATATTTTCTTAGGTTGTATTCCTAGAAATAGAATTAATTTGATTCATAATGTAGAATAACTTTCTAAAAATATGGTATCAATTTACAATTCTACCATCACATTACAAGACTATTTCATTACAGTCATCTCTAGTAAGCAAAACTCAAATATATTGTGAGTTAAGTAGAATGAACATGATGTTACTATAATTTGTATTTTGCATTCCTTTTATTTTAGCCAAGTATAATCATTTCTAATGGTGGTTTCCTAGTTATATGTCCTATTTAATGATGTGCCTGTTTATGATTTTTTGCCTATCTGTGAACCAGTGACACAGTATTTTACATACATATTTTTGACATTACAAATAATTTATCCTAATTATATCATATTTGATTAAGTTATTTTCTAGTAAGTTATTCATTACTTTTTTAACATGTAAAATTTTGATATTTTTATGGTGGCCGATCTGATATTTAAGTTTTTATGATTCCTTTTATATCTGAGTTTAGAAATTCTTCTTTTCTTCAGTGGGCTAATAAATATATGATTACATTTTCTTCAGTTTTTCTATGATATATTATAAATATTTAATTTTAATTCATCTCAATTTAATGTTAATTATGGTATGAGGCGACTGTTTAAATTGATCCCATTGTTAACCAATTGTTTCATCATTATTGTATAATAATCTCCTTTTTCATTTGTGGTGACTTCTTTATTACATAGTAAATTCTTCTTTGTGCCATATAGTCTATTTTGATTTCCTTAGTCTATTGTTTTGTGGTAAATGTGGCCTATGTTATTTCTTCATGTTGAAATTTGGTGAAATTTCTTTTTGGCCTAATACATGGCCAGTTTTTGTGACTGTTCAATAATAGTTATTGAGTGTGCGTTCCTAGTTACTGAGTAATATGTGTATGTAACCATCTGCCCATCCATTCAAATAGATATCTACAAATATATCCCAAGGAATTAAATGTTATGCAGTTATTCTATATATGCTTATTTTTGGTCTAGTTTCTGAAAAATTAACATTAGTGTCTCCCACATGGATGTGGCATTGTAAATTTTTTGTTGTTTGATGCATTCTTGTCAGATTTTATTCTATAGATATCTCAAAGCTATATTCTTCAGTATGTAAAGTTTTTTCAGTATTATGTATTCTTGGTGTATTGTCTCTCTTATGAATATGAAGTATGCTCTTTATTTCTTTGATAAATTTTCACACTAGCTGATACTTTATTTGATATGATTATTGCTTTGGTTGCCTTTTTTTTTTTGCTAAACATTTGGTAGATATTTTTCAGCCTTTCATTTCTAACTTTCTGTTTTGTTTTCACTGTATCTCTTATGAACAGCATGCATCTGGAGTGTGTTATTGCTGTTTCTATGCTATCTGAGGGTCTTTGTCTTTTAATAGATGAATTTAACCCATTCAGTTTTGTTATGATTACTAGTATATTGGGCTCTTTTTGCTGTGGCAGTAGTATTTTCTTATTAATATGATTTTTTTTGTTTCGTTTTTCATAATTCTTTTCCTTTAGACATGTGATAGTTTTCTTTTGTTCATCTCCTTCCCACCCTGAATATGGAATTTACAATTTCAAATATATTCTTATGTTCTTGATATACATACTTAAACTGAAATTTTTCTGTTATGTATAATTTATAGTATGTTACCCTGAAGCAAGAGAAGAACTTTAGTACACCTTTCATACCTCCATTGCTTTTTCTCCTTCACACATTTATCTTCCACGTAGTACCATCTAGAGATTTTAATTCAGATTGTGGCTAATATTTATTATTTTTATAATATTCATTGAACACGTAAACTAATCAGTTGATTTTATCCTTTTCCTGCTTTGTTTCTTGTATCTCATGTCCTTTTGGATTTATTTATTTTTTTCAGGTGGCTTAGTATATGTTCTTGGTTCAAAATAATTTCTCCTGAGAATTATGAAGTTATTCATCCTTTGTTTTCTTTCATTCGGTGAAGCCAGGAGAATTATGATAATAATTTTATTCTTACTACTTTGAGGAGTGTGTATATTCACATTAATGTTCTAAAATGTTACCACAATATGCATAAATGTGGGTCTTTTAAATTTAAACTTGCCGGGCACTTAACAGACCTTCCAGTCCAAAGATTTAGGTCATCCTTCTGTTCTGGGAAACTTTCTTATGTTATTTTGAATTTTTCCTGCTTTCTATTACCTTTATTTCCTCCTTCTGGAAACTCGATTACATAAATATTGGAAATTCTATACCTTTCGTCCATGTCTCTTAATGTTTCTTTCGTACTTTTCATCCCTCTGTCCCTTTGTGTGAAGAGCTCTCTGATAGTCCAAACCTTTAGTTTGTGTGTAGCTATACCCATTCTTCCGTTTAGTTGGCCTTTTAAAGTTTAGATGTTCAAAATTTTAAATTCTAAGATATCTAGTTGATTTTTGTTGAGTTAACATATCTTCTCACAAATTCTGTATGTTTTTCGATTAAACTTTTCCTAAAGTTGTTGCTTTGTTAATGTGGTATCCTCAAGGGTTAGTTTGATAGAACATGTGCCTGCCTTCAAAGAAAGCTTGACTTGCTTTGCATATTTGGTGATATTTGATTTTGTGCTCTTCTTCGAATTTGAGATTTTCTGTTAGCCTATATACGATTGCTGTCTTTGCTTGTCTGGGGAGTGCTGGGATGTTCAATAGTCCAAAACCTTGTCTTACAGCTGCAGAGACAACGTTTTTCTTTTAGGATTTACCTATTCACTTAGGATATTGCTTGACCAACTAAAATGCCCATATGTACTGCCGTGTACTGGGTGATCTTGTTAGGCACCCCAATCTGTTAGTCACTCTCCCAGCCTCTCCCATTTCAGTGCCAGACATCTCATTTCACCTTTTGGACATTTGTTTTCTTCTTTATTATGATCTCTTCCCCCACCACCCCCATTAACCTCAGTCTTTGTGGAGTTTCTCATCAAAATTTATTGACCAAGGGCATTTTTGATGTTCAGTTGTTATTATTATGGAAATATATATATTCTTACTATAAATGTTGTACAAATGTGAAGTTTGGTTTCGCAGCTCTGCTGAGTTAATTTCCAACAGAATATCTACTTTCCATTTACCAGCATGTTGTTTTCTCTTCTGTGCGAGAGCTTCCTCTTCTATTCTTTTAGTCCTTGTGGGATTTTGTTTTTTCCCCCTCTAGTATTGCTTTAGGGAGGTTTTGAGAAGGGGCAGAGATAACCATTCTGTTTAATCTGCCATGTTAACCAGATGCTCTGGATCATTATTTTAATCCATTGCTGAATTATATACATTAGCATTTTATGTAGAATTTTAACATTTCTAATCTTAGTGAGATTATTTTGCTTTTGGTTTTGAGAGTTTTTAGTACCAGGTTATGTGAATTTCATAAGACAAGTATAGTAGCTTTCCATCTGTTTTTTGTATTATGGTAGTTTGGCATCTCAGTAAAATGTAAATGTTTAAAAGAATTTAATAGAGTATAAAGTCTTTGAGGGGAAGCAATTAATATTTTTCAATGTACATTTCAATTATTATTTTAAATGGTTTTCATTTTTGTGTGTATCAACTTTCAAAGTTTACATTTTTGTGAAAGTTGTCCCCTCTCACTGAGTTTTTCAAGTTTTATTAGTTTATAATTGCACATGACTTTTTTTTCCTATTCGCTTCTTTATTGGACCTGCCAGTACTTTATCTTATTTTCTTTATTGCTTTATTGTTGTTATTATTTACCCCCATAAAATGATTTGGAACTTTTTATCAATTATAAATACTAAAGTAGAAATCATCTTTCTCCTAGTGTTGTTAAGACTACTTTTTCCCTAAAATCTTAAGCTGACCGACCGCACTGTTATAAATAATCTCTCATACGATTGACTTATTCCAATTTATAGTTAGCATGTTCTTTAAAATTAATTTAATAAAAGTAAAGGGCCAGTTTTAGATTACACAAATAATTACTCAGATAGAGGGAAATTTACTAACTATTTGAGAAAAAATTAGAACTTGGTCCCTTTGGCACATAATTAACCATAATAGATTAATACATCAAGACGGATTAACAAGTTAGAGGTTAAAAGAAGAAAAGATATCCTAAATCAGCAGCTCCCAACCTTGGCTACACATTGGAATCATCTGGGGAGCTATAAAAAGTCCTGATGCCTAGGTTGGACCCCAGACCAGAACATCTGGGGGTGGGAGGCATCGGTATTGTCTTAAAATCCCCAGGTGATTGTAATGGGACCAAAGTCTGGGAACCACTGCCTTGCTGCCCTGTATTTTCCAAGTGTGGTGTCTGACCAAGAGTATTTACCAGATTTTGGAGCCAGTTGAAAATGCAGAGTGTCAGCCCCCATAGCAGACCCACTGAGCCATAATCTGAATGTTAAAAAATCTCAGGTGGTTCATGTGCCCATGGAGTTTGAATAGCAGATCTCTAAAGCACGCATAGCAAACTAGGCCCCACGGTCTAGTTATTGGAATAAAATTTTACTGGGATGCAGCCATGCCCATTCTCTTACATGTCCTTTGCAGCAGAGTGCATAGTTGTAACAGAACCTAAAATGTATACTATCTGCCCATTTATGCAGAAAGAGTCTGCAATGCATTTCAACCTTAAAGGCTCATTAGAATCACCTCACAGCTTTAACACTCTACCTGGCTGTACCCCAGGCTTGTTGAGTCAGAATGTGAGAGGAGGAAGTGAGCCAGGTGTCAGTAATTCTTTAAACTTCCCAGGTGATTTAAATGTGCAGCCTAGATTCGGAACCATTGCCATAGAAGTGCGAGAGGAAATGGAGATGCATTTTTTTAAAAATCTGTTTTTATGTTGGAGGTGGTCATTTTTGAATATTAAAACAACGATGCAATTATGGAAAGGCTGATATATGTGACCATATAATAAACTTTAGAATTTGAAAAATAAAACCATCTTAAGCAAAATTTTAGACTTAGGAAAAAAAAAAAACCTTAAGCAAAATTAAAAGAAGATTGCTAACCTGTGGGACATAATATATAACCTACAATATCCTCATATAAAAGAGCTCAGGTAAACTAGCAAAGGCCAGTCTAAAGCTCTTTGAAGAAGAAAATAAAGTGACTAATAATTATATTAAAAAATAACTTCATTTATTAACATAGAAAAGCAAAATAAAACAGCAATGAGCTTCTATTCGGGACTGACATTTTAGGTTCTGTTACAACTTTAGGTTCTGTTACAAATTGGCACTTTTAAAAATCCCTCCCTTTCTCCTTCCTTTCTTTCCTGCTCCTTCTTCCCTCCCTATCTTCTTTGTCTGAATACTAAGTCCTGTGGGCATGCTGACAAAAGGGCATTTACAAATGCAAATGCAAATTGTGAGAAGGGTTTGGCAAGAGAATTACATTGTTTAAAGTACCTACTTGAGTTGAAAATATTTGATTTTTGAAATTTGACTGGGCAAAGTGTGTGCCAGGGCAGTGGTTACAAGCTGGGTTTTGTGGAGTTAGACAAATTTGGGTTGAAACCTGGCTCTGTTGCTTACAAACTATGTGCAGGGCACTCTAGTCTGTTTATCCTTAGCTATTTTCTTCTGTTGCATGGATTAAATAAGATAAGTATTAAAGGTTTTGGCATGCAGGAAGTAATTAGAAATAGTAGATAATCAATAAAAATAGATTTATATCATTGTCAACATCATCAATTAACCAATAATTTGAAATAGCAATAAAACTATATACTGTGTGTGTGTGTGTGTGTGTGTGCGCGCGCGCATGTATCTTGTGTGTTTCTGGGCTTTCTGTTTGTCTTGTTGACTTTTCTGTGTGGTTGTATATAATCCTACGCTGTTTTAATCCTATAGCTTCATGATAAAATTACCACTTGTCGAGGACACTTAATCGTCTCGTATGCAGTCTCCAGGGTAGGTTTTAATGCCCACATCTGTGAGGGAAGGAGGAAACAAGGACAGGGTGGAGAGCTCCCGCTGTACCAGAGGCCTTAGCCCATCCCACAGGGAGCTCTGCAGCTTGCTGGTCCTTCGGAGCTGTCCTGAATCAAAACAAGGTAGCAGGCCTTTGTCCCCACATCTGCCAGTGGTGGGGGCTACCTCTGGCAGGGGTGTAACCTTGGGCGAGGCCACTTTTCTGGAGCTAGGGATGAATAAAGATCCTCTGAGAAAGGATTCTCTAAGAAAGGCTGCACCCCACAACTTCCACTATAGCTCCTGAGTGTTATTAATTTAATATAGTCTTAGTCTCAGATATGATATGCTGGTATTTTAAGATTCTTATAGTTAGTCATTAGTATAATGAGTTTGCCTTTTTTTAAAGAAAGTGTGGGCTACCTGTGTCCAGCTAATGCCAGCTTTCTAAACCAACGGAGTACAGAAATAGAAATAAAAGTCTATTTTCATTACTTGACTATAGAATCAAAGATTAGGGAAGTTTACTATTTCTTGATACTTTAAAGAACTCACTTGTAAAACCATCTGGACCTGGTACCTTTGGGAGGGTATAAGTCATGTTTTTTGGTATACACAATTTTGTTAAAAACTCTGTTATAGTCATTTTCTATTTCCCTAGAAAGTCATTTTGCTTCAGAGATTTTAAATTATATGTGGAATAAATAATAAGAACATGGTGTTATAAAGCAGAGAAGATGAATAATTTGTTACTTAGGCGTTGCCTATCCTACCTTCCCCTTTTCTCGGCCTTCATTATGTAATCTGAGTTGCTGTCTGTACTCCTCTGAGCCCTCTCTGGGTGCAGCAGAGTGACCAGTGGTTAGGGCTATTCCCTGGTTTGCCTGCTTTATATTTCCTAGGAGCATCAGCTGTTTCTCAATCTGCTCCATTTATTTGATTCAGGCAAGTGTTTATTGAGTGCCAGAAACTATTTTAGATATATGAACTATGTGGCTGTGAACAAAGCAGGTTTCAGTCCCTCCTCTCATAGAGCTGATGCATGTTGTAGCTAAGTAGACAGAAAGCTAATTAGATAAATAAGATGCATGTGCTTTATACTGAAGAGGAAAGAAAAGCAGAAATAGAGATGAGGGAGGTGGAGGAGAGAGTTGCAGTTTTGGATAGAGTAACTAGGGGAGGTCTCACTGAGATAGTGACGTTGAGTAAACACCTGAGGGAGATGAAGGGTGCATTATGTAGTCATCTGGGCAAGAGTGTTTCAGACAGAGAGAACAGCGTGTACAAAGGCCCTGAGGCAGGAACATGGCTGCACAGTCAAGGATTACTGAGGAAGATAAGCAGATCGGAGGAAAAGCAATATGAGGAGGAGAAAGAAGAGGTCAAAAGGAAATGGAGGTGCCCTTGCTTTGGGTCTTTGAAGGACTTTGACTTTTACCCTCTGTGAAGTGGGAGGTCATTGGAGGGTTTTGAGCAGAGGAGTGGCGTGGTCCACTTTACCTTTTAATAGGCTCATTCTGGCTGCTGTGCTGAGAATAGACCACAAGGGGTCTAGGGCAGAAAGCAGTTGGATGACTGTTGTGAACTCTGGGTTGAAAGATATGTGCTTCAGACCACTGTTTCTCCAGAAAAGCAAGAAATCCATTTGGGTCATTTGTGTTCTATTTTTGTTCCCATAAGCGAAAAAAAAAAAAATAGTGCATATACATGCAAACACAGGATTTTCAGGATGAAACCATTAGTGGCTCATATATTACTAAATAATACATGACATGCGCTCTTGGCTGGTTTCAGTGTTGTCGTCCTTCTCTACCTCAAGTTTCTCAATTTATTATTTTATCTCCCAGTAGCATGTGACGGTGGCTTTGGAGTGACATCAGCCCTCCAGGTTGTGCTGGGTGCTTAGCACCAATAGTAGAATTTATTAAAAACACACCTTCTAGCTCCTGCTGCTTGTTCTGACTGAAAAAGGCTTGCAAACTTCTTTGAACATGTTTCTGTGTAAACACGTTTTCTGAGACCTGGGATATTTGAAAATATTTTTTGTTACCTTTACTGTTGAACAGCTTTTGACTGGATATGCAGATTCTTGCCATAGCGTTGCCTGATTGTCATTTAAAACTTACTATTACATAAGGTGAGCTTAGATGCATTAATAGTAACCCTCTCCCCACCCTGATACTTTATTTTTATTTTTTCATTGTAATGCTTGAGATTTAAAGGAAAAAAAGTCATATACTTCTCGGCATTGGTCTCCAAGAGCTGTTTATCCATTTTACCTTTTAATCTCGAGTCATTTTTTCATATCTAGAAAATTCATTCCTATTATGTCCTGGCCATACTTATGATCTTGTCTGAACTTCCCTTTGGTACTCATTTTATTCATGGGTTGCATCTCTGTGATCTTCAGTTCATTTCTATTTACTTAAGCTTCATCTATATTTTTCCACCCATTTCCTTATTTTCAGTTTTCTGAAATGACGTCTCCTCAATTTTTTCTTGTTTAATAAAAGTAACATAAATATCATTTAGAATAGGAGGTGAATTTTTCTAAAAAAAAAATCTATTTGTGAAGATAAACCCTATTCAAATGAGGAGTTTTCCTTCTGAGCCATTACCCTTCTCCCTCTTGAGCAGTGGGAGCGCCTCACCTCCACAACTTTGAGTATTTCCCTTCTTACCTTGTGCTTGAACAAGGACTAATCTGATTGGGTTCAATGTGGAGCTGTTCAGGGAGAAACGTGTGGTCTGTGTCCTTTCTTTGATTCATCTTGGGGTATCTAGTGAATCACCACAACTTCCTCCCCCTACTGTGCATTAGACAACCCCCTTACTGCCTCACTTATTGGGGGGGGGGGGCAGAATAAAGTCTCACCGCTGGCTTTGGGCTGCCTGTCAACAACTTAGCCCACTTGGTTCTCAGCACCGCTCATGGCATGTGGAGGCACTTAATAAAATGCTTTTGCAAAGTCTGTAAAAGAAAATCCCTTTGGAAAAAGGGAATGATATTGAAAGTGTCTCAAAGTTGTGATAATCAGCATTTTGTAAACAATCCTCTTGCACTACAGCCAAGTGTTAAAACCTCATTAATGACTCAGAATGTTTTTGACTCACAAATTTGAACTTGACAGAAATATATATTTACCCTTAGCTATTAAATAAACATAGCAATAACTTGAATTTTCTTTATTCCTTAATTGTGTTTCTCCCATCTCCCTCCCTCTTCTGCTACCTAGAAACACTGGCTCTTCTTTGAAGAGAGGTTACTATTTATTTATTTATTTATTTATTTATTTTTAGGCAAGGCAACCCTTGGTTGACCTCACAGATTGCAAGGACTTTGTCAGTTTACAGTCCCTTATTTTTTTATTTTTTATTTTCTACGCCTACAGCACCTGGTCTTCCTAGGTGGTCTCCCATCCAAGTACTAACCAGGCCCGAACCTGCTTAGCTTCTGAGATCAGACAGGATCTGGCTTGTTCAGGGTAACAGGGTGGATGAGAGTTGCTATTTAGAAAGGAAAAACGTTTGTCTTGACACTTAGCAAAACTGCAATTATATAAGTTTTGAATCATGAAGTTATCGAGTGTGAGATCTTAGAAAACAAACAACGCTGTGGGCTCTACTCTTCATCTTATCAGGACTGAAGATAAAGATTTTAAAAAATCTATCAAAGACATAAGGTTATCCGATTTGTTCCTAATCTGCTCTTAGCACAAGGGTTACCCTCAGCTATTCCCAGTACTTTTCAGAGAAAAAATCCTCTCAATTAGGTAACTTAGAAACAGTGCTTTATATCAGAGATAAACACATGAGAACTCTCATGAAACAGCTCTCCCCAGCAGACCTTCTTCCGCAGCGGCTCCAAACGGGACCCCGTGATGAGAAAGTCAGTTTACCAGCTGAGATTAAACCAGTCAAGAATCAGAATGAAGGACTATGTCCAAGGTACCGATGGTTTAATCTTCTACAACAACTTCATCTGCTTTCGACCCTGGCAGCTGTAAATCACGCAGCAGAGTGTGAACATTAAAACCGCACACTGAAAATAATGCATCTGTTTCATTTGTCTTTCCAGGTTTGAGATTTTTAAGAGCTCTCAGACTGATCCAGTTTTCAGAAATTTTGCAGTTTCTGAATATTCTTAAAACAAGGTAAGATGTTCTTTCTCCGGTTTTATTTTTTTCCCCTTCATTTTGGTCTCCAGTGCCAAGTTGTAAATATCAAGTGTGTTTTGCTTTCGTCACAATAAAGTTAAAGTCTGTTATTCACAGAAAGATTTGATGTAACCCAAAGATTGGGAGAAAGCCTGGAGAAGGGTTTGGGTCACTCTCTTCAGCGGGGCTGGGGACTCTAAGGTAAAGAAAAAGGAGCATGCTTGGTTGGTCCCCTGTTTGGCTGACGGTGTGGAGTTGCTCAGAAATCAGGAAACCAGCCGCAGGTGACTGAGGAGAGCCACGCAGCTGATGAGGGATACATCTGTTCATTGATTCGGAAGTCCTTGCTCCCAGTGCTAAATCGCCCCTTTATTACATCACTAAATAAGAAATTGAACCTGGCCGTAAAAGCAATAGAAGCAATGCTTTTTGAGAGACAATCACAAACCTCACACAGCAAACAGAAAATCATTTCATTTCAAAGTACATTTTAGATGTTCATTTTATAGCCAGTGTAGCCCCTGGGGCTTGCTCTGTGAATTGCCTTTTGGGGAATACCTAAAAACCTCCTGCCAAATGCACCACGACTACTTCTGTTAGCCGTATTATGATCTGGGAAACACTACTGGACCAGGAGGAAAACTTCCCCAGAGACCCCTTTCCTGATGACCTGTGGGTTCGCGGAGCTGGCCTGAACCCAGGGCTGTCCTGATGAATAAACTAATAAACGAAGTTAGATGAGCTCTAATGGAGAATAACTATAGGTGGTAAATTTCTCTTGTAGGAAATTACCCCTAAAGAAGCTCCCTGCTAATGTTCCGTTTCCTCTTAACGTATTTGATCAACGATTAAAAACAGGGGACCTCTATTTTGTGATGTATAATTAACATGCCTGCATTTTGGGAGCCTTGGATTCAGCATTGTTTTCCCAGTAACTGAGGCTGGGACTCAGATTTCTGAATCTGGCATGTCCAACAAATCAGACCACAGACTAGAGGGCTTCCTCTTTGGGTCTTAGTGTTTTTTGTCTGTTTATTTTTGGTTATGTCCAAATTGGTTTTTCCTCCCTAACTATTCATTTATGTGAATGTGAGGTAAATTCTTTCTGTTAACTCGGTTAAACAGAAAGTGAGCATCTAATGCCATAAAAATCTTCTATACTATGTCCCACCAGCCTATACTTTCATTATCCTGGGCCAGAATTTATCAGTCCTCTGTTTAATAGTACATAATGTCATTGATATAGAGTGAATATTGTTCATCTTCATAACTCCTCTGAGTGACAATGACCTTGATTCTACCTTTTTATGGCTCCTCTATATGGTGGACTCCTATGACTCTTGAAATTAAAATTATCAATAAAGCTAGCAGTCCCCGTGTTTATCTATATCGTATTTACTCCAGTAGACTGCATTTTTTTTTTTTTTAAGGCAGAATCAGTGAATACCCAGTGCCAATCACAGGGGCTGTATTTAAGGGACACTCTTTTTTTGTCTTTTGGGGATGGTGTCATGTGGAACCATCCACACTCTCTAACATGGCATAGTGCCTCCGTGCCTCTCTCTCCTTGTTTTGTGTTTCCCTAGTAAATTTGGGGGTTTTAATTCTCTGACACCAGTGTTTTAAAAGGTGCCATTACTTGGAGGAGTATCATAATGAGAACTGTGTTCTCACCTTCCATATATTCCACAGGGCTCCTTTCTGGATTTGAGAGAATAAAATCTCTTATTCTGGACTTTTGCCAAGAGAGCCTTCAATTTCCCATTCCTTGGAAAAGATTCCTCTCCTTTGGCTGAGGGAAACAGCACTAGCATCCCTGGTGAACAGTCCACCCGATAACACTACATTCATGGGTGGTTCATTTTCCCAGTGCAGAGGGCAGAGAACTGAAGCAGGCTGCAAGGGAAAAGGTTGACTTTGTAAATTGGGAGACCACGGCCCCAGGGAGGGGTCAGGGGTGACAGGCTGCTGGGGGTCTGCCACCCTGAGCCCAAAGCAGCATTTCCCAGAACCCCACTTCCCACTGAATTAAATGTCCTTTACCGTCAGAGGGCACTTGTCATCACAACCCCACAACTCAGGTCGTCCCAGTTCCTCTTGCTTCTGGTCACAACCGGGTAACTGAGTCAATTCAGCAAGCCTGAACTGAGCACCCATTTGTGCTATCAGCGAGGTGGGGTGAGGTTAGAGTTCTGCTGTCAGAGATCTCACTGTGGGGAGGGAGAGCCAGCCTGTGGTAGGTACTGACAAACAGGTATAGCCAGGGGCATGAGGCACAGAGCACAGTAATTAAGCTGGGCTTAGCATGAGTGTGGGGCAGTCAAGGATCCACTTCAAGGCAAAGGGGTGTCTTAGGTAAGCCTTGTAGAAAACTAGGTGACATCCTGATGGGGTTGGAGATTGAGCATGTGAGATATGGGGACGGTGGGCTGACTTCCAATCAAGCAAGCTTCAGAAAGCTCACAGGTGAGAGAACATGGCCCTTGGGGAAACTTTGAGTAATTCTGTGTCCCTGGAGACTGGAGGTTCTGTGGTGGGAAAAAAGAAAGCAGAGATGAGAAGGGCAGGCAAAGGCTGTATCGCCAGGCGCAGATTAAAACTGCATTGGATTGTAAGAGATCTAGAGGCTTTAGGACAACTTTGTGAGCCCATTCTCTCTCCAGGTGCTGGCTGCTTGCTTCTGTTCACCCCCAAGCACAAATCCTATAGAGAAATGAAAGCCTTGGTTTTTACAGGGCTTTAGACTTTGAGTGATTTTCTGGTGACTTCTCTGTACCCTGCTGCTTTCATGGTGACCTTCCAGGAGGGTGGGTGGAGCCCCATAATCATCTTTAGAGGGATTTTGTCTGGTTTTCTCTGGGGGCCAATTCCCACCCATCTGTTGCATGGGATGGGGACATTGCAAATGTGATTTGAAATTGTGGTTTCATTTTCTGTTCTTTCGGTGCCTTGCTTGGCCAAGAGCTGGAAGAAATAGGGCAGGGAAAAGTAACGGTGGGGTGGGGGGTGGCGGGGAACAGGGAGAAAGGAGAGAGACAGAGACAGAATTAAAGAGGCAGCGAAGGGAAACCAGAATGAACAGATGACAGAGAAAAACATAGACGAAAGCATTATAAGACAGTATCAGGGCTGTTCCCCAAA
This sequence comes from Rousettus aegyptiacus, assembly GCF_014176215.1. Lineage (NCBI taxonomy): Eukaryota > Metazoa > Chordata > Mammalia > Chiroptera > Pteropodidae > Rousettus > Rousettus aegyptiacus. Next base: position 10,851,160 of record NW_023416309.1, read on the forward strand.
CTGCCGGTCAACAGAAGGGCCTAAAATGCTTTGTGTCCTGAAAGTGGCATGCGGCAGGGAACACTGGGAGGAGACTGTGTCATTGCCTAAGCTTTCGGCAGTTTCTCAGTTGCCCTGAAGGCTGGTGAGCAGACTCATAGGTGAGAAGACACTAGTTCTACAGTCAGAACAAAATGAGCAGCTCTATTTAAAGGCTGTCATTCTACACCTCATTTAATGTGGTAGATATTGATGATTAAAACGTGGATCACATTCCAAATAATGACTTGCTAGAGAAAACCCAAGAAAACCTAGACAAACTGTTAGATATAACAGATTTAGCAAGTTTCAATGTCCAAAAATCTAGTGCATCCTATACATCAACAACAAATATTTACACAATGTAATTTTAAAGGTAAAATAAAAACGAAACCATGTGTCAAAAATTAATTTGTCAATAGTGCTGTAGACTTTATGGAGAAAATTGTGTATTAAAAAAAAAGAAGTCTCCTATCGGTTATTTTTTGCTCAGTGATGAGTGACCCTGAATCTCAATGGCTCAAAATAACTATCACTTTTTAAAAATTTCCGATGATTCTCCAGGTCAGCTGGGCAGTTTGAGTCTCGGCTGCCTTGACTGTGGTCAGCTGATGGCTACATGGTCAGAAAAACACTCCTCACTCTTGGCCCACTCTTGCAAATGAAAGCTAGAATTTCAAGGCTTTAATCATGTACTCAGAGCAAAAAAAGTCTTTCTTTTAAGATGGTTATGTCCTCTCATTGGTGCTCCTTACCACTTTCTCCACAGCCAGGAGCAGTACCTACAAAAAGCTAACTAAAAAGTGTGAGAAAGACAACAGGCAGAAGAGCAACTTTTTAATATTTAAAAATATCTCGTTAAATTTGTAACAAAACAAACGAGTTATTTTATTTAATACTCACACATCTACCAAAAAAAATCCACAATCCTGAAATATAGGTATTAACAGATAAGGAAAGCTCATCTCAGTACATTTCAGTAACTTCCCATGGGACAGTTATGTACATGGTGGAGCCAGAACAGGAACTTACTCTACTGCGTTTAAGGAAATGTCTAAAGATAGAACACACACACACATGCGCACACACATGTGCACACACACACACGCATGCACGCACACCATGGATCATCTTGAGATTTTTTTAAAAATGAAAACTTCCTTAGTGTTTGCTCTAATTATTAAAGTACAGTATGCTCATTATAAATATCTTGACAATACAGAAAACCATAATGGATAAAGTAAAATTTCCCAACACTACCAATGGTCGAGGTAACATTACAAATATCCTATCATATCACTTTTACTTACCGCAAAGCATTCCATGATATGTACATTCCATCATTTACCTAAAAAACACATTTTGGGAACTGAAATCATTGAAATACATATGTGACCTCAGAAATGGCTTCAAGGTTAGATTTTTTTAAATGAGTATTTGATATATAGACTGCAAAGAGCCATGCAGGTAGAGGCCACATCATGAAGACTCTTAGATATCATGAATTTGATGCAGACAGCAAGAGAGAGCTGTCAAAGGATCTTAAGCAAAAGAAGAACGTGATCAGATTTACATTTCAAAAAGATTCACTATTCTACCAATTGTATATGGAAAGAGTTCGCAGCATCTAAGATCATAGAACATGAGACCAGTCTGGGAGAAAGAAGGTTAGGGAAGATGACCTTAGGTAGTACAAGTCAGATAGAGCAGAAGAAGAGGGATCTAGACATATTTAAGTGGTAGAATTGACAGAACTCAATTTTGCATTATTCCATGTCTTCTAGTTCAGACCATCCATCTCACTGTGGTACAGTCCAGTTGACTTTCGAGGGTGGATATTCCACATCTGTCCAGCAAAAGTGGCAATACAACCCTCAGCCAGGAACAAAGAGGAAGGTAGCAGATAGGCAGAACAAGGACAGATTTGTGTTTTTTTGTGTAGAGAGTGGATGACATTTTTACTGTTAACCAAAACACATCTTGTTAAATATACTGAGGGCAAAGATGGCCCCTGACAGTTCTAACTGCAGAAAGAACCAGACTGTCATTCTCCAGTATCTATGGAGACAGACTCACTCTCTCCTGGTGTCAACGGAAAAGATCTCTGATCTACAAGAACAGGAAGGTCCCCTGCGCTCGCCCTTAGATGATTTACTATATCCACTAATGGCTGCTGAGAACTATGAGACAGGAACTCGGAAATGATAATGGAAACCCAGAAAAGGATTTTCTTTAAATGTTAGGTTCTCATGATAAGATCACAATCCCTCCCTCCCTCAAGGCAATGGGAAAGGGGCTAAAATCTTAATTGTTCCAATCATACTAAACATCGGGCACTTTGTGTTTGGTTCAGACCCCTGGGCTTGGCCGTGAAGTCTGTGACTAGACCCACTGGCCTTTTTCTGCTGTGAAGAGTACACAGCCTCATCCCTGCAAGCCCTTCCCTCCTTCCGAGGAGCTCTGTATAGCCTGGTGAGCTTTGAATTTCAGAGAATGGAGGACATCCACCGAGAGTTAATCTTGCATCTTTTCTACAGAGTTTTTAGATGATTGCCTGGTCATAGAGTTTAATTTGGAAAACAAATTCCTAAGACTAGGGATCTGTAATGATGCTGATGTCATAATAATAATCAGATTTCAGAGCTGAATGTGGACTCTTTCAGAAACAATGATTAAATGTTCTGTGCAAGAGCTCTCTTAAGCACTATTAATATCACTGTGACAATCATTTAGAGATTAATAATCACCATATTTAGGTCATTTCTCCAAAGCACCAAGAGGCTGAGAGACTCCAATACTTTCAATGTCTCAAGAGAGTTGCACATGGTTATTGGTGGGAAACTGCTTCGTTCAGCTCCAAGGATCTTGGAGTTTCTAAGTGAGTCAATTATCTTCTGAAAAAATGAACAATGCATGCTTCCCTGAGATCTCTCTCGTTGCCACCGGCTACTTGTTCCTCATTGGCTTCTCACTCTCCATCGTTAGAGCTCACCACAGGGGGCTTACGGAGCAGAGGCAGGGGAGGCTTCTGCTGTGTCTTGGCTCCCCATAGAGAAACTGGCTGGGGACAGGATGTGGTGGTGATCTAGCTGCATTAGTGTCAGCTCGTCAATCGCTAGGGCTGCTTCACCTGATATGGCTCATTGTGTGGATACCTTACATCTGTTTACCTTATCACCACTCTGCCAATCCGTGATTAGGGAGGGGGTATTCTTCCAGAGAGAGAAGACTCTGGAAGGCCAAAGAGTACGCCTGTGGGGCTGGCCAGCTTCTCTATGGAATAGAAAAGCAAGAGTTACAATATCTCTCGGCTCTAAGGAGAGGCTTAGGTGGATGATTTTAAACATTTTTTTAGCTGGTTGGTGATCTCTGTTCACAGCTATAGAAACTACTTAGAGGTGAGGATGTGGTAGCATGACCCGTGGTAGTTTCTGAAAAAGGGGACAAAAGCCAGGATTTGGCAGCTCTGTGCTAGATTCACACCGGAACTTTCAAAGCCACGGAACTAACCACACCGGTTAGTGCAATTGTGGGTGACACAGGATCCACCCTCTTCCTCAGACGGGGTCATTATAGGCCTGATCAATTTTGGGTTCTCTGAGAACATTTTGGATACCATCCCCTTCTGTTATCAGCAAATGGCTTTTAATTGCAAGTGACAGAGTCCACTTTGAATTAGCCTTGGCATGACTGGGGTTCCAAGAGAGAACGAGGCACGTCTGATTCAGGAGTTCAGATTCTCTGGTCAGGAATCTGCCTTTCTGCCCATCGCTTTGGGGCTTCATTCTCAGATAGCTTTTCTCGAGGCAGATGGCCCTGTAGAAAGCTCCAGGCTTATGTTTTTTTATACCAATTCGCAGAAGGGGAAAGATTCTCTGATAGGCCCTACCTCATAGCTCTGTAGAGCTGGGAGTTCTCCATTAGCCAGCCTAGATCAAATCACCCAGGTAGAGGGACAGGGTGTGTGGGGCTTTGGTTGACACCCAACTCATCCACAGGAGGAAGAGATGCAGGGCAAACTGAAGAGTCATAGAAACAGAAGTCTACACAGCTTCTCTGTACCGCCTCTCCAAATTAGTTAGGTCAGCAAGCTTTGGGTCACATAGTCCTAAATTTGAATGTTGACCAACCCTCCCCGCCGCCCCCCCCCCCCCCTTACCAACCATGTTACCTCAGGCAAGCTGTTTAAGCTCACTAATCCTCAGCTTCCTTATCTGGTTGGTGGGAACAATGATAGTACCTATATCAAACAGCAAATGGTAAAAGTATGAAGAAAACGAAGAACTTAACATAGTGCCCAGCACATAATAAGGCCTCAATCAATGTTGGCAATGATTAGAAGCCGTTATTATAATCTGGCAACTTTACAAATGACAAAGAAAGACAGAATGGACATCTTTGTTGTTTTTCTAGTCTGTTTTTAAATGAACGAGAAGGAAGTTGTTGTACATATTTCAAAAGATCAGTCTTTTGAAAATAGCTGCTTATTCTTTTCCTGAACTACCAGAACCAACTCTGGAAAAGTAAGACCATGGGTTTCTCTGCTTAGTTACATAAAATAATAAAAATTCAAGAAAAAGCAAAACTGGGCTCCAGCATCATACCAATGGCCCTGACCTCCACTGCAGGGTTCCTCCTTCAACCCAGGAACCCCACAGACTGCAGCCTGATCCTGCATTCCTCCACGTGGTGGTCCCAGGAAAGATGTAGTCAGCAGCGTTTTTCCTTTCCATTCTTTTTCCTGGCAGTTCAAGAAGTTAATCAATATGTCCAGATAGTCTCTCTCCTCCTTGGAGAAGGACTCTCTGTCCTTTCTCATATTTTATGCACAGAGTGTAGGGGAAGGCACAGCTTTGCTTTAGCAATCAAGGAAGACTTTCTGATGGGCTTCAGGGCAGTGGCTAAGAGGGCATGCTCTGAGCCAGGCTGCCTGGGTTCAGATTTCAACTCTGCTGTTTACTGTGTGAACCTAGGACCATTTCTTAACGTCTGGATGACCTCCTAGAGTCGTTATAAGATTAGATGAGTTAATATAAATGAAGCACTTAGAATGGTGATGTGCATAATAGAAGTGTTAGCCATTGTTATTACTATGATCTTAAACTCTTAGAATTTAAGTTATTGGTTCCCTTTGAGAAAGAGGTGGGGGGGGGGGCAGAGAGGCAGAGATCAATCAATCAAGAATGATGGGCTGAACCACCCTGTGGGTGGTGTTAGGCCACTATGGGGAAACAGAAAGAGGTAGAGAAAAATGGAGTTCTTTTCTGCAAGATGCGGTTAGGAACATAAGAGTGAAATATCAATCTAGAACGACATTTGAAAAGATGTCTTCAGACAGGGAGATCAATTACCAATGAGTGGCTGGAGGCAAGAGCCAAGAGGAGTCATTCCATATTGCAGGGGGAGGAGGGGATTGAACTAGGCTTTGAAGAAAAGGAAAGATTCTGAGAGGAGGGAAGGGCTTTCCAACTGAGTAATAGCATAAACAAAGACATAGTAAGTCGGTTTGGCTGTGATGAATATTCTAAGATTATGTAGAAGAATAGTAGTAGGAGAGCCTGGAACTTCAGAGGGTGTTGCAGATGGCAGGAGAGAGTTTGGACATAGCATTTTAGTCAACAGGGAGCCTTTGGACGGGGAAGTGACCTGCTAACAGCATTCAAGGAGCTATACCCCAGTGGGAGTGAGCAAGGCAAAGTTTAGTGAGAAGAGGGAGAGACCAGTTCACTCAGCACATATTCGTAGAGGCCCTACTATGTGCCAGCATCCAGACAGACAAGGCCTCTGCTCTCAGGGAACTTAAAATTTAGTGAGTTCCAATGGATCTACTCAAGAAATGCTGGCAGAGGCTGAGATGATTAGGTATAAGATTGCTGGGGAACAGGATCGTCTTATGGTCTCAGAGTCTCACTGTACAGATGATAGATTAATTCAAATGGTAGTGGGGGCCTTTCTGTGGTGAGATTTGGCATTCCTACTGTAACCAAGTGACTGGACCTAGTGTAACTGATATGATGCCATTCCAGGCAGGTAACCTAAACAAAACTTAAATAGGATCTAATCATGGAGGAACAATCAGACAAATCTAGAATATGGAACACTCTATAAGACACCTGACCTGTGTGCAGAGAAATTAAAGGTGATTAAAAACAAACAAAAAATGGAGTATATGGTTGGTTAAAGGAGAAGCAAGCAGGGGTTGTCAAGCTATGTAGCCCATGGACTAATCTAGCCCACTACCTGTTTTGTAAATAAAGTTTTATTGGCACACAGCTACACCTATTCCTTTATATGTTGTCTAAGGCTACTTTTTCTGCTACAGTGGAAGACTGAGTAGTTGTAATAGGAGCTGTTACAAAGCCTAAATTATTTCTGTCCCTTTACAGAAAGTTTTCTGACCTCTGGTTTAAAGCAACATCATAACTAAATGCAATGTGTGAATCTTGATGAGTTCATGGATCTGGGTGAAAAATGAAAATATCAATAAACATAATTTCAGGGAAACTGGAGAAATTTAATGAGGAGTATGTATTAAATGATGTTACAGAATTCATGTTAACTTTATTAGACATGACAATTGTATTGTGATTGTGTTGCACAATGTCTTTCTTAGGTATTGAACACCGATGTATTTAGGGGGTTGTGTCATGAGGTGTACAATGTACTTGGATTTGGTTCAGCCAAAAAAAGAAAAAGAATAAAGTAAATGATATGGCAAAATATTACTTGGTCAATCTAGGTGAAGGTCATACAATGTTTATTGTACTGTTCTTTCAATATTTCTAAAGATTTAAAGATTTTCAAAATACAAGTTAAGTTTTAAAAGCTTAGACACAGTTGGAGGGGTTAATTTAGAGACCAATTTCAGTAGTCTCAATGTAATCTTCCTATAGGCTGTAGTCTGACCTGCAATGCCACCTTCCTGGCATTTCTTTCTGTGTCAGAGATGACACCAGGCAGATAGAGGTGGACTGCCTGTCACCTACAGGGGCACTGTCACTCTGGAGGGCAGCCCTAACTGGGACTTCTTTTTTAACTCGGAATTTTGTTTTTTGTCTCTTTTACACAGTAATTCCATCAAGCTGGTGAATCTGCTCTCCATATTTATCAGCACATGGCTAACAGCAGCCGGGTTCATCCATTTGGTAAGTATCCTGGGAGATGCTTCAACTCTGGCTTTCCTGGAAGCCCTTCTCTAAGTCATTTTATTACCTGAACTTTTTGTCACTATTGAGAAACTTCACCCCAGCTGTAGAATGGAGTGGAAGAGGCAACTGCACAATTATCTAGGTTTCCTACCCTTTTATCCCAAACTTATTCCAAATGGGTGAGTAATATTCTAATAATACACTATTATCCTATGTTTTTCAGCTCACGGGTATTTGTATTGATTGCTGTGGGGGCTTTGGTATGTTTTCATTCTGTCTGCAGTAACCCCAGTAAGCCACAAGATGGCAGTGCTTCCTCAGCAAACACCAGGGAAACATCTTGGGGACAAGGCTGGAAGTTTGACCCACATCTCTTCATAAACAACAAATTCAGATCCATTGATTTCTCTCCACTTTCCCCTTACAAAAAGCCACCTCTGATTCTCTTGCCTGATGACTTATCAAGTTATTTCGTATCTCAAAATATGTTAATTCTTTTAAATTAATGGCTCTTTGAAAGCTTTATATTATGAAGTCAAGCTGTTTTCACCTCCCAAAGGCAGACTTTTTTCTTTTGGGGAGTATAGCTATTGTTGGAAGCCAGTTTCATATAAACACAAATTGTTACAACTGGAAGAAGTCCCCTCTAAACCTGAAGCTTTGAGTAAAAGTGCCTGCCCTTCTCTTGCTGAGCCTCTTTGTGCATAGGGGTGGAAGCGTGCATTCTGTTACCTCCCATTGGGAGGGACGTCGTGAACACCCAGGGGAGTCCAGCCCAGAAGGAATCTCAGGCTTCTCATTCAGCCACTAGATCTGACGGTTTCCCATCCATCTCTTTATGCTGATGGGATTCTTGACTGAAATCACCCTTAGATAATCACCCTAACTCTGCCAAGGGCCAATATGGAGGGGTTAGTCATTTTTCAGTAGGCCAGTAACCTCACTTTCCTCCTATGTGAAGTATCTTCTCCTTCGCCAAGGAACCTCCATGAAAATGGCACGTCGAGGGCAAGTGCTGATGTGTGATAGAGGCCAGGTCCAAGAAACTTTCTGCAGAGGCATAGTTGGAGACCAGGGGGCACGGGGACCTGCCCTCCACACTGGCTGTGCTGATGATCTCAGGCACCCAGTATATTGTAGGCCTGGATTGTGGGATAGCCCCAGAGATCCAGCTCCCATCTATTCCTCTCCCCTAAGAGTGTCTAAAGTATCTCTCTTGCCTGCTCACAGCCTTGTTGGCAGATCAAATACAGTGGGAGGACTGAAAGTACTTTTTAAAATTTAAAGCAGAGATGGGTAAACTACAGCACTGGTGCCAAAGGTTTCCAAATTTGACCATGCTTCCTTAGTTTAACTTTTGCCTCTAGCTGATTTTACCTACAAGTGCAGAGTCAATTGTCCCTATAGAGATAAGAAGGTGTATGGCCCTCAAAGCTGAAAATATTTACTATCTAGCCCTTAACAAGAAAAGCTTGCTATCCCTCAGTCTAAAGGGTTGTGTGAAAGCAAATTGTTCTCATGAGCTCACTTACTGTGCTCCGAAGGAAATTCCTGCAGTCTGCAGGGTAGAGCCAGTGTTGACATTCTGCAAAGCAGGGAGGCGGAGTCCGACTCCAAGAGATGCTGATGGGGATCTGGGGTAGGAGCCAAATGAGGGAGAGGTACCAGGCATCGCCTTGGTCACGTGATGAAAGATGGGGCCCTCTGTCTGGGGGCCGTCTACACTTTCTTTGGGAGCATGTGAGTTGGGTCTTCTGAGACTGAGCAGAAACTCACTGAGAAGGTAAGGGCAGGGCTCTTGGGCTCTTTCCTTGAAGGGGATGCCATAAAACATGGCCATGACCATGCCCTAAAGCTCAGCTGGCTTCAAATTTTCAACAATGAGAAGGAAAATGGACTACGGATATTTACCTCCATTCCTTTCCCTCTCTGCCCCAATCGCCTAGGAAAGCATAGCTCTGTTATTCCCCATTTACCTTCTCTATTAGCTGCTCAGCCCTCACTTACAGAACTCAGCCCAGAGTAGCAAAGACCTCCGGAAGCATCCTGCTGGAGTTTTGTGTTCCTGGTTTACACACACACACACACACACACACACACACACACACACACACACATTCATACAGTATAACATTTTCCTTTTCTCTCCTGTCTCCTTGCTTTAGGTGGAGAATTCAGGGGACCCATGGGAAAATTTCCAAAACAACCAGGCTCTTACATACTGGGAATGTGTCTATTTACTCATGGTTACCATGTCCACTGTTGGCTATGGGGACGTGTATGCAAAAACCACGCTTGGGCGTCTCTTCATGGTCTTCTTCATCCTCGGGGGACTGGTAAAAACTCTTTATTACAATGTTGATTTTTATGATCATTAATATTTTCTATTATCCAATTCTTTAAAGATTTGTATTTTGATACTGTGTTTCTGCATTAGAAGCAAGCTATTGCCTTAGTGTTACAGTCAGGCTAAGTAAACCCAGGTGTGAGGATGACTTTTCTGTATATTTCTTTGTTGCATTATGCTTGTTTTCCAGAGACCCAGGCATGTCGTCCTTGTCAGGGACAGCCATTTAGCCAGGAGCAAACCTAATTGTCTTAAGAAAGTGATGCTCACTTATTAAGTGAGAGTGTCTGTCCCTTAGTCATGTAATTCAGCATCTGATACTCTATAAGGACAGCTGCTGTCACCTGAGCCTGGTAGATGCTGTCGATATTCTATAGACAGTTTGCGGTTTCAAGAGCTCTCCTGCCCCTTCACAGTCCTCCCCAAACTTCCAACAAACACTGTGGCTGGGGCCTGCCCTGAAGAGTAGGGTCTCCAAATCAGAGGATGGAGAGCCTACGGGCATCGTCCAGGTGGCCATTACCACGTGAGCTGTGTGTTGGTTTTACAAACGGCCAACAGACTCCATCATGCATGACACCTGGGGTATTTTTTTCTCCCCCTTTGTAAGTCAGAAAGTTTCTCGATTTGCTTTTCTGTTCTGTGCAGATCATAATGGTCGGTTATGATGTAATTTTCAATGGGGACTTCTGGCAACGAATTGGCGGTTGCTGCATTTTGTCTTTCAAAGTAGCTCACTTTAAGTTTAGGTTTTCGCTGTGTATGAGATAAGTGATTAGAATCCTACTTCACACACAGCTTTCACATATGTACACCGCACACGCATTTACGTTATGCATATACGTCTCTCTGTTTGGTATGCATATGGCATATACATTTTTTAAAATGTATATAAATGTACATGTGCGTGGGTACGGTAACGCAGGTGCTTCCGCAGCACCTGTGAGGTCTCTGTAGGTAACGGGACCCATTGATCCAGCCACAAGCACAGTGTTTGTTGGACAAAACATGGCAGATATATGTTTCTCTTTGCTCTTCTTTCCTCCCATGTGATTTTCTGAATTTACCTCATGTGCTTTTCAGTGATTTTTTTAAATGCAAAAGTTTATATTTTTTAAACCTTAGTGTTTATTGTCTTTAGTCACTCATACAGGCATTGATTCTCTTTTAAATTTTAACTAGATAGAAAGGTCTTCTCTTGCAATAATGTGTGTGTGTGTGTGCGTGTGTGTGCGTGTGTGTATGTGTGCATGCGTGTGTGTGTGTGTGTGTAACTGTGTAATTTCCCCAGCATGCATCCCCTTTACTTATTTTCCTTCGGGAAGAAGAGCTAGGTGTCAAATTATTTTTTCCTGTCTCCTTTGTATTTTTCTGAACTGTGATGTTTTTTTTTTTCTTTTTTTTTTAGTTTTTCAGGTTGGCTTATGTTTGTTTTGTCCTGTGCATTTTCAGGAGCTTGCCCTTTTTGTGCTTTTATTTATTTATTTTTTATAATCCAGTATATCAGTATATACCTTTGCAGTTCTAATCCTTTTGTGTTTTCAGATCTTAGTATCCCCCCTTTTGAAAAGGTCACCCCCTTTCTTTGGCCTGTCTTTTTAGTGTCTCTTCTGTCTCCTATCTTCTCCTCAGGCCATGTTTGCCAGCTACGTCCCTGAAATCATAGAGTTAATAGGAAACCGCAAGAAATACGGGGGCTCATATAGCGCGGTCAGTGGGAGAAAGTAAGTATGCCAGGAGGTTTCGCTGCCTCCGCTGCGGTAGAATCCTCTCTGCATGCCATTTTTTTTTTGGCTCTTGTTTCTTTGTTTCATGCATGTAGGCAATGTTTGCCCGCTACGTGCCCGAAATTGCTGCTCTCATCCTGAATCGGAATAAATTCGGCGGGACTTTTAACAAACATGGAGGCAGAAAGTAAGTCAGTTGCATCAGAAAGGATGTGGTTGAGTGGCTTCCAAGAGTTCCCATGGCGGTAGCACCTGCACCCTGCCCCTCTCCCACCCCACCTGGGTGTTTTGTGAGGGAAGGTTTATGTTCTGTGTGGGGTGTGATGTCAGAGGTTACCCAGGTTGTCTCACTCAGGCCAACTCTCTAGGCCTGTTCCCAGTTCACAACTTTCTTCCCCATCCATCTTTCCAAGAGACATAATGGATTTATTCTGGAAGGGGTCCATGTGTTTTGATTCCTAACATGTAAACCAACTCATTTATTTTTCAAACTATCTGGCTTAGTGACTACACTCTGGTCCCTCAGACTAAAGTGATGCTATTTTATGGGGGTTTTTGTGCAGCAGTAACCTGGGATCATACTCCAGCAGGGAAGTCTTAGGGAAGACAAGATCAAGGTCACCTTGCTTGCTGTAAGGCATTGCAGCCACCATGAAACCAGTTTTCCTTAGCCAGGAGGCACAGAGCTTGTCCTCAAAGGGGCTCATGACTCAGCTGAAATTCCTTTTGGGCAAGATATATTTACAGTGTGTCAGGGCCCCACAGAATGTTTCTGGTCAGCCTTTTGTTTCGGCTTCCCGTACGTGAATGCTTTCTACTTGGGGGCTATTTCAATTTGTGCTCAGATCACTTTATCAATATCAGTATCAGTATGTGGGTCTCTTATCAACCAGAAGTTTTACTCCTGAGTAAATGGCAGGACCTCCCCACCCTGTCCTTTGCCAGCCGCCATCCTGCAAGGAAAGCGTTGGGGGGAAGCAGGGTTGGCAGCAGCCATCTTTACATTTTTAAAAAGCTTTTTTGGGGGCACTCAGCTTTATTTGCTTGTTTTTGTTTTTGAGGTTTTCGTTCATTATTTTCGAGTTGTTTTTGTGTTAACAACTGCAGAGTAAGATGTGCGCTTTAATGTGCTGCTCGAGGGATCTGCACCTATGAGCACAGTCCCTCCCACCCAGATCTAGATGCAGAATATTTTCATCACTCATGTCCCTTCCTAGTCATGAGACTTCCTATCATGGAACTAGTTTTTTTTTTTTTTTTTCTCCATTCCTTTTTCAAACAAACTCTGTAATAGCCTATTTTGTTTTTTAAAGAGAAAATCAAACCAGTACCATTGCATTTCCCTCCATCACTTCCTCCTCCTCACCTGGTAGTCGTGTCAGATGGAGCCTCCTCTCCTGTGGTGGTTCCAGTAGCTCCTGAGCTCAGGTGTCCAGGCCGCCCTTCAGAAAATGAGGAGGTGGAAAAAAGGGCTCGTTTCCTTGAACTACCCACAGGATACCCGTTTCCTTTCAAAAGAACAAAGGGCAGTGGGCGAGAGGAGGCCAGTTGGCGTCTTTTCTGTAGAGGCATCACTTTCCTCCACCTTTCCCTCTAATGGAGCCCTCCTCTTCCTGTTATCTTAACAGCCCTGGATGAGATTAGAACCAAGCTGTTCTGATTTCTGGGCCACTGCTTGAATCCAAAAGGCCAAGTATGTCCAGAGATTCCCATTGGTCATTTGTTCCACGCCAAGCGGAGAACAGCGTCTCTGTCCATTTTGCCTTTAAGGTGTAGACAGGTTGCCATAAAGCAGAAGGCATTCCGGGGGCTGGGGCTCTCTTTACAGCCTCCCCACCCCACTGTCCCAGCCAGCATTTTCTTATTAGTGCCCCCGATGGAGTCAATAAAATCAATTGCCCTGAAGTCTATGTTGAGAATATTTCTTGACTCTCACGCCAGGTAAATTTTTTTCCCCAAAAATAGTTTCCCTAGTCAAATGTTGGATGAGTCTGGTGGCTGGCAGCTTTAGTTGATGGGTAATTCAGAAGAGACCCTCAGACAATGCTCACTCCCTGGCCCGGTCTGATCCCGATCATCTTTCTGCCTTGGCATGTGCACTCCAGCCCCATGTGGCGATGACTTCAGGTCATGGACTTCCTGCAGCTTTTGTTCTGCCTCCACCTCTATAATGTTTTATCATTGCTTTTAGCCTGTTCCTCTCTCTCTCTCTCTCTCTCTCTCTCTCTCTCTCTCTCTCTCTTTCTCTCTCTTTCTCTCTCTCTCCCCTTCCCTCCCTCCCTCTTTCCTTCTCTCTCTCTCCCTCCCTCTCTCTTTTCCATTTCTTTTTACAAAAATGCACACTTTTCTTTTAATGTTCTCTTTGGGTCTCCAATGTCCCCCGACCCAGGGGGACAAAGAGTCGGTTCTGTCATCAACACTGGGACTGCTCACTTTACGCATTGTTTCCTGGTTCAAAAGCTAATTACTAAGTAGTTTAAAGAAGCCCTTTGGTCACTTAGATCTTTCATCAGAAAATATAAGCTTGGGAAAGAAACGGTAATAAAGGGCCATTAGCACCCTTTGTTTGATGTTGTTTTTCCAGTCAGTAGAACAAGATTGATGAAATGTTATGTTTGGCCAAAATTTGAGTTTTCATTTGGAATTCAGTGTTGAGAGAATGGGCTGTCAGAATCAATAAGTTTTCTTGCGCTTGGGATATGGGCATGTGGTAGTAATTAGCAATATAAGGTCTTTAGTTGAGCAACCAAGCATGGATTCTGGCAGCAAACATAATGAGAAACTACAGTTGTTCTATTTCTAACGTCAGAAAGTTTCCAGATAAAATTAAATGCATTTGCAAAAGGAAAGCAGCTAAACTTTGTTGAAAGATAGAGTTCAGACTCTTAAAATAGCATGCTTCACCCCGTGTTTTTATGTATGCATAAATATATGTGCTGTGCTCTTGGACACATGTACATATATGCCGCGTCCTAGGACTTAATCAAATGAATGCCCAGAAAATAATTAAAACATATACATGGTTAAGGGATTTGTTTACATGTGCATATTTTACTCAGAAATAACCTCCCTAACAATGCATTAACTTGTCAGAGAACTCAAGGTAACTCATGACCCAAAGCTATAGAGACATACTTTGAAATCTAAAGATTATTTAGAGTAAAAAAACTTTGACATCTAAAGATTATTTAGAGTAAAAAAAAAAAATTAGACAGAGAAGCTCAAAGTTTTGTTTATGCAATATCCAATGTCAGGATAATGGAGAATGAAGATTTTGTTGGCACCCGATTTTCAGTTTTAATCTGTGTGTTTGGCACAATGTAAACACTTCACATAGTGTCCCTAGTATACGTTCACCATCAATACGGTATCTGGGGTCCACGTGGCTTTCTCCAGCATTCTCATCAGTATTCCACACCTGACCTCACACAAGACACCGCAGCCAACAGTGGGTGGGGGCTGTGTGTATGTGTGCATGTCAGCTATTCTCTAGTTTATCTTATTATGATTTATTGGGGCTCCTAAGAACAGGGACTTGGGTGTCAACAACCAAGTGTTCAGTGAGTGGTGAAGGCAGGCAGTCTTCCCAAAGTAGAGGTCTTGGGGACAGTTAGCCCTTGGGCTGCATCCCCAATCATATTCAAAAGAGTAGCCCTTCTGTAGCCCAGCCTACCTTGCGAAGCCACTGCCCCCTCCTCCTTCCCTTCATGTAACATTGAAGCTTCTCAGAGGTGGGGGAGTGGAGGGGTAAGTCTCTCATGGCCTTTGGAATCCCAGCCTGCTCTGCTTCCTCCCACAGCCCCTACCGTTTCCCCCAGAGGCTTCCTCTTTGTGTGTGACTCAGCCTACTCCTGGTTAGTTTATGAGAACTGACAAGATCATGGTCTGAGGTTACATGGCCAAGGGCCATGAAAAATAATCAGCCACGGAGAGGAATCCATCAGCTCTAACCCCCTTGTTAGAGGCGGCCTGGATGGGGTGCCAATCCAGACCTTGTACTTTTATGCTGGGCTTCCGGGGCCCCAAACCAAGGCAGTCTCAGGCCAGGTGTTTGGGACAAAGGAGAATCGGATGGGTTTGGATTATTCTACTGATACCTGGTAGCCAAATACTAAGAAGACCCACAGAGGAATGAATAACAGAGGACAAGGAATAAGCAAAAGGGGATAAGAAAGTAAATGTAATTTACTTAGAGGAGATGTTCCCAGTTGGATGAGAAAGCTGGGCCCCTCTTTTGGTTGGGGGAATAGTTATCACAGACTTACCATCTCTAGCACCAATCCAAGAAAGCTTTCTGTGAAATTTAAATGCTATGCCGATTTTAGAACACTTCCTTACATAGATCAGAGACGTGCCTCAAACTTCCAGAAATGAGAACATGAATCAATACAGCCCGAGGCCCTAGGGCTGCCTTCTGTGACAATAATAATAACTAAAAACAGTTGCATATTTCTTTATCCTCACAGATACACTGTGAGAAAGGTATTATCATCATCTCCATTTCCAGTGGATGAGATAACTGAGGAACAGAGGTTAAGTAACTTACTTACCTGACATCACACAGTTAGAGCTGGGATCTGAAACCCGGAGGCAATCTGTTCCACTGGGCCTTGTTGCTTCTCTAGATTGTCTCATGTGACCCCTTTCTATTCTAAACTCAGTGATCTTATCCTCGTGCATTTTCCTCCACCTCTACCTTTAAGTGGGACCAAGATACTGCACATGAACGAGAGAAAGAGAAATGCATAAGTATCACTTTGGGCCTGTTTCCTTCTTCTCATTTACTGCCTGTAAGGATCCTGGCCCCAGAGTCAAGGACAAAATGGTTGAGAGAGGACAAAACCATTTCTTCCTTAATTTTCCTCATTTGGTTAGACAAGAACTGTATTTACCTCTTGAGCATTTCTAATGATGAGGGGGTCTCAAGGATAGACAGATGGATTATTGTCCAAAGTGAGATTTGCATCTGATTTGTGAATTTCAACACTTTCGATCCTTCTCTAGTGCCATCCTTTCTGGGAGTTCATTTCCTAGGTTACCAACCATGGTGGATTGTAGTGATCTGCCAGATTTAGACTCCCTCCTGAGCAGAGCCTACCTGCGTTCCATCTTAAGAAGACCCTTCTCTGCCCTGGCAGACATATCCACCTGTTTCCTTCAGTTCCTTGGTTGGTCTTCAGCAGAACTTAGAGCTCATCTCTGGTGGCAGTTTCTTAACTATCAGTGAGAATTAGAGTAGCAGGCGCTCCTCCTGGAACATCCTCTGCAAGGTACACTTTCTGGGTTTATTTCAGATCGTTGAGTGGGACTATTAACCCTGAGGAGGCTACATCCTCCTGGAAAGAGTGAGGGCAGGCAGTCAGCCTTTAACCTCAGATATGTCCTCAGCTTGTAAGAAGCATCCCTAATGCCACAGAGGTGGACAGAAAATATCGTGCTTTTCCATGTAAAATGAAAAGAGAAAGTCTTATTATGTTCTTTCACGTAAACATTTACATTTTAAAGAGTATTCAATAGTTTGGAACTAAATATCAAGAACTAAGAACTGCTAGAGCGTAGTTACCTGCTTCACCATTCATTCCAGTTATCATCACTACTGGTTCATTCATTCGGTTTGCAGATGTTGACTGAGTACCCCTCTGCCGGGAACAATGCTAGGTTGTGTTGGGTCCCAGGGATTTTGGAGTGAGCAAGCTGCCCATGAAACCTGTCCTCATGGGGTTACAGTTTCCAGGAGGTTTCCGGCAATGAGCAAGGGTATGATGAAAGATGATAACCAGGTACAAATTTTGATGTGTGCAGCAAAAACAGGTACAAAACCAAAGACTGAGATTCTGTCACAGAGTGAAACAGGGATTATTTACCTTTGATAAAGTGGTCCAGGGAGGTGACACCTCAGAGGAAGGGATGTTACATCTGTTCAATGACTACTTAACCCAGGTTTAGGTAATCCCCAGGTTGCTAAAACCCCAGGAGCTTAAACCTTAGGTTTTGAAATTCATATTTTGTGAACCTCTCTTGCCATAATTGGTCTTTAGTTCTATCTCCATGGGACCAAGTCTTAAAATCTTTATCTCTCACATTCTAGTTTTCCTGAACAGCACTCTTCTGCCAATCCACTAGGAGAGGGCACCCTATGTACCTTCCCTGGTTCTAGATTATTAAGTCCTTATTTGACTCTACATCTTTCCTCTCATCAGAAATAGGTTCTTCATCTCTTTCTGCATCCTTCATTACTTTTAGAGACAACTTTCTAGTCCTTCCTGCTTGGCTGTCTTTTATCAAGATGAAATTCCATTCCACTTTCTTCACCACACCCAGGATTTTTTACCACTTTTTTTTTTTTTAAGCATTGGAATTTTAAACAATCTGCTGTGGCAGAATAGGAATTTTTTTTTAAACGAAGGTTTATTTAATCCATCTCCTATAGTCCGCCCCCAGATAAAAGAGAACTAACATGAGTCATGCCTTCATCTTCATTCATTCTACATGTGTTTATTGAGTGCTTGCTACATACCAGTCACTTGGGATAGATGTATTTGTACACACCCATAAAATACCCAAATATGTCACATATTTCTTGAGCTCCATGTTATATATTACTTGACCACAAAAGTGGGTGGGGAGTTCAAACTCAGAGTTTATTGGTGTCCAGAAGTGAGTCTTCCTACAACTAGATTATCTCTGGAGCTCGGGAATAGGGTGTGGGTGACTTCATGAGCTGTCATCTTGGGCTGAGTACCGTGGGCCTCCTTTCATTTCGCATCTCCGTGGAGCTCCAGCAACACTCACTCTCACTTCCCCATGGTCTAATTGGAAGGGGCAGGGGTGTGGCTGCCCCTGTGAGAGATGTTCCCTATGAAATGTTACTTATGATTTATGTTTCACAGACATCGCTCTGGTTGAAATGTGATTGAAGCTTTGCCTTTTACACAAACTTCCATCCCTTGACAAGTAAGCTGTTCAGCCCTCTCCTTGCGTGGCCCACGTGAGCCCCAGCCTGAACTCCCCAGCAATGTCTTCAGATTCCTAGATTTTAAAAGCCATAAATTAGCAAATCATCAACATATCACCAGGAAGAATCATCTGGTAGCCATTCGAGTCAGAAGGAAACACAGGCCCCAATAACTGATCTTCACAAAGATATGAAGAACTGTAGACAGACAGATACAGTAAATAGGAAGACAAACACATAATTCAAGTTGACAGGCCATCTTGGACTGATTAGGCATTCTGCTTTGATTAGCATTAAACTGTTGGGGGGAGGAAAAAAATGAGATTGCCCTAATGCTTTGGAACAATGACCCCTTGACTACTTCTGAAATTTAGTACCTAGGGGCAGATACCAAAAGCAAGTGTCAATTAGATGCTGTATAGTACAATGTAATATGTCAGATATTCTTTTCCAATGAGAGGGATCTTGGTGGGTGTGGATGTGGGCGTTTCTTTTTTGCATCTGCTTTGGATTCTTATAAGCCGCATCTTCAGTCCCTTTCAAATTTGAAGCTCTATTTAAAAAGACTTGGATGCATATTAAATCAATTTCCTAATAATACTAAAGGAATGGAAGCTCCCCACCCCCCACTTTCCTGCTTTCTCTCTTCCCTTCCACACATTTATCAAAATGTTCCAGCTATTGTTCTGAAAACAAGAATAGAAATGTAGGTGGGAGATGAACTGCTTGCCTAAAAGAATAAAAAGTCATATTCAAGCCTAGACTTTTGCTCTCAAATATTTTTTATTCCGTAAAAACAAAAAAGAATTCTGAATATGGCCTTTCTAATTATAATTCCTGAGGAGTCTTTCTGCTCAGCCTCACATTTGATTGGATGAATCCTTGATGGGTATATTTCGAAACCAAAGAACGAACGCAATCATGTCGCACCATGTTTTCTGTCTCTTGCTATGCCATTCGTTCTGACAGAAGTCTTTCCAGAGCTGTGTAAAACAGTTCCTGGTAGATTTGGGCTTCATCCCACAGATGCTGCCATCATACTCTGAAAATAAACCGGGAAACTTTCTAACTGGCCAAGTCTGGTGTCTCCTTTTATTTAAAATGTGTAGGGGCTAATGCAACGTGAAACTAAGGAAACGTGTCTATGGCTCTCAGGGTTCTAGCTCCACATCTAGTACTGGTGTTGCATAACAATGACTTGTTCCGCACCCCCAGAACCACAGGGACTGCTTGAAATGTAGGTATCAATTGTCAGTAAAAGCAATCTTATGTTCCCTTCCTATACCTTCTTAATAAGGGAACATGGAGGCAGTGCAGAGACACATGCATGCTTATCTCTGTGAGAGGTTTTGTTACCTGAGCCACTCACATCAAAGGCAAATGCCAGCTAGTATATATGTATAGAACAGATTTAGGAAAGCTCTCATTCAACGTATTTGTTCAACTAACAATTATTCGAACCCCTGCTATGGTTCAGGCACTGAGCTTGGTGCTGGGGTTAAAAGGATGAGCAAGAATGTGTGATTCTTAATCTCCTGGAAGGTACCTGAGACTTTTACTAACAAGAATCATCCAAGAAGCCAGCCAAACAGAAGCTCGATTATGTAGGAACATCATCCTGGTGAAATGCTCTTTCAGCAGGAATTTTATTCAATAAAATCATAAAGGTATAAAGCAAGCATGAAGGCTTCAAGCATTTTAAAGGGAATGCACCTAAAAGAATTTGATAAGTCCCATCGTTAAATGTACCCATTGGAGTAGTTTAGGGCAAAGGTAACAGCTGGTGCACTTGTGCACCAAAAATCTATGAATCAAATAATGGACCCAGTAAAAGAGGGATGCAGAGAGATTTGGGAGAGTGGGGGAGCTGCTGATGCTATACTGAGTTCTGTCCTCTTCTGTACCTTCCCTCTGAGGTGTATTATGCCTCATCAAGCTCTGGAAACTGTGGACTGCCGCTAGTCATAGTGTGTGTAACAGATGCTGGAAGCCTCTGAGGCCTGTGTAAGTGTGTTGGGTTTACTCAGAGTGGTTGGCTAGCGACATATGCTAGTTGGGGCAACGCCATTGGGCGTGGCTGGGCAACAAGGCCAGGATGTGTCAACTTGATTGTCATTATCGGAGAACTAATTCCAGCAGCATGTGCTCTAGGGCTATGATGTATGATTTACCAGGGACGTTAGGGAGGCAGGTGGTTGTGGGGGGCTCGATCTGCAATTAAAGCTAGCATGCCTCCCTTCCCTGGCAAAATTAAGAACCATTTCTTTGCTTGGGCTCATTCTTCCTCTATTCCACTCGCATCCCCAAAATGTGTCAGTGACTTTTACCTTAATCTTTTCTTTTGGTCCCTCCTGTTTAAAAGTAGCATTACCAAATGGAGACAGGGAAATATGCTTTGATCTGAGTAGAGGAAAGTGCTGTTCAGTTCCCAAACTTCTCTGTAAGAGCAGAGAACCATCTAGGATTGGAAGAGTCAGGTTAAGGGAAGACTGGCTTGCTTAAAAACGGCCAAAGGCCACCAGGCCTGCAGTAATGAGATGAATAAAGTGCAGAGGATTGAAAGTGTTAGGGAGAGACACTAGGAAGAATCAGTGCAATTAGCGAGAGTGGGGTAATATGGCATTGTTTAAGGCTATGCCATTCCTCTTCCATGTAGGAAGTAAAGAAAGAAAAAGGAAAGAAAGCAAAACAGTGGTGATAATATCTGCATCCTGGGTTATTGTGATAATTAATTGAGAAACTCAAGGTAAACAAGTCTACCAACTAGGGTTCTTTGGTTATAGGCAAAACAGAAATTGATTCTTGCTAACAAGCAGAAAAGGATTTTTTTTCCCCCTGAAGATTAGAATACCTTATGGAATTCAGAAGAAATCTGAAGAGTCAGATCCCAGAAAGGATAGACATGAACTCAAGAAGTAGCTCTCTAATCCAGTAATCAGGAACTCAGGGCCATTCTTTAGGGTTTTACCATTGGATGACTGAGCTGCTATCCTGTAGTTATTATCATTCCATTTCAAGATTGAAGGCACTGATTGGGCAGGGAACTTTGAAGGGTCCAGACTGTACTTGACTGGGGAGGAGTGGTTCCTCAAATTAAAAATCAGGTGCTCTTGACAGAAAGAAGGGCGCATACTAGACAGGCTGAAATGACCGATGTCTCCTATACTAGGGTTCCCAGAATTTCGTTTTTGAACTCAGACTGAAGCTCCTTTTAATCAACTAGCTACAAAAGATGTGAATTATTCCTCGTGCCAGGTTTAATTATGAAGGTCTAATTGTGATTTGGGATGGTGGGGGTGCAGTCACCGATTCCAGGTGGTTTAGGTCCTGACCATCTGTATCTGATAAGATGTACCCACTTCTTCCAGAAAGTTTTGGTTTGGTCAGGACATCCCAGTGTTGTCTGCTGGGGCTACCAGTAGCCTGTCCTCTGACATTGGGGCTGTTTTTCAGAGGTGCCTTTGCTACATTCTTGGGATCTGTTTGCTCAGCCTTCTGCTGCCATTTAGGAAAACAGCAAAACAACCTGTCTCCTCCAGGACAGTTCTGTTGACAGCTGGATCAGATGATGACTTTCTTCTCTTCCTCACTAGGAGGGAGAAGGCATTTCCTTCCTTTGTGATTAGCAAAGTACTATATGTGGCCCTGGGTAGGAAATGATCTTATCTTTTAACCTCCTTGGGGTTTTCTGTTGTTTGCTTGCTTTGTTTTCTCATTTGTTTTAACAGGAATAGGTTAAAGCAGGGTTTGGGATGGTATATACTCACAATTGTTTTGATTTCATTTTTGTCCTTACATGTACTGTTCTACCACAAACTTTAAAGATGGTAGTAGATCTGAGGTGGAAGAATCAGCCAGTGCTCTGACAGGCTTGCAAGTAACAAATCATTAACATTTTTTTCCTATGCTTACCACAGCATAGGATGTCCTAGCCAAGCACACTTTGCCAGCCAGTCCATTGGTCAACAGATAGTTCTTGAAAGCTCTGCCAGTTTTGGAGATCCTGAGCTAGGTCCCAGGGGGCACTGGAAGGATGGGGTCCACACCACCTGGAGTTGGCTTTTGTTTGCAGAGGATGATCTCCCCACAAGCAATCCTTAGGGCTGGGCTCTCAGAACAGGAGAAAGTGGGGAGGCAGGAGTTGGTTTTGCCTTCTTCCTTTGGACAGTACTTTGAGTACTGACCACTGTTTGATGTGGTCTGTGGGGTCTCTTGCCACCCCAACATGCTTTCTACATGATAAAATGCTGCCGAATTCCTTTGACAAGTCCTTCTCAAAATGCATTCCCATTGTCAATGACTACCAATGGCAGATATTGTTGGGGCGGCGGGGAGGAGGGGTACGAGGAAAGCATGATTAGAAGGCTCAGCAGAAAAACTGAAGAGATTCTAGCATATGTATTTGATATAAATATTATAGTTTTACAGAGACATCGAGATCAATATATGCCACATTTCATCTACCTCTTTGACAAAGTGAGCACAATGTATTCAGGAAAAGCTGTATAGGATTTTCAATTTACTCTGTATGATTTATTGTGACAGGATAGCTATGGGTTTTTTAAGTTCTTTATACTTGTTCCAGTAAAAATGGATATAGTATCTTTAAAAATAAACAGCCCAGAGCTGTGCATTTTATATTGTCTTCCTAGAGTGAGGCTCTGCTAAAGAGAGATGTAAGACCTTCCTGCCCTGTGGGACCTGATGCAGTTGGATTTGCTACAATTCTCGCTCTTCAGCTTTTTTTTGGGGGGGTGGGGAGCAGGGGGGTGGAGGCAGGGAGATTGGAGTTGTAGGGAGAATAAACAGAGAACTGAATTAGGAAGCTATTGTAGACATCTAGACAAGACAGGATGATGGTGTGAACTGGGGTGGGGTCAGAGAACTGGAACACTGTGGCAGGGTTCATCAGTGTCTCTGGTGCAGCCCAATCAATCTGGGTCTCTTTATTTTATAGTGACTAGCCCCAGGTCACACAGGATCGGAGCTCCTTACAGTGGCACCAGCTGCTTCCTTTGTGTAGAAGGGATCAAACTATGGGGCCAGATCTGTCCTTGGTCTGGCACTGAGTCTCTAGACCCAGGCACTAGACCCTTCTGACACAAAGACAAATGTGAAATTGTGAAAGGGAGCCCATCACTGTCACAATTCCCTTTTTCGAAGACTACTGGCCATAAGCAATACTACTTAAATCTTTTAAAAACTGTGTAGATTTTTGTTCTCAGTGGCTCTAGATGCCTAATTCTCTAGAGCCTTGGATTTTTTTTTTTTTTTTTTTTTTTTGGTCTGGCAGCCCCCTCTCTATCCTCCTTTTATGCTTCCAGCCATAAGTTAGCTCTCCTAAGTTGTCCATTCTGAAAGGAACCAGTGGACTTGAGCTCTGAAACTCAAATGGGGCATTCAGGCTTTCTTGGCCCATCTCTGAGGAGTGGGCAGACTGATAGAGGAGAAAGTGTGGAATTTCATTCTGGAGGTGGAGATGGTTAATAATGAGAGAGTTACGCCAATATATATTTAGCTAAGAGGCACCCATGAAATAAGCAATTGGTAGTTTTCTAGCGAGCCCTAATAGGATTCATAATAGTCAAATATCATTCTTATTCTGATTAAGTCACATTCAATTTCTTGCTTGATGCCATGCTTGCTCTATGACCCACCAGTGTTACCCAGTCCTAATTCAATCCGGCTTGTGTTTATGGAGCCCTTACCCAAAACCAGCCATGCTTGCTTACACAAAATGCCATCTGCTATTATTTTGGCATTTGAGATGCTTCCTCAGTCATCTGAGGTAGATCTTTCCATCACAGCCATTAACATTCATTTATCTCAAGAAAGAACTAAGCAAAACTTTAAAAACCAAAAAGTCCATCAGATGAGAAATGCTTATTGATTTAGGTGTGTTGGCCATCTTCACAAACCAGTTGGCCAGGCTCATGAGAAATCAGTCACTACAGTTGTCAGTAGTCT
Organism: Rousettus aegyptiacus; assembly: GCF_014176215.1. Lineage (NCBI taxonomy): Eukaryota > Metazoa > Chordata > Mammalia > Chiroptera > Pteropodidae > Rousettus > Rousettus aegyptiacus. Next base: position 10,875,322 of record NW_023416309.1, read on the forward strand.
AAATATGTTCAAATCCAGGGCCACAGATGTGAGCAGCATTAGCTGCCTTCATAGAGTAACCTTCCTAAATACTCTCCATTGTCACTGATCATCTAGATTTCTGTGATCTTCCAGATCCTTGGGCTGGTGAGGAAGTCCTGATCTAGACATGGCTTATAATATCTAAAATGGACCTTTAAATCACTTTGCAGTCCCTGGCTTGCCAAATTTTGCGGTTTAAGTTTAAAAATTTGGTTTAGAGTTTGCTGTCACTCAGCTTTGGCTGTCCTGAGCCTCCTGGCATGGCTGACCAAATACAGCCAGAATCTAGTGATAACTGTATCACTCTGATGCTTTAAGTGAGGTTCATCTTTGTTAACCCTAGTCCCCACACTAAGCCTCTCTCTTGACCCAGCGAGGACCCCTCAGACTCCTCTCTACTCTGTGTTTAGGAGGATCTCTTATTGGCCCAGTCCTGCCCTCAGAGAGCAGAAGCTGAAATACTCAAGCCAAATAATGTGCTCTTTACACATTATCACTTTCTTCTTAATGAGAATTAGAGTCAGAGACCTGGGTCACATCCCTGGGCAAGTCACTTTCACTTGCTGTGGGATCTCGGGCACGTCAGTTAAGGAAATTGAGGTTCAGCAAGGTTATCCAAAAAGGTGCAGGTCATAGGAACACAGGATTGTTTGAGGATTAAGTGAGATTATATGGGCCACAGGGCACTTTATATCTGTTACATACTGATTTACAGATATCACATAAATCCTACCATTTAATAATGCTGACAATGGGCCAGACCCTTTACTAGGCCCTTCACATGTAGTATCTATTTAAATAAATCCTCAAGATAACCTCATGAATCAGGTCCTAGCTCCAGCCCCTTAGCAACTGACTTTATAGTTGTAAAACGCAGAATTGGTACCTTGCCCAAGACTACTTAGTTATTTAGTGTCTGAGCTGAGCTAACACAGGGCTCTCAAAGTAGGAATCTCACATGGTAGATTTGTTGATGTCATGGAACCCGACAGATAATTTTGCATGAGGATCTTTTCGTCATTCTTCAAATCATGTACTGTGAACAACCATCACTCTGCTTCCAAGGACAGCACACCCTGCTCTCAATCTTAGAACATTTTCAGTTATTGAAGATATAGGAATTCTGCCTCTCTTCTCCCCACAATAACATCCTTCCCAAAACTACTGCCCCTGGAACTTTCAAGTCCTGAAAACATTTCTGGAAAATAAATTTTCCCCTTTCACCATCCATCCCTCACACTCCTACAAGGCTTTCGGGCGCTCCCTCAGACATGGGCTGGTGGGAGAAAGCCTTCTAGTGCTGCTGCTGAGTTAGAGAGGCGACTTCTCCCCATCCGTCAATTCTAACTGCATTCAAACATTTTCAATATGTGGGATCCTTGATAACTTTCACTGAATGGAAAGCAAAATGAAGGGAAATGATTATTGGCACAAAAGGGGGAAGCCGTAAATCTTCGAATCAGATATAGGACAGATTGGAACAATATGGGTTCTCCAAGGTTGCCATGATAATGTACCTAATAACTCTCCTTGGGCAAAAAGGCAATCTGCTTTCAATCAATCTTGCTTTTTCTGAGCAAAATTACCAATTATGTTGAAGGAAGATTTTTTTTTTACCTCTCTTTTTGATAAAGACTGCTCTCCATCCTAGAAATCATGCTATAGCTAAAAGATATATATTTTCAATTGTCTAGAATGGTATTGGACAGCTAGTACCAAATGAGAAAAGTCAATTCTTTTTTTTTCCTCTCTCCTGCCAGCATTTGTCTACTTCTTAAGAGAAGTGAAAGCTAATTAAAGGCTTAAGGGATAATATTGATTGCATTGGAATATATTTTATATGTACCCAGCACATTTTCAACTAAGAGAACCCTGACTCTTTCTAAGGCTGAATAAATCAGCTAGCTGAGCCTTTGATTCAAGGGTGAGAGGGTGAACTCATCTCCTTCCCTTCTACTTCTCGCACATCTGTCCTAGAGATGAATGATTTTAGAAGAGGAAGAGGGAGTGCTGGCAGATGTTCATTCAGTTCTTTGCGTACAGGATGAGAAGGATGAATGTTCACGCATTTCCCTGGCCCTCTTATTGATTTGAGTCCAGCTTTGAATAATAACCAGGCTTACGCTGGTATAGAACTTTAAGCTTTGCAATGTCTGGTGCAGGGGGCTGGCCAGGGGTATTACCGCTTAGTTCCCTCATCTATTGACTGGAGATAATAAGATTGCCCAAGATTATACACATCTTTGGTGGCAGAGCGGGGAATCAAACCTGGCTTACTCGGACATCCAGGTGAAACCACATATCAGTCTTGTGGAGGTGCCCATAAGTTGGATCTATGCTAGCCTTGTTATTAATCAGGGAAATTTATGGGTGGAAAGTGTTAGAATTGCCCCAGGCAGCCTCACTATCTTTTGTGGAGAGGTCAGACAAGAAAGGAGATCCTGTTTCTCGGTCGCTTTCTGAACACAGTTGGCAAATTCAGCGTCACAAATGTTATTCAGAGCATACAAATTCATCGGCGGCCTGTTTTGTCCATAGAAATACACATGTGCCATCAGAAACATTTTAAGGTATGACATGATAAAAAGGTATGCAATATAAGTGTTTAATTACTTCATGTATTCTGACATACAATGTTTTTCAGGAAGGAATTAGTCACAAGGGTTTTGGGCATAAAATTTGGATGGGTGGCTAAGGGACCTCCCTCAACCCAGCAGGCACTGGCTAGAGAGAAAAGTTATCATGTTCAAATGTCTCTTCTGAGGTAGCCCGTTGACATTCTTCCCTCCCTGTGAAGGCCTTTGCTTGCCCGATCGCTAAGTGTAGCACCGTAACGATAACAGTCCATAATGGTGATATTATTAACTGCATCGTGCGTATTATTGATTTACTCTTTGTTCTGCATCATTATCCTTTCACCAATGAGTTTACTGCATTATTCTCACATACTTAGTCAAGCACCAAATTACAACGAAAGGGCAAGCTCTTATAATGGCATCTAATGGAACATTGCATAAGTGATCATCACTGCTTCCTATTATGAGCTGCCTCCAGCCAATGAGCTTTTTGCCTTATTAGAATGTGCACAGAGCAATTATGAAGTGCAAGGGACCTGGCCATTTAAAAATTTTCCCACAAAATTACTGTGCTTCATGTTTGCCACCTGCCTATGCCTAAAGCCCAGCCAGGGATTCAGCCTCTGTCACTATCAGCCTGAGGGGCACAGGGACTTGGACAGAGCCCATTGCTGCAGTCTCTTTACTAGAAGCTAGCGGGTTTCCTCTTCATAGTCACTCCCTGACTTTTGGTCCTGGGGCTGACTCTTGCACCAAAGTGCTTACTCCTGACTAAGCATCATGTAGACAATATAAGTGGCCACAGCATAGCTCGATGTCAAAGATAGGTTGGCCCAGGAGCCCAGAGATGTTGGGGTGGGGGGGCTGTCATTCCAGCAGTTCAGTAAGAGGGGCTCCTCTCCTTACGGGGAGCCCCCATCTTTAGAAACAGAAGTCCAAACCACCTTGGAACATGGCGAACAATGCCAGCCTCATCTCTTCCTAGCTTCTCCCCATCTTGAGGTCAATTCCTTTGGATCTCAGAGAAATCCTTGGCACCCCAAAGAGGCAGCTGTCTGGGGATGTGCAGATCTGCAGCATGATCTCCAATTCCATAGACGTCCCATCCCCATTTAGCTTTGAGTAATGCTCACTTACTGTAAAGTGTTGCATGCCCCCATTGTCGGAGGAGTTATGGCAGAAAAATGCAAAATTTCCTTTTTACTGCTTATGGCCAGCAGAGCCCATAACGTGTCAAGCCGCACATTAGCCACCCTGATAAAAGTTCGCTTTCTTACACACAAAATCATCGTTTCAGCAAGATTTGTTATCTCATTACCTGATAAGCTCTATGTCATAAACCAAGACTCATTCGGTAAATCTCCCGGGAGGACGCTTTGTGGGCAGAAAGAGAGAGATATGAATCTGCAGGGGACTTGATAATGCAGCATTTAAGCGCAAGCATAATGTCACTTATTGTTAAATGCATAAAACCACTTGGCCAAACGGTTGGGCTTTTAATAGGATTTTGTGCAGCATCAGGTGAGAAGCCATATGCCTTTTCTGTCAAGGAGTTGCTGAGCACCTGCCAGGGCCGCTGCTTTGCCTCACAGCCGTCTGGGGATGGGTGCTGGGCTTTTACTGAGGCCTTGGGAGTCAATAAATGCTTTCCTGCAGCTGTGCGCTTCCTCTGTCTTGCTGGGGGTGGGTGCCTGGGTCATTGCTGGGCCGGCCTCAGCTAACCGTCCTCTCCTGTTCAGGCACATTGTGGTCTGTGGACATATCACTCTGGAGAGTGTTTCCAACTTCCTGAAGGACTTTCTGCACAAGGACCGGGACGATGTCAACGTGGAGATCGTTTTTCTTCACAAGTAAGCGGCCCCATTTGTTTGAAGACCAAGACCTTCCATCCAACCAGAGACTGACAGGGACACCAAAGTGCAGGAGTGGTGGTGTGGGGGCAGCGCAGAGTCAGCTCAACCAGGAATCCCGCTGGCCTCACTGGAGAGGACAATAAAGACCAATGGAATGGGAAGCAACATGCTAGTATAGTGATGAGAGCAGTGTCTGCCTCTGTGGAGGCAATTCTGGAAAATAACAGTGGAGTTCATTATAGGTCGGACATGTCATCACTATTTCCTCAGCTGTCTAGATCTATGTGATCCAGGTGTGTCTACAGTGTCTAGTGTGGAATGATTAACTGTATGGTGGGGATACTCTATGAGTGCAGGAGTGACATAGTGACCAAGCAACACACAAACGTAAAAGGAAGCAGAGTATAAAATAATAATAACTATGGTTCCTAGAAACCATCATTGAGGGACACTGTGCTGGTCACTGTGCATATAGTCCCTCTTTTAATCAATAGAGGGAGTAAAAGTATGTGTCCTGGACTCAGTGTCTCGATCTGAATCTTGATTTAACCAATTATTTGCTGAACAAGTTACTTAAGCTTTCTGGGTCTCAGTTACTACATCTATAACAGGTCATCTTGGGCTGTTGTGAGAATGAAAAGAAGTAATTCCTGTAAAGTAGAGTATGTAGAGTAGAATCAGGCATGCAGTGAGTGCTCAATAAATGTTAGCTGTTATCATGAAAGATAAAACTGATTAGGTCACATTATCAATTCAGGAGGTAGGTCTTATGTTTATTTTATAAGTATGGAAAGCAAGAACTCTCACTCTCCCCTCTGCTCAATGATGTTGAGATTTTAAGCTTTGCTTCATCTACTTTGAGGTAAAGGGTAGTCTGCCACAGGGATGAAGAGTTGGGGGACTCACGCATATTCATTTGGGTTGCCCCATCTTCTTCCTTTATGGATATGGGGCCATCATGGGGCCCGCTATAGCCCTAAGCTGCCGGAGAGACAAAGCTTACATTGGTGTTGGCTCAATATGAGGGTGACCACCCAGGACTCAGTCCTGCTCTGGGAGCTTATAGGTGACTTCTCTATAAGCTGCCATCTGTGCATCTCTCCTTTGGGCATTGTTCATAGAATAGCAAACTGGCCGCCATGTTTGAGTACTGACATTTTTCTTCTCAGCAAGTCCTGAAAAGATCAGCCAGGCCATAGGCTCAGGAGTAGAACCCACGGATCCATTCAGTGCGATTATCAGCAGTGGGGCCTGTTTTCTGCTGAGCCTTTTGGCAGGTTCAAGAGAAATATAGTATGTAGGTTCCGCTCTCATATAGGTTGGACATTTTAAGCTGAGCACGTGTGCAACAATTAGAGAACAATGTTGACCTTGTATTAACTGACTGAAGTCAGTTTAATCAAGAGGCAGAATCACATGTGGCATCTGTATCAGGGTGAGACCACCACTTCTTGTATTGCTAAGGCATTCTTCATGAAAGAAGCATGATTTGCAGTGAATCTGGAAGACTGGTCAGATTTGCACAGGTAGCTCTTCCATTACCCATAGCTTTAGTCTGAATTAACAGGTCGGCTACTAAAATTTTCATTACTGGGATTAACCTGTGTCAGCATCATAGTACATAGCCCAGTTAATTAACCTCTCAAAGCTTTGTTTTAATACCATACCTTCTTCTAGGGTTGTTTTGAGGTTTAAATCAATTAATACTTGTCGAGTGTTTAGAATGGTGTCTGCCACATAGTAAATCCTGAAAACATTAACAATTATTATTATTACTAGGTACTTAATAAATGTTAGTCAAGTATTGATTAACATAGTCCTTGGCACCTAGTAGCTTCTAACTAAATATCATCTCCCAGTGCCTAGTACCATATAGAGAGTAGATATTTTTCATCTCAGGATTAACAAATGAATGAGTAGGTCAATCAATATTTTAATCTTTGTTCTCCAGTGGGGAATATGTCTTTATGGCTCAGAATTAAGAATGATGAGCAGTATACACACGTGTGAGTAAAAAAAAAAAAAATACCGAGGGTAAATGAACTCTTTGTGGCTGCTCAGAGGTGAAATGTTTTTGATTCAGGCACCAGAGGATGAGGAGTCCTTGCAGTGAAAAAGTAGAGAAAAGGCTTTTGGTGGAGGGAACAGCAGGAGGCTCTGCCAGGGGGACCTTTGGCTAATCCCTGATGTCACAGCCTGAGTTTCTCTAGTCGTAAAATAGGGATTCCATTCATGATGAAGTCAAAGACATTTCACCTCACAGGCCTCAGACTTTGTGAAGGTTGTGAGCCTCTTCATTTTACCTTGGTATGGTTTTCAGTTGAGCTAGAGTTTTACTTCTCTCAGGTGCAAGCCTTTTATTTATGACAAGAAACGAGCTGCTTTCAAAGCCAAAGTCTCTTCTCAGGTCTCCCTATGTGGAAATCCAAGAGAAAGGAGGCCATGGAGGCTGAAACACCTGGGTATGTCTAATTAATGGCTGTTTCTTCTCTCTGCACAGCATTTCCCCTAACCTGGAGCTTGAAGCTCTGTTCAAACGACATTTTACTCAGGTGGAATTTTATCAGGGTTCAGTCCTCAATCCACATGATCTTGCAAGAGTCAAGGTAAGAAGGGAGAAGTGACTTCTGCTTTCATTCCATGTAAGAGGGGGGTACCTAACTCTGTGGTGATGAGACATGCTTCCCAGGACAGATAAGGTTCACCTCCAAGCCCCGAATGAGATTAAGTCAGATACCACCAACCTTGACATCACCATTTCACTGCTCCCAGGACTTTGTTCTGCTGGCACCTGGTAGACTGTTACCTGTAAACTTCTACTTGGACTAGTCATAACATGAAACTCATTTTGCTAGTTCCCTCAACATCAGCACTGCTAAGAGAAGCAGACAAGTTATATGAACTCAATAGTCTCATATACGACATAATAATCTAAGTTATTCCCACCTTGAGTACTTAAATTGGACTCAGTGTAGATCTGAAATCTAATATTTACATCAGAAAGGAACATGAAGGATAACATAAAATTTCACCAAGCCATAAAATATTTTGAGCTTTCTTTTTTTCCCCCATCAAAGACTAAAGGTGTAAAACTAAACATGCAGATATGTGTATGGGTTAGTCTTTCTATCTAGAATATGAGGTTTATAAGGGAAAAGGATCAAGCAAAAAGGCATTTGCTACTTTGTTCATTTTATATTGATTTTGAAAGCATGCTCAATATTTGCTTGCCAGTGAGTATAGGTTAAAATTCTGAATCCACTGACATCTAACGCTAACTGTGGTCATCACATAATGCAGTAAATAATGTAATTGGCAAACATGAATAAGCCAAAATAATTTGAGTCACTTCTTTGGCTTATTAAAGAAAACCAGAGACAATTCTTGACACACCACGTAGGAAACCATACCCTCCCACCAAATGTAGGAATGGTCAGTAAAGTACAACATACCAAGTATGTCAGGTTGCAGGCCGGAGCCAGCATGAGAATTCTTATGCTTATAGGGTCCAGTTAATCTTAACATTACCCAGACATGATCCAAGTTATGGCTAATGTGAAATCTTATAAGAACTTGGAGAAAATGGTTATTGTTCATGGACCTAATTTAGATGTAAGCCATTATTAGTACAACTCATGATCCCCTCAAGGGAATAAATCTTTTTTGGCTCATGTTTAGATAAGTCAGTAGGTCGTATTTTGAGATCATCTGTAATACATCATTTCATACACATAGATTTGTTGTCTTTTGAATATCTAAATACTAATTGAATATTAAATAGTAACTGAGCCGTTATATGATTCAGGGCTCTCATTTCCTCTTATTCCCCAGTTAAAATGTGAAAAAGGTTAGATGAAAGACTTTAGAGGCTAAATTACTGAATCCCCAACAACTATGTAACATGGTAACCTGAGGGAAGGGGCTTAGCCTACCTAACTCCATTTCTTACCTGAGAAAATTAGGATGATGATGCAGATGGTGGGGAAAGGAGGTGGGAAGGGACTGAAAGGCTTAATTAATTGTTATTTAAAGAAATCTGGAAAGCTCACAAGTAAGAGACTATGTAAAATGAATAGTGTAATTACCAAGGTACATGTTTTACCCTCCAACGGTAACAAGATGAATTGTTTATTTTGTAACACGAACTTGCAACCTACACTTTTGACAAAAACTAAAATCTCTCAGGATTCTTATTTTTTTTATTTACTTGCAAAGAACCAGGTTCCCCAAGAGCTGTCAATAGGCAGAGACTGCCATCAAGCATGGCTATTTATATGTTTGTGTTCTGTGATTTTCCTTTTCGTGTCTTAGATAGAGTCAGCAGATGCATGCCTCATCCTTGCCAATAAGTACTGCGCTGACCCTGATGCTGAAGATGCCTCCAACATCATGAGGTAACCTTCGGGAGGCCGGCTGGGGAAGGTTCTGGCCTTAGTACTCTGTGACTCACTTGCTACCCTTTGGGTCCTCTGTAGAGTCTATATCTTCCATAAGTCACCCTACAACTCACCACCTGCATAGGTCCAAGGGAGCTGAGGCTGTGGTGAATGTGGAGGGCGATGACATAAGGCATTGTCAACAGGAAGCTCATCCTTAGAAGAAGGGAGCTCTTGGGTTTTGAGTCTGAGATCCTTAAGACAGGACCAAAAAAGGAAAGAAATTTAAATGGGCACAGTCCTAAAATAAGGTACTATATTTCCTAATGGTGAATGGACCTGAGATATCTTAACTGGGGGTGATTTTGTCTCTCGGGGGACATTTTGAACATCCAGAGATGTTCTTGGTTGTCATAACTAAGGGACAGCGCTGCTCAATTCTGGTACGTAGAGGCTAGGGATGCTGTTCAACATCCTACGATGCACAGGACAGCTCCTGAAAGCAGAAGATTATCTGGCCTAAAATATCAGTAGTGCCCAGGTCGAGAAGCCCCGTGTTAGAGCTTCTCAAGTACGTCTATAGCACATTGATTAATATTACCCATAAAGAGGAGTTGGTTCACCAATTAGCTTGTTTCAACTAGTTTCCCAAAGTGAAATAGTTTTCTTACTGAAATTGTTTTCAATACTTTTAATACTAATATGAATTTCTAAGATAATGATCCATAGAGAATTTATCAAACCAATTTGACTACACCTTCCCTTTTCTGTTTTTGGAGAACATCTCCTGGGACAGTGCTCTTCAGAGAACACTGCCCATTGTCTTTTCTGCAAATAGGCTGGGCCTGTCTAAGGCCATTCTCAGCACAATTCCTATTCCTTACTCTTTCAGAAGAAAACTGTTCTGTTTTTGTTCTTTTCATAGACCCATATTGCAGACATCTATTTTATGATTGTGAAATGGCTAAAGAGTTAAGTTATTTTGCTCCAGGTAGTTAAAGCCCTTTTAGATTTCTCTTTCCTGAAGCATAAATTGCAGAATAGTTAAGAGAGCTATGAGGGAATAATAAAGAGAACCTTCTGGAGAAGAGATGAACTAAGAGAAAACATTTCACTCCCACTATATTCCCAGGAACTTGCCTAATTGTGAACAGCCATCCTTTGGGTCTAGACAAAAGTTCCCCTCTTCCTGCAGCTTGGTTTACTGTGTCCCGGGAATTTACTGAGGTGGAAGGTTGGGAAGTTGCCTTTGCATCATCATAGTGCTTGCATCTCCTTTCTTTGCTTTTAATCAGTGGCCCCAAGTGACATGAGCTTTCCCATCAATGAGGTGGGGGAAGAATTCCTCTGTGCGTTTCGGATGAGCAAGTCTTCCCCTCAGCATCTGTTCCTTGTATCTGGCAAGTGACATCTGGTGCAATGTTCTCTTTCCAAAAGCTTTTCTTTGACAATATGCTTAGTGAAGTTGTTTTAAGGAAGTTGATGTATGAACTCTTGTAAGCATTGGGCTTGCCAGCCTGCAGAGTCATGGTGGAAGTGGCACGCTTCCCCACCTGGGTCCATCCCCTAACTGGCCACAGCTGAAAATGGCTACAACAGCTTCAGCTTCAGGGGGACCAGTTGGCCTTTTCCTTGAACTAGGATTTCTGTCCTTCACCATGGTTTTGTGTTATTTGAAGTGATTAAAATGTAGACTTTAAGGAACTGGGCTTCATTAGCTTTAAAATCTCAAACAACAAACAAACAAACAACAACAACAACAACAACAAAACAGAAGATGAAGCTTAATGTGTGGATCCAGTGAGAAGTTTGAGGCTGGCACTGCCTTTTTTTTACCCCCAAAAGTGAATAATTGAAATGATAATAGATTTGAAATGGGCATTTCTTTTAATCACAATATTTTATGTAAGCCTTGACTACGATAGAGTTAATATGAACACATATAGGTTACCAGGGTGATTGGCATGATGCCAAGGCATAAAAATGACTGAACAAAGGTAGTATCAGAAATGTAATTAAGCCATCCATTAACTGGAATTAGAACTAAAGCTCAGGCAGCAAAAGGAAATGGGAGGCTCAGGGTTAAAAATGGGCTCTGTCTTTCCCTTATTTGTATAATCCTCCTTCCTCCTTAGTTTAATGAGACCAATCTGCCCTGTTTGAAATTAAAATGTCAAAGATCCATTTGAAATGAGCTAATGCAGAAAACTGGCTGATGCTGTGAACTGAATTCAGAGGACTGACAGAGGCTCAGAGTCCTTGAGTTATAAGTATGGGCCAACACAACCCTTTTTCAAAAATAAAATGAAATCCTTCAAGTGCAAAAGCCCAGAGTGAATTTGTTCAGGAGAGGCTTATGTATGATCCATTTCCTAAATTCACAAGTTGTAGCTTTTCAGACAGAGCTGCTCCCTGGCTGCTTTCTCTCCGTCTTTGTACAAAAAGGAATGAAGCATAGCATTTCTTGGTGGGACATTTGTAGGGTTAGTCATAATAAATGCACTTGCATTTCTGATTAGGCTTAGGAGGTGGGCCTTTCTGTGGAATTCAATTCTTTAGTCTTCCTTGTCACAGAAGGAAATGTACAATGTCACCTCTAACAGAGTTGGTAATGACAAAAACCATAACTTAGACATGGAAAGAGCTTTTAATGATTTCAAAGCATTTTCACATCTGGTCTTTCATTTGCTGCTCATACCAAGCCTGTGAAATAAATAAAGCAGGTACTGTTGCCGCCAGTGTCCAGATGAGGAAACAGTCACAGAGAGACCAGGGATTTCCTGAAGGTCACCCATTCGTTAGTGCAATAGCTGAGACTGGAGTCCAGGTGTTTCTATTCCTCTGCCCCCTACCCCTCCCCTTTTAGCACAGCAGTCATCACAGGGAGCAGAAGTGAGGGTTGGAGGCCAAGCAGTGGATAATACTGAGTATGGACTGAGTGCAGTTTAGGGGCATTTTTCCTGACTTCTGAAAGGCCTTGCCCCTTTTCTCCAACCACAGTCAAAGTCGTCATTTAGATGCCGTTAGCTAGTCATTGATCCCATCCTAAGAGCCCTGCTTAGAAATTATTTCTGTGAGTGGTCATATGTGTGACAATTAGAATCATTTGTCAGGCTGCTTGTTTGATTTGTCATTGTTGCCTTAAGTTGTTAACTTGGAGAATCGGACTCAGAGCAAATTGTTTCTAGGTTCATCCCCAGGGTATATGAGATTGCACACCTTACTTGGCTCCATGAATGAGCTTGCTTCCTTTATAAAGATGCCTGTGTAGGCAAAAAGCCCTGACCCCTGCTTTAGGGTCCCCCACTCCAGTACACACATGTCACATACCATCACCAGGGCACTCTTCTTTTATGCCCAGGACACAGTCTGTGGATGTTTTATGGTTTCTTTTTCACACTACCATGGAGCATGGGGGTGGAAACACAGTTTAACTTGGCTCAGTGCCTGCAACCCCTCAGGATGGCCCTGGCTGCTGGCCCCACATCCACTCCTTTTGGATATAATCAAATTAATCTTCCCATCAGACTCCAAGGGTAAGGCAAACCCAGTCTCAGCTTTGGTTTTTTTCTTTTTCAGAGTAATCTCCATAAAGAACTACCATCCGAAGATAAGAATCATCACTCAGATGCTGCAGTATCACAACAAGGTAGGACAGTGAAAGCCTGTCCCAGGCTCAAGGATGTGAGTCCAGTCTCTTCTCCCTCACCACACAGCCATACACATGCATGTCCATGCCTACATACACACGTGCGTACACAACAATGCAATCCAAAGACCCGGATAAAGAGTGTGGTGGGTAAAAACACCCTTGGGACATTTTTTTAGTCCACACACCTTGTTTGCAATTGGTCACTGGAAGGAGACTCCTTCACATACTGATTTATTCATTCAGTGACCATCTAGAGCAGGAGTCCCCAGATCCTGGGCCACGGACAGGTATCAGGTCCACAGCCCGTTAGGAACTGGGCCACACAGCAGGAGGTGAGCAGCAGGCAAGTGAGAAAAGCTTCATCTGTATTTTCAGCCGCTCCCAAGCGCTAGCATCACTGGTCTCAGCTCCACCTCAGATCGTCAGGCATTAGATTCTCATAGGAGCACTGGTTCCTGGTGCCAAAAGGGTTGGGGACCACTGATCTATAGGTCCCCTAAGTTTAGAAATATTGTTGCACTCTTAGATACTATTTCAAGAACTTCTATTTTTATGTGCTGCACTCATTTCTTTAGTTGGTATTTACTTCATATGTACTATGTATTGGCACTCTGTCTGATGCTCCATAATCCCCCAGGTATATAGTGAAGGAGAATTCCTATTTTGGCCCTCAAGGATTTAGGTATAGAGCATCTCCCAGGCAAGTGACAGGATGTTTCTGAGAACAGGTGAACTTGGAGGAATGGAACACACATTGGGTGGAGAATGCAGAACATGGCATTCTCAAATTCAAGATGAAAATTACATAGTTGAATTCAGGAAGATAGTTGGCTTCTTAGAGATTAAACATAAAGGAATTTTCCTAGCAGTATAGTTTATAAGAGGGATTGGAAAAAATACAAACATTGGAGTTTCTGTTTTTCCCAGTCCTGTCTCTCAAAGGCGATGCGCCTTCATTCAAACGGTCATTAAACTTCCAGGAAAACAGCTTTGGGGGAGGGAAGGTGGCACCTTTCTCCGTCTGATATGGAACCAGTTATCCCCTTAATGAGGCTTAAAAATGGAGACTGCTCAGTACCTGGAACCAGGTGTCCTGTCTGAACAGAATAACTCCCTGCTGGGTTATGAGTGAGAGCGTGTCTCATCTTATAGGCCATATTCCCTGAAATGTGGGCAGTCAGGTGACCCAGAGAAGACCCGTTCTGCCAGATGCTCCAGTGCCATGCTATTATTTCTTAATTGCTGGCAAGTGCTGTCCCATTTTGTGCTGTGTAGAGGCCCATCAGAGGCTGTCGTTGAGTAGAGCCTGCTGTCGGTGACTGGCCTACCACTCGGGTCTGCCATCCATTGCCAACTGTTGTCCAACCCTCGGCAGGTGCTTCCATTGCAGAAAGTGTTGCACTCCACTTTCTGCCAGTGGGTTTGGTGGTGGGCACCCAAGGTCACATTGTCCTGTTCATCTCTGGAAAACTCAAGAACACTACAGAGACGAAGTGAGGATATTGGTAACTCACAAGCATCAGTTTGGAGTAGTTCATGACAGCAGTACCTGTAGGTGGAGATTTAATTTTATTAGCAAGGCTATGGCTGGTGACAGCTCCTGAGGCAACGAACTTTCCTTCTTTCATTTGTGATTTGAAATTTCATTTAGTGTGGGAGTTCTTTAAGCTATTGTTTAGATTTTTGGCTGAATTTACATAGAATAGGAAAATTAATGTTGTATGTTTAGAAAGGGATGTCAGGTCCTTTTTTTCTCCTTCCAACGAGTGTTGATGTAGCATCTTCAAGAAATTAAGGAGGATTTCTGCTATGTGATTCTTGTCAAACTCAAAGTAGCTCAACAGACTTAGGATCCAGATGGCACCTGGTCAGTATTCACATGATCATAGCAAGCTGGATGTCTTTTATAAATCTCTGCATTGCAGTTATTCAGAAACAATGATGAAACATCAATCAATTATCCATGATGATTTGCTTAAAACACATTTTATTTAGGACAACCCTAATCTATTTTGGTTTTAGAATTGGGCAAAAAGGACTTATGAGACTTTGCCTCTGTAAGATTAGTAAGGGTGCAAGGGACAGAGTGACTTGACACAGGGCATTTTCTTTGTCATTTCGTTTCTCTCTTCTAGAGGAAGAACAGGAAGTCCACTGGTCATTATTAGTCATCACATTCCTTATAGAATTGAAAATAGACATTCTTGACATTGCTTTACAGTTTTTTTTTTCTGTTTCCTAAGGTCCTCTTACCTACCTCTTAGTATGATTTTCTCTCTCTTCCCTTACAATATTATTTTTCTGCCTCTCTTGGCAATTCTTCTTCACCCAGAGATCTCCACCCATTAAAACTCGCTTTTAGGAAAGAATGTGGTATGTGTGCATAAAATTATGTCACTGTTGGCATATTCTAAGTGATAATTAATTCTATAATTGGATACCAGACATAAAGTATAAAGAATTTCAATCTCCTTGGCCTAATGGTGGTAGTATTCTAGGACCTAGAGGGGTATAGGGAAGCTGCTTTCTCTCCATGTAGAACTGGTTCTGAGTTTATCATCATAATAATCCCAGACATTTGTGTCATATTTTATGGTTTTAAAAGTGTTTTGACATCCATGATCTCATTTAGTTCTCATTTGACCATCTGTGCAGTATAGCATCCCAATGTGACTTCAGACCAGGGGTCTAAGCTGTATCTCAGACAGAACAGCTCCAGTGGGTACAGCTCATAGTCACTTGGCAGCCAGTGAGCTAAGACACCTAACTGCCAACTGCCACCTTCTCTTTAAATAGGTCCACAGCTGCTTGAACCAAACTGTGGTTCCTCAGAGTAGGCCTTATAGAAAGATTGGTATTCTCCAAAGTGGGTCTGTTTAATATCATTAGAATTCAGGGAGAGAAACATTCTCAGCCTAACCATCTCTGAGCATGGAAAGAATATGATGCAGGACACTTTCTGATTTGAGTGTAAATGAATTGAATCTCTTTCATGAAAGAATGATTTATGACATCTTGGAAAAATATTGTTCCTGATGATTTAGCTATTACTGGATTTTTTCCCCCAGCAAACTGTCTTTGTCTCTGAACTGGAAGCCAAATCCTAATGGCCCAATGGAGATGCAAGTTCTTTGCATTTTCTCACTCTAGCTACCTACACTTGGGCAGTAGTGTTAAAGTATTTTCTCTGAGGTGACCCTCATTGTTCCTCATGGCGGCTTCCCTACAGTTGCCTGTGTAGTGAGAGATGGAACTGGGATTCATCTCTCCTGGTCTCCCAGGACAGCCTATTTTCATATTCCTTTTTCTCGACATGAGGAATGGCCCAGTAGCAGAAATAAGGAATCCCACTCCTGCTAGAGCCTCCTAAGCAGATCCGATTCTCTAGGTAAGAAAGGACTTACCTTTCTACTCCCATGCGGTAATTTCTACTGGACCCATATTGTCCTCAAATGAAAAAGGACACATTGCCAGAGACAGAGAATTTAAGCTCCCAAGTCAATCTTCTCTCTTTGCTTTACCCACATAGAAGTCCCTGGTCCTAGCCTCTGGCACATCCCTCGTGGCTCCCTGCCTTGCAATTGAAGAAGATATAGGGTCCTAAAAAGGAGGCAGTGGAAGCCTGAGAAATGGTGGAGACATGAGGGACTCTAGGCCTAAAAGCCTGGACTTCATACCCTGGGTGGCACATGCGAATATGAGAGATTTTCAAAAAGATTTTGTTTATTGTTTGAAAATGCACTAAAAGTTATGTGCTGGCTCTCTATGGGACTTGGACCACTCAAATCTCCTCTCACACTTAATGATTTCATTGTTCATTACTTAGATTTAATTTCTCCTCATTCTTCTCAGGTGATGTTAATGCAAATGAATTTTTCTTCATGTAGACTGATATATTGTTTTCTAAGATGCCAGTGAAGTAGAGGAGAATGTGGCCTTCTTAACCCAGCGAAGAGAAGGGAGAGAAAGGGGATAAAAGACAGGACTAGTTGAGTAGACAATGTGGAGAAGGTCTCTGATACTCAGCTTATCAGAAATGGCCGTGTGCTACAGCCCACACACAAGGATTATTTTAATTGTGCTCTCATCAGGAGGGATACAGTCATTTCTCCCATAAGTGAACTCTGCCATGTTAGGACTCATAAGATTGTCACAGAACTGGATTTCACAAGAAGGAATTTCACATGAGTAGTATTTTTGAAAGCAGAGGATGGAGCTACTGGACTGACCCTTTGTTTCCACAAGGAGTCCTTTGTCTCCTAGTACATTGTCCTGAAAGTGAAAGGAAACTTCCCTGGGGCTCCTTGTGTTTGCTGATACATGGAGAAAAATAGTAATTTCAGGGCCATAGCATCTTGATATTAGTGGGAACCTAGAGGGTTCTCTCACTCAACCTCTTATACAAAGCAAAAGGTCTTTCTATTGAGACTTGGAGAAATACTTACTGAGTTTTAGGGACAAAGGCTGCATTTTTGGAGGCACCCTCTGTTTGTTTGACAAATTACATCCATAGAAAGCTCCTTTATAAAACAAGCCAAAAAAACTGCTTTCTTCTAATGTATACTCCAGTCACTTCTAATTCTGGCCCCCGGAACAAAGCAAGACAGACTTAATCATCTCTCTTCATCAAAGCAGCACCTAGGTATTCAGAGGTAACCCTACCATGTCTGTGAAGGCATGGGCCTTCTTCAGGCCAAACACTGCTGGCTCTCCTAACTGTTGCTCAAAAGATGTTTTCCAGAACCCACATCTCTCTTTGTGCTTGCCATTTTTCTCTGGAAGTTATTCAGATTATTAGCTTTCTTTCTTAAATTTGACTGTTACAACTGGGTCAAGTACTCTGGAACTTGCATGACCAGTTCACAACAGAATGAAACATTCATTTTCCATGATCTGGAGACCATTTCTAACAAGCAAGCATTGGCTTTCTCTATAATTTGTCGCACAGTTGGCCTCTCTTTGGGTTTTAGTTACCCTCACATTAAAGGTTTTTTTTTTTGTTATTTTTTTTCTTTTCTTTCTTCTCGTATCTGCTGCCAAGTTAGGTCTTCTCATTTTGAATTTATATAAATTAATTTTTCTTAACCTAAATGCTCTACCTGACATTAAGGCCTTTTAGACATTTTCTGGTTAGTTTTTGCCCATTTTTCCAACTCTGAAGAACTTTTTGAATCTTGATTCTTTTATCCAGTGTATCATCTATGACTCTCTGCTTCATACCACTTAGAAATTCTTGGACGAGCTTGCCTCTGGGCCCTTATCTCAGCACCTGACCTAACCATTGAATAGGATCGAGTCATCTGCAAGAGACTGCAACATGTCTACATTGTGATTTGCATGACTAATTAGGGCTCCTCTCAAAGTGTGGTCCCCAGTTCAGCAGCTAAGTATCACCTTGAACTTGTTAGAACTGCAAATTGTCCAGCCTTATCCCATATCCACTGAATCAGAAAGTAGGGGAGGAGCCAGCAATGTGTTCTTTCAAACCCTTTAGGTTATTCTGATGCCCGCTCAAGGTTGGTAGCCACTGATCTGGAGTACTGGGAAGGAAGATAAAAAAGAAATCTAAAGTACATAGGCATCTGACAGTCTTAGAGTCTATTTGAGGAGCCAACTTATGAACAGTCTAACCAGACGTCCTGGTAGCATGGGCTGATGTGTCTCACAAATTTCTCTCTGGACTCTTATTTGGCTAAAGGACAGACTGGAGGGGAGGACTTGGGCTTGGTAAGTGCAGAAGCAATGTTCTGGAGAGACTGAATGAAGCCCGATGAAGAGAGGAATTGAGTATACACCAAACACCAGACCCAGGCAAGGGAAAGAAAAGGCGAGTCTGGATGACCCTGAGCGATTGGGCAATGCTACATTTCCCAGAGGAGATTTGAAACAATTGAACATTTAACAAAATAAATTCTCATACCTGTTTTTCTTTCCACAGGCCCATCTGCTAAACATCCCGAGCTGGAATTGGAAAGAGGGTGATGATGCAATCTGCCTCGCAGAGCTGAAGCTGGGGTTCATCGCCCAGAGCTGCCTGGCTCAGGGCCTCTCCACCATGCTCGCCAACCTCTTCTCCATGAGGTCATTCATAAAGGTAATGTCTTGTCCTATTAGAGCACATTAGCCCCGGATTCAATTTGTCATGGGGTTGAGTAGAGAGCACAGCTTAAACTCAAAACAGATCGACGAGCTTTGACCACTTTGGTTAAGGAGAAATTCCTTGTTACAGATTTGGGCAAGAGGCCAACTTCTTTCAAAATTATGTTTTTATTTTTATTTGGCACATCCACGGCCATTAAATGATTGTTCAAAGCACAATCCTCTCTTTTTTTAGATAAACCACATGTTTATCTATCAACAAAGCCTCCGCTGTTAAAACAAAAATATGATTTATATACATTCCATATGGCACCAGAGCGCCTAAAGAAAAGAATTACCATTTTGCTCTTTTACATCAAGTGGCTGGTGGACCTCTCACTGTGTGGATAAATGCAGACCATGTGTTTGTGCCGAAGCCCAAACCCCAACAACATAATTCATTTATTTATTTCTGCACAATCAAGGAGGCCAGCAGGGCTGACATGCTACGGTTATTTGAATGGAGAGTGAAACGATGAACTGAGTCCTCGGCAGCGGCGCCCTTTATACCGCGAGACAGGCGGTCTGGATATGTTCATCTTCTTGTCAGCTGGTTCACCCCACGGAGCTGACTGGGCCACCACTCTAAAGTGGCCTCTCCCTGCTCCACCAGCTCAGACAAAAGAAGAGCCACCTCTTTCCTCAGAGGCCAAGATAGGCATGTTCCAGGACATTGGGTTGAGGTTCCAGGCTCCTACTAAGAGGGCTCTTGTGCAGGATGATGATAATACTTGTCCTTATCCTTAGATTCTTCCCAGCTTAGGCAGTCTAGATGGCAAACCAGGGCAGTAAAACCTACCTAGTTTGGGTCTTTCTGATTTGGTATTGGTGGCCATTAGCTGAGAATCTGGTCTTACATTCCCTTTCCTTTTATTCATTTATTCACATTCCCCTTCCTGAATTAGTAGAGACTGATGTGGGGGAAAATAGTGAGTCACCAGGAGGTCCTGCAGAAAAGAACGGAGGCTCTGAAATCAAAGATATACCCACTGCCAGGAGTAAGGTCTTTGGTGGAGCTAAGGAAATGGCACTGGATGCGGTGAGAGGGATGGGTGGGGAGGATGGGGATGCAAATGACGGACTAACTCATTCTGGGCCTCCACAAGTTGTGTGACTGAGAGCACATTAGCCCCAGATTTTTCTAGGTCTTTACCTATCGTACCCACCTAATTTACATTATTTAACCAATTTATACTTAATATTATGTAAGAGAACAAATTGTTTTGGAGCCCCTTCGGTAACTTCAGCAATGGATACTTTGATTGAAAAAAATTTCATAGTCACTGTGTGCCCAAAGACGTCAGCTTCACTGAACTCCAGGCTCAGACTCAGCTCACATATAAGGACATTGTATTCCTCCTAGTGGCTTCTTTAATCCAGGCTTCTATTCCCCTGCCTGGATGAAACCGAGTGCAGGCAAAATGGAAGTGGCAGTGAGGTCCATGTGGCTGTTCTTAGAGACACATCCAAAAGCCAGATGTAGGCTTGTGTCTTCCAGGGCTCTTATATTCAACATGAGGGGCCCAGACCCAGGATAAAGGACTGTCACCAAGAGGGCTCCTCTGGCTCATTCAGCTGAGCCCTAGTGATTTGTTCCAGCAGGGAATTGCCTGCAGGACAGGCACATGGTCTGAGGACTTGGGCTCAGCTTCCTCATATTGATGTGACATGGCCTTGGCAGGGCCCCACCACACACAGGATACTTGACATGCGTATGTTTTGATTTTGTGGTGCCTGCATGGAAACCAGAGCTGCCTGTCAGGGAAATTAATAAAATGGATGTGATGCTGATACTTCAGTGTTATTACCAGCAGGGAGAAAGAACTTCTGTCCCACTTCCCTCAAGACCTTGAAGGGCCTCACTTCTGCAGCCAAGGATGTCCCCTCCAGACCAACTAACCCCACCGTTAAGTTCCTATTTAGGAAAGCCTGTGGGAGAGTCATGGCTGGCCCTGGTATAACTGAAAAGACATTTCTCTCTTGGGATTATGTTACTGTGTTATTTCTGTCTGGGGCCAGCTCCTGCATGTTTGGAGGTAGCACTCTGCCTATGGCCTTATGACATTTAGGTGGTCTTTTGTGTTGGAATTCTGTAGTGTCGTCTCTGTGTACTTACTTACCCTCCAAATTCCAGATCTTTGTCTCTTTTAGGTCATAGTAAACACCATAATGACGCTCTCTTTGGACCATTCCAGGGGTTACAAAGCCTTCACTTATTTTTATTTGGGGGTAGATGGAAAAGGAGCTCTATAAATGGATTATTGTTTACGACATTACTTCCTTCCCCAGGGTCTCCCATGTCCTATGGCAGAGAAATCATCAGCACTTCCGTGGGGACAGGCAGGCCTATTAAGATGGAAAGAGAGGGGATGGGGCTTTGGCAGCATTTGATCCCTTGAGAAGATTTAGCGTTTCTGGAAGCCAAAGGTGGAGTATGAGCTCACCCTGCCCCTTGCCCTAGGCAGGTACAGTGTCTGATTCTTGGTTTGGCAGAATACCCTGTATTCTGTCCTTACTGAAAGAAGAAAAAAAGGGAACAAGACTGAAACAGTGATGACATATCATAGGCAGAAGAAGTGACTATTTACCAGACTTTTAGAGCCAAGACTGAAAGTGAGGGTGAGAAAGCTTAACAAATGAGAGATGGACTACAGGTGCGTAGCAGTTACAAAAGACACCCAGCTCGCAGGTACCAGGAAAGATAGGGGAGCTCTTGCTCGTCCCCTCGGCAATGTCATTTTCGAACATCTTCACCCAAGGACCCTGAGTCATTGCCCCAGAAAGCGTAGATCCTGTCTATATTGGATATATTACCTTTGAATTGCTCTACAATTTTGGGAATCTATATTTTTAACCCACATCTTTGGTGGTAATTAATTTTTTAAGTTTTCTAACTACTATTGAAGACTTTTTTTTCTGGCTATTTGCTCTTATTTTTTTCCACTTAACCTTCAAGTGCTCTATAGGGTGTGTGCTGGTACGCTGGGATTTATTTAACAAATTCATGCTAACTTTCTATCCAATACTTTTATGAAAAAGACTCAGGTGGCTACTCAGGGTTCCTTTGGCCTGGTGGCTTATTGCTAATGACAGGTTAAGCATTTTGTCCAGCAGCACCTAGTTTTGCCCTTGACTTCCTTTCAGGAGTGAAGGCAAATATTCTGGTTCCTGTAACTTATCAACATCTGCATTATCAGCCAGGCCTGGAACATGCTATTCATTTACCACTATCTGAACTCCTACTACTCGTCTGTCAGGTTCAAGAGAGAATCTTTCTAATATCTTCTGTAAAGACCAAGACAATAAACTTATTTAGCCTATTTGCCATTGCCACAGTACCTCCTCAGTTACACCTCAGCCAAGATACAATCGGAATAACATGGGCCTCCTGGAGACCGCAGGCCCATGTTATTCTGATCGTATCTTGGCTGAGGTGGACTTTACTGAACATAAAAACTATTTGTTCAGTATTGTTATTACCATGCTGAGATAAACTTTCAATAATACATAATCTTAGCAATAATTGTAGCCAAGGGAATCATTTTTAATACCTTGATTTTGGGTTATGTTTATGTGCATATGTGTTTGTATATATGCATATATAAAAATGTGGTTTAGGAGCTATTAGAATCTTTAATAATAGCAGAAATATACTAGGCCCTAACTATGTGCCAAGCTCTGTGCTAAGTGCTTTATATGCATTACCTCATTTAATTCTTGCAATGACCCTACCCAAACTTGGTACTATTATTAACCTCACTTTACAGTGGCAGACACTGTGGGTTGAGAGAATTTCAGTAACCTGCGTGAGGACATAAAATTGAAATGATAAACTCAGTTTTTCGAACCCAGGCGAATTGGTTCCATGTTCATCATTGGGTAAACCAAGAGGAAATATGATCAGTGATAAGAGGGAACCTTAGCTAGTGCCATCATCTTAGCACAAATCTTAGCTTTCTGTAGTTAATTTTATGGCAAGTACTGAATCAATAGAGATTCTTGGGCACCTACCATATTCTAGGCAGTGTGCTAATCAGACTGTCATCCTTATGGCCAGGAGGCACTGATAAGTTTCAGGAAGCTTCTTTTTGGATTGGGGTACATGGGCACATGTTTGCATCCTGTGGGTTTTGCCCCATCCTGTAGGTGGGGGAATTAATTAAACTCCCAAGAATGAATTGTTGTATTTGGGGGTGGGGGTAAAGTTAATTGCCTTAGGTAGGTGCTTGTGGGAGACAACAAGCAATTTTTATTGGCTGGTGGGTATAAGCTCTGCAGACCAGAGGTGTTCATCCAGGTGAGGGAAGCAAACTAGAAGCTGGTCTCAACTCTGTGTAGAGTGGAAGAGGTGAGTGATTTACAGCCAGGATTCAAACTGATAAGGCTGATATCAAGGTGGCTTTCTACTTCCAGTAGGGAACACTAACGGTGCCGGGGTAGAAGGTTTGTCTGGCAAAGTGAACACACGTGATGTGAATTACATAGTGAGATGAAAGCTGTTGCATATTTTATACCCATGGACAGTGTCACCCTAATCATAGATAGTGTCCTGACAGTGGACTTCTGCAGATATCCCTCAACCGAGGGAGAGTGGCTCCCAGTACAGTTATACTCAATTCCTTGGCAATCTCATTCTCACAGCTTCTAGATACATAGATGACACCTACATTGATATCTTCATCCAGAACCTCTCCCCTAAACCCAGTATCATATATTCAACTGCTACTCAACGTCTCTATTTGAATGTCTCATCTCATCTCAGACTTAACATATTCAGAATAGAATTTCTGTTCTTTGACCATTAACCCATTCTCTCATTGCACTATTGGCAATGCCATCCTGCCCATTGCTTAGACTAAAAACTTTGGAGTCATTTTTGACACCCTTCTTTTTCTTGCGAACCACATTCAGTTCAGCAGGAAATCATCTTGGTTCAACTTTCAAAATATGCCCCGCATCTGAACACTTCTCACCACTTCCATTCCTACTGTGAGTTCCAAACCACCATCCTCTTATCTCCTAGAATATTCTACCAGCTATCTAACTGATCTCCAAGCTCTGACCTTATCTTTCCCTTCCCTCCTGTCTGTCTTCGATAAAGCATCCAGAACAATTCTTCTGAAGCATATATCAAATCGTGTCACTCCCTGCATAAATCTCTCCATGGCATCACATATTACCAGAATAAAGTCCTTGCAAACATCTATATGTCCTAAGCAGTCAGGTTTCCGTTACCTCACCAGCCTCACCTTCTAAGTGCTCTTCTGCTCCTTATGTCAGCCACACTCCTTCTGGCTGGTCTAGGGGAGCTGTGTTTGTTATTCCCTCTGGGTGGAATGTTCCTCCCCTAGGTAGCTCGCTTGGCTTCCCTCCATCAAATCCTCATGTCTTTGCTCAGTGTTAATTTCTCAGTGAGATATTTCTCTAAAACATTAGAATTGCATTTTTAAAAAGGCATTAAAAGCAAACTTTTAATTGAAGTATAAGATACAAACCTAAAAGTGTACATTTAGTAAATGGACAGCTTTTTAAGTATTCACAAATCCAACACTCCCGTGTAACCAGGACCCAAAATAAGAAATTGGACTTTACCAGTACCCCAGGAGCCCATTTTTTTGTTTTGTTTTGTTTGTTTTGTTTTGTTTTGTTTTGTTTTGTTTTGTTTTAGTGCCAGATGATAGTGTATGTGTGGGTCTGTTTCTGGGCTCTCTTGGGGGAAAATTGACGTCTCCACAATATTGAGTTCTTCAGTCTATGAAGATGGCACATCTCTAATAAGGGAGTGCTTCATTTGCAGTTTTCCTGGCAAATACAGGAAAATCAAGAAGAAAGTGACTAAACTGAAATTTCTTTGGGGCTTCTGAAGGCCCCTACAGGGATTAGATACGCTAATTCACCATATCTTCTAGGAAGGAGCTAGATGTTCTCCTTGGCTTCCTGGGGTGAATAAAGTTTCCATGCGAAAAGATATCAGAATTGCATTTTTAAAATATGCATCACTTTCTCCTCCATGCCCCATTCATCCAAATCCTTATCTACTCTCCAGCTTTGTCTTTCTCCATGGCATTTTTTATTATCGCCTCTTTTCCCTGAGACAGTGTAAGCACTGTAAAAGCCTAGGTTTGCTTGCTGAATCCCCAGTGCCTAGAACAGCACCTCACTCATAACAGAGTCTCAATAAATGCATGTTGGATAAATGAAGGAATAAAATGGCGTCAGCATAGCCTAACCTGTCTTTAATACAGACAGCTGGGTGGGGCCAGAACCAGCAACTTACAGTTCGAGGTGATTTGGGTGCTGAAAACTTTTGCTACTGTATGTGGGTCCCTTGCCAAATTAAAGAGCTTTGACTCCATATAGGAACTGGAAATTCAAAGCTTTATAATTCTTGGCGAAGATGCATGGAGGCTGGTTAGATTTGGTTATAAACCATTTCGACGGCCAGAAAATCCAGTCCGTGTGTTGTTTAAATTCACAAATCAAAATAAACAGGCATGAATCGAAATGAATTTGCTAAACCTCAGTATCCCATTTGAGTCAACATCATTGTGCCTCTTTTATTCTTCCTACTTGAATCTCCTTAAATCAGTGGCTCTGCCTGCCTCTCCAAGATGACTAATGCCCACCTGAAAGTAAAGCAACTTTCCTGAAGATGATTTCAAATGAAGAGAGAATTAATCCATGAACTATTAACAGGGATTCTGTTCCCCTCTGGCTCTTGTAATTCCTAGAACATTGAATTAAAGAGTTCTCAGACCTTTACAAATTCTCAAGGCAAACATTATTAGCAAAGAGAAGCCCATACAGCATGTTAGAAGTTTGCCAGAAAATGTCAGTGGAATTTCCGAATTAAAAAAGGAAAGGTTGAAACTTCTCCCTCCCATCACCTCCCCTTCTCCTTCCCCTCCTCCCTCCCTCCAACATGATTAGAAAGTCATTTCATGTGTCTTATATGTTTGGTCAATCAAAGGCAAACGTACATGATTGATGGTGACAGGGAACACATTTAACTCATTATTCTTTACTTTGCAGCAAAATGATTTGTGTAAACTGTCTGCCTAGCATTAAAGGTAAAACAAACTTAGAAACCCCAAAATGTTATATTTTCATCTAATATTTTCCTTTTGGTTTTATAGCTGTAATCACATATGGATTCTTTTATTTAGCTCTTGGCATGGACTGAACAAAGGGGAAGGCAACACAGAAATATTATATAACATACAAACACAGCCCCATGCCCAGTGAGGAAAGAGCCACAGAAGCTCAATGGCCAGGGCTTAACGTGAAATTCAGGAGAAGCTGCCACTCACCCTGGTCCTTATCAACTGGCAGGATGTTGTCATTCATGTGAAATAAGGCCCTCTTGACAAAGTCTCTCTCTGCTCTAACATCAAAATGAGCTCTTTCGGAGATTATGGCCTTCAATTAATTGTATACATTTCTTAGTACACCTGGGCATCCACAGGCTGAGTCCTCCTGGCCTCCCCACCCTGCCTTCCAATTTTCTAAGTTAGATTTTGTGGGAACCACCCACCATCTGTGATTTTTCAAGCAAAAATCTCAAAATGCAGTTAAACTATTAGGAAGAAAATCTCAGATTCCCTTATTAAATCTCTTGATTATCCCTTTTCTAAAGGACAGCAAGTGTAAATCTCTTTCTAGAACAACGATGAGGAAGCTTTGAGTTCCTTCGAGGTGACTGTTCTGCATATCTAGGGGGCAGAAAGCAATGAACCAGCATTGATTTGAACAGGGGGTATTTTGTTAATTATAGCACCTTAAGTTTGCATATCACTTCACGGTTTCTACTTTTTTATTTGACCAGATACACAGCATTTTATTGAATGTAATTTGGGAAGTGTGCCTAATGCAAAGTAGCTGGCATTTCAGACCCTTCCTTACCTGTCAAGTAGGAAGAAATAGGAAGATGACTGACTTCTGGTTAAACAGCTGTGTGGGAAACAGTAGTACGAAGGCCAGAACTCCATGAGATCATTGAGTTATTAGCTCAGTGCTTTCCCCACTATTACACATTACTTCCCTTAGAGGAATGTCTCAGATATAAACACTGGTTGGCTTTGTATTCAAATCAATAGCTTCTAAGAATAGATATCACTTTGCTATATTTGTAAAAGTAGTGTCCTGGGGTTTACCCAATCATGCCAAATGATGTGATATAAAAATTAAGATTTTTTTCAAAGGTAGGAAATATGTATGTGTGACCCATTCCTTTCATGGTGCCTTCGTCTGCAAAAGACCAAGACACGACTGTTTCCCTAAACCATAATGCCTTGTCTTTTGGGAGAATCTGTTGCTCCAGTCAAGTGTTACCACTGAGTGGTGGAGGTAAATGATGACCTGTTTAATGAGGGGTAATGTAAGAAAGCTGAAAAGCTTTGTCCCAACCATCTGAAGGAAGGAATGAGTGGGTGAGGGTGCAGGGTGGTGGATTTCCAATGCAGGGAGGTATCAGTAAAGAAAGTGTGATATCCAGAAGGGTTAAACAGTGCTGATAAAAGGAAGAAAGGAGCATTTCTAAGGGGAAAGGTAAAGTGACCCTTAATCCTTGCAGGCTCTTTCTAATTTTAATAAAAGTATTCTAGTAACGCAAACATTTTGGGCACAGGTGGTGGGGCATTGAATTGATGTCCTTGAGATTAGTAGAGAAATCCAGTTGTATTTACCTGTCATTTCTTCTGGCCATTTTCCATTATAGGAAAATGCTTAAAGGATGTGATCCCACTGAGATTCAGAAGTAGTTTTAATTGTCTAGAAATCTCCTTTAACTTTATTTTTTTAATTACCTTACAGTAAAATTGAATTATATGTGTACAAAGTTGTATGTATTTTAACACATATGTAGTTATGTAACTACTACTAGAATCAGGATACAGAACAGTTTCAAAACCCCCAAAATTCCTTTATGCTCTTACTTTGCAATCATACCCTCTTCTCACCCCTAGCTTCCCTAACCCGTTACAGTCACTGATTTGTTCTTAGTATAGTTTTGTCTTTTTGGAATGTCTTGTAAATGGAACCCTATAAGACTGGCTTTTTTTCATTCAGTATATTCCCTTGAGATTCATCCAGGTTATTGTGTGTCAATATTTCAGTCCCTTCTATTGTTAAATATTATGGCATTTTGTGGATGTGTCACAGTTTGTTTACCGATTCCTTTATTTAATGGTATTTAGGTTGTTTCCAGTTTGGGATGATCATGAATAGAAATGATAAAAACATTTCTATAGAAGTTTGTATGGGCATGTTTTAATTTCTCTAGGACAAATACCTAGACGTAGAATTGGATTGTAGGGTAGACACATGTTTAACTTTAAAAGAAACTGCTAAAGTGTTTTCTGGAATGCTGTATCATTTTTCATTCCCATCAGCAAAGTATGAGAATTCCTTTTGTTCTATATCCCCAGCAACACTTGGTATTGTCAACATTTTAAATTTTAGCTCTTCTAATGGGTGTGTAGTGGTATCTTTTTGTGGTTTTATTATGCATTTCCCTAAAGGATAATGATGTCAAGCATCTCATTATATGTTCATCTGTGTATCCTTTTTTTGTGAGGCATATGGTGCATTCTTTCCCCACAGGCTTTATTTTTTAAAGCAGTTTTAGGCTCCCAGGAAAGTTGAGTGGAGGTAAAAAGATTCCCAGATGCCTGCTGCCCAGCCTCTCCCATCATCGATATCTTCCACCAGAGTGCATTTGTTACAGTTGATGAAACTTTTCCCCCATAATCTCTGGCAAACACTGATTGTGGTTTTACTGTCTCCATAGTTCTGCCTTTTCCAGAATATCGTATTTGGAATCATATTGTATGTAGCCTTTTCAGTTTGGTTTCTTTCACTTAGTAATATGCTTTTCAAAAGGTTCTTCCATGTCTTTTCATGGCTTGATAACTCATTTCTTTTTAGCATTTAGTGATATTCCAAAGTCTGGATGTACCAGAGTTTATCCATTTACCGAGTTAAAGACATCTTAGTTGCTTCCACATTTGGGCAGTTATTAATAAAGCTGCTATAAACACCCATCTGTAGATTTTGTATGGATATAAAATTTCAAATCCTTTGGGAGTTTTATTGATGGATCATGTGGTAAGAGTATGCTCAGTTTTGTAAGAAACTGCTAAGCTGTCTTCCTGAGTAGCTGTACTTATTTGCAGTCCCACCAGCAATGAGTGAGTGTCTTGCTACATATCCTCACCAGCATTTAGTGTGATTAGTGTTTGGTCCATATTTTAATTGGGCTATTTTCTTTTTACTATTGAGTTTAAGAGTTCCTTGTATATTCTGGATATCTTGTTGGATATGGGATTTGTAAATATTTTCTCCTAGTCTATAGCTTGTGTTTTTATTTACTTGATGCTGTCTTTCCTGAATTAAAGTTCTTAATTTTTAAAACTTTGAAGGTTTTCTGAAAACATTAAATACATTGAATCAAAAATTTTACTCCTAGCTATCTACCCAAGAGAAATAAAACCATATACATTAATTTCCCATGGTTGCTATCATACATTATCGCACTTAGTTGCTTAAAAGAGGAGGCCAAAAGTCTGAAATCAGCTTCATTGGACTAAAGTCGAGGAGTTGAAAAATCTGGTTTCTTCTGGAGACTCTACAGGAGAATCTGGTTCCTTGCATATCCTAGCTTAAGGAGGCCGCCTGTATTCCTTGGCTCATGACTCCTTCCTCACTTCACTTTAACATTTTGCTTCCAATGTCACGTCTTGTATTTCCTCTTCTTTAGTCAGATCTCCACCTGCTCTCTTTTTATAAGAACACTTGAGATTATAATTTGGGCCCTCATGGGTAATACAGGCATACCTCAGAGATATTGCGTGTTTGGTTTCAGACCATCTAATAGAATATTGCAATAAAGTGAGTCATAATCATTTTGCTGGTAGAGGGTCTTCTCTTCAATTTGTAAAAAGTGCAACACCTACAAAGCACAGTAAAGCAAAGCACAGTAAAACAATGTATGCCTGTACAGATAATCTACATCCCCAAATCCTTAATTTACATCACATCTGCAAACTCCCTTTTCTCATACAAGGTAATATTCACAGTTTCCAAGTATTAGGTGGGGGTATCTTTGGAGGCAGTTGTTTAGCCTATCATAGTCTGTTCTCTAGCCCACAAAGATCCATATAGCTATCTCACATGGAAAATATATGTACCTTATTTTAAAAGTCTAAATCCTGCAGTGCCAATTTAAGTTCGAAATCTCATCCAAATATCAACTCAAAAGTCTCACATTTCATCATCTAAATCAGTTATGGTAATACTCTGGGTGTAATTCATCCTGGGGCAAAATTCCTTCCCTTTGTGTATCTGCAAAACTAGAAGATGAGTATTCTGCCTCCAAAATGTAACAGTAGGACAGCCATAGGATCATAGTTATAGGCAATCCCATTCCCAAGGAAAGAAAATGCAAGGGAGCAAGGACCTACTAGCCCCAAGTACCTTCAAAATCCAGTCAGATTCCACTAGGTTTCAAGGTCTGGGAATAATCTTCTGTGGCTTAAAATTGGTATTTTTTCAAGACTGTTTTTTGCCTTTTCATATAAATTTTAGGATCAACTTGTCTATATCTTTAAAAAAAATCCTACTGGTATTTTGATTGTAATTGCATTCAACCTATAGACCAATTTGGGGCCACATTGGCTTCTGTGAATATGGATTCTAGTCTATGAATGTGGCCCCTCCATGTATTTAGGTAATCTTTAACTTCCTTCATTAGTGTTCTGTAGTTTTCAACAAACAGATTATGTACATTTTTGTTAGATTTATACAAGATTATTACACTTTGAGGAGCTATTGTTAATGGCATCTTTAAAAAATTCCATTTCCAGTTATTCATTGGTGATACATAAAAATACACATTATTTTTGTACATTGACCTTGCATCCTGCAAACATATTCCACTGGCTAGCACTTCTTGAAGGATGTTTAATAAGAAGAGGGAAAGAGAACATCTTTGATTTGTCCTCACTCTTAAAGGGGCACAAATAAAGTGTTTCACCACTAAGCATAATGTTATCTGTAGTTGTTTTGTAGATGCCTTTCTTTTGAGATGGAGGAAGTTCTTTTCTGCTAATAATTTGATGAGAAATTTTTATTTATCATAAATGGATATTGAATTTTGTTAAATGCTTTTCATGCATCAAGAGATAGAATCATATTATTTTTCTTCTTGAGATGGTTAATGTGGTGGATTACATGGACTGATTTGAGAATATTGAACTAGTCCTGCTCTACATTCCAAGATAAACTTCACTTGGTCTTAATGTGATTGACATATATGGCTGGATTCGATTTGCTAATATATTTATGAAGTTTTTTTGTGTATATGTTTCTGGGTGAATATTGTTCTATAGCTTTCTTATACTGTCTTTATCTGGTTTTAGGATCAGGGTAATGCTGGCTTCATAAAATGAGTTGAGATATCTTTCCCTTCCTTCTATTTTCTGGAAGGATTGTGTAGAATTGGTATTATTTTTTTCTCTTTAAACGAGTAGAATTCACTGATAAAACCATCTGGGCCTGAATTTCTTTTTCCAAAGGTCTTTAAAGACTATTTCAATTTCTTTAATAGTTATAGGTCAGTTCAGATTATTTCTGTAACCTTGGATGAGTTGTGGTAGTTTAAAGTTTTTGAGGAATTAGTCTAATTTAACTGAGTTGCTGAATTTCTGTACATAGAATTGTTCATAATTTTCCATTATTGTTCATTTAATATCTACATAGTAGTGATAACCTCTCTCTCATTCTTAATTTTGTGTTTTGGGTAGTCATTCCTTTTTATATGTAAATTTTGCTGATCT
The DNA here is from genome assembly GCF_014176215.1 of Rousettus aegyptiacus. NCBI lineage: Eukaryota > Metazoa > Chordata > Mammalia > Chiroptera > Pteropodidae > Rousettus > Rousettus aegyptiacus. The sequence goes on from NW_023416309.1 coordinate 10,906,771, forward strand.
TTTTAAAGAATCGGGTTTTGGTTTCTTTTCTTTTTTTTCTTTCTTTTTTTTTTCCTATTTTCTTTCTGCATGCTTTGGGTTTATTTTACTCTTCCCTTCTAGATTCTTGAGATGAAGCTTAGCTTATTGATGGGAGACTTCTTTTTTAGTATAAGCATTTAATGCTATATATTTTCTTCTAAGCACTGCTATAGCTGCATTCCACAAATTTTTCATTCAATTAAAAATAACTTTACAATTTGCTTGAGACATTTTCTTTGACTTATGGATTATCATATGTGTGTTGCTTAATTTAAAAAAATTTGGAGATATTTCTCTTATCTCTCTATTGTTAATTTGCAATCTGATTCCATTATGGTTAGAGAACCTACATTGTATGATTTCAATTCTTTTAAATTTGCTAAAGAGTGTTTGTTATATGTGATATATCTTGATGAGTGTTCCATGTGAGCTTAAAAAGAATGTATATTCTGCTATTGTTGGGTAGAGTATTCTGTAAATGTCAGTTAGAGCTAATTGGTTGATGGCGTTGTTCAGTTCTTCTATACTCTTGCTGATTTTATTCTGCTAGTTCTACATATAACAATGAGAGGAGTATTGAAGTCTAACTATAATCATATATTTGTCTGTTTTAGTTCTGTCATATTTTGTTTTGTGTATTTTGAAACTCTGTTAAGTATATATACATTTGGACTGTTGCATTTTCTTGGCGAATTGACATTTTTATCGTTTTATATTGTCCCTAATGTCCTTGGTTATTTTCTTTGTTCCGTCGTCTAGTCGACTTCATACCTGATGTAAATAAACCTATTTAAACTTTCCTTTTGAGTAATGATTTCATAGAAAAAAATATATCTTTTCTCATCTTTTTTTGTTTGAACCAAACTATATTTTTAAATTATAAGTAATTTCCTTTTGGACAGCTTAAAATGAGATTACTTAAAAAGTATCCATTCCATGTATCTCTAGTAAAAAGTATGTTAGACTTTTTATCTGTAAAATAATTACTGATATGTTTGAATTTAGGTCTAATATTTTGTTGTTTACTGCGTATTTCCTGTTTTCATTTTCCTCTTTCCACTTTACTTTCTTCTTTTAGGTTATTCTGAACATTTTTAGTATTTTATTTTATCTATAGTGTTAATTATATATTTTTATATAGCCTTTTAACTTATTGCAATGTATATATTTAACTTTTCAAGTCTACTTAACTTAATTACTTACCTCTGTAAGACTAATATAGAAATCTTACTAATCTATAGGTCTCTTTACCCTCCCCATTTTTTGGTTGTATTTGTGTTATGTATTATGTCTACATACACTGAAAACCCTGTGAGAAAATATTATTTTTTTGCTTTCAACTATCATACATATTTTAAAGAACTAAATAGAAGTGTATATTTTATATTTATCCTATAATTTCCAATTTCTGTTATTCTCTCTTTATTCTTGATGTCCCAACTTTCCCTTGGTATCATTTCTATTCTGTCTGAACAACTTCTTTTAGTAGTCCCTTTACAGCAATCTTCTGGTAACAAATACTATTTTCCTTCATCTGAGAATGTCTTTATTTTATTTCATTCATGAAGGACATTTTTGGTGGCTACAGAATTCTGGGTTGGCAAATCTTTTCTTTCGTACTTTAAAAATGTTATTTCATTTCTTTCTTGCCTTTGTTGTTTCTGATGAGAAATCCATAGTCTTTGAATTGTTGTTAACCTATAAGTAATGAGTCATTTTTCTCTGGTTATTTTTAAGATTTTCTTCTTTTCGGTTTTCTGTTATCTGCTTGTTTGAGTATTATTTTGGGGAGTTTATTCTGTTGGCCTGAGATTCTTGACTCTCTAGTTTTGTCTTTGGTAGAATTTGGAAAGTTTCGTTCATTATTTCTTTCAATATTTTTTCTTCATCATACTGTTTCTATTCCTTTTCTGAGATTCCTATAACACAAACGTTTGAGCTTTTTCTAATATACCACAAGACCTAAGGCTCTATGTACTTTTTAAATCAGTTTTCTCTCTGTTTTTCAAATTGCATTATTTATATTGATCTAACTTCTAGTTCATTGATTCTTTTCTCCATTTTGCTATTGAGCCCATCTAGAGAGTGTTAGTTATTATATTTTTCAATTCTAGAATTTCCATATGATTCTTCTTTTTATCTTGTTTCACTACTAAGGCTTTCTGTCATTCAGTTTTTTATAAAAGTGTTCTCACTTAGTTATTGAGACATTTTTATAACAGCTGCTTTAAGGCCCTTGTTAGATAATTCTAATATCTGTGCTATCTAGGCATTGGATGCAATTTGAGATTTTTCTGGTTATTCATATGCCAAGTTATTTTTTATTATATACTGGACATTTTTATTATTTTATTATACAACTTTTAGTCTTGTTTAAATCTACAAAAAATTTTATAGTTTTATTTTGGCATGAAATTGACCTATTTAATTTTAAGCTGCACGTTCTGACCAAGCTTCTATGGCTTGTGATGTCAATGTTAATTTTCAAAGCATTGACATTCTATTTGGATCTGTCCCATATCAGTCTCAGACTGGGCTGTAGTCTGTGTTATAGTTTAGTTATAAAAATCTATATATGCTGTATAGGGTCAGTTTCATCTGTGCACAGATCAAGGTGAACCCATGAATTCATAAACAATTGCAAGGGGCTATTTTCCCAAGTCTTCTTTCTCTGTGATCTCCAGGAAACTTTCAGCGCCCATAGGGTCTTCCTTTTTGATCTTCTGACCAGAAAGCTGAGACTTTAGTTGCCCAGCTTTGCTGTTCCTGTGACTGTGTCCCTGTCTGGGGCCAACCAGTAAAGACAAAGAGAGACAACAACAGGGCTTTGCTGCACTCTCTTGGAACCTAAGATCCTCCAGCTAGAGAAGGTTCTCCTACTTCCTTTAATCTCGTTCAGTTCCAATTGCCACTGCTCCTACTGCTACCATACAGCATGACTTGGGGCAGAACTCTAAGAAGAGGGTTGGAAAAAAAAGAAAAATAATGATTTCCCCCCTTCTCGCTGTGTAGGAATTCCCTCTGCTGCTCTTTGAGCCAGAATGAGAGCTTTTCTTAGAGCTTTCTCTGTCCACATCCTGGTGCTCACTTACGGGTTCTGGGCTGCCTTGAGGTCAGGCCAGAGGACACCAGAAGAAAAGCGATGATAAACCCACTGCTGATTTGGTGGTACTTCCCATTCTGGTCATTTCCCATAATCTACCTGCTACTATTTACTTCTCAGGGTCTTTAAACAGCTATTCCATACATATTGTCCAAGTTTAATAGCTGCATTCAGTGAAAGATACAGGGTGGAGTATACTTACTCCATCTTATCCAGAATCCAAAACCCAGCATATTCAGTAATCATTCTCTTTGGGGTGAGTTTGAGGTAATCCACCTTTTAAATCAAAGGCTGTGAATAATATAACATGGCAAGGCTGCATTATAGTGGAATCCAGCACAACTCCTGGTAGAACAATGTGAGGTGGCTGTTTCAAGTTTATACTCATTTGGCTGATTTAGAGAAACTTAGGGGGATCAGTAAAATGACATTGAGATAAATTTAGGCAGCCATCTGTCATCTTGAAAAATGGCATGAAATAAAATCTTTCTACTGGGTATAATTTTTGTAGTTTTTATCATTAACTGCCACATGTATTTCAGAGTAACAAGAGTGATGCAGTCCCACTGATTAGAGTTTAAGTTCAAAGAAATACAGATGCCCTGTCTCGACTCTGTGCTTTGTGTACACTAGGGGATGAGAAGTAGGTTGAGAATGGATAGCGTTAATTGACATGTATGAGTGAGAGGTATTGTTTCCTCCCTTTTCCCATACCATGTCAGTAGGTAGGCTATCTCTGCCCACTCAGAAGTAACATATACCTCCATGCCACTGACCTTGGTGTGCAAAAGTTCTTTGTTGTCACCGATGATAGAAGTCTTTATTTAATCCTAGACCCCATATTTATGGCATTGCTCTTCAAGACAATGAATTTAATCTGTTTCTTCTTTTCCTAGACTGTGACAAAATAAGTATCCTTTCTTAAGGACTTTCTGTTGATCTCTTATTTTAGCTAAAGTTAGGTAAGGAAAAGGACATTTCTGTCAGTGGTGTGATATTTTTCCTTCTCTTCGAATAGGCTAGTAAGGAAAGAAGCCATGAAAGAGGAATATCTGGTGTTTTTCAGAAGTCAGGTTAGCTTTAGTCTTGGTCACCTGAAGATCTTGGGAGGTATTTCCCTATCTGGATATACCCGTGGACCATTGTGTTATCCAGTTTCACCAGCACAGCCCTCACCCTCCCTGTTCTCCCTCACTGGTGAAGTGTGAGCACAATATAGTTGTGCACTGGGCAGAAGGATAGGGTAGGGGGAGAGTTGTAAGACTGATTTAGGACATGATACATTACAAGACCTTGGACTGCTCACTCAACTTTTCTGAGCTTTATATTCACCAGCTTTAAAAATTGGAAGAGCCTGGAGGATTGTTGGAAAGATTAGCAGTACTTGAAAGCACCTAATCCCCTTCTTTCTTCTTAAGGGTGATACTGTTTGGGTTTTTATTTGTGATGAGATTTGAGGCTGGGTTAGGATTAGGTCACTGATGGAAGAAGATAGAGGGACAAACCTAATATATATAAAACCATCCTCTAGGGTGGCATAAAGGCATCCCTCTCCTTATGTTGCTTACAGTTTTGTTTTCTCAGCATCCATGTGAACAACTAATGTTGGAGGAGGTCCCTATAGCTCTTTGGAGTGAGATAGAGTTACAAGAATTTTTGGCTCGAATACATTTTCTAAGGCAGCTGCATTGTTCATCAGCCTAAATGATGCTGGTTCCTTCAACTCCTTCAACCTCTTTCAACAACCTCCCTCTCCCTGAGCTAGAAGATGTCATTTGCATGTGTAAGTGAAAGCTGAGTGTACCTGTCTGGCTTTTCCCAGACCTCTGCAGTGAATGTAGATTCTCTGACTATTCTTTCTCATACATAATGAAAGTCCAACTATCAAATGCAACCTTGGCTGAGATAGAGCCCTGCCATGGCAGGGACTAGAAGGAGAAGGGCTGTATGCTGGAATGAGTCACCTGTGGAGAATTCGGAGAGAGCAGCAACCTCCCAATCCTACCTGGAGGATTGAAATATACTATCGACTTGAACTTGTTCATGAGACTGTGAGCATAGGGACAGAGAGACCTCTCTCTGCCCAAACAGGATCATCACTAGTCCTCTTTTTCTTATCTCATACCAATTACAGGAGGAGGGTCAGCCAGGCAGTTTCCCGGGAACAAGTGCTAAAATGTTCCTAGAGATGAAACAAGAAGGAGAAAAGTGTGCCTTCCAGAATTCTTCTCAGGAGGCATAAAGTTTGTGGTTAGAAAGAATGCTTTGGTGAGCTATTTGGGATGGGAGGGATGGGTTCCCTTCTCCCAAGAGGCATGTTCAAGTAAAAACAGATGTTTTCTAACTTGCCTTCTAAAAAGGATGAATCCAGTTAACTGAAAGCCTTTCTTTTGCTGAAAGGAGTCTGAAAAATTGGGTCCAGGATTGAATTGCTGAGGGCACTAGAGGCCGAGGGGTCATTCTTCATTCTTATCTCCCCACCCAGTGCTCAGTATCTCCTTCAAATACAAGTGAAACAAGTATTTTTAAAAATAATGTTAGAACAAGCACCAGTTTATTAGCATGCATATCCTATGGACCAAGGTTGCCAGGTATCAGTTTAAGATCAGACTGGGAAGCGAGGTTGGAAAGAAGCAATGCCGTTTGCTAGGAATGATGAGAGAGAAGAGCAGAGTGTAGGGAGAGCCTCGTTGAAGGATGTGGGTGAAAGTCAAGTCTGGGAACCAGAAGGAGCTAATCCAGTCTACCAATCAGTGTCTTGCTGGCTCAAGGCTCCTTTCAGAAGTCTAGACTGAGTCTTTCTACATCATATTAAAGGTGCTGTCCACACATGACCCTTCTTCTATTTTGGGAGAGCATCATTTCCTTCAAATACTTAACCTATCTCTTATCATTGTATCTATTTAAAGTCAACTTGATGGCCTCTAGGAAAGGCGGAGGGTAGGGAAGACCTCCAAATAACACTGCTATCTTCTGGGGACAAACTCAAGCTGCTTAGTTTTTCTCTTCAGTCCAGAGGATCATTTGATGATCACTGATGTTCCAGGCTGTTTTTACAGCAGCTAAATAATAGAAAACCATGACTTAGAGGCCCAACATCTAACTGGCCTATGTTTCTTTGTGGAGAAGTAGAGATGTCTTCATTATTACCATCATCGCCATCATCTTCATCACCACCATTGCCATCACCATCACCATTATCATCACTCAGTACTTAAAATGGTAGCTGACATTTATAGAGCACCTACAAGGTACACACTCAATAAATAGCATCTTTTAGTATGATTAAACCACAAGCACACCAGACGCATAGGAAGCACTCATTAAGCACTGGCTATTTGCCAGGCACTATGTTAAGCACTTTACCTACATTACCTAATTCCAACTCACTTCATCACCATTTTTCAGGTGAGGGTATTGAGGCAAGTGGAGGTTATACAGCTTGGCCCAGGAGTACTCTGGAAGGCTGGGATTTGAACCCAGAGCCTGAATGTGCTTCAGTACTTTTTACATTGCTACGGCACTCAGGATTATGCCCTCCTTTCCCCCTTCAAAAAAAAGGGGGGGGGGGTGGGGACCGCTAAGCCCAGCTAAATACCTCAGCAATTTATAGGCTGCCCACTCTCAATTTCTGAACCAAATGCCTTTTTGATGAGGCATAAAATCCACTCTAGGAAGCAGCAGAGAGGAATTTCTGAAGTCATTTCTAACTTCCTGTGAAAATATTCTCTAGCTGGCAAGAGATTTTCCATATAACAGTGAATACACAATAATGCGGGTGACTCTGCCTTGGATACCTGGCTCACAAATAACCCATTTGGCTTCCCAATCACTGTGATACCTAAAACTAGCAAAATTTATGTTTACGGCTGGAATGGCTCTGTTCAGCCAGAAAGCAAAAGTTTACGGCTGAACCCTTTGCTCTGAAATGAAATCTAGTCTCTTTGGCTCGACTTTATTAGGCTGTATTGTATAGCGATAGGAGACATAAGTATCCAGAATCTGCTGTCACTAAAATGGGACTGAGTTGGCAAGTGTTTTTGTCCTTACACTAAGCACTGTGTCCTTAAATAGAAAAGTTGAATAAAAATTAGGGATATAAATAGGACCATTTTATGAAACTTTATTTTTAATTGAATTAAATATAACCACGTCATTGTTGTCTTTTTACACAGCCCACATTGAAATGGAGACTAAACTATCATTGGGGTCACTGGATCAATAGAGAGAGACTAAGTAGATAAAGCTGGATCCCTGAAATATAGTTTAGGCTAATTACCACACCAACCCAAACACTTGGATACCCACCTTGTGTTTAATTATCTATAAGCTCTCTCTGTAAATGGCTTAAATATTTAGTGATACTCATGAAAAACATTCTTTTTCATCTCTAACTCAAGTCCTTTGGCTATGATTGATTCTCCTTCATCTCTGGTCCACAAAGGCATGATGAAGAATACTTTCTCTGTTATTCATTGTTTTAGGAATAGCTCCTTGTGTTTGTGCAGCATCAATGTTCTCTGGGAGCTTGGCAGAAATGCAGAATCTTAGACCCCACCCCAGGACTACGGCAGTAGAAACTGCATTTTTCTAAGACCCTTGGGTGATTCACATGCACATCAGAGTTTGGGAAGCACTGGACTCAGAGCCTTAGAAAACTTTTGTCAAGTAAGCCCTAAGATGCACCCACTGGTGAGAAATTATCCCAAGTGTTAACAGCAGTGGATGTAGTGGAATTCTCACCAAACTGTCTAAAATACTGTAGATTCTGCAAAGGCACAGGCAACTCTAATGGTTTGTCTCATCAAAAGCAAGCTCATAATTCCTGTGCTGATTCAAATGCTTTTCTAATTCTTTCTTCTTCTCCCAGGTATAAACACACACACACACACACACACACACACACACACACACACACAACAGTTGTTTTTGGCCTCAATTTTAGAATTTAGTAGTAATGGAATTGCCAAATATAGTCTTTGCTTGACTCGGTACGTTCCCTGTTGCATTGTTATTGATTCCAAGACTAGAAACACTGGAAGCCAAAGAGGGAGGACAAGGAGAAGACAGCGGGCAGAGTCCCATGAGGAACACAGCAGAGTCACGAGACAGGGTAAAAAAGGATGACTATGGGACTCCTAGCTAGCAGAGGAGAGACTTCAGTTAGACTGATGGTGACATCCTACTCCCCGAGAGTTCCGTCTTTCAAATCCATGCTTCCAAGTTATTGGATTTTGAATTTAGAAAACGATAAGCCCCAAGATGGGGTACTTGATAAGTCCCCCAGATGTTCTATGATGACGAAATTTCCCAGAAAAACATTGCTCATAGTTAAGAGTTTTCTGGGAAGTTAAAAAAAGACCCAATTATACGTGCTTCCTATTAGATCCCAGAAATGAAGAACTTTCCAGCATTTGGAGGCAGAATTGGTTCATTTCATGGTCCGACACTAAATGCTATAAAGTTATCAGTGCTTCATATGGATTAGATGCCTGGAAAAATTGTACTTGTTTCTTTGGGTCTCTTGCTTCAGTTTTGTCTTGCTCGGTTCAATTCAACAAATATTAAGCACCTCTTATAAGCACCTCATAAGGTTCCACACTGCTTGTTCTAGAGGATACAAAGTTGAGTGTGTAAGGGAGGAGGTCATGTTCCAAGTTCTGCTTTATTGTATTTTTTGTCAGATGCTAGGCAACTCAAATACTATAATGGTAGCTCATGATAACTAACATGTACTGGCAGCTTACTTTGGGCTGGGTAGTATTCTAGTCATTCTCTATAGGCCATGTCATTCAGCCCCTGCCAGCCTCACTGAACATGAACATGATTTGTGTCCCCATTAAGGCAAGGCAGAGCACATCAAATTGGGGAAACGCAGAAAGGTCTCACCGATGAGGTGGCACATGATGTGAACTTTTAGGGCTAGTTGGATTTTGACAACTGAAAATGACCATAGAGAGATGTATTTCCGACAGAAGGATCAAGGGAAATGAAGTGGTGGGGGTATCAGGAAGGGGAAGTTTGTAGATTAGCAGTGCCCATCTCCATGAGCTGCTCCTTAACATAAAAAGTTCTGTGACTAAATACAATGTTTCCCCCTTGGAGACTTAAATTTCATATTGACATGTTAAATACTCTAAGTATTGCCCTAAAAAAAAAATCTCCAGTTTGGCTTTGTTAAACCCAGTACTTCCCAAATTTATTTCATTTATTCAACAAATATTATTCAGCTACTATTCTGAACCATGCACTTTTCCAGCCACTACAGATTCACATAAAATTTTCTGCCTTCAAAATAGCCTACATTTTAATGGAGGACATCCTACAAACCCCTCTTCACTCTCTTATGTTCAGGGTAATACCTGCTAGTGAGTTCTGTTGCACTTACTTTGGAAAATGATAGTCGAGAGTAATTCTGCTTTACTGAAACTTGGGGGAAATCTAGAGTGGGACCAGCACAGCTGCAGGTGCTGCAAACTGTTAGCTACTGGTCTGCAAAGAGAGAAGTACAGAAAAATGGAGTAAAGACTTAGAAACATCTACAGCAATTTGATAGATTAACTATGTCGGTTGAATCTAATGATAAAAATTTAGGACCTGTGCTTTGCTTGTCTTGTCTTTTCATTTTCACCCTTTTTTTCTTCAGAATTCATTTCTATTAGATTTTGCAGAAGTTTGAGTCTGCAAAAGAATGGATATTAGAAATAAAAACAAAACACTGGTCGCTCACCTCAGAATTATCCTCATGAGAATTGCTTGGCAGACATTTGCTTGAGAACATTTACTTACTGCTCACACTACCCAGGATAGAATTAATTTTGTAGTATTTTAAGAACCTTATTTTTTAAAGCACAAATGTGGATGTTCTTAACTATTAGCAAGATTGCAAAACCAAAGTCCTATTTGGATAGATAGTGAATAGGCCAATCTTTAGGTCTGACAACTCTTAAGTATAAGCACCTTTTCTACATAGGAGAAAAAAATAAGGAGAGAGTGGAGAAACCATGCACATATAGAAAAATGTATCAACTTCCAGCTACTCAGGTAACACTTTCTTAAATGTTTTCTAAATAATAATTCTTTTGAAAAGTTCTCTTATCACTCTTTCTGCCAACCCTTCCTTTACCATCAGTCCCTCTGGCACTCTGTCTCTTCAGAAATAATCCGGGCTGGGGTAACATAGTGGAGGAAATGACATACATTACAATGTTTTTGCATGTGGTGTGGTCTGTTAATCTCTCTCTAAATACCTCATCTGGCCTAATTTTCTTTTTTTTCATAATGTCTGATGGAAGATATCTTATTTGATAGTCTGCAGCCCACTAGTCTGGGAATAAGAGATTTGGCTCAAGTCCACCCCGAAATTTATCTTTGGAGTTGTTTATTTATTCATTCAGTGCTGAAGCAACCAGTTATTTGGCATTCCGTCAAATCCCAAATAATTTGTTTTAATTAACATTGTCCTGAAGCCTGTGGAAAAATCTGAGATCCTTTCATCCTATCCTCGCATTCTGGATAATACAATCCGAAATAGGCCATAATTGTGTAATGCCAAATTGTTATGAAGTCCCTGAAGTCCAGTGCTGCTCTCGGAAGGGCAGCTGACCCATGTCCACATCCAAGAAGCATAGCATTGATAGACAATTTGACGCAGAAAAGAAATATGTCCTGAGAAGGTACAAAACACCATTCGTTCCCTATCTCTTCTGCCTCTTTCCTTTGGTTTCAATTTTATCATCACTTTTCTCCACCCCCAGAAAGCTGGGGAGTAAAGCATTCTCGGTCCTGGCACCTGCAAGGACCTAAACTAGCAAGATTCAAATGTTTTGTTTTTTAATTCTGAGTTGATATTAGGGTTTATAATTATACCGAAGAATGTTAATGTCAGGAAGGAAGAAAGAGAACAATACCCACATGTTCATGGGTAAAAACTGGGGCAAGTTTGTTAACATGGGAACTTAGAAGGAAATAAAGGAGAAAGAGAATCCAGGAAGCCTGATGATAAATTCTTCTCGACACTCAGTTGTCCTTACCATCATTCTTTCCAGAAAAAGATGCTTAGATGCAACATTAAATCAGATGTCTTCCGATGACAGAGCATGCTGTTGAGGGATGGGGATCAATGACCTCACTCATGTTAGAAACTAGCCTTAACACTCATCAGCTTAGAGCCCATAATTGATGATTCCATGTTTATAATTCTAGTCAAGGACTTGACTCATTCTGTGGGTTCTCTTCTTCTTATATAGGAATAAATATGTTTTTGTGGAATTCAAGAAGGATTGGCCAGTTTATGTCACCACTTTCTGTTTTAGACTGTCACGTTATAGAGAACAGTGACAGTGTATTGTGTAATTTATATGTACACATATTAATTCAGATATGGCTAATGAATTCTCAGTAAGTACTTATATGACTTAAAACTGCATGATTTAGAGGAAGAATATTAATTGAGAATTTAAATAGCTTTAAAAAAATTATAAATGTAAAAACACCTGCTGTAGACTAGCCTCTCACTACCAGTTTGGGCAAGGCTGGTGTGTATGCTATGACTCACTTCTTATTATTGCAGCTATTAACATAATTATCATTGGTTTTTATAATGTCCTTTCAATTTATTATTTTTGATGCGCATTATATAACATATATTTGGATTAAAACAGTGTACATGTTTTCAATAAAGCAAAGATTGGTATGTGATAATCTTTGGAATTATTTACATGACTCCAGAGGTAGGGATGGACTTTTGCAAAATTACTTGGCTGCCATCAACACAGATTTTCAAACTGTTGGTTGGGAATAGAAATCATGATGGTTGTAACATACCCCAGCCGGGATGGTTGATTTTTCACATTCACCGAGCTGTTAGCATTAGAGAAACACAGTTTCACTCTAATCAGAGAAAGCAGAAAATGTGAAAGGTGCCCTTACTGACCACTATTTGTAACACATTCAGAATCTGGGATCGAGAAGGTGTTACTTTCCCTAGAGCCAAAGCTGATAGCTCTAGCTGGAAGGGAGCTTTGATGGTGGAGCCATCAGCCCATGGATTGATGTACAGCCGTTTACTTGGGGGTTGAACTGGACTGGTTGAAAAATTAGATAATCAAAGGTAGATAAATAAGTCCATGAGAAGTATAGACAAGTTTCTTTTTCGCCCTAAAGATTCTGTATGTGATGAATCAGTACTCATAGCACATCACCTGTGCATCTTTGCTAGGCACTCTTCTGAAACAGCTGGAGTTTGATGTGATAGTCAAAGGAGGAATCGCTGCCTCAGGAAATGCTTTGCCTATGACTGATTGCTGAATGGCTGGCAAATTAATTTTGGCACCTTTCCCTAAGTCATTTTGGTCCCATTCTTTCATTTTTCTGCTGGGAAGTGTGTATTCACATTATAGTTAAAAATATGTTGACACCACAAATGTGGAGAACAGCATGTACTATTTTAGGATAGAAGCTGTAGGCTGGGATGGTTCCATTTTATAGAATAGAATTGATGCTGATATTCTTCTAGAGGAGGGCTAAACTCTCCTTTCATCTTGACTCAAAATCACTATTTCTTCTTGCTGACCTCTTGCAAAGTCTTGGGCTCCAGGGCTTAAGATGTTGAGTCCTTGAGGAGCTTCTGTTTTGATATTTCTCCCTTAGGTACTTAAATACAGTAAACCCTTCCTGCCCCATCCCCACCCCAAATCCTTGTACCATTACTTCCCTACATATTTACCCTATCGTCTCTGGCAAGGGGTGTGTTGTGGTAGGTGGTTATGCTAAGAGCATGAACTGGATCCTGTTTGTACTACTTATTGGCTTTATGACCTTCAGTGGTTTATTTAACCTCTGGGCCTCAGTTTTGTCATCTTTTAAAGGGAAATTATAATGACAATAACTCACTCCATTCTCTCTAGATCTCTTTGTACACAATCATTTCTCTGTGTTAAGCACAAGTCTTTTAAACTCAGTATATTTTACACTTATTTTTCCTTTCCTAAAATGCATTTCATTACTGCTGACAAAGATAAAAGGAATGTGTACTTTCGGTTTTGCTTTTTCAGAATAAATCAAAGATGCCGTGTTTGAGACAGGTAGACCTTAATAAGAAGTGGCAAGTTAAGCCCTTGCCTTAGAATGGAGGTTGAAGTTCTGTTGTCTCAATCTGTGACACACTTGTGTCATAAGGGGTGCTTGCTCCAGACTCTCCTGATATGATTGGCCTGTTCCTATTGTTCTATCACAGCTTGTCATTCTTGTTCTTAATGATTAAAGAGTCTCAGTAGTAATTAATTACTGATTCTTCTAATCTTACATTGTACATATGGGTTTTAAAAAATTATGATAAAATACATATAACATAAAATTTACCACCTCAACCATTTTTAAGTACTGTGTGTGTGTGTGTGTGTGTGTGTGTGTGTGTGTGTGTGTGTGTGGACCATTTATCAGAACTCTGAAAAACATGTTGAATTATGTACATGGAAATATTAAAGGGCTATGACAATGAATTTTAACTCCTCAGCTTTTATACAGTCCATATCTAGCATTATAGATAGTCTGAGAATCTGCATAAGTATGTGGAAGAGGCATTTTGCTTTCTAGAACAGTTCACTACATTTTTTCCAGCTTTTTGACTTCCATTACTGAAGCATTTCAAATCAGTCACAAAGGCAAATTTGCAGTAAAAGAAATGTGGGAAAAATCAGTAAAAGTCAGATATATCTTGTGCTTTCTCCAGCAAAGAGACAAATATGGGAAAATAAACCATCAGTTTAAATAGTATTTAATCAGTAACTAGAACAATTCCTAAGATACAAAATATGCTCACAAATATTTGCTGAATTAATAAATCAATTAAACAATTTTTACAAAGTTCAAAACCAGTACGATATTATCCTATAAAGAATGTGTTACTACTTATTTAAAGTTTAATAATTAACCTGTGATAAAGTTCGGTCTAATGAGTAGTTCCTTTAGGACATAGAGGCATGAAAACACTGACCATAGCTAAAAGAACCATATTAAAACCACATTAATTGAGGAGTACCACCAGTAATCAAGACTAATTGAGGTAAAGGTTCATATTTTCATTATTTTTGAAAATGAAGTGTAATATTTAGCAACATAAAGAACACATTATAAAAGGAATATCTCTGCTAAGTGGTTGAATCCTTCGACCTCAAGAATACTATTTGCCCATAAAGCTCTACACAGAAGATTTATAATTGGCAGTCCCTCATATAGTATCTTACATACAAATGAAACAAATTATGATAATATAAGGCCAAGGATATTTTATATATTTAATTAGTTACTTACACATTCTAGGCTTTCTTCAAATTAGTTAGAATTAATGACCTTTGCTTATAAATTCAAGCATATATTTTATTTGAAAAAAAGTTGAAGTCTTATGATTTGTGGAAATTAAAAAATTCGTGCTTAGCTAAACACATTGCAGTTAATTTTAAAAATCATAGTTTAGTAGTAGAAATGGTTGAATGCCTTTTTTTTTTTTTAAAACACTCCACTCTGGGGAAAGACCAATTTATAAACAACCCATACCCAGCAGCATTGCATAGCTAATGTCTAAAGTGTGGGAGTAGGTTAGAAGCATCTCAAACTAATGAGGTTAACCCACATAATCTAATCACTCAGACCGAGCATAAAGTAGGCAAATATCGTAGAAGCAGGGAGCATTCAATTTATCTCTAAATTATTTCTGGCTTTTGTATTACAAAGTGTCACCAAATAGATTGTCAGTATGCATTGCCCACTATTTCCCAGTTTTTTTCAACTTTAAGCATTGCATTTCCTCAGTTTACTGATTATTGGGCCATAGCCAAGATGCCTTTTAATTCAACATCAGCACGAGAAATTATTAAGATCCACTTCCTATTGTCTGGGAAGCTCCCTTCAACCCCCTGCCCTTATCCAATCTCCAGTGGAAATGAACATGGGAGGCGGAAGCTTCCAGAAACCCAAGGATCACATAGCCTGCTTGACTTAGGAATCTGTGAGCTCTCCAAGCTCCCAGAAGAGCTATGCATTCTTGACGTTATTTACATTATAATTTTTAAAGATGAATTCCAAGGCAAAATTCTTCCAGGAATGCCTAGCCTAAAGAGGGTTGTTGGGAAAACCTCTTGAACTTGATTAATTAAGGGCAGGGAACCCTAACATATTTTAATGAAGATTGGGTTAAGACTGCTCTGAAACTAGATTTTCCTTTTTGTGATATTCAAGGTGGGGTGGGAAAAAAAATTTTTTATCCCCAAAATCAAAATAGATATATTGTTTCATTGTAATATCTATATACTCATTGTGAAAGCTTTCAGACAATACAGAAATCTATAGAGAAAAGGTATTAGCTTACACCTCGGCCATAACAACTGTTAGTGTTTTAATATAAAGATTTCTGGATTTTGCCGTGGCTTTACAAACATCCAGATAATTACAAGGCAGACTATACACACTACATAGTAATGTGCATTTTTATATAATTTCTGTATGAACAGATATACATTTCATCATAATTATTAATTCTTCTCTGTACTCCATTGTATAAATGTACCATTTATGGTTATTTCCATTTTTTTTACAATTAGAAAGGATGTTTTTATACATATATCTTCATATAATTGTCTAGTTGTTTCTTTACTATGACTACTTAATCCTTGTGTGAAAGAATATGTACTTTTATATAAATTTGATTAAAATTATAAAATTGCTCTCCAAAAAACATCAGTTTCCCTAGCCACCAATATTGCAGCAAGTCCCCATGTCCCTACAACCATGGAAATCATACAGGTTTACGAAGAAGTGGTGCTTTAGAGGTGTTTCTAGTCTGTGAGTTCAGAGTCATGGAAAGCTTCATGCAGGTGATATGGTTGTGTTTCTGGTTGTTAAGAAGGTCACCATCATGTAACCAGTGCATTCATTTTTTTGTGAGATGGTATATAACTCAGATTTTCCTTTTATAGCCTTCTGTCACATCTTAAACCCTCGTCTTGTTTTTCCCCTTTAGATTGAGGAAGACACATGGCAGAAATACTACCTGGAAGGAGTCTCAAATGAAATGTACACAGAATATCTCTCTAGTGCCTTCGTGGGTCTGTCCTTCCCTACTGTTTGTGAGTAAGTGACCATCAACCACTCTGAAACTATATTATTTAGATCTTTGGCTCTCAGGGATATTTAATGTGCCTCTATCAGGAAAGATACTCCTCTACCTCTGCCTAGCATAGTTGGGACACTCGACGATTACCAGGGGTGTCCTGTGTGCTCAACCTTGTGTGATGGACAGAAAGGTGGGCCATTCCATGGTTCCTGCTTTGGGCATTTCTGCTGGACCTACGCTTCCCTCCAGTCCCAAGAATCTCAAGCTTGGATCAATCATTTATACTAAATTATGAACTGGAGTTTTCTTGCATGTCTTGACTTATGCCTCTGTGATGCAGACACATTTATGAAGGGAAGGATGAACCCATATCTCTCTGATTTACCAGGGCAAAAATAAATCTCGCTAGCCTTTTCATGAAAGAAATTTTAATCTCTCTTTCTATTGAGTCAGATCATAGAAGCATCAGAGAAGTCACTGTTCAAAGTGTGTTCACGGTTTGCTGATGAAATGAGGAACCACATGTACCAGAAGGAGGCCTTTAAAAAGTCCTTAGCAATTTAGCCCCCTACATGGACAACTGCAATGTTATAATAATAAGGCTCAGCTTCTCCTGATACTGGCTTAGCAGAATGGATTTGAGTAAGGGCAGCCCCCACCCCTCAAGGTAGAATACGTGGTCACCTGAGGAATATGATCTCAGGAGCTCCAGGTGACCCTGGCCCCAAGTAACTTCCACTATGACAGTACCTCAGATTCCCCCACTTAGAATCTCAGATGTCAGGTTTAAGTGAAATGAATTGGGCTTGGTTCTCTGTGGAGACACAAAATCCCAGAGAATACTGAGACATTTACCTGATCTGTTGACACCTTAGCAAAGGATTTGATAAATTTGGTTTCACTAATTAAAAAAAAAAAAAAAAACTAGGAAGAAACGGGACCCGGGAATCTGAGCTGAGGGAGGAGAAAAGCTGTTCCCTTGTGCTGCCTGCTTGCCTACAAACCAAACCGACCTTCTGGGGTGGGAGGTCTGAGGATAGTTCTGGGGCTCTTGGTTCCCTTGTCTCATAGTTTTCTGTTTCATGCACAGCAGAGAGGGGACAGAGAGCGTGGTAGGTGGGGTACCTGGAGACATGTATCAGTGAACACAGCAGGTACACTCTGTCTGTCCCTAGGCCCAGAACCTGAGCAATTTAAAACGGTTTGGCCGTTTACTGAAATTTCTCACCCTCTCTCTAAGCGAAAGTTTAAATGCTAAATGGACTGGAAAAGTGAATAGGTAATTGATTCGGAAGGAGTTATTTTCTGAAAATGGATGCCCTATTGTAACTCCCATGTGTTCCTGTCTTTGGAAGCTATTTCTTTGTCTGCCACAGAGAGAAGTTAACCATTCAGAGGCATTGGGTCCTGGAACACTGAGGCTGTCCCTGGGGATTTTCTCCACCTTGGAGCTCGGTCTGCGTAGGATAGAAAGCCTAGAATTCAGGACCTATAAAAGAAGCTGGTTCTGTAAAAAGGCAGTTGAGGCCTCCTGCATCTAATGAAGGGGTGGTGTGGGCACATAGCAGAGCTGCCAGTGCCTAGAAGGGTCCTATGGTGTTGGGGGCAATTGCAGGGAGTGTTCAAAACCCCCTTCCCTGGTCATTGATTTTCCCTAGCTTAACTGGTATCTGTATCGAACACGAGTGCTTCCTTGAGAGCCCCCTTTCCCACTGCTTCTCTTATTCTGCTCCTGGGAACCAAATCGGTTCATAAGTGTTAACCTGTAGGGTTAGAACGACTCTCCCTAGAAGCTGCAACTGGGATTCCCACAGGGTAAATTTGACTCACAAATTTGCCCTCTGTAGTACTTAATTTCTTAAAGTTTATTTGCCAATATTTCAAAATAGTGATATTTCACAGAAAAACTAGATATCTGGCTTCTCTTGAAAATCTGATGAGTTAACATAGTCCTTGCATTTCTACTGTATGCAAACCAGTTCCAGTTTGCTTTAAGGCAGGGTGTAGTGTAGGCCCTTCCCTCCCTGATGTCTGAAATGAAGCCAGATCTGCATTTACATCCCAGACAGACCTGGCCCTGTGCACTTGTAAGCTGTGCCCCGCTGAGTGGTATGAAATGTCACTGCCCTTAAGAGTCAGCTCAGGAGCTGGACACTAGTGACTGTTGTAAATATTTCCCTTGATTGATTTTCATGTTTAGAACATGTCCCGAGGAGGAACACATCCCTCAGAAACACCTTGTTGTCAGAAAATTTAATATCTGTTCAGTACAGCTTCTGGAAAACAATAAAACAAAAAAAAACTTCTGGCGTGAATGAGAATGTGTTCAACTTAGTGCTATTATTCGTTTAACACAATGATACAGCAGAGGTAGAAATAATCAATAAAGAAGGACATTTAATGAGATTTAGGAACATCCCAAAACATTGAAGCTCTCTTCAAGCATTTGATTATCTGGAGGCTTAATTATCTGTGTTTTCTACTTTAAATTAAGGAAAAGCCATAACTCAAAGTTACCAGCAGTTTAATGATAACACTCTTCAATTCAGGTTAATTAAAGCACAGCCATAATTAGAGTGTAGTGTTGTATATCACCAGGCTGGTGCATAAGTATTTTCATTACAGTAAGAATTGGCTATTCAATTTCAAGATGACATAAAGGATGCCAAAATATATTTTAAGCTGGTTTGTGTAGACGTAAAAGAATTGGGGATTATTCTGGGTATAATAAAGCACAGATAAAATATACAGATTTTTCAGAGCAGTTTCTGTAATTATGCACAGCATTAAAACAATATGAAGCCCATAACGTCTTAAAACATGAAAAGAAATAAATTTGCTCTTTGCCTGGACTGGCAGAATGCCCCTTGCAGGGTGGTCCTTGCAGCAGAGGCAGAGAGCTTAGAGTTTCTTAGAAGCTGGAAAGTCATTCTATGAAAAAGGCAAGGAAGCAGAATAAATGGATGAAAACTGAGGTCTTTTCCCAAGAGAACAGAATAGGTGAGGAGAGGCAGAAGGGGTAGAAGCCCTACCCTGCCTTGCCCCCCATACCGCCCCCGACCAAGGCAAAGTTTTTAAAAATTTTAAGTAGAGGAGATGCTCTCTTGTCCAAAGGAGGTGCACCCCAGCTATATACTTTGACTTTGGACTTCTCTGCTCTAGCTTTTTGGCTTCATTGTATGTCCTACCAGAGGATGCAGTTTTGTTCCAAAACAGTAACTAATTTAGAAAAAAAATGCTATATTATTTTAAAATATTTCATTTACACTTTCTTATTTAATCCTCACAACAATTCTGTGATGTTTAGATTAACATCGCTATCCCTGATTTATAAATGAGGATACTGAGACCAAAAGACTTTGGTTCCCCTTCCCAGGCCACCTAGCAGACAAGTTACAGAACCAGTATTCTGATGCTGGGGCCCTGTGCAGTTGAGAGCAGCTTAGAGTAGCTATTAGATGAAAGCTGGCTAATTAAGAATCTCCAGAGGAGCTTATTAAATGGAGAGGTTTGTAGGTTACATCTTCCGATTTCAATATCTAGGGTAATGCCCCCAAATGTACATTTTTTTTTTTACAAGCAAGTCAGGTTTTCCTAATTTAAAGGCTGCTAAGTGAGAACCCCCACCAACCCCATTCCTTCACACTACTGGTGGGAATAACCTCCTCATATTCTTCACTTTGGGCTCAGGGACTGGAGTCTTTCTCTCCAATTTTAGCCAAATCATAAATCGTGGGTGGGTCACATTTTGCAAACTAATGTTAAGATTCGGGCTTTTTTGTGAGCTTCCTTGTCATCATTCCTTCTCCACGTAGGGCAATCTGCACTCACCAGGACCATAGAAAGGAAACTGTCTTCTACCACACTGGGAAAAACATTAATTCCTCTTCCCATTCCCCATGCCTAATCCAGATCAGTACAGTATAAAGATGTGGGGCACTGAACCCTTTATGCTCTCAATTATGTTTCTACTGGTGACCTTTAAAGCAATTTCAGGCTTGGGAGAATAGATAAGCACTAAATGCAGAGAAGCAGAGGAAACAAGAAGTTCAGGATGCAACCCTCAAAGGTGCTTCTTGGCCTCTTTGGAGGTCATGGTGGCCATGTCCTGGACCTTACCCAGGCTGCCCTTAGGGTATTCCTTTTAAAGTCGAGCAACTCCTGAGCATTTTCTCCTTGGTTTTGGGTAGCTAGCTTGCCCCTGGGTCTGTCCGGCAATGAGAGCAAGGCAAAGGAGCTCTGGGATCTAAAGGAGAGAGTACCATCTACTGTTCCCTGAATATCAGAAAACTGCCTTCCCCATTTCCCTCCTACTCCCACCTTCCTCAGCTGGCGACTGTGGAGGGCACAGATGGCCAGCACCAAGCCTCCGGGAAGTAAGAGACTAGGGTATGAGGCCATGTTTGCCACTAAAAAGCATCCTGTTTTTGAGCTGTTCCCGTAATAGGATGCTGTGTGATGCCATAGAGTATGAGCTATGGCATTGCAAAGGCCAGGGGTCAGACCCCCAGATCGTCCACTTACTGGATATGTGAGTTGGGACAAAATATTTGATTTCTACATACCTCCTCCCTTTGATCGTTACCAGCTGCTTGACCTTGGACTTAGTACTTATCCCCAGTTTCCTCATCTCTGACATAGTAATGACATTCCTTATCTCTCAGAACTAGCTAATGTCCTTTTTTCCTTCTCTCACCTCTCTTCTTCCTATCATGGCTCTATCTTGCCCCATCAAATATGTAAAGTAAGCACTGAGGAAGAAAGAAATACACTGTGGCACTTTAAGGTTATATTTACTCTTACACTTTGGAAAATTCTGCCATCAGTCATCAGTCAGTCAATTGAGTAGATATTTAATGAATGTGGGATATTTGCGCCAGTGTGCCAGGTGTGGTGCCATCTCTAGAGGAACCTGCAATTAGATTTGATCAAACATATCCACAGTAAAAGATTAATCACAATACTTGTAAATGCCAGTAAATGATGGTTTCCTCACAGCGGCTGCCTTCTAAGAGTTTTCCGTCTGGCTAAGGAAAATAATACCCATCCACAGGGAGAGCTAAGCACCTGTTGATGAGTGTTTGATGGATGCACACACTGGAGGACAGACATTGAGCATTACTGGGAGAGAGAGCTTCCTCTGGGCTGGGGGAGACCAGGAGAGGCTTCAGAGAGGAAATAAAGAGAGAAAAGGGAATGCTAAGTGATAGGGAGTCACGAGGTTAAGACTACACAGAACTCACTGGACACCCTGGTCTCTGATATTTTCCAATGAGAGCAAATTAGTTTCCCCTTTAGATGAGAAAACAAGACAAATCAGATTTCTTTAAACATGTCATATTTTTAGAGGGAAACCATGACAGCGTTTTTATCATGAGAACTAGCAAATGTGAGGATACACCCCGTGCCTCCAGATAGGAAAATGAGGGCCTAGGGAAGAAGAGGGACAGGAGGAGGAAACCACAGATTTAGAGGTTTGGCTGCTTCAAGAGCATCATGTTCCAGGTTCTGAACCCCACAGTGAGCATATCAGTTAGTCATTCATCACTTGCAAAATATGAAAACTTAATTGTATCAGGTTTTACAACTCAGAGGGGATTAGGACAAAGGATGTATTTAAAATATAGTGTCCCTTTCTGTCCCCCTGCAGCTTGATGGAGCAGTTAAAATTTAGATTTGATGAGGAACATTTAATACCTGGGTAACTTGGGGAGCTCTGATCAAATCTCTGCTGTGCTAAAAGGGTAGGAGTTCTACCTACAAGCCCAGGTGCAAGTGTGGATGCTTCTGCACTGGTTTAAAACAGAGAGAGAAAGAGAGAGAGAGAGAGAGAGAGAGAGAGAGAGAGAGAGAGAGAGAGAGAGAGAGAGAGAGAGAAAGAGTATGTGTGTGTTTCTCCATTTCTTTGTTCACCTGCATTCAGGGCCTCTAATTTAGAAAATCATGTTCTCATCCGTGTTGTTTTTCATGGACAGATCTTTCCAGTGAAACCTCTTAAGGAAACATAAAGTTTATGACTGCCTAGAGAAAGCTGAGTCTCCCATCCAATGAAAACTACAACTAGTTTATCTTGAGTTTTGCAACATCGTTAGTCTTTAGAGACTGATATCTGAATTTGAACATGGAGCAGAAAGAAGCCGACAGACCTGATTGTTACAGGATAGATTTATTTAGCCAGGCTGCAGGAATGAACATTTCATGAGAATTTATGGAGAGGCTCAATCTTGGCTTTAAACTTATTTTCTCTCAAAGAACTTACCCTATTCATCCAGTTATTGGGGGATATTGTAATTAGGACTGAACATACATGAACACAGATAGGAATATAGTATTTATGAGTGTCGCTACTACGGGGACATAGAATGTGACAAATAATCATTCTACATGCCAGTGAATAAACCAGTGATCATAAAATCTACTAGAACCCTTAGTCAAAGGCTACCACTGGCAGGTTTAGAATTTTCTACAGGGTCAGGGAGGCAGTCCAGCTGGAAGTGAGATGAATGCTTGGGGCTTGACTTGATACTGGGTATGCACAAGAGACAGTTTACATTTTGTTTCTGATTAATAAAATAGTGAAGCTTTCTAAAAATACATTTACTCATATTTTAGACAAATACTAATTGTCCATATCAAAGAATGTAATTATTTTTAAATTTAAGTGTCTTAGGTGTGCTAGTAGTGGTATTGCGAATATTGAGTGTGTGTGTGTGTGTGTGTGTGTGTGCGCGCGCGCGCGCGCACGCACGCATGTGTAAGGGTCTGGGTATTCTGAAGCCTTCCCACTCCACCTTTGTCAAAGCTATTGAGAAATGGAAGATGAACATCTCCATGAGCCTTTTAAATTGTAAATCACTTCCATTTTCTTGGTGCTGAGTCTTACAAATTGTACTCTTTCAAATTTTCTTTAACTAGATGTTTCCATTTCGAGTACCTGTCATTTAAAATCAGGGCTCCTAAATGTGAATCTTTTTTCATTCTAGCCCCTACCCAAAAGCTCTGGTTCCCCAATGCCCAGTATTTACATCTGCAGCCACTCTGATTATATGCATCAGCCTGGCATTCCCAGGGCCCCTCTGGATAACTGAAGAAGGGTTTGCGCTTTGGGTGAAGCTAGGTTTGGAGGGTACAATGAGAGCTGCCTCTTCAGCCCTCACCCACCTCACTCCTGGGTGAGTGATTTTCAGTCACCCCAAGCCACGTATTTGCATACTCTTCCTGAACACATTAGATGGTGCAAACTCTATGACAGGTTTCTATGCTTAATTCACACCAGCAAGCAATCTTGCTAGTCAAAGGGGCTGATTTAATGGCAAGAACAATTTATTTCCTTCTGGGTAGGTAGAAACAGTTGGACTCTAATTCTTAAGAGCCTTTGCTCAGGAACATCTGGGTTGAAACTACTGTGGTTAACAGATGATGCTGGCAGTTAAAAAAAAAAAGGCTTTGTATAATGTCGTTGTCAAATTTGGTAGACTTCTACTTAATAATTATCGAGAAAGCAATCTTACTTGTTATTACAACAGTTTTATTGCAGATTGCTGGTTTAAGACCTTTTTGTGACAAGTGGCACTTTTTTCCATGAAAATAAAAAAGAAATCATTTCTATTCCCCTGTAATTAGTTTTGCAGCCGGCAACAACTTCCTGCATTGGACATATTGGGACATTTTATTTTAGAAACCGAGAATTAAATTCTTGCTAACTTATGGCTGATTTCATTCTGTTTATCACATTGTGAAAGCTTTCTTGCTTCTTTCTTATACCCTGCCTCACCCTAGGCCTCCTTTCTCACCCACCACAGTCCTGTAGACATTTAAACACTATAGACTGAGTAAAACTATAGAACTACTATAAAGATTGGATGAGCGAAGCTCATTTTGCTTTACCAAAAAAAAAAAAAAAAAAATGGTGTTGAATAATGCAGGTAAATGTTCAATCTCAGGACATCAACTCTGGGTAGTCTAAAGGCACATTCTTGGGACTGAACAACTTGTAACAGGATTTGTAGAGGGTCCCGAGGAAAACTTGGTGTCGGAATTTTAGACTTATACTTATATTGTGGCATAGTGGATTAAAGGCAAAAATTAGATTCCCAGAGCGCATCACTGCTGTTATTTCCTTCTACATCCCTTTCCCCCCCAATCTATCTGCTTCTAACAAATGAGACAAGTTAAGAAGAATCTTGTTTCATGATTCTATTCTCACTTCCAAGCCTTCTCTGCTTAAACTAGACTTTTCTAGTTCCAGCAATTCGTGAGGTTCCGCTCCCCATTCTATCATATCTTTATGTAATTAGCATTTATTGGAAGCTTATGCTTTGCACTTTGCTAAATGCCAGGGAGATAAAACATGCGTCTTGCACTGAAGAAGCTCACAGTCTAGAGGGAAGAGAGATGAGTAAACAATTACCGCACCATACCACACCCACCCCCCTGTTTACTCTCCTTGATTTGCTCTTCCCCACTGGACCCCCAACAATGGTGTCACCTCTGCTGCAGCCTTAAGCCCAGGACCTTTACATTGACCAATTCTCTGTGGCAGAATCTAATAGAAAACTGTGATCTTTAACAAAAGGAGACAGTTCTGTTTACAGTATAAATTATAAATTACTCAAGATTGTTATTTTGTGAACTTCTGGACATGCTCTTAGAGCAGGAATTAAAAACTTAGATGCCTGTAGGGGGAGAGTGAGGTGGTCTGAGTAGTAGGGAGTGGTGGGGACTGCGGCACACTGGAGCTCATGTGTCCCATCCAGAGGGGCAAGTGCTTCAAAGCTCTGATCCCTGTTAGCCATACAAAATGTAGCTGGGGTGTGGCCATATCTGATTAATTGAAGAAAGGTAAAAGGTTAGTTTTTATATAAAATCACCTGTTGGCATCTAATTCCAGTTTTTTAAAAACACTGTACTGACCAAACAGAACATGTGCTTATGTTGGGCTTCTGGCCACCACTTCATTTCCTCCGCTTTTATGAGAAACATCTGTGCAGCACTCTGCCTTGAGACTTGAGTTCCTCTTTTGACATCTCTACATAAAAGTTGAACCTTGAACAAATTGCTTGATTTCCACTTTTGGCTTTTCTACATAAAGGCCATTTGACCTTGAGCAAGTCACTTTCCTATCTTTGGACTTCAGTTTGCCATCTGTATGAGAAAGGCAGAATAAGCCATTCTTAAAGGGCCTGAGTCTGAAAAATCTGTGGTTTTGTCACTGTTTGTATATAATCACTTTGTATGTACATCACTCTGTTCCCCCTACCCACCCCTTTGTCCTTTTGGCCAGTGAGGAAAGGCTTGTTTTGGGTCAAAGAGCTTCTTAAAAAGAGACTTCTATAAAGCAGTATGGAATCATCTTAGATAGAGATTTGAAAGTTATGAAAGAAGACTCAGAGATCTGCTGGTACACCCCCACTAGGTTATGAATGTGCACAAGACAATGTAGATTTTATTGACTTTCCTGCCTTGGAAAGCTTCTTTCTTTTAATACCTAGTTGGTAAATGGTATTGTAGTAGCTAGCAAGACATAATTCATTATTACTATGAACTGTTTCTTCCCTTCTCTCTAGTAGAATCAAGTTGTTAAAGCAGTTAAGATCTTTGATCCCATGAACTACCAGAGTCCCACATCAAAGTGGCCATTGTTCATGGGGTATCAGTAAATTGTCCTCTTTATGATTCATACTAAGAATAGACTTCTCCTTGAGTTTTTGGCATTTAGCTGTTATTTACATTAAAAAGTGGTTACTTAATCTTAGTAATTTGGTTCGACAAATATTGCATAAGCCATCTGATATTTTAAACAATTTAAGCCCCAGAAGTAATAGCCCCATAAAGGGTGCGTGTAAGCCGTGCTCAATGGGACATAAATTAAGAAGAGCATTTTTCCAGCTGTAGTTGGATACATGGGTTGGTATTTCAGCAGACTGCATAATCAGCCCAAAGCCCAAGCCATTAGAGTCTGCTGACAGGAATCAGAAAACCTGCAAATCATTGGGAAATCCAAACATGCCTGGATGGAAGTGGTCCTTTGAAATCTGACTGTTGAAAGCAATATGGGCGACCATGACCTCACAGGCAGCAATTGTTCTTATTCCCTCCAGAGAGCATGAAGCCTTCATCAGCATTATACCTGTAAGCAACACACTCACAAGTCTAACACATCTGATTAGGGCACCTTGCTATTTAAAATCAACCCAAAGCTTCCCATTCCACTTGGAATAAGCTACAGACTCCTTGCTGTGGCCAGCAAAGTCTTCATGATCTTGCTCTCACCTAGCTCCTCACCCGATCATTATCATAATTGACTTTACTCATTCAACTGCAGCCTTGATGGTCTTATTGCTGGTCCTCAAACACCCCATGTACCTTTCTGCCTCAGGGCCCTTGCATGTGCCCTATTTCTACTCCTATAGAATGTTCTTTCCCTAGATCCTCTGACTGCCTGCTTCTTCTCATGATGCTCCAATGCTCTGTGCTTTAGTGTCACTTGCTCGGAATGGTCCTCCTGGAACATTGCAGATGACAAACCTTCCCAGTTACTCTTTATCCTCTTAGGTGTTTTGTTTTCTGTATAATACTTGTCCTAATCTTGAAATTTATTATTTATTCACTTATACATTTGCTTATTACCTATCTCTCTCAATATAAAATAGGCTTCATTAGGGGTGAAGATGTATATCCTGCCAAATACCACTTGCAGACCTTGCCAAGTTACATGGCCTTTCTAGGCCTTAGTTTCATCGCCTGTAGAATAGAGACATCAATAGAAGCCTGAATCACCAGGGTAATATCTTTCTCTTAGAAATACTATGAGGATTAAATGAAAGCACCAAAAAGGCCCTGACCTGTGACCCAGCACATCCTTCCCCTTCCGATGCAGGACCTAATAACCATTAACTCACTTCTCAATCTATCAGGAAGTCTTTAGGACATAAGTGATAATGCCCATTGTAAAAACTCAATTATAATGTGTGTGTGTGTGTGTGTGTGTGTGTATACATATATATATATATATATATATATATATATAGTTTATGTGAACTTTTATTTCTGTGAGTATATAAATATATATTTTCACCTAATTGTATCATGTTACTTACATATTTATATCTATACAATATTACTTGTTAATCTTATACTTTGAAACATTCTTCAAAGTGTCATTTTGAATGCTAACATATACCATTATTGTACCATACTTTATTTAACCATTGTCTTATTACTGAACTTTAAGTTGCTTTCCACTTTTTTACTTTGTATAAATATTACTACCTTGAACATTTTTATGCATAGGTATTTTACTGAACCTTTCATTATGTTCTTAGACTTGAACCTCAGTAAGTGGAAATCTTTTATTGAGCTTGTCTATATCATTGGTTCCATTTACAGCACTATGGGGAATTCCAAACAAGTCCAGAACTCTCAAAGAGGTTTTGCTGGTTGAGGAGACAAAGTTCAGACACATGAAACAATAGGGAGCAACCACAGCCAGACTGACTAAGGGCTAGATGATGTAGTTTTTAGGCAGGGTGCTGGAGGAGTTCTGAGAATAGAAAGAAAATCAGAGAGCAGCAGTAGCTGGAGATGACCTACAGGGGAGGTTGGATTTGATGTGGGCCTGGGTCAGGATGAGTTAGGAAGAAAGGAGAGGACATTCCAGGGGGAAGTATCTGCATCAGTGAAGGCACAGAGGCAGGAACAAGTCATTCTCAAAACTGTCTGGGCTGCGGACAAGAGCAGCAGGCAGATGAGGAGAGACAGCCTGGATGGAGCCAGGAGTGACAGTGCCGCAATCATGTGCTGGGCAGTTACACAGAAGCTAAAGATTATTACCCTCATTCCCAGCACATAGGGGTCTGCTCGGAACAACAATGTGAGCCATTTGTACAAAAGACCAAAATGGAATCCAAATAACAACAGGTCCAGCTGCTCCAAAGGCCTCCCTCCCCCTGCAGTTAACATTTTACTACCCAACTGAGTAACTAATGAATCTGGCCCAGCATAAATCCCCAGGCACAAATTCCTGCTTGGGGTCTGTGTCTAGACATCCAGACCTGAGTGCAATTTGCACTTTGAACATTCAGCGCCTTATCACTTGCAAGAAATCAGTTTTAATGGGGAAGAGGGAAAGTGTTGCTCACAGCCCCCTCTCTTTGGCACAGTGATCGTAGAATGGGGGTCCCTCGGATAACGACTGCATTAGTTGATCGAAAGGTCATAACAGTGTTTGTTATGTGGCTCTGGTTCTTCAGAAGCACTGACTGGGAGGTTTCTCCATCTTATTGCAGGCTGTGTTTTGTGAAGCTCAAGCTCCTAATGATAGCCATTGAGTACAAGTCTGCTAACCGCGAGAGCCGGTAAGTTTGCTGCAACTCAGCATCCAGCTGACGTTCATGATGGGGAGAGTGCACCTCCAGAATTTCCTTCTTAGGCATTATTTATTCGTTTGGAACCCTGATGCAGCACCTCTCTAAACCTAGTACACATTTCAAGGCATGCTCAACCAGACACTGCTATTTCTATCCTAAAGCCGCCTGACATTCTGAGTCTCATTGGGCAGAGAGTGTTTCTTCGGGGGAAAGGGCTGAGACATTCAAATGTCCATCTGATCATACCAACTTACACTTTTTACTCTCTCAGCATAAAATTGGGGACAGACACTATCCTATAACCCTTTTTTACTGTCATGAACACAAAGCAGGTGGACTCTGGCCTCCTTCACAGCAGGCTTGGGGCAGAGCCATGTTGGGAGATAGGAGCTCTCTTGATAGCCAAATTACAAGCAGCCTATTGTGTACCATATGTGCTTCTCCCGGTGCAACTGAAATCCAGGTGGCAGAATATCAACTTCATGCAAATTAGCCAGGAGAGCAGGGCTCAGAGGCAGGGACCCTTTTTATTTATTTATTTTGCACTTAATTATGTGTAAATCAGACTGATGAGAGATTAGGTCTGGTTGAAATAGATAACACCCCAGTCAATATATGAGTTCACACTGGAAAGAGGAATCCTCTTGTTAATATGGAATTTTGTTGATGGAATTGTATATGTATCACAGATAAAATAGAGATGATTTTTGCTCTCCCTACCCCCGCCTCCCGTTCTTATTAATCGTTTTGGAAGAGAATTCACTGAGAAATGCTCAGGCTTTTGTCCTCTGAAATGACATCTATGGTTTATTCCTAGCTGTAGTCAATAAGTCTCCCTGTAGATGCCCAAGTGCAGAGTGCAGATACTCTCCAACATACACCTTAATAACTGAGCAGAGTATAGGGCAAGACTAGAAGGCTCCTGCTATCATCATTTAAGAAGTTTTCATTATCTGGATGAATGACTCAATAAAGCCAGACTTCCAAATGTGCAATCTGTGAAAAAAAAAAAAAAACTGGATTG
This sequence comes from Rousettus aegyptiacus, assembly GCF_014176215.1. Taxonomy (NCBI): domain Eukaryota; kingdom Metazoa; phylum Chordata; class Mammalia; order Chiroptera; family Pteropodidae; genus Rousettus; species Rousettus aegyptiacus. Next base: position 10,936,398 of record NW_023416309.1, read on the forward strand.
TAAGAAAGTCAATCCAATGTTCTCCGTCACCTTAACTACCAGATCAGATTGCTCACAATCTGATCAAATGTTAAGCTGTTTTGAAAATCCAAATCAACCAGAAGGAAGGAAAAATGGTAGATTTGGTGGCCACATGTAGAACATGGCCATAGCAGGTAGAAAATATGTATGTAGATACACATTTTCCTTTCTGTGTTGGCAAAGTGAAGAATATTATTTACAAAACAAACAACAACAACAACAACAAAAACTGAGCATCCTTGCTATTTCCTTACAACAAATAATGCAGATGTTTCTGGGACTGCCGCTTGCCCATGTTGTTGCCAATAGTCACCTGTACCTGTCTAGGGGGAAATGTGTATCCTGGATTTTTGCAAATGATATTCTTTGTCTTGCCAAGTCAGTAAATCTTTGTGTAATTCAGTGTTCTCTCTTTATCACTTTTGTGCATTTCTCAAAAGTGTCATAATGTGAGTGACTCTTCTGAAATAATTTCATGGCAGAAGACTTCACCCTGAACCTTGACTGGTCATCTCTCACCTGCCATTTTTCGGCCACAACAAGGGAGAGAGAAGGGCTGTTAATGGTTTTGTGTGAATGCGCTGTCACCATTCTAAGAAAAATGACTCAGAGCTTTCCCTGAAGACAGAATCTTTTCTTTGATGGACTCTCCGATTAATTCATAAATCAGAGATGTTTTCAACAAAGCCATATTTACAGTTAGAGTTTTTTAGATGGTTTTTTTTTTGTTTGTTTTATAAAAGGGCAAAAAGAACTTTGGCTTTGATTTGGCTTTCTGTGTGCCGTTGCCAGCTTTAATCCTCAAATGTGGCTTGGTCTCAGTGTGGAAGCTCATTGGTTCTTGTGGAAAAAGGTGTGTTTGAGGGAATGTGGATCATGCCTCTGAGAAAACACAGGACTTATCAAACACAATATCCGTGTTTAAAAGAATCAAATGTTGGACCCTTCCTTAGACAACAATTTTGATTTTTGATTTTTTCTCTTCATTTAAAAATTCCCCATTTCTTTTCCTCTCACATTTTCTCAGTGACTGGGTGTTACAGTTTGGAGAACCATGCTTCTCCTTCCCACCCCCTTGCTCCAACCCGTGTTGAACTACCTCCTTTGTTGTTTCACCCCATGATATTGTTTCCATGCTTTGCTGAAAAACTTTGTTTTCACGTGCATCCTTCAAATAATTTGAAACAAAGGTTTTATTCCTTCTTTTCTTTCTGGTGTCAGTCAATTTATTATCAAATTGTTTGATTTTAAATTCTTTTCTTGTCGTTTTGCAGAAGCCGAAAGCGGTATGCACTCTTCGTTAACTTTCCTCCCAATCTCCACCCTCTATCTTCACTTCTAACCACAGGACTAACCATTTGCCAAGAATTCAGGAAGATAGAGATTATATATATGTGCAGATGTATATATAATCTCATTCCCTTGTCTAGTGTATATATATTTATATATATTTATACATGTATATTTATATATAAACTCTTCTCCAACTACAGTACCCTAAAAATGGAAAGTAGCATATTGCTTTTCTTGTTTGATTTGTTGATTCTTTCAGATGACGCACTAACTTCTTTGCAGGAAACCTAAAAAAAAAAAAAGCACAATCCAGGTTTCAGTCATGGCACCAATGATGGGAACAAATGCCATTCAAGTTGAAAAGGAGGACGCTGCTCTCCAGCCTTTGGTGTCTGTTTCTGTCCTGTCCTGATGTGTCTTGGTGTCCACCAGACTCTGTGGTGCCATTTGTCTACATACCACATCCACATTCCCAGTCACCACCTCCTCCCTGTGTCCACTTTCCAGTTTGTAGAGCAGAATATGTGTCCTTTTATCCACAAAACAGAGACCAAGCCCTTACACTTAACTCTTTTTTCCTTATGCTTATTTTGATAACATTTTGCATATTTTATTTATCAGGCAGTACTCAGTACAGACTTAGGATACTGCTACTAAATTGCCAGATTATCACATTTGATTTACTGAACGAGTACTGTTTATTGAGATGAACGTATGGCTTTATGTTTTTTTCTAGTGTTTGGGCATATTTCTTAATACGAAGTATCTCAACTTTCTCCATGTGACCTCACCCTATTTTGCTGCTGTTATATGTTGCATGAAGCATGACCAAATCCTCATTGATAACTTTTAAAAAAAAAACTTTTTAGGTTAATATTTTCGGTGTAGCTTTTCAATAATGTGTTCTCTAAGGAAGTATTGTTGAAAACATACTATTGAGATGCTTACTTGTTCATCTTCTCAAAAGTTGTTTTGCTCTGTGATTGTAATCACTGTCACACGTTTGTGTTTGTAATTGTGTGTGAGTGTGTGTTGTGTGTGTGTGTTTGTCTGTAACTCCTTCCAAAGTCAGTTTTTTTCTGTGATATTTTGAGTAGATGTGTGAAAATAGAGGTGGCTTCCTGTCAGTTTGGTATTATTGATATGATCCAACTGCAAGAAGTTACTGCAACATTTTGCATCTTCAAAGGTCCACAGTGGTTGCACCTCTGCTGTTGGCTTTTGGCCTTTGAGTCCTTTTATTTTGTGGTGAAGGCATGTTGTAATGTAGGCATGACTTGTCCTAAAGCGTACCAGAAAGTAACATGGCTTGCTCCCAGAACTAAATATCCAGTATCGTTCTGTCTAAATGAACTCTCCCTTCCCCATCTCATATGGATACTGTTTTTCTTATGTGCAAAATCTGTTTTAAAATGGCATTTCTAAAATTATTGAGATGGATTCAGGATAAACAAGTCCTTGCCCCTATCACTGTTGGACCACAGTGGTGGTCTTTTGAGTATGACCAACTGGGAGCAATCTTTATTATGCTGTCTCTGTGTAAGTGAACTGGGCTAAAGTATATTGAAGCATGGAATGCACACTGTGAAAAGTGTGTGTGTCTAGTTGTGTGGGACTCCAGCAGCATTTATTGTAATGCTCAGAAGAAGTGAAAAGTTCCAAAAAGACAGTAAGATTTGATATTTGGGGTTTCTGTAGGCTGTGCCCCTAACACAGCCCATAAACCCCTCAGTTGTACTTTCTGAAAGGGGAAACAATAAGTTCCAACAAAGTTCCACCCAAATAGAAATAGTATGTGACCTTGTATAGTCTAAGAGGCCACTTTCAGTGGCATGATTCCTCTGGGTGCAACATGAACTGAAGCCCTAAGTGGTTCTTATTCTCTCGCTGTAGTTAATGAAGTCCCATTAGCTTGCTAGACACAGATTTAATTATCATGGTATCAAGCACAAACTATGTTCTCATGTGAGTGATATTTTTGTAATTGCTCAGGGAATGGTACATTACACCTACTTGAAATTGAGTGGAGAGGAGAGATACATACCTTTCATATTTATCCATAATGGTTAAGTTTTCTTTAAAAAATTATGTTTTAGTTGACTTACTAATCATAAGTTGTCTTAAAACCAGCAAACAAGTGAAGTTTAAGATAATTGAAGAAGAAATAACTAGATGTTTCCCAGTTGTTATGTGTATGTAAGTGGTAGAGGAAGGGAGTAAGTCATTATGCTCCCATCAAACCCCAAATCTCCACTGTGACCAAAGTTCAGATACACAGTGAAATGCATCACAGCCTGAGACCTGGAACCCCTCCTGGAGGAACCTGACAGTGCCATGTCCCTGGTGGACAGAGCACTGTGAGCCAGGTTCATGTGAATGTGTTTTATGTTTAGGAACCCGTATTTCAGTTCAAAGCGAGTGGTGTTTTCATTATTGAAATCAATTGCTCCAACTCCCCAAGTGGCTAGCTGTTTATATATTTGTGTGTTTACATATTTATACTTAATGTCTCTGGGATATTGTTGGCTCATTTGCCACTCCCCTAGAAGAGGTGTGGTTGCTTCTTTGTTAGGACTTACTGGTAAGAACTGTAGTTTAGCCTTTGAAAGAAAAACTGTGATTGACTACCTTTGTCTTTACTAGAGAGAGAAAGGAACACTTTTGGAACTGAGACCAATGACTTATGTTTCTCACTCATTTCACAAATAGTTGAAAAATGCCTATTGTATGTAGGGCTCTCAGCTGGCTACTATGATAAAGTTATCTATAAAAAGTAAATGAAATATGATCATGCTTTATATTCCTTTACTCGGCTATGAATATATATACATATATATATATATACACACAAATATATATGTATGTGTGTATATGTGCATATATATATATATATATATATATATATATATATATATATATACACTCTATATAGTGGGCAAGGAATCAAAGAATAAGCCTAGATACAAAACTAAAGAAAAAGAGAGAGAAAGAGATCACAAGCAAGAATCCTTGGGGGAAGGGACCACACCAGCCCTTTGCCTCTGGCTGTCACTGAATGTTTTCAGTTGAAATTAACAAGGTCATAAAAGAAAGAGGATAATTTATAGATTGCTTGAAATGAGGGAAAGTCCACCTCTGCCAAGAAGATGTCCCTATTAGAATTCTGCTAATTGATATATGGACTTTTTTCTTAGAGATTTTCTTGATTCTTCACATGACACGTCTTGATGTTTATCTCTAATAAGCTAGTGAAACAGACAAAATTGGAGCCAGAGGCCAATTTACAGTGATCCACAGGGAGGGAGACTTTTGGAAGTCTCAAGAACAAACAAACTTAACACTGGGTATTTTAAGAGATGTAGAATCTTTGTAAAGATTTACATATTCCCATTAGGAGATCAATGACATATTCTAAAGATAGTAGGTACTTTGTAGGAAAATGATTACTTCTGTCTAGTATTCTTATCTTTTCATATTTTCAAGAAGAGGAAGGTTACTGTTTTATTTAAACTTTCTGCATTTGGAATGCATATTGAAGACTTAATGTCTAAAATATCAAAAAGAGTAATGTATTTCCTTAAAGAGTCTTTAAAACTTTGTATCCTTACACAGAGTGTATCATATGCAGTGGTCCCCTGCAATAAGACAGGTGTTTCTTTACCAAACCCTTAACTATACGAGTGGAATCCAGCATAATGAGCATCTTTATGTATCTAGATTTCTTAACTTCATTATTCTCAAGAGCTGGGCTCACTCTTTTCATTACCACCCAGAAGACTACGTTAGCCTGATCTGAATTGAATAGCTACAAATGATACAGCCTCACACCTCACATGGAGGCGGCTTAAAGCCTTTCACCCCCTCCAAGTGAGAACAAGAGAACATCCTGGAATCATGTTATCAGTGATGTACTAGGAGATGCTTTCAGTGCTTTACACCAGCAGTCCCCAACCTTTTTGCCACCAGGGACTGCTGCTCCTATGAGATGATCTGAAGTGGAGCTGAGGCAGTGATACTAGCTAGCACTGGAATGCTGCTGCAAATACAGATGAAGTTCCTCTCGCTTGCCTGCCACTCACCTCCTCCTTTGTGGCGCAGTTTCTAACAGGCCAATGACTGGTACCTGTTCACCGCCCAGGGGTTGAGAACTCTTGCCTTACACACAATTAGCCATAAGGTTTAAGGAACATAGAGATACTCCACTGTGCAGCTAAAAGCCAGTCCACATTAACTCATCTCCATATGTAGTGTAAGAATAAAATATTACAAATAATGCCTTCAGTAGAAAGGTCTTTCGATACCAACAGAGCGTCTCCTTGTTATTTTCTTAGCACCAAAGGCAAGATGGAGAACTGATGCTATGAGAGATTATTTACCTTTCAAGTAGTCATTGTAATTACCCTGCTTACTATTAATAGTGACCATGTATTAAGGATCTACTATGTAGAGGTCACTCAGCACATAGTATATACTTTAATTCTCTCAGCAAGACTGAGCATAGTGGCATCCACATGCCCACGTCCAGGACCTGAACCCACAGGCCCGACATCTGCTTGCCTAACCATCAGCAGCAAAACTGAGATTTGAACACTAATCTGCCTGACACCAGTGCCCAAATCTTTTCTCTCCACCATACTAACTTGACTGAAGGAAGCTCGAGGGCTGTAATAAATTATCTTAACCTGCAGTCTCTGGAGTGACAATCCCAAATTTTCATGGTAGGCCCATTCTTGTTCACTGTTGATAAAAAAAAAAAAAGAAAGAAACCAGAGGAAATTAAAAGAGACTTTTCATTGATGGGAATCTCGCTATCACCACCATGACACAGTGGGATCGATCATTGGAGTGCAATTAATGAAGCATATAATGTAAAAAAGGGAAACGGGTTCTGCGTGAGGCTTGTTTTGTGCATATATGTCACCAAGACATTGATGAGTGTCAAATTTCTCCCTTTGAATTACATTGTTGAAATCATGATAGGATTTTTTTTTTCACTCAGAAGCCTTTTCTTACACTCTTATGTGAATACATGTCAACATGTAGAATTTTTCAGCTTTAACAAATTAAATTAGCTCTTTTAGACTCCAGAAGTACCTGGAATTTTTTGGAATTTTTTGTTATGTTCTTGTCCATTATTCTGAAGTGTACAGTTCTTTACCCTGTAACTTCATCTCATTATGGCCAGGATGTTTTATTAGAAGCCCTGCATTCCATTTCATGGGGCCAACTAAGGAAAATATGACAATCCACTTAAAATGAAATACCTTTTTTGCTTTTTTTGCAATAATGAATGATAAAAGGAACAATAACCACTAGGCATTGAGACTTCTGTTCATTATCTCACTTAATCTTCTGAAGAAATACTAGGATTCTTACCATCCCCATTTGTAGGTGAGAAAAATGAGTTCTAAGGAGGTTTAGTAACTTGCCCAAAGTCAGACAGCTACTAAATGGCAACGCTGGAATTTGGACCCAATTTCTGCTTGCAGAGCCAGAGTATACAAGCAATCTCTTAAAGGAAGGGGGTAAGAAAGTGTGCAAAATGTAGAGTGTTGCCTTTCTAAAACATTGCATTTAAATGTCTTTGAAAAAGAAATCTATCTTAATTGTAAGCTCTCACTCTTTCCTCCTTATAATTATAAAAAGTCAGAGGGTTGTTAGACGAACGTGAAGAGTTGGTGGAGGGTGGTTCGGAGGTGTCCGTCCAGTGCTGCTGCCGTCTGCAAGCTGTGCTATTAGTGTGGCCCGCTGCTTTATGAGGAATCTCATTGTTGCCTGTAGTTCTAAGGCAGAACAGTCAAATCTTCATGGACTTTTGCTATTATTTAGTGTCGATAATAACAGTGACACAGGATTGGTTTCATTCTGTCAGATTTTGTTATGGGTAATAGTGGATGTTCTTGTGACCACAAACAATTATTTTGCAATAATGATCTACTTATTTCTTGCAACAGAACAAAAGTTCACCTGGGTCCTTCCTGTATTGCTACAGACACATCATTCTGTTGGCTACAGCACTTTTCAAGAATGACTTTTCCAGCAGAAAAGGATTACATGTTAATCACCATCCTCCATTTTGATTGTTTTAGACAGTTAAGGACTTCCTTTAGCCTAATTCCAAACATCTATTACATTAAACACCCCCTTTTCAGATCAAAGACTCCATCTGTTGTAACTGTTGCTGCGTTTAGAGTCCCTAAACACTGTACTCATTCAGCCCAAAGCCTTGTCTCAGTCTCTGTGCAAAACATTCCCATATTCTGCTTTTGATCTGCAGAAAATTGTACTTGTTTGTTTCATCCATTTATTGGATTAGGATACATTTATCACTTCTGTCAGTCCAAACACAACTTGGTCAGCTAATCTAGTTACCCCACTTTGAAATAGGACAGGATATATTTAGGTTCATATGTTCCTGCAGGCAAAGTTTTTTTAGTGCTAATTTGCATTTGTTTTCTAATTACAGTTTGCCCCAATCAGGACATACTAGACATGCACCTTATTCAAACACGTCCATAACGTTTTTGTAAACAGCAGACTGGAATAATTAAGTATTTCCAATCTCTGGCATTTTTCTTTTTCACTTTTCTAGTAGACCTAATTCTTCCTACATAGCTTGCACATGGAATCTACTTCCGTGTCCTTATTAATGTCATACAGATGTTCTGTTTGCTCCTACATTGGTTATGGGTGTTTTGTGCCATTCCCTGCAGCGAAATGTGGTGTGTATACATGTATGTTTCTGTATGCATATAGGGGTCCCATTAATGCTCTGTCATCTAACAGAAAAACGATGTAGCAATAGCTTTATTAGACTAATAACACTCAATGTTGACCATCAACAGCAGTTTACAAAGGAGTACATTATTAGAAAATTTGCTTCAAATCAGAAGCCTGTGATGGCAACCCCATTATACAAACCCAGTCCTAAAACCTAGAGTTGTTTATTTCTGCAATTGGGAGGATGCCAGCCTGGGAATTGAGCATCTGAGCTTTATGATGGCATTATCCAATTAAATGTGTGAGACAGTAGACATCAGACTCTAGACAAAATTTTTTAAGGAAAGCATTAGACTAGTGGGCCCCCTATACAATTAACAGTATGGCGTAGCCTTTAAGGTTTTACTCAGAACGTGGCCTCACAAATGTGTCTTCTTTGTTTGTTTTTGTTCACTGAGCAGTATATTAATTAATCCTGGAAACCACCTTAAGATCCAAGAAGGTACTTTAGGATTTTTCATCGCAAGTGATGCCAAAGAAGTTAAAAGGTAAGAGTTTATTTTTATCTGCCTTCCTTTCTATTCCAGCCATAGATATCTTGATCCATGGAAGTGGGCCATATGTACAGGGCCCTAACCCCAAAACTTCTTAACTTGTCTAATGAGCATCAACTGAAGCCAGGTCTTAGGAAAAAGAGATTGTGCTATCAAATGCTTCCATGCACCCCTCTTCGCATAATCAATTCCACATCTTTGAATTAGAATAATAACATTTTAGAACTAGGAGAGGCTACTTACCTGTTCATTTATTTCCCAAGCGAAGAAACTGAGTTCCAGAGAACTGAAGTGGTTGTTCGAGGTTGTCCTGATGCTTGATCACCCAGAACAACATAACATAGGATGACTGGCTCTCTGTCTAGTACTCTTCACTTAATATTATCCGGGCAAGTTTATCGAGAATTATCAGTTTTTTACTTTCAGTGTCAAATGGAATCTCAGAAGGTTCACGTTAATTTCAGATAAAATACTTAACTGGCCATATTTCTATTTGTGGCCTTCTTGGGAGGTAGCCGACGTTGTCAGCTTCAGTTCTCAAGCCTGTGTAGGTACAGCCCAGAATTTCATTGGCCTCAATATTTTGTGACAGTTTTATTAACATCCTTAAACCTTTTTAAGTGGCCTAGGAAATCATAGAGCTCTTTGTAAAGCACCATGGAATATTGTTATATTTAATTCCATCCTGTGAGCTAGGAAAAATTTACTAGCAGAAAATGTGACGCAAAAGGTCAGGTCACTCAGCTCAACCATAACATTATATAAACTATTTTAAATAAATTATTAATTGTGAAGGTCTGTAATTATTTATTTGAGCCTGATGTCTTCATTTCATGAGTTTCTACTCAAAGCCAGGCAGGCTTGTACTAGACGTTCTACACTTTTCATTGCTATACCTCAAAATAACTTTGTAAGATAAGTCTTCTAAAACTCTCAGGGCTTTGGTTTTGTCATCTGTAAAATTGAGATAAATGATTCGTCCCTGCCACATAGCACATAAGCAAGTGGCAGAGCCCAGATTGGAAGCTGTCTTTTCTTTTCTAAAACCTGCACTTTCTACCAAATTTAATAATACTCATAAATTCTTATGTAGAGTTTAACATGTGCCTGTTCTGATACCAAGTACCAGGTATTGATAAACTCATTTAATCCTCTCAACAACCTTATGAGGTGGTAGCATTATTATATCTGTTTTACTTATGAGTTTAACATGTGCCTGTTCTGATACCAAGTACCAGGTATCGATAAACTCATTTAATCCTCTCAACAACCTTATGAGGTGGTAGCATTATTATATCTGTTTTACTAATGAAGATACTCAGCACGTAAGTAAATTGGTTAACTAACTTGCCCAGAGCCAAACTACTAGAAAGTAGTAAAGCCAGGATTTAAAACCAGAATGTCCAATTCTAGAGCTTACATTCTTAATTATTTGATAAGAGGCAAGCCTGACGTAATGAACACAGAACTATGATATTTAAAAACTGATGCTTAGTATTTTCTTCCTCGTGACCACTCTTGCAAAGTAGCCATACCAGTCATAAAAGCTCTCAGGAAAAAAATGAATGAAGCAGCCAAAAAAGAAATCCTTAAAAACTGAGCTACTAATGATTTAAATTTACTTTTTCCAATTGGGAAAGGATGGCTATTATTTAGGTGTGGGAGAGGAAAACCTCCTTTTCTAGTTTATGGATTCTCACTGTTCTTTAGAACTGAACCCAGAACTGGGTTTCCCTGAGAGAGGAGAGTCGAGGAAAATGGGACTGAAGCCTCCTAGGTCTTCTGGAAGAGAAGATTGTGCTCACGGTCAGACTGAGACATAAAAGTTGGAAGCAGCAACTCAGCACCACAAACACAGGGCTGGGGAGCACAGCGGTACCATAGATCACGTGTACCTCCCACATAGCCAATATAACATGAAGCTCCCATTTGTGTAATTCTATTTCCTATTGCATCTCTCACTAATGAATGTCACAAATACCAGGCAGTCTGAAAAACAAATTACCTCCTATATTAGGGAGTGCAATATGTCTCATTTCAGTGCTTTATGGTATTCACAAATACATGCTGACACAATCAGCTACAACACCAGCCTGTAATTTTCTGTGGTGTGTGATGTGTCAGAGCAAATGCTGTCAGTTAGGGGATTTCAAATAGATGAAGACTGCAGAAAACCACAGAAAGGACATTGGAGATTTGAATGAAACTAAACAAGTTTTGTAAAAATGGAAAAGTAGATCATGATGCTCTAGTATTGAGTTTGCACTGTCTGCTGCAACAAAAAAATAAATAAATAAACAAACAACAACAACAACAAAATAAGTTAATGAATTCTGGCTCATAGAAACTTACAGATGCAGTGCTTTAGAAAAAAAAAAAGAGTAATGAAACCATCCAATTCCAGTCTTAACAAGATTTTGGGCCCTTGTCCTTTATTCCTTGCCACTAAATATTTTGCTTTTTGAATAACCTTAACATAGTCTTCAATGGAAGAGTCACAAAAATGGTGCCTCACAGACCTAGCTTACAGACATGATTCATTTGAGTTACAATTTAAAAAAATAAGAAGCTATCAAGATGAAGAAGTCCCAATCTTTTATATAAAAATCCTTATTACAGGTTTCTTCTGAAAAACTTGTAGATCCGGCACTACTGGGCAGCGTTCTCATACCCTTTCATTCATCCGATATCCGTAGGTCACTCACTTTCTACGACACTCCGTACTTGGTTCCACGGAAACAGTAGTGAACAATGGATGAAGTCTCTGCTCTCATGGCCATGTTTTAGGGATGAGAGAATTGTAGTTATGTTCATTCATGGTGCAAAGTATTAATGCCTCCGGGTCACTGATTTACATTGGGTATAAGTGAAGTTTGCTTGGAGGGAGTGAACTTGAGCAGAGATTGAAGTAATGAGAAAGAATCCATCATACAGATATCTGAAGGGAAGAGGAGACATGGTGGGAACAATTTTGTGGTGTTCAAGGAATCAAAGGAAAAAGAAGTGCCACTTGGTGGAGTAAAGTGGTGAGATGAGGTTAGAGTGGCAGGGCTGGTCTCCAAAAGACTTTATACAGAGGTTGGATTTGTTATAAAATGGAGTCATGGATGGCTTTAAGCTTGGTGTGATGTAGTCTGATTTATGTTATTAAAAGGCCTTTCCACCTGCAGGGTAGAGAACAGGATGCGAGGGAGCAGGAAGGGAGTCAAAGAGACTCAGAGACTACTGTGTAGATTAGGTGAGTGGAGGTGAGCAGGGAGACTAATTCAGAATATACCTTGGAGAGTTCATAGGACCCACTGATGAACTGGACATAAGAAGAGAGGTGAAAAAAGAGGAATCAAGAACAGAGCTTTAATTAGGGCCATATGCAATTGGTTGGATGGTGGTTCCATCTTCATGAGATGGGGAAATGGGAGAAGGAGTAAGTTTGGGGTGGTAGGGCATTAAGAACTCTAATTGGGCCATGTTAAGTAGGAGATATGTACTAAACATACACATGGAGATGTCATAAAGGCAGTTGGACCTAAGATTCTGGAGTTCTGGAGAAAAGTGGGTGTTGGAGGTATAAATTTGGGTGCTATGTCAGTAAGGGTCCCAGCAAGAAACAAATGACATACTTACATGGGAAAAGGGAGGGAGATCCTATGAAGAGAATCTATAAAATTGTGGACAGAGAGTTAAGGAAAACCAACAAGGAATGGCAAAGCATCCCAGAGCTAGCAACAGAGGGGAGCCACTCTCGGTCCTAGATCTGGAGAGTTGAAGGGAAGGGGAAGGAGGGCTGTCAGAACTAGACAGTGAGGCTGTGGTGTACAAAAGGCTGCCTTGCAGGAGCTGTGTCCTTCCATAGAGAAATGTCGCCATTTTATGACCTGGCAAGGAAGAACTTGTCTCTTCTCACTGTCCAGCCTCCTGCTGGCTTCCTCCATTGGCCAAACTCGATGAGAAACCAGAGGATAGTAGATTCTAAAGATCTAGTCTTGATGATGTGTGTGGCAAGGTCACCAGCAGAAGAGGAAGTGGAGAGGAGAGCAGAGAGGGTTGAGGCGAGAGGTGGAGTTATGGGATAGATCCTGGTAATATTAAAAGGCCCCTGGAATCCACAACCATGGATTTAAAGCAAGATCAGGCAGCACAGTTGTATTTTCTTTCCCTAGCTACTCTCAGCTCAGGTGCAGGTCTGCAGTAAGATGGGGGCTTTGCCAGGTGAGCATGAGAGAGGCAGAGGTGGATGGGGAAGAGAATGGTGCCTGCAAAGAAGTGCTATGAGGCAAAAATCCACTGGAGCGTAGATGCTCTGCCCTCTCCAGTTGGGGGATGTGTCTCCAGGTCACCATAGACTGCCATCCTCACCCTTATTAACTTTACCTGTCTGGCCCTTGTGGGTATTTCGCTTCTTGAATCTAGCTTTAATTCATGAAGTAATCATACTTTATCTTTTCAACAGTCTATTCAGACTCATTTCATTTCTTCATCATTCAGTAGAGATGTGTTTAAGACTTTGAACTCTGGAATTAGACTGAGTGGATTTGAATCCTGGCTCTGCCACTCAGCTGTGACCTTGGGCAGATCACTTTAACCTCTCTGTCCTTCAATTTCCTTATTGTAAAACAGATAATCACTATGCCTCCTTCAAAGAATCGTTTGAAGTTCAAATACTTTAATACTTATAAAATACTTAGAACAGCTCCTGGCCTATAGTTTGTGCTCTATAAATATTAGCTATTATTAATATGTGTAGTAACATCAAAAAGGGAAGAAAATGGTCAAGGAAGTGGAAGCAAAATTGCTTTCTTCTTTCCTGTCCTTCCCCTTTCAAGGCAGGTTGTCATTGATTGGTTTCTTAGCCACATTGCCACTGAGGGACTGAGGGCAAACGATCAGCTATGTTTTTCTTTTCTTTCTTTCTTTTTTTTTTTTGGCAACATGGATGAAAATTGGCATTTAAAGAAATAGTGGATAAGCTATGGTGGAAAGAACATTGGGCTTGGATCTAGACGGCTTGGGGCTGGCCAAGTTCCAGCACAGGATGACGCTGGGCCAGTCATGACAATCTCTTCCATTTACGAATGAGAACACGGAGTCTCAGGAACTGTGGCTGCAAGTCTCAGATCTCTTCCAGATTCAAAAGTCTCAATAGTGGTTTCCAACTAGTGCCAATCATAAATGCAAGTCTTGTGAAAAACATAAAAAGGAACCTAGGAAGAAAACAGTCAAGAATTGTGTTTTTTTCTTTATAGCCCTGGCCAAGAAAAGACCACTTTTATCCCTGGCATTCAGTTTTGTATCAGGAGTGGTGAGGTGTTGAGCCAGGGATTTGGTTAGTCCCTATACCCAGAAGGTTGAAAGGTAATTCCAGTGAGTTTTATCACCTCTCCAGTACTGATAGGACACAGGCCTCCAGTGCTGTTCTTCTAGGCCTCGTGGACTTTAAATAGTGCTTGAATGATCTTATTTCATCTCATCTAGAACGTCTTTAACATGGCCAAGGTGTTTCATCATCACATATTGACACTCGAGTCAGATGAGGGGGTTTTCCTGTTAACTACTCCCTCTGAGTTTCCTTCTACCCATCCTAACCCTATAATACCCTCTGCCCACCCCATTCTGGTGGTCAGCTGAGCTGTGCTGTGTTGTGAGAAGAAAACCTTCATTTATTACATGTTATTAAGGCTGGAGAGTATGGAAGTTGGTCCAGCCAATTTGGAGTAAATACGGACTATGGTATCCCAGCAGGAATTTGACAAGGGAACCCCCTGATTCATTACTTTTTACTTTCCCTCTCTACTGTCTTCTTCAACCCCTCTCACTTGGACTGAAAAGAAAAAGGTGCTTTCAAAGTGACAAGGTGAATATTTTTATTAGACTGAGGAACATCATCCTTATGCCCCTTTAATATATAGTTAACCAGACTGAGAATTTTGGAGATGTATGTGACTTCACCACCATGGGCCCAGGGATGGTCACCCACATGTTCTGAAGAGCAGCAGTGAATGCCCTTCTCAAAAATGAGAGATGAATGAGCAGACGCAGCGTCCTGTTGGCACCCTTTCCCCTGTTCCTTTTCAAATGAAAGTTTATTAGAAGAAGCACTAACTCAAATCGCCGAGACCTGTGTTTGAAATAAATGGTCTTGCAACAAACATTTCCGTCTATAAACGTCTAAACCTTTCAAAAGATTAAAGGAAATTAGTGCTGGCATGTTTCATTAATTTGGCACCACAGTGGAGGAAATGTGGTACTCATTTCATTTGGGTGGATTATGAAATGTGTCAGTTTTTCCATTCTCTTTCTCCAGGGCATTTTTTTACTGCAAGGCCTGTCATGATGACATCACAGATCCCAAAAGAATAAAAAAATGTGGCTGCAAACGGCGTAAGTAATGTTTCTTTCCCCCTTCCCTCCCTCCCTTTCCTTTTCCCCAAATTCATTTCCTTTCTCCTTTTCCTATTAAAGAAACAGTAAACATCAAGAGTTTTCTTGAATATGTTTATGTTTCACCCAACAGTTTAAAGAGACATGAAACAATACCTGTCCTCACTTAATTAGAGCAGAATTTGAAAAATCACCACCATCAACACCTAGGAGTAAACCTAGTGCTTGTGCCTAACCCTGCATCCTGTCTCTAAGGGGGTGCCTGGGTAGAAGTGTCCAGTCGAACACAGTGAGTACGGTATGTGAAACGGAGGACAGCCGAGGCCGTGGAAGAAGTGTTTTCACACAGTGATTTCCAGTGGATGGAGGGCTGCCAGGTGTAAAGATGGGTGTACTGGGGCAGAGAGGGAAACTGAGTCTGAGGACTCAGTCTCTTAAATGGGAGCTGACTCTCTTTCCATTTGAGATTGCTGCAGGTTTCAGTACCAAAGGCCATAGCTTACAGTTGCGATGCGTTTAGACTGGCCATCACCATTGGACTTTATTTGTCATTGCCCCAGTGACCCTCCTCAAACACCATTGCTCTTTGAGGTAGACTAGATTGGGTTCAATAGCTTCTGGCATATCCTGTCTCAAACCCCACCCAAAGCAGCTTGCTAATGGGGCCTCTTGAGAAAGATATGAGGAGTCAGGAATATTGGATTGTGAGCTCCTGGGAAACCAGAACTTAAAGTGGGCTTGAGAAGGCCATGCTTTTGCCATGATCATGTTGCATTACCTAATAAAAATTGTTCATAACCCTAGAGAAAACGGTAATAATGACACCTCCCTTCCTATGGTGATTTAGTGTTTTTAAAGCTCCTTATGATCATTATTTTCTTTGATCCTTACCATAATAACATCCCCTGCAAAATTGTCAGGGGATGTTATTAATCCCATTTTACAAAAAAAGAAAACTAAGGCTGCAAGTTTAGTGAGAGGAGGAGATTGCCGAAAGTCACACAGATCCAACAGACAGGGTTCAGGCTCGACCTGGAGGCCTTTTTGATGCTGTACCCTAATCTTGTTTTCAGGAGAAAAGTCAAAGTGGGTGACGTGGTTCTGATGAGTAAGAACAGAGCTATAAAAGATCATCCCATGAGATGCTTTTTCATAAGCAGAAAGCAGTCGATCACTATTCCTGGGTTATGCCCACTGAAGCAAGGGCTTTATTCACCCCCTCCTAAAGAGGGCACAGTAAATGTAAAACCAGTCAGGTATAAGCATTGCTGTGCTGGATCATGGAGAAGACATTTGAACTCTTTGGCAAATATTCCTAAGGAACACCCCTGGTCTAGAACTCTTCTCAGGCTGTTTCCCAATGTGAGGTAGCTTGGGTCCACTGTGTTGTTCCCCCTTATCCATTGACTTAACACACAGGGCTCCCTCCTTTCAACTCTGACTCCTCACCAAGATACATAGTTATTGAAATCTCAGAACAACAGCCTCTAACTTCTTAGGGCCCAAGAAATCTCTGATTCTGACAACCTACCAGGAAGAGTGTCTTAGGGTGTGAAAGGCGCAGAATAAATCCCCATCCAATCCCTCCAATTACAGAACTCAAAAGGCCCTTTTCACCACGTGGTTCACCCCAGGCCCGCTTAGTTGGTTGTGAGCACAAAGCATAGCTCAGCTGACTAGGCATATTCTGGATCAAGATTTTTTCCTTCAGAAGGAACATACCATCCCTAGGTGGAAGTACACAAGAGAGAGTAACAAATGCAAGAGGCTGAACTCCTTTGTAAGGAAACTCTCTGAATGGTAGAGATGGGAAACTCAGGAGAGCCTTGAGGCCAATAATCCATGACAGAATATTTCCCAGAAAACCTGGTCCCATGAGGGTTTTAGTGAAATACACGTATTGATTAATCAGTCACACAGTTTTTTGAGTACCTTCTTTGTGCAAGGCACGATTCTTGGTGCTAGGAATGGATTGGTGAATAAGATAAAGCTCCTGGCCCCCTGAAGCCTCACTCTGGTGAAGGAAAACAGAGAGTGATCATAGAAACAATGAAATACATGCATATAGAGACTACACTGTGAAGAGCTTGGTGGAACCTCTTAGAGATGCTGTTTTACCTAGAAAGATCTGGAAGACCTCCCTTGGGAGGTGGTTTTGACACTGAGACCCAGACCAGGAAGGCAGAAGAGCAAGGGCAAAGGCCAGGAGGCCAGAATAAATGTGTAGTGTTTGAGGGAAGGCAGGAAGGCCAGTGGAGCTGGTGGGGTTGGGAAGAGAGAGTGGTACAAGGTGAGATCAGAGAGGAAGGCAGGAGCCATAGTTAAGAAACTTGGGCTTTAGTCTTATAATAAATATAGCCATTGAAAGATCCTAAGCAAGGAAATGATATCATTGGTTCCTATTTTAAACGATTTCCCAGGTGACAGGACAAAGAGCAGACTCAAGAGAGACAAGCAGAATGGAAGAATGAAGAGAAAGCTGCTCTGACTCCCACTCTGAAACTGGGACGTCCCTCATAGGGCCTGTAGTGGAACCCGGCAGATGGATTTTCAGTCCCTAGAGATGAGGATTCAGCCTCTAGGATGTTTTGCCATCTTGGTTCCAGGCAAACAAACAGCAATGGGCATTAACATCATCCTAGAGAGAGAAGCACATAATTGTTTTCAATAATTTTATTCTCTTCATTTCCCTTAAAGGTAGTTCAGCTAGTAAAGTGTATGATCTCCCATCATGCACAGCACATTTTGCTGCAAAAGGACTGCCTCTTCAAAGCCAAGCCAGTGTGACAAGGGTCTCACTCCCTTCTCTCTGAGCGCGCCTGCCACCTTGGGCCCCTCTTCTCATAGAGACTCTCAGCTGTGGGGTTAATGTTTGATAACAATCCAGAATCACCAAAATATTTTTTTTCTTCCTAATTAAAAACCATAGCAGCCCATGTTACAGAGAGGAGGATGCAGATGCGTATGTGTCAGGGGTGGTTAGAATAAAATAAGTTAAGGCATACCAGGCAAATTAGGAAATTGGGGAAGATAGGGTTTTGGTTGCAAAGAAACTTTCCATAGAAGGAGCTAGAATTGTTCATAATGTCTTAAGAGGTTCCTGTCCCTTTGAATACACGATGCCTGGTGCCCTAAGCTAGAGAGGGCAGCTGACTCACACAGTCATTTGTCCAGACCTGTTAGGCCAGGTATTAGTAGTTCACCTGGAATGACACATCTCTATGAGGGCAGAGCTGGTGACAGCCACTGATTTATTCACAGCTGCCTAACCCTCCTCTTCCAACCTAGCTCTTCCTTCCCCTTCCAACCCCACCCACACCTCCCCATTCACTGCCATTCAATAACCTTGAATGTTTCATGTCATATACCTAGAGAAATATCGAGTGCGGACATTCCATTCCTGGAAGTTCTATGGTAGTATAGTTTAACTTTTGCATTTCTTTCCATTTCTTCATAGCTCTCCATCAAGGAAGAGAGTCAAATTCAGCCGCCTGGCCAAGGAGCAAGCTCTCAGAACCTATTTACCCATTTTCTTTTTTTGTATAACAAACCTGGTCTAATAATTTACATTTTTTTTTCTCCCAGCCTCTGAAGTTTGCCAAAGGGTGGACTCCTAGGGGGCAAGTCATGTCTAAATTGATGTGTTTGAAGGAATTTTCTTGAACTTCTAATCATTGACATATTTTTGATTTATTTTTTTTTCTCTTTGCTGCCTTGGAATACGGCCCCTACTCTATTTTAACTGCACACTGGTAGTGATATATTGTGAGTAAACGGGTTCCCAGCAGCCCGGAGTCCAGTTACCCCTGTCTTTCTCTAGAAGAGATACTTCCTTTATTTTCTGTACAGTTTCAGTTTCTTTTTTTCTTTTGGTATTTATGTTGCATGTAGCGGTGACATCATGCCCCAACTCCCTCATCCAACACAGTCTGCAGAGTAGCCTGGAGCTGGAGAACCCTGAGAGCAGGAATCCTTCTCTGTACATCCACCCCTCCCCCCAGCTTCTTGCCAGCTTCTGGTGCTGTCTTATTTTACCATTTGAAAATAAGACCTTGACAACAGTGTTTCTCTTGAAGGCCTTGTCTTGGGACCTTTAGGGGACACTGAATAGGCTGAGGTAATTACCACTATAGCTCCAGATGCCTCGTCAGTCGGGGTCATTGTCACGCTTGCCTTTAATCAATTATACTTGGTCTCCTTGGCTACTGAGCTTGAATTCCTATCTTGAAGGAAACGCATATGCTACATATGCTTTCCTGTGTTGTGGTATATATATGATATGTACCGGTACTTTATATGTAAAAATATATATTTTTACATATAAATGTAGAGGTGGTTTATAGAGAGAGTGGTGTATTTATTGCAATATATGTGCCTCTCTATATGAGAAAGTGCTTGCTGGAGAATTAAATGGACACCCAGCTTCGGGACTGTAAGTATCGAAGCTGCCTCATTGGAGACAAGTACTTCCACAGTGGTAATTATTTACTACAGTCTATGAAGTTCCCTTGCTTTAAAATAAAGTTTCTCCTTCAATCAGTACCTTCTAGGACGTACCCAATTCCTCTATGGGTCAGGCATCTTGGAAGATCCATTTACTTGTTTAAGGTGGAAAAGATGGCTCAAGGAGCAGGTTCAGTTTCATTAATGAGCTACGTAGAAGTCTGAACAAGTAAATGTAAGTCTCTGAGCCCCTAACTTACTCAAGGAGTAGGATCCCTCTCGCCCAACAAGATGTGGCAGTTGAGGAGAAGCTTTTAGGTCAGTATTTCTGTGTGTGGCTTAGAGCAATGCTGCTTTGGGTGGCACCAGAGATGAGCATTGGGTCTTTACTCATGTATACAAGACCACTGAAAATGAAACCCAACCTGCAGATCAGTGCAGTCCGACAGCCCTGGATGTTGGAGAAGATGTCTCAGCATTTGGTCCTCTCATATTCCTTTGCAGCAGAAGAGGCAAGTTGGTCATCTGCTTTTAGCTAGTCTTCAGAGTTTGAGGGTATTGAATGCACAATGTATGAACAAAACAGAACAGTGATCTTCAATTCGATGTACAATTCTGCCAAAATTGACTCTGCAGAACACCTTCAAGGATGGCTTGAAGGCACGAGCCACTTTTATACCTCAGAGCCGCCTACAGAATCTAATGAGCCTTAAGAACCGGAGGGAAACCATGATGTCAATCAACAAACAACTCTAGTGCCAAATTCTTCTGCCTTCTCCAGCCACAATATGGTGTTAAGGGCAGGATCAAGTAGCTTGGAGTGCTCTGTGCTGCTGACATTAATTAGCTTTTTCTTCCACCTTTCTGTACTGGGGAAAGCCACCTGGAAGATCTTCTTCTTCCTCCAGAAGCTAATAGGAGTAATTTTGCTAAGTGAAGACCTCATTTCTCATTTATAGGACTTGAAAGAATGCCCTCTGATTCCCAGTGTCACATCAAACAAATGCCTCAACCTTACACCTCGGTGAACTTTTTTTTTCCCCCCCGTGGATGTTTTTACCTGTAATTTTAGTCACTGTGACCATATTGAACACCTCTAGGGTTCAGGATTCCTGCATTGGATTGATTTTAAACACGAGGTTATGATCTGACAAGTTACTATGAATTGAATGGCAGATTTTTTTTTCTTCTATACCAGTCTTTCCTTAAATTGCTCCATTTGAAACCTTAACTATTTTCTCCCCAGCAGTTGGAAAACTCCACCTGAGCCTCTCAGTCCAGCACTGCTTCTCCTGCCCCTTCCAGTCCACCCTGGAAATTAAGATTCTGCAATTGGAAATTGGCTGACAATTTGGTTTCTGATGTGGGAGGCAGATGGTGCTGAGGACAGGATGGAGTCCAACTCCTTCTTCCATTCCGGGCTTGGCTCGGAAGGGCCGACCAGCAGAGAACCTGAGTTTGATAGCTGATTGTCAGTTTGATGCAAGGAAAGAGCAGTAATAAACTACACCTGCAGTAGCCACTTCTCCACAGGTTTCCTTTCTCATAATTATGACCTTTGTATATATAGGAAAAGTTGTCCAAGAGTATGTCTGAGAAATCTTCCAGTTTTAAATACTTAAGAGTAAACAGATACCTTTGATGATGTCCATTAGAGAAATACTTTTATGTTGTCTCTGTAAGTAGCATTAGGAAGTCGTAATGGAAATAGTAGAGTGATATTCTCTTCATTGTGGTGAAGGAAAGCACATTAAACCTTTTTTTTTTTTTTTTTTCCTCCAAATTGTAAAACTGGTAGGACAGAGTTCTTAGGAGGAAGGTGAGACCCAGGGTCTAATTCTTGGCAACCATATAACCTCTTTGAATTTGTGGCACCAGTCCAAGAACAAGAACTTTATGATGTGGGCCCAAAGAGAAAACTAAGTCCCCAGAGGCTTATATTTCAACTTTCCCAGAGTTAAGCTGCCCTATGGGGAAAATTAATTGAGCATAAAGTTCCAAGAGCCCCTAACATGGAATGACAAATAGCTACAGTATGTACACTTACCAGAGACACCCTCTTGTCTGTTGTGTGTCTCAGGAAGCTGCAGCAGGGCTTTGAGGAGACCAAGCCAGCTGGTGCCGAAGTGGTCCCACTTCGCTGGCCATGGCTGCAGAGACAATGTGCTTGCAAGTTGCCAGTTTTGACTACTCTAGGACCATCTCCTAGTACCTCCTACCCCTTTGTCCCTGATGCCCCCTAAAAATCTGCTGTGGATTGTGAGGAAATGACACCGCACACATTTCAGTTCTTAGAGGCACGCAGGGTCCTCTTTTCTGCTCCCTTTTAGAGAAAAGCCCACTAGTTCAGGTGATCTGTTAACTAGCTGCTTTTTTATACAGATCCACTAGGTGTCCTCATAGATCTACTTTGTATTACCATTGAAATCTTGGGGAAACTCCCTTTTCTAAGGATTGGGATTTGGGTAGAGAGCACTAGGTGACTATGTAATAAAGAAAATCAGCAAACACCAAAGGAGAGAGGGCACTTTATGTGACTAGGGAGTAGATATGAAATTTACTTCTGTTTTAAATAAATACTAGAACTTTCAGAGTTGCTCTTTGAAACCCAACCTTCGGAGTTTTAAATGGCACTCTGTTATCTGAAATTAACCTTGTAACCTACATCAGCTCTCTAAAAGGAAACAATCACAGAGAAGTGGAAACAAAATACCAGTGGTTCTGAATATCCATGATTCACTAAAACTAAATGAAAGGATTAGGAAGCCGGAGAGCGAGAGTTCAGGGAGATGAGGAATAATATTTTCCAAATTAGGAGATCCACAACTTAATTTTGATGTAATTTTATTTTCCAACTGGAGACTATAATTTTACACACACAGTGTCCACATCTTCTGGAACAACTACCATCAGGGAGGCAGATCCTCATTCGTTTTTAGTTAAAGAGCTTGTTCATGACTCGAATCATGGCCCAAAGGAAGACTCTTCCTGCTGGGACACACATCCTTCAAGCCTGACGGATCACTCCACCCGATGGGAGGTGATAATGGGCCTTACCTTTTAAGAGAGTGGACCTGGAAGTATATAGGTGAAGACACCTGACAGGGGGTCAATGAAAATGGACTCTTCCAGCAGTAGAGCAAAAGAGCCACCTTCCCAGTTGGTGGCACCTTGGTCTAGATGTTGTAATTTACGAAGGTTTGTCAACGTGTGGGGCTCAACCACTTTTAACTGTTTCTGTCTTGTCTTTGAGCCTCTCATTGATCATTCTTGCTGATTTTGTGTGTGTGTGTGCGTGTGTGTGTGATGGTGCTTGTTTGTCTTATGAGATTTCTATTTTGTATTTGGCGTGAGTGACGACTGGGAAAGAATGACGAGTAATAGCATGTTTTCTTTTTTATGCATATGCTGCTTTGGAATGTGATTGCTTATAATTAACATTTAATCTTCTTATAGCAAATGGTTTTTTGCTGCTTCGATTACCAGTTTCAGCCTGTTCCTGCATGTTAACAGTACGAAATTTTAGAACAATGCATGATCTCCAGAATAACCAATAACAACAGTTGCACAGTCCCTGAGAGGCACTGGTTTGAAGTTGAGTTTCCTCCTGCACTCTTACCAAGTAGGAGGTTTAAATCACCCATTATGATGGGCTTACCTCTGGTGAAATGGTTTCAAAAGCTATTCCACCCCATCTTTCCTTCCTTGTCCTCAAAGATGATGATGATGATGATGTGTGTGTGTGTGTCTACAACACACACACACACACACACACACATACACACATACTTTTTTCCCTATAAATGTGTCAGATTCTATTATTGTATGTGAACCCAAAATGGCAGGATGAAAATGAAAACCAGGGACTGTTGCTAATGAGAAGCATAGCATTTCAGAGTTTGATGGGCTTCTCTTCTGCTACAGCATTTGATTAAAAATTTTTTTCAAAACAATTTATCTAGAGTGAAACAAAAAATCATCTTCGTTTTCCTCTTCTGTGTAAATAAGAAATCAATATTTGCAGTAAAAGAATGAGGAAAGAAAAAAACAAGTGTGTGTTCTCCAAGTTGTACACCTGATCGCAATGCATTTAAAATAACTTCATTTTCATGTCTTCGGCTGAAGGCTTTTCCCTTTCTTGATTTCAACAACTGCTCTTTGGAGATACCTGGGCATTCTCGCCATGCCTTCTAAATTCTTCTGATTCAAATGCTGTAGTAGAACTTCCCCCCCCCCCCCTAAATGCTAAGTTCAGGAGTGATGTACCACACATCAAACAGGGCTGGGGCGGCATGATGATGATCTGAACAACTGACTAGCTGGGATGCTGGAAGAACATGTCACTAAAAATATGAGCCAAGTTTACAGGAATGGAGTTGCTGCTGAGGCGGTCTCTCATTCATCTCCCCCAGTGCCTGTTCTTCACAACATAACGTACCCCTGCTTGACAAATATACTGTATGGCAAGTCATAAAGGTCTTAGAACAGGACTTGACCCATTTGAGAGATTTAAACCCCTCTTCCTGGTGACTGTAACATTCAAAGAGGGCAAAACTACAGGTCATATTTTAAAGTAAGAGTACAGCCATTCTTTACAAAGAAAAAGGAAGGGGGGAAAATATGACTTTCAAAATGGAAGGTGTGGGCGCAGGGAATAACACCTCCCTTTAGTTCAGGTTACTATTTGGCCATGATACTTGGCATAAATATGAATTATTCTCCTCTCCCGTGAGAGGAGCAGGCCCGTTCAGGTTAAGTGATAAGCAAACATTTTTGCCTGTCGTAGCGTCAGGATGAGGTACAAAAAGCTTCGGGTTGTACTGAACTGTAAATTGGATTGCTGGTAAAGTGGAGGACATTGAGAACTACTGCAGTGATGTCCAGCAACATCCGTAGGTTAGTGCTTGAGATGGGTCCCTGGGCCATACAGAACCTTTGATGCTAGCTTTAGAAGTGCTACCAATGCTGCATGCAAGTCTCAGTATGATATTTTACATGGGATCTCTTCTCTTATTTCATTGTTTTGTAATTTTTAACCTATTTTGGCCAGTATTTTCTGTATAAGAAAAAAATCTGATTAACCAATAACCCAGTTGCTTTCTGAATTTTTGGTGGGTGGGGTACAATGCTCATATTCTTTCAGCTTTAAGCAGAAAATACACCCATGAGTAGCTAAATGTGTTCCAATAGACCAACATCTCATATGCTGTGGGTGATTTTTTATTTTTGAACTGCCTTTAATGTCAAACATGCAGCGTTAGCCTTGAGTAGCTACATTTCTTATATGGACAGATTTGGATATTTGTTCTGTCAAGAGTAAATTTAAATTCCTGTAGGCATCATGTAAACTCACTCTGGGGAGGTTCAGCAGAGGCATCCTCAGATTCTATATTAACACGTAATCGTTTCACATCTAATTTGATGAAAGCTTGTCCTGGGCTCTGCCTAATGCCCAGAAATGGATGGAAATTAGAAAGCTCACATACTAGATATTTTCGCATTCTGCAAAAACCATTTATTGTACCAAGTAAGCAATTAATTGACTAGCTATGTGTATATTTTGTTCTCCTGTATTAATTGTGCCAGGGGAAAAATGTCAGTTGCATTTTTGCTGTCTATAATGTGCTCTTCTTCTCATCCAAGAACCCAATTGTAATCAGCTACGCCCTTTTCCTATAGTCGCCCGCTTCACCTAGGAGAGAAAAATCATACACAACGGCCTTGGGGAACTATAAAGCCAATTTATATTTTCACAGCTTTTTTGGATGTACAACCAAACTGTTACCAACAGTCACTCTGCATTTTTTTCTGGGTCAAGACTGTTAATATGAGCTAAGACCTGTATTAAATCCTTCCAGCTCCCTTCCGGCCGCCTCGCTGTGTGTGACCTTGCCATTAACTACCGCTCTTCCTCTCCTCTCATCCAACCACATGGTTATAGCCAAGATGTCCATCTACAAGAGAATGAGACGGGCATGTTGTTTTGATTGCGGACGTTCTGAGCGTGACTGCTCGTGCATGTCAGGCCGTGTGCGTGGTAACATGGACACCCTTGGGAGAGACTTCCCACTTTCTTCTGTCTCTGTTAATGATTGCTCCACCAGTTTCCGTGCCTGTAAGTTTAACCCCGACATACGCAGTTTTATGTGTGTGGTGTCTGTGCTATCATCCCCGTCTTGTGTCGTACCCTGTGGTACTGTGTGTCATGTCAGTCGAGCTGATGTTTTCTTCCCAGTGTGACCTCATATGTGGTGATATGTTGCCCCACTTGCCTGTGTCACTGTGTATGTGCTGAGGAAAGCCACCCTCCCCATTCTGTTAATTCGTGCTTCTCGTAATAGTGTGCAGGGCTGTGATCTTACAGTCTGGTGATATTCTCTTTCTCTCCATTAAATAAGTATAAATGGAAAGCAATGTGACAGCAAATCAAATACTATATTGATACAGAGATGTGTGGAAATATATATCTTGATATTTGGGGAAGGGTTAGATACTGGATTGAATCAAAGGGAGGAAGGAAAAGGGCATTGAGAGAACAAGCCAACTCTAGCATAAAGTAGTTGTAGTGAGCTTCGATAGTTTCCAAAATACAACAGGGTTTTGATGCGGGTGGATATTCTTTTATTACTGTGACTCCGTAATCTGTATCTCATCCCTCCAGTGTCAGTTTGTGTCATATGTTCTGAAGAAGTGTGTTCTAAATCCACCAACCTATATAAACTAGTGGATTCTAGAGCTTCCCTGCAAAAAGACGACTAATTTAAAGGATCATTCCATTAATATCTTTGATTTTTCCAAAATGTAGCCCCCTGTTTAAGTTACCTTGTAGCAATTGTGATTCCAAATAACAACAAAAACTGTAAGTCGTGAACTTCCATGAATTCCCTGAGTCTGTAGCATGGTCCTTTGAGGTCGATCTTCTTTGTTATTCACAAGCCCGGAGACGCTAAAGAACCTGTGAAGGCCTTGCAGCTGGTAGATGCCAGATTCCTGAGACATCCCTCATCCTGTCTTCAGCATGGGCTTTGTTGGTGCTTTACTGACACAGTTTGTAGGTGATGTTGTTGAAAGCTCCAGTGTGTACACAGATACTCCGGGATGTAGGTCCTCATCTAAGGGCAGAAGAGGTTGTGGGCCTCCATGAGGACTTGGCTGTCGTAAAGTGTGGCTGTAATCTTATTTTTACATTTTTGGTAGCATGGGTGGTAGAAGACAATTCTTCCTTCTGTGTTTTATCCCTTCCTCTTGAAAGTACCCAACACATTTATTGGTGACCATATTGCCATTCATTCTCTCTCCTAAGTGTCCAGAGCTGGTTGACTTAAACTTTCACCAGCAGGGATTAATTCATACTGGCAACGAAGATGAAGAAGAGCACTTCACTCTTCAGCGTTTACTCCCATGAAAAACTTGACTTGACTCACCTTTACCGGTGCTGAAGGTGATCCCGGTAAAGTGACAGTGGATCCACAGAGGCTTCTAGGGCTGCGGGAGCCCTAACTCCACTGCGTGCAGTAGAGTGGTGTGCCAGGCCAGGTGCTGGTGTTAGTACCTGCAGGTCAGGTCTGAAGCATGATCTGTGCATTGAGCTGCCTTAGAGTCATCTGGAAAAGTTAGATTTAGGACCAGAGAGTTATTCTTCCAGATTGATGATTCACTGCCTCTCCAGATCAGTGCCAAGGGACAAGATTCATTTGTAAAAGTGATAGCTAATGGAGGTTGCATTGAGAGGGATTTGGGACTGTCTAAATCTTGTCTTGACATTGGCCTAAAAAGGACCTTTTAGAAAGAAGGCCTCCTTTAAAATCTTTCTTACAGATGCCTCAGAATGAACTCTTACCTTTTTATTCTCATTGAAAGAGTTCTCTCTAATCATATGCCACTACCATATGGACTAAGACACAACCACACAAAGAACTTGTGTGTCTGCGATGTATGGAAAGACACCAGCTTCAGAGACAAGAGCAGGGGTGACGGGGAGCACAGAGGGGTGAGCTATGGTGGCACGATTGGCCACATCGTTTTGACTGTTTGTGGGGAATATAACACCAGTCGTGGGGTTATCCTTCTGCATAAGGCACAACTTCTGTTTTCAGATAATTGCTAGGCTCTAAAACCTTGGCCAGAGATTCAATAGAGAAAAGGAAGGAGCCACTTGGGCTCTAAACTATGACTTTGTGGTTATGCTTTGGCACTGGTCATCTATATCAATCAAGGCAAAATCTGTGTCCCCTGCATGAGGCCCATGATACCCAGTGTGTTTCATTTCCATTTTATCCAGGAGAAATCATGCTTGGAGGGATTTCTCAGCCCTGTAATTTAATCCAAGTGTTGTAGGAGGCCAGGAGAAGGAATACTTAGGGTGGGATTGTCCTGTCCTCTCAGAAACATCCTGTGTATGAGATTGTCCTTCCTACCCCTCCCAAATCAACCCCACTGTGGAAAACATGGGGCTTTGAGCTGTGTGTTGAAGCCTTAACTGGTACTGACAGCTCAGGGGGTGGAGGGGGAAGGGTTTGCCTCCTCCGTTTCATCAATCTTTCTGCCGTCGTCACTCCGTCAAACAAAAGCAGATTTCATCCATCCCTGTGTGAGACCACTCACCTTTGACCATTAATAATAAGTTAGAAAAATCCATTCCAATCTGAGCCCCTTCATGCACCCACATAAGCCCTTCTTCTCCAATTAAAAAAATGTCTGTCTCTATGCGGAATTCTACTGGCAGTACTCCAATGGCAGTTCCTGGCCTTCCCTCACTGGTGGTGGGGTTGGGTAGTGCCCATTTGACAGAGCTGGTTGACTCAAAGAGCAGTGGTGAGAGTGGGCTTTTCATTAAATATGAGCAGATGTGAAATGTAGAGGGTTTGACAATTAGAAATGGCAGGAGAAGGGCCCTTGAATCAAAGTGAGGTCAGATGGGCGGATCAAATTACTTCTCTTACATTCTTTAGTTGTTCTGAAAATCATTTTGAATTAGTGTCAGCAGAGCCTGATGGGTTTTGCCCTTTGTCTTTTATGCTGGGGCTGTATTGTTTCCCAAGACACTCATTAAAGGTCATTATATTATTAGGGAGCTTGCTTTGGTCGCAGTTTCCCAGTTGAGCCAGTGTGCTTTGGAGACTGCCTAATTCATTTCTCTCTCGCCTTTCGTCTCCCTCTTTACTATTTTTTTTTTCTTATAAGGGGAAAGGTTTCCGTTTTGAAGGGACATTAAATAGAAACACAAAGTCCCATTATGTGTTTTCTAAAGTGGGAAGAGAAGTAGCCATTTCCCAGAGGAGCGGTAATATATTAAAAGTGTTCACACTGTTTTGGAAATCTGCCCTCTAATTGCAGAACCTGCCTGCTCAGCTTACCTGTCTGTGGGGGTGTGGCCTGCTTCCACCTTTTGGTTGTTGTTAAGTCACCTACTATTCTAACCTTTGTCTCCTTCCGTTGAACTCATGAGCAATGTAAGGCCAGTCTGTGCTGACAGATCTACAGAGAAGGACTTCTTTGCAAAAGACTTAAAAAACTGTGTCAGAAAAATAAGGCAAAGAGTGAACAGTAAGATTCATCATAAAGCTATGCTATTTGAGGCAAGACTGAATTGTTCAATATAGGGTCGGCGTACGCGGAGCATCATTGTCCCGTTATTCCGATGTTGTTCCCGCTTTGGATGATCCTGGGCAGGAGTACCAGCTCTTTTAAAAGCCACTAGGATGAGCCTCAGACTTTTCGCAAGCTGCTATGTTCTAGTACTATCAAATATAAAAAAATATTTATATATCTAGCAACATACACACACATAAATATAGATTTAGGTTCTAATCAGTTCCATTTCCCCTCAATATGATTTTTCTATGTCACAAATTTATTCTTGTTGTTTCAGTCTTGCCTGTTATCTGATTGCTAAGTCTAACAGAAAGGAACAATTAAAATTATGATGCAGCGACAACATAGGGCTCTATTGATTCAAACCTGCTGAGACCTGCCTGACAGGATGCTGGCCACAGACTGTCAGTAACCCTGGCATGAACAAGTTAATCACGTGTTAGAAGAGAAACAGATCTTTAGACTTGCACTTGGAAATAGTCTCAGCTAGAGTACATGTTTGATCACTCACACCAACCTTTCAATTTACTAATAGTTTAAACTTGCACAATTACATACACCCTTTTCCAAACTACTGTAGCTAATTTTAAATTGTGCATGACTTCTATTCTGGGTATAGTTATAATACAAGGAGGCATTCAACTCCAATGGTTACATTGAGAGAAGTCCAATGCGATTAGGTTGAAGGGAGACATACAAAAATCAGTTCAGTGTAATCTCGAGTCTTGTCAGATAATAAACAAAAATCAACTTATCCCAAGTAGCCTTTGGTTTGTACAGGCAGAGAATTAACATTGTCGATAGAACTAAAGTCACTCGAGTGAACTAATGGCATTTTGAAGTACATAAAATCAGATACCAGGGCAGGGGTGGAAATAGCTCTAGGAAAATGTCTATGATAAGACACACCCTATGCTGACAGACTCTAGCACCTGGTAAAGGGAGATTTAATACCCTGAATTTAAAAACCAACAACCTATCATTATCTCATTCCTTTTATGTGTTGTTTTGAGTGACTTCCTCAAGGTCCCCATTCTAAATTTTATTTGTTTATTTTACTTCTAAGCCCTGGAACCATAGATTCTCTTTTCCCACCGCCACCATCAGTGATGGAAGGATAGAAAAAGGAAAAGTCAGCCCATTTAATCATAATGTTCCATATATTATTTTTAAGCCGATTTATTCTGGATCTGCAATTTCTCCCATTTACTCATGCATGCTGGTATGATTTCTCTCTCTCTCTCTCTCTCTCTCTCTCTTTCATTCTCTCACCAAACACTAAAGCAGCATTTGCATCATAATCTAGCTCTTTAGCTAGCCTGGCCCATACATTCTGATTTGGTCATTTGCTCTTTATTACAGAAAGCAAACATAGGAAGGCAAATAGGCATGGGCACCATTCTATAAGACTGATAATATACCTTAGGATGGCCTCTTAGGGGACTTTTGTTGGTAGCAACAAAAGCCAGTGCCTCTCACTTGATTTTGTGGTAGCCACTTTTGGCAATGAATTGACTGGAAATAAGCTTTTCTATGTGCTTGTGCAGTGGTCAGCTCCTTAAATCAGCATTGTAAGATGGTATTCATGCTTGGGCAGAATTTCCTTTGAAAAGAATCCTTTAAATTACCCATCTCTAAAGAGCTCCAAACAAATCAGGTTTTCATTCATAATTAATAGCTTAATAGCTGTTTTTTTTGTTGTTTGTTTGTTTGTTTGTTTGTTTTAGTTTAGCACACAGTGATGTAGTTGACTTGCGTTTTGGGACCTTGTTGTACTCTCCACCCCCTCCCCCAACAGTATCGTTGAATTCTTTAAGATAAATACGCTGTGAAGAGATACCACATATAGATGAAAGAGAAAGGGAACAGTGGGCAAGTGGCAGCCAATTTTTCAAAAGAAATCCTTCTTAACAGAGTTGGGAGACAAGAAGTAGAAAGGTCAAAATGAGGAAAGACAGAAGGGTCCTTGGTGTGTGTGTACCCCATCACTTGGACACCTTTCTTTTCAGAGACATGTTTAATAGGTGACTCGGTTCTTCAAGGACAAACTAGAAAAGACGTTGGCATGCCACAAGTAAGCCGAGCAGAAGTCCTTATGCAAGGTGACGTGGAAATTATGTTTGCATTTTTATTCAGGACAGTGGCCAGTTGTCAGAATACTCACCTTGACAGATTCTACCACAAGGCAGCTGTGGACCCTCCATCTTATCTCTGTGGTGGAGGACAGATGTGACCAGTTAGCTCTCCATCTCCACCCCCCTCCACTATCTTGGATGACAGATGCCAAGGCCAGCCCGCCTTTCACTTGAGCTTTCTTGTCAAGGCTCTGCCTTGAGCCCAAATCCTGACCTTTACTGTATGAAATAAAGTACTGATGAACAAGCAGAGGTTTGAATTAGAGCAGGCTTGGAGCAAATGTCAAGTCCATCTCTGCCCCCTCCTCCACCTGCACCGGGAGTCTGGATTAGACCCAGTCTGGAATCTGCAATGCCTTAGGCTTTATGGGTCTGGGGAGACATAACTTATTAACAAAGAGTTATTAAATTTTTATCAATTTTACAACACAATGTAAATGCCTCCTATGAATCTACATTGTATTCATTATCATTTAAAACGTTAATTAAGTCAAAGTTGCATTTAATTTCTCTCTAAATGGGCCTTTGGGAAGAGGCTCTTAGAAACATCTGTGGGAGCATGCAGCTTATGGAGACAGAGAATCCCCCAGCCCGCGTTCAGGATAGCCCCCAAGTTGATTGCAGTCGTGTGTCTGTGGCTAATTTGTTGTGATGAGATTGGGCAATGTATCAGATTAGTATCAGACCAATAGTGGTGCAGAGTGACTGGAGAGAGGCTTGTGGGGCAGCGGCACGGCATCCTGCCTTCCAATTCCATCCAGGCGGAAGCGAGCAGTTGATCTGCAGCACCTCTGGTCTCAATCATGCCTTGGATCCTCCCCTTTCATATGGTACCCGTCAGTTCAGTGGGATGTTTTCTTCATCTGAGATGGACGTTTGTCATCCGGCCCAGCCAATTTAGGATATGTGCCAGCATGCTCATGGGAAAGAAATCTTAGAGTTTGGGGGCTTTGACATGCATTTAAACCAAGAAGCAAGGAGCACAGAACAGCATATTGGGAACCATTTTCAAAACAGAGAGGATGTGGAGATTTTAAACAGATCATACTCATTGGTGAGGAGAGAGGAAGTCGAGGCCTGCTAAGATCTGCTGAAAAACTGCTTTTCTGTTAGGAAGCTCAGCTGATGCTTTTGTCTCGTCTGAGTATAGTCTGCTCCCCACACAGATCTGCTGTTGTTATATGTATACTCCTCCATCTCCCAGGAGGTGAGACTTGTTAATGTGGGGGTACATTACTAGGAAATGGCTACGCACAACTTAGATTCATATTAAGACTAAACTCTGTTCTTACTATATGCGAGGTATTCTGCCAACACAGCAAGGGTGTGTGTGTGTGTGTGTGTACATAATGTGTATATGTTGCTAAATTTAATAGTTGCATAGCATTTGCTGTATTGCAGGCTCTGTTCTGTGTCTTTTACAAATATCAATTTCATCCTTGTCATGAGGTAGTAACTGTTATTTGTAGTTGAGGTAACTGTAAACCGAGGCACCTATAAACTTTTTGTGCCATTTGCAAAGACAACATGTGACCTTCTAGGGGTCATTCAGTGGGTCATTATTGAGGCTGGGATTTGACAACAAGCTGGGTGGCTTCGAGTTACTTAGTTACTCACACAGTTGAAGAAAATCCACAGCCCATCTCCAAGGAAGGAGAAAAAGACAAAGACTTCAGTAACAAAGACTCAGGATGACGCGGGGAGGGCTGTCAGAGCAAGGTGCAAAGTGCTTGGCAATGTCAAGGGCAAGAGGTCGCCTCCTGTCGGTCAGCCAAGGTAAGATCCTATAGGATGTGGCATTCCAGGTGTGCCTTGGAGGACAGAAAAAGAGTGTTCCGCCTAACAACGAGAAGAGTCATGACAGTGGGGAGGCCTGTGTAGCTGGAGCTTGAGACCTGCTCAGGAGAGTTCAGGGAGAGAGCCCTGAAGGGTAAATGGGGCCTGTTGTTGGAAGGGCCCAGGTCATCAGGGTTTCGTTCTTCATCTGAAATACAACAGAACACATTCAAGGTGTTTGGTCAGGGAGATGACATCAGAGGCTTTGTTTCGGGGAGAGTTCTGTGGCGGCTGTGGAGGAAGGGACAGGAGCAAAGGAGTCCATTGGGAGACACCCTTTGAAGGAAGAAAGGCCAGCAGAGGGGAGACTGTGGCAGGAGGATGCAGCAAGGAGCCACTCCGAGGAGGGCGAAGACGCCATCTCGAGCCTGCAGGATTTGCAGCTGGAACCCATTATCCAAAGGCAAATCCAAGAAGTTAAAAATATTTTTAAAGAAGATTTGATTAATGGCTCTGAAGCAGTTGAAATTCATTAGTTAAATTTCTTGAGCATAATTCTCCCCAGCTGACCTAGCAGTCATTGGGATCCCTACTCGGACTCAGTGGTTTTCTTCTCATTGGAGGAGAATTTACTGAAGTCTTGCCCAGGACTGGGGACCCATAGGGCTGTATCCATCCACTACCCCTGGTCTTTGGGACCTACTCCATCTATTTTCTTTTTCTAACTAGTGTTTCTTTCTCCTTCACCATCCTCCCCATTTCCAATAAAACTCAGATCTCAAGAGTGTTGAAGGTGGTAGAGGCAAGCAGCTCTCAATTGCTGGCATGGATGCCATTGGCCTAGGCTAGGTGGCAGAAATAAAGCAAGCGGGGGCCACCAGTTGGGACACGTGACCAGCCCTGAGGGTCTTGGCTCAAGCTGCATGTGGTAGCTTTGTTTAGAGCTCATGGGGATTTTTTTAAATCCTTGTGTATGACAACGAGACTCTTTTTCTCTCATCTTTTTCAGGGAGACAGCATGTCTCCTTACATCTGTGGCGGGAGAAAAAATTATAAAGTACTTCGCATCCCATTCACTGAAAACCCACTGTCGTTTTCAACCACTTATCCTACTCCAGTGGAAATACAAAACACATTTCCTGTGAAGTACTGCCACACAAACTCCGGGGAAGTCATGTGGCATTTCTAAGTACCATGGCACAATTTTCTTTTCTTTTTTTATTTCTCTCTGCACAAGACCTTTGTGTCCATTGTGTCTCCATGTCAGCATCCATGACTGCAGAACTTGTATATACCACCAGCCCACAAAGGTCGTTAAAACAGCGTGGAAAAGCATATGAGTCCTGGGTGGGGCATGCAAGCTGACCTTGGAGGAAGGGAAGGCAGCCAACTTCTGGAAGTGGAATGGAGTAAAATGCAGCCACCCAACTGGCTAAGTGTTATCCTTCCTTTTTTGGGGGCTTTCTCCCAAACCAACATGTTGAGTTACCTAGATAATCAGGGAATCCACCATCCCCACATTAACTTATAAGAGTTCTGTTTCCCTAGCCAACCATTTTCTCAAGAGAAATCTAAATGGAGAGAAAGAAGTCCAGCATTGTTAGACCCACATATTTGAAATCTCATAGGGCATTGAAAATACATTTTTCTTTTTTTGTAATAGTTAGACTGCCTGATTTGGAGGGAGATTTTAGATATACCTATAGATTCTTGTTGTGAGGAGATATTCTTCTGATGTCCAGCTCAGATAACCTGGACAAAGGGTCTAGAGATCCAAAGTAACCTTTTTCTCTGACCAGCTCATTCAGTTATCCTCCTCCTAAGGAGCTATCCTCCCCACAACACAGGAAACAGCAAGAGAACCCCCCCCCCCAGCTTCTTCTAGTAATCCCGAAAGCCCCTGTCTATCCTCTTTCATACAGTAGGATGAATACCACCAAATATTCCTGGAGCTTCAGAGAAAACCTATGTAAACTCAGAGTGAAAGCTGTTGAGGCAGATCTATACCAGAGATGACCAACTGCACTGAGAGACTTTAAAATAAAAAAGAAGTGGGAAAGACTTCCCCTGAGAGCCACAGCTGTATGGACAGTGCAGAGAGGGGCGTCTGTAGACCACAGAGCATGTGCCGTCTCCTGGGAGTGGAGCTGATGGCTGCCATCGAAGTGATCACATTTGGCCAGTGCTGGCTTTCTGCACTGGAGCTGGTCGGATTATGCCCAGACAAGAAAGGACCTAGGGGCTGCCTTCCTTCTTTCCAAGGTCAGAAATGAGGCACGCTGGCATCCTTGGCTGGGCTTCACATGTTGGCAAGAACACTTGAGTAGGAAGTGGCCTGAAGGATTTCAGTTCAATAAATATTTGATGAGAAAAAGGATGAATAAATGAAGGGATTCTCAACCATCACTTAAAGCAATAGGTGGTATGCCAGAACCAGGATGACCCTGCATCTGTGAGGTTTTCTAAAACTAAGCAGTTTACAATATTGTGTTTGTGTGTGTGTGTGTGTGTGTGTGTGTGTAAATGGTGGGATACGAGAACATTAAGGGAGGAAAATTTAGCAAGAGAAATGAATATAACTGAAGGATCTTGGAAATTATCAACTACTAGGTATAATCCACGTTCTTTGTGCAGGTTAAATATTAGGAAAGAAGATAAGGAAACAAAAAAATCACAGTAGGCAAAACTCCATCAATATTTCAAGTGAATAGAGACAGGGATACATTTGTATATAGAGTGTATGTCCAAGAAAATCAAGGACTTACAACACTTACATTCAGTTTTACTAATTTTGATGAACCTGATCATTTTCCTGTGAGTCAGGGTGGCACAAAAATTATTAGTTCAGCAGGTAAAGCCAATATGAGCAAAGGGGCCCATTTGTTGAGAGCTGTAACCATTTGCAGATGGTCACATCAGCCTGCCCAAATGTGGAGAAATATTTAAGGCCACTCATGACTATTAGGATCATTGACTCTGACTTGGGGCAGACGAATCAAATCTAACAGCACCCGAGTGACAATCCCTCCCACCTAGAGGTGTCCAAAGGCTGAGTGTCTCATGGCTATTTTCTATTGAGTGTCATTATTCTGTTTATTCTGCTCAGACAAGGAGGGGACATGAAGCTTTCTTGATGGCTCACAGAGCTCTCTCAGGTCACACCAAGCATTCTCTTACTTTTGAGTGGCTTTGAATTGTTCTCTGCATTTTGTCAAGGTTGATCTGGCTATTTCTTCAGTGCGGGTGAGTAAATTTCCACATATGGCCTGTAACGTATCCAACTGAGAGAACATGTCCAGCAGGGATGCTTCAAAGCTAAAGCCCTAAATAGGTGTTACTGAAAAAGGAGGTACAATGACCTGCAGAGAGGAGAGGTGTTCAGTGAAAATGACAGGATGAAACTTGCTAGGAATGCAGACTGGGAAGAAGAGGCTCAGGCCATGTGATCTGGAAGTCTTGGGATGTGGAAGTGAAATGTGCAAGGGGCTAGTGCTGGAAAGGCCACTTCACAGATTTCTTTCGTTAAGATGAAGATTGGTGTCTGTTAAGCAGAAATCTCGTGTCTTTTCTCTGCTGTAAATTGGGGAATTCCCAAGCCTTTCTCCTCACTGTTCAGAGAGCTAAGTGATCTTGACAATTAAAGCCCAGAATTCTAGGGAACCTCAGAACAAGGAAAGGGAGAGACAGGATGGGATAGTATGTTTCCTGGGGACTTTCTTGGCACAAGCATGTTTTGGTATGTTCACCAAATGGATGCTCAGTGAATGCCAATTGCTATGAGAGTAATGTCTTATGTGTGTGTTAGTCTTTATAATTCTCAAGGCACTGATATCTTCTCATTTCACCTAGGCAAACCCAGAATAGACATCATCCCTTACTACGCTGAGACTGTAGACAAGTTTGATAACTTCTCTATTTTTTAGTTTCCCCATCTGTAAAATGGAGATCATAATAGGACCTACCTTGTAGAATAGTTGCAGCTGTGACTTTGAGTCTCATCTTTCTTCATCTTACTGAAACTGCTTCTATAACATTTCCATCTCTAAAATGGACACAGATGGTGAATTTAGTGGGTTCTTGTAAGGTGGTGGGAAGCTTGGAGAGCAAACGAGGAGAACAGATGGTATATTTTAAATTCTGTTCAAATTTCTTTGATGATGGTCTTGATATCAACCCATCTTTGAGGTGTGGGTGGTGTTGGGGCTTTCTATCATCACCTTTCCTAAACTGCTTTATTAATAGTGGGGCTTCTTGTTGATTTTCTTGTTAGTGGGATTAGTGCCAGGAGTGGAGCCAGGACTGGGCTGAGCCCTTCATCATGTCCTACCATTGCCCCTTTCTTTGAATAGACCGATGTGAGGACAGTCTAGAGATGGCCTGAATGAGTATTGATATGCATTTTGAAATCCTAAGGATGCTGCTATCCTGCTATCTCTTCCATCCCACTGATGGCCCAAGTCCTCTGATTTGATCTCTGGATTACCTTTCAAACCTTCTCTTTTCCTTCTCAAGCACTATTTCCTTCTTGCTTGGTCTACCACCAGTGGCCTCCAATTAGTCTCCCTTGCCACCAAACAACCACCACATGTATTATTCGAAAACATAGATTCGATCATTTGTCACTCCAATTCAAAGGACAGCCTTCGACCCTCTTAATATGGCATTCAATGCCCTTCGCTGTTTGGTATCAGCCTATTTTTCTAGTTTTATTTTCTGCATAAAGTATCTTTCATCTAATGATTCTCTAAGAATGTCTTGTTTCTGTTACTTAACACATTTCTATAGCTTTTTCCTGTGCCTGTGACTCTGTGTCTCTACTCTTCTAACTGATAGAAGCTTACTTATCTTTTAAAGTAGGGGTGGGCAAATTATAGCCTGTGGACCAAATCTGGCCACTGCCCATTTTAATAAATAAAGTTTTCTTGTAACACGTCACGGCCATTCATTTGCATATTGTTCATGGCTACTTTTAAGTGAAAACAGAAAGTTGACTTGTTGCAACGGAATGTGTGGTTCACAAAGTCCAAAATAGTTACATCTGATGTTTATGGGAAAAGTTTGCTGATTCTTGCTTTAAACACACAGCTCAAATATTGCCATCTCTGTGAAGAATTCTTAACTGCCCTGCCTCCCTCCTCAGATCAGAGTTGATGGGTCTCCCTTGTGTAACTCTATATAACACTTCATGTAAACCCCATTTAGAGTGGTTCCATACTGAGCTTTTTAGAAGTCAACAAAAACAAACAGCAACTCTTAGTGGTCTTTGAGTTCTCAGCATATTTCACATAGCAGCCAAGGCACACAGTAGGTATTCAACAAACATTTGCTGAATAACATAGAAACTAAGTTGAGAATGTGTTTTCATAGTTTATCACACATGTGTCTCAGGAGAAAAGAGCATCTTGAGCCTAGCAATCTTGTTTCTTGTTTGCTTGTACCGTCTCGAACAACACATTTGTTTCTGAACAGCTGCTTCCTTTGACTGTTGGAACAGTCTTGAATAGCTTGATCTAGAATTGATCACTGCTTCGTTTGAAGGTGACACATTTCTTCCACTACTTCTGCTGACAAGCAGTGTTTGGACGCTGTAGTGGGTCTTGGGATGCACGTATATTCCCCCTCCATATGTCATTGTGTATTTGAGTCCCAGTTGGTGGAGGCGCACATTGGGAAGGCGTGGCTAAGCCATTGTTTCACCACTCCCTGAGTGACCTCACTTGCTTTTCAGGTCCGCAGTACATTTCTGGCTCAAACAAGCTCTTTTTGCCCACCTGTGATTGATTCCTCATCGATTTGAATTTATCCCAACTGCCCTGAATGTAGGGCTTGTGCCTTTAATCATTCAGGTACAGGCCAACTTCAGGGACCTTGTCTTGCAGTGTTAATGCATTGGCTTATACACTTGGAGTTATGCCTAGGCAGGGTAACCCCCCCCCACACACACACACACTCAAATCTTGACATCCCTAAACTCTACCAGATTACCTACACCTTCACATCTGCCCAAAATGGCACCTAGCAGCTCTGTTTCTCTGCAGCAGTGGTAACCAGTTGAAGTGGGAGATGAGATGCTCTTTGCTTTTGCCCTCCTCGTCAAGTTCCTGGCGATAGACAACTAGAGACAGACTCAAAGGAAGTACCTCAACGTTTGATTCTCTTTATACATATGCCTTACCCAGCTTAGATAGTTGGAAGAGCTGAATGTAAAGTGGTTCTACAGGTTCCATCAGAAATAACAAAATTTAGTGTGTGTGTGTCCCGTGTGCTTAAGGAATATCCTTTTGCTCGCTGCATGAGCAATTTTTATTGTTGTTATTAGAGATTAAATCTGAATAACTTTTTGAAATTAGAGAGGGCTTCTCATCAGCTGAATGGGCAGTGGCACTCACCTCCTTCCCATACCAATCCAAGAACGGCCCTACCATCCTCCTAGCTCTGGGATGTTATCAGCATGATAGTTTTGCTTGAGATCAAATCAGGACAACATAGGAACTGTCATTTTTCATTTACTGTGGGCCCTTTGATCCCATTTGGGGTTTATTTGTTTCAAGTGAAAAATACGAGCCCTATTGCATACATCTATCCTGTAGAGTACTTTTTTTATTTTTTTCTATTAGAGATCAAATCAGAGTTGTAAGTAGTGTGGTCATTAGTTATCACTAGCAGACTTCACAGCCTACACTTTATGTCTGTTCTTACAAAAATCACCAACCTTCTCTGTTGCATAACGATCACTCGCAGTGAAGCCACAATATGCCTTTCGTGGGCGCTTGGGTGTTAATTTATTTCACAGTTTCCTTTGCAGATTTAATCAGAGTCACCTATCACATTCCTGTTTCTTCCTTTTATTGTGTTCCTTTGCTATCGCATTTGTGTGATCTTTTTCTGCAAAATGACAGGTAGTGTTTCTCTGCTCGCTTTCAGTGACTTATATTCTCCATGACTTCCTTATTGCCGTTTTAAAATATAACATTTTATAGATGTAATCTTAGTTATTTATAACCCAGGTTTTGTTATATGAGAAAATTTCCTAAATGACACCTTGGGTTTACGTACATTTGTTTTAAAGACAAGGAAAAATATTCTCTGTGAGAATATTTTCTTCAAAATTGTAAATGAAGGAAAAGCTCTCAGTAAGATTATAATGCATTTTTCCTGATTTCTCTGTACATTGAATGTATGAATATTATTTTTATGTAAGTTATCAAATTGTGGTATTTAATAACACATTGTTAACAGGGAAAAAAAGCTACCCTTCTTGATTTATTTGGATGTTTACTGGGTGACTTATAGTACTTTACATATTAGAATTGGTTTTGTCAACAATTAACATTCTAGGTTTTTATATAACCCATACTTTGGGTAATAGAAGATTATTAAACTGCAACCAGTGTGTTAGAAATCTGCCGACTGGTAATAAAATTCTTATGTATAACAGCAGCTGAGAAATACTGCTGTATATTTATGCGTAGATTGCAAGATAGATGATGGCCGGCCAACCAGAGGGGCTTGAAATGCAGATTTACCAGCAGGTGGCGCTACTTTTCTATAAATGAAAGCCTCGACCTGGATGTTTTCTAGGTACTACCACCACTACCCCACTTTCTTCCGTTTCCAGATTCTCTCTCCTTTATTTCTCTGAGATGAATGCCTAAAACTGTGTGTGTTTGTTCAGTTTTTGAGGAGACATGCCCCCACTAAGATAATACCTCTCAATTGCTAAGATTCTCTAAATCCAACTTGCTTAAATGCTCATTTGGAACAAATCCTAGTTAAATAAATGTTACTATGTTTTTAAAAGGTAACTGCACAATACCAGGTTCTCACTCCTAAAACTGGATTACCTCCAACATCTGATTATTGTTATACGACAAGTCCCCATTTTTATCTAATATTTATTTGTATAAATTAATTCTCTATGTTTCGTTCCACACCGGAATAATGAGACATTTTTATAAAGGTGGTTTATGTACTAGATTAATGTGCTATATACAAATAATTTCAATGTGACACTCTTTCATCAAGAATTACTTTAAAATCCAAGTAACCAAAGATTACTTGAGTCAGAACTAAATTTCTGACAAACAGGATCACACTGTTTTGTTTGTTCGTTTTGAAATAAGGTCCATACAAAGGCTAACTGGCTCATCAATTTGGGTATCAATGAGGCAAAAAAAAAAAAAAAAAATACAAGCAAAATTAATTTTTGGTTCTTTTTTTTCACACAGCCTATTTTTCAATCTTTTTTATTTTTTAAGACACAACTATGTCTTTCACTAACTTTTTTTTTTTTTTTTTGTCTACACTATTCCTTTGTGTGGGGTGTTTGAATGTAAACATGGGCCTGTATAGGAGACAATAGATTTATTGAGGTAATGGAAAAGAATCATTAAAATACATCACAGATAACTCATTTGTGAATTTTCTTTATTAGGTGTTGCCCATCACTTAATAAAGAACTTCGAAAGCAGTATTTTACTCTTTTTTGTATTGTAGTCTAAAATTTTGAAATTCATTTTGAGAATCAAATAGGAATTTTCTCTTTTGAATTTTAAAACTTTGTTTTAAGCCTACGGGGCTAAAGGGTGCAGGTCAAGGATCCAGATAATATAATGCACATCTTATTTTATTCACTTATGTGCTTTTGACAGAGAAAATCCTGAAGTGTTATTGATTAGGTGAAACCAAGGTGTAGAGGATATGTGAAAATATTTCCTTCTTAGTAAGCTCATTTGAAAGCCCTGGTTTTGTTGAAAATGTTTTTCAAAATATTGATTGCAATCAGTTCTCTTGTTAAAGTGAAACCTGATGACTTTCCCTCCAGTTCTCTGTAGGGGACTGGATCAAGACAGGAAATAACTGTCCCACAGTAAAGGTTGGATGTACCTGGCTGGGCTATGAGGCAGCAGCCTTGTGAATTTCACAAGACCCCTTTCCAAGGCATTAAATAACTTTATTTTCCTGTCAAACACACTCTCCAGAATAAAATGAGACCTCCAGTGGAACTAACTGGACCATTGCCAGGGCCTCCTCGTTTTCAGTTTCATGCACATGTGTGCGTTTTATCTTAGATCCTTACAACTTTTAAATGGCCAGAGAGAAAGTAGGCCGAGTTAAGGTTTGTCGTGTTTTTTGGGGTTTTTTGTTCGTTTTTTGCCAATAGATTTTTGTCAAGATGCAAACCACCCACTGTCCTCTTTGAATCTGAGTATTTAAATTGAAAGGAAAGTAACTTCCAGAGGACTCAGATTATTACCCAAATTCTGTTATTTGGTATTTAAAGCCTCACACTATCTGCCTCTTATACCCCCATCAATACCCTTAAATAAATCTTCCTGTTCCAGCTGAATTGATTTTCTTATAGTTCCCTAGCTTAGTACTTCCCCACCTTGTTTTTGTTCAGGCTGTTCCTTCTACCTACCATGCTCTTCACACTGATATCTCTATCTATCTGACTCATGTTTCAAGTCTTACTGTTTCCCCTGATCATCCCAGATCTTCTAGCACTTACTGGTTAAGGCATTTCATTTAGCCCTCACCTGCTATCATCATGTAATATGTAATACCTTTTGTACTGTTATTTAAGTAACCCATGAATTATTTTATTTACATGTGTATGTTTAATGCAGTTGTCTCATTTCTTCAGCTAGACTTGTAGTTCTCTTTTGTTGTGCATCTTTAAAAAGATTTTCGGGAAAAAAAGCCATCCCCAGCTTCAGCCCCTGCCCTCAGGATATTTGTTGAATCGGTCTGAAGTGGGACCCAAGCATTAATGTTCTCTGTAAAGTTCTCCAGTTCATTTTACCAAAAGGCAGGGTTGAGAACCTGTGAGCTAGACCATATCTCCCTTCAACCAGGAATCCTGCTTTTCCTAGTCTGTAGTGATTTGGGGGTGCTGAGTCTGGATAATTATATGTGGCTGGAGAGTTATGAGGTTTTCAGTTCATGGCTGACTCCTGTGACATTTGTTAAGTAACAGAAGAGAGCATTAAGCCCAAAACCATTACAAATCAGAGCTGGAAAGGTCCTTCCTTATACATTATTCATGCCCAACCTCCAGGAGTGGAGGTATCTTGCCAAGACCACATGGTTCATCCAAGTTGGGAATAGAACCCAGGCTCCTCACCACTGGGATGGGCTCCTCCCCTCTGGCAACCAGGAGATGTTCATCAGGAACATTACCAGAGGCTCGGCACTGTGAGATAGTCAGAGATTTGCAAACTACCAGAAAGGAGCTTATAAGTTTAGTTGGGAAGTAGGACACACTGAAATGAAAAACAAATTATAATGCAAAAAATGAGACGTCACAGGGGTGCGGGATGAGAAGTGCAAAGAAAGGAGGGATTCTACCTTGTTACTGTCATCTTGGAAGGCTTCCTGGAGGAGGCAGGCCGACCTATCTCTTGAAGGGTGGGTAGAAGTAGGTAGGTGAAAGGAAGACCTGGTGGGAAGGAATAGTGAAGGAGCTACTGCCCCTTTACCTCACCCACTGCCCCTCACACTGTCTCCTAAGCACATGCCACAATTCCATGACCTCCCACCAAAAATTCAAGGGGAGAGCCCCTCGCAAGCAGACAACATGAATTGCCTGAGTTTAGAGGAAACTGTGCGGTTTCTTCATGTTTCTATCTGATTTTCATTTGTTGTTGCTCTGACCCGTCCCAGCCTTCCCCAGTTGTGACTCATTTAAACATTTTCTGGCTTTTCTTGTTTTTGTGACACTTGGCCCAGCCTAATTATTTTGACTTGAGTAGTTTATTGGGGCCACAAGAAATATAGGACAAAGGTGATGGTCGAACATGGTGCCCCGGATGGGGGTGAGATGGTGCACACCACCCTGTCCTAGTGCTTGGGTACCAGTTCAGTTGCTTGGAGAAGGAAGGAGAGTGTGAACCCATTCGAGCAAAGTCAAAAGAAAGCAGGCTGGCATTGTGGAGAAGGACCCAGTGTCTGAAAGCTCAGATTCTTTTGATTTCGCAAAGCCAAGGTAATAATGGTGGATAGCATTTATCAAGAGCTTGCCAGAAACTCTTATATGCACTTTTCATGTTTTCAACCCATTTTCACAACAACTCTATGAAGAAAGTACTGTAATCATTTCTATTTTATAGGTGAGAAAAACCAAAGTTAGGTAACTCGCCAAATCCTCAGGTTTGGCCCTGGCAGTACATCTTCAGGGCCTGTGTGCTTCTTGCAACTCAATATGAGTTGACATTTGTAGAGGGATCTCTCATATCTTAAAATCCTGTCTCAAGGATGGCACATTGAGTGCCACTAGAGCCAGGGCCAGAGTAATAAGAGGGGTGCCTGCCACAAGGTTGGGGCACAATAAACATGTTGGGGTATTTGACCAGCCGGTGAGCTCATGCCCCACTAGACAGTTACCCTCCTGGAAGAGGAGCCCAGTCTTTTGCTAGGTTTTAAAACAGAAGTTAGAAATCCATATTTTTATGGATCATCCTCAGACTTCAAGATTGTCCTATGCATACAGTCCCTTGAATCAGCAGGATGGCACCATGTGGTGCACACTGGGACAGTCCTCGGGCTGTCAGTGTGTGGTCTCCGGTTATGTTTAACCCCATAGCATCTCCAGATCTGTGTGTCGGCATCTC
This sequence comes from Rousettus aegyptiacus, assembly GCF_014176215.1. Classification (NCBI taxonomy): domain Eukaryota; kingdom Metazoa; phylum Chordata; class Mammalia; order Chiroptera; family Pteropodidae; genus Rousettus; species Rousettus aegyptiacus. Next base: position 10,980,924 of record NW_023416309.1, read on the forward strand.
TCCAGTGGAGATAACAACAGATCTTGTGACAATACAGGGTTGAGTAACTTGTCCCAGATCAGAGTTTTAATAATGGTCAGAACTGAGACTTGGGCAGGTGGCCCGAATCTAGAAGCTCATATTCTTGTGCGTTCTCACAAGTAGAATTCTAGTAGCAAATATTCTGAATTAAAAGTCAGCAGACCTGGGCCCTGGTTTTGGGTCTGCATATTAATGTTGCCTTGAGCCCAAAGAGGGTGAGGTCAGAGCATCCCTAAACTCCTTCCAGCCCTGCTACTGCTGCATTCCACGGCTTGTTCCTTAACTGTGTTGACCAGAAAGGAGCCTACCATGCCCTAGCATTTTACAATGTTGCACAGAATATGTCTAAGGATAAGTTATAGTGGAATATAGATAATGATTTTATAGTTCAAGAACATCTTTTAGAAGGTGACTATGCCCTTAAGAAGTATACTAAATGCTGTGTTTAGTGTAAAATCACCATCCGGGACTGGTCTTCCCTCCCAAGGTTAAAAGCATACAGTATTTCTAAAGCATCCTGGCAGAACATTCTTCATCGGGCCATGTGGTGCACTGGGGTTGCACTAAAAACCCATGCATTTTACCTTTATCTGAGTTTCAGAGAAAGTATCAGTGCAACCATCTGGAATACATATTAGAATTTGAGAGGACTCTTGACACAACTGGCTCAATGGAAAATATGATGTTTATGGATGAGCCGATAATAATAATGATATTAATAATAATAATGGTCCTTATCTGAATAACATCTTATGGCTCAGAAAACATGTTTCACATATACACAATTAGATTCTAGGCTGGTCTTAAAAAAGAATCATTGGGGCAAGCATTAATTTAAAAAATATAAATAGCAAAGTGAAAATGGAAATGAAAATGTGATTGACATTTTCTGCCAGTCATGTTTCCTTGAAGCTGTTTAGGGGGAGGAAAAATGAAAAGAGAAGGACGGTAGCATCTGAGTCAAAACATATAAGCAAATAAAAACGTTTACCCCAAAGTGGAAATGTAAATCAACATTGTATTAACCAAGAGGTTTTGATGAGAAGTGTGAAATAAAGTCCATGAGAAATCTGCACCTTTCTCTCTTTTCTGTTTCTCACCCTGGGCAGGTGGCAAATCTCAGATTCCTGAGGCAGCATGATCTTTTCTCCACTCCTTTGGATGTCTGACAATTTGTAAATCCACAAGGAAGGCTTTCTTGCAAGGGTCTTCCTTAACAATCTCAAGCAAACAGCATGAGGTGATCAAAAGAATAACTCTTGTTTTACATTTGCCTTGCCCAGTTCTGAACAAGGGAGCATACAGACACACATGCAGATACAAACTAAGGGAGCTTCTTTGTAATGCCAGGCAGGGTGGCCCAGCCAACACCTAGAACACCCTTAAGATATGGACAGGGCAGAGCAGGGCAGGGACTGAATGAGGAGAGTGAAGTACTTGCCTTGGGCATCAAACTTAAGGAGGCACCAAAAACCTCAGTAATCAAGGTAAATGATAGTTCAATGTGATATTTTTTAAAAATAAAAATGCAAAAAAAAATCCATGATGAATAAAATGTTAGAATTTTAAATAAAGACAGAATAAATAGCAGTTTCAGTGCTGACATTTAAGTACTGAATTTCATAAATCAATAAAGGTTATAACAATAAGCATGACAAAAAAATCTTGTGGCTGCTGCCATGTATGTGAGCACTTTCAATGTGCCAGGAACAGTGTTCCATAACTTACAGGCATTTTCTCTTGATAATGTTTCAGTGGGACATGATTTGTCCTGTAGTAAATCCAAATCTATTTGATAATAAATCATATTAGGAAAAGAATTTTTTTACAGGCTCCATAAATTCCATTAAAGTCCATTTTGTCTTTGTTAAATGTGTAAGTTGAAAATTACAATCCTTTTACTCACAATGATGATTTTAGATACACAGCTCAAAAATATCAGCATTAACTTAAAAAAAAAATAGCATGCTTAAATCTATTAAGCACTATTGCATTGTAGGCTCCAGCTAATGATTTTATTAAGTATCCTGCAGGAGGGGAGAATTCAAGGATAATTATAAATTCATAAATACATAATTCATTGGCATAAATTGATTTTAATGGATGGATGCAGAATGATCTAATTCCTTCCGAAAATAAGAGATGTTCTGATTAAGCCCATAATCGAGTACATGTGAAATTCTAGCCAAACCGATGGGACACATTTTCTTTTCTGAAACTACCTTTGATAAGAAATGCATTACAAACTCATCAGTTTGACTTCCTGTTAACAAAGAGACAGCAGCCGTCTGGATCATTCTGGATTCACAGTGAAACTGCCACACCACGTATCCTCCAACTAAAGCTGTGCAAGTTTGACAAGGGGCAGATGAATCCAGGAGTTATCGTGCAGGGGTTTAAATCTACACGGCAGCTGACGGTTGAAATAATCATCTATATATTGCTCTGAGCTAGCTGGGGAAAGGTTGAAGCTGTATATTTTCAACATATCTAGTCTAATGGTTAATCTGTTGTCTCGTACAGGCTCTCGCAGGGTGGACTTGCAGCAGACACTGACAGCTTCAAGGAATTGCTCATGGTAGATGTGGTTTGCCTTGATTCTCAAAATGCCAGGTGGATGAATCTAACTTAGCTTGAGTTGGAAAAGGGGAAACTCACCTGACTGGTTTCCCCAAATGCAAGGGGACCTGCAGAACAAATATCAGGTCGAGTGGTAGGGACGTTCAAGTCGCTAAACTACCTCTATCCCTCCCAACCGCTCCAAATCTGTGCACTTGAAGAGGGCTCCATGCGTTTTTGTTTGTTTGTTTGTTTTATTGTTTGGCTGCCTTGGAAGATGGCAAAGAACATTGTCCTTTTTGAAAACTGGAAAACTGAGAAAACGTGAGAAGATAAGTGAAAGCAGGGATCAGCAAACTTTTTCTATCAAGGGCCAGCTAGTAAATATCTTAGGCTTTGTGAGCCATACAGTCTCCATTGCAACTACTCAACTATCTCGTTATAGAGAGGATATAGAGGATAGGTAAACAAATGACTGTGGCCATGTCCCAATTAAACTTTATTTATATACATTAATTTAAATTTCATATAATTTTAATGTGTCATTAAATATCATTCTTAGATTTTTCCCTCAATCATTTAAAAATGTGAAAACCAATTTTAGCTCGTGGACATACAAAAACATATTCCAGGCTATAGTTTGCTAACCTCTGAACTTGAGAAATATAAGTAAGAAGGCAGCTACTGGTGCCAGGGACTTGGCAGGTTTTATCTCTGTTCCGAATGAAGCCTGTCCCCCACGAACGCGTACTGCCCATGCCAAGGTTACGAAAAGGAGTCTGGAACACTTTTTGGCCGCAAAGCCTTTACCAACTGGTTGGTGTTGGGAGTAGGGAGAGAAGGAAAGGAAGGATGAAAAGGGGCTGTTTTTGTTGGACTCCTATGAATTTTTCCGGTTTAATTCAAAGTAAAAGTTATCTTTCATCTACTACCTCCCCAATCTCCAAACTCCATAGCAATAATTAAAGGAAATTCTTGTGTTTCTCATTTCAGTCATATATTTGCTTTGACCTCTATTGTTTATCTCCATGTCTCATCTCTGAGGTGCTAATAATACCTAGTGATCTTTGCTTGAAACTTTTCTTTGCCCTTGAGGTGATGGAGATAGTCTGTACCAAGAAAAAAAGAAAAGAGCCAAAGGGAAACTAGATCTCCAAAAGGAATTTTCTACCAAATACTGAGCAGAGCAAGCATCAGGCAACTTATTACAGCAGGTCAAGTTTTTAGTGATGATATACAAACTGAGATTCTAGATACAGGGTACTCTGATGAATGTTGGAATCTTACCAAGATGCATATAGAACAGGCTTATGATTTGAGATTGGGGCAAGGGCGGTCTGGTTAAGGTAGGAACACCTAATCCACCCAATTCTAGAAGATCTGTTAGGCCTACAGTGTTTTGCTAGAGAACACTGCAATCCAGGTCATGTAGATTCTGTTAATATATTTATATAGTATTTTTTTTCTCTTTCTCATGTAGGAACTGAAGCTTTTCATTACTCTGTGTTGAAGGACTCAAACTTAAACAATTCAGGTTTCCTAGGCGGTGAACAGAGCCAGAAATATACCCTGTGATTAACTTCTACATAATCTTTTGTTCCATACTCTCCCTCCCCATTCTCCTGTTAGCTCCATAAAAGCCAGAAATAAAAAACTTCCAAGAAGCCTCCTCTTCCTGACCCCTGCCCTAGGGCGGGGCAGGCCACTTGGAGACATTTTCCATCTGTATCGTATGTCACGACAGGTTGAAGTTGTTGTTTTTTAACTTATAACCTCTAGGTTTTTCAAATAAATGTATTTCCTGTTTCTCAGTTAGAAGATGTAAAATTACCCTGCCTGATAATGTATATGATAAAGTGTCCAATTGTGTATTAATACACACACACACACGTATATTTCACATCGATTTTAAGAGATAGCATCCTTCATCTTTTCATTATATGCATATTAATATTCACAATGATTTTTCAAAAATAGCTTTATGGATCGATCTTATCAATAATACTGCAAAGTATTCACCAAACTTCTTGAAAATATATGTTATTCTAAAGTTGTCAGAGTAGAAACTCTCATTCCAAATATATCACCCACTTTAACTCCCTGTGTTCTGACCCTCTAGGCTCTGGTGCCTGTCTTAACTTATTTAGGCTGACCTTAGTTGCTCAGCCTCACTGATGGGCGCATGGCATTCCCCGCTATGGGACTCATTCAGGTGCTCCTTAACAGCAATTATAGGACCAAATTCACAGTATGAGTTATTTATTTGGCATTTTTTTCTTGTTGTTGTTGATTTTCCTATATCGCTTAAGGAAATAACCCTCATACTCTCACCAGTCTGGTATGTGTGACAGGCAGCCAGGGTTCTTATAGTCTGTGATTAGAAGACAGGAAGTATCTCTAGGTAAAACGGGCACCGTTCTGTGCTCCAGTCCAGGGATTGCTCATTTGTGGTCATGCTGGAAGACCTTGCAAGTTAAGTAGCACAGACTTTCTGATGAAAGTCTTAGGTGGTCATCTTAGAGAGAGGTCGAATTAGCTTGGAAGTTTTGTCCATCATGAGTTACATATAACAAAATGACTGTGTTACTGTGACTTGCATGGTTTTTCTTGGGGGGGTGGTGTTTGATAAACCCACAGAAATTTGTAAGCATACTGTTTGATTTCAAGTCCAGCAATTATACCCTCTCCCTTTACCCTCAGTTTTAGTAAAACATTTCCATCCTGAATGACTGGAGACACACCCCCACTTTTCACTGATGTCACTGCTGAGATGAGGAGGTACTATGCATCCCCCTTTCATAGGAGTGGCAAACCCACGGCGTTTAATGCAAGTTAGGCAGCAGTATTCCAACCAAGGGAGTTGACCAAGCCGGTGGTTTGAGATGAAATGGTAGTTTAACATTGTAGGTCAATGACTTGACATATATTAATTATTCAGTGAGATGCGTTTTGGCAGCTTCAAGAGATAATAGGTGTCACACTGCTGTTAAACTATGTTTTCTATGTCTGTGTATGGTGTAGGGTAGAGGGGAACTCTGTGTTTTTAGAAATTATTGCGCAAACAAGATTATCTTTTGAGACGTTCGTTATCCCTTCTGATATCAATGACAATAACACAGCAAAAAGAATTTTAAGACATCATCAGGGTAAAAAGAAAAGACAAAAAAAAAAAAGCCCTCGATTTAGCTATGAGGAAGAAACTTCTATTTTAATCGAAAGCTATAGTTCTATTCAATGTCAAACTGGTTTGCAACTTTTCTCATGAAAAAATTTACAAAGGATTAATTTCTATTTTCTTTTCTCATTATTGTTTGACAGTCAAGGTTGAAGCTAGATCACGCTATCCTAAAGACCCATTTGAATTCAAGAATGCAACTCACAATTCTCGGCTTGTGACCAAGCCAGGTGAAGGAGTACTGGAACCCATCCCAATCTTTAATAACTGCCCTGCACCCCTCAGTGCTGTACCTTAACATGCTGAGCTCAGTTGAAGAAGAAAGATGCACTACCGTGGATTTCAGCATGCACTTAGCTTGTTGGACAGCAAAATATCAAAGAGAGAAGCCATAGAAAACAATAAATAATAATTAAAACTACCATATCCCCAAACTAGCAGCTTGCTCAAGACTTTAGTCAGAAGCCCTGTTAGCTAGATGCCTTTTGTGTTCAAGCCACTTTGCATGCCTCTTACTCTGAGTGATTCCAGTGTGAATATGACATTACTAATGACCTGCTAAGTGTGTGCAGATGTGGGTTTCTCCAGATGTGGTGATTAATAATGTAATGGAGATAGCCAGTCAACTCATGTTTATGGGTTGTTTGCCTTTTATTACGTTTCTGAGTTCATTTGCTTTGAATTATTTCTTAACTCCAGCCAACAAACTCACCTTTAAGTCTCAAAGGGCATCATCCCCCTAAAACCTGTTGAGGAAACAGGGAGGAAGGAATGTGTCCCAGGCTGGAGCTAAGCAGTGGATCCATCGCATGTCAGGGCACTGGACTGTTTGGGAAAACTGAAGGTTGGAATCACTGCCCATTTTACCCAAAAGGCCCAGAAAGAGGCATTGGTGAACCTTGATCTAGTGTTTGCAAGCTGGCTAGGCCAATAAAGAAAGGGATTTCTTTTTTAAAAATCCAGTAAAATATATGATCATCTTGAAGTAAGCCCAGAGTTCTGGCCAGGGTTTCTGGAAGATGTTGCTTTGCTTTTGCTTGAAAACAGAATGACGATGAAAAGTCGAGTAAAATGTTGTTACAGATGTTCGATGCTGCATTAAGGCTGGTGGAATTACCACCACATCTTAAATCAATTCCCAGAACATTGTCTGGAGGTTATGTCATCGAAATAATGAATCCTCTTTATTCAAGTATAAGCAAACATGTTAAAACATCATTGTAACTTTAAATTAAACTCTAGCGCCAACCAAGGGATCTGAAGCCTCATTAGACTTGCCTGACATTTTTCTAGCACTGAGTCTTCCCAAACTGTAAAACTGTTAGATTCAGTGCCTATTAGACAAGTGAGCATGGGGAAGTTACAACAGCACATTAAGTGTTGTACTTAGGGATGTGCAAAAACAAGCCCTTGAATTTTATGAGTACTTGGAGACTGGATGGAGGTCAGCCCCTGTAAAAATTCCACATTGGATTCCTGAACTTGTTTGTGTTTTAAAGAGGCTGGTAAGTCAGGCTCCTTTAAAAGATCATATCTTCATGCAGCTTCCACAGCATGATGCAAGAGAGAATGCCGGAGACAGAGGTGAATTGTAATCAGCCCTGAAGTGGGCTAAATACGAGCCTGTGAATGTGCGTTGGCATCAGGTACTAGCCCGTTATTTTAATACATTTGTCTTTCCTGAAAGTAGGTAAATATAAGTCTCCCTTTTAATTCAATTTTTATTTCTCTCATGTAGTCACAGAAACCATGAAATGGAAATTATATTTTATGGCTTAACTAAAAGTTTTCCTAGATTCGCTTTCTTTAAATATGCAGAAGAAATTGATAGAATCTATATAGAGGATAATAATTAAATATAGTTTATATTCTCCTGATGAAAAAGAGGTTATCTCTGCCTCCCTTGTTGGCTCTAAGCCATATGTAATAGTCTCTATCACACAACGTTCATATATTTCAGCTGGAGACATTTTCCCCATCTCTTCAGGGAATGGATCTGCATTTGCAGGCTGTGAGTGTAGGAGAAAACCTTTGAACATGAGTTTCATTTAAGAGAACAAATCCCACTTTAAATGCAGCATGATTATGATGGATGATCTTTCTGACTTGCAATGAAAATAAATAGTTTCCTTACATAGAAGGAGGCATAACTTTAGCACCAGAACAAGGTGTCTCCCTGGAGCTGGCTAACAGGTATTAACTTGCAAGTCTGCCATCTAAACATCACTGCAAGTAAACAGACAGCGACAAGGTGCAAGGATAATAGGCACTTAACCAAAGAGGGTTATTTATTGTGGGCCCAGCACGAATGGGGAAACAAAAGTTAAGCAAAATAATTCAACAGAAATGCCAGCAAGTGTGACTTCTGTTCCAGTCTTAACTAATATAGACAAAACCATGACAACATCTAGTGGCCTTGAATAAAGTGAGCCATAGTAGACTAGGTTAGGTAAAAGACCTTTTCGGATATTTCATTAGAAGGTTTGTGTGATGGGAAAGAAAAGAACTTTCACCCTCACTAGACCCCCTCACATGCACGCATCTTATTTATTCTGGCATGCTGCTTAACTAATCTAGGTCACCCCGAATACGATACAACAATTACAAGTGGCTCACATTATGGGTGGAGTCAATGCAAGACTTTCTACCACCTCGTAAGATGGGGAATGTGCAAAAGTATACTTACACACACACACACACACACACACACACACACACATGCACACACATTCCCTCCCTCCCCCCTACCAATCTCACTGCCTTTCTACCTCATTATTGCCTGGGATGGCCGCCCCCTATCCTGTGAAAGGAAGATGAATTCAGGTCAAGCTCAGAGTGCCTGTTTGCTTGCCGAGAGATGCATATCAACTCTAAGTGATTTTTCTCAATACCATTTATGTGGCTTGTATTTATTTCCTTTAATCTTTTAAGTGCTGTTTAGTCTCAGTGTGATTTGCTGTGGATACTCATTTCTGATAAGATGCGATATCCTCCCAGCCACAGAGTTCCGCCTGGAGCCCTAAGTGACTGATATGGTCGCAGCTGCCTGAGCATGGGCCTCTGAGGCTGAGGGTAGGGTGGGGGTAGAGGACAGGCTGGGGATGGAGAAGCAGGTGGTAGAGTGAGTGGGCTGTGGGCATTTGCAGGTGCTTTCTTGCCTTCATTTCCTTTGGAATAGCTCTCACTCTGACCACATTCTTGTTTCCTTTCCCTGTGTCTGCCAGGATTCAGATGACCCCATATTGACAGTAGAGTAGGGGAGTGTACCACGTGTGATACTTTGAAGCAGGTTCAGAGGGTAGTTGGATTACTAAAATCCCTTTGGAACCATGTATCATAACATACTAAATTTATTTAGGGTTTTCAGGGAAGTACCATATAATGCATGTGCTGATATAGGTCTTCCTGGATAATATCAAGTAGCTGAGATGGCATTCTCTCCCCCACCTAAGACTCGTACACCATTAATATGTCAAGCTTCTTTTGATGTCGCCACTGCTAATATTTTTCTTCTTAGATTTAAGGTAACTGCTGTGCATTCCTGGTTTCAGGGGTGCTTCCTCCCAGTTTGTGTTGCAGTCAACTTTAAGAATCTGAGGATCCTTTTTTTTTTTTTTCTTGACATTACAGCTTTAGCCTGAATTGTGGGGGTGGGGAGAGAAGGACTAGAATTTTGCGGCTGATGCCCTTGGGTGACAGGCTGGGTCCGCATCTGCTAATTATCAAGCAGCTCTCTTAAAAAGAAGCATGATGCAGGCTAATACATCTACAAAGCTTATTAGTGGGTGTCTTTGGGCAAAGGCAGTAGAGTGTGCTGTGTTGTTTGTGAACCAAGCTTCACATTGCTTAGCTGTCTGTGTGGTTTAGACTTTTGGAAAACAGCTTTTGGTTTCCAATCCCTTGTGCTGCCTTCCCTCCCTGCCCCTCACCGCATCATCAGAGATATCATTCAATGGCAACCTCCTCCTTCATTTGGGTGCTTTAATCTGGCCCCGTTCTCCACCCTCGCAGCCTGGTCCTCCTGTCTTAATGAGTTAAGAAAAGATCCCATGTGCACACGGCCTCAGTGCCCTCCTTTTTGGGAGGTGGAGGGACAAGAGCTAAGTGGTGGGGATTCTTGAGCCAGCATGCACCAATGTTCCCAGTCCTGATGGACTGAAACATTGGCTACAAAGGCCTCAGATCCTCGCTTCTGTCCAAGGCTCTTCCTCTGGCGTGCAGGGATTGGGAGCCAGTTAAACTGGTTCATTGGAAGAAGCAGCAGGCTGGCAACTGTTATACGGCTATTTCAAATATATCTTTATTTCTGATTTTGGTTACAAGAAACCCCACTGATTATCCAGCAAAGCCAAGTAACCAAAATTAACTCTTAAGAATAATGATTGAGCATTTCCACATATATATGTATATATGTTTTGTATACAGATAAATCCTAATTTCTTTTCTTTCTTATGGCAGGGTTTTTTTATGAACTGTTGTAGTCTGTTTTAAGTGCATGTTCAAACACAGGACTATAAAGGGGTGATGCTTTCACCTTTTCTAAGCCGGCTTCTTTGACTAACACATTTGGTCTTTGTCATTGGGTCCTAAAAGACAGCCATGAATTCCTAGTGAGTGACTGAGCCGTGAGTGTGTGTCTTTTGATATCTTGCCTGTATTTCACAGTCTGCCCTCAAACTGTTCATAATCTCATGAGCTGCCTGTATTTCCAGTTGAAGATGAGCAGCCCTCAACGCTGTCACCAAAAAAAAAGCAGCGGAACGGAGGTATGCGGAATTCACCCAGCTCCTCGCCCAAACTGATGAGGTAAGGAGCTGGGCCTCAGGCCCTGGGGGTTCCCCTTCTCCTTCTTTCTCTTCCTCTCCTCACTCCCTCCCCACCCCACCCAGGCCCAGAGTCTCCCCTCCCCAGCAAGCAGGAGGCGGGGGAGGGGACTAGATCGTTAGATGGCTTCTTAAAGGCTGGAGTATTTATTCTGTCAGCTTGTCAGCAGTTAATGATAGAGCTGAAAAAATTCTGTCATGAAAAACAGTTTGAAAAGCTGTTTGAAAAATACATAGGCTTTAAAGTCTTAGCTGTCACCATGTCCTGTCTATGTGTAGTTCCTAAACAGCAGTGGCACTAATGACGGTGGCAACCAATCAGAGGAACTTGTGTGGTTAGTTCGCCTCCGGCAAGTCTCTTTCTGCTGGAGTCCCTTCGAGGACTGTTGTCTGTACTTAAGGCCATATGTGAGATGTATCATCACAATCAAAAATGAACCTGAAGATTACCTTCCTTTTATCCTGTCGATTGAAATCAAATTTCTGTTAATTGATTTTGACTGATAAAAAAGTCTAAATAATCTGTGGACTTGCCAAAGCAAAGTTCAAAAGTAATCCAGTTCTACTCAGGCTAAAAGCAATATTAATTATGAAATATGGCGTGTGTGCACGCTCTCTCTCTCTCTCTCTCTCCTTCCTCCCTCCCTCCCTCCCTTCCTTCCTTCCTTCCTTCCTTCCTTCCTTCCTTCCTTCCTTCCTTCCTTCTTTCCTTCCTTCTTTCCTTCCTTCCTTCCTTCCTTCTTCCCTCCCTTCTATTTTTTTTTATCTTGACTATAGCTTCCTCTAGGAAATGGCAAGTGAAACTAAATTTCAACAGATTTTTGCAAGCTCCTCTTCTTGGGCTGTTCATCTTTCATCTTCCCTTTTTTCTCTTCGATTCATCTGCCAGTCCCAGTGCTTATTCCCTCCAACATCCTAACTCTCTAGCACCTCACCGAAATGGGGGTGATCTCGGGTTGGCACTGTTCCCCCTACATGGTCACCGCTGTGCAAAACCTGCCATCTTGATGTTACTTTCTTCTTTTCATTGTCATTGACCACTCTTTTCGCTTTGATTATGGAAATAAAATGATGGAGATTTCCCCCTCCCCCTCCTTAGCCACCACACTCACATTTTCCTGGCCCTCCTTGACCACCTTTCTGGGATGCAGATAGGGCAGCTCTCCTCCAGGCAGTTGGGGACACCAGCTCCCGTGGAAGACTCACCAGCCCCATGTCCTTTTCCATTATGGCCATCTCTTCCTGTCGAATGTTTCCTTAGCCGTTCTCTGCCTTCCCCTTTGCTCGGTCTTGCTCAGGTGTCACTGATTTACATGCTTGTTTACAGTTTATGAGGAGAAATAAAATGCACCAACTGCCAAGCTTCTCATTTTTATGACGCCAGTTGTCATGCTAGCATTCATTTCCTATTTACTCACCTTTAGGTAATCACCTTATCTAATGCTAATAGTTCTATCCATTTAAAGTAGAGAAAAACCCGGGCGCTTTCCTTTGCCTAAATTTAGAGAAGCAAATAAATAAATAAAGAGAAGTCTGAAAAATCTGAAACCTTTGGAGCCAAATTCCCTGTCCCTGTTTGCTATGTAAAGTATGGCTCATTTCTTTGATCTTGAGTAATAATAATTCTGAGGAGTTATACTGTTTTCATATGCTTCAAAGCTGTGTCAAAGTTTTGCTGCTTAAGGGTACTTCTTTATTCTGTTGGCTCTTGGGTACCAAGATGACAGGTCTTCTGTACGAGGTGGAAGCTTTTTTAAGTCGTAGCCTTCAGCAAAACATCAAATTACCAAATCCAGGGTAACATACTTCTACACAAATGCCTTTCCTGTAGATATATTATACCATATATATTAAATACTTTAGTGTTACACGCTACATTTTATGTGCAATAGAAAGTGATGGTTTGAGGTAGCCTTGAGGGGACTTTTTTCCACAAGCAGAAAAAGCTAGTGTATACCGTATCAAGTATGGTTTTTACAGGACTTTCTGCCTGAAGGCCTTTGTAAATAAGTAATGATCAACAGATTGGCTGTGGGTTTTTGAAAAGCATGCCTGTGTCAGTTTGCATGATGGGGGAGAAATTTCAAAGTGGGTCTTGCTTTCATTGCCTGTCGGAGAGGGACTGAGGGAGGCAGTCATCCCAGGCTGGAGCTGTCTGCTCCATGGTCCATCAGAATTGCTAAACGTGGGTCAGGCGGTGAGCTACAGACCTCAGGTTTCTGGTGTTGGTGCCTTCAGGCTGCTGCCATGGCCTCGGCTACTGTCACCAAGATGCTTTACCCCATGAGCTGTGATGGTCTCAATCACAGCTCAGCTAGAAAGGGCTGTCTCATGACGAGTCAGAAAGTCTTAAGATGCTCCTCCATTACCATGACTTTCTGTGTGTCGGGTGCTCCATACTCTGTCTGAAGTGGGAGCAAGGACAGGGTGCTGATCCTGCTCTCTGTTTCCCTTCACTTCTAGTGTGTGCATAAAGACCACATGGGTTTGGTTTGGTTTGAATATTTGTCAGTAGTGAGGGTGTTGCCAGGGCCTGTTTTCTTGCTAGATCCCTCTTGTTGATTGAGAAAAAAAGAGGGGGGCTTATGTGATAACTTGTGACTTCTCCAGGTCTCCCCACTTCTTCAAACACTTCCTTTCTACTCTACAGAAGATAGGACTCGCAGGTCCTATTCCTTATGACCTGAAAAATCCATAAAGGAAGCTAATGACTTACTTGAAGTGGGTTTTTCGACATGAGTTTGTGGCTTGCTGTTTGAGCAGAATCAATCATTCCGAAGGTGGGCAGGTTTTAGTGGCCTACGGGGCAGTGATAGGAATAGCTCCAAGAGAAACTAGAGGGTTCAGAATGGGCTGGGATGGGCTTTAATTTACCACTGCGTCTCTTGTAAATAAAACAGGCTCCTACGTGAGGGCTTCTTGCAAACCATCTGCCAGCATGAAATGCTGCTGGGACTCTGCTCTAATGGTCTTTGTCTCCCTTTGTTCTGGTATCAGGCTTACCCTGATTTTTAAGTGTCACTTAGCTCTCTGTGCAATCATTAGGTGGACAGCCTTGTTTTGTGTGTCTGGATCCTGATGTAGTATGTTTTTTAGTCATCCTGACAGAAAGTGATTCTCACAGCCAAATGGCGAATGTCTGTGCTCCAAGCCAGAAATTCTTGTGTCATGACAGATAACCTTTGGCTTTGCACCTTCTAAGGACAAGCAAGCCTTGGAGGTTCCCAGGTCCCAGTTATATGCCTTCCTGCTGGTCTCTTAACATGGAATGCTTTAAGGAGCCTCTCCTAGTTTTCCTCTAAAATCACCAAGTATCCATTGATCAGTTCTCCCCAGCTAGTGGGCTTGTGCCTTGTAAGGAGAGCTGTGTCTTCCTTCAGTTGTAAGCACAAGAACTTTGTCTCTAAATAATAAGGGCAAGGGTCTTAATTTGGAGGTCTCGCAGACTCCATTGAACATCCAATGAAAGCTTTCTGGAAAGTCTGTTTAGAGAAGAATAAAGTATACTGGACACCATTGTGACTGCAGTTGAAGCAGACTCATGGATTCCCTATGAAGTTGTTGCAGTCTCAAATGCTTCTTGGATACTAAGGCTATTGCTCCAGTGGGTAGAAGTATAGAGGCAGTGTGTGGGCTCTCACACTGTATCCTCAGATGGAACCCACACTGGCTGAGCATTTCAGCTGTCTGCTTCTATTCCTTTACTCAGATTAATTCTCATCCCACAAATGTTTAGTGAGAGCTTACTGTATTCAGAGTGTTGTGGAAAGTCTTCAATGGGTGTACAGTAAGATGGATTAGAGTAGCCCTCTGTCTTCAAAACACTCACAGTTTAATGTTGGAGACAGACAAGCATATATGGCCAAATAGAATAGTTAGAGCTTGTCTATCTCCCAGCATGGGCTGTGAGAACAGAAAGAGTCGATACTACCTCTGGCCTGGCAGGCTGAGCCCGGTATGTGAGGGAGGTTACATTTAACCTAATCTTATGTGATGAGGGAATTTCTCAACTGGTGATATCATGTACCCTGTTCATTGTTCACTGGGTACCAGGCATCAATCTGAGACTATCAATGCCTGTGAACTCATGGGGTCGTCACCAGAACTCTGAGGGTAGGACTTACTCTGTCTCACATGTTACAGATGAAAAAGCCGAGTCACAGATGTGCAGTCTACTGAATCCAGTAAGTTTTACCTAATTAGGAAGATCTGAACCCAGGTAGTTTAGCTTCCCACCTCATGTTATTAATTCCTTTATTATTCTGCTCTGTGGAAGAAATAGAGAAAGTGCTCAGGACATAGGAAGGAAGTGGATTGGTGTGGTGGGACTAGGGCATCCTTGTTGTGACATAACTGGAGTTAAAAATATATATAAGCATAGTCTGGCACCCACTCATGGAGGTCTTTCTGGTCATAGGCACTGGAGAAGCCTTGCAGGTTTTTAAGGAGGCAGAGCTCATATTTGTATTTCGGGAGGATCACTGGTGACCGTGTAAGGATGGATTTAGAACCCTCCATTAGAGCCCAACAGAGATACATGTTCTGTAAATTCAGAGGAGTGAAGAGAAAGCCCAGTCCACCCCACCCTCTGCAAAATGTCCACTGGGTGCCTAATCACCCAGGGACTGCTATTGGAATGCTGACCGGAAATAGGCTATATACAGTCTTCCCAAGAAAGACACACAACATTCTGCATATCTGTTCGCATTACACCTATTTCTGCAGGAACTAGAGAACTTGGAGTAAGATAGAGAAGCATGGGGCATGAGGATTTGTACAGGATGAGTCGGGTAGACAATTTACCGACGAGATAGCACCCAGCTGGGTTAGCGAGGATAATTGACAATACCAAAAACATAAAAATTGATCACTGTAAGGGGAGCTTCATGTCATGAGACCCAGAAAATATTAGACATTTGTTTTCTGAATGGGAAGAGAAATATGATTTGAGGAAAACAGATTATCCTTTTGGGCATTTACTGATCATTAAGTGAAATAAACTCATCTGCTTGTTAAGTCCCATTCCCTCTCTTTTGACTCATACCTTTTTGTGAGGTGTTTTTGTTAGGAATGCCAGCTTGAAAGGTTCTAGTAATATGGAAATGGTCCGAGCCTAGTCAGTATGGGGGCAGAATGCCAGTATCACAATTCCTTCTACTGGGCAGAATAAAGAAGGAAGGCAGGGACAGCTTAGCTAAGTAAATTTAGCTCTTAATGCACAAATGAATAGGAAATGACAGGCCCCATGGTACTGAAGAAGAAATAGTGGGTCTCGTCATACCAGGGCTTGGGTGGATTTGACACAGGTCCCTGGACAAGTGGAATGCTCAGCAGAGGGTCATTATCCTGTCCTCCCATTTCAAGAGCATCTTATTCACTCTCCTCTAGGACTGAAGGACATGTCAGTTCTCCCAGGATGTCTCCCAAACATAAAGGCAGTAGTTTCCTTTTTCCCCTGAGGATGGTGGCTGCCTAACAAAAGATGGCATATTAGGTGGCAGTAGTTCTTGACTGTTTGCTTCTTAGTCAGGGGGGAAAGAAACATAAATAGACAGTTACAGAGAAGTTGAAAAGTACTCTAGTTTAAGCAGAGTGGTTAGAGCCTGGCCTGATGGTTTAGTCAAGGCTCCAGGCATGGCCATCTGGTGGGAGATGGGGCAGGGTTAGTGGGCAGCCACATCTCAGGAAAGAGGATCATTCTACAGGAGGGTGGAGGCAGTGTTGAAAGATGAGCTAAGGCAGGCTAGAATCCAAAGGTCAGGATCCTTGCAACATCCAGAAATAAAATGTACAGCAGAATGAGGCAGATCATTTATGGTGGTGAAAACCCAAATATGTCACCTTTGGAGAGACCACCTGAGACCCTCTCCAGCATCCTGTGGCAGGCACAGCCAGAGACTCACTCACATGGCTTGACACTCTTGAACATTGCATTCAAGGACTTAGTTACTAACTACCATGTTTTCTTCTATGGAGTGGAAAAAGAGATAAGGAGAAAGGAAGGTAGAAAACTGAATTATGAGTATTATACTTCACAAAAGCTAATATTTGATTTGCTTTTTTTGTGTGTTTGTTTATTTACTGATCAGCTCATGAAAATAGAGGTCAGCAAGAGAGAGTCATTAGCGAGGCATCCTGGTTAGAAAATCCCATCAAGTGTTGATATAATCTTTCAAGTTCCAGATACACAGAGATAGTCAGAGTAGGCAACCTGGATGTGCTTTTGTCTTTTGTCCTTTAATTTTCTATTTGAATAGGAGGGTCGGGACATGCAGCCCCTCCTTAAATTTTACACCTAGCTTCTCACTTGCTTTACCCTAGTCCTAGCCTTGCAGAATAGACCCATGGCCTTCCAGTCTGTAATATTGCAAACAGTTGCTAACTCTGGTAGAATTAAGTCAAACTACATAGTTTCTCCATCTGGGCAAAATTTTATAACAGTGGTTCTCAAACTTTAGCACATATCAGAATCATACAGAGCACCTTGTTAAAACTGAGCTCGATGCAGTAGGTCTGGGCTGGGCTGGGCTGGATAATTTGCATTTCTCTCAAACTCCCAAGTGATGCCAATGTGGCTGGTGTGGGACAGTAAGAAGCTTCATGTGATAGGGGCTCTTCTCTCAGAGACTTTCAGACTGGGCATTGCAACACTGCATAGTTGCTTAATTAAGAACACCTGTCTTGACCACCATTGGACATCAAACATAAGTATTCCCTGCTGATCAGTTACAGCAGCTGGCTCCAGGCACACTCCAGGCAGCCTGACTTGTTACAGATGTATTTTAGTGTCTCCCTTCAGATCACAATACCTTATTTCAAATACAGTCCCTGTGAAGTAGAACACAGTGCAAGAGCCTTTGGTGGTTCCCAACACAAATTGTTGCAAGATATCAAAGGTGAGTGGGCTCTCACTTGGCACATTTTCTGATATCCATAAAAAGTCCAGTGAGTCTTTGTTGACTGGTTAAAAGTGTTCAGAGACTAGAAATTATTCATTAGTTTCTCTTGTTAGGATGTGATTTATTGAGCATCTACTGTGTCCTCTGCTAGACCCTAGAAATATACTGAAGAGAAAAATAGGTGTTCGTTGACCTTAAGAAGATCACTATTTAATAGATGAGACAGATATGCAAATTATTATCTCTCTAGGAGCTCCTAGGAAGGAAAAACTAGGAGGGCAGATTCGGGCAGAACATTTGAAGTAAAGTTTAAGGTCTCAGAAATTTCTGATAGCCTGCTATAATACTTGACATAATACATACTCAATAAAATCAGTATTTGCCACTTGGATGAAAACCTTCAGAGAGATAAAAAATTTGCCCACATTTTCTCAAACCTCGTATTTCCCAAGGAGACCACAACAAGAGTGGGCCTGAATCTAAATGGGATGCTTGTAATAACAAGATAGGTTTTATGTGATGAGAAATAAGGTTCTAAAAATCAAGCAAGGAAAAGGATATGATTTTAAAACCATTTTGTCATTTTCTTATTTTGTAACTTTTTTTTTATTATTATTTAGTTACTTGTACTTTAATGTACATTTCTGAAGTCAGCATCCACAGCTGCAGGGGGAAAAAAAAAAAATCCTAGAATTTTCTGTATTTGCCTGTAAGGGGAACTGTACTCTTTAAAATATAATAACAGCTTCCTCACAGCAGGTTTGCTAGAAAAGGAATTTGTGGTTTTGCTTTAGGCTGTTGTCTTCAAGGCAAGCTTTTTGTGTTTCTGCTGGAACAGGGCATTTAGTTCACTTCCTGAGATTAATTGATGGCAAGTGGCATTCCTTGCTCTGCAAACCCTCAAAACTAAAATCTCTTATTCTTTATTTGAAGTCAAGCATGCTTAATTTCTAGCTGTGGACTTTGGAGGTGGGAGCTGAGATTCGAGAAACATAGATATGAAAAATTTAACTCAATGGGGCTCCTCATTTGCTATAAAAATGTGGGTATTCCTAAAGGTAGCTTTTGGATATTGGGACATGGCAAAAGCTCACCCAGCCCAAATTGATTAATTGAGACTCCCCTGTGCCCGTTGTCCTGACAAGGGTTCATGGGGTCATTTTCTACTGATTATTCACACAAGCTGTACATTTCATAAATTCTTGTGATGCTGTTCTCTTCATCCTTGTAGCTTAGGGCACTACAGTCGGGGGTGCTGTGATGTAGAATGAACAAGATCTCGTTGCTTCCTGCTAGTGGGAGGGGGTGGGATGGGGGCCATGCAGCACTGGCTTCCCGTCAGGAAGACCTTTCTGTTCAAAGACTTGCCTCTCCTCTCACTAGCTATGCAGCCTTAGCCACATTACTCATCCACTGTTTGCATCCATATGAATGGGTGATAATAACAGAAATTACCTAAGTGTTATTGTGATAAGTCATAAAATATAAGTAAAATTTTTAGTATAGCAACATTTATAAGGGTTCAACTCATGGTAGTTATCCATCATAGTAGCAATAGTAGTGGTCATAATAGTAGTATCAGCAGCAATGGTAGTAGTATTAGTAGTAGTAGCGATGGTAGTTCAGAGTAATAGTAGTAATAGTAGCAATAGTAGTAGCAGCAATAGTAGTAATAGTACTAGTGGTAGTAGTATATAGTATTAGAAATAATAGTAGTAACCCTATGTCTTTATTATTGAACTGCTATATCTTTCTGGTCTCCTTTCACCATAAGAGCTACAGGTATATGAGTTGGTTTTAAGCAAAGCTTAAAAAAATGATAATAATAATGGTAGTTAACACATTTTGAGGGTATGTTCTGTGTAGGTACTATGCTAAGTGCATGATAGGGCTTTATTCATGTAATCTTCAAATAGAATCCATTAAGTAATGACAATGATTAACACTTTCATTTTACAGATAAGGAAACTGAGGCAAGGCACATTGTAGCAAATAGTAGATGAGCCAAGACTCGAAGACAGACATTTTGGTTCGGGAGTTACTATGCTGTATTGTCACTAAGGAAATAGGTGGTTTCCTGCCCTCAGCAGTCTTCATCCCCAAAGCACTCCCTTTGGAGACAGACTCACCTAAACAAATTAACTGAACAAATTAACTGGCTAGTGTCCAGCCTTCCTCTTTGTATTGGGTTGGCTGTTCATAGGTATTTATCTTCAAATATGGGTATAAGTTAAAGACCAGGGAAAAGTTCCCACTTGGGCAAAATAGATATAATCATGTATGTATGTTGAGGGTGGGGGATTGTGTATTTCTGGCATATTTCCATGTATTTCTAAACTGATGGCAGGATATAAACCTAAATGAACAAACAGGTGATACTAAGGTATGAGAAGGGCAGCCAGGGTCATCAAAGGAATGATAGCTGATACACTGTGCTCATTTTTCTTCAAGGTGGATTAGTGTATTAGTTTCTTAGGGCTGTCATAACAAAGTGTCACAGACTGGGTATCACATAGAAATTTATTTTCTCACAGTTCGGGAAGCAGAAAGTCCTAGATCGAGGTGTTGTCAGGGTTGATTCCTTCTGAGACCATGAGGAAAGCTCCTTGGCTTGTAGATGACCATCTTCTTTTTGTGTCTTCACGCAGTGTATAGGTTTCTGTGTCCAAATTATCTCTTATTATAAGGACGCTGGTTATACTGGATTAGGGCCTACCCTCATGACCTCATTTTAGCTTAATCACCTCTTTAAAGACCATAACTCAAAATACTGTCACATTCTGAAGTACTAGGGGTTAAGACTTCAACATACACACTTTGTGGGGGACACGATTCAGCCCTTAATGACTACACAGCAGCAGATGGACCTCACCTCACGGAATTTCTGTTACCCTACAAATTAATCATATACATTGGCTAAGTGGCAAGTGACACATGAGCCTTGAATTAATTCTGGTTTGTTTTAGGGGAGCTGGGATTACTTTCTGAATTGAGGAAATATATAAAGTAATTAAGACGTTAAAGGCAATAGCTAGTATTGGTCTTTGGTTCCAACTAAGTGGTCTTTGAGGAGTTGTCTGAGAGCCTGTGGAAGTGGTTCTCTTCGTCATTTTGTAAGCCAATGATATGGGGATGATTTGTCCAGGAAGACTTCTGTTGGTCCTCCATTTCTTGTATAACAAACTACGTGATCCTTCTCCTACTCCTCCCCTGACCACAGCGGTATTGGTTGTTCTGGTCAGTGGCAAATACTTAGACTTTCTTCTGTTAATATAAATTCCCAAAACCTCAGTTTAGATGTGGATGTTCCCACGACAGCTAACTCTTTACTCTTTACCTATGTCAGAGATCACTCAGCAGCATAAGCCAAATTAAGGCACTTGCAATCATTACAGGAATAAACATGGTAAAAAAATTTATCCTGTCTGGTCCGAAGTAGTTACAGAATCTCATGTTGCTGGATCGAATCATGTTGCAAGCTTCCTCTCAGACAGTGAATCCAGTGAATAAGGAACAATTCTAGCCCTAATGGAACTATAAAGTAATTAGTCTTCCATTCTTCTTATTGCCCATTTCTGCTCCAGCAAATTTTCTTCAGTTACTCAGTGCCTTTTAGTCTTTTGATGCCCAACAGTGGTTCAATATTTCCAAAATTCTTCTAGCCATCTTTTTCCCTAACAAAAGCACACTGCTTAAAGACCCTTTTAAAGGTCTTCTAGGCTCCACCCAATCCCTATAATATCTCCAATTCCCCTAGAATGTCTCAAATGATGAGACATCCACTGCCTTGGGAAAGAATTCATTTCATTTCTGGAAAAAAAACTTCAATTTTCATAACATTCTTTTTTTTTTTTTTTTTTTTTTTTTTTGGAAACCTGATGTTCTAGCTAAGTCTCATACATTGTTCCTAGTCTGTTCTTGATCAGTCATAATCAAGTGAATCCATCTTCCACTTGCCACCGTTGCACATCTGAGGACAGCTAGTGTGCCTGGCCTGAGCCTTCTATACCTCAGGTTAGGCAATACCATAGCTGACATCTCCAACCAAGGTTTTGGATGCCATTCTTTGGCTCCTTTCATTTGGGCCTCAATTTTCTGAGAGTTTCCTAATAGTTATGACTAGATCAACACTTAAAATATGCTGAGATTCCTCCCCATCAGATCAAATGTTACCTTCTCCATGAAGCCTTCTCTGATGGACTCAAACCAGGCACTTAACAGCTTCTTTCTTAGTGTTCTCCTACCACCTTGTGTATTATGTTGCTGGAACACTTACCTTAGTGTATCACAACTGTTGACATTTTCTCTTTCTGCTGTATTATGACCCTCTCTTTGACTAGGGATTGTATCTTAATCATCACCAGTGTCTTTTATTCCTGGCTCAGAATAGGGGATTCATGGCTATTGGTTGCTTTGTTGATTGAAGAAACCAAAGTTTAAATTCCAGTTGTCGTGGCTGGTCAGAAAAGGAAATGTTTGGGGAGATTTTTGATCTTTCTCAAATCAGACCCTTTGAGGAAAATTCTGGATAACTTATATTTAAATTATCTGGGCCAGTCTGAAAAACTTGCGGGGAGTACAATGTGCAGTTGGCAGACCACTGAGACTTCCCAGATGCTTCTGGAGGTCCCAGTGCCAATCATGGCTTGCAGCCCTAGTGTCAAATTGTACCTAGTGTCCCTAAACTCTCATGCCAGTTAATGAGATGTGACATTAAAAAGTTATCTTTTCCCCTCTCATTAAGGAGTAATTGATCATCAGGCTTGTGTTTTGGTTTTTTTTTTAACTTTTCTAAGATGAGGGTTGAAGGCCTGTGTTACCAAGAAATAATTTTTTTCCCCAGAAAGAGAAGGAACCAAAATGTATGTCCTATCTCCAAAGACACATATTTTCTAAAAGGAATTTGGCCAGCTTACTATATCATTTACTTGCTTGCCGATGTTATGTAAACATTGTCCTGGGTATCTTTTAAATCCTGAGCAGGTCTCAGTTCTTCCTGAGGGGCAGGTCTCAGATCTTCCTGAAACAATACTTTCTCTCCAACTGATAAACAAAGCTCTTTATCTTCAAGGCAGTTATTAAGATCCTCTTGCAACTAAAATATGCTCTTCTAGGGCTGGAGGAGTTCATCTTGTTCATTTTCTCAAAACTCTTTCCTATGGTAGTTTCTATCTACCTACTTATCCCAGAGAATGGCTATCTATAGAACTATTACTCATTTTCAAGGACAAAAAAATTCATACTTTCCTCTTGCACTCATCTGTGACCCATTCTTATCAGCAACTGCCTTTTTATTTCAGCATTTTTGACTGAGTTCAGAATTTGAAGAGTGGCCTGGTGGTTTACAACACCTCCAGACTCCCCAACAACCCAGCTACTGAGATGCTATTCCAAGGGGGATGTTCTTCTCCTTCAAGATTCAATATGACAGTTTCTATCTTAATCTAGTATGTTCATTGAAGATAACTTTGCAGGATCGCCTCACATGTTATTTGTCATTTGATGTAGCATGAAAGCAAATTCTCAGGAATAAATAAATACAGTCAGAGTTTTCCCATCTTAAGTGGAAGTGGGAGGCTATTACAAGGGTCATGGTAGAAATCCTGAAAGCTTAATTCTAGGCCTGTGGACCACACAGGAGGGATTGCTGTCACATTCTCTGTGTTCTGAACGTATAAATGAGAAGTATCAGAGAAATTTCAGAGGAAGAAATACTAAAAGTTAAATAAAGGTCGCCCTTTGATATTTGAAATAGATCATTTAAAAAGTAAAATCACTTTACAATAAATATTTGGAATTCGAACCTATTTATATTTTCTATTTTAAATGGACAGTGTCATGCAGGGAAAATAGCTCCACTGCATGGATAGCTAGCTTTGCCTGGGACGTTGTTCTCATCGTATGTGGTCATTTTGCAGAAACCCAAATGACCTTCCCTAAAACTGAAGCACAAAATCACTATCAGAGATAGAATCTGGGTATGGATATGGCCCAAGACGCAGGAGCATATTTCTCATGCTGTAGGCTTGTTAGACCTGCCTGATTCTATTGTAATGCTTAAGGTTGTTAGCCAGGCCCTGCCAATCCATTGGAGGGGAGTCCTCTGTAGAAGCGTCTTCCTTTTCCACAGTAAACAGAGCAAGAGAGGGTGCATGTAGCCCTGAGAATTCCAGAAAAGTTTATTAAGATATGCCTGAGCTTGAGGCTCTCTTGCAGAGAATGCTGCAGTCGGAGGTAAAGGTAGGTTGGGAGGAACGTCATTGGCTAACCAGTGCAAATGCAGTTGTCAAGGCAAGGAAAGAGGGTGTTGTTTAGTATTAAAATCATGTATTCCAGATGTGGACATTTGGTAGTCAATCTGCTCTGAAGTGACATGCTGCTGAATCTTTAAAGGGCTTCAGCCAGGGAGAGCAAAATCTGATTGGGCAAATTGCTAAAATATTTAAAGTGCAGCCTGTTAAAGCTTTTACTGCGAAGAGAATCACGTCAGAAGTTGTAGTCAGAAAGAGCGAGTAATTGGCTTTCCATCCTCATGCCAGTCAGTCAGCATGAGACTCTGTTCCTATTCCTTCCTCTTCATTGCCAGTGCTAATAACAACCCTTTGAGGTGTGTGTGTGTGTGTGTGTGTGTGTGTGTGTGTGTGTGTGTAAGCATGTGCACGCGCACATGTTGGAGAGGATAGCTTGTAAAATGAGAGGAAGTGGAGGGAGATAGCAGTAAAAAAGGAGACCAAATCCTCCAAATAATGTGAAGACTATGTTAGATAAAGGGAAACAGGAGAGAATGGCAGAATTATACCTGACGAAGGTCACCTGCAATTTCAGGTGGTGGTGGTGTGGGGCAATTGTCTTTCAACGGATGCATTTTACAAGCACAAGAATGGCCTTCGGTGACAACCATTTCCTCTGCATCTTTCATCTCCTCTGAGATGTAACTCAGGGGGCACTTTCCATTTATAATTTATCACATTTTCCACTTAGATTTTCCTGTCCTTTCTCCCCAGGCATGACCCCTTGTTAATTCCCGGCAATGATCAGATTGACAACATGGACTCCAACGTGAAGAAGTATGACTCTACTGGGATGTTTCACTGGTGCGCACCCAAAGAGATAGAGAAAGTCATCCTGGTGAGTGGCAGACCGCAGAATCAACTATCTGCTTCTGTCCCAAACTGTTTCCTAGGAATGTAGTTTTCCTAACTGGATGGGGGGATAATACAGTCCCTGGTCCTAATTATTTCCAAAAATCGAAATTCAGGACATATATTGAAACAGCTAGAAATCTTATCCAAACGTGAACTAAGAGAAGAATTTTCCATTTCTGAATATATATTGGCTCATTAAAATAGGGAGTGTTACCTGCTGTATAAAAGGCATCATAAGAGGCCGTGTACCATAACTTCTGTGGATGTGGCCCTGAGGCCAGAGCCTGACTGCCATTTAGTAGCTGCATGGCCTTGGGCATGTCACCTGATCTCTTGCACTTTAATTCTCTTATCTGTAAGAAAATGAGATGAGAATGACCCTAACTCATAGGGTTGCAGTGAAAATTAAAACCCAACATGTGACTCATTAATAGTTAACCTATTATCACTCTTATTAAATGCCATGAAGAAATATGAATGCTGCCCGTACTGTTTATAACAATATCTTGTATTTGTCTAAATAATGGCTTTGCATATTGTGATCCTTCTTAGCATGCAATGTAGATAGGTAAAATGCATTTGTTGATGATGACAATGATGAATCATGGATCACCTCAGTAAGGTGGTCGTTGGGGGTAGGTGCTTAGAGCCCTATTTCCTGGTTGGCTCATCTCTGTAGCAGCCATGCGCTTCTGGTTTTTCCCAGGAATGTCAGCATAGATAGCAGTCTATTCTACTCTTTAAACTTGTCCTATTAACAGCTTTAGGTTTTAATACCTACATCAGCTTTCCTACATTTTATTGTCTTGCTAATCCATGGAAAATGGATTAATATTCAGAAAGGTCAGACAGAAGGGTGCTTTCTCCCTTGTGCCTCTAATCCCCGGATTGCTATGGCCTAGTCTCTTATGTCAGCTAGGAAAATCCTATCATTTCTGATGTCATGGCCACCCTTCCTGAAAGAGAATGGTTCCAGTTCTTCAGAATGGCTTTGTACTATAATCCAGTATATTTTCCCCTGTGTTTTATCTGAATGCGCATGTGTTCTCTCAATTTAATTGCAATCAAGCATTAACAGCAACTACAGCATTGTGCTGGAGACTGTCTTAGAGGTGTGAAAATTGCATTCAAAAGCACAGAAAGTCAGAATCCTCAGGAAATAGCCCTTGTTCAACTCACCAGGAGTGCAAATTGTTCTAATCACAAAGGTACTTGTGTATTTACATCCTGATATTTTATTCACCGCACTTTTTCTCTGGTGATCTAAACTCAGCCTGGTGTTCCTCACCTGGGACAGGTCAATGGCTGGGTGCCATATCTGGGATCCAGGGTTTTAATAACTAACGGACATCCAATCAATCTCCTACTGGCATGAAAGAGTTTAGGGAAGTTATTTACTACTTTTCTCATCTGAAAAATAACATCATTTAATAAAACATTTATGACAAGTCTTTTATGTGTTAGGCAATGCTGTTGTTACTAGGGGTATAACCTCTCACAGATCTTATAATCTAGTAGGGGCTAGGAGAAGATCATCAGGTAGACAAATTAATATGTACTAACATATATTAGATATTGATAAAGTACTTGAAGAAGATAAAGCAGGGTCATACACCAGAGAAGGACTGGGAGGTGCAATTTAGACAGTGTAGTTCAAGAGGCCTTCTCTAAAGTCACACTGGAACATAGATGAGAATACTCAGAAGATCCTGGGTGCAAGACACTAACTACTTTGGGGGTTGGAAAAAATGAGATGGACTCAATCTTGAGGAAACGATCATCTAATTGCAAAGAAGACATAAAATGTAACCATGAAACGATATATTTAAAGCTAAATGTTAAGAGACATAAAGTACTATTCAAATCTAGGAGAGAAGATTAGCATGCATTTAAGTGGCCAGGAAAATCTTATTGGATACACACAGGTTATATTTTAAAGAGTTTAAGGCCATTAAGGCCCAGCTTGCATTAAGCCTTAAAGGATGTGTAGGAGACGCAAGACACGTATAGTTTCTCTAGTGGGTCTTAAACCTAGAAGAATCAGACTCTCCAGGACTGAGGCCCAGGAATTGGGGACTTTACAAGGTTCTCTAGGTGATGTTGCTGTGGTTCATCTAAGGATTGGTGTTTTGGTCCCCAGATCTAAGCTTCTAGGGTCAGCATCTATGCCTCAACCAGTCTGCTAACTGGTGCCTTCCCTACCTCCCTAGTCTAGATTTCCTATCCCTCTTCTGGACCCAGTTTGTGACCCTTGAGCTTGTTGGAGGGAGCTAGCCTCCCAGGTTACCTGGCCAATTAAAAATAATTAGGAGCCCCGTCACAGCATGTTACAAACTAGCTGAACCTCTGTTGGTGGTACCCAGGCACACACACTTTCATGAAGGCAAGATAACTAACTCCAGGTCTTCTGCATGAAACAGTGATGTGAAGTGTGACTCCCCAGTGGGTCCGCCTTGGTCATAGTTTATAAAACATTTCTTGCAGCCTATGTTTTAGATGTTCCTATACTGTTGCACAGGAAAGTAACGGTGACAGCCCCTATTTTATTCTAACGATCAGGGAGTGAAAGCTAGCTTCTTCCTCTCCTTGGGGTTTCTGACATTGTTGAGAAATGCAATATTGGCATTTAAACAGTCAATACACTGGTCAATTCTAGGGATTAAATGGAGCAGAGTTTGATGTGTTCAGTGGACATTAATATGCCTCCCCAAAAGTATTGTAGACCACATGGGGCCATCTAGGCATGCAGTGGGTGGACAGAGAAGAAGGAAGGCAAGAGGGATGTATTGGACCAGACGAGAGGCAAACAGCGGCTCACAGCTGGCCTTCTTTTGTTACTGTCTTCACTAACACAGTGAATCACCAGCAGTGGCTATCCATTTGCATTTCCTGGGAAGCTGAGATCCTCCTCTAGAGAAGTGGTCCCTAACTCCAGGGGTCAGTGCTCCTA
The DNA here is from genome assembly GCF_014176215.1 of Rousettus aegyptiacus. Lineage (NCBI taxonomy): Eukaryota > Metazoa > Chordata > Mammalia > Chiroptera > Pteropodidae > Rousettus > Rousettus aegyptiacus. The sequence goes on from NW_023416309.1 coordinate 11,008,496, forward strand.
TGAGAATCTAATGCCTAATGATCTGAGGTGGAGCTGTGGTGGTGATGCTAGCCCTGGGGAGTGGCTGCAAATACAGATGAAACTTCACTTGCTCACCTGCCTCTCACTCACCTCCTGTGGTGCGGTCCAGTTCCTAACAGGTCATGGACCAGTATTGGTCAGCATCCCCAGGGGTTGGGGTCCTCTGCTCTAATGGGTCGATTTGATTCTTTTATTTGTCTCCTTTGTAGATAAAGGCCTATGTTTGAAAAATACATGGGCTGTTGATTTGCTGATCTATCTCTCTAGATTCTTTTAATGATTATTTGAGAATCTTCCTCTGGTGACTTTATGCAGGTGAGCCACTCCAGGCATATGCCCAGAAACCCCAAGGCAGTAATGGACAGGATTCAGAAAACTTTCTGTAAGAGTTATATAATAAATGATTTAGGTTTTGATGGCCAAATGGTCTCTAGCAACTCTGCCATAATAATGTAAAAGCAACCATAGGCAATGCCTAAATGAGTAAGGTTGGCTGTGTTGAGATAAGATTTTATTGGAATTTGAATTTCATATAATTTTCACATTTTATGAAATATTCTTCTTTTAATTTTTTTCAACAATTTTAATATGTAGAAACCTATCTTAGCTCACCAGCCATGACCATACAAAAGCCAGTGGTGGACCAGATTTAGCCTGTGTGCCATTTTGACAATGCCTGGCTTAGGATATTATGTTCTACTCACTGATACAATAATGTACTCATCATCTCACGGATAAGTCTGGAACTCAAAATGCAGATTTTTTGAGCTGAGACCAATTTAGGAGCTGACCATTTTATCATCATCTCAGCAAAAGAGGCAAAAAGAACAGCTCATTTTATCAGTAATTTAATGGAAACTATTTCTTCCCTTTTCAAATATTATAAATATTGCTATTCCCTCTGATTTTTGCACTGAAAACCATTATGAAAGATCTCCTGGTCGCATACATTAATGGCATATCTTTTAAAAACCTTTTGTCAAAAAGGGTAGTGATATGCGTGGATATGTGTTCCCATATATTTATTATACCAATATAGTATATACATACATACTCAAATTATAAATATATGTGGCACATGTATAACATTGGTGAAATAAAAATAATAGCACATGATAAGCACTTAACAAATGTTTAGTCCATCTTTTACACAAATGATTTTTTTAGTTCTTACCACAACCCTATCAGATCTAGTCTCCAACGCCTACACATTTCTCCCTGTTGCAGACCCGAAGTGAAGCTGCCATGACTGTCCTGAGTGGCCATGTTGTGGTCTGCATCTTTGGTGATGTCAGCTCAGCCCTGATTGGCCTCCGGAACCTGGTGATGCCACTACGTGCCAGCAACTTTCATTACCACGAGCTCAAGCACATCGTGTTTGTGGGCTCCATTGAGTACCTCAAGCGGGAATGGGAGACGCTTCATAACTTCCCCAAAGTGTCCATATTGCCTGTAAGTCCAAGGTCACATTATCGATGTTGTTTTCTTTCTTTCGTTCACAAAAGAAAATCCCAGATGGATATAATAGTTCTAGCTTTGATCATGCTTCTGCTTCTTTATCTGGTTATGGGCCTGAGGTCTCGGCCCTTTTTCCTTGTGCTCTGTCTAGGAATATCCAAACCCTGGAGACCTTATTAAAAAGAATTTGCAGCCAGGTTCAGTCGCTCATCAGACATGAAGTTTAGCTGACATCAAATATATTAACCATGTCAGTGTCTAAACACTCTCTCTCTTGTCTACCCAGATCTAGTGCCGTTTGATATTATGATGCTTAGAGTAGAATTAACCTATGGAACTATTTATTTCATATTATTTATGACATTATGAATGCTTGGAGAACTCTTGATTGTACCACATTCTGTTTTTAACTAATTGTGTTTAACAGAGTTCTTTATTTCTGCTGTATAGAAGGCTAAGCCCCTTCTGCTGGTCAGCCCCTACCTCCCATTCATTTAGAAGCCCAGCCATATTTCCATGGGTTTCTGTATGTGTGTGAACATATATGCTTGTGATATTCTTGATTACAAAACACTGGTACCCAAATCTAAAAGGAAAGTTTGGGTCTCCACAGTTTAGTGTGAGAACGTGAATACACGATCTGGAGTCATGTAACTGATTGCTTTCTATCATTAATCAATATATTTGCCATCAATTTTCAAAAAAATTATATTGCACATTTCAACATTTGATATTGTTTCCTATGTCACAAAGCAGTGCAAATATCATTTATTCTCTGTACACTTTTCTTGGAAATTCACATCCCTAAAATTGAAGAACATAAATTTGGTGCTACATTTCAAGAGGTCTGGGGGTTTTCCCACTTATGGAGCTGAAATTCTTCTAGAACCTTAAAAATGGAAAACAAAGAGTCAAGTAATATAGTTTAATGAAGAACACATGAGATTCTACCTACAAGTAATAGGCATCAATAGCTACCATTTGTCCTTACATATGCCTGGCACAATAGGTGCTAAATAAATATTTAAAGAAGTGAGAAAAATATAGAAAGATATCTTTTGGACGCTGGGCCAAAAACTCACTGACTTAAAAAACACATGTAGTTAAAAATAGGCACCTGCAGAAAAACAAATAGTCATACACAGAAAAGAACATAAACAGATATACGCCTTGTTAATTTCAGACATAATCCATTTGATTCTATTTTTCCATGATTATCTTCCTACATGTGATCTTACTCATAGTCCCTAAAGATCTGGGGTCTTAACGTAGTTTGTAAGGAGCTTATTATTTTATTGGGCTTATATTAGTCTGCGTGTATGTGTGATGTTTGGTGTGTGTGTCTGTGTGTGTTTCCTTCTGGGTGCCCTTGTACACATCTACTCACCTGCCTGTTTATACGTGAATGAGCTTTCATATTTGCAGGTCCTTTTAAAACCTTCCAAAATTTAGCATGCTCAAACACGACATATTTGTACAATAGACTTTCTATGTCTTTGCATATTTCATTGTTTAAATAGTGCCTCACAGATAGGGCCAGCCCCAAGAAATGCCAGGTGTTTCTATGTATATCATTTGTATTTCTTGAGTTTTGAAATCATATGTATATAACTGTGCAGGGTTTGACTTATATCACAATTACTGCTTCATTCCCTACAAAATGAAAATTAAAAGAATATGGATGTAGGCGATCGAGGGTTATACACTGGTGAAATGATTTGGGAATTTGGTCAGACTTATTTTGTACAAAGAGATCCCAGGAAGAGAGGGGATTCTTCTCTCAAAAGATGCTGCTGCAGAATCTAGAACCAATAGCTTCCCAGCCTCATAGTACTAAATACTTCTTCTTCCTTAATTCTACTTTGTGGTAATATTCGGGGGGCTGAGAACTACTATTGAGTCATAAAAGAGGGTTGATGGCTTTGACTTCTGCGCCAAGTCCAATCTTCTCACAGCTCTTTTTCAGGAGAGAGAACCAGAGAAAGGCATCCAGAGATATAAGGCAGTTGGCAAACCCTATCCGTACATAGTCAGTGTGGTGACGGCTGCTGGAGTCTCCATACAGACAAAGCAGAAGCTAGATTCAGACTGGAGGACCAAGGAGATTGGAGGCTGGATGTAGACTCCAAAATGATGTCCTTGGGGAGCCATGGGATACCTGACGTGTTTAGCTGTGATCTCTCCTGAGGACACAGAGCATGTGTAGTAGTTCATGCCCCTCACCTCCAACAATAACCCTGTTGTTGCCCTCCTGGCCCCTTTGTCATTATGTCCTTGATCTGGACATAATGGTCTGGATTTTTTCCCTTTGTTTTTGTCGTTATGGGATGTTTTGAAAATCTGTTTACTAGCTTATTTATTTTTAATTACACCAGTAGTATACACATTTGTGTTATAAAATATTCAAACAATAAAGAAGTGTTTAAAGTCAAAAACAAACTTTTCCCTTCACTCTCAATCTTAATCTCCTCTATAGAGGTAATTACTGTTATTATTTTAGTGTATGTTTTCCCTGAACTTTCTCTCTGAATGTACATACATATATAAATGCATTCATAAATATATAGTTTCATTTCGTGGGTTTCTTTCTACATAAATGAAATCATACTTTTCAAATTGTCTAGAATTGTTTTTTTTTTCTTTTTTAATTTATCCTTCTATTTTAGAGATTCTTCCATGGCACTGCCTGCACGGAGAACCGTTTCAGTCCCTTTACCTGCGGTATAGGCTCACGCTGTATATATACTTCCAGTGGTGTATTTAACCATTCCTATGTCGTTGGACAATTAGGCGATTTCCTTTATTTATTTTTTTAACTTTTTTATTTTTTGCTGAAAATATGCAATAAAACTAAACGATTTGAAGCTTAACTCCTTTCCATCTCCCCTTTGCAAGATGCACATTAACTCCGTCCCCTCCCACATCCTCCAGGTGGAGAGGCGCTTTCAGCCCCACCTCATCACACCATGCTCACTGGCTATTTCCCCTTGGCTGCACTGGAAATTCTACTTGGAGCTGCTGTCTTTTCCTTGAGACAGAAGTGACCTGCTATTAAATAAACAAGCATTTGAAACCCACCCCCCTCGTTACATTCTGAAAGCCAGAGGTTGCCACAGGACAGTTACTTAAATCAAGACAATTTCCAGGCAGGAAGAAGATGTAGAACTCTGGCATTATTCCTCTCCCACGTTTGTTAGTAATAGCTTGATTGAGTATTGAGAGCAAGCCTAAAATGCTGCCATCAGCACCGACTACCCTTTAGATTAGCACACAGCTCCTATTCCCTTGAATGTAGTTAGGCCCCCTTAATGTCAAGGCATAAAAAAGATACTTGTTAAATAATTTCCCAAAGCTCCGGTGCAATCTTTAATTTGTTTTTTTTTTTTTTTTTCCTCTTTCCCTCTCGTCCCTCAATCTCACTTTGGCTATTCCTTTTTTTTTTTTTTTCCTTTCCTCTATGCCAAAGGGTACGCCATTAAGTCGGGCTGATTTAAGGGCCGTCAACATCAACCTCTGTGACATGTGCGTTATCCTGTCAGCCAATCAGAATAATATTGATGATACTTCGCTGCAGGACAAGGAATGCATCTTGGCGTCACTCAACATCAAATCTATGCAGTTTGATGACAGCATTGGGGTCTTGCAGGCTAATTCCCAAGGTAAGGACAGCCTGTAATACTTCTCTCCTGTGCCTACAGGGGACAGGGGCTGGCAAGAGGGATATCCTTCACTCAGTAATTCAAAGAGGCTCACATCAGCCTGCCTGGCAGTGAAACCTGCGGTCACTGCGATGGCTTTCAAAGGGGCATCTGCTGCTTCTTGCCATCCCGGGAAGCAGGCCTAAGACCTGAACACCTACACTCAGAACAAGCTGCCTCCCCAGAGAATAAACCAGCCTTTAAATTGCCCCCACCTCAGCCTTCACAAACAGTGGTGTTATGACTAGGGTCACCAACTAAGTGTCAGAGCACTGAAAAGATGCTGGCTGAACAATTCCCATTGTTTCTCCCAGAATATACCTTCGCTATTGACCTGTATTAAGCTTTGCCATTGTTATAGCTGCATGATGGTGTTAAGTTTTACATTGTTAAATGCTGCCCAAGGAATGGTGATTTCAGGAGACTAGGGACCATATAGACACTAAAAGTCATTTAGCAAGAGGTGAGGCCCGTCAGCCCACACGTTCTCTATAGGAGACACAACAGCACTAAATGACACACATCTGCCATCTCTGCTGTGCCACAGTCTTCCCTGTCATTTTCTCTGGATCCTGGGCAGATAGCTACAAGTAAAGATGTCATCTAGGAGTCTCTGAGAGGCAGCACAGCAAAAACCTCTTAACAAATAACCTCACTAATCAGGGCCATGGCAGGATAGGATGTGAAACATTTTCCCTTGAGTAAGACCTCGGTGTAGGCTTGCCATGAACTGTAAGATCATTATCATATGTGATCTACTGGATGCGTGGCATTGGGTGCCTGATGGGGGCCTGACATCATTCCAGGATCAAAGGTAGAGGGAGCATAGCCCATGAAAACTATAGCTGCTGGGATATAAACACCATCTTATTGATGTGATAAAGCTTGCGATCTAGACCTGTGTGCTATGTTATCTTTTGTCAGCTCAGCATCATCACCACTTCTTTCTATCATCCACTTGACATTTCATTGAAGCCAGGAACAATAGTTCCTAAAATCCTCCTCTTTGCTCGGTTCCGGACTGGACGCTGCCAATAAGAGAGGGGCCTGGGGAGAGATTTGGAGACGGGAAGAGAAAAAGAGGCCTCAATTCTCTGGAGGCAGCTGCAGCTGGACCCTGAGCAGACATGAGATGTAAAGCAGCTCTCAGGGGAGCTTTCTGAGAACCGATGACTTTGCTGCTAGGGCCTGAAATGGGGTGTGGGCTTCTTCAGCGGTCTGAGATTCACACAACTTCTGGAAAAAGCTCAGGAGAATCCTCAACTTGGTGTTGTATGTGAAATGGCTGGACTCTTTGATTTGCCTCTACAGCCCTTCCAATAGTTGCGTCAACCTCTGATTTTCTTCATGCTTGAAATAAGAGTGGCTTCTATTCTTGACATAGCCCTGACTGATATAGCCTGAAGCCCAGTTTTGACCTCTCCACTCCACCATCCTCTTCCTCCCCTTAAAATCTAAGTCATGGTATCCACTTGCTCAGCCATGCCTGCAGGGCAGGGCAATATGTCATGGCTATAAGAGAGAGCTTTTACCTACCCAGCTGTATACTGGGGAGGTAGAGCCTGCTTCCTACATTGCCTGCTCATAGGTGACAAAGGATGTAAGGAGATAGTAAGCTGGCCTTTTAGGAGTTGAAAGTGGCAAACTAGCATTTAGTTTCTGCCTTCAGGTACTTGTTCTTGAATGTAGGTCCTTCTGCCCCTGCCCCAGATGTACTGGGTAGGAATCTGCATTCTAACAGGGTCCCCCAAGTGACTCATGTGCACTGTTTTAAGGTGCAATAAATCTTCACACTAATAAAACTGGGTCCAGTGAACATGCTGATCAGATGCCCCTCTTATCCTGCAGGAACTAGCAAGGGAAAGGAAAGAAGCGGAAGCAGAAGTGCTCGCTGCGGGTAGAGATGGGGCTGTGCAGGGGGGCCTGGAAAACACTCCTTTCCCCCAACATATTTATTTCCTCCTGATTGGCCGGAGGAGACGAAAATGAGGGTGAGATTGAGCCAAAGTGAAGTATAAAACAGGCTTTATTAGGGTCTGTGGGCGAGGTTCACTGGTCCTGAGGAAAGGGGCCAGAGAAGTCGCACATGTCTGGGGTATAGGCGCGGTTTTTAAATGTTTGGGCCCAGGATGCCAGTGGGGTTACAGGGCGGGGACTTTTCCATTTGGCTGATCTCAGGATGTCAGTAGGGTTACAGGTTACAGGGCGGGGACTTCTCTGTTTGGCTGATCTCGCCACCCGGGAAGTCTCTGCTGTAACTTTGGTCGTGAGCTGTTGGCCATCTTAGGTATTGAGCCACCTTCCCACTGGCGTAATGGCGCCCATGAGCAACTGAACACCTCCCAATTCAGTAATTGTGATTTTTGAGGTCTATGGATAAGAATCTTACTGTATAATTTATTATACAGTTGACTCTTGGACAACATGGGTTTGAACTGCATGGGTTACTTGTACATAATTTTTTATTTCAGTAAGTATGTACAGCACTGTAAATGTATTTGCTCTTTCTTATGATTTTCTTAATAATATTTTCTTTTTTTCTAGTTTACTTTATTGTAAGAATACAGTATATAACAGGGGTCCCTAACCCTCAAACCACAGAACAGTACCCAGTCTGTGACCTGTTAGGAACTGGAGTGCACATCAGGAAGTGAGCGTCTGGCAGTGAGCTAAGCTTCATTTGTATATGCACCCTCTCCCCAGTGCTAGCATCACCATCTCATCTCCACCTCAGATCATCAGGCATTAGATTTTCATAGGAGCACTGGTCCCTGATCCCAAAAAGGTTGGGGACCTCGTATATAATATATATATAACATGTAAAATATGTTAATTGACTGTTTGTTATGGGTAAGGCTCCTGGTCAGTAGTAGGCTATTAGTAGTCAAGTTTTGGGGGAATCAGAAATTATACATGGAATTTCAACTGCTTGGCATAGGGACCCCTACCCCTGCATTGTTCAGTGTTCAACTCTATATGCATCTGACCACTATTTTTACCACCTCTCATAAGCCTTATCCCAGCCTCACAGATCCTCTATGATGGCCAAACTAAAAAATGCTTCCCCTCCCCTCTGAAGATACCCTCCCCAAAGCTCAGAAGCCTTGTTTACTGTTTTTACCATAAGAATAAGCAGGAAAAAAAAGTTTTGGTAGAAGATAAGGAAGAAAGGGAAAGGGAACTAATTTTTCCTGAAAAAAAAAAAAAAGGAAAAAGAAGAAGGAGAAAGAGAAGGAGAAAGGCCACTCCTTCTTTTGTATACACACACGCATGCATGCACACATGCATGCACACAAAGAAGGCACAGGATGTATTCTATGGTGATTTTCTTAGACTCCTGGCCAGCAGCGGAGTGAAACGTGTGCCCCCCGGTAGTGAGCAAGCAGTCTGTTCTGCTCTCAGTGAGAGACTATGGAAGCTGTCAGCTCACTGAGCCTATATTATTTCCCTCATTTTCTTATGGTGTCTACTTCTCTCTTGTCCTTGATTTCTAACACTCTTCTCTAGTGACACTCTGACCTTCCAAAAGGCAATGGCTTGGGGTTGATCATCAACAGGGGAAATCACTTCTTTCTTGATGAGCAAGCACTGTAAGCTCATGAACGCTGGCTGCTCACCATGCAGCCCACCACTCAGGTTCATCCCAGCTTGTGGGGCCAGACGACTGAGCTGAGTTTCTCTGCCACTGTCTCTCCTTGAGACTCTTTTGACCAACTGGAGTGCTCACTAGCCTCAGATGCTTTTATTCTCTTCATTTGGACATTTGGCATAACCATGCTTCACGTGGATTAGAATTACAGAGTACGAAATGAATTTTGTGTTACTCTTTTCATTTTGGGAGACAAACTTGACATCCCTTGAGTGATAACTACATAGATTTCTGGCTACTGCCATCCAGTTGTCCTCACTATTTATTCTGTAGTCCTTATAAAATCTCATCCTTTGCTTTGTCCTGAGAGCTACATTACCACCTCTCCAGAAGACAGCAGTACAGAAATGTGGACTCAGGACAGATGTGTGTGTCTATGTCTTGGGCCAGAGTATTCATACATCTTTATGGAAAGTTTCTGTATCATGATACAATGTAACATGAAAGATGTGCCTTAACATTGAGAAGGTAGAGTCCCCACTGGGATTTGTGTTTGGACACTTGCCACTGTGTGTTACTTGGTCTCCTAGACTAACAAAACATCTTTTCTCTTTTCACATTCCTTTTGGTGTCACTGTTTTAGCCTAGATGGTGTCAGAACTGACCCAGCTTAGAGATTCTGGACCCGACACTTTCTAAAATGATCTAAGATGTGATGGCTGGCTGTCAAAAACAATTACAGAGAAAGGTGGCTTACCCCATGTTCGATGGTATATCTGATGTGACAGTTAGGTCTATGAGATGCAGTTTTCATATACAGCGGGTATGACTGCACTGACAATTATATAAAGCAGGTGAAGGCTCTTCTTGTTGGTCAGCAAACATCAGCTCAGAACCACTTTACAGCTCTTTACCAGCAACTAAGTGCCTTTATTTACAGAGCACCTGTCACTTCCCTTTGGCTGGAGTGCTGGTGTATTATTTAGCATGCATTTATCTAGGGAAAACATTTCAATTTAAATCAGCTGGTACAACAGTGGCTCTTGCCAGACTATTTCTCTGTGGTTCTAAAAGACAAGAACAGAGTCTGATCTTGGGAGGGAGGGTGGACAGAGGGAGAAAGGATCCTTTCTCAGAGAATTGCTTGAGTCAGTACCTTTAAAAAAGGAGCATGTGATTGAATTTCCCATTATGCTTTCATAGCAAGGTATGAAAGAAACATTTTACAGTTTCTTTTTGCTTAACTTTCCAGTAAGGATAACTTATAAAGGAAAGAAGGAGGAATAAATGAGTGTTCACTATGTACCAGGCACTATAAAGGCTCAGGACACAAAGATGAGAGGGATTCAGCCTCTCACTATCCTTGAGGGTTTCAGGTGAGTGGAGGAGGCACCCCTATAAACAGTTACAGTGCAATGAAACAAGGATCGGACGAGTTGAGAAGGCTTCCAAGAAGAGCTGACACTGGTGGATGAATTGATACATATGGCTATTGAGCACTTCAGTGTGGCAGTATGACTGAGGAATGAGCTTTTCCCTTTTATTTAATTTTAATATATTTAAATTTAAATAGTGGCATGTGGCTAGCAACTACCACATTGGACAGCACAGGCCTAGAGCATAGGCTTGTTGCCTTGCTAAGGGTCAGGATTTATAAGAAGATGATGATTAAATTCATCTTTCAAATAGGAAATGGTAAAAAAAATATGGGCATGGTTTAGAGATGGAAAGAGATGGTGGCATGAGCTATGTGAGAAGACCACTGCAGTGAACAAGAAACGGATGGGATGAGGGCTGACAGTGTAGCTTTAGTGATGTCAGGAGCTAGGGCAAGACAGCAGTTGAAATGAATTTGAAACAGAAAAGACAGCCATTGAAGACCAGTTGGATGCGAAAGAGGTGGACATGAGCAAGGATAAGATGTTGCGAATAAGTTTGAGTTTCGAGTGGATGTAAACGCAATCAAGTAAGCAGAAGACCCAGGATTAGAAATAGGATTGGGGCAAAAGGTAAAAAATTTGGTCCTGGTTCATTTGAGTTGTAAGTATCTCCAACAGAAAATAAGAACATGAGGCTATAGGGATAAAGTTAGGTTTAAAGTGATAGACTTGGAAGTCATTGGTAGTAGACAGTATATGGACCTCAAGGGTAGATATTTCCCAGGGAGACAAAGCAGAGCAACTAAAAGAAAAAGGCCAAACATGGGTTCTTGGGAAACATCAATATTGATAGGACAAACAAATCCAGTGAAAGGGGCTGAAGGCAAAGATTTAAGGAAGTATGAGTGGGTGGTGTGAAAGGTCAAGGAGAAGGAAGGTGAATAAATTCCATATTAGCAATCTAGAATGTACCCTAATTATTTGTTAATGTGCATGTTTTCTTGAGTAGGCTGTGGGCTCTTTAAAGGGTGAGGATGCTTCCTCATCTTGTTCATCTTTATGCCCCTAGTGGCTCTAGCACAGGATCTGACAGAGTTAGCATGCAATAAGAATCTGTTGGGCTGAACTGACTTGAAAAGAAATGATGTTTAGCATTGTCAGATACTACAGGAAAGTCAAGTAGATTAGGGCCAGGATAAAACAGGCAATGGTGCATTTGACCCTCGGGAAGTTGCTGATGGCCTTAGCAAGAACAGTTGGGCAGCCTGTTGCCAGTAGAAACTGGCATTCAGAGATCTGAAATGTCAATGGGAGATGAGAATTGGAGACCACATATTGCTTGATAAGTGCTGATAGGGAGAGAAATAGGATATTTCTGAGGATCTTGTCAAAGAAAAGATTTCTTTTTTTCTCTTAGAATAGGGAGAGAGAGAGAGCATATTTGTTGGCTACAATAGACTGAGGTGAATGAACTCCCAAAGAGGGAAAGTTTGAAGCTACAGGAGAGAGTTGTTAAATGTTAGCAAGAAGAACAGAGGAGAGCAAGAAATGATGTGGCCTTAAAAAGGAGAAGGAGTGACACTTGTTTCTCGGAGGCAGAAGGCTGGCTGGATGACACTGGAGGAAACTTAGTCGGATGATTTCTGCTTTCTTCATAAAGCAAACAGTTTAGTTTTCCTTGAAGAGTTAAGGGAGTGGGACAGGTGGGCCAGGGAACCAATGGCAGTAAACGCTGAGAGCAGACATTGTGGCAAACATGTAAGGGAGATGACTGGAGTTAGGCACAAGCACGAGTAAGCATTAGTGAGGACCAGCTGAAGTTGAACCGTGAAGGTGTAAGGAGGCTGGTCAGCACAACCCTGCAATTTTCAATACAGTGCTTAGCAGAAAGAGCCAAGAAAGTAGAAATTGGTTTTTGCTTGGAATGGAGATTCAGAGGAGGCAAAGGACTCTTTGGTGCTGTTGAAAGAATATAAAAATGAATGGCCATCTAGTCTAAGATAGTAGGGGGAGAAATCGAACTAGAGTTGGAGCATATAGACTGAGAAGCCAAAAACGAAGCAAGAAATGTGTCCCTGTGAGGTCAAAGGACAGGAACATGGTGTAAGGGGGTGGAAGAGCTAGAGGGTAGGAGGTTTGATCAGAGAGAGGAATATGTGATGGACTCAGAGTGTGAAATATTCCTTGCAGAGCCAGAACAGAGCTTGGTGCTATTCCACTGAAAACAGTTCTTCTCCGTGAAGACTCCAAGCCCAAAGCAGAGCCCATCTGAACCCCGAAACCACTACCACCACCATCACTACCACCATGATCAACAACTGTAACAATAACTAGTGCTTCATGAACATTTGCTGCTATTATGTGGGAGTATAAGTCAGCAATCAAGATAATATCCATTTCTTAGATCACTAATTTTCACAGTTTGCTGCATATTATGATCATCTGAGAAACTTTAAAAATTGTTGATGCCTGGATTGCACCTTAGCAATTGTAATTTAACTGGTCTGGGTACAATCTTGGCATCAGGAGACTTACAAGCTCCCAGGTGAGTTCCCTGTGCAGCCAGGGCTGAGAATCACCGCTCTAGGCAGTTGTAAGAAGAGGTATCCTAGGTAAGGAATCATAGGTGATTATTTTGTTTACAAAGAAAAGGAAACAGACTTAGAGAAGTTAAGTAATTTTAACCTGGGTTTCCTGGGAATTCCAGCCTTTGAGCCATTTTGCTTCTTTAGCACAATCCTGTTGGCTCGAATTATTCGTCGGCCTTCTTCCTTTCACATTTTTGGATAGTCATTAGCTTCCCCAACACTCAAAAGCCTGAAGTGGAGCTAAAAAGGGATAGTGAAATGTTGCAGAGACACCAGGCTCTGTTTTCTAACTGGATGTATTTGTCAGTCTTTTCTCATATGTCTCAAGGTGAAAAGTAAAGGATGCTAGTTGCCTAGTGAACAAGATTTCTTCCTTACCACAGCTTTTGGAAGGTGGCAGAGCTGAGATCCAGCACTCTTCTGCCATTAAACAACAACATTGCTCACCCCCGAAGCCAGCAGCATGCTCCACTCAGAGCCTGGCTCTCTTTAAGAAGATGGAGTGTCTGTATTACAATGTCTAGACTGAATTTGAATGTTGGTTTTAAGATTCCTCTGTTGTTCCCTTTCCTGTTATATGCTCTATATTCATCTGATTCATACTGTCCATCCTGAAGATGTCAATCTAATTCCATAAACACTTATTAAGCACCTGTCGTGTGTCCAGACTGTGCATGCCAGGCATTGCTGGGGAGGCAGGGGTCATAAAGGATGTTCCTGGTCTCTGCAACCTCCCATGCAAATGCATAACCCTGCTTCAAAATGCTGGTTTATTACTATGAGAGAATTATAATTTATGGAGGCTAACATTGAGGAGAGGAAGAGAAAGAGTGGTTTTGGGAGAAACTGAAAAAATGCATAGGACTTCAGCTGGTGAAAACAAATAGAGCTGGGTGCAGTCAAAAGAACAGAAGTCAGGGGGCAGAGGTACATGGGGACTGTTTGAAGGATAGCAGTGAGTATAATTTGGTTGGAATACAGGGTGTGTATAAGACAGCAGGGACACATGAGGCTGAAATGTGTGTTGGGCAATGAGGAATTTTTTTTTTCTTTTTTTGAGTTAGGAAGCTGTAAATAATTTTTTATGGGTGTCTGAGTTAGGAAGCAGTAAATAATTCAGTGGGCACTGGGGAGCAATGGAAGGTTTCAAAGCAAGAGAGTAATGGGATTGGACCTGAGCTTTAGGGAGATTGATCTGGCAGCTCTGTGAAGCATTGTTTGGGGTGAGGATGAAGAGGATTCAGGGACACCGGGTAGGGGCTGTGGTTATCCAGAAAGAGAGCAAGAACTTTGAAATGGAGAAAGAATGGGCGGTTCTAGTGTGAGATGTGGAAAATGTAAAACAGACTGTGTGAACGTGAGCCTCCTTCTCAGTGATGTAGGACAGTGAGGCAGCTCATAGGAAGAGGCTTGCAGAGTGCCGGGACTGAATGTGGAAGAAAACAGTTTTGCTAGTGTTGGGTTTTAGTCATGGTTCATGTCCATGCAGATATGGTGGAAAATCCAGGTGCGCAGATGAGTGGAATGAAGTCTTGAATTCAAGACAGGGTCAGAGTTAGCGTTCCGTTCCATTGTGCATGCACTAGGAACAGATGCAAGCCTCTGGAGGAAGGAATGACAAATGAGAGTTGAAGGAAAGAAGTCAGGGGAGAGTCTTAGAAAAGGGCAGAGGGAACCATTGGTAGAAACTGGGATCCACAAGCTATGCTGCATTCCCAATGTCCCCAAAAAGGGAGGAAAATATGTATCAACCCAGGACATAAGTCCATTGTGTTATTTTCCTTGCCTCCCCTAAATTTATTTTTCTATATTCTATGTCTTGTTATAACCATAGAAACATGTTTTTAACATGTACAATGGCTCATACACCCCCAACAGGCACACACAAGCATGCATGTATGCACACACGCTCATTCAGGGTCCCTCCAGCCTTCCTGACCCTCAGCCACAGTTACACTGAATGATGTCCACATATAAACGGACTCTCTCTTTTGTACATTTCAACAAAAGTCAAGAGCCTTGAGCAGGGAATGACATTGCACATAGAAGTGTGGCCGTAGCTGTTGGGGAGACAGCATTAATTGAGGTACCCTAAAGTCTGAGGTAACTTTTACAGTTCCAAAGAAGAAATGTTGACTTCTGTTTGTCTTTGGGGAGACCACGTGGATTAGTACCTCTAAATTATTGGGTAACAGAAATCAGGATTGAATTGGCACTTTCTAATCTGAAAGTTTGGGACAAAACCCACAAGATGGACTGTAATAAAGACCACTGAGCATTAAGTTTCAAATAATCACTAAAGACAGTCTGCATAAACGTCACGGATGGAAGCATAATTTATTTTGAGTAGTGATTATTTCATTCTGGTTAGTCTGAGAGGGACTGTGTCAAGAGCTATGAAGATATGAAGGGAGGAATTGACAAACATGAGAATGTCGCCAAGGGGAAATGCTTGGACAACATGTCACTTGCCAAGCAGTTGAATAGTGCTAGCGGGCTGAAAGGGCCATTTTATCTTCTGCTCCATTGGACAAAACCAGGAGTGATAGCTAATGATTAAGGAGAACCAGATTTTATTTCCACATAAGGAAGATATTTCCAGAACAGAATGGGCTGCCTAAAAATGCAGTGAGGGTCCTATCACCACATGTCCATTTGCCAAAGGAAATTTACTGACACAATCCTTGAGATGGGAGGGAAATTGGATGAGATGAGTTCTCTGGTACTTTATAACTGAGGGTCTCTGGTACTTTCTTGATTTTTATGACATAGGGATCTGTGTTTTGGATGATCTAAATTCTTACTCCGTTGGGAGAGCTATGGTGTTTGCTGGGATTGGGGTCATAATGGCTCTTTTAGTGGAAGCTTTCACATCCTTCTCGAATGGAGCTGTTTTTGTGTCTAAGGTGGGGGAGAGGCCTACATTGGAGTGAGCAGCTGCACATCTGGCTTTTCCATTAATTTGATAGACCACCCCCATCTTCAACTCCCATGTCACCCTTCAACACCTGCCCTTCCCAGTTTTCTCCCTTCATACACTCCCTCAAGCCTCGCTTCCCGCACACCCAGGTTGATCCTCTCTTGCAAATATACGTATACACCTATCTTCACATGCGTTCTCCCTCCCTGAAATCAGGGAAGCATTTTTTCAGCTGCTCCCATGTAACATTTCATTACCACAATATTCTCTCTCAATTCTGAAATGGTGGTGTGAGAGAAGCCATTTCTCTTTATACCCACCGAACGAACAAAGCTCAGTGCTAAAATATTTTTCTTCGGTTGTAACTGAAACTGCTATTGGCTTCAGTCCCAAAAACCAGAAAGACAATTATACTTAACTGTTTAGAGATTTATAAATACCACAGTGGAGTAGCCTCTAGGTAGTAACTTTAGATACCCAACCCAATAATTTTCTTTTATTGGTTTGTGATTTAGATCTTATTTTGAGTCCTCTATAATAAGAGTAGTACATTTCATTAAAAGAGCTTACTAAACAATAAAGAAAATCTGGCTTAGGGCTCCAAGCAGGTCTCAAGTACCGAAAGGGGCTGGCCCTGTTACATTTCTTCTGCGGACATCACAAGACAAATCTCAGAGCAGTGGTGCAGATGTATTTCTGCAAAGCAGCAATTGTAGCTGTTTTCTAAATGACTTCAACTTTTTCCTACACAGCGTATTTCACCACATGAGAGATTTTCTTAAGACAACCATTTACTATTCTGGTAATAGATTTCCAGTGAAGGAAACAGGGGAAAACAACAGCAACAACAACCACAATAGCTATAGCAAGAGACCGAGAAACCTGGACCACTTTCTTAACCTGTGGAGGATTTGAGGCCCTTCGTAAATGAAGGTCTTCCTTGGGGAGAGGATGTGGGGAAGAAAAAGTAAAAATGGACAAAATAACTTTTTCTTTCCAACTGCATGCAGAGCAAAGTCACCTCCCCACTCGGGCTGTGCCCAACTTTGGATGACTGCAGTGAAAGGAAATATTAGCTTCAAAGACGGAAAACAGATGTGGGGTGGTGTCGGGTTGGGCTGAACTCATTGTCCTAACATCAGGCTTTCATGAGCTGCTTCACTCCTTAAAACTTGTGTGCCTAGTTAAAGCTCCTTTTAAAAAATTATAATTCCTTTTTTTTTTTTCAGGTGAGCCACGTACCAGGCACATTCATACACAATAGCTCATTTAATCTTTTTGTAATGTGCTGAGACAAAGGTTATTTATCTCCATTTTACAGATGAGAAAACAGGGCTCAGGAAAATTCAGAAACTTGCCCAAAGTCACAGAGCTAGTCAAGAGAACATGGACTAGATCCCCAAACTGTCTAATTTTAAAGCCTGTGCTTTTCTTACCACATTACTCTGCACTATAGACAGAACAAAGGTTATTGTATTGTGATGAGATCAGACCTGAATCTATATTTCCGCTTTTAAGGCTCATGGAAGCATGCCTAGAGACGAACATTCAGGGAAATGAATGCACTCAAGACATGCCATTCCAACTCTTACACTGCTCCTTGACCCGAGGGTGGAAGTTTGTTTTGAATGTTCTTGTCTTTGTGTGTCCCCATTTTATGTGGCCCTGGCCCTCCCCATTCCAACAGACACTAGGTTCTCTTTATCCCAGTCTTCCTTGCAACAAACTGGACAAACAAGAGAAGAGATATATTGCTTTTTTTTTTTTTGTCCAGAAACGTACAAAATATTTCCAGATTTTATCTACTTATCCCACACTCCAGGTAGAAGTTTCCATGGAAGGCAGCAGATGATAATAAATGGACTACTCCCTCCCTCAAAGCTTAGGATTTCAAGTGGCATGTTACACTCAGAGAATGGTCTGGATAAATTGTCCTATGGGAGGAAATTGCAGTTGCATAATTGGAAAAAGGTAAAAGAATTCTTGTAATCCCGTGGACTCTTTAAAGCCCCTGATGAGATTCCAGACAGGGACAGATTGGTTAACAGTTCTTTTTTTGAGCATCAATTTGGTTTATACCCTATGCCTGAGATTAGCAACCCTGCTTTTCCCATGTTCCATGCTATCCTGATGCTAATTGGATCCATAGGCAAACATGATGTAGACATCACAATATAAGTAGTATGGTATAACTTAAATGCACGTATTTGACAATACAGGGTCTAGAATATTCCAGAATACCTTGCAAAATGCAAGGTGTGAATCATTTGTAACTTCCGAGGCATGAATTTAATCTACATGCTGTGAAGGCAGTATGCATGCCTCAAGCTAGCAAATGAGCCTAGAAAACCATCCAATGCATTTTTGTCTTTATTCTTTTTTAAAATTATATTTAATTTAACTTTATATTAGTTTCAAGTATACAGTATAATGGTTAGACATTTATATAATTTATAAAATGATCCCCTCGATTGCCCTAGCACCCATCTGGTACTACACAGAGCCATTACAATAATATTGACTATATTCCCTATTTCGTATTCTATATGCCTGTGGCTGTTTTGTAGCTACTAATTTGTACCTCTTCATCCCTTCACCTTTTTCACCCATTCTTTTATAGGCAAAAACTCATGTTAATGCCTAAAACCTCTATTTTTTTCTTAAAAATGGCCCTGAAAATGCACCAACTGACTTATAAATGATATTCGTTCTGGATTTATAGAACACATAAAGGTATGAATGGTCCTAAGCATGTCAGTGTTGAAGTTTCACACTTAATCTATAAACCTACTTTCAATAAAATGTTCTGGGAGAAGTTATTCCCCAAATTCTAGATCAGTATAATAGTCATTGGGCATTCTGTTACGTATCTCTAGTAAAGACTTTCTACCAGATATTGTGTCACATGGAAGTCACCACACAATGCATTATAAGAAGGCAGAGGTTGCTTTGGGCTGGGGCTGTTTTGCTGGGGGAGCTCCAGAGTAAGTGGATTTGAATTTGAAAGTAGGTATCATTATCCAAAGTAAAGGGGCAGGTTGAAGGACCAAGGCTAAGTGAGAGAAGGCACATAAACAAGAAAGGCCAAGTGTATTCATGGAGCGACACTTGGCTATGTGTCCACTAATGATATAACCGAAGAGGCTAAAAGATCTCAGGAAAATGATTACAAGTGAGGTCACTATTAAGTTGGATAAACCCTTAGAAGAATGGCCTGTTCTGTTATCTTACTGACTTCTCCACTTTCATCAATGGTCAGAAATAAATGCTTAGCACAGCACTTCACACCTAGTAGTTGCTTAGTAGAGATTTGTGGAGTGAGAAAATAAATGATTTAATCCTGGTGTCTGTTGTTTGCAGCCTACTTCGTCTTTGTTTGACCTCAAATAAGATAAAGCAGCTTGATATACTTATTAAATACTACATCCTTTCCTTCCAGGCTTCAGTCACTCTCTATTCACTGATAGCCGGACACTGGCAAGAGTTACAAAGATGGAAGATGTTGAACTTGTCAGTAAGAGCTGTGGTCAGACTTGTCCAAGCATTCTCTAGTATAACTCTTCATATCCCGTTAGCCTTTACTGATAGCTCCTGATCCTAAACTGTTTACTGGTTTCACTGCAGGAACTATTGCACAGTACCAGCCCAGGACCTAAATCTGCTGTAGGATTGAGACCTACAATAGTTCAATAAAGGGCAGAAAATATCTCTACTTTCTGCTCCAGGAAGCTTTGAATGGTTCCTGAGAGCTTTTCTAGCCACATAGATGTGGACAGTCCTCTCAGCAGCAGACTAGCAAACGACACTCTCACACCTGGTCAGGAGCAATTCAGTGGATAAGTTGTGTTGTTCTAGTTTATGAGGGTGAATCACAATGGGGCTGTCAAAGTGAAAACACAATCAATTGTGTAGGGTCAAAGACCATGTTTTCAGCCCCACTTCTGTGAAGTTGTGTTATTAGACTCTGAATAAACACTCTATGATTTCACTTCTTCATCTATTAGGTGGGGATGTTAAAGTGGCCACACCTAAATACCCTGAGGAAGTGTGTGTGAATCCAGAGATGATGGCTGCAGAGGGGTTGATAAAACATCAAGGATTGTAGAAGTAGCAATTTGCAGTCAAGTTTAACCATGGCACATGTGGGCTCTAGAACTGACAGCTTGGGTTTGAATGCCAGCAATGTCACCTACTAAGCCTGGCACAACTATTTAACCACTTTGCCCCTCAGTTTTCTCACTGAGAATACTGAGACTAATTGCACCTGGCTTACCAAATTTCTGGGAGTAGGAAATGAGATATAAGGCTTTCTCTAATCCATATTGTACCTTTACATGAATCAGAAAAAGTTATTCCTTTCTCAAGACACTTTCCTTCCATCCTTTGACAAATTCTCTTATATACTGATTATATTTGAGCAATACATTTTTCTGCCATACTTCAGGAAAAATATGGTAATAAATATGCAAATATATCATGTCCATGATATGAATGAATGGTGGCCACTTAGATGAGCTGTTGCTCACTGCCCAACCATGCATGCCAGTCCTGAATGAATGGATAAAAGCAGTTAGTACCTAGGAAGTACCTAGAGATCAAGCAATATTAACTATTATTATTATTATTATTGTTATTATCATTATTAGATAATTTTACCATTTTCTTTTATTTGGTCCCCCAAAATAACAAATAGTAAGTTAGTGTTATCCATTTGTACCTAGCAGCCAGAATTACTGTTGATTCTGCTTGTCAGTAGATATGCATAGCAAATAGATAATGATGGAAACGAAGACATCCTTGGGAAGTGAGTATAGTTCAAGTAACATAAACTTAGAAAAGCCTGCAGAGGAATTGAGGAGGAACTGGGGCAGATCGAGTGACCACTGGGATTGTTCCTTCATAAACAGGCTAGTGTGGTACCTACCACACAGTGGTTCTGTTCTATGAAGCATAGAGGCTAGGCCACAGCCAGCTCGCTGACAGAAGATCTCATCATGTTCACTGTATGACAACTGGTTATGGCAGGAACCCTGAATTTTGGAGAAATGACAGCAATCCAGAGTTGCTACTTTGCTACGGCAGAATAGGGTTCCTGCTGTTCTAGCAAGATGACAGGTGGCACCTGGCTTCCTTCTTTTGCCTCTTTTTCCCTGAAAAAAAAGAAATTTTGACCCTCAGTCAGGAGACTTGGGAAATTATTAGTTCTTAGTCTTGGACCCTTTTAAATACCTAATAAATGATGGATTTTTCTCTCTGGCCCTCCACTTACCTCCTCTAGATTTATGAAGAAATATACCTAGCCCAGTAGTTATACTACCTTAGATGCACATTGCAATCAACTTTTAAATTGATTATAGGAACTTTTAAACCTTTCCATGCCTAGGCCACATCCCAGAGCAATTAAATTAAACCCTGGGTATAGGATGCAGGCATCAGAGATTCTGATCTGCAGCCCAAGGTGAGAAGCACAGGCCTAGCTTCTTCTGCTTATGTTGGAGCTGCTCATTCACTAAACTTAATTCTCCAGAGAACCGGCAGCCTCCAAAGGGTGATTGCTGGGAAGTTTGGAAAGCATAAAATGGGTCTTATGAAAATGCAGGGTATATGAAAAATGAACTTTGACTCATAAAATTCCAGGTGGTTCCCAACCTTACACCATCCTGATCCAGAAAGAGCAGCGAAAGTGAACCAGGGAAATGTGCATGCGAGGGATCCAGGCAAGTGGGTGCAGGTAGTTCTCTGAATGCCTAGTGGGCATAGGAAATGGAAGAATTTTGAAAATTAATCAGATTGTGAGTCTAAGGACAAGCAAGGAAGGTAAGTAATGAGCATGTCAGTGTTGAAGTTTCACACTTAATCTATAAACCTACTTTTAATAGGCCCCATGTGATTATAAATTCACAGTGGCTTTCTATTTATTGGGAATATATAAGGTTGTTCCACATTTCTAAAGGAAGCCCAGGTGTGTCTTTTTGTTTGTTTGTTCATTTGTATTTAGAATAATGAAGAATTTTTAAAGGAGACCCTCATTTTTTAGGAGCATTAATTATATACCATGCAAGGAAGCAACTGCCTCTGTATTATGAAATATTAAATCAAAAAGCTTCCTGCTCCATGATGTCCCACAGATAAATACAGCAGTATTTTGAAGCCCCTCTTGGAGCTGTTTCGCCTGCAAATTTATTGTTTTGTCTCCATTTTCAGAAAGCCCTGTTTTCTGTGAAGTATAGCACTCTAGGTAGTTTTTAAGGCGCAAAGTCCTCTGGAGTTGCCTGTGTCGGCAACAACTCTTATGTAGATGGCACACGAGGGATGGCGCGTTGATCGGCTCCTTTAAGATGACAAATGGGCAGAGAGTGTTATTGTCTTTGATTGCACGCCTTACATCATCTGTATGTAGGAATAAGAGTGCTATACTTTATCTTTAGCCATTTTATAAATATTTAAGTCTTTATAGTTGCCTAAAGATATTAAAGCATATTTTACAGTAGTCGGAATATAAATATTATATATAGCGTAAGATACCAAAGTAGTTTAATGAATTCATAATTTTCTGTTCACATTTATTGGAATGTGCTTTATGTTCCAAAAGTTCCATTTAAAGAATAAGATACCATTCTGCTTCCTGACAACACACCAAGTGTTGGCCAGTGTTTCGGGCGGGGTCTCAGTTCCAGGGTCTATAGAGGCTTTCATTAGGAAGCAGGGAGGCAGGAAGGCAGGGCCCTGGGATATATTTCTCAATCCCTATGTTTCAAAATACATATAAATAACTTTTTGAATAAACAATTCTGGTGCTTATTTAAATCATAAAGCTTTCCAAATACAAACTTTTTATAGCCCCTTTCCTCTATTGCAAGGAGGTTAATTCAAAAAAACATAAGGATAATAGAGATTTGGTTTGTAATTTTCTTGTCCTCCCCACCTCATCCCCTTTTGCACATAGGGACAAAGGCCAGTATACAGCCTGAATCAGGGTATTGATTTGGACAGTGACTTCCCAGTCCATCCTGTACATTTCTCCCTATGATAAAGAGTTTCAACTTGTTCTTTTATTTTACTAAATGCAATGGAGTGACAGAGAGAATATAACTGCATCTCCTTTTAATTTTCCAGTAAAATGTAAAGACTTTCCTCTTTAATATTTCACAAAGTTTCTCCAGCTCCCAGCGGGAGTCCATGCTGGGTAATGTTTGCTAATTACCAACAACAAAACTAGACATACAACGCTGGTAAATTACCTGACCCTTTCTATTTTAATGAGACAACAAGGATTTTGCGAAGTGATGTTGTTTCACTGGTTAATGGTGTCAGCAATGTTGTAATTGTGGGTTGAGACACATTAGCTGAACAACCACATGTAGAAAGGGCTTTCTCTCCACAAGCCCTTTGGAGACTAGAACCATATTATCATTAAGCCTTTGCCATTTGCATGCTGCTAATCACTTACTTTATTATCCCGCATATCCATTGTCTTTCTTTAATTGCTCTTTAAATTAAAATTAAAAATAGTTCTAAAGCCCACGATGGCTGGGGTAGCATCTTGATTATGAAGATAACTTCAAGCAAATGGAACAACTGGTAACATATTGCCAGGATTATGAGAGAGCCCCACTGTTATGTACCATGCCTGCAGGCCCCAGGGGCCTAATTGTGGCAGTTTCTCTTCCTTTAGCCCTTACTGTTTGTTTAATAAATGGTTATTTATGGCCTTTTTGGCCATTATAGCAACTTTGGAGAAAGTATATCCCTCTCATTGGTTTGGACACTGAAATTTCATTCTCTCTGGGCAAAGGTTTAAAATTGAATTGAAAGGCAGGATCTCCACGAAAGTTTGTGAGGGCCTCTGAAGAGAGACCCTCTTGATTCTCCTTGTAGTTTATTCTGTAACAGGTTACTTTTTAATTTTGGGGTCATGAAAGAGATATAACCTTCTGAACTGAAAGGGACCTTAGAGTCATCCTCATTTTACGGATGAAGAAACTGAGGACCAGAACGGTTGCCATGACTATGATCACACAGCAGGAGATGAACCCAGATTGTCATTAGCAAGTGGAGTGGACGCAGGGCTCTTGGAGGGAGGATCCTGTCTTATGGGCTACTCCTGAGAGGGGAAACAATGTCATGTCTTGTCTTGTGATATGCAAGCGGCATGGTTGCCGTGGTGCAGTGCATTTGGTATATGTCTCTTGCATGCATATATCAGTGTATTTGTTGATACAGATTATGTGCCAGGATACTGGGAAAGAGAGCTGTGTCTTCCATTTCCTTTATTTAAAAAACCTATGGGTAACTGCAGTCATTCCTGAGTATTGAGGGATTAAACTCAGAATTATCATGGTTCTAATATTAAATATGATGCCTCAGAATTAGGGTGATAGGTTTTCCAGAGACAGGAAGGATTGAGGTATTGCCTTGTCTGCCTCAACTTTACAGATGAGAAAGCCAAGTTTGGATAAGACGTTGAATCCCTCTAAGTTCTCACGGGGAGTTAGGTCTGAAACCAATGATTTTTGATTCTCTGACCATTTCTCTTGTCAGCAGTACCAGTCTATTGTTGATAGCTTCCTCATCCTCATCATCATCATAAATAAGTTAGTCTTCCTAGGTTGTCTCCCATCCAAGTACTAAGCAGGCCTCACCCTGCTTAGCTTCCAGGATCAGACGAGATCGGGTGTGTTCAGCATGGTATGGCTGTAGACGATAAGTTCTTTTAAAGTGTGTGCTTTCTCTGTGACAGGCACTGTTGTAAGCACTTTACCTATATTATTTAACTTTTTAATCTTCATGACATATTACTCTCCCATTTTACAGATAAGGAGATTGAGCCACAAAATTTAAATAAATTGCCCAGATCATAAAACTGGAAATCGAATGAAGCAGCACTTAAACTCATACAGTTTAGCTCGAGAATTAAAGTTCTTACTTATGACATGGCTCATTTCAGGTTATGGTCCAATGATATTATTGATCATGGTATAAATGGAATTGCTCAAAATCAAACTAGCACCAATCAACCTCTTCTTTAATGAGAACTCTGTGTGTGTGTGTGCCTGACCCCAAAGATCCCAGTTGTATAGTCAGCTGCCAGCATAAATATAAATGCAGAAAAGCTTTAAAACTTAAAAGAAAAAATGTCCAGTGCTTTCTTTTAAAGGATGATCAAATGTTTGGAACCTTGGCTGCTATCTTGGGCCAAGCGTTCTGTCTCTAGAACCTTTCAGAGACAGCTGGCTGAATGTTGTCGGTGATGGGATTCTGCTTTTCCTGAACTGTATGGCAATGCCTTGGATCACTTGACAAATCCATCCTTTACAGCTACTTAATTTTCTGTGCACTTAGATATGGATGTTTTAGTTTGCTTATGATTTCGTAGCTCTGCTTTTTGCTACATTGGCCATTGATTCATACTAAACCAAACAACTGGGGCCCATTTGGCATTTGGTGTTTTAGATGTAAAAGGACATTTGAACTACATGATAAATGCTGAAAAACAAAGCCCATGGCACTAAGAACATAAAGAAACTGTTTATAATGTAAAGGTGGTTACATTTTCAGTCAATCTATCACTTTAATGAGCTCTTTGCATTTCTTTGATTAATGTTCACAAAGGGGGGAGAAAAAATTGATGTAATGGAAACAAAATGATATGTATATAGTCTTGGCAGCACAAGGGAGGTTTCTGTGTGTTTTATTAGTATCCACTTCATATCACTGTCTTGCAGTGTATATGTCTACCTTTTCCCTGGCATAGTATGCCTCTAGTTTACTGGAAATGTGATCCAGCATGAAAAAGGAGATCCTATATTAATGGCAAAATAGTCTTTGTCCTCTGGTGGTGGCAGCAAAAAGGGAGGGTCCAGAACAGGAATTAAGAATTAATAATAATAACAGTAAAGAAAAAGCATACATACTCCATGCCATGCTGAAATGAAGAATCCAATAGGTATTGAAATAAAAAAAAAAAGAAGACAACATGAAAGATGCTTTAAAAGCATTAAACATTAGTTTCTAGTAATTACTACACAATTAGTAGTGATTTATGCAGTTTAAGGTAGTGAATAAAGGGAGTGGATTGATTCTTCATGAAGTAACTAAATGTGGGGAGAGAAGTTAGTTAAGGCAGTCCTTTTGGAGAAGGTGAAGGAAGGGCAGGAGCTGGGATGGGAGGGAAGTGAGTGGGCAGATTTTCTGAAGCAGGTAAGGCTTGGTGGGAGCAGGGATGAGAATCAGCAAGTACCAGTCTTCTGTGATGGAAGCCAGCTCTGACTGCTTCTCCCTTCAGCCAAGTGCACGGTACTATAGATTACCATGGGCTCTTTAGAGTTACATGAGCTCTCCGCACCCTTAGCTCTTATAAAATGGTGGGAAGTTGAAATAGGGAGCTGAGAACCCTGAAAACTCTTTTATGGTATGTTCTTCTAAAGCCCCTGAATCTGTAACTTCTGACTGGTCACTTCCTTCCTACAACCTTAGTTTCTTCAACTTCTAAAGAAAGTGGGTTCTCAAAATGACCTTTAGGATACTTACAGCTCATCAAGGTGAGTCCATCCACTGTGTTAATCAGCTGCTCTTAGCCCATACAGATCACATAAGGTTCAAAGTTTTAGTTTTTTTTCTTCTATTAGTTTATCATTTTGGTAAATTTTTTTTTATTGCATAAATAAAATATTTATTTGAGAAAATTTAACAATGACTATAAGAAAAAAGAAAATATTCATTCCCTATAATTTTACCATTCAAACATAAGAAAGTAGACACATTACTTTTGTTTCTATACATATAAACACTTTCCCCCTCAAAAATGGATTGTACATATTTTATATGATCTGTGTTTGTCCACAGATATTTTATCATGGTCATTAAATATTTTTAAATATTTTTAAATATTAAATATTTTTCTGCATTTTTTTTAGTGGATGTATATTCAACAATCAACTTCCAAAAACCTAACATTCACATTGCTTTCTTTTTTTATGTGACTTTTTAAATTTTTATTAAATTATTAGAGTAATGTTGGTTAATAAAATTAAATAGGTTTCAAGTGTACAATTCTAAAATATATAATCTGTATATGGCAATATGTTTTCATCACCCAAAGCCAAATCTTCTTTCATCGCTGTATAACTGAGCCTCCTTTACCATCTTCTACCTCATCTCCCCTCCTTTCCCTCTGTTAATAATCATACTGTTGTCTGTCTCTGAGTTTTTGTTTGTCTTCTTTACTTATGTGTTGCTTTCTGTTTTATATCTCACGTGTGAGTAAAATCAGATGGTTCTTGACTTTTTCTGTCCGGCTTACTTCGCTTAGCATGATTATCTCAAGATGCGTCCCTGTTGTCACCAAAGGTAGTATTTCATCTCTTCTTATGGCTGAGTAATAGTCTATTGTGTATATGTACCACTTATTTTTTAAGTTGTGAGATAAATTAGGAAGGGGTAAAAAGCAACTGAGAAGTTGTGGAGAATTCGCTGTGACACCATGAGCTCTTGGACAAATGAAGACATTGGCCAGGTTAATATTCGGTTTCTTTCCAAATCTGTAGTTGTATTTAAGCTGTGACTAGCTTTGTCTTTTTTCCTTCTTTCTGTCCTTCTTTCCTTCTTTCTTCCCCTCCTTTTTCCCTCCCTTCTGTCTTTTCTTCCTCCCCTTCTGTTTCATGTGTGTGAGACTTGTCTAAGTGCTGAATGTATCTTATGAAATTTAATGGGCAAATAACTGTAGAGGACTTTGATTGATTGATTTAGTTCAAATAAAAAACTCAAACTCTAAACAAGATGAGATACTCTACTCAGGGGGTAAAACTAGCTTCCCAAGGCATTTCTCAAATACAATCTCTAGAAAACAGAACTGTTAAATGTATCAATGTTACTTATTATAAATAAAGAAATGGAGGGGTGGGATATTGGCCCAAGTCTTGTTCCTGGACACTAGAAGTGAACAAAAATCCTCAAATCAAGATATAGTCACTTGTTTCAATAGAAAATCAGACATTCATGAGCCATTTCACCAAGAAATGTTACTGTACCATTTGGGACATTTTGGGTGCAAGAGCTAGAAATCAAGCTCAAAAAGGCTTAAGTATAAAGGGAGTCATTTACCTGGGGTGCTTCTGGCTTTAGGCACTTTTGGGTCCAGGAGCTTGAATGATGTAGAGCTCTATGTAATTCTCTTCACCTCTTTATTCACTTGCCCATAGTGGGCTAAATGGTCACCAGCACCCCTATCCTTACATCCTCTGGCTTTGCATCTGCAGTATCTTTAATATCTTTTACATACAGTCCTGCAGAGATCACAGATTGGTCCCAGTTTGGAGTAC
This sequence comes from Rousettus aegyptiacus, assembly GCF_014176215.1. Classification (NCBI taxonomy): domain Eukaryota; kingdom Metazoa; phylum Chordata; class Mammalia; order Chiroptera; family Pteropodidae; genus Rousettus; species Rousettus aegyptiacus. Next base: position 11,036,469 of record NW_023416309.1, read on the forward strand.
AGGCCCATCTCTAAACTAGACACATGGCCAGGATGTTGGGGACCATGTTGCTGTAAAGTCAAACTATCTTGCTTCATGTTGCCATCCTGTGGTCAGAGTGCAGACAGGGTTGTTCCCCACACCACCACCACCAAACACTGTGGAATGGATGCCTCATGTGGACAATGAATTAAAGCGGGACAGATAACAAGTATCAACTACCCTGGTTCTGCCACCAACTTGTGACTTTAGAAACAATAATCTCACTGCTCTGAGCCTCAGTTTCATCATCTGTAAAATGGAGAGATTGATTTGAGGATTTCAAAATCTCTTGCATCTCTAATTTAGAATGATTGGTAAAGAAGCAAAAGAAACCCAATGATATATTTTAGGTTTTTCAGAATTGATTATTTATATGGTTTCTAAGCTCTGTCTTTAGGCTCTGGGTAGGGGATAGTTATCAACTGTAAGCACATGGGTTATTTGAAGTAAAGCAGATAATACAGTTGAAATTGTCAGGGGAGTTCACGTAACATTGACCTCTACCATCATGTTGGGGGCGCTCCTAAGTAGAAAGTGGTCAGTTGGGCAGTGTCAGGGGAAGCTGCTTCCTTGGTAAGTAGTCGTATTTTATTGAGTCAGCTCTCATCAGTTGCGTGGCTTTCATGATTCAGGGCTCAAAATTTGCAGAAAGCCACTGAAAACTACTATGAAAAAAATATTATAATGTTAAATTGAGGTTTTTCTGTGGCCAGATTTCTCTTGCAGACTTTTCCAAAAATCTGTTTCCCAAACCAAGTCTTTACAGGTGGATTCCACCCCACCCCACTTAGCTTCCCCCCCCCCCCCCCGCCACACACACACGTTAGAAAGCAATGTGCTTGTATACATGGAATTTTCTTTACTTCAGCTGCTGAAGAATTTGTTGGAATACATACTGCAAAATGACTGCTGTGGCTATTACTGTATTTGCTCAGGGGAGCTATTCAAATGCCTCATTTATTGGAGCTTAATAGATTAAAAGTCCAAATTGAGTCTCATGATATAAGCCTAATCAAGTTCTAATCTGCATAATTTTCCCATAAGCAGCAATGGGAAATTTGGATAATTTATGTTTCAGCAGTTGCCAATCATGTATTAAATGGCATTGTTGCATTTACTTATCAAAATATTTTTATTGATCTTCACTTCATCTGACATTTGGCTTCGGGAATTTTTTCCTGACATTAACAAGAAATTTAATTCATCTCATAGATGATGTCATATGAGATGTTTCTCTTGATTTTAACATGTCTTTATAGATCATTTTTAACAGTGATCTTTCTGTTTTACAACTTCATATTGAATACCTGTCTCAGCAAACCTAGATGACTCGGCCTAATTTATTTCCCCAGTTTCATATACCATATGGATTTCTAACCATCATTTATATGCACACAATAAAAGATAATTTGGCCTACCATTTAGACCAATTTCTTTATGTTAAGTCTATGAGGTTGGGGGAAGCACTTACCTCCGTTCCCCCACCTATTCTAGGGGAGGTGATTGATAAGAATTTCTATCTCCCTCTCTCCCAGCAAAGGCTTAGGGATTTAACTAGGGAAGATTTAGAAAGTACTTTGTGTTTTCCTCCATGGAAAAGTACTGTAATAAAGCATTTATTATATGTACTGAGTTCTGTATGCTACCATACAAAAGCAAGTTAAGCATAACTACAATGGGTCCCCATTGTTATCTGCTATTGTTTAAAAGTGAAAACAATAAAAGAGTAAGACTGGCTCCAGCCTCAAACTTGCCTGCTGGGGTCAGCACGTGAAAAGTAGAGACCATTGCACACAGATGGAAGGCAGCATGGGCTCTGAAGTCAGGCTGCCTGGCTATAGCTCTCAGATATGCTACTCGTCAACTGAGTATGCTTGAGAAAGTTTTTTGACTGCTCTGAATTTTATTTTTCATATTTACAAAATGGGAATATTAACAGTTCCTACACTTATAGGGTTGTTGTGATAAATAAACGAGGTGGGCCCATGAAAATCCTAGTACAGCTCTGCCATATTATAAGAAGAAATATGGCATTGTGGTTTAGAGGAAACTCTGGAGCCAGTTTATTCAGGTTTAAATCTAATCCCTAGATGTATGCCTTGGAGCAAAATGCTTACCTTTACTGTGCTGTTTCCTCATCTGTTAAATAGCAGTATCTGCATAGGATGGTTTTGAGAACTAAACTTATTCAGAATTTAGTACATAGTAAGCAATCAAGAACTATTGGCTATTTTTGGTTTTGAAGTTCTACTTAACCCTGCCTACTTCATTCTCAATTATCTTAATCAGTCTAGACCTAGAATGTCCTTGCATTTCCATTAAGTTCCATAAGGACTATGACATCTAATGTTTTTTATTCTCTCATGCATTCATGTCTATGTTACCCTGGAACCGTTTTCTAGCTATTTCCTCTGAGCCACAGCCTTTCTTCACTTGGAACCACATGGTGCCTCTTAGATGCTATGTGTGTGTGCGTGCATGCAGCAGGTACCCAGAACAATTAATAAAATTGAAACTTTGGTGATCTCTTTATTATCCCAGTATCTCTTCTCCTTGCACTTCTTAGGAACAGGTCAAATATTTATATTAAATTATTTGATTCAAAGCCATCCTAACTGAAATGCCCTTATCTAATTTAACTAAAGGTGACTTAACCTTTTACAACTTCCCTGGCAGAGGCTGAATGCTGCCAACCCTTGGAATAGCCAAGATCATGAAAAGAACATCAGACACTACTAATTCTGTTCACCTGAACCCAAGAGTAACACATGTGAATAAGAATACAAATGCTGAAAAAGACTGTAGAGATTCGTGAAAAACATTTTAGGAGCCGGAGAAACAAAAAAGGAAAGTGTAAGCTCCTAAATAATTAAAGAAGTGGGAGATTAGCTCTAGAATAGAAGACTCCAGAGAGAATCTTTAGTTTCTGTAAGGAATTAAGAACCTTTCATACATGAGGATTGCTAACCAGTTTTGCAGCATACCTAAAGAAAATCCTAGCTAACTCCATATTCGAAATCCTCTGAGCTTAAATATTTTGGATTGTATTTTTATCACTGAATGGATATGATTATTTCTACATTTATTCATTCATTTATTTCATTGCCTTTATATTAATTTTCCATGATTTTTCTGTTTGTAAAAATTTCTTTTTTAAAAATCTGCCAAAAGCTACCTCAGTTCTATGTCCATAGGGGAGCAGTGGTTATGGATACTGTGCCTATTCACAAATATTTATTGTGTACCTAGTAAAATATTAACATTGGTAGTCAACATTTTTGAGTACTTCCTTCATACCAGGCATCATAGTAAATGTTTTTAATACATCATTTGATTTTATCTTCACAACTACCCTATGTAAAAGTTACTTCCAATTTACAGACAAGGAATTAGGGGCTTGGAGAAAGTCTGTGCTATGTTCACAGTTACATGGCAAATTAGTAGATGAGCCAGCATTTATACCTAAGACATTTGACTTCAAAGTCTATGCTATTCACTATTCCACTCTGTTTTTTCTCTCTGGGCCAGGTGTTCGATAGCCAATCTAGGAATTTTAAAGAAATAGAAAATATGCTTTGTAGCCTAAAGTTCTCATACAGGGCACGGAGTGAGCATGCTTCACAGGGGACAACGTTGGGTCCATTTATGCCTGATAGCAAAGGAACTGAATAGATAACAAAAACTGGTCACATCTGTCCCTGATGATTGGAATGGGGAGGGGCCCTCAATGTAAGGAGATCAGATAGTCATTTTTAAACCAACACTTGCCTCCCATGTCCATGCTCAACAGAGAGCAATGAGGACACAGCTAAAGAATCAGGAGTGCATTTCAGTAAGAACCTAGGCCATAGATGATTGAACTTGAATCTTTTCCTGATTGAGAATTTTTTGTTCCATCTCTCTAATACCAATATTTCTAGTCAATTCTCCTGGCAAAAGAAGTGGTCATTTCTAAAATTAATTTCTCAAGTATTTAACTAATGAAGAGAATGTTTCCCAATTTCGCTATTCTCTAGTTGTAGGTTAGAACCCTTCGAGTATGTTCCATGTACCTGTGCTTTCATTTGCAGAACTGGAGTGCAGTTTTATATAGAGAGAATTAAAGTTCAACCACATATGTATCTACTACAGTAGACAATAATGGGCTGGGGATCAAGACAATCAGAAACCTGGACACAATTTAGACCTGTCCCTTTATCAACAGCTGCTGTGATGAATGGGGTAGATGCCATCAGGTGGCATCAAAGGCTGTATTGCCTCATTCATTCAAATGAAAGATGCCCAAGTTCTATTCTCTCCAAGGTCATTTCGGGAATCTAGGTCAATCCTGCCATTTCCAACCACAGTTGTTTTTTTTTTTTTTTTTCATATTAGGGCCTCTAAGAAAAACAATGCTAGTAAATTCTATTCATCTTTAACACAGCTCTACATAAGGGGGGAAAAATGACAAAGTCTATTTCTTTTCTCTTTCTTTTTGCTTTTAAAAATGTGTGTCTAGAAAGTATCAAAAGAAAAAGCGACATTATAATTGCTGAAGTTTTCTTGCCAAGAAAAGCACCCTGTTCTTGGGGGTCATGTGTAGGAGAAAGAAGGACCTTTAATGGAGAAATGTCTTTGGACACCTACCATAGTTTGTCAGTTTGCAGATGCTAATGGAACCAGGCTTGGCGATTGAAGGGGAAAATGGAATATGAAAGCAAAATGAAAGAGGCCTATGAAGCAAGCCTGTCATTTCTAAATGAAGGTTTCATGCAAAGGAATTGAGTCTTTTCACAGCTGAAAATGGAATTTTTAAATAAGATAAAATAAAAGGACACTTTGGCTTGTTGCAGATTCTGTAATGAAATACAGTCTGCTAATACCGTGACCTGCATTTCTCTCTGTTTTATGGGTGCTATTCCTTGACGTAAAACCTGTATTTTCTCAAGTCAGCATTTGATGATGGATGTCAAAATACAGGCCATGTATTATGCATATAGCATTACCGATTTAAGGTGTTTACTTGTCAAGTTGAAGAAATTCAAAAACGTCATATCCACTGAATCTGCACAGCTGTCACTTGCAGTTTTTCATGCTTTTTGAATGAAACTTCTGATGAAAACAGTTTAGTTTTCCCCTTCACTATTCTAGGGGAAGAAAACAGCTAGCATTGAAAATGCATGTTATTGGTTATATGGTTGGCTAAAAAACAAACATTCTAAAGTTTAGAAAGATGGACACTGTGCTTTCATTTAAAATTACTTACCCTGTGCACAGTATCTCAATATAAAAAATAAAATTAAGTGCAATAAGGGTATGAAACATAAATAAAACTTTTTTTTCCCTGAAAGCATGGTATTCAATAGTATAAAATGTATACACAGAAGAGCAAAAAATAGGCAAACTTTTTTATATTTTTCTGGCACTTCATGCATTATGTACCCCCAAAACAGCAAACAGATATTGAGTATCTGTCATTTCATTCCTGGTAAAGTTTCACATATACCATAATGCCAGATTCAACCCACTGTTGTCTGTTACATTACTAGAGAGTAAGTCAAGAATCTGGTCATACAATCTATTTGGAATTTTGTCCTTGGGACCTTAGCAAGTAACTTTGTATATTTAAGTTCGTAATTCAATAATAAGCTCATATAAATATCCATCAAGGGCAAAGAAGAGAAACCCAAGTGAATGTGTCTGCCTGTCTTTTAAGTGGGGGAGCAAATTGGGCCTTGCAGCCAGCATAGAGCTGATGTACTTCACTTGGTAAAATTAATTTTGACCAAAAGGATGTATGAGGTAAATAAATGTCTCATATTTTTATGTCTTTATGTACGTCATTAAAGAGGTAGAAAGTCAACCTAGTTGGGGTGATTTCTCACCCTCACTAAACTTGAAGTTATGGCAAGGCCAACCTCATTGTAGTATGTACTTGGGATTTGGGACCGAGATCCAAAGAAGCCCAAATTGCAAAAATCAAAAACAAAGTAGGCTACTTTCCAATTTACTGTGCCCACATCTACTTTTTGATTTCTGTGTAAGGCACAGAAATCAAGTGTCCATTATGAACAGGAGGCAAATACAGCAGTCAGGGTCTCTTCATTATGTATTATAATCTCACTTATATATTTATAAAATTTCATGTAGTAAGAAGTCCTGAGGTCAGTTAATTTTGATTCTAGGTCCGGTTAATTCAGAAACTCAAGGACAGTTCTTCCTGTCATTGAATTTTTCTATCATTCAGTTCAGTCAATATCATTTAAGCTGATTTTGTCCTCAGCTGGTGCCCGTCCTAGTTAGGTGATGGCTGCCCAGTTCTGGGCACTACAGGCACAAAAGCAATGTCCAGGGGATTGAAAGAGAATCTCTCCATATGTGGTTCTTTTTAAGACCCAGGAAACTCGTCCTTAAAGCCCCCAAGCAGATTTCCTCCCACCTCCCCTTGGCCAGGCTGTCACTCACTGGGAAGAGAATAAGCAATCGATTGGTTTAAGATAGCAAGACTGGTCAGGTTATGCTTTAGTAATGAAAACAGCAACAAAACAAATCTTACTGTCTTAAAGCAACACAGATTGCTTTTTTGTTCACTCAGAATGCTTTGTGGGTCTAGGGTACTGTATAGTGCTGCTGCCCAGCCTTAATCTTCATAGTAACTCATATTCCCACAGTTGCCATGGCCTGTTTTGTTCACCTTTCATGGGCCAGAGCATTTCCTATGTCACATGGCTGTATCTAAGTTCAAGGAGGCACTTAGGCATAATTCTCATGTATACCTGGAGAGAGAGGGGGACAAATCTCTGTGAGCAAGACGAGATCAATAAATGGTATAGACAAGTTTTTAGGGAACTATCAAAGTGGGTTAGAGTTATTTATAACAATCTCCAGTTTGTTCTTCTGAAAAACAACTCATCAGAGTTTACCCTGGGATTGCTAATTGTTGACCTATAAATCATGCATTATATACACATGCGCACACACAGACACACACACACACACATACATGCACACACACATACACACATATTGGATTGGGTAAATACTCTGAACTCTTGTTATTTCCAAATTTTCCACATCTCTTATTTTTCTACCTTCTCTTTTTCCTTCCCAATAGGTTTCACGCCTCCAGGAATGGACAGATCCTCTCCAGACAACAGCCCAGTGCACGGGATGTTACGCCAGCCATCCATCACGACTGGGGTCAACATCCCTATCATCACTGAACTAGGTAGGGGTGAATGTCAGCTCTGAGTGGATTTTTTGGTCCTCTCTTGCAACCATGTAGGATATGAGGAGGTTGGCCTATTGTTTAAGTCCTTGAGCATAGTAGGCTCCAGTGGGTTTGTTTTGAGGGAGGTTGGAGAGAGGTATGAGTGGAAATTTATCAAATTATCAAATGGAAAACTGATCTAACTTTCCTCTGAGATGAATGGACAGTTTACTTCCTGCTGATAACTTTTTCAAGGAGTGTGAGATGATGGATTTGAGCTTGGGGCATTAATTAGGGAAGAGGGAAGGGAGGGAAGACATAGTCCATGGACTCTTGGTAATTTTCACTGGCAACAGCTCTGGACAGCTCCTACAGTCAGAACCCCCTATTCAAGTCTAAGCCAAACCATTTTGAGAACTGGGGAGAAACATTAGACTAATATGTCAGGACTCTGCATTTATTCTATCCTCCAACTTCTCAGACAAAGGCCATTTCAGTGAGTGCCACTCAAGTCCAAAAAACGATGGGGTTATTAGGGCCATGATTGTTGGCCATAGAATCCAATTTTTAACCTGGCCATGGCACTCCCTGCTACCACCTGTGAACTCGCAAAACTGCACAGTGGTTTTCACCTCCCAAGACAAATATTAATTCCTATGGTCCTGATCCTGGGTCTCTTTACTTTAGAATGTTTCCTCTGTTATTCCCTCACTCTTGTCTTTTTCTGTACTTTCCTCCACTCCCTTTCCCCAACCCTTAAATGCTGTATCCAATTAGCTAAACCTGGCAAGTTGCCTTTGGTATCAGTCAATCAGGAAAAAAACAGTGGGACACACATTCTAATGATAACTGAACTGGGTAAGAAGCACTGTTTTCCTTAACATCAGTATCTCCTTTTGTTCTGTTGTTGGTATTTCCAACCATCATCAGCTTGTTTTTTATTTTACCGGCTGTAACAGAAAGGCTACCCCTTGGCACTGCTTTGAATGTGTTTTATTTGTGGCTCTGGTTGGAATCGACTGTCTTGTTCTGGCCTTTCTTAATGATTTTTTTCCCCACATAGCATCAGTAAACCTTTGATCACACCCATCTGACCTAGCCGTTGTTTTCAAAGCATCTTTGCTCTAATTCATTTTCTTTGGCCTGGGCCTTTTTTTTTTTTCTTTTCCATGTGTCCCCCTGCTCTCCCGCCTTCTCCCTTATATTCCTCTTCCAACACACTGTCAGTATGACTGACATGTCTTCACAGCTCTCAGAGGAAGTCAAAGGAGAAATATAAAAATTTTAAGATAAGAAACCCAAGACAGTGCCTTCCCTCCAGCTGTTTATTTTCCTTTATTCTGACTTTATTTGCCTTTTTTTTTCATACTAGGCCCTTTCTCAGAAGCTCCGGTTCTGAAGCCATAAAAGCAGCTAGCTCCTAGGGAACCTTTTCTTACTAAAGCCAGATTTCAGAAAGGGTGCCAAAGATGAGGTTAGTAGCTACTGAGGCACAGCCCTGCACTCTGATCTGCACCCTGCTGGCCCAGGGCCTTCTCTGGGAGATTCAAAGTGGACTCATTGGGAAGATGAAGGGCTTGGTTATGACTACATTTGTCAAACTCTCCCATGACTTTCAATAATTTGGTTAATAACTCCATGAAAGGTACTCCTCGGCACCTGGCCTCAGAACTGGGGATTGATCTTCTAAATAGAGACAGCAAAAGTGCTTCTCAATGGAGAGGTGGATAGAGAGGTGGGAAGCACCTGCCTTCAAATGACTTAAATGAAACTAACATGCCATTTTCTTGGCCCCAAAATATATTTCAAAATAAGATAGCAGCTTTTAACACAGTAATCTTGCTCGCTAGGTGTCTAAAAACTAAGGAATAAATTGTCCACCACTCAGTACTGCATTATATTTAGACGTAGCTATTTATCAGGACAAATTCACTCAGGTCAAGGAGTATTGCACTATTTTTTTTTTCCAGCAGCAGAAGAGGTCTTTTTCAGGTTTAGAGAAGTTGGCTAAAAGCCTAGGCTTCTGGACTGTTCTACTCAGAACCTTAGTGTAAGAGACCCAGAGAGCTTGTGCAGCCCAGACTTCTGGTTGGAAAATTCATCCAAACATCCCCATCTCAGAAGCCTTTAGAAGCATTTCAGAATCATCACTGCCAGGAAATTCTTTTTCCATTTGAAATTCATGTGCTGCCAACTAGCTGGGATATCTCGATTTGTGATTAGAAGAGAAAAGACTTGATGTCCCAAATCTGGGCAAAAATTCAAGCATTCGATGAGTATCACTGAATCTCCTGAAGCCTTTGTTCCTCACCGGATGTCTTCCATGAGCTCAGAGAACCTTCCATGTGTTCCCATCACCCTTACTTTCTGACGTGAGCCTGATTTCCCAGTGGTTATACCACCTTTAGCAATCACACCGTCATCCGACCACTTTGCCTTCTTGCGTGCCCACAAATACTTACTGTTTACCTACATGTTCTGAGATGTGTTCTGCATTTCACCAAGCCAGTAAAATGCCTTTTGAAAACCACAGATGATGCCAAGATCAAACAAGTTTTTTCAATGCTGTGGTATATTCTAGTCTTCATCCATTTGGAGAGTCCCAACTGATATTTGTGGGTCAAAAGCCTGTATAAGATCCACAAGGGGAAAATTTGTTTAAAGCCGTTCAACTTGACTGTTTCCCAGTTGTATTTAACCTCATAGATTTTGGGGTGATTGTTTAAAGCAGCTACATAAATACTGTTTTGTGAAATAGGCTTTGGGTGATACTGGCTATTCTCCCTCCAAGTCAGGGTAACACAGAACGGTATGAGGGATTTTTATTGAAACCTGGCTTGTGCCTTGGAATTCCTTCCCAGTGTCTCAAATCCCTAGCTTGCTGAAAATCTAGTCATCACTTTCTACTTGTCACCAATCCCCTCCAAGTCTAGTACCAACCCTTCTCCATCATCTTGAAAAAAGATAATAGATGCCGTTCCTTTTGGAGTATCCATACACATGCCTCCTTGGCTATTACAAATAATTAAAACCATGCCCCTCTGCATGTTTTCCTAAGTTGAAATTTCCTGATTCATAAAGCAGGAAGACTGAGCTGTGACACTTATAACATGCTTTGGGGTAAATGGAGGGAGAGGAGGAAAGCTACGAGTTGACCCTAGTATGATCCCTGAGCAAGGCCTATGTGCTTCTGAGAGGAGTGGAAGGAAGCTGGACATTTCCATAACACAGTGGGTGGGTAAAAGTTTGATGTCAGAAAGGCTATCCTTTGAGTAGCTAACATTCATCAAGGTTCTGGGCCAGGCTCACCAAGCACAGTCTAATCGGCACCTCTTGACAACCTCTTGAGAGCTGCTGTTACCTCCCTATCTTATAGAGGGAGAAACTAAGGTGTAGAAAAATGCTTTGCCTAAGAGCATTAGTGCAGAGCCTGGCTCCGAACCATAGTTGCTTGTCCTGCATCTTGTACTTTCACTCACGAGCCTGTAATTCAAGTGCTGCTGAGACAATGCAGACCCAGAAGTGATAAACTTTGGAAGAACAGCTCAAAGAATCCTGCCTCATACAATAATCAAAAACAAAAGTTAAGAAAAAAATGTTATCCAAAAAGTTACTTTTGGAAAAAACAAACAAACAGACAGTAACTCTAAGAAAGAAAATTAGCTGCTAATACATTTAGAAAGGAATCAGAAAAAGGAAACCTCATCTATTCTTTTCCTCAAAGCATGAGCATTATTTCAGAAATCACAGGCAGTCATTTCCTCCTCACCACGCACTCTACCCCCTCTTACCTGCTTTGCAAAACTGAACATTTCTGAAGCCAAGATGGGAATGGAAATTAATTTATCACTTAATTTTTAATAAGTTAAAGACATCTCAGTGACACAGCCAGTCAGTCTGCACGTGCATGCCAGAGGAGTCCTTGAGGAATCCTCAGATGGAAATAAAACACAGCATCAAATGCTGCATCTGCTTGAGCTGAAGCACAGAAAAGACTGAACCGTTTAGAAGGGGAAAGGGAGAACGTGGGCATCCCCATGCACCTCGGGATGCAGAGCAAGTCTTTGTCAGCAAGCAGCCAGAGACAGCCCAGGATCCATCTCACCTGGAGTTGCCTTTGTATTATCCAGGGCCTGTCGGGTGTGGGCCCAGATTCAGGGCTGGGACAACAGCCACAACTCAGGCCCGTTGCCAGGCAGGCTGCGGGTCATGCCTGTGGGTGAATTCCTTGCTCTTTGCCTCTGCTGTGCTCCCAGTCAATTGCTCTTCACTTTCTTTTCCTTGTGGCTTAACTTACCATCCCAGCATGGCTACTTGTGGCTACTCATCCTTGAAATATGTTCATCTCTCAAAGGACTTGGCTACCAAAAAACACTTCAGGGTGTTTTTCGGTCATGTTTCTAAAACTATACCAAAGGACTGACCAGGACTGTCTACCAGTCCTCCAGCAGCCTGCCGTGGGGCAAGCCTGCTTGAATTTGTTGCTCTCCAGGCCTCGGAAACTTGAACAAATCACATAGGAGCAGTCCATTGAGTCCCACTGATCCCCACCCCCAGATCCATATGGCTTCTCCCATGCTTTTCTTTCCTTTTCAGTGACTTCAGTGTTTCTAAACCACTAGCCTCCTCTTTCTCTGGCTTCACTGCCTGTGTGTGGTCTTTTGAGTTAATTCTTATTTTATGCTTTTCTAGTGAACGATACTAATGTTCAGTTTTTGGACCAAGACGATGATGATGACCCCGACACAGAACTGTACCTCACGCAGCCATTCGCATGTGGGACAGCATTTGCCGTCAGTGTCCTGGACTCGCTCATGAGTGCGGTAAGTGGGTGTGGGATAAAGGAGGAGGGCTCACACGAGAGGCTCACAGTCTGAAAAGGGATACCAACATTCATCAAACGATCACGCAAATAAACGTTTGATTATAAATTATTGAAAGTGCAAAGAAAGCTATGTATAAATATAGGTGAGCACTTGACTTGGTCTCCGGATCAGAGAAAGTTTCCACAAAGAAATAATACACATTTTATGTCAAAATCTGAGCAACAGAAGGCTGGGGCGGAGGTCGGGGGTGTGGGAATCGTAGGGAAGAATATCCCCTGAAGAAAGAAAGCTAATGCAAAGGCCCCGTGGTGGAAGAATATGACAGTCTCAAGGAAGCCAAAGAAAGCCCGTGTGGCTGGACCACAGTAAGAGAGGGGAAGTGAAGGACAAGGCAAGGTTGGACCTGCAAGATCTTGAACTTGTTCTTATGGTTTTTTCTTAAGAGCAGTGAGGAGGCATTGAAGGGTTTCAAGCTGACAAGTGATGTGACAAGGGACGTAGGGTGTGGAGGATGGTTCAGGAAGCAAGATGGCAGAGTCAGAGGCTCTCAGATCTTAGACTAGGATAGAGCTGGCAGAACTGGAGGGCGGTGGATGGCTTTGAGTGGTGTTTCAGTAAAATCGATAGAACTTGAGTGTAGAGTAAATATGAGCTGAAGGTAGAAGATAACAAAGTGTCCAGGATGACTCCTAGGTCACTGCTGGTCACCAAGACATTAGTTTTGGGGGAGGACCAGGCATGAGGGCCAGGCCTGGCCTATTCTTTGTTGCAAGGAAGGACTAGAGTAGTGGCAAAGAATGGAGAGTGGGCTGGCAAAAGGATCAAAAGCATCTTTGGTTTCTTCTATAACTTGATAGCGTTGTTTTTGCACCCTTGAGACCAAAAACAAAAACAAGTTAAAGGTAGGCCCTAGTCGAATGGAGCCATCCTGAACTGTAAAAGCCAAAAGCAGACATTAGAATGGATTATAACCCGACGATAATGATGCGTTCCTGCTGAGTGCCTTTATGTATTATATAGAAAAGCCTCTTTATTTTGGAATTCTCAAATTCGCAATTTGTGAAAATCCAGACATAGGCTGGATAAACATTGACCTTTGGAGAATCCATGAAAAAGAGTCTTATCGAACACATTAAAACCATAAACATAGCTCAGAGAGTTTTTATGCACATACATTTCTTAACGTGCTTAAAAAGGCTATTCTCCTGAATGTGTTAAACAACTGATAGGCTAATTATGCACAATTCTCATCTATTCATTAAAGCTAATCCCAGAAGGACCTCTATTTGAAGAAAGAAAAAACATAAAGCTTTTTAAGACTAATTTAGGTTATTCTATATTCCTGAATGTGGTCCAACTGTAAGCATATCTTTGTTAAAAATCAGAATTATGGATCTAAAAATAATTATGAAATAGCATTCATTTGAATTAAGGTTGGCTGCGGTCCATGACATACCGCTGCTTTCGAAGCCAAGGAGGAGAATTATACAGTCCCTAGGGAAGAACACTCTTAGTTTCCCAGGGCTTATGATCTTCCTAATGGCCTGAGGACACTGAGCCTAACCTTTCTACCTGCAGTGGTGTCAGGCTTGGTTTGGGCAAATTCCTTACACAAGCCAGAAAGAATGGTAGGTGATACTGGATGTGTTCATTAAACCACCACACTCTCTGTAATGGTCCTCATAGTCTCCAAATTCTGTTTCAGATTTCTGTAATTCATTGCTTTAGAAATATCACTTTACTTCTGATGCTAATAAGGAGGATTACAGAAGGCTGTTGTTCTCACTAAGAAATAATAAACTGTTTATAGTACAATCTTTGTTCAGAATTACAAAATACTTTATTAAAATGTTTATGTTTTGAAATTCAAATTTATAAAATTATTTCTTTTTACGTATCAGGTATTCAGTATATTTCAGGTAGGACCAGCTACATAATTTTCAAGGCCATTTTTTCACAAATTAGTAAAAATTTTAAAATGGTAACAGTAGAGCATTAAACTAAGCCGGGGACCCTCCTGAGCATGGGCCCTGGGTCACTGCACAGGCCGCACACCCTTAAAGCGGGGCCTGGTTCCAAGGAACACAGCTGGAGTTAAGCATCAGAGAACTTCATTTCTGCAAGCCACGTGGACACATGGTGGCCATGGGGTGGGAGTGGGTCCACATCTGGATTTGGAGTGCACAGCTATCTGTCTGCAGCATAGGGAGTTGGTTCTTAGAAACTCAGGAGATATCAAAGTGAGTTGGTTTGAAGTCTTTTAAATAGATATCTTTAATCTCCTTTGAAATGCAAACTAAAGTATTTGGGAGAGGGTAGCCAAGACACGTGTGGATACAATAGTCTGAGAGTAGCACTTCTGAATTCTAGCCTGGGAAAAGAGTGTGTCAGGAATCTAGTAACTGTCATTGCAATTATTATCACCAGCATCATTTATCAAGGATTCAGAACTGTGCGAGATACTTCACCTATAGTGTCTGATCTTTTGGGTAATAATATGAATCACCCTTGTTTAAGTGTTAAAGCAAGACATATTTAACTGATCCAGTTGTAATGACTTTTCAAATCACTAACCAAATGCCTAACCAATTATTCCAGACCTTGTTTTCATTGTCTAGGATGAACAAGTTTCACAGTGAGGTCTTGATCTGGGTCTTGTTCAACAGATCTAATTGAATCTAGACCTGATAAAATGTTACCTGTGATTTCTTTGCATTCCACCCCAACCTTCATATATATATTACATATAATATATAATAGATTATCAGGGACCAAGGCAATAACTAGAAAGAACTGAAAGGGTGGGTGAGAATATAAATTGAGAAAATGAGATTCCTCCGAGCAGCAGGAGCCAGAGGTAAGCTTCCATCTCAGTCATTTTCTTACAGGCAACATCACACACACACACACACACACACACACACACACACACACATCTCTTTAGATCTCAATGATCTCCTTTTTCTAGTGCTCCTCCCAAAATTTGCCATTTAATCATAAGTCTAAACATTCCCTGAATCTTGTTCTTTAAAACTCAACTCCTGCCGCTTACTGCTTCATTTGTTGAAAGAATAATGTATTGATTCATCACAGGCTTTCCTGGAACAGATAGCGATGTTACAGGCATGGCCTCATGGCTTTCTCTTGCAAATCAACAGCAGAAACACATGATGAGAGGGAATCATTATGCTTATGGATATATGCCTCTAAGACTATCACGACTGTGAAATGTATTTTTCAGAATGACCAGCTTGCTACATATACAAAGATGAAAAGAAAGCCTCTCTTTATTTAGAGTTGAAATGGGCACATGAGTATTAAGATGTTTTTTCTACAATCACCACTTGCCTCCACCATCACCCCCAATTTAAGTTCCACCTATATCAGTCATGGACTCAAGAGCTAGACTGCTTGAATGTGGATTCCAGCACTGCCATTTACTGTCTGTGTAATCTTAACCTCTCTGTGCCTCAGTTTTCTCATCTTTAAAATGAGGATAATAATAGTATCTACCTCATAGGATTTTTGAGATGATTAAATAAGTTAAAGTTGTAGGCCTTTTAGCCACACTTCTCTTGTTGAGGCCTGCTTCCACATCTGAAAGTGTACTATTCCTTCTACTAAAGCTTTTCTTTTCTGCTGTTAAAAAAAAAGTTGTAAAGTGATTAGTGCAGAATTTGATACATGACAAGCTCTATATTACTTATTGTTATTAATCAATACATTTATTGGGCACTTACTAAATGCCAGGCACTATTTTCCATTCTGAGGATTCAGCAATGAAGAAGAAAGATGAAGTCTCTGCCTTCATGTTGTTGAAGTTTCATTCTAGAGGGTGGTAACTATATAAGCGATGGTAACTGTGTGAGTAAATACGTTCTGTCAGTTAGGGATAACTGATGTGAAGCACATGAAATAGTTTGAATGGGTGTGGAGACCTGTTTTAGCCAAAGTGGTTGGAATAAATCTCTTAGGCAGTAACTTTGAAGCTGACACCAAAAAATCAGGAGAGCACCTGGAGGTGAGGGCGACTAACTTTCCCAGGCAGAAGAAATAGCAAGGACTGAAAAGTAGCGATCAGCTGGGTTTGGTTTGTTCAAGAGAGTAAGTAAAGGCCATAGTGGTTGGAGTGTGGCAGACATGGGTGAAGGATACACAAGAAGCAGTTAGACAAGCAAGGCCATTGGCCACACCATGGATATTCTGTGTATAAAAGAACATGTCCAGTCAAGTTTTAAACCTAGGGTTAGATACTTCAGTCTTGGTTAGAAGATGCACCTTCTTTTGGTTACTGCCAGCATCTTTATAATGCCACTAGAGAATGTGACCATCTGCAAGGTAGACCCATATGATTTACTCTCTTAACTCTGCTTGCATTAAGGGCCAAACTCTTGAACTATGTTATGGAGAAAACCAAGTTCTTGTTTAGCTCAGACTAACCTAGTGCCATGTGAAGTAAGTGACATAAACAAAATACTCTTTTATGGGCCTATTTCTTACACTCCACTCAAGAACCTCCATTTCTACTTCTCAGAAAAAGAATGACTGGCCATGGGCTGTCCCAAGGCGGCTGAGCTAGCTGGCATCATATCAGTGTGGCAAACAGTAGTGTGTTCTGTTGGACTCAGAACCTGCCACGGCTGTCACATCAGGCCAGGTGGGCCCAGGATTGAAACAAATCAAATGGTTCTCATCTTTCATGAAAGAAAAATACTAAAAATAAAAATCTACACCATGAAAACGAAGAAATATAAAAAATGGCAGCTATGACATGGAAAATGACAATTTTAGAGCAATTATAAATGAAAGGCAAAGTGCCATTAAAGTTAAGGCAATGTTATTAAAAGATGTGTTAATTTTCAGTTAAATTTTCTATAAAAGACCAATTAGTTTAAAAGGCTTGACAGCATTAACTGCGAAACATAAGCTCTGGTAATTATACCTTAAAAAAATAAAAAAGGAAGATGCTCCCGCGTGTCGGAGACACACGTGCAGACGGGCAGCCACAGAGTGGGCTAGATGGCGCTGTGCGCTCCCATTTCCCCATTTCGATCCCCAGCATTTCTTGGTTTCCTCAGTGCTGTTAATCTGTCTACTTACTGGAGGCCAAGTAGGCCACACATGTGATGTGGGCCAGCTTTATGATATTAGAAATGAGAACAAAGAAGCACCAAGATAAGGGACTTTCTAAATTGGTTGCCTTGCTAGTCAGTTGTTCTTTTTATGAACTGCCATTTATTATTCATTGTGCATTAGAAGTTACACAAGTATCTCACTTAACACTATCCTTTAAGCTAGGTTTGTTTTTGTTTTTGTTTTTGTTTTTTGTTTTTTTGTTTTTTTAATCCCTGTTATGCCTGAGGAATCTGAGACATAGAAAAAAGAAAAACAAAAAGTTAGGCAACTTTCCCATTCTTATAGCTATTGAATGGCAAAGCAAGGATTTAAAACCATACTAGCTGTATTCTCGTCTGTACACATCACCATGAGTGCCATGTTGCCTCACTTAGTAAAAAGGCTTCCCTGATCAGTGTGGAATCCTGTCCTTGGCAGTGGGAAGAGGGACTCCCATATTCCTCAGTATACACAGATCTCCTGATTCCAGGCAATGAGCAGGACTCTAACTCATTATGGCAAGCGCTCCAACACCCATGTGATGCAAGAACAGCCATAGAAAAAACCTCTTCCCAAAGCATCCCTGGAAACTAGTCCTGCCAGGGTTGGAGGTCTATGCAAAAGTCCCTCACCAGGCTCCTAGCACAGGTGTAGTGAACATGGTAAGATTAGCAGTACAAAAGATTAGGAGGCAAAAGATTACAATACACTTATGACCCTTGCTCTAGAATTTTGAGATTCTTGTATTCTAGTGTTTCTTAACCCAAAAAAGAATTGTGCCTTCTGGGGCAGGTGAGTTGTAGAGAACTTGTTCCAGCTGAAATATCCTCCACAGGAATAGTCTTTAATAATTGGCATTTGAAGGCCTGCCATCTGGTTTGTTTCATGATGCTGAAACAGCCACTTTCTATGCAGAAAGCCCTGGATTTAGTGCTTTACTGCAGACCACTATATGCTCTATAAGTGAGCACATGAAAAACTTTGTGACTTCTAGTATGACTGACTGGACATCCTTTTTCAGGGAAAGCATTGTCTTTCCACCACGTTACTCAGATCACAAAGAGACCTTGAAATATGCTCAAAGCACTTCCATATGCAATGCTCAAAGTACTTTTTTGCAGCTGAATACTGAGGCATTAAAATGGGAGCAAGAGTACTCTGCTGACAGAAAGGCATAATTCTCTGTCATAGCAGATAGTGCTGCCCACACACTGCTCTGTGATGCCTGCATAGAGAAGTCGAGGAGAGAGAGCTGGGATAAGTACAGTGTGAGCTCAGAGGGCAGAGAATTTATGTTCAACATTGTGAGTGGTTCCAGAATGTTCAAGCACCTATCAAATTCTGTGGCCCTCCTTGAGGTGAGGGCAATTTTGAAAGTGAGAGACTCTTTGACTGTACCCAACTGCAAGGCAAACCAAGACCTAGGGATTAGTAGGTGCTCAATAAATGTCAGTGACTGATTGATCAGAAAGATTGTGCTGTTTCAGTATAACTGGTTTCAACACAGAAGAGGAAACATGTTAAGGCCAAATCTTAAAGATTTGACAAAACAATAATCTTCCATATTGACCTGCTAAGACTTATCATTGCAAACCAGAACTTACAGTGTTCTTTGTTTAAACATCACTGACCATGTTTTCATTAGAAAAGTTATTCAGACTCATTGTGGAAAATTTGGAAAGCACAGAAACACATAAAGAAGAAAATTTAAATGAACCATATTTCCAACACCCAAATATAAGCGTGGTTAATATTTTGGTATATTTCCTTCCAGATGGGTAGATGAATATTCAATCATCCAGTTTTATATCTCATTTTATTTCATTTATTTTCACAGTGTTTTATCCAGAGCATTTAATCATCTCATATTCTTGGGTATCAGGATTTGCAAAGCCTTTATAAAACTTCATGAGATGCCAACATATGGATGTTCTAGAATTTATTTAACTGTTTCTATTGTAGGGCATTTCACTTGTTAATTTTTTATTGTAACAATAATTAACCCTATGATAAACATTATTATATATAAATCTTTGAACAAGAAGCAACTTATTACCTTGAAGTAAATGTATAGAGTTTTAAATAAATATGAACGTTTTCAAGCTCCTAATACATATTGCTAGATCATATCTCAGAAACAGTTGTACCAGTTCCCACTACCATCAATGGTGTGTAAGTGCCATCTCATGCACTCTGGCAGGTAATGATTATTATTTTCCCTAGGAGGGCCTTTAATTGTGGTTGTGATAGTTATGAAATGTATGAAATTTTAATTTGTATGTAATCATGTAAATGCATATTTTCTTTTGCAAATTCTTTAATAGTTTCTATTCTTAAAAAGTGTTTGCTAAACAAGAGAACTATCAGGTATCTTGAAATTGGTTTAAGTATTCAGCTATATTTTCATCAGGCTGTTTATGGCTGCATTTTTTTGCCTTTAACAATTAATAAAATTTACTTCCTTTGTCCCAACCCAGGTTTATTGAGATATAATTGACTTATAACATTATATGAGTTTAAGGAATACAATATAATCATTTGATATATGTATATTTTACAAAATGATTACCACAATAAAGTTAATTAACACATCTATCATTTCACATAATTATGATTTTTTTGGCAGGTGAGAAATTTAAAAATCTACTCTTTTATCAACTTTCAGATATACAGTACAGTATTCTTAACTATAGTCACCATGCTATACATCATATTCCCAGAACTGATTCATCTTATAACTGGAAGTTTATATTCTTTGGCCACCTTTACCCATTTCCCTGACCTCCACCTCCCCTCCTCCAACCACCAATCTGCTCTCTTTTTCCCTGAGGTCAATTTTTTTTATACTCCACATATAAGTGAGATTATACAGATTTGTATTTCTTGGACTTATTTCACTTAGAATAAAGCTCTCAGGATTTATCTATGTTGTTGCAAATGCAGAGTTTCCTTTTTATGGCTGAATAATATTTCTGTGTGTGTGTGTGTGTGTGTGTATCACGTTTTCTTCATCTATTCATGTGTTGATGGACACATATTGTTTCCATGTCTTGGCTCTTGTAAATAGTACTGTAATGAACATGAGGGTGTAGAAGATAACTCTTCAAGAATGTTATTTTACTTCTTTGGAATATATACATATAAGTTGAATTGCTGGGTTATCTGGTAGTTCTGTCTGTAATTTTTTGAGGCACATCTTACTGTTGTACATAGTGTCTGTACCAATTTACATTCCCTTTAACAATATACAAACCTTTCCTTTTCTCCACATCCTCACCAACACTCACTATATCTTATCTTTTTGACAATAGTCATTCTAATAGGTGTGAGGTAATATCTCATTGTGGTTTTCATGTGCATTTCCCTGATGATTAGTGATGCTGACCACCTTTACATGTACCTATTTGCCATTTTAATATCTTCCTTAAAATTTTTATTCAATTCCTTTGCCTATTTTTTACTTAATTTGTTTTGTCACTTAGCTGTATGAATTCCATTCGTAAATGGAATCCTTTTTCAGAAATTTAAAATTAATATATTTTCACAGTAGAAAATATATGAAATAAACTAAATTACAGGGGAAAAATCAATCAAAATTCTATCGCCAAGAATTATTCACCAAGTAAAATTTGGGGGTACTAACTATAGTTATTTTTACATAAATACAAATATATCGGTTGAGGTCTGAACTTTTAACATTTTAGATCATGGTATTTTTGGGTCTCCTTTTTTGAATATTTTAATATTATATAATTATTACCATGTCATTAAATATTCTCTAAAAGCATAATATTGATATCTGTACAATGTAAGTCAGGTAAGCATATCCTTATTTGTTTAATCATTACTATATTATTGAAAAATTTTTCTCAGCTACCAGTTTCTCCTAAATTATATGTCAAATAAATGTACCTTCCCTATGATGTGTGATGTTTTCCTTATCATATTAAGGAATGGATCAGCAAACTTTTTTTGTAAATGGCCAGATGGTGAATATTTTAAGCTTTCGAGAGCCATACAGACTGTCAAAACTACTCACCTCTGCAATTATAACACAAAAGCCTGTTCATAAACAAATTCATATGTCTGGATCCCCATAAAACTTTTTGTAAAAAACAAAAACATGTGACAAGCCAGATTTGGCCCAAAGGCCAGATTTACCAACACCTGTTATTAAAGTCTTAAAACTGCTAGGCTATGGTTCTCATTAATTCATTCTGATTAATCGATCTTCCAATTTTTAATATTATCTACAATGCTTAATTATGGAATCTTTAACATTTATTTTAATACCTGGAAAGACAATTTCATAACTGTTTTCAGAGAAAATTTAGCATAATTATATCAAGTTTTAAAGTTCAGTTGAATCTATAATTAGGCATATATCAAACAAAAATTTTACTAGAAAAAAATATGACATTGTAATGTCTAGTTTACACGATAAGGAACATGGAATCTCTCTCTCTTTCTCTCTCCCTCTCTCTCTTCCGAATAGTCTTTTCTGTCTCTCTGTAAAACTATCATAATTTTGCTCTCTACTGAAAAATGGTAGTAGGTATTCTTTTTACTCATACCCAGTGACTGGGATTAAAAAGAGAGCTTCCAGAAGAGTAGTATTAATTCTCAAACTTATATGACACTATATTCTCTTTCTTACTTCAAGTCTTATTTTTTTTGTCGTTGCTGTTATTTGTCTAGGTTTATTTTTTCAAAAATTATTTCTTATACCTATCAATTCATTAAATACTCTCTTGCTATTTCATTAGTTGATGCTTTATTATTTCATTCTCTGCTTTTGTTAGATAAAAAGAATAATCAAAACTAATATTTAGCATTATTTATTGTAATTCATATTTAATAACAAAAGCATTTAGGACTCCGAATTTGTCTCTATAGCTTTGTCCTCAACCTATGACATTTTTATATGCCATTTTCAAATAGTTTTCAATTTTTAAACACTCTATATCCTAAGTTTGATTTCCATCTTGACCTATAGTTATTTAATATACTTAAAAAAAAACTTGGAAGTATTGGGGTATTTATTTTGTTTCTACTATTACGTTAATTTTTAAAACATAGACTGTACAGTTTATACTTTATTATGTATATTGAGATTTTATGCTTTGAGCTATGATCTTTTTATTGTTTGGAAACTATCTAAAAATATTACATAAAGTTTTGCACAAATCTACTAAATCGCTCTTATTATATCCTTAATTTTTTATGTATATATTTTGGTCTGTTGGATCTGCAAAAGCTAGAAACACAGTGATAATTCACATATCATTTTCTCATGTAACTCTCAGTTCATATTTAGTTTACTGTAGTTGCTAATTAGTTTCACCTTCTATATTTCAGTTATATTATTGTCTCCATAAGTAAGTTATATTTTTAAGGGAGTTTTATTTATTTAGAATTATTTTCAATTACATTTGAATTCAATATTATATTAGTTTCAGGTGTAAAACATAGTGGTTAGAACTTTGTATAACAGTAAGGTATATCTTTATTATAAATTTTAACTAATTATAAATATAAATATTTTCTTTAAAAGATACTTTTCTATACCTGTTTCGGTTTGTTTTTCCTGTCTGTCTCTGAAGATATCAGAGTTTAATTTGGCTTTTGAACATGTCTGAGTACTTTTGTCATTTTATCAAATAATTCAGCTTATTTATGTTTAGTTATATAACATATAATGCTATATTTTGCATTATGCTTTATATATGCTTCTATAATTATGACTTTTATAATCCATTTTTGGCATATGGACTATATTCTCTATGCTTATTTTCTCTAATGATGTGTAAACTATCTATTTTATTTTAACTCTAGTTAGTGGTTACCAGATGTTCTACAAATGCAACTAAAGCTATATTTTCCCATTGTTATTACCTAGAAAAATATAGTAACTCTTGATTTCTCCCTCTATAAAATTAGGGAATTTATATACCTTTTTGTGTATCCTCCTTTCTCCTATCTCATTTTTGTGACTTTTAAAAATAATTTAACATTACTTTATTAGTAGAAAATTTTTTGTCACATTTTTTTCTTTCAAGAATTCCTTTTGACACTTGCATCCAGTTTGTAATAATATGTACAATATTTCACCAGTATTTTTAAATCGAATATGTTTATTTTTTTTAATTTTTAAACATTTCAAATGATCTTGAAGGAAGCTGATTTTTGTTTCTGAGTACTTTTTTTTTTAAAGGAAGTAACTCTAGTCCACAGCCATGCCACCCTGAACATGATCTCAGAAGCTAAGCAGGGTTGGGCCTGATTAGTACTTGGATGGGAGACCACCTAGGAAGATCAGAGGCTATAAGCATAAAATATAAATAAAAAAGAAGAGATCTTAAGCTGACAAGGTTTTTGCAATCTGTGAGATCAACCAAGGGTTGCCTCACCTTAAAAAATAATAATAATAATTAAATGAAGTAACTCCATAAATGTGTAGGTACTCAGAGATTCAAAAATATTTCTATTGCCTTCACAAATAATTAACAATTTAGCTGCATATCGAATTCTTGGAATCAATGTGTCCTTTCAAAACTCTTGACATTGCTCTTAAGTTTTCTAGAGAAGAGTCTCTGGCTAACCTGATCTTGTACTTTTAAAAATTTTTAACATTATAGCATTGTATTAGATACTTTTTTCATAATATTTTAAAATCATATATTCACCTAGTACATTACAGGTCTAGGTGCTGGCACATTTTTAAAAAACTTTTTTAATTTCTATTTTTTAGATGAGACAACCCTTGGTTGACCTCGCAGATTGCAAGGACCTTGTCAGTTTACAATCCCTTATTTATTTATTTATTTATTTATTTATTTATTTATTTATTTATGCCTACAGCACCTGGTCTTTCTGGGTGGTCTCTCATTCAAATACTAACCAGGCCCTATCCTGCTTAGCTTCTGAGATGGGATGAGATCAGACTTGTTCAGGGTAGCATGGCTTTAGATTGGCTACATGGCTACATTTTCTTGGCGAAATATTTTGATCCTTATCCTCAATTCATTCTGTATTTGTTTTCTTGCTTGCTTGCTAATTTTTACCTTCTTGAATTTTGTTTACAACTTTAACTTGTGAACACTTGCTACTTATCAATTTAATCTGTGTTGTCTTTCCTCAATATCTACCAGCATTCTTATTTAAAAATAAAGAAAAAGAAAATAAAAACTCTCTATACATTACACTATGTAATTTAAGTGAACTCAGTTTTATTTCCACATATCTGATTATGTGTGTGTGATTTTTAATTCTACAACTTACTGCTGCTTTTTTTTTTTAATTGCGATAAGAACACTCAACATGAGATCTACCCACTAAACAAAATTTTTGGTATAGAATAGAATATTGTTAATTACTGCTTCTTAACAGATAAATATCTGGCCATTGCAAGTTTAGTTACCTTTTAACTATTTTTTAACATCTTTATTGAAATATAATTAACATCATGCAATTCACTCATTTAAAGTGTACAATTTGATGCTTTTTAGTATAATCACAGATATGTGCAACCATCACCACAATCAATTTCAGAACATTTTCATTTCCTCAAGAAGAAATCTATACCCTTCTCCAACCCTAAGCAGCCATTAATCTACTACTCTTCTCCATAGATTTGCCTCTTCTGGACATTTCATATAAATAGAATCATATAATGTGTAGTCCTTTGTGACCAATGTCTTTCACTTAGCATAATGTTTTCAAAGTTCATTCATGTAGGAGCATGAATTAGTACCTTATTTATTTTTTTTGGCTAAATAATATTTATTCATAGATATAACACATTTTGTTTACGCATTCCTTACGTGGTGGACATTTGGATTACTTTCACTTTTGCTATTGTGAATAATGCTGCTATAAACATTTATGTATGAGTTTCATATGGACATATGTTTTCATTTCTTTTGGGTATATACAGAGAAACGAAATTGTTGGGTTATATGGTAACTCTCTTTTTAACCATATGAGGAACTGCCAGACTGTTTTCCAAAATGGCTGTATCATTTTGTATTCCCACTAGCAGTGTGTTAGGGTTCCAATTTCTGCACATTCTCACAAACTCTCGTTATAATCTTTTTTATTGTAGTCATCCGAGTGTATGTGAAATGGTATCTTGTGGTTTTGATTTGCGTTTCATTGATGACGAGTGATGTTGAGCATCTTTTCATTTGTCTGTTGACCATTGTATATCTTTTGGGGGAAAAATGTCTATTCAAGTCTTTTGTCCATTTAAAAAATTGGGTAATTTGTTTTTATGTTGGTGATATTTAAAATTTTAAAATATATTCTGGATACTAGGCCCTGATCAGATATATGATTTGCAAATATTTTCTCTCATTTTGTAGATTTTCTTTTCTCTTTCTGGTTAGTGTCCTTTAATACACAAAATATTTTTAATACCTAAGAAAGTGTTTTCAAATCAAAGGTCATGAAGATTTACTCCTGTGGTTTCATCTAAGTGTTTTATAGTTTTAGCTCCCATATTTAGGTCTGTGATCCATTTTGAGTTAATTTTGCATATAGTATGAGTTAGGGGATCCAACTTTATTCTTCTGCTTGTAGATGCCCCATTGTTGCAGCACCATTTGTTTAAGGGACTATATTCTTGTTCCAGAATGGTCTTGACACTCTTGTTCAAATCAATTGACTTTAAGCATATGAGTTTATTTCCGGATTCCCAGTTCTGTTCCAATGTTCTATGTATCTATTCTTATGTCAATACTGCACTGTTTAAGTGGCTTTGTAGTGTGCTTCGAAAAGTATGAGTCTTCCAACTTTTTATTTTCAAGATTGTTTCGGCTTTTGGGTCAATTGCAATTTCATATGAATTTTAGAATCAACATCCATTTCTGCAGAAATGGTTTTTGAGATTTTGATAGAGATTCCACTGAATTTGTAGCTTATTTTGAGGAGTATTGCAGTCTTAAAATTAGTCCTCTAACCCATGAACATGGGATGTCTTTCTACTGATTTAGCTCTTTAATTTCTTTCAGCAATATTTTGTAGTTTTCATTGTACCAGTCTTATACCTCCTTGGTTAAATTTATTACCAAGTATTTTGTTCTTTGTGACGCTTTTGTAGTAGAATTATTCTCTGAATTTCATTCTTGTATTGTTCATCACAAGTGCACAGATACGCAACTGATTTTTGTGTATTGATTCTGTATTCTTCAATGTTGCTGAACTTATTACTTATACTAGTATTTTAGTAGATTCCTTTGGATATTATATGTTTAAGATTATGCTCTCAGGGAATAGAGAGATAGTTTTACTTCTCTCTTTTATGATATGGATGCCTTTTATTTAATTCCAGCTTTGACTAGAACCTCCAGGACTATGTTAAATAGAAGTGATGAGAGCTGGTTTCCTCCTTTTGCTCCAGATCTTAAAGGGAAAGAATTCAGTCTTTCAAAATTAAGTTTGATGTTAGCTGTGGGTTTTTCATGCATACCCTTTATCACATTGAGGAAGTTCCCATCTATTCCTGGTTTGTTGACTGTCATGAAAAGGTATTGGATTCTTTTTCTATTGGATTCTATTTCTTATCATATTCATTTTAATTTCAATATCTTACATCAATTAATTTCAATAATTAATTTTAATATGTCATATCAATATTCTCATTTTTAAACATTTATTTTGATTTCAAAATGAATGCTTCCTAAATTTTTCTTTTACTTATTTCAGTAACTAATCAGTCAAAAAGAGGCTCTTCCTTTATATCTTAGACACTGTGGTTTTCTTTTTAAAAATACTTCTATTAGCTGTGTTCTTTTTTTCTCTCTCTCTCTTTCCACATTTGAGCAAAGAGAGGTCTGTTTCTCAGTATACGAGGTTAGGGGTATTCTGTTGTCTACCTTGCGTGCTGTTAGACTTCCCTCTTTGTCTGGACCTAGAAGGGGAATCACAGCACAAAGGCTCTTGTCAAAGTTCTCTGTCAAGCACTCACTCATTTAATGTGCCTCAGTGCTGAGGAGGGGTTTCCTGCTTCTCATGATCGGCTATCTGACTGTATAGAAGAGGATTTACTTCTGAAAACTTTGGAAATGCATGTATATGTGTCCAGAACCAACCTTGACTAGAGTGTGCCTCTGGTGGCCTGTCCCACTGCTGCAATCACATCTTACGATGCAGTCCCCTGTGACCCTCACTGTGCCTTTCCTGAGTCTAAATGGGGCCTTAGAATGGAGGCAGACTGAGAAGTACAGGTTCAAGGATAATATGAATGGCCTTGATTTGCCCCACCTCCCCCAAACATGTAAAAGATTTTTTAAAGGAGAAGGTTAGGTATGAGCTAACTGTTCCTCTCCTCATCAAAGGCCCCAAGTGTCTGATATAAGGCCAAAAGTATTTATCAGTGTTTCCTTTACACAACACTTTTCTAAGTGCCTCATATGTATTCATTTTACAATCCTTATAATGACTCTGTTATTACTTTTTACAGATCATGAGACCAAGGCACAAAAATGACAACTTTTCTAAGGTCATGCAGCTACTGAGTGGTGAGGTCAGCATTAAACCCACAGCCTGACTCTCTTTCCTTAACCACTCTATATATTTAATCTGTCTGTCTGTCTGTATGTATGTATGTATCTCTATTATCTATCATCTATCTATCTACTTATCTATAAATCTATCTATCTTCCAGTCAGATAGTATAGAAATATACAATTCTGTACACACACACACACACACAGACTCTCTCTCTCTCTCTCTCTCACTCTCTCTCACACACACACACACACACACACACACACACACACACGCATGCGCGCACCCCCCCCCTCCCGCAGGCATGCAGCCAGCCTCATTTCCTCCTTTACTGTCCTTGTTCTGCTTCTGCCCCAGGGCACAGCTGAGCTCTGATAGGGGATACATTCTCCTTACAGCCTCACTGGTTCTGAATAGCACTCCTAGTTTCCTTTGTTCTTGGAATTTTGTATCACTTTGGGTATTTTTACAACTATTTAAATAAGAAAAGTGAACATAGACCTACTGGCAGCTTTCATCTGAACTTAGAAGTCCTCATGAAATTCTTAGCATATAAAGTTGATCTTAATGACTATGCTTATTTTACTGATGAGAAAATTAATGTCCAGAACAATTAGGCAACTTCCCTCCCCAAGACATAAAACTACTCATGGCCAAGCTGCACGAGAGCGCATTCTCACCTGGTTTGTTCCCCATTATGTTTTACCAGGTAAACTGTCTAAGAAACTGGTGAAGTAAAAATGCAGCTGTTTTTCTTAACCTGCTGCCAGAGTTTCACATATTCTCAAAAGCCACATGCAAAATTTGGTTGAATTTTATTTACCCCATTTGATTTTTCCTTACACTGGAAAATGGAATGTAGATCCTTAACTGAGATTTTTCTCGAATTGGGCTGGGTGAAAATATCTTTTTGAGCTCTTTTATTTGACATCCTATTAACTTTTTTAAACTCCCATTGTTTTATTCTTGACAGACCTGTTATGGTTCAGATGTGAGACAAATGTACATGTGAGGAAGCTTCTCTAATAGGCTATATTTGCCTCAGACCACTGAGGTTATGTAAAAAACAAAATCTGAAGTACACACACCAGGACATCTACCTCATTGTAAATTTATCTGGCATATTTAATTGACTTCTAGGTTAGACTGTTATCAAAGCCTGTGATAAATTGTCGAGTGCTGGCCTTAATGATGTTCTTGGCGTTTCCTTCCAGCACAGAAAGAAGTTTTGCCATTGTTGGGAGGAGGTAGCTTCCAGGCACATGAGTGACAGGGCCTCAGAGGCAGTCCTGCAGTCCTGCTTAGGTTAGCAGCCTCGGCAGGCTGCATGTTATTACACAAGTAAACAGTATTTACATCCCCAATAATATCAGTTATGCTAAACAGCAACTATTTAGACTTTAGTTCTTTAATAAAAATCTTCTGAATTGGTTTTTAAAAGTCAGGCTCTGGTGGCAGAAGCAAGTAGGAGAGAAAAGAATGGAATAATTGGAGGTTGCTGTCTTTTCACTTCCCACATAAAATTATTTGAAGAGACAGGCCAGAACTTTAAACAGGAATACCAAGAGAAGTTGTCATTTAGATGTCGGTTGTCGTGACTTTAGGGTATTTGCTTAAAGGACTTTCCCCCCATATTCCTCTCTTTCTCTCTCTCCCCAGACATACTTCAACGACAATATCCTTACCCTGATACGGACCCTGGTGACCGGAGGAGCCACGCCAGAGCTCGAGGCTCTGATTGCTGAGGAGAATGCGCTTCGAGGGGGCTACAGCACTCCCCAGACACTGGCCAACAGGGACCGCTGCCGAGTAGCCCAGTTAGCACTGCTGGATGGGCCCTTTGCAGACTTAGGGGTGAGTTCACAACTCCCAGGCCACTTGAGCCCACTGTTTGGTAATAGCTTGGTCCGAATGAGCTGGGTGCCAGATAATGACAAGCTGGACATATGTCTTTTCTGCCTTCTCCAGTAAATAACTAAGAGGTGAAGTTTACGGTTTTCTGTGTATCAGGCACGGTGCTTTACACATAATCATTTTTATCCCCATGGCGATCTTTTGATATAGATTCTGTTATCAGACTCTAAAAAAACTGAGGCTCAGAGAGACTGAAGACTGGCCCTAGTAGGAACTTGCACCAGGAACCCTGGCTTCAGAGCCTGTGGCTTGCTCACTTCCCTCAGGTGTCTCCGACTATAAGATAGGAAACAGCAGGTGATTCCAACTTGCAGCCAAAACAGGAACGCTTACCACAGGGTCTTAGCAATGCTCAGGCTACTTAACCCCAGCTGCACATTAGTAAGCCATGAAGAGGTCTTACAAACCACCCAGGATTCTGAGCTTTTGTGTCTGGCTAGGCCCCAAGCACTGGTGGTTTTCAGAGCACCACCAGTAATTATGTGCATCGAGAACCAATGGCCAAACAGACAGCATCTCATGTGGCTCCTTTAACATCTCTAATTCCAGACCCAGGTCTTCTAATTTCTTCCCTGTCACAGAAGTGACCAGTGTCTCTCTTTGGGTTTCACACACCAGGCTGGTCCAAACACTTTGGGAGAAGTATACCATCTCGAGCCTTATTCCCAGCTTTACTCCAGATCTGCCTTCAAGGGTTTGAGCCACAAGTCTTGGGAATCTATACACTCATTGTACAAACAGCAGTATTGCTCAAGGAAAGGGTCATTTTCTTGATTTCTTTTGAAGCCCTGATGCCGACTTGCACCATATTTTGCTTTGGTTATAGGCAGGAAACTATGTTAGACTGGGCTTTTTTGAAAGGCGGCTTCTATAACTAGTGGCTCTTTTTATCTGTCATACGCTTACTAATACACTTTAAAAGGACAAACACTTTAACGGTAAGATTCAGCCCCATTTGTGTTCTTTAATATGATGACCATCTGGAAATTCCAATGACAGGAAGGGCAAATGCAGTCACTTTATTCCCAGTGAATTCATTCTTCAGTGCCTTTCCTGTGATAATGCCTACATGAAGCCACCTGGCTGCTTAAAGCCAGTATTTCCAAGTAAATGAATTTGCTTTCACATTCCACATCGGGCCCCAGACCCTTGGAAGGTGACTGTGACCTGATTAGAACTGTGAATCCCAGTTATTCAGCCTGCAGACCTCCAGCTTCCTGAGGAAACACATCCTCTTCCACTCTTGCCATCTCTGAGGTCTGTAAATTGTGCTTTTCACACAGTCCTTACCTGAAAGAGTCTGTCACCATAGTACCTGGTGGGGTCTTTTCTCCTTGCAGTGATTTTAATTATCACTAGAGCGGTTTTAACAACACGGTCAGATCACAGTGATTACAGCCGACCTGGAGCCAAACATAATCACCATTTTGCAAAACTGGTTTCTTCTCCTCAGCTGAACACACAACTGAGACCTTCAAGCTTTATACTCACTTAAATTGAGGGAGAGGCACAGTCTCCTTAGAGCTCTCATTGCTACAGATGGAAAGCTAGGGAGAACCAGGGGAAATCTACATTATCTGATTCCTAAAAACCACCAATATTGAGTATAGGCCGGTAACCGAATTGACCTTTTCAGCCACAGTCCCTTGGTACAGACCCTCTAGCTCAGGAGACAGCAAAACAAGCTGCCACGAAAAGGCCCATTTCCCCCTGGACCTCTACTTTCAGGCCAATAAAAATAATGTTTCTCTTTGTTCTGTTGTCTCCCAGGATGGTGGTTGTTATGGTGATCTGTTCTGCAAAGCTCTGAAAACATATAATATGCTTTGTTTTGGAATTTATCGGCTGAGAGATGCTCATCTCAGCACCCCTAGCCAATGCACAAAAAGGTGAGTATGTTTACACTCTGCTCTTCCACCCGAATGCAGAGACATAGATGCTCTCGCCTTGTCCCCCACTGTGAAGGCAAAGACCTCTATACAAGCTCTCAAATGCAAATTACTCTGCCCACATTCAATCCAGCACTGAGTTTGGAGGTTATGAGAAGCTTTTTTCTTTAATTACTAATAGCAGATGTAAAGACATTGTGGGAAGAATTCGAGTTTTATAGAATAGTTCCATAACCTAATCACAAAAGTTTGAATAAAAGCACCTCCTCCAAATTCCTGCTACTGGGATAATTCTGTTGGTACCTATTATAAAGATATTTCATACTGCTAGTGTTTAAGATAATTTTTTTTTTTTGCCATCTTAGGTGCCTATTCTTCTTACTATATTTTTAATCGACTCACTCATTTATTTTATATGTTTTAAGAAAATTGTGTATTATCACTTTAAGAGGAAAAATAACAGTTTATGTGTGCTAGTTATATTTTTCTAATATGCATTAGAATAAATTCTTAGCATCCCCAAATTAAAGTACATACTAAAATTATCAAAAGTGGTATATTTGCATAATATACCATAGGAAACAGTGCTGTAAAGATGAATGTTTCTCAAGCCTGCCTGCATATTGGAATCATTGAGGATACTTTTTAAAAATACTCTGATTAGTCTGACTTAACTAGTCTGGAATAAAAATCTATGTAATTTTTTAATGCCCAGAAATTACAGTGTATAGGTAGAGCTGAGAATAATTGCTATAGATCAGTGGGTTATCAAAGTTTAGTGAGCATGAGAATCACCTGCAAAACTTATTAAAACACAGACTGCTGGACCCCACGCACAGAGTGTCCAATTCAGTAGGTTTGGGGTGGGGTTGCTTAAAAATTTTCATTCTTAAGAAGTTATCAAGTGATGCTGGTATATCTGGCCTGAAGAACACACTGTGAGATCCACTGCTGTAGATGAAACAGTGATTTTTTTTTTAGTTGTGTTCGGTGTTAACCAGAGAAAGCCCGATCAAACTGAGAACTATTAAAGCAGGACCTACTTATAGTCAGAAAGATATTTTATGTTCTTCCACTTAGTAAAATCCCCACTAAAGTTGATTTTTTTTTGAAAGATACAGAGTGAGGAAGCACTAAGAAGATGTTAAATTATGGTAGGCAAAGATCCTATGATGGAACATTCTAGAATGAAAGATGCAATATAGTCCATGAAACCTCCTGCATGTACTTGCGCTACTTCAGAAGAGAACTTGACAGTGTCTTGAAAGGGGCGCATAGACTATAGGAAGCATAGTTTGGTTTTCCCATTACTGGCACTGATTCAGCATCTTCAGATGCCAAGGCTCATGGCTGATCTCATCTGTTGAGCTAAACAGAGGAATATTTAGTTCAACTTGGAAGATCATTTTTAAGGCCTTGAACCATTTAGAAGTCCTCCTTCTAGATCCTCTGGGAGAACTGAAGAAGCAGGTAGTTCCTTCTGATTCTGAGGGAGGTGAAATCTCTACTCAGTCATCCTCATTCTGTGACATCTTTGCTCTCCCCATCTAGGTATGTCATCACCAACCCCCCATACGAGTTTGAGCTTGTGCCGACGGACCTGATCTTCTGCTTAATGCAGTTTGACCACAACGCCGGCCAGTCGCGGGCCAGTCTCTCCCATTCCTCCCACTCGTCCCAGTCCTCCAGCAAGAAGAGCTCGTCCATTCACTCCATCCCATCCACAGCAAACCGACCGAACCGGCCCAAGTCCCGGGAGTCCCGAGACAAACAGAAGTACGTGCAGGAAGAGCGGCTCTGATATATGTATCCACTGCCACCGTGTGTGAAACTGTATCTGCCACTCATTTCCCCAGTGGGTGTTTCCAAAAGTAACTTCCCCTGTTTTCCCCTGTAGTCCTCCCCTTTTTTTTTACACATATTTGCATATGTATGATAGTGTGCATGTGGTTGTCATTTTTATTTCACCACCATAAAACCCTTGAGCACAACAGCAAATAAGCAGAAGGACCAAAAGTTATTTATGATCCTAGGGGGAAAATAACCCAAAGGCATGCTCCAGACATAAATAGCTTACTGCAGGAATGAGTTCACAGATTAGCAGAGAGCACTTGAGATCAATGTCAGTTAACATAGTTAATTTACTTGATGTAGAAGAAAAGTTTATTCTGATTTATCAGGATTATCAGGGTGCTTTGGGTTTTGATTTCGTTCTTTTCCTTTCTTTCTTTTTTTATATTCACACAGTAATATATACGCATATGTTTATTTGAAACAAGCAACCAAAAAGCAACGAAAACCTTTCGATTGTTTTCACTCTTTAGGCTAAAGTATTGCGAAGCATTTGAAAAGCTTTCGCCTTTTGTGTAGATGATTATTAAGCACTTGCTTGTTGCAAGAGAACATCAGAGATTCTTTAGTTACTAATCAAGGCCTTTTGTCCCAGAGCTAGCTTCCTTTGGGAGTTCAGATGTACCTTGCTACCCTTACTGTGGGGGAAGAATAG
Source organism: Rousettus aegyptiacus (assembly GCF_014176215.1). NCBI lineage: Eukaryota > Metazoa > Chordata > Mammalia > Chiroptera > Pteropodidae > Rousettus > Rousettus aegyptiacus. Next base: position 11,070,438 of record NW_023416309.1, read on the forward strand.
TATTCCATTTGTGGATGTATCAAATTCTAGTCATTTAATTTAAGTGAAAAGAGATTCGATTGCATATTAAATTGTTATTCTGTCTCCTTACACTGCCATATGAATAGCTATTTTTTTCTTTCACTTTTGACATTTGGGATGAAAAGCCATATGTATCATAAATATCAGATGTAAGTCATTAAAAACTGCCTTCCTGAGACTTTTACATCTTTTAAAAGGTGAATTACTTACCTTATGTACAGAATAAATAATGCTC